>NC_135049.1:4491530-7124030 GCF_051014685.1 Ptiloglossa arizonensis
AAAACATATTATTTATTTTAGAAATTTCAGTCTCCTTAATTCAAATATACTTATTTATTATTTTATTAACCCTATATTTTAACGAATCAAATTATGAAAATATTTACGCATCCTTACCACATAGTTACCCCAAGACCATGACCTTTAATTACTTCTATAAATATTATAAATTTATTTATAAGATTAATTTTATTCACAAATTCAAAACTTTTTACCCTATTAGTAACAAATCCATTTATATTAATTACTTGCTTATCATTATGATGACGTGATACCATTCGAGAAAGAACATTTCAAGGATTTCACTCTCAATCAATTCATTCTATATTAAAAATAAGTACATTATTATTTATTATTTCTGAACTAGTTTTCTTTATTTCTTTTTTTTGGACATATATTCATAACTCAATTTCCCCAAGAATTGAACTAGGTATAAATTGACCCCCTATATCAATTAAAATACTAAATCCATTTGATATTCCATTATTAAATTTTATCATTTTAATTTCCTCCGGATTTACATTAACCTTAAGGCATAATTTTCTTTTGTTAGAAAATAAAATTTATAGAAAAATTTATCTTTTATACACATGATTATTAAGTATAATTTTTATAAGTCTTCAATTTAATAAATATAAACAATCTTCTTTTTCTATAAATGATGGGATTTTTGGATCAATTTTTTACATAGCAACAGGATTCCATGGATTACATGTTGTAATTGGGGGCTTTATATTATTAATGATTATAATTCGAATAAATAATAATCACTTTTCTTCAATTCGTCATTTTAATTTTACAGCTGCTATCTGATTCTGACATTTTGTAGATGTTGTATGATTATTTCTATATATAATAATTTACTGATGAATATATTAATATAAAATAAATATAATAAATAATTATATTTAACTTATAATTAAATTTTTATTGTTTAAATATATTTAAAATGATTCATATTTTCATTAAAATAATAATTATTCTAATTATTCCCATAATTATTTTTATTGCAAATCACTTATTTTCGTTAACCAATATTAAAAATCGAGAAAAAATTTCTCCTTTCGAATGTGGATTTGACCCACTATCAGAAAATCGCCTACCATTTTCCATTAATTTTTATTTAATTGCTTTAATCTTTTTAATTTTCGATATCGAAATTATATTAATTGTTCCTATAATCACTACTCTTAATAAATATTATGAAATAACCACTTTTTATTCTTTTATTTCAATCATCTGAATTCTACTATTGACCCTCTAATTAGAATGATACATAAAATTTCTAAAATGACACTTTAATTGAAACCAAAATAGAGGTAAATTATTGTTAATAATTTCATTGAATTAAATCTCCAATTAATTGCATATTGTACTATATATTGTAGTATAATACAATATAATTAATTTCGAATTAATAGCTTGATTTAATAAATCATATATATATATATAGTATAATAAAATATAATTAATTTCCAATTAATAGCTTGATTTAATAAATATATATATATTCTATACACCAATTTGGAGAGATATTTATTAATATATATAGTATAATAAAATCATTGATTTATCTTTATACTGAAAATATAATACTTTTATAAACCATATAAACTTCGGTATTAGTAAAATTATAAAACTTAATTTGCTATTAAAAATCAATAATAAAATTATACCTATATTTTCATAATTTAGAAATAAAATGATTTTAATCATTTTAAAAGAATTAGAAATTCTTTTTATTTTATTTCTGTCTAAAAATACAAAATATGCATTATCCTAATATTTTCAATATTACACTGTTTAAGCTATTTAAACAATACAAATTTAATAAAAACATCCCTATCAAAAATAAAATATACCACTCTATTATATTAATAATATTAAATTTTACCCCTTCAATTAATTTTCTTAATCTTATTAATCAATAAATATTTAAACCATAAATTATTAAAAATTCCTCTTAATAAATAACCAACTAGATATAATTTTAACACTATATACTTATCAATCCCCCCCACAGGAGTAACATACATTCACATAAATATATTTATAAATATTCATCCATAAAAAAATATAAATAGTAATATTATAACTATAGACCTTACCATATAACTATTTTTCCCCAAATTTACTAAAGGTCTAAAATTTAATTCTTTATTAAATAAAACCCAACTAATCAAACGAATTGTATAAGAAATAGTCAAAAAGGTAGAGATATATTTAAATTAAATAGAGATTATAATTAAATTATATTTTTCCATACAAAAATATTCTAAAAATATATCTTTAGAATAAAATCCAGACGAAAAAGGAAACCCTACCAAATTCAATAAACACAAAATCATAATTATCCTCTTTATAGGAAAAATTTTAACTAAACCGCCATATTTCCGCATATATTGATTTCCTATTATTCTATGGATAAATTCCCCTGCACATATAAATATATTAGATTTAAATAAAGCATGCACAATTAAATGAAAAAAAGCCAAATCTCGGTACCCTAATCTCAAAATTATTAGAATAAACCCTAATTGACTCAAAGTAGAAAAAGCAATAATTTTTTTTAAATCATACTCAAAATTTGCTATTAAACCCGCCATTAATATGGTTAAACTAGAAATTAATGTTAATAAAAAATTTATATTATACATTATAATTATATTTCTATATCGAATTAATAAATAAACTCCTGCAGTAACTAAAGTTGAAGAATGAACTAAAGAAGAAACAGGGGTAGGAGCAGTTATCGCAGCAGGTAATCAAGAAGAAAACGGTATTTGAGCTCTTTTAGTTATTCCACAAATTAATAATATCAAAATCATACAGCCTCTTATTCTATCAATCAATATATATCGCTAAGAACCCCTAACTGAAGCCAAAACAATTAAAATTAATAAACACACATCACCTACTCGATTACATAAAACCAATAAGTTACCAAACAAAATGAAATTAATCCTAAACCATCCCATCCAACTAAAATACTTAAAATTCTAGGCCTTATAATTATAATACATATAGATATAATAAATAATAATAACATATATTTATACCGATCAATATATATATATATATCACCCTCTATATATCCAACCCTATAAATTACAATCATCGATGAAATTAATAAAACTACTCCTAAATAAATTAAACTCATAAAATCTAAATAAATTAAAAAATTTAATTTTATCCTATTTAAATTTATTAAAAAAAGATTTTCTTATTTCAAATTAGTCCATTATCATGGATCAAATTGTATCTTCAACGTCAGTCTGACATTGGCAATCGTGGCAATAGAAATATTATTTTCAAATTCTTTAAGTCCTATAAGCATGGAATATGGTAATGAAATTGATTCAAGTGAAGATGAGTTTGATTTTTCATTGTTAAACAATAAAATTACATCTATACATAGAGCACTTGATAATGAAAACAAGGAAAGTTTAAAAGTGTATTTAATTAATTCATATATTCTTTCTAAAACAATAAAAAAACAATCGCTTAATTATCTGCACTATGCAAAGCTGCATGTCATTTTAATAGGAGTTAGGAAGGATTGCAAAGTCTGCTATCGACGGAATAAGCCCAATTAAAGATATTGAACAAAGTTTTACTGCGATACTTGCCCCGACAAATCGGGGATCATCTTGATAATTATTTTGTAAAATATCATACTAAATAACAATACAGAAATTAAAATTTGAGAAATTTTCTTTTTTGAGATGTAATAAAAAGGTCTCGAGTGCAACGGGTTAAATATCTTTCTAACAATATTATGTAAAATTATCTAATATATTTATGTAAAATTTATTTTTCACTGTTTTCACTTTTCACTTTTACTTTACTGAAATACCAAATTATACAGAAATAACTGAACACGTGGCATTGATGTCGCATGGCGTCATCGCAGTTAAATACAGCCTTCACCACTCCGTAGGTTTCTTCTCTACTATTCTTGTTCCAACCAATAGCATAAAATGTCAGAACGGTAAATTATTTTGAAATTTTATACCTGATTAATAATATCCAAATAAACTTGAACTTGAACTTGAACTTAATAAATTTTGTACCATAAATTGTAAATAAATTAAATTATACTTTATCCAACGAAAGCGCGAAAAATACAAAATGAAACCAGTAATTGTAGTAAATTCTCATTAGTCTACAGTGATTCTGAATAAGAGTGTATTTGACATACGTCTGATGCATATTGAGTCAAAATATTGTCTTAAAAATCAGTATATATTTCTAATTTCACTCTCTTTTTACTGTCTTGTCCCTACTAAAATAGTACACTACTATTTATATACTGTTGTATCAATTTAGGGTACAGCTTCCTTTAGTTTTGCATCTTCTATGTTTTCACTGAACACACTATAGTTGGTTAGTTTGAACAAAACAGACTGAAGGATTTTTATACATTTTGATACTTCTGTGAGTTAACCAATCAAAATTGAGAACATCTTTTCGTTCCTCTGACTTGCGACGCTCTATCTATTAGTATTATAATGATCGTTCAATGTTCATTTTCTGATTATTCAGATGTGATCTAATTTTACAAAGCAAAAAAATCGTAACTAAATATGACAACTACAGCAAAAATAGGACCTCAGGATTTACCTCCAAAAGGTGGTTACAAACCTTTTCAAATTGATCGAGTTAAATTGCGTACCCTGCTCGGAGGTACGTACATAGATTTGTATGTAAATTATACACTATTTCTGGATTTCAGTACCTGAGTATGAATAGTTACATGATGCTCCTATAAAATATTCAGTAATAAATGAAAAATAATTTGTAGGTCGCTTGGGTATTGCACTTTTCCTTGGATGTACATGTACTGGATTTACTCTGTATTCAATAAATTATAAAGACATAAGGAGAAACACGATTGAAATGAGAAGTGCACGTCTAGCTCTACAACCCATGTTGGAGGCAGAAAGAGATAGAGCGTAAGAAAGTTTTTTTAACATAATTTCGTACGTGCTTTATTAATTTATTGCCAAAGAAGTTAAATAAAATACATTAAGAGGTTAACAACTACATTACTTTATGAATTGCATGCTATGCAAATGATATTTGAAATTTCCTAAAGTTGTATAGTATTACCAAAAATAAAACTTATCTCTACCAAAATATATAGTTTCTTTTAGACTTTTTAAAGAATAAACTCGATGCTTGGTTTGAGAAGAAGAAAAAGCTTCGAGTAATAAATAATTACAATTTTATAGTATAACTAGTGTATCTTTTGAATAAGAATACCTATCTCCATTATGGATATATGAAAAAGATTAGACAGAACTATGTTAGATTATTGAAAGTGGAAAAATATTTCCCTGGCATTTTTTGTTTTAATATCATAAATCAAAGTCATTAATTTGTTTTAACACTTCTTTTATATTATGAAGAGTACTGGAAATATTTACAATTACAAACTTTAGTAACTTTCTGCATGTACTTAAAACACTTTTTGTATTCAGTACTGTTTATAGCATTAAAGTATAAAGTATTTTTATTGTTGTTTCTACTAATTGATAATTATTTTTCTTATTACAGATTGTTGAAATATTTAAGAAGAATAAGGGATGAAGAAGCTGATTTGATGAAGGATGTTCCAGGCTGGGAAGTAGGAACTTTATTTGGAGAACCAGTATACCATACAATACCAGAAGATCAATATCAGGAACCCTTTTATGATGAACTTATACTTCATGCAGATCCTGACAAACACGTAATGCGTACTCTTCGTCGGTTCCTATTATAGATTTTTCTTTCTTGAAATATGATAGTGTATGATAGTATATTAAAAAATATAGTTAATATAAATAATAAAATTTACTGCCATAAATATATTAAACTGTTTCTTACTGTTAATTTTAATATATTTATTAAACACCTTCTTTCTTAATTTTATCAAACAAAAATGTCTATATTTTACTCTTTATTTTTTATTTGCACTAGTGAAATGTATTACATACAAATAAGGAAAGTTTTTTTCAAAAAAGTTTAGACTTTTTATACAACTTGAGTTAACTTTTACCTTTTTTTGATAAAAGTTTATTTATTAACTTGTTAAGAATGTCAATCTTCGTTTCAATCGTTAATGAGGTTCATTACCAACCCATGACAATTTAATAATAATTCAACTATAATAATATACGGAATTGCAATACAATTGTAGTAGTACAATTTATTAAAATTTAAAAAAAATTTATTAACCCATTCCTTTCAAGAGAACCGATATTTATTTGCCTGAATCTCTATACAATCAAAGCGGTTAAAACTTCAGCGGCCTTTTATAGTTTGTTGCCGTCGTGTGCCGTCTTATTCACTAGCAGTCTGTTGCAAAAAACAGAACTATAAAATAGAGGACTGAAGTCGTGTATATTAAGTATTCCACTATTCATTGCTCGTTTCTTTTATTCGATAATTGTGAACGACAACGAATAGTATACGTATTCTTTACTGCTGACTTGAAGTATGTGCCTATACTGTCATGAAATTTCACCAAATGAAGCCACAAACAACTTTTTGAATTCGTCTCTTACTTCTTTTTGCAAAGTTGTATAATCATCTCGTTTCCCGCGATTTAATGAAAAAAAAAACAATTCCAGAAACGTTCTCATTTTGTCAAATGTTTGGTGTCACTTCATAAAAGCATTCATCTTTAATATCAACCAACTTTTAGTTTAAATAATGTGTACGTGAAAGTTCGAAATGAGTAAAGAATTATATATAGAGTACACATTGCTAAAACAATATTTATTACAGTTTCTGGCTATAAGCTTATAGGTGTTAGTACAACTCTAAAATTTTTAGTTATTATTCCAAAAGAATTCTCAACTATTCGGCGTACTCTCGACAGTTCGTAGTTGAAAATACGATTTAGTGTTGATTGCTCTCGAAATGGCTATGATTTTAAAATATATAATTTCATCGCAATTACATCTTATATGCCATCAGTTACTTTGTGTTGTTACTTTTTTCTAAATACCATTGCAATGTATAGAGTCTATGTAACACCCCGCCAGAATGAAGTGCTCCACGGTATTTGATTATTAGCTTATATTAGTATATTAATAACTGCAAAAATGATAATGATATAAAATTGATATACGCCAATTTGCAAAATTGATGTATTTTATTTTATTTTATTTTTTATTTATCACTAATAATTTTTTATGGAACACTTATTCACATCGTATGGAATACAGATTGCGAAACGCTAATCTACACCTCCAAACATTTTCTAAATCTAAGAATATCACCTATAATGTAAACATCAAAACATTTACATTTACCCTTTGGTCTATTTATCAGATAATTCTGATCCTTTATAGTTTTCCAATTACATAAACTTCACCGCATCCCATCTGCTCCATTTAAATTTCCGTATAAGAGCTGCATACCCTTCGTCTACTTCTCGTCTCTTCTCTCCCCACAACAGTATCAATTACATTGTTATTATAGAACTCCGATCGATATTCCTATAGATAATATGTTCTGGATTATGCGATAGTTTCGAATGCTACTAGTTGAACAGTGTTTATCAACTCGATTCCTTAATCCTCAGTGTTTATATTTAAATGTAAGTACATTATTCTGCAAAGGTAATGCATCGATTTTTTTCTGTTTCTTGATATGTTTGTTAAGAGAACTATTTGAGACTGAATATTTTTCCTTTTCTTTTCGATTATTATTGACAACACACGTATGAAATAAAATATTATTTAAACAGGGAATAGAATGTGATGCCAAAGTAGAATGCCAGGTGGGTAACATAAATAGACACTTTGGACGAAATTAAAATTATTTTTAAAAAAGCATAGAAATTGCAAATAAAATAACGAAAACTGTTGTCGCTGCTTTTAACAATTCAGGAAATAATATTCAAAAGTGTTTGTAGATAATATTTAATTTTATTAAGAAAAATAAGGTTGAAAGCCACTGGACACGGCAATACTGGTCCGACAAGATAGCATCGAATGCTCAACTATGCGCTTAATTCGAAACTGAGCCTCAAAGAGCCGCAAGTCGGCAAAATTTGGGGTCGTATGGTAGGGCCATATATAAACAGGAGTTCATTAAACGACCGCAGTTAAAGTTTCGACATGAAACCAGTAAGAAAGATAAAAGACTTCAGCATCAAGAGTATTTTATCTGATACGTTCGTTTTTAAACAAATTGACCGGTACGAAATAAAATTTCAATCCGAAAATTGCAAAGATATTAGGAAAGAAGAATATCATAAACAATTCGAAGTGGATTCGAAAGTTAATGTAGAAGAAACATATGTAACGAATATGAAAAATCATTTTGATTGTATTGAGGACGAATTTGCAACAAATTCAAGAAAACATTTT
Organism: Ptiloglossa arizonensis; assembly: GCF_051014685.1. Lineage (NCBI taxonomy): Eukaryota > Metazoa > Arthropoda > Insecta > Hymenoptera > Colletidae > Ptiloglossa > Ptiloglossa arizonensis. The sequence continues at coordinate 4,499,897 of NC_135049.1, forward strand.
GAAATTATTAAGGAAGATTTGTGCATAACGATTGATTCGCGAAAGATTCATGAATTTCATGAAAGAGAAAACTGTGACGCGAGTTTAAGAAAACATAATGCAATTAGTGTAACAGAAAAACATGATACAAATATCAAAATAAGATCTAGAAAATCGCCATCTGAAAAATTATGTATAAATTCCAAGCAATTTGATAAATATACATCTTATAAAAATTCGTTATTAGATAGAGAATTTGAACATAATCAAATGGATGAAAAGATATCAGGATTTTTAACACAAGAAAATTTCAATTTAAATGAAACAAATGGGACAATCACAATCGAAGGAATTGAAAAAGAACACAAAATGAATTTAAAAAAGTTTCAAGTTGAAGAATTTAATGCAAATAACAGAGATATCAATAAAAACAATTGTTGGAAGAACCCTAAAATAAATGTACAGCAGAGAGAAGATTCTGGAAGAAATTTGAAAAGAGATTCAAGAAAATTTGAAAAAAATAAAAAAAAGGAATTGAAAAAAGACCAAAGTAAAACGTTTAATAACGATCAAATTAAGCATTCAAATGAATATCATAAGGATGAACTATTAGGAAATCAATCTAAACGGTTAAAAGATAATTTAAATAAAAAGTCGGAAGAATTTTTCAAAGGCGAAACAGAAAGACTAAATGTAATACAAAGTACAAAGTTAGAGTGGCTCCAATTTACAAGATACAAACCTCCGAAAATTCATAGAAAATCGACAGTTGGTAAAAATACAAGAAAGGCCAGTCTTCATCCTCGAATACCATTTTCAACATTTCAACTCGATTTTCTTGAACAAAAATTCCGTAACAGTGCTTATCTTTTAAGAAATGACGTATTGGATATTTCTGTTGCTTTAAAATTATCACCAAAAAAGGTATTTTCAATATTTCACAAATTTTTATTTCATTTTTAACAACTTTGTATGAACGGTTCATAGAATGGTCCTATATCATAGAAAATTTAATCGATTTGTGTTAAGAATATTTTCGAATATGCTTGGGACGTAATGCTGGTACATATTTTTCAATACATTTATCTGATATAAAATACAGAATACTTTATAAAATATTGATTTCTCGGTAAACATATATGGTTCCATTTAAGGAAAATGGGCAATTATATTTTTCTAAATTATTCGATCGTATAAAAATGGATCTAAACTGTGCAATTCTTCTCTTTATAAATTTTGTCTATTTTCGCTTAGAAAAGAACTACGGACTAATCTAATTTTTAGATCCTGTATACAAGATGCCCTATTTATCGTGACGATCCTAAATATTTCAACATTTAAAAATGAAATTTTAAAATGGAACTATACATTTTACATTATTGCAGTATTATAGGTAATAGCAAAGTGATTTCAACTAAATACGTACAATGTGTTGACTATATATATAACGTCCTTATATACCATATTGTTTCGATTATTCAATCTCGAAAAATTTACATCAATATGTGAACAGAAAATTTTGTTTACGTTACGATTCTTGTCATTGAAAACATCCATTGAAATTATTGTTTCAAATGAATAAGTTATTGCACGAAGCATATTGCAGTTAATGTTTTAAGTGCAGTTCTTACGATCCGCATACAAGTGCGCAACAACTGAAGCGAGAAAATCGTATTAGTAAGATAAGTATAATAAGTATTAGTAAGATAAGTATTTGGAATGTTGAATTATAATTTAATTGTTACAATTCAAATATTCATCTTAAAGGATACATATGTGTTATTAACTATAATTAAATTTATAACTTTATACCTATAATTTAGTTAAATTCTAAATTCATTTGATCTATATTAATGAATCAAATAAAAACTGTGAAAATTAAAAAAAAAAAAATAGGATTCTAAATACACATTAGAAGCAACTGTTGAAAAAAGATTTTTAAATGTACATAATTTTCATGTAGTATGAAACATTATCATGTTTTTTTTTTGTTTCAGGTAAAAATTTGGTTTCAAAATCGACGTGCTAGGCAGCGACGTGAGTTCCATGCTAATATAAAATATCAACAAATATTTTCTTCAATAAGTTAATATATTTTCGTATTAATAATATATGTTTGCTATAGGTTACAAAAATTGATTTTTATAACTATAGAATTTAAATATTTTTTTAATCTTTATTATACTGTAAAAACATCTAAAATAATTTGTACATTACAACTTGAGTTGATGTAGAGTTAACATTTAATGGAAATAAATTAAACGAATAAAGAAAAATTAAATGCAAGACTAGCTTAAATAATTCAAAGTGTATTAATGTTATGTAATAAAAATTGTCTGAATAAATAATTTTGTTCAAACTTTAATTTGTAATGCTTTTAGTTTTAAATAAAATTCTTAAAATTTATCTTTTTTTTTTTAAACTGTTTATTAAGTTAATGATATTATTTATGAAAAATTATATCGGCTAATTGATTACTTCTAGCTGTATTGTAAATACGGGTTCTTTTGATTACATTTTTCATCACATCTGAGCATGTTCTATGAGTAAATTGTTTAATTTACTCACAAATGTTTTGTTTAAGCTATTAAATTATTGACTTGTTAGTATAGACTACTCTTTCCTTTGAATAGCTCCAAAGACAAACAACAAAGGCTAGATAACATCATCAGATTTTGATATTAAACTGTTTGAAAATATATTTTTTGAAATTCACATAATTATACATATTGTATAGTATGTTGTATTTTCCTATTGAAATTGTATGTGTTGTAGACTCTGTTGATAAATTTCAAGCAAAAACAAATTTGCTAGCATTATGCAGTATTATTCAATATTGACAGTAATAAAATTTGCATAATCACCTTAAAACGAAAATGGTCCAGTGACACTCCTGATCCAAATTGTATACTAAACAATCACTTTATAGGCATAAAGGGGTCATTTATAAATCAACCTTGAATTTCTTGATCTATAAAAACCTATTTTATCAATGTTTTCTTGCACACTGATGTTCAAGTTCTATCAGGCTCTGTGCATCGTGCTGTGTAAACAGTTTTGAAATTTATTATCAAGGACCAAATTTGCTTCACTGAAAGCACACAATGCACATCCAAACAATTACACAATTTCTTTTGAATATTCACTATTAAGAATCTATTTTCATAAAATGTTTTAATAACTAAAAGACATTGTTAAAGCGTTAAATGCTCCATAATGAATTAGTAGCCAAGCTAAATAACAGTCACGTCACACTACAAATAATAATAATGGCTATAATGAAAAATGGTGATAAAACAAAATAGTGCCCTTACAATTAGTAAATACTCTGTAGATATTATACATAATATTTACTTATTATATACAATTTAGCTAGTTACAGTGAACATTTTTAGAACCATTGTTCATAATTAAGCATTATATTCATATATTCCTTGTGTTAAGCAAATTCCTATTCATAAACGCACATATATATCAAAATAGACAAATTTGAATCCGCGCTTGATAAATTAATACAATAGTTAATTTTTTATATTTTTAATAATACCGGTATAATAATATTATTTTATTAATGAAGAAATAATTTTATATAAAAAATGAAGATTTACTTGATATCAAAAACACTTTTGTACTTAACGTATTTTAATAAATAACAAACCTATAATTCTAATATTCAAATTTATATTATACTATGATCTTTCATGAACCTATGTAATATTCATTTCCGTAATCTTTACTGTTTCTCTACTAGATGTCCTTTCATTCGACCAAGAAATATAAGCAAGATAGTTGAGTCATTCGAGCAGTCTGTGTTTGAGCAGCCGCGCGGTGAATTTCGATTTGTATGTGCGCGCGCAGTTTGTTCAATTGCTCGAAAATTTACGAACTTCGTATTCGAAGATGCAGCGTTCCGTCCAACAAGCAAATGGGGACGGTGTCCTAGCTTCGCCGAGAAAAAAACAACGTTTATCAAGTGTTTCAACTAAAGTTACTGTCGTTCTTGGAGCACAATGGGGTGACGAGGGTAAAGGCAAGGTCGTTGATATGCTTGCGATGGATGCTGACGTCGTCTGCAGGTGTCAGGTGAGTCCGCCATCTTTTTCATCGTCGTCTGCCTTTTTTCAATAGAAATTTACGTGTCTACCCTTTTTTAATTAAAACTTATTTTTTCTGATTGGGTAGTTATTTCATGAAACCACATTATTTTGATATTAAATACGTTAAAACATTTTTGCACATTCTTTGTCATCTTTTCTCAAATTGTAAAAGCATTTTCTCTCTTCCCTTTTTGTCACGTGATTATTCAAATACAGTAAAAGTTGAATAACTTCATGAAAATTATGAAAATCGGGATCTAAGCCAGACAGTTATCTAATGGAGGTGTTGATTTTTAGACCCGATACAGCTCAAACTGTCCTTCAAAGTTCGCTTTTATTTGTATCGAACTTAGAAAAAGACAAGTGAAAGAGAAAGAGATACGAGACTTGAGACGAAAAAAAAAAAAATTAGTGAAACAATACAAAGCAGTAATAAAATTGTTGTATTTTTAGTTCTTTTTGAATGAAACATCTATCAGTGATTTGTGAGAGTTTTCTGATTAATTGGAATCAATCGTATTAGTATTTGGATTATATTTACTTAATTAATAATTCATTAAATATCGTTTATATTACATATTACAATTTAAAATTCATCAATTTCTATCATATTTGAATTCATTTAAAAAAAAATTCAAAAATGCATTGATCAAAGTTTCATTAAAAAAAAGACATAAATAAAAAAAGTTTTATCGATGTATTAGTATTAAGTACGTATTTCATCGATATTCGAGTTCGGATTATAATTGTTCGATTATCGAGCTTCGTAATGTGTTAAAAAAACACTCCCCTTCAGTGTTTTTGTTTTGTAGTTATCCAATTTTTATTATATTTTCTTTTATTATCATATTTTATTTTGCATGTGTGAATTAAAACTTCGTATTTCTATTACTTTAATCTCTTGACAATTTTAATTTTATTATGACGATATTAGGATAAGATGTAATTTTTAAATTAATACATTTCTTATTTCTGATGTATTAATGTGAATTATTTTATCATGTACTTATTTTTTCACAAAAATTACATATTTTATTCTATAATGTACTTTTTATAAAAGTTTATGTACATATATACATTTTTCACTTCTTATTTCTATTACCATTTCTTAAATACATATTTTTATTATTTGTAAAATGTTTTATAATTATTATTTAAAAACATAGTACGTTGAAGTAGCATATTGAGTAGCATTTGAGAACATACTTCATTTTGTATCAATAATGTCAATGAATACGATACACATTATTATGTATAACATACTTAAAAATATATATTGTTATCTTATATAACAATTATTGTAATTGAAACTGAAATTCATCAACTCTTTACTGCAATACACTGTTAATAAAATATATTTTGAATTCTTAAATGTATATTATATTTTAGATTTATAAACTAGAAAATATTCTTCTTTTTAATATAAATTTAACTTTCTTAAATTTACACATACAATTTGTTATACATCTTAAAAACTTATAATGACTTTAACCTTCAGTCATATATTTTGAATGAATTAATATGTATTTACTGTGCAATTAACTCTGATTTCAAATAAACTTTTATAACAATGTAATAAATTGTATAATTTTATGACAAGTATGAAGTAGAGTATTCTACTTAATTCAAAATCTATAATTTATTTTAAATAAGCTCACTTTTGTTTCATTAAGGTACTTTAAAAACAATTTTCTGTGAATTTTTATATCAGTATGCATATTTGCATCATACATGTTGATTGTTTTCATACACATAAACCAAAATGATTTAAAATTAAGAGGGTTAAATATACCATTCATATGGAAACGTATAATTTAGTTCATCAATAAAATCTACAAACACTTGAAAACATTGGATTATATTTATTTTAATATTTTGGAAAAGTATATAAATATACTTTTATTTATATAAAATAATCTATAATACTGTTTATATATATGTATATATATAAACCTTTGTTAATATATACATATTGTATACATACTTTGTTTTGTATCTTCATTGCAATATATTGTTTACATATATAAAAGATTATACACTAAAATTGATATTAATTAATTACATTTAAATTTGTTTATTAGAGAATAAACAAAATACCAAAATACTTTGTATAAGTCACCAAACATTAGAACCTGAAATGTACCCGATATGTTTGATGGTATTAGAAAATGAAAAAAAAATGCTACTTTTAAATGAACAAATACTACTCACAAATACTATTTTTTAAAGTCATTTCATTACACATGTTTATTATTGTAATAAATTACTGAAAAAGGAAAGCGAGTGTTACTTTAATAAAGTTTAATAAATATAGGTATATTATTGCTACATTATTTGTAGTTCTTCAATAATAAAGTAACTTTTATATCTTTCAATTATAACTTCTATTTTGTTTTAAAAAATATACTTATGTTTTCATTTACTAATTTGACGCATGGTCAAACTGTATGCCTATATACACTAATGTTTTATTAAAAAAGAATCATGGGTTTTTAAAATTTGGAGCAAAGCTTCTGACTGAAATTTGAAATGGTGGGATAATCAAGGGGTTAATTACATTAGAAAAATGTTTTCTTTAACTAAGTGCAATACTTCGATATGTTTTTGAGAAAATGTTTCTTATGTAATAGTGCAAAGAGTGTTCAAATGACACTCCTAGCTTTTTGTTTAAAAATGTTTCAATCAACTGTGTGTTATTCTTACAATTATATCTGGTTCATCTTAAACACATTGATTGTTGAGTTCATAGATATTAAAAAAGTTTTTTTAAGCACCACTCTAAGTATTTTCCTTATGCGTACTTTTGATCCAATACCTTTACTTTGACTAAAACTTGCTATGGAAATCAAACTTTCAACACCTATTGGATTTTTATATAGTGTTATGCATATTTAATTATCATACCTTAAAATATGTGGTCACAGTAACTGATCATTGGTGTCATACATATATGCATGACGTGCAGTTAATGTGTTAATTTAGACAAATCATAGTGTGTATCTTATTAGTGATTTCACGGATTTAGAAGTTTAATATGTTACATCATGTAACAACAATATGCTCTGTTTACTCACTCCTGCAGCTACTGGCAGCTCAATTCAATGGGCATTCATGCTGAGTAAACAAAAAGTAATTGGAATGACTCTAGTTCAGTCATCGCGGGAAAAATTCGATAAGGTCGGTAATGTAATACTGTACCTTTTAGTCTATTATTATATTCGTTGAAGTCATAGTATCCTGTCAATTTGCTAGTACGTTTCATAAGAAGGTAAAGTTCGGTGTAAATAAAGCTTATCACATGACTAAAATTTCATTGGTTCATTATGTTGCCATGACGCTTCAGTCAGGCATGTATCGTAAGTACGACGTAACTCTATTGTATTTATATCTATTCAGAGAATAGCCTTCCGCTAAAATGGTCCTGCCGCAATCACGTGGTTTTGTTTGGATTCGTTTCATTGTCTCGTGGTTCATAGTACACACTAAGTAACTTATAAGAATTTGTATTATTTGAATACAAATCTTAGGTACGATTTTCAAACAATATCTAAAACTATTAACAGAACTTCTGAAAAATTAGTTGTGAAGACTGATTTCGTTTAAGATATTTCTTGTTGTAAAAAATTGAATTTCTATTACATTCTAGTTCCATCCACTATAAACAAGCAACATTTCTACTTTTGCACTATATATTATTGAATTTCATTCACATAAATATATTTATTGGCCTTAAGAGCATTAGAACTGGCAGTTAATTTGGATTTTGATTACTTGAAGTGTAGTTCCTTTTAAAATTTTATATTACAATATAATAATAAAATATTTTAAAATTGGAAGTATATATAAACATAGATGCAAATTAAACGCGCGCGCGCGCGCGCGCGTTTGTGTGTGTGTGTGTGTGTTTCTTAAAACTTATAAGTATGAGAGTCAATTAATGACTTTGCTTTGTCATGTCAAATAAATGCAATTATATAAACAGTTATATGCCGTTATTACACTAACTTTATAAATTAAAATAACGAAAGCACCATGAAAATAATTTATTGAATCGTATCCTCGATAAAACTTGTAATGTAAGCTAAATGCAATGGAACCAGTTTTTCTACTATAATTATTTGATTTGATTTGCACATTAGGAACACAAGAGTGTTTTGTGTCTATACGTGCTTATGTCCTTGGTACTCACTTTATTATTCTCTAGCAATTTTTTAACTACATGATTAGATATAAAATGCATAACGTTGATTATCTGTATTACAGTTTTGAAGTTTTATTGCAACATTTCAAAGTAATTTTTTATTTACGGAATTTTAATTACTGTATCTTGAATCTACAAAAAAACATGCATTAAGCATGTTTATTTTCAAATATTTTAAGTAAAATTATATAATATACGCTAAAATTCATCACACTGTGCTTTTCATTTATATTAATAAAAATATCAAAATCAATGAAATTCTATAATCTAAAATCTACTTTAAGGACGTAGGACTCTGACCCGTTAATATATGGAAAAATAGAAAACTAGAACACAACAGTGGAAAAGATTTTTGTGCAAGGATTAACTGATTGTCGTCGCTGTCGTTATCTTTTTTTTACGTGGAGGAAATCTTTGAAAGATTCTCCCGACCCAACTTGTGGGGCTGGAAGAAGTGTGGGATTCCCCGCACTCGGCAACACTGGGTGCGGGACCTTCCCACTAAAACTCACCACAGTGGCCATCCTCGAACGTTCTCGAAAGGGCACCGGGAATTAAAAACATCAAAACTTCCGGTGTTCCCCCGTACAGTGCGATCGCTCCGCCCACTCACATTCTCCCACTTTCCTCAACTCTTAACGCCCGGCGACGAGGCAAGGCCACACTACCCTCACCACCACTTTTCATAGGAGACCGCACAAAGGGCGGCCGTGAGTCCCAGTCTCACGACCGCCCACGGCCCCCACAGTCACGCCCAACGGCACGGAGATCCAAAGCGCCCCGTGCTGTCGGCGCAACATTTATCTTATGTCCGCTTTTGGGGGAGCATTGGCCCCTCCTTCCTCTCATAGCGAATTCACCCATCTTCCGGGTGACACAAGGGCGGGAATACGGGGCGCAAGTCCTAACATTGCCCTCCCAAGCACGCTTCTGCTCCCGTCTCCGGCCTGCGGTCTTCTTCGGCAAAATTATGATTTCTTTCTTAATCATTTTGCCTTCTTTATTGCACCTTACTATCCTACCAGTTCCTCCTTTTGTATACGTATATTTTCTACTTATTTTTTTAGATTTATTCATCAAATGCATTAACATTCCTTCTTACTCTCCTAATACAGTTCACATTTTCTATCATCTTTCAACGAGGAATTATTCGCTCATTGTTTCCGCATTTTGCCTCATTTATTGAAGTTAGGTAAACAGTCGATGTGGTTAGGGGAAGATGTTTCAGGAGAGAAAATCCCCCACTTTCTACCTAACTCTTATTGTCTTGCTCGCTTGTAACGAAGTATTCTCAATATTTTACAATTTTTTGGATGTCTATTTGGCTTTAATATAATAATAATAATTTACCTATGTATCTATTAATAAGTATTTAAAAATTGTACTTTTACATTTACATTTATTGCATTTATTATTTAAGGTCAAATATCACATGCATTAACACATATTAGTGAATTCATTGTTAATTTATAAGGTGTATTTCATTGAAATAATACTTGTAGGAACAAATATTGGTTGCGATATACTTGATTCCATTACTATTTGCACTGACTGGGTCGCAGTACAACATGCAACCACTGACAGAGTGAAGTTGCGTGTTCACGCGACAATGAGTCACGACTTTTATCGTCATTATAGTCAATATTACATTTGTCATCGTAAAACTGAATGTTGCGTCGTCACGATGTTCCAATCAGTGTCACGAAATCAGCTTAAGTTTGATTGTTTATGAGCCTTACATCCAAGACAATATTACAAATTATGCACAATAAAAACTACGTAATACCACAGTCGCAACATTCTTTCAGCAATATTGCGTTGTCCTTAGCGACGTTGTATATTTCTATAAATATAAAAAAATGAGAAAACAATTAATTAATGGAAAATTACGAAACCTTTAAAAAAGTCACATTGTTACAACTTCAACTTTAAAGCGTTCTTCCGTTTGACTATGCACTCGAAATCTTTAGGTCAAAAATGTTCCAAATGTATGGAACTTGTGTTTTTAATTCCACTGTGTTTCTCAGATCTTCGTTTTATTCATCGTGTGCTCGTATTGTTTTTCAATAATTAAAACTGTTATAATAGATGCGAGCGGGTGCTCCAGTATTTCCTTAGTCTTCATTCTATGATATTATGAAGTTTCACTTTTCCGTATTTAACATTATATCGATGTTTAGCTCTGATATCCATATTGGTTACATCTAATGCTAATAATTTTCCTCTCTTGTTTGGCCTTGTCTATTCCCTCTTGATTGTATCAGTATCTATTAACACATTGACTTCCAAGAACGAGTTAACTCGCAGCATTATCTGTTATTGGATGCCATTTATAAATTATCTCGTACAAACAAATTTATCCTCAGTGTCTCACTCGTAACAAATGGTTATAAATAATGAATAGTGGGCATTTGTAATAAAAATTAGAATTACTATTTATAAATTGATTTATAACAAAGTATTCTAGCTCCTAGTATTTAGATTTATGCACGTGATTAAACCATTGTAAAATCTTATAGTCATACGCAGTCGGTTTTCAAGGCGTGGTGATCATAAAAAGTCACATGAATCTGTAATCTTAAGGTTGCATTGTATCACCGTCAGATTTTTTCAACATTATACACATAATTTATTGGAAGATTTACAAGCTTTACATTTGCAATCTTATGTTTTTTTACAAAGCATTTCAAAGTCTTGTACACGGTAAAAAACTGATCTTAATAGTTGTATCGGATCAAAATAAGAAAAAAATTTTTGATGTTTTTAACTCGTCACGGTAATGTCCCCCCTTAAGTGATGTCCCTTGTTAGTTCCGTTTAGTCTTGGATTGGTGCGCACAGTTGAGCTTTTCAACTGTATAAACCCGTGATATTGATGAACAACTATTTTAGATTCTCCCAAGTACAAAATTGATTAACTATTGAAAACAAAGAGTAGCCAGCTGCTACGCAGAACAGCACGGATCAGTGCACAAACCAAGTGCGAAAACATGAAAGTACGCGGGACGAATGGCAAGAAATGTTCCTCACGGTGGTGAAACTGTTTGTTCAGTGTTCTAGAGACTCTACGGGCGACTTGGCGACTGGTTATGTTCCGTAGATTGCTACTTCTCAAAATTGTATGATTATTATTGCTCGTCGCCGCGGAAAAGGGAAATATCGATCTATAATTGGGCAACGCTTCTGGGATCACACGATGTCTCCGTTGCGTGATCCAACAGTCGCGGATTCAGGCTGAACGAATACATGTGCGAATCTGTGTACGTACATAAATCGACTCGCGAGTGTGTTTACTTCGCAAAACGGCGGAGCCAACGACCGGCAATGCCGATTTCTTTCAAATCAACCCTGACAAGAAGGGTCTTTCCTTCAAGTTAAGCGAGGGTTTTTCTGGGAACTATTCTCGAGGTGTCGAGGCATTAAGGACAAAACGTTTCAAGCGTTACATTTAAAGTATTAGGTTGTTCGAAAAGTCATTTCGTTTTTTTTGGTGAAAATGAAATACGACTTTTTTAGAGTGTATAAACATTTTATTAAATTATATATTCTCCATTTTGGAAAACGAAATGATTTTCCGAACAACCCAATAAGTTGCTCGATGTTTCAAGAACGGAATATTCCAACGCCTGGAATATTAAGAAAACCTCGCGAATTGTAAAACAAAACTTTAAATTTAACTTAAAACTACATGCAGAATACAATGATCGAACCTTACATCTAGCTTATGTTTATGTGAAAAAAACGCACAGAGAACCCTTAATTCTAGCTTAGAGGACTCTTTACCTATGGCAAAGGATGAAACTGAACAGTCTGAATAAGATTATAGTTCTCCTCATTTTCATTGCGTAGGCAGTGATAATATTTTTAATATAATAGTGTCATGATTACAAACGAATTTAGGATTTTTTTGTATCTTCTAGGTGTATATAGACTTGTCGCTTGAAGCAAAGTAAGTGGAAAAATTCCAAGTTAAAGAAACTTTTTTTTAGATAAGTAATTTTTTAACAGAATTTAACGCCAGATTTGAATATCTTGTCGATTTTGGAATTTGAAATGGTAGGCAGAATATTTGTTAGTAGTATAATACATTGGGCTGGTAACATTATTGATTATTTATTATTATTGTTTTGTATTTCGATGTTAGATTTGTGGTTGATGTTTTGTTATCTAGATACATAGAAACTCTTGCGTAGGATATTTGTGAGATGTATTTTATAGCTTTTGATTTAATTATATGTCCCACAGCTAAAGTATATTTTATTATGTTAATTTCATTGATGGATTGCAGGATAATAGTAACTTGATCTTTAGATGAAGTGTATTTATATTTTATTATATTTGCATAAGAACATTTTGATTATGATCCATTTCTGATTTGGGACATATACATATATGCAAGCTAGGAAGGTTGTGACGATATTAGTATTACCGCTAATGCTTTGTTATCATTAGAACTTGTTAACACTCACACTTCTTTAGATATGACATACGTGGAAGCCATGTGATATTGTCAACATGTTTACATGTCCTAACATGTCGGTTGTCAAAGCAAAACTCCCAGAATGAAATTGTTTTAGTTGTTTCAAAAAAACTGTAAAGGTATTTGGGTATCAAGAACTCTGATTTAAATCAATGAGCTGCCCAATGAGTATAAACAAAGAGTTAGTATACATAATGTATTAAAAGTGTTTGACCAGCTACTTTTATAAAAAAGAAATAATATCAAGCATTGAAATTTCATTGTTATTAGTCCAAGATCAATAATTTTATAATTTTTATATATTACATTTAATATTTACAATTGGATTCAGAAAATAGAAATAATAATTTAAACAAAATTTTGGATTCGAAAAGACACATATAATCCCTTGTTTAATTTATCATACCTTGTTATTAAGAAAAGTAGTTTGCTAGAATTAATGGCATTCAAGTTTCAATTTTTAAAGTCTTTTTTTTTTTCACAAAAAATAGAAGCAAGAATGCTTTCATTAAACTATACTTTTCACAAAGTCATACGCTTCATTTTAGAAAACATTTCAAACAATCGTACTTAGATTAGCCATTTTGGATATCTAATTTTAGAAAATAATTGGTATCTATATAACATCAGGTAGTCTTTTTTATCTGTATTGGACAAGAAAGATAAAACATTGAAACATATAAAATAACCAATCAAACAGAAACATTATGTACGCAGGAGAAAAAGAAAGATTTTAATTTTTCAGGGAGGAAGCAATGCCGGGCATACTGTAGTAGTAGACGGTGCGGAGTTTCATTTCCATCTTCTGCCCAGTGGAATAATCAATTCTAGATGCACATCGCTGATAGGTAATTATTTTTCGATCACGACGGTTTACAATAAAATTTTGCTACTCTACCAAAGCCCAGAGGTACATAGGATTTTGTAATTACTTTTTTTTCTGTTTCACTGTCAGTAGTAGAAATAAAAAACAAACATAATAAAAGAAAAAAAAAATTTCAAACCTATATATCTACGTAACATTATTTCAGTTATGATTACTGTTCTATTCAAACAATTAGTTTTAATTTGCTTCTCAACTAGAAGAAACAACACATTATTCTTTCTTGAACAATTAAGACTACTAATGAATATTCGTGGTTCTCTCGTCGTATTATTAAAATTGTCTGTGCAAAACATTAACACAGATGTACATATACAGAGTAGAGGACTAATTGTCCACCTAAAATTCCCTGCTATTTTAAATAATAGCAAAAACTTGAAGCCCAGCCACAACATAGCAATAATTTCTTGACAGATAGAAGCATGAAGGAGATGTCAAAGACAACTTCATTCTCTTTAATGGAATGTCTATTTTCTATGATAAAATTCAATAGAATAATAAATTCTATTATAAAAAATAGGCACTCAATAAAATTAGTGTTGATTGTGAAGTATCCTTTACACATCTATCTACAAATGCGCAAAGGGTGTGTGTTCTAGTATTGTACATGGTATTACCATTACTTTAGGTGCCTTTAGAGGCCATAAAATTCAGTAACTTTAATTTCTTCTTAATGTTCAAAATTGCTGAGATATTTCAAGTGGATAGTCAACACTTGTGTATAAAATGTTGGTATTCAGGAAATGCATAGGCAACAATCGACAGGTTTTTCAATAAAGTCATTCTCCTACCCTTCCCCTTTCCTAGAGAATAGTTCTTCTAGTAGCACATATTGAGCTACCTGTTGTGCAATTATATCAAATAGGGTATATTACATATATGTATTTAATTTTCGATTAGCGACAATCAGTCTGAACTCCAAGAGTTAAGAACTTTTTGAGGTTAAAATATGATAAATTTTTCACATTAAATTGTGTTAAATTTTTGAAATTTAAAGAGAGGAAACAAATGCAACAGAAATAATAACAATAGTTCTGAAAAAATAATTTGTAAACAAAAATAATCTATTTTTTAAACTAATGATTGTAATATATTTTTATTTGTTTTATATTTCATTTTTAACCTTATAACAATTATTTGAAAAAAATATTTTTTTTTACATTTTCTTATTACCATGTTGACATCGTTTTTACAAACTAAATATTACAGCATTGAGCATTAATATAAAGAATTTACGCAAAATTAAGGGACTGGTTTTTAAAAATGAAAAATAATCACTTATATATACTACATGAAAATTAATTCAAAATATTTGAATGATTATCTGAATAAAAATTTATTCAAATAATCTACAACTCTGATTAAGAAAAGTAGCTTAAATAGCTCTGAGCTTAAATAGCTCTATTGTTATATTGTTGAGATTTCAACGATAATTTGATATTTTAATTGTAACGATACTACAATGTCAGCAAGTACATCTTACTAATATCAATGTATAAACCTATTTAAATCTCAATATTACGATTGAGCAATTACGTAATATTACGATTGAGATTTTATATGTATCAGTATTAATGAGTATGCCAGTATTAATGATAGTGATGTGATTGATATGATTAGACATCAATGATGCTTAAACAATTCGATACCAAAGTACTTTAAAAGGAACTATTAAAAGGTATCAAAATTTCTGGTACTTGTTATTAATTTTTGGTACCAATACTTTTGTAATGAATACTTGAACAATACACAATATCGTGTGATATAGAGTAGGCATTGCTACTAATGTAAGTGTATTAAAAATAAAGAACAAAATCTAATCAATATGAAACAGCTGCGCTGCTCAAAAAAACCTTTATAACTAATTGTAAACTATAAAACTATATAATTCTTAAAACATTGAATGCATTTTTATGTTCTCTAAAGGTCCACTGCTTTGGTGCATACATAAACTTAATGATACTATCAATTAAGCATCAAATGGGTATCAATACTTTTAAAGTATTATGATGCTGTTTGATATTGGATTATAATTTGTAGATTGATATTGATAGTATTGATTCGTATCATTCCTATCATGAATGAATTATACGAGTCATTCATGCTCAATCTACAGAATGAAATTTAGCCCAAGTTCGTTGCCGCAATTCCATTAGAACGGCACTAGGTTTCCCCACTCGCTTTCTGTTCTTTAACTTCATCATAACCAGACACGTGATATCTTTCTAGGAACGGACGTAACCATCCACCCGCATTTATGTTCTTTGCGCCTTAAATTTAGATTTCGAGGTCGCTAGAACATTCTATAAACTTCAACTGGTTGCACTGGTCTGGCGTCAGCTTTGAATCAGCTACACTGGTTGTAGCGTTAATTTCGAATCCGCCATCCGCCCACTGATCTACCATGTTACTATAGAACACTATGTCAGGATCACATGCATAAACGACGTTCTATAGTAACCGTTCTTTTTGATTATACTCGTTTTATCAATACAAAGAAATACTAGTAACCTAGATATAATTTTAAAATACTAGAGAACTAAGAAAATATAATGTTCTTCATGTTTGATTTTTGAAACCATTTAAATTGTCTTTCATACATTTATTTGTATCTTCATATTTTGTATTTCTAGTGACTTAATCTCCTTTCTTGTTAGAACCATAACATTTTTATATTTTGAAATGTATACACACAACAAAATAACTGTACTTATCACTACTATATTGTAGATAAATTTATTTTAATTCTTACTTTTTCTAAATTTAGATTGGTATCTTTTTATTCGTACATGTATATGTATATGTATATGTATATGTTCTCATATACTAATGTATATGTATATGTATATGTTCTCATATACTAATGTATATGTATATGTTCTCATATACTAATGTATATGTATATGTATATAAATAGAAGATATGACAATATTTTATTTTCAATATAAATATTGTTTGTTTGTTTATTGTTTTTTTAAAACTTATATTAATGATGTATTTTTTATTTACTTTGTAAGTACATGTTCTCAAATTAATTGTTATTTCTGAGAATTAAAGTGTTAAAAAAAGATGCTTGATTAATATCGTAATATTTGCTTGTTTTATTTCACACACAAGCACTTCTATCAATTATTTTAATATTTATGTAGAGGGACAAGAACTGGCTGATTGGATTACTTTATCACTTGTGAGAAAACTAATTTAACCAATTAAACTATCCAGACTGTCAATGACTTCTCTCTTAATGTTCATAACATACAATGATTACTGCTTGAAGTATTATAGAATATAAAAACGACATAAAAATGATCACGTTTTTACCTGCAATTGTATACTTCATTTCACAATGCGTGATTGATGTATATTTTAAATTATATATATAAAACAGATGTGACATGTTTTAGAATGAATAAAACATTACATTTACAATGAATAATTTTTCAGGAAATGGGGTGGTAATACATCTACCGGGTCTTTTTGAAGAATTGGAAAGCAATGAAGCAAAAGGCTTAAAAAATTGGCAGGAACGATTAGTAATTTCTGATCGTGCACACATGGTTTTTGATTTTCATCAACAAGTTGATGGCCTTCAAGAATTAGAAAAAGGTACTCAATCTCTTGGCACTACTAAGAAAGGAATTGGGCCAACATACTCGAGTAAAGCTGCCAGAAATGGACTTCGAATTGGTGATCTTCTTGGAAACTTTGATAAATTCTCACAAAAATTTGAGACGCTGGTGACATCGTATCAGAAAATGTTCCCCACGCTTCAAGTTGATGTAAAATCAGAACTTCAACGGTATAAAGAGTGCGTATTTCTATATTTTTGGAACAGAACATAAAATTGAATTGAAGTAATAACATTTTTATTAAGTCTTAAAAACCTTAAAATGTCCTTGATCTCTTCAATTACAAACCAATTATGTACACAAGGTGCCCTCCCTTTTAATAAAACAGTGTTGTCTCAACACCTTTTATACTTATTTTAACCTAAACTTTATATTTTTCTTACATTATTTGTGTAGAAAACATTATTAAAAATTTTAAAGAAACATATGATTTTACACCTTTATTTCTGACATGTTGCCTTTTGGTGTTTCATCTAAGCATCTGCATATAGAAGATCCATATTTCCATTTAAATGAATGGTAATTTTTCTGAGCAAGATATTTTTAAAACATTAATTGTGTCTAAAATTGTTTATGACAATCAATTTTTGAACCCTTTTTATTATTATTACTTTGTTATTATAGGGTATATGTTTATTTGTTTAAGTAATTTCTGTTACGAATTACAGACATTTATTTAATTACGACAATATCTTTATTCTGTTCTCAGATATGCGGAAAGAATACGACCACTAGTAAAAGAAACAGTTCAGTATTTGCATCAAGCATTACGTGAGGGAAAAAAAGTGTTAGTCGAAGGTGCAAATGCTGCAATGTTAGACATAGATTTTGGAACATATCCTTACGTTACTAGCTCGAACTGTAGTATAGGTGGAGTTTGTACTGGACTTGGAATTCCACCATCATACATTGGAGAAGTTGTTGGAGTTGTCAAAGCATATACTACAAGAGTAGGAGATGGACCATTTCCTACAGAACTGTTAGATGCAACAGGTGATCTTTTACAAAAAAGAGGACATGAATTTGGAGTTACAACAAATAGAAAAAGGCGTTGTGGTTGGTTAGATTTAACCCTTTTGAAATTTACTGCAATGGTGAATGGGTAAGAAATATTTGATGAATTAGAAGTTTAAAGCCTGTCTATACTTATAAATAAATTTAAAAAATATTGTAGATTATTAGTATTGATTGTTTAATTTTGTTCATTTCAGGTATACATCAATATGCCTGACAAAATTAGATATTCTAGATACACTTCCAAAAATCCAAATTGGTGTAGGATATCGGTTAAATGATAAAGAAATTGATTATTTTCCAAGTAGTACTTCTGATTTAGGAAAAGTGACAGTAATATATGAAACTATCAATGGTTGGCAGTCAACAACAGAAGGTGTACGTTCATTAGAAAAATTGCCATCTAATGCTAGAAAGTATATACAACTAATAGAAGAACATCTTAATATACCAGGTAATATTTCACTAAATATTTACCAATGTTTGCAATTAAAATGTCTCAATATTATATACTTATTATATGCTACTAACCTAATATGTAAAAATTCTAAACAAAACTTTTGTTGTTGCTGATATAGTAATACTATATTTGCATGTATATATACTATGTTTTCATAACAAAGTATCAGATTAAATCGTTCCTATAATTATTAATTTATTTTAATTTTGGCTTAAAATATTTTAGAATTAAATTAAGTTAATTTCAACAAAAGTTTTTATAAAAATGTTTGTTTCAGTTAAATGGATTGGAGTGGGGGCAGGTCGTGAAAGTGTAATTACACTTTGACGTTTCACTTATCAGTTACTGCAATGGAAATATGTTCATTTGTCCATTCAGGATGCTATTCTTTTAGATAAATTTGGTCTGTTAAAGAAGTTAAAGAAACAAACGCACAGGAAAAACATGACATAGAACATGACAAATCATAGCATTAAGCTTTTAAATTTAGTAGTATTAAATAATTGAAGAATACAAAATAAAAATAATCGTTTTTCAAGGTGCTCCTTACTATCGAATAATTTATGTCATTCGTGTTATCCATTGTTTAAATGTACAATAAGACATGTTAATTAAAATGTATTTATTTCAAAACTATTTGACTTAATACCTAATCCTTTGATGAAACATTTTAATCAGTCCTGTGTAAAATAATGTTTCACATGGAGCATAAAAAAATGTTGGTAAAATTCTTTACTTATTTAGATGAGGAGTTATTTCAATGTACATTTGAAATAATTGTTTAATTGATAAAGGATTACTAATTATTGATAAAGTTACTTATAATATAATTTTTTAATTATTACTTTGTAATATTTCCTTAGAGGTCCTCTGAAATTCATAGAAGAAAGAAGTTTGATTAAAACTTTAAGAAATATTCAAATTTCAAAACTTAAAATTTTAGTTAAATCAATTCAGTAGCTACTAAATATTGATGTTATATTACCAAAAATATTATTTCTGTACTACATGTTTATTTTCATACTGTACTGAACAAAAGTAATAACAATTCAGTGAGTTATAAAGGTGATTACAAAATATATATGTAACTAAGTTAAATAAATATTGATAATTTTAAATTGTCAAAAAAAATAACTAAGAAAATTTATTTCTATTCCTGTATTTTTGATTTAAAATAATGCAACTTTTACTGAAAAAACCACCATTTTTTACATATGTATACATACTCTCATTTTTGTACTTATTTATACCTTGCATTGTTATTCTTGCACTATTTATATCTCGACAGACTTGCTGTTGTAACTTTTTTTATACAACGTTATTAATCATTTTTTTTCTGCAATTCTTTTTTGCTCTTTCACCACTTTTTATATCTTTATTAAAATCTAATGCGTGCCTACATGAATTGAAAACAAAATAGCATCGAAAATAAAACACTAACAAAATATAGAATTTTCTTTCCCATATCACAATTTATTTGAAAAATTTATACAATATAGGAAAATGAATTAATAAATATTTATTAAAAATAAAATCTTCTTTAATTTTTACTTGTAAACCTATGGTTTTACAAAAAATTTGCTTGATAAGTAAGGTGGCCAGATACTTTTGGGATCAACTATATGCATATATTCAGGTATTGCTATTTGAAATCTACTGTATATATGAATTAGGTATACATATACGAGTGATTATTTCAGTTCATAACTAAGTTT
Source organism: Ptiloglossa arizonensis (assembly GCF_051014685.1). NCBI lineage: Eukaryota > Metazoa > Arthropoda > Insecta > Hymenoptera > Colletidae > Ptiloglossa > Ptiloglossa arizonensis. The sequence continues at coordinate 4,520,354 of NC_135049.1, forward strand.
GTTAATAAAATGTCAAATATTTTTCACAATCTATATAGATACATAAATTAAATTATGATTTTCATTTTTATAGTCGAGTAACAAATCATTTTGAAATATTTTACGTACAACTGACAAATTTACAATTAGGTTATGTTTTAACGGATAATTGGCAAACTTCACAGCTACAACGTACGAAACAGTAATAGTATGATAAGTATAACCAGTCAATCAGCTAAATGTTTTGAATTTTTGTTAACTTAATATGATTATATAGTTATTATTAGTATTGTTTTATATTGTTTGACTCTATTAAGATGTTTTATATTAATATATAGTAAATATATAATATAATATAATTAATATATAACATAATACTGAAACACAAGCGATTATTTATTTTCACTGATAAATTAAATAATGGTGTAATATGTATATATACATATGCACATACATATGTGTAAGTTAAGTTATTTATATCAATTATAACCTAAGTTCAATAGCTGGTTACGAATTGTAATGTTATTATCTATTTAAATTAAATGTAAAATATCTAATTTTAATTGGATGAGTTCACACGGTGGTATGCGTTTACTCAAGCATAAAACAAGCAAAAAAACATACCGTAAGTACGTTTAATGTGATCAGTATAATGCATAGAAAATTTTTAATTTCGATTGTAACAATTTATAAAGAAAATGAATTTATACTTTTTTTTTCACAAGTTACAGTGTATAGATGATAGACTCGTAAAATTTGTTTTTTAATTTGTACATTTTAGTGAATTACAATTTTGATACGCAAAATACACTGAACATGTGTATGATATACGCAAATCTTAAGAAACGAAATGTTATCTAATTTTTTTACGATAAAAATATTTTCAATATTTATTCCAAAAGTTTTTTTGTTTACCATGTTTGAAATTTTTAGAAATACTTGAATTTGTTGAAGTTTTTAAGTTTATATTCTTAATGTATATTTTCATATTGTTACAGTTCTTTTAAACTTTAACATTTTTAAATAAATTCTAAATGATTGTTAGGAAGAACAGTTTGTACATTCCAGAAATTGTGCAATAAATATTTTTGGATAAATACTCTTCTTCGTTTAGATAATTTCGTTAAGATACTCATAATAAATATTAGTACATTAATAACAGTAGTTAATTTTTCATTATTCTATATAAAGCATGTGTAAAGATATTATAAAACTTTTAGAGTGAAAGATGCCAGGAGAACCATCTATAGCAACTGGAAATAAAACGTCTGGAAAAATCAAACGCATTTCTATTCCAAGAGTACAAAGCAGTACAGATACAGAGTTGCAGTCACAAAGTGGATCTACCCCACTGCAACCAAATGCACTTCATTATGCTGCATTTCGTATAGATCCTGATGACAGTGTACTACCTCCTGTTTTACGATGTCGACTGTTGGAATTGTTTCAACAGATAGAGAAGGAGTTTGAAATTCTTTATACAGAGAATTTGGGATGTATGGGTTTTTCTAACATTAGAAATATTCTTTCTAATATTAATTATCTCATATTAATTACATTCTAATGAAAAAGTAATTCAAACAGTATCACTAAAATTTTGAATATACATTTGCTTTTAAAATAAATGCATTTCAAAATCTATTTAAAATTAATTAAAATTTATGATGGCTTTTTTATATAGTACAAGAGAAAATAGATGCTCTTAATGAAAAGCTTGAACGAGAATGTTATGTTTCTGGGGAACGGAGCTTACCTCTTGGAGATGTTGCAGACTTCCCAGATACAAAAAGTTTTTCAAAACAAAAATGTAAGAAAGATAATGATTCAAAAATATTTACTATCTATAATTTTTTTTGTAGTTAAAGTGAAAAAGTGTATGTACTAATATTGTTTTTTAGCTATGGCAGGAAATTCAGCACAAAAGACAAAAACAACTTCTAATAAGTTGAAGGCACAGACAAGTAAAATAGTTTCTAGTTTTAAAACACCGACTATGACTTGTAACATGCAAAGGGAATATTCTGGGCATCGAGATGGTGTTTGGGAAGTTTCTGTTGGAAGATTAGGTCAAATTATTGCTACAGCTTCTGCTGATCATGCTGCTAGAGTTTGGGCAGTGGATACTGGACGCTGTCTTTTACAATATATTGGTTTGTTTTTGTCTATAATATTCTGAAAAACATCATTTACTGCTGTTTTCAATTTTCATTTATAAATGTCATTAGCATTGATGTTAGTACTCCATGTTCAGAAATTAAATATATTCCTTTATCAATTAACAACTCACATTTCTAGTAATTACTTTAATAATTATTTTTTTAAGTATATATAAATATTCAGCACAGTGAAACACTTGAAATTTTTGTATAAAGTAGTATGATTTTAATGAATTATATGTTCATTTGTAACAATTTTAATGCATATAGGGGCGATGAAATTGCGTACGTGACTCCACCCGTGAGCAGCACTGCCTTATAGAATTAGAAATAGCAACTGTTATATTATTTATCATCTTATCCAAATTTAAAACTTCATTGTATCTACTAGTAATTATTAGTTAGACATTGTCCAACAAACATTTCTTTTCTTTTTTGTATATAGACTTTTTGTTTGAATTCATTTAAGTAGTTATAGTAAATCATAGTGAACAAATGCTTATGTCTTAAATTGGAATAATTTTTATTGGTCAGTTTGGACATGTTATACTTTGTGTCTCTGTATAAGTAAAAGTATATCACTTTGCTTTGCTAAAATGTTATTTTGAGATTAGTTAAACTAATAATTTAATTATATATGTTAATGTTTTTAATTTAATTTTTAGGTCATTCGGGTTCGGTTAATTCGGTACGGTTTCATCCAACTAAAGAATTGGCTTTAACATCCAGTGGCGATAATTCTGCTCATGTATGGCAAGCAGCTGTTGATTGGGACTTTCCTAAAAGACAAAATTCAACCGAGGAACTTTCAGCATTGAGTTCTGACAGAAATATTAGTGGCGTTATTCCTGTGAATGAGGAACAGGAAGAACCACCTACTCTGAGGTAATTATTTATGTAATTACATTGAAATATTTTTGATTGTTAATCAGTCAGTATATATCAGTTGATATATCAAGTCTTGATATATCAAAAGAAACAAAATAACTTGCAGATGATACTTATGTTTTAAAAATTATCCCACATTAAATAAATTAGGACATGTTTAGGATTAAGTTTAAGTATTTAATTATGATAACATAAAAAAAGATTGAAGAAGGAAATATTTGACTGAAAGGGACACATAAATCATTTTTTCCTCAAGGTTGTTTTAACTAAGTTTTTAAACTCTAATTTACATTTTCTAAATATAAGCAAAAAGTCTATGTAACAATAAAATCATGCTATGTTTGTATAATTTTGTTGATGAATTTGGAAATAAAAAAGGGAAAAGAGATAAGAACAGGATTTTTTTTTTTTTAAATTATGAATCATTGTATTTTTTGTATTGAGTAGTAATTACTTTAAAAGAATAGAACTATCTTCATTATTTTACTGTTCTTTTTCTGAGAAAATGTTGTGTTCAATGGCTGCACAATATTAGTATTTTATTCAGAAATGAGTGATCATAATGTTGAACTTAAAAATTATATTCCAAATGGATGCTGATTGTGTTACTCTTGTAAAATAAATCTGAAATATACAATTTTTTTTAATATTACAGAACACCAGTGCGAGAATTATTAGGTCACACAGGTGTAGTGATGGCTGCAGACTGGTTACCTGATGTGGAACAGGTTGTAACTGCTTCTTGGGATAGAACAGCGAACCTTTATGATGTAGAAACTGGAGAAATTATCCACACATTATGTGGGCATGATCAAGAACTCTCTCATGTTTCCACACATCATACACAAAGACTTTGTGTCACTTCAAGCAAGGATAGTACGTTTCGTTTATGGGATTTCCGAGAACCTATTCATTCAGTTTCTGTTTTTCAAGCGCACACCGAGTAAGTTAATTATATTCATATTCCGTGCGAATAAATTTTGAGTTATTTCACGAGGAAAACTGATTTTGTTTGAATGAAATTTGTAAATAAATATATTGTTATCTTGTTTAACTTGATCGCCGTATATATTTTTGTTCTTTTGTGTAAAAATTCATGGTGTGTAAGCAATATATATCGCGACTAGTAAAAATCACTTCTTCATCTTTGATTTAATGAAAATAAACCTAAGAAATTTATCTCAAAATTTATCCTGAGATAATCAAGGTCAAATTTATTTTTGATCATATTGATAGATTGTATTCTTAAAAATTGTAATCAGTTTTTCTTCATTTGAATACAATAGAAATATTTTGTACCCAGACTTTTATTTGTAACATTTTTTTTAGGATAAAATAGATTTACATTTGTTTTATACATAGTTAAATTTAATCGTTTTGATATAAATATTTTCAAAATTGTGTAATAAAATGTTTTTAACTACTGTTTTTTTAATCATAGAACAGTAACGTCCGCTGTTTTTACGCGTGAGGATAAAATCGTTTCAGGCTCGGATGATCGAAGCGTAAAAATATGGGAATTACGAAATATACGAAGTCCTTTAGCTACAATTCGAGGTGATAGTGCTGCTAATCGACTTGCAGTTTCTAGTACTGGTATCGTCGCAATTCCACACGATAATAGACAAATTAGATTGTTTGACCTTAGTGGTCAACGATTAGCTAGATTACCTAGAACAAGCAGACAAGTGAGTAAAAATTTGACTTTTAGTAACGTTAACGACGAAATGAATTTTGCAAACATTATTTTTGAAATAGGTTTTATAATTTTGTAAACTATTCAAACTATTAAGTAAAATATACAAACTTTTTTATGTTTAACCCTTAGTACATCAAGGTGGAATGGTCGACGTTCTTTATTAACAGGAGGGTCCTTAAAAGACCCCATAGTTTTTTCATTATTATATTAGTTATTATTATAGTATTTTTGTATTAACATCGTTCCTACTAATTGCAATAAATCTATTAAAACCACCATGATGACTCACCTATTTCAGCATGATTTAAATACTTGTCATTTACACTTCAGAATGGCTCACTCTTATCACTCTATGCTCTATTTACAACTATCTAAAGCAGATATGATTACAGTATCAAATAATTCAATTCACTCATTTGGATGCAAATATGCATTGTGCACTATATGCTACTAGTCTATTTCAATACAATCTCAATTCATTACCCCTACAGCTTGTCACCGAGAGAAGTACAAGGAAAAAAATTGACACGCGAAAACATGATAAATAAAAATTGCATAGATTTTTCTCTAGATTTTTAATTTTATTGCAAAAATCATTTTAGTCGATTTCTTCTTTTTTTTCTTTTACCAATTAAGATTAGTAATAAAACACGTAGAAAAATTGCAAGCTAAGTATTTCCAACAGTTGTAGAATGATATAAAAAACATATATTGGAGGTTTAGTATGATAAGGGTTAAATGTAAAAAATTCCTTAGTAGTCATAAGAAACATCGCATTTTTTTATTAATACTTTATTTTAATTTAAGGAATTATTATGAAATGTAGTGGAGTATTATGTATAAAAGTAATTAGTAGAACTAGTTGCTAGTTATTACAGGTTATATTCAACTCTAAATTAATTTTAGGGTCATCGGCGAATGGTCTCGTCAGTCGCTTGGGCAGAAGATAGCGGAGTTTGCAATTTGTTCTCTTCTGGTTTTGACAGATTAGTCCTTGGATGGAGTATTATACATCTTAAGGAATATTGAATATATGTACACAAATATAAATCTAATATAATCACTTTATTTAATTACATAGTATTTTAAACTAATCTAACTAAACTTTAAATTAAATTGAGTTAAAAATAAATTATTAGATTAATTGTAAAGATTCAAATATTGTGGGGAGAAAATTAGATGCACAGTTGTAAACTAGTATACCTATTCCTAGAACGATCGAAGATTCCAGTTTCCCACTGCTGGTTACCACTGAAATTATATAGCATATATGTAAATGAATTGAAGCTGTAAACTCTGTGCAGTTAACACAATAAATTACGAGTAATACATGTTGAATTTTATATATATTTATTAATTGATTACTCCAAATGAACCTGCATTTGTTTGTGACTTAGCAATGGTTATGACAACAATATAATAATGTCTTTCATTAGTAAGACAAAACTTACAATTTTATTATTTTTTCAACTATATGTAAACGCACGTTCAGAAAGATCAACATATGGGCATAAACATCTTGTACATTACTCATCTTGTACATCAATATTTTTTAAATTGTATAATTTCTTACCTGAATAAGCAGTCAGCAAGCAGAGAAGTGTATATCCCAAAATAAGAAAATAATGAGGTGCTAAAAATATATGCCCCCATGTTATTTCCAATAATCCTAACAATTTACAGGATCCACCTATAATTAAAGCCTTCCATACATGCGTTATACTATATTTATTGGGATCCTTTGGATAAAAGAACCATTTAATTTTGGTAAAAAGAATCACAACGACAACAAAAGCAGCGAGGGAGAAGGCAGTTTTAAATAGGATCAAATACAGATTGCAATATCCATCAAAAGTAGGTTGGAATATCCTGGAAGTTTCAGTATTTTTCTTGTTATCACATAAAGAAAGATTTCTAAAAGATTCAACAAGCCAGATAATTATGACTAGTTTCCAACAAGATTTCAAATCGCAATTGTAAAGTAGATGTCTATATGCCCGTTTTTCAAGTAATATTAAATCAACTAGGATTATAACTGGATCATATTCGATGTATTTATCAGCCAACTGATCGCATGCATCCTGAAATAATTAATACATTTAAATATTATAAAAAATAAGGTAATGTTTGATTACCTTAAATTCTAAAAACAATTATGCAGCTTACATAATAATAATTAATCTTAAATCGAGAATAATCGATTATTAATAAAATTAATATTCTTTTAAATATTTATAATCTAATTATTTCATAATTATATGTTGAAATAAATGAGTAACTTAAATACGTATAACAATGCAAATCTTAGTATGCTTTACGAGACATTGAGTAAAGATAATACAAAATCGATTGTAACATTTGCAAGATGCTGTAAATAACAAAATTTGTTTGAAGTATTTGAAAAATTGCCCGTAATTTTTACGACAGAAACATTTTGCGATATGTTGTGATAAATAATATATGCTAATAATTTAAAATTGCCTACATAAATATACAGGGTGGATCATGAAATGAGATTAATTTAGATTATTCTGCTGTTAGCTTTTTACGATTTTTTTGTACGTACACTACTTTTCACGATGATTTATAGTAACGACAAAAAAGATTGATAAATTATCTTTGACATTGCATATTCGAATGAATAATTAAAAAGTTATGCAACCATTTCTTAACCATCTACGCAAATGTATTGCGTCTAATGGACATCATTTTGAATATTGTTTAAATTAAGGTAAAGGATACTTTCTGGAATGTTCCTTACCGATTAGTATTCACTAAAAGATAGGTGTAAAAAAATGATAGGTTTGTCTGTACAAAACTGACGGTGACTTTAAAAATTTTGGAACAAAGGAAAGGGTACATAACATATCTGCTATAATCATTTTAAAGCTCACTAATAGCAGAATAATCTAAGCTGATTTGTAATCCGCCCTGTATAATAAATATAGAATCATACATTAATAAATCAATAAAGTAATCAATTAATTAACCTGTACAGATGAATAAAGTAATATAATAGATAACATACACATTTTAATAGTTTTAAAACGTTTATATAGAGCCTTCCATAAAGTTGTTCCACTACAGCTCCACAATTCACGCATCGATACATTACTAAATTGTTTATTTCTTCTTGTCGATTATTATTATGAATATATCATGTTCTTTACTTTCAAAACTTACAGATCATCTGAAATTGAACGGATTTTATTTTAAATAATGAGAATTACTTTATTTTTAGCAGAGTTCAAACTTAATTATTTTCTGAGTGTTATTAAGTAAAAATGCATTATTAGTTGACAAATATCTAATTTTGTTTCTGGGATAACACTGTAATTTGTAATTCAAGAATTAATAATTAAATTTGAATGATTGGTAAGTAAAAAAATACGCAAACGGATTAATAAAATTACTGAAAATATAAACCGTACAAGCAAAATGTATATTATAAATTCTTTGAAGTATATATTATCGAAATATACTTTGCTAAGCAATGTGAAATAAATTACTTAATATTGTATATCGATTTCGTACATTCTTTTGTGCTTTTTTTCTAACATAATCAATAAACCTTGAATGTTACGGAAAATTGTATCTTTCGAACAAATAGAAACTGTCCTAATTATTGAATATCTCGGAGCGAGAGGTAAAAAAAACTCAAGGTGAAAGTATTCAGAGATATAAAGACTAAGCTCAGTCAACCAGCGGAGTTCCTTTAGAACGGAAGCAATGAAGATGAATTCTATTCCACTTCCCAACGGACAATTAATGCCTGCACTTGGCTTTGGTACATGGCAGGTAAAATTATCCATTTTGTTATTAATTTGTTTTTTTATAATTAGTTACAGTAGTAATATACTATATTGCTATATTTATTACTTCATTAGTTTGAAGTAGAGAATTAATCTCTCTTTAATTTTATTACTAGAAGAGAGTTGTAAATTTTTCGTATAAAAATTTCTGCTAATTTTGTTAATCTGTATTTTCAGAAATTGATTTAAAATAATTTCGAAATTTACTTTAAAATGCTTAACATTTGACATTTATAGTCGTATGCATAAAGTTGTAATAAACATTGTACATTAATGATTAAATGAAAGATACAATCTTTTTAATACGTAAATGTAATTACATTCTGAAATTTAAGTTTTTGTGCATAAGCAATACGTTAGATTTGTCTTCTTCGAATTTCATTTAACACTAGAATCTTCTGAAAATATAAATTATTGTGTAAAATATTGATTTGAAAAAAGTATATCAAACTAAGAATTTTTGTGAAAAACTCCGTTTTTTGAAAAATTGTTGAATTTTAATACTCGTAACTTATTTACGTTTAGCTCTATACTAAAGAGCAATTCTCTTTTCCGTTTCTTCGAATCTATCTTAAAAAAAATGATCTCACAACTATTTTCAATTAGAATTTTAAAGTAAAAAATTGCAATTTGATCATACTTGAAATACAGCTAAATTCCTAAATGCACGAAAAACAAAATAAAAGACTAATTCAATTATTAATTCATGTTATTTTAGTACCTTATTTCTCTTTTAACATAGGCTTAAGTTGTTTATTTAAGGTCAAAAGGTATTGTAGATATTAATCTAACAATATTTAGCTATTTGTTTATGTTTCGATTAAAAATATTACAACCTATTAGGTAAAGCATATTGTTACATCCCAGAACGCATAGTGGCCGCATGACGCACTACGAACTACCTAGCGCCATATTGAATTCTCCTTACCACTATACATTTAATGCAGAAGTGTGAGTTCAGTGAGCTTGGCACTTTGACAGCTTCGGGGAGTCAAAAAAGTAAAACTGACTTAACAGATAGTTTGACAGACAGACTGGCTGACACACTGTGGGATACAGTGTTCCCATCTTAAGTATTTCTCGGAACTGAAAAGTCACATTTATCGAAAGCGGATGTTCTCTGCATATTACTGCTTGTGTCGAACGTAGAAAGAGATAGCAAACGATTTGACCTTCACATTTATCGTGAACCAGAAACGAATTCCGGAGTTCGAAACCATCTCACAAATATTCGAAAAACAAACATATCATACCCTTGCTGCGAAAATGACACAACTCAAAAGAGAACACCTTGTGAATCACGACCATAAAGTTTTTTTTTATTTCGTTAAGAACATTACAATCAATCCTCCTTGAGAATTATAAGTAGGTTGGTGTGTCAGTGGCATGTAATGTAATTATTACTATTAGTAATTAATCTGTGAGATGTATAAGTTCCGATGATTATATAAATCTATATTGGAGGTTTTGAGGGTAGTATCAATTTTTTAAATTTATTTTAGCAAACAGGGAGCATAAATGCAAATTGTATGGTTACAGGCTACTGATGTGGATGAGTTGGAGAAAGCTGTGAATACTGCTTTAGAAGAAGGATATAGACATATTGATACAGCTCCGGTATATGAAAATGAGGAAGTAATTGGTAAAGTTCTTAAAAAATGGATTGATTCCAGAAAAATTAAACGATCTGAACTTTTTATTGTTACAAAGGTATTACTGATAAATATAGATTCTACATTTAGAATTTACATTTTTACTATTCCATATTTTTATATTTTATTCTTCAATTACAGTAGGGCCATCTCTGATTGGTTGCATGAACACGTTTTTTTGTGACTATTGTCATGATGAGACTTTTTTATAAATTACATAAACTTAATAGGTAAAATACAAAATTTGTTTAATATATAAAAATGATATTTACAGCTTCCACCGGTAGGAAATAGGCCAGAAAGTGTTGAAAAATGGATAAAAAAATCTTTGAAAGATCTTCAGTTAGAGTATTTGGATCTTTACTTAATTCATGTTCCATTTGGTTTTGAGGAAGTTGGAGAAGATTTGCGTCCGGTTGATGAAAATGGAAAAATTAGAATTGATAAAAGTACAAATCATGCAAAAATATGGGTTGAAATGGAAAAACAAGTGGAATGTGGACGAACTAAAGCGATTGGTGTATCAAATTTTAATATTTCCCAGATCGATCAACTTTTAAAGAGTGCAAAAATGAAAATTTCAATGTTACAAATTGAGTTACATGTTTACTTTCAACAGAATGAATTAGTAAGTTGTTATTTTTGGATCATTAGTAATTCAACATAGGATAAAATAGTATTAAAAAAAATCAATTAATTTTAAAAATCAATTTATTTTAAGTTTCAATTATAATAATTCCACATGCAAATTTAATTTGTGAAATCAAACTCAGTATTTGTTAGATTTCAAAATATTTGAATCAACTCAAATGTAAAACAATATTTAACAGGTGCAGTATTGCAAAAATCAAAAGATTCCTATAACAGCTTATTCGCCCCTTGGTTCCCGAGGTTTAGTGAAGGTATTAAATAAAACAGAAGAGATTCCTGATATGCTACAGAACCATGTAGTATTGGAAATAGCAAAAGCCTATAAGAAATCAGCTGCACAAATTTTACTACGATATATTTTACAAAATGGTATTGCAGCTATCCCAAAAAGTATAAATCCTCAGAGAATTAAGGAAAATATACAGTTATTCGATTGGAAACTCGATCCAAAGGATGTAGAGAAACTGAAAAATCTTGATCAAGGAGAATCTGCAAGAATCTGTGATTTTAGTTTTTTGAAAGGAGTTGAACGTCATCCTGCGTTTCCTTTTTAAATATTTTGAGTTTTGTTTACAATAATGTATGTAGACAGTAAATTATAAATAAATGTAATATAAGAAATTTTTATTTTTATTCTATGAATAAAATATATGTATATGCGGAATGGGATAATGTATTACAATTAGTTTGGTCAGTACTTTCCAAGCTAATTTCATAAGATCTCTGCGGTATTCCCACTCCTGCTTAAATATGACGTTATTAGAGGTGTGTGGATACCCGATATTACAGGTTGGGCGAGCTCGACAAAACTCAGGCGAGTAGATATTCGAAACATTTGAACTTTAGATTTTTTGAAGAATTTCTAGATTAAGAATAAGCCAAGAGCTTATTTTTAACGCCAATACGAAAATCAAAATACTTCACAATTTCTGGAAATATTTTTCTGTTTTCATAATTGGAGACAAGTTGCAATAGAAATAAAATTACTAGATCTTGTTAGAGTCTTTAATGTATCGATTAAGTCTTGTAGGCTTCTGGATGCTAAAACATTTTTGACTATAGCCTCTGCTTTTGTTCGAGTTTTTAAAAGACACTTCGAAATCGAGGGGAGAGGACCACCAGAAGCTTTAATGTTTTTTAGTGTTTTTAGTTATATCCTTCCCCCCTCCCCAGCTGAGGACGTGCGATATTATCTACCGATGATAATTCAAAATGATCAAAATACGATTAGCTGTTTGATCGAGACTTTTAATTGTCACATCAATTTAGGTATCTCATCGGTCTTATGAGATACCCAGGTACTCGGATAATTGTTTTTACTTGTATGAAAACAATATTTCTATACTTACTTTCTTAATTTATTTACTTAATAATATTCCGTACAAGGAATGGTTTGAGAAAAGAGCTCAGATCTACATAAAAAATAGCAAACTATGAAGTATTATTTTAATGAGAGAACTAAATACAAACATTTACCATTGCGTTAACAGAATATAAAAATTTACAAACTTATAATAATATATTATAATAGTGAAGTAATGTAAGAATAGAAAACCCGAGAAAGAAATAGTACTACAATAAAGAAAACTAATAAAATAGGGTATAATTATGGTTTAACAAATACGACTTAACTAAGGAATACGATAATTATAAATAAGTAATTTAAATTTAAAAATACATCGACCTTTCAAAGAGAGATTAAACTTTTACTGAGCTCCGCGTCCATGCCCTGTGTATTATTTATGACTCTTAACTACTCAAAACTAAATTGGAGATCCTACGGAATACGACCATTTGTTCTTACAATGTTCAGTGGAAGTTTATTCTAGATAAAGTTTTAATCTGTTACTCAATATAGTAATTCAAAATTTTACCGAAATGTCGTGTTAATCGAATCCGTGAACTATTCTTATTAGTGACGTAGTGCATGAGAAAGGAAAGATTCGTGATATACTCTATTTTATATTCCACCTGTGTTTATAATTCCCAAGTTAATCTGTTTTAATTTCGGTAGATAAACCAAACTTTTATAAAATCGTTTGTAATATTGTCGTAAGATGACAGTAGTATAACACTACAATGTTATTCGATATATCGATTATCGATGTTCATTTCAATGTCTTCTTTTAAAAGACGTAAATAGCCTAAAATTCTAATAGTTTTAACTATCCCAGATATTCTAAATTTCAAGTGTATAGAATTTTTTTCAAGTGTTAGTACTTACGTGAACAAGGTATCAATTAATTGTAAAATTCACATCGTTAAACATTCGCATTTGACATTACGCTCGAGACGATTCGATAGTATCGAGCTTTTTTGGCAGGTCGAAAGAAAGATGTCCCTGGATGGTAGATTAGAATGTTATTAGTCATTCGGTCTTGTGTTTGTAAGTAAATATCAGCTGGATGCGCAAAGGAAAACGTAACGTGAGCGCGTAACAGACGTAACTGTCAAATATACTTCTTTCGTCAAATCCACGAGGTACAATGGGCCTTTTCCAGACTTCCTCTCCTTTTGACGCTGACGTCGGTGAGTAGTATACTTCTCCCTAGCCTTAATTCATTTAGAATCATTTTTCTAGATTACTTTCCCTTACCTCTAAAATTAATGTTTCGAATCATGGTAGCTCGATTGTTCTCCACGGCTTTGCTCGATTTTCTATTTCTTCAGACATGGAAATTCCATGTTTGATGGATGCATTAAACGGTTGTTGACATTTGACCTCCAATTAAGACACCAGATTTTGCGAATTACTTTATCCTTCTTTTTGCATCGCTTCAACGAACCGTTTATAATGTTCTCTGAAAATGTTTGCTTATAACTAAAAGTTCGCAATATAATTTTATAATTTCTTAACTTTTTTCGGATTTAAATACAAAAGATATCAGATAGATATTTATTTTGTAAAATTATGAATTCTTTTGTTTAGTTTCTAACATTGTGAATCGTTTTATGTGAACAACATGTTTTGCAAAATATTAAGAAGAAATAGTTATTTTTGGAAAACTTTATCCAAGCATTTATTTTTATACAAAATTATTTTTTAATAGTAGACACGTTTGAATTTATCATCTTAAAATCATAACAAGCAGAAAAACAATTTTACATAATAGTACATTAGTACATCAAAATATAATGTTAATATTAAATAATATATTTCATTTCGTTAATTCACATTAGTAGGAAGGCAAAGTAAATCAGTATTAAAATATGGTATTAAAATGTCATTTGATGATTTGGTAAATAATAGACTATAGAAAACTGTAATTTTATACATTACTAAGATCGATACAAATTATATAATGAAATAGCTTATTCATTACAAAATGAGATTCATTTTAAAATGTTTAATTTGTCTATGATATTTTACATTTTTACTGTAACAATTTGTTCTAACAGAAAAGGCAACCAGTGAAAAGAATATATCTGAAGAATGGGGAAAAATAATGGATATTTGCGACAAAGTAGGAACTTCTACTCAAAATGCAAAGGATTGTTTACGATCAATTGTCAAAAGATTATACTCTCCAGATCCACACATTGTTATGCAAGCATTAACAGTTAGTATATTCTTCAAATATATATAATTTCTTTTTATAATTAATGTGTTTAAAATATACAACTCTTTTATATAATATTAATTAATTTACATGCAGTTGTTGGATGCATGTGTCAGTAATTGTGGAAAAATGTTTCACTTGGAAATTGCATCAAGAGATTTTGAAAGTGATCTGAGAAAGCTAGTAAATCATTCCCAGCCAAAAATTGCAGAAAAAATGAAAGGACTTTTAAAAAAGTGGGCTGAAGGTGATTTTAAATCTGATCCTCAACTAAACTTAATTCCCAGTTTGTACAACAAATTGAGAAATGAAGGTCATAAATTCACTTCTGTATCAGATATGGTAAGTTTCTCCATTTCTAAATTCATTTATAAGTCATGCATTTACTGCATAACGTATATTTCTAAACATACGACTAGACTTTTGATTAAATTGTCATTACCAAGATTATGTTATTTCTTATTAATGTTCTATTATGTTTTTTCTGTATTTGTTCATTGTATATAATAATTTACACAGTTAAATGGAAATATTTGTATACATTGTTGGATTATGTATCATAAATCACTTATTTTTTATTAAGATTTAATTTGGAATATTATTAACACATTCGCTACCAAGTCTGCATATGCAATGTGGACAGGGTGGTTTCTCTAGTGCCGCAATCGCACGTGCTATGAACATTCTCTATTCAAATATTTTGATTCCTGTTTAAATCTTATCTTACTGCCCTGGCACTGCTTAAATTTCTCACCGCAAGGGTTGTAAACACAGTGATAATATCTCAGAGGCGATTGTATTTCACTTGATTCACGGGAAAAAGTAAAAACTTGAAAATTTATGAAAACGGCGCGGCACACAAGGGAAGGACTTGCTTGAAACCACGGCAGCGAACGTGTTAAACGTAAATAAATATTACAGTCACTAAATTCATACAAAACCTACAGAAAAGCTTACTGCGTAAAAATCCAAATGTAGTATCAAATTCGCAGGAAGACGAAGATATTGCAAAAGGTATCATCAAATATTTAAAAATACCTCTTTCTTATGTTATGTAAGAAGTATAAAATTATGTTATATTGCTGTATTTTAGCTATAGAACTTTCACTCAAAGAAACTAAAGCTCAAAGTCAAGCGTCTTCTTTGCACAGTTCACCAACATCTAAAAAGAGTACCAGTTTATATCCAAATGTAAGTTCTGCACTTGGTACTGCGAGCAATTCTGAAGGCAGAAAGGTCCGAGCTTTGTATGATTTTGAGGCAGCAGAAGATAATGAATTAACATTTTTAGCAGGAGAAATAAGTACGAATTATAAATTCTTTTAAAACATTTTTTTAAAGGAATTATATTTTAATTATAACCAAATCAAGAAGTATAAATAATATAAATATATATGTGGCAAAAATGAAATTATTATTATCGACTAAATTTTAGTTAATATTTTGGATGATTCTGATCCAAATTGGTGGAAAGGCAGTAATCATAGAGGAGAAGGACTTTTTCCCTCTAATTTTGTTACTGCAGATTTATCTGTAGAGCCTGAACAGTTCACAAGTAAGTAAGATTCTATATATATTAAATTATACATAATTAATGATGAAACATTATATATAAATTTATATGTAGAATTAGAACACAGTAACAAAAAAATGGTTCAGTTTGCTGAAGAAGTAGAAGTGAAAACAGTAAAGAGAGAACCAGAAGTGATTGAAGTTGAAATAGATGAAAGAAAGATGGATAAACTTCTACACTTGTTACATGAAGCTGATCCTCAGTGTGATACTTCTGACCCACAAGAAATGCTTGATTTAGAAGGTAATACCTTCACTCAATGCTTTATATTATATTATTATAATAATTTATCATATTTGTACTTGTAATAAATGTTATAGAACAAGTTACTGCAATGGGGCCGTTAATAGATGCAGCATTAGAAAAAGTGGATAGGAGGCATGCACAGCTAACTCAGTTAAGTTCTGATTTGGTGGATGCTCTTAATTTATATCATACATTGATGCGAGAACCTCCACATCCTACATCATCTAGCTATACCTTACCTAAGATGCCACCGCACATAAACCCTTATCAATTTCAGACTCAAGGACCGCCACCTCCACATGTAAGTATCAATACACATGGTGCAAAAGAAGTATGTCCGTACTACCACTACAGTATCAATATACTCTCAACTTGAAGTTAAAATATGTTTAGCACTGTTTATTGCATTTGTGGTAGTATGAATAAGTTTTTTGTTTTGGGTACTTACAGCACATTATATTTGTAGTTTTAATATTTAAAACATAATTTCATGATAGATATTTAATGGGGTACCTCCACCTCATCAGTCTTCTTTTCCTGTTGGAAGTGGTCCATCTGGACCATTTGGTACTAACAATCCAGCCAATGAATATATGGGAGCTGCTAGCATATCAAACATGACGTTATCTCAACATTTTCACATGCCATCAGGTCCACATCAACATCCTCCAGGACATCCTCAGGGTCCACCAGTGCTAGAGCATAATAACCTACCTTATTCTCATCAAGGGTATGCATTAATATAAGTGTCCCTTTGTAAATTATTATTGTAAATGCAGTTATAATTTAAAACTCTCTACACATTAACTAAATTAAAATTTTATTCAATAATACAATAGAAATTCATTTATCTAAACGAAATTTTACTCTGTGCTTAATTTACTTAACTTACTGCTAAAGTCTTATTAGTCTAAATACTATCAACTATTGGTACTTCAGGCGTATTATATGATGCTTGTGTATATACAAGCGCAAATTTAAATAAAAATTAAAGTATTTGTAATCTAAATTATAGATCAGAAACTAAATGATTAATTAATGAAATATCAGGAGATTATAATTCTCAAAATTTCATTTATAAATTTAATTGCTTTAAAATATGAATTTAGATAAAACAAAAATATGTCTTGAAATCTAGTTTAATATTATAATCAGTGAACCACTATTATTCAAATGTCCTTGTCAATAAAACTATCTTGTTCCTCCACATATTTATATAAATGGAGTTTTACTGCAATTACAAATTTATTACTACGTGTTATATGCAGAAAATGTTTAAATGTAAAAAACATGCAGTTTATTTGAAGTTTTGTTGTAAAAATTTTGTTTAATTCATTAACATATTTTTAATCTAATTTTTGTTATTCAATTAAAATAATGATAAAATATTTTTCATACTTAATAATATGAAGTTGATAAATGAGTATTTCATAACATTATGCCACAGATATCCACCTCAAACTGGTTCTATGCCAGGACCCTATGGTCCACCAGGACCAACAGGATCTTCAGTAAATCAACAATCTCAGTATGCTCCACCAAATGGGCAACATATGATGTAAAGGGATGCTACATTTCAAATTCACCCTGTACTCTAACTCAAGCTGTACAATATTACTATATTATAATTATTTAAATAAACATACCCGAAGTAGCCAAAGATACTGGGCTTTTGATGGAAGTTTTGCATTTGAAAGTTATCGTGTAAGCTTATTATGTAGGCACTTACACGTCAAAGTGATCTAAAGTATATTAGAGAATGGCAATTTACTTTCTTAATCTCTGATGATGGCTATTAATATATATATATTTTGAAAGTCTTTCTATTAATTTCGTTGTTTAAAAAAATCAACACATTCGTTTGGCCTGATCGGTGTCTGAGATTTTATTTTGCGAATGTTGTTATAATTTATCAAATTTGAGTTTATAGTAAAAAGGTGGAATAGGATCATTGACCTATGCACACACTGATTTGTAATCTTAAGTTCATGGCAAAATGTTGCCTGATACTTTTTCATTCACTTACATATAACATATTGTGTACAGTTTGTTGTACGTCTGTAATAAAGTTATAAGAGTTATACTATTATTTACGATATACATAATTACAATAGTACACGAAACTATACAGCAAACGGGAGAGACTGTATCAAAAGTATGACTGTATTTTATAGTTTTTTACTGTTATTTATTCTCAACAAATAACTGTAAATGAGTCTTGAAATACGATTGTTGCAACATACGAATCTTTTCTTTCTAAATCTAAAAACAACAAGACATCTCAACCTGGTCCAGCTTGTCCACTGTGTATAATAAATCTATATCCTATTAATTGTATAATGAGCGAATTACGAGGACTTTTGATGAATTGTTAATGCATAATACTCGAATAATTGCGTTTATAACGGAATCAAAGTGATCCAATCGTTTTGTTAAAAACGAGGAATAAAAGAAACGAACCACTGTATTCTTTTAAAATTGTTTTAATGGGAGATTCAATAAGTTTTTATTTTTAATTTACGATGAAAATTTATATTCAGAAAATGAAATACAATGTTATTTGTTGATAATATTAGTAAGAAATTAAATAACAAGTGTTAGTAAGCATTAATTCAATAAGTAATTGTTATAATATGATTCAGAATTTACTGAATTATAAATATGAGGGTCTATTAAGGGATACAGCAATCTGGATAAATCATTTCGCTCTTAGCTCAGGAAATTACATCAAATGTACGATAAATAAATATCTTATGTAAATTATTTGCTAAAACTATTTAAAGAATAAAATATTAAAGTAAAAAGATTATGAAATTAGAATAGATTAAAATTATGCATTTGTTTATATAAATTTCTTGTGTGTTATGTAATGTATAGTAGTAAAGTGAGTATAATTATGGAAATGAAATCCAAGTACTAATTACTATATTAAGTTGTTTCAAAGTAATTTATACTTCTTATGAATTAACTAAATAACAAATTAGAATGCTAACTGTTCCATAGATATTTTTATTCTTAATTCTTTTTACATATTTCCTTTTCTGTATTAATTCTTCAGTTACGATACTGATAAGTGTTCATGTATTATGAAGAAGAGAGATTGGACTTCATAAAATTGAAAAAAATTAACTGAAATGATTAAGACAGTGTTTCAAAATTTTAATAAAACACAACTGATATTTGGTTATAGTTTATTGTCAAAAGACCGGGCCCATTGACATGCTAGTGCAATATATACTTAGTTGGCATAGGAACTCAAAGAAGAAACAATTCCGTCGACAAAATGTGGAAAAAAAAGTGTAAAAATCTTGCAAGACAATGTCAAACAATAGTGGTAAAAGAGTTAAGAGTCAGTTTGGACGTAACAAGTGATCAAATAAGAAAGGAAAAGAGCATGTTGATCTTTTGTAACAAGTGTGTACTGTAGTTTGTATGTGTACCTAGTAAAGACAGAGAGGAAGAAAGATAGCATGAGTGAGAGTGAGTAAATGAGAGAGTGAACGAATAAAGAGACATAAAACGTAAAAGAAAAATATAGATTCTAAAAAAAATAGATGTAATTTACATTGTATATGTTATGTTGCCATTAAACTCTTATTATTTGCATGAATGGTGGTAAACTCTTATTGCAGCTGTATCAATGAGGATAAATGTGTACTTTTGTTAAAAAACCAAATTATTATTTGACTTTAGAATTCAATGTTCATTTTTCTATTTTATAAGGAAGAATGTAATTAAAGGTCGATAGTTTTTCGAAAATGTGTAAGTAAAATCGATTTGATTGGTGGGGGGATTTTCACAAATGTAAAATCAACTTTTTACCTATTTTCGTCCCAAATACATTCTGTATAGTTATACATTTATCGAATTCAAGGTCTTGAAACTAATGTGGCATCCGTTTTGCATTTATGAATTAATAATTGAACAAATGTTTCAATACTATTTACGATGTGTTTGATTCCATCACTAAAGTTGAATTATAATCAACTGGCCGTTCAAGGTCATTTTTCTGATTATGAATTATTCTAATTACGTCTCTTATTTTTACATCATAACAGCATGTTACTTTATTTAACTACTAATTGATTAAAATATGCACGAACTAATGGACTGACCTAATATTAATCACCGATACAAATATGTATATATATATATATATACATATATATATACCACGAAGTTAAAATAGGTAAATCAGATGAACTTTGAAGTTTCATTCACATTGTTTTTTTTATTACAGTGAATTCCATACATGTAACAAATTCGCACAAATGCTTTTGATTATTTTGTATACACCTACATACGTTTTAATATATTTTAATATATTTTTTATTTTTTATATTTAAATATATTATTTTATATTTAAATAATTTGTATTCTTTCCTTTTATAGCTTACAATTCTGACAATAAACATTGAAATGATCAATCGTAAATTTTTTCTTAATAAAGTAAAGAATATGAATAATATCGTACTTTCAAATTTGGCAAAAATATTTATTAAAATATGCTGTTTAAACTATTTATAAGTCTTTAATTACTCTCTTCGAAACTATTAAATACTTTACATTATAAACAACACTTACTCTATTATTGATCTGCTTTCGTTATATTCAATAGAAAATTAATTATTTAACGTAAACTCGCATATTATTCGCACCAAGTTAAACTTAGGCTGATCGCGCAATATTAGAATAATTGAGGAGAACGTTTCGTATGAATTATTTATTTTATATATAGTTAGCTTGACAAAATTCTGAGTCCTTAGAGAGTTAACAGAGATCTTTTTCCTGCCTTTCGAGCAACAAGGTCGAAGACGAGGCGCGTTAAATAGGACAATCATTAAATGACGATCGTTGACCTCGTGTTACTTCTCTGTTTCTAAGAAATGTCATATATTTTGTGTCATCCGGTTCTAAGAGATTCGATATTTTTAGAAAACCTTATAGTAATTGAATAGCAAAATTCTTGTTTTTTAATGAAAAGACACAAATATATGCAGCATTAAAATGTCATATAATGTATATATATTTATATGTATATATGTATATAAAATACTTATCCAAGTATTTTTTTGTCTGGCCTGAATGATTATTTTCGTTGCGATTTCTTGAATTAAACAAACAGAAACTATAAAACACGAATCACTGAACTTGTTCCCACATATTAATTCATGTTCTTATTAATTGTTATTGTTATTTGTGACAATTTGTTATTTTCTAGAGGGTTGTTAACGAAGATCCATGACAATGTGTTACTTGTCAGTTTTAACGAAACTTAATCAATTTGTAGAATAACGAAAAATATTCGACACTTATTTTTTTTTATCGGTTTAGATTTATGTCGAAGGGGTACAAACAGCCCTTAATAATACTCCTGGTATATCCTGTATTTTCTTAGGTCTGCCCACTGTATAACATTATAAAGATATGATATTTCATATATTCGGGATATTTGTGACCCGAAGAGTGTATAGTCGAACGGAAGAACGCTTTTTAAGGCTAAGACTTCGGGATAGTCCCTTGTAAGTAAAGAACGTCTGATTTCCTTTGTCGAGTAATTGCATCGTTAGAGACTTGAAATGTAAAATCGTGAAAAAAGGAGGTAATGGCCATCACAACAACATAGTATTTCACATTTCGTCTATTGAGTAGACAGGATGCGTCTGTTTACTATTTATAGTCCTGATGGATCTAGAGTTGGTTTGCGTTTCTTCGGAAAGACCATCATCAGCAACCAACGGTCCATGCAGATGCGGTTTTCGTAATTGTTTCTGCCGTCCTCGTCTGTGAAAGTGTTCTCTGCCCTGATATAGAGAACTCACGGACAATAATCGCACCTTTTGACCCATTTTACGCGACCAACGCTACGAAGAAAGAGAAACCGATAAATAGATATTACAATGGTCGATAAGGATGTCACGTACGTTAATCGATTACCCTAAAACAAATCAATTAGAATTCTTCCGTTCTTTCTTTCCCTGCTTTTCAAAGATACTATGTAACTTATTATCAAAGTACTTCGAAATTGCAAAAACTGTTTAGAAACCACCCTGCCGTCACCTGAAAAATAGTTCTTCATTTTGATCAATTCAAAATTAAATTTTTAAATCATCGAACGTAAAGAATTATTCAAGGAAAGTTTCTGGCCAAATTAAGTGCTTGCAGAATTTGTACACTAATAAATAAATGATATTTACCACACTGTATAACTACATTTGTATAATTTTCTTAAGATAAAATTTAGAAATGGATCTAGATAAATAATTATTAATTGAATGCTATAGGTGGTGTATTTAAAAATGATACAAGAAAATATATATTTCCATAGTTGTTAAACTATGTTAAGAGATGTTTAAAATATCTATTTTACATTTTTTTAGGTCCAAAAATTCCTTTCACGTCTTCCTTGGATTGTAATCAGTTCTATCTAAGGGTTGCGTTTAATATAATTCTAATAAACGATATTTGTTGGAGAAATTATGCTTTTAAATAATTCTTGTTAATTACATGTAATTTTTTAGTCATCTTCGCTTGTGTTCAGATAACTATGCTTGTGAAGCATTTCTATGAAAGATAGCTATTATCTTTCCTTGTAAACTTAACTTTTAACGAGAGATGATTTCACTTCCAAGAAGCAATCATCGTTGATTCGAGGACGCAAGGGATTCATCGAAGACTATTTTCACATTTTTTCTTGCGTTATTCGAAATAAAAACAGTAGGAAGTACACATACATGTACAAACGTGGCATTTCATTCAGGTTTCGATCAAGTTTACTCTACTTTACCAGAACATACAAATACGTTCAGGACGTTCAATGATTCTGAAATTTAGGATAGGTTAACTTTTTTCAAGGGTTAGAAAACCTCGATACTTGCATCCGTTGCAACATATGCTCCATTTGACCTCGGAACCGAGTTATGACCATTTTTGTACTTTGATAATTCTTAATGACAAATTGAGATAGATTTGTATCTGAAGAAATAACTCGTTCTTATGTCAATTTCTTGAGTAATCAATTGAACGAACTATTGGAAAAAGTCTCATTTCGCGTTATACGTCTCATGTGGTTTACGTATAACTGTGCACCGCCATATTTTATCCAATTAAACAAATTCTTGAACAACCGAATTAAAACGTCACGAATAAATCTCCGTAAGATTTTATTCGTTAAATATTTTTCGAATAAAGTTTTGCTCATTTTTGTACTTGGGTTGTGTCACTCTTAGACACCTTGCATTATTGTCAGCCAACCAGCACGCAAAGGATTCGTAAAAGGCGAATATCCTATAATACGTAGCATCCTTGATTTATGGCAAAGTACAAAACTGTGACGAAACTACAACGATAGATAGACTTGCAAAACAGCGTTTAACACCGTTTTGCAACTTCCATGCGCAGATGAGAAGATCGAAAGATTACGATACTGATCGATCGTTAGACGACTTTGAAAGGATCAACGATCTTGAAAACGTGAGACCGATTTGAAAAGGTACAGCAATCACAGGTATATGTATATAAAACTAGGCGCAATATACTCGTGATATTCAACATTTACCATTTTTTTATCATTACGAATAGAAACATTCATTTTTGCATTAGAACATGATGAAGATTTGAACGCAGGTACAATTTCCAAATTAAATTAGGATTGTTCTTAATCGATCATTGTAATATGATCGTTCTTCGACGCCATTAATAAATTCAAATATTCAGGACAGGTACAGAGATTATATTATCGATTTCTAATTTAAAAAAAATTAATCTATCGCAGAGAGTTTATTTGTTCGTTTGCTTTTATTTTTAAAATGGAATTTATTCCAGGTTGTGAATATTAATTTATAGGATGGCCGTAACGAAGTTTCCGGTTATTCGTATTTATATGCATGAAAAGTTATGTATTTGGAAATTTTGTGCAACCAGTATCTTTCACGCGCGGTTTCTAATCAAACAGGTGTCTTGCAATTCCATTTCCGTGAGAAAAGCGCTTCAACAGCGTAGTTAATTGGCGATTGAAGACGGGAAAGAGTTTAATAAAATCTAACGCAATTAAAATATGCATAATTATATATTCAACTTTACACGATTGTATTCTGAAATTCGTCGTGTCGCGATCGAAAGCCAAGGCATTAGATAAATCTGGTTTGTTTGTCGAAATGAATCATAACGAGGAAATAAGGGTAATCATTGTAATATGTCCGGTTTAGGTATACAGGGTGTTTCAAAATACGCGGTGTAACACGTGAAGAGGCGATTTCTCTGGAAAAAGTAAACCGAAAGTTTGGGTTAAAATTGTTGTACTCGAATCTTCGTATTCGAGAAACGTTGTTTTAATTAACTGACAAAATGCATCATGCAATAATGCATAAACTGCATCACACAAATACATCCGTATTACAAATACCACCCATTGAACACAAACATTGTATAAATGTCACACTATTGTCACACTGACTTTACACGAATCTGCAAACCACACATCTGCACCATACCCCATAAAAATACCACATTTTCGGTGATATATATTGCAGAAATGTCACACGTATGTTAAACAAACTTACACGTGCGTGTGTACATAAAAATTAAAAATTGATACAGTGGTCGCAGATTATAAAACATTTAATAATAAAATTATTTCAGTATTGTCTGCCTCTGTTTAAAAATTTTTTAGACGCGCTTTTACTCCGCGTTTTCGATTTATTTTTTCAAGAGAACTCATTTGACTTCAAATTGAAAAATTTACGATACTCTGTATGCAAACAATTGCTTAAAATAGCGAAGATATAAAAATATTTATACAGAAGTTGCTTGAATTACAGTGAGGTGTATAATATTCGATTTGAATTTTTTAGTGAAATTATTACGTACAGAGATTTCAATGACGCCTTTCTAAAGGGGCAGGGCTGTTTGAAATTTTGCAAAATCGATTCCTTTTTGCCTTAAATAGAAGTCTGAAGAATAAAATGTGAAAGGCTCGAGTGTTTAAAAGAATCTATTTTTGGAGGCAGGAAGAACGTAACAGATTTGTATACCTGCGTGCTGAAACGTCTCGGCCCACGCATAACAGATCATTTGGAAACTTTAAACTCATTTTTCTCGAAACTATACTTTCAGAAACGGTGTACAAGATATCTCGAGATCTAGTTAACTGATTACTTTGAAATTTTGCAGATATCTTTACTGCAACACCCATTAGCGAATGACGTAGCATGTGTTTTCAAATTTTAATTATTTCGGAAAATATGAATAAAAAACGTACAAGTTTCTCGTCCAATTTCGACTTTACAAATTCAAATAACTGTCATTTTGACAATTTCCATAAAAATCGAACAATCCGAACGTTAATTCCTAGAAAATATATTACAGTTTTTAACAGTTTCAAAATTTTTGTCGCACTTTATCCCATTTGGCTGGAATCGTGCAAAATGATAGACCATGTTGAAAAAGAATCATTGAAAGGGATGACGTCATAAACGCAAATAAGGATCATTTTTAAAAAAATTACCGTTGTTTTCTATAGTTCATATATTGTAAATACAGTTCATTCTATTGTAAATTAAATAACAAAAACTTATATGTTGTTTTCTACAGTTCATACTATTGTAAATTAAATAACAAAAACTTATATGTTGTTTTCTACAGTTCATACTATTGTAAATTAAATAACATAAACTTATATAAACCAAATGTTTAGTTTCGCTTTGGTGTTGATTTATAATGTATACTAATTTTTAATGCGTCAAATCGTTCTGTCCCCTTAAGGAGAACTATGTAAAATTTATGTTAAAAGAACAAGAGAAAGTAAGCGGTATCGCGAAGAAAATTTGCTCTTTCCACAGCAACAATTTTGCAGGCACATGGAAAACAATACATAGTTTTGCAAGCAGGGAAAGTTACCTCGTGGCGATATTCTGTGAATAGGAATGTTGAAAGGAAATAATTTTTCTCGTTGTAGTTTTAACTGTTGTTTCCGTTTTTCGGTTGTTAATTCGCCCGTTTAATCATTTCATTGTTGAATTAATCAATGGTGGGAAAATCTTCGTTACTGAATTCATTTCGCAATTCATTTATTAATAACGATACTTATAAATAAGAAATTTTATAAAATTGTTCACAAAAGTAAAAAAGTGTATATATCTGGTGTTTTCTTTACTTTGAGCATCTACGATAATATTGTTAACCAAGCTCAGGTATAGTAGTAGTTAAATGATTAAGGTACAAACGTTAGAGGACATTGTTGGTAAAATTTAAGAAAAGCAAGACGCTTTAGGGATCTAGGTGCAGAGGAAATGTACAATTCCACCGACGACTTCCGTAATTAGCCTACCGAGGCGAAATCGTGTTATCGAGATGCATAATAATTCACACCATTGTTTCGAGAGACAATGTTTATTGTTTTACATGCGCAATTCTATTACATATTTCACCTAAAAAATCAGAAGCAAATGGCACCTTTGTTGTTAACCCGTAATGAACTTGGACAAATTTGAAACGAAAGTAGGAAACAATTATTTCAAGTAACATTCCAGTCTTTTGTTTCCAACAACGTTATTTTGAAATAATCGAAATATTGATTTATTCGATGTAATAAGTATTTGAAATAATCGAGTCATTTCATTATTCCAAATAAACTTTGAAATAATATTGTATTGTCTACATAGCGATTAAATATTTATTCGTTATTCGCAAACAGGAAATTAATCTTTCATTTCACAAAATATGCTAGCGAAATGTGTATAGAAATCTTGTTAGACAATTATGTATTTATATGTACATATATTAGTAATTTATATGAATCATTACCATATCATATATTTGAAGTTAGAAATACGTGACGATGCACAGGCAAAATGTCAATGAGGTATATTTATTACACCAATTTACTCTTTTCTTTGAGTCACTATTATTTCACTATTATAATGACGCAAAGAGATTTCCATGAAACTGGTTGATTTTGGAATATGACATTATTGAAACATGTCGGTTGTTTTTAAAAGTATTTCATTATTTAAAATGCAGAATTATTATTTTCATAAGTTTCTTTTACGAAATAAGATAACATAAGTGTATTTAAATAATGAAATATCCGTGGAAAAAGTAACTTGTTATTTGTAATAGTGTTCCAAATGTTATTTTAAAATTGTTCAAATCTGATTTGTAAATGTACACACGTGGTAAATTTTCGTTGAATATTTTCGATTAAAAAGGAAAATTATTAGAATTTGTACGTCATCAAAAAATAAATCTTCTGTTTTCTAATTAGATATAAAATACGATCGAGAGATTAACGAATCAAATGTTTTATACGATTATAAATTCAGTGAATTGAATTATAAGAACAATTACTGAACATTTGTGTCCCATCAAGAAAATCAATAATTAATTTCAAATGTGAAAATTTACAAAATTAAGATTTTTTCAATAAGATCGAAAGCTTGAAATGCCAATGGAAGTGGTATTTGAATGGAAGTGGATGAAAGATTTATCTTTCTCGACGATAAATAATAATAATCTTACAAAACTGTGTTATTACTTTCGTTGATTCGATCGCCATGTTATCTGTTAAATACAGGGAGAACGATGTTGTTGAAACGATTATAAATAAAATCAGAATCTATCCGAGTCACGTGTTAGCGTCACGATTTCTCATTTTTAACGAAACCGGATTCACTGGTCTCATAATATTTTGTAAGAAACTAGTTTGCATTGTTCCAGTTATTATTGCGCAAAATCCTTACAGATGCATTCAAAGTATAGGAGCTGCAGTCTTCATTGGCTGTTTTTAATAATACTTAACTTGCAATTGTGACCGTTTCGTGATCAATTTTATCACGAAAATGTAAATGATTCTACGAGACCCTTGAATATTTAAAAGTATATAAACAATGAGCCACATCAAGTTTGAAATTAAAAAAAGAAATGGTTATTGTTCGAAACTGTCACACTTTAGGGTTAAAATAGAGTTTACTGAACTCGAATGAATTATGAAATTTGAGGAGCACGTGGTTTGGCTATGAAAATGTTAATGAGCAACCTTGGGTTACCGAAGGTCATAGTCGTCACTACAAATCTTTAAGATTCGATTTTTTGAACACGGACATTTCAATTAATACCCTGCTGTTTTGCATAAAATGTATGTCACGTGAGACTTGTAGGAGAATTTCAGAGATCTATGTAGAAATCGGACTTAATGAACACGTTCTCAACGTAATTATTACTGTGATTATTAAATCGTTAACTTAATTCAATTTCATAATTACTCAATCAAAATAACAACGATCAGGGGTGTACTTATTATAAGACTGTCGATGCTTGTCTAATTCAATCGTTGTTTAGAAACATAGAAGAAAAATGATTGTTCATATAAACAAACATACGGTTAAACAATATTCGGACAATAAAAGTTCGACGAACGATGTTGGAGAAATGTCTGATTTTGACTAACCAGATTGTCACAATGAGTAATTTTTCAACGATGACTGAACATTTATAATATAATTAGAATTAATAGCTTTGTATGTTTTTCGAAAATACAAACGTAACATTTTTACGATGTGTATAAAAGAACTCAGTGAATCTAAATGTATACATTAATCAAAAATTCTTAGTCTACGATTTTCAAATATTCAACGTATATGTGTTATACGTATTAAAATTCAAGAATCATCGTCACACGTTTGCAATAATTTAAGATGGGACGTATGCAAAAAATATAAAGATAGAACCAACTAATCGTGAAACCAGATTTCAGAGAAACGAAATAATTAAACAAATAACGGTAAATCGAAATGTGTAATTTTTTAATTTTCTAGTACACAAAAATAAAAAAATGTGTGCCATCATTCGATAATATATATCACCAATAACTTTTAACGCTCAAATTATATATAATGTCTACACGATGTCAATAAATATCTAACTCTAAGCTTATATATAAATTTTTCTATCAATTTCGAACTATCAATTTTTTATAGGATTAACATCTGTGCTTTGCAGAGGTGTGGCTAAAGAGTGTAATCCACTCTTTAACTACGCGAGAGTCACGCTTTGAGTCATTGTCTTCTTGAAAGTGGTAATCACTCAGTAGATGTAATTTAATCGCACAAATTTGCAAGTTTCCTCGTAAAATTGTCTTATGTTGAATTTTGTCGATAATCCTACTAATAAATACTAGATTACTCACTCCGATGGTTTCTGTGTCACCTTAAACAATTACTAAATTTCTTTTGAACTTTGTGCATCGATAAGTAACTCATCGAGAATTATATTTACTTAGTAACTATAATCATATTAACTGTGATCTAATTTATAATCTATAATCTATAATAATCCAATGGATCAACTGCTGCTCTGATTTGTGTATAACTTTTGTTGTAGTCGTGTAGGTACCGTTGATCGGTAACTTTTTCTGTAGAGGTCATGCACATAGGAATTTTATTTCACATCTTTGTATTTCGAATCGATCCAAGAGAATCGGGACGTGCGATAGGGGACACCAAATAATTAATTATTTGTACGATCCTTGAATATTTGTCGTATTCAATGGACGTTCTTCGTCATTGAGAGTGATAAACGAGCGAAACGGTGTTACCAGTTGGCAAGTATCTTTACGGGTTCGTCTCAATCAACATCAGAGAAAGGCTTTAAGGTCGTGGAATTACGAAATCCCAGAAAGTATTTGTTTTCGACCCTCGTTAAATGTCGCGGTACTTCATTCAGATTAAGTACGTCCAGTCGAGGAACCTTTCGCGTGAGTGCGTCTTTCCATCGCGAAATATATGCCTTTTTACCCCTCGCCTTGCTACTTAAGTTTTGGTAACGCGTGTCATAATCAACAACAAGGTGAGTCACAACTCACTGTCTTCGTGAATGGTAAATTTTCTTTTCAAAGTTATTATACAAGAGTTCCTTTCTAATAGTTTGAAGAAAATGTATTTCAACCCACGAATGTGGACAAGATTCACTCATGGTTCTTATGTTTGGCCCGTTATGTTTCTTTACCACGAGTCATCAGATTAGCCCTCGTTTCTAAACAACGATTGAATTAGACAAGCATCGACAGTCTTATAATAAGTACACCCCTGATCGTTGTTATTTTGATTGAATAATTATGAAATTGAATTAAGTTAACGATTTAATAATCACAGTAATAATTACGTTGAGAACGTGTTCATTCTTTTTAAAATTACTCACATCAGATCAAATAAATTTCGTTAGACAATCACTGCTGCATCTTTGATAAATCGTTATTTTTTGTTGCGCTCCACATAGCTGGTCAAACTGATATCATGCCTCGAATAATGATCTATTTTAGGCAATGGTTTTCAAACATTTTGGAAGATGGTCTCCTTCGTCTTTTAATTGCTGTACTCGAGTATACTCGAGCTTGTGGACATCATTGTTCTAGATGCTCATGTTAACACTAGAACTACCAAAGGGATCAATTTGATTTGTTTGAAACTTCTTTTTAAAATTACTCAATTATTAACGGTAAGTTTGCCTACAATATTCGTGAACAATTATCAAAATAGACAATTAATGGTACTCGTGAATTAATTTGCTCTTTCCTCATCTAATATCCAGTGTTAACTCTTTCCATGAAAAATATAAATAAATATATATATTGAATACAAAAAATTAGAAAAACATATTAATAAAATCATCAATATTTTTAATCAAATAATTAAATTTGACTTAGTATGGATGAGTCATACATAGTGTACATATTTGCGTTTACACTAGAACTACCAAAGGGGTCAATTTCTGTTGCTCGAAACTTCTTTTTAAAATTATTCAATTATTAACGGTGTCTTTGCCTACAATAATTAGTAATTATTTTTTCAGTGGAAAACTGAGTCGATGCAAACATGCATTATCGCATACTGTAGGATTAAAATGACAAAAACGAAACATGTGTGTAAATTTACTTTTTTCTGAATGAGTTGATAAAAAATCATGGAAAAACAGTGTAATTGAAACGTTCATTTGTTTTCTACGATAGAAAACAAAGTTGGACTGAATTACGAGCTGCAGCGCAGCTGACATTGACTACCATCTTGTTCGCCTCGGTATCTTTGATTACCATGGTGAAAGTTAACGACGAGGTGCATCCTCAAGGTCACCCACGAAGAAGCTCCAAGTCGCAAACAGGCGACGCGACGTTCCTTTCTGAAATTTGGATGTCATCGTTCGGGGCCGAGAGCAACTCTTTCACTTTATATTCCTTCGGATGACGAGACGCTCACGAAATTATGGACATTTGGTACGTTATGTTATGTAACGCATCGCATCTATAAAATTTTTAATCCGTTCTTTTACTCAGCGAATATCCACGGACGTAAAATATTTCGTTAATTATACAGTAGAAAATACCTCAAACGTTTAATCATTTAATTGAAATACGCTAATCAATGATAATTGAAACGGATTACTTTACGTTCATTTTGCTACTTTGATATTTCACTTGTCTCGAATCTTTCGTATCGTTGTACCAATTCTATTCATTCGTATTTGTGAACATTTGCGATTGTAGTTTTAATAATGTTCACTTTTACAAATATACCTTCAAAGAAGGGATGTTTAATTAAAATTGTACGATGATCCAACGTTTATTATTTATATCGTTGTAGCAACTTGAAGGATCTTTAATGTATGTAAGTACCTATACAAGTACTGCAAAGGAAACATAGGAATGTAAATTTTGTTAATAGTGTAAAGTCAATGTTTTAAGGAACTTGAACTGTTAAGAATACAAGGATACATTTGTAAAATTTAAATCGAATATATCTCTCTCAAATTAAAATGGAAATACAATCTGAGGCTGCGTTACGCAACGACTATAACCACGCAAAGGATTACGTGCTCATATTAATATTTATGTACACTCGTGATTCAATTAGCTTTATCGTTTTAAAAATTAATTTTAATGCGCTTCGGTGAATGAAGTAGGTAGTTTTTTCTGTAAAGAAACTTTAACAGCGATACAATATTCCTAGTAGAATTAAAATAAAATTTCATATACATATACAGAAATACATACATATATCGTATTTATTACAATTGAATAATAATAATAAATAATAATAAATCAACGTAAAATTCTCATTTACTTCCAATTAGTGAGTAAAGAAAATTGTGATATTGTCGAATTTTTCTTTTACGATTAAACAGAATTAATAATTTTATAAAATATTAATATTTTGTCGTATATTAATTGTAAATACATTTTACTGCATTTTAAAATTCATTCTGCTATCGTTACAAAGTATTTATTACATCCCATGTGAAACACGAAAATTTAACATTTCAATAAAATATGAAGTTTTACGTACCGTTTACACAAACCTGTACATTTGCTCTTATCGAAACTATAAATTATTCATTGCTTCCTACATTTTCAACAGTCTCGAGTATCCACGGTACAAATTGCATCACAGAATCGTCTTGAGTAAAACAAAAAAAAAAACAAACGCTTTTTTCATACTTAACAGTACAATTGGAAGATGGGGAAAGTTCGTGGATAATACATACCATGTTTAGCAAGCGTAACCTGTGACATAGTGTACATATTTGCATTTACGAGTAGAAATACGTTTATGTGAAAATGCTTTGGAATGCAGAGAAAATACTAATTGATCTAAATCTCAATTTATCGAAGCAACGAAAGTAACAGGGAAACCCAGTCAAATTAATATTATAATATATTTCAACTACTTTAAATTCTTTTTCAAAATGAATTTATCAAAAATGAATCTTATTATTGAATAATGTTTTTCCTACACTGGTGGAAGGATCTGCATGTTATTGTAAATTAATAACTCTATGTATTTACTTATTGTCACCTTGACGGTATGTAAATAATAAAATAGAGTTAGAAAAAAAGAATTATTGAGAGAACATTCCAAGGCTCGGTACAAGTGAAAATCTAATGAAGCAAGATCCTGGAAGTATAGTGAAAGACGTAATAGGTATCAATTAAATTGCAATAATTTTATAACATCGTTAAAAAGATATGTAACCTAGTATTATCATAGTGAAAGGCGATCCTTTTCCTCGTCTTCGATGATGATTGTGTTCCTTTCATTGTCGCCTTTAATCGAGTAAAAAGTATTATAACAATAAAATCATTCGTAGATTTAACGTAGAAAGGAAAAATAAATTGATGTAACTGTTATGTAAAACTTTTGTTGAAATCTCGTTAAAGATCCTACAAAATTAAATTTAACTAATTTTAATTTAACACATAATGATAAACTTAACATTTTTTAGGTGGTCATCGATAACTAAATAACATTATCTTTATCGTTATTACTGTGACTTAATTATTAGGACCCGAACAGAATGGGTCGAAACGTCGAGAATTTGTACAGCTGAATAATAACATTCAAGATTAGAAATTCCTCGAAGCCAAAGCAACCGCAGAAATTGCAAGTAGCATTAACATTAGGTTACTAATAAATTCTCTGTTGTTTTCTCCTTCGATAGAAAGTAATACATGTTGGATTAATCTTATGGTTTCGAGAAAGATAATATTATAAATGTTGTCCTTACGGTATAAAGAAATTGTAACCTTCGAGTATCCTAACTTAGATCCTTTGAGTATTAAGGTTAAAGCGCTCATGCACGTGTCGTGTGCGGGTTAATGGCCTAACAAGTTCGTCGAATGTCTACTTTGTATAGTGTACTTATATTTAAAGTAGCTCTTGAAGTATAGGTAACTTGATTTGTTTATGTGGTAATTTAAACAAATCGTGTAATTGAACCTAGAAAATGATATAAAAAATACAATTTACTTGCATACTACCTGCTTCACGAATTTTATTAATTGAAAATTCAATCGCAAGTGTTGCTGGTAATTTTCAAGGTAATTTAAAAAATTCAATTTCAATTTTATATTCAGTGGTTGCTATTGCACAAAGTACACAACGTTGGAGAAGTGAAAATACAGGAATCTTTTAAGGCGACAACAAATTTTCAAACCTATTTAAAAAGAGTACACAGAGAGGGGAACTCGATAATTTTATTCGATATGAAAACTAAAATTTTTAAAGGACACAATTTTGAAAAGGTAAACACATCCTTTTCTATATTTCAGAGCATTGTTTCTAAACCTTCTTGTAAACTATCCCATCGTTGAGGAAAGTTTGCACCAGTATATTGTAAATATACTGATTTTTGCGTGCCTTGGACGATTGTAGAAAATAAAACACATATTTTACAACATAGGTATTAATTTAGTTTTCAATCGTAGAACGTTATGGTAGATAAGAGGCTCGTATGGTGTAGTTACCAATGTTACAAAAGCATTGCAAAATTTTCAAAAAATCTCTACCGATATTTGGTCTTTGAAAGGTTTGTAATTTTTCGAAATTACAGCTCATTGGATCAATGACGATAGACACGAAAGTGGACCATGGAAAGTAAAAATTTGGTAAATTTATTTCATTGTCCTTTGCAATAAAACGCAAGGCGCGTTTGGAATACGTGCGAGAAAATTAGGATTGTAACCGTCCAATTATTAGACTAATTATGACTAAGGTCGCGCGAAGAAGAGTCTTGGATGGGTTCTTGTAACTCAGAGTGGGATGCGCTTACCACCTGGTGGGGACTATTTCTATATAATAGACGGCAAAGGTGCTCGTCTCTTCATATTCTATCAGTGACCACGTTTCTTTAACTGTCGAACTCTTCGTTCAACTCATAATTTATTAAGACAAAAAAAAACAAACACGAAAGACAGGTGAGATAAGGTGAGTGCTGAGAAAGAGAACGTGGTGCGCGTCGCTGCTTTGCTTCCTTCTATTCGATTTCGAAAATTCTCACATATGTGAACGGAATACTATTTGTCGCGTGCTGACTGCCGGATTTTAGAGAGAGTGTTTCTCGATGTGCAAATTTCTCGACGAGCGTTCCGGTTAAAAGTGATTTTCGCTTCTGCACGACGAAACACCAGGTCGAGTAACCGTTAGTTCTCGCGAAAGTAGGACCTCTTTCGGAGCAAGACGTTGGAAAAATAAAAAAAATATTCAATACTATCGATAATCTAGTTCTCCTTTCGCTGAAACGCGAACAAAAACTGTCCGAATATTCTTTGCACGGTAAATATAAATATCTGGGAGAAAAATTTCCCTCTCTCGAGATCAGAACGTGTAGAAAATTATTTGGACAGAAAAGATTTGGTCGATTCTGGTTGCAATGTTGTCTTTAGACTACCAAGAAAGTTCATTAATCAGAAACACTCCACGATCAATTTTTATTCGAAATGAAGGACTGCTATTTGACACTCGTTAAAATCAATAAAAGATAATCGATTAAATTAGTTATGTTTCTACCGTCACGATATTCTTCGTCTGTAGCATCGTGAACTTTTTTATTTACATTGTGCAATATATTATAAAAATTTAAAATTTACCGAAAGTTTTGAATAAAATTTTGATGGAATAATTGTATAATTGTCAAACTCTTTGTCGAAGAACCGTATAATTCGTAAAGTTTTCCATACTGTTTAAATAAGGTACATCCGGAAGTTACAAGCTTATTTTTTTTTAAAGTTTCCGGAGCACCAAGTTTAGTTTTCTTATATAATAAGATTTCTATCTCGAACGTTGCTTTATTTTCAATAGAAAAAAGGTTCACACCGAACTATATAAGGAGACATTACGTCTTTAGTTCGACCATAGAAAAGTCGTGTTCGTTTATGGGATTACATCGCGATGTGAAAAGTACAAATGCTATGAAACTTCTTTATATATCGACGCTCCCTAAAGAGAAACTCTTGTTGATTTAAGGAAACTAAATGTATACTCAGAGTCACGATTTTATCTTCGCGAAAGTCTAACTAGTTTTTAATGTACATTTGGTACACACAGTGTATAAATAATGATATAAATTCATCGATTCGTGACACACTATTTTTTAAATGAAAATTGATTTTCTGTTGTAAGATTGTCATATTCAAAAGCAAAAGTAATAAAAGATACAGCCCTAACAAGCACGATTTACTTTTTCATAAATGTTTCGAGCGCAGTTTTAGGTCCTTTTTTATATGATCTACAAGAACAGATTAACATATGAAAAAGTATTTACATAAACAAAAAGAATTTTTCAATATATTACGGATTAACAACTACATCTATTATGTCATTGATAAAAGTGATCTATTGGTAAAATTTGACAACGACATATTTTACACAAATTTTAGGATAAAATTATATTTGCTTTTTGTTGATCATACCCAAATCGAAATGGTACCAACAGTGTGGCTACATGTGCACTTGTGAAATTATTTCGTGCCTGAAAAATTGTCTAGAAATTTATCGAAACAATACAATATAATAAATAAAACAAAAGTTGATACATTATTAATGTAGACAAATTGAAATAAAATAGTAAAAGATGTGCATATATGGTCCCATCTTTTCAATACCATTATTTCAAAGGATTACTATTTTTTTTAACCAGAAAGCTGTACATATACTAGTTTGTAAAACCAATTTGATAATAGACCGAAAAAGTTTGGGATTCACTGTTCTAGTGGATACGTGAAAAGCAAGACGTTTGTTTCGTTAATGAGATTAATAAAATAATTTCCATTTGAGGAACACGATTTAAAAGAAATTCAATTATTTTTAAACAATAATTTTTAAAAATAATTTTAGACTATACGATTTTTAAAGAAATTTAAGAAAAGAAATAGAAATCAGTGAAATCGACATTTTTATGGATAATTTTGTTAAGTTTTCAACCAAAAAAAAATTCACATTTCAGATGATCTTGGTGCCGCTGGCCGTGGTACTTTTCGCGGCGTTGGTGTGCGCCGAACCAGCAATAAATGAAATTCGGCCACAAAGCAACAGACCAGGAAGATTCCTCTCCCTTCCCATACCACAGAAATGTGCAAACCGTACGTAAACTCTTCATTCTGAGGTTTCAACATTTTACAATGTAAACAGCATACTCTGAGCATCTTCGAAGTCAATTTTCTCGTGAACGAAGATTTGTACGAAATCATTTTGTTCCACACTATTTGTAGTTACGCTATTTAGATGCAAAAATTATTTTATCTCTTCTTGATATGCATGCAACGTTTATGGTTTAATCTACACGAATAAACATGGTACCGCTGCCATTGGTTTTATCGAAAACTTATACTGAACAAAAAAAATTTCAAAATTTCTAACTACTTTTGTTATTTTCATTTTTTCTGTAAAAGCAATAATAAGTGGGATATCGTACATCTTCTGGTTGGCCTGTCGCATCTTACTATTTCATTTACATAGAGTTTCGATTTATTTTCGCACGTAGAATCACCATTCGTAAGGCTGCATCGTTTATTGAGGGGAATTCTTGTCCTTTATTGAGGTAATAGACTGGTCGAGTCGTGGAATGTTTGAATAATGGAGATTCCACTGTACCGTAAAATGAATCCAGCTATATGTACCATCTACTGATAATATTGTCAATATTCAAATTTCAAACATCGATTCTGAACTCGATATTATAAAAATGGCGACCCAATAATAATAAGAAAGTTTTTATTACACAATAGGAAAAATATAGATTGTCTACTTTCCCCACCATGTCTATGAGTTAAAATAAGTAAAAATTGTTGTACAAATCTTGGATAATAATTTCTTGGATAAAGTAAAATAAATCTTGGATAAAGTTTCTTTGCTGCAACTTCATATCGGCACCATCTAGTGGTAAAGACACGAAATAATCGAGTAACGAAAAGTACACATAACGAAAATTAACACCTGACATTTCGTTTCATTTTTGTTTTACTACATTTAGGTACCTCGTGTATATAATGTAGCAATCCATAATTTTTCTTCGTACTTACACTTTTATAAAAGAAGATTCATCTTACGTTTATTGAAAAGGTTACTATCATAAGTAAGATAATTCCTTTTCTTAGTCTTATTATTCAATTTCAAATTAACTAACGTCAAAAGAAAGGTACGATTCAGAGAACCGGCTGCTTCAATAGTATCTTTACACGCCGCCACGAAGATACTTACAACGAATTAATTTGTTCCTAATCGAAAGTTAAACGTAAAATATTAAATCCCTTAAAGTTGGAGCTACAATTGTATGTCAATTGTTCTGTTTTAATTTACACAAAAATGAGTACCAAGTACGAAATATGATATAAAAAATCTTAAGCGGTACAATTTTGACAACTCCTTCAAAGAGGGCGCGCGAGTGTCGTCGTATAAAAGACCAAAATGACGAGGCCCGGAGAAGTTGGTTCGTGCACGTTCCTGTGAGCCCGGGACATTTGGATGCTCCGGCACGTTCACCGGGTGACTGAAAGAAATCGAGGTTAAAGCGGCTGATACACGCTAAGAAGGCTCTCTCGCGCAATCTCACGATCGTATGTTTTCAAAGCCGGGCACGTGATACCCAGCTACTCGAGTCTTGTGCAAGCACGCACCCGACTATTCACTTCTGATGGTGGTATCGTGCTGACTGCCACGGCGTTTTCTTGTTAACAGGTCGCCGTGGTGACGGAGAATGCAAAAGTAGCGTCTCGTCGTTTGCATTTGATGCACTTTCTCGCGGCTAGAATCGGTAAAACTGAAATCCCCGTCACGGTTCTCGCAACCATGCTGCGGTAATTAACGAGGACACGTAACGAAACGGAATTAAGGGAACAATGCACTCCAAATATTGTACGTTTGATATTAATATCGATGTTTAAAACGTTAACCGTTTCACCGTTGAGTTGTAGATAGGCTGAATCAATTTCACAATTTATTTCTACTACTTATGCTTAGAAATACTTGCATATATACTAGTATATATAAAATTTAACTAAAGAAACGAAAGGCCTCCCAGAATTGATTACAGAGGGAAAGAAGTTAATGTACCTGGTATTTTCCTTAACTCGAGCATCTTGAAGCAATATTGTACTCACTGGGTAAAAGTTCAATGTGAACTGTTTTTGTTACATAGGTAATTTTATAAAAAAACACACAAGGATGGAATATTTAATAGTGTACTTTTGAATGCTTCCCAATTTATTAAACTTGGAAGAACTGAGCTACCGCTAGGTACGTTAAGGATTAGGAGGGTGCTCTTCCATAATTACCTTTCAAAAATGAGCTTTGAGAACAAATATTTTACGAGTAGATAACGATAGTCGAATTTTTAATTTTATAATGTTCATTTGTAATCGCTTCAGCCATTTTTCAGTGGCGTGGTAGCTAACATCTAGACGAAAGTACATCGCGCTTTCATCTCGGTTACTATCGATTCTGTCGAAAATTGATGACAACAGAGACATTTCTAGATTTAATTTTCAACAACTATTGTCACGTATACGTTTTCCTTTCCAGACAATAAATCTGCAATGTTACGTAGCTTATATCTTACATACAGTTACCTTACAGAGACATTCCATATTTCATCGCGATCCCTCCAGCCATTTTTCCGTGACTCGGTAACAAACGGTTAACTGCGACTGAATTTTATTTATGTAAATGTAGAGTCGCCTGCTTCTCGTTTCTGTTCATTACGTGACATCCCGTATGTCAAAACGATTTCGAAGAAAATTACGCAAACATTCGCAAAATGTCAAGACAACAGTCATCGAGTATGAAATAATAGAAGATGGAATAAAGTGTCGATGTAAGAATTTGATTAAAACACAGAGTGGTGAGGAGAATTTCAAAATGGTCGCATTACCACGGTATTTAATCACGTGAGAGGTAGGAATAGGCCGTGGGACTGAATCACCTTTGCCGCAGTGGTGCAACATAATGATGTTCGGATACAACCACAATCTCCTTACATCCTAATGATTGCACGCTTGCCCTCCTGGAATGTTCGATCATCTGACGGCCAGTCATAGTTGCATCCACTTAGTAACGTACAATTGGTAACAATGAGAAACTCGAGTCACTGGTAGAGACGATGAAATCATCGAAAGCAAAAAGCTTTCTTAACCAATCTCTTGGCAACAGACACGGGCAAAATTATTTCTGGACAAAATTTCGAATAACGAATGGTAGATGACAAAATGATTTTTCCGTTATTAATAAATATACCAGCAACGAATACCCGATCAAACTTATCCCCCGCCTTTAAACTTGACCACCAATCGAGTATCTTACTTGTTTCTAATAATAGGAAAAAATGTCACGAGAAAGTATTATTCGTTCAAAAGGGGAAAATATTGCGACGAGAAAAACTATTTTTCAAGGTCATATTTTTCGAGATTTCAAGGTCGTTGATATTCTTTTAAGACATTACATTTTTCATTCTCGAGACTTAATGGTCGAGGTGAAGATCGATCTAACGATCAGTGGCATGACCTTTATGTAACTTTCGATACAGAGGCTGCATCTCGTTTGCACGCGTTCTATAGGTATGAATGTAATTAATCAAATAACGACGAGAGATTAGAAAAGAAAATTAATTTTTACAAACACTCAAAACGAGATCCAATTTCGATGCATTTTTGTAGACGATCACATGTTGTAATAAAAACAATATTATTACTACTAGTCTGTCTACTATTATTATTCAGAATCGGAAATAAATTTAATCATTATTTAGACAAATCTCTGATTAACCTTTCCAATGTTGAATTAAGGAGTGATATGAAAAGCTTTTACGCTGAATTAATTTA
Organism: Ptiloglossa arizonensis; assembly: GCF_051014685.1. NCBI lineage: Eukaryota > Metazoa > Arthropoda > Insecta > Hymenoptera > Colletidae > Ptiloglossa > Ptiloglossa arizonensis. The sequence goes on from NC_135049.1 coordinate 4,561,204, forward strand.
CAATTAATTATTAATAACTGTGCCTGTAGATACAAGTGAAAGTTGAATTAAAAAGTAATAAATCTTGTGAAAGTGTTTATAACAGCCGAAAAGTTTATATACTTAGTGCTTTATTTAACTCGAACATCTAAAATAGTATTGTTACTTCCGTTAACGTATACACGTTAACTATAGGTAATTAAAGAGTTAAGAGGAATGTGTTACTATGGCGTAAGTAGAATGTGAATCTTATAGCCAGACATTATTCTGACTCAATCCACTCGCAAGAAAGGCCTTTTTTTCTCCATGGAATAGTTTTGTCGAAATACCACATTTTTATAGTTAAAGAGTTTCTTAATATCTTTGTACTGATTTAATTCGATAAACAGTCTAACGAGTCAATTCTCTCGGTGCTATAATTTCAAAGCTTAGCAGACACACAGTGCCTGAAAGTTCATAGTAGAGTATATTAACACTTTGTTAACCGTTGTCACGTATTCGTGATCTCATTCTTTCAAGCACTACATTACCACCCACTCGACTTATTAAATTTGTTTAGCTTTCATTATTTCTCGCTATTTTATTTACTTTATTTAACGTCATTTGTGGTCCAAAATAGAATGTCTAAAAATCAGTTATCGATGATGATAAGTACATATGTACTATATATATATGTACTAGGTGAAAGTACATATATATATATATATATATATATATATATATATATATATATATATATCCGCCTTAAAAGATTCAGAGAGTATCTACTTAGGTCAAATTTAAACACAAGTTGTTGGAAAATTAATGAAAATTTTCTACTTTATTAAAGTGTTCTAGATACCGTTTAAATGTACGATCAAACGCTTACTGTAATTACTATTTCGCGTGTGGCTAACTAGCGATTCGCTATTCTTCTCTCTTATTTTTTCAACTTCCGGAGAAACTCTAAATTCTAAAAATAAATAAACTCCGAGCACGAGGTTTATAGAAGAAAAGTTTGTATACATTTCCTTTAAGTAAAAATTACGTTATTTTTGTTGATTTTGATTCGTTGAATTTTTCAGTTTTTGAACTTAAAAAATTAAAACGTGACTATATTTTGCAAGCCTTGAATAATATTAGATCACGCAAGAATCTAAAGATATTTCCGTTGTGCAATTTATACCGAATCTTAAAACCTCGGATTGTTTGCACAACAAGTGACGTGTAACATAAAGCGTGCATTGGTACAACTAGGAATTAAAAGTTGGTTTGTCGGATATTCTTGGTGCCTTAAACACTTTTTATCAGGATTGTGCAACCTTCGAGAAGACCTCGTCTAACAAATTGCCGTTAAAGTACCTTATGACAGCGTGGCTGAACAATCAGCTGTCGCAACATGGTCTTCGTAAGGTTGTCCGACTGACAACTTTACAAAAGGCCGATGTTCCGTCGCCACGGAAATGTCAAGAATTGTTGCGAAACAAAATAACGCCGCTCCTGTGAGATAATTCCCTTGTTGCTCGTTATACGCGTGTATAACTGCCAGTCTTTAACGATAGTATACTTCGATCTCTCGGTTGAAAACACTTGATCCCACTTTCCATCGAGATTCGAATTCGACACGTTCACTTTTCGATACACTAGTAAAGACGACTCGATCAATTTCTACTTCAATTTATCCAGGTATTACCGTTTCAATCACTGGACAAGATTAATTACAATTAGGGTTATCACCTTTTGAACAGTGTAAGATAAGTTTCGTCGTTATGGTTATCATTCTCTCAAAAAGTTCATCCGTTTGAAGGAAAATGTATAACGGTTAATAGTGTGATAGGTGTACGGTTTCTGTAAAGTAGACTCGGTTTAGTTAATTTCATCTATTTTGAATAGAAGAATGGAACGCTTAAAAACTAATGTAGAAAGCACTTAATGTTCAAGAACAAACTACACGTTTATTAAGTCAATAAACTAGAACGGTAATTCTTATAGTTTATATTTCACTAAGGTGTGAATATTTATACATTTACATCCATATTTATATACCAGAAAAACAAAGAAACTACAAGAAGTAACCATCACGAATGTATCAGAATATATTACCAGAGAGAGATACTGTTTTATAAATAAATTCATTGTAACGTTGCATTATTGTTCATTACCATCTGGTGTTCAACAATATTATTCCAGATGGTCGAGTTAAAGAAAACGCTACATTTGTTACTTCTCTATTGAATTTTCTCACACATTGTTCTTAAAAATATTTACAAATATGATTATTAAATTGCGAAATTAATTCAGCAGCAAGGTTTTTCCTACAATTTGATTAATTCAACAATGGAAATTATCGTTATACGAATGTATCGGAATGCAGTAAATCAGTCAAATTGTTATCGTAGCAGCGTCAAACGCATCGTAGTAAATTCTTAAAAGAGAAACCGTTATAGGCTTCGAAGCAAGAGGATTGCACATACGATTAAGGCAATTATCGTAAGAAGTTCCTTGACACCATCGTGTGATGTGCAAGCGTCTCTAAAGGCGCTCATAAATGTTTAATGAACGGTGATATAACGATCGTAAATTGCGCGTGTAAGAGAGAACGAGGCAGACTGTGGTTCTTTTCCCAACAGACGTCCGAGACACGCGAGAGTATGGTTGCTGCATGGAAACAGATAAAAGACGCGTTACGAATGTAACGGGCGATATAACACGAAAAAGTCACAAGTAATAAGAGTTAGTCATCGTGATTGAGAAACAATCGAGCGAAATAACCTACGGTAGCTGTTTCTTCAACGGTTCAACAGTTTCTTCACGGTGATGTTACGGACCTAACTCAGACCTAACCCAGAGCTAAACCCATTCGACCGAAATAACGAGCTATTGTCCGTTTAACTGAAAGACCAAGTGAATATAAGCAGAAGATGGTTTCGCGTGATCGAAATTATCATTGGTTGGTTGTGTCGACACATAGTTCTACTTAGGGATATACTTACGCAGGAAACATCCAAGTGATCATCTTCCACCATAACGCATGTTACACGAACTGTACAGATGCTAACTATTGAGAAATCATCTACGTGTTCAGAATTACACCACCGCGAAATTGACTTCGTAATAATTATACTTACAAGTGTGTGAAAAAATTGTACACAATTGGTCACAGAAATCCAACAATTCGTATATATGAATAATACTCTAATGAAATAATTAAAAGACCAATTCGTTTAGTACGATAAAGTTTCGAAAGTGAAAAGAGTATAAATATCGGTTAATTTCGAATGGAAAAAGAAACAAATTAGTTGGTCGGTAATTAACGATGCAAAAGCAATCGGATAGATAAGGGCGATTGTTTGTTCTAATCGGTTATAAGTAACAGAAAACATCATCGTTCGCGAGAAATAAAAAGGAAGGAAACGCGGATTGCAGAAGGCGGAAGTGGTTTCTCAAATATTATGATGCACACAATGGTAATGATCGCTAAAGATATCGTAATTGTTCCTGCGTTCATTGTTGCGGACATCTATTGTACAACTCGACGCAGGAAATTTACCGCAGAATAGAAGAGAAATGCCCGTACAATTACGGTTCTATTCCTACTCGCATATTCACACGGTGGTCTCCACTCGAAATTGTGCATCGTTGTTGTCCTGCAATATTTCGCGGTACAAAAGGGGAATCGCCTAAAATTATGGCTTGAAAAATGTCTATCGCTTACGACGAAACAACCAAACTGTCCGAGCAAGAAATTCTTCTATCGGAATAAATAAACATTACAGTTAGCGGATCATTTCCTTCAAGGTTCTATTTGTCGAGAAAGTTTCTTGTTTTTTAAACGGAACAAATTCCAGTGTGTGAAATTATACCTGGTGCGTATCACAGGAGAACCTGTGGACGAGGAAAAAGAAGTATAATTTAAAAAAATTGATCATACATATGGTATAAAAAAATCAGTCCGGAAAACATACTATGGAATTTGAAATAATTCTTTGTAAAAGTAGCTGGAGTCAGTCGTTTTAACCATTTGGTAAATCTAAATGAGTGTTAGAAACATAATATCCACGTCTGAGGGGACCTGCCATAACTCCGGGTGTAAATTTTTCAATTGCTACGACAATGAAGCAACATCTGGAAGCTTTGTTCCGTAATCAATCGATTCATAAACCTCTCGAGAAGACGTTACTCGATGATAGCCTGTGTCAGATTTCATCCAACTTGGACTTTGAAAGATCCCGACACGTTCAATTGCGCAATGACATTCACCATGAGATTTTATTTTCCGTGATATGCCAGAAGGGGCGACGAGCAATTTACTCGTTTCTTTGTAATTTTTCTCCTCGTTAGAGTATGCGTAATTAACCGAAGTCAGGTTGTGCCCGCGAATACTGATCGTTCGTCCCCTTTGCAACATTACAAGCAACGAAACGCGTAATAAATACATAATTACGCACGTGTCTACAACTTCGCCATTAATACACCATTTGAAATAATAGGCTTAGGTGTAATCAATTTTAATAGACGATACCTCGTGTTACACAAGCGAACACGCATGCTATTACACTCTGTTATGAAAAATTAACTGGAAATTCGACCTCCGTCGAGCATTTAACCCCTTTGGTGCTACGAGTGCTTGTAAATATACAATTTGTTAGTACAATTCGTACACAGTGGTCACTTACGAGCGATGGATTTCACAATTAAAGAATACTAAAAATAATCAAAGCGGATATAACCCTCAGATACGAAATGATTGCACTTCCGATTAGACTCAAGTTGACAAATTAACAATAAAAAAAGCTATAAAGAAAACTAGTAAAAATTAAGTAATCTTTCGTTGGTGATAACAGTGTGCAAATTGCACACGTACGTTAGGATTATTGAATAATTTGGTAATGACTGATCGATTAATAATTATGACGAACATGGTTATTGTTATTGATCAATTATATTTCACAACTCTGGTGGTTGGCAAAGCACCGAACGAAAAAATAACATTTTGAATACGTGACAAATGTTGGTAATCGCTGATTACCAATTAATATAAGTAACAATAGGATTTCCACGAATGATGTGTGTTAAACTTTGAGATCTTAGCGCCAGAATGGTTAAATCGTTTCAGTGTTTGCAGAATTTTAGAAACTTGTTTAAAAATAATGACAATTCGACAATAAAATCAACGTCAGATAGGCGAATAACTATAAATAGAGAAACGACGTTGACGTTAACAACGACAGATAGAGAAATAACTATAAATAGAAACTTCGATCGCGCTTCAAACAATATACGTTATTTATAACAAAAGGTAGAGAGTGTTCTGTAAAACCGTTCAATACGAGCAGTCCTTACGTAATTGTAGAGATAAATTCTCATAATAGAGACACGCGCCGTAAATCGTCGACGAGAGGCATTCCTGCATAAATATCGTGAAAAAAGTGTAAAACCGTTGACATTTAAGCACACGATAATCGTATACCTCCGTTTACAAATTCACCTCTTGGTCACGCACGTCGTGAAGATAATTGAATCATTAGAAGGAATTTTCATCTTCTCGCGAAACGTTCGTTAATAATCCTCGTTATTAACGTACCAAAAATGTCACTAAAAGCATCAAGATAACAATTTTGATCCAATGAATTTAGTCCTTAAAAACGGTTTCCAAAGTTTTAATGCGATATGAAAAAAAAAAGAAATTCGGAGGAACAAAAATTAATTTTCGTTCGTTTTATTTATAGGGCCAAAAGAATTCAACTACAGGGGCCACAACTACTTCTACAGTGGACACATTCCAGCTCACGCCAATCAGAGGGTGGATTGGTTAGATGCTAGAAATATTTGTAGAGAATACTGTATGGATCTCGTGTCAATAGAAACTCAAGACGAAAACAACTTGATCTACAGACTCATTCAACAAAGTAAGTAGCTGATATTTCCCAAGCACTATTTCACGGAAAGGAATATTTTGATTTAATATCTACGAAAAATGGTCTTATGTTGATCACCATTTATTGCTACTTGCTAGAAATTTAACGATTATTCTTTACACAGTAGCATCTTTTTTAAATAGTCGTCTGATGAGAAAATAATGTCGTGATACGATTCGAGCAATAGCAAAATATCGGTTACACATTTTCTCACGTTGTGACGAAATACCGTGGCTAGAGACACGACGTTATAAATCGCTGCCAACGTAGTTGAAGTATCGCTTCGTGTCGACGAATCGTTTGTTACGAAATATCTTAACTATCTGCCTGGCGAGAATGAAAGTTACGTTAAGTATAATAAATTGCTCACGATGCTGGCTGCTTCTGTACCTTCACTGATGGGATGGTTTCGATAGTTGTAAAACTTTCTAAGACAATTACGACAGGGATAAGTAAATATCTGTTCAGCGATGGAAATAATATAGAATCGATATTATCGATGTTAGAAATTAGAACACTATTCCATGCCAGATCATTTTAATTCCATGAATACCAAGTAGGATATTAACAGCTTTGTGTTTTATGCCTATACAAAAATATTGATGATTCAAATAAATTACAATTAAAAATAGTCCAAATGAAGACGTATTTAGACGTATTCAGGCTTCATTATTATATTAGGTTGTTCGGAAAGTCATTTAGTTTTCCAAAATGGAGAATATATAATTTAATAAAATGTTTGTACCCTCTAAAAAATTGTGTTTCATTTTCACTAAAAAAAACGAAATGACTTTCCGAACAATTCGATATAATGTAAAAATCTATCGCTATACTTCTCATTGGTCAATATGAACGTGACTCGATCAGAACTTGAAATAAAGTGTTGATTCCTGAAACGAAAACACGAGCATCCCCGGTTAACTGAAATCCGATTTCAGTTATCCGGAGAATAACTTTAAAGTTAATATTAAAATAAAACTTGTTTCTTCGAGTGTTCTTAACTTTATAGTAGAAATATTCTATTAGTTAAGAAAGAAAAGTATTACGTCAGTATCAACAAATTATATTTTTCACAGACGATGTTCCCTACATTTGGACATCCGGACGTCTCTGTGACTTCAAGGGCTGTGAAAACCGTCGTGACCTCGAACCGAAATCCCTCTACGGATGGTTCTGGTCGGCCAATAGAAAGAAGATGGCGCCAACAAACCAAGTTCCCGAAGGCTGGAACTTCAATCCGTGGTCGCAAACTGGACACAAGAAAGTTAAACAACCGGACAATGCTGAATTTGATATAAATGGCACTAACGAATCTTGTTTGTCCGTACTTAACAATGTTTACAAAGACGGAATTAGCTGGCACGACGTGGCATGTTATCATCAGAAACCTTTCGTATGCGAAGATTCTGAAGAACTTTTGAGTTATGTGGCCAGCACCAATTCTGGTCTCCGCCTCTAAAGGCATCGTGAATAAAAACAATCTGCGTCATTAGCACCTGCCCTATTCGTCCTTGTTGCGGCTTTGGCGAGACACGAGCCAAAAAATGAAAATAAAACGTTTATTAAAAATTGCCTTTATAAAAGCAACTATTTAAGTACAAATTGGCTTTTTATTACTTTTAAGATTTTTTATTTTGTACTAATATACTTGAATTCTGCGAGTAAGAAATAATAGTAATGATAATAAATGTATATCTTAATTGTTTAAAGCATTTAATATTTTATTAATTTTGAAGAGAGCAAATTTATACATTAAATCCATAAGAAAAGAGAATATATACTTTAAAGTAAACTTATTATATTTATTTATATTTAAAGATTTGACACAACAAAGGATTCATAATGAAAAATTTGCATTGCAAAAGGCATTTGATCATTTCTTACAATTTGATATAAACATTATAATAATGTAACGTAGCTATTAAAATTATTGGTTATAATTAATACTGATAGAATATGTCTCGTCGATGCAACCTCACTGCACTCATTTTTCAGAAAAATTCAGTAATACTTTTTTAATGTGATTAATTTGTAATTACGGCCTCCATTACAGAATAATTAATGGTGTAAACATATTTATTAATAGACATTTGGCTGACAGTCTGTATACATTTACGAATAAACTGTAATTGTAGGTATTTACAACAGTCTGGTTTAATTATCAAATCTTATAAATTACGTGCAAGAACTAACAATTATTCAATATCCGTTATAAACTTATGTATGTAGCATAGCAAAATTTGTAGATTTTCCTTTTATAATGTAGTATTGGATTTAATTTTAGGGTTTATTATTTTTCTTCACTTTCCTCTGCACTAGAAACTGATTCATTCTTTCTTTTCTTCTTTTTATCTTTGAGTTTATTAAGTTTTACTTTAATTCCTCGTTTACGTTTACGAGGCAAAGTCGTCGGATCTGCAAGAGAAGTATAATAACAATATATATAACTAGTGTTTTTTCTATAGCAACATTTTTTTTACTAAAAACTTGTTTTTAATAAAAATATTAATTTATAGAATTATAATACTTCTTATTTATTTCTTTTATTTCTAAAATTTGAAGTACCATTCAAAGCAAGTATATTTGTTATTTTAAGTTATTCCTTAATTAGAAAGAAATACTGCATTATAATCATAATTTAAGTATAAAAATATAATATGATATATTGATTCGAAATTATAATACAAGTACATACGATCTTCAGGTATATTCATTTGCTTCCTTAAAACAGTTCGAACTTGTTTGTTAATAATTTCTCGGCATTGTACGTCAAAACCACTTGGTAACCAACCTCTTTTCTCATGACATTTTGTACCGGGTAACGGGTCAGGTAATTTTGCTAACATTTCTTGTATTTCATCTACAAGGACATCACAGTACTAAAAAAAATGTGAAGTTTAAAATGTATACAGAACTTCAAAATTTTATGATAAAGTAAAAATGATAATAAACCTGATAAAACATTTGCCTTGAAGGGGGTACCGTTCCTTCTCGATAAATATATACATTTTCGTTTAAGTCTTGCTCTTTTTTGACACTTTGCTCCTGACTTGAAACTCCACTTAAAATTGTCTTTTTCTTTGCAGCTGGTGTTGATTTATATGGTAAGGTATATTCTGAATAATTTCTCTTACACTTTACAGTAGATCCCAAACCATCTATATACAGAGAAATGTAATTCAAATCATTTTTATAGAAAAGTAATGTTCTAGTTTGTAATCGCAATATTTAAAGAAACTCACGCATGGCTTTCAATCTGTAATCCAAAGTTTGGTATTTTCTTGCAGAAATATCTTTTCGTGGATCGTAACCTAATTTTACCCACATAATTTTCCATGGACCAGTCATAAAATAATATGCCACTGAAGGTAATAAAATTTTTAATCGATCGTTAGAAAATTTTGTTTCGTACATTAATGCATTTTTTGACCAAATTGGTCTTTTCTCAAAAATTTGATGCATTTGTTCAAAGTGTGCAGTTTGAACAAATTTAACTTTCAAAGCAGTTTCTATGCCTGCTGGTGGGTTAGTAGGAACCTCTGGTGTCGAAAAATACATGAAATTCGAAAATCCCAACTTTCTTTTTCTATTCTTTCCTATTATATTTTCTGGATACGAATTTATTTCAGTTTTTGGTACATATTGCTGAACTGTACCCATTCTGCTGAACGCAGCTGGTGGTAAGAAGTAAGGTACATCATTCTTTAACCAAGAGTAATGTGGTATATTAGTTGGATAAATCTTATCATATATACATTCTAATTTTTTAGGATCCGTTTTGCTTTGAGTCATTGGTAAATACTGGAAGTCACAAAGATCTAAAAAATATTAATTCATGAATTTTTAATCTAATACATAATAATGAATGCTATTATAAACAGCAGCATGCATGTTGTTAAAAAAATGTAAATTATTTTACACTTTTAATTAAATGCGTTTTTCAAATTTCACACAATACATACTCATAAATCTAAATTCCGAATCCACTTGTCCTAAAACTTTTAATTTTGGCAATTCATAGTCCTTATCTTCGGAAAGATTTTCATATTTAGTGTGGTCAAACGTTGGCATTATATTTTTCTTGTTCTTTGTAAAATTTATATCATTATCTACTAACACATCTTGTAAATCTTTAATATTTTCAGAAAATAAGTTTTTATCTTGGAAAGAATCAGCAGTATCATCTTTAGTACTAACGCTGCAACCTTGTACCTGATCAACTAATTCGGACATAAGTTGTTCTTGATTCTTGTTTTCTGTATATGTACATTGTGATTCAATATTTTGTATCTCTGATGACTGCAATGTATCTGTATTATTTTGAACATTGGTACTACTTTGAGAATCATTTAAATTCTCAATTTCTGTAGATTTTTTCTCCAATTGCCTTGCTTCAACTTCTTCTGCCTTTTTCACTCTAGATTTTTTAACTCTAACTCTAAGCAGAAATCCCTTAGTATTGTATCTGTCACCACAAGCTGGCTTACAGTAAGGTTCATCCGGTCTAAATTTTAACTCCAAACGTCGATTCGGAGTATTCACTGCCTGTTAATATGTAACAGAGGTTAATAATTGTTATATATTTGTATATTCTTATAAAAAAAAATATACTACCGTAGAAATGCCACAAATGCCACCTAAAGTCTTTATAGCTTTATCTGAATTGATGACATTTCCAGGATATTTAATGCAGATAAACTTTCTGTCGAATCTATGACCTCCAGGAAGTACTGGTCCAATATATCCAGGTTCTTGTTGTTTTCCCACATTTTCTTGATTACCCTCAAATGTCTAAATAATAATATAAAAAAAAATATAATTTTTAACTTGATTAATCATATCTTAAAATATTGATATGCTTTAGAAAGTTTTAAATTCCTTTAACAATATTTATGTTCCCCTAACCCATATATAGGTAAAAAGACAGTGGATGCGTTAATGTTATTCCCTTGCTTTAAAATTTTTAATATACATATAATATTTGAATAACTCTGTGTCAAAGAGTTAATCAAAATTGATCTTACATCGTTATCATCGTTATTAGTCTCAGGTATATCACAATATGAATCATCACTATCAATGTCTTTATGATAATCATCGATTTTGAAATCCTCATCTTTTTCGTCTTGTGCATCAAAAACTGTGTCACTCGCGCCGCTTCCTTCACTCATATCAATTTCTTGTATTAACACCCTACAAGTTACAAGAGAGCATCTTCAAAGAGCATATTCTTACAAACAACATTTTGTCAACATGTAGAATTGTAAAAGTATTATAATATTAATATCGATTGTTACATTCATGTACATAATTAAGTTATTGTTTTATTCCTTATGTAAGAATAATATAAATTTCATTCGTATGCTTAACATTTCTCAGATTCAGTTGGTAGTTTAAAGAAATTTTAGCACATATAGTTTGTTATTCAGCGTTATTACTCTTATACTAAAGCAGTATTATATCCAATACTTATCTCTTATTGTAAAATACTAATTTACACAAAATCACAAACGTATATATATTTGATCGTTACTTTTAAGGTTAGATCACGTCATACACATTTATTCGAGGTTAGAAATCATGTAGCTGGAAAACAATTCATCTCATTGCGGAGTCGTCTAAGTAGGTACAATCTGCGTAATTTATTAACCTTGACTTGATATTCAATTTTTAAATTTAATATTTAAGTTTGCAATCTTAATTATAGAAAATAGATATTCAGGAAATAATTTGTGATATAGATACTATAATATAATAAATATAAATATTTATGCGAATGCATAAATCGATTATACGTTTCATACGGCACGGAACATTGCAAAATATTGCAAAGTATTGCAGAATATTGTTACAATATTGTAGCTATATTTGTAATATTAAAGAAATGTGTCTGTACAATATTACGTTTAAAATATTTGGAAAAAAATATACAGCGGATTACAAAATTATTGATAAGATGATTGAAATAATGAGATAACGGGGGGTTTTAAAACTTTTTTTAAAACTTTTTTATTTGTATATACATAAATCACAGTTCAATGTAACAAAATTGTAAAAAAACTGAAAAGTTTTGATTTGTAATTGCAAAGAAACGACTTATAATAAATCTTTATGCTTTTTCACATCACAAAATTATTCGCTCATGTTATGAACCAAGCAAAACGAAAACCAATCTACAAACTTCGAGAAGTATTTGTTTTTGATTGTCGTTAAAAAAAAGTATTTAAATAAATAAACTTTCTCAGTAGTAAATTGTATACAAAACATTTAATATAAAATGAGCTTTGGTAAATGAAATATTGAATACATTGTTGCGATGCTAGATATTAAATTGCTGTCACAATATAATTTTCGTCAATCACGTATGTTACCGTAACATTCAAAACAAGAAAATACGATGTAAATATTTTCTGTGCTTCTTAAAACTTGCATACGGATGCCAGTCTTCTGTACGATCGAACATCGAGGTCAAAGGAAACGTTCAAAAATTTACATTAAAATAATAAAGATATATATACTATGCACATGCATTTATAGAAATACGGTACATACTTGGTGCTTTAAGAAAAAACGCCCAACAATCATTTCTACACTGAGTATTCCCAAATGAAAGATTACAAGTTTGGGATCTGATAGGAAATGTGGTTCTTGCAATTAAAAGTTCCATTACGCGTATGTATATTTGCAAAAGCTTCCTTAAGAAGTTACAGTTTGAAATTGAGCTGCGACAACTTTAAGAACAAAATGGTGCCCCAGGAATTGAATAGTATTATCTCCGTCATTAACTAGTTCACTGTTAAGTACATACATTGTTAAAAGACATTCTATGTCCTAATTTCAAAATTTTTCTGTTAAAAATTAATCTATAATATTTTCTACGTAATGTCTTGTGAAATTTATTTGTCAAGCTACAAAACTATATTTCTGTAATTGTACATTTTCTAAAACTTGTACCTACTGTAGGTCATATTCAATATAGTATCAATGGCTGATGTCATTTGTCCTCGACTTAGGTAAAATAACAGAGGTAACTTGTTACTTAATGAACAGGAACGTCAATAATCGTACGATGCATAAACATTAAATGAGGCTTGTGGTTTTCTTTGAAATATAAAGTTCTGTGAAATGCTGTCACTTATTAAATACTTATCCAAATATTTCTAACTGCCCAATAAAACTTTAATAGACGTTTTGCCCATTAACATTCATGAAACGCATGAAACTCAGATTTATTTCGTTAATCGTATGAAAGGAATGTTAAATATCAAATACAATAATCATCGATGAAAGTGTTACTGCTAGAACGTTATAGAGTATTCCATAAAATACTGTGCAGTTTTAGTTTTTTTGCTTTCTTGTTATGGTGGAACGTCGATTATTGGAACGTCGATTAGGGGGGTTATCTCACCTTGACGGGAACAAACAGAGGGTATCTTTATGAATTTTTTATAACAATACTATACACCCGATCGAAATGAATTCTTTACTACGAATAAAACATATGATAAGCTTTTAAAGGAAATTTTTTATATGGACATTAGACACTAGTAAACAAAATACCGTTGATCTCATTCACGGTGTGAATGTGTCTAGAGTTTTTAGGCTGGAGGAGACGAAGGAGGCAATCAAAGAAAGGGTTTTGTTACGTATGGGTGGGTTGTGGTCAGAAATGTGTAGATTGTAGAGTGGGAGTTTCATACTTACATATATGTTACATTATTATTATCATCAAAGACGTGTATTATCGTTAACCTGACAAACATCCCTCCATTTAAGTGGTAACAATAACAATAATATACTTGGAGTAGGCAATACTTCTCTACTAGAAGTACACTTTGCAAATATTTACTTCGCAACTGCATACTTACTATTCACTATTCTCTGGCCTCATCCAAAGACACACTATGATAATTGTTACTACCTGCTAGTCACTGGTTCGAGTCATATTGCCCTCAACCAGAGACACACTATAAACCACCAGGTGGTTGCTGAGATGATAATCAGACGATGAATCTATATTGTGTTAACATCGCTGGAAAACTCCACAGTCCCATCGGTTAATCTTCATTTGTTGTTCTTTAGGTCATTACAATCCTCTGCGAAAGATTCTCTGTTGCATACTCTCGCTAGCATCCTATAGTATTCTTTTAGAAATACTTTCTCTTTAGACAGTTGATTGCGGTTCGTGTACCAGTACAGCTTAACAAATTTTTCTCTGCCCTTAAAATGAATAAATTACTAACAGTGATAATGATAGTATTTTTTGTTTCAAATTATATTTAAACGACTTACGGATTGCGTGTATTGATACCAATGAGCTAGATCTAACGAAGATCTGTAAAATTGTCGTCAAATTGTATTTATACGCTACATTATGCTATATTACGTTACCACGAACGAAATAATTATTTTATCACGAAGTGATCACTTTTACAGAAGCAAGTGTTTCAAACATTTCCTATTAATATGGATAAAGGAGGTTCTACTGTAAATCGTTTTCACAGAAACTACATGATATAGAGGCGCTTGTCATTGGAAAAAGGGCGTGGATACCTAACTGACTTACCTTGTAAGAATTATGTATGTACAGACACATGAGACCAAAACAGCTGTGTGATGGGTAGAGTTTTAAATAATTTAATCGATGTCAATGGTGACGTCGGTTACCAGTTCATGTATTCGCATAATTCCATCGTTATCTTCCGTGGAGGGAGAAGGGTCACGATTATTAGACAGTGAACTTCATAGGCAAGAACGATTTCCGGTTGTAGAATTATATCAACCGTACTCATTCGTCTGTCAAATTTCTAAATATTTAAAATAATCGCTTACCGCGAATCGAGTCGTAAATTTTGTTCAATAGTTGCTGTTATGAATAGTGACGTGGACTTGCTTCACTGCACAAACATGATCATTATTTCGTGCACCGTTTTCTCTTGTTGTTTCACGTTTAATAATGCCAAATTCGGCGTTACACCGTTACTCTACGACCAATTTCTATTTGTTTGTAAATAATATATATATATATATATAACTATGTGTCTCATAGTTATTAACTCGACAACATACTTTTACCCTTATCGAAATTCTCGACAAACTCGTTGCTACGAATCAAGAAGAACTAATTCCCTTCGTTGAACAGTTCATTGAATTAGAATCAAATTTATACATTAGACAAAGTAATTTTTAAATACCCGATAATCTTATCATCTACCCCAGAAGTACACCGTTCTGTGTAATTTTTATGTTCCAAAATGTCTACCCGCAAAAAGGGATTAACCTTCAACTAATTATTTCGAGGTAGTCCTTTCTTTTTTCAATATGTTTCACGCAAAGCAAATATTATTATGAAAATATATTTATTCTTCTATTCTCAAGAAATATTCCCAACAAAGGAGACCGTGAGAATACCAAACTAATTGATAAAATGTTTCGTGTTTTTATTCAATTCAATAACTACATCCATATTGTTAACAATAAGTTTGTAGATATTAAGTTTTAAATAAAATTAGAAAAAAATTAATTACACGGACCATATCATTTTTTCTTCCATACTTCAAAATACCTAATCATTGAATTAAAAAATGAATAAATAAGATGTTGGGGACCCCCTCTATGTGAGAGCTCGAAGCTGAGGCTTCATTACTCTCATGATAAATCTACTTATGAACTCTTTCACCACGTTCAAATAGTAGACTCTTACAAAATTGATGGCCATAAAGTGGTCGTCTAAAGCTAATATTGCATACATGATTTTCATAGGTATAGATCTACCTGCCAACCCATAGCAATTGTACTGAAATCGGCGCCTGCCACTATTGACCCTCACTCGATCAACCTAACGCTACTGCACTTGCAGCTCTGCACTTGTTTATGCGCTATACATTACACACGACCATCTTTCGATGTTGCATTCTCGTGTGCCACGTGTGATGCACAGACACATATTTCAGAACGACTTTTTCCATAGAAGAAGTATAATACATTAATATTAATTTGTAAAGAGTTCTACCAGTACCATTAACATAAAAAAAAAGGAAGCATTAGACACGATTGTGACTACGTTACCGATAAATTTAAGCAACGTGTATCTGTAACCTAACTCTTATTTACAATTACTCTTAAATTATACTTTACCACCAACTTTCGCCTTTCTATAACTTGTCACGTGTTGCAAAAGTCAAATTATATGCAACCTGCTTCAAATTTGTACTATTACTCTTCACTGCATAATGCAGTTTTTCTTTTTTAATCATCAGAAAACCAGAGACTTTTCAATGGGACACAATTCCTTAAAAATTAATTATGATAAAAATCAGACTCTCCCTTATACTTGGGGAAAATACATCGCAAAGGACTACACCGAAATTATGCCATGTCACCGGTGGTCATACTTCAACCGTTTGTAAATATTTTCTAACAAGTGAGATAATTACTCTTAAAAGATATATGAAATTATTCTTGAAATTCTGGTTTTATAGACTGAATAGTTTAGTCGGAAGAAAGTGACGAACATTGGCCTGACATTGACTCTTCTAGGTGTATATGCCCCCTTAATTCCTCCTAGTTACTCTCCCCGTCTGAAAACTGTGCGGTCACGAAGAACTTGACATTGAACCTGCATGTCACGCGTGCACACTCACACACTGTGACACGTTACAGCTCAGAAATATATCCCTTAACTCGAATGCATGCAAAACAGACGTATGTACATACACGGAAAAGTCTAGGAAAGGATTAGCTGCGCATGGGCGTCACTATGGAGACATAGAACTCTTGCCACGACCTCTAGTCGTTTATGTCAGTCCATTACAGTGTTATCGCGCTGCGACGAGGAAACTTCTATCCACGAAAGTTCTTCCTCGGAAGTTTTGCGTGTCGGTGGCACTTTTGAGTCGATCCGTTGATTGTGTTTTAATCATCATCACTATCGAGCGATTAAATCTGCGGGATCTTGGAAAGCTAATAAATTGTTCAAGAAACTTTTATTATGTAAGTTCGCGGTCAGTGGACGATACACCGCGATAATTTGCCTAAGAACACTGTGATCGTTTCACTTTCCTAGAAAGGGAAACCGTGTCGAGGAAACTGCAAACGATTTCGTTAAAAGAGAAAGATCTCGAGACTCGAGAAGGGGAAGTCCCTTCAGCAATCATTCTTCCCGCGTACGTTAAATTTTCTAGCAGATTGCCCGATCGATTTTTCTACGATGCTCGATATTATTTTTCGCATTTATTCGTAAGCGCTTCTTCGCCGATTTCCGGTTTGAGAATTTATTATTCATTACGTGGAGTAAGTTACTGTTTCGATTGAGCACGTTGGGATGAAATGGTGCAGAGTATGCGATAGAAATCGCGAACGTATCTACGATCGAACAATGTATAGTTCTTCGTATCTACTGTTGATGTCATTTATTACTGTTATTGTCATTTCACTCGTCTTGCAGATTCGTCGATAGTTTTTAAAGTGATGATAGGTAATAAACGTGAACGTGCTCCGAAGTTGAAAGTATGTGTCTTGTAATTTCCACGTTGACTAGATGTGGATAGTGTTGCTGCTGACTTTCATGCTGAAGATTTTCTCAAAGAATCTGCTCGATTCTTCTCGGTACCGATAGAATCGCTAGGAATCGTCACCTTGTCTGTTGGTCGTCGACATGTTGGCTCCAAATTAACTTTTCGCGTTATATTATCTCGTTTCTTTGTATCGCGGTTGATCGAGCTTGTTTAACACGCGACTCGAAGCTTTTAAACTACAATTTCGGCTATGAACTCCAAGCGACTTTGGTTGTGAGCACAAAACGATTCAGAAGGGTACAGGAAAGTGACGGTCGATTTGAAGAAACGAATACAGAGGAGTACTGTGACCAGAAAGGTTTCTAATGTGAGAAGAAAGTACTTTTGAATCAATTTTCGAAGACTCTTAGAGGAACGTGCCAGAGAAAGTGAATCGGTCAGTTGGAAGCATGTGAGTAAATGGCCGTGACAGGATCTCGTCATCCTTCGAACGACCTACTATGGGCATCTGCCTGGACACTGGTGAATACTAGAAATAATATTGAATTTTTTACATCTTGTCCTAATCGGTGATTGCACTTATAGTTTTACGGCTCACGTTGTTTCATTTTCGAAAAATAAACATCCAAGGTTTTAACTTTAACCAATTGGCACCTACAACCTTATGAGAAAGATTCGTGATATAATTATTATTTCTTATTATTATATATATTATACTAATGTATTTTCAACAAAAGTACTCGAATCAGTACATTATACACACGTGTGCATATTAATGTGTGTGTATGTATAAGGGCGTGTTTGTGTATATACAAAAAAAAAACAAATGAAAGAAGTAAATCAATTTACATACTCTATGTACTATAATTACATACTCAATTACACATTTGACGTAAACTTTTGTTTGACATAATGAACACTAATTCCTCCAGCAGAATTTGAGCGAGTTTTAAAACTTTACCTCAAGAATCTTGTTCAAATCCTATTTTTCAATAGAATTCTATACTTCAATCTGACAACAGTTTTTCATTTTGAAATATTAAACATTTCCGTCGATAATGTAGAGCCTAAAATGAGTTAAGTTAACGAAACATTCGCGATTACGTTGATATCGTCAAAATGTGTTTCATTTCGATTTAGAATGTTCAGTCTCAATGTGATTGAAACACACGTGTGACCCACATACACCTTGTACTTGACATTACACATATTATTCGATCAATAAGTCTTCCAACGATTTCCCAAAAGAGAAACATAGGCACATTTTCCTAGCAAATTTAAGTGTATATTTCTTAATGTACAAATGTAATGAAATTCACATATCGAAAAACAAAAATAAATAAATATTTCAAGCTATAAAATGTACTAAATACGCTCAAATTAAAAATCGTCCTTCATTCTCACAGTCAATGTAGGAACATTTTAACGTAGTATGACGTAAAAATAATTATTTGAAACAGTAACAGAAGCAACTCGCAACAAAGTTTCTGTTAATTTATATAATTAATTGTAAAATTATCGTTTACTTTCTGTATTTAATAATATTATAAATTCGTTGAGAATATCGTTACGAAATTATGTTAATTTTGGTGCTTAAGTCCATTTTATTAATACGTTTGCCCTAAATAAGTTAATTGCAACAAAGCATAATCATATCAACAATTATACCGTAATATCATTCCCCAAATGCTTTATATTAATTCCTTTGACGACTTAAATATAGGATGAGTAGCAACATTTCTAACTTATCGAATATAGAATAAAATTTTCTTTCATAATAGCGCCTTCAAAAAAATAATACAAAATGAAGATAAAAATAAAAATTATGTCGATCAAACTCACACAATTCTTTGTACTATTAATGATTTCGATAATTGTGGAAGTACTCATACATTATTTTTTTTAGAAGCTTATCCATATCTGTTTCATTCTTTTGTACAGACGTTATAATACGAGGCTCATTTCTCTAGAGTCAAACGAAGGCTGCGAGTAATTTACACATTCAGTTTAATCGATAATGCGGAAGTAACGTTATATTGTGCCATAGTAGTTCTATCGTTAACGTATCAAACTTTATGCTAGAAATTCAAATTTGTGTAATTACATTTAATTTTTTCGTTCATCTTGCTTCTTTTTCAGCTACCAATGAACTAGTTTAAAACAAGGATTGTTTCGGTTTATACTCACGTACGCGTCAACCGATTTCAATGATCTTATATTTCTGACGTAGAACAAGCTATTAATCCGGCCTAATCTATCCTAATTCACCAACTAAGTAAGTCAGATTAGGTTGGAGTTAGATTATTTTGGTGCAAGGGTGCAAGTAAAGCCCCTTTCTAGCCCATGTGTTAAACTTTCAAACAAATTATAATTCACTATTATATTGACAATAGGTGTCACATTTTTTAATGATTTTTTAAACATTTTTTTTAACGAATATTGAGCTATAGTTAAAATCTTTTAGAGATTCCTTGGAACAGTGTTCTTGACAACGTATGTCAAGATCAAGGTCACGGAGATGAATCCCCTAAATTGTATAATTACCAAATTTTTAAGTATTCATAATTAAAAATAAACCGAACAAGGTTCGCAGAGAAAGCCTCGCCAATCCATTGACAATACTCTCATAATGACTGAATGACAACTACAAAGAATATATAATGAAAATTACACGATAGTCTCGGTACTAAGACAAATTACCTTGATACCCTTGTAAGATTTCAGACAATAGACACAACTCGAATAAAGATTATTTAACAAGAGAAGCGTTAACGTCCTATCATTGGTTTATTTATTTTTTAAATTTGTTTTGGATCTATACATTTATATATTTCCATATTATTTTTATTAATATAACACATTCTCACACTTTTATCGTATAACTTGAGGACATCCTGTACAGAGCTGTTTCTTTACTTTAATTTAATTATTCCAAAGTGATTTCGTGGTATTATTGTCAGTCGGATGAAAATTTGATTCCAGATCAACAAAATGGATCGCAGGTGTTCGAGGAGACTGATGCTCGAAGTGCAGGAAAATGGAGAGGAGAGGCTGGTCTTTTGGCAACCCCTCCGAATGGGTACTTCCCCCAACAGAACGTTGGTCCAGTTAAATTCGAAGTACCAAAAGTACCCGTCATATTTGTTCTTGGTTTGTATTATATTGCTTGGCTACAAGGAGATGTTTTCAATGTAGAATATAAAGAAAAACTAAAATATTATCAATGTGCATCTACTTATTGCAAGAATGAAAAGATTAAAAATTTTCGAACAATAAAATATTTCAAGAATCTTTTCAATATCTTTTCGTTAGTAATAATATTTAACAGCAATATATAATTTTTAAAACCAAATGTTAAGAATTTCAAAATAATTTTAAGTAGAACTTGAGTAATAATTATTTCAATTTTGTAAGGCAGCGTTTAGTAGAGCTAACGGTTTTTTTTATTGTTTCTCAGGTGGTCCCGGTAGCGGGAAGGTGACACATTGCGATAATTTAATTCAAGAAAAGAAGGGCATAACGCATATCAACATGATGGATCTCCTTCAACAGTACGCGCTCGGAAATGGTAATATTTACGAATAAAAATAATATTGTATAATATCTTCATGTCGATACTACATTTTCAATTCTCTAAAAATGAATAGAAAATTCAATTATTTTTCTGCTTTTATATTATTCATTGCTTTAACAGACATGCAAGATTTCGGCCAACTTAGCAGTAAGACTGTTGCGGAAGTCCTCATGCTCGAAATCAAAATGTCTCCAGGGTCCAAGGTCTTTCTCGTCAGTGGGTACCCACGTAATATGCGCGACGTAGTCGAATACGCTGAGAAAGTAAGTCCTTCGGGTGCTTTATTTAAAATTTTTAAATAGTAAACGACTATTCATAATAAACGACAATGCAATTTTAATATATTGCACTTGCTCCATCAGATTACAGTTGAGTACCATTATCTTGCAATCTTTTCAGCCATATTTCTGTCAGTTTCTGCCATTTTCAGAAACGTTAAAACAATTTAATAAATTAACGTATCTACGTTTTCTGTCGAAAAACAAAATTCGATTCGAAATTTAAAGCTACCACTGATACCACTATTTGATTCTTTATCTCCGAAAGTTAAATTGTTTAAGTATATTCCGATACAAAATTTATCGTTTGAATGCATTAATTTATGAATTATATATTTTCAGATAAAAATTGTAAACGGCGTAATCCTTGTATCCTGGAGACAGGAGATTCTCGAAAGGCAAATTGACTTCGGCGCGCAGCTAGGACAAGTAGTTATTGAGCTGGCGAAAATGGAACTTCACAATTTTTATAGAAACGTTATGCCCGTTGCAGAATACTTCGATCAAAGCGGAATGTTATTGGAAGTAATTATATATTTTTACTTTTTACAAGAGAGAAAAACATATACAAAACTGAAGATTGACATACATATCTTATTACCGTGCTATTCTGTGTACAGAGTGGACTAATCAAAATTAGTGCTTTGAATGCAAAGGATTAATATGAGTATTATATATGACAACTAATATATTTATAACATTATTGCCAATTGCAGATAAACGGAGAAAGAAATCCAAATGATGTTTATATCGATTTTCGTGAGGCAGTTTTCAAAATACTTGGCATCTCGGATGGTGAAGTGCAAGAAAAAAGTTTTCCTCAGTCTCTAAAGACAGAAGTACGTTATGTTCTTAAAACAATGATACACATAGTAAACTATTTAAATGGAAACACTTAAATTTCTCCATTATTTATAGTTCGAACATAACTGTACATAATTATCAAATTGATATTTTATACTATAATAATTTCATACACGGTATAATAATTTTATAAATAATAATTTACGAATGTCCACGGAATCGATCTTAGGTTGAGGTGGAGAGGAGAAAGGAATCCATTTCGAGATCGTCATCCCAAAACAATGGAGAGGTAGCGGAAATGACGGAAATACCTATCACGATGAACGTAAATCCTGCAAAAACTGCGAACAAGCCTAGAAAAGGATTACCTTTGTTCATCTGGGTTATAGGTAAGATTTAGACATTTAGATAAAAGATACATTAGTGAAACCCTTATCATAGCAACATCTTTTAGTTCTTGAACTTAATATTATCTGAGAACAGTAGCTGCATTTACGTTCTGATTTTTAATGTGTAGGTGGTCCAGGGAGCAACAAGGAAACTTTGTGCACTCAAGCTGTTCGCAATATGCCAGGTTGGGTTCATGTGAATATAGGTGGACTACTCAGAACAATGGCATCGTCAAACACTATTGTCAAAGACGCTATCGTTTCTGGAGAAATGGTCCCACAGGACATTGTAATGCAAGCAGTGGAACAACAGATCATTTTAAATCGTGACACGGATGGCATAATAATAGATGGTTATCCAAGAGGAATAAATCAAGTTCAAGAATTTGAAACCAAGGTAAAATAAATTGTTTACATCACACAAACATAACATTGGTAGAAACAACTGTAAACATATTTTTAAAAATAAATGTTGACAAGTGAATGTACGAAATATTTATTATTTTGATTTTAGTTCGCTCAAAAACCGCCTTTAGTACTATTAGATTGTTCTAAGCTACAACTTGGCAGAGGAAGACTAGATGATAGTGTTTCAGCATTTAAGAAAAGATTAGAACTCTTCCGAGAAGTATCATTGCCTATGTTGAAAACGTTGGATAATGATAATCGTTTAATAATTGTAAGTATATCCAGAAAAGAAGTAAGGAAAAAGCGAATTCGTTATGCTGTTCCATTTCTCTTGTCCTAAAAGTAAGGTTTTGTATGATATATCTAAAAAAAACGAGGTCATTTAATTCGTTTTAAAGTAAGCCTTTCATATCTAATTATCACGAATACGAATTTTGAAACATTGAACAAAATATTTTTGAACACAGATAGATGGTGATACAGACGTACCAAGCGTACAACAAGAATTTGCAGCTGCGCTCTATCAACTGATGACACAATCGCGACATGCAAAGGTGGAACATTCACGCGAGTTTAAATCACCAATAGTGCAAGAAAACGGAAATGGCACGATCTCTAGCCCACTAATTACTAATAACAAGGATCAAACTGTCATATTGAATGGTATTTCTAAACAAACATTCGATAACGTATCGAACATAGAGAACGCGATAAATACTACGAAAAACTTAAATGGAATCAGCCTGCAAGGTAAATAACTTATTAATCAAAGAATTGTAAACTTCGAAATAAAAGAATAAATCTTTGTACATTGTCCTTGGTAAACGAGAGTATTGGCAAAGAATTTATCATTTTTCCCGATGAAAATGAATCCAAACACAACGTTATTCAAAGTTTTACAAATAATTAAAAATAATCCGACTATAAATATTAAAATTTTCATTAGTTGGCAACCACCTGCTAAAAATTGTCATTTGAAAACGGGAATACGGTATTTAAAAAAGTGTGTACAACTGTCGGTTACAGAAATTCATGTCAAATCAGGGCAATATAGTCCGCTTAATGCTATCCCTTTAGTTTTTGAGAAATTTCCTCATGAAAATGCTATATCAAGTGCACCAATTGTATATTCATATTCCTGTTACACTTACTTCAATACGAATAATCGTTTTTAAACCAGTTAATGTGCAGTTTTGCGTAAACGGAACTAACCTGCTAAAGTGTTGATTCATGAGTGAAGCGAATTGTTATGAAATATGAATTTGCAACGCCAATTAGAAAAGAAAAGGGGTAGTGCCAGTTGGCCATGTTCTCCTGATATATCATGGATTTCGGTGATCAGGTGTACAGAGGATTTAAGTTCCAGGGAAAAAAGATACTAAAAATAAAATTTAATCAATTGCCGTTTTATTACACAGGGTCAGTGAAAATTGTCAATGGATTAAAGAATAACCTGAAACAAGTTGAAAAGAATGGCACTGCCCGTGTGCAAAATGGTATTGCAAACGGTGCTACGCACATGCTGCAAAATGGTGTAGCGCATTTAGCCAATGGAATTGTGCAAGGCAACAATAAAGTTGCACCAGCCGTTCAGAATTATTTGCCGAACGGTCCAAAAGATGCTGTGAGAAAGATGTACAATGAAATTGAGGGTTATCAACAAAATTTACATATGTGACTCTTTGTCCGAACTAATGTAACGGAAACATTTTTACTATTGCCCTATCTTTTTATAATGTTACACACTTTAAGATTCACAAAATTAAAAAATATTTAAGGACCTTTTCGGTAAAACTTATATTCGCATCGTGCCTTAAGACGAATACGACTTAAATAGTACTAATGGTAGATTTAAGAAAAGCCAAACACAAAGTTAGATTTGCAGAAATAGTATAAGTATCCAGTTTAATGATAAGCGTCAAAATATTGAAGTCAAGTGCTGAAATATACAAATTTCGAGACTAATTACGTTTGAGTGTAATCAGAATGAATAAGTATTTATTTTGTTTTTTCTAAATATTACATGAACCGTGTAGGTTATAAATGGACAAAATATGACTGATAATGAAGTTAAAATACATATCATTATTTGATTTAGCATAAATTCTATCTTTCATTTGCAATAAGATTAATATAATTCGAACTTAAAAATTATTTTTGAAGGAACATTTTAAAAGTTCCTTTCTCCATTGAAATGCATATGTTGATTGTTTAATTTTTCAAATTAAATGAGTATTTACCGATTATTAATCATTAATCGCCAAAATAAGGGACCATTGTAACAAAAATTTTAAACTCAATAACTTTTAAGATGCGTCAGTCATGTTACAAACAATAGACACATATATATACACACACACAAAGATTGATTTTTTGCCAAAATTTCTTCTCATGAGCAACTCTGTTATAATTTGTATTATTTTGGTAAATCTTTGTAAACTGCACATTGATACATAAAAAATTTAAACTTGAAATAAATCAAGTTTGTTGATTAGTGATTTTAATTAAAGGACAATTAATAATTGTGTCTTAATAAAATAAAATACTAATAAAATAAGTTCTTGAATTTAATTTCAGTATCAGTTTCTCGATCATTTAATTTTATTTTTAATATGTAAAAATAAAAGTAATTATTTAATATTGTTCTTTGTTATTATTTACTCGAAACTTTCCAAATACGTTCAAAACACCGGTAAAATTATCCTTTTTTCTTATTTCAATATAAAATTTCTAGATTAGTTATAGACATATTACGTTCTTCTCAAAGAAACCTTTTTAGAGAATCAATGTTTATTTATATAGACATACTATTATTTTGATTAATAATATCATTTACGCAACTATGGATAATGCTAATTACTAATTGCATACTCAATAATATCGATTGTTCAGGTTTTTTTTTTACGTGGAAGAAATCTTACAAAGTATCCCCGATCCCTTAGGCTAGGGTCGAAGATAATGTGGGATTCCCCGCATTTGGTACTGCCAATTCCTACCTGAGACGCACGTTCTGCACCTTAGCCAACTTAACACTCTGCCATAGTAGTAAGAATAGATTTCAATTGCGTCCCTATCTCAATATGTATATAAATATAAAGCTTGGAGACTATAAACTATCGAGGTTTCGTTTATTCTTATATTTAATGCATAAATTTAGACTTGATTTTCTCCATTGGATTTTAACTGGAGTATTTTAATTTTCTCATCTTCACTTAACATTCTTTCTCCTTTCATAGTTCCATTTTCGGTTAAAAAATAATTAACATTTATAAACTACCTATTAAGAAATAACTTTTATAAAATAGACTCACACATTTTGCACACTTCAACAGCTGGTTTAGGTGCCTTAACATTTTGTCCACTTAAAATTTCACAACAGGAAACTTTAAAGACAATAGTGTGCAGGGTTTTTTTTGTTTACATTGTTGCATAGCCTTTACGTGAAGTCACTTGTGTATAACACATTTCTAATAGCTTTAAGATTTTAGCAAATATATATAAAATTTTGGATGTGTACAGCAGTGCCTTATCATTTTCTCCACCATTGTATAAACTTCATGGTTGTGTTCTGCAAATTGTCTATTGTTAGTAAATAGTACGATTAAAAATTTTGAGGTTATAATCTAATAAAATGTTGAGTATCGTTACCAGCACTTTTTAAAAAAAAAAACTAAAATTATTCAACAACAGTCGAAAAATATTAAAAACTAAAAAAAATCATGGAACATCTCATAGAAAAACAAACAAAAAACGAATGTTCTTTTAAATTTCATGATTTTGTAACACAAGTTGGTAACTTGATGCTTGCCTGCCATACAATTAAAATGGATAATTGTCTTTATTTGTGGGTAGGTGATTTTAATGAAAATGTAATGAATGATTTATCATTTGCAATTGAATCACCATTTGCAAAAGATCCACTTACAACAAAAATTATTGGACCAATTGCTAATGAAGCTTCGAGCAATCTAGCCAAGAGACTCTCAAAGAAACTCTCAAAAACTGTATATGTGAGTTTCAATGTTCAAGTTGATAATATTTCTTTACCTTTAATTGAAAGAAGACTCAAAGAAGAATTTGACGCACATCCTGATATTCTGTAATGTAATAACTCAATGTGAAATTATATCAATAATTAAGGTTTCATGTAATACCTGTAACATTTATATTATGCAGTTATAAATGTGTTATAAATAATGTTTGTTTTAAATTCATGATGTTTCAATCATTTGTAAATCCAATTATAAGTCCATGTTTTGTATTTAAAATTATTTCATAAATTGTATTTTATATAAAGCAACTGTATTAAATTTATTAAAAGTTTTTATATACTGAATTAAAAATTTGTACAATTATTTGCATTTAATATAGTATTTTAAAAATGAAAAAACATCCGATAATTCGTAAGAATTAATACAAGTTAGAAATCTGTAACTGTTTGTTAGTAGAAATATATATTTTCTAAATATGAAAAAATGATAATACATATGACATGTACATATGACATGTATATGTATTTTCAACAAATATAAGTTCTATAACTTCATACATTCTACTTGTATCCTTTTCACATATTTAGTATTTGGGCAAATAGTTAATAGTAATTTGAAGTTTCAAATAACTTTTAAGGCTTTTAAATAAAAAGTTTCCATCCATAATTGCTTGAAAAAGATCACTTTACAAAGGTAATATGTATAGGAGCATCTAATGTCTTATGCCGTATGAAACAAATGTAAGCATAAAAAGTATAAATTATAAATTTAATTGTATTTTATATGGTTATTAATAGAATAATTGTGCTTTGTTTGTTTGAATATGAAAATACATATTATAACTTTAATATAATTGTTTCATTATCCATTATTTTCAAAATTTTCATTGCTAACAAATATGCAGCAACTTGTTTCAGTACGTTTTGATTAAATTCAACTACTTCAAAAGTTATTTTCTTATTATCACAATTTTTTTTTAATGAAAATTCATGTCATCGTCTATAGTTGGAAGTATATCGAGAATTTCTTGTAAAATAACTATTGAGATAAGAAAATAGCAAAGTGTAAAATGGACCGAAAAAATTAATCAACGTCTAACAGAAAATTTGACACTGTAATTAGACTGCCAAAATCCGCAAGAAATGACCAGGCTTTCTCGTTGCGTTTGGCTGCATAGAAAGTTGAAAGGATGATGATTCTTAATTTTAATTCTATTTCACTTTTAAAAATTGTTTCTTTTGTTAAAGTCTTTAGTTTAAATGTAAATAAAACTAAATTACAAAATAAATTTTTATTTCAAAACTTCCTCATCATTATTTCCTACAATTCTAGTTACCTACAAAGTCGGTTTAGAATCAATTTACTAGGGACTTGTTTTTTAATAAAAGGATAAACTGTATATACTAAGAATTAACTTCAGATAAAGCCATTAAAAACACGTGGTTACTTGTGCATCGATTTCAATATTTGTACAGAGTTGCACATGTGATTTAATTTTTATTTGTTTAAACATGCTCCTAAAATGTTTGAAGATTTTTGTCGAAAGAAAGGAAAGTTATGCACAAAAATTTGCGTTTTATAGAATTAAGAAGGTAAATTAAATTTTCTTTGCATACATTTAAAACAATTTTCTTTTAATCTCCAAACATTAGTGTGATTTTCCTTTTATTAATGTTATCAGAATTATCTTTTATGTTGTATATCTGAATTATTTTATTATACAATTCTTCTTTAATGATGACCTTTAGTATCTATTTTATATATTTAATATTTATATATTTTGACTAAAGAATATATAACTTAGAAATAAAACATCAAAAGTCTTAAGCTGCAACTGTTATTTAATTTAAAGTTCTTTACTATCCGGATAAAGGTTTAAGATAGTTGTATGCATTATTTCGTACTTGTTTAAATATTTTAAATGTTTTATTTATTTGTTTATTATATTTTACTGTTTCTGGTCATTTGAAAATATTTTTCCTATAATTCTGGAATTTTACATAATTTTCTAACAGGAGCTCAACCACAATGATTGTGAAAAAATTTTCGATATTTTATGCGAGTTCTTGATGGATCCAGAATGTACAAAGGATGTTGCTGAATGCTTTCCACAATTGCTGCTTGCATTAGTTTCCGCAAGCATTTCTATAGATAATGTTTTCTTTAATGATGGAGATACACTTCATAAATTAAATTCTGTTATTTTGGGAAAACTCATTGGCAACAATCGTGATTTATTAACGTAAGTATTTTTATATTTACATAAAATATTCCACATTGACTTTTTATCATTGTTTTTCATATAATTTGTATTTTTGTTTTCTAATGTAAACTTAATAATAATTTGCAGTTAAAAATATCATTATGAATTTCTAATAACTTCTTTTACTTACAAACAAAGTATGGTTTTTTAAAAATAGTATTTTATTCAACTTTGTAATCCTTCCACATTCAAAAATATTTTAGGTTGAGAGGTCCAGCCTGGAGAAATTTTTGTAGAGACATAAAGTATCTCTCTCTGATATTCTACATTTTGTCACAATTGTTTTACAACATAAGATTAAAATTATCAATTTTTACAATGTGTAACAAATGTAAAGTATGTCTGAAAGAAATTAAATATGATTGCAATACAAAATTCATTGTTATTCCTTAGCTATAATATTTTTAGTATAGTACAGATGTATAATTTTTTCTATTATATAAATTTATAAATTTATTTATTTGCCGTTATAGGTATTATGGTATAAGTAATATATGTTTTATCGTAGGTACATTAAATATGTACATTTATGAGTACAAGATTTTTATATGTATTCCTGTTTACTGTACATAAAAATTATTATTTAGATTTATTAGTACTATTATATTATATATAACTTAGGTGTTATATAGAGCTTCATATAGATATTTAATCCTTTGCAGTCGTATTAAATTTGGACATGGGTGTCGTACTTGTTGAAATTAATTTCCCTTGAAAAAGCAGTGATACATAACATTTAAGATTATGAAGGATAAACAAGATTTATTAATTCTTTTGTGAACTTTAGATATATGTTCATACAACAATGTGTTTTAATGTAATGTTTTTATGTAAAAATTATATTTTATAGTTCTTCATTGTGTGGTATCTTTCAAAATAGTCTCCAACATACAGTCCTGGTTTTTGATTACATGTATCGCAAAAATAATTAGTTTTCCATTAAGCCTTTCCTCTTTACTGGATTCCATTATCTCTAATAGGAGCACTGTATTGGTTCTTGAACAGATTTTTTAGACATTCCGGTTTGTTCTGAGAAAGTGTAAACTAATACATAGTTGAATAAAGTATAAGATTAGTATGGTTCCTTGCTGTGGTGGCTGAGAGCAGACATATGACCGCAAAGGGTTAAATGAGTAAAATAAATGAATATCTAAATGATAGCGAAAGAGTAATTGTGGCTAAATAAATAAATAAGAGTAATTAAATATATAAGTAAATAAATGAAAGCAAGTAAATGATTGCAAAATGAATTAAAAGAATAAGAAAAATAAATAACTCAAGATGTTAACAAATAAATAATTCGAAGAAGTAATATTATTTGATTTTAGATTCATTCTGCACTATTTTGATTCAAATCCAGCACCATTTGAATCTATAGAAGATGATTATACTCCTTCTTCAAAACGGCATAACAGAAGAAAAATAGTTACATTCTCTGAAGTTTCGGATTATCATCTAGTAACTGCCTGTTATGATATTTTATGTAGTGCGCCAATGCACTTTAAATATATATGGAATTGGTCCAAGTTTTACAAATATTTAACAGTTGATGATGAATATATTAAATGGTAATATATATTGCATATCTTTACGTAAAGTTAAATAGTTTAATATTAGTTTGTATATTATTCATATTAGTAAATATATCAATTAAATTAAAAATTGGTAAATAGAATATAAACTAAAAATTTCTTATTTGTGTTTGTGTAATTGAAGTACTAACTGAATAAAAACAAAAACTTATTTATACAAATCTAAAAATAAAAATAATTTTTAACAACTTTTCAGGATGGCAATGAACTGTATTACTATTGTGTTAGGCATGTCAGAATCTTGCTATTTGTCTCATATGAATGACTTTCTTTCAAAGAGTCAACAATTCTTTATTAAGTGCAAAAAACTTAGTTGGAATAATGTGACATCTACAGAAACTGAAGAAATGGATCAATTGTTTAATAATCTAACATCTAATCTATCATCAATAGTATCTATAGGAGGAATTCTGCTTCCAGTTTTTAAGAAACCAAAACCTACAAATGAATTGAATTTAGTTCTAGTACCATCTACACAGAGAAATTTACAAAATTTAGCTTTTGCAGTATCTTCTAACAAGTGTGTGTGTTTGCAAGGTGCAGTTGGCTCTGGAAAGACTGCACTAGTAGAATTCTTATCACAAGCAACAGGTCATGATGTTAATAATTTTATAAAGGTACAATTAGGTGATCAAACAGACTCTAAAATGTTATTGGGAATGTACAGATGTACTGATATTCCTGGAGAATTTTTATGGGAACCAGGAATTTTGACAGAAGCTGTATTGTCTGGAAAGTGGTTGCTTCTGGAAGACATTGATTGTGCTCCAACAGATGTTATTAGTGTCATTAGACATCTTGTGGAAAGTAAAACATTATCAGTTCCAGGATATAGAGATTGTGTACATATAAAAAGTGGATTTCAGTTATTTCTTACTATGAGATTAGCATCTGGAGGAACACAGAAGCCACTTAATGTATCTGTACCATTCCAGAAACATTGGTTTTGTGTTAATGTGGAATCCTTGTCTAAAGAAGAACTTGTGACAGTTGTTCAAACTTTATTTCCAGTGTTACATACAGTGGCCAGAAGAATGATCGATGTGTTTTTACTGTTTTCTGTTGGTAATCATGAAGATGATATTGTGAATAGTGTAAGAAATGCTAGGCAAATTTCTACAAGAGATTTGATTAAATGGTGTTCCAGGGCTGTAATTGATTTTGATGTATCTTCATTGGAATCTGCATTGAAGATCTTTCAAGATGCTTTAGATATCTTTTGCTGCTCTGTACCTAATTGTGGTATGTAAAATATGTAATGTTTATTTTATTGCAAATATATAAGTTGCTAATTGTATACAAAATTTGATAGTACATTACCAATTGTCAGAATATAGACAGAGTAAGACTAGAACTTATATGTTTATTGTTTTTGGCAATATCACGGATTATTCAAGAAGAAAATTTTTAATTAAAATAGGAACATAATATAGTAAAAAGAATTTGTTTAAAGTCACAGATTTAAAGATTTTAAGGTCATTTAATTTTGTTCAGAGTCTCTTCAAATTAAATATTTTCTTTCTGAAACTTCTCCAGTATTAGATGAATTACATTGTATATCTTAACTAAAATATGTTTTATATAATGTATTATTTTATACTATTATACTAGGTTTTATTTCTTCTGTTATTTTAGCACAACGATTAAATTTGGCAATATCAGTAGCACACAAGTTAGGTATTGTAAAAACAAAAGCAGAATACTTTTGTAAAATGTATAAACCATCATTGAATCTTCATAAGAAAAGTATTATTATTGGCAGAACAAAGTTAGAAATAAAAAAACCTGACTGTGTAAAACTTGAGTTCAAAAATTCAAACTTTTCATATACAAGGCCATCCATATGTCTTTTAGAGCGAATAGCTAATTGTGTTATGCAGAAAGAACCTATTCTTCTTGTTGGAGAGACAGGAACAGGAAAAACAAGTTGTATTCAATATCTTGCACAGATAACAGGCCATAAATTGATAGTAATAAATTTGAATCAACAGAGTGAAAGTACAGATTTGCTTGGTGGTTATAAGCCAGTAGATTTAAAGCTTTTAATCATGCCAATTCGTGAAGATTTTGAAATCTTATTTCGATCTTATTTCGCAATTGAACCAAATCAGAAATTTCTGATTCATATTGGGCATTGTTTTGAAGAAAGAAAATGGAAGACATTGATTAGTTTAATGATCCATAGTACTAGTGCAGCATTGAAAAGATTAAGGGCAAGCTCAAAAAAACAGGATGCAGCAGAATGTTTAAAGAAGTGGGAAAAAATGGCACAGAAATTGGAAAAACTTCAGTCTCAAGTGCAAAGCCAGTACTCATTGGCATTTTCTTTTGTGGAAGGTGGTTTAGTGAAAGCATTGAAAAATGGAGATTGGGTTTTGTTAGATGAGATCAACTTAGCTACTGCAGAAACATTGGAGTGTCTTTCTGGACTATTGGAAGGGTCTTGTGGATCATTATCTTTGATAGAGCGTGGAGACAAAGAACCAATTAAAAGACATGCAGATTTTGCAATTTTTGCATGTATGAATCCAGCTACAGATGTTGGAAAGAAAGATCTTCCTGTAGGACTCAGGAATAGGTTTACAGAATTTTTTGTTGATGAACTTACAGAGAAAGTAGATTTGCAACTCCTAGTGAGCTCCTACTTAAAAGACTTAAATCTTTCACCAGAGAAAATTGAAAGTATTGTTAAATTTTACTTAAGTGTCAGAAAGGAAGCCGAAACTAATTTTCTTGATGGAACTGGTCATAAACCACACTACAGTTTAAGAACATTGTGTCGGGCACTCAGTATATCTGCACAAAATCCTTGTAAAAACGTATTAAGATCTTTATATGAAGCTTTTTGTTTAAGTTTTTTAACACAATTGGATAGTAAGTCTTATCCGTTGGTACAAAGAATGATTGTAAAAGCCATTTTAGGTGATAAAGCTGCAGGAGCAGTTCTTGGAAGTTTAATTCCAAGACCATGTAGTATATTTACTGAACATTTTATATATTTTGAAGGATACTGGATTCTCAAAGGTGATCTTAAACCACAGATACCAAAAAATGTAAGTTTATGTTATCTTAGCATTAGCTTTTTTATTTTAAAATGTTTAGCATTATATTTTGTTTCTTATTTTTAAACAATTTTTACTCATCTATATCAAAAATATATTTCAGTTGCATTTCATTATTTTAACTGTTATAAAGGCAATTAAGAATAGTTTTATAAATAAATAAAGAAAAAATGATTTTAAAATTCTTATTTACCTTATTTTTTAGTACATACTTACAGAAACAGTGAAACAAAATTTAAAAGATTTAGTGCGAGTAGTATCCATTGGAAAAATGCCTGTACTCTTACAAGGAGATACTTCTGTTGGAAAGACTAGTTTAATTACATATTTGGCCAAAGCCTCTGGACATATCTGTGTCAGAATTAACAATCATGAACACACTGATCTGCAAGAGTATGTTGGTACTTACATAGCTGACTCTACTGGAAAATTAGTTTTTAAGGAGGGTATTTTAGTGGATGCAATGCGTAAAGGTATGATCTATGTTCAGATTCTGCTATCAATTATTCTTCATTTGTATGTTTTATTACATTGTAACCATATTTTTATGATTACTTGCTACTACATTAGTTAAGTTATAAAATAAGTTACATTAACTCATAATACAACAAATTCTGCAGTTACATTTTAGCAATTGTTTCCAATTGTTTATCATTATAATACAGAGTTCTAGAGTTCTAGAGTTTGCATATTTCATTAAAAATAATGTTCTCCAGGATACTGGATAATCTTGGATGAGTTAAATTTGGCACCCAGTGATATTTTAGAAGCCTTAAATAGAGTTCTTGATGATAATAGAGAACTGTACATTCCTGAAACTCAACAATTGGTTAAAGCACATGATAGTTTCATGCTCTTTGCTACTCAGAATCCTCCGGGATTATATGGAGGGAGGAAGGTAATGAATTAGAGAATAATTAATCAAAAATGTTTGTAAATTTGTATATACTATAAATTAATTGATTGTTATTAATAAGTGAATTATTAATGTGTATATAATGAATATTATTAGTGAATCTTATAAATAAATAGTAAAATAAATTAGAAAATTTATTTGTTGTATAATTGCAATATTTAATTGGAGAAATAAATAAAAGTGTAATCAATAGTAAAATGTTTATAATTTTTGTATGTTATTAGGTACTTTCACGGGCATTTAGGAATAGATTTGTTGAACTGCATTTTGATGAAATTCCACCGAAAGAGCTTGAAGTAATATTACATAAAAGGTGTAATATGCCGGAAACATATTGTAAACAAGTAATTAGCGTGATGACAGAACTTCAAGTTCGAAGAATGAGTACTGCGACATTTGCCGGAAAGAAAGGTAATCATTAACCCTTTGCGGACGAGTGCCGCATATATGCGTTTTACACAAATTATCAAATTGGCCGAAGAACTCATATATGCGTTTGGCGAAAACAGTTGATAGAGCCGAGAAACGCATATATGTGTCCCACCTAAATGCATGTCGATTGCCGCGGTTAAGGAGAAATATGCGCTGGTAATTTTAAATGACTATCGCGGCAGGAGCTCGGCACCACGGTACGGTTCACTTTGAACTGTCCCGTCCGCAAAGGGTTAAAGACAAATAATTAATTTTAAACATTAAAAAATGTTTTTAATATTTTTAATAATTTTAATATTTTAAAATTGAGATGTAATACGGTTTCCTATATAAAACTATATAATAGCAATATTAACATAATATTTTATGTTGAATTGTAAATGAAAAATTTAATTAGAGAAACACTTGTTACTTCTTGCTTAGGATTTATAACACTTAGAGATCTATTCCGTTGGGCTGAGAGGTATCATCTTGCACCTGACATTAAAGGTTCTCTCTATGATTGGAGCCAACATCTAGCTGATGAAGGGTATTTGGTTCTATCTTCAAAGGTCCGTCATCCAGAAGAATGTTCAGAAATCATACAGGTCTTGAAGAAGCATCTAAAAAGAGATGTTGATCCAGATTCTCTGTTCTCACTTTCTGAGAAGACTTCTCCTGTAACTAAGCCAATTTTGGAATCTCTTTTGTCAAAAAAGATTCCTGGATTTGAATACATAGTTTGGACATTTCAAATGCGCAAAATGGCAGTGCTGCTTACAAAGGCTTGTGACTTTAAAGAACCAGTTCTCCTAATTGGCGAAACAGGAGGTGGCAAGACTACAGTTTGTCAACTTCTGTCTGTAATTAGACAACAAGAACTTAGTATTGTTAACTGTCATATGCACACAGAAG
Source organism: Ptiloglossa arizonensis (assembly GCF_051014685.1). NCBI lineage: Eukaryota > Metazoa > Arthropoda > Insecta > Hymenoptera > Colletidae > Ptiloglossa > Ptiloglossa arizonensis. The sequence continues at coordinate 4,597,200 of NC_135049.1, forward strand.
CTTCCGATTTTTTGGGAAGTGTCCGTCCTGTTAGAGAACACAAAGAAAGTCAGAAATTATTCGAATGGGTAGATGGTCCTTTAGTGAAAGCCATGAAAAATGGTGGCTTCTTTTTGGTAGATGAAATTTCTTTAGCAGATGATAGTGTACTTGAGCGACTAAACTCTCTATTAGGTAATTGTGTGTTATATTAATTTTATAATTTATATAATGTTAGAACAAAATTTTAAGAGACAGATATATTTAAAAAAAATTAAGAAACATTTTATCGTGAAAATATTTTATATAATAAAAAGAAAAGATAATCATATCGATTGGTAAATACCGTACTATTTGTTTCTTTTCACAGTTCGATAAATTTGTTTCTGTCTTTAGAACCTGAACGTAAACTTTTGATTGCTGAAAAACCGTCAACTGAAGAAAATGCAACAGTTACTGCAAATGAAGATTTTATCTTTGTTGGTACAATGAATCCCGGTGGCGATTATGGTAAAAAGGAACTTTCGCCAGCTCTTAGAAATAGATTTACTGAGATTTGGTGTGAAGGTTTTGTCTCATTCGATGACCTCAGATGTATTATGGTACATAATCTATGCCAAGATATGAAGGAAAGCGTTTCTACAGCAATAATAAAATTTTTTGAGTGGTTAAAAACAACAGAAATAGGAAAGAAGCTTGTGGTGAGCGTCAGAGATGTGCTTACATGGGTAAATTTTGTTAATTGTTGCAAAGATTTGCAAATGGGAGATGCCTTCTTTCATGGTGCAGCATTAAGCTATATTGATGGACTTGGAGCTGGTCTGACTGCCATTGAAAAGTATGTAATTTACCATTATTTTAGAATATATTTAAAATTTGTATTAATGTTTAATAACGTAACTTTAATGAATATAATTTTTGAAGAAACATCTAAACAACATTTTGAAAGATACTTTTTAAATCAAAAAAGTATTATCTTAAATTATACTTTAATAACAGTTCAATTTTAATAAAATATTGTTACAAAAATCATTATTCGTATTAATTATTTAATTTAACAAGTCTTGTAACAAGAATTACTAAATATTTTTTAGTTCAAAGAAATTTAAGGATTTTAAGGATTCAGCATTGAAATTTATTGAATATCAAGTACAAAATACATTGAAATCTAAGCTGCTGCTGAGCTGTGAGAAATTTGATGTTGAAAATCATGAGGAAAAATTTGGAATCCCTCCATTTTTTGTGAAAAAAGGCGATGAACAAATTCCACATAACATAGGATTTACTTTTACAAGTCCAACGACCAAAATAAATACCTTGAAAATATTGCGCGCCTTACAATTGAAGAAGCCAATTTTATTGGAAGGTAGTCCAGGAGTTGGGAAAACTAGCTTGGTTTCTGCAATTGCGAGAGCTTCCGGACATCGTCTTCTTAGGCTGAATCTTAATGATCAATCGGTAAGTATGTCTTGTAAAAAAATTTTATCCTATTAAATGCATTAAAGTAACAAGTATGTCAAATCTTACGCATAATTATAAAATTAAATTAATCTTGTTTAGAAATATACATGTGATACTTCAATAATATTATTCGTATTACTTATTAGTTAATTAATACTTTTTCAATTAAGAAAAAAGTATGCGTATTGAAACATGTTTAGTTTCGAATTATAGTAAAAGTAAATTTACTCTAAATATTTTAAATATTGCATAGGATATTTCGGATTTGTTTGGAGCTGATTTACCAGTTGAAGGAGGAAAACCTGGTGAATTTTCTTGGAGAGATGGTCCTTTCTTAAGAGCCCTTAAAAATGGGGATTGGATCCTTCTGGATGAATTAAATCTTGCATCACAGTCAGTTCTCGAAGGACTAAATGCTTGTCTTGATCATCGCGGCGAAATTTACATTCCAGAATTAGGAATGACTTTCATTGTGAAATCAGACACTCGATTATTTGGTTGTCAAAATCCGCTCCGTCAAGGTGGAGCTAGAAGAGGCCTTCCAAAGTCATTTTTGAATCGTTTTACTCAGGTGAAGAATAATTATTATATACTTCTTAAGTTTTATTACTCCTTCTTTCATTAGTATTGATAATAATCACTAGTTAAAAGTATAAAATATAATAAATGATTTGATCATACATTGAGTTAGAAATTATTTTTCGTATACAAACTAACAAATTTATGAAAATTTACAGTGTAGGTCATCATAATTATAATCAGAGCTACAATTTTCTTCTTTTAGGTTTTTATGAATGTTCTTGAGCAAAACGATTTGAAATTTATTTTGAAGGCCCAATTTTCGCAATTGCCGGAAGATTTATTGAATAAAATGATTATGTTTAATGAAAGGTTGAATTCTGAAGTGGGAATTACATGGGCTCATTCAGGATCGCCTTGGGAAATGAATCTAAGAGATGTTACCAGATGGTGTGAAGTAACTATAGCAGTTTTCGAACGGAGTTCAGTAAAGATTTTTAATCCCGGAAAAGGCGCTCAATTGCTTTATGTCGATAGAATGAGGACAAAAGAAGACAAAAGCAAGGTAAGATATTTATAATCAGTGTTAATATTTTCAATATTTTCAATGTTAGTATTTTGAAATAGCTGCTTTTAATGTAGAGTGAAGTGTATAAAATATGCAGAAAAGATCTCAGAAGTTGATCGCATTATTTGAATTCACAGTATTTGAATATTTGAAACACAAGAATTTTTTTCGGCATTAATAATCTTTTTTTCGCAAACTACTTGTAAGAAGTTCTACATCCCTTACTGTCCTCGCCCCCGAAAGTTGTGCCCTATACGTTGGAAAACACTGCGTTAGATACAAATTTTGTACTTTTAATAATATACCACATATTATTTAAAAACTAATAATACTGGTAATATTGATATGTCAGATTTATTTAAATTACAAAATTTTCATTGTAATTTATTCAAAAATTTGAAATTGTAGGTGGTTGAGATATACAACAATATATTCTCATTGGACAATTATCCTTTGCCAGACCAAGAATTTCCAATCCATCTGACCAGTGAACAGATTTTCTTAGGGGATGAAATATTGGATCGTAGTGATTCTGCGGTGTATGAGGACGACGATTTGTTGCTCCTCAGGGAACAGAAAACTATCCTGAAAGGTCTCGCGCAGTGTGTTAATATGAATTGGATGGCCATTCTCGTAAGTATTGCTTAAAGTATCCAGTCCTTATGTAAGAGTTATTTTCCCTTAACTAATATATAGATCTTAATTTATATTTATAACTTTTATTATAACGATATTAATCTTTAAACCATTTATATGAAATATTTTATAAAGTATAATTTAATATGTCCTCTATCACATATGTTCACACGAGATTGTTTTTTTATTTAAAAATCGTTAATAACATTTTTTAATTGGTATGTATTTATTGTCACTGATAATTAAGTAAAAAGTGTTTAGCTAGAAGTGTTGCCTTACCTTTTACTATCTTTTAGCAATTATTATATTTTCTTTTAGTAATGTTTATTGTTATTTACTTAGTTTTACTTTATTAAATTGATTCTATAATAGATCGGAGAATCCGGAAGCGGAAAAAGCAGTCTTGTTCATCTTCTTGCGAATTTGACTGGGCAGAAGCTGAAATCGATCGTCGTAAATTCTACGATGGACACTACGGAAATTTTGGGTGGTTTCGAACAGGTAAGTCTTTATATTAATATATAAAAAGTTGTTCTTATTTAATTCATCTGTAACTTAATAGAAACTTATACAAACATTTTGGAACTACATTATATAAATAATAATGTAATTGAAAAATAACAAATTTTAGCAGAATATTACATTCGGGATTGTCATGAACAAAAATTTTTCTTCATTCTATTTGTATTGTAAAATGTTTTGAATATGTCGCGACAGGTAGTTACGATAGTAGAAGTAAGATAAAAGACTTTTGTTCATAAAAATTGCCCCATCAGTCAAGTCCATTCTTTCTTGGACTTTATCATAACTAAATAGTACATAAGATTAAAGAGTAACAATCTTATGAGATTTACATGTCAGAGCAGTAAAATTTGAAGTGAGATTAAAAATGGAAGAAATTATATTCATATTATATACATAAATCAGTCTCATATTATCTTTCTTTATGAAAATTTCAGTTTATAATTTTACATATTTTTAAAATAGAAATATCACTAAAGTTATTTATATTGTATTTAAAATTAGCACTATACATTTATATTACTACATTTCAATAACTTTTTTTTAAGTGATAAGATGCAAAACATTCTCCTAAATGTAAGGCCACTTTGCAAAATTTACACATAAAATATGTGTCTTTTCTTATCTTATTTGTATAACAAACTTTACATCTCTTTCTTTTACGGTTGCCTGTTTCCGATATTTTTACCAACTGGTGGTGTTTCAAATTACCAGAAAGCCTTTGAATTGGGTCAACACGAGAGGTACGGGATGTTGTAGGGATTTCAGAATTCTTTTCGGTATCCAATTCATTACTATCTTCTAGCCATGCCTTGGATAGGATCATTAAAAAATCATAAAATTTAAGTTTTCGATCAGAATTGACATTTAGAATTTCATAGAGTTTGAAAGCATTGAACAAACCACAGTTCATTAAATAGAAAACAACTTTTGTTGTCCACTTTTTTGTTTTTCTATATAGTGGATAATAATTTAAAAACTGATCTGTATTGTTTACTCCTTTCATATGCTGATTGTATTCTATTATGGACTTTGGTTTTTGTATTGGACAACCAGTTTTTCTATCAGTTTTACCAGTGTTGACTACATTAGCATTGTGAATGGTTGAAATCATACGTATATGTCTCCCTTTATTTGTTTTCCATAATTGTAGGATTATTTCACCTTTTCGTTTAAACGTGGCTTCAAATATTTTCAATTTAGCTTTCTTTAAAATCTCAGGCAATCCTTGATTTGGCTCAATTGTATCTGTACTACAGATTCTAATTTTTTTGAAAAGTAATTGTTGAGCAAGTTCCACGCTATTACAGAAATTGTTCATGTACACATGATGCCACTTGTCAGTAAAAGGTGTTAATAATTTCAGTATGGCTATTTCTGATTGCTGCTCAGCACAAGAATATATATAAAAATTACATATGTACCCTGTGGTGGAATCACATAACATTCTGATCAGGATACCATATTTATTTATTTTCTTAGGATTATATATTCTAGGATTTAATTTTCTATTCCATGGTATTATACTCTCATGTATTGATAAATTTTGTTTTGGTTTATAATTGTCTTTAAATTTATTCATAAAATAATCTATTATCTTTTGAATTTTAAACAGACGGTCTGCAGTCTCTGGAATAGTTGTATTATCTGAAAAGTGTAGAAATGACAATATTTGTCTAAATCTATTACGACTCATGGTTTTTGAGAAGATTGGTGTTTCAATTAATGGGTTGGAAGACCAATAATCGTTTATTATACATTTCCTCACCAAACCCATAATAATCACTAAAGCAAACCATTTTTTTAATTCAGTCACAGTTAGATTAAACCACTTTCCAGTGTTTTTTATACTTTTATAAGTTTGAGAGTTTTGGGCATAATACTTATTTGTTTCTGCAGCAATAAATTCAAATAAATCATCTCCTATAAACATACCCGCAACATCTTCTACTTTATCAGTACTTTTAAGAAATATATTTGGTCCTGGTGAACTTTCAAAAGGTTCATTATTTTTGGGTGGGTCAAAATCTGACCAGTCGTCCTCGATATTCAGATCACTTTCTTCGGAATCGCTCGATATGTCCATTTTTCCCAGATTATATTGCACATACATAGAAGAGTCTTCTATTTCATTATCGCTATCATCAATTTCACGATCATCAAAATCATCGGGAATGTCGGATAAATAATCCGCACATTCTTCTTTGAAAAAAATATTTCCTTTTTCGGCTGCCATAGTCGATAAGTGTATTTAAAAATGATTTAAAAACAAATACTACAAAAGAATGTATAGATTGGAATTCAAAACAAATTTATGGAAGGTAATAATGAATATGTAATTCTTGACTTATAGATGACGCCATAATGGCGTCAACGGATTTCAACGATTAGTTTAGAGATGACGCCACTATGGCGTCAATGGTCAGTATAGTGTTAACACATTGCCGACTGATCGAGTAGATCTACCCAGTCCACGATACATCATTAAACGATCGAGATCGTTTATTATGAATAAACACTGTAATAAAATACAATAAGGATGTACAATAAAGGATAACATTAACTAGAAAAGAAATCACTTTCGAAGAATATACACATATTATTATTGAAGATCAAATGTGTCGTTAGTGTATAAATTCTTAGTCTCAGGCAGAAGTAATTGTTAGTAATGTTATTAAAATTACTCACAAAATAATTTTATTATTAAAAATTTTCATATAATTAAGTCAATTAACCCTTTGAACTCGAGAGGAGACCCTCGGTTACCACTCAATTCAGTGTACTTCTTCCACTTCGAGAAAATTTTGTGACTTGAAATTGAAATTGGAAATTAGGTATTACACTCTTTTAAGATGTAAACATATGTATGTCAAGTATTGAAATAAAAATATTCCATTCCATATTAATTTTGCGATTTAAAAGATTTCATCGAGGCGCCAGTTTCAGGTAGCAAAAAACGCTTTGAGTGCAAAAGGTTAAATATTATTATAGTAAACATTTTCATAATTATTAGTAGCTAAATATAAAATAACATCTTAAGAAATTGCATTCTTTGGTGGTTTTAGGGAGGTACAGTTAGTTGTAATTTTATGTCTCTGATAGTTGCAGAGTAATTTACGGAAGACATACTTTTGCGTTTTCACATAAAGTGTTGAATAATTTGATGCCTTGTTGGCTTTTTTTTTTACTATTTTTACATAATTTAATTATTGTTACCTTTAATTTAATAATTGTCATTTTTCTTTCAAAGGGTTTCTCAAGGAAATTATTTAAACAAAATAATTAAATTATTGAAAAGGAAATGAATTTGATTAGCGGTACATTTTATATCAGAAATATATGACCCAAAAATAATTTTACAAATAGTCGTTTGTATTCCTTCGGTTTGTTAAGAATGTCAAAGTGATACTCATTTGTAATAGTATTATATGTATTACATAATGACGTATTATCATTACCATAATTACTCGTACTGATCATTCGCGAAATTATTAAAACTAAATAATAGAAAAGGGAAATTAGACAATTGCTGTTGTCAAACATAATCTATCTTTATTTACACATTTAGTGACATCAATTAGGTTTATAAACGCAAATAGTGCTTGTATAATTAGCGATACAAATATTGCAATCAATTTGACCGACGATTTCCGTTACACGTCTATTAATCCGCCAGGCACCAGTTATTAACGAACTTAAATTAATACCCTTAATTCTATACTCGTTTGACTAACATTCACTTTTAATTAATAATTAACGATTAAGCTTATTCATAATATTTTTTATATTCTCGTTTCCTTATGAAAGTCTTTAAAGAGAAATTGACATTGTTTCAGGGATTTTCCGGACTTGATTTTGTTTTATATTAACTAATTATACTGTATACCATTCGTTATACCGTTATTGCGACGGAGACAATAATTGTGTTTTCAAGTAACGAAGTGTTCCATTATTTACGAACTGGGTTCTTGCAAGTCATGCTGTTCGAAACTTCCGAGTGTAAGCTCGTAACCTTTTGGAAGCGTGTTCTGATGTTTCGCCAGGATTGTTATCAATGTCAGCGTCAGGGTATTATCGGTGTCAGTGTGCTCAGCTCCTGCAATGCTGGAGAAATGTTGGACCACTCCTTCAAAAAGACACGACATACACTCGGAAACCCTCTAGTATAAACTGTGGAAATCTAACTTTAGGTAGAACCGCATGAACGTCAGCAACTATGTAAATACAGTGGTTCGCAGTCAAAATCGTTCACCATTTGTGTCGTTCTATTTTTGTTCATAAAATGTAATATGATAGTATTTCGTCTACACTGTTCGTGAAAATTTCCAATAGATTGAAATTATAGAGTTGTTCCCTAATATGGAACGTAGGAAAAACAATTGATCGCAATTCAAAAACAATTCAAAAACTAGGTTTCACGAGAGAATGTAGTTTAAATCGATTTTTAAAGATACCTTAACTGTTTTATGTAGCTTAATTTTATGCAGAATAAAATTAGTTACATGATGATGAATTTTTAAAAAGGTTGATTGAATTATTTTTTACTGATCGTGTAATATTAGTTTACGTTAATTGTATTTGAATAAAAGCAATACTTCTAGATTACATTTTATTTAATGAAATTTTTCATGAGAAATCGTTGCATAAGTTTTCACACGCAAAAGAAAATATACATTTGTAATGGATCGAAAGTAAGTAAATAATTAGATAATTACGCGTTGTAAATTGTAATATTGTTTAACTGGACAATTATATAAGGGAAGTTAGTACAAGGAAGTGATAATGTAAACAAACTTAAAATTCAATCAAAGCAGAGACTTGTGTTTTAATTAAATAATTATTTTTATAAAACTTTCGGTAAATAGTGCCTAACTTTGTCGTTCTCGAAGCAAATAAGAGTGGTGAGAGGTCTTCAAATCGATTTTTTTTCCAGCTCAAATATACGAGTTATTTGATAATTCAAATATGTAACTTGCGCGTTGAAGCATATATGTTTCAATGAGAAGAAGTATAATAGAAAACGTATGTCCGGAAATCCCTAAAGTTTTGCATAGAAAATATATATGTATATAAGTATATATTCACGTACATATACACATACACAGGGTAGTTTTTGAAGTCTTATTATATCCTACTTTGGCATGAAAACGTGTCTGTGGGACGTTTTATATTTTTGTGTAGTGTTTGATTCTAATAATATTTTTTATTCCAGTGGTTTCGAAGTCGCAAATTATGATTCATAAACAATTTCATTAATAATTTAAACGAATATAATACTGCGGCATACCCAGTAATAGAACAGATAGGTTAAGATACATAGATTTCTTAAAAAATAATTAATTATTCTTTGAAACAATCTATTACAGTTGATAGACAAAGTACAGTTAACAATGTAATAGAACACTTTTTAATTCAAAGTTGAATAAAAGTATTAAAATATAAAGAAAGGGAGTGACAAGCTGAACGTACAGTTAGTTCAATGTAATTTTCTTGTTAGAATTTACGTCATAATTGGAAATTGGTCTAATTTAAAAATTTAAATGACCAAAAATACTTGTCCTAAAATAATTTTATTCCGACATGTCTGCTGTGTGGGAGCATTTACTTAATGGTAAATGGTATTCTGTGTGATATTTTCTTGAGGTGACAGAATATTGACTAATAATTAATTAGGAACAGAAAACGCCATAGAATGTATCATAGTCTTAAAAAAGAGCTGTTGATAATTTATGAAACAATTAAACGTCCCTTTGTTGAGTTTCTCTATTTCTATTTGTCGGATCTTCAGTTCACTGTCTATTAACGAATGCCGTGAAGTGCATGATACATAATATGATCGATAACATACCGCATCGTATAATCATTAAACATCAATTTTATATATATAGCAATACATTAAGTTAGTAGTTTAGACTTAAATGACAAAATATTCTTAACGTTTTGCTTTCTTCCTATCTCCCTTGTGGAAAAACATGTGCTGAATATTTCTTCTCGTTTCTCAGTTACTGAATTTTTTTAGTAATTATTTAAATTGAATTTCAAAATGATTAATTATAAATATCGAATAATGTCGTTGCAAAATTAATGGTAAATACGATGAAAACAATTCAAAAACGATTCTCGCAGAATCACGCTTTTTTTGTGGTAACTAATGCACAAGAATTTTGACTGAAGTCTTACGAGAATATAAAGTATTAGTTACATGTTTACAAAAGGCCGATATATATTTTGTCGCTTTTGATTTTTTTCTTTTTTCAATAATACATGGGTAAGAAATATTTTGTAGACACGGTAGAGAATATTGTGTAATTTAAAAGTACAGTAGAACCTCGATGTTTGCATTAGGACTTTGTTCGTTGCTATGTGTTGACAAGTAGATGAAATGATCACTTAGCAACGAGTAAAATTGAAAGTGGAAGTAATAAGTATCCAGTAGTGACCGTAGTGTGATCGTTTTTTCATCTAATATTTATTCGTTAATGAAAATTTAAATTTCTATATTTTTCATTATATCTTCGTGATAGTATAAACACTGGATAGGCAAGAGTTTCTTCATGAAGAATGAGTCCAAACACGATATTATTCGAACTATTTTTAATTATAATACGTTATTCAAATTATCTGAAAAATTTTCAGTCAGGTATGAATAATTAAGAATAATCCGCATAAAAAGTGTGTTTGGATTCATTTCATTGAGAAAAGTTCGCCTCTAAACATTTAAATTTTTATTAGCGAATGTCTCATTTAAGATCGAGTATGAAAACAAATGTCGTCTAAGCGGGGTTGTTTCTTACTGTACTGGCTACTTCGATAATTGCACGAATCCAGTACTTATAGAAGTATTAAATACCCTTTTTCTGCAACCATTGAGGTTTGACTGTGTTAGACTACTGTTTGAGATCACTGATAAAGGATTTACGTTCGCTTATTATACTATGTTGGACGCCCCGTATATGTACATATGTGTCGGTATTTGTGTATATATTTGTATAATAAGTATATAATAATGAAAGTAGTAAACAATACAATATACTAATAATCGAGACAAAACCTCTCGATTATTTGAGTCCCCAGTTGAGTGGAAAGCTCATTAAAATGTGCAAACTAAGTTAACGTACTCCCTAATTAATGAGTTAATCGCTAATTGGTGCTGCTAATATTGTTTCGATTCACATTAAGGAACTATCTTTGCGGTGACTTTCTGATTTTCTACGTTTGCTAGGCTCTCTGTCTCACCTTTATTGCCATTATCTAAATATAATCATCTAAAAGCGAAGTTTTGCATGAAAACGTGCATAAAGTTGACGAATGATGGACCTACATAACCTTTTTTACGTATATTTTGGCAACTTTCGATAATTGTTATAGTACCTTTGCTGTGACAATCATTTTTGATAATTCTTTTCTAAAGGAATTTTTCATTCGCTGTCTTTGTTCTCAAAGGAACGTTTGGCACGGTTTTTTCAAATCGTTCAAAAATTTCTGTACGATGTTTGAAATTATTCGTTGGAAAATTTACGTATTTATCAATTTTGGCAGACAGATTTATGGAAGCATTTAGAAGGAGGAATTTCAGTAACGAGCGTTGAAAATGTTTCATCGCAAATAATCTTACAACCTTTTGGTGTTGTCTTAACGCTTATTGCACGCTGTGTGCACGTTTATCGAGTGTGACCGCCTAACGTTCGAAGGCGTTTATCGAATGGACGAACGAACTAGTGCTTATAAGCGCTAACAGCAACGAAAGGATTAAATTAGAAGAATTATAGGGAAATTAGTTCGTTTGGACATTTTGAAAGTCTACCGAATATATTATACTTCTGAAATTTCCCATAAATATTTGTACCTAACCAAATTTTGCAAGGAATGCATTTGGGCGATCGTACGTTTCTTTTTTTTTGTCATTTTTCATGGTAATTGTAGTAAATATCTGGATATTGATTTTAATAGAAATTTTGATAAAAGGGAATTTTTGCTTCTATAGTGACATAAAAAATAAGTTGTTTTGCACAATTTTGAGAAGGAAAGTTTTCCAATAATTATGAAGGGTTCGTAGAGAAATTGTAAGAGTAGTTTTTTGGAAGTTTGTATATAATTTTAAGCAAACTTGTATTAATCATTTTAGAATTTCCTCCTCGTTTAAGAAAATAATTGAAACTGACACCTTATTCGCTACGAGAGTCGCTGCTGATAGGACTGACATTTACTGCCAAATCGTTCACGCTTGATAGCGAAGGTAACAAAATGCTCGATCTTCGATGGATCTTCGAGGCAGTGTCTACCTCGTAAGCGGTCGATGTGCTTTTCGACCTCGAAACCAGGGTCCATGGATCCGGCGGTATGATCAGGGAGTCGTCCTGCACGTTTAATTCCGCGATTAATTACGACTTTAGTTAATCTTAAACAGAAACCGTAGAAACCAACACTTTTATTTAGAACACACAATATCGAATACTTGCTCCTACTATTTCCATGCAATTTATGCTACAAACTTTCCTAAATAATATTTAAAGTGTATTACATACTTTTTGCACAACTCAAGCAATACTAAAATAGAAACACCGAGGCGGTTGTAAACTAAAATACGAAATAAAAAGTATGCAGTCAGTTAAAAATGTCTACCTATATCCTGAACATTTGTTTGAAGATTTTCTAGAAAATTGACAGTTTTAACTTAATTTTAACGAAAATATAGGTTTCTGCACGTTATTCGACCACTAATGAAAATTAATACTTTTATATTTATTGTTTTATCTTCATAAGAATATTACGAACGGATTGGTAAGGTTTTTCCAATGAAAATGGGTCCAAACACGACTTTATTCGGCCAACTTTTTAATTGTATGTAGTCTACAGTTTTCCGAAAGTGATTCGAATTACGTATAATTAAAAATAGTTCGGCTGAAATCGTGTTTAGGCTCATTTTCACTGGAGAAAACGTTGCCAATTCATTCATAATAATCTCTTATGATATTATGATAAACAACAAATTTTGCATTAGGAGTGTTACGTACATATATACAGGGTGTCCCAATCATCACCAGTCGATTTGAATTTCGCGCTATTTTTAAAACGTCGAACGGATCAACCCGAAACTTGACATATGTCATCTAGACAGATGGGAAATTAATTGAAAAGATTGGTGGTCTGTAAAAAATGTCGAGGCGACCATTTGGAAGATATCTTGTTCCATTATTAACTTCCAAGTTTGTGCTCTTAAATAAAAAAAACAAGTATCAAGATTACTTAAACCGTTTGAGTGTTATTCAAAAAGTAAATCGACCGGTGACGATTGGGACACCCTCCATATACGCGTGCGACATTGTTTCACAGTTAGGGTCACCGAGCGGATTTAATGCAAGACTCGTTTGCTGTTCTTCTATCTCGCTCGGTTTTGTATATCTATCGTATTCACTTTTCTCGTTCTTAAATAAATAAATTGCTATTTACTTCGTTTTCGAGTGAACTGGTGCTGTCAATTTCGTCATTCGAGAGTTGGTATTGCTATATTCGTCCATTGTAAGTAGTCAGATAAGGTATGAGCACCTAGGTTCCTGGTGAGCGTGGGTAAGTACCGCTGCCTGTGTGAATTTTACGTCACAGCAAGAAATAACGGATGAGGGGATCAAGTGCAGTAGCGGGGACGCAGTGGGGATGCTGTGTCGCGCGTTTAATATTTTGACAGCCACAGCACGGGTGTGTGATCTCTATCTGTCACTTTTTGCTGTGACGTCAAATATCCACGGGCGGTGAGATTTACATTTACCCGCGAGGAACACAGTTGTCCATGTCTGGTTTAGATGAACGTAGACTGTTGATCATCGAACGTTCGACGTGATTCAACGAAAGCGTTGATTCGTTTCTTATTGTTCGACGTATGTATGTAAACGCATTTTCATCAACCAGATCAGCCTGAATGTCAGTTTCGTGCAATTACATAAAATGACACTAAACACAGACCATTTAAAGCGGTGCCAGCGTTACGTGTTCCCTTCTAATGATAAGTTCGACAACGTTACCGTTAAACGCAAGCGATTCGTTAAACTGAACACCTGGTTGCGCGAAAATTACTTATTTGGACAAAACGAGAAAAAAAGGTGAAGAAACTGGTCAGCCTTTTCGAACGTTTCTCTAACAATCAATTGCGTTTAATTTTCTCGGCCAGTAAATTCATCGAACTACTGTAAAAGCCTTAAATCATTTCGCGTAAAACGACCAGCTCGGGCATTCAAAGCGGAAGAATATAAAGCAGTCGCGCTCATTCCATAACGCAGCGGAGAAAGTTTCTTAAAGTTTCGTCGCAAAAATGTTTTCAATACCAGTAAATGTTTGCCAGTCGGTGGCAGAGGAGGTTTTAGGAGAGCGACGTCGGTGAGATCCGGGCATGTGTTGGACTGTGCCATTGGCGGTTCCGGGGGTGAGGGCACAGCTTCAATAGGTTCCTGGTGTCGTGGGGGTTGGACGCTTTCTACAGGAATGCTTGGACCCAGAATCCAACTCGCGATGCTTTCACAGCACCCGCAGAAAAACTCTGACAATCCTTGTCGCAATCCCCGATGGAGACTCAAAAACAGTACCGGGTTCACGAATGCGTGAACGTATGCGATATGTAATGTCACCTGCAAGTCAATTAATGGAAATGCGAAACACGTTCGCGCCGTATAGTTTTAAAGGTGTTTTATCATCATCATTGCTTTCGATTGTCGTGTAGGGGTACATTCATAGCACACGCAGAAAAACTTGCAATCCTCAATGGAGATGTAACAAATCAATTAAAAACAGTATGTTAACTGTCAGAAACAATACCCGGTTCACAAATGCGTGAACGTATGCGATATGTAATGTCACCTGAAATTAATGGAAATTCGAAATACGCGCTGTATAGTTTTAGAGGTTTCTTTTCATTATGATTTCTCGGATTATCGTACAGGGTTGGTATTGTACATTACTAGGCATTATTTTGGGTCGAACGAAAGTTTTTGCGTTTTCTACGAGATGCTGTTGGTGTAGATAGATCGAAGCGAAAATTAATCGTGCGATTTTTACGTTATTAGGGTTCTGTATTCCTGTTCTCGATAGATTTTTCAATTATTTTAAGGAATCGCGTTCTACGAAGTGGAAGGAAAAATGTTGATCGATAAAATAGAGATTTCGTGTCGTAATGATGTATGAGTGTGAGCACGTATTTGGCTCTTTGCTCGTAAACGAAGAGATATTTTGTGACGTTTTGTAACGTGTGTCGAGAAATGGATATTTTGTGATAATGTTATTCAGAACAGACAGCGATGTGGCAAACAAGGACAGTATCAGAATCTACCCTCAAAAACTCGTTACACTTGAGGAATAATTCACGAGCTTCCCTAACACAACTAAACCATCGATTCAAATGTTTACTGTCAGCTGTTAGATCGAGTAAACGAATGTCCTCAATAAAACTGCTCGTAAATCATTAATGGGAAAAGAGTCCTTTTCCTGCAGAATAACGCTTAGCCCTAGGACCGTTTTTAACGATACTGAAGAAATTTAAAGAGTTGAATTGGAATCAATTTTTGATCGTCCATTATATTTCTTAGAGCTAGCATTCTTTCATTATTATTTACTCAGATCACTGCAAACTCATTTGAATAGTAAAATATTTTAAACTCTTTCTTTCAAATTCTCGATGAAATAAATGTTTATTTGTAAAATAAAATATATAGCTTTAGTTTTCATTAAATAAAACACAAGAACTTTTCGTTCAACTCAATATGTGGAAATGTAATGCGTAACCTTTGAGGTTATGGATGAAAATTTTTACGTGTTCCTTCGACAGGTCGAAACATGGGTACTACCGAAAATAGAGCAATCCGAATAAATTAGAATAAATTTAAAATATTGGATAAAAAAGAAGAGACGAAAGTGCAGTGAAATTGTTAAAATGTAAATAGAACGAGGTAAATGTTTGTAGTTATAAATTACATCTTCTTCGTAATTCAAGTTTTTCAATGTCACAACACGGCAATATTGGCGTATCACTTCGAACTTTTATTTAAAAAAAAAAATAATTCGTCTTCCCTCGAAGATTAGTTCTACCAGTAAGAATTAAACACGAGGCACTTTATTTATTCATTTATTTGTTTTTTTTAATCAACCTACCTACCTTTGAATTACAATTTTTCATTTCAGTATAAACTTAATTCTCTTTCTCTTTTAATGTACTGTTTATACACTAACACCCGAAATTTATGTTTATATCGTTTTTTATATTTTCTTTCTCTTTCGAAGATTAGTTTGAAACTGATTAATATTAATATAGCTATTTTTTTAATTACCTCGTAGCCGGTAGGATTCCCTATGCTAGGATGATCCACCAAGGTGACAAAGAACAATGGTCCCCAAAAGATACCGTACGCGGCCGTTATTACCAGAAACATTTTTACTCTTTGCACACCTTCCCTCTCCATCCTCTTTAAGTAGTTCCTCATTTTGCGGTGCTCCTCTGCTGCTCCGCTTCTCTGAAGTGATATTTCCTTTTTAGTAGATTGACAGAAGGATTTGTTACGTGAGATATGTCGATACATCGAATGAATAAAATCTCAGCGATATCTGCGTGTGATTTGGTTGCAGAGTGTGACATTTTTCTAATTGTAAATTTGTTATTAGTTATTTTTGTACAGTAAAGTCGTGATTGGTGGTCCAAATCTGGGGTCCCTAACATTATCGTAAGAGATGAAATGGTTTGTGACGTCACTTAAATTTGGGCCTCAAGCAACCTTGAACGGCCAATTAAGTTTGCGTCAATCTTACCAAGTACGTATTGCCATGTTTGACGTCTAGAGTACGTGGGGACGAATTTAACTGGTCGCTCAAGGACACTGAGGAGTCGATCACACCATAAATATTTAAATAAAAAAAGAAAATGGATTTATATGCAATTATATACTTTTTATTATTACCTTGGGCGTGCCACCGTTTGCGGATGCCGCAGAATTTTCGGGAACTGCGTTTGTTTGTTGGTTACCCGTTGTATTCACAAGTATCGTTAGTAGCGCTACCTTTACCTGATATAAAGATCGATTATGTTAAATGGGAGATCGTTTTTAAATAAAATTTCTATTTCAAGTGAAATAGTAGTCTCGGTCCACCGAATGGGCTACACAAAGTGTAACGAACTCTTTTTTCGAGAATTAGGAATAATTAACAAAATTATTTCTCGGTAGGTTTACTTGGACTTTTTATATGTGAGATACCATTATTGATAATCATCCAGAGTGATGAAAAGTTTTTAATGAAATGTTATATGAATTGTTTACTTTAATTAGGACACAATCGTAAATAGTGTTGTCAAGAATTTACAATAGTAACAAAGAATACGTAACTTTGTATACTTTCGGACGAATATTCAGGTTCAAGATCGTTTCGAAATCATAGCGCTCTGTGTTATTGAATTCCTCTGTACATTGAAATCTTAGATTCCATTAAAAAAACTGCGCGATTCATACTGTATTTCACATCAACGTTCTGTCGTGTATAGTTTCACACGGTAAAGAGTAATGCATGCGTTAAATTAAAATAACCGAAAGCCGAAATGCATACATACCGCTTCGACATTGGCCTTAGTGAGGTCTTTGTGTAGTTTCCTGAGATGGATAAGGGTAAGTGCAACACAGATCATGTTAATTGCGATCCAGAGAGCGTTCAGTATATAATGACGAAATGGACCGTGTACCAATGGACAACTTGGTGCATTATGTCCTGTTTCCGTGTTCGCAGCGAGAGCACCACTGAGAAACGTAGGTCCCAAGTTTATCGTGATGCTTGCGAACCATATCATAAACGTCCCGAATAAAACACACTGAAACAATGATTCGATCTTAGTTGTGTACGAATGCGTAGGTTAAATCGGTGGTCGTGTAAGTTTCCTGATGTTCAAATATCAGGGTATGTTGATTTAAACGAAACAATAGTTTTCGAAACAATAGACGAAACAATTGTTCATTGTGTTGTGTCATACTAAACAGGAAGGAATCACGTTCTTACGATGTGAGAGCATTGGTTCATTTTTGAAAGTGCTTCCATTGTGTTTTATTAAACATAATCCAATCATTCTGGTCAGGTGAATGAAGATGAAATTATCGTTAAACTTATCCGAAGTTATAACACAAATGAAATACAAGAAACGAAGGCCAATTCAGAGATTAAATTCTTATAATATCTGTATAGATTTTCATCGTGTTCGTAACTTTAATGATAGATTTGCTCGAACTCGTCTTCTTTTGTGAGAGAATATAGTATAGCCGTTATTATTGGTAACGATATTTTTGGAATTTGAACGTTTATCCATTCATGAAAACGAGTGGCACGAAATCGCATGTGTATGCACTGTGTGCATTCGTTGGAGGGATCTCTCTTCTTGGAAAGGGGTGCAGGAAGAGAACGAGAGAATATAATGGAAGCGTCACGTGCATTGTTAGGACGAACTCCATGGTGGCCGATTGCGGTGTAAACTGTCCGCAGTGGAATGCCCGCGCTTTCGCAACGGAATTAATTGTGACATCCCGTTTATTTGACGCTCTCTGTTACCAATACTCGCTCGTGGCGTCGTAGTGTCGATTAACCAAGCACTTAGCAATCAAACTTTCACAATTTTCCAATTACTTGGACGTTCAATACGTTATCGTCTGATCGGTTACACGTCTCATTCCGTTTTGACTTATTAAATTTCTTCATTTAATTCGAATTTAATGAAAGTATTTAGTTTGTGCCATTTTAAAAAATGTTATCCTTTCTTTTCCGTATAAGTAAATTCATAATCAATTTCACGATTTTTTTTATTAAAACGAAACACTTATTCCTTCAACCATTATTATTTCATTATTTTATCGATACAAAGAGATTTCTAATTTTATCTGTTGAAAGATTTTGGAGCATTAGATGTTCAGAATATAATGCTTATTAGAAAGGTTATGAATACATTTACTATAGTTCGTGGTTTAACCGTAACATATGCATGAATTATAATGATTTAGCGATATGAATACCGAGCAGCCATTTATTTCCCAGCAATCTGATAACTTTTTAGTATCGGGTTGAGGTTCTTGAAATATAGATGAAGTGATTTCGTGTTTCAACACGTGTATTCTATACTTCAACGTGTGAATTTAAAACGTTTTTACTGGCCAACGTGACAATAGCTACATATTTCAATAAAGATTATTCATAAATTTTTGAGTGGCACTTTACGCTTGGGGTTACGCTTAAATCGTGTAGCACGCTTTGTAATATCACGTAGAATGTCGGTTACACTTGTTAAATCGATCTGCGACTTCAGCTAGGTTAAAAGGCCCTTTGTGTCACTTAAGCCCTTAATTAAGTTAAGCGACACGTAGCTGCGGGAATGTACGTACCAGTGAAGAAATGTAATTTCAGAAATAAAAGAAGAGTTTCATTTCCGAGAAAATTTAACAAAATTTTTTCGCAGAGATTAGCAAAATAATGCTGCACCTGGTTAGTCGAGAGACGTAGTTACATTTTGATTTTAATATGTATAAAAACAATTATTTTTATTATCAAGTATAATCAAGACCAAACTAGAACTACCAGCAGTAAGAATTAATTGACTGTGCAGTGCTTCTTATCCTGCTAAAGACGATACGCATTTAAGATTAACAATAAATAGTATTCATACTGATTAATATCGATAGGAATTTAAAAACAAATTAATTAAATCATTACAATTGAATCGAATACTAATCATTGAAATTAATTAAATTAATTAATTATTAATTTAGTTTAATGTATTACTATATAGTTAGATGAATAAAATCACAATATTGAAAAAATACTATTCGGTCAAAGTATTAAACCAGTACGCTGATTACTTTACTCGTATATCACATACGAGTCTCCAATGAATTGTAAAATCCTAAAAAAGAATTCGTCATTATTTTTGCTAGTTGTTACGGAATTATAACTGGTTACACGTTACATCGTTCACCCTGTATACATTCGCTACATGAATATGTAGATTGCTGTGCATAAATAGGTTAAGTGAAATCGATGCGGCAAGAAGACAAAACTGTAAACACAAAGAGAAGGTGAAACACTTGCCTGTGGTGAGTCCATGAGGAGAGGAGCTGTGAGGTCGGCCTCTTCATCAGTTTCTGGAAAAATCGGGCTGTCGTTTAGTACTGTCGTCAACATATTCACCGTGGAGACTGTCACCAACAGGAGAAATGCTGTCTCGACCAGAGAACACTTGGTCATCGGTTGACAGTTTAGTATGCTCAATCCAAGGGGTAATAAAATCGCAGCTCTCGCGCAATCCACCATCGCTTGGTGGAACAATAATCCCTGCGACCACCTAAAACACACGATTAAATACCGCATTACATCTTCCAATCTTAATATTTTCTTCCATAGGATTGAAACAATAGGATTGAAAAGTAGAAATGAAATAATTTTATTTTTATTCCGATAAAATAGTATTTCACCTTTTTTAAGAAAGGTGTTACTCTATAAATCTTAATCTTGTATAGGTGTTTTACTTTTTCCAAACGAACGTATCTTTTGTTCTTTTAATTGTCTCTGGACTAAATTAATCTATATTATTCAACGACTGCTGTCGGCAAATGCAAATGTTTGTGACGAAGGGGTCAAACGAGCTGTGTAGTTTACATGCCTGCTGCACATCAATAGCAGTAATATATTATATTATGTACCCTGTAATCGTCGCATGGGCTCGTTGACACTTGATAGTGATGAACTAGTTTAGCGAATCTTTTGTTTCAATTACCTGCGTAACTGTCGTTTACCCAGGATGAGAGCCATAAGCACAAAATTCGCCCCCATACCGAGAGCGCCGAGGCTAAATATGAGTGTTGCCTCGGTGGCACCACCCGGATGACACTGAAAAACCTTCGTTGCGTTTGACGACACGTTACCTGAAGCGCCGATTCCAAACCTCAAATTGGCCCCTATCATCGCCACAGATTCACCTATTTGACAAATTATTTTCATTAGTTATTTTCGCGCATAATCGATCGTGTTTGTATTTACATAAATCGTATTTATTGAAGATAAAATGGTCCTAGACTGACAGTTTAAATCCATGGACTTGATTAAAAAAATATGATTATATAATATATAATTAGCGTATTGGAATTTGTCAACTGTTTTTAGTGCGTTGAAATTTGCTTCAGTAAGATGTAAGCGTGCTTTAAAGTGCACAAAATGGCCACCGTTAATGGCCACCGTTAATGGCCACTATGTCAGTGATGTAAGGAAGTTGTGGAAGTTTCATAGTAGATTTGCTAGATGGCTTTACATCTGAGCGAGCCACATCATAGGGCTTCCAATTTTTGCAAAAAGTCGTACAATTTTTGCATGAAATTACTATATGTTTCACATCATGCATAGAAACTTCTGAATCTTGTTGAGTTTATTGATAGAAGAAAGTCAGAGAAGTATATGATTAAAAATGCTTTGCGTCTAAATTATCGATGACTCTAATTTGATTATATACTTACAGGTAGATACCAGAAAACATCTATACTATTTTGGTATACGAGTTTAGCAACGTTTCCAGTTTTTTTTTTGAATCAGAAAATGAGATTCTCTGTTTGTCTGATGCATTATAGTTTTCTTTCTTTGTTCAGAGTTCAGTTGAATTCTCAATTTGAAAGAAGATTTGTGAGAAAAACTATAGGGCACTCGTGCGCTCATGCATAAAAGAAAAATCTTGTGCACCGCCTGTACACCTATCGCGGATTTTCTGCCTTCGATTTTCTTTTACGAGCCTATTTTCCGACGCACTGACTGCATGTTTTACAACGCCAGTGAAAGACATGAAAATTCTCTCTATCCTGTCGGACTATGTATCCGTATTTCTTTCTGCTATAGATGACCATGATCTGGTTCTCGATATAGTAATATTTCTTTCTTCCCTTGAGGAAACGTAATAATACAGCAAGATATTTGCTTTTACTAGGATACAAGTGCATCGTTTGTGTAATTTAGTACAAATGTTGGTACGAACATGGAGCAGAGCCTCTATAATATCAGGGAAGTGGGATTCAAGATTACTTGATACATGTATCGAGGTAATTAATCTATTATTGTGTTTTAGAAAATATTTGTCATTTCAAAACTTTCGTTTCTTATGTCATAAAGAGGGCTAAAACTTCTTGTCGAATTTGTCTGTATTCGAATATTCGAACAATTCAGCGATTCAAATATTCAGCGAGTATAATTCAAATAGATACTTGAGAATTAGAATATTTTGTACGTTCAATACGTAGTTTTAACACTAATACAAGAATATAAATGCTTCTTTATTTCAATAATAATATTTGAATATTCGATTATTCAAAGTTTATTTGCAACATTCGAATGTCTGTAAAATATTTGAATATTGATTAAAAAAGTTATCAGGATCGTTGGAATGTTGTAAATGATGAAAATATACTGTTCGTAGCTGTGTAATTGGTCACACTTCACTGTCGAGGTAGATTCGTTCTTGATAGTATAATATATAGTATACAATGAAAACGATAGAAAACCACGTACGGCATTCGTTACAACTGTTTGAATGGTGACAATATAACAGGTCGATGTCAACGCCATCTATGGCCTAGCATACCTACCATTTGTCTATTGAATGGAGGCTCTTTCTTCAACGTCGAATCTGTTTCCTCAAAGTGCTTTATTCATGTTTTTATGTCATAAATAGACAAAATTCATGTCATAAAGCTTTAAGGAGGACTCTTTTCTCCCAGAAATGGGCAACATTTTTATCTAGATAAAAACTTTCAATAAATAATAAAAGATAAACACCTTTATATTCATTACTGGTTGAATAAAAATAAAAATTCGACTTATACACTATTATTATATCGCATGTTGACCGAGCAAAAATTACTCCGATTAACAGTTCAATTGAATGAACTTTGGAAAACATTGTCTTTATGTCTCATTGTTTAATTGAATCAAATATTTCTCATTTCTGTATTCTACTCTAGAACAATAAAAGAAGGGGTTTCTTTCTGAATTTTTTTACATAATATTGATGCTGATTTTTTCAAATTGTGGATAAAATCACTTCTAAAATTTGATGATTAGTTCTAATCGGAAGATAAATTGAGTCATTATTGCGTTGAACCATTAAAATAAGCACCATAATTTTAGCAATTTTTCAAATTTTAATCAAATAATTTAGAATCATGTTTTTAATTCTGAAATTTGAAGCAGGTGCACAGAGAAAAGAATTCATTCCTTTAAATGGCTAAAATTAGAAGACACACTTCAAAGGGTCGAATAACGAAATACATCTCGACAGCTGACTCTACAGATTCGGCATTCGTCTAACGATGAATACTCCCCTCTTTTCAATCTATACATGAAATAGTATTTCGACGACCAGCAGATATCTACCACGAATATTCGTGTAAACACGAATGTCGAAGTGGACAGTAATTGCATCTTACAAATTGCTACGATCGTAATTATAGTTACGAGTAGTGCATAAAAGTTATAAAGAAAAACGAGAAGTCCATTAAAAGAAGATGGTAGGGTGGTATTACTTAATCAGAGCAGACAAAAGTGACTGACAGTTATTCCAATGCTTGGTAACTGAACAGTGTTAGAGACGGTCTAGAAAATGGTATTGTTTCATTCGAACAAAGCGTAAATCCACGTGTTCCTTAACGTACGTGTATCATAGCTCCAGTTTCAAGTAACACGACACGCTGTCCGAGGCACAAACGTGTGGATCGAAGGTGTTATTTGCTGTTCGTCGAATGTTCGTGTGCTTTGATACGTAGTCGTTTACCAACAACGAACAAGAAATATCGAACATCCACCATCGACCATTTTTATCCATACTAGTAAGGTATTTGTCGAATGACAAACATTCGTTATTTAGGATTCGGCGAGTACCGAATGAGTGGAGCCAGTTTAACCCAAAGTCTAGTTTTTATTGTAATACAAATGAAAGAGAACTGTGAAATGTACAATTTTGTCACTAAAGCAAATGTTTTCTGTGCAATTTCAGTATCTATAGATGTTATGTGATCTTTTTCTATCGGTGTACGAAATCTTCCTAGTTCCAACGATTGCGGTCTTTATTTATTTTATACGAGGATGGGACGATCTTGAAAAAATAGAATGTTGGAACAGTCGTAGAAAAATAGAGTATTGGAGACGTGTATTGACTCTGAAGATGGTGAAACGAGGAGGTTTCACTATAGATAAGGTCCAAAGTTTCGTCCCTAGCTTCGCTTGCATTTGCTGAATATGTGCTCTGCAAGTACCTTGTTATTTAAGAAGAATATTTACAAGGCGGAAAATTTTCTAGAGGGTGGTTTAGGGATGACATTGAATCAGATGATCTAATAGAATTTTTGTTGAAATATAAACCTTAAGGGAGTAATCTACTCTAGAGAACATATTCCATTTACATAGAAAGTATGAGTACTCTTCAGCATATTACAATTGTTTACAATGTGTAAACAA
The DNA here is from genome assembly GCF_051014685.1 of Ptiloglossa arizonensis. Lineage (NCBI taxonomy): Eukaryota > Metazoa > Arthropoda > Insecta > Hymenoptera > Colletidae > Ptiloglossa > Ptiloglossa arizonensis. The sequence continues at coordinate 4,621,375 of NC_135049.1, forward strand.
CAAATTTTGTATTCCTGTTTCTCTTAAACATGTTGAAAAATTACATACCTATGCCCATTATTAATCCAAGTTCCTCTATTGATACCAAGGGTTATTATTTTACCGTACAAAGGTTATGGTGATTATTAATGAAAGCGTCGTGCAACGAGGTCACGAACGAGAGAAATTTCTCAAGACAACAAGCTAACCGATTGAGTTGTAAAAATGAAAAAGCTTTTGAAAATGAAAAGCACTGGGTTCTTGGGTTTGAAGAGTGCCGTGGGAGGGGAGGAGGGGGAGGAAGAAGGAAGGAATTCCACGGAGAGTGAAGCGAAGGCTTAAAATGGCACTTGTCCAGCGAAATTCGGGCACTCCTTAAAATTTTAAAATGGCTCAAGCTCCGCGAATTAGCACACCAGAATAGACAATGAACTTTCCTCAACTCGCCACGCCCTCCTTTCAGCGGTCGTTCGGCATTTAGATCAGATGTATGACACCGAGGCTGTGCAACTATCTATAATTTAATTACTTGTTTATTTAATTCGGCATGATTTTTTTTTAACACGACTACATGTCTATTATATTGTAAATGGCACTAGAAAAAGTACCTTATACGTTACTTCTTATTTTTATTGGTATATGTTTTTAATAATTGAAAATACTGCTTGTTGCACGTATAAGGGAATGTCAAGACATTATTAGTTAGTAGAAGAAATTACTTTTTAACAATTTGAACAATACGTATACAAATGTAACATACATTGTAACAATTGTCTTTATACAAGTACAACAATCGTATACTAATTTGGTTCTTAGCATGAAACTATTCTTTACAAGCTTTTCACTTGTAAAATATTTATCTACATATTATAGGCGAACTTTTGGTTTTATTCTGAACACTGTAAGTGAAAAAAAAAGAGCGTCACCTGTTATATACTACACGCTATGCGGTAAGGGATTAAGTTACGCCATCCAGTTTGCTGCGTTTGGAAACTTACGGACAAGTAGGTACTTGCTTTTTAGCTTTGTCACGAAGAGAGAGAACTCGAATGAATTTTAGTTAATATGGAATTGAAGCACACAGAGGGAAATAAAGAAGCATGGTCAAGAAACGTTTTCTTTACTTACAGGGATAGTTCCTTCTTTAAAGTGAGACCAAGAAAGTAACTGTGCGGAAACTTCTGCGCACCACTGTATTTTTAAGAGTAAATGGACCGGTTCTCACGTATATCTACCTACAGTGACAGAAAATATTATCCAAACTTTTCGACCTCTTGATTTTAACTATTAATAACTTTTGAAGTAAAATACTAAATTAGAATCTGTTTACATCGGAGTACGGGGTTATTCGGGGTTGAAAATTTGGGAACCTATTCTATATGTTACTTTTTTTCTTTTATAATCCATACGTATAAATTTCGTGATATCTACAATTACGAGTAGACGTATTTACGTTGCTTACAATATTTCTGACGTGGTGTCTACTGTGTAATGTACTAGAATGGTTCATAATTTTTTTATATATTCCGCGGTAGCTTATACCGTCGTGTACTAGATTTCGATATAGATTCAATATATACCAAGCGTCCTAGATAAGAATTCATTTCCTTGAGGTAAAAGGCAAAATGCTGCTTGAAAGTTATTGAATTGTTCTTTGCGAAATTAAAATTAGAATATTCAGAAACTCTATAATAATACTACATATCAAATAACAATTTAAAAATTATTAATAATTTTATTATAATCTGACAATTTGTCAGAATTTTATGTTCTTTCAACGCTTAGATGTTGTTTTTAAAGAGTAAACGAAAACAGAGAATCGTTTTTTTAGATCTTTTATTCTCCAATCGGTTAATTGCAACTCGTTTCGGTAGGATAAGTAGCTCTTAAGAAAATAGATGCGAATATTTAAAAGTTTAAAGGTACATCTTGAAGCTCGTAATTTGAATAAGCTGATCGACATACCTTGTTTAATTAATTCCTCGAATTAAATGATTTCGATCTCTCCGATGTATAAAACTGGTTTGCAAGAAATAAAAATTAGATAAGATGGAAGTCGATTTAAACTATCCTATTTCAACGATTACGGTTTCCATTTTGGCCACGTTCCAACACATATTTTTATATCCGTACGATCCAGACAGATTGTTCCACCTTTTCAAATTCAGTTGGTCGGTGAAAATATCGGGCACTCATATTTCCACCTCTATAGATTAATTTGTCGGGGTCTTTTTTTCTTTCGTTACAATTTTTTACCGTCGTAATATTTTTCGATTTTTTGCGTATCGATATGAGCTACTAATTCAAACTAAAAAGTTTTATATTTCTCATTGTATCAAATACCATCGTATTCGGACTATTTTTAATTATACCTAATAGAAAGTTGATCGTATAACGTGCAAGTGAACATAGTCGGATACTGCCAAGTTTGATTTCATTTTTACCGAGAGAACCTCACGTTCGAGTCGAAGAATGTAAACAATGGAAGGAATGATGTGGTACGCTTTATCGAGGGGCAAGCGTGACATTATAACGAGGTGTTACTGTGTATTGATTTTAACATACATGGTTCATAGAGGCATGTGTGCATAATTTTAAGGGTGAATTCAGCTGACAAAAATAACAAATACATTTTTTGTATATCGCGTCAATATTTAGTCGAACGTGCATCCACTGATTATGTCACATTGCCGATTGCAGGACTATCTCACAAGGAAAGGAAACAATCATACTTTTGCTCGCAATGTCTTTTTCCTTTCCAAGTTGGTTCTGCAAGACATAATGCGACATAGACTGTGCGTGCAAACGTTCAGTTGGAGATTAGGACTATAGTGGAGAAGCCCCTCTACAGAAGAATGCTCAGGCCCTCCATGATAGCATAAAAGAGGAGGTAAAATAGGACGGTCTTAGCCGGCGGGGAACTGTCCTTGACCGGCCAAAATTGTTCAAAACGAGAATAGTATGTTTCTTACAAGGTGCTATTGTATTCTATTATGGTAACCGTAAGACCATATAACTCCTGTTGCAATCATATTTTCTTAGAATGGATATTTCGCGTAATATTTAAAGTCGTCGAGCTAAGTCGACCTAACAACTTTATACATGAACTTAATTTATTATTATAATATAAATTTGTCATTTTATGGTATTGTTTTTGAAATTGTTCTTTTAATATTGTCTTCATTTTCTGTACAATGAAGTATTATTCTACATTTAGGTAACAAATTTAAAATTTTTCCGCGTAAAGAAAACTTTCAATTTCGAAGTTCAAACGCTCCATGACATCCAAAGATGTCATCAATAACCAAAACTGTCCAGTTCTTTGAAACTTTGCGAATGTTCAGAGGAGACCTCAACAGAGGCGTGGTACGAAAAAATTTAATATGTTTTTGACACATAAATATCAATTATTAAATTGTGTCTATTGGCCCGTGTTTCCTGAAAGGTGACTGTATATCGTTTTGAAGGATTAAATATGAATTTGACTACCAAATGTTGGAAGATATTAAAATCAGATAGACTTCCTACGAACTCTGTGTTAAATTGTACTTTAGCAGAAGCATTCCTACGGAAAATAGGTTTCATGACGCTTCATTCTACAGCGGTAGTTGCTGTTGGAGTACATTATACAATGGAATCTGTGATGATTGCACGAGAACCGTGTTCATTGCACTGTATTGACAAATGAAAGAGATGATCCGTTAACAACGAGTGAAGTTGGAGGTGAAAGTAACAGGTTGTAGTAACTATAGCCGATGGAGATTTACTGTGTACGAGGTTTCTCCTTATCGATCCGGTAATTGCACGAATCTCGATACTTGCAATGATTTTTAACCCCGTTTCTTTGTAATTATAGAGGTCCTAATTTATTTTCCTAGCATTGACTAACAACCAGTAGTGTACATGTACATTTGATAAGAGTTCTGCTACTAATACTTGGCTACTGATCTTTCACAAATATTGGGCTACTGTCAAAAAGTTAGAAAAATGATCATTTCTAACCGACTAGATTATATTTTCACTGCAAATAAGATAATAAAAATGTACGATTTAATATGGCTACCTTTGGCAGCGATACAGGCTTAAAAACTATTCCAGAAGGATATTCTGCGGACTATATACATTATGAGAAGTTATACAGGCCATAGTTTTTAAATCTGTCCACTGTTTACGATTGTTTATAAGTGGATTCAAATATGGTCTACCGGCTTAATTGTAAGCTTGCATCGCTGCAAAATGAGGCCATTATTTCTCAACGGTGTAAATAAATTCTGATCGATTAAAGATGTTTCTTATTCTTGTTACAATGGCCCAATACACTTGTAATGGAACTTAGGGCAGAACTGGGCATGTCTTAAAGGAACTTGAAGAAAAGACATCTATCCAAGTACTTTTCTTTGGGTGTTACGAATGCATTGCATCACACGAAAAGTTCTACGATCCTCTGAGTGCTGCTTTAGAAGCTTCTGATTCTTTCATATTGGACTTGCACCTATACTATAGAAGCTTGTTCAGATTAGTCAACTACTTAAAGTAATGTAACATCTCGGTTCAATACTTTGTACTTGATTAATAATTTTTCAAATAAAACACAAGTAAGATCGCATCAGAAACTTGGTGAAACCTGAGAATCGAGAGAATTATTCGCGACAAAAAAGAAGTATGGAGGGAAAATTGAAAACTGTGATTTTAAAATGGTTGCCAGTGCTGTTAATTTGGGATGAGCACGGTACGGTGCAAAGCAGAACGTGCGAAAAATAATTAACGCCATGGATGGCGTAGTGTCGCTACTCAAACGGGAGATCTCTCTAAATTGCACGTAAAAGAAGCACGTAAGTTAATCTCTCATCAATTTGCTTGCAGAAGGAAACGCGCGACAGAAGCCGACCATCTTATGAAAGACGAAGGTATACAATGAACTTGCCCGTATGAAATTAATTTCCGTTAATGTGATAAAATCTTTTCTGTGTGCCCATATCGATGTTAAATTTGTTCGTCGCTAGACAAAATATCAAGAGTACGTTATAAATATTTAATTCGTTAAGAATATACTCCGTGAGGTATACAATTCTATTAAATCTCTTGACAAGTTCCTTGCCACGCTTTCATAGCAAATCTTTTCCTGCATGTTGCGTTGTTTTACAGTTTTTTTAGATTTTCAGAAAAGAAAAAAATAAATACATTAGAACTGTAATTGAATTAAACGATTTTGCATTTTATGTAATTTCAGTATTTTTTTGATTAAAACGAACGATGAATTTATTCGTTCTGTAGGACGCACAAAGTTAATTAAAACCATTCCCTGCTTTCCAAAGAAATTGAACCAATACTTTCCACTCGTTTTACCCCCTCGTTGGCAGATAGAGAGTATTTTTGTACTCGTGAAAGAGTAATTGCAGAAAGTGAAAGAAACTCCCGAAGATCAGTGTTTTCAGAAGAGTTACAAAATAATATCAGTATGCTCTCGCTTATCTTTCGTGGGAATGAACAGCTTCGAATTCTTGTTGAATCCCCTCTAATTGTTCCCGTTTCACTATCTTGCGACCCGCGGGAGAAATTTTCTCTTCTACGGCGAATAATCGGAATAAAAACTTTTCCTCCCGCGAAAGAAAACTGTTAATTTAAGACGAACTCAAAAGAGAAATTCAACGTGTGTGTTTGAAGCCACGTGATAATTATCATTCGTGTTTGTGCACAAAGTGGCGAAAAAGTAATAAAAAGGCACGTTCAAAAATTTATTACCCAATAACCACATTTCACACGAAAGTGTAATTTAAATCAATTTGTAAAGGAACTTTCAGAGTTTTTAGTCGCTGAATAATGAAGTTTTGAATCTCTTCAATAATTTTCAATCATCCTGTACTTACCTTTTGGTCGATTGTTCTTTAAAAGGAATAATATTAGTGCCTCTTCCGTAATGCACATTATTATGCATATGCACAAGTTGCATATTGACCAATAACAGGAAAGAATCCCCATAAATTCGTATGGAAGTATTTAAAAAAGTTCTAATTTTTGTAATTCATTACGGGGGGAAATACATCGTTTCATTCGGAGGGAAAAGTAATGATTTCGATTAAAAAATAAGTAAATAATTTTAATTCCATCGAACGCGACAATTTAGCTAAACAATTATGGCGATTGTAACTACGTGCTTAACTGTCGCTAAAGATCATTTCGGGTAGTATATTACGGGCCGGAATTGAGTGTATTTGATGCCAAGAATTTTGATTATTAAAAGTTTTGTGAACTAACCGGTGCCTGGTTAACACTGGAAGTCACTGGTTAAAATGGAGGGCGGTGGACGTACAGGATGGAACAAGTAAGCCCCCTAACTTCGTAACGCGACTTACTTGTAGGGTTGTCGAGATACTCGAATAGTTAAGTAGCTTGAAATTTGTACCGAGCTGAGACTCGGCTTTCGATTTCATTCGACAACTCGAAAAAACCGTACAGTTCGAAAGAATCAAGCGACTCGAAAAAACAGAGCAGCTTGAAACAATCGAGCAACTCAAAAGATCCGCATAGATCACACATTACACAATTTACCATTAAATTATTGGTCAATTTCAATTTGATACAGTATGTAGCATTATAAATTTAATATATTACTCTGAGAATTCTTTTACAAATTGATTTAGACTATACTTTCGTGCGAAATGCAGTTATTGACTGATAAATTTTTGATTGTATTTTTATTACTTTTTCGTCACCCTGTGCATAACCATTTGTGACAATTGCGTAACATTAAACGAATCATCGAACGAAAGGCAATTATTCTTTTGTGAGCAAATTCTTCGAAGTGTTTCAGCATACACGTTTCATTTCCATTTTTGGGTTTATCTTAAATTAACAGTTTTCTTTCGTGCCAGAAGTTTTCAATTCTGATTATACTCCGTAAGAGGGAAAATTTCTCTTTTGGGTCGCAAGAGGACGAAACGAGAATGATTAGAGGGGATGCAACAAGAATTCGAAACTGTTCGTTCCCACGGAAGATAAACGAGAACTTGTTGGTATTATATCGTAACTCTTCTAAAAATACTGGTATTTGCGAGTTTCTTACATTTTCTGCAATTGCTCTTTCAAGGGACGACGTACTATTATTACCGCTATCGATACATTATCACTATCGGACAATAAGATATTTTGTGTCTGTATACGTGTGATAATAAGAATGATGACGATGATTATAATGATAACAGTATTAACAATAAAAATAGAAGTAATGAAAAGAATAATAATACATGGACGCCACTAAATAGATTTCTTTCTCATGTTTGCGGATAAAAAACAAATTTTTTCAATTTGTATTCACGGTGTCCCAATCATCACCGATCGATTTGAATTCCGCGCTATTTTTAAAACGTCGAACCGATTAACGTGAAACTTGACATGTGTCATCTAGACAAATGGGAAATTAATAATGGAAAAGTACACGGGCCGCCATTTGAAAGACATCTTGTTCGATTACTAACCCCCAAGTTTGTACTTTTAAATAAAAAATAAGTATCAAGATTACTTAAACCGTTTGAGTTTTATTCAAAAAGTAAATCGACCGGTGATAATCGGGACATCCTATGTATAATAACATATTTTCAATAATCAGCGTCCATTGGTAGACACATTCTTTCACTGCGGATTTAATTGAAATATTTGTTCAAATGAAGCATTTCTGTCCAGTTTGAAATATAGTAATATATCCAATTCTAAGTAAAATTCTTTTGTACAGTTTGTAAGACAATCAGTGTCACGTGCATGTCATATAGTCTCGAATGTATTTTTTCGAACTATGTAATTTCACGACCCAGAGAATTTTTCAATCACTAAAAGTTTCCCGGTCCCTTGAGTCTTGATAGCTTTCAGGAATCGAATTCCACTTCGAATTTACTTCCGAGACAAAAATTCGTTGCTCCAAATTTTTTCGACACGTTACAGCTTTTGTATCCTATCGTCACAATTCTCTATTATAGTTTTCATTTTTTAACACGCTCAGTTCCGGAATATTTTTGTAAAATATAAATTCGAAAGCTGTCGGTACTCTTAATGTTTCCAGTTTAATTCGGATTTTTTTTCAGTGCACATATATTAATAAAACCGTGGCGTATTTTAATTTTCCGTTTTTTGTTTGTGTTTTTTGGGAAATCGTAGATGCTAGTAGGTTTCAGTATAAAAAGGCACGGTCTGCTAATAGGTTATGCGACAGTCAATGTGTTAGTTAGTGTTTTGAGAAGAAAATTTGACACTTGTATTTTTTACTAAATTTCTGTGCACATAGTAATTCTTTAAAGATTGAAATTCAGCGTCCTTAAAATAGTTCATTGGCGCGTTAATATTTTATTATATTATACTTGCCAATAATTCAATAATTCGTATAAGGATTCTATTATTAGTCAGAATCGATAAGTTGCGCAAAAAAGGCACGGAAACTGTAAGGTGTTATACGCGAAGGAGTGAAAGGAACGAGAGAAAATCGATTATATTCTTTTGAAGGACCCTGAAAGGATCTTAAAAGCAGGAAGATATCGGATCGCCTTGAAAAGCGCTACAGAGAAATTCAAGACGGTCGCTTACAGTTCAATTTTCTCTATTCTTTGTGAAAAAACCGTCAACAAAATGTTCTCTGTTCTCTTCTTGCCGCGAGCGAGTGAAATTTTTCATGGAAAAGGAATTTCGGAATAGCAGTTTCCTCGTCAAACACTTTTCATCAAAATGTTTCGCCTCGACGTGTTTTGTATCTGCTTTTAAAGTCTGAAAGTGTTCAGACGTTCTTCACTCTACGTGAAAAATTCTTAAAAGCATGCAAGTTCACTGTGAGTATATGAAACGCGCTTCATTGTTAAATTAAACAATTAACTATGAATATACACATCCATGAACTATTCACTATTCCTTAAGTAGACTAGTTCTGTGGGCAACTGATGATCTCGCGACAACGGATCAGAGTTCCCCATTAGACCCAGGTTCGCTATTATTTTCCATATAAAAACACATAATAGAGTTTAAATAAATTTCAAACGAAACGTCTTTGCTTACTCTAAAATTCAAAACGGTTTTGTTTGCTATGGAAAAAAAATATATCTTCACAATGTAAATTGTACATTCGAATCATCGTTAATTGTTACATTTCCCTTTTTTGTTCTTTATTCTAGTACCAACCATCACTACAATCATTCTGATTAAATTTTCGAGTGATCACTAATATAATATTCGTTTTTAAATTTCATAAACGTTTATTTGTATTTTTGATATGTAAGTAAATTAATAGATGAAATTTCGTATATTTTTACCAAGTAGTAGCTATTTCATTTGTTTTATAAGAAATACATATTCTTCAAAATGGAAAAATCCCCCTTAAGTATCAGTAGGTTTTTATTGGATAGATAACACTTATTCGGCTACGTATGGATAAATTATGCATCGTTAATTATTTCACTGGTTTAATTGGCGCGTCAACGTGTTATTATTTCAATCAAATAATTTACGGCGACACCGTTGTCTCGTTTCGATAAGCTCGTCATTATTGGCATCGTCAATCGATTAACGCTCGATTGGCTCCTCTTTAATTGAAAACCGTCGTTCTTTGTTCGGACACGTGTACACCTCTATTCAACATGCAAGCTCTTGTGTGGTACACGGTATACACGTTCTCGGTAGTGTCATTAAATAATTCAGAAGCTCGGCCAGTTTACTCTAATACAGTTTTGCTTGGAAATGAGTATTTTGTTGACGGACGAAGTTGTAGTTAATTTTGGTCGAATATTGTAAAGTACCTGTAGCAGCAGTATAGATTTTTAGAAAGTTCAGTATAGCGGGAAACTGGATAAAAGAAACACCAAGTAATCGCATTTCTCGAAGTTTTTAAATATTTGAGTGACACGCAAGTATTGTGTGAACAATAAAAAATGCACAATGAAATATTCATTATGAATTATTGGTCGTATATAGGGTGTACATTGTAATATTGGCACAATTTTTCAGTTACCAAAAACAAGAAATTGCTAAAAAACCGGTTTACGTTCTGAACCTTTTAATATAACAAACACTTGTATTAAATATTACTTCCAGAATATTAAGCAGAAAAAATATCGATCATCTCAGAGTAATTATACATTTCAATTTTAAGTTTACTTGAAATCTCGTTCTGAAATTTGAAATTAAAATTAAGACACTGAAATCTAAATTCAGCTGCTCATAAAGATAAGATTGAAATTTAAATTCAATTAATGTCACGTTATGATATGCAAGTGCACCATTGATATTATCCTGGGGGTTATTAGCACCGTGGCATTAAGGATCTTTACGTACGATAGCAATAGCATCGCAAATGACGTTTCATTATAGTGTATGCAACGGGACATGTAAATACCTCAAAATATGATATTTGAGTCAGATGATATAGTTTGGTACGTGTGCCCTAATACTGTAAGTTGTAATTTGTTGTTGCTACTTATCGAGTCGCACAGTATTTTTATACAGAAAAGTATTTTATAGCATTTTGTACATTTTTATACAGAAAAGGGGTAACCATTTTGTTACAAATGATTATTTTATGAAAAGCTTCGATCGAACGATAGCCACACTACTGGAGATTATTATGCTCTAAATATTTTTTCTCTCAGTTACTTCGAGCGGGTAAAAATTGAACAACCACAAAATAATGAAAATTTGTTCGGTCACTAAATTACGACAATAAATACAATGAATATTTTTTAATTAATTTTTTTTTTAGTTGCTTCTCCAAAGTATAAATTTTCGCTATAATAATAAATTAAAATAAAAAAGTAATTAGTGAATGTAATCCTTTGTGTAGTAATATTAAATGTATGATTATTTATACCGAAATAAAATATATTATTTATTATTTCTATTGGTACTGTGTTTATGCAAAAAGTATATATTTTTTTTCTCGTATATCACAATTAAATTTTATCGTTGTATACGAAAAACACCGTTGCGAGTAAATAATAGAAGATGATAAAAAATATTCCGTACACGTACAATTTAAAGTATAAATATTAAGTTGAAATCAATAACGCGCCAGAGTTGTTTCATATAGAATATAAGAAAAGTTGATTTGAAATTTAACCAGATAAACCGCAGGAAAACATTTTATTTAGAATGAGAGCAACACTCCGCGTGATCATTAACGTCAAAAATAACCGCCGCGGGCGTCGACAAATTAAAACATTGAAATATAAATATAAGGTGGAAACACGGTTGCACCTAGATTTAAATAAAATTTCATTGTGGAGGAAGTGTCTGCAGGGTGTGAAAAGTATCATAACATTACCGTGCGTGTCGATTTTTTGCAATAAAATAAATTGCAATTTTAATCTTTAATCGCATGGCGTGCAGTAGATAGCAGCTATCGCTTTTATTGATTTTATTTACCAACATTGTATGTATGTATATTACGAATTATACTATTAGCTATTAAAATTAATATTACTAGAATCAGTTTCTAGAAAATACATTAAATAATTTTAAGATTCATTCACATGAAAAAGAAAAAGGGATTTTCAAGCAAAATATTCCTCGCGTCAGTTTGGTCCTCAGCGAATATGCGCGAGGTTCAAATGCTCCAATTGCTTTTTCTATCCGGTGCAAATCCGTCTGTACGGTCGAACACGACGCTTTGCGCACTGTAGTTAATTCTTCAACAGTTTGATTCAATCTCAGTCTTCAAGTTCTTCGCATCGAATTCAATAGACCATCCGCTTCGATCTTCGTTCGACAATGAAAGGATAAAATCATCTTTCTAAAGTTTTATTTCTTAAGCCAACACCCTTTCTTCTATTTAGATACTCTTGTTAAAGCATTAGGTATCGAAACTGGAGTAAATTAAAAACTTACTCCCTTCATTTTAACTAATCTATAACAATGTTTCGAATTGAAAGAAATCAAGAACACAGGATGTAGTCAACTTGTTGAAAAATGTTGTAATTAATCGATTATTCGAAAACAAAATTACGTATGATTATTTTGAACGTTCACTCTTAATTACCATAATGTTACCGATTTATTCTACTTCGTTTCAAACTGTTGTTTCGCACAACTACTCAAAACTTTTTCTTTGTTTACCAAAATTGACGTTATACATTTTAGCGAGAAGTATAATTGATATCGCAAGAAATATTTTAACGAAAGAACACTATATGAATAAGATTTATAACAGTTCGTATTAATATATAATTACATTTATCAGTAGCAACTGTTTCAAATCTTGTTTAGTTTATTAAAACTTTGAAACTTAAACAGCAAAAACTACAATTAACGACGTTAAATAGCTACCAACTTAAATCGTTTTTCCCAGTTATTATGAAAATGTATTTCCGCGTATAAGGTGATTTACATAAAGTGATCGATCGAGTTATCGATACCGTTTGAGGAGCTGAATATCTCTGATACTATTAGGCTCAGGATAGTTGCACTTTAATACTTTTGTTCTCAAAATTCATTACTCTACCGAATACTGTTGTAAAAACTGGGCATTCTATTTAAAAAAAGAAAATTCATATTCAGATGTTTTTGACGACTGCATCCACAAACCTCTCCTAATCTCGTATTTTTCGTACTATTAGTTAATACAGTAATGTACAATCCATTTCGTTACTGGGTCAAATAAAATGAAATAGTATTTTCCGTGAGCTAAGCTCATTTTCAATTAATTTTGTCTCCACGACCCGTGGATCGTGATAAACGCTGCTTTATACAAACGTAGCTCAAACAATAATCCAATTTCTGCATTAAATGTATCAAAAATAAAGTGTTCTTCGCGAAAGAAAAATCAAGGTACTTTTAGTCTTCGAGAGAGCCACTGTTTTGAAATTATGGTTAAATCGTACGATTATTTATGAAAGTATATATTCTTTCTAAAGAACTATTGAACGGGAAACATAAAGAGACTTGATTTTGCCTCTAAACAATGAGAGAAATGCAGACACAGGTTAAATATTTACGTCACGTGTGCAGTGAATCGTGCACGGCGGTGGCTGTGGTTCTTTTATTAATTAACGATAATTCCGCATCGATTGTACAGCAACCAAGGAAATGCAGAACAAATGCCTGCCGTAAATTCGTTCCTGTTCGTCTTTATTTTACCCCGGGGAAATAGTGGCGTCCCCGATCTCCTAAATATTATACTATCCGCAAGCTTCCTTGTCCATCCAATAAATTGTGCGATTAATTACCGTGTCGCGAACTCGCGTAATTTTTCAGCGTTCTGTTTGTATATGTCGTTGAGTGAAATAAATCTTTCGAACGTTTAGCCAATAAATATTTCCGATGAAATGATTTACTGGATTTATTTTACATCCGATGCACATAAAATCGGTGTTCGCAGATTGAAACTAGTTTCGTCCATTGTATTTGTGACCCACTTTACAAAATTAATGTACAATTGATTTTTCGCTGTGAAAATCGTCGTTTCTGTACTTCTTCAGAGAGGAGAAAAATGAACCGTTGATAGAGGAATTACGAGAATAATATTTATTATCTGCCAATCGTAAAATAAAATACTCAAATGGTGGGAATGAAATATCGTCGTTACTGAATTACGATGTTGTTCTATATACATAATATTTAGTTAGATCGGTATTAAGAGTATTATTAATTTTACAAATGTATAAGTAAAACCATTTGCAAATATACACACGAAAAAAAAAACGTCAGGGTCGTCTTTTCCGAGTTTTCAGAAGTATCGGTATGTTTTTAAATAAACAATCAACGATGGTTGAATTTGTTTTCTCTTTAACACAGGAGTTAAGAAAATAAACAGTAGAATAATAATGCTAGTTTTAGACAAATTTAAAGATATAGACTAAAGGTATACTGCTGGATTGCAATCAACTAAAATAGTTTAATCAAAAGTTACGTCAGAGCTCTCTAACTTTTGTAAACATCTGTAGTTTGCATTAAACAAGATCTCTTCATGTAGAAACATTTTGTTTCTATATCCTAATATTTATATATTTTATGCTTATAACGTTTGATGCTGTTTATATTTATCAGTAACAAAGAAATCGATGAGGCTCGATTTAGAAGATCGATTATGCCACTTCTCTTCTATATTTTGAAATGTCTCATCCTCTGTACTAATAATATTAATCATGATAACATGTTTATTATACGATATTAAACTTACACACACGTATAGTGTTACGTAATAGCAAAGCTCAGCTTGACTATCATTAAGTCTAATTCATATAATAACATCGCGACAACAAAATGTACATTTGTTTTTTTTTAATGGGATTTACTGTTATCGCTATTGGACCAACCGTCGATTACGCGCCATTTTCATTGGTTCACTCAAATCGCGTAGCATAGAGAATGTTCAAGACATGATTACTGTGAGCAAATATATTAATGATTGTATTAATCCCAGTGTAATCCGCTATTAGGTGCAAATAGTAATTCCGCGTATTTTCGTGCACATTACACGATCATATCCAGAGACTATTATCACACCTGTTATTGTTATGCTCTAAATTGTTTGGAAACTGGGGTAGAACACAGGTTATCCATGGCAATTTAGGGAAATAGGAGTAAACGTAATCGAAGATATAGTTACTATGTCTAAATACATATTTTCGTTATAAGTATTTGTATTATATTACCGATAGTGAGCGTATTCCTATTTGCAACAAACCACATAGGTATCTTCGAAGTTAGATGGGAAAAGGGTAAATTAATTTACGAGTGCCATTATTTGTCTATTTCGATAATTGTCCACGAACACTGTAGGCAAAGACACCGTTAATAATCGAATAATTTTAAAAAGAAGTTTCGAGCAAGTCAAATTGACCCCTTTGGTAGTTCTGGTGTTAAATTAATTTTCACCGGAAGAGTTCCGTTAATAATACTTTCGTAGATATATAACCAAAAAATAAAGAAAATTTGATATTGCATTAGTGTCTACGATATGTGGACAGCATCGTTTTGAAGTTTTGACCATTCATTTCTCACTCATTGTCCTATTCGAGCTGCTTGTTTGAATTCAAGTAGCTTCGAGGAGAAATTCTCGTCCTGGCCTCGAATCGATGGTCGACCCGATTTTTCGCCTTGAAATTGCGGATAACTGTCTAGATAAATTGGCCGTTCGAATTTTGACCACGTTTTAGGAAATTTGACTCACTGTGCATCGACCGCGCGAATCGATGGGTCGGCCATGCTGAATAAACGTAAATAGTTGGGGATGAGAATTTCATCGGTCGAATCCAAATGTAAGAATATTGAAATCGGGAATTATCGCGTAACAGTTGCAATTTCGTACTCGACGACTGATTTATCGCATTACTAGCAATTTGCGTCTCGGTAAATCCTGGTAAATTCAAATCTTATGGTATCGTATCGGTGGAAGAGCAATCGCGACAATCTTCGCTCCGCGAAATCCGGAGCGGAGATCAAATTGCTGCCGCTCTCCGTAACGAAATTAGGCAAACTCGAAAGACAAATTTGCTGGAATCGGTAAACATCACGTCGGGGAAGAGTTAGCCGATTCTACGTAGGGTCGTTCGATCGTGCGAGTTTTGGAAAGTTGTTGAAGAACTTTGCCGCTTCGGGAATATCGTTGCTGGTGAAAGCTCTCTTTCCACTCGAAAAATATCCTTCGAGGAAAAAAAAAGGACAGAGTAAGAAGCGTTTCCTTTTCGCGCCTTTATGTTCTATTTTTGCCTCTCGTTGTGCTTCGCGTGGGTTTTGTGCGTTTTGCCACAAAAGTGTCTGTAAGCTTTGCGAGCATGGCTTAAAGTTTATGCAAAATGTTGCCGAGTTTACATTCGACGATCGTGAAATATTTAAGATCGACTGCTATATGTTCTGGAATGTACACGATTGTCCGTGCGAGTATTCGAAAGCTTGCAATCGGAAATTAAAATGAACACGATGTGCGAATTGACTGCTTAGTGAAATGTGGTTGAAAAAAAAAATAACTACTTCTTTTTATTGAAAGTGATTGTATTTCTTATAAATGGCCGAGAAAAAGTCCATTATATATTGTACTCATAATTGATTCTTACTCGAATAATGGTACTGTATTTACCCTTAAAATATTTGTTACGATTGTTTAATACTGTAAAGTATGGCTATTCCTATTTATTATTTATCGTTACAAGTTTCCTATTGAACAACATCAAATGAATCGCTCATTTTGTATAAAATAATGAATTATATCGAGCGTGTTAACTGGAATTAACGCTATCAAGTTTTGAGAAAAGTGTATATTCATTTCGTTGGTGGTAAAAAGTTATTACCGCACTGATATTAAAGCAAGAGTATTTAGAAATTCGTGACGCGAATGAATCATGAAGTGCTTTTATGAAACTTGTTTCACACAAGGTTCATATATCACGGTGAAAGAATTTCCCAACAACCGTGTATATTTGGAAAGATTCACCGAATCGTCAAATTCACTTCAAGCAACAAGGAGTAATGTTTTGTTTATGTGAATGGCTTAGATGCACTTTCATGGAATATTAATTACCACTGAACGATTAATCCTTTGAGAGTTGCGGACGCTTATAACGTTCAGTCGAGTGCACTGCGTGCGGTGAACACCTATGAGCGCTTCAGAATATGCTTAACAAATTTAACTATGCAATTCGGCACACTACTTTTAAATCTTGACTCTGAATGGTTCAAAATACACTAGTCATTGAGGACTCTTCGGGAGTATTGTGGTATTAGTTCGAATTCCTGTTAGAAAAATGAGAAGGCTTGTTGTAAGAATTAAAAAAAAAAGTAAATTATATGCAAGAAGAGGTAAAATGTATAGTAAATTTTACAAAAAGTAATTGCTGTAATTTAGTTCTATAATTTCAAATTTGAAAAACGGACCAATTCACATTTGAATTCTACCACTTTTATTCCAAGCGCTGATTGCTGCAATCAGGAGGTCATAGAAAGGAAACAAAACTGGAAATATTTTTAAGATGCGACGCGGAGATTCTAAAGCTAACAGCATTAAATCTAACAAGGGGTTAACTTTCCTCTCGTAAATTCAAGCTCGTGTTCTCACTTGCTGCTTAAAAAGTTTGAGTGGAGTCTTGAAGTAGAACGAATTTAATTCTACGTTAGGAGACTGTACCATCTGCACGATTTCGTTTTTCAACTGTCTAATCTTCTTATGCAAATTCATTGTACGTTTTGAATTAACGATTGAAACAGCTGTGCGTCTTTACTTTCTCTATTTGTTCGTAAAGTGTAGTATATAGATATAAACTTTTTAGTAATATTTTATACATTCTGTCGGTTTAAATGTAAAAAAACCATAAGAGATGGTAAAATATCAATGAAAAATTGATGTGTATGGCGACGTAGTGGAAGAGGACTTAAATTGGCGCGAAAACAATATGGCGGTTACTAAGCTCTGTAATTTATTTTATTCAACTTCTCGATATTAATAAAATTTCTTGTATATAAGAATCTTGAATAGAAGAAATATAATAATTTGTAGATAAAGATTCTATGGATTTGTGTTTGAATAATTAAAGTACAAATATCGAAAATTAATGCGTAAACAAAAGCTTTAAGCTATTTTCACTATATGTATCATGCCGAGTAATTTCAGTGTTTTGATTCACTAAATTTTATTAATTTATTAAATACTATATAATTTGTTAAATATATCCGTTAGTGCAATAGATTTGAAAGCTAGCGTTAAAAGCACATAATTATTAATTGTAGGTTAAAATGATGAAGGCGTGCACACCGTATTCGATACGTGAAAAGTTGCAAATTTGTAAAAGTCTTGAAAATTGGCTAACAGTGTGACAAATTTGAAAGGGCTCATTAAAATGGTAGTGATGCAATATTGGCTTTGAAAGTACATAATTATCAATTATAGGTTAATTATGACGAAGACCTACGTGCTCCCTTAAGTTTGACTCGAAGGTTAATTAGTTTGAAGTGCTCTGTTCATTCAATTGATGGTAAATGTTTCTCGTAAGATGACACACTTTTGCAAGGAGAAAAATTTGAAAATTACCTAGATAATCTTGAAAAAAAAAAAATTAATCGCTGGTTAAAGGGATTTTTAATCTCAATTAATTAATTTCGCGACCAGTTTCATCATATAGTTCTACAGTTACTTTAAAATTGCCAGAGAATAGAATCTTAATATTTCACGATAAATTATTTTCAAGAATTTTGTTCCTTTTCAGGGTAATTTCTTTGAATACCGATTAATTATGCCAACATTGAGCTTTACAACGTGGTACGTTACGCTTCTTCGTTCAGTCTTCGCAACAATTCAGTATCGATATCAACAGCGTTCATCGTGATGAATTCTTTAAGAACATCGAAATAAAAAACTCATTTAACTTTCCCAGGAACGTTAAACGGCAAGGATTAACATACTTTTCAACAAAATTGAATTCGCACGGAGTCAAAAATTTTAATACAAATTTCTTTCACTGTAATGTAAGCTTCTTTGACATAAAAGCAAAATTAAACTTTCATTCACTGCTCATCCATCTCTTTTGGACTTCAGCTCTAAAATTAAGCACAATGAGCAAACAAAATTAAAAAAGAAAACAAACATACGTGTATTTATTGGACAAAAATGCAATAGAAATAAAAGAAATTTGTTTAATTAACCGTTTACGTTTCCAGTATGTTTCTTCCACAAACGAAAATATCTTACGATTAAAACTAAAAATAAACACAAGACTATGGAATGAAACGTATACTACTAAGCATAAGAATCAATCTACGAGATCCCATGAAAATATACATTGCCTTGCTTTACGATAAAATGACACCAGAACATCGGTAGATTTGCAAAATATGTCCCATAAATACATTTATGCGAATAACTTACTATTCGATATTAATCAGAGCAAAGAACTTTTATGTTATTCAAAAAAAAAAAAAAAAAAAAAAAAAAACAATTTTCGTCGATACATTTATAATGTCGCTTTGAAGCACGAACGTGGCGATAATTCATTAACGAATGGCAAATTTTATTGTTCCACTTAATCAAGCGGTGCCGCGGCGTAATAATACCCAATAAAGCATTAACCCAGATATTCCGTTGGAAGATCAACTACCTCGTAAGGTGTCCTCACCCTGTCCTCCCTAAAAGAGCGTCCCTTCCTCCGGGACTTAAATCCAGCCGAGCTAATAATTGGCCATCCTATCATCCCCGTGTGTCACGTCTTCTCCGGGGGTGTGTCTCCGTCAAAATTCACCATATTTACAATGAGAACTGTCACCACCCTCTGACCACCGCTGCCACCGTTGCCGCCGCTGCCGTCACCGCCGTCACCGCCGCCGCTGACGCCGCTACCGCCGCCGCCGCCACCGCCGCCGCCGCCTCCTCCTTCGCTGACGCCGCCGACGCCACGTTTCTCGTTCGTTTACAGGAGCCTCTGTTGCAGAGGATAGCAAAGGACGAAAAATGGAAAGCGATGAAGACGGATTGATGGGGATGAAAAAGCGAGGACAGTCGCGATTTCAGGGTTTTTCGGTTCTCTCGGCACGGGATGCAAGAGACGACTGAGTTCCAAGTGGATGGAGCCCCTGATACCCGAGGATGCACACTCCCTCCACCCCCCGGATCGGCGCGCGCGCGCGTATTTCGAGCGTGTTCTCGGTGTTGTTTCGTGAAAGCGGCAGTGGGTGGATGAACAGAGGGATACCGACGGTCCGTCTAGTGGCACTCGGGGGTTCGAACCATCCGACTCATCCTCCAGGATAAATTCTGACGCCTCGGATTACCCATGGTGGCTTGACTCTCTAATAATATTAGGTTGTTCGGAAATTAAGTGCGGATTTCGAACGCGTCGCCTATGCGGTTTCTTTCATTACTGTTAGTGTTAACCGTTTGCCTTATGATTTCATTTTCGAGCGTGCGTATGTGTATCATACTCGGGCATTGAATATTAATTGAATCTTTCGTCGAGCGACTGGGAAACGATAGAATTGTAAAAAGAAAGATTCAAGGATGAAATATTTTAATAGATACGAGATATCGAGCAATAATACAATTTTTGTCGAAATAAAGATTGAGAGAATGTCCGTTCTTTTCTGTATCGTAAATAATACGTTAGGAAAAATGTTTTGGAATTTTCAAAATAAATTTCTTCTTATCGTACGCGGTTAATTTATTCAGTCGCTTTTCGCACAAGTCGAATTTCTATTGATACAATGTGTTCTAAAAGGAAAAAGAGATCGGTCGAGGGTTAAACAGAATGTGGTACAATGAGTAAAAGGAATTTGGACAGTGTCGGTCGATTATGGTTTGCACTTGTTCAATCGTCGTCGAGCACTGGTCTCACCTCGAATCCAATAATAAGACGCTGGGAATGCCGGTTCTCGAGGAAAATACCTCTCGTGTCGGCTCTTCGCGTTAACTTTTCAGACTTCGAAGCGAAGAGGAGGAATATCTTAAGCTCGAAATTTACACCCGTATTCCTGCTTCCAATTCATTACTTCTTTGAAAACAATAAAACGAAGAGGAAAAGTATTTTCATCAGCGAAAATGACGGGTTCCTGTGTGCAATTGCGCGAAATGTATAAAGTTAATTGCACGTCTGGTTCTGGGTTCCTTCTCCACATTTAACAGATCGCGCGTATTCGCGATAGATTTCTAAATTAAAACCATCCTGATTGGGATTTGCACACGCGGTGTGTAATCATACTTCTCAAGTAGTTTCGAAATGATCATTTGCGAAGACTCTACACTTTTTCTCGACCGTGTTTCACGATTTTGATAAAGGAATATATCTTCATCAGGATGCTTTTTAACAAAAATTAGCGATACATTTCGTGCTATATGAAAGTTTATTACACATACACACATTTTCGTTTTGAGACACCCTAAGAAAGATACGTTCGTTTCTCAAAATGTGTGTGGTATAACCATTCTTAATTTGAACGTGTTCAACGTATTTTTCAATTGTTCGTACTGCGATTAATCCATATACGGATTTAAAATTGCATAAAATCTTTAAACGAATAGGTGTACATTATATTGTACATTAAGCGAACGTGTTCGACTCACTTCGAAATTTTAGAAAATGATCAATCTTTGAATTCTACGATGAAATTTGCAGAATATACCTATTCTCAAGGGTATGTATTTTAAGAAAATGTGAAACGAGTACCTTTTTATCTGAAATTACCAATCTGCCCTCTTAATGCGATATCAAGATCACTAATACGTGCCAGTATCTAGTATTTATAAGGTGTGTTTTAAGTATTACTCGAGCGAGGGAGATATTTTCTCTCTCCATTTTGCTTTTCAAAGAGGTTGTAGCATCAGGATCATCTATATTTGTGTGTGTACAGAATTATAACATTTGTACTGCAGTATTATTTAATTAATTAATCGCGAGTCAGGCCGTCCCTTTTTAGTTACTAGGAAAAAGTAGTGGTTATTTTCTTTTTTTATTTTTTACCTCGGACATACCGTACACGACAAGAGGGTAAATGTCGAGAGTGACCGAGATACAGCAGTAGGGACGGGGATGATTTCGATTCAGCTGTGTAAGGAAAAATTCGATCAGTTAGCGAGGTAACGCCGTATCCACATTTTCTGAGTTGTCTCGTGTGAGTTCAATTTAAGTTCATCGAGGGAATATTACGAAGCGTATTTCAAGTAATACGACCATCGAAACTGTTTAAATCAATATTTGTGGACGCGAATGGTATATTTTATTTGACAGATCGATAAAAAGTCAACTTAAGCATTTAAACTGGTTGTAGGTATTTAAAGTTTACGCTTCAATTGGCAAAATAAGTAGGGGATCGTTTAAAGGAAATTTAGAAAATTAAATTAAATTTTCAGAAGTAGGTAAATAAATATATACTTCACCTAATCCTACAAGTCACATTTGTCTTGAACTATTGTAAAAACAAGTAAGATATATGTTAATAATGAAAAAGTTTTGTTAACATTTGTTTATGAAATGAACACTTACACTTCCGTCATGAACACTGTATTTATTTATTTGCAATTTTATTATTATGTTTAAAATAGTGATCACAGTGTTGTCAGTGTTGTCAATATCAATACATATAAACTATATAGTTTACTAAAAATGAAAAACTTGGTGCTTCTATTCGTCTAACGTTTCGATGATTGTATTATAGACTGGATTATATAGATTTTCACTTCAAAAGTTTTTAACAATTTCTGATCAATTTCATTTACAAGTAGAAATGAATTATTGTAGTAAACATTTGCAAAAGGTGTATTACTAATGTTGTAGACTGTAGATGATTAAAAATTACTGTAAATTTTTACAACATACGCCTATATTTGGATTATAAAACATTTATTCTTATTATGTGTACTAAAGTGCGAGAATTACCTTTAGAATTTTAGCCTTTAAATTCGAAGGATGTCTCAAAGCTAATTTTGTTAATTAATCCGAGGCACACAGAAAGACAAATTAGACGTGGGTTTATACTGTCGTATCTCTCCTCCAATTCCCTTTCATGTTCCGAAATTGACCCTCCCGATCAATTCAGGTTGGATTGCGACAGAAATTACAAAGAAATTGATTTACATTCTGCTTACTCTCTGTATCGAATTTCAATGTTCAATATTAGTTTAAGAATTTTCTTCGGTTACTTTGATCTTATCGCGAACGATGTTAAAGTTAATTAAACATCGACGACTTCATTGCTTTCAAACATCCGTAATACTATACAAACATTTGGTATGTACTTCAATTGATGTCATGATTTCACTTTACATTACTTTAACAATTTCATATTCTTCCTTAAATCTAAGAAATTGATTGTCTTTTTAAATTTGGAAGAGCTTTTCAATTGATTGCACAGTTTTATGATCAAAATTTCTTAATGAGAGGAATCGATCGAACGTAATCGGATAAAAATGAGCGCAGTGTGAGCATGTTTGTCAAGTCCTGCACGGTCTTACTAGGATTCTGAAGTAAGAAGATTGAACTTACGATCCGAGTTCGAGTAATAAGATTCGTGGTTCTGAACGGTATTTCAGATTACTTGTGAAATACTGTATTATCTATACTACTACCCTAAAGTAACATGGTTGAACATTGGATCAAAGTTAACGTAATGAGATTCGTGATCTTAAATTGTAATGTAAATACTTAAAATCGCTTATGTAGCACTTTGAAGGTTTTTGAAGGCAGAGATTATAAGCTACACGAATGATTTAATACATGATTCAATATTGCTACACAACAGTTTGTCGTAATTGTATAGTAAACAAAATATTGTAGTTTCATTCACCGCTTACAATACGAAATTTTTGCAAAACATTGAATAAGTCATTTCATCTTTGAACGCATGTAGATAAAAATAGTCGCAATAAAGTTCATTTTTGAACGAATAAAGATAGAAGAATTTTAATAAAATTAATCAGACAATGAAATTTGCCTGATCCCATTTTTAGATAGAAAAGTACCTCGTTACGCAGAACAGCGAGGAATTAATTAATTTCCATTTCGGGGCGAAGTCAGGTTCTAGAGCGTTCGTTTCCATTTCTCCATTTGCTTTGTTAACCGGTCGGCAATTCCGCATTTTTCAATTTTATGCATCAGAAGTTTTCTTCTAGTTTTTTTTTCTTTCCTATAGTCTGCGGTTTGTACTTTTTTTCCGAGTCTCAAACAAACTTCTTCCCCCGAGAGAAACGTTAAACATTTCGTTTTGGTAATTACGTTATATTGTGTTCTGTGTACATTGAGTTTCTCAAACTTTTATAGTGAATTTACAGTCAGTTATTTGTTTCTTTGATTAATTTCTATTGTGAAAATTATCAGGCTTTTCTTTTTTTACATAATTATTCAGAGTGTATTAATTACAATGTTAAATATTAAATTCCATACACGATACATGGTGTACACACATAAGATAAAGCGTTCAATATATATTAGGTAAACACAATACAGGAGTTCCTACTGTACTTGAAAGTTACTATTGAAGTCAAAGAAATACAACGTTCTTATCTGGAAAAATATAATTTGTTTATTATATTCAAAAATTCAAATATTGAATGTGTACATATAATATTTTGATGTGCATACGATCATATGCATACTTGTGAAAAATACACAGTATGCATTTTAAAAAAAGATCATCTGAGCATGAATTGTGGAGCAGGAAGTTTAAACAATTGAGATGCAATCGTTTTTTATTTTACTATTGTGTGTACATATATTTTTAACAATCGTCTCTTAACTCCTTCATAATTTAAATTGAAACAAATTGCGTTGGATGTAATTATACGCAAAACAGTCGCATTTTGAGGTTGTAAAACGCAAACTATAAAAGCGTCACCAAGAACGTGTTCAATTATTTCAATGGGAACAACATTAACTCTGTTCCTTTCAATTATTTTAATGACAAATTCTTTATTTCGTTTCTCTGGCGCGGTATTCAAAAGGCCTTGAAGATTTAACGGGGACGAAGATGCCTTTCAGTCTTACTGGTGCGAAGAAACAAATTAAAAAGAATGAAATACCGCCCTGAATGCAATTTCTTCTTGGCCTTAGGATCTCCATAAGTTGGTCGCTCTTTTATTGTGTCTTCAGAAGAGTACGTACTTTGAAAGGATTATTAATCTATAATCTAGACTAGCGGTTCTCAAACTATTTCGATCTACAGCAGCTCCTATTCGATAAAAATTCTAAATTTCAAGTATCAAAGCTCTTCGAGGGTGAAAGATACACCTGAATATATACATCGCACGATTTTCCAGTTTACCCATTTACAACGGCTGGCCTATATCACTGAGCGTGAAATAATTCGCAAGCGTTGAGTTATTATTCGGCCAAGCGAGAATGAGGTAGCAAACACGCATGCGTAAACCGGCTGATGTGATCAGCGCGAAGTTCCTTTCCCTCCACTTTTCATTTTACGTTTTACGGTCGATTTATATATTATCCATTCAGGCACGTTCTGTTTCCAACGAATGCAGTTATTGGAAAAAAAAACGTGTGTATACATACATTGTATACTACTGTTCATCATTTCACTATTTGTCGAATATGAAACGTATCTGAACAGATAATATAAATCGACCTTTAAGAGTTGAAACGTATCACACCTGTGGTTGTTTCCAACATGTCATCTCTCACTGTGACGTCAATTGACCCATAGCTGTGGCTTGCTGATTGCCGATAAATTGAAATAAACGCTCTAGCCTGCGAAGACATCAGTTGCCAATTCTAAAATTTAGCAAAAGTTTCAGTCCTCGCCTCTCAAACACGCCACCTTCAGGATTCACTCTGCTAGGTCGACACACACACACATATATCGATAAACAAAAATTGGTTCTTGACAAGGAAAGGCTAGAATAATTTTTTCATTCAAACGATGTAATCTGCTTTAGAAAACGTCGTTCATGTGTTTATCAAAGTTGTACTTACGAGTTTAATTTTTTTCTGAACAAATTTGCACACATGTGATCGTGCAGCTTTACATCCAGTAAGGTATTGGATTATGTAAGTAAGTAGAAAAAGGGTAAATGAATAGCATTCGTGAATCTTTCAGTTTGGAACAAGGTAAAACGAAATGTTGTCTATAAACTATATATAAAAGAGATGCGGTCTCTGCAGTGCCATGAAAAATCAATCGCAGGGAAGTAAAAGGGTGGAAAGTTTGTGTGTGTTAACATGCAGAGTAGATCGTCACTGAAAAATTGTGCATTACATATTCAAATTAACTTGAAAGCAGTGCTGGAGAAAACCTGGGAAAATAAATTTATTATAAAATAAATATTTTATGATACGAAACTCTCGTTTTCTATATTTGTTTAAGAATATCTTATGCAAACCATCAGTTTATATATATTTTTTTCGTAATACTGTAAAATTATTGTTTTCCTCTTTTTTGCTCCTTGTATGTTGAACGAGGAAATCAATATTGACCGAAACGTTGAAATAATTGCTATCAGTATTATCGTTTTTCACACATAAAAAATAAAAAATTTCTACCGCATTCCAATTAATTTCCTTTAATCTAATTTTGAATTTTTTTTATAAAATTTTTAAAAAATCGCTATGGCTAAATTCATCCGTTACGCTTTACCAACTTTTCGACGAAATTTGTTAGATGGTGTTGAAAAAAAAAGCGTAAATGACTTTGAACTAACATTAACGTCTCCACCCAGTGACAAACTAACGTCCCTATTGAACTCCTTCAACCTCCCAAACGTAGTTTCTATCGATTCGACGTAGTTTCCAAAAGGCACGTGGTTTTAGAGAATGAAATTAGGTATCCTGTGTAAGGTATTCTAACGTTAAACCTTTCTGATACATTGATCAGTAATTTTTGTTTTTACTTATAAAAGAAAATGAACAAAGAAATCGTTACCACCATATGGCAATCATTCTTCGATAATATTTCCGACTCCGGAACTAATTGTAAGTAAGGCATTTGACCACCTTCTATATAAACAAAAGAACGAAAAAGGCGAGGAGTTCTTTTTCGAGGAGGTATTCGTTAGGATTATTCTTGGGAGGTCGAAAAGTGATTGATGCGTCTTCGTTGACCCTATCTTCCGAAGTATGGATTTTTCGGCGTCCATCTTTACTGTTGGGATTCCCCTCATTCTCTGTCTAACAAGCCTGATAACATGATAGTTGTATCGCAATAAATTTATGTGCTAAATTAAGTTCGGTTCGAAATTGATTTATTGTAGTTTTCTTACTGCATTAAATCGATGAGAACGTAACCGAATTTCTTGAACGATGGAAAATAACTTTTCGTATACAAGGTAAGGATGTAGAGGAAACTCGAACGGTAAACTTTGCTTTTATTTTAATGGAATTGCCAGCGGCATATAGCAGGATGCAATAGCGCAATGAATTTTGAGAACAAAAGTATCTTGAAACTAATAGATTTGGAGTTGTTTACCTGAATATTTACATTCGATCGTATTCTATCATAAATCACTGAACATTTAATTTGGAAAGTAATAAAGTTGACCTTGAAATTTTCTCTACGCTATTTGTAACCGATACGCCTTTTTATTTAAAATATGAACGATATTGGAAGTGAACAGAATTTTTGAACCACCTTCTATAATAGTACTATAGTTGAGTTCTTATTGTTTGTAAATTAGAGGTATGAATACATATAGTAGTAACTTGACCACATATTCTTGATACCAGTAGTACAAATTTTCAATAACAAATAGAACTCTTCTGCGAGCAAAAGAACCACGAAAAAGTTTCTTTCTTCTTTGTGTTGTAGACAGATTACGATCGACACTTCGAAGAATTGCTGGAACGCACGGAAACATTATTAATCGAAATCTTGCGAAAGAAATTGAAAGAGGAGAATTTGGATCATGTAGCTCATTTTCATGGTTTGTTAGAAAATGTTCGACATCTATGTAAAGGTACTTCAAACCCACTCTTATACAATTTCATATATACAAATAGGATTTAATTTAATAAATTCAATTTTGCACAAAGTAAGTCGTTAATATTAATACTTTTTACATAAAAGTGTCATAAATATCAGTTGAGTATAATATTGAACGTAAGAAACAAGAATTCGGGTAAATTCGTATTTGGATTAATTTTCATTGGAAAAACTTCATTATTTCTGTCTACGTTTTAATTTCATTTACGAATCTTGTGCAATAAGTTTTCATTCGAATGCAGATGACGAGAAAACAATACAGACGACAATGTTGACGGAAACGAAATTGTTTTTACGTAAAACCGAGGAATTATCGAAACTGGTGTCAGCCATGAAAACATTGGAAGTTTCCTGTAAATTTGAATTGCAAGAAATCGAGAAAAATCTATCCGATCTATCGATCACTGTGGAAAAAGATAAATGTTTGAATGCTGGTGGAAAATTCGAGTGGGTTGACAGTGTTTTTGTGAAGGTAAACATCTTCTTTGTTGCACTTAAAATTCTAGAATTGTTCGGAGGATTTATGATGATGTATTATTTAGAAATGTTATCAATTAAAAATTATTAAATAATATTAATTCTATCAGTGTCTAAAAAATGGTACCTGGTTGCTATTGGATCAAGTTAATCTTTGCAGTCCAGCAATATTGGATAGATTAAATGGACTACTGGAACCTAATGGTGCTTTAACGATAGGCGAGAAAGGTGTCGATGACGAAGGAAATGTGTTCACTGTCCGACCCCATAAGAACTTTCGGTTATTTCTTACCATGAATCCTCGTCACGGAGAAATTTCCAGGTAATGGAAAAATATTAATCGTATATAGTATCAACGAAACATAAAAATGTTTTAAAAGAGCTTGTATAATCGACGAATACAAATTTTACAATTAGAAATGGCGGGAGTTAATAATATACTTATGTACATACATATATGTAGAATATGTATAAGAATATAAGTGGCGGTATAAAATTTAATTATCAAACAATTTCATAAATTGAATTTTTCTTGATTGATTATATTCTTACTGTTAAAAAAGTAAAGTGTATTCTATATAAAATAGGAGAATGTGATTACAAAAGTAGTAATTTTAACGAATTTCTCTTTGTCTTGCGATTGCAGAGCTATGCGAAATAGAGGTGTAGAAATCAGTATTCCCACCTCGCCAGACGGGCTTTATTACAATATACTAGACACGAGGTCGTTATTAAATAAATGCGGCATCAAGAAACTGAGCCAGCAGGATTTATTATTGAAAATTTACGAGAACTTGTACGCCAACCAGACCAGACTTAACGAAGTACTACAAGCCGCATCGTTCACCAGTCAACAAGTAGCGAAAGGATTTTCCTTCGAGAAATCATTGCGAAATTCCTGTCACGAAATATGTGGGGTGTTCGACCCGAGATCGAGAAAGGAGGCGTTGAGAAAGGTGGATGAAATTTTATCGGAGAATCCTGAAAAAGAAGGAACGTTTTTTTACGATCTGGACACGATAACCCTAAGGAGTTACGATCTACGAACAAATTCGAAATTAGCGATAATCGAACAACAAGGATTCCTTTTAAAGTCTACAGCTGAAATGTTGAGGTGAGAAAAATTAATAAATTTATTAGATTTTCGCTTTAAAGTAGAGAATCATCGATACTTTTATCTTGAAAGATTTTTTGTTAAAATTTTTCCTAATAAACAAATATCTAAAAAGTTTCACGTGCTTTAAAGTCGTGCTTTATTTGTTTGAATAATTATTTTCAGAAACAATGCAAAGAAAATTGATCTGCAAGATCTTTTCTCGATACCTCCCATAACAAATACCAAGGAATTTATGAAACTTCTTTTGCTCGATTTTTACGAGCGATCTTCTATAAACGACCTCGAGATTCGATGGACTTGGAGCTCGTTTGTTTTCTCAAAAAGTGAATTGTACGACTACGAGGAACTCAGCGAATCTCTTTACAGAGAAATTGAGAAATTAGAGTTCCTATTTAAGAATAACTCGGTTTCGAAAGTTCCTCTTAACTTTGTTGAACATTCCACGGTATTCAATAACTTAGCGATTGCTTTATATTTTCGATCAATTATTCTTGGTTGTCAATCACAAAAAAATATCCAGAAAAATGAAGGTGTTATGAGTTTGAACGAATACTCGACTGCCGTTTGCTCAGGTAAAAACTTAATCATTCGTGAAACTTATTTGTTTTTTATGATTTATTATTAACGTAAGTTAATGGTAAGAAGCAATTTAAAATTGGATATATGCCAGCTAAACACTATGTAACTCTAGAAAGAATACATAATGTATATCAACATTAACGTAAATTAACGACATTAAAGTGAATAGATTACAGAATACTGAAAATCACTTTATTTTGCTTTACCTGCAGCAATTATAATTATCTTTTACAATTTATCTTCCACGTGCATACAATTTATAATAAGTAAACTCATGGTTAATTTCAGGAAGACTTTCCAGCAATTTGAAGAACGAACCACTAATAGTAAAGTTTTCAGAATTGATCGAACAGTCTGAAAAAATAATAGACGTCGTACTTCACAATGAACATTTATCAATGAATGATAAAGAATATGTTGAGTTACGAGATAGTTTAAAATGGTTTCGAAGATTTTACGAATTAGGAACGATCGACTTAATTGACAAGTCTCGAGGCATATTTTGCGATCTACGAGAGATTTCCTCATCTTTGAAAGTCCATTATAAATGGCTGACCAAGCTTTTTAAAAAATTGTTCGCATTTTTAAACAAGAACTCTTGCAATGGAAAAATACAGCTTAAATTAGCGAACTTTTCAGAGAAATATTTAAACCTGATGGTCAATCCGGATAAATTTAGAAAGCTTCGAAAGAATGTTAAAAAACTCTTATCGATTCCGTTGCCTCATTTCTCAGAGGATACAATGATATTCCATGAAAAATTAAGATCGACTTTACGAAAATGTAGTATTACCGATGAAGACTTGATTGGACTTTCAAAAACGAGATTAAAAATTGCTTCCCTTGGGATTGCGGAAAATTTAACGATAAGAGAAAAGTTAATCGATATTTCTGTTCAAAACTTAAAAGACAGTCATGTAAATAGAGTTGACAGTTCCGTGAAATTGGACGAAATGTCTACGAAGATTGTAGTGCTTAAGGAACTTGAGGATAATCGCGTGAAATTTAACGACAATTTAACCGAAATCGAAATATGGCCAATTTACGAATTCTTTTTTTTACTTTTCATATACCGTTTTCAAAGAAAGGTATGTGAAAAGTTTTCGGACGATTTTGTCCAAGAAATTCATGAAAAATTTAATGAAAATTTCTCTAATCAACGTGGTGAAAATATACCTCAAGATTCTTTGATGATCATCCACGAATCCAGTGAAAATTTATGTGAAACTATCAGTGAGAAATTTGGGAAGATTTATGAGGAAATTGTTTTCCAAAAATTTGAAAAAGTACCCACTATACCGGCGGATCTGATTGGCTTGATGAAAACATTGAACTCTTTACCCGAACGAGGAACTTCTTTATTTCCAAAATTACTTTTCTCGGTCGAAGAATTCTCAGAACAATCTTTTGCTGTGAAAAATTCGGATGTCCTTCTACATTGGTATGATAACAAAGAGATTGAAACGGAAGACAGTTCCAGTAATTCCGAGGTATGTATCCATGTATTACGTTGATGTTAATTATAGTTAAGTCGATGAAACTATCAAGTTGGAAAACTTTCCACTGTCAGTAAACACAAATTTAATTGGTATCTCAAGATTACTTTTCTGACTGTGAATAATGTCACAGATCACTTTATAATGTCGCTACTTGGTATTTGACAAAGATCGTCTAGACGGATTGCAGACGTAAGTTTATGTAAATGGACAAGAGATATGTCAACAAAGTAACTAAACACAGTATGATAGGGGTTAATCTCTTAATATCTGATCTCCGGTGTGAAACTGCTTTGCGTGCCATCCTGTTCGGCAAACCTTGTCTGATTATCCTTCTATCGGACTGGAATCAAATACGGGCATCAAATTTGCTCAATGATAAGCATCCTTGCTTTTTTAAGCCAAATAATAACAGACTATGTAAAATTAGAAAAAGTTTATTATTATTTGGCTGGATTCAAATTTGTTTAAAGCGTATAGGACGTTGAATGTTGTGATTTTTATCTATTTAAATGAGAACGAGCTATACAAGAGAATTTTTATTTTCGAAACTATCAACCTTACAGAGATTCTCTTTAGTTTGTTTAAATCCAGAATGATTACAAACACATTATTACAAACTATTATTTTCATTATACATAAAACAGTAATACATCAATTCATAATAATTTTACATTTGAATCCTAAACTTTCTGTTTGTAATTTAATTTGAATTATCATTGAGAACATCATATTTAGAATTTTGGTCATTAAAAGATTTTTGATACATTATCGAAACGTTTAAATGTTACAAAAGTATAGTTACATGAAAATTTTTATGTCCAAAGTGCTCGTCCTTAAAAAAAAATAAAAGAATCTTATTTTCAACTTTTTTTTTGTATAATTTTCAGATGAATTTCATTGATAAGTCGAATTTCTGGAAATTGATTTTCGAATTGTTCCTAACAAAATCTGGATGTCAATGGCAAACAATTAATTTTGGAAATTACAAAAATAAGAAAAAATTATTAAATACCGTGCGAACTTTAATCTGGAGGAATTCGTTGATTTTAAATTCAAACGATTTTAATGTATCCACAAACGATTCGATTCTACTCCAATTTTGTATAAATTATTACATATCTGCCATCGCGAAAGTAGCGAATACTACTTTTGCGTTGAAATTAAACAAAGACGAACAAAACGAATTAGAGAACCGCCTCTTCAAACCCATGAAATCATTGCAAGAAGTTGGAGAAAAATTGAAAATCGAAGACAATGCTATGGAAAGAGGAAAAGGCTGGTTGATTCTTGGTTACCTACAAATTTTCCTGTTCTATGATCTTGGATCCATCGATCCCCTTCAGAAGATCGCTTTAAAATCAAAATACATACGCGAAAACGTCGCAGAACTTCAATGTTTAATGTCCGTGGAAAGTTTGCAGGCTACGGTATTAGGCACATCTATGTCTCAAGGTCGAATTTTGTCAAAAGAGGACTATTCGAAGAGATTGTCGGCAGAGGCGATAAATTTCGAGAATTTCCAAGCAGTTAGGCCATCGTCCGGTTTTCAGAACTTGAGAGAAGAAATTGAAAACTTCGTTGACAACATTGGTTCGTTCGAATCGATTTTTCGACAGATGAATCATTTAAACGACGTCTTTGAACAAATCCAAAGAAGAAATACGCTAAATTCCGCTCGAGAAAAGTTGCAAGAAGCCGCCATCTGGAAGAAATCGTTGCAAAGGTATTCCGGGAAATTGGAGAAAAACTTTTTGGTTGGTTTTCCTGATCTAGTTACTCCGATTATGTCCGCAATCTGGAATCTGCATCACGGAGTGTCAATTTTAATGCAACGGGTTTCAAAGATGCAGCATCAGGGTCCGAACACGGATATTTGCTATAACTTGCTACGCTTTCCAGTGATTGGTTCGTGTCAGCAGGATTATCTGAACTTGGTAAAACTGTGTGCCTCTGAAAACACGATTTCTATCCTCGCGAAGCAATCTAAGCCAATGTCTGTACAAAAGGACAGATTGGGAATGGCGAAAATTGCTCTGCAGGAGCTGGAAAATTTAACTACTTTCGCTGGAACGAATCTGGAATCGTTCTGGAACCAGTTGAACAAAATCTTTCTAAAGATTCGACTTCTTTGGAGGGAGCAAGAGAAACGGAGAGAAGAAGAAATGCAGGAAAAACAAAGTCTCTTTCGAACCAAGTTAGAGAAAGAAGACGACGAGTTGGATTTTAGAGAAACGTTTCCAGGCTTCCAGCAGGATTTTCTGGAACTCGTGGAAATATTTCCAAGTTTCCAACAGGAGTTCCCAGAACTTGGGAAAATTTCACAAAACACCTCGAACGAAACAGAACTCTTCTCTGAAATAATATCTTTGAAAGATGTTAGAAAGATTGAAGAAATTCATTGGAATATTTTGAGAATTTCTAACCGTGGTGAACGAAACTCGAGCAGTCCAGAATGTTCAAAAACTAGAACCAGAAAGTCTGGGAATAATTTAAAACATTCTGATGCCTGCCGGGAGGCTAACTTTATCGAACCATTGACTCAGCGATTCGAAATGCTTGGGTTCTCGATAGAAAAGTTACCAGAAAATTTATCGTCCAAATTATTATGCAGTTTGAATGTGTTGATCGCGCAGAAATCCAATGCTGTGAATCAGATGGGTAATCGTGACGTTTACGATTTCTATAGGGATTCAAACATTCCGGAAGTTGAGGAGTGTCAACCAATTGTCGAAAAACTTTCCGAGAGGATCAACAGCTTTCTGATCGAATGGTCGGAAAATCCGCTTTTGAATTCCATCAAAGTAATCATCGAAAGAATTCTCAGTTTTTCAATTACATCGTCGTTGTTGAGATTTTTGGTAGGCATCGAGTTACTGTTGACGAAGATCCAACAATGGGAAGAAAATGCACGTTACGATGTTAGTCTTGCAGAGTTCATTGAATTATTTGGCAAAAAGATTCTCCATTGGAGGAAGCTCGAGATCTCAAGATGGAAGGACTCATTAGAGATCCTTGAAGATGATTTGAGAACCGAGGCTTCGCGATGGTGGTTCTTTTTATTCGATTTGGTAGATCAATATCTTCTTGCAGATATCAAAGAAACAGAAGACGCTGAAGAAGAAATAACAGATATCGAACAAATGGAAGATGACGAGGTACAAGAAAGTTCAAAGAAAATTGAAAATTTTTCAAAGGAGAAAATCACAGAAAGCTTGGAACGCTTTTTAGCAGAATCGCCATTGATTGAATTCGAATCGAGACTTCAGTCAATCTATCTTTTTTATCAACACATTGGTCAATTCAAAGAAACTGTGAAAGAAAAAGAATTGTCTGCCATATTTTGGAACGTTTATCGTTACTACAGTCAATTTTTAAACGACGTTGAAAATAAAATAAATACCTTGAAAGAGCCTATTGCTAAAAAATTAAAGGACACGATCAAAATTACAAGGTGGAACGATATTAGCTATTGGTCTGTAAAGAACACCGCCGAAAAGGTACGCAGAAGTTTGCACAAATTTGTGAAAGAATTCCGGAAAGGTCTTCAAGAGAATGTTGCTGCTTATTTGACGTTGAAGACAAAAACAGAAATGTTGGAAATCAGTTCTAGAAGGTATCTTGATTCTTCGGATTTTCTGATCGACCTGGAGCTTGGAAAATTAAATAAAATTGAAAGGATAGCTCGTAAAGCTCGTCAGTTTTGCCAAAACATCATTCTTAAGAGCAATTATTCCGAAATTCGAAAGGATGTCGAGATTTTTATAGAAGACACTCTTGAGGAGAGTAGAAGGCTCACAAATTTGGAAGTTGATAAAACCCTGACGAAATGCAAGCAACAGGCACAGTTAAAGAGCATGCTCCAACAGAAGAGAATGGCACTGGCGAATTATTTCAAAACATTGAGTCAAATTGGACTTTCGTATCGAATTGGTCTCTTAACTTGGAAAAATAGAAAATATGAGATCACGAGCTTCTCATCGACGCCATTGGATTTACAGCAAGTTCAGAGATTCGAATTGAAGAAAAGCTTAAACGATAGTGTCGACAAAGGTTTGATGGAACAATGGTCTGGCTGTGACAAGTACTATTACGAATCCCTGATTAAATTCAATTTTCTGGATGGTATACTAAATTCTGGGAAAAGTCGACTTACGATCCAAAATGCCGAACGTTGCCGTGGATTTTCAGCTCATCTTATTTTGCTGGCTCATCAACAGAAAGAGACAATCGCTAATTTCTTTAAACATTTTCTTCCGTTTAAAATTCAATTGTTAAATTTTGTTCTAATGTTTGACGATGCAACAAAGACAATCGATGCTTCAAAATCTTCAAATGAAAATGACAAGTTGGAGATGACAGAAGATAACGTTTCTAAAATGTCAAAGAAATTGAATATACCTAAACAAAAAGATGTGCAAATTCTCGTGCAAAATTTCCAAGAGTTGTTAAAAATGTTACAAATCTCTACGAAACAAATTGTTGTCTTCTTGGAAAGTTGTCCAGTAGAGTCTCTTGGAGAAGAAAAGCTTCTTGATTTAAATGAAACTACAACGCCGATTTTAAAAGAAAAAAATGTTGCAGCGGATTCGATTATTTCGATGAAAAACTCCCTAAACCTAATCAAGAACATGGCGAATGAACTGAACTCGTGGATGGTGATATCAAAAATAATTGAAAAATCCGGCCAAATTTTCTTCTTTCATCGAAGACATATTGATTTTATTAAAGCAAGTTATCAGAAGATCAATGAAGTGAGACAGAGATTTATTGATCTTGGTTCTATTTTCACAGCGGATCATCCAATCACCGAGAATCTTGATTTTATGGTAGGAAGAATTAACGAAAGCATCGAGTTCTTTGAAACAATATCCAGTACGTCGGTTGAAGAATCAGATAAATCTGACAACGTGGAAGAGTATGAAAGAAATTTAGACACCTTCATCACACAAATTCTTCTTGTCGTTCAAAGAAAGCTTCAAGACAGCCAAAAGTCGAGTGAAGAAGCAATTAACCCCGAGGAGTCGGTTGAAGAAAGTTTCGAAAAGAACTTCATAACGGAAAAATTAATAGAATCTTTAAAAAAAACTATTCCAGATTTACGATTGAGCGCAATATCACAAATCTTTGGGAAGTTGCTGCAAACTATCTACGAACTAGATGTTAAATCTGCGAATTGTTGCATCAGGTAAATGTTAACAAGTACATTATACGTATTTGCTACGTTACTTTTTTTTCTTTGATTGTTTTTTCTTTAGTATTATGTTACTTCGTTTATAGTTTTATCAAACTCAACACGTAACCTAGGGTTACTATACACCATGTTAGAAACGATCCTCATTTACTTCTTTGTTTTAGAGGCGTGTTTTATAATCTTTGAGTAGCAAATTTCTAACTAATTTGTTTTATGGTTATTATCATTTTTTATCTAAGCCACATCCTCCCTTTGGATGGTTTCAGGTTTTCATCTATTTATAACAATTAAATAGAGTCAGTCAGTAATTAATAGATATTAGTAATATAGTATATTTATAATATACAAGTGTCATCTTCATAGTTTTCAGAGCTAGTAGCTGAAATAACATAGTTTAATGTTTTATGTTATTTTTTTAGGTCACTCTTGCAATACCTACCTTTAATGAAGCAATATGCCCTTTTCCTTCACTATTACTTGCACGAACAAGTGGCTTCATTCCGTCTGACTTGCAAATTTGTATATCTTCAACTAAATGTCTTCCTCGATTTAGCAAGAAATGGTTTTTGTCAACAAGATGATACGAATGCTTGTGAAGACGATCAAAAGGGTGATACATCCGAAGGAGGTATGGGATTAGCCGATGGCGAAGGTAAAAAAGACGTTTCTGATAAAATCGAGTCGGAAGATCAATTAGAACAAACAAAAGGTCCAAACGAGGAAGAAGAAGATAGCGAGAAAAAAGATATGAAGGAAGAAGAAGGTGGTATTGAAATGTCAGAAAATTTTGATAGCCATTTACAAGATCTTGAGCAGGACGAAGAAGATAAAGACAACGACGAAGACGACGATCTTGAAAAAGAAATGGGCGAAACTGATGAAAACGCCGAGAAGCTTGACGAAGAAATTTGGAAAGATGATGAAAAAGATGAGGAAGACGAGGAAGACAATGACGGTAAAGATGACAAAAAAGAGGAGATCGGAAGTGGTCAGGAAATAGGCGAGGAATCGTTGAGTGCGAAAGATGGCAATGAAGATAAAAATAAAAACAAAGATCAAGAGGAAGAACAAGAAGGTCAAAGAAAAGAAGAAGAGAAAAAAGAAATTAATGAATTCGAAGAGCCTGAAGTGAATGAGGATCAAATAGACCCTTATCATGGAAAATATCAACCGGAAATTGAACCAGAACCGTTTGATCTTCCGGAAGATATTAATTTGGATGATGAAATGAAAGAAGACAAGGAAAACGAAAACGAGGAAAATCCTTTTGATATCGATGAAATGAAACAGTCTAAGATTCCGGAAGAGACAGAAGCTGAGGAGTCTACAGAAAACGAAACTCAAAAAGAGGAGGAACAACCGTATTCGAGTGACAGTGAAGACAATACAGAAGTAGATGAAGATTCAAAAGTGGATGGCGATAAACGAAAAGATGAAAAAAATACAGATATCGAGGAAGACAAATTGAATGATACGCAAGAACAGAATGAAGAGGAGGACAGAGAAACGGAGAAAGAGAAAGTGTCCCCTAGCCTGGATGCAAGTAGCAAAGAAGTTGATGCCTCGCAAGAAACTGAATCTAGAAAAGATGGTTCTCGAGATGCAGTAGAAAGTCAGTCGAATGAAGAAAATTCCGAAATTAGTCCTAATGAAATTAACGCGGATGAAAATAAAGATAAAGGTAATTTAACTATATATTTTAAAACTGTATCGTACATTTTTTTCATTAAGAAATTTACTCGGTATACGATACAATTATTCTTAAATTACAAATTAAACAATCAGTTAGATATAATTAATTTAGGCGAAAAGTATAATAACTTATAATAATTGAAAAAACATTATATTTAATTTTGAATAAATAATTTACTTTCGCTTTTGCTAACTGTATTCAATATTTTGTGATGTTTGATCACTTCTTGCAAAAGGATATTTTAGATAAGTTAACATAGTTTTAATAACAGGAAGAAACATTTTTTTAATTTAAATTTAATCAAGGTTTAGTCTATTTTTAACAGCGATACTTTATCATGTCATTAAAGGGACTGGTCAATCGCAAGTGGAAGAACGTGAAGGGCATTCGGGTTCTAAAAACGAAAAGAGTCTTCCTATTTCCGGTGAAAAAGACCTTTCGACCTCGATTGAAAAACGAAAAAAACCAGGCCAGAGTGACGAAAATCGTAGTTTGCTCGATGATGAAGTTCAGCCCTCGGCTAAAAAGTTAAAAACAGCTTCTTCAATGCATCAGGAATTAGACGATAGCATTCAGGAAGAAAATGAATCTGAACGTGACGGTGCAACAGAAACTTACGAGCACATTAAGAATACGGAAAAGTTTGACGATTTTGTATTTGATGCTGCGACTGAAGAACAGATAAAAAAACAAGCATCGAATCTAGAAGAAGGTAAATTTCTTTCACTAACGTGTTTTATTTTCGATTATATTATATATTACAAATTACGTAAATGTAATTATTACATATAAGTTGTTGTCTTATACCTTTAATGAAACTCATATTAATCTAGTATTCACAAATTAAGTATATATGTTTATATGATTAACATTTTGTGACTTACGTGCTAATTTATTTTTTATACACACATATTAGTTTGAAACAAATAGATGTATTTATTGAATCATCAATACTTTTACTAATTAATCAATTAATCAAATTTAGATCAAAATGATCAAATGGATGATAAACCGGATGATGACATTGAAATGCACGAGGACGATCCAAAAGCAGAAGAAGAAGAGGACAAAGTGGAGAGAGAACATGCTTTAAAGATATCTGAAAATAAGAAAGAGAAGGTAACAGATGTCAAAGGTGAAAGATCGAATGTTATTGAAGAGATTGAACTAGGAGGTGAAGTTGAAGGTGAAACAATAGAAACAACTCGTGTTTTACGCGGAAACGAGTCTACTTTTCATACAAAATTGTCAGAGACTCAGATCAGCGATGTATTAGTGGATGATATTGTAAAAAAGAGGTCCGAAATCGAATGTTTGCTTAATGTATGGTCTCAACAATCAACATCCACCGACGCAGCAAATGCTTGGAGTTCAATAAGCGCATTAACAGAATCAGCTGCCAGGGAATTGTCAGAAAAATTACGATTAGTTTTAGAACCAACATTAACGACTCGCTTGAAAGGCGACTACAGAACTGGTAGGCGTATAAACATGAGAAAAGTGATCCCCTATATTGCTAGCGAATTCCGAAAGGATAAGATTTGGTTGAGGCGCACAAAACCAGCGAAGAGAGACTACCAGATCGTTCTAGCAATTGATGATTCCAGTAGTATGGCTGATAATCACTCAAAGGAATTAGCTTTTGAATCTCTCTCGTTGATCGGCAAGGCTATGACTTATTTAGAGGTTGGTCAACTTGCGGTTATTAATTTTGGAGAACGAGTGAATATCCTTCATCGTTTCGGTGAAAACTTTACAGAAGAAAGTGGCGCAAGGTGTGTTCCAGAACATACTACTTAAAAATGTAGTTTTACTACTTACTAAGAAATAGTTAATGATAAAATTAACAGGATTTTGAAGAGAAGAATGTTTTCATAGATACTTTTGAAACATTGATTGTAAATAATGTCTATAGTAAATTGAATTTTCAGGTTGATTCAAGAAATGAGATTTGAACAGAAAAAGACCATGATTGGCCAGTTACTCGACTTTACAATAGAAATGTTTATGACTCAAGGAAATTGTTCTGATAATGCAAAACTCTTGACCATTTTATCAGATGGTAGAGGAATATTTTCCGAAGGAATAGAGAAGGTAAACACAGTTGTGAGAAGAGCCAAATTACTGAACATTTTCCTTGTTTTCATAATTGTTGATAATCCTCTTAACAAGGTAAGATATATTCAGAAATTTATTGACAATGTGTAGGTGAAACTACTTAATTTATTAAAATTCATGACTGCTAATTAAATTATTTTTTAGGATTCAATACTCGACATAAGAATGCCAGTTTTTGAAAGTGGAAAATTATTGAGCATTCGTTCCTACATGGACAACTTCCCATTTCCATTTTACATTATCCTCAGAGATTTGGATACCCTACCTATTGTACTAAGTGATGCGTTACGACAATGGTTTGAAATTGTTGGCAGAATTGACACGTAAATATCGTTTTCAGTGTCTATGTTTTACGCTTCTACATTTCATATTTATTGTAAACTTTTGTTACACTTTACTTGTGTAAATACAAAATGAATTTTCTGTAATTTTTTATTTTTAACTTCGTGCAGAAGCACAAATCCAAAAATAATTTAATTTGTTCAAAATTTAAATAATCAGAAAAGCACAAGTGCCGCTATCTACGGCAAAACGCCCAAGTTTGTCGAGAAATAGTTCGTTTACAAAGCGCTAGGTGGCGGCATAAGTATTGTTAGACTGTGTATTCGAATGTAGCTGAAAAAATGTAAATTTTTCATAAAAAAATGCGCATTAAGATTGCGTTTAGAGATATACACAGAATGCGTGTTATATGTGTAAGGGTCAAATAGAATTTTCACATACAATTTTATGTAAAAAACTTTACGTATAAGTTTTACTAATCCTTACATTGTAATACACGTTCTAAATATACCTACTATACGTAAGACATTACAAATAAAATATATTTTGGACTTACATTCTGTCAGACATCCTATGTACACCTTTAAATGCATTATTCATTCCTATTTTTTATGAAACATTTATATTTTCACACAATTGTTCTCAATTATGATAAATAAACATCAAGTTATAGCGATATCTGTGAAGAGGAACGGTTTCTGAAAGATACTGGAATTACTCATAGTGAATTTATTTTATACAAGTTTTATACATTCTTACACGGTACAAAACTTTTCAATATCGTAATATAATATTCTAAATTCGCAGCCAATTATCTCGATACTAACCGCGACGAAGAATTATTGTTCGTCACGAGTAATACCGATTACTAGATCTCACTACGTGAAGGCTGCTGCGAGCGGAGATCCGAAGGGAGATAGATGAAATCAAAGTTCCATCGATCTCTCTCGTTTTGTTCTGCCAAGCAATTACACGGTTGGACAAAGTGGGGAAAAATTGGGAAAGACGCGTCGCGAACCGTAGAGTTAGTCCTACTAGGTCGACCCCGTTTACCCTTAGCGGGCTCCATTCGGGAGGAAGTGGCAGAGGCCGCCGAAAGGAGTGTCCTATTTCTCCATAACTCCGCGCCGTAAGCACGTAAGCGTGGACACGGCTTACGGAGGATTACAATAGAGAGGGTCTTCTCCTGCGATTGGTGA
This sequence comes from Ptiloglossa arizonensis, assembly GCF_051014685.1. Lineage (NCBI taxonomy): Eukaryota > Metazoa > Arthropoda > Insecta > Hymenoptera > Colletidae > Ptiloglossa > Ptiloglossa arizonensis. Next base: position 4,662,872 of record NC_135049.1, read on the forward strand.
CTTCCACAGAGACAGAGATAAAATACCTCCCTCTGTGTTCGCAACATCTACCTCCGGAAGTGGACGCATCAGAAGAGACGACAACTGACCATTCGGACCAGCTACACGGCGTCACTTGTTTATGCAACAAGCAGAGGTGATCCGGTTGGGAAACGAGGAAGCAAGTAAAAATAAGCTAAAGATTGGATAATTGTTTGGCAGATTACATATGTTCGTATTAAAGATCCCGCGGCGGCTGCGATGAAAGAGTCCTCTTCATTCTTCGTTCTTCGTTTTTTCTTTTTCGTTCTTTGTTCTTCCAGTAGATCTACCAAAGAGAAATAAATTAAAAAAAGACAAATATGAGATTAAACAAGGCACGATAGAAAATTGGGTACAATAAGCATGAAGTACATGATATAAATTAGAAGGCACGCAAATAATGAAAGTAACAAGAAACATTCCTAACAAAGAAGAAACGAAATTTGTTAATGGTTTATTAGTCATAACAATGGTAACAAAGGAAATAAACGAAGCAGTGACAAATAATAAACATGGAAAAACAAGTATAAATTAAAATCAGAGAATAAATACTGATATGTCAGTAAAAAAAAACGAAAAAAAAAAAAAATTAGAGAATGGTCGCCACTACTAAACTCCGCATATCAGCGGTCACTACCAGTAAGTAAGGGGTCAACCGACATCCATGGAAGTTTGTGCAGAGTCCACGTGTCCCGGATGAAGACGTCCATCCACCTCGGGATGGATTGAAATTTTCGGCAACAAAAACTCCTTTTATACCCACCACAATGTAACTTAGCGTTACTTCAATTGTCATTGTTCGATCTAACTGAATATTTCAAGGAATTAATGGTTTTTAAGTCATTATTTTTACTCGGACATTGTTAATAATTGTTTAAACTGTGGTCCTACGACAGTTGTTAATAATTATGATAAATAAGCATTAAGATGTTGCGAAATCTGCGGAGGCGAACGGTTTCAGTGAATATTTATTTCCGCAATTGTTTTTAATATTTTTGCATGGTTCGTATATTAATGTTACAATATGCATCTTATCTAAGCATTATAAATGATTAATTTGTCTATAGAAATTCATTTTGATCGAGATTCGAAGTGAAAGCTGGTTTTTGACATTTTTCTAAAAATTTTAAAACATGGAAAGTCATAATTGTTTACTAGACATATTAATTAAACATTTATTTTATTCAGATAAGGGGCACAATAAGGGTAAAAGCTCCAACTTCTACATTATATTTTTTTCGTAAAATTTGTTTCCTTTGTATAGAGATAGACAAAGTTGAAATTCCACGATAGATTCTTTTGCAGGTGCCTCACGACGATAAATTTTATGTCTAGCAAAGTAATTAATTATACTTTGGCTCTATTATCCAACACATGCCACGCCTACGTGTACTGTCTAAATTACAAGAATTAAACAATTATTCAATTAATGTATCCAATAAACAATGAAGTCCAATAAATAATGTATACTTCTTTACGAAAACAAAACTTTTTAACATGAGGTGTACCTAAAATGTGTATTGCAATGTAAATGTTAAAATGTAATTTTCCCTAATTAATGAGAAATAAATTATGCTTTAATAGTTGAACTTCTTAAGCTTGTTACAATGTTAAGGTCAAAAATTATAAATTCCTCTTAAATAACCAGGAAAAATGATGGTTGTACGGGTATGATTTAAGCATAATAAATTAATTTTTGACTCATAATTGCGTGCAGAAGCACAAATGCAAAAATAATTTAAGTTGTTCAAAATTTAAATAATCCGAAGAGCACATTTGCCGCCATCTACGGCAAAACGCCCAAGTTTGTCGAGAAATAGTTCCTTTACAAAGCGCTAGATGGCAGTATAGGTACTGTTAGATGTGTGAAAAAATATAAAATTTTCATAAAAAAAGCGCATTAAGATTGCGTTTAGAGATATACACAGAATGCGTGTTATATGTGTAAGGATCAAATAGAATTTTCACATACAATCTTATGTAAAAGAACTCTACGTACAAGTATTATTTGAACCTTATATTATATTTCACGTTTTAAGTATACCTCCTTTACGTAAGACCCTACCTGTAAATTATATTTTGCACTTATATTCTAACAGACTTACTATGTACACCTCTAAACGTAATGTTTTTTAATATTTTTTATGAATAGTTTATATTCTGTCAGCTACATTCTAATGCTTTATTAGTTGTAACTGGATAGTTTGATACAATCAGAGACGCAAAAGTTTTAAATTTCTATTAAATAATGAGAAAAATGATTGTTGTACGGGTATGATTTAAACATCGTAAATTAATTTTTGACTCATAATTGCGTGCAGAAGCACAAATGCAACAATAATTTAATTTGTTCAAAATTTAAATAATCCGAAAAGCACAGGTTCCGCCATCTACGGCAAAACGCCCAAGTTTGTCGAGAAATAGTTCCTCTACAAAGCGCTTGATGGCAGTATAGGTACTGTTAGATCGTGTTTAAAAATATAAAATTTTCATAAAAAAGGCGCATTAAGATTGCGTTTAGAGGTATACACAGAATGCGTGTTATATGTGTAAGGATCAAATAGAATTTTCACATACAATCTTATGTAAAAAAAACTCTACCTATATATATATAAGTATATAATTTGTTCAAAATTTAAATAATCCGAAAAGCACATTTGCCGCCATCTACGGCAAAACGCCCAAGTTTGTCGAGAAATAGTTCCTCTACAAAGCGCTTGATGGCAGTATAGGTACTGTTAGATCGTGTTTAAAAATATAAAATTTTCATAAAAAAGGCGCATTAAGATTGCGTTTAGAGGTATACACAAAATGCGTGTTATATGTGTAAGGATCAAATAGAATTTTCACATACAATCTTATGTAAAAGAACTCTACGTACAAGTATTATTTGAACCTTATATTTCACGTTTTAAGTATACCTCCTTTACGTAAGACCCTACCTGTAAATTATATTTTGCACTTATATTCTAACAGACTTACTATGTACACCTCTAAACGTAATGTTTTTTAATATTTTTTATGAATAGTTTATATTCTGTCAGCTACATTCTAATGCTTTATTAGTTGTAACTGGAAAGTTTGATACAATCAGAGACGCAAAAGTTTTAAATTTCTATTAAATAATGAGAAAAATGATTGTTGTACGGGTATAATTTAAACATCGTAAATTAATTTTTGACTCATAATTGCGCTCAGAAGCACAAATGCAATAATAATTTAATTTGTTCAAAATTTAAATAATCCGAAAAGCACAGGTGTCGCTATCTACGGCAAAACGTCCAAGTTTGTCGAGAAATAGTTTGTTCGCAAAGCGCGAGATGACGGAACAGGTGCTGTTAAGACCGCATATTCGAATGTAGCTGACAAAATATAAACTATTTATAAAAAATATAGAAAAATATTGCGTTCAGAGATGTATATAGTTTTTTACATATGTTGTATGTGAAAATTCTATTTGACCCTTACAAATATAACACTCATTCTGTGTATTCCCCCAAATGCGATATTTATGCGTATTGTTTATGAAATGTTTATATTTTGTCAGCTACATTCGAATACGCGATTTAACAGTACCTTTCCCGCCATCTAGCACTTCGCGAACGAACTATTTCTCGACAAACTTAGGCGTTTTGCCGTAGATGGCGGCAAATGTGCTCTTCGGATTATTTAAATTTTGAACAAATTATATACTTATATATATATAGGTAGAGTTTTTTTTACATAAGATTGTATGTGAAAATTCTATTTGATCCTTACACATATAACACGCATTCTGTGTATATCTCTAAACGCAATCTTAATGCGCCTTTTTTATGAAAATTTTATATTTTTAAACACGATCTAACAGTACCTATACTGCCATCAAGCGCTTTGTAGAGGAACTATTTCTCGACAAACTTGGGCGTTTTGCCGTAGATAGCGGCACCTGTGCTTTTCGGATTATTTAAATTTTGAACAAATTAAATTATTGTTGCATTTGTGCTTCTGCACGCAATTATGAGTCAAAAATTAATTTATGATGTTTAAATTATACCCGTACAACAATCATTTTTCTCATTATTTAATAGAAATTTAAAACTTTTGCGTCTCTGATTGTATCAAACTTTCTAGTTACAACTAATAAAGCATTAGAATGTAGCTGACAGAATATAAACTATTCATAAAAAATATTAAAAAATGTTACGTTTAGAGGTGTACATAGTAAGTCTGTTAGAATATAAGTGCAAAATATAATTTACACATAGGGTCTTACGTAAAGGAGGTATACTTAAAACGTGAATTATAATATAAGGTTCAAATAATACTTATACGTAGAGTTCTTTTACATAAGATTGTAGGTGAAAATTCTATTTGATCCTTACACATATAACACGCATTCTGTGTATACCTCTAAACGCAATCTTAATGCGCCTTTTTTATGTAAATTTTATATTTTTTCACACATCTAACAGTACCTATACTGCCATCTAGCGCTTTGTAAAGGAACTATTTCTCAACAAACTTGGGTGTTTTGCCGTAGATAGCGTTACTTGTGCTTTTCGGATTATTTAAATTTGTTATGCTTAAATCATACCCGTGCAACCATCATTTTTCCTTGTTATTTAAGAGAAATGTATAATTTTTGACCCTAACATTGTAACAGGTTTCCAAGTGCAACTGTTGAAGCAAGATTTACTCGTCATTATTAAGTGAAAATTACAATTTGAAATTTACATATCATTACATGTTCTAAGTTGACCTCATGTTAAGAATTGTATTTTTCCTAAAGAGTATGTAAACATATTACAATAAGACATGTATGTAGAACGCCTTTTAAAAAATAGGGGACGATAGTAGGGGCTACAGAAATTAACTTTAATCGAAACTCGATGTAAAATAAGGTTTTTCACATAGTGTTTGAGTAAACAGTGTTATAAAATATGGGAAGTGTTCATTATTTATTACATTCATTCTTTGAATATTTGTTTAATTCTTGTAATTTAGGCAGTACACGTAGTCGTGGCGCATGTTGCATAATAGGGTCAAAATATAATTAATTACTTTGTTAGCATAGAATTCATCGTCACGAGTATCTGCAGAACAATCTATCGTGTAATTTCAGTTTTTGGAATTTATGGTCTTTCAAATTTATCTGTCTTTGTACAAAGGAAACGATATTCTTACGAACAAAATGTGGTGTAAAAGTTGGAGCTTCTAGACGCATTGTGTCCTTTATCAGTATAAAACCAATGTTATATTAATGTTTCTAGTAAACGATCCATGTTACAAAATTACTTTCCATGTTATAAAATTTTAAGGAACATGTCAGAAACCAACTTTAACTTCGAATCTCGATGAAAATTAATTTCTATGGGCAAATTGATCATTTACAAACATGCACAAATAGGATGTATATTGTAAAATCCATATTCGGAATATGCATAAATGTTAGTAACAATCACGGAAATGGAGAACATTCACTGAAACTGTACACCGTCATAGATTTTGATCGTAGGAGCGACAACGTACTACCGGCGGAGCGAGGATGTAAACACATCGTGCCTTTTTCTCGTGGACAGATAATATACGTAGAGCGATATTTTACCAGGAACCGTAACATTCCTCCGTAATAATTATTCCCGGTATTTGTTAAGTCCGAGTTGACGGACTTCATCGCTAGTTTGTAATTAAGTTTAATTTCATCTACATAGATACATGTAGAGTGATATTTTACCGGGAATTCTAACATTCCTTCGCAATAGTTATTCCTGTTATTTGTTAAGTCCGAGTTGACGGACTTCATCGCTCTTGTCACCTTTTCCTCCTGTTCCGCCGCTTTCTCGCCTCCAATCTCTATGTGACTTTTTCTCGCTTTTCCGCTAGAGGCATATTACGTTGGACTTTTTCTTTCCAGGAGGCCGCGAAGAGGGATACGTCGTATTTGTTAGCGGATACAACGGCTTCTCTGTCGCTTGTGCTTGCCTTCTGAATACGTTTCCCGTCTGCAAACCCGCCGAGCGAGGCCAGTATCTCGTCAAGCGAACCAGTGGCTGGAGTTGCTCCCTTTTACTTGCTTTTCTGTATCTATCTGGAGAAACGTATATGTATAACCCCGCATTAGTCACGCTCGTTGGAGCTTCTTTCTTAGCGAATCTCTCCGTCGTAGACGCGCCTGGCATTAAGTGGGTCGGATACAGTCCAGGTAAGAAGGGACAGGAGGTTACGCCTCCTTTCGATCTTCCTGTTTTCCACCTTCGGGAACCGTATCCTCGAAGATACCTTGCTGCTCGACACGGTAAAATGAAAGCATCTAGATTTAATGGGCCGGCTTGGTGCTGCCTCTTTCGGTCAGAAACAGAGCTGCATGATTATCGAGTAGAACGTACATTTTCTTTCCAAGAAGATCGAGATCTTTTTAATCGTCGTCGGACATCGTTGGCGTTGAAAATAATTCGTTGGAACAATTCGATTGTAATATTCTGGTTTAAAGACGGTGAGAATAATTGGGATTCAAGGTTGCTCGACTTGATGATGCAGTATCTTCTTTGTGCGAGTAGTTTGGTACAACGTTGCGATTAAAATTTTCTCGAAACTCGATTAAATTATTCATTACTTTAACCATGTTGTATAAGCTGAAAACATAATTGAATTGGACGTTTATTACAAGTGGTGAATAATAAATGATAAAGACCATAGTTTCAACAATTATTAACAATGTCCTAGTATAATTAACGGTTTAAAATATCATTTGGTTGACGTATTCTTCGTTCGCGATGGAATTTTTCATTAAAGGCCCAACCGACATTGTCAAGGTTAGACATATCGATTATAGATTCACAAGTGTTCATCGCGATGATTTTTCTATCTAGAAAAGCGATTAATTGAATTTCGGCACTTTTAAGCAACAGATACGACTTCTACGCGTATAGTGTAAATTATAAGAATTAAACAAATGTTAAATTAATGAATCTAATAAACAATTGTTACTTTCCATGCTTTAAAACATTACGAAACACGTTTTAACATCGAGTCTCGATCAAAATCAATTTCTATAAGTTTCTTAATCATTTGTAGTGCATAAATAAGAAGCACATTCTTCGATTAATATTGGGAACATGCATAAATGTTAATAACAATCGCGTGGATGAACAAACATTTACCGAAACAGTTTGCCCTCGCAAATTTCGCAATATCTTGATGTTTAATTATCATAATTATTAATAACCGTTGTAGAACCGTAGACTAAACAATTATTAACAATGTTCTAGTATAAATAATAGCTAAAAAGCTATCAATTTTTTGAAATATTTCGTTAGGTCGAACAAAGACAATCGAAGTAACGGTAAGTCACCTTGCTTGGGGGATATATAGCCCCCCCACAATTCTCAAAAATTTCATTCCAGCAGGAGCCTCCGAGGTGGACGGATTTCTTCATTTAAGGTACCTGGACCCACCGCGGACAGCAATGGACACCGGTTACCCTCTTGGTAACCGGCACTGACCGCCGATGGGCGGTGGTCAGTAATGGCGACCATCTAATTTTTTCTCCTTTTTTTTTTTTACATATTTACTTCTTTCTTTTGTACTAACTTGCTAATTTTAATTCGTACTTGTTTTTCCATGATTATTTCTTTGTCACTGTTTCCTTTATTCTATTGTTGGCATTTATTTAATCATTCCCAATTTTCAATTCGTTTCTCTCAGTTCAAGCACATCGGCAAACGAAGAAAGAAGAAAGAAGGATACACACTCATCGCAACAGTCTCTTTACTCATAAGCTTAGACTAAGTTAGTTTTAAGGCCACCATGTACAAATATCTGTGATCTGCCGAGCAATTATCCAATCTTTAGCTTATTTTTGCTCGCTTGCTCGTTTCTCAGTCCGGCCACCTCTGCTTGTTGCATAAGCAAGTGACCGGCCGTGTAGCTGGTCCGAACGGTCGATCGCCGTCTCTTCTGGTGCGTCCGCTTCCAGAGAGAACATGCTGCGAACACAGGGGCAGGTGTTCGCATCGGTCCCTGCGGAAGCCCTTGTGCCATAAGACCCTCTCTTCGTCATCCTTCGTGAGTCAGGTCCACGCTTTGCGTGGTTCCTGACGCGGAGTTGGGAGAAACGGGGCACTCTATATGAGTGGACGGCGTCGTGCATTTCCTCTTTAATCGGGCCCACTGAGGGGAAACGGGATAGACCTAGTAGGACCAACTGCACGGTTCGTGTCGCGTCTTTTCCAATTTTGCCTAATTTTTCCATAATGTAATTGCTTGGCAGAACTAAACGAGGAGATTGAAGGAACATTGTTCCTTCCATCTCTTTGGTTTAGTATCTTCGTTTGTATTGCGTGTCGAGGGAGATCGATGGAACTTTGATTCCATCTATCTCTCTCCGGGTCTCCGCTCGCAGCAACCTCCACGTGGTGAGACCTGGTAATCGGTATTACTTACGACGAACAATAATTATTCGTCGTGGGTAGTACCGAGCTAATTGGCTGCGAATTTGCAATCGTTAGTTAATATATAAGAAACAATTGAATACTTTAAGACACAACATGCGATAGACCGCTCACAATGCGTCTGAATGTTTGAGTATGATAATGAAATGAAAGAATTCAATTGTATGTCAGATGTAACGAGGTCTTTGAATAAATTCATTTCGAGTAACAACAGAAGCTTTCTTTATGCCTATTATTTGCTTCCATTTCCTTAACCCGATCCTATTATATTGCTGAAACTACCTGAAATAATAACTCCACGACTATTATATACTCCTGATACCAAAGTCCAAAATCAGCGAAAAATTTTCGTAAATATTCAGAAATTCATTGGAAAATCCCACAAAATCTCAATTCGCGGTAAATTCTTGGAATTTCACGTCAGGTCAAAAAATCCCTGGAATAAGAATACCTTCGCGAGTATTATGTTCTCCTGTTACCAAAGCCCAAAATCGACGAAAAATCTGGAAAAAGTTCCGAAATTCTTTCGAAAATCCCGCAAAATGTCAATTCGCGGAAATTCTTGGAATATGACGTCATTTCTGAGAATCCGTGAAATAAGAATACCTCCTCGAGTATCATGTGCTCTTGATACCAAAGTCTGGAAGTCGTCGAAAAATTTTAGCAAAAGTTCGAAAATTCATTCAAAAATCCCGCAAAATCTCAATAAAGCTTCTATTTACCCATTATTTGCCACCAATTCCTTAACCGGATCCTATCACATTGCTAAATTACCAAAGTTCAAAATCGTCGAGAAATTTGGCCAATGTTTAGAAATCCATTCGGAAATCACGCAAAATCTTATTTTGCAGATACTTTTGGAATTTGACATTTCCAAAAATCCCCGGTATAGGAATACCTTCTCGATTATCATTTCCTTCCGTTACCAAAGCCAAAAATCGGTGAAAAATTTTAGCAGAAGTTTAGAAATTTGTTCCAAAATCCCACAGAATCTCAATTCGCGGAAATTCTTGGAATTTGACGTCATTTCTAAGAATCCGCGAAATCGTGCCACTTCCTCGCATATCATGTACTCCTGATACCAAAGTCTCGAAATCGACGAAAAATTTTAGCAAAAGTTCGGAAATTCATTCGAAAATCCCGCAAAATCCCAATTCGCGGAAATTCTTGGAATTTGACGTCATTTCTAAGAATCCGCGGAATAAGTATACCTTCTCGAGTATCATGTTCTCCTGTTACCAAAGCCAAAAATCGGCGAAAAATTTTAGCAGAAGTTTGGAAATTTGTTCCAAAATCCCACAGAATCTCAATTTGCGGAAATTCTTGGAATTTGACGTCATTTCTAAGAATCCGCGAAATCGTGCCACTTCCTCGCATATCATGTACTCCTGATACCAAAGTCTCGAAATCGACGAAAAATTTTAGCAAAAGTTCGGAAATTCATTCGAAAATCCCGCAAAATCTCAATTCATGGAAATTCTTGGAATTTGGCGTCATTTCTAAGAATCCGCGGAATCGTGCCACTTCCTCGCACATCATGTGCTCTTGATACCAAGAGTCCCAAAATCGTACATTTTCTAAAATTTATGCCCGAATTTCAACCTTTGGTATCAGGAAAATACTGTCGCCGAGGAGGTATGCATTTCGGTTCCTCAAGTATTAATCAAATGTTAAATTGATATGTCTAATAGACAATTATTTCTTTCCATGTTTTAAATCTTTATGAAACATCTCTTTACTTTGAAGCTCCATCAAAATTAATTGTTATAGGCGAATCAATCATTTCTAATGCATAAAAATGATGCATTTTGTAAGATAAATGTCCGGAACATGCGTAAATGTTAATAACAATCGTGTAACGGAACAAACAATCACTGGAATCATACGGCTTTACAGATTTCGGAATAGCTTGATGTTTATTTATCATGATAAATAACAACTATCATAGGACCATACTTTGAACAATTATTAACAATGTCTTAGTATAAATAATGGCTTAAAATTTCATTTCGTTGAAGTATTCTTCGTTCGCGATGGAATTGTTGTTATTGAGATCGAACCGACATTGTCAAGGCTGGAAATATTTATGGATTCACAAACGTTCAACACGATGATTTTTCTATCTAAAAAGGCGATTAATTGAATTTCGACATTTTTAAGTAAAGGATACTACTTCCACGCGTATTGCGAAAATTATAAGAATTAAACAAATGTTAAATTAATGTATCTAATAAACAATTATTCTTTTCCATGCTTTAAAATTTTACGAAACACGTTTTTACTTCGAATCTCGATCAAAATCAATTTCTATAAATTAGTTTCTATAAATTCTATAAATTACTTAATCATTTGTAATGCATATATAAGATGTACATTGTAATGTTAATATTCGGAACGTGCGTACATGTTAATAACAATCGCGTAAATGAACAAACATTCACTGAAATCGTTCGCTTTCATCGATTTCGCGATATCTTGACGTTTATTTATCATAATTATTAACAATCGTCGTAGGACCGTTGATGAAATAATTATCAATAATGTCCTAGTATAAATAATGGCTTAAAATATCATTTCGTTGAAATATTCTTTGTTCGCGAAGGAATTTTTCGCTGAGATCCAACTGACATTTTCAAGGCTACAGGTATCGATTATCGATTCACAAGTCTTCATCGCGATGATTTTTCTATCTAAAAAAGCGATTAATTGAATTTCGGCACTTTTATGTAAAAAACACAACTTCTACGCGTATTGTGTAAATTATAAGAATTAAACAAATGTTAAATTAATGTATTTAATGAACAATTGTTACTTTCCATGCTTAAAAACTTTACGAAACACGTTTTAACATCGAGTATCGATCAAAATCAATTTCTATAAGTTTCTTAATTAATTGCAATACATAAATAAGATGCACATTGTTCGATCAATATTGGGAACATGCATAAATGTTAGTAACAATCGCGGAAATGAACAAACATTCACCGAAACCGTTCACCTTCAAAGATTTCGATTAGATCGAACAAAGCCAATGGATGAAACGGTAAGTCACCTTGAGGAGGGTATATAAGGAGCCCCCGGTTGTTTGAAATTTCATTGTTCCTGGAGCCTCCGAGGTGGACGGATCTCTTCGTTTTAGGTTTATGGAAGGGGGACCCCCCACCTTGGTAACCGGTACTGGCCGCCGGTAGGCGGTGGTCAGTACTGGCGACCAATCTCTCAATCGTTTCTTTTTTTTTTAATTGTCTCTTTGTCTAATTCATTTCATTTGTACTGTGATTTTAATTTCTACTTGTTTTGGCGTGTTTATTTTTTTTCCACTAACCAAATTCATTTTTATTTTCTATTATGCCATGACTTTAGCTTTCTCCTAGGTTTCTCTTAGATACATTTTCTTAGATGTATCGGAAAACAAAGAACGAAGAGGACTGATGTATTGCGTCCTCCGCGGGACTGTTAATTCTAAGTATAGACTAAGTTAGTTTTAAGGTCACCATGTACGAATATCTGTGATCTGCCGAGCAATTATCCAATCTTTAGCTTCTTTTTGCTCGCTTGCTCGTATCTCAGTCCGGCCACCTCTGCTTGTTGCATAAGCAAGTGACCGGCCGTGGAGGTGGACCGAACGCTCGATCGCCGTCTCTTCTGGTGCATCCGCTTTGAGAGAGAATATGCTGTGAACACAGGGGCAGGTGTTCGCACCGGTCCCTGCGGAAGCCCTAGTGCCACAAGACCCTCTCTTCGTCATCCTCCGTAAGTCAGGTCCACGCTCTGCGTGGTTCCTGACGCGGAGTTGGGAGAAACGGGGCACTCTATATGAGTGGACGGCGTCGCGCATATCCTTGAGAATCGGGCCCACTGAGGGGAAACGGGACCGACCTAGTAGGTGCAACTCCACGGTTCGTGTCGCGTATTTCCCAATTTTGCCTAATTTTTCCATAATGTAATTGCTCGGCAGAATTAAACGAGGAGATCGAAGGAACATTGATTCCTTCTATCTCTGCAGTTAGAATAAGTTAGTTTTAAGGCTGTGATCTGCCAAGCAATTATCCAATCTTTAGCTTACTTTTGCTCGTTTCCTCGTTTCTCAATCCGGTCACCACTGCTTCTTGTACAAGCAAGTGGCCGGCCGTGTAAGTAGTCCGAACGGTCTATCGCCGTCTCTTCCGATGTGTCCGCTTCCAGAGGGGGCATGTTGCGAGCACAGGAGCAGGCATTTTTGCCGGTCCCTGCGAAAGCCTCCAAAATAAGACCCTCTCGTCGTAAAGATGGAGAAACGGGGCACTCCTCTAGGGGAGTGGTAGGCGTCGTTCGTTTTCTCTGGAGTCGGAACCACGGAGGGGAAACGGGATAGACCTAGTAGGACCAACTGCACGGTTCGTGTCGTGTCTTTTCCAATTTTGCCTAATTTTTCCATAATGTAATTGCTTGGCAGAACTAAACGAGGAGATTGAAGGAACATTGATTCCTTCCATCTCTTTGGTTTAGTATCTTCGTTTGTATCGCGTGTCGAGGGAGATCGATGGAACTTTGATTCCATCTATCTCTCTCCGGGTCTCCGCTCGCAGCAACCTCCACGTGGTGAGACCTGGTATAGGTATTACTCGCGACAAATAATAATTCTTCGTCGCGGTTAGTACCGAGCTAATTGGCTGCGAATTTAGAATAGCTCTTATCGTTTAAATGATAAGAATTAATGAATTGTGAAATTAATGTACTTAATGAACAATTAATACTTTCCATGCTTTAAAACTTTAAGAAACAGAAGACCGAAACCGTCAACAACTTCGAATCTTGAATAAAATTAATTCGCTTCAGTGGACACAGCATTGAGACTAAGGGTTCTTTCACACAAACACGCGAGAGTTGAGCATACAAGTGGCGGAATGAAGGCTCTCCCGCTTGCTCGTGTGAAATAGCTCTTATTCTCGATAGCGACTCTCGAGAGTAAAACTCTCAAGGAAATAGTATTACTGGGGAGTTCAACCATTGGATCAGTGACGAAATGTAAATGAGTTTTGGAAGCGGATTTATGTTTTTAACGAGCGCCTGGTATTTCTTATTAAATTTGTAACTATAACGTAACATACGGCTATGAAAACGGCGTAGAAATGTGTAAAAATATGAACGGTGTTTAAATAGTCGATTGTTCTATTGAGTTGTGATTTCATATAAAAAACTTCAGTAAAGAAATAATCAGAATTCTAGTTTCGTGTATAGATCTTCGGTAGTCTAAGAGAACGTTCACGCCCTAATCGTTCAGCCGCATCTCTCGTACTTGCGCCAGTGTTCTTGAGCACTCGCTCGTTTCCCGCCCCCATTATTTTCGCTAGCATGAGGTTGTTTCTGACGTCTGGGGGTCCCTGCTGCTAGGCTAGTATTCCGCATATATTATACACATATAGACATTAGTCGATCTCTCTACGTTTTATTCGCATATACATCTATAGAAACGTTGCTTCGGTCTAGGTTTTCAGTTCAGTACTTTGGCACAAACGTACAAGGATCCTTCTACTCATTTCAAGTTTCTCGTGTATATATTATATCGATACCAACAAAATGTAGAATATTTTATACATTAAATTGAGAATTTATTTCTTCCGATTCTATCTAATATTATTAATTACTCGTACCAAGTACAAAAATAAGACCAGGTTTAAATGCAAGCTGCAAATGATGAATAATGGCTTTAACTCGAGTACGAAGTATACATAATTCAATCTTCACGTAAACTCTATTTAATTATAATCTTCTTTGTTATTCTTTTCACCATTTTATACTATAGCTTATTTTCACTCTAACCCCAATGTATTCGTCTGTATTCTGTATCATTTCCTTTGATTTTTTTATTGTTCTTACATTTTTTCTCTTACTTTCTTTCCACCCTTCATATTGTCTCGTACACTCTTTCACCTCGTCGTTCTCGTCTCTTTTTGTCTTCATCCCTTTTGGTTACCTACAATTACTACGTAGCTATCATCTCAGCTGTTCCGTAAACGCACTGTTTGCATCTCGTTACCGGGATATTTGTTTATGATTTGATACCGCGTTTCTAGGTCATAGCAAATAATATAGATGGTTCGGACGATGGGGCCACTGATTCTAGATAGAACTCAAGAAAATACACTTTGATACTTTCGTTCAATATATACGATGCCTCCGTATTTTGATGTGCCCATTCATCTTTATAATTTGCTATTAAACAATATTATACAATATTACAGACTTAATTATTTAGTTTTCGTTGAATATTGTCAAGTGTGACGTATTTCACAAATCATTCAATGTGAAAATAGTTCCATTTAGAGAAATTTCGAATAATCTTCGATAAGCTCATGTACTTGTACGAGGTTACGTCCTCTGATGGCTTACCTAGTTTGGGTATTAATATAATTTGGGCCATCTTCCAGTAAATTGGGAAGTAACCAACTCTAATTGTCTCATTAAATATGGCGGTTAGTAACATTATTATTTTTTTTTTTTTTTGTAGTTCATTATCTAGCTGATTTTCCGTAGATTGGAAGATATTTGAGTTGAGTTTAGGAAAGAATCGGCTAGACTTGTTTAAAATATTCATTTACAGTTCAATTGGGGAAAACTAAGTTATTCGTATTTTGGTAAAATAATTAATTTGAATTCAGAAGAATAGTAATAACCATGTGATACGAATTTCGAATGATTCTTCTCCGGTCCTTTCCTTCAAATTGTTTAATATCGAGAAATGTTAATCATACAGAGAAATGTTAAACATTGAAAGTTTGACGAGCAATTGCAGGAGCGAACGAAAGCGGATAACACCGCCTGATTCATTTGATTTTCATCCTGTCGAACGAAAAAGGCAATAGAACAGGAAAAGCATCCGAGGAGAGATCGTTCGATTAAACTACCCAACCTCATTTCGCTCGAACGCACGAATGTCGTTAACGAATTTCGTTAACGACTCATGCGATCCTGTCGTCTCGCGAGATTGCTTCCTAGCCTTACTTCAGGTTAGGATCGGAGCGATTTTCCAGTAAAATAGAGAACGTGTTTCCCCACCAATCCCAGCTCTGACGCTTTCGCTACTCGACATTTGCATTCATTTCAATGAAAGCGTACAAACAATCAAACTAGGCACTTGTATATTCGAAATCTGGCTCTTTCTTGCCTAATGTTTTTAATGTGACTTCATTACAATCCATAAAATGTACAGAAGGATGGTGAACGCGTAAAAATACGTAAAATAAACCACCAATATCAAATATCGACCACTTTTTAATAGCTCTGTGCTTCAAGTCGAAATAGGCACAATAGCAGACAGCTGAAAATATTTTTAGGATTCAAGATATTTTCGTATACAAATATTTAGAGTCTAAAGCTTGAAAACTCAAACCCCAAGATAAATCAAATACTTGAGAAATTACAGTCTCTACTAAACAGAAGTATAGGGCAAGGATGTCTTAATTGAATCACTTTCGACATTTTTTGAAATTGTAATATTTCTAATAAACGAATCGAAAATAATCTGATTATTATTATATGTTCATCGAACGAATTTATGATATTAGATGAATTTATTTAAAAAAATAGAGAATACAATCATTCAATTGCTTAATTTAGACGATATTATTGTACACGAAATCTTAAGTAAAAACTGTTCACTACAACCCTTACACCTGTGCTCTTATCATAAGTTCATGCATTCTTCTTCTATATTTTTTTTTTGCTTATATCACGTATATAATTGCTTGTTTGTAAATAATGTTATAAAGAAAGTGTTCCAAATTATTCTTGATTTAATATACTTTCTAAAATGAAGCTGTTATGAAAAGTAAAAGTCACCGATGGAAATCAATTTTTAAAGAAAATTCTTGTCAACTCTCAAAAGAGTGGAATTCTAAATTTGATTTACGATCCATAATTATTAAATTATGTGTCGTTTCTATCGATTCGATTACGATTAACGTCCAACAACTTTCATTCTAATGTCACTTAAGTATTCCAAAGCTTATACTTAGAAATCCTTGTTAAGAATTCACATTGATTTTCGTTAACTTGTCCAGGCGTTTGCGGCAAAGAAAGAAAGACTGTAAAGCTGGTAGGAAGGGTAATGGCTGAGCGAAGAGGGTGAGGGCAGCGCTGAGAGATTTCTAGCTACAATCGTCTGCATTGTTCCTTTTCCTGTCTTCGTCGTCGTCACATAGGGCTTTGTAATTTTAATTATTTCATTAGTGGAAATCCTTCGAATATACAAAGGAGGCGCTACGTAGAAGGTGAGCTACCGACGGTCCCCAAGCTTCAGGGAATTCGTCGTCGTCGGTTCTATTTTTCTTTCACAGACGTTTTCTCTTCTTCGTTCGTCGTTACCTTTTTCCGACAGCTTTTCCTACTTTTGTCTCCAGATTTGTCGACATCCCGACGACTTTACCCATCTAGAAGTCAGCTTCTGTGCCATGTTTCATCAACGATCGATTCAAGTCGGTGCCTTACAAAGAAAATCAACTACGAGTTACAGCAGTGCATTAATTCCCGGTTTACGTCAGATTATAATAAAAGGAAACAAAGAAGGCATTCATTCTCGTCAACTTCGATCATTTTTGGATTTTAATATGGTTCATAATTGTGATGACGAGTCATACGAAAGGGTGCGATTTAAAGTCATACGGCAGCTGACTATCAACGAGACAGAATTTATTAGATTCTCCAAAGCCACAACGAAACGCGACGATATACCATGATGATGATTATCGTAGTGATCGCAGCAGATGCGCGGCTGTCGCGACATTAACCCGTAATAAACCACGGCGTAGATAATCGAATACACGACACGTAACAAGAGCCAAGCGCCTACATCCACGTACAACGTGTCGTGTGGTGCACCAGTAATTTAGGTACCATTGGTTTGGTCAATAGCCAATTCCTATTTGGCTTAGATCCAAGAGGTCAAACAAACCGGTTATGTTACTGCGAAGGGCAAAGAGTAGAGCTTAGAAATCCTCCGAGCACAGGATTCGTTCCTCGATATCTTTTTGTTCCTGTGCGTTACCTCCAGATATGAAAACTTGACCATCCTTCTTCCTATGGTTTGTACCTTACAACATTAAATATAGGATTTCAATCCCCGTTTCTTGACAAACATTTTCTTTTACGGACCTGTTTTTCATTTTGCATTCTTATTTTCTTAGAAGAACACTAAAGTATCGAATAAAGGCAAAGTTCAATGTTTTACCTATTAGCTGTGGGAAAGTTGAATCAGTGAAGAGGAAATATAAAAATTCATAAATTCTCACAGTATTGTTCATTACGGTAAACGACAAATTAATCAATGAAGAGTGATTTGTTATTATTTAATTAGAATATTTTGTTCGGACAACTATGGGGTTGTTGTGAAAAAAGAAGGAACACGATCGTTTTTAACTAATTAGAATTTATACTTACAGTTAATAACAAAACAAAAATATAATTTTAAATGGTTAATCTTTGTAGCGATGTAGGTGCAGAGAACGTACTGTGCAGTAGCGCCATACGTGAACATGTAGAGTAACTAGAGAAAAAAAAATGATGGCGCGTGAAATAAAATTACGGACGGACGTGTTTTATCGCAACACGTCAAATACATGTGAAATAGCATGCAAAAAATAATGCAACATCATGATTTTTCTCTTGTTATTAATTGAAAATAAAATTACGATTAATTAAAAATGATAATCCAAGTTTGGGATATTTGTATAATCAAGTTTGAGTTTTATTCAAAAAGTAAATCGACCGGTGATGAATGGGACACCCTGTACAAAGTTTTGGATGCACCGCGACTGATCATGTGTTCACCACTATTCTCACGATGTGACCTTAGTTGCGTCTTATATGTTTAGTCTCGGGCTCTTTGGCCGCTCAAGCGCAGGTGTTGTGGTCATATTGGAACTTTGGCGATCTTGTACAAAGTCTATATCTAACATATCCTGCATATGCTAGATAGGTCCTGGATGCACTGTGATAGGTTGTGCGTTAACCACCCTCATTCGATGCTAAGTGATTTTCGGGGCATATCTCCTTTTAAACGGATTTGAGGAGCGTCATCACCTCCTCTTACACGGATTTGGGGAAGGTTAGCCCCCCACCCCCGCCCCTGCCCCTAAATGGGTGTCTGTTACTACTCTCGTGTAACGTTCTCTTTATTTAACTTAAAGCGGGGTTGTCTCAGGCTACGTTTACGCTACCATAGAGCGGCTTACAACGAAATTATACGTTGCATTACTCTAGTGGTATAATTCACGAATAAGTCTGTACGTTACAAAGAGATTTACATTAATCCTTTCGGGCCAGAAATTTCAACACAATTTTCAGACGAAATTTCACTATCTAATGATCATTTTTTAAGCTATTATGGACAAATTATAATTGTTCAGTATAAACTATTATGTAGTGTGGAAGATCATTGTATATTCTTTGGTATACAATGGATTTAGATCAGGTAGCAGTTTGTCTGTCGAAGATTTGTTATTATTGAAATATAGCTTGTGTTACTTCATTTAGTTCAACTTTTGTCCATCTTGGGCTACACGGACTTGTTTTTTATAGATTCGAATATTGAAGAAGATCCAAAATCAGCGGGTGGAAACATTTATATGTTCTTATTATATGAATATATTGTGCTTGTATCGAGTATTTTGATTATTATCTAATTTGTATCAAAATGTTGAACATTACTTTATTATTTTATAATTTGTCTATAATTGTTCACTAGTTTCTATTCATTTATGTCCTATGAAGGTTTTACTATTATATCGAATGTAATAAGCAACAGAGTGGGTCTTTTTTTTATAATTGCACGTGTCAGAAGAAGACGATTATACCAGGTATATTGCTAAACACGTGTGCGAGGACAAAAAGTTTTAACAATTACAACTGTACTAGATGCTACATGTTTAACAGATGTGTTCGAATTACACTTTAAATGTATTGCAAAAGTAGGATACAAAAATCAATATTCTTTATTATGGCGAATTGAAATGTATCGGACTAATTTATCTAATAGGTTCAGAATCTGATATATGTGCCTATGAAAATGAAATGACTTTCAGAATATTGAGTGGTACGCATTAACAATTTATATTTCGTAATCCTATTGAAAGCGTAATTGTATTAGTGTGGTTTTTGATGTGTCAGTGTCAGAATTGTACACTAAATATCGCATAATAAATACAATATCGTTGATCTATTTCAATTAGTCGTTCACTTGTAGCCTTATACGATATTTAAACCTATTTCAAAGAGTTTTGCAAAATTTTGAAAATTGTCGATTCCATAGCTGTTTGACGTATGATATCACTTTTATTTCGACAAATTGTAACTGCTAAACTAGTAAACGAATAAGACAGAGCTTCTGAGAGCATACAAAGAAAACATAGAAGTGCCGAATTAAAATTATTTTAGTATTAAATACAAATTTTTCATTTATTTTTTTGTAATTGTACAGGAATAATGATACCAGTACTTGTGATTTTAAGCATGACCGACATTTTTGGTAAACTCTGTTGTAAACGGAAATCTTTGTCGTTAAAACTTGGAAGGGTAGCGTTTCTGGACCCATGTTTATATCGAAAGAAATAATTTAATCTAAATGTGGACGAAGGCCTCATGACAAAAGAGCAGAGTCGTCTTTGACAAGGAATAGAGCTAAGGAAGATCGGTTCTTGCTGTTGGATTTTTTGGATAACGAGTTTCGTTTAATTACGTCTATGGATTTATAAGGGCTTGTTGGAGAAGCGTGGTGGCATGATCGGTGGCTCGAGTATACCCTGGAGACCACTGACTGGCTTTATAATGCACGATGCAATGTTTCAGTAGTGACTCAGCGACCAGCTGTCTGTCCATAACTTATTAAGGTGCACACACTATCCTCTGTAATGTCATAAATACTAAGTGCGAGCATGTAACTATGTGTTATATACACGTGGAAGAACGATTTATCGAACACATTACGAACGACTACGTCGCGTGTACGACGTCCTTAAAATCATCCTTAACTCCTTTGTGTCTATTGTATCATTTTCGATAGACATCAATTTTGGACAATTTATACTCTTATTAGAATATCAACCATGTGTTTTATTTCTATGGATTATTGTCTATGGTTAGCACACTATTTGTAATTGTGTTCAGTGTGATTTTGCAATACGATGATAAAACACTCGTGGAAGAAATCTCAATTATATTGTCTTTAAAAACAATTTTTTATATTATTTGAAAAGAGACAACTTTCAAACATTTTTTATACTAACTTACAAGCCTTTAGAAAAAGTATAACTTTTATATGGCACAAATAATGATTTCATAGAATGGAAAAAATATTGGCAGTTACAATCGAGTACGAACGATTGCCCTTTCGAATTCTATTCCATGGATCGTAAATGCAACAGTGAACCGAGTTTCGAAGAGGTGCATGTTACCTCTGTGTGCATGTGTGTAAAATGCAGTCATTGATTCAAATAAACAGATAGAGGGCGAGACATCTCGTAGTAATGTAAATACGGTGCGCACATAATTGGAACATTTATTTATCCTGACCCCCATTTTCCCTGCGAATCGTATCTGCTACTATTGTAAGTCATTACATTGTTATTGGCTTTCGCGATACCACGAACCTCTTTCCAGAGGTTAAGCAAGTTTTTCTACTTTTACTAGTATGCTTCGACGTGTCGATAGGCCAAGGAAAAAGTTAGAACGAAACGAATAGAGTAGGAATAAGAACCTGGAAAAATATATTGAGACGCTTTGGTTCTGTCAGAAAGATTCTTTCTTCTGAAATCAATTTATCAAGACGACTAATAAAAATATCGTATCTCTGATCAGAGTCGGAAAACCCGAGCTATCATCATCGAATAGACACGACATGTCACTCTGCAATGAAAGTATACTGAGTGGACGTGGACACCATGCTGCTGGAGAGAAAAAGCAATGCAGCGAGAGCTCTGACTGGTGAGACGTTTTTACGAGACGACTAAACGGCTGTAATCTCACGTGGTGCTTTCCTTTTCTTTTTACTGCCACTTTCCGTTCGACACTTCTACGACACGCGCACAATATTCGCAGAGGATTCCATTCTTAACAATTTAAGACCGATTTCGTGCTTCTGCACGATTTGCTCGCGCTGTGATACTGACAGAGTTATTGGCACGTTTCTTCATTCCGAGTTTACCGTTGGGAAAATTAGCAAAAAGAGAAATACTACCTAATAAGCACAAAATCGATAGCAATGCTATCGACGGGGCATTAAGGGTAGTAATTGATACTGTCCCTAAATTAAGCCTAGCTTACAAAACAACAAATTGAATTCGCTGAACCTCGCGAAGATTTCGGGGTTTAGATGACGTAATTTGAATGGCTCAGAGAAAGGTCAAGTTCCATTAGAAATATTTACTGGTTGTTGGAACTCCAGCAGTGCAATATACTCAAGTATATAAAATTGATTAAATTCACATTTCCCTGTTTGTCTATATGTGCTGTTGTTGTCAACTTTCTACATTACTTAATACGATGCAAAATTGTCTAATAAATTTGTGATGTAAAATTTCGTTATACGATAACCGGTTGAGGGATTACGAGGCAAACCTTCAATCATTTTCGTATTCAATTTAACTGCAACGGATTCGTATCGGATAAAAAAAGTAAACTGTTCATCGTTAAGGGTTGGTAGGTGACCAGGCAAGCTTGACACAGTCAGAAATTTCGGCAATCGGAACGTACACGCGTCACAATCCGTTTTCACGTCAGGTGGCTCGACATTGCCGAATTTTTATTGGAGTACTGCCAACCTTGGTCTGTCACTTCCTCCGTCTCAGGGTCTATATACGTCTAGAGATCGAAGTATGTAAGATGGAACGGTGTATTTATTTATAGGACCGTGGAGAGGCAGGAAGATGTTCTCAGTGCCGTAACTCGCTATACGGCTACAGTAATGGCGATTTTATGTCGCGATACCGAGTCGTTCCTGAGTCATCGCCACCATCACCAGACGACATCCTTTACCAATACCTCTAGCAACGATACCCTACAAAGTACAGTGGGGTTTTGTTCGGGAAAGTCGGAAAAATGACAATTTTAAAAATTTTATGTAAAACTATAAAATTTTGGTTTCCCGAGGTAGTTAAATATACGAGGAACAATGTACCAACATTGGTTTTTTCGTTTTCGATCTCACAAAGCTCATTCAAGACGAAGACGAATCTTAAGAAGTATTATATTTTCTGGCAGAAAGTAATTCTATTACATGTTGCTAATATTTAGTAAAATGTTTTGAAAAATTATGTACATTATTAACTATAATCTTTATTATTACATATACATAGATACACATACACATATCTACAAAGCTTTTGCACGGGCACAAGAATTTTTCGCACGACGTTTAATCCTCTACTGGTGAGGACATTGTGAATTATTAATCGTCGCGTTTAAAAGAAAAAAATGTTACAAAACGATGCTTTCTCCGCAATCGTTGATGTAAAATAGCAGTGCGATTGACATATCGTACTGACTTTTTTCTTCAAATCGAAAACCGAATCTTTATTTTTGACTGGATCACACTCGAGGAGGGATGACAGTCGATGTCCTCTGATATTCAATTTATCATACACATGTTCCTGTTAATTGCATCGCATCGTTATTGCAACGCTGGCAAACGCGAGTAAATTAAAATAAAAGGATACTGCTCGCTTCCAACGAGAAACGTTTCCTTCCTTTCCACCTTCGCCGTCGAGCTCAGTGCTTCCCTCCGGACTAAACAGTGACACAAATACAACTTGTCCTAGTTCCGTGGCTCACCCTATATGCGCCACAATGCGGCCGCCTTTCCGTTTCCCAGCGCCCTTCTCTCTTGCTTTTTCCGGCCGCGCATTATGCACTGAAAAACTTTTAGAGCGGCAACTCGGCTCATTTGTTCCGTCGTTTCGTTTTATCTCCGCTGGGAAAGAGAAAGAATGCATCGTCCATCATGGCCTCTCTCGATTATCCCACGGGAGGCATGTGCTTGCACGGCATTCAGGATCCGGTTGAACCGTGGGCGACCTGCCTTGCTCTTTCTACTCTCTTTCACCTTGTTTTACTCTTTCTTTCTCACCCTTATCGGCAGGTTGCTTGCAAATTAAGTGAAAGTACGTAAAGAGTCGGTGCCATTAATTATCGTAACCGGGTAGATTAAAATAGTTTCCAACGAAGGAGGTATGAAAGTTTCGAGGAATTTCAACATCGTAACACGTTTCGAACTATCAAGTAGCAATAACCAGGCATACGTCTTGGGGTTAACCGAGAAACGATTAGAAATGTTTTTTTTTTAACTTAAATTATACGCACCAATAGGATTTCTATCGATGGAAAGATTCTCTTTTTACCGTTACGAGAATCTCATTTGACCAAATACGATATTTCTTCGACTTAAACCAGTTGCTCGATTAGATCCGATTGAAAATCAGAAATCGCAACGTGAAAATGTAATTCTTTAACTAAGCACTTTTGGTGGAATATGTAGCTTTCTTTGGTGGATAATAGCTTTTCTTCTTAATGATTAGACATCACTTTCATCTATTCATAAAAAGATTAGAGGAATCAAATTATGAAATGAAAGCATGTAAATGTGTTAAATTGATTTTGATGGAAAATTAATGTTATCGCATTGCTAATTTAATATTTGACTACTTCCGGAATTGTAAGAATATGTGTCGAAGAATTGTTTATATTACTGTTCGGATAATATGCCCTAAATTAACAAAGTTTCGGGGTGACTATACTTGCTTGAACGCTATATGCAGAAGTCGTTTAACATGGATCAGACTTGGGTGAAGTTTAATTAAATCCATAATTGAGTATTATGGTCAATGTGTTTAATCATCGATCACGCGGAACGATTAGACCACTGATTTATTTGAGAATAATAATTGCCGAATAATATAATTAAATTATTTATTAAATAATCTTAATCTGAAACTAAACTACTATTAACAAGATAACTTGATAATCTATCAATTAATCGCATTAACCGATCGGTTTATGAATCGATTATGATTAAAAGTAATAATTGACTTTTTAAGGCGATATCATTATGTGGATGATGCATTCACAAACTGCTGGTACTTTATATCCTGATTTATGAAGAAATCAGTTTCTTGGAATCTCTTTTTTCTAAAAAACTGAAGTTGTCCTTTGAACATCATAGACTTGTTAGCAAATCAATTTCATATTTTCGAACGATCGACAATGGACTCATTTTTCTACTTCAATAGGTAGAATTCTTTTGAAATGGACGATTTTACTTTGAAACTACCTTCTTGCATGTGTTCAGACCTTATAACTTTAATGGCAAGGAGGATGTGAACCGGCAGTGTTGTAGGCGATAGAAATGCACGCTACATCCGCTCACGCTATATGTACATGTGTGCTATTCCGTTCATGCAACTGGCATAAATCGTCATTGGATCGATTCAGACCGAGCAACTTAGGCAAGTGATAGGCCAAACTGATTTCACCAAATTTCTCTTGGTCATTATTCTAGGTCCATTTCCATAATTTATAGTTTTAACCTAATATCTTTATTTTTACCAAAATTAGATTAAAAGTTTCTATAGGGGCCAACTCCTGGTACTTTCAACCCTCTGGTTGATTTCGACATAGTGTCATTCGTATATGAATGCTATGGCTTAAAAAATAGCACCTGCATAATCGAAACATTAGTGTCAGTCATCAATGCCATAACAATCAATGCGTTACTATGAATACTAGTGTCTAGCTCGAAACAAATATTTCAATATTTGAATACCATTAGTCATATATTACTCTATGTTTAATAGCATAAATGTTCAAATACTTGAGAATTCAAGTAATATCCGAGTAGCTAAGAATTTGTATAATATTCGAATTATTAGCTATTCAATAATAGTGTTCGAATTATATTTGGTCAATATTTGAATCATTAAAGTGTTCGAATATTTGAATATTCGTCTCAAAATTGACGATTGAGAATTTATGTCAACGAATATCCACAGAAATGCTTTGAATATGCGTGTTTTATATCATGTGTCGCTTTATGCGGCTTAGCTTGTTGCTTGGACCGAATCTGGACATATAATTATGCATTTAGTCTGTGTGCATGGTTAACGTAAGTACCTGTTCCCGCCTTAGTGGTGTTACAGACACGATCCTCATGGTTTTGGGTGTGATGCATACTCAATCAGCGCATCTGCACAGTGTACAAACGGAAACTACAATACTAGGTTGCAACCTCCATGTATCCACACTGCTTGGTGCGAAGCATTTCTAAACCTTTACTGTTTCTGTAGAACGGTGTACGAGTTGATTAAACGCAATTCACACGGTAAGTCGTAACTCAACCCTGCAATACGTGGCCACCAACTGCCACCGCGATAGTCTATCCTCATAGGTTAGGTAAAGCACCAGAGGCTGAGCACCATAGGACTTGGTAGAGACTGGAAATTGGTCAAACCTGTCAAGCTTTAATGCCAGTTCCCGCTCTGCTATTAACACTATGGTAAGACCTACGTAGCACTATAAGCACCATTGTTAGTCAAGCTATCCTGCAGTTCTCAGTATTGCGTAACTAGCGTCTTGAATACATGAGGATGCTCATCTTTAACTGTCACAGGTACATAAAATGAACGCTTTATGGAGAATAATTAACAGAAAATTTGAATACTTTAGCTATTTGACGAGGTACAACAGAATGTTAAAAGTACAGAAACTTTTTGCAGGAATGGCACATAATACAATACAGTAGCCCCTCGTTAAGAATTCAAATTATGACCGCGATAAAAGTTTCGGAATTATTTTTCTAATAATAAAAATTGTTTATAATAATGTTAGATATATTAGATTGGCAATTATCTCTTGAAGATATAATGAAAAATGAAACTATTAAAATTTCTTTAATGGTTGATACATCGATCCACGTGCATAATCATTTTGGAACGCATGCCATCAGGCGTATGTAATGCGAAACTCGCTCGCTGTTGCTCTGTATCGCTTAACCTCGAATGTTCTTGTTGTTATCGAGAAAATTGATTTCTAGAATCTGGAATATATAATTTCGATATGTGAACTGAACGAGAGGTTTGAGTTCAGAAGGAGAAGCCATCTATCGATGGTAAGGTGTCTATCTCCCTTTTGGATTTGTTCATAATTTTCAGCACTTGTCAAGTAATTAGTAATTACAGCAGGACTGCTTTTAATTTCACGGGATCTTTCGATTAGAGTATCCCTTTTCTTTAAATACTTGAATTTTTCCAATTTTTTAAAAAGTCAAACGTTTCCTACTTGGCATTTTGTTTGATCGAAATAGTCGAACGTTTCAGTTAGAGACACTTTAGAAAACCGATGTTATTGTTTTAAAATCGATTCGTGAGGTCAAACAGTTGCCGCGAATTGTACACTTTTAGCCGTGGGAACTCAAGTTTACGGGGTGAAACTACTCTCGAAAGTTACAGCTTTCTGATACTGTTTTCAAAACTGTTGGATATACAAGGGCGTATTTTAGACACTATTATATATATTATTTACGACAGAGTACACACCTGCCAACAAAAATTAATAAGAAAGAAAACAAATTATTTGTAAACACTTAGTAAAATTGTTTACCGTTATCGTCTAGAAGAATTTTACCATTGCTTGTTTTATGTTTTTCATTGCCAATATGTGGCAATATCGGTAAAAAATAGCAATAAAGAATTTGTTTGAAAAAGTTCCTTGTATTTCTAATAGCTTTTAAGATAGCATTAGAGTCTGAAACTTTGGTGAGTAGTTTCACTCCTTGAGTTAGTATAGATAAAGAAATAAGTATCCTTTACTTTTGACCGTTCCACAAACTTGCAAAGTTTCATCGAAGTTAAGAGAGGGAATGTTCCTTGTCAGTTTCGAGTTCTCGTCACGTACCCGTCACTTCGTTAGTTCTGTACAATAGTTATTGAGGTAGTTGATGTCGTTTAGATCTTGTAACATCTTTAAATAAAGTATTATTAGTTTGCAAAATAAGAACAATGCTTTATTACAATTGATTTAGTAGATAACAACGTTTTTAAGACAGAGTTCTAGTATAAGTTATCCTTTCAAATGAATATGACATCGCAAATTCGGAAGATACAATTTTCACATACCACGGAACTAAATAGTATGCGATTCGGTAGGTCTATGCAAATGAAGAGCTGTATTTCAATGACTTTGCTCACGCTCCGCAACTTTGAAATCTAATGCAACCACGTATTCATTCCAACGGCCTACAGAGCTGTGGTGAACTGGCTGCGAAATTTCAAAGAAAATTCCAAGTGTGCAGATCTCTTAATACGCATGAATGTAACAGAGGAACGATGCGTTAAAAATCAAATAACAAACAAATAATGAATCTATTATGAATAAATGAATTTTTTGAGAAGGATCTACGCTTGACATTTTGTAAGATTTAGTACCAAATAGAAATTAACTTGTAGAAGTCATTTTTCTATATATTCCTTTCTCCTCGTCTTTTATAGAGGGCAAACAGTGAACAATATAAACATGTTCAATATACGGTGTCTTTACAAGCAATTTTCAAATAGGTAAATAGCATGTCTTGATATTTTGATCAAATAATTCTGTCTATACTACACAGACGCACTGAAAGCGTAGCACGAGTCATAGATGAGGTCCCTATCCTAACCGCGTTGGTGATGCGCAAGGTAGATGCGCGAAAGAAATCCAAACTCTCTTTAGAAAAGACCTCTTCTGCTGCGCTTTTTGTGCACCTGTAGTAGTACGAACTGAATCGTTTGAACCGACTGCATATGGCAATGGTTTCCAAACTGTTTCAAAGACACCCTCTAAAAAAAAGAGAGAATTTCTCTACCGGAAATTTATAGACAAAAAATTGTTGTTTTCTTTAATTTAACTTATATTTCTAAAAGATATACATATAAATTGCCACAGCAACTTAGCTATAGGCAATATGCATTGTAGCATTAGTAATACATTTGTGCAAAAATCTTGAAAACTTATAGTTATATGTACAGTAACAAGTCATTCACATATATTGATTTTGACAACATATTCAAAAATCGTCAAAATCGGTAAGACTCCCCTTTTCTATTAGGTTGTTCGGAAAGTCATTTCATTTTTTTTTTGTGAAAATGAAACACGATTTTTTTAGAGTGTATAAACATTTTATTAAATTATATATTCTCCATTTTGGAAAACGAAATGACTTTCCGAATAACCCAATAAATAATTACCAAATAAATTAATCGAAACGTACAATCATAAAGAACGAAATGCTCGGATTGACATTATTTTGTAATACATTTGTTCACTCCGAACAGCAACTCAACTTATTATACACAATTTAGTACGTTCTTCTACTGTAATAAAATTAATGAAACGATTGGTTCGCACAGGTATGTGGTGTAAAACAACATCGAAAGTTTCAAGGTCTTATTAAGGGAAGCAATTTTTAATTTGACTGTTTACTGTGTTTTTATTTTTATTTCGGAATATCGTCGACTCCCAGTGGTCTACGTTTGGTGACAGTTTGAGAAACACTGTCATGGTGGAACGCACCGTTTGACCTCTGCGGCGCGTGGGTGTGGCCGCAATTTGTGTTGAAGCAGAAGTTTGCGTTTATTACATCGTGACGCTTAACAGAGGGGGGGACGAACGGCGGCTTGTTATTACGAGACTGAAGCATGCCTGTTTATCTGAAGAATCGAGAGGGGAAGAAGTATGCTCACTGAAAAATTCATTAACGTGCAAATTGAAAGGCGCCATTAGGCATCTTTATCAAGCGCGAATCCGATCCTTCCCTTATCCTTGGGTGAGGATACTCGCTGGTGCAGGACCAAGTCAATGGGCGGATATTAAGAAGCTTGGAAATTTATTAGATTCTTTGGTGTCTTCAATAACGAGTAACCTCGTTTCACGGTATTAAAAAGAAAAATGATTAATAGAGATCGACCGCGTTAATGTGATTTAGAGATTAATTCTACTGGCAAACACATGCATAGGTACCAAGTAGTTATCGTGAATGACTCATTTACGCTTTGATCGCAATTTATAATTTCAGACTGAAGTGGTATACAAGGTGCGATGGAATTTGTAATACAATTGAACGGAGAATAATTTTTTATACTAAAATAAGGGAATTATTTAAGTTATTGTAAAGTAAATTATAGATTTTATAACATAAGGAAAAGACAATAGGTAATTCAAATTTATTTGTCGTTATTGTCTTTAGATGATCTTCAGGCACAAACCTAACCCAGGTCATTACTTTTAATTTTACTGTTCTGAGTATACCTCTGTACTTTAACATATAATACTTTGAGGCTATCGAAATTGACGAGGTAATTGTTCTGCATTTTCCACTTTAGTTTGAATTGCTCTCGGTACAATATCATTTATTAAAAACCTGAAACATAGGAAACACATGAAAACCTGAAATATATGAAGAGAAATTTATTAGAGAGAGAGAGAGAGAGACTCTATGCTTTGGGTTGTTTGTGTCGGTGCTACTCTTTCGAGTAATTGGGCAATAGTAACATTTAACATACAAATAATTGTCGAAAATAAATCGAAAACGATTTAATAATATGTCTAACACAATTAGATTAACTGACACGAACATAAGTAGAAATAACGCGTAATGGTCAGACGGGTATGAGTAATTAGTCAAGTTGCAATCAAATACGTGCACTTTAACTTTTTAAAATCGATTACCACAAAAATAAAGTTATTTTATACTTCGTAAATGGTCTTAGATGTAAAGTATACATTTAGATTTTCCGTTGTCTTAAGTATTGTAATATGGAAGTGATCATTAAACATATGAATAAATATATATGTCAAACATATAAATATTATATTTATATTCACTTTACAAGTGAATTGCTATGTAGTATTAGCTGTAGTTTTAGGATTACTTTTCTTTCAAAAAAATAAAAATTGAAATTAATGTAACCAATCCTATCTATCACGATTAAACGTACAGGTACGTTTATGCATCCCTGCGGAGCTGAAAATATAATATTAGTTGCAACTTGATCGATCAAGTAAGATTTAAAACAGTTGATCGTGTTAAACGTATTTAAATTCTACGACATTTAAAATACTTAATTTATAGCGATAGATATAATTAGACTTTCCCTTATATACGTATAATTTAATCTCGCAGTTGACGTGTATAATTCACGCAAGAAAAGAAAGTATTTTAATTCTCGAATATATACTCAGTAACTGCACACTTCTAAAAGGAATTTGTACGGTGAATTGAA
The DNA here is from genome assembly GCF_051014685.1 of Ptiloglossa arizonensis. Taxonomy (NCBI): domain Eukaryota; kingdom Metazoa; phylum Arthropoda; class Insecta; order Hymenoptera; family Colletidae; genus Ptiloglossa; species Ptiloglossa arizonensis. Next base: position 4,693,602 of record NC_135049.1, read on the forward strand.
CTGACATTCATTTGATTTTCCTAGAAGTTTGCGAGCTCTGATTCATTCGTAACATTTAACGTCGCAACCGAATATTGGTGTAATTTACGTAAACTTCCTGCGTTGCAAACTTTCTTGTTATATTTCATGGCTTTCGCTTCGATGACTTAATGGAAATTTAACGGCAATGCCGGTAGTATGATTCCGGACCTCATTTCCCTTATCACCTGAAAATCCTGCGAAATGTTATTGCGCTTGGAAGTTGCGAGTCCAGTTACGTAAGAAGACTTAGTTTTTCAATCTTCGAGTTCCTCGAACTTAGTCCATATACGTATGCAAAGCTGCCTTTTGCAAGCGGAATAGTGTTAAAAGTTGCGTGAATGCATTGTACAACAAGTTACGTCGCGTCGTGGCTGCGCCGCAACCGTAATTAGCACTGTAGCGTTTAAGAAACTTTGGAACTCCAGTTATTTTTAATAAACAAGACAATGGTTATTTATACCACCGGCTACATTCCACATTCGATGTAGATATTTATGACAAGTTTTGATAACAGCATTTTAGCTGTATATCGACTTTCACGTACTTACGAAATCCTTGTTTTACATAAAACAAATAAATTATTAGTAAATATATAAAATTAATAATACTTTTTGCGCTTTCGATTAACTCAAAGGTACCACCTTTGCGACTAATGCAAGTATTTTCACAAGTATTATCAATGGGTTGCAGAATTTAGTGATAATATGTATACTGGAATTACAAAGTTGAGTAATTAATGAAATTATGCAAAAATCTGGAACAGTTACAATTTAATAAATTTTGTACGAGGGCTTTTTTCTCCTCGAAACCTTTAAAAATTGTATTTATTATTGTCTTGTAACAATGATAATTCTTCCACGTAGTTCACTAATGTCAGCCAATAGCGAGTAGAAGACAATTTGCTTAAAACAGCTTCAAAGAAGAAGATTACACGGAGAACGATTTTGCTATCTTGTAGCGCACGTCCTATCCACTTATTGACACATTATCACTAATAGTACGATTCTGAACAATCGAAAATACACAAGCTCGCTAATTAATAGGAACACATCTCTGTAAATCGATCCAATTATTTTTACGTTACTAGGTACAGCATTCAAATGAGACCACCTGAATAATTGATTTACATTTGGTGTTAGAATAAAATTAGTTGGATCAATCTTGCTTGGTTTTAAACGGAACATTATAATCAACTGTGATATTGTTCTGGAAACAAAAATGTAATTATATATGGACGAAACAATCGAATATGTATATGTTACTTAAATGGTCATTCGTGTTTTTTGGGGCTGGAAATATGTAAAAATTATTCTAACCGTATTCATATCTGCAACATTAAAAACTGACAAAGCATGGTAAAGAAGGCACTCTACGATTTTGTATTAAAATTTCAAATTATTTCCGCCTAGACTATCCTTAGAAAAAATTCGCAAAGAACACGTTTCTTCCGCTTCCAAATGGAAATGCCATCTTGGACTCCAATTCCATCGCGAAGCAGCATTGTAACGTATAAAATCCACCCACGTGCGAAAACAACTTGCTGGTCGAAGTTTAGTCTCGGTTAGCATTCAAGAAATCTTGATACAAGGAATGCCCTCTCCTTCTTTCTAAAATAGGAATAGTTCCCTGGTAACGAGGTATGGAATTTGTGTGCAATTCGTCACCTATAAGCGAACCGGCGAAATCCGACGACGACGTTTAAAGTTTACATCAAGAATTACGGAGTCGTAGGTCGCCGTTACAGCTGGCTGGCTCGTTACAAAAACGATTTAACCTTCGTTGACCCCATGGCTCCGTCGGGCCATTGGCATGATACAATACCGACTGTTTTCTTTTTTCGTCGTTACGTTATACCGTATAAATGCACGTACGTACGTGACACGCGCGTTCACTTGGACGAGTCATGTACGTGTACATGCGCGTGCACTTGCACTCGCGTATACGTGAGTATAACTGACTGTACGAGTGGAGGCGGTGGTGTACAAGCTGGAGCACGGGTCTACTATTAATACGTGCTTCGGTCAAACGATAATTAGATGGACGTTACCCTTACCGGAATTGGAGTAATTAGATTTAATTGGTGTGAAAGGGCACTCCACCCTACCCCACCCCTTCTCTCTCTCTCTCTTTGCGCGTGTGTATCTACGTGTGTATGTATTTCTGACAACGCGTTCATAGTCGATATCGTTGGTTAAGTTATTACTCGAATTGTTTGTCACAGTCGCCGCAAACGGATGGCACACTCCTATAGAGAAGTACAATTGAAATAAAAAAAACACTAAAAATAAAAAAAAGTATTATCAGGGCGTACTGATAATAACTGTGAGAACTCGACGAAAACCTTTCAAAGAAAACAGATTCATCTAATTTTCAGAAATATGTATTACACAGAATAAAATACCTAACCTTTGTGTCAATAATCAAAGTACTTAAGGTTGTTCAATAAGGAGATCTAGGAGCCAGGATCTACGATTTTGTAAATTGTAAGATCTTGGAGAACTTAATGATATCAAAACTTTATTAATTTATCTGTGCTTCGTTATTACGTTTGCATCGACAAGATCCCATAATACAAGATAGATTGTAGAGTCACATAAATTTTTAAGCACTAGATAGAGCTTCGGACATTCTCTCTCGTTGTTCGAATCTTGGATTTTAGCTTCAGCAAGAAACAATTTCCCTTCGCAGAATATTTCTCCTTTTTCTGTTTCTTTCTCGTTGTTTTCTTCTATTTCCGTGCAAGTGTACATAAGCGTAAGCGCGTTCCTGTTGGAAACGGTGAAACAAAAGTAGTGGCTAAAGGGAAAGATTCTGCGCCGGACCGTGAAGTAACAACTATTTAAATTGAAATTGAAACTTACATTTTCCAACTCCCAACTGTAACCTCGCAGTTCTCTCTCTCCTTTTCTCCTCGCATTCCGTCATGCCATTCGATCTCCTAAAAGCGAATAACGTCTAAGTAGCAGCAACGCTTCGCACTTTGGAAATTGGCTACTAAATCGCAGATTGGCAGGAATGGAGTAGGTGGGGATTGATAAGAGGTGGGAGAAGGACGGTGGTGTGATGATTCTGATCCAGGTAGTTCGTAAATTACTAACTTTTGAGAATGGACCTTTTTCCCTTTTTTTCTATTATTTTACCAATACTATCTATTGTTCATGTCCCAACTCTATCAAAAATACCTCTCCTTTTGCTGCAGCAGTGTTTATCAATCTGCGGAACCCTTCGAGTACATGAACGTGTTGGTGCATAGTGATCCAGGACGTACTGAAAAAAAAAGGAGCACGAAAAGAAAGTACTTTTCACAGTATTTTATTCGTTGTAAGAATACTCGTTAAAAAGTTTTGCCGCTTCAGAGTGTAGAAACAAAACATAAAACGGACAATATTTGTTGTAGAGTTTCATTAACATTCATTAATACTTATAAAACATTCAACACTTTTTATTTTACTTTTATTAAATATAATAAAAGAAAGTCAATTCAACCGATTTTAATATATGTATTCGTAATACTTTGTTCAAAGTCATTTAATAACAATTTTTTAATACTAATCAATAAAAATATTGAAAACATAAATACAATTTTTGAAAAACAATTTGATAATATATTATAAATATAATAATTTAATTGTACACTTGAGATGAATTAATAACAATTTTTTATCAAGGTGAATTTTGAGAAACATTTTTCCACAAGTAGGAAAATTTATTGAGACATTGGAAGATCGGTAAAGGATTGTATATATAATAGGAAGATCGTGCGGAAACTTGCGAGAAACAATCAGTGGTCGAGTTTCCCTCTAGCGACAAGTGTGAGAGATGCCGCCACAAACATATTGTGTTATGTTTGTTGCGTTTAACAATATGTAATGTATATGTTAATATTTGGCAAGAGGTTGAGAGTAATTTATCGAGGTATTGAGTTAATGTAAATTATTAAAAACGAAGTTCGTAGATATCGTGTTGCCTCTTAATACGAACTCTAGATTATCGACGGAGTAGGATGTAGCGCCGTCTTTTGAATTTTGTTGAAACGAAGTGTAAATCGTCTTTCATCCAGTAATTAATTATTTAATTCTATGCTAGGGATAAAAAATTTGTTCATACCATTACAAATGCGCTGGAGTAGTCGACAATTGTAATAGATTATACCTCATGCTACTAATCAGAAGTAGAAATCCCAAACGCTTTGTTATTTCTTCTAATTTCTATGTGTATATTTTCAAAACCTAAATTAAAATAAAAATTACAACATTTTTACGTTTTCTATGTTATTATGAATAGAAACGTATATGGCATTATTTAAAAAATTTTTTTCAAAGGATAGTGTTCAGAGAATCCTTATCAAGAACCATCCTGTATAAAATACTTACAAGAATTGCTTACACATGTGTCGCTAATTTTAACCAAATTTTTTTGAAGAAGTATAAAGTGACAACGTGTATTATAGCACTGATCGTTTGGTGGACTGTTAGTGATGAATTCTGTCCGAGTTCTGTCTGTTCGGTAAGATACATTCTTGGAGATGAACAATATGATTTTCTAATTGTTATGTTCTGCCTAGAGATCCGATTGTGAGAGTCAAAGTCGATTTTCGATATAAGCTTATTTAACAACTATTTGTTATCACGCTTCCCTTTCGTTTTGGGAATTATAAGTAGAAAGTGATTACGTTTGCGTAATAGACATTACCACGACTATATCGAGGAATATTGATGTGACTACTAATGCAATGCCCTCGAGAGAGGCCACGAGGCCAGTAAGTGAAACTCTGACCACTTTCCGAGGGAGACGGATCCAATAAGCCAGGGATTGGACCAGGCATGGTCTATTTAATTCACTACGAGGGGGACTGACACATCTACCTGGACGTGTATCCATCTCACGCAGTATCCTCTTTTTCCTCTTTTCTGTAATGCAGTAGTTCCCAACGGGGAAGCAGTCAATTCTGTTTTATAAATTTTGGTAATTGTCATTACACAGTAAAGGGTATTTAAAAAGTCGATTTTTCCACATTTTTTTAAAGTAAATTTTCTTCACTAATCTTTCTATCGTAATTACTTTAACAATTGTATCTATTACCAAATATTTCTGAATTTTTCATATTTAAGGTCGCAAGAAGATTGTCATAGATCATTGGATCGATCTTGATGTCAATTGTTTCGTCGTGATGATAAAAATTTGTAGTGCCGTTTAAACAAACATCAATGACTTCGTAGTTTCGAAAGGTATAATTGTGAAAGAATGATTTGCTAGCTATGACCAGCAAATCATTATTATGATTGATATGCGCAATCATAATATTGCGCATTTTAAACGAATATTTTCAGAAAGAAGCAGAAATGTAACGAGATGTGTTTTAGAATCGCAGAGATTCAAGCAGGTGAATGTTTGCCACGTGACATTAAAGTTTAAGAGAAACTGAAACTTTTATCGTTTTTTTATAGACTCTCGGGATTAGTCTGTAACCATCATTTCGAGGGAAGAGTTTTGCGAATATTTAAGAGTAATCGTGGTACAAGCTGTGAAAAAATAGCACGTCAAGAAGGCATAGGGAGTCGTTACAATGTGTGGAACATGCTGTATTGTCATTTGTCGTTCCAAACCATACTCAACGCATTTAGGTCATTACGCTAGCTGATTTTCAACCAGTGTTTCGTTTTTGTGAATAGTTTCCTTACCGGTGCAACGTGAATCCACACTTTTCGTGTTCCATTTTGTTTAGCGACGAGGCTTGGCTTTATTTAGAAATAGCGTCAACGATTTACAAAATAATATTCATGAAAATCCTCGGGTTAGTTCAACATTCAGTTATCAGGAGCAATTTTTTGTCAGCGTGGATAACGTTAACGGATTAACTGATCCCGAAGAAGGTATTCGTGTTTAATGTAGACAACGAAATGTGGTTTATGCATGATGGCGCCGTTGCTCATTTTCTCGAGACTGCTGGCGAATATTTGAACCGTAGTTTTCATGTAAAGTGAATCAGGTCGTCTCGTTTACCAGATTTAAATCCGATGGACTTTTATTTATGAGGCCATTTAAAGAGTTGGCACGCTCGAAGAATTAAAACAGCGAATTTAAACCTGTTGGTAGCAAATAAGAGAGAAGTCTGATATCTTTGAATGTGTACGACAGTTGTTCAGAAAATGTGTACGTGTGTGTATTAAAACGAATGATGGACATTTTTTCTGTACATATTTCAGTAATTAAATTTAGATTTGATAAATTTTCCAACTATTATAATATTTTGTACATTGCTGAGATAGTATGTGTAGTAGTATAAATATGTGAACGATTTTTTGCTACATTTTTCATATAAAATTTGCTAAGCATAAAAGAAAAAGTTTGTTTTTTATATTTCAAAGTCGTATCAAGATCACTTTGTGTTTTTCAAACGAGACACTTTTGTTATTTTTATTTCAACACAACGAACAAGTAGAAAAAGATAAATTCAATCCCCTCCTTCATCTCCTTCCAATTTTGAAGTGACCTTGGTGTGATAAAAATTCATAGAAAATGAGTAATTTTTGAATCATGAAAATGAAGTACATACTGTGCATGGTGCATACGAAATTTACATTGATCGCGATATCCAAAGTTGTTTATTTGTTATCACTATCTTTTTTCAATGTTGATGTCCATTTCAGAAGAACTGGAATATACTGTATACATCTGTCTGATTATTACACGTTGACTACAAAATCCAAAGACGTATTAGCGAATTAAATTATTAAATCGAACCCAGACAAATAAAAAAACGGAACAGGAGGTCAGATTGTTGAAAATGGGAGAGGTAACGGAGAGATTTCAAAGGATGGGCTTAAAGTCAATAAGGGAGGGAACCCGAAGTGATGAGCCGGGGAAAAGACCTCTCGCAAAAGTTTCGAAAGAGTTTCGATAAGTCGCGCACTTGCTCGCCCACCGCTGGGAGAGACTTCGGTGTGCTTATGAGCAATTTCATCTGACCATTCCCAAGATCAAATCCGAGTAGTAAAGTTTTACTTCTTAAGGGAACGGCGACAGATTGTACGCCCACTGATTTCTGTTTCTAAAAGTTTTGATACATTCTCTGCTATTTCATTCGATAGTACTTCTTTTACGTGCTTAGATGGTCCCTAGTTTTCATTAGATCGTGCACCATTTATATTACAGCTTTCAGTTGTACAAATATTGAAGGTATATCTAACTATCAATATCAACGCTCAAAAGCTATTTTTGCATTATAAAATACACGCGATCGAAATTCTCTGAAATGGCCTTTTACACTTTTTATGCGAAAATTGTTTGGCATATTTGTTGTAGGAATTTTTCCGAACGACCGTATACTGCTTGGAACAGTTGTAAACTTGTCACACATTTTTAGAACGCTGCTATTGTTTTATTGCTTCGAAGAATGTAGAAAATAAATTGGATCTGTAACTACGTCAGTGAAACGGGCTAACAAAGTGAGGCTTTTTATCTTCGTGTACAGTTAACAAACGACTCGCGCGAGCAATAAATGGCATATTTGTATAGAATCATGTGTTTTAACCCAGAATTTACGGATATTTTGAATTATACAAATTTACAAAAAATATATTTACCGAGAATAAAAATTGTTGTCGAAAATCTTTTTATGTCATTCGAATAAATTCATTATGATTTAGATGAAAACGAAAGAATTAGTACAACGAATATTTTATTAACAGTTTCGGTGTTCATCGTATATATGCACGTATTTATAATTTTAAATATTTGTATCGCGTGTGTTCCACGATTTAAAAATGATTTATATTATTCACAAATATAGGGGGTTCCATATTAAAAAATCTTCTTCGTCGTTGCACGTCAAAACTGGAACTAATTTTGCAAGTAGATACATTGTAGGCTCATGAGGTGCACTGTTCACGCCCTGTAGTCAGCCGTGAAGCATGTTTCGAGAGATGAAGCGTTGCGAACATTATTGAAGAGGTACGGCAAGTGTGCAGAAATTTGTACACCTACTCTAAAAGGGTTGTTGAAAGCTCAAGTGTTGATGCATAGAACCGCGAACCGATGATTTTACTCGTAGTGGCTCCCAAGGAGAAAAATGTAAATTGTATGATAAAAACTATGTTAATAACATTAAGTGTAACATTAAATTAACATTAAGTGTTTTAACATTAAATGTAAATTTATTCTATTTGAATATATATAAGAGATCGTGAAATTTGATCTTTATGAATTACGTTTAAATGTTAGTGTAATACTGACATGAAACTTCTTTACTGCTGTTTATGGTTTATATATACATTTTACAAATTTGTAATTAATTGCAAATTTGTAAAGATGTAATGTAATTGCAAATTTGTAAAGGTGTAATGTAATTGCTCGAAGCACCGATGATATGTATATTCTTTTAAAAAAATCGTCAATCATTCTGAAATTAGATCTCTGGGATTAGGTAACACAAAATAGTACAAATGACATTAACGAAATGTCGAATTTCGAAATATTTCGATATACAGTTTCTGTCTGAAGCAAGTGCAACAACCTTCTGAATAAGGTCATCCAAGGTCGTGTGAGGTTACTTAGTAAAATTACCGCCGATTAATGTTAGCTGCGAAACTATATCCCGAGTGCCTTGTGATATTACTTGTGCTTACCAATTAATCTCCGTTCACCGTATAATTTTATGAAAAATGTTAACTGACTTTAAATGGTGTATACGTGATAGGTTACCGTATCTGCCTTAGCACTCCCTGACTCACTATAAGCCTGAAAATATATTCGTTTATTTAAAAATGTTTTTGTAATTTTTTCTAACAAATGAAGAATTGCTTCTGTATAATAGCTACACACACAGAAATCACACGAGTGGCTAAAAAGTATAGTGGTCTACATTATATTTTTAGAAGTATTAATTTGAATGCATAGATAAAATCTAAAAAAAAACTATCCTTTATTCGATTCCAATTATTTATAATAAGGCCTTATAACGACATGCAATGCGATATTTAACTGTAGAATTTATTACGATAAGACTGATAAAATCTTTTGTTTCTCAAAACGAGAAAAAGATAACTTACAGCAACATGGCTTACATAGTGAATGTTGCATACACAATGTCCCAGTAATAATGAGTACCTTAATTTTCTTTGAAACTATAAAATAAGCAATAGAAAAATTTGTCGAACAAAAATTATTTAGTATTAAAATGGTCATTGTCGCAGAATAGATCGAATAATATTGTTCTCAATGATATGCCTAATGCTCCCTTATAATAATTGATACATTTACTGTTCCACCAAAATATTAATCCATCGTCATTAACCATATAAGCGCAGTTAATACAATACCAAACGCATACATACATAAGAAAGAAGCTTTCAATTCTCGGACGATATTTATCGAACTTAAAACTACCCTGACCCACTTGTGGTTCAGTGGACCGTGAACGTGTTAAGTTAGCTTCTCATTGTTTCTGTAGTATCGTATTCAAGTGACGCGCAGCGTGCAACGAGAAACAAGCGTATTTGTTTAAGCCGCGAGGTAAAAAGCGAGAAATCACTTAAGCGCAAAAATCACCGGCACGAAAAGACAAAGAAGTACAACTCCAAGGAGAGTTTCTGAGCATGGATTGCGCAAGAACAACGGCGCTGGAAGTCTGCAGATTATAAGTTATAGCTCCATGTAAATGATTCCCATGATCGCCAGGTTTCGGAGTTGCGAGCAAAAAGCTGTTCCTTCTCGACGAGCAAAATCAGGCAAACTCGAGTGGGGGAACGGCGAGGTAGGAAGCAAGGGGAACGATAATTGGAGAATGAGGGGACGGACGTGGCTGACGAGAGAAGGGTGGCTGAAGTGGAGAACGCGTAGCAATCGACGCCGCAAATTATCTGCAATTATCCCATCTATATTACTCGTTGGTCTGGGTCCTCATCTCCAGACAGACAGACCGAATGTCAGGTATCCACGTGCCACCCTTATTTCTTTTCGAAAGAGGACACTGTTATACGCGCTCTCTCGAGCAGGTGTAAAATAAAACGTACAATCGTTAAGGAATAAAGTCCCTTCCATTTGCAGACTGAAACAAATTTGAACATCTGCGGATTATACTCAATCCTTTTATAAGATCTTTTACAAGGGTTATTATTATCGGATTAAGAAACATCATCGTTATTAATTAACGAGAACTTACTTGAATAATTATTTACCAAAACAGATAGAGTCAATCTATTCTTCAAATTAGGTGAAGTGCGAACCAATTCAGGAGTATTATTTTAGGTAATCATATTTCGAAACCATTGAAATCGGTGAGGTCGCTATTAATCTATACGATTACTCATACACACACATTGCATATAGTTTAAAAATTTCTCACTATTTTTATTAAACGCTTCCCTCTTCTTCTTCACCTTTGTGCCTTCCTTTATGTAACATTAAGATAGATTCAAAAATGCAGGATTCTTAGGACACCACTTTCATAATATATCTGAAGGGCAATAACATCGGCAAGATGTAAGTTTTGGTAGATAATCGTATTTATTTACACAGTTAATGACAAGGAAAAAGTATTATTGAGAATAGCTACTTTTTCAGTGATGCAGGTTTGCAAACGACGCGACCATTCAGCTCTTGCGGCACGTTCAGTCATCATGGTTGTGTCGGAATATATAATACATACTACTTTATTTTGTCTCTGAGTTACAACCAATTTTGCACTGTGATAATCTACAGTAAGCAATGTTAAAAGAAATTCTTGAAATGACTTAATGCGCCCCAAATTTAAATCTACAGTTTTTTAGCCTTTAAAATATTCCAGATACTTATTTGATTCATTGTCAGTCTTCTTATATAATACCTTGAATGAAAATAAAGTTTGAAAACAAGCATTCAATGATAACGAATGTTTGATAAATAAGTGTTTTTAAGTGACCTCAAAAATAAAACTATGGCACCACGATCCGTCACTGTCAGTGCCTACGGTCTGCTAATCATACGTTCGTATGTTATGTTATTTGATTGAAATCTACAAATGAAATTGACAGATCTGATAGGCGTTTCAATAATGTCATTTATACGCCTAGAACAGTTTCACGGACCACCTTTGACTAATGGAACCTTTTCTATAATAATCAAATTTATAAATATCAGATTGTTCCTTCTTCAATTGTTGGCGAAGAGTGACATCGCTCAATGCAAATTAAGGGAAGATTCTTTCACTAAGAGACAGGACTTACAGTAATATAATTTATCGCTGTTTTTAACCAACAGGGTAGAACCTAATCTACGCAATATGTATAATATCAAATTTACAATTCAAAATCATGTTCTAATTACACAAATACAAGGTAAAGATAAACTACTTTTAAACCTAACTTCAAATATGATCTCGAAACCGAAACCTACTGCCCCAAACCCCTAGAAGCGATCCAATCTTGTTCCTTGACCCCAGAAAGTTAAAAAACTCGAATTGAGATGTAAAAACATTTAGAAGAAGGTAAAAGACCGGAGAATATAAAGACTGGAGTAAAGACTGGAGAATATAACCAGTACAAAAATTTTACTTGTGAGTGACTTTGAATTCGAACGAAACGAAGAGGCAGAGGTCATTGCGAAGGTATGGCGGTTGTTCCCAGTTTCAAGAAATTGGACCCCGTTCGTTCGTTGGAAGTCTGACTTCCTGCGGCAAGTAACGGCAAGCCGCAGTGAAGTAGTTCGTCGCAGATGTTACGAAATGAAGATTTTTACAATCAGTAAAATCAAATACGTAAGGAATCGGTAACACACACATTTTTACGGACAATCGTGTCTTTCTCAAATAAAGATTCACACAAAGAATCTCGAGTTGCAATTTGTTCTCTCTGATTTTAAAATAATGATGCACGTGGAATATCACTTTCCTATATAGGGGGAATCATCTAAAACAGAATATCTGTGTAACTTTTTCAGTATTAAAGGTGAGAAGAAATGTCGGTCATCATTTTCACCATTTTAAGGAACGAATACGATGAAAATATAATTTGTCCCAAAATTAAATATTGTACAATACGTTAAATGAAAATACATTTGAGAAAACAAAAATGATCTTAAAAAGAATTTGATTTATGGTCCGCACGTGATTCCATTCGTGAATCACGAATATTCAAATACTTAAATGGTGCACCGTGGTAGTCGAATATTCGAATACAAAAAGATTCGACAAGTAATCCCAGTCCTTCTTATAAGTTTGCTTTTGCAGCAGCTTTAACAAACAGTGATATTACAACAGACACGAGGAACGAGTTTCTCACGAGTAAAAGTAAATTTTGCCGCCTGTGAGCATTTGACGTCATTGCAAAATATGACGAGTGGGGATCACATATACGAGCTGCGGCCATTGAAGTATTGAGCTTACAACGCTGCAAATTCCCACAGGCGGTAGCATTTACCCTTGCCCGTGAGGGACCAGTCGGTCATGTTTGCATTAGAAGCTTTTATAGCGTATATCGTACAAAAGAATTTTATATAAATATTTCTCGTTCAACGAAAGTGGCCCTTTTTCAGAGCAATGCAATAATTTCGAGTGCATCCTTACCTGCAAAACGTTAAGTTCGCCACTAAAAATGATCCTCTCCATTTCCATCACTTTGTAACTTACTATCGTTATTCGTAAAATGTAATATATAAGCTGATTCGTCTAAAACAGAAACACTTGAATAATTTTCGTAATTTTGAAGTTACCAAAAAGTATCAAGAATATAATCTGCATAATTTTAAAGGAAAAATAAGACGGGTAAAGAATTTTTCTATTAAAGTCGAACTTTCAGAGGTTTAAGAGTTAACTTACTCTTTCCATCAACATGTAAATGATGGATGATTCTCAGTGCGAGCGACTGCATCTACCTTTCGGATTATGTGGTTTGCTTATATAGAATAATTTAAAAAATTGATTTATCCAAAAAAAGAGAAAAATGAGTTCTACGTCGTTTCAACGTAATTAAAGTAGTAGATTGAAAAATTATTTTAAATATTTACACAAGAATTTATATCGTTGCAATCTTTTTGGGGTTTTAATGCTTTTCAAGTGTATCTGTGCTTCATACATACGGTGTCGTCCACTTCTTCGTTATTGATATTTCTCCCGACCTTTGTTTCTCGTGTAGAATTTAGGGGGAGTTTTCTCGAGTGCTTTTTCTTTTAGTTAACCCCGTAGTGAAGTAAAGTGGCTTATCATACGTAACACTTGCGAGAAAATACGGTAACGGTGAGTGCCACCTGGGAAATTCGGGTTGGTATTAACTATATCTCGTCGTAGTTACAAATACAAGAGGCATCGTCCATGAGTACCCTCGATGTGAAGTAAGGCAACGCAATGTATACACAATACATGCATACATAAATACATACATGTATCTGAATATATATGCTAGCTGCGGCACACCATCGTGTAACATATGTTTAGATGTAATTCGAACCTCAACGGTCGTTAAGTAACACGACTACACTTGAAATCGGATACTATAACGTGTACGGTTTTACGTTAATAGTTGCTTGTTAATTAAAGGTTTTGAAATTAGTATTAATGTCTGCGAGATATTCAAATGTTTTGTTTAATGCAAATTCTTATCTGTCATGGTCGAATCTCATAAATTGCTATTATCATTACATGAATTTAATTTTATCTCGTGAACAGAAAAGTATTTCTCGAGTTTTTATACGTCAGTATCTGAACATCAATTACACGTCTCTGTGTACACGAATATAATAAACTTTCCTCCGCGAATTTAATTGCGATTGCTGTTATTAAGTATTCGATCGGGTACAATGTGCAACAGAGGATTAAACAATAATATCGTTTCAATAACGATTAATTACTACTATTAAGTGATTCACAATATTATCATCTTCTAAATAGACCTTGTAATCGATTGCTTTTGTAACATCATCTAACGCACCTATCAGCAGAAAACCATCTAAGTGATCCTCTCCAACAAATTCTCGGAATTAATGGAATCTACAGAGAAACTCGTAGTCTCTAACATGAAACCTTTCCTCAAAGACGAAGTCCTGCCAAAAGTACATTTAGTTCGGTCCACCGTCGACTTAGAGAAACTGGATCATTCGTACCCAGTACAATTAACTGGGGATGACGCAGACAAATTCGACCACCTGCACTTGAGGAGGAAGTAATTATACTTGTTGAATAAAATTCACGAGTCAGCATGAAATAGTTTGCATCGGTAATGCAACATTATTTCTGTCAAATTGAGTGAAGGATTCTTCGAAATAATCTTTTGTAGCCATGTGCTCATATGCGACACCTTACGTCATTGTTGCTTGCAATAGAACTTACTGAGTTGTTACACTATGTTGATTAATATTAAAATGTGGTCTAGTAAAAAATTATGAGAATAAAGTACAAGCCTTTGGTATAAAGACTCAGTCCCTTTGAACGAGTTGCTTGATATCTGGTTTGAAAGTTTAAGCGTGTATAGGTATCAATTTGAAAGTTGCTTGCGTTTTATCTGTGAAGTGTGAAATTTTCCTTAAAAATTCCCTGTTTCAGAGTCAAATGATTCATTATCGTGTGTTATATAAATAGAAAATTTAATTACAAATATCTATTCTTAATCTTAGTGATTAAATTCATGTTACAGTATTTACAATAACTTAAAAACTAAACGTACACGTGCGCATAACGAGACAATCGGTATAATGCAGATTTTATGCATTTATGGCGTATATGGATCTAGAAAAGATACGCTAAACGTATCCAGAATATATGTATTCGTGCTAAATGGAATATTAATATTGTCGTAATAATTTATGAATTATATTCAAAATACATTTTGCGTATGTTTTCCATATTATCGTATGCCACAAATAATATCCGCAGTCTGATTATTAGTAAAGGTGAACCACGTACCGCGTAACTTGATCACTTTGATTATTTCCGAGATTACTTTTTAATGGGACTAATTGTAATTAGCGTATAGATAGAAGGTAACGTATAAATAGCTATGATAACGTACAAATCAAATATGCATACAAATTTCAAAATGCACGATAGATGAAAGACAGTGGAAGATTACGCCGTGAAAATATCAGGTAATAAATTGTAAAAGAGCAATAAAAAGGAATGAAAAATGTAAAGTATTCTCATGTGACAACGTGTATCGTAAAATTTGACAATTTTTTGTTTCTCAAAAATTCCAATATGATATTTAAAAGAGTATGTTTATTAACATTTTATTATCTTATTATTTCTAAGAAAATAATGTGCTTTTGCTGTGTTGATGGCTAAAGGAGCGAAAATAAATATGTTACGATATAAAGATGAAGTACAGTTGTATGTTATTAGTGGGTTTCAAACAATGTTTTAATTCATATAAAATTACCATTTGTAAATATCTCTCAATTAAACGTATTTTAGTTTAATAGTTTCGTTACTTTTACTGAGATTACATCGTCAAATTATTTAGTCGTAATTATTATCGAATCTTAGTATTGTATATTGTCATACGTTTTCGTAATAGAAAATCGAGCATTTGGAGATGACAGCGTTTCAACGAAGATCAGGTGGTTGTTACAAGGAATGGAGACAGACGTCGACGTATACGCAACGTGTGCGCTGTTAGGACGTCGAAATGACGATTCATATGGGTATTCCATTCAATCATTCTCAAACTATGTGTCTATCCAAGCACCAAGTTAGTAAACTGAATTTCTATAAGTTTAATGAACAGTGACGGACATATATTTACGAACATGCGAATAATTACATTTTCATTATGTCTATTCCTGAATCAAAAATATTTATAAATTAATTCTTTTTATGTTTGAAGTACATACTACTATTCATTCTCTTTTGTGTCACTTAATAACTTTGCTATAATGGTGAAAAATATTTTTTCTCAACCTCTAGGTTAATTACGACACCTCTAGGTACTATAACTTCTCTTGGAAATTTCAATAGCTATTCGGAGCATTTAATTCTGTTGCATGGTGTTACTATCACATTTAACGTTAACACACAGTAGCTACAGTAATTTATCAATAACGTCACGTCGATTTTCCCCTTTAGGTAGTTCAATTTCAGTTGCTTCTGTGCTCAGCATTTCACACTCGAAGTATATGTACGACCAAGCTCATTTGCCAGCGAAATATCGACAACGGAGGCGTTGAAACCGTCATGATATAACATGTATCCACGAGAGATGATTGCAAGTATTATAGTTCCGTTTTACACAATTTATCGTAACATCCATATATTGCGTGTGTTTGTTTCACATCGTTCCTTCTTGGCTATTTATTATCTTTCTTATTAGCGTTACATAGAACCATCGTGCCCTTAATTTGTCTCGAATAAAATAACTTCTTTATTGCTAATCTAAACCGTTTGGAGACTTTACTACGTTTGTCAATATAAATCGCTCGAATCGTTACAATTTAAGTGGAGTGGAATCTCTAGATTTAAATTGTATCAATTGACAGTACCGAGAAGAATAATATAATGCCAAGTAATGACTAGTTTTATAGTGATCTCTTCAAATTGAATGTTCGTCGTTGCACTTCCATCCATAAATATTATTAATTATCTATAAATTATTACTAATAATCGAAAAGAATGATTTTAAATATTATACTGACGTAAGAGTAGTGTGTGCTAGAAATATGCAAAATTTATTTCCGTTACTTTCTCAATTGCTAATCAAAATTTTGATTGGGTTTCAATTTTTCAATTTTTGTAACATTTTGAACCAAAATGTATTTCTGCAGTTGAAACGAACGTTCAGAATCTGCGAGGAGAAAACTTGATCGAGAAAGAAAGCGACTGTGCGCGAGGGAAACACAAGTCACGTAACTAGAGCTGTAATGAATTTGACGAGGAGAGGAAGAATAGTGAAGCGATCGTATCGGACGAGTAAACGAATAAAGAAGGTTGGAATTCAAAGCAGAGACTGCAAGGTAAAATGGTCGAACCGAAGCAAATTTATTGCAAAAAAATTGTAAAGGAATTTTGACAGTGTCAGGTCGTCTCATATCGAAGATTAAAACCTTTCCTAATTTTCTTGCTTCGGATTTGAATACGACATTATAATGATTTTTTCAAGGTCATCAACATTTTTTTGCACATTAACATTTATTAAATAAATCGATAGTTAATCGTTTCAAATAAATTATTTCGTTTCAACGTTTTTATAAAGAGAAATATACTCGCATTAGTTATGGAATTATCTGATACATATACTTATATGCAGTTATAGCATCAAAATCCGTACAGAAATGCATGGTTAGCTACATGCATGTATATAAGGTTTACGGTTTGAAATTTCTTCGATATTTTGAGAAGCAACACGAAAGAAATTAGACTGCTTCATCATGGAGGTTAATTGCAATCTTAATGACTTGATCGATAGCCGATAGATCGTAATTGATATGATTACTGCGCCGAGCCCGAGGTCGCTTGTTAATACGTTCCGTATTTACGAGGGTGGACGATGCACAGACTGCAATCAACCGCTGATTGTTTATCACCAATCAGTCGCCGGTCTACGATTGCCAATCATCTCGTAATTCGGCAATTGTAATTGAAACGCATCAGAGATGACTCCTATTTCCCCTATAATACTTGAAAGATCGTAAGTCGTTGTTCCCTCTTCGAAGATAAACTCTAGAATATGAGAGTGCACCTATGCAACGAATGCACAAGATTTACAAGCTTTTGCAATCGTTCGGAATGTATTACCTACTTTTGATGATTCTCACGTCAAAAAAGAGAAGTCAAGGAGTCTCTTTTCCAAAGTCAATTAAAAAACACATAGAATAATAATTTTCATCGCCCTTAGCAATTGAATACATTCCGTAGCTTCTAAATTGATAATAAAACGAAAGAGATTTTATAACACCTTGTAAATTTGGGAGAACTGGATATATACGATTATTGCAATGATTATTTAAATCGATGGATACAAATGACTTACGAATTTTACATTACGATCTATCGTTACGAATCGTTTACACGAAAATGGATGTACGAGTTTGAGTATCGATGTACCAGATGATTGGTTGAGACTCTCTGTCTCCTTACGAAGGTGTAAGTCGTGGATTGCGAGAATGACGAATGGGTATTTCCAGGTCCGCTCCTATCGACCAAGAATCGTTGTCGAGTAGCAGTTTTATGGCGTTGTCTGTTTCGAAGTCCAAGGAAAAATCTTCCTTGCTGTATGTGTGTAAAACTGTACGTTTTGGTATCTCACCTGAACTAGCAATGCAACAATAATTTATTTGCACCGCGACTGCTACAAATACAAATAGGTAAGAAAATTGAAACCATCAGTTCCACCTGAAAGCAGTGTAGCGATTTTTATTTCCAGCAGAGACACATACTCGTGTGAACGGTTTCAATGAGGGAAATGAAAAGTAAACATTGAGAGTGAGCAAGATAGAGTAACAGCGAACGAGTCTCGTACTGCATGCGTTCGATAACCGAAATTTCAAAACGACGGAGCATCCACACGAACGAATTAATGAAATAGATTTAGACACGAGTTTATTTCGACTATTTTTTACATTATACATATTGTACTTGCTCATCAATTTTTATACACGTTATAAACGATGTTAATAAAAACGAAATTAATAGCAGCTGGGCATATTTTCGATATTTTATGTTATATTCGAAAAGGTAAATTGTACTATTTTTGAAGTGACTTTGATTTACTTTATTGACAGGCTTGTGGTCAAATTTTTCTCCTTTGGCTTCTAATTACTGCTGTAATCTGTTGTTACCATTTAAAATAATGATGCCACGTTATACATTAATAGTGTACGACACAGCTGCATAATATGTTCCCAAATCGATGAATTGGATGGTTGACTAATAAATTTCTACAATGGATGAAGAATCAAAGGACATTTAATATTTTTGACGTTAATGTGCTGACGATATATTTATTTTCTTCCTTTTGCATAAGAAAATACAATATTTTTATTGTAAAATTGCTGTAACATAATGTTCAGTTGCTCTTCAGAAGATCTATGGATAAGAAATTGGTCGGCTTGTCCCCAAGAACCGTGCACGTATCCTCTTATGTAGGAAATCGATTCATCGAATTCTCCTCTCGAGATTGGAAGCCAAGGACGGTGTTGAGGAGAAGTAGTCAAGTATGGAATAATTTCTGAAGGTCTTAAGGATGCATAGAGTTTGAAAGCAGGACCAGTGGGATATCCTCGTTATAACCTATTCGATCCGAAATCAATTTATCATTCTCATATTTCAAGACAACGTTTTGCTCCAATAAATATATAGGTTGTTCGGAAAGTCATTTCGTTTTTCAGAATGAAGAATATATCATTTAATAAAATGTTTATACACTCGAAAAAAATCGTGTTTCATTTTCACCAAAAAAAAAAAAAAAAAAAACGAAATGACTTTCCGAACAACCCAATAAAATTTCGATAACGTAAAAGTGATAAAAACGTATATAAAAGTAAACTTAGAGTCAACGAAAGGAAAGATACTTATAAACTTTTTTCATATCTACACTGCTTCACGCTTGAAATTATCCACCGTTATTATACGATTTTATTTTAACTATTCTAAATTATAAGTAACTAATTGTTTTTTCAAAAAGACTAAGTAACGTATAATTATATACAGTTCGAACGAGGTAGTGTTTTGATTCATTTTTGTTAGGAAATCTTCGCTAATCCATCGATAATATTGATAATTATACAAATAAAAATGCATTGCGTTGCAAGATAACTTGAATGTTACCATTGATATTCTGAAATGATAAAATCGATTGTATTTTGTCAGGATACTAGAATCGATCTACACAAATCGATTTAATTCGAACTACACAAATTGTTCAAATAGATTGAATTTATTTCAGCTGCTCAAATGTTTCGATTACTTGGTGCACTCTGACGTTAAATCTAAATCTGACACACTGGTGAAAGTGCAACTTTATGCGATACCACGGATGGTATGTTATTTTCACATGATATTTTGCTTTATACATATTTACCTATGCACATACTACGTACTTTGAAAATATAGCCACAACTTTGTAACGATGTACGTCATGAAAATTTAAAGGAATATTTATTCACTGGATCATGTAGACGTATGCAGGAAAATGCTATATATCAAAGGCATGTTACCAATCAATAATCACTATGTAATTAATTGCAAAACAATGTCCTGTTTATTTTTTTTAAATTAATAAATTTATCGTTATTACTTCTGTATGCTTCTATAGCAAAGATCGTATTATAGTCCTGTAAATTTTGGTAATCGTTTGTAGTAAAAAATGATTTATACTGTTACGCGTTTGAATATACCTTTTTATTCGTTTTATTCTCTCGTAATTCATTTGAAAATCAGTTGTTTTCAATCAAATTAGCCTTTAAAGGCTTCAAATACTTCTAGAAACCTTTTTGTCATACATTACAAGAAATTAGTACGTATTTAACGAGAGGTTTGAATCAGAGCGCTTAAATTTGTTTGAAATTGCTAAACTATGTTTGACAACTGGGGTTCTGGAACGAGGAAGAGTGTCGCGCGGCCACTATACAGTCAACTCTTGTTTCGATCACTCCTTTCAATTAAATCAATTTCCTTTCTAAATAACGCTTTGAAATGTCTCATTCTCACGACATTCTGCTTCATTCTTGATCTCATTAGTGGTATAACGCTTTCTGCACCTTCATTGATTTCGCCGCTTCTAATGGTAGACTGTTCGCCAGCAACGCGAGATTACACGTACTTTGGTATAACCACGAAATTCAGATAGTTGCCGATAGTTCAACAAATCTTCTTCCAATATCCCGCAACGAGCGGCGATAGTCGAAGATTAAACTCCATTGGTCGAAACGTTCAAATTTGCGATTTTGATCTGCCTTGAGCTTTCACGGGGGATAAATATTGTACGTTGAGAAAATCTCGATAGGTATTCTTGTACGTGTGCTATTTACCCCAATTCGTATACTGCACTCGTATGAATAATCATAATGTACGGTTCTACATCCTAGTTGTAAAATTCTAGAATTTATATCTCCGGGGTTGGGAAAATCAGATTTATTTTTGTTGTATTCGAAGTTTAACGGTGAATTGCAATTTAGTAAACGTTTATATTTTCAGTCCTTTTATACTTCGAATCGAGACTATTCGAATATTCTATAGGTATTCGAATAAATTTTAAATATTTGAGTGTTAGAATATTATCATTCAAATAAGAATATATTAATATTTATGGAATCGTACTAGTCAAATATCACGAATACACAGATATCTAATTTGTGTAAAAAATATTCGAATACTCAAGAATTTGAATAGTATTAAAATAGTTATTTTCAGAAAATTTAACGAAACAAACTATATGATGACGATGGTGATTTCAATGGGCAATGTCAAAGGTGAGAAGCGAATCATTATCTAGGGATTATTGAATATATGCTTTGAATACATGTCCCTAACGAGTCCACTAGTAAATAGTACTTTCTGCATTTTCATTTTCTTTTCTTCTCAGCCACTGAATTGTTAACTGTAGTGTTGAAAAAGTATTATTTCATAGGTCTGGAAAAGCTTTGGTGTCGAGTAATTTAATTTTATTATGCACATTTATTTGTGAAAATTGTGCATCATAGAAAGCGGTCAGAGTAGGCTTCTTGGCGAAGGGGATAAGCCTTGCAACATCGTCTCATTGATTGTTGACCATGTTCCGGTATTCCTGGCGCACTCACTCCTAATCCTCTGACAATCCCTGATAAAGGCGCTGAGGTTCTGTACTGTTCCCATTCGCTCATCCGAACATGAAGTGTATATGTACCATTTCAGTGTTTGAATAACGATGCACTATCGTATCAAGACTTAAGGAAAACTAACTGGCGAAATTGATGTTACTACTCTTGTTATCTGAAACGTTATGCTACTCATACGATGTTATTTACACTGAGAACGAGGAAACATTCTTTTCACGATCACTAACTTTGCCAGTATGAGAACACATATTAACTCTTTCTTAAAACGTTCAATATTAGTAATTTTCCTTTTTATAATTTATACCTTTAAACAACTGATTCTTGTTGTATTTATCTCTGCCCCCTCTCTCTTTTTAAAATTTTGTATATTTTACCGAAAAATTGAAGCCCAAACATTTATGTTGTAATATCTCTGTTTAAACTATCTCTCTTTTATTCTATTTTCGTATTAGCGATTGGCATTTAAATACAACGATCAATAAGAACTATAATTAGATCATTCCTGACTATAAATTTTGGTCACGTGTTGGGGATTTTGCCCCACTGTGTGACGGTGCGGTGAACAAAAACTGCTCGTAGCTAAAGAGCGACATCTACCGATGTTCGGGATGAGATAGTCGAGTTTTCTAACTGAGGGATATGAAAGTCAGGATCCTGGAGGAATACCGGAGCCGAAAGGGTCGGATAGATATTGCGAGAAGTGATTTATGCGAGAAGCGCGAGGCTGCATATTGCTGGCAAAGATCCGCATATAGAGTTCACTCGCGATGTCAGTATGATCGAACTTGTCCGTAGCTGCTGTATGTTGGAAATGGGCACACCTATAGTCAGCATGTACGCATGTAGGTGCACAAATACGAGAGTAGAGGGTTCCTTTACCGTAGGGGGTTGAAACATTGCGGACAGTGGTACTAATACCCATGCCGATATTCCTCTGAGATGTGTCGATTCTCTTCCTCCCACTTACATCTATGGAAATTTCATTTGCGGTTCTCGCGGTATCTCAAGGTCAAAGGGTATAAATCTTCATCTCACGGAGCGTGTGATTTTGTAATTCTGATTTCTCGTGCCAAGGTTTACACACGTTTAAAATCGTTTAACGACAAGGATAAATTAATTTCGTAATTTCTTTACTCGACTCTCTCCTTTGCTTTGTTTCTTTCTACGTCTTGCGTCATGCCTACCGAAACGGAGTCGTGGAAACTCCACAAGCTCCATAGTTTATGGTGAACAGCACTGGTTTAAAGTGTCACATACACGTAGATAGGTAAACAGAAATCGAAAAGGTTTGGTTCCTGATTTCGAAATTTGTTACAATACGAACTACATACGTCTGGATGAAGCAACAGTAAAAGGATTTTATAGCAATGTGCGATTGTACAAGACTTTGGACCATCTTTTTAGAGTACTATTCGTCGAAGGAGTAACGTTTCCGTCTAACTGTAAGATATACTTCCGAGACATATATACACACACAATACGGTCATAAATCTACACGTCCATGTACTTCGTATTACCTGCAATATCAAAATTACGGGATTTCTTAAGTAGGTGATTGAAGATGAACTTCCATTTTATACAGCTAAAAATGTTTCGTTGAAAATATGATGTAAATTATCATACTGATAAAACGGTATGAAAAAGGTTTGTACGAATTCTTTCTTGGACCTCGATTTTCATATATTACACATATACTACACACGGTTCGAATGTTTTGAGACATTTTACCAACGTTTGCAGTATAGTGTCGTTGATCACTTTTCAGGCTAGGGAGAGAGAATTGATCGCTGTTATCTAACCAATTCCCTCGCTTTTGTGTGTATCGGGGACAAGACTGAAAGTCAGTGACAACGAATGAGATACCGTGGAAGGAATAAGCTTGTAACAATATTTAAAAATTGTTACGTACATTTTATATCGAATGTATCCCCTTTCCTTGGGAGGAAAAAACTTTATCTATATATTTCTATGTACAGTTCTGCATCAATAGTCGTACACATGATGTGGAACTTGATAAAAAAAATATAAAACGTAAAAAATAATATTGTTCTTAACTTGAAAGCATTGTATTATGATTGCATGTTGATTATTTTCAATAACATACAGGACATTTGAGCACAATAGTTATCACTCATATAAGTGTGATAGATTTTCGTCGAAAGATAAATTATACGACTATTTTACTTTTCTCGTGGAGAGTTCGTACCTTTCCATATGATTTTTCCGCGACTATCGTGTAAAAGCAACTTGTCCTAGTTTCTAAAACGGAGAAATCGGTTTCCTTTCTTCGCGTCTTCTCGATTTCATAAATTTCGTTCCATTCTGTATTCGTTGCGTTTTGGGATGCAAATAGAAGTTCAGCATGGTAGAACTTCTGAACGGAAAGTAGTAGAACTTCGAAACTCAAGATAGGTTCGTCGAATGCAAGTCTCGCATTTATAACACAGAGACCTAGTAATCGAGTCGATAAAATGCAATACTGCACGTTCCTGTCCAGACTTTTCGTATGCCATCGCATTTTCAGCAATTGTCTGGATGAATGCAATTTGCAATTTGGGAGATTTATTTTTAATTAGTATCGAAAGTCTATTTTTTTATAATACGTGTGTTATTTCATTTATACTCGTACATACCAGGGATTCAGGAGTATCAGGGTTACCAGAGGTAAAGAGGACTGCTATGGACTGCGACGCACTGAATATGCTACTTAACAACTAGTAACGCAGGAAAACTAAGCAGAGTCGTTGTTAAAATATTTGACATCGAATCAAATCTTGATTATAAATTATTGAGCCAATTGAGGTATTAATTGGTTACATTTTACCAGTTTCGAAGTTTTTGTATTCGTTGTGCATAGAAAATCTTTGACACCTTTTACGTTTAAATTATCATTTATTTAATTAGGATCCCGCATAACAGGTCCTGTTATTGGAATATTATAACTATAATTCATCATAACTTTCATATTGATGAAATGTTGTAGACAACATTTTAAGTAGCATCCGAACAATTATGCAAGTTTTAAAATCTCCTGCTATTAACTTTTTCCACTGACTACTTAAGCACCGTTGGAGG
Organism: Ptiloglossa arizonensis; assembly: GCF_051014685.1. Taxonomy (NCBI): domain Eukaryota; kingdom Metazoa; phylum Arthropoda; class Insecta; order Hymenoptera; family Colletidae; genus Ptiloglossa; species Ptiloglossa arizonensis. The sequence continues at coordinate 4,718,412 of NC_135049.1, forward strand.
TGGAGGCGCAACTTCGCTTTCGAATTATCTGCATCGTAAATTTTCAGACCGCGCCAAGTCATGCTTGGTGTCTAAGCTTTATATCTTCCATCATGTTACGGCTGTATTCGAAATATTTCTACTTTATATATTGTCGCGTTTCGATGAAACATAGAACACCTACGAAATGCCCAAGACTAACAGAACATTACTTAATAACTATAAAAAATGAAACAAATAGAAATATATAACTCCTTAATGGTTTCGAGAACAAAAGAAGCACAAATCTAATATTATACTTTATTTCGATATTTCGACTCACGTTTTCTTCCATTTATAACTATAAAGCAACCGAATAATAGTACATATTTGTCTACCTTAGGTGAAATTGCAATAATTGTTGCATAATTTTCGTACTAATCTCCATTCTACAATTTTCTGTAACGTAAATTTCATAAAATTCCCTTGGGAGAGAAAACCTTTAAAATATTTAAATACAGTTGTTTATTACTATGGAACTCAATATTCCACACAATAGTATAAATAAATTAGATGTTTCCAGTGTGTTATGTTTTATTGATCGTGTATGTTGTATAATCCAATCTTGATTGCAGCAGTCACATTAAGGAAGTGCGGTCGCTCACACTAAAAATGCATAAAATGCATTACATGCATAAATAAAACATTTTGTAATCGATATAGAATCATGTCATCTGTACTATTACAATTACAGAATGAAACGCAAAATGCACAATTTTAAAGAAAGAGAAACGTCTAAAGAGAAGCTCGCAATAAAAATTGTTCATCTATGTTTATTTCAGAAATTGAAACGATAATTGCATGAAAACATAAACTAAATACTGTATAGAATTCCGTGTATAGAATTTCCTACTATTCTAGGTCTACTGTTATTTAAATTTCCGAACACTGTATCCACTTTGCATCATTCATTTTAATTATTCGTTTGTAACGAATCTTCTGATTTACATTGTATGTTTTTGATTACCTGAAAATTATATGTTATTTTCTTTAATTACGATAAAAAAGAAAAAAACGACAGTTTGCATTCTTCTATGTAGTTTCTTTTCGATTTTCATTTTCTCAAAAATGCTTAATGCAACCAAAATAAACTAACATGGTATTGAAGGAACTAAAATTAATTGACTGAATCACAATATGTTAATTCTTTGATTTATTCTTCGAATGCTCTTCACTTTATTCAAGTTAACACATATATGGTTTAAATAAAGAAAGGGCACGATATTACGAAGTTAAAAACATTTTAATTTTTAATAAAATTGTCCTTTTCTCGGGATACTGCTGCAGCGCAATGCATTGCAAAAGCAAAATAATTTCACTGTTGAAAGTGGTGTGTCATTTACATCGAAATACCGCATTAATTTAAAACCTTTTTGTGATATAAAATGAATAGAATATATACATCAAGAATGTTAACTCTTGGCATGGTAGTCTTTCCGATTCAAATATATAAGTAGGTCTTTGTTATAGATGCTGATTGACTGATGTAAAATGTTAGTCGTGTTTCATTATTTCGGATTAAAACGTATTTTCCGTTTGTATCATTTTTACCTCCATAATGCCATTTGTATAAGTAATCAACACAAACGAATACGATACAATATCCTTCGACAGATCACTTTAACGCTATTCGTATTATAATCAAAGGGAATAAGGGGTCGTGTACAATTGTACAAAGAAATTCTGATAAAATATGTTCTCTATTAGAAAAAGAACTTTCTACAATCGTCATTTAGGACTTTTCAGTCGAAGAATTGGCGCAATGATTTCTCAGTATCTTTCCAAACGTTTCTCTTTCACGATTGTTGCATTTCTGTAAATTAAACGATCTCACAACGTATTTTGGGCAGTTTTGGTCTTTGCTATTTAAATATTCATCGTGTTTCGGCGATGCACGTGAAACAGACATCAACTTATGGGTAGTATCTACCGTCAGCGTTACCGCACATCCCGCTTTAAAAATTCTTTTAGATTTCCTTTACAGACGTTTCCATTTCACTTCGTCGCTGTTACCGTGTACTTTTCTCGTCGAATCCGACTGAATAATGCAACCATTACGGGGTATTCTTTTCCGAGATACACCGTGCACTCCGCCAGCTCTCTAAACATCCACGAACGAGCAGCATTCGTAACAGTCGATACGATACCATCTCCGTAGCGAGATCGACGCTCCCTAGCAAATGACAAGTGCGCGCGTCAACCAAAGGATTACCCAGGTCTCCTTTTTCTGGGGAAAAACAAAAAACAAGCAGACACTAATGCTTGAGAACTTAAAGTAGAAAATCTCGAAGGTTGCAAACGAAGGGGTCGAGACCCGATCTCGAGGTCGTGTGTATCTGGCTGTGAGAAAGAAGGGGTGGATCAAGGGGTGCTTCAGTCTCGATAATGAAATGGATGCCCTCGGGTGCGAGCGGTCGTAGCAACGCGTAGTGTGAAACCCATTCGCAAATTAACCTTACTTATTCATTAACGCTAACGACCTGCCGTCATTGCCTTCAGCCTACCTCGTCCCAAACCCCTCTCGCTTCTTCGTTTCATACTCTTCATCAATCCTTCGTTTTTCGTTGTCTCGGGGGTGAAGAACTCGTTAGGCGGAAAATCTATCGCTCGTTAATTTTTTATCACACTACGCGCGATTGACATTTCTCCTCCTCGTGATACTTTGATTATGTCCGATGTTAACCTGTAGATCGTCTTCTCTGCTTCGTGTTGTAGGAGTTTCCGTGTATTTCGTCAGTTCGTAGTTGGTATGTTTATCACGTTACATTTAATAGTCAGAAGCAAACATAAGATACATTATTGGTAACTCAAGTCTACATGTTTGGTTTTAGACTGTAGGAAATGTTTAGAATGCTTTTGGTTCAATGCTTTTCACTCTATTCAATAATCGAATTAAACATTCAGATTTACAGTACTGTGAATTATTGTAAACTCGAACACTTTCTCTGCTTTCTTCGTTCAATGTTATTTATATGTATTCTGTAGCTCAACAGGACAATTCTTTGTAGTATAAATTGTCGGAATAATTCTTTCGTCCAGCAGTGATCCACGTGTAGCTTACGATCGTCTTTATTCCTCTCAAAGCGTCTACTGAATAACAAAGAGTTTAAAGAAAAGTGGTCATCCATTGAACTGGATGACGGTGAAACGTGACAAGGAAAATGTTCTACGAGGCCAAAACGACAGTTAAGAATTCCATCTGCTGTACCCTAATTTTTCTCTTAAATCTACCTGGAACATATGGAACAGGATTACATGAAAGCCAGTGTTCAAGTGCGAAGGAAAACATTCATCTTCCTCGCGCCTTATTGAAGCGAAACACATTTCTTCGAATGTTGAATAACATTTAAAATTAACGGTCAATAAATAATCTCAAGTAATATTAAGAATTTAAGATTTTCACATTTTACGCAACGAGAAAACCGAATATTTCTGCTGTATTTTCTTACGATTTATACTCTGAGGAATATCTTGAAAAAATGTTATGTCGGAATTCAAGGAATTGACAATGTTATGAGAGTTTAAAGAAACCGATGAATTGTGACAAAGAGCAAAACTCGGAAACTTTAAAGTCCTTTTCCTTCGAACCATATTTTTCAAGCTAACAGAAGCGATATCTCAAAAACTAATAAAGCTATTGACTTGGAAATTATAGCAACTCGTATACCTGTAGATCCGTTGAGTTGAAATAATTGTAACAATATCTGCCGCAGTTTTTTTTTATTTTTATATGCCTCGGTCAAAAAAACAAACGCTTTTTTGAATTTTGTTATAAGATTGTAAAATGCAATACTTGTACGAGATAAAAAATCGTCATTAGTAATAATAATCGATTAATCAAATTTAACACTCAAACGAGGTGTTGTAAGAACCAATTTAAAAAAAGGAGCAGAGAAATCACATATTATTCGATAGAGGAACTTTTTATTTACAATTTTCTAGGATGAAGATTAGTCATGTATATTTGTATTTACGCGGCAACGAGTCACACATTCATGGAAATGTAAATACTGCATTTTAAGTAAGTTTTAAGTAAGTTTGGTTACTATCGTAACAAGTTGCGTAGAATACTTCCGAACTGTAATCACTGTGTGAGGGAAATCGGTATTTCTTTTTCTATATATTACATTTTCATGTAATTTGAAATACAGGCGAAGCAGCAAATCTGAAATCTATCCAGGGTCATTCTCTCCAGCTCTTCAATGTACCTACCGAATTACAAAAGCAACTGGACTCGCGCGTGTCTTCATCGTATCAGCAAAGAGGATTACAATTGGAGTAGATATATTAATTAATGAAATGTAAATATTTCTTACGCGCAAACGTTTTACGAAATGAAGGTCCTTACTTCGGAGTAAAGTAAGGAGCGTTACACTATCATGCTTCGACACTCTAACGTTAAGGTCCGTGTCATTTAATTCTGTCTGTGCAAACGCTGCGATAAGGAATGTATCCTTTCATAAAGTTAACGAACTGTCGTACCAGGGAGAAGAAATTTCAAACGGGTAATCCTCGTCTTTTCCGGATTGCAGTAAGATTTCTTAGAGATGAGAAGAAGATGAAGAAGAAGTGTAGCTAATCAACTTGCTTAAGGGAATGGACGTAGCTCTATGGACGAGAAGTGCAAGGAAAAATATCTTAAACAATTATCGCGAAACCCCGGCATGAAGGAATCCTGGAAAAGTAGCGAAAGGTTTAGGAGGGCGGAACGAGCAGAAAAATTGCTTTAAACGGAAAAAAATGTGGTAAGAGACCGCAGACTTGGGCTTAACGTCGTTCTGCTCCCTTCTAGAAAGACTTCCGTCTCACTTTCGTTCTCTCTTTCTCGGTTCGATCGTTTCGCTCGCTTTCTCTTTTATTTACCCCTCTTTTCGTTTTCCTCGCTCTTCTATTTACACTCGTTTCTAATGGCAAGGGACAGTCGGTGAGAGAAATGCTCTCATCGTCTCCGCTGGTAATTTTTCAACCCTCTCTTTGACTCACCCCGTCTCTTCAACCAGCGGCTCTCGTGTCTACGTTCCCTCTACTTTCCCTCTCTTTCTGGATAATATTTCGCGGTCTCCGACACCGATCCTCCTCCCTTATACGTATATAATTTCTCAAGCATTCGCAGCCGCTTTTCTGTAGCTGGCTGCCAGTCGTTGCGTGTAACGAACGTCACGCCAGAGGGCCGACCTATTATTCAAGGTGCCGGCTGCCTTTGTTTATCAGCCTAAAGTGTTTAACGCGTCTACCGGTAACCGAACGTCGTTACAGAAGCATAGACAGCTTGCTATAGAGTTTCAGTCTTCGATAGTCGTACATATGCATGTGCAATCAAGAATGGTTCAGCCATGTCTACGCGAGAACATAAGATTGGTTGTCGATATGGACTATAGTCAATATCCCTATAGAGTGTCCCAATCATCACCGGTCGATTTACTTTTTGAATAAAATTCGAACGGTTCAAGTAATCTTGATACTTGTTTCTTTATTTAAAAGTACAAACTTGGGAGTTAATAATAGAATAAAATATCTTCCAACCGACTGCTTCGGCTTTTTTTACAGACCGACAATCTTTTCACAACATTTTTCAGGTTAATCGGTTTGACGTTTTAAAAATTACACGAAATTCAAATCGACCGGTGATGATCGGGACACCCTGTAGAAAATGTATATAAAACGCTTAGAAACATGCACAACACCTTCGAACAGTGGCTATTATGTTTTGGCGTCTGCTTTTACACTTCAGTGATTTACTATATCTATCTTATGGAAAGTTACTCTTTTTTACTGTCTTTATTTCACAATAAAGATACGTAAGAGGACAAATGTACTTCTTTGATGTTGTCGAAAAGTTTGTCGTTCGATAAGATAAATTTAAGTTGCAAGATTTCTACTTCTTGTTCCTTTGCACGACTAATTAAGCGTGCAACTTACTCATCGACTTGTTACATAAGAATAACAACCAAGAAAGAAACCAAGAACTTACAATTTAAGTGATTTCTTTAAATTGTAATGGCATTTATCATTTATATTTAACAGAATTATACGTATATTCGGACTATCTTTAATTACGTGTGAAAGAAATTTTTTTTTAGAAGCGATTCGAATAAATTATAATTGAAAACAGTGACTGAGATCGCGTTTGAATTTATTTTCATCGAAAAGCATCTCCCCAATCGATTGATGTTGCTTTTCTAAATATTCAAAGAAGGATATAAAAAATGTTAATTCGCATTTGTATTGCCACACTGATACGCGTTCGACACCCTTTGAAACTTCAGCCACGCGGGATCGAATTTCTAACTACAGGCGCATGTGTACGTGTTGAATTCACTCGCTATTGCTCTATAGATTCATTCTCCATTTTGCAATCCATTTATTGTCCTCCTCGAGCGGCTTGTTTGAGTTTTAACTGTTCCGAGAACAAATGCACTGCCTAGCCTCGGCTAAAATTTTCAGCCGGTTTCGATTTTTCGACATTAAGCGAGGCCATGATAACTTTAACTTAAAGGGTTTATAGTTTCTTGAAACGTCAATTTTTGTTTACGGGGACAGCGATGTATTCAAAGAATTATTGTCTATTCGAATTGTTCACTTCGGTAGTCGCGTTCACGGTAATTGTTCTATGTAAATACTACAAGTTGAGTACTTTCAAAGAACACAATTACGCTGTAATTTAAATCTGTTGAAAAGACGATGAACATTTTAGAAAAATTTTGGAGCGAATCTCAAAAAAGTTAATTGTAGTTGTAAAAGCTATTTATGAATGGAACAGGGTCAAATTACAGTTCAATTGTTTGGTTTCGAACGTTATTATGCTCTGTAACAATGACTGAAAATTGTTGAAAATATTTGAAAAAGAAAGAGCATTTCTCCGGCTTTAAAATGTTTATAATTACAGTGTATTACCTATGCGAAAAATATTAATTCTCTTTCAATTTTTCTTTTCTTTCGGGTAGGGACTTCAAGTGTACGTTACAAAATAATTATCATGAAGTTTCAATAGTACTTAGAATTGGGTTGCATGCTTTTATGAAGCTCGATTTCCATGGTTCCCTATTGTATGAAAACAATACTTCGGTGAATGCAATAACTGCAATAATCCCCAGGTCTCGACGCGGTGTATGCAATTTCAATTGAAATAAACAGCTAATGATGCTTTTATAAATTGAAAATGAGGTTGTACAATTAATGGATTACACTATATTATTATTAATGCTAGTAATGTATAGTATTATACAATTACCGATTTATGTGGTAGATGAATTCTCGAGCCAGTGTAGTCTGCCGGGCCATAAATATGAATGCGTATTGCCATAGATTTTATCGAGTTGTAATGCATTATCATCTATAATCGATCGTCGATGCGCTACTTTCTGGATTAGTTTTTATTAATCAATTAGAACAAATTACATCATTTTCATACGATGACCGATAACAATGGTATGCCAACCAAATATTAACGCGACGCACAGTGGTTCAAAGGTAGAAAAAAATTAAATTCTTAATAATATTTCGTAATGGGATACTTGACGAATCAAAACCCATAAAAATGGTCGAAAAATACCTTAAATTTATGTGAAAAATGTAATGTCGAAGTTGGAGTATAAAATAGATGGTACTTTTATTTTAGTAATGTGGATGTTTCAAAGAACTGAAACGTTAAGAAATGTTTTTAGTAGATTCAGAATTAAATACGTAGGATGTTCAATTTCGAATATGTCTACTGATATTTTATGAATATAGTTACTCGCAAAATTCAGCATACACAATACAATTTTTGGAAAAATATATTTTTTCGGCGAAACTAAAATAAACTTATTTGGACGCAATGGAAAAAAGTAAATTGTACAGAGGAAGCCCAACATAAAACATCGTATTCGCAACATGTGCCCAACAATAAAACACGGATAAGGCTCGGTGATGTTGTGGGGTTGTACAGCTAAAAATGGTACCGGAAATATAGAATTCGTTGCAGAAATAATGGACAAAATGAAATATTTATATATTTAAGAGAATAATTTAAAATCATTGGCCGAAAAGTTACAAACGCCGCGTGTATCCTATTTCTAACAGATTGGAAATTATTTAATGCAAAAGTCGTTACTGTATAGTGTGCCAAAATGTTCCAAGACCCTTTTTTAATCAATCGATATTAATACGATTGAATATGTTCAAGGAAAACTGAAATCCAAATTGTTACATCACAATTTTAAAAATGTAGAGAAGTTAAAGCAAGAGATACACGAAGAACGGGGCAGCATATCGTTTACTTTCATTAATAAATTAATTGAATTCATGCCACGACGGTTACAAGTTGTCATCCAAATCAAAGGTTATGCAACAAAATATTACAATTTTTTTATTTATACATTAAAATTCACAAATATTAATGAATACGTTCAATTTTGACATCCTAAGAACCATCATAATATTGTAGCATGTGAACAACAACCTACAGCATGTTGACCAATTTTTACAGTTGCGAATATATTCAGCAGTTGAAAAAAATAATAAATAATAAGTTGCTCAATAAGTTTTGTCGTTCGATAAGAAATGGAGCTATTAGGTTTGTCATTTTATTTTTCTAAAGATGGTACTACTATTTAATGAACATGTGTGAGATTTCATATAGATCTGTCGACTTGTTCGTATATTCACAGTTGTTCAAAGTTAAAGTGTCACAGTATTTTTTTATAACGGAAAAAACGAGAAAACTTATTGAATAACCTAGTATAGTGCCAAAATAGCGAGTTCGTTTTTGTAAAAGGAGGTCATTTTATAGAGCGAAACTCCCGAATGTACCCCAAGATTGGCACGTCTCCATGCACCTGTAGGTTCCTGATGCATCATATTTGCACGTAGGTACATGTGTTTCGCGCGCTTATACCGCGAACAGACATTGGAAATAGTGTTAAGCAGTGAGACGCGTGTTGTTGCGCTGCTACTATTATGGAGGTACAAACAACAATTAAGCACTCCGATAATAATTATCGTCCAGTGCCAGATCAATATGAATTCGAAATCGGCAAGCCGTCCTCGAATTAATGTGTCTGGCGGTGAGTAACAATACTGCGGGAGGAACGTTCAAACGCGCCATATAGATTCACCTTTATCGTTGGTTGTTGACGGTGTTCGATCGAAATTTTTAAACCATACAGAATCATCGACCGTGAATGTCAATCGTTTCGAGGATAATAGCAACCCCATTGCTACTTTATGCGATTAAACCAGCAAATCGATTATCGACATTTGCTACTTCCTTCTAGAGTTATATCGTATCCAGTGAATCCCTTTATAATTGAAATTAAAATACAACTGGTGGTTGTATTTTTTTTTCAATTTTTATCCCTCGAAAAATTAACAAATTTATGTTGTGATTGAACGACGATTGAAGCTACTAACATTAAATTAATGAGAGTCAAACTACACCTGTTGATATTTTGTTAAATGGGAATCCATATATTCAGGAAAATTTTAAATTTGAATTCATTATTCGTATTATTTTAAATATTCGTTATAGCGATAATTTGATATAGACCGGTCAGCAATTATCTTAAATAACTACTTTTAGAAATAATTCATTTTTCATGAAAACATTGAGCGGAAATGTTTGGATAAATGAAAACGTCGATAAATGCTAAAACGTACTTTTGGTTTGAACAAAGGTGTTTTACTTGAACAAAATCAAACTCGGTTTTCCACTTTATTTAATGTTATAGTTAATATTATGAAACCATAATTACTTTTATAGGCTATACGAAAATGATATTTAAATCAAAGCTGTAATGAAAAGTCGAAATGTAAAGTCATTGATTAAAATAAATTCCCCTATTGAACGAAATTCCCGTATATCCCAAGAAGGAATGCTCGAATTCCAACGTTACGAGCACGGTAAAACTAAAACGGTTAATAGGGTACTGTTGATTGCCTCCCTCAATTCATGAGTTACCTACTCCACAAATACATCTAACATTGTACGCATCGATAGCGTAACGATCTTTGAACACGGAACCAAAACAAATACTTGCAAATTATTTCGGCTAGATTGCCAAGCGTTTACATGTTGCCACGGTAATACGATGCACTGAACAATTTCTAACGAATCGACAACTGATGGAACCACAGAAAGGTGGACATAGAACATTGCCAGTCCTGTGTTTGATGGTAAAACAAGGACAGGGTTGTATAGTTAAATTTTACGAGGGAAACAACTGTTAAATTTTGCACGAAAAAATTTTTCTTCGAATTTAAAATTATTCCAATACTGTAATCACTCAGTTTTTACATTCATTTTATACGATTGCTGTATAAAAGTGTTTATTAATATATATACATATTTATGTTACTTCAAATTTCTCTAATTTTACAAAATTTCCAGTAACAAATTTGTCGGTAATAATTTTGTTTTCATAAGAGTAATAATCCAAAAGTGATTCAAAACATTCTATAAACTATATTAAAGTTATTTAAAAATTTAATAGTAAATAGAAACTGAAAATAATGCAATGGTCCCAACAAACAGTCGATTCAAATACAATTGAGAAATTCTGAGTCGAATTAGACTTCTTAAGTTAGAAGTGTCTAAAATATATAAAAGGCACTTGAGCCGAATTACGGATAAATTTTTAAAGGTATTTATAATTATTCATTGCAAAACGTTTGCATCGTCGTAAGGTTCGTATACCACGTACCTTAAATCACTATGTCTCCGGATACGTATGGACGCTATTGTATGTATGATTCAAAAATCAAATCAACAAAACAAGCATCAAGCGCGTACGAGATTGACGCAAATTCAACTGGCCGCTCAGGGCCATTGTGAGGTTAACCCTACCATGCCGTTTAGCTACTACGCGGTTGTGTCTGTCGTCACTTTGTCCGAACCTACAAACACGTGCACCCTGTCTCTCAAATACAAGTACGTGTAATGATGCTGCGAGAAAGGAGTTACTTCATGAAGTCATTCATAGTGGAGGAAGTGAACTCGAGAGGACAGTTGAATTTGCATTCGCCAAAAGTAATTGTACGATTGGAAGAAGGGAGGGAGCTGTGATTTTCCATTATTTGACCTTACTGATAAAGAGTCTTCGAATAGAACAAGTATAGAACATTCGATCTATTAAGTTTTTTTGACGAGACACGTGGCTAGGAGTTTATGTTGTGGACCCCAGGAATCAATGTCATTTTTCATACAGTCGTTAGAGACATTATAGTATGCATATATAGGGTGTCCCAAAGATCACCGGTCGATTTACTTTTTGAATAAAACTCAAACAGTTTAAGTAATCTTGATACTTCTTTTTTATTCAAAAGTACAAACTTGGGAGTTAATAATGAAATAAAGCGTAAAATTCAAATCAATTGGCGATGATTGGGATACCTTGTAGTATACGTATAAGGCAGCTGGAAGTATTGGTTTGTTTTTCCAGGAAAACAGATCAGTCGCTTCTTCAACGTATCAAAAGAGTTATGGCGATATCACAGTCAAGTCAAAAATTGACAGTGGCTCATAAGAACGAGATATAAAATAAGAATTGTTTATATTATTGCATCTTGAGAAATTTTTAATTCATTCTTTATTATCGAGAAATTAACTTGTTTGGTTTACACCTCTTTCACTTTAAACGGCTTATATATTGATGGCGATGTGAATTCCCTAATATCGTGAGAATTTAACGAGTTGGGATTTTCCCTCAGTGGCAGAAATAGTGAAATACGTTTAAATATTCTTGCTAATTCTTTCACTAAAAGAGTCGTTTCTACACCGGGAAACATGGTGACTGTAAGAATAAGCTGCTTACAGCGTAACATATAAATACTGTAGTTTTCCTTTATCAAAACATAAATGCTGCATAAAACATTGAAAGATACGATGAACTCGAAGAAGTTAATTTACCGTCCACGTCCATATTATTCCAACCTGTGTAATTTATTTTTAAAATAAACTGATTTAGTTAGCAACGCGTCGAAAAAGAGGATTCGAAAGACCATAATTAGAACTCGTTGCTTTATTGATCTGAACATGACAAAAGTGGTCAACAAGTTTATGAAAATTAACGATAAAATTAATATTCGAACAGTACTAAGAAGATTAAAAGCACTTAATCAAATTAATTCCGTAGCTGGCAAAAAGTTGTTTATTACTGAATGCAACAGAAAATTACCTTTGAAATTCTCTAAATGATATAGTTACTGGTCTTTGGTAGACTGGTCGATAATCGTTTCGACGGATGATTCTAAGTTTAATACATTGGATTCTAATGGAAAATCTCACGTTCGAGAACTTGTTAACGAAAAATATACTTTGCCATGTGTAAAATCAGTTAAGCAAAAATTCAGGAAAATCTATAAACATTTTTTTAAACAACAAAACAATTCTTCTTCGTTCCATGATTTCTATTCAATAACAGTGAAAAAAAAAATAAAAGATTTCTTATTATTGCTTCTATTTACTATTTTCTTAAACTTCATCGTATTATTCCTTGTCCTAGTACACTCTTTCGCCAAATATTTCAGTCCACCGTATTTGGAACCACATACTCTCTCATCCTCAATCAACCAATATTTGTTTCTTCCTTCGAAATTCCCACACGTTGTTTTAGCCATCAATTTCCGTTTTCCATCTTTTTGCGGATACTCCGCTAACCTTTCAACTCTATAAAAACTATAAAACCTATCATATTCTGCTCTCTGAAGTTTGTTACGCTACATTTGCTTTTGTATTTTCATTGTATGTTATCGTATTATGTTCAAATGACCGATCAGTCGAAAGAATAAGAAATCCTCTTTTAAATGTATAACATTCACAAAGAAAATATAAAACGAATGTTTCTAGAATTGCTCCTTTTTCAATCGGTGTACGTGATATCTTTAAACTTCATTAACCGATTAACTTGAAATTTTGATCACACGTAAACATCAAGTTTTTGGATAGGTCAGAATAAATTCAACGAATTAATAACTTTTTGTGTTTGTTCACAGTGCCAGTTTGTTAATTTTCGACTTTCTCAATTTGTACTAATGCGGGCGATAGCTACATTCGCATAGAATAATAATTCGTTTGTACTTTTTCTTTCCAATTATTTATTGGACGAGATGGAATTATATTTACCGGCTACGATCGAAATTTTGATACATTAGCTGTATATTACTAATAACTTGTAAGTAACTGGAGTAGGGTATGTTTACAATATTACATAATCCCTTCGTAAATGTATTAATCAACATACAAAGTTTCAGACTTGTGTGCAGCATGCTTTTCTTTGAAAAAGAAAATTTGTTTCGGTAAATATGCCGCATACTTTTCTTTGAAAAGGATCTCAAATATTGCTTCCTCTTTTATCGAAAAGAATCGATGATCCCTAGCGGCATTCTTCTCAAATGCTAACAGTACATATTTGTGATTTTTCTAGACTACAATACTTCACTTTCTTAGATGTCGGAAAGTAAAGACCCAGAAAGTAGTTCAGTGGTGTATCGCTCCAGCTTATTAAGTTAATCTTTGCTTTTGAATTCACTTGTGTGAATCGATATTTAGAGTTTGTAGTGATTTGTGTCCCAAGAACGTAACTTCGTCACGACGTGAGACGACGCGAAGTTTCGATTCGACGAAAATGAAACATACGAATGTACGATATAATATCGCCTTTCGCCGAATATCCGGGTAATATCGATGGTCACGTCGAAAAGATCAGTGGCAGGCTGCGAGTTATGGGCTCTTTTGCGGATCAGAGACTCGCATGAACAGAAAGAAGAAAAAGGAAGAAAGACTAGGAAGAGGGAGGGGATTGGTGGATTTGTCGCAATGCGAGATATATCCTATTTCCCGTTTCTCATAAAAAATGATCGATCGTTCTAGTCAGTGCGGCCACGACGGACGATTGAGTTCGACTCGAGTCGCCAGATATTAAGGAACGTATCGATTTATAAGGGAGCAGTCAGCTTTCCGTTAAAAGACCGAAGTCCGTATGCTTCCTTCCTTGTTCCACTTTTTCATTTTATCCTGTCTTGCCAAAATATAAATGTTACTGATCCGACGTAGGTGTACGTGCATCGATTAATCGGTTCCGATACGAAATTAAAAATCCATCATGGCCTTTAGATAGACTGTAATAGAATTTTTTGCAAACTTAGGTATCGGTTACAGAAACATCCATCCTGAAAATCTCGTGGATGCTTTGAAAAATTGAATTTCAGATGTTCTAAGAATAACCGTCTCTCTCAAATTTGGAAAAATATCCTTAGAACACTCTGAATACAATACGTACTATTAAAACGTTTAAAGTTGACGTGTAGGCGAATTAGACCAGAGATAATCGGTCATTATCGAACTGGTGAACTCCTTCGATCGCAACTCACGTAGATGAACTAATTTGTTCTGATTGCACCAAGCTGCAGAAGCGACCGCAGCAGAGTTTGATCGGTCTAGTCGCAGTTGCATTTTCTAACTGAAGTGTCGAAGTACTCGTTACGAATCGTGTGAATAAAAAGTACGCGTAAATTTTGTCGTTTGACACTTTATGGTGCGCAATTCCGATGTCCTTTGCTCATTTTATTCATCATAATGTATTTTCCATACATGGTGAGAATCGACTGATCTATGTTAACATTACAATTCTGACATTTTATTGTAGAACTTTTGTAACTCTGATTTTTAACACATCGTCAATGTAAACAAATTTACACATTTAGAACGTAATATTTGAAAGTTGAGTTAATGGGAAAAAGTACTCGTAAAAGATTCAACCGAGGTTTGCTTGTTAACATTTAGATACGTCGTTTTCATTTGTTATCTTGTATTTAAATAAAACTTTGTGTATCTATGGATATTAACATTTTTGTTTCCGTAAATGTCACATTTTAAGTCGAAAACGTCTATCAGTTCTATGAGAAATAAATGCTTGAAAAACCAAAAATATATCAAGGATAAAAAGTTGTTCTTACTAAAAATTCATTAGGTGGTTAATTTATTTCACAATAATTTAGTAATTAAAAATTTCACAAATTAAATATCTGAAAATTATTTTCTCGAGGACGAAAATTTGTTAAAAAATTTCGAGAATTCTCGAAACGGGAATCTCGATTAAAATCTCTTCATTCGCTGTATATGTGAATCAAACTGGAAACTATAAATGGATAAGAAAAGAAAAAGACGAAACGATTGGATGGAAGATAAATGGAAAGAGAGAGAGAATTTGGTAAAAGTATGTGCGCGAGAAAGAGAAAGAGAGAGAGAGGAGGAATAACCAGATGAGGTACGAGTTAAATTTCGTCGGTGATGCCACTCCGAACTCGTACCTCGAGGCTTCCTTCTGGCGATAAGAGGTCCGAACGTGATATAAATTCGCGAGGGGTTTAAACCACGATCGGTCTAACGAGCGTGCACAGCTCCTAACTCAGGGTCAGGAGTTTACTGAATGGCGAAATCGCACGGTAATTTTCTCGAGTAGTCGTCGCCTGTACTCCACAAGGCTACCTCACTTCGCTTTACTTTACCTTTCTCTGTCAGGTTGTATTCTTTCTTTCTCCATTTTACCATCACGTTCCTCTTCTGACCGTTTCTCTGATTTTCCTGGATTGCTCTTTTTTCCCCGCTATTATGCTTTTTTCCAGCGTTCGTTCCTTTCCCATATTTTTGCCTTTCCTCGCGGCTATTCGTAATTCTAGCATACAATACTCAACTAAAATAATAAATAATATTTTTTCATTATTAATTTCATTGGGATTCGAATGTAACATTCGTTTTCACGGCATCTGTATTCGTTACATTTATTCTAAACGTCACCATTTTCCATTATAATTATTTCTTTTTACATGAATTTTTAACGTACTTCAAATATCTTTTGATCTTGTAAATATTCCCTCATAGGATTATGCATCAATACTTTAATAAGTGTCATCTCTCACAATATTGAACTGTTTTCCTTTTTCGATGTTGATTAACGCCCCATTTGTTTTTGTCGACTCAGTTATGGTGCTGTTTAATGTCGAAATGAAAGTAATTGCTTCGTTCGACTATAGTAAACCATTTTGGAGTTAATCGAGTGTAGTGGACGTAGAGGTAACCCACTCCATGTGTTTAATTATGTTTCCGGTTCTAAATAGTTATAATTAACGTCAAAGTTCAGAAAAGTGCCGATGTATGTAGCAACTGTGTTTCTCTGCATTATTTTTATATTTTTATAAGGACTTCTTTAGGACGTCTAGGCCGAAAACTCTAGTTATTAGAAGACAGAAAAAGGTTTCCATTTGTCGAACAGTGTAATTTAGGATCACACAAAGGGAATAGAAGCAGAGCTGGTAAAGAAAGAAAGATACTCGAATTACACCCAGTGAATTTATTTCATATAAGTTTTATACATTCTTACACGTCACAAAACTTTTCAATATCGTAATATAATATTCTAAATTCGCAGCCAATTAGCTCGGTACTAACCGCGACGAATAATTATGGTTCGTCGCGAGTAATACCGATTACCAGGTCTCACCACGTGGAGGTTGCTGCGAGCGGAGACCCGGAGAGAGATGGATGGAATCAAAGTTCCATCGATCTCCCTCGATACGCAGTACAAACGAAATTACTAAACCATGGAGATAGAAGGAATGAATGTTCCTTCGATCTCCTCGTTTAGTTCTGCCAAGCAATTACATCGACGAACAAAACGAGGCAAAATTGGGAAAGACGCGACGCGAACCGTGGAGTTGATCCTACTAGGTCGGTCCCGTTTCCCCTAAATGGGCCTGATTCTGGAGGAAGTGGCCGACGCCGCCGAAAGGAGTGCCCCATTTCCCCACAACTTCGCGTCGTGAGACACGACTTACGAAGGATTACAGAAGGGATGCATATTCTCTCTCAAAGCGGACGCACCAGAAGACGACAACTGACCATTCAGACCAGCTACACGGCCCGTCACTTGCTTATGCAACAAGCAGAGGTGGCCGAACTATGAGACGAGGAAGCGAGCAAAAATAAGCTAACCATTAGATAATTGCTTGGCAGAGCACAGATGTTCGTACATGGTGGCCTTAAAACTAACTTAGTCTAGGCTTAAAACTAAACTGAAGGTCCCACGATGGCTGTGATAACGGAGTCCTCTTCGTTCTTCGTTCTTCGTTCTTCGTTCTTCGTTCTTCGTTCTTCGTTCTTCGTTCTTCGTTCTTCGTTCTTCGTTCTTCGTTCTTCGTTCTTCGTTCTTCGTTCTTCGTTCTTCGTTCTTCGTTAAACATTTGTTTAATTCTTATAATTTACACAATACGCGCAGAAGTTGTATTGTTTACTTAAAAGCGCCGAAATTCAATTAATCGCTTTTCTAGATAGCAAAATTATCGTGATGAACACTTGTGAATCGATAATCGATATATGTAGTATTGACAATTACCGATTAAACCTCAATGAAAAACTCCATCGCGAACAAAAAGTACTTCAACGAAATGATATTTTATGGCATTGTTTATACTATGACACTGTTAATAATTATTTAAACTATGCCCTTACGACAGTTGTTAATAATTACGATAAATAAAGTTCAAGATATTGCAAAATCGCGAAGGCGAACGGTTTCAGTGAATGTTTGTTCATTTCCGCGATTGTTACTAACATTTTCGCATGTTCCAAATATTAATGTTACAATGTGCATTCTATTTATGCATTATAAATTCTATTTGCCAATAGAAATTAATTTTGATCGAGGTTCGATGTAAAAGTTGGTTTCTGACATGTTTCTTAAAATGTTATCTAGCACAAAAATGCTACACACGATGGGAGTCTATAAACATTTCTGAAGAAGAAACTGCTCGTTGGAGGTGTCAAAACGACTTACATTTCGAGCAGGCCAGGAAAATATTCATCGACAACGCGTGTTCAGCGTTTTACCGCCATTTGGTCCGCTGCTCGCTTATCTCGATTCGGCAGTGCCAAAGCTATGCGTAGCCGATGGAGGCGTTCAATGGGGCATCCATTTTGTGTAAATAATGTTTGTTTGGCCTTTTTTTTATACCTCAGTGTTTTATCTGTTTCTTTCATATATTTCTGTGGGTACCAATTACCAAACTACATACGATGTACTTCTTGATCAATTTTAATTAGCAAAAACTCTTTTTATTCTTTTACATTTTCCTTTTTCTTACTTTTTGCTGTTAATACTAAATTTCCAACTGTAAAACAATTTCCAATGAAATTTCCATCAATTGTGGAAATATCTACATCGACTTCGTCCAGATTGTACCCATTTTTTTGTATATTGTATCCGGCGTCAACAGTGATTTTATACGTAACAAATTGAATAAGTACCCTCAGAATATGGGAAATAACCATTTGCAGTACCGGGGAAATACCAACGTGAAGGGCTCACAGGCGCGTTACGCCATTTAAAAGGCAGAAATAATAAAAGAACGCAGGCACTGTTGGTAAAATAACGTCCAGCTAGCGAAATCGACAATAGATTTATTACTTGCCATTAATCGAGCTCGCTTGCGTTTGACGGTTCCGCTTTTGTTCCATGTTCGTATACAAATAGCGCAGCGACAAAAGACGTTCCTTGTCGCTGCGTTAAAGCGAATGCGTACCTCTGAACTTGGTGATTGGAAATATACATTTCTGTGGTGCACACTGGGTGCGCTTGTGCGTTTCTGCGCCAGTATTACTAAAAGCAATCGCGTCGAACTGTTATTAATAAACGTATGATTCTGTTTCTCAAAGGAAAAAAATTGGATTGAAAGAGCGAATGTAAGGATTCGTGAAAAATGTTTGGATCGTTTATTCGCGTTAGTAGACAACAAATGGATCGTATTAATTTAACGATTTCATACGAGTTTGATAATTAATAATATTCTAATGTAAAAACTTGAATTATCGTTATCGAATTCGCAATACCATTTCACTATATTCTATAATACTTTTGCGGTATTTTCTTAACCCGCGTGCGTACAGATACATGACTTATATCGTAGGATTACGTCATTAAGTACTTATACGACAAAATACGACTTGGTATTTGTGGGAGTATGCACGAACTATGCTCGAAGTTTATGCAGTCTAAACTAGCACGACTATAGCGACAGCCGCGATGGCAACTTATTGTTAGCAGGACATAACACACGACAAATCAGGTATAAATATAGCACACGGGTTCTTATTGTTCCGTGCATTATGGCAGTGTATGTATGACAATGTATAATTATAATTACATTGGGGAAAGTTTGCATTAATCTTGTTATTGATTATTCTCCCCAAAATGATCGATCAATGCTGGTGCACCATAATAGAATCTTAATGATTTTAAGAAAACGGAGCTGAACATTCCTGCGAGTATCATGACTAGTTTCGAACTTCAGAAACGAAGTTACATTTTAGTTTTAGAGAAATATCGGGGACATATAAATTTCAAGTTTTATTCGTGTACTTACTAATAGTTTTGCCAGAATGTAAGACACTGTTTTTTTTTAGTATACAAAATTAATTTTCGTGAGATCTCAAAGACGATAAGATTACAAAGAAAAAAATATTTCTCTATATTATACATACAGTCTTTACAAATTCTTCACGATTCTTTACAATACGTGTGTCTATATATTGTATTTCTGTATGTGTTTGTCAATATGTATAATGTGATTTATTTAACAAGCTCAAAGAAAATCATATTTGTTAACCTGTAGTTTCTTAACAGTAACAAATACTGTTTCATTATTCTAAATAAAAGAATGTTATTCTTAATAAAAGGATTTATGCACCATTTCCATTTTCTTGCTTTTCTATACTTATACGTATGTAAATACGTAACAAGCACAACAATGTCCTTCTCTTGACGTTTTTTTAACAATTGATTTGAAATTTGAGAAAAGCGAATCGCCTAAAATAGTACGGAGACTATTCTTCCTTGCGCCGTCCTTTCGCGTAGTAAATTCAAATTAGTTCCGCGTAATCTACTCTGATATTCAAAAGAATCGAACCGGCTTAACTCTTTGAGGCAACGGTGGCTAAGTTGGTCGACCATCTAGAAAATGTCCATTCAAACACAGTGGTTATCATCGGCGACCACTTGGCTTCAAGAATTTACTCTACACATTTATTGAACGAACAGTGACTCCAACCACATGCACTATATTTTCATAGTGATTACACTTGTTATCCAATATTTATCCTAAAAATTCCAGAAATGTGAATACACGAAAAATATATCTATCTTAATCCTTTGTGGACACCTGTCTGTAGACAGTTGTCCAAACGTCTTTCGCGTTCTGGACGCGCGATGACGTCACCTGAAGTTTCGTAAAGCTTATGTAGGAACTGTTATGCACTATACATAATCTATATAGATTATCTATATATTATCTATAGTTTATAGATTTCTGTGTCTACGAAGTCTATAAACAGAAGAATGTGTGGTGAATAAACCAGATCTGCACATAGGCTATTGTTTTAAAATATATCGTACAATGCGGCATTTCAAGCTATGAATACTTTTGCTAAAGTATTACAATACTCTTTTGTAAGGTTCATTATATACAATTAAATTTATTATTGTTAGAAAAGAATTTTCAAGCGTATATAATTTCTTCTTTTCCCGCTCCTAGAACCTTTCCTCCAGGTGGACTCTCATGCGTTAGAAAGTGCCGTTTTCAAATGCTTAGACCAACGAAAGTGCTTTCATACTTGACCTTTTCACCATACGAAACGTCTCGAAACTTAAATTTCTTGTATCACGAAGAGTTGAGTTGTCTCTCGAAATCCAAAAGAATGTGTCTGGCCAGTGTATTCGCCATAGACTCAGAACGCAACAATAACCGTACTCTGGTATCGTAAATCGAAATGGCAATCAATATGTAGTACGAGGGATGATCCGGCATCGCTAACCATCGTGAAGCGAGTATTTTTCTTTATTTTGCCTTAGTAGGAGAATGACAGCATAGAAGCCTCTGTTAAGAGTACAGAATCACAAGAATGGAGTCGAATGGGTTCACCGACATGAAAATTAGACAGTAGCACAACTATGGGTATTCTGAAGCAAGCTAAGGTGAGATGGTCGAGGATGGGTGCGCAAGCACATCAATGGCGAGAGAACGAAGGGAATGAAGTGACAAGAGGGAAGATAAGCAACGCCCGCGAGAACATCCATGATGGAAAGACATAATAGTGAGAGGGATGGTAGGTGGTAGACACGTAAGCACACCACTTCATCCATTGGCCACCGGGGATATTCTTCTCCATGTAGAAGAAATCAACATGCTGTAACGCAACTAGAAAATGTGTCTTTTCTTTTTTCCTTTGGAGACAAACAACGATGGATACGTCCTTTTAATAAAACTAACAGACACAAAACAGTATTTGTCACTGTAGCGCTAAAAGTATATTGCACGTGTCATTTAGAGAAAATATATACACAACATTGGGTAATCTGGGTGCGAAGAAATACAACTGGAATCGTCAACTGTAGGCCCCCTCTAATTTTGACCATAGATTATAATGTATTATAACAATGGTGGGAAAATGTGGCTCTTCGTTGAGTTCAGTGCAGCTCCTATTGAACATTTAAATCCGTTTCCTTTTTTATTATTTTAGAATTTTTTCACTGAATACATATCTATATTTCATGTAGCACTTAAGACTTGCGTAGAATATGTAACCGTATTAATTAAATTATATTTGAATTTGGCTATTTAATGCTATGTAACTATTGTATGGTTCTTTATAATATATGAAAAACCGGAATGCAGTTCTCATTGACCTCGTGCACGCTCACCCCTGTATTATAAGTTAAAGTCATTCATGGAATTTTTAACGTTTCCACCATTTCATTTTGGCCCACTTCAGAAACAATATGTAAAATTGATTTAAAAGAGCAATATTGTACAAGATGAAAAGAAATATAAAAAGAAAGTAATTATTTTCATACAAATAGAGTTGAACAAAATATTTACATAATGTAATACCACGATGTATGTATATGTAAATATAAATTAAAAGATAGTTTTAACAGTTCGTGGAGAATTCAGTTCCAAAGTATTTAATTTTATTCGAAATTACTTTAGTCGAAGTTTAATTCAATAAATTAAACAAATTGTAATATTGTGGCCAATCCAAGCGAAGAAGTTTCGTCTGATTAATAATGTTATTATTCATTAATTATGAATAAATTGTATTATTTATAAATCATAATTTAATAGTAGTATATACTCAGTTAATTACTATTAACAACGAGACGTTCAACTTAAACAGAAGGACGTTTGAGTTTTGAAATTATACGAACTTCCCGGCAAGGCACGAATATTGAGACTTGTAAATGACGATACGAGTTTAGCGGGTACGCCATTATTCTGAAGTTTCCTTGCCTCTGTAGGATATTTCGAACACTGGTTATTCCTCACGTGCGGTAGTACCTACATAATTAATTATATACCACATGTAAGAAATATATACATATTTTACACTCATTTTTGAATGGAACTAAAATTTGATACAATTTCAAATTATCGATTGCAATCTCCTCTCGCTCGTACAGTACAAGCATAATTTAATTTCGTTCAATGTTCGATTTACATGATCTTCGTCAATATGGAAATGTTATTGACCTGACTAATTTTACAGCGAAAAAATATAAAATTTTATATATGAAAAGTGTAGGAGAAAAAACTATTTAAATAGAATATTTTAAAGAAAGAACTTACAATGCATTCGTACTGTGTGGTATGTATAACCATAATTACTTATGATATTTTGTTTTTGCTCAATTTTCAGTTATTTTGTAATTATTATTCAAGAACAAGAGAATATCATAACGGATTGATATACGTGCCCCAGTTGTAAATATCGCAAGTACGTGGTAGACACGCTGTCATCTGTAAACTTGTATCTCGGTATACTTGAACAGCGTTTATTCGTGCAGGTTATGCGATATTAAAATCAACAAGCGGAAAACAAAACTTGCACCGTATCTGACCCCTAAACGTGGCTTCGTAAGCCGAGCGAAGCGACATGGAACGAAACGGACCAACCTTAAAACCGAGCAGCGAGCCTGGAATTGTGTACGTTTTTGCTCGTACGCAGGCGTTTCCATGTTTCATTCACTTTAATCTGGAAATGTTAAACGAAATCATTTCGAGTTCATCGCGGCTGTTCGAAAATTGAACACAAACCAGAGAGAAAATTTTGATGCTTACAATTAATTGACAAAACATCATTCAAACTGTGAAAGGACCTTTGACTCTTTAAACTTTCTATCAGGTATTCGTTAAAGCGAGGAAATGATGCAAATATGTGTTTTCCAAAGAAAACTTTCATTTACCAGTCGTTACAAAAAATAAGCGTTTGAAATGTATCGACACGCGAGGTAAAATCATTAAGTAAACAAAAAAGAGACGCCACTAAAGAAGAGAATCTGTCGAAGAAGGTTCACTATATTGTCAAGTTTATTGTTGTGTTACGATAGAATACCAAATTCAATTGTTCGTAAAATAATCGATACTTACACTTTGAATCGGCTGGCAAAATTACTCTTACGGAATTAAATAAAAAAAATAAATACTGACAAATTTTTAATTATTCCATGACATAGTTTTATAGAGCATGAAAACCTTTGAAATTTAATTTCGACAATTTGTTTATATTTTACTATAGTTTTCAATAAACTATAGTGTGCTGACTAAAAATTTGAATCTTTTCAAAGGAAGGAACTACTGATTGAATTAAATAAGGTAACACGAGTTGTATTTCAATAATAACAAATCTTCGACGGTGAAACTGTTCCAGAAACTAAGTGTACAGGTTAGTTATGTAAGACTTGTTGTTAGTGGTGATGAAAATGTGATGAAAAAATAAAAAACAGAGACAGCTATACGCTATTAGATTTTCCCATTAAAGCACATAACACTCTACACGTGCAAACATGTGGATTTGTAGGCATCTACAATGCAGTTTCGTCTGTAACGTTGTTACAGTTCGCACGCATACCTGTCCTCGTGCAATTTCATGCATGTATAACTTTACGCGTATAAATGCGTCGCTTCGCGCGGCCGTTTGATTGTTTGCGCGGTCGTCGAGTAATGGATGCGTACGTGTAAATTATAAAGCAGAGAGTAGGGAAGAGCAAGATGGTGACGGGACATGGAGGAGGTCCAGAGGAAGTAAGTGAGACAGGTGCGCAGTTTCGTTAACAATTACGGTTACAGTATCCACCCACCAACGAACCACTGTCGACGCCCATTTAATTAATAGTTACCAAGCTTCGTTGTTCTACTGCTTATAGAATTTTATCCGTGATTTTCATCCTGACGATTAATTAGATAATTATGTGGATCTGCACAGAATTTGAAATTTGATTCGACGCGAATTTAATCTGATATTTCGCCGAAATGTGACGTATAAATTTTTCATTTTGCATACAAGGAACATTCACCCAATTAACAGCCTTTAATTTTTGTTTGAAACTTGGCACACCAATAGAGCATTAAAAAATATTTCAGTTGGATGTTATACATTCGAATTATGGGCAAAAATTATAGTCGCATTTATAAAATTTTCCATAGTTTAGGTACTTATTGATTTTGTTGATA
This sequence comes from Ptiloglossa arizonensis, assembly GCF_051014685.1. Taxonomy (NCBI): domain Eukaryota; kingdom Metazoa; phylum Arthropoda; class Insecta; order Hymenoptera; family Colletidae; genus Ptiloglossa; species Ptiloglossa arizonensis. The sequence continues at coordinate 4,742,964 of NC_135049.1, forward strand.
TTATAGGTAGCTTGTGCAAACTGTAAACTGTATTGAGTTTAGCAGTTGTCCGTAAACATGATAAACGCGCTATTGTCGAATGACATCAGATGAATTACCAACCCGTTTCGACAGAACTATGCCAACATTTGTTACAAAATTTAAACATGAGATGTAATTTTCGGACATTGCGATATTCCGCGCTTGGCTGTCGATGTTGTTAATTTACGTTTACGACGATGGCTGATCGATACAATCGGGACATCAGTTTGGGAAAAAATTCACTATTAGTAATTTATGAACTAAAGTATAAACAGTGGAAGGGCTCAAATATAATAGAATACCGATTTATAGTCACATTCGTGAAGGAATTTTATTACGTACCTGAAAATCAGGCGAGTGTCTCGTATTCATATTTTATACTCGTGCTAGTATTTATTTGTTCTTCTATCTTTTTTTGCATTACATCAGAGTTTCAGTATTCATACTGTTGCATAACGTTGTACGATTTTTCCAAGATCGCGTGAGAGACTACATCTAAACAGTTTTACGTATAATCTCAGACGAGTGGTATCAAATACTACACAGATTATAAATATCGCTTTGACGTCGGTAGCGTGAAACCACTGATTCTCTCCTCTCAGACACGGCTTCATGTAACAGACAATGTACCGATCGTGAGAAACAGTACACAAGATAGCTGCTTTGTGCACCGTAACACTGAGGTACTGAGACGAGTCTATGGGGTGGTATATCTGATTACGCCACCTGACCCTGTCGAATGGCACTCTATATTGCAAATTAATGAAATATAGATACATTGGGTGTTCAATAAACACATAATGGAGCATGTAGTTGTATTTTCCAGTATAGTTTCGATTACGCGGTTAGAAAAGTCTTCCCTACCTTTTTAAAGAAGCAATACAGCGGACCGTTTTTACTTGGCGATAAATTTTGAGAATCGAAGGACTAATTAACAATACGTGTCCATAATATAAGCAACTACTGTATCAAATATTCTTACAACTGTTTGCGTGCGATTCAAAAAATCACGTTCCGTATTAAAAGGATCAAAACAAAATTTTCAAATATACGCATTTTCCATATAGGTGTGTATTTTTTGTTGGCAGATTTATCAAGATGCAAAGCAATGAATTGTATAAGAAAAGTATAAAAAGCGAAAATATTTTAACATATTCGTTGTGCAAAAGTACGTCATTTTTATTTAAACAACTTTATCTACGTTTCGTCATTTTCGAAATATTGAGAGAAATGTTTTTTGCACCTCAAATTTAAGGGCTGATTTCACACCCTAGATACGGATAATAGTAGACAAAAAAAATAGGTGTAAAATATTTTTCTAAGAACTATATTATAAGTAAGTTTCATTAAAATTCTCGATTTATATAATACATAAGTAATGTTCTTTGTTAGTTGCAGGAGAGGGAGAGAGAAGTAGTTGAAACATAAATAGCAAATCTTTCAAGATAGAACATTATCCATGAATATAATTCATATTTCGTAAACTCCGTAGTCTGGTAGACAAAAAATAAAGATGGGTTTGAACGGTTATATGCAAACTATAGGGCTTTTAACGAAAACACCATAACGATACTCCATAAATATTCGCTACACTTAATAAGCGACCTAGTGCATAGCTGAAACGGTGCATGTACTTTACAACCCTTGATATGGCTGCAGGGTTTCATCAAATTTCGTTACAAAAATCTCTAGAAGAAACAGCATTTGTTATCCTAAATAATATTTGAGGGTTTACGTAGAAAATTTGAAATAATTACACACTGTAAGTTCTAAACTTGTTAGATGATAAAGGAAAAATTGGTAGATGGTGCAAATTTAATGTGATCGTTCCACAAACATAAAAAAACATGTATAAACTATAGTGAAAATTTTTGTTTCAAACGGTTAACTACTGATAACATTTATCTCATATTACCTTATATTATCAGACATGAAATGTTTAGTATCAGAAAGTAACATTGTGAGGCAGTAAATATGATTCTTTGGTTTTGAGAATAAAAACTGTGTAATAGTAGTGTTCAGGGTGTCCCAATCATCACCGGTCGATTTGAATTTCGCGCTACTTTTAAATCCTCAAACCGATCAACCTGAAACTTGACATGTGTCATCTACACAGATGGGAAATTAATCGTGGAAAAGTACACGGGCCGCCATTTGGAAGGTATCTTATTCCATTATCAATTCCCAAGTTTGTATTTCTAAATTTTCTCAAATATCAAAATTACTTCAACTGTTTGAGTTTTATTCAAAAAGTAAATCGACCGATGATGATTGAGATACATATTATTATTCGGTCAAAATACGCAAGTTTCTATTCTATCCAAATATAAAATATTTACCGCAATACGTTTATATTGTGTTCAGCGGCCCATAACAGGAATAAGTATTCATTAATAATGAATCTAGTAGTATTATTAGTCTTGTTAATCGCACGAGAAATGTGAGTGATAAAAGGTGGGTACTGTCCTCTCGGCGCCTGCTTGGCGATGTTCCTCATCGGACCAATGTGTAGTCACCGGATTGGCCGGTGGTCTGGGCACCGGGGATTCTCAGCAGGTTCACCAACTAACCTATCGGTTTCTGGTCGACTGCCTCGCTTAATGGGAATTGAGAACTTTCGACTCGGTTACCGGGTGCGATAATTCATCCCTCTCGTGGTAGCGGACGGCGTATGCTGTCCTGACCCTCTACCGTTCAAACCCCTCGACTCGTATACGCTATCACGATGAAAGCAGCAGGCACACGGATCGGTTGTCCCGGTGGCGCCACGTGAAACTTTGCTTGTAACAATATGAACCAATTGTCGGCTGGAATTCTTCCCGACAGATGTAATACCGGCAAAAAATTAATTTCATCGATTGGACACCACTTGTGTCTACGTATATTTCGTCCCAAATCTTCCCTTCTGCTCGTTCTTTTGTAACCTGCACACGTGTGTATATTGAAAATGATTGTCTTTCAACGCGTTGGCTGTTTATTTAATATATACAAGATGTTCATCGTTACGTCAATCTAACGAAAAAGTGTTTCCAACAAAAGTCATTCCGTACTGCAATGACAAACATTTCTTTTACCAGCTTTCACTCTTTTAAATGGCACTGTATATTTTATGTGGCGCTGTGTATAGGATATTTTTATTAATGTATCAGCGTATTTGTGCAAATTAAATTTACTGAATTATTCAAATACGTTTCCCTCGAAGTTTAATGAAACATAGTACAACCTGGAGACTCTGGTGTAACAACCTGGCAGAGAAGTAGGTGAACCATGATCACTGTAATTTTTATAATTCAGGGAATGCAAACAAGTGGGATACATTCAACACGAGACGAGTAGTTTCAGAAAGTGGATATAAAAAATACAAGAAAATTGAAACCTTATTTTTATCAACCATTAAATGAGATTTAACTCTTAAATATTTGTTAATTTCAATACATCTCAATATCTACAGTTCTTATATTACCTACCTCAGAAAAGCAGAACGAAACTACATTTGGTTGAGTGAAATATTTTTTGTTTTCTATTGTAATCTACATTTATGAATTGAATTTTGTACATTGAAATACATTTTCTAAAGAAGGAATAGATACAGGTTTCAGTGGGTTTTTAAAGGGATTCGTTGCCTAAAAATGGTTAATAATTCTCGCTTTGAAGTAAAAGGGTTTCTAGTGATCCGATTTCAATGAAACAAAAGTTAAAATTTGTAGGTAACCAAGAAGAAATGTGCACAAATGTTAATATCAAAATTAAATTTGATGTTTTTTTTAATTATTATATACATATTTGACAATCATTTTTCTTATGGTATGAGGAACATCTTTCGACAAATCTTCCTACATATATTATTGGATAAACCAACGCGAATCGATAAGATTTTTGTTTTTAAATTCACAATTCGTTTAACATGAATTACACAACATAGTGTTTAAAAGATAGTTGTACAAGATCACAAGGAATGCAACCATGTATTTACGGATCCATGTAACTCGAAAACTTATTGTAAATAAAATATTTTGACATGTAAGATAGCGCAGCGAATGGGATTATATTATATACATATTAATACGTAGACTCTAGCATAAGGTAGGAATAAGTCGCGACACGTAACATATAAAATAGACGTGGCTACTGTAAGCTGGAAAACAAAAGCTAGCAACGGAGCCGGCAACTGATTGAACGACGGTGCTACGAAAAACCATATACAGGATGATGCTAGTGACTGGGCCAGGCTCTGGTCATTCTAAGTGAATATGGAATAAAATCGATTAGAAAAATTTTAAACGATTTAATGGCCTCTATTATCATAGAGAATTTTTCTCTAAGTGTATCTGTAAATTTTGCAAAGTGCAATTTATTTCATATAACCCAATTTCATGGGTTCTAACATATACAAAAGTTGTAAAGGTAAAGTTAACGAAAATTAAATATTTTAAAAAGATTTTATTTGTTTTTATATACCATAGCAAGTAGTAAAATATTTCTCATTATTTAATTATTAAGCACCCAGAATTGAGCAACTGAGTTTACACGACTTTCTTCCATGGGAGTTTTCTAAGAAATAAAGTGTATATACGCTCGTTTGTTTCAGTAGATCATTTAAAGGAAATAATTAAGATATATTGTTTACAATCGAACGTTGAACTAAACAGTGCAGTGGACAAATATCGGAGAACGTGCAAGGAATTGTTTACAATGCAATGGAAAAATGTTTGATTACTTGTTGTAATACTGAAAAAAAAAAATTTCCTAATGTCGAGTTTCGTCTTATGTATGCAGATAATCTAGGGACTAGATCTGTATCAAAAAATGACACGATCCCATTTAAAGAATAAGTACAATTTCATATTGCAAGTGAACCGATGCGCTTGTAATTTTTTCTCAAAAAATTTTTTCTATAATTTTGTTCTGCCTTCATTGAAAACAGAGTTATATACCGACCCAGTTTCTAGAATCACTCTGTATAAGATGGTGGTGTTCGTACCGAAATTCATTCGGCGTCGAGTAAGGGCCTTTACGCACGACCAGACACGGTGCATCCAGGTCTCCGCATACAAGATCGCCATAGGCCATGTTTCGCGTGCTTTGATCATACAATTCCTTTTATGTTTCGAATTGGAAAAACAAGGAAACTTCTGAAAATAAATATAGAATCAAAATATTTTGCATTAAAAGTACAAATCTTTTAAAGGAAATATATGCTTCTAGTACACTTTTATTATGCTGGAATACTTAATGCACGTACTATATGCCAACATACTGATTATCCTTGTCCTCATATCTGTCACAGTTTTTTTTTACAATAACAGATCAAAGTTGAAAAATGTCTCAAACTTTGGTATTTTTCATCTTATACACTGCTATTTTGTTGTACATAATTTTTTTTTTTAACATAATTTAGGTTCGAGCTTGTAACTTTTTAAATATTCGAGCTAATAACTTTTAAATAATTTTGTTGTTATATTAAAATTTGTATATTTTCTTCAAAGATGTGTAATCATGTGAGTAATAGAATACTTTGTAGTTTAAACAGACAAAACACAATTATTACTTCATTTCTTAAATGACACTAGATGTACTTTCAAACATTTCGTAATAAGCCACGTATTAGTAAATGTACCAAAAGCATCATAATTTTTAAAATTGATCGTTACACGTATGCGACAATATGAATTTGCGACAATGGAAAAACTTCGAAGAAGCTTCAATTGTTTTTTAAAAGCATTGGGATTCAAACAAAGAGGTTTCATGAATAAAAATAGTATTACCAATTTAAAAATACATTGGTAGTATTTACATAGAGCCACCAAAAAGAATGAAAAATCGAGAACAAATCGATACTTTCGACATTCCCTCAAAAAAATGTCTCTCTTGAAAAGTTGTGTTTCTTTAACCTTTTTGAACCAGAAATTCTCAGTTTATCGTAGTCTATGATACGTTAATTTTTTTTGTACAATTATTTATTAATGTTTTAGCAAAGAATCTAAAAGGTATGAAAAATCCCATACGATAAAATCAGTATTTGGATTCCCTTGATGGTGGATCATCGTCGATGCTTTCATCGATTTTACTCAAACATGTTGCAATAATTATCTTGATTGGAAGTTTCCAATGACAATGCTACGGGTCACGATTTTGAAGTTAGCACTTCGATTCATCGGTGCTTTTTACAGCACACTGGATTCCATAATACAGGTGCGTCATTTCGCGAAAGTAATGCATCAGTTCATGCCATATACTTTTCCAGCGCATTCGTTTCAACGATCATTATCCCCCTACACGTATTGATAAATTGGTCTATTAGCATCAGTAAATTGCTTTAATGGATCGTATTCATTTCGTTAAAAATAAATGACAGAGGTGCACACATTTTTCTGAATGAAAATCTGTATTCGACATTCCGCAATGTTGGAACATAATTACCAAAAACAAGTTTACGATATCAAATTATGAACGCTATGTTTGTCCGGAGCAATAAATGCTTTTATGAATAATAAATGAATACTGCAGTATAAAACGCTGTCACTGAAATTACTATTTTAATCTTTTCTTTTTTTATTTTGTTTTATGTACCGATAAATACTCTTCATGAATAAATATATTGTTAAAAATTTATATACGTATACGTTACAGGAATAATTATGTGTCTCGAATATCTCTCTATGTAATTATTCCAATTTGTAATATTATACTATTTTAAAAATTAAGGGTACATTCTTAATGTAATATGCAGATAATGAAATCGTTAAAGTTTAACTAAACGAATTTTTAAACATTTTTTCCAGAATTCTTGTAACATTTTCTGCGTATAGATTTGTTTCCATGCTTAAACGAATATTTATGCAGTATGGAATGTAGGTTACAAAGCTTCTAGGTTATACGAACACTCGCAAATACCGTTAACTAAACATTATCCACAAATATGATTTGCACAGTCTTGTTTTCACAGTGGAATATAGTCTATGTATAAATTGTTTGCACATTATACAGTTCTGAGGACTTCAGTGGCGCGTGGGGATCCATCAGAGATGGGAAGAATTTCATTCGAACGAAAGATGAACAGAAGCAACGTACATCGATTGATTTGCAATGTTTATTCGATTTGAATATTCATTTGTTCGTTGCGAAATATTCGATTCCACGATTTTAATTTTTATTCAACGAATAACGTATAAAAAGTTGTTTCGTTCTTTCGTTCGCTATTCGTGATATTCGTTCGTTTATCCGGATAAAAATTTGTTCCATTTTAGGTTCCCCGAGGGAGCTCGTGGACCATTTCTGAGAAAGAACTCTAATACTTGTAACGTTTTGCATAACGTTATCGTCGCTCGGAATATTATGGAATATACGATCGAACTATCGAATGTTTCTTTTCGTTGTACAATTTAAACAAACATTGAGGATATCTCTAGAAACTGGCGTGGTAGTCACCGTGTTTAAAGGGGCGTAGGGTAGATCATTGCGGGTTAGGCGGTCGGTTAGCTCGTCTTAAAGTTGTTAGCTTCGCGTTACGTGGTTGATAGGGAGACCTAGAGAGGACGTCGTACCGACTTTACTCGTTAAACAAGCCCGCAGGCTCTTTCGCGCTTCTGTTATTGTTAAAGACACTACAGGGTGTCCCGATCATCGCCGGTCGATTTTAAATTTACACTATTTTTAAAACGTCGAACTGATTAACCTGACACTTGACATATGTCATCTAGACAGATGGGAAATTAATCGTGGAGAACTACACGGTGAAAGAACGCGTAAAAATTATTCAGGCGTATTACGAAAAATGGCGATCTTTGACGCTAACGATTCGGGAACTTCGTAATCACTTCTCTCGAAATCATGTGATCTGTAAAAAAATCCGAAGCAGCCATTTGGAAGATATTTTATTCTATTGTTAACTCCCAAGTTTGCACTTTCAAATAAAAAAAAAAGTATTAAGATTACTTGAACCGTTCGAATTTCATTCAAAAAGTAAATCGACCGATGATGATTGGGACATCCAAACCGGCATGAAAAACAGTGGGAAAATATTTGTGGTCTGTAAAAAAAGCCGAGGCGGACTTTTGGAAGATATCTTATTCCACTATTAATTTCCAAGTTTATAGTTTTAAATAAAAGAACAAGTACCAAGATTACTTAAATCGTTTGAGTTTTATTGAAAAAGTAAATCGACCGGCTATGTTTGGGACACCTTGTATATCCATCGTCGTTTTCCACCTTCGCGATTCCTCAGGTACCATTCTTGCCACGGTACCTGACAGTTTGTTCGAATACACATAGCGTTTCACGATACTCTTCGAATGCCTCCTTCCGACCGATTGAGCTTGCATAACAGGTGAGAACGAAACAAACATAAACGATGATGCAGCTTGGCAGAGAGACGAGGACTGGCAAAGAGGGAGAAAGAAGGAGAACGAAGGGAGGGAACGAGGGAAATTAATTCGGTGAAGCTCCTATCCACGGATCTCCAAACCACCTCCGGGTAATGTATCGTCAGGGATAAACCTACTAATTTGAGCAAGTCAATTTATCGTCTGACCTGTCAGGCAGTGAAACACAATGGTGACTGGCGTAACACGGATCAAGGTATTTCTGCGCCGATTAGCGGATTCCCTTCTGCATGTCCCGTGTGTGTCTCGACGCTGGTTTCATTTACGATAATAGTCTTTCTGCGGATGCACTGCCGCTTAGCGGATGCGGATTACATGCATGTAAGTACACGTACATAGCACTTAATGCTATCGCTTGATTAATGCGGCCGACGCAATTGAGACGCGCTATTAGAACGCGTAACGTGACTTTGGTTAGAACACGAAATTCTTGGGGTTTGTTTAACGAAAGTTCGACGTATGTGCTCTTCTAAGAATAAACATTTACTTAACTATGAACACCTACCGTGGTGTTACCGAACTCACTAATTTTGTTCGTGAAAGCATTTTTGCGTAAGCAAAGTGCTCACTTTGCAAGTAAATACTTGTTGAACATGGACGCGTTCAATTGTAGTCAACGACACTCAGTCGATTGACAAGCTTCTCGATTGCAGATTTGCAAAAATTGCTGGTCGTTGAAGTACAACACGCTTGCAGAGTGTTGTTTGTTTATTCGAAAGGTCGGAATGTCTTACCATTCAAACTAGTCAGAGTGGAACTCAGATGTCAAAGATTGAGACTATTCTAAAACGATTTAGGATATCAATGATGAATATTTCAGAACAATTCGGTTCAACAAGTGCGCTTTTATTGCACCAAGATTGCACAAGAAAAGAAGAAATTATATATTAACTATAAACGTGAAAATTAATATTTATTAGATGTAGAAGTAAATTATGTTTCGATTTAAAGACAAAGTAAGTACAGTTGTTACTAACACGAGACATATTACGAGCGACCTTGTACATTTGATGAAAATGTTTCATATTGCTGAATACACATCAAAGCTACTTTTAGATTTGTTCTTCAATGTATCGTAGCACAAGGAGCTCTTGCTTTACTCATGAACGATCCCTTTATGATTCCTTTTCCGGAATATTACAATCGAAGAATTCGTTATATTCAAGCCATGTATAGTATTTATTATTGTTGTATGAATCGGTACATGGAAGTCTATTTTCGAGTTTTTCTTTATAGGAGTTTTTTTTGAAAATAGAAAACAAAGTATCATGGAACACGTTAAGAACGTATACATTTAATGCCCTGTTGATGCTTTCCAGTAATATAGTAGTACCTCGTTTCGTAAAACTGTCTTAGGGATGAGTGCTGGGAAATTGCCCCAACGACTGTTTATATATATTTTTCCATTACAAATAATAAAAATATAGTTTAAATTAAGTTGGCAAATTGTAGAATGTACCTTTCCAATACAACACCTTTAGATGTCCTATCCAAAGGGTTAATTATCGCACAAACTCTTCTGTTTGATAAATAAACATTGAGCTTTTATTCCTCCATAAAACGTATCGAGTCATCTCCACTATTGTTTATGTTCTTCAGCTCGGGGAATTGATAGCTGAGGGTTTAAAAACTGACCGGTCAAACTTCAAAACAGTGTTGCATGTTCGTAACACTTTTTAGTTGTACGTAGTTGAAAGTTTTTCAAAATCAATTTGAATAAATTCTAATTAAAAGTTGTCCAAACGAGGTCCTATTAAGATTTATTTTCACCGAAGAAAACACCTGGCCAGATAATTAATATTACTATCATCTCATAAAGGTACATAGGAAAAGAAAAGAAATGTTAATTTGTATTGGTGTTAGCACACTGATACGCAACCGGTACCGCTTTGAAGATACTGCAACGCGGGATTGAATTTCCAGTTGCACACTCATGCATGTACGTGCCGAATTCGTTCGATGTTGCTGTATCTCGCTCATTCTCGGTGTTGCATCTCATTTACTGTCCTCTTTGAGCAGTCCGTTTCAGTTCGACCAATTCCGAAAACAAATTCTCGACCAACCCTCAGTTTAAGTTAACCGGTGTCCCATTTTTTTTTTTAACATTAAGCGAGGAAATACCGTACCTATATTAAAGGTTCAACGAATTCCCATTTTCCGTTCTTTCAGTTTAAAAGTTGTACAGTTTACGTAGCAAACATTGAATGCAAGGTAAAAGAATTTCATAATGCGGATTTCTTTATTCTTGTAAAATTCTTGCGTAAAGTATTATCGGTATTGACGTTCTATATATTCTTCGTTATATGTGAATTCCCTGACTTGAACGGATTGACATACTCCTTTTTTTAAATTCTGAAACGTTCACGATTCTTACTGTTTACTTCATACATTTATTATCGCAAAGAGTCAAATAACAAATTCTTACGAGTCTCGTTAGATAAATGTTTTAGATAAATGTCCTCTTTAACATAGTTCGGTGATGTAAGTCTGACAACTGTTCAAAAAATTGTAAACTTTTATAACCATAGATTATATGTAGCTCTTAAAATATTTAATTCTTTAACTACTTAGTTTTTAGTTATTACATAATCTGATAAGATTCACTGAGAATGTATTTCCTATATTTCAATCGAGTTTCGACTGCCTATTTGTACGAAGACGTTATTTGAATCGATGTTTCTTGAATATGTTTTTGAATATCTTGTCTATTCGAATATACTTCACGATCCAAAAACTGTTGCAACGATCTAAACGAATAATATTCACATGCGGTTATACTTGGAGAGCCCAGAGGACGAGATAAAAAGTTTCTATAATTTTAAAAATTTTTTCTGAAGTTTATTTCGAAAGCTGATGTTTGATAAAGGTATTACGTGCAATCTTTCAAATTGCCAGCAATAAACATCTAGAATGGTGGTCCGACATCGTCTAATAATTCAGAATAAGCGACAACTTTCATATCCCACCACAGGCGAACGTCAACAAAGACGCGGAGACTTATGAAACAACTTAATATTTATTACTGTGTTAATGTTTCGTTCAAACAAAGTTATCTCTTCCATTTTGCTTCTTCAACTTCTTTAACTAGTCATGTCAATTCGTTCGAGCAAAAACTTTTCGTGAACGGTTGTAAACCGTGAATGTTACTCGCGTAATTTCTGACGAGGTATTTTGCCATCCATCCTTGCTCGGTCTGCGTTTCGCTCTTCCGTTCCACCGTCCTTCCGTTCCACGTTCCACCGTTTCACCGTTCCATCGTTCCCTCGATCCTTCGTTCCCCGGATCCTCTCTTCCGCCTTTTCACCTCTACCATCGATGCCTCCTCTATTCTCCCAAGTATACAGATTCGATCCACGCAAACCAGTCTGGAAATAGGACGTGTCGGTGATTGCATGTAATTATTCTAATGTGATGCAGCGGCTTGGAAGTTACATTTGAATAGGTTTTGCTATGCATCGCTATTTTCTTTTTCCCCCCGTTAATTTCTACCAAAGTGTGGCTTTCGTATTTCTTCAAAATTATTCATCGATACGATATAATAGGTTGTTCAATAAGTTTTGTCGTTCTATAAAAACGTATTGAACATTACTCTTCAATGTAGTACTGTTCAACGAGTTTTATCGTTCGATAAAACTTATCGAACAACCTAGTACTGTTTAATAAATTTTATCGAACGACAAAATGTTTGTAAGTTTGTTAATAAGTTCAATCGAATGATAAAACTGATCGAAGAAGCTAGTATCGGGCAAATAATAATGTTCCGGTAATTGCTAGATTTGTGTAATTAATTTTTGAAAAGGTGACTTTTATTTCTCCCTGACGTATCCATCTGAAATGTTAATATTTACATCGTACAATGACCCGAGTGAAACGCTACACAATACTTTAGGAATCAAAGTATAGAAACTTCAAGTATCGAATAATGTTGGGGAAACATTGATGTGTGTCACCCGCTATAAGGAACAACGTTTTCAATGAGAATACGTTACTACCGGTAAAAGAAAATAACCGCGCGGTTTAATGTAAAATTTGATACAACGAAAACGATGTCGCGAGTGCCGTGCAATCATTCCAACCGACAGCGTGTAATTATTCGTGTGTATAAGTTGACGCAATTATTTAACAAAACACGAAATATAACGTCAGCGCTGGGAACATTTTCATTTCGATAGCAGATGTGTCAGTACCGGGCTAATGGACTTGCTTTCTACATGAAATTGAATTATAACGGTGTAGCAGTTTGCGGCTTTCTCGTGTAACAAGATTTAATAAAGCAGTCTGCGTAATAATATGCTATAGCAATAACACGTGCAGTACATTGCTACGTTATATATCGGGTCGCACGGATATCGAGGAATGATATTATCGCGGGACAAAATTACAATATCGTTTTAGTCGAAACTAGACAAACGGGGCCACGAAATTCGTCACGGTTTACAAAAAGTGACGAATGTTTGTTGATTCGACATCTATCGCAGTCGCGATGTCTCAATGCGTTCAGCAGTCTTCAGGAATGCATTAAAAATGTCAAAGCGCATCGACGCGATGCAACGAGACGAGACGCGACGCGACGCAACGTGGTCCTTCTTTTTCTTTTTTTTTTTTTTTTTCGGCTGATCTGTTGAATTTCACAGCTGGCTCTTGATGCGAAATTCCGCGGAAAAGAGAGAAAAGGGAAAAGCGGTCTGGAACAGAAATGGTTTCCAGTCTCGATGCTTGGCACGTACCAATACGAGGAAGATGATACTTTCACCACTGCCACTTCAAATAAATCTTTCAGTTTTTATCGGGACGAGTGAATTAATTTTATAAACATTAACCGAATCGGATAGGGCCGACGTAAATATAAATCTCGTAAATCAACGTCTCGGTCTTTTTCAAATATGAATTCCGTTTACATGGTAGTTCGCGTGTAAACGTCCGTTTGGAAGATATCTCGTTCGATTACTAACTCCCAAGTTTGTACTTTCGAATAAAAAAACAAATGTCAAGATTACCCAAACCGTTTGGATTTTATTCAAAAAGTAAATCGACCGATGATAATTGGGACACCCTGTATGAGGAGGCAGAGGGAGATAATGGAGTCGGATAGTTCCAACGAACTACATTGTTTCGTACGAAAGGAGTGGTGCGAAGTTCAACTTTGCGATAGTGATGGAATAGGTTTGCCCAGGGAAAGGGGTTGAAAGGAAGGAAGATCAGGAAGGAACACGTAATTTCAGAGGGCTTAGCGCGTCCCAATTTTCGGGCCAGTAAATTCCAATAACGTCCGATGCCCTTAAACTCTTCGTATATCACGTGAATCACGTCCCATGAACCATCGACCGATTTATAACGGCGGAATTCAGGTTATCGATATCCATTGGCAGTCCGTGCTCCTTACAAACGATTCTTCCCTAGCTTACTTATGGTGGTGTCTCTTTACACGTGTTCAACTTCGCTACAAATTCCGAAACGATATTTAGCGATTGCAATGGATACAAGGTAATCGATGCAATTATTTATGAGAATACGTTGATAAAAAAATAACTTTTTTAATGTCAACCGGACAATCTTGCGAACTACATTCCATAGGGTAATTAGGGGAGAGATGGACCCGCAGAAAACAGACGAGATAGATATTTCTTAAAATGTCTATTAAAGAGGCAATGCATCGGACATGTTTGTGCATTTTATATCACGACTGTACGAAGTTTCATCGAAAATCAACATTTCAGTTTCTGGCATGGTGAACAATTTTCACAGATGGCCATAAAATATGGTATCGTACTGTTGTTTGACTAGATGTTTGCGTCATGCTTGTAAGCTAAGTTTTAATAACACATAGGTAATACATAGTTCTCGTTTAAAACGGTGACGTCAACTATAAGAGGACGGGTAGCAATATTATTCTAGATCTAGATGATCAAATTAAAGAAAATACTAGGTCGTTAAAGAGTTTAGTTTCTATGGACAATTCCGTAGCGTTGTTTACTTCTTGATTCAAGTTTTACATGCATTTATAAGTATATAATACGCCTTTCCTATTACGGATTAATTCAACAATATTAGCTTCTTAACTTGTGACAAATTCGTGTCAAATATAAACTATTAAACTTCTTCGCGTTCTTTTTTCTGACGAATGAGAAATTTTTCAAAGATAAAAATAGGCATGTAAAGAAAAATCTTTTAATCTTAGTTATTCGATATTATTTTTTGTGATAGATATAAAATTGAAATATTTTTACAAAAACTTAAAAGAGTAATATATTGACTGGTATACCTCTAAAGAATTACATTGAACATTGCAAGTCGTGTTACTTTCTCTCTCTCTCTCTCTCTCTTTCTTTTCGCGTTTCTTTTTGTTTCTGATCAAATTCCCTACATCACACGTGTCACGGTTTAATACGAGTTTGCGTGTCGGTGACTGTGCACTGGACGTAAAAATTGCTCAGGTGGATACGACAAGAGTACTAAAAGACTCTAATTCCGAGCTAGTGGAACGAATACGATTGCATCGTAGTCCAGTTAGAAATTCCGAGCTCCGTCAGCGACGGATGAATCCCTGCTTTGTATTCTCGAAGGGATCGATTGCCGATGTACTGACAAGAGATCGTCGTGGTGAATGTTGCGGTCTGGCAATGCACACAAGCTGGTATGTGCAGGACACCGTAGTGCCAAGCCCGATGCGAGCAAGGTTGAAACCAATAACTTGCGCAACGCTTTGAACAGTCTCTTGGTTTGCGGCTTCGTGACTAAATAGTAATATCGAGAATAGCGCGCTACTACTACTATGCATCGCGTTTGTCACGCTTTACGCAGCTACGATCGTCGATCATACTAAGGACACGGTGCACTAATTATCAGAAAGACGTGTAAGAGTTCAAAGCAAATCGCTCGGAAAAGTTTCGTTCCGTCGAAATTTTTATAGAAAACCGAGCGAGATTAAAAATCAAAGCGGGACAAAAAATGTGTGGATAAAATGGGACGTTTAAAATAGGTCAAACGAATAGCTTGCCTAGTGCTTTTTACGTTAGAAAAAAATGGAAGGGATGAAATTTTACTTGACCCTACCTGACATAGTTGCGTATTTTTATAACGGGGCATTCTGTTTCGGTGGAGATCGGAGTCGCTGTAATAATCGAATGGTGCAGTTTCGTACTTTTGAACGCATTGAAAACCGGTAGTAATAAATATGTATCGTTGCAGTGTTGCGAAAAAGTTAATATCCTCGTACATGCATCGATATCGAGCATCCTTTGTGTGTTAACAAATTCCTCGCATCGTTGCGGCACGGTACTTTTGCGAGCCCCGGCGTTGCACGTGCAATATGCCTATAAAATTTTCCAAAATTCGCCACAGTAATAAAGATTCGAATTATGTAATTTGGAGAGTCGGAAAACTTTAATTTAATCTCGATTGCGGTCGCCTGAAATGTTAATTGCAGGGGGTTATACTTGCAAATCGAGAGTCATTATATATTTAGATCAGGTATTTTTTATTCATTGAGTACGTGAATATGAATTTCATATACGAATGTAATTAAAATGCAGGTTGAAAGGGAAACCGCTAATCAGATTGAATCTACCAGGAAACCGCATGAAGTGTAACGCGTGGATTTTAATGAAACTTTGTAGACGGATAGAGGACAGTAAGTGTTTTGAACTGCATACGGTTATAAGTGCAGACGATAAATTGTTTAGAAGATATGTAACGATAAACTTTGTAATCGTTCGCTTCTTCAATTTATGCAACAAATAATATATCATAATCGTTTCTTTTCCGCACTGATTCATTTTTCATTACTGTAATTTTTTGGAGAGCTATGTGAATCTATAGGATGTCCCAATCATCACCGGTCGATTTACTTTTTGAATAAAACTCGAACGTTTAAAGTAATTTTGATTATTGAGAAAATTTAAAAGTACAAACTTGAGAGTTAATAATGGAATAAGATATCTTCCAAATGGCGGCCCGTGTACTTTTCCACAATTAATTTCCCATCTGTGTAGATGACACGTGTCAAGTTTCAGGTTGATCGATATGACGTTTTAAAAATAGCGCGAAATTCAAATCGACCGGTGATGATCGGGACACCCTGTAAATATTCGAACATTTTCCCTTACGATTATTACAAATGCTATAAATCGGTTGTGACATCGTTCTTTGGAATGTACTTTGAGCAACTATCCTGGTGTGTAAGTTGTAAAAGTATCGAGAATCGAAGCGAGGGCAAACTTCACTTTTGGGAATGCCATGTTATGTCTGTGCACAAAACGTATCAACCGGAATCACTAATGGAAACAGTTGTTACACATCCATTAATGCTCTATCCACTTCAGAAATGACACGACTGTATTTTCGGGTCAGTAAAAACACTGTTCTATTTGTTTTTCCATTGCCTTGGGGAGTAAAAAGAAGTTGCATCGATCCCAATTAGACCTGCTACGAGAGATGGCTGATTGCTGATATCTCGTACAAAGCCAACACTCGATTAGAGTACCTTCTTGTTCCTCGGTTAAATTGTCGAAGCTCCCAGAGGGACATCATTTCCATTGCTTCCGATCCTATCCTGGCAATATTCTCAATATCATAGCACGCTAGTCGACAATTCCCTTTGATTGAATTTGCGACAGCCACTGTCTGCCATAACACCGTTTCGCGACGTTTACTCCTTTCTTCAGAAGTTAACGACACTCCAGCTGGATCACAATTCATAGTACTCGTGACAAACAGTTGCTCGAGAAGGACATTGTTCAACAGTAGCGATAGAATTGGACACGTAGATTCGAGTAGTTCGAGAAACGAAAGCAATATTTCCAAATAGATTGAAACTCGAACGAGATAGATTCGAACACTGTATAAACATTTCTAAAAGCAAACGAATATGGCGTACGATTCGAGTACAGGGGAGTGCAGTAATTTCGTACAAGCGAGAAAAAAGCTCCAGTGAAACAAATTTTGATCACGCAAATATCAATCCGCAGTAATATCTTATATTTTTCTTGCTCAAATTTGCAATCGAATGTCATATCTATCATAGTTTGCGTTTATTTAACTCCAGGGGTATTTTCAAAAAATATATAAAGAAGAAAACTCGATTAGTCAAATTCATACTTCATTGTGTCCCGCTCATTTTCTTCTTCGAGAGCTCGGTTAAGTTCGAATAGTTTCGACAAAAATCCTCCATCCTTGCTCGCACTCATACCTCCGCAAACAAAGATACTACCAACATACGATTATGTTTCCCTTGAAACCAAGAAGATTTACGTATCACTAAAACTAAATGAGTTATTCAGGTGGCCTGTTTTAAGTGCCTCACTCTGTTTAACAAGCAAACTACACGTACGCCTATGCGACAAGTATGTTTACGTATGTATGTAACAGATAGATACGCCTAGGCACTTAGTAACAAGTGTGCGCATGCGCACTTACGGTAAACCATGCCCGATGGCAGTATAAAAGGAGTCACTGATGCCTCAAGCAGCAAGTTGAAATTTATGCTTACAGTTGAGCTTTAAGCAGACCTTCGGGCAGCAATTCGAATTTGGTCGTTTACAATCACGCTCTAGATATAGTTTACAAAGGAACAGTGTAAATCGTGCTCGAATTTTAATAAAACTTTATTCTGTTGGATAGCGAACCTTGGAACAACCTCTTTGAGCAGTGAATAGAACACAATAACTTGTAGTTAGCTTCTTAGAAATTTATCAATATATAATTGAAAATAATTACAAATAAATAACATTTTTTGCATACTATTCAAAATATGACGAGGAATTTTGGAATCGTGATTTAAAAAAAAAAGATATTTCCGAAATTGTTCTCGATAACAATATTTTCCTTTTTTATAGGTTAGAAAGCAAAATTATACACCTGCAGTTGTTGAAGTCCGATAACGAATGCATTAAGGGAGAGATGCGTTTGGTTATATGAGCTATCCACATTTTTCTACGTTACACATTTTTTTACGCGTTCTCCTTAGACCGTAAGATGGCCTCTTTAGGGATCACGCCTCCCATCTTGGAAAATAGTGATCTAAAGGAAGATAATTACTTCTATCTAGAGTGTCATCCTTAGGTACTGGACTAATTTACTAGATAATTTAATTTTTGAACTTACAATTCTGAAACTTTTCGTTTACTATTAAAAATGTAGTTTGTTGTTGTGCACTTCGTGAATACTTTATACGTGCAATACCATGAAACTTTCGAAATCGTTTGAGATTCGTATTCCAAATACTGTCATCCATTGATTGTGTCAAATCTATCATCGATCGAATTGGTTCCATTGCTTATTGGTTGGCGATTTTCAGGGAGTATGAAACGATTTGTAAAATTCAAATTAATTGGAAATTAAAACGTTGCGATTTCGATTACAACGAACGGCTATAATTAATAGAGCATTATTCCCGATGCGACGTTGCACACGTTCACGACTCAATTATATTCCCGTAGAGAACAACAATGCTTCTCAACGTTCCGAATGATGATTGGATATCGATCTTATCGCAAAGAAATGTAATTCGTGTCTGGATTCTTGGCGCAGAATTCGTACGGGTTCCGATTTCTCAGAGCAAATCTATTATTTCACCTCGGGCAATGGAAAAATGATCGATTATTAGCCAGGTCGATCGACTGTGCTTCTCAGTTTTTGAAAAACAAGCGAGCGTAAAGAATTAATTCTGTTCATTTACATTTTTAAAAAAATTTAAATCTCAATCCGTTCAGGAATTCTGGTATAAATGTACGCGTTTAATTTTTTAATTATTTCAAACATTCTACCGAAAGGTATTTATTCGCTATAATTGCGAATAATTGTAAATATTCATAAATTAATTTCCCCACGATAGGACATAGCAACATTCTCCTATGGTCGTTAGATGTCGTGGATTAATTCGTTAAAAATTTTCCGTATTTCCGATAAGATTGTAGTGTTATTCGAAAAATTGTCAATACTACAGAACTAATTGAATTTTCCATATGCTGAAATGATATTTATCGACCTAGTGACCACGATATTTCAAAAGTTAACAAAGTTCGTGGAAGAAATTCTAATATGTTATAGAAAAGACGTTTATTCGAAGAGTGAACCATCATCGGTTGAAAATGTTGAATATCCCCTCTTTTCAACTTCTTAAGAGGAAAAGAAACTCCAGAAAACGAAACATTTATGTTCAAACTGTACTCGATAGAAGTTTATTAATTCGATGTTTATCGAATTAATAATTTACCTGAAATCGTACACATCATTGAGTTAAATTTCTTTTTTATCGTGTTTCGAATTAAGAAGAACCATAACAAAAAATTATATATATATCGTGAAATTGCATTGCACGAGGTATATGTCTACAAGTTTTCATTCCGATTCAATTATTCTTTTGTACAGAAAAAAAATATACAGAACCAACTACCTCGTTAAGTGTATAGAGCATGTGTTAAAGAGGCAGATGCTGTCACGTGCGGGCGAATAACGAAATTTCGTTACCGCAACACGATACTGTCATGCATGCCACACCAGATACAGTTCAACGTCACGCTGAAAGCTATATTGCCAAGAGCCGTTATTGTGGCAAATTACACATTGGCTCTATAGCGTTACCATATTCTGCAGTGACGAGGATGGCTGCTACTCGTTACAACGTTCATAGCTACCTTTCGCTCGGAATGAACAACACCGTCAAAGGTAACATAAATGATAGCCGTCATAGAACCTATTTTTTTGCAAAAGGACAATGTTCAAAAATCGTGACGATTACTGTTACATATTATTTTATATGGATCGAAAAACAATAATCTTTTGACAACTGGTTTAGAAGTTAATGTTATTTTTACGAAGAATAAAGAGATAGAGAGACAATGATTTTCTTTCGTCCCCTCCTCTTTCCTCTCCTTCAACTTTTCTATGGCATTTGTTTGCTTTTTCTTAACCTCTTGAGATCAAATCAGTTTTGAATAATATTTTAAAAATATATTTTAGGGAAACTTACGACATACTCTTTTGGGCCATGCACGACGTTATACAAACGTAGATATTCGTAATCGCATTCAATATTTCGCATTTAATCTCAATTGATTAAATTAATTAATTCTTCATCCGCGTAATGTAATATCGGTAGTTAATTTCAAATTCCATAGTCATCCATTCTTATTCTTCTATCAGAAATCCTAAATAAAAAATAAAAACTTGATCTTCGTCGAATGAGTTAGTTCGTCTGGTCAATATAAGCGAGTGGACTCTTACGGTTAATGTAAAGCAATCCTTTATCTTGAACGGACCAATTTTATGACCTGGATTTTCTCGAAGTTTTATTACTGTTGTTTGTCCAAAGGTAATCATTTCCTTTTTCTTAGGAAACCATTTGTAAATACCGGTGAATGAAGCAAGTGAAGCAAAAATTGAATCGATGTACAACTTAAGTTTTAAGGAGGTATTCTGGTCCTTCTGGAATCTGGCTTTAAACAATCGATTTTATTTTTATATTTTCTCGAAGCAGATGCCTTTGAAAATATCTGTGCTAAAGGATTTCCTCAACTCGTAAACTTAACGAAGTTATAGACGTTTAAAGAGAGCAGGATACGACTCACAGCGTGCATTACAAAAGCTTCTCTCGAATCTCCATTTTTTAAACTGACTGAAAGTATATCTCAAATTGTACTTGACCGATTTATATCAAATTTGGAAAGCATCTTTAGTGGCTGTCTCTTTGTCGTTCCAGTCACGAATTTAAAAATGTAATGTTTTTTTTTCTATTCTTTTTCTGGTACGCTAAAGAAAATGTCGATATTAAAAGTTCGAAAGCTCCTTATTTTTTTAATTTTGGAGATTATTTTCCCGTAGTTCAAACTATAGCTATTTTCATATATTCTGTTTATTAAGCGATGAAAGTTTAATCGATGAAACTTTAATTAGCTCTAACACATCTAGTCAAAATCGATGATCTCGTTTTTTTTAAAAAGGTCGCAGAAAAGATGATCCGACATCCGGTAGAAGGATTGAAATTTGTTCTCATCTTTTCGTAGCTCTATAGTAACCACGGACACTGTTTCGTGTCTGTTGTTTTTAATGAAAGAATGTATCAGACATTTTCTTTCCTCGCTGTTTCTTTTCTTACGCGCAAATACGTAACAAGCACGTCACCATCTTTTTCTCCTGGCACGTTCTTAGCAAATAATTTGAAACTAAGAAAAGACTGACTCACCTTGCCCTCGAGTTAGTTTCACTCACGAGGCACCATTTAAGCGAGAGAACGACCTGAAAAAAGCGAGTCGCCTGGTCTCGCGCGATTCTCACTTACAATTTTCTTTTATAGCGTCACTTAGGTGAAAGAATAGCTTTAATATACACTAAAGTACCGATTAAGGTATACATTTATTAATACGCTTAGGGACTACATCCATCCTACAACTAGTTTCTTTTATTTTTCTTTATTTAATCTTTCATTCCACGATACACTTCTTATCGTATGCACTTCCAAAATGTATGCGATACTATTATGATAAATCTTGCTTATGAAGATAAATTAGGTTTCTTTCAGTAGATTCGAGAAATCTCTTGTTTTCTGAGGTATACAGACTGTTTAAAAAAAAGTTTCAAGACTTCAAGGGCGTATAGTATCCACCGAGAATAACAAAAGCTGTCTAATTAATATAAATCCCACAATCGATCTTTCGGTGTAAAATTAAGTTTTGTTATTTACAAATATTCGATTCTGCAAGTCTCTTCACAATGCATTGATTTTAAATAGAGGAATTGGTTTAGAACGACTGACGTCAACACGAAATTTTATCATTGATATCATTAAGGGTTATCTCATTGATGCAAACATATACGTATTCTAGTGAAGTCACTTAAAAAAAGTATAAGTATCGGTTCAAGGCTGTCAACACGAAATCTCATCATTGTTATCATCAGAGGTTACCTCATTGATGCAAGCATAACACAAATCTTCGGTATTCGTTTAACATTGAGTGTGATAAACAATTACTCTCGAGTTATTAGAATAGATTCCTTCTAGTGAGGTCACTTAAAAAAGAATATACGTATTGTGAATGATCGACTTACACAGAAGAACACCGAAATAGGTTTAAAACTATAAGCTAAAGAAAGGCATGCTTGTATCGATTAAAAATACTTATGCGCTATTTACAAACTTCGCTATCCTTCCTAACAAGCGAGATGGGACAAAACGGTAGAGGCAAGCGGCTTAAAAACGTGCTGGTGTGCCATTTTCTACCCAAGCCACAGCAAGCTGAGGCCCATCGTCCAGCTCGACGTGTTTAATAGATCGCACACCGACTCGTGGATTCCATCCTGTCATCCCGACAACTGTGTTTTTTTGTCGGGTGCAGTATACACGAAACATGTATAATGTCGGTTAGATATGTACACGAGTATGTGCTTGTTTTCCCAGCGGTAGGGTGCACCAATGAAATGTCCTCTCGCGGAGATTTCATTCCTGTTTCAGCTCCCGCGGACACGCGCCCCATCGGATCTTCTGTCACCGCTTTCTGTGTTAGACGTATTACAAGGTTGAAAGGAAAGTTGACGAAAAATTTTCGCGAACAATAGTCGATGGTAATGACTTGGCCAACCTGCTCGTTTTTGTTAACGCTTTCGTAACGGTCGTGGTACATTCTAAAGGAAACCGGTGGAATTTATGGCTATGTTGACTAAGAGGAACGAATACCTTCACTTACGTGATGTTTACGGAGGACAGAGAAACCTCTAGGATAATACGTCATATTGCATAGCATTCTTTAACGAAAATCAGCGTTGCAGAGGCCAGATTTCCACAAACGTTCGTATTTAAATTTCATGATTCGAGAAATCACATCGCAATAATCGAAACATTAGTGTCAACTGTGTACGTATATCGGTATGTAGAGGGGTTCCTCGACTATTCCTCATTTCAGTAGTCATTACGCTCCTGTAGTCATTACGTTTTGGCTCCTGGCGGACACTATTGACATAGTAGTACGACCCTTGTATTTATAGGGGTTTCGTTCGATTGCTTATTGCAGATACACAAACCAGTAAATATGGGGATCCTACTACAGTTTCTTATGTGATTATTTACTTTATGTTTCTATTTATTTATTTTTTTATACATTCAGTGAAAGCTTACTCTAGTAACTTTTCTCTAAATCAACTTGCTTTTCCTGTTTCTTAAACAAATGCATTTTAGCATTAAAAGGAAATATAAGGAAATACATATAGATTTCAGGAGCTTGAGAAACTAACAAGTGTTTTTGCTGGTTTTGTTTTGCTATAAACTATTTTAATTTTGTTAATATATGTGTTCCTCTTTAAATTAACATTAAAAAAAATTATACGGTAACTCGTGAGCTGTGTTTAAAGTGCTGCGAACAATTGTAGAATCAACGCAAAACATTTCAACTAAAGTTTATCTTTTTAGATATACTAGACAATAGAAACAAGACAAATGAAGGTAAAAGAGTCAGTAGAATTCTTAGCTAACAGCGTTTACAAATAAAATATGTACAGTTGTACGTCTTGTACCTATATACACCGATTCTATCGTAAAATACGAATTAGTCTAAAAATAGCAGTAGTAGTTGAGGAGAATGAAAGTTGTTAAAGACTTACAGGTAGGCAGTGATGGAACGGTTGCGACTTAATGAAATTCTTCAGCACTGACTATTAATATGGCTTTCAAACTACCACGAGTCGTTTCATCTTCTGTTGTTTCCTCTCTTCTTTTTCCATCTTTGGACATGATTTTCTTACACAAACAAGAAGACAATAGCTATAGAATGTACTGGGAGGATCGTTGAGAACGAAATATAGAGAACTCGGAGATACCGGATGCAGAGTTAATGGAATTCTGCGATATTCGCGTGATTACCAGATGTGCATACAATTTACATAAAGAAAACTGCTTCAGAGGTACATCATTTTAGGGACGAATTACGTATTGTAAATGCAAGAAGAAAACTTTCTTTTCCGTAACGATCTTGAATTTACGTAGAATTACCGTTCGTCGTATTTATAAACTCCTTTATTAATGAGTTTCGCTTTATTTAACTTATTATTTTATGCACTGATAAACATATTTTATAGTAGACGTTCTTTAAAGTTATTTTGTTCTCAAGCGAGTGAAACATTTAATGTACAATAATGTATAATAAAAATATTATATCGGAGATGTAACGATTTTGTGCTAAAGTTTGAACTTTTCTAATAGTTATAGGTATTCGAACGCTATACAATAGTAATTGAAGTACTTGTAATTAAATATACTTTACGCTTTACGTGCCAATAAATTCTCACGTAGCACGCGAAATGATAGTGATTCATTTTCTAATTTATTTCTGGCACAGTAATACTTGAATTACTCGAGAAAATTGAATACTACTTAATAGTTTCTTACACAAATTGTCAGTACCGTGAGTATTTAAACAAGCAAAACAATTCAATAATTATGCTATTATTAAGCGTAAAAAGAATTTTCCAATAATGTATTAATACGTATACTTTATTTCGATAGATGATTTAAAATAACAAGAAGAGAGAATAACAATTTAGTGGCTAAATTTTGCAATATTACCTGAGACACTAATAATGTTGTACAATGATGAGAAACAAAACCTTCAACGAAACAAAGACATTCTAAGGTCGTGTCCGGAAACTCTAACACTGAGTAGTTGCATTTAATTAGTGTCTATGAATATGTTTAACTGTATCTGAGGTGCATAAATACAGAATGACATTCAATGGTAGATAACATACCTGGCAAATAGGTTGGCCGTAATATTTCCTATTGAGTGATTTTCTCTATTTGCAAAATCCCCGTTTAGCAAGACGTATACCGTGCAGGAAATTGGTCCACGGGTTGCACATCTATTAGGGCCACTGACTGTGCTTGCGGCGTAGTGGGTTTATGATACTTCAATCGCTATTGAAAATGGATGAATGAGCTGCTGGTTATTGTCACGTTAACTCCTTAAATCACAAGGTGAACGGAGAAATTAATTAAGAAAGAAAACTCAAAACTGTTCTTTCGTCTTTTATTTATTTCAATGGTGCATCGCTTCATTTCTAATCGATATCTATTATACTATTCTTTTGGTAATTTATTGTACCCGGAATTCCGAAATTGTGCAAATTTTTCCACGTTATGTATTCGTCACCCAGATTGTATCCGATAAGAACATTTCAGTTGCTGAAGGTTTCACCGGAGTACTTTAAAACCTGAATTGGTCAAACTCTGGGTGTGCCCGAGGCAAGGTTTGCTGGGTCAGCCTTGCCGAGTCTACTAGAAAAACCTGGACGAAACGTCAATTTATTTTTATACTTCCTTTTACATGATGTTCTAAATTTAGATGAAATCTTGCGAATTGCTGGAAGCGTGCGTGTTCATCCGTAATTCAGTGTCAAAATAATGTTAACATTTTTTCATCGATGAAACGACATTTTCGTGGACAGTTTGTAATTTAACACTCCAAATTTAAAAAGTTTAACTTATGCATTAGACTGAAATAGGTAGATATGTCGGATTAACATACTTTTAATACAACTTGACTTACTATTGTCAAGTGTTCGAATTATTCGTTACTACACTCGAGGATGTATCTAATGCATTTTAAGGGGTCCTCCTTTCTTTGCACAAATGTATCTCGTAATATCCATAGTATCAACGAACAAAATATCTTCGGATAATGTTCTCGCTTCTTATTTTTACGAATAGTCAGTAATCCAACTTTTTTAATCAGACTTTAAGAACTATTGAGCGAGAACGTGTTGGACTATTTTCATAGTTTAATGAAGTTTTACCTTCAGAAGGGTAAGACGTCCTGCAACGAAGTTTTATGAAATTATGTTCATTTCATTTCGTAATATAAACATTTTCTATTAAAATTGAGCGAAGTTGTATTTTATAGATCATCAAACATTTGATCGATGAATTTAAAAAAGAAATTAACTCGAAGCTCGATTTGGGACAAACCTTGTTATCGAATTCTGTACTCAAATTTCATAGCGTTTATGTGCAATCGATCATCTATCGATTGTATAGATACGAGGGGAAGAAAAGTGTTACAAGTCTCGTAAACAATATAATATCAATAGGATATTGTATCGAAAGGAAACATATTGTTATCATTGTCGTATTTGCATTGAAATTGGTTCTAATACCGTGGTGAGAAAATTTGGTCTCGTTTGAAAAAGACATTGATGATTTTGAAATCTCGGCAAAGCTGACCTTGACATAATAATTTTGCCAATCCAAACATTTCGTTCCTCTGAAATTTCTTCGTATCGTCAAAAGCAAGAGGTACTTAAAACGCTCGAGATAAGAGGGACACCTTGTAGTATACAGGGTAAGGCACTTAAAATAATGTTATAATGTCCATAGTTCTTCCATAAATGGAGGTGTAAAGAAGACACAAGTATCGAATTCAAAAGAGTGAGTATTATTTTTTACTCTGAAATACGGACAAGGTTCAATTATCTTTCTTCCAGTCGCTACACAATACAGGGTGTCCTAATCATCACCGTTCGATTTGAATTTTGCGTTACTTTTAAAACCTTAAACCGATCAACCTGAAACTTGACACACGTCATCTAGATAGATGGGAGATTAATTAAAAAGATTGGTGGTCTGTAAAAAAAAGCCGAGGCGGCCATTTGGAAGATATCTTGCTCCATTATTAACTCCCAAGTTTGTACTTTTAAATAAAAAACCAAGTATCGAGATTACTTAAGTCGTTTGAGTTTTATTCAAAAAGTAAATCAACAGTTGTAACCCGGTTACTGTAACATCCTCAACAGTAAAAAAAAAAACGGCTTGTTGATGATTGTTTAGCGGATATAGATAACGCTTTGCAATTGTCGAAGTATGTTTAATAAAGTTCCGAAAATTTCAATGCTCATCCGGAATCGAACTTCGGGCGCCCGTGATTTCGTGATACGTATGTATAGCATACCTATACGTACCTACGTACGCATAACATACCTATACGTACCTACATATGTATAACATACCTATATCTACCTATATGTACCTAGGTAACGAATTAACGATTCGCGGGCAGTTTAGTGGAAAGTTGCGTTAACTCGACCACATCTGGCTCATTTTGTGGGAATGTGTTTCAGTGACACGTACGCGCGCCTGCGTACGTATGTTTGTGTATGTGTGTGTATACAGGACCCGCGTTCAGCGCGAGAGGAACGCAAAAACGTCGATCGTTTAGTCGCGCGCGCAACCTCCAATTCTTTCCTTCTTCGTTTTTCATCTGTCCACCGAGGCGGCGTCCCGCTCGTTTTTCGATTCGATGCCGAGACAATGAAGTCCTTATCTCCAATGGCAATCGCTTCGAAAGCCAGCGCGCCGACACCCATGTATTTCGTCCCGCGCTTTTTCGCCATTTTTCAGCGTGCTCTTTTTATTCGATTTAAACCGCTGCTTTCTATGCTTGTACCGTGGATCCGACATCGTTGACCGCAATACTCTGTCACTGGGCGCCGAAAGTGCTATCAACAATGCCTCTGTTAACCGAACGTGAGCGCCGGTTAACCCTTTGCACTCGACAGGCGACTACCGGTCGCCGTCTGATTTAGTGCAACAACTCGTCGTCACGCCGGATCAAGGATATTTACCAAACTTCGAGGCTCAAATATTGAATTTTGTAAAATGCGAGAATGCGTGGAATATTGAAATAAGAATATTCTATTGAATTTTATACGCGTGATATATTACAATCTTTTTCTTTAAGAAAGTGCACCGAGCTGCGTAGAGGAGAGTGGGGTTCGTAGAGACACTTTGGAATACGATCATGCAAAAGCTAATACATTTGTAACAAAAATTCTTGCACACATATGTTACCTAATTGTCTGAAATTCTTGAGCCTTAACAATTTTGCCGTAGCTCTAGTAATATCCGAGATATCGATGAAAAAACAACCGGATCGGTTGTAATACTATGGAGACGACAGTAACGCAAGCTTAATTTTAGAAAATCAAAATATTTATTTAACTAAATTGTAATAGTATACGAAGAAAGGGAAAATTAGTATTCTGGTACATAGAAAGGTGAACGATTAAAAACAAAACACTTCGGGATGGTCGCTTGTAAGCATTGGGGAATCGCTTATGTCACGAGTGTAACCGAGGTTATATTCACGGTAGATTTTGTTCTCTGTTCGGTGGGATATGAAAGGAATATGGAAATCCATTTGGAGCTGCTGGAGCCCGATCGATCGATCTATATGGAAATTTATTATTCCGCAACTGAAACGATTGCAGTCGTCATTAAAAAAGAACTGACCTAATTTGATTAACAAAAAACGAGCTTTTACCACCCACCAAGATAACGCTCCGCCATGTATGCAAAATGCAACTAATAATAATTGAATTCCTTTACTTTTAGGACATTATTACTTATTCTAGAGTTTGCAATACCATTACGTTGGAAAGGAGTTGAAAATGTTGACGAACTCGGAAATTTATAAAATCGAAAAAGAGAAATATATTCGCCATGCTTACGAGGCAACCCTTACGAGATAGTATTCATAAAAATAAATTACAGACGATCGAAAATAAATGATCGATTGAGTGCCAGTCAGGTTTAAATACTCCGCGGACATTTTCAAACATGAACGTACTATCATGGCCACTAAGTAATCCTTCCTGCACCCACAAATTCTCTCTAATCACGTCACAGGCCTACGTCAATAGTTGCATTCCACTTATCGAATCACATACTTCGGAGAAACTGTAACTGTGTCCGTCTAATCGAAATCTCGAACCCAACGATTATTATTCGTTCAAATCCCTAACGGTCGATGTTCAACCTAACCTCTAATCTAAAGCACTCAGCGAATCGCTAATCGATCGAACAACTCGAAAAATCTCTCGTGTCTCATTTCTTATCTTACAATGTGTATGTAAATGCATATATCTTCTCGGGCTTTGCGCGTTTAAAACTTGCAAAAAAAAAAGAAACTATTACGATATGTATATAAATATTGGTCACTTTTGATCAATTAATCGAAACTTGCAACTTTCTTCTACATTTCTTATTTTATTGATAAAAAGTTGAAATAAAAATTCGTGTCTTGTATTTATTCGTTTATTAGTATTATTTTAAAATGTTATCTAATAAAAACGATTATACGTAGAGATTTGAGGAATAAAGAGATTTTGAGAAAAGTAAAAAAGATAGCGTGTTAGTTACCCATAAAACGATTGTGCATTCAACGTTGCAATTGCAGCGGTAATTGCAACGAACCTGGTGGTCCCTTCGTCGATGATAGGCCTTTCTTGATCACGGGAGGCGAGATTGCAGGTGCATACGCAGCCTCTCTTGCATAGACGATTAATGCAATACCTATTAGGGATACGATTAGGTATTAGCGAGTAATGTGTGTAGTTTAGTCTTCGTTTATGACGTATTAGAGACACTAGACCAAAGAAATATGGAATACCAAGATCGATCAGACGCTGTTTGAAGAATTAATTGGAAAGAAGCGATGTTCTACCGCGTTATGAGTAAAATTAATGGGCGGCGTAATGAAAGGTGAACGGGAAATATAGAAAGTAATGCATTTACGGCAAGTTATTTTTGACCGATTATTTTGTAAATGTTACTACTTGCGCGAGCATATTATTAATCTGCAATCGACGCGCGGCTTCCTTTCTTTTTTTAATAGATCTATTAAAAAAAGCAAAAATCAACGAAAAGTCTTTCGTGCAAACACTTCATTTAAAGTATTCGGAGAATTTTTCGGAAAAGAAAAAATCATTTCGTGGAATTGAAAATCTCTTAAACACGAATGAGAATACGGGGTCAAACATAAAAATATATAAAAATGAAGAAGGCTTTAAATCTTTTTCGCAGACCAAATGTCCGATTATTCTCGGTTTTTGTGGTAAATGCAATACTGTTAGAAAAATTATGGAAGAACCAGGAAGAAATTTCTTTATTTTCTAAATACTACAATTGCAATTCTAGTAATCTTGTAGTATATACAAATAGTGTACAAGTTTCTTTATTCTCTAAATATTGCAATTGCAATTCTAGTAATTTTGCAGTATATACAAAGAGTATACAAGTTTCTTTATTCTCTAAATATTGCAATTGCAATTCTAGTAATTTTGCAGTATACACAAATAGTATACAAGTTTCTTTATTCTCTAAATATTACAATTGCAATTCTAGTAATTTTGCAGTATATACAAAGAAGTTGGGAACTAGTCTCGACAAGATATCGAGTCTTGTATGGTAGAACGGGGCAAGTTCCTTCACATAGGTAGACCGTATCAAAATTCTTTCCGAAATGAATTCCTGGTCCAAGGACGTGTCAGAGTGGTCCTCGAGGAATCGATTCTCTCGAAGCTTTCAAGGAAACGACGCGACCGAGAACAAGAAGGACGATGGGAAGTAATAAGGTGGCCGTTTGTCGTTCCAAGTGTCAAATAAGCGTAGCAGCGTCACCCGTTAGATCGGCCCGATCTTTTTCCCAACGTTCCAGTTCACCTTACTGCTGTCACATTCCAAGGAGCCCCTCTTCCTTTTTGCTCATGCACCTTTTGCGAGATGTTTAGAATAGTAAGATCGGCCCACTTCGACATATGCTAATGACGAGCTAGCTATGTGGGGTAACATCCACCTGACACTACACCCTGATACATCGTAAGAGAAAGAATGAACCTTAACCCGTCGTCTGCATTTCGTAAACGTTTTCCTGATTAACATATAAAAACATGTTTCTAATCAATCTTAAAGAGTATTCAATTTCACATAATACAGTTACATAAATATTTCCCCTATCGTCTTTCATAAAGAAAAAATGGAATGAAATCCTATTCGAAAACATTTTTTGTCAACGAAAAGATTATATTGTATGTATGCTTTTATATACACACAAACTTTCATTGAAATTAGACCTGTAGGTTAGGTGAATTTCCTTATAATATAGCGAAGCAATTACTTTTTTGGTCCACTGTATATGGAATCGGAACGGTGGTCGTTTCAATGACCACGAACGCAATGACGCTTTTGAAGATAAACGTTATCACTATTAAATTGATTAAGCCCATAGAGAAATCTATTAGCTTCTGATATCAACGAACATATGCAGTATCACATCTGGTCCTCTGTAATCAGTAATCATCATTCGATTTAGTTCATTGATTGAGCGAGAGATCGATGATTGGGCCATTTAGCTACTAATTAATTAATGACCGTTGTTCCGTGGTTTGCTTGCTTTTGAATCTTCCCCTCTTCAAGCGGCAGCTATACTCGGTCAAGTGCACCTCGGATACGAGCAATAGTTTGATCACCTCTCCATGGCATTTCCGGCTGTACACGGAATTCACCGTTTCACTAACGGTCATCGTTGATTTCGATCTCTTCCTACCGAATGGCTACGAATTACTACGATAGGAGTTCTAGTGTATCCAAGTGAACCGGTATTATCGGATACTCGTGGTCCACCTTCGCGTATATCAGAACGTTTTTGTTATGCATCCACATCGAATTATTCAGTGTTTGTTTCTTTGGGACTGCAGTTCGTTTCAGTTGCGAGCAATAACGCGAGTATATTTTAGTGGATATTAGCAAACTATGGTATAGCTTGATGCAACTCTAATATCGATAATATGAAATTTATCTTGTCCTCTATTTTATAAATAGAAACTATACAAATAAATTCACTGCAATCAACAAGTTTCAATTTGCATCATTTGAAATTACACAATGACGGACAGTTCCAGAAGATGCGTTTCTTGAACAGTAATGTGCTTTGGAAAAATTGAGAAGCAGTAGCTTAGAAATTTGCAATCAGGTCATCGAATTTGTTAAAACTTCGAAAATGTTGTTAAACATCCCATGTTGTCATGTTAAATAGAAAATGCAACTATATTGTTAGATACATAAACTGCAGCTAGATGCAATGCTGCAGATGCAGATGCTGATCAGTTTATCGAAAATTGCAACTAATTTCTGTGATATTTGAAAATGAATGTACTGCTGATTTGGAACATGCAGATTGCTGAATATTCAAAACATTTCGATTTGGAAAGGGCAGAGTCACTGTATTTGTAAGTTTCCTAGGAGTTTTACGTATTGACGTAGTTTAATCTTAACATTCAAGGGAAAATTTTTTTAATATCTTTGCATGTTATATTCGACAGGAAGATACAAAGTTTGAGAGCAATCACATATGAAAAACGAAACGTTTTATCGCAAAAAGTTGTTTAAATTTTTAGTCAACGCGATTCGTAAATTCTATTTTTTGTTACTATCTGTCAAACGCTGTCCATGAACAAAGTTCCTTAGCCAACTTTTTCGTCCTCGACATTTTTTATTCCAAGGGTCGAAACAGTTATGGAACTTTTTTAATGATTTCCATTTAAACAGTTTGAATGAAACTTCTTTAACAAAAGTTCTCACAATTGGTAAGAAATAAAGATACAAATTCATACGTGACAGGAAAAGATATTTTCAATAATAGAGATGCGATGTGCCATCATCGTGGATTAGTTGGTTCGCAATAAAAGAATGTGGTCCAGGTTTCCATGGATTTTCTATTAAAAAATTTAAGAATACCCGTTCCGTAGGAACAGATTATCAAAAGAAGCTTAATGGTATTTTTTTTTTCATACAAGTACCATAAGAACACGAAGAAATATTCCTCAAAGTTAAAAAAGTAAGTTGTAATAGAATTTTGAAAAAAAGACTTAACTTTTTTGATTACCACTTTATTGGGTTTGTGTGAGGATATGAATACCTAACGCGATATTAAAGCCAAGCATTATAAGGGAAGAAAAATTGGGGAAACGCGACGCGCCTAGAAGCACGTCTGTGCAATCTTATTGGCTGAAACTTGAACAATCTATTGTGAGGAAACGATTTGTCTCTGGCATATGGTACCTTTTCAAATTTTCATCCTCTTATCGATTACGATACGTTGCAATGATGA
Organism: Ptiloglossa arizonensis; assembly: GCF_051014685.1. Classification (NCBI taxonomy): domain Eukaryota; kingdom Metazoa; phylum Arthropoda; class Insecta; order Hymenoptera; family Colletidae; genus Ptiloglossa; species Ptiloglossa arizonensis. The sequence continues at coordinate 4,776,289 of NC_135049.1, forward strand.
AAAAATGTTGACTTTGATTTTGAAAAAAGGTAACCAGTTAACCAGGCTTTAGTCTCGAAAAAATCAATACACTTTCTTCTTACATCTTTCAAATGTTTAACCATTTGAGAATGTATTTTTAGACTCTTTTCGTTTTATTTTGAAATTCAACAAAATAATTAAGTTGTAGAATATTCTTCCATTTGGTATTTAAGAACCGAGTATTTTGTTCTAAATTATTATTTTGTAAACAGTTATAATAGTATAATAGTGAATTCAATTTCATTAGTATAAATAAGGCTTTTCGTGTACAAATAACAACGAAACGAGAAAAAAATTGAATAAAATTTCATTAGCCTAAGTAATTCCAGATTGTAAGAATATCTTCAAAGATAAGGAGATATTTTAATATTTACGGAGTAGCTAAATATATTAATTATAAGTGTAACCGTAGCAGAAAGTAGCAACCATTTGGTTATTGGACCTATTCGAAAAGAAATCTACCTGACAGTCTGACTAGCTCAATTATTTAGAGCAGTCGACTGGAAAACGAAAGATTCGTGTCCGAGTTACGGTTCAGTAAACTGTATGGTCGATTCTTCTTCTTCTTCGTACATATTCTGATCGAGCAATACGTTATATTTCCAGACCTAGCCAAGTCTGATTTACGTGTAAAATTAATCAACTTTCAAAAAAAAAATACCAGACCCTTGTGTGCTTCAACATCAAGCAACATATCACTGCATTACGTTCAAAGTGTTTCGTTTTATTACTTGAAACTTAATAATTTCACTTTATTATTTAATAATTTCACCTTCCAATTGAAAATTTCATCGTTTCACTTTGAATTTCTTTGTATTTTACCTTCAACAACTTAATTAACAATGTTCTTTAAGAGTCACCTTATGTTTTTTCCTCTTCGAATAAAATTCTGTCCAACCTCTGTTAAAAAGTATCTCCGTTTCTCGAATAACAAGGCTCGTAATCCCGTAAGTATTTTTCTGAAGTCATTCGATACTATTAAAAGCTTATTACAAGATCGTGGATTACAATGGAAATATTTCCAACCGGTTCTCGTTGCACATGCAAGGCGTTAAGTTGCATATACGAAACTCCGAACGTGGCTACACCTACGATTTTCATTCGAGCATATCTAACATGTGCCTACATCGAATGTTGTTATCCGTACTTTACTATACTTTTCTCGCGGGCATGTACACGCATACCTAGGTACCACTGCATATACCTAGTACATGGACGCGGTAGGTACATTAAATGGTTGAAGTCAAGTGTCGAGTTCCCGAGAGTTCTTCTATCTCGTGAGCAAGTTCGGCGAGTGTCGGGGCTCGATAAAAGTGTTTCTCTTTTCCTCTGTAGTTTATACCGAAGCCACGGCTGAAACTTTTGCCTTCCTGACCAGCCGGTTACGCTTCGTTCCTCCAGTTTTTGCAATCCCTCGGCACCCATACGGCCACCGATAACAATGAAATCGTATCGTCCTAAGGTAGTTGCAGAACATTAATAATTCAGTCTTACAGGCGAACAGTGTGATTTATCCCGTCTGTTATCGAGCTTCGCTGTTTCTTCGTTACCGTTCCCGCTCGAACGTAAAACGGAATCTTTGTGAACTCAACGTACCGAAAAATTGGGGTGAGTCCGCTGTTAACGACAAGAACTTCTGATCATTTTATCTTATTAAGCTGCGCCGTCGTTTCCAAAGACGAACTTCTTCGTACCTCTAATTATGCTACCGGAACGAGAATTGAAAAATTAGCGGAGAGTTTTAAACGCTTTTAGCAGGGAAAAGTCACGACTACTGTAATATACTCCGATAAAAAGTTTCCACATTTAAGACGGAATCACGGAGATCCTTGGTATTTACCAATGATCGATCGGTGAGTAACATGCCGCTGGTTTTCATGAAAATTTCCACAATTGTTCATTGGACTAATCTAATAACATTCTCGTATTTGTTTGGAGCAACTGTTGTATTTTAAGAAAGAAATCATCCCTCTTATTTGTGACGCCCCTTTCGTATGGGCGTTTATATCTCGTCAATTACGAAAGATGTCGAAAACAAATTGAAATAAATATTACACCATTCTTAAATTGATCTCGATCTATTTATCTGAATATGGTTCAATAATTTTTGCATTAATAAGGTAAACTTTACAAATTGCATGTTTTATTTTACGAAGCCTCTTTAAACAGATAGAGATAAATAATGGCACGTGATATTGACAAGGAATCAACGTACCAAACGAATAAACGATACTTTAAACGACGTATGGTCTGTATTGAGAGCCATCCACCACGAAATATTTAAAAAGTCCATTTTCTCGAAAACGAAGTCTCGAATGAAGAAAGAAAGAACGAAGAAAGAGTGAAAATCTTCCCTTTAATTTTTTCTCGTACAATTCTGGTCACTAATAACATGAACTCCCTCTGTAGACGAATTCGTACAGAAATGCAAGTCGGTGAAGCGGACGAAATTAAAAAGGGATTTACACCAAACATTACAGACATTCACGGCCGCGAGCTGCTAGAATAATAAAACGTGACCATAGAAAGAAGGTAAAAAGTAAAATAAGAACCCACCAGATTGGCTGAAATGTTCACGCGATGGGGCTGTTCACACTCGAAAGCCTACCAGTTTTAACACTCTGTCTGCATGCACGCGGGCGCATACAAATGCGCATAGGAATGCGCGTGAGAACGGTAAATTAACCGTGGCGCGTCGAGCGGGACTTTATAATCCGGAAATTAAAGGTGTATTATATCCGGAGGAGAAGAGCACGGGGGTTGGTAGTCATGCCTCTGACGAAAGGTGCGAACGTTTGTAGTGGTGGCCTAGGAAAAAGGAGATCTGCTTGGAGGTCGATGCGCAGAAGAACCAGGAGAAGGAAGTGGCGGCGAAAGTGAGCGAAACCGGAGAAGGTTGCAAAGGAGGAAACTCGGTGTACAGGAAATAGAAGAACTGGGAGAGGGCGAAGTGCTAACTTTTCTTATAAGATCTAAAGTTTCCGTGTGCTAAGATCCTTCGCCCTTTTCTTCATGTTCGTGCTCGTGCTCGTGCTCGTGCTCGTGCTCCTGCTCCTGCTGGTGCTTGTGCTCGTGCTCGTGCTCGTGCTCGTGCTCGTGCTCGTGCTCGTGCTCGTGCTCGTGCTCGTGCTCGTGCTCGTGCTCGTGCTCGTGTCCGTGTTGTGCTCGAACGTTCTTCAATGTTTTGTGCATCGAGATGAACTGGAAATTCTTCAATTGCATCGTTCGTTCTTAAAATTTACTTACATTTAAGATATCTAACGATTTGCATATTTGAATAATGATACTCGTAGCATTGGAATATCTGTAAAATATTCGAACAGCAGTTGCGTTTAAACTTTCGACAATAAAGCCATTTAATTCTATTCATTTGTAGCGGTTGGATTCACTTTGAAAACAGATTCGGAGCCAGAACTGTCAAGAATTTGGAAACCAAACCACGATGACGTCCCGATCGTAGCATAGATCGGAACAGTGACAAAGTTTCTCGATAACAACGAAGCGCCCCCACTCCCCCTTATAGGCTCCCGACCTTTTCGCGGTAATCTTAGACCTCATCCAGCCGAGGAGCACACATTTACTTAACCCTACCATCTTAGTCGTCTTGGATCACTCTAGGCAACTCTCGTGAGTCCTGGTGAAACTCTCGACTACATTCAAAGCTGACTGTCGCTTCTAAGAGGAGCAGCTGTTATGGTCGAAATCACTTTTCCCCCTCCTTTCTCTCTTCCACTCATGCCCTTCTGTCTCCCCTGGCCATCCCCATTTCGCAGCTCCCTATTTCACTAGCTCCGCAAGCTAGTGCCACGATTACACCTACCTCGAGTGTGCGAACACCGTGCGCAGCCCCCCTGCGGGCCAACCCTCGGGGGCTTACGTGCTTCGAGCGATATCCGAAATACTTCTGCAATAATCCTTCGTTCCGATTTAACCTCGTTCACACGTCTTCGCGTATACACGTTTAACATTTACAATAGCGATGGGAACACTACCGAATCAATACTATCGATACCAGCCCCTTATATTCCCCAGTTTTGTCGGAAGTTTTCTTGCAAGCTACTGGTCTGTTCTAAGTATCGAGCCATTGCATAGGAAAAAGAAACGTTATCGTTAAGAAAGTAAAAGAAAATAATGGCATGTATAATAGAAGGTAAAAATTGGAAGATACTATTTTCCCCAAAACCTGATTATACTGATACAGAGTTTGAAAAATGTGTCCACTTTCTCGTATTGCGTGTATATTTACAAAACATACACAATCTGGGAATACTCGGCAATTCCTTGATTGTCATCACTGACTGATTAAAAACAGAAATGCAATGAACTTAAAAAATCAATTCAATGGTTACGTAACATATTGGGCAATAATAAATGTTGTATACGTTTAGCACGAGCATTGATGTATCAGATGATAACCGGAAACGAAATATCTGATCAAACTGCAAAAGGAGTTTCTATTAGATCGCAAACTGGAAGTTCAGAACCTAAATGAAGACATTAGGTAATGTGCCGATATATTTTATACCAGTTATCGTGCTGAACACTGCGTTGCAGCACTGGTCACGCAATACTTCTTAGTCTTCTAAGGATCAACTAGGGCGATGATTACGCTTTCACTGAAAAACTAGCGAAGATAATTATGGTTAATGAGTTCGTAAGGTTATTTAGAAAATATTAGTGTCAGAAAATTTGGTTCTTCGGAGCTGTTCGTTGAAAGGTAAATTTGTTTGTTATTACTCAATGCAGGAGTATATTAAAAAGATTTGATACCTCAGCAAAATTATTTTTTCAACGATTATTTATAAATTAATTTTCATTGTGTTTTTTTCTATTTATTACTGTAAAAGTCTCAAACAAAATCAGGTCGAAATACTTTAAACGTGAATGTTGAGAATAAAGCATTTATTGAAATTGTTCGATATGCACATCCTCGCGTAAAACAGTACACACGATCTATGAGAATATGTAAGTAGATGAAACGAGAATGGGAGAGGCACCTGTCGAACACCAGCTGACATTACACAACTCGATCACCGGGTTTGTCACTTTCCTTTGTGTTGGGGAACACAAAGAATGTAAAATATTCAATTATTCAAAAAGCTGCTCTTGTCATATTGCTCCACACTATCGTAATTCTTCAACAGTGAATAAATATGGTTAAACACGTGCTTGCGTTGGATTACATCATTCCTTAAGAACGGTTTCTACTTTGCCACCTTGAAAAATGCTTCTTGCGAAGTGAATAAAATAAAAAAAATCATTCTACAAGAATATTTGAAATTTCATCTAGTAATTCATTTACGTTTATCTAACTTGTCTTTAATAATAAAGGATTCAAAGCTGTATCGTTCCTAACGGTTTTTGATCCAACCAGTTAACGCTTTTTTTACTCAAGTAATTCTTAATTATAAACTGAGCTATTTTTGTAATTGAAGAATTATCAGCACGGTTTTGTGCCAATTGTTTGAGTAAACAATTGAACGAGCAACTGGAACAGTCCCGCTTGATGTTATACGTCGTACGTGCCTTATGCATTACGTTTCACCGCCACATTTTAGCCAAGTAGGTAGACAGCTCTTGAACGAACGATTTCCTAACAAATGGATAGGTCGTGCGAGACCTATTATCTGACCTGTTCGTTCTCCACTCTTAACTCTACTGGATTTTTATTTCTAGGGCTATTTAAAAACAATTGTGCGTTCAATAGCTATTGTTAATATAGAATTACTTCGCTAATGTATAATATAAAATAAAACAATCTAATAGTTATTTACAATAGTTGTATACAAATTATACAATCTAATTGTTTCAAAGAGTTAAAAGAAACATGAAACTTATACTTCACAAATGACAAATATTTAATTTCTACGATTAATCACCCAACTTTAATCAATGAAAATACAACTCAGATTAAGGAATTATCAATACATATATACATATTGACAAAACTATATTGTGCACAAATTGCACATAACTGTAGAAACATAAATATATTTTATTTCAAACGTAAAAGTTAGTTGCTTCATTTTTATCCTTGTCAATGTTTATTTATTATATTAGTAATTAGTATCCGCTTTGAATAGACAGAGCTAATAAACGAATGAAACTACTCAAATTTATGCATAAAAGTGAGTTTTGAAGAACGTATTAGAAAAGATTTGCCACGGGTCACAACTAACCCGGTATCCGCTCTGCAGTGTTATTCGCCTTCCGAGTGTCAATATTGTGTTTCATTGGTGTCAAGATGGATACAAAGATTGCTACGAAATATTGCTACGCTTAGTGCTTCCACGTGCCAAGTTGGTCGAGAGTGGGGCCTCAGATGGGACTTACCCCGCAAGAAACGGACTGGGCCCGTTTACAATGGGCGGGAGAACCATGCCTATAAGCTGCATTCTCCAGCATGTGTTGACAGTGATGTTTCCTCCGAGATAAATATTTTCTTCTCATTTCGTTAATATCTATATACAACATAATTACGGGAATGTGACTCCAACGATTTTGTTATTTTAATCCTCATCTAAAAGTGGGCAAAGCGGTGCGGATTACTTTGTTGTCGTTCACTGTTCGTATACTATTCTTTGTTTTGTTTACAAATACCAGTGTAAGCGGTTAATCCTCTCAAAAGCTTATATTCGACGATTGGGTTGCCAACATGAAAAAAATACTCGTGAAATCTACTAAACGAACGTTGGAAAAATGTAGCTCGAAATGAGATCGAAAAATGAATTCAAAATATGACTGGAATTGTTGTAGCAGCAAAGAAGTGCAAAGGTGTAATATAGGCGCAAAATTATTTTATAGCGTCGACTTGTGAATCAATTTTACGTATCCTTGCCACAATAAAACAAGATACTCTGAATATGAAAAATAATCATTTTTAATCTGTGTACAGTACTTCTTGCACGGTGGTCCCAAACTTTTGATCAGTAGTGAACACGTTTGAGAAGGGGATACTCGAGTCTATTCGCTCAAAAGTTTCGCTGTCTTCATTTGCGTTATTCGAAGAAGTAATGACATACTTAAAAATTGATTTGAATATAGTATAAAGTAGATGGTATAGAGAAGAAAAATATATTATACCGAATTCAAAATAACTTTTGTTTTTATTGGTCATTGCAATGATCGGTTTTAAGTTGATTCTGCTCAGTTTGAACAAAGAATTTGTAACAAATTTCTCACCTTAGATTTATTCCGGGTTTAAAAATGATCGATAAGTTTAGGTTTTAATTACAAGGGCGTGACAACGCGTTTTAAATAAATGATGGACCGTTAAGGAATTTGTTTTTCTTTTTTTTTTTGTCAAAAGAAGACTTCACCGCTCCTTTCCTCGTAGGAAAACAGAGGGGAAATGGGACGAAGTACTAAGGACGATAGTCTTACAACGTGCTCGTAAAAGTCGTATTCAGGCCGGAAGCACTCTCCTTCCCACGACAGACATATCGTCTACATGCTGAAGTTTAATGGTGGTTACTTATTCACATGGCCGAAAGAGCATTACTTGCACGAGGTAATAAATAATTAGTTGACGCAATGAACATTCCCTGACGACACATTTGGTCTATAATGTGCTTGTAAATCCATACCACGTGTTAAAAGATTTCTACGGCCAATAGGAGAGCGTCGATTCTTCGAAAGTACTGATATGCACGCGACGCTTTACGCTGGTTATTAAATGAGCACGTTACACCTTAGTCGATTTTAATATTATCCTTATCAACAGCTCTTAATATGCACGCACACAGAATGTACACTAGAATGAACTGTATGCAAAACAACGTGAAAGCATGCAACGTAATTTTACAATATATAGAAAAAGTCGTGCTCGATTATATAGGGTGTCCCAATCATCATCGGTCGATTTACTTTTTAAATAAAACTCAAACGATTTAAGTAATCTTGACATTTTTTTTTTTATTCAAAAGTATAAACTCGGGAGTTAATAATGGAATAAGATGTCTTCCAAATGGCCGCCTCGGCTTTTTCTACAGACCACCAATCTTTTCCTAAAATTTTTCAGGTTAATCGGTTTGACGTTTTAAAAATAGCGCGAAATTCAGGGTGATTGGGACACCCTGTACACATCTAACAAGTACACTACACGTTCAAAAAATGATAATATTTGATCTCTTGTACTATTACTAATTCATTGTAAAGCTAAAATATCGTGGTGCTATTGACAGAACATTGTTATTCCATAACGATTATATCATTTGATCGGAAGCAGAATTATTCTGCGCCTATGTTACACCGTTACACTAACGCCATCTCGTGTTTCAGTTTCGCGACAACTAGCAGCGTACCGCAAAGAAGGAGTAGCGTGAACTGAGCCCATAAACCTCTCAAAAGGAAACAAATTGATTATACTTGGTGTACATACATGGGAACAATTTTGTACATAAATTGCACATAATATTAAGCGCGCAATAACTTTATACATATATCTTCAATTACACATGTATTTAATAATTAACATAATTAAACCAAAGTTAGTTATTGACTTGTTCACGACCATCGTGTCGTGTTTACGGCTGCATAACTCGATAAGTTCGTTGAGAATCGTGGTGTTGCGGTACGCGAAGCAAAGAAACAGATTGTCGAAAATGCAATACCTGTATGTACGAATGAAAGGTATACGGTGCATCGAGAAAGGTGAAGTAGTTGTTAAGAGGCAATATAAGGGCCGACTAGAAACACTAATTAGTGAGTATGAACCAGTAATGGAAGTAGACACAGCGTGGAGCTGTGATGTATATTTCTGAGGGGTGCCATGAGGAAAGGGGACTGCTTCTCGACATCGCCTGTGGGATGTGTTATAACATCAATGTAAACACAACCGAGCAAGAGACTCCCCCTAGTGACGTCTTATCCTTTTCGCTCATGATTCTTCATTTTATGAGATAAAAATTTAATTCTCCAGTACACGAACAGGATGAATTGTGTACAATTTATTAACGTTGAATTCGGGTCCTTGTACTTGCCCTTAATTGTTTTTCGAATAAGAAGAAATAAACTTCGCATTTAATATAAAAAATTTTGCTTTTGTCTGGACAATTTGAAAATTGTTATCGAGTTTTCCTTTCGATATACAGTTGTAGGTTTCCTTCCAACTGGTGTTATCTATAAAATTTCTTTGGAAAAATTACGCATTAATAACGGATAACATAGTAATTGGTAAAAGTGGAGGAAAAAGTTTCTTCGAAAAATAGGGTCATAATTATTAGACGTTGACTTTACAGTAAGAAATTTACAATATTCACACGATCGTATGACGATCAATCCCTGTTGCCAGAGCAAACATTGTATCGTGCAAATAACAATTTTAAACGTACATACGGGAACAAAATTTTCAATCGTAGCTATTTTTTAAGAGTAAAAGTATTAGGTTACAATTGTTTTCTTAGAACGTAGATAGTAGATAGATAGAACGAGTAGATAGATCTACATGAAACTTTACACATGTTCATCAAACGGTAGTACCATCTTTGGAAAAATAAAACGACGAACCTGATAGCTACATTTCCTATCGAACGACAAAACTTGTCCAGCAACCTATTATATTGTACTCAGACATGTACATAGATACGTCAGAAGAGTTCAGGAATAGTCGTGCAATCTACCTTTATGCTTATCCGCCACGTGTATTTCAAAGCTATTAGAGTGCGACTTCGGGCGAATCGATACCCGGTGCATTCCGCAGCGAATTCCAAAAGCATTCGAAGCGAAGGGTTGTACTTGGAAATCTCATCCCTATTCCTCTTCGTTGTGTCCCTCGATATTTCGTGTCCCTTATATCTGTTGCGACAATGCGAGGCGATAATCCGTAATTAGTCGTGGTAAGAGGGGAGAGCTCGATCATGTTGGTACGAAACATTCTGATGATAATTCCCCGGAAATTCGCGTCGTTGCGCGCAATGAACATTAATTAATTTATTCGGATACGTTATCATCCCGAGCAATTAGAAGCAATTTCCCGTCTTATTACCATGACACGGAGGAAAGTGAGACGAGAATTTTGACTAGTTTCGTCTTCCCAGAAATTAATATCTCTTGTTTCGGCTAGGGTTGGAATTGAAATTATTAAAAATATTTTCTAGATATTCGCATATTACGAATGATATTAAATATAGTTTACTTGACTTCAACTCGATCGTTCGTCTATTTTTTCTTCGAGATAAATTAAGAAAATATTATTAAGACTCATATTATTGTTGTGTGAAATGTTTGTGCGCGTGTAACTTTAGTTTTGACACCAATAACTTTCATTCAAGTATTTATTCCTTATTTTACAAGTACAATGTTTCTTTTTTACGAGTTTACTTTGATAGACAGTTTCCTTCTGCTATTAAAATTTGTAATCATTACGAGCTGTATAAACTTCTAAATACTTTGCCGAAATTGCAGAAGACCGAAACTTCACTTTTGAATATGTTGTAATAATGGACTCTTTTGTACGAATAGTCACTTATTTGTTATTAAGGTTTTCAATATTAGTATATATAATGCAGAACATAGCAGTGGTAACTAGCAACTCTGATTATTTTCTCTATCTCTTTTATCTCTTTCCGAAACTTAGTCTTTGCATCTATTCATTATACAGTCGAATCTCGGCATCTCGAACCTCAAGGGAAGAACTAAAACCTTCGAATTTTAAAGGTTTCGACTTATCGAAGTTTCCGAGTAAAAGAAGTAAAACGGTTCTTCGTTGTCTAGATCTTTATCCTGTAACTTGGTCGTCGATTAAATAACTTCCGAACTAATTAATGATGCATTAACAAAAATTTCATCATCGTATTGTAAAAAACTGTCGAACATTGTTTTCAATGTTGCAGTCTAACAAAACATCGTTCGATTCGGTTTCCATATCGCGACTTGTAACAAGCTGAGATTGTTTCTTACACTTTTCTTTCGTTTGCAATGAAAACTCACAAGTTTTAAAACACTTGACTATTGTCCACTGTATTACATTTTTCTATAATTTATCTGCTACACTTATTGCTTACAAAATTATGATAAATGTATTTTTCTCTTTTTCTACGTCTGATAAGATTCTTTGAGAACTTCCTATCTGAACAAAGCTCTAAAATTTTTCGTAATTTCTTGGAGTTGTATTTTTAATACAAATTGCGGTAAAAATTGCAGTTCGACGTACAGTTGATGTCGACATAGAGAACGAGTTGGTTAAAATTAGAGTTCGATCGTAACATATAACATAATCATGTTTTTTACTGTATATCTACGCGATGCGCTACCCAGGCACTCGTCAGTTTCAAATTTCTATTATAAAAATTCGACCAGCCCCTGAACAAGACGACATTCGTAATTTCACGGATATTTTAGATTTTCTCTCCTCATAAAACGTGTAAGCGTATGCCGAGGGTGTACCCAGAACGACAGGGGCGAAAATTGCGCGTCAAGCAGAGCGCTCAGTAATTATTACGTTCATTTTTGCCGGGAGTAAGCGTTCTACGGAAAAAAAAGAGGAGAAAAAGGTGGTGAAAAGTACGACGAAGCCACGGCTGTTACTTATACCTATATACCTACCCCGCCGTTATGGAATCCCATAACCACGGGTCTATTCTCGAGTGCTTTTTACAGCAAGGTCGCCGACGGCTCTAATGTTCCCAGCGTAACAGCAAAGCTCTGACTCGTAGTATCCTATTCTTCTACGCTAACTATCGTTTCAACCGTTTTGGAACTCGAATTCATTCGAAGATTGTATTCAGAGACAATACAAAATCAGTTCTTACTCTCCAAACGGAACAACCTTGCGAATAAACCGCAAACCCTTTCTCAAGGACCGTTTATTTACGTTAAAAATGTATTCACTGTATTCGTAAATCATTAACACGTGTATCATTATGCGATAATGATGATACGGGATTCAACTTGGGGGGAACATGTGCATGGATACGTACGATCTATGAGATTATGACTCTGAGCATAAGAAGGAGAAGGGGTAAACTCTCTGTACATATGGGCGTGGCCTAGTTCTTTTTTTTTTACTTTTATAATACATTTATTTATTTCGGAAAATAAATTAATATACACTATAATTAATATACACTGGTATACGGTAAAATTAATATACACGAAGGAGTGAATAGTTCTGGGTGCAATTTACATTATAATGTAATTAACTTTGACACGTAGCCGGATGTATGGATGTGTTTACAAAGTACGTTGCGCGAGTGAAACAGAAATGTTCCTGCTTTTACTTCCTATGTTCTGTCCTGGGACACGTAGAAATCAGCATGTAACGATTGAGTCGAAATGATCCATGGTTTAGCAACAACGGATCCATTAATGTTCGTACTTCTCGAATTTGCTTCATGGCATTAATTACCCTATTAGATGTTACGAACGAATAACATTCAACGATGTAATTTATAAATTCGCTCACCACGATAGCTGAACGCGCAAAATGGTATGAAAAATTCTCAGGGGATTATAGAACGATGGGCAAATGCATTCGTTGAGGTCTTGTAAATATACGAAGACGTAAAGAACGCCACAAGTTCCTCGTAAGACACTGCTTCTCATCCGTATACCAGCGCCAGTTGGCGCATGCATCATCCCAGGCGTTTTCCACCGTGTTATTCCATTCTACGAGCGTAATCCACATTCTCCGTTTTACGTTGCAGAAATATCGAGAGAACGTGGCCAACCTGGCCTCGCTGCCAAACTCTTTCGAACATCATGCCAGCCATATGTATGTGTACTCATTCTGTTCTAAATCGACCTCATAAATATTATAGAATATAATTATCGATAACAGCGCTCTTTTATTTTCAAATATCTGTCGCTCTGTACAATATGTTGCTAATTTTACGTACTCCTTACCAGATAATGATCACTTTGAACATTTCTCTGTGAATCACCACCAATGTTCACACACTCTGAACGTATTAGGAAAGAATGAAAATTGGATAAGGGAAGTGTCTTCTTCTGCCATTTTGAAACAAAATCTTGGTAAAATTAACGCGATGTAAATAAAATAAAAGTACATCGTTTGAAACTTCAACGATTTTCTTATTTAAAATGTTTTTTTTTTCATACTTGTCACAGGACCAAAATTTTCTATATTATCGACCCACGTTCGTTTATGAATGATGTAAATTTTTGATAAACGACCACGTATTTGATCAAAAAACGATAGTCACGTTATTAACGATTTATCCGATTTTAATTATTTATTATAATAGAAATCAAATTTATGTCTACGTGATAATTAAAATGTAACAAATGTATTTGTAATAAATTCTACATTATTTATTTAGAATAAACGATTTATCGCAATGATAAATTATTTCAATCTTTAAGTGAATGAATGTTGTTCTTACAGTGTATATACACTTGTTGTGTATGGATTATATGTTACAATCAGAACGTAAATTGAAATGAAATCTCACGAATTGAAAAAAGAGCAGGTGATAAAGACCAACCAAAAAAAGTGTCGCTAAAAGAGGGATCTCAGTCAGTCAATCATTTGCGACGCGACGAGCTGTCAATATATCATAGTAAAATACAGTCAGTCTGAAATCACGTTCACGGAAAGCGTATATCGGGATTACGATTTATCACTCGTATAACGCGTGTTCAAATCTTGCGTCTGAGAGGAGCGAGTCCTTCACTGACAGACTAACTTCAAATCAATGAAAGTGCAGCACGGAAATATTCGTATCGCAGTTCGTCGCGTTATACTCGATAAAAACGAACGAACTTCCTAATCAGTACGGAATGTTCATCAATGTAGATAGCCTTCACATAACTCTGAATATCTGGCATGAATGCTAAATACTTGATCCACGAGAAAGTACTATCTGCAATCCAAAGCATGGGATATTTACAGATAGATAATGAGGGAATTGGGGTTATTAATGCCTATACTTCAGTTTATTTTTCTAAAGAAAAAAAAAAATAACAAGAGTACCGTATCTCTATTTACATATTGTAAATAGACTGTTACGCGTTCAAAGTTTATGTTGCGAGAATTTACAATAATTTTGCATGTCTGGGCAACGTGAACCATCTGGTTGCAGTTAAAATAGTTCATATTATCGATGAAAATATACGTGGACAGTACTGTGTACTCTCGTATAGAATCGAAAACTTTTTTGGAAATAATTTTTCACTTTCTGGTTTGATATAAAAATTGCCTATGAAAACTCAATATGTGGGCAAAGTCGGGATCCATCATACCGGCCCGTAGAAAGGAGATTTTTGACTTGGAAATTATATTCATTTTTCTGATATGTTCTTCTATCACAGCGTGTGGAATGATTGGACAAACGTTAAAAATTATGATCCTCTACGTACGTATTTTTTAAACTCTTTTCATCATTTTCTAACACTGCGAATAGATCAGTACACAAACCCTGGCCTTTGTTTCACTACTTTGCACCGCAACAATGTTTCCTATCATTTATTTTATACTTTTCTCCGATACTTTGATAATTCAAGTATTATTAGTTAATATTATATGTTTGATATTAATTAGCCGATATTAATTATTATTCAATAATTATTACTAGCAATTAAGTTACTAATATTAATTATTAGATACTGGTATTATTTTTTTCGTAACCAGCCTCATTAATTCGATCAAACCAGTTTTATAATTGCAAGCATAATAAATATAAGCATTTTATTTGTCTCGCATCGTTAACTCATTAGCGAGCTCATTAGCCCTTTCGCTATGAAGGATATACACACGTATATATATGCTCTCTAAAAGTAGACAGTTACGAAGGGCGTATATATACGGCTTCTGAAAGTGGACAACCATTTACAGGGAGTGTATATAAACACCCTTAGAGTGTATGATCATCTACGAGGAGTGTATATCGGGTGAACGTCATGCGATCATTTTAATTGTTTTCGGTACTACTGGACAAATTCAAATTATTTTCTTTTTTTATACTTTGATTCAAAGGGGCCTGAAAACTGATTACGATACATTTCCTATTGCAAGTCAATTTTTTTCGAAGTTTTCACAGTGAACTTATATTTTTTAAATAGATTAGTTGTTTCTATGAATGAATTTTGAGAATAAAAGTATGAAAATACTTTTCTCAATACTAACTCTCTATCCTAAAACTAATGGCTCTCGAGACATTCGACTACATAACTATTACAATTCTAATATTTGAATTGTTATGTCATTTTATGTACGGATATTAACCTGTACATCTATTACTTTTTTTTATCGTAAATGTCTATATCGCATAGGTGAAAATAATTGAAGGCAATTTAATTGATCTCGCTCCGCATCGAACATAGCATAATTTATATTAATACAAATACTGTTACATAATGGATATATAGATGAGAGATAGCAATCTTTGTAAATAAAGAAGAGTGAATGAATAAAAAATCGAAAAATTATCGAAAGGTATAGATCGGTGGAAATAAAAAGTTAGCTCTACTATATATGTCTATAATATCTCGGTAACTTTGAGGAACGGAAAAGAGAGCGGCATTAAATTCAGAAATGGAAAAATACCTACGATGAAAAATATTAGTCCGACCCTTCTTAGGCATTTTCAATTACGTAAAATTACCCCGGGTTATTAATAACGTTGGCTGATATTTACGCTCGTGTTTTACAAGGTGCCTCGGCGCTACCGCCGACGTTGCTATTCTCACAGAAATAAAGTAGTACGTCGACGGAAGCAAATAAAGCTTATTAAGCGGTCGCGTGCGATAAAAATATGCACACCGTTGTACCGATTTAACCGCACACGTGTGCATAGCTACAAAGTGTTAGCGCATTTCCTTTTAACCCTTTACGAATAGGAGAGGTACTTTTTGCTTACGCACTGGATTTCCAAAAAGTTGAAGATACATGCAAACTTAAAAAAAACAAAAAAAAAACGAGTAAATTGTAATTTAGGTTCGATCGTGTGGTTTAATTAAATTTCAGATTTTGGAGAAAGTATCTTCATCCTATTTTGTTACAACTCAGCGACAATGTGTTGTCAATTCTATGAGCATCTTTCGAAGGTTCTTTACTTCATATTCCCTGTAACTTCGATTCATGATGTGCCCTTGAATTGCTATACCACGTGGATTCTTCAAATTTCACATAACCTATTAAATAGTTTTTTTCACTTCCACCCTCGAGGTTCTTAGAGTGTTTTACGGGTCTCTTGGTGCTTTTTCGCTGATTAGTATCGTGGTTGGTAATATGGAGTGTCGCATTGACCTTATTTTGCCTCCATTGCCGTAGGAATTGGAATGGATGGACAATTCTTATTCTGCACTTTCATGAATTTTTACATAGCACATCTCTGTTGAATAGACCTCATTCATTTATTTACAGCCAATGCGTTGACCAGGAAAGTGAAAAAGTTCGACATTGACAATTCCAAATCTGTCACGTGAATGTAAGCTGGAAAATGCTAAGTACTATTTTATTCGAATAACAAAAGTAACGTTTTCCAGTCTGGCTTCATTTTCTTTCATTTTCTCAGACTCGAATCTGGTACATTAAAGTATAGAATAATTATTTAACGACTAAAAAACGTACATAATATATAATCATATCGCATAAAAATTAATTTGTAATTTTTCATTATATCTTCATGATAGTTCTATCAATCTATTGGGGCGATTTCTCCGATGAGAATAAGTCCAAACATGGTCCCATTCGGATTATTTTTAATTATTTGTAAAATGGACCATTTCTGAATCCTGTGAGTAAATCCTTTATTTTAGTCGAAAGAATTTTGCCAATCCATTGATAATGTACCCCCTGCCTCCCTCTCTTCTCTATTTCTCTCCCTCCTCTTCCCCCAGTGTTGTATCTCACTCGTTACCCTCTTCGAGCAGTGTAATTGAGATCGATCGGTTGTAAGAACAAATTTTCGACCGACCTCGAATTCAGACAGCTGGCAGATTCGACTTTTCACCGTGAAACTAGATATAATATAATAAGCCATTGATAAATTGTAAAGCGAACACGATACATGCATGGAAAAGGAAATAAACCTTCTGGGAACCCCTTACACCCAATTCATTGACGCGCGGTAGTACCGCCCTATCGATAGTAGCTCTACGGATAAAGTAATCGATCGATGTTATCGACCGCGTATCGATTTATATACTCTCGAAAATGTAGTTGTTCAATTATTTCAATATCTTGTTCCATTGAATTTTTCATATCCTTTCTATTCTCCTCAATTTTTGCACATTGCTGCATATTAACGTATAGCGTAGTTTCGATGTTACAAATAACGAGAAATGTTTGCGCAGCTTACTGACCAGGAAATATTGTACTCTGACAACCAATGTTTCGTCATTGGTGGAACTCGTCCAAGTGCAATTACCGTGTCTGTTCCTGCCTTAAGGCTTTACAGCATTGGTTCTCCCTAGGCTTGAGATTGAGACACATCCAATCAACACACTCAAGCAGAGTACGATTTACTAGTTTCATGTATCCACAGTGGTTGATGCAAAGCATTACTAAATCTCTACTATTTACACAGAACGGTGTACGAGTTGATTAACCACAACTCGTGCAGTAAGCCGCAGCTTTGTTTCGCAATATGGGGCCAACAACTGCCATCACGATCGTTCAGTCTCATTGGTCGGCTCAGAGAATTGGAAACTAAGTACCCTGTCACCTTGGGGCTTAGGAGGGACTGGGAATAGTCAACCCTGTCAATCCTTTAAGCTATCTTGCGTAGTACCATTTACGCTACAGTGGCGTCTTCGAGACATCATCAGCACCACTAGCAGTCAGTTTCAGCAGGATCTTGCAGTTCTCAATATTGGTCAAATGAATACACGTCGTTAGTGTTTGGGGCAGTTGGAGACACTAACCCTCAATAGCTCTTGAGCATTGTGAGTGTGATCGAGCTGTAAAATAGTTCTGTTCTTGCAAATCTGTAACTTATACCAGCCTGTGTCCTCGAGAAGAACATTATTATCCAGCTTTACCATTAGAAGGTCCTGAAGGTCTTGAAGGTCCTTTTAAATTGTTGTAAAAGAAATGAACAGGACAAAAAATTTCTCTCTACAATACATTTGTATTTATTTATATATACAAATACATTTACGTATAGAATACATTTGTATTTGTTACAATACATTTGTATTACACATCGATTTATGCGATAAGCTTTAGAAAGAATTAACGCGTAAGGTGAGGTCTCGTAATTATGAAATCTGTTTAATATATAATCAACAAAGTTCTAGAGAAGGAGCATAAAAAAACGAAACAAGGACTATGGTATTCGATTAATCGTTACCAGAAAGTTGTTTATTCACAGCTCGAGCGTGTATCGAAAGAGAACCGGATTACATGTGGTATTCTCTACTCTTCTCGTCCTCCCTTTTCTATCATTCTTCCTCACCTTTCAGCCGACCAAAGGGGATTACTGCTCACAAAGCTATGTTTACCTTCGATTTTCATTGTTTCCTAATACACATACAACACTGTAATTATCTAAGCTTAGTTTTCTCTTAACCCGATTCTCCTTGATCCAATAGTAAATACAACATTTAAACGTGCAAAACAGTGAAAAGAGCCACCATTTCAGCCTACAGATCGTCATTGTTAACATCATTAAATTAAGGTAGAGGAGCTGCAGAATTTTTAAAATCGACCACTCTTTAACGATTCTAGTAAATTAATGACTGTAATTATTTCAAGTCGAGACAAACTATTACTCGTTATTCAACGAGTGCTATGTTAGAATTACATAAAAAATTACTAATAATGATAGAAGTTACATGCTATACCGTCTTTATTGAACAGTTGCATAAATGTATTTCATTTGAAACATTATAATGAGCATATCTAAATATTGATTAAATACTTTCCATGAAAGCCATATCCAACTTACACTTCATAATGTATTTAAACACCTATTTAGTTAACATTTTGAAAGAAACTAATTTTACATTATAAAAATTTCTTGGGGATACATTTGCATAGAAGTTGTAATAGATACGCTTGATTATGAATCGTTAGAATCTATAGACGGTGCACTTACTTAGTTAACATTTTGAAAGAAACTAATTTTACATTATAAAAATTTCTTGGGGATACATTTGCATAAAAGTTGTAATAGATACGCTTGATTATGGATCGTTAGAATCAATAGACGGTGCACTTACTTAGATAACATTTTGAAAGAAACTAATTTTACATTATAAAAATTTCTTGGGGATACATTTGCACAGAAGTTGTAATAGATACGCTTGATTATGAATCGTTAGAATCAATAGTCGGTGCACTTACCGCAATAGGCGAGTTACGAGAAACTCTTGAAATCACGCGTGCGTGACAGCGGACGGTAAAGTGTAAAGATTAATTATGCTCATGCATTTTGTCCGACATACCCTTTCGAAGATTAGAGTACACTTCTAGAATAGTTGTACTAATTCTCTGGTGGAAGTGAGTATCCATATTCAGTGACGATTAACGTATTGTAAACAGACGGAAAGACCGGACTTGGACGATGATTGGAATATACGAACCGAGTTTCTGACCAGAGTTCTACACCTCTGAGGCCAGTTGCCATTTACCATAGAATCTAGAAGCCACGAAAGCGGTAGGAGTGAATTAAAACCGATTGTTGTTTCAAGTGCCAAGATCTTTAGACGAAAAGTGTTCACGTTTTTAAATAATCCAATAGCTACAAGTTTCCTGTGTAATGATATATCGAAAAATTTTAAAAATTGACGAAACTCAAATCCCAAACAGCATGCGCGTAGATAAATACGATCATTTTGTATCTCTACCAGAAATTGACGTGTTGTGACAAAATTTTATGTCTACTTAATCCACAAGACTTAACAATTACATTCTAGTATAGAGAATTTGTTACCTTTGTAAACAGCGATAAAATTGATATCGTATCTTAACTTTTTCTTCGTTCAATGTCTGTCTTTTGTCTACCAGATAACTCGATACGTTTGGGTCTTTGTGTACGTAGATAAATCTGTATTTTTGTGTAAATTTGTGTTTGACATACTAAGGTTTGCTTGTACAAGAGTGCCAAAGTCTATGTCGTAACACTGCGGCTATGGTTAGTTCTCGATTTCGATTTTCATTTAATTTTTATAATTCAGCTTTGGGTTTCTTTCCGTTCTAGCGATAGTCGGACTTCATCACGTTTCTAAGAAACTTTCGACCATGATGTAGACGAGTGTTGAATGTCTGTTGTTCATGGAGTTCTTTACAAACAAGAGACAAACGCTAATTGCTGCTTACTTGCTGGAAAATTCTGTGACGCGGTGCGGGTAAAGTGCTCATGTATCGTTAGTAAACATATTGGCAAACAACACGTGTTGACATTCAGTTTGGTTGTGTTTATACCTTAATTGTAGGCACGAGAAAGACGACTAGACTATATCAATAAACTAAAATTGGGACAATAAACAGATAGCCTTTCACAACCTTTCGAAGAAGTATATATATATCTGGAGGCAAATTATTGATAAAAAGAAATACTTTGCACAAATTCTATTCGTTGGTAATATCATGGTAGATGCATTATAAATTCTGTTTATTTTCTCGTTTTTTTTTCTTTTAAACATGTTTCTGGTTCGACACGTTCATAGTTCGCGTTTATTAGCACTAATACAACAGAAGAAAGTTTTATCGATTTTCATAACAATAAATATTCTACCCTCTTTTCTGAACAATACGCATTATTATCGCTATAATATACCCACGTAATACCTACGTTCTAACATACTCTGAGCTACCTGTGGATCAGAAGACTACAGGGTGTTTCAATCATCACTGGTCGATTTGATTAGTGGTCTGTGAACAAAGCCTAGACAGCCATTTGGAAGATATCATATTTCCAAGTTTGTACAGCTAAATAAAAAGTTTTATTCAAAACTTTTGTGTTTTATTCGAAAAGAAAATCGACCGACGATGATTGGGACATCCTATATGAGCGCGTTAATTTCAAGTAACAATTTTACTTGAGGTACAAAATGTATAGAAAACATGTTATCAAAAATTGTATTAAAAATTGTTAGATACCCTTAGCAATCCAAGTAAAGTGTACCTTTATCGGGACATTTGGCAACAAGACTCGAAGATCAAAGTACCTCGATGATAAGGAGAAAGAACAGATAAAAAGCTGGAACTGTCAGCAGTTTAATTACGTTTCTCGCCACTCGTTTATGTCAGTATCAGTTTAGACTGTGACGATTAACGGAGTCGACAAGTTTGGCTATCCTGCGGGTGTACGAAACTTGGCAAATCGTGTAAATCTAATGCTATCTATCACACTTTCATTTCCCACCCCAATGTGGAACTACGCTGTACCTCGAGGGGAAGTTCAGACGAACGGAAGACGAGGAGAGAGACTCCAAGATGAATGGTATAAACATCGAGGAACTCAAAGATTCACGGGAACGTTGGGAAAGTTTTCGATAAAAAATGAAGACATAACAATACGAAGCACTTGTTACCAGCCAATAATAACAGAGTCTCGAAGTTTGAAGTCTCCTGTTTGTGGAGAATGTAGATTAAATTCAGAATCGAAAAAACGATCTCGATAGTTGTCCAACGGGAAATAAGAAAAGTTGTAAATAAATATAAAACCGAATTGAACGAAACACCTGTGAGTAAAGAAATTGTTCACAGCCGATGTTCAATGTTACAATTAATTCTGTGACGATTTTGATTTACAATTATCTGCTTTTATGTAAATGTAATGTAATGTAATGTAATTTTTCGAATAATTAGTAAAAACTATTTTTATGTGTCAAGTTGGAGGAACTCCTTCCATTTGAATCTGCTTGTTTATAAACTTTCCACGTGCAGACAGAATACATTTGCAACGTTTAACCAATTATTTTAATAGCCGTCACGACGCAACGGTTTCGTTCGAATCGAAGTGTAAATGTAGCACGAAGTATATATATATATGACACGAGTTGCAACGATATTTTAATCCATTACCTTAGATCTGCAAGTGAGAACTAAATATCTCTGGAGCATCGCGTTAGTCGATTCTAGGTGATCGAGCAGCGGGCAACAGAGCGTGATAACGGATCCAAGATCGAATCTCGTGGAAGCAAGCGATTCAAGACCAGTGACTCGGACAATCTATCATTCATCAAAATTAAACGGTTGGTTATTATTGAGATCATCGAGGTATACTATCCTCGCCTGCTTGATCGGAGTCTCGATGACAACCACGCTGACGACATTCTCAACCGCCTGAATAACCCCTAGGACGCAACGTGTCCCTGCTGGTTACATTCGCTGACAACCGAGAAGCGTCGCGTGTAAATTTCATTCCACGGCTTCGTGATCTGGAATCTTTTAAGTATATTGAAGACTAACTAGGCCACTTCAGTCTTCTTAATAAAATACATCATTCGGTACATGCGTAAGTATGTTCATTTCAGACAAATTGTGCGTTATTCACAATACATTCTGTAATTAGTATCGCGAAGATTTGACGAGCAACGACGCATCTTCTGCTTAAAGATGATCATCACCTTGCAGGCTGAAAAATGTACCGAGTAAATTTTTTCTAGCGATTAAACAAAGTGTCCAATACACACGTTCCATAAATATATTAAAAGTACAAATTTTGAACAATGTTTTTGCTAATTTCGATTAAAAAATGTTAATGTATATAGAAAATATAGTTGTGGATTTTCAAAATACAGAGATCGCTCTTAATATTTTTATTTGAATGTCAGACATCGTGAATGAGAGCAATGATTAAAGGCATAATTGTCAATACGGATTTAAACTTGTGAAGAAGTATTTGCAACAAACGGGACAACGACACTGATGTCGTTAACGATAATCTCGATAATCTGTGAAAGATTTTTAATTAATTCTCTTTAGAGACCTACCGTGCAATTTCATAGTCGTGATTAGTACACTAAACACCTTTTCGCAAAGTTCACAAGTGGTACAAAGTTCGTCACACTGGTTAGATTAATTGCTGGCTACGGTTGCTTCAATGCAACGAAATGTATTAGATGTAAAGTAACATCAAAGATTGAAGAGAGCAGCATTTTCACAGAATTAACGTAGAGATAAACCTTGTTCGTGAGATCAACAAGAATGTAGAAGCAGTAACTAAAGTCTCATTTTTCCTATTTCCAATATTGTGCAACAAACTATTCGGTTTTCGGGATTGTCAACATACTATTCGAGTATGTACTCACGGTTCGATATTGGAAAGTAAGCCATTCGATAGCTACGTATTCAAGGATTACTCTAGTTTTTATTTAAAATATGCCATGTTACTGACAAATATTATTTATGTATTTATTCTTACCGACAACTATTTTTCTGAATTATTTATGTCAGTTGCATTGTATACACACCCGATAACGTCTCACTTGTGCTTTAATAAATAATTAATTAATTTAAATATCAGGAATGCTGTTAAAGCATCGAGATCTCTATTAAATAGCCATTTCGCATTCACTCGATTTTAATGAACGTTCCGGAGTGCTCGCCATCATTTAATACCCAACTTCACAACAAACAGGACCACGCACTTAACAGTATTCAAGTGATCCGAACAAATAATCACATGTTTCAACAGATTCTCGACTATTTTCTCGTACACCCACAACACCAATCGATAACATGGAATATCAACCGCTATAATACATATAAACTTCTCGTATAATGGAACACTTTTAAACGATACAATTTCGTTTGCAAACATCTTTCTTTTATTTTGAATTTACTAGTGCATAAATGATTTGCACATTAATCAGCAACGATGAGTTTATGCACTAGTGTAAAAAAGTCAGCTCTAATCTCTTGCTTGGTTTTTAAATTTATAGGGTGTCCCAATCATCACCGGTCGATTTCCTTTTTGAGTAATACTCAAACGGTTAAAGTAATCTCGATATTTTTTATTTTATTTTAAAGTACAAACTAGGGAGTTAATAATGGAATAAGATATATTCCAAATGACTGCCTCGGCTTTTTTTAACAGACCATCAATTTTTTCAATTAATTTCCGATCTGTCTGGATGACATATGCCAAGTTTCAGGTTAATCGGTTCGACGTTTTAAAAATGGCGCGAAATTCAAATCGATCACTGATAATTGGGACAGTCTTTAATTCTGATTTACGGTCATCTGTGTAGATTTGTTTGTATAGAAAATTATTTTTCTGTTAGTGCATTTGCAATACTTCTATTATACTTTCTTAATAATTATTAAGAGAAAAGTACGCTAATATTCGACAGTAATTTTATTATGCCGTAATTCTCGACGTTTTATTCCGCATCAATGCATTGAAAGATTCCACGAAAAGCATCGTCGGAACCTTGGCCTGAGAAAACGGCCCTTTTTTTAGACCGTACAAGAAAAACGAAGAAAACAAGAATGCAGACAAGAAAGGAAGATAGTGGTTTTCTCCACAAGTCTTTCGAATATGTGAGAATGGTTTGATTGAGAAGCGAGAATCCTTGTCACTGTCCATTCTCCGCCCGTCGTCTCCTCGTCTTTCAAATCGATTGCACTTACCTTTCCTTTCAGCATCGTTACTGGAAAACCAATTTGAGAAATATCGGGTAAAGGAAGATACACTTTTCACGATTCCTAAATTACATACGAGACAAGTAAAATGTACTCCGCTATTTTGTAGACAGACGATATTTAGAAAACGTCGGTCAGGTGTCGAAACAAAATCAGAAAGTAGAAAGTATTGCGATGTAATAATTTATCGTAATAATTTTGTACGTATACATTTATCAATCCACTGGGCCATGATTGCACATAACTTTTATGTAATTAGATGTGATCAATGCAATGAATACAATATATAGAAGAGCGATGAAAATTAATTTTGAACAATATTCAAAATGATACGTAAATACACACACGTGATGTAGACAAATTTTTGTAATATGAATATTTAACAAATAAAAATCTGTTTCTTTAGACTGACAATGTACAAGTTAAATATAGGCTAAATAACATCATTTAGTGGCTCACACGCGCAATAGCTAGGAGCTTGTTACGAAGTGGAAGGGGTTATATATTTAACGTGTCGTGTTCGCTTCAACTGGAGAGAATTAATGAACACCTGTATACATGTATAAGGAAGCACAACGTTTATATTGGTAATGTGTATATGGCAGAGTATGTGTTGAAAAAATTCCAATTGGTAGAACGTGAGTCTCTGAGTCAGCCTCGGCATTCTACCAATTAGAAGCATTCGCGCCTCCGTGACGTCACATTTCTGTACCTTTTAGTGTAGATATCAACGACGACACGGATTCGTCCACACGAGAGGTTATTGGCTAGTTGTCGCACTCTCGAAACGTTAGATGGCGTGACAACAACGGTGTGAACGCGTTAGCAGGGGTGGGGGGAGGCACCGGACGATATGCCTGTGGTTTCCGGCACCCCTCCAAATTTTGCGGAGAAAGGTCACGATGACAGTTTTAATACGCAAGTTCTGCAATCAATGCGTTCAAGAACGGAAAATCCCACACCACTTCCGACTTTCCCCCAGGTGATCCAGAATGTCATTTATAGATTTCTTCTGTGTAAAAAAATAAACAAAATACTTCAATTGTAAATTAGATTCTATTTATTAGATTCACTGTACACTCTAATCGTTTTAAAATTCTTCAAAGTTTTGGGAATGTTAAACTACAAATTTGCAATGAATTAACCCTTGTCCTTCTAAAAGTATTTTTGCATTTTTCTTTTCATTACTTTTAAATTACAAACAAAGTTGTACATAAACTTATCAGTAATGAATGATATTCTGGTAAAATTACTACAATAGTACATGGTATAATATTCGAGAATCGAGAGCGAGAATGATCAATAGTCGAACTATAAATAAAGGAAGAAATAATGAATAAGTTTAATATTCTTGGAAGTAACGATCCCTGGAGTTGAAGGAAGACAAATAATGGTGAGGATAATTTCTGATCTCGAATCTAAAGAACAAATTTTATCAATACTTAAGACATTACTGTATTTACCTTGTTGATTATCCAGAATCCAGGGACACAGTCAGGATTTTCTGGCTTCATGATCTATGATAGAAATTACTGCAAGACCTTTTGTGTCCCTTGTTGCCCAGAGGTTGGAGATTACTATTATTAGAGTTGTTTCCGATCAATAAAGAGCCTATATTTGGCGAGAAGGAATCCTTCGAAAATTGATGATAAGTCAAAGTCTCTATTTCAGTCACCAATGGCAGAGCTGGTACATTATGTATATCAAGACTAGTTAGTAGCTAAGGTTAGCAATTAGGTTTGTAAAAACTACTACTCAAAGTTTACTATGCAGAGCCATGTATGTATTTCAATATAGTTCAACTCAATATAAACAAATATAAATAGAATTGTACACAAAAATATTTATACCAATACAATTGCAATTATAATGTATAAACGTATACAGTTACAGTAGTATTCAACTATATACGTATAAACGTGTGCAATTACAGGATTGTCCGACTATTGTGCACGAAAAATTGAAACCGGATGTTCGCATATAACCAGAATTAGTCGCGAATTCGTTCAAGAAATTGACCTTTTTTATCTCCAGATGAGATCTATCCACGCGTGAATCATCCGACAAAGAGAGTGAACGAGATATACCAAGAGCGAGTGCAATAGCGAGCGCAGCATGCATTACAAACACTCCATCGCATCGCTGAGCTTCAAAGCAATACCGCACATGCATTGACGTGACCACTGCTAATACAAACTAAAAATTTTTATATTTCTTACTGTATCACGTGAGATATCAATGGATTGGCGAGATTCTCCCGATAAAAATGAAATCAAACACGACTATATTCCGACCATTTTTCCTTACATATTATACGAATCACTTTTGAAGAACTAATTACATATAGTTAAAGATAGTCTAAATAAAGTCATGATTGGACTTATCTTTCATTTATAATATTCTCACGTAGATATAATGTTAAAGATCAAAATAAAAATTTTCAGTAGAATTGCTAATTGTTCTAGTCGAAGGGTCGATTTTATTACATAGAGGGTGTCCCAATCATCACCGGTCGATTTAGTTTTTCAATCAAACTCAAACGGTTCAAGTAATTTTAATATTTATTTATTTTTTTATATATATACAATCTTGGGAGTTAATAATGGAATGCGATATCTTCCAAATGGCCGCCTAGGCTTCGTTTACAGATCACCAATCTTTTCCCAAAGTTTTTCAGGTTAATCGATTTGACGTTTTAAAAATAGCGCGAAATTCAAACCGACCGGTTATAATTGGGACACTCGGTATATCTGAACAGAATATTCGCATATAATAGAAAAGTACTGCATTTTTATCGACAGAAATTATACTACCGCCAACGGAGAATAAACAAATGAATCACAGCCTTACTAAGATGAAATTCTAGAAACAAGGAGCATTCCTAGGAATATGTGAATCCGAACTGGTAACGCTGCTCGTCGTTGGCATTCTTGGCTGTGGCCTCTTTTGTAGAGTGTACTTGCCTCATAGTCGTAGTTTAATTAGGAAATACACGAGAACCTCTGTCGGAGGTTTACACGGTTTTGAGATCGACAAAGCCGAGAACAATCGTTACCAATGTCCTTCGAGCCCGCAGGCATTGCCTGCGAAATTAATCGGGCGCCGCGACGGAGCAAATAGCAACCATCGCATTTACTCCTGCCTTCGTAGCCCTCTGCCTGACCGGTCAGTTGCTTGCTTTCTCTACTATGCCGTCAACGACCGCGACAACAATGCACTCTCCGCAGCTGTGTCTATCGGCACTCTAATTTTCTTCTGCGATACCAATTACGGATTCGTTCGATTGTTCGTTCAAACATTATAAGTCAATGACTATTTTTCGAATACAATGGAAGACACGATGGGATCGGAAGACACAACATTTTTATATCATTTTCTATTTTCGCGAAAATAACCTGCAATGATAAATATTGTTTAATGAAAATATTTCTTATTTAATGTTTATTAGACACATCGTTCTAATAATTAATCGAAAGAATAATTAAAGAATATTAAAGAAACATAACCGAAGCAACATGGAAATAGTAGCATTTCTACGAACAATTACATATAAATTTCTGTATCGATTCCAGTTTGATATACCTAGAAGCGACTGAAACGAAATACAGTTTAGGAGTTTATTTCAGCCATCGTTCGTTAAGAATTTATTATTTTTTTCACCGAGATTTGTGCAATGATCGAATACTGACTAATGAATTTCATCAAAACTTCCAAACTGTCAAGCTTGCTTCTAGTCGTAACTACTCTCTCTCTCTACGACTTGACTTTCTCAATTCGTGTTTCAACGCCAACCCTAGGAACAATACTCCAATAACTAAACGTATCGGCATTCCAATTGAGTTTCAAGTTACCAATTTCGTTTAACTATTCACTCCGGTAAATTGTCGCCTATTAACCTAGAAATTGAAAAAACGAAACCCGATGTTTTTCAAAGGATTCGTATTTTGTTTATTATTGATTTGCCTCTGTTCCTGCAAATTGAGTCTTTTACGTTTAAACGTTAATGAGTTTCACACCAGATTGTTGATCGCTTATTTGAAAATAATTTTAGAAAAGTATATGTGTCTATAATTTTGTACGTTAACCTGTCCTATTAGTTGAATGTAAAACATGTATGTGATTATAATCGTGAATTAGTGTGTTTGTAATAAAAGTTCAAACAACTGTTTCCTTGGAACTTTTATCGCACAAATTCTAACCTGTTCCACATGAACATTTTTTACAAAAATTCCTACTGGCAAAAATGTTCTTTTATAAATTTACTACAAGAACAGCTTGTCGTTTTGAATAATACGTATAAGTTCTAGCGGTCTTTTTAAAAATAAAATTTAAGTGTTTCGTTGAATCGCCGCTAAAACAAATTAATTAATTTTTAATAAATACTGTTTAAAATCACGAGGAAAGCGTAATGTACACGTTTTCAGCTGCGTAAAAACTTTTCTGAAAAACCTCTACCGTGTTTTCATTTGCATTTTAATTTCATTTCGTATAAATAACATTCATCAGATTGTGCTTTGATTCATCAGTTTGCCAATACACGCGAGAAACAATAAGCAGAGAAGGCGAAGAATGAATTGATCGACGAGAGGTAATTATTACTAATCTTGATGGTTTTTGACCAGATGCGTATGCATTGCGTGCAGATGCATCTCGCGTGCATTCTCGCGTTCTATCCCTTCCCATCTTCTGCAGATTTATACAGGTGAATCGTTTTACACATATTTCCCCCTTCCTATTTCGGACGAACCAACAAAAAACATTTGATTCTCGCTCTCGGTTCCAATTTGACAATCAACGAATTATTAATAACGCACGCGTCTCGAACAATACCGTCAAATTTGTTTGCACGTTTTCATTTGCCATTTTCGAATCGATATCGTCAAAAATATACCGATAGTAACCTAAGGACTGATTTACGTTTATAGATGACATTCGATTTGTAAACACAAGGAAAAGATACTCATATTTATAAACTATTTCTTTCGAATTAAAAAAATTACTATAAATATATAAGAATGTGTATTAGGAGGCTGAATGTGAAATTCATAAAATTAAATAACTGATCTTTTATCGATAGTCACAGAAATAGTATTTCAATCAATAATATTTGATGCACTTATCCCTATTCAAGTGTTCCACTAAAAGTGTTCTTTTTTCCTAGGCCTTCTGACTTCTATTCGCGTTTTTACTTCATTGAAATTAGTCGTTTACATTTTTAAATAAACTCAGCAGATCACTTCTTTGACGCGTTCCCTTTAACTTATCCATATTTTCTGTCCATGGTTTTTAACAACCTTGACACATTTTGTTCGTTAAATTTAACCAGTGCAGCAGTTGTTTATACGGAAAGGCCTCTTGCAGTCAACATGACAAGAATACTTTTTTCACAAAACGTCAGACCAATACTATCGACCATTTTGCATTACCTAACGCTGTGGCATTTAACTACCGTATTATACAATACTGTATTCAAACGTAGGTTTGACGAAGTTGGAGCAATAGTATAGCTTTGTTGTGTCGCTCAATAATAGGCATTGAATACCTAGTCAATAATCAATCTATAATATCTTCACAATACAGTAAGATCCCGGTTAACGCTTAGAATACGTTGCCAGAATTTGAAGCGTTAAACAAAGCAGTGCTAAACAAGGTCAACCTTTGGTAAACAGGGAATGGAAAACACACAAACATTAACGGAACGGTATTGAACATTTATTCAGTAATATTATTATTATTAATTACATTAATATTATTATTATTATTATATAGAGCTGTAATGAAACAAACTATATTATGAATGACTCCCTATAGTTGTAGGAAATATTGTACATGTGTACGTAGGTTTGAACAGTGCGATCAAGTATGTTATACAATCGAAACGACACTCAAATTATTTTTAATATTCATTTAATCGTTTGACTAAAATTTTGTACAATATAATTTTATTTCGACTAATCGACGAAGTGCATAATAAATAAGAATAATAATCTTTGGTTTCCCCAATAGAGGTTATATAGCGGCCTAAATAACCTAAATTAGTAGCAGGCATTAATTTATAGTATGTCTAAAGGGATTTCTGCTCTCTGTAACTTCCATATAATAACTCTTGAATACTGACAACACGAGACGATACAAACACAGATGTTTGCGTAGTGTACCTAGGAAGGAGTTAATTGAGCATGATAATATATAAGTAGATACCATACGTAATAAGTGGGTTTGAAACTTATCTACTGTTACAGACTATTGCGTCAGAATACGTTCGATAAATCTTAAGGCTTTTATATTCAGTTTCATACGAGTGAAAGAGTAAGTAGAAACATTTATCGTTCGTAAATAATTTATTTTTGATCGCGACCGCAAACATACATAGAGTAATCGTGTGTTGGATTTAATAAAAGTATGTATAAAAGTATATCTACTTTTTTGTAGATGCGGAATCTTTTCAGTTCTGAAGTAAATAATAACCTGCATCTCGATGCACTACTTTATTTAACTTGCCACAACTCTGTTTCTGCTTTATGTTCAGTGACTTTGCTTTACTTACACAGTTTTCCAGTTGCTTAATTAATTAGGTGAACGGAACGAAAGCTTTATAATACTCGTAAGAAAAATTAATGTTTCATGGTACTGTGAAAACCATAGTGCAACAAAACATTCAAACACTTTTTATAGATTTAAATTTTTTATAAATTTATAAATTGCACGAATTTTTATAACACATTTCTCAATTCCATTTCCTCTAAATTTATAAAATTTACAAATTTGTTTGATTTTTCATACGTTTGTTATAAATTTCTGAAACTCGCAATTTACTACTTCTTGTTCTATTATGAATGTATTTGTTATAAATTTATAAATTTGTGGTATTCAGATATTTGTAAAAAATTTGTAACGAATGGAAAAAGCAAACACCACAATAGTAATATATATAAACGACTCACTTTTATATCAGTTGTAGAATCGATATCGAATCGTAACCGATAGTCACTTTTTTCGGATCTCAATAACAATTATTCCGAAAAACCGTCCTTTATAGCTCTCTAAAAATTCGGAATCGATATACTAACTGTTTCCAATCTCTTGTACAAACTTGAAGCATCGAGGATTGCAGATTTCATTAATTGTAATTGTAATTGGTTAATCACAATTCTTTGTAAAATTACAATTGTGTAATTGAATTGTAGTCGATAATAACTGCATTTTGTAATTGCGGTTGTACAATTGCGTTTTGTAATTTCAATCGTAGAATTATTACAGCCGTAAAATTACATTTTGTAACTGTAACTGTCAGATGTAATTGTAAAATGTAACTAGAGCTCGAATTACAACTGTAGTTTGTAGAAATTTCATTTTGTAATTCGTAATTCGTAATTCATAGCTTACATTTATCAATTGCAATCATTAGTCGATAATTAGATTAAATTTTGTTCAACTTTGCTGTAATTGATATGGTTCGTTAAATGCAACTAATTCTAATCATCCTTTTGGTTTTGGTCCATGCTGTATAATATTGACATTTATTAATCAATCTGTTCAACACCTTGTTCAATTCGTCTTGTTTCGGTCAGATAACATTCGACAAGCCCATATATCAGATGCATGTCGGCTACTCCCGATTAAGATAAGGTACTATTGTCATTTTGAACACAAAGTGGTACAAAGCTCTTGTACGTAATGCTCTTATCGAAAGAAGGAACTGCAATGACTCAGAACGGTACGAGATAGTGACCGTTGTCTAAACCGAGGAAGAAATTGGGCTTACCAATGTGAGGTTAGTATAACCGGCAGTAACCACGAACCGGCATTTCCAAACAGTTTAAAGGCCAGATTAAATCGCTCAGAACGAGTTGCAAGTAATTTAAACTGCGGATCAAGATTTAGATGCATGTTCTAATAGGATAGAATTGCGATATTTGATCGTAGACAAAAATGCGCTTAATCGTTCCAGAATACGACCAATGTATGTATATCTCATTTACATGCATGTGCATCTGCATACGAATGCATACACACCTTGCATATTTTTGTATATTTTGCGCATACGTGAAAATATTTGTATATTTCTGTACACGTTATTGTAGTAATAATAAGAGTAACGATTATATAATTAAAATATCAACAATAATGATATAATAATAATAATGATGACACTAATATAATTATAATAATGGTAATATATTATATTATAGTAATAACAACAATAAAAGTAATATAATAATACGTTTTTATCGTAATGAATTAAATATCCTATTTTATTATAGAAAATATTTTCCAAAGAATGATTTATCGTCGCTGAATGTGTTTGAAATCGA
This sequence comes from Ptiloglossa arizonensis, assembly GCF_051014685.1. Lineage (NCBI taxonomy): Eukaryota > Metazoa > Arthropoda > Insecta > Hymenoptera > Colletidae > Ptiloglossa > Ptiloglossa arizonensis. The sequence goes on from NC_135049.1 coordinate 4,809,124, forward strand.
TATTAAGAATCGGTTTCTAAAATCCTAAAGCAGTAAATCCATCTCTAAAGTGGATCCCAGATATTACGGAACGCTCTGTATGTCACAGATTAATGTGATGTAGTCTAGCGGTGCAGTCTATGGGTTTATTGATGTATGGAAATGAGGTGTCATTGATACAATTCAGGCTACTGCTACTACGAGACTGATGCGTAACGGACGGTGGTTGAAACGTAACTCACGAAATTTGTCACGAGTTTATCCTTGGAACGTTGTTTGCATACATTGCTCCTAACCGTATGCCGCAATTCGAAGAATTTTACGAGGTGGTAAGTCTCGTTTACATGCTGTCGCGACGAAACAGGAATCCGATGTCTCGTGGCAAATTAATGACACACGACTGATTCAGTCGCGTTGATTAAACGAAGGTGTGTTGTACTTAATAAGTGCAAATGGTAAGCGATTGAGGTTAGATTAACCACAGTACATACATATGTAGCTGTACTTCATCTTAGTATCGCAACGTGCACTTACTTTTATTCCTGCAGCTTAATATTCATTTTTTATTTTCGTTTCTTCAACTTAATGCATCATTTCTTTCTGTACAATCTTGATGTAATAAAAACGTATTATTACTGTTATTACGAAACATTAACAGATTGCAATGTGCAAGTGTATATAATTTTCTTTGATCTTAAATAATGTACGATCTGTAACAAGTGACAGTTTCGTAATGTTTACTCACTTAACCGTTGTAATAGTTAACAACGTTGAGATGTTTGGTCGTCGTTAAACTTCACTGATTATTTCTTCACACGACTAATCAAATTTTCTACTAAAATCTATAACAAATTTTTTATAGTTCTCCGTCGTTTGGAACACGCATCCCAAGCATGGTCTTCGTGTTACAGTAAGTAATAAGGAGTCTGTCTAGTTGGTAGTTTTAAAAATTCCGTGTGGTCCGGAGAAAACGTAAAGTGTTTGGTATGGACGAGCTAGTGAAATGTTTCCGAGGCGTGAAAGAAGAGCGTTTGAACGGAACGACAGGGTGCCCGAACTAAGGTGTGAAAGACGAGCAATTGAGATGGCGCCAGTCTGAGGAATCTTGGGTGAACGTAACCAGATGCATGGAGTGAGAAAAGTTAAGGATTAGAATGAAAGGGAACGAATGCGTGTAAGAATATAGAATGCGAGAGAAGCTCAATCGAGACACTATCTGGTTGGAGATGGGTCAAAGCGAGTTGAGTCGAGTTGAGTCGAGTTATAATTTCTATTGCTGTTATTTCGTTTCTATTATTTTATGATATACGTATATATCAAAACTCTATTCACCTTTTATTTCATACAACAATATTTCTTACGTATATAGTATAGTATTATTAATAGATGTAGCTGTAGTAACCAACTCCATCTAACTCTGAGCTTGAGAAGTAATTATACGATTATTTCAAACGAAACGTAACTTTTTTCATTATATTTTGTTAATGTGAAATAATTATTACGCAATGTATACGTTCATTCAATGATAGAAGAAATTCTCATTTTGATAAATACCGTGTTAATTTATCTTAAACTTGACGTTGATGATTCTCATTGTAGAATCTACATATTATTCGATTTTGGTTCCAAGTACACACGGAGCAATAATTATTATGCTTGAAACTCTGTAAAAGAGGTTACACCCTTTTACGGTTTGAATTCACAAGGGGAAGTGATTCGTTCGAAAATGTTCAAATTCATGGTATGTCTAGGTAGAGCAATAAGTGGTCGCATGTCCTGGAACGTGGCAATGTGCATTGCATTGCACAGTATCTCAAATATGAGAGATCACAATGTTAGCGTTCGTTACGAATGAATTCCTTTCTCTTTAAACCGCGTGATGTTAAATCCACAGAATTGTCGATGTACTGCACGACGTGAGTTATTGCATATTATTGTCTCATCTACATAAAACATTTTTAGTGCATACATCCTTTTATTAAACGCAGTGTAATCATCGAATCGAAAACATCGATTTTGTTGCATATTGCACCGTAGGATTAGGCACCCCTTTTGGAAATAAAGTAACTAATTATACTTGCATTACAATATGCAAGTATAATTTGTCGATGTTATCAACCGTAAATGCCATTTGTCCGAAAAAATTTCTTTGTGTCGAGAAAGAGGTCGTTTTACATCAAAGGACGTAATTGATGTGTACGTCGTGCTTCAGTTGCCTTTGATCCCTTCAATGAAAATCCCTTCAACCGCATCGTTTAGAACACTACTAATTTTTGATGCCACATCAAAATCAGGATCTTTCTGTAGTACACGTTCAAATATTTTCCAAACTTTTTTTTACGCAGACAGAGGGTACAGTTTTTCAATTTTCATGCTTACAACCGCTCTTATTAAAACAGAAAGAATACACGTGAAGTGTTCGTCGTTGATTTTTAATAAAACTTTTCACAGTTTTAGGAGAGTCAAAAATAAGGCCACCGTATTATTTTATAGCGACAGAAACTTAAGTTCAGGGGATTGACATTATCCTCGAAGTTTTACATCTCTCGGTGCTATCTTAAAAACTGTCTGATATATATGGGAGCGTTTCAAACAAATTGTTTATGGCATACGACGAAAAGAAAGAACAAGATACCATTAATTGAGTGAAAATTTAGAACGAATATTTTCATTCTTCAGATATTAGACAAATTTTATTGAAATCGCTATTGGAAACTTTGCTGATATTCTTGAGTCTTTAAAGAATAATTAAAGAATAATCTTACTATTTCTAGTTTGTTTGCAGCAATTGGCAAGGTCTGAAAGTTCATCTGAAATTTCAGCACTGATCCAATGTAGATAACAGTTCAATTATGGCAATACTCTTGTGATATTTTCATCTTAATCTCCTTATCTACTTGCTTTTTATCAAAATATGCATTTGCATGAACATACAGAGTTTAACAACAAATATTGTAATTCGTATAAAATAGAACATCAATAGAAGCTGATTGATTGTACGAAAACCTCATTCGTTGCACTGTAATATCAAATGGAAGGGATGGTTGCTTAGCAACAAACGAAGATGGAGGCGAAAGGCACAGGTAGCGATGATTATAAGTAGTAGAGATGTAACGTCTAATTGTAAGCAATGCTCCTTCATATTGGATCGATTACCTCGATAATTGTACGACTCTCGATACTTTCAATAATTAGATGAATTCATCTTGTGTCTATGTCACCACGTGTTTTTTCCACGAATGTGTTGATTCGTAACATCCGTACAATTTTCTTTCTTACTAGATTCTATCAATGACTCGTTAACTAAACGATACAAAATTAGTTTTCCTCGGAAGAAATCTATCCAATCTAATCATCATTTCTACTCGATTAAATGCAAGTTTCTTAAATTGGTTTTTTATTTCATTATATGGTATATGTAACCCATGTAATTAATCGGTTGCACCAGGCTAGGTAAAAGATTCCAGGTCAGAATACCGTTTAAACATCCAATAATTTTCCAATAATTTTAAATACAAAAGGATACTTTGCACATTACCGTTAAACATTACTGTAAGTGTTGTACACTGATGGAAGACTTCGAAAACGTTTCAAAATTTAGCGTTTCATTCGAAACAATTATACAAGCGACTTTCTATCATTTTCAGATTCACTTGGATGCATTTAACGAGGCCCAATCGACCCACGTTTCTCGCAACGAATCTTTTACCTAATCGTTTTTTAAACCTTGTCGCGTCTCGAAAGTATAGCAAGAATAGTTACTTATTGAATTGCGTTCATCTTTTGGGAAAGTGGTTGGTGTAAAAGTGATTGACGAGCCATTATAGAAGAAAACAGGATTCGGTGCTTCGCTCTGATCGCGATTGACCTTGTAATTCACTACTGGAGAGAAGAACAGCTACAGGTATTTTTACGTCATCGAGGAAATCAGACAGACACCTAAGTATTTTCTTTCCGAAGACTTTGCTCGGTCTTTCTCCATACTTTCTTCCATACATTCCTCCTTATTCCTTATTCCCATAGTTGGTGAAACGTTCGACGAGATCTTCTTGAAAGGCTCCATCTCGATACAGTTAGAACTGCGTGCCGAGAAAAGGGGTCCTTACCGTTTCCGTTCGCAGCGGAAACTACAGTAAACTAGTGACAGAAGCGGGAAATCCTATAAGCTTCCTTTTACCGCAATGACGTAGTCAATATAAAGCGTAGAAAGATCGTCGCGATAGAAGTGCAGCAGGCTCGTTACTTTTTCTCTCTTCAGTGCCTCATTCACTCATTAAGTCGTAAATTGTCGTCAAACAGGAAATAAAGTGTTTCAGTTACGGAATGACAGAGCGAGAGAGAAAGTGACGAACAGAAAGAGGAATTTTCTTTCGTGAAATGTCTCTTTGATTCTAAATAAACTTTAAGCAGTTTCGAGCGGTGTTATTCATAAAATTGCATCGAAGCGTTCATTACGTAAGAGAAAAGGAATCGATGGAAATGCTGGACCGGGGATTCGAACTGCTTTAACCAAATAAGCTCTACAGATCGATGAGGAATTCTCTCTCAATGTTTTATAAACGTAATGGCTGCAGCCTACAATTAGTAGCGAGATCGTTTCATAGTTTCAAATATTGTGCTTTAAATTATCGAAACGTTGAGATTTAGGTAATTTTTATTGCACAAATATGTATGCGATATTCTTGTGAAATGTATACGTTAGGAAAATAAAATGTCACGCAAACGTAATTTTGAAGCCACTTTGAAGAAATATTTCGAACGAAAGTTGTTTGATACAAAGGGGAGCACTAAAGTGCAACGATTAATTTATTATCAATTCTAATTTTTCATCAAAATATGAAAATCATCTTGACCGTAGTGTGTAACATTGCGGTGTCTATTGAATATAGAATGAACAATTATTGAAATACGTGAAATGTCATTGTGAGAAGTTCATAATTAGTGAAATATTCTCTCGTGAAGAGAATTAGCGATGGTTTCGGCGCATTTGTGGTAGAACGAACAAGTTTTTCAAAGTCAATGTACGTAGATATTGAATATTTGAGGGGACTAATGGCTAGTTGAGGATCTAAAAGAGTCGGGAATAATGATGGTACGCCCTTTGGTGTCGGCGCGAAAGGTCAGACCTAAAAATACAAAGTGAGTCACCTAACTTGATGACCTTAATTACTTGTAAATTGTCCATCCCGCGAAGAAATTCCTCAACTAACGGTAGCGTGGCATCAAGGGAGACGTACAGTGCACTAATTAACCTTTACTTTCCTCCTTTACGAAGTTATTGTAGCTATCTTTAACTTTCCCTCTATGTAATTTATACGATTAAAGTTTCCGAAGATAAAAATGAAAGTGAAGATTTTATATATATATATATAATTTTTAACGAAAAATCATCAATATAGACTAATATATTAACTGACCTAAACTATAATACAAAAAATAATAATTCATCTAGAATTCTCAACTTCGCAACGATCGAGAGATCGAGTATAAAAGAGTGACTGTTATCTGGAGCATTTGTAACAAATTATTCATTCCCAGTTTGAAACATAAATTCAAACGAGGTTACAAAAATATAAAGTTTCATTGAAATCCGTTCAATCGTATGTCGCGTTGAGACAGTGGAAGTGTGTTTATCATTCAGTTCTTGTTATCTCTTCGTTTATATTTCTACGAAAAGAAGTCATGTTTTTCTAAGGTCGATTTATATATTCTTATAACGTAATACTTATATACGATTCATGATATTTACGGAATTCCAAGTTTAACATCGATAAATTAAAAATAGCACACTGGAATGCAGGGTTGGTAAACCTATGACACGCGAGGTGTGGTTTGAAAATTAGAAAAACATGCAAAGGTTTGGAAATAAATATAAATTAAACATATTTCGTAACGAATGCACAAATCTCTCACAAGTATCGTACGTATGTCGATATGGTGAGCGATCGCCTAACGGATTATACCATACTAAATCAGGTGACACTGTGCATCAACTAGTCAACCATTTGCATTACACAATAATTGTTTTCGCGTTGCATTTCAAAAGTTCCAAATAAAAGTCAGAGAATTTCATGAAAATTAGATTTTGCTTACTTTCTTGGAAGATTGAAATAAAAACGTAATGCAAAGATATAAATGTAACATTTAGGGTGTTTAAATAAATATGGGATGGTTTTTCAGTACCAATCCTACATATAAAAATTAAAAAGATATTCTTCGTTCTTGCAGAATTAAATGTACAGTAAATGTACAATAGAAACATAAGTATTTGGAAATGAAATACGACTCGATATCTTCGCTAAATTATCATACGATCGATCGTTGATTTTTCTTTATTATTAACTTCTTCTCAGATAAAATAAGTTGAGAACTTATTCGTAATTTATGGTTAGATCGGTTAATTATGTATGTGCGCATTCTATTCTTCAACCTGTTGCTATTAGTATACCGCGGTACGTCAAAATCAGAATCGAAACGTGTATGTGTCATTATTAGTGTGCAAATATAAAGAACATATTTTAAATGTATACAGAATATATATGTTTACAAAGAATGGAATGTTAATATTATATTATTTTATTTAATGTTTTCTAAATACATTTTTCATGTTTTCACGTATCTTCTATTATAATACACGTTATAAGTGCATAAAATCAATCGTTATTGTTATACGAATTCAGTATGCGTATATTGACGCCACATGCAAGTACATAAATCTTTGATTTTATTATCAATTCTTGGCACATGGTCGCAAAAAGGCCAGCCATTATTTCTTATACGAAACTCAATTCCCTTTAGCATTTATTTATCGAATACCTTTAAAAAAATGTCTATCCAAAATCTAACCAGATCTTGAGACGCGAATATGAAAATAAAATGTAAAGTTCCATTGAAATTCATTCAGTTATTCATTTAAATGCAATCAATTTAACAGAAACACGCATACGTGTATCAGTGTACACGTGTACCTATGTGTCTTTATTCGTTAAACATTTATTATTTGTAAAAATGAAAACAAACACCTTCAACGAATGTTAAAGACGATTCGATTCTACGTAAAAACCAAAAACTTGAATAATATTTCCCTCCGTCTTCCCTAGCAAAGAAAAACTTCGATAGAACCTTATTCGTCTACCCGTACATTTTTCCAACGAGTTCAGAATACCATCGTTCGTGTTTCTTTCCAAAAAATGACAATTAGATCGTCTTTGATTTTATTACCAATCTTTGGCACACGTTTATCGAAACGTCTCATTTTCATTACCTTGATCTAGGTGTAGTGGATCCAGGGGTAGTTTAACGTGTCTGACCTTACTCGAAAAAAGTTAACTAGTAAGAAGTTCGTGTTCACTGTACGTCACGAAAAGACTACACGCACAGGTGAGGATACGATGCGTTTATTGATAATGGAAGTAGGTTCGAGGTCCGCCAAGTGGATGGATACCGTGAAACGCGGCGCACAATTTGAAGGGGCCGGCCAAACGATCAGGACCAAGGGCTAAAACAGGGAGTGGGGCGTGAGAAGCGTCGCGACGCTTCTCGGTAGCGCCAGGAACTAAAAGTCCGGGCACCACGACGCGCCAGTGTTCAGCCCGCGATCGTCGCGAGCGTACGCGCATTTTCTCGCGGTTTTGTTCGCGCGTACGCTTGCTCTCGGGTACCGTGCGCGCACTCATATACACGCAACCGAGTTCTCGGGGATTTCCCGTACGAAAGGGGATGCCTCCGCGAGAAACTTTCTGACACCACGCGTCGTGGGGAAACCGAGATTGGAAAAGGTTATTAATTAGTGATCAGTGTCTCGAGATCCGTATAACGAGTTTCCAATTGGAATTTATCGCATAAACGTTCCTTTGTATATCATTTTCAAAGTATCTGGTTGTACACCCCCATCTTTCTTCCGTGAGCAATTTATCGTTGTTTGCAAATTGGCACGATCGAGGATAATCGATGTATTTCGAATCTTCTTCAATGTTACAACGACTAGAAAGACGAAGATTTCATTCACCGATTAAGTCGGGCGTTCAACCACCGAGTTAAAGATTACCTATACCACGGCAGACTAGCCTCTGTAATACAATTTCCTCTTTTTCTTTTTCGTGCTACTTTCATGCACGAAATGAATTAATCTTGAATATTTTACAGAAACGTTAAGGGTTATCGCAATCTTCGTTTGCGATGGTGGTCGAAGAATTTTCGTAATTACGAGCTTTAATAGATTCGAACCTGTCCTCTCGAACACTCGAACCAGCGTCGATATTTAAAAAGGACGAGGAACGACGATTTATTTCATTTCTGGTGTGTTTATTTCAACTCCCGTTGAATAGGATTTCAATCTTCCTCCAAAGTCGAACGAAATTAAGGAGTATTTGAAGAGGGTTTACACGCGAAGATCAGAACCTAAGAATCCGAGTTTCCATTTCCTCGTTGTAGTGTCCGTTTCGTCGTCGATCGTTTCTAATTCTATATTAATTATTTTCTCTACCATCGAAGCGAGTTACGAGACACGCGTGGAACCGTTTATCGTCATTGGAAAATTCGCAATCGAAGTGGTAAAAATGGTCGTAACTGGTGCGCGAAATCCGAGGTCGTTCCTTTATACACATTTCTTCGAAATGTAATCATTCTCCACCGTTGCACGCCACGACTCTAACGTAAACTGTGTTGGAGGTCTCGTAGGAGGAATTGTTTCGCGTAACAGCAACGTCTCGCTCGTGCGGTTGTGAATTTTCATTTTCAGTCGCTTTTATCGAAATCGGTGAACGCGCGTCGGGTATACGTGACTACGTATACGTTACAGGCAACAAACCCCGGGTCATGATTTCATCCTCGCGCGAATCTTACTCGACGTTGAACCATCGCGTTGGGATGGGATTGGTAACAGGCCTGGCCGCTGCGGCTTAACGAGTTCAACGAGTTTTTCCTCGGTCGACCGTTTGGTAATTGGGTATCCACTGGCGCGCAGAATTTCCACCGATACGATACTTTTATCGACAAATTAATCCGTGTCGATTCGTCGCCGAACGAAAAATAGTTGTCGATGTTTTCTTGCCGCGCGACTCGATGACACCGACAGGTGTTTTCGAATACATTTCGCGGATAGATTTTCGACTTTTCGTTCACGAACCCTTTGGGAAATTGTGACGATGAAAGACCTTTGGAAAACGGAGAAAAAGCGCGGGCAAATAAGAATTCAAAATTTCTCGTTCTGGATACTTTCGAATCGATGCACGCGATGATGAGTATTCTGTAGATAAATAGAAAGAGAGAGAAAGAGGGGGGCAGAGAATAGCTACAGATGGAATTTGGATTTAATGAAAAGAATTTTTAGGAAATTTTCCTTCTGTCGTTAATTAGGATTTCGTTTCGCATAGACCGATAGCATTACTATCGCGAAAACATTTACGGATTTCTCTCGCATCGCGAACGCCACCCGGGGGGCACTCTTTATAGCCCCTTGCGGTGTATATTTACGTTGCTGTAGCTTTGTCCATCGAGGAAGGGTTGATCGAGCTTCCGCACGCTTTAAAAGCGAAAATTTGCGTTTGTAGTCGAATTTAAAACAGGGTTTCCTAATCTGAATAATTTCAACGGGATAAGAAAAGGTCACTGGGGCTGGAAAAGTTAGGTTATATTTCGACGTTTCTATTTTTTTTCTTTCTTTTTAAAACCCTGTAATTTTACGAAATGTTTGCCTATTGAATGTACGCGTATTGAATTACAAATCTGTTACACTTTGGTAAAAAATTGTTTATTCGTGTAATAGTAATGGCCTATCACGTGGAACCATCGCGCCTGGACCGGTGGAAAAGATATCCCATGACCGAATCGTCTGAAATCGTAAAACAAGGAAATTTTACAATCTGCATTCGTTAGTGGTTAAATGTAGGAAGTCCCTTTTTTATTTTTATTTCTCGGTATTTGTATTGGTTCAATGTTGAACATTGCATTTTTTATTTCATATTTTTGCATTATTTCGTACATTTAACGCCAGCACCACCAATGCAGATTATAAAACGTGCTTGTTTTTTTTATTTCACACAATTCGGTCGTTAGATACCTTTTCCGATAACCCAGATGGAGTGGCTGTACACGACTAGCCGCGACTTTTACACGAATCAACATTTTTCAATGAAATTTAGTAAATTTGTAGTTTAATATACGTAATAGATAAACAGTTTATATAATTACATAGTAAAAATCTTCGAGGAGAATTTGTAAATTCTACCCTTAGCTCGTCACTCTATTGTAACTCTCTAACCCTCAAATGGTATTGCGCAATTTTTGTACATGAACTGCGTTATGGGATTAAAAATGGTACCAGATACAAGTACCGTAAATCTTGCCTTACGTTGACTCAAGAACTGAAACATATTTAGTATTTTAAATCCTTCGATCAACGTTCTCAATGAACATCCAAATACACATTTGACTAGAAAACACCCTGCAATGTCATTTGAAGGTTATTATCAAAATTTATTTCTGAGTTTACAACAATTTTTACGATTTTAAGGAATCTTCGAAAATCTTTTAATACAATTAATATAATTTACGCGTGCACAAATCAGGAAAATGTTTATTGTATATACGCACAAAAAGTTGTTTAATCGAGTCGTTTAGTCAATCATCTTGCAGTTTGCAGTTTTTGTGAATGAAAGTTTTTCTATTTTTGTTTGAGCGCTATGCGCGTGCCGTGTGCGGTTTTAATAGTCGCGTTTATCGAGCATACTCGTCGAACTCGCTATAGGCGCTCAACGCACATGTTATTCCATCGAACGATCGTCGCCATATTTGCAAAGAACGATAAATAAATTAAACGACAACTTTCGACAATTTTAGGTATTCCTTTCTCGCTTTGATTTCCTAATGTATCGTAAACACGTGGTAATACATCCCACGCATACACACGCATACACATGCATACAAACGCATATATATGCATCCACGTGCATATTTCTTTCTCGCTCTGATTTGTTAATATATCGTCAACACGTGGTACTACATCTCACGCATACATACGCATACACACGCATACACATGCATACAAACGCATATATATGCATCCACGTGCATATTTCTTTCTCGCTCTGATTTCTTAATATATCGTCAACACGTGGTACTACATCTCACGCATACACACGCATACACACGCATACACACGCATACACACGCATACACATGCATACAAACGCATGTACATGCATCCACGTGCATATTCCTTTCTCGCTCCGATTTCTTAATGTACCGTCAACACGTGGTAATACATCTCACGCATACACACGCATACATACGCCTATATACGCATAGTGGAGCATCCGTACATACGATAGCGAGGATTACTCCTAACAAGATGAACTAGAACTATCTTAATGAATCGCAGCGTACAGTGAAAGCATTTTGTAATTAACACCGGCGATGATTCGCAAATTGGTTCGCGAATAAATTTTCAACCGCGGTATGTTAACGAATATCGTAAGCGTCGACAATATTCAAATTCTCTCGGTTTTGTGATAAAATATTCGTTTTACCACGGTGGAAATGGAAATCCAGTTATCATTGCCAGACGTTGAAAATGTTGCGGAAGTTCGATTGTTGGTAGTTCGCGCGGTAATCAAACGTTGTGATAATGCACACTTCCACTCGAATCTAATATAGTGAAAAACACTATCCTTGCTCGTTAAGTGGTTATTACTTAAGTACAGTTTGAGATAAATATTATAATTGTCTTCGAGTTTAGATATCTGACAGCTCTCAATTATTAAAGATCACCGTCTGTGAATTTTCTCGAAGAAGTGAAAATTTCTTGATAAAAACTGTTGCTCGATCACGGAAGAGATACTTTGTATTTCTTCGAGTAAGAGTAGTTTGTAAATTTTCGATGTATCAAATTAGCGAACTATTTGTTATTTATTTGTAATAATCATTTCGAGTTTGGATCTTCTTCGGTGTAAGTGTTCATTCGTCCAGAAACGAAATTGCATAAAATTTAACATCGAATAAAAATTGAGTTAGAAATAAAAGAAATTTACTGTGTATAAATTTACATTAATTACATATATAAATAATATCATGTGGCTTTTTGTCCCGCATAAATGGGGTAAATACCGTACAAACAATCGGAACCGATAAAGAAAAGGATTAATCGATAAACTAATTAATCGTGCACGTACACTTGCACATTGAGTAAGAGTGTAAGAAAAATACAACAGGAGAAGTGCTAGAAAAATACAACCGAGAAGAACATCGATGTACGAATATTTACGCCGAAGAACATTGTGAATGGTGCACATCTGTCGACTATTTGTGTACTCAATTTGGTCTTTCAACTCGCAAGCACCGACTCCAGTTTTATTCTCGTGCCTCTTCGAAGAATATTTACGACATGCAACTTTTATTCTATATCGTAGCCAAGTAATGTCCTTTTAATACGAAAGAGTAAACTTCCACGGAGGCGAAACTTTGTTTCTCTAAAGATCGAAGTGTGCTCGAAACTTTTTAGCGTTGGTAGATTTAGAACGTCAGAATGTGTATTTAATTAATAACGAACGTACAGAAGTGATCGATCGAATTGTGAAATCTGCTCAACGTAGGTCGAAGACGGTCGAATTTTTTAGGCTCGTCGCCGTGCAACCGTTTACCAACACAAATCCTTCTCGACGTATTTCTCGTTTATAGACGTTCACGGTTAATACATTGTTAAGAGCGATGTTTCTCTCTCCGTTAAATAAGCCCAGCAACGGGTACCTGCTACGCGACGAGTGGAGTCCCTCTGGGCTGCCAGCGTATTAGCAAATTCGATTCGGTGCGGTAACTTCCACCGATGGAACATGAACCGGAGGGATAATGCGAACGTCGGTGATGTTGGCGTTTAATAAAGTTTCTCGCCCCCGGGAAAGTGACTTGGGGGTCGTGAGTTCCACTGGACGCGGCATTTTCCGGTTCGTGGGAAAAGAAAATAAATAGCGCTTCCGTTGTGCATTTTCACTCGGCCGCTGTACTTATTGTCCTCGAATAACACTCGAGATCCTTCTGGTCTCGTTGCAAGATGTTTGTTCATCGTGATGCTTTAGCAACAGAACGTACAGAGTGAAACCGCGTAACTAGGTCCGTTTCGAGAAGCTTCTCGTTGTTACAGGTCGTTGAATTCATCAACACGCGAGGGAAAAAAGTATAACCAAGACGAACACTTTGATACTACTTCAACCGTAGAAAATCATTGTTTCGATGAAACCGTATTCGAAGAATTATATACCAAGGGAAATATTTGCGATGCATCCATTTTTTTAAATTCGAAATTGAAAGCTCGGGAAAGTGGGATTGAAAAAGTGAGGATTTTCCTTTAGTATCGTTTCATAAGATCGTTAATATGCAGCTTTATTTTGCAAAATTAAATTTGTAAAATTAGTATTTATTTCAAACTTTTTATCAAATTTTTAGAAATAGTGATTAGGAAAACCAGAAAGCTACGACAGGTGACCATCGATACCTACCTTTGAATCGATGTACAGTTGAATTTAATATTGAAATGAAAATACAAAACGTAATTATAAAGTTTTATCGATATCCATTCAATCGCTTAGACGCAATCGAGTTAACAGACGCATATTATATGCATACGTATCATACGGTATGCTAAAACAATTCTTTGTTAACACTGAAAATGTGATCAGGAGAGCTTGAAATGTGTTTGTCCGTGAAAGAAATTGTTTCCATATTTTTCGTGATTGCAATGCTTTATTACAGGAGAAAAAGTAAAAGAATTTATTTAGATTTTCATGATACCAACACAAAAGGTGGTAAATAAATAATGTTTTAACCGTTCGAAATTGTATATTTTAGTTGCATAAGGCCGTTCAGAATGATAGAAATCGCCATCCTTGATCCAATTTATAACCTCGTTTTGCTTGTACACATTGAACGCCAAAGAATATTTTTACTTTGAAAGATTAAATTTCTTATGAACGATCAATCCTGTTTAGCATTGACATTCGCGTGTAGTCTCTGAAATTTTACAACACAAGGTAGTGACAATTTATTTCAATTAATTTCCAGTATTTTAAATCGAATAATTTTTTTATTATCATTTGTAAGGTAAAATTATACGTATCTCTTGTCAATATGACTAATAATATGGTCGATGACGCTTTTAATTTTTATATGTTTTAAATTATGTTAAAGATTCTCGTGTTTGAATAACTATTACCTAAAAAGTAATTGGTACAATTTGTATAAATAGATCATTCATTTCATTTAAATTAAACGGATGACAAAAATTTCATAAATAAAGTTTCTCCACGCATCTATTTTACGACGTGTAAAGAAATTTTTAAAGTTTGTAAATTAAAAATGTGAAAATTACTTTGAAAACTTGTAGAAAAATTGCCGTGTAGGAAATCCAATATTATCGCGCTAAAGAGCACTTCGAAGAATAATAGAGGTGGACTGGTTACATGGTCCACCTTGTATAGAGGGTGTATTAGAACTGTAGGTAGTCTTAACTAGCTAATGGAAGTAATAACAGCGAACGGAACAGTCCGAGCAAATTGTCTAAGTAGTTCGCAACCTAATCGTTTTCAAGACATTTAGTTTTTTATTTTTTAACTTAAATTTCTTTCACCACTACAGATATCGTAGAATCGTTCAAACTGAAACTAGTAATAGCATTTTAGCTGTACCTTACCTCTTTTGAACAATTATCAACACTTGCTTCTTTTTTATTCTAACGTTTCCACATATAGTATACGCAATAAAAATGTTTCAAAAAAAATAAAATAACAAGAAATGGCTACTATTTCAATAATAAGACGACCACCCACAGTAAGTTTTTATTACTTTGAACACTTGAGATATCAGTCATTATACGATACTCAATTAATGGTACAAAGGACTCAGATTAGAAAAATATTTGCAAAACAATTAGTCCGCATAATTTCCAAACTCCAATTTTGATGAAATTTGCCATAAACGTTTATTATTGCAACCTAACAACAATGGTATATTTGGTTCCTATTGGTTGCTTTCACCTTTAATTATTATTTTATATTATTTTTCTAATATATACCAATTTACAAGTCTCCCGAAATATTACTTCTATTTAAAATATTTTTCAATATCTTTTGAAATTTCACATCAAGATACAACGAAGCATAAATCAAGCAACGAAACTCATAGTTTTTAGGTTGGACCGGTTGGACCAGTTGGACCATTAATTTTACATTTTTTTTATATTTTTGATATTGTACGTCGCGAACACGTAGAGTGGGCATTACGAATTTCAACATCGGACAAGCGACTCTTCTGCTCGCATATGCAGATTCTCTTAAATATTGAAACCGATATTAAGGTCAACACGTAGGTACGTCACAGTGATGAAATTGTAAAACGTGTTTAGTGATCGGAGTGCTACGTGATATTTGAAAATCGGATGAAATTTCCGATCTTGGTACATGACAGACCATCGCGAGTGTTATCAGTGCGTAATTTCAGTGCGACGTAGGGTTGCGTACTTGAAACGAGGGAAGGTGAAGTTTCGGTGACAAGAACTTCGGCGAGACAAGTTGCTCTTCAGTTTCGTACGCGCGAAAATTTTTCTCCAGAAACGATAGATCCATTGATTTCTTCTTTCCAACGAATCTAATAGCTCGGTTGTCATTCTGGCGGTAAAATTTGAACCAGTGAAACCTAACCTAAACCTAATCTTGAACGTTAGGAGACGTCCGAGTAAATTCGATTTAATACGTAACGTAACTCGAACCGTGTGTTGTGGATAAAGTGGAGTTTCCTCCGATAAAGTTGTTCCGGTGAAAAAATTAATCGCAACTTATCGACGAGTGTATCGTAAATTTAAGGTGGAAGTTGAAATTAATTTGTTGCACAATCTGACAGATCTTCGAAAAGATCATCGATCAAAGTTGGGTGTCGTGTCTTTCGGTTACGTTGGATGAATGTGTGATATGCAGTGAATTGCAGTAAAATGCATTGAACTAACATGACTAATACAAACTACCGATCGGTATAGACAGACGCAAATTGTGTACTCCATGTGAGTATCTCGTTTATTCTATGCGCACATCCAGTATCGGGTGGCACGCACGAAATTAGAAAGCTCACGTTACCGTAACTTCAAAACTTTGAGTTTCGATGCGCCAATAACTTTCGACATTTGCAATCGAATTTAAGTATTAATTGGTTCCCCTAAAATTATGAAATTGAAACAAGCGCAAAATGCCGCACATTTCAATGGAGAATTATTTCAATTTAAACGAGATGACTATTTATCACTTTGATACCGATTTTGGAAGTTTGATGAGAGGACTTATGAATTTGTTCGATCTAATTTACGAGAATAATAACTGTACTACAATTTACATTATTAACGTACGAATACTTTATACGTTGTAATTTCAAAGGTGGCTATTTTTTGAATTTCCATCGTGTGACGTTTTTTTTTTTTTTTGCTATTTCACGATTAAAATACCTTGCTTTCATTTTAAGGTGTTTATTTTCTTCTCTTGTTTCGTGCGCGATACTTTAAAGACTTCCAGTTATTACAAGGTCCTTTTGACTCGTACTAAAAACATACTTTCGTTAGTTTAATATTAAAAAGAAAAAGGTAAATGAATGAGTTGCAAATGTCGTGAAACATACACCGTCAAATTATTTACAAAAATATGAATTACTTTCTGAGTCTTCCTTAATAACATTTATAAATTTCTTTTGACAAGAAAATGAATTTCTTTCGTATTATAAGTGTTAAATTGTGTTTACCTGTACTTTTACGAGAGAAAAGTGGTAATTTACCTATAAATTATTGTAAATAATTTATACGTTTTAAATCGTTGATTTGGCACGAAATAATTCCAACAGTGGGTAAAAATTTTAAATACGTAATCGCGCTTGCAATGCTGCCTTTCAGCTACTGTTACTGGATAAGACAGAGGAACTTCATTAAAAACTTTTCTCACTTAGAACTTTAGTCAAAGTTTCCAATTGCAGAAAGAACTCGTCGAGTCAAAATACGGTTCCTCTTGCATTGCAAGTCCTGGTAAACAGTTAAGAGAATCAAAAAACGTAATGTCCGTGACAGTCCAACGTAACATTCTCCAAACTATGTTCCATGGAAAAAATTTTGTGAAAAATCATAATTAATAATTGGAAAAATGAAATATATAAATAAAATATACAAGTATATTATAAACTTTAGCATTTTTTGTTTTTTTGATTTTAAACTCTGGTACAAGGTAAACATTTAAAGGACTTCCATTAAATAATTCTTGAGTAGGATAATAGAGGAGAATGTCAATGTGATTAAATGGGAAATTTGATTCTCATTTTCTTTGGTTAGAATTTATTTGTGCGAGACTGACAAAGTAAGAAACTCATCGGCCAATATTATGCCTAATATAAACAAAAAATGTGTGGTTCAAAAACAGAAATACATCAATTCCGTTAAAACACAATTTATTTTTCTCTTTTAGAAATTATAATTTGCGTTGTTTTGGTATGTACGTGTATATGTAATTTTTTCGCATAGAATGCAGTTTTAATTTTTAACCGAGTTTCCAATTTGTGTTCGTACACTTTTATTTCATTTGGTTTTGTTTTGAAAAATTTTAATTTTAACAACCAAATAACTACGAAAGATTGAACGTATTTCGTGATGAAAAAAGTTTGGGAAACGCTGATTTAACTAGTTAGTCGAAAAATAACGTTAGAAAATATTTTTCTGTGATTATAAGATGCGACAGTAACGAGTCGAAATCAAAATTAAAATTCTATCGATGTTGAAACGTGTCTTATGTAAATCTAAATAATTATGCACAAGCATTACAAACATGTTGGTATCCTTAATATCAGCCAAGTATGCTTCTTGTTCAGCGACGGAATTTGTTTAGAATATATTTAACACCTTTGATAATAATGTTGCCACCCTTAAATACTCTAATTTAATACTCTAATATACGTAAATATTTATACATATTATACCATATATAATATTTTTATATGTGTGCATTTACAGATTACAAGAAATTCAAAAAGCATAATTATTTAGATATCATCTGATACGAGAATTATAAAAATATATTTACTAAAATATTTTTACTCTCAGAGATACAAAGTCTAAATATTCACTGCAGTATCTCTATGCAAACCGTAATCATAGATTTGATTGCATTTAGATGTTTACGGTTATGATAAGCGCTCGAACGCAAAGTTTGAGATTTTTTGTATAAAAATATAAGTTGTGTCCAATACAAGTATAATACGATCTCTCATTGGTGCATAGACTTTTAGCACGTTCAATTTAATGATGTAGTGATACTTTACGATCGCGTAATAATGAAATATGTAGTTCGCAAAATCTTTCCCAGATACTTTTTTACGACTCGACATCAAGTATATATATACTATTCGCTGCATTCAGTATTGCAATATCAGGTTCTCCTTCTATCACATGATAATAAACACTAAACTTTGGTGCAGATTCCCAATCATTTCATCTGTCATCCAAGATAACATAACGACTTTCAATAAGGACTCAATTTATGTCGTTAACAATTTACGTAAAAAAGGAAGAAAAATACACGAAAAGTATTCAGATACGATAATATACAAACAAACATTTTAAAGCTGCAAGTACAATACATTGCATATTATGCGTATCCGTGTATTTAATGTTTCGTCGGAAACAAAAAAGTTCATTTCGTGATAAAAAATTCTATAGAAGTGGAATATACAATACTGGTTTCAATAGTTTCCAGGAAAATACTTCCTCAGTCTTTTCAATGAGTTCATCAAATCGTGGTTCCATATAAATGGCCAGAATACAACGCAGATGGCATGCATTTATATTCATACAGTCAACACAACCAATAATACTGAATAAAATCATTTCCCCAGGTCGTGTACAGCCATTTTGTCAAGTTGCAAAATGAATAGTTCCATCGAAACATTACCGTTTGGAATATTTTATGGGAATATTTGCATAAAATGAAATGTCTGGTGAAACGTTTCATCGAGTTTTACAACTAGAATCTTTCGCATTAGAAATCTCCTATATCATCCGCGACCCTAATTTGGGCCGCAATCCAGGAGTTGAGAACCGAGATTCTGGGGTCGACAAACGTTTCTTGAGAAGAACCGAATAATAAAAATGTTAGACTCTGTGGGTTAAGGAATAATACAAAGAAAATTGTAATATATATATAGAGTAAAGTAATATCTCTGGAGTAGTCTTATTAGTAATAATAATATTAGATAATACCCGATAGTTGGGTCGTAAACGTACAAGGAAGTGTCTTCATCCCCATTGCACACTCCTCCACGCTGAAGCCCCTTTTTCATGGGTATTATTAAATTTATCGAGCTATACGTACTTATGTACTTACAGAGAATAGTGTAGCATTACTATACAGAATGAGCATTTAAATGGAAACATCTAATATCTCCGTTATTTACGGTCGTAGGAAAAATCTTCTTACGACAAAATTATGTTATTTCAAGGAACGTATGTATAGATGGAAAGAATGAAAAAATTTCTTTCTCCCTTTAATGTAAGATTTTTGCAATATCTTTTCAAATGTAACCATATACATTTTTCCATAGTTTTATACACTGTAGGTAAAATAACGAATTCAATCACCTATGATAACAATGCATAGTTCTGCTCACCTGATTTGTAAATATTTAAAGGGTGTCCCATTTGTATCTATACACGCAATTATCTTCTATACTACTCCTACCTATACTCCTAACTATTCGTTATCTGGAAAAAGTTTCAAACAGAACTTACTCTCTTTCGAGGGAGATATCTTACAATGAACACAAGTTTTCTCTGGGTGGAAGCGCCTTCAAGGTTTCACGGTGGCTTTTATTTTTCTAAATAGAACTGTATATTTTCATTCAACTAGATTTGTAGCTTATTCCGAAGGAAATTCACTAACCTATGATTAATCTTTCAAGGACATTCGAGGTCATTTAGGATCACTTAAAATCTTGATCGTTCAGAAAATGTTCTGTGTCTTCTATATTAGAAACAATGACTTCGAACATCGATTCTTTGATTTATTCCGTCCCAGAATGATACTTCTATCTCCTCGAAAGTTGCCATTCTAATTTTCTGTTTCGTATTCTAAGCATTCAGATTATCAAGGGCGGTGGGCTCATCTCGGTATACTTTACCTTTCACAAAGCCTAGCTATAAATTCTCAAAGCTTTGGCTATGAATTCAAATGGCCTTGTATAAATGTATGATCATTTGAATCTTGACGTATATGTACGCGTTGTATTTAGTAAACAAACGTAAGCAACGAACAACAATTTTTGTTTATTACCAGCTGATTCATTGATCTAAAAGGAGATATAAGATAATAATGATTCACTAACGATAACTGGGAGTGTACAGGGTGAGTCAGGGTGAGTCATTGTTGTGAATCAATATCTCAAGAGCCGGTAGGAATATCGCACTAATTCCTGATGATGGTTTAAGAATAAAAAAGTACACGTTACTTGTGTGATGTATCTGTTTAGAAATAGCGTCAGTTGTTAAATCTTGAAGGTACATTGTGTTTTCTTTACGAAAAAACATATATGTGAGGAAAGTGATACAACTCCTTGATTCACTTATGAAAATCTTATTCGTCAATTTTCATAATTTGGTTGATAGAAAACATTCGTGTCTCTTTTTCTCATTTACGTCATTTATAGTCCACCGAGTTTAATAAAATTTATTTAAAAGCGCAAACTTCGTAGTTAATAATGGAACAAGATATCTTCCAAATGGCCACCTCGGCTTTTTTTACAGGCCACCGATCTTTTCCTAAGATTTTTCAAGTTAATTGGTTTGACGTTTTAAAAATAGCGCGAAATTCAAATCGACCCATCACCGGTCGATTTGACCACTATTGGAACACTAGTATTGAGATTTCATAACAGCGATACTTTTACAAGTGTCTGTATTCAGATCCTATCGAATCACGAATCGTTCGTTGAAGTCTCATAAAAAGCAATAGGACACGGTAAATGTCCTTTAAACTCGAGCACGAAGTTAGTTGGCAAGGAAGAGCACCGCGAAGGTTCATGCAATTAATCACTTAGCGGTTTTATTCAATTATGTCTTGCCGCGGTCCAGAGTGCCGGTGGAACGCGAGTAGTAGGAGAATTTAGGATTGTTGGCGACAATGGTGTAGGTCGAAAGGAAAGTTGGAGACGAAGGAGGAAGCAACGGAAGTCCCTAGTAGAGTGGTATTTGATTTGTACGCAAATGCAAAACATAACGGTAGGGTAACAGCGGGAAGTTGCCGCTAAAGTGTACGTATTCTGTGTTCATCAATCATCGACGATAAAATCCTTCAAAAGGTCGATCCACTTTTTCAATATGTCGTTAGCATATTTCGCTTCGTACTCCGTGTTAAAGAAGGAAGAGGACCGATAAGAAATTGGAAGATGAATGAGATTGCAAACGCAGCTTCCCGGTGAGGGCAACTACGTATGCTTACCAGGGTTCATTTTCATCGAGTGCGTTTATCGTTGCTAACGACTGGACGAGCGACACGGTATTTATTCGTTAAGTGCTCGATGCTCTTAGCGTAGAAGAGACACGTTGTTTAGTGGTTACTTTTCGCTTTCTTTCAGTCCCTATGACTCGCTTTCGCGATTGCAGGGTAGAGGTAAATCAGAAATGGTGAGGAGAGCAGTAAATTTTTAGCGTATAGATCAACCTTGTCCAAACCAGGTCTCACGAGTTCTACCTCAAGAGTTCTACCGCTCTATAAGGTGTCCCAATCATCACCGGTCGATTTACTTTTTGAATGAAACTCAAACGGTTTAAGTAATCCTGAGATTTGTTTCTTTTACTTGAAAGTGCAAACTTGGGAGTTAATAATACAGCAAGATATCTTTCAAGTTGCTGCCGAGGCTTCTTTTACAAATCACCAATCTTTTCAATTAATTTCCCATCTGCCTGGATGACATACGTCAAGTTTCAGATTAATCGGTTGGACGTTTTAAAAATGGCGCGAAATTCAAATCGACCGGTGATTAATTGGGACACCCTGTACATAGTATCTACAAGCCTCTTCATCATAGGTGTACGAGTAAGTGACCAGGTTTCCGTAAGCTAAAACGGTAGAGATGAATCATCCACATTGTTACTATTGACAACTGTTAACTGCAGAAATCCATCGTTTGACGAGGAACGCGAACGGAATAAAACAAAGTGAGATACAACGATAGAGTCCGCGAATGTATCACAGACATTTACATCTTTACATCTCACTTTGTCGTATTTTGTTTCGTTCGTGTTTCTCGTCACGTGTTGGACTTCTGCAGACGTTCAACTTACCCAACAGTGATAGTGTGTCTGCGCGAGTGTATAAAGATCACGTCACAAGTGACATAAGTGAACGATTCACCTTTCCTCTGTGTTGTTTTGGCTCGTAGAACCAAACTGATCAAACTGAGCTGTTAATGAATAAATATTGTATAGATTCCCTCGAGCCTTGTAGGTATAAATTTGTTGAGAAAATTTCCGTTTCCATAGACAGCGTCTTTCAGTTGTTCCTTGTTTTTTCACGCTTATGGAAGTTCTAAAGTCAGACTTTTGGCAAGTTGGTCCAAACGGAACGGCTGCAGCCACAGATCGCTGGATCGCACCACGATCTGCCCAAGTTTTCTGACTCCATTGGGTTTGCTTACTTGGCCAACTTTTCTTCACGCTCGTTCTTTTCTTCCCGCTCTTGCTTTTTATATCTTTCATCGATACTTGCCTCTCTACGGGATCGGAAAAACCCGTGGCACGAGCCCACAGGTGACAGGTATTGTGGTCTGCACTTTCAAGAGACTTTAAACAACTTCTGAAATTCACGTGAATCATTTCAGGAAGAAAAGCGAGACCCCGACACGGGACGGCGAACTTCAGGCCATGAGACTTCTAACAGAATCGCGTGGATTTATTTCATGGTTTTATATTCTATAGTTTGATATTGGTTGTAGTTCAGATCAGGGATCGAAACGGTC
Source organism: Ptiloglossa arizonensis (assembly GCF_051014685.1). Lineage (NCBI taxonomy): Eukaryota > Metazoa > Arthropoda > Insecta > Hymenoptera > Colletidae > Ptiloglossa > Ptiloglossa arizonensis. The sequence continues at coordinate 4,832,119 of NC_135049.1, forward strand.
ATGAAACTTTTTTAATACCATCTTTTTAAATAGTTTCAATGGAACTTTTTAAAAAGAAGTTTTTGCATTATAAGTTCTGATGAGTACAGTTAAACGAGAGTTCTCGAAAACAAAAATATTAGATTTAATGAAAGTAACGGAAAATGAAAGGAAAAATGGTTGTGCAACAGGATCAGATATTTCGTTTATTAATACCGACAATGTTTCAAATTCGTATACAAAGCAACTGGATCCAGCCATACCTATTAAACGGCAAAAGATAGAAACAAATGTTCATTGTGTAAAATTAAATAGTGCTGGATGGCATATATGTAGTAAATAACAAAAGTACTATCACATTGACAAAATCGACGGTAAAAGATACCGAATGGGTTTTGTTTTATCAGCATTAAACTGGTTGCTAATTGACAAATATTTATCGATAAAGTAAGAAAAATACCTGAGCATAAGTGAATAAGAGAAAATCAGAGAAAAATCAGTTCTTTCCCTCGTGAAGAATTCGATGGTTTGAACGTGAGCAGCTTCGCAAATAAGCAATTCAAGTACATCCATTTCACATACTTCCATTTCACAATCTATTTTATTGAATAAAAGGTACCTCGAATGGAACAATTTCAACAAGGTTTTAGTGGTTAGTTGAACCGAAAACATATATCCTGGAAGTCATTTGCTCCACTTCACAATCGTTCAAAGTCAATAATATTTGAAGGTTATGTTCTTCGTACAAAATAATTCTACAAAGAATCAAAAGAAATTGATGTTATTAAATAAAAATAATCCTCGTCACTTCTTTACATTGTGGAGGAAATTTAAATCATATTGTATGCTGATAATTTTATCAGAAGCTCAACGAATAATCTTAACTTAGTGTAGAAATGATTCTTCGACTTATATAATTTCATTTCAATATCCCTGTAATATTCTTTATAAATTTCTATTTGGTCTTATATATGTTTCTCTTGAATATTTAAACTCGTACAGAGTATCCCAATCATCACCCGTCAATTTAAATTTCGCATTATTTTTAAAACCTCGAACCGATTAACTTGAAACTTGACATATGTCATCTAGACAGATGGGAAATTATTTTTGGGAAAGTTCTTTGACAAGATTTTGATCATGTAATAAACTAAAATTCATTTTCAGAAAGTATTGTAATTACTGCCTTTCAATCTACTCCTATTTATTATTGTAACTCTACAATCACTTGTGGTAGGAAAAAAGTTATTTTAAATAAACATTATGTGTATTTTTATGAACTAGTCAGAAATGAAAAGATGTGTGTTTCATTTTACGAAGCGAAGGGTGGTATCCTTCTACCCCTCCGAGATGTCTAGATGCATTGCCTCGTATATTATATAAAAGGCCTCCAAGAACTGTATAAAACAGTAATCGTTTCCAAACTAGGGGTTGCATCCCCTATAGAGTGGTGCCTTACAATCCAAGAGGGGTGTGAAAGAAAATTTGTGATGTAGAAAAATGGAGATAACTTAAACATCTCTTTCTACGTTAATGAGCTTATAATAGAATATGTTCTTTTTCCATTGTTTTAAATATTTCATTTAATAAATGCACCCATTCTTGAATTGTAAAGTAAAGAAAATAATCGAATATGTTATATAAATTTACACGATTCTTTGTTTTGTACTATACTATTTGCAGTATAAAGTTCAGAATAATGTGTATTTTATATATACATGCGATATAAATATTACGGTAAAATATTAAAATTAATAATAAGATAATAAAATCGCTTTAGAAAATTATATCTGTATTTTAAATTGCATTTTCCCAGTCGGATAATTAATTGTTCGCTGACTCACACAAGTGGTAGTATATACACCATATGTACTGTCTGTCCATAAAAAGAAGGCTAACAAGCATTTACATCCTTATTCTAGTCCAGTTTACTAGCTATTACACGCATTGTCGTTACTGGTCACTGTTAATCAACTTCACCATTCTCTGTCAATAGTGGCAACGCGTGTGAGTTGTAAACTATAGTAAAGATATAAACACAAGTTAGCATTTCTCTCGTTGAAGAACAGTACACGCACATAGTGTGCATATGCCAAATGGTATAATGTGTATACATTTACGCGTGTACATAACGTTGTTGCTGCCAAGCACAGTGATTTATTAAACAAAGTAGTAACCATAGAGTACAGGGGTGTAATTCGTCTCATTGGAATTTCAAACATAATGTCTTTCGTGTTGCAGAATGATCGAGAGGATCACCGCAAGAATGCCTACTCAAGAATTATTCGTTGGTGGGAATCGAGCCACGTGACTGTTATTTCGTGGTCGAAAGTTCGTGGAACAACGAAGAACGGGACGAATTTTGTAGACAAAGATGCGACCATCTTTCGGGAAGTGAGCGTCGGAGTGATATGAATGAATACAGGATCGTTCGTGACGCTAAACGATCGAGCCTCGACCTCGTCGAAACAAATACCGTCGATTAACCAGCACGCGATACAACCGGAAACGCGATTAAAACGTAGTGTGTCTTTTTTCTGTGCACGAAGAAACTGACGGGTTCGTGCCGATCGCGTGGAAAGTCTAACGAAATTGGATACAGGTGAGGAGGAGAACCAGCCTAGAAGCGGAAACGGTGATAGAAAAATGCTGTGTCACGTCCTTGTTGCCATCGTCATCCTCCTCGATGTCGTCCACGCTCAAGGTTGGTGTAATTTCCATCCGTTTAGAAATTCTTTCACTCCAGTTTCGAGTTTGCTAGTTACACCTTTGTTTGCGTGTTTCCCGCTCTGACCCAGACACCTTTGAACCCCGCCCCCCCTTTTTAGACGCGATCGGATCACGCGAGCGTAATCACGAAAAAGAAAACATGGCGTCGACGCTTCGTCGATCAGGATTTCGAAGCATCCTTCGTCCACGCGCACGCGTACACTCGGTGACACGGATTCGTTCCGTTATAGGGGCAAGTGGATTCGATTTATTATTGGATAAATAATCAACGGGAAGAAAGAAGTTTTTGTGCATATAAAAAAAAAAAAAGATTTTTGAACCCTTGACAAAATTAAACGCTCTCGGTTTCTATTTCGAGAATATTTTTAGAACGAATCAGAATTATCGAAGCAACCCTAATCTCTTGCTGTACCATTCAGCTCGACGAAATCTGAGCCCAATCAATAGGGAAAGATTAAATGGGCCAGAGTGATACGGAGAACAGTTGGAATACGAGCCTAAATGCGAAATGTTACATTATTTTTGGTATACGTGGCCCCATCTTTGTATAATCTATGCATGACAAGTATCTATGATATGAGAGAAATATTCGTTTTGTCAACTTATGAAATAATGTACAAAAGATTCAATGAAATATTCAGAATACGAAATATAGGTACAATTCTGGATAATCCGACGTAGCGAATACTTGCGGTATATTTGTGCACATGGTATTTAAATAATATATACAAAATATTGATTACATGTATTGAAGTTTATTTTCAGAATGTTATGAATCTTTAATCAGTAATAATTACTTCGTACAATTGATGATATTTCGTAAACATTAATGTCCCGAATCTGTTCGCAAAATATTATTTTACAGTGATTCGTGTGACACGTCTGCATAGTCACGTCGAGGTTAGACATTTTGAAAAGTTTTTGACACAATGGGCAAACTTTAATACGAATAAAAAATTACGAATAAAATCAACGTATAGCGATTCAGTTACGTTTATCCGATTAGATAGTTAAATTTTTCTTTATTCGGTATAAAATATTTTATTTTATAATTCAAATTCGAATTTTTATTTCACAAGAAATGGATAAAAAGTTATTTCTCTTTCATCCGTTATAATCTCTATTTAAATTTTACCGACCTTTGAGTTGAAGTATGCATACATAGGGTGTTCCAATCATAGTCGGTCGATTTACTCTATCCAAATCGCCGCCTCGGTTTTTTTATAGACCACATGATTTCGTGAGAAATGATTACAAAGTTCCCGAATCGTTAACGCCAAAGATCATGATTTTTCGTAATAGGCCTGAATAATTTACACGCGTTATTTCACCGAGTACTTTTCCACAATTAATTTCCCATCTGTCTAGATGACATGTGTCAAGTTTCAGATTAATCGGTTTTACGTTTTAAAAATAATGTGAAATTCACATAGACCGATGATGATTGGGACACACTGTACCGGTCCGCGCCGAACGTCACACCCATTAACGCCATCTAATATTCGAATTATGTAACAACTGGAAGCGTAGGAGGGGGTAGGGTTAGGAGTGGGGGAATGTAGCACGAACCGAACCGCACGATTCTCGAGTGAGACGAATCAATGTCGTCGACTGTACAGAAGCGAGCACGTAAGACTAAAAACTAAACTAAACTGCATTTTACATGTTTGGTGCGCGTGCTCGAAACGAAAAGTTCAAAGCAGTGTGTGTATCCTGATCCGTGGGTACACGAACGTGCGAAACGTTGCTCGAAGCCGAGGGAAGAATTTCGAACTCTGATCGATAGGTTTCGAAACCCTTTGAAAAAGTTATCCATTCGAAGGCACGTTTGCTCAATGAGCTCGACGAGTTCGTTGAAATTTCGAAGTTCGTGACGGGTTATTACGCTGCAGTGAACGTAATGATTTTCGGTACGAAGTTCGTTGCACGATAAAATATGCAACGCGATATAGTCCGGCGAGTGTGAAAATGAACTGTACCGCTTTTGACATTTTCCTGTTTAATTGAATTCGAGGGATTCCGCCCGTTGGGAATCCGAATTACCCACTATGTTTCTACAGAAGATTCTATTACGTGGGTACTCGTTCCCCGTGATCTACGATCGCTTTAGCAAGGAATTATGTCGACCGATGCGATTGTTTCATCATGGCTATACTGTACGTTGCTGACACACGTTTTCGTTATTTTATTCTCTGGGCCATCGGTAGCTCGTACAAGAGACTCTTAAATTTCCACTAATTGTAGAGTGTAAGGAAAGTATCAGCTGGAGGCCATCGAGTTGAAATCAATTTTTATTTATGTTTCGACTTAATCGAAGATTTATCCAGTCCTGACCCCAGACCTGGCCCCCTTCGGAAGCAGCTATTATCATATCTACAAATAAGGAAAATTATTATGTGCAAAAAGTAGATTCTCCATTTTTCATTTCGAATTTTAAGTATAATTGATCCGATTGAAACCAATAATTATTACTCCGAGGATAAAGTTGAAAATTTAATTTTCTCCGGAGATAAATACTATTCGTTTTCTTCAAACACTGAATGAAAATTTCATTTTCATTTTAAAGTATACATATAATCCACCTGATTAGAAACTATCAATAATCACTCACAAGATAATGTTTACAACTTTAATCTTCTCGAGTGTTTCAGATTTGTAATAAAATTCAAATCTTTTGTATCGTAATTAAAGTAAAAGAAGAAAATGGTACATAAACAAGATAGTAATTATTTATATTGAATTTCTTCTTAGCGGATGACTAACGTTTACAATAATTCCCGATTGATATAAGTATAAAAATGTAACGTTAAATGTAAGATATATTTTAAGGTGAGTTTCATTTCTTTATGCATTTTCCAACATTTTCAAGTCCCTGTATCGAATAACTTTTTTAAAGAGAAAAGTTTACTGAAAATAAACAATATACTTCCATTTACTGTTCGACATTAGCCTTTTGAAGGGAACATTGTACATATAATAATTCTAAAGAATGTTATTTAAGAAAGTTATGAAAAGAAAAGGACCCGGAAACTCACTATGAGAAAGTTCTCATTGACGATTCGCGAGTTCATTACGTGACAACCTATACCAACCAACTAACACTCCTTCCTTTGAAATTTTCTTAATGGGATGACACGGAACTCAATTTATTTTCTTTTCCATTTTCAAAAAGTGAAAAAGTAGGTACGTTGCAGTGATTAATGTAATGAATGTTCAATGTCAAATTATAATCATATATGATTATAATTATAAGTTCAAATATAATTATAATCATTTTATTAGGTAGACATTTCAGTTCAACGAATTTTAAATTTATAATAAATATTGCGACGAAATAATAGAAGAAAACTGAATATAAATTATTATATAAATTGCTTAAGGAATACAGCGTTGTATATTTAATAATAATTTTAAGTGCATTTGTTTAACAATCAAATCTGTTAGAATTTTAATAATACTTTGTGTATTTAGAAATTACTATCTTTACAGAATCGAGCTAGGAAATTCAATATAATATGTATCTATAATAGTTAAGGTTTTATAAGATTCGTTCCTACTTAAAATTTTAATCAAATAGTTACATGCAAGCATCTATTTAATACTGTTTACTTTCAAAATTATAATAATATATGATACTAAAATCGTTGATTTTCTCACTGTATTCTATTTCTTGTGAGCTATTTACCATTTTGTGTTTTCGAACATTAGTGCCCGAAGATATATATTATTTCAACTTAATAGACAATTCGTCGTGTGGAATTTATTTCAATAATATCGGTCTGTACATTAAGAGCATAATTTTCGCGCGACTGTATACAGTGTTTCTGATATTAAACGTTTTCCAATAACACAGTGTCTATATCCAATATTTATAATTCTAATTCGCGTTGAGGTTATTTCAACACTAGTCTCTGATAATTGAATTTTAATTCTTATGCTTTCTTTGCGATCATTAATTCTAGTTGTAAATTTCCTCCTTGTCCGATTAACGTTTATACAGTTACAATTTGTGCATTTTATTCGATCAACTGAATTGCAATTGTTTCAAAATTCTATTTTCCCAAATCTATCGAATATCGAATGTTAATAAATTTAAACGTAGTAATTATATTAAATTTATTCGAGTAGGTAAATAAAATGCTAATATTATTCCAGTACCGTACACTGTGTAGCAAAATGTCTGACAAACATGATATTTTTCAGAAAAGAGAATCTTCGATATTTATCGGATGTAACGAGAGGAAAAAATCACTTGATAGTACGGTATATTCTCTTAACAATAGTTTCCCTGCACAGAGGGATTCAGATGAATGCAGTGGTTTCGCTTGTATCGGGTGACACGTATCTATTGTTGCGTGCGATCATTCATCATGCTTCGACGATGCACTTCCTAAAAGCAACAACAATATTATTTTACCGGAGTTACGTCGCTCTTTCGTGTTCTTTAAAAATAAAAGAGAGAACCTAACGAAGTTTTTGTGCCATTCAACACGATGAGCAATATTGCGAGAAATTCTCTTCGGTTTTCTTTTTTCCATCCTCTTTCCGCTCCGTGGACGAAAACTCAGTGCTCCAGTTAAAATGGAAAGGCTGAAATAATTAACGACGTATATCCCTGCTATGATGGTAACCGAAACATATCTCCACCGGATATATGTGTCTCCTTTCGCGACATTTTGTTTTTATGCAAATAAGATTGGTTTCCCACATCGTAATGGAGGGTTCGTTTGTATGAATTCTCGGTAGTTGTTTTCCGCTTGGATCAGATTGAACGTTGCTGTTTAAAAACCTGTTTCGCTTTTATACATTCGATTATACTTAAATTCACGAACATGTAACTTGTAGATAAGTTCAGATTCTTAAACTTATGAATTCGACACATCAGCGTTTCCAATATCCGATGAATATAAACCAAATACTATTCGAATACTACTCGAATATAGGGTGTCCCAATCATCATCGGTCGATTTAGTCTTTAAATAAAACGGAAACGGCTTAAGCAATCTCGACATTTGTTTTTCTATTTAAAAGTACAAACTTGGGAGTTAATAATGAGATAAGATATCTTCCAAATGTCCAACTTGGCTTTTTTTACACACCACCAATCTTTTCAATCAATCTCCTATCTGTCTAGATGGCATATAATGATAGTTTCAAGATAGTTTCACGACAATTCATTTATCTCAGACTGGTAAGTTAAACTTACATTTCTCCTACAGTTATTTACTATCGCGTATTTCTTATTAATAATGATTTATTAATAAACAGTATTAATCTTTCAAGGAGATATAAAGTAAGAAATACAAAATTTTTCAGCACGGGTTGCTCGAGCTGAAGGTAACACTGATGGGGTAATTTCATTGCATCTAGCCAGGGAAAAATTATTGCACATAACCGGGGATTACTCTAGCTATCGACGGCCACGAAACTACGCCTCCACGGCTAACAATCTAGTAGCTGGGTCGTTTATGAATATAGAGCGTGTTTGAGTACGGACCGCGAGCTTCTTACAGCTAGCAACACGATCAGTAAAGATGTATAAAACAGTATGAGAAATCAAATATTGTTAAAAATATGTTTTACAATTTTGCGAAAATTCCCAAACGTACAAGTATTAAGATCACTCGGACCGTTTGAGTTTTATTCAAAAAGTAAATCGACCGGTGATGATTGGGACACCCTGTAGAAGACAAATTCCATTTCTTTGAATGAAAATTGCGATGGTAGATAAACACGATCATTAATCGATCCGTTACCTTATCGCAAGATATGCAAGTGACTTTTATAAATAGTCTCTTGTCTAACGTAAGTCTAGTTCAGAAGAAATTATAGCAGTTCGATGTAGCGAGATGATTATTTCTAACGGACTTTATAATTTGCATATATCCATTTACGCGCGTGAGTGCTCACATCTGCAGACCCACACAAGTCGAGCTAGTTCCTGGATATCGAGCGTCTTGAACACACTTTGCCGTGAAACAGCGTACGTAATGTATAGCACTTAACTTTATCACCTGCAATATCTCCGTTGCTATTGATCACACGATGAAGTGTTTGAGGAAGAAATTATTTAGATGAGCTATTATAAGGAAGCCTCATGGTTGACAAAACATTTCTCTATAGCTGCAATTTTCGAGAACTCGAGTATCAATATCTTTTAAATGGCACTACTTATTTTCATAACGAGGGTGCTGCGGCTGACGGCAAGTGGAATTTGTGTTAAAATATTACATTGTACACTTATCGCGTCGAGTACTAGACCAATATCCACGAAACTTTCTATGAAACCAAAATGTTATTTTTAGAAGATTTTTCATACTTATATTTCCAACTTTATCGGAATTTCGAAATCTTATTGGGTTTTCATTTGTTCCAACATCACGCATTAAGAATAGATTTTTGTATATCGTAGTGAAAATTTGTGCCACCTGTATACGAATGACATTGTAGTAAATGTATTAACAGTAAACGTACTAACGCCACAATAGGGTACTTTGTATAATTCATGGAACTTTAAACGTCTAATTTTGACGTTTTTAAACAATTATTTAGATTTTCCAGTGCTACTGGAAATCTACTATTATTTTTTCTAAAACGTTGTAAAAATGCAACTATATCGATGATATCGAAGACAGAAGGTTGTCAAATACACTTAAATATCACTCAGAATATACAGAAAACGTATCGAAAGGAGAACTTACTCAACCGAATACATCTAACTCATTTAATACACAAAGTACTCGTTCACGGTTGTACACAGTTCAGTTTTATAAGTATAATTTTTCATTGTTACAAAGTTCCCACGTGGAACATTACGTTCCTCCATCCCCATTCATATCATTCAACTCTAACTAGCCCTTACGACACTAATTTGTCGTAAGAACTTCTCATTCTGTCTTAGGCGCTCTGGTACGTACCAATCTGTGGTTGGTCTCCACCCATCATCTTTCACTGTGACGTCAATTGGCCCATAGCTGTGGCCCACCGATTGCCCATGAGCTAAAACGAGTGCTCTGGCTCGCGAAGACATCAGTTGCCCATCCCTAAGTCTAATGAAAGTTTCCATCTTCACCTATCCCAAATCCATCCGCCCTCAGATCTCATTCTCACTTGATTGAGCTATACATTCAGTGATATGGATTCGTGCCGCGTGAGGACCAATAGCTCAATTTATGTTAACCCTTGTTCTTCACAGTACGCTTTTAGTTGTCACGCGACTGAAATGCTAGGTGACGTTACTATAATGATATTGTGACAGCTCATGATAAGTTGACGAGGATGACTTCTTGAATGAACAATCTTTTTTAATTGATGTAACGACTTATTTCGAGATTGGACAAGTAATGCATGTACTTATAAAATGACAAATCATTTTGCGTTACAATAAAGAAGTGAAGTTTGAAATATTTATTTAAACAGGAATTAAAGTATTTAAGAACAAGATAACGCTTGAATTGAAAATTGACGTGAAAACATACAACTCGATATGAAGATGAAATAATTCTTTCATCGGAATGTTGCATAAGTGTGTAGAATCAGTTTGTCACCAATTGCATGGCAAGGAATTACTCTTCAGAGAAGAGTATTATAGGCAGAGACTCAACCAAAGTATTTAGCATGCGAGACAGGTTCTGCTTTTAACACTTTTTTCAAATTTAAACGAGCAGAAGCATGTATCGTGTTTGCAATTAGATTTTTAAACAGTGCAATACTGTGACCGGCAAGTTAAAACGTCAGACAAATACAAACGATACAATCACAAAAAGTCAGACAAATAGAAATTATATATTCAGGAAACGAATTATTGTTCGCAATATTTATATTGCTTTTTATTAAAAAGGAAATCCAAGGAATTTAGTCTTAACGTTCAGCCAATTTATCACAGATGAATCGAGAGGATTCAAAGTCTCTGCTTTTGAACTTTAATTTCTGCATAGCGATCAATGAACTCGTCTACATTCAGCTTCCTTGCATATTCATGTTAAACTAAAAGGAAAGGAAGACTTGTCGATCTTGCCTGATTCGTAGTTGAACGTGAGAAATTCTTCCTCAACTTATACTTTACACCATTCACGTGAAGAAATTCACAGACTAGTCACAGACAGTGAACAAAAAATTCCCTCGTTGTTGAGCAAATGATAAATAATGTATTTTTTGTACCCAAGGCGAACGATAACCTTCGATCTCTTCACGCTAATACATCACCAATTATATGTACAAATAATGACACCAAATTACGTGAGAAATGACTTACAGCCATTTTATTTGCCTTTGCAAATGGTGCTATCTTATTGAAATCTTGGAAAATTTAAACACACATTTTTTCTCACACGATATCGTGTAAAAAATTGAATGTACGTATCGTATGTACGAATCTACATATAGAATAACAATAATAATTAACTCTAACGATATTCTATAATGTTTAATTTATCTTACTGTAAATTAAAGTGAAATTACGAGGAAAAGTTACATAAAAAATAAGAGACGTTTAAAATAAATAAGACTAGACTTTGTAAATATATAAAATGGTTTCAAAGTTCGTCTATTTGCAGGAAGAACTTTAATATTTAATTACGTTTTTAAAATAACATAAAAGTCGTACATAACGACATATTTCCTAGAAACATCGCATTAAAAATATTCTACTCTACCAATTGTAAGACCACACTTTACTCTGTTTCTATGCACTTTCCATTTAATCTTACTAAAGTGTTTGCGAAGGTTCAGAGTGTCGCATGTAGTAAAGAAAGAACGTAATTCGGTAAAATAATTATGTGCAGGGAAACATTACTTCGTCCTAAAACTTAGCCGCGTGCTTTTTAAACATCGTACACTTCCATTCTAACTATACAAATACGAGAACTGAATTTTAATCTCCGTAAATGAATATTAATGATATTTGTCGATAAAAACTGAATTGTTTTCAAGACAAACCACTGAAATCCTCACGCGACGAGTTATGGTTGTTCAATTACTTACCTACTCTTTTTTTCTTGTCAATCTTTTAAAACATTCGATGACGTCCCTGTTTTTTAATTATACACCTATGAAAAAGTAAATTTCGACAAATTTGTTGAAAATAAAGACACGATCGATTGTTCAAATTTCCTTTACGATATTGTACACGTTATATTCTAGAATGAGAAATTAGTTTTTACGTTACAAATTATATTAAATGACATTAAGTACATATTTTATGGACAACGAACTTTAAGCATAATATACGCGAAAGTTTGTATTGAGTACGATAGTGGTAAACATAAATGCAAAGGTAAGCAAGAAACGTGGAGTGAAATTTTCTTCAACGTGGCTTCGTTTTCGAGGAAATTGATTTTGAAGCTGCTTGAAGCACGCGCATGTTTCCCTATCACCCGATTTAATGGATCTCGCTCTGCAAGTCCGTCATGTTTGTTCAGAGAACTTAAGGGTAATAATTTATAACCGGAAATACTATATTTTGATAATTAACTTTGTACGCTTTGCGCGAGGATGTGTACAAACATAAAATCGATGCGCAAAGAGCTTCGTTATATTGAATCTTCAAATCAAGCGCTCTTCTCTCCCGCTTATTTTTATTTTCCGATTTATAAAGAAGAAAAGTATTCTATTCGAGACAAATATTGAAGGAATTTTCTATGGGACCAAATATTGTGGTACAATCGGGAAGAGAGTGATTCTATGTATAGAAATAAATCGAAAAGAAAGAATGCAATTCTTTTTTTCGAAGCTTCGTTTTCGAGAAAATCGAACATGAACGGATTTTTTTCGCACTTAACTACTCTATTTGTATTTATAAACAATGCCACGACTTGCAGTAACATCGTTGTTTGTTTGTTGTTATTATTATCATCGTGAATACCTTTTTGAAATTAGTATTCGTGAAACTATCGAGATGGCACGTTATAATCTTTGTCGATTTTTAATGTTACCAATTTTTCTCTGTTAAAAGTGCATAATCATGGTATTTACGATTAAACGAAGCCCCGAACGAAAAAGCTTTGTTCTTTTTCGATTCATTTTTACACGTAGAATGATCTTCTACTCGGTTGCACCACGATTTTCAGTACACTCTGTATATGCAAGTTACAGTATTTAAATAATTTAGGACAGATTTATGAAAGGTTGGCATAAATAATGATGTATTTCTCAATGACCTTCCAGAAGCATAAAAATTGATGTTTTCGATTAATGGGGGACATTTAATGTGATTATTGTGATAATGTTAAAAAGAAAAATCAGATTGTGGAGATTAATACACATTTCAAGAGTGGTCGTGCTGAGATGGATTGAAATATTGTCATAAACGCAGTAGAAGTTTCTCATAGGAAAACGAAAATTTTCTCCGATACATAACAATACTTATAGATAGGTAAACGTTCAAAATCGATATTCTCGAACACGAAGCTCCGAGTAAAAAAGTTCTATTATTCGTTGCGGGATAACTTCCTGTACAGTGTGTAACTGAAACAGGTAACGAAATTTTAGAACCGTATTCTGAACACTATTTGTTTACGAGAGTTGGACGACAACGCCTATCGAGTTCAGAGTTGCAATTAATGTTACCAATTTTTTTCTGTTAAAAGTGCATAATGGTATTTACGATTAAACAGATCGAATTCACTTTAGAATCACTGTGAGCCATAGTAAACGCAAAAATGATCAGGCTTTATTTTGGTTGGAATGTTAACATAGTGTTCATTACGGTAATAATTACTTCTGAAAGAGTATGTAACTTGTTGAGTTATATTTTTTTCGAAGAAGGTAAAAAATATTTTAAGTTTTCGCTTTGTAAATGTACTTATTCATATTGAAGAAAAATAAAATATTAAGAAAGTTATCTCGAACGACAATTATTTATTCAAAAATTAGATACAATAAAATGTCAGAGGGAGACAAATATCAATTTCACATGACGTTTTTTAACTTTAATCTCATATTGTAAAGAGGAGAAATATTTTTATAACTCTCATTTGGATTGTGTAAGGATGTTTGTAGAACAGTTGTATAAAATTTGAAGTAAATTCGGCAGTGAAATATCGTGGAAGTTATTTTTGAAAGCATAGAATTGAGAAAAATGTCTAAGAAGTAACTACTATTATTCATGGACTTAGTTTGCATTCAAACCAGGTCTTGAGATAAAAGTATCAAATGTAAATATTAATACCTCTCTGAAGTTCAGTCAGTCGTCTATACAAAATCGTATTAATAGACCGGCACACATACACACGTATGTACAATCGAGATAAATTTTCCTTCCGAATAATAGAACTGTTAAAAAGTGTTTCTTTCGCGAAACAATACTTTGCAATACTTCCCTTCTTTGTAAATCAAAACGTGAATACGATAAGAATACATGTAATTCGACTAAATATACTAATTACACATTTGTATAAGAAATTTACACTTTGAGAGAATTTTACGATTCGTGTTTCTACGACTCCGTTTAAAGTTCGATCCGCTAATTTTAGTTACACCGTGTACATCACAGAATGAGCACGTTACGTTAAAACTCGGAACTCTGTCACGCCCACTCTTCGATTTGTTTTTACTTGTATGACGACACGATGCCAGTCTGTTGCGCGTCGCAAGGCCCTTTGCGTAATGGAATCGGGGTTGCATGCGTGCATACGGATTCGCATGCACGCGCACCGCGGTTACAAGCATCGAGGTGTGCCCGACGAATTACGTGTCCCTGGTTTCTGGTGTTACCGATATTTTTCCGTGCACCCTTACCTTTCTTCCGTGCGCCCCCAGCGACTCGTACGGTTTACGGTCGTCGTACGGATAGCTTTCAGATCCGTAGACGTACAACATACGTGTAGGTAGGTAGGTAGGTACAAGGCAGGTTTTATGGGAGTTGGCGAGAACTTCCCAGCGCTTCTTCACTCTGATGACAAGACTTTGAACAGTACAACACTCGAGATTGGATTCCGTTTCCTTCTCGTTCGTTGTTTGTACTCTTTCTAAAATACCTTGGAAATATTACGTTCAAGCATCGTGTTCGTCATAGTAAAATAAAAGTATGTTCGTTTGTAGTGTACTTGGGCGACGTGAGCCATTCTGATCTTGCTAATTGAGGATTACATTGTACTCTCAGCGTCAAACGAGAAACAATTGCCCAGGGTATGGTGGAAAGTTTGGAAATTTGTAGAGGAAGAACGAGAAACGGGTACACGTGTATAAATATGAGGAATTATACTCAAAAATGAAAACAAAATAATAAAATTAACATGGAATCTATCGGTGTTTGAGATTAGAAACGTTATTCTTGAAAGTTTGGAATGTAAATAGTGTTATCGTTAAGATGAAAACTTTTTTCTCGTAAGGTCCTCTTTGGAAACAACTGTTAGGTTAATTATTATTACGATAAATACGGTTTGAAAGTGTAGGCTTTACGATGCAAATCGTCCAAATTAACATTAACAGTTACTTGGGTTTTAGGTGGAAACGTGAGTTTTATATAAAATCAATAATGTGAAAATAAATTTAGTTTTCGAAAACGATGTACGTCGATTTATTTAAGATTCATTTCAGCCATTAGTGATTGAAATCGAATATATGTAGTATGAGGAACATATCTCCCTTTATCTTACTTCAAGTTTATTGAAATCGTTCGAGTCGTTGGTAGCTAAATACCGTTAATAAATTTACGCGTAAACATAGTATTGGTTACGAACATGACTGTCACGATCGTGTATAAAACGTGGTCAAAGTGGTCGTTGAAATGCTGCCATTTCCAAACGTTTATCGCATAGCTATTTCGTAACGCATGCCAAGAATACTCATCTATGTTCATATTTTTAAAAAGTAGACGGCCACATTCGCTACATAGTCAGAGTACGGGTGTCAACGAGAAATACGAGATTGCGAGCAGCACTTGAATATTTTTATTTGGATGCTTTTAACGCTTCTGTCATTTTACTTTGAAAAAAAAAGTCGTGCGTGTTGCAGCCATATTCCGGAGTGAAATGCATCGCGGTCAATATACGAAAGCATTGTTTACGAAAATTGACGTTTCGAACGATATTGTTGTATGGTTGTTCATTTCCCTATTTAAACGTGAATTTATGCGTGACGAAACTAGAAACATTTATCGGTTATGAAAGATTTATCATTCGCGTGTTTGCGAATTAAATATTTCGCACGGTGGATTATAAATTTACGAATTCAATGCGCCATAAAATAAATACTACCCTATTGGGTGACTTCATATGTACGAGCATATCTATCGATCGAAACAACGCAGTCAATTAATTCCCATGACATGTGGCGATCTTAATTGATTGCCATATGTCCTTACTGTCAGCTGGCATTGAATTCGTATCCTACAACTAGATATCGTCCACATACGCGATGAAAAGAATTGAATGTTGTTTAATAAATCGACTTGTACGTTTATTGTAAAATTTATAATGTCGAGATACGTAACAGTTCGTTTATCTGTGGAGTGTAAATTTGTTACGCTGTAACGATTGTCTACGGTTGTGTGTTTAAAATCTTAATAAATTTTAGCAAGAGTGAAAGTCGTAATAAATATAATAATTATACAACTTCTTGATATTTTAATCTCTTTAATCTTCTTAGCTACCATAAGCTAATTGTTTATATATTTTTCTATATTTTCTATAGGGATTAATATCTATTAAAGAAAACCAAACACCAAGATCGAAATCTATAAATAATATACATTGGTGTGTGTGCTAATTATTGATTTTACATACCTCGTCAGAAGTATTATTTTTTAATTCGTCATAAATGTAATTATACACAATATGTATAGTATAATATATAAGCTTATTAAATGCTTTCAATGGAGACGATGGTTTTGGTTAAAGAATCAATCTTTCGTTCGTTGAATCTTAATCGCAATATTTATTAATATTTTCGATCTCTTTTAGGTCATAATAATTTCCAGTAATAGCATAAAATTTTTTACATTTATAAGAAGTAATATAATGTTTTACAAAAAAGTGAAAAAGTAAGTTATACATATGATGAAACGCGAAACCAATTTAAGAAACTTGCACTTCTTGCGAACTTAGGTTACATTGTAATTTTTAAGCAGATTATTTATTTTTTTACTTCGAGCAAAACATTATATTATTTTCTGTAAATGTATACAATTTTACTTCGTTTAAAAGTGATCCAGAGGAGGTCGAAAACGTTTTTAAATGTTGCATTTAAGAGTCAACGAGTAAACGATTACTTCTTTGACAAAAATCACAGTTTTCATTTGAAATATAATTAAATTTTTGAAGTTTAAAAAATAATCAACACGATTGAAGCGGTCAGAACAATCGATCAAACTCAACAATTCGTTTGTCAAAACGTTTCTAACATTCAGAACAGCTAAAAATTTTATTTCATTTCGTGAGTAAATTATTGATCGTTCAAATGCGTTATACTGTATTAAATTTCTAAAGCCGATTGTATGTGTGACAACATTTTTATCTTTCGTTTATTTTTGAAAAATAAACGTATTAGAAACCACCTGTGTTCATTTTGCGCAACACAAACAATTCTTTTGTACCGAAATTATTAAAATAGTATAGCAATTTATTTACGAAATTAGTAGATTTTATATTTATCTAAAATTATTTTTTCACATTACTTTTTTCGCTTTGTAATGTAATTACACGTACACACATATACGTTCTAAACGTTATATATTGCAGCTTCCATCTATGTACAAAATGTACATAGATAAACACATATATCGAGTTTCGTATTAGAAAAATATTTATGAATTTAAACGCTGCTATTGCATTTCATGAATTATGACACAGTTTATACTCTGCGTACAGCATCGAATGACAAGTTTCAAATTACTCAGTAGGTATAGCATTTTAGTTGTTGGAATTACGTTACATATCTAAAAAGTGTAGATATTGGTAAATACTGATTGAAGGGAGATAGACATATTTCAGTAAAAATGGAATAAATGTTAGTGTTTACATGATTTTCCTACGCAAACATTTAAATGTATTTAGTCCGTGATTATAATAATATCGGAATCTATCCGATATTATTAAATAAAACGGAAACAAGTGGCTTTAAACGTGATTGCTTAAATTAATTTATACTTGTATTTATTGATTTCATTGTTGCAGATATCAATGTCAAAAGAAACTCTGTATTTCCATAAAATGTATTGCAAAAGATTAAATTAATTAAATTATTCGACGTTTCGACTCTGAATGCGAGTTTTGTTTAAAACGGTGTTAAATATAAAAAAAAAAACTCTGATCGAGAAAGAATGTACAGATTAAAATATAAAATATGTGTTAGAAACAGATATTATAGAAGAGTGTTATAAACTTTTATCAATCAGTATGCGAGATTGGTAATACGATAGTGACATTATTATTCCAGTGTTTTCTGAAAAAAAAAAGAAACATTGTTGTTCTTGAACTACGAGTGATCTCCACATAATACAAAGTGCAAGTTACTCAACAATTCATCCTGCATGATATATTTCAAGGACAAGATCATCGGTGAGGTGTAAGTTTATATAAATAATGTTCACATGTTGAAATGTCTACATCAGAAAGCAGTCTCTTGCAAGTTTTATAGCACGTTCAATAAAGATTGGATATCGTGATACTACATTGCTTAATTCCTTCTGATGATGAGAATGTGTGTGTTTGTGTGTGTGTGTGTGATAATTGTGACATTACTTTGGAGTTCCAGTAGGGTGTTCGAGATTTATGAATTTATGAAAGCATTTGTGCCGTTTATTGCTGTGGGCATTGGAACTATTTAAAGTAGGCTTATATTCGTCTCTATTCAAAGTAGTACTGAACCCTCGATGTTCATTAGATTTGCGTTATCGGTGCACACGGTAGCGTGCAACGTTTGTTAGCACAAAGATGTCAGCCATAGATTATATCGAGCAAAATTATAACGCCGGCTCTGTTCGTTCCTTTTTCTTTTATTTTAAAGAATGTCCTTTCTCCTTAAATAATCGAATCCCACTAACAAATTACGGCTAGACTTTTTGTTAATTATGTTTAGAAGATTACATAATTTTAGTTATGTTTAGAAGGTAACAAAATTTTTAATTATGTTTAGAAAATTCTGATTGTTAGAAATATTTTCAAAATTCTTGTACTAATAAGTAAATGACATTTACCACGATACAATACTGTGAATAATGCGATACAAAATCGAATAACAATTGTATAATTTTCTTCGATTGAAATTTAGGAATGGTAGAATTTTTTAAATAAACGACACGTTGAGAATATTATAAAAAAAGATTCTACTTTGGAACACACTGATATAAGCAATTTTTTTAGATACAAGTATAGAAATTAAAAGAAATTGTAAGAACAATATCGACAAACTGTATATATTTACATTTTGTGTGAAAATATACGTATAAACCTGTCATTAAGAAATTTGGTCAGAATTCACTCTATTTTACATGTGCAGTAAATAATTATTTTCGAGACGATTCGGATGAAAGTACAATTCCTAGTATTACAATTAGGACAGACCACTAGTCGAAACACGCGCACGACCTCGTTGTGGTGGCTAGAGTTAATTGTGTCGATTCGATATAGTTCCGATGTACCACCATGAATTTCGACTACCATACTTTACTTGGCGTTATCTCGATTGCTGGGATAACCTTCGAATCGATTATTAACAATTTGTAACCATCGATAAATATACGCGCACTTAATAAGTAATCCGATCGAGCGAATCGGGGTATTCATGTGAATCGTAGTCTCGTTATCGTTAAATTGCACTTTGGGAAATCTGATTTCTGCAGTTGCCAAATCGTAATGCGGGTTGCACATATTTGCCGTAACGTTTCTAAAAATGAATACCGTTTTATTAATCGATACGTACATGTTACCTATTATCGTCCCCTTCGATGAAATTCTCTTCAGAACAATCTATATAATATTATAGCACTTCAAAAGAGAGATATCTTTTCAATAGCTTTGGAAGAACGTGTATAAATAATGTTATCAATTAGTCGAATATTTAAGTATCAATACTCAGAGAAATCTTACGGGAGTGTACGTCAAACGTATAAAAGTAGATAGTGAATTATTTAAACTGAACAGAGAAAAATCAATTTGTTCTAAAGGCAGAAGATTGAATATTATTGTGTATCTGTGTTTAATATTTTGTGTTAATAAAATTAATTGTTGAAATTAATTGCGGTTTCGAAACATTTTGAGGAGTTTCAAATTTTTTTCGCAACTGTTTTTTTCACAGAGTGGATTAAATGTATCATTAGGAATGAATAAATACTGTGTTGCTTGGGCATGCGTGAAATTTTCATAAATTACTTTTTGTTTTTAGAGATAATATTAAACTGCAAAAAATATACGATAGAACATGCGTTCGGAAATTGTATATACAAATTGCGAAAGTCTCTGAGAGTCAGCAAAAATACACAAATCACGTGCAAGTAAATATGCAATACGTGACGAATTAAAATAATATAAAAACGAATGGAGTCGAATTTAAAGGTAAATAATCGAACGTAGGCATTTCTAATTTTAATTTCCTGCAAATTTAAGCTTCCGATAAATTTCCAAAGGTATGAATAAACATATCATCAAGAAAACAAAGATAGAATGTCTGTCAACCATTTTTACCAGAACAACGAGTACGTACGAATTGAAAAATGATTGGGTTCGACAATCCCATCTCGAGAATGCTCGAGAATTTTTAACAATTTTCCATTCCGATTTCTCGAGTAAACAATTTTCAAATATTTCACGATCCTCGATTCCGGGGAAAAAATATTTTTCAATCTCGAGAATTTTAAAAAACGTTATATTTTATTTTACACGCGTCCATACATATTAATGTACCTGTGAAAAATTAAAAACCAGTTGAGAATAATTTTCGAATAGTAAATTAAGAAATAAATATTTATGATGTATCAGACACGAACTAGGATTGTATTGGTAGATGCAACACTTTTTTTACAATTTATGCAAATCATCAAATTGACACCGAAAATAGAGATTTTACAATTTCAAGGACCGCCATTTTGTTAAACGTTCTATGTTATTTAGCCTAGTTCAGACGATTGCCAGTCATATCAATTAAAAAAAATAACTTCAATCTGTTGATCCGGATAACTGCGAAAGGTCCAATCAACGTCGCCAGTTGGGCAGAAATTTCGAAACACGATGTGCGTGGTGGTCCCTATCTTGTGGAATATTGAGGATAATTACTTGTCATTTTATTTACAATTAGTGGGAATTATTTACAATTACATAAGGAAGTACGATAATTATTAAGAAATAAAAGTAGAAAAATCAATGTTTGTAAATGCGTAATGAATACGTCGAAGGTATATTTCTTTGGGCGAATAAATATACGACTAAAAAAATATAGAATAATTCGAAATCAATAGCCAGAATTGAGAATTATATTTGCAGGGTGTATGGGGAAAAAATAGAACAAATGGCGAAAGAAAACGTTTTAACGATATTAAAAATGAAACGAACCATATAAATGGCTAAGTTGACACTCAATATAAGTTCATTTTTGCGAGAAATATACTGATGTAAAAGATTGAACGTGATGTAAAATTTAGTCCAATATAAAATAAATTAATTACAACGGTGAAGAACAATGGTTTAAATTAAAATATGATAATACTGCAGAAATGCGGTGGAAAGAGTTTAAAAATGTAAGATCGCGAATATAAAAATGAATTGCTAATTCATATATTTATGAAAATTCCAGATAATGAAAGAAAGAATAAAAGCTAAAACGATAAGTAGGCGAAAATGTCAGCCAGCAAAATTTCCATTGAAAACAGAGAAATGTTATAATGAGAGATAATAAAAGGGGATTGGGATCGTATCAATATATCTGATAGACAATTTACCAATAATTGCACAGGACGAATAAATGGCGTTATTTAAACATAAATTTGTTTATTGTACAATATATCAAGTATCTTCATAATTAGGAACTAGTTTTTCAAGAGTTAATCCGAATAAATATTGACCTCATTAGTGATAACTAATATAAAATAAAAACAATATCAATTATGTAGTAAATATTACATAATTCTTGTTGATATAAGTAATCAGCCAGCACATCAGTTGCACATAAATGTAATTATTTAAAAATTAATCATATATTGTATCTACAAAGATTTAATCCAAAGAAATACTGACCTTATTGGCATTGACTATAACAATATGAAATATGTAGTTAGTATCAAATTGTCTTGAATTAATATTGATTCTAACAAATACAAGTTATCAATCAATACGTCAGTTTCCACGAACGTACAAGAAAGGAGTACGTATTTTATATTTAAATAAATTCTATTAAATTCTACTCTCAACGATCAACCCATTCGATAAATATGTCAATTCGATTGTTTGACGATTTAATGTTTGTGACGGAAAAATATAGATATGATTTCGTTTAAATAATATTTACAATGTGTAATAAAATTAAGATCGTGTTTGGACTCATTTTTTCGCGAGGAACACTTTGCCAATTCATCGGTGATGAAAATACAATGAAAAATATAATTTTAATTTTCTTCAGCAGAATAACCATCGTGAAATAATTTATTATTTATCGATTATAGAAACAATTATCTCGTGCGAAACGTGTCGAATTCGATGAAATGAACACAAGCATTTCACTTTTTTCATGTATGTATTTTGTTGAGCCATCGAGGTAATTTTGAACTTTTTAAACAGCACTGCATATTTATTTTTTGTGTTGTATTATAGATGATAAACAGACGAAATCAATGATTTTCAACCTCCTTGTATTTATCGTTTATTGTGATTTGTCAGAATCACTTCAAGGTCACTTTGCTGCAGTTCATAGAATTTGTTTTTTTTTTTTTATCGACTGCAGAACAATTTTTCCTGAAACAATTTTCCCGAATAAAAATAAGTTTTCCTGAAATCTAAATAAAAATAAGTTATCCCGAAATCCAAGTAAATAATGAGTTACTTCCATTTGCATGCAGCGCACGTTGTTTGCTGCACTCACGAAAATGTAGGTACTAATGATGCAGTTATTCGAACTGCGACAAAATGTTACTTCAAAATTGTATAGAACGCCGAAATAAATATTGTAAGTTTTGCACAATGATAAAAAGACCGAAATATTTTTATTACGGTTATGTAACGATACTTTTACAAATTTAATTACTAGAAGCTAACGCATCTCCAGTGAAAGATATATTTATTTACCGAGATATGTATTATTTATCGAAACATCGAACAAAAATTCTTTTCGTTTGAAAGATATTGCTCTTGTTCTCGATCTAAGAATAGTACAATAATAACATTGAAGCACAACACAAGGATTTTAACAACCGTCCGATAGTTGTTAGCGAGAGAAAATTCACAATTGTAAAAATTAAAACACTCTGTGACTGTATATTGGTATGAAACTTCGTACGAGCAAAAACGACTAAATACGCTGCTAATAAAAAAAATTTGATTACGCTTTAATGCGCGTTCCTTAATTGCCTTCTATAATCGGCTACACGTAACTATGTCCGAAGATTAAACCTTTAATTAAACGCAGTTTCTTGTCCGAAGGTTGCCCGACAATAATTACGCAACATTTAAATTCACTATATGCGTTAATATGCGTTGTCGTTCCTCCAATTTACGATTGTTCGTCTCATTGTATCACAACGAACAGATTTATGCTCTTCGATGAACCGATCAAAGTCCTTTCCTCCTAAAAATACAGGGTGTTCCAATCTACACCGGTCGATCTATACCAACGTTGAATTTCGCACTATTTTTAAAACGTCAAACCGATTACCCTACAACTTGACATGTGTCGTCTACACAAATGGGAAATTAATCGTGGAAAAGTACATCGTATATCTACGAGAAATAGATTTCTCTATCGAGAAATTAATTATGGAGAAGTACACGGTGGAAAAATTGCGATCTTTAGCGTTAACGATTCGGAAATTTTGTAATCATTTCTCTCGAAATCATGCACTCTGTAAAAAAATCCGAGGCAACCATTTGGAAGCTATCTTATTCTATTATTAACTCCCAAGTTTGTACTTTTTGTTTCTTTGAAATAAAAAGAAAACAAATTCAAGATTACTTAAATCGACCGATGACGATTGGGACACCTAAAACGGCACGAAAAACTTTTGGGAAAGATTGTTGGTCGGTAATGATATCCAAGGCAAACATTTGGAAGATATGTTATTCCATTATTAACTTCCAAGTTTCTACTTTTGAATAGAAAAATAAATATTAAGATTGCTTAAATCTTTTCAGTTTTATTTAAAAAGTAAATCGACCGATGATAATTGGGACACCGTATATTTATTTCCGGTCCACCTCCGAGAGTCAGATACATTGTCGCAATAATTTCACTCCGTGACTTTCACAGTGCAGAATGTTAACCAACGAGCTACCCCGTCGTCGGTTCTCATTACGTCTAGAAAAATTACACGGGTAAGTGGGAACCGTTTTATTACACAAGCGTGGCAATTCCAGCTGCTAAACTATTTTTCCACGCAACTACATCACCGTGTCCTTTGCGCTTTACGAGCGGCTCTGGCGTTATAGATCGTTTGGACATGTTTCTGCTCCATGAAAATGTTGCTTGCACCATAGCGAAGGAGAAACGCACGACCAACGAACAGACGCGCTAAAGCAACCATGGACGTGTAATTGGTCGCGCATATAACGACGTCAAAACGGTTGTTTATACGGTTCGTTCGAGTTTTATCGACGAGGATGCTACTGGAAATATAAATTGAATCGTTTAAATATTTATCGTGTTATTACTTGTATCTCGGTTCGTGTTGGGGAAATACATTTGTGCGATTGTTGGCTGAGTGTTCAATACCTGTTATTGAGCGACACGACAAAACTGTGCTATTGCATCAAATCTGTCAAATCTACGTTCGGATGCAGTATTGTGCAATAGAATAATTTAATTCCAAGGGGTTGGTGCAAAATGCGCAATGGTATTGAACCAACATCCTATCACAAAAGTATTATCGTCGAGTTGAACGTTAAAGACCTTCGGAGACAATTGCAGCAGGAGTTGGATTTAATCGATCAACTGTGTTGAATTGATAAAAAGCATAAAAAGATGAGACATTTGAATAGGGTCAACGAAAAGGGTCACTAAAGATGATCTACTGTTATAAATGATCGAGTTTTTTACCGACCACATAATTTCAAGAGAAATGATTACGAAGTTCCCAAATCGTTACCTTCAAAGATAGCTATTTTTCGTAATACGTCTAAATAATTTTCACACGTTTCTTCACCGTGTTGCCGAAGGAGATACTTTTCATAATTAATTTTCCATCTGTCTAGATGACATATGTCAAGTTTCAGGTTAATTAATTCGACGGTTTAAAAATAGCGTGAAATTTAAATCGACCGGTGATGATTGGGACACCCTGTAGTATCCGGTCGACCAGTAAGGTGTGGATTTCTTCAAGTGTGACTGAACGCCAGAAGGCCTAGCAAGAAGTCGTTTTTAATAAAGAAAATGAAGAAGAATCACTTACACTTGAATCGAGAATATGCTGACTGAACCGACGAAACGTAGGAAGATGTAATCTTTCGAGACGAATCGAAATTCTGCCTCAGTGTACGATCTTCGAATAATTCTGTTCCAAGAACTTTTGCTAGCATGTTCAGACTCGAGAGTCGAATGTTTACAGATAGTGGATTTTAATTTGTAAAGGGTACAACTTGCCGAAATTGTCCAATTTATACAAGACTATACTTTCCAAGACCATTTATTACTTCATTATAAGTAATCGTGTGTCTAAATTTTCATTTTTATATTTTCGATGAAATTTATCTATTGGAATTTAATTAACATTTGATATTTAATACCAAGTAAACTAGACAAATTTTCGACTTAAAGTGGCCAAGAAACATTCCAACATTTTATATTTGATCAGAGAATTGTTGGAAGATAGTTTTTGCCCTTGCTTCATTTTTTGTCAACAATTTTTATCGATAATCTTAAATCAAGCCTACTAAATTCTAAAATGTTTATCAGATAGATGATTGACTCCAGTGGATGTTCCTTAAAAGTAGCATGATCCAGGCATCCATATTTTAAACCTATTCTTCGAAATGTCTTACACGAGACACTTGCATAATATTATTGAATCTGTTAAATTCAATTCCTTGGCAGATTATATCTGCAGCTAACCAACGTGTTGTCGGTTTATTCGTGCTTTGAACCAGTGTTACGCGATTAATTTGACATAAGACATTCCAATTGGTGTATCGTCGCGACCGCGTTTATGCGAGATTTACGACCATGCGAGATTCGTCCAGAATTGCAGCATACGGGTCGGTACACATATAGAATCAATGTCTCAACGTGTCAAAGTTGTGATACGAGAATTCAGGTGCACGACAAAGTATTAAAATATACATTTTTCATACGAAATATGTGAACGAGAGTAGGTTACAGTTTTTTTTTTTTGCATTTTAGGGTGATGAAATACTTGCTTTCGAATATAGTTTCAGTGGTTCGTTGTTTATTTAAAAATAATGGAAAATATTTATTATTTCGACAATATTTCCTTAAAGTTAACTTTTTCGGTCTGTTTCGTTCACTGGTAACGAAGGTGTTTTCTGCTTGTCACGTGCTTGTAATATAGCACTTGAACCGACTATGTATACAAATTTTCAACACGTACTTTACGCGCCACTCGTTTGACAGATCGCGACATCGTGCGATGCACAGTGGCACAAAACACCGAGAAACACGATAAAAAACCGCCGTGCTAACACTTCATCGTTTTTCATTATAAAAATGCTCAGTCTGAGAGCTTTTTGGGTCACAGAATTTGATTTTCAGATTAGAAATTTCTATTCGGGTAAAATTAACCCACCCTTCGCGGGGAGAAGATTATGAAATATATTAAAAAATCTATTCAACGACATTCCTTAGTTCTTTAATGTTGCTGAAAGTTTTTTTATACCCGGAGAGAATTTCAAAACTTGAAAAACCATTGAAAATGTAGCCAGCTTAGACTTACTTATCCCCTTTGCGTATCAAGTTCTAAAAATCCAATCACTTTGAACTTAATTGTATGAAAATTCATTGAAATTTACACCATGTTGAATATTCCGTTATTTGTCGCAAAAGAAATGCGATAGTTTTTGGTTACTTGGAGAATATCCATAAATGTCATCTAATCGCTTTACTTGCTCTGCTGCAATAAGCATTAGTTGTTTATACGTATGCTTCCAAGAAATATGCCATGTTTCTGAAAATTTTGTAGTTACACTATTCCCATGGAGCTTGTTGCTGTGCAAGTTAAACAAGCATCATGAACTGGGCTTTCTGAACAGTCGTACACTTCATGCACCGGGTTCTGATCATGGGTCATTCAAACAGTTACTCGTTGCAGACTGATTTCCAGGAATCCCAGGACAATACGCAGAAGCGAAAAGCAGAAACGTTCTCCATCCTATGTAAAATGCACAACATTGCGAGACACATTTACAACGATACAGTTGCTCACGAGAATATTCTAATTCTAGCGTACCAAATTGTTAACAGATTCCCCACTTTATATTCAAATTTTTAACGCTAAAACTACCAACGTTGAACGTATTCATATTTATATCAGCTCATATACATATCTTTGAAGTTAGATGACGAAAGGGCAAATTAATTTACGAGTACCATTAGTTGTCTATTTTAATAATGTCCACGAATATTGCAGGCAAAGACATCGTTAATAATGAACTAATTTTGAAAAGAAGTTTGAAACAAGTTAACCTCTATGGTAGTTCTAGTATTAAATAATACTACAATACAAGTAAGATGCGATTTTTTAAAGTAAATAGATGTAATAAAATTAAACGAAAAGAATATTATTGTGTGTTTTTTTTTTATGTTATTAATTCTACGACCTTTGAATTACACGTCTGAAGCGATGTCCCAACGTGTCAGTAAACGTTTATATTTTCTTGTATATAAAAATTCAACGTAGCCATTGTTTTGTTTTTCAACCTCTCTCCTGACGTTATTTCGTAAAGATACTAAGTTGTGATAATTACATACCGGTCACAATTAATTACAAAGGATAATTCACTATACGAACCGATGCGTTTAATAGTCTAAAACATTTCTAAAATCTTCGATTTTCAGACATTTTTAAAACTGCCCTATACACGAAAAAAAAAAAAAAAAAAAATGGTAGGAGGTGGAAATAGGAAACGTCAAGGTAACGAGGTATGAAATGTGTTCTACCTCTCTGTGATTGTGTCTAAAAGTGTAGTTCGATAAAATTATTCGATCGTCTCTCGTTTCGTTAATCTTTTTCTTCCACGATTCCTTCAGTTTCCAGTTGCTTCGTTCGATTGATGGTGGTTCTCTTTCGTCTTTCTCCGTAGCAGCGAAGACAAACTCATTCTACTCGCAGGCCTCGTGAGAAACTCTCCTTGCACTAAAGCTCAACAACTTTTCGTTTCAGCATTGCAAATTGTTTGGCACGAGTTCTGTCGGAGGCTACTTACGGGGCTCTACCCTTACCCTATCCTACACGCGGTTACTTCAGCATCGGGCTATCGTGTTCCAATTTATTCCTTTCTTCCCAAGCACAATCGCAGCCGCTTTTATCGGCGAAACTTTTATTCGTTCGTTTTGCAAAGATGTCGTTGCGGTGACTTGGTACTGTATCGGTTAAAGAAACGGGAGTCGTTCAGTTTACTTTTTAATCTGAACCTAGTATGAATTAGTAATATTGCGCGCATTGCCTTGGAATAACGAAACGCGAAAGAATAGATTTCCACCGTGAAACCAGTATCTTTTCAGCATATTACCTTGGAATAACGACACACAAAGAATAGATTTGAACTGTGAAACCGGTATCTTATGACTAGATTACTTTGGAATAACGAAACGCGAAAGAAATAGATTTGAACTGTGAAACCGGTTCCTTTTGCTCAGTTCATCTGTCGAAAATCGCTCATTCAAGAATTACCTGAATACTGGTCTGAAATGTAACATAATTTTTAAATATAAATGTCTAATTAAGCAACATTGAAACGGGAAATATCATAATATTAATATTATGCAATATCTATGTATAAAATGTGATAAATTAATCAATCGTGAAGCGCTCAATAGGATGGAGTTACGCAAAACTCGACACTAGATATAAACTTTTTATAGTAGACGTATTATGAAAAATTACAGAGGTTCAAGTAGACCTACAGTGGTCGATTAAGAAGATTCTGGAACCAAAATCGATAACGATGGAGTCTGAAAGGTTGCAACGGATGAACGTCAACTTCGAAATGAACTGATACTGACTGAGCTGTGGAAATGCAATGGGTTTTAAGGATTTTGCAAGTGAGAGTAGGGATGAGAGGATTCTGTAAGGTTTAGGAAGCTTTAGAGAAGACACAGAGGTTTGGATGACGCAAGGATATTGGGGCACGGCTGATACAGTGTTTGCTTAAATTAAACTTAAATGAGAAGTCACGGGTAGATCAAGACAGTCACATTAGCAATGCTACATGAGCAATGTATCGCTATAGTTTAGGTACTCTATGTGAAATAATCAGGATATCGTGGAAGGAGTCTAATGACACTAACACCTATTCAGTTGAGTGTAAACAATGACACTGACACCTGTTCAGTTGAGTGTAAACGATAATACTAACACCTATTCAGTTGAGAGCAAACAATGACACTAACAGCTATTCAGTTGAGTGCAAACAGATTCTGTAAGTGACTTTAAAGTGGAATGCTTAATTTGAAATACTAAACAACATTTTGTTTTGCACTATCTATAGGAATGGCATTATTTCTAAGGTATGGAAGTAGTAATATCGATTTATTTTAGTAGCAATAACCGGTACGTCGTGGAAAGGTTACATATTACTCAGTGGGCGTGGTAATATAGAAGAGTAAAATATTAAAAAAGTAATCGTTCAACGAACAATTGCATTCACTGTTGAAGTTTTGATTTAATCATTCGTGGATCGACTGGATTTTCTAAGCCTGGTCAATTTTTCGTTGGCGAAGTTAAAAATCTCAAAACTGCTGTTTTTTTGTAAATAAAATTGAATAGGTCGAACCTCAAAATTTCATGTATCTTTTATAGCGCTGAATTAACGTAAAGAATGGATTGATCTTGTAAGCCCCAATGTGTCTAGCCCTAACATGCCTAACTACAGTGTGTCTTAGAAGGATTAAAGACCCTAAAGCACGAGTCGATCAAAATGTAGAAGTGTCTAAGGCAAAGTTTGTTGTGTCAGCCTCACAGATGAGGTTACCAGCAAAACCTAGATGAATCATTGTTTTTATTTTTGTAATCTTTTCAATTTAAAGTTTTAGTATGAGTTGATCACTGGTATGATTTGCTTTTTCATGAAGGAAGGAACAGTTGTATTGCCTCTTCTATTTCTGATCAATTCCAAATGTAATTAAACAAGTATCAATTTCTTTAGGAGGTTTGGCACGAAAGTATTAATTTGGAATGTAAATTTTATCGATAATATTGAAACATGCCTTAATCCCATTATTAATTATATTTTTATTAAAAATGTAATAAAGACTGTGTATATCTAAACATTTGATCTGGTGGACTTCATTTGCTAGTGGAAACATTATATCCGTGAAGGGATCATCATAATGATATTATTTAATGAATAATTTATTCATTTAGGAAATTGTCAGAATGTTACATCCAATGAGTAGTTGGAATATAGATATTCGACAAATACTTTTAAAATTCGTATTTAAGTGAGACTTAATCGACTCATATTGTACAATACTGCTACTGTAACTTACAAAATTTGTATTATAATGGATATATTTCGTTTCATTAACGTATATTTCATCCCAGATATCTCAATGTTAAAGGGAATGCCATAATGTCTAATAATCTACGTTAGGTATGAGGCTAAATCTAATAATTTTAGACATACCTACCCTAAATTGTGGCGAACGGGACGTAGCATATTATAACATGACTTTAACAATATTATTTTTTATTATCCTTTAGAACTTCCAAAGTATTATTTTCCCAAATTTCTTTTCTGTTTCTATTATTTTAATATTATTGCGATTAAATTTGTGGCCATACATGTGATCAACGAAATCAGTAATCATTTTTTAACTTAAAAAAGGAATATGTTCGTAATATTTCTATGCAGTATAAATTCCCTCATGGATGCTGTGAGGAAGTACTGCGATACATATTTTCTGAGGATCGACAACCGGTGTGAATATATTTCCACAAAACTTGAATTTAATTCACGAGGGTACAGTTTCTTCTTCCAGCCAACGAAAGATGTTCCAGAATAAATAGTATCGGATGATGATATCCGAATAGCTGTATTAGCATATATCGAAGTTACTTCAAATGCTTCGATGCGAGGAAAGTTTCAGCGGATGGATAACAAGTCAAAGTTTAATCAGACGAATTGTAAAATCGTCCAAGTTCCTTGCACATCGTTCTTCTATTTGGATATACATTGCACGCAGGTAACCTACGATGCATACAATTCTGCTGCTTCTGCTACGTCAACTGGAAAATGATGGAAATATCCCTCGAGAGATTTTATATAAAGTCCACATTTCAGAAAAAATATGATTAAACCATTTTCGTATTTGACATTTGAAATATCAATATTACTGATCCATATCCTTTCAGTGGTGATTTTAAACGATGAGATATTTTATTATTAAGAACCTCTATTTTCAATGTTTATAATTGTTTCAAGTTAATTTTCTATGGAAAGAATTATTCATTTGACGAATAATTAATTTCGTACTGTGGCTCCAATATTCCATTTTCAAACATTATTTTTTTCTCCATCATATATCTGTTTCATTACGCGTACATTAATGAATTTGTATAATATTCGGACCTCAACATCGATGAAAGATTTTTTATAAACTTTTAAATTTACTGTAATAATTTATAGCTAGGTATATTTTACAATTTTAATTAGTTCTTGGGGGATTTGGAATATCTCCCTGTCTCTCGGTAACGATTGACGTGAATTCACTGGGATGCCAGATTTTGGTCCAGGGGTTGTGGTTTGGTCTTCCTCTATCGAGGACGAGAGTAACGTCTCATAGGTGTATACATCTCACGACCCTTACAGCTAGCTTGTGCGAGGCGTTTTCAGAATTCAGGGGATCATCTAAAAAGTTCACGTCGCAGTTCATCGTGGTCGTGTCTATCTATACAACCCACAAAATATCTTGGAGAGAGAAATCGAAACACTTCGTTTATCATTGCATTCATTGCATCAGCTTTTAAAATTCAAATTTATTACATTTTCTAATCGAATGCATTTCTACCTTGAACTTTTTGTATCACTGCCACTTTTACAAATTTTATTTATAAATTGTTAACGTTACATTTCCACCTAAGATATTGGCACTCATTTTTTAACGAATAATTATTATATTCGCAAATAAAACTTTTCTTTGACAATTCTCGATTCCAAGAACTTCGTAACAGTTAATAATGCCTTTAAATAATAAAAGTAGGTTATAGATTTCGAATTTCAATAACGTTTGAAATACAAAGATCTCCGTTCTTAAACTAATCGGATCTCTGCATAATGTAAATATTTATGTTCTATGGTTAATCGAATGCAAAAATATTATACATCATACTCGACGACATCTACTGTCACATTCACGATGGACTGTAAGTTTATAAATCCGAGTATATTTAGTTTCAAATCTGGGACAATCTCGTTAGAGGAACGAAATGTTCTGTAATTTCATAAACTATAAAAGTCTGGTTTAAAACAGACAATTGACATTCTCTTCAAACACCTATCGTTAATCGATTCAAGCTATTTCATATACAATCTCGTTCCTCTAAGTGTCACAAGTGTTCCAAATTGTACATTTAAATGATTGAAAATTGTACGTGAAAAACGGGGAATATCCACCAATACATATTTCTGTAAACTGAACATTGAAGTTTGAAATTGTTAAAGAGTTGATACTTAAGAAAATTATAGAAACCAAAATATTATTGACAGTTGTGGTAGTACCAGTCCAATGACATACCTATAAATATCAATACACACTAATTCCCAAATATTGAGTCGAAGAATCAAACAAGTATCGAAACAAGTTGTAATTATTATTTATGTTGATACAATTCAAACATCATATATTATAAAAACTTCAACAATTGGTTATTTAGTCACTATCAGACAGAGATTTAATTTTTAGATCTAATTGCAAGTAGGAAAAAGTCACGACCCGAATTAATTTCATAATAATTGTTTAATGGTTAAATAGTTAAGTAACTTTTAATAGTTCGGAAGAGGAATAGTTCCTTAAGTGTACAGAAAATGTTGGACTAATTAAATACTCACTACACAAGATGAAACATTTTCACTAATTTACAAACGTTCTATTCCCAAATCGTTCAAACGTTATATTCCAATCTAAGAACGTTGTAAATTCGTGTGCAAATTCGACATGGAAAGAAAACCACTTTCTATTATTATGGAATTATTCCAAATATTCCGTGAATACAAAACTTTGTCCATAACGTGTAGCTGGTTCGGCAAGTTTTCAGTGTTCCGTTACCAGTGGATTTTAAGGTACGAATTCAGTAACACGGGAGAGTCTATGTAAAAAATAAAACACGATTTCAGTATAAAATCACACTGCGGTTTCATAGGTAAGTTTTAATTAAGGGTGATCCAATAGTTTAACTATTGGAGAGGGAAGCAATGACGCGCGAGCTTGAATACAGTTGAAGCACACGTGAGGAGAGTTTCACTATTAATCAACTATTTCTCTAGCGACTTCTCGCCAATATCCGCGTGTTTTTTTGAAACTGGAAACAATTATAATCGGTAAACTTTGGCCGAATGTTTGATTGAATTAGTTTGCACAAAGGAACTCTGTTCAAATCAGAGAAAAATAAATACGATTTTCGTTAAACGGAAAATTATAAAATTAACGAAGACAAGTTTATTTCCTTTTTACAATTTCGTTATTATGTTATTGTGTTATTAAAGAGAATTACCTAAGAAAGTTAAATAAAGTTCTGTATGTTGTTTAATAAAAAAAAGTTAACCATTCTTTTTTCCAATTAAAACAGTACTAAAGTGATGGGTCCGAAATATTATTTTTAATATTAGAAAACATAATATTACAAAACGTTGCTTTCTTAACACAAATAAATAGAATAGAAATTTAGATGATTCGCATAATAGTCTTAAGAATTTGAGCGTTTATTTTAGTGCAGAAGTAAAACTTTTTCTTGTTGCGTTGGTTTAAAACATTAGGTTTTGCATTCTTTGAAAATATAAGAGCAGTGATTAGGAGATTTGTTTTCATAATGTAAACAGAATATTGTGAAAATGTAAGTGTAGTTAGTGATTAGGAGATTTGATTTCATAATGTAAACAGGGTATTTTGAAAATATAAGAGCAGTTAGTGATTAGGAGATTTGTTTTGGTAATATAAATAGAATATTGCACAGTATGTGTGAAGAAAACGCGTCAATGCAATGGTAAGTAGAAAATTTTTTTCGTTTAAAACGCAGGTGAATATTGCACTCAAGTGGAGTTTTACAGTCATAAATGCAGGTCAAGACTGGAATGACTTACGACGCACATAAACTACTTCTAACGAGGTATTATTGCTGGAAAGGGTCGACGTTGACTTCAGGATAGTGACTAGATGGATTCCTGTATAAGGCAATATACATAATAACATACCTTCGCCAACGCGTCTAATGGCAGATGATAATGAAGTAGAAATGCAAAAAGAACGATCGATTTTCTAAACAGGAATAACGAATGATAGAAAGTGTCAGAGGATGTTATCTCTCTTTGTGAAATCTAAATGAAAGAAATATAACTTACACATTATGTGTGTTATATTTAATGGAACAACAAATATTTTCATTACTTCGTGTTGAATTTTTATATTTCGTTTCGATTGTGACTCTTCGGGACTTCATTTTTGGGGACATTAATAGATACATCCTGACAAAGAGAACACTTGGATGTCACACTGCTAACTGTGTAGATCTCACCAGGTCTATAAACCTGGGAAGATAAATGCTTCGAAACACGAATTGTTGTCTACAACTGAAAATGTCTGCGTCTGTTGAGTGGATGTCACAGAACGTAAACTTTCTTGAGAGTTATTCGAAAATAATTTTGTGGCAACATTGACTCGTTGAAAAGTGATCGCACTACGTGTAATGCTTTCCACGAAAGAATATTAATTTTAAGTGGATACAAATAGACTCAGAGAATTATGAATTCATAAAGGTAAATGATTTAATTAATTTATAAGGAACTGTAGAAATGATTAAAAGCAATTAAAAGTCAATATTAAATTAAAAAATATAGAACGTTATAATACAGAATTGTTAATCATATTATTAGTCGGAAGCTCCATACCAGTGAAAGGTAACTTACGTTAAATTACACTTTTTAACAAATTTAAAGACACGAAACACGTCTGATTTTTTCTTTCCATTTATATTTATATTTACACCCACATGAAAAATGGAAGCTTTCGAATGCTTCAAAAAACTGGAAGAATTTCAAATATCACTTAAAAATGTACATTGCGCAATTTAGACACTCCCTTCGATGTTTCTTGTAAACAAAGGTCGTCGCTATCCTTTCACTATGATTTTACAAGAGAAACAATCGATGAGCGATCGGATCGGACCATTGTGAAGCATTACTAAAATTTTATCTGATTGATCCTTCCATAGTGTCCACGTACACCCACGCAACTCCCTTGATGCAGGTGCATCGTATTGAGATTTTGTTAACATTGTTAACCTTTATATGAATTTCCATTCGATGGAGTAAGCTGATATTAATAACAAGCGAGCCAATAAACTGCGCGAGAACTTGTGAGTTTGAAAAAAAATGAAAACAATGGAAAACAGAGAACTATTGATAACGCTAATTATTAACTGCAAACAACGAAACAGTAAATGAACAACAAGAAATTTACAAAAACCGTACAGAGAGTTAAGGATTGGTTATAAATGAGTTGTATTCACTCAGTTCGTTGATGCGAGAAATTTGTTTTCCATTCACTTGTTGCCAATCGATTATCTCGTGTGACATCAACTGCTGCTGACACAGGATCAATATTCTTCACCAATTTGGATGATTATGCAATTTTTTAAAGTGTATCGTACACAATTCTGCACATTCCAAATCATATTTTTTGTTTTACATGTTTCCAGCCACGGGAAGCAATATTCAATGAAAAAGAAGTATTTATTAATGTTTCGATCAATTATTATCAAGTATGAAAGTAACGAGATTGATTGATTATACTGACCAACACTCGGTGCAACAACGATGCAATATACAATGCTCTATTGTAATATGTTGTAATGTATCGACCATTATTTTGAAGTAAATAATTACAGAAAAGCAAGGAAGGTAATTTCAATGATAAACAAGCTAAAAGTATATTTCTTTAGTTTATATGTGCAGTTTATAAACAAATTTTCGACCCATTTTCTTGCAATTAAACATTACGTATACTATATATCCTGAAAGTATCGAAATTCGTGCAGTAATTGTAATAATCGAATCTCGTGTACATAATGTATCTCTATTAGTTTATTTTCACATTCATCTACAGTCATCATACTTTAGCAACCATACTTTCTACTCGTCGATACTTGTCACTGCAATGAAACAAACGACTGTCATGCAATCGTTGAAGTTGCACTTATCGGGATTCGCTACTAGCCATTCGGTAAGAATGATTTGTGCTGAAACACTACATGGTGCTACTACACAATGCGATATAAGTGCTCAGTATCATTATGTCACCGGAGAGATAATAGAGCAAGTCAAACATTTGAGGATATCTTCTACGTGACTAACTTATAGGGTGTCCCAATCATCACCGGTCGATTTTCTTTTTGAATAAAACTCAAACAGTTTATTTAAAAGTAGAAACTTGGGAGTTAATAATGGGATAAGATATCTTCCAAATTGCCGCCTAGGCTTCTTTTACAGACCAACAATCTTTTCAATTAATTTCTCATCTGTCTAGACGATATGTGTCAAGTTTCAGGTTAACCGGTTTGATGTATTAAAAATAATATTTCGGACGCATCATTTTAGTACTGTTTTAATTGAAAAAAAGAAAGTGGTTTACTTTTTTTTTACTAAAGAACATACAGAACTTTATTTAACTTTTCTTTAATAACATAATAACGAAATTCTACGAGAGCCAAGTATCATTATCGATAAACCGATTCTGTTCAATATCGAGTCTGGTCTTCGTATAAGAACACAGAGCATAAATATAAAGATTCGTTGAAATCTCTTCAACCGTTTAGACTCAAATATAATGGTAAATGAAAAACGTAGCCTCGTTCGTGCAGTTGCTTCCATTAAACGAACATTTGCAAATAATCGGTGATCTCGATAAACTGCTGGAAATATTTTGCAACGTGTATAAAGAAATATTCTCGAAGGAGTATTTTTCCGCGTGGAGTAACGTCGCAAAGTGAAAGAAGAAAGCTAGGCTCGGCGAATCAATACTGTGTCCAATTCATCTAGCTTTTGAATTCAAAGCAAGTTCCTCGTACAACTTCGATTTCGATCCGGCCGAAGAGTTTCAACTGCAGGTAAACCGTCGCGCACCGCTGCCATTTTGAATTTCTCTCGTAATCGTTCTTTGGAACCTTAAAGTAAACAAAGGAGGCTCCAGGGGTGGGTAAGGCGGTATAAGTTTCTCTCGTGACGTCACGCAGCTGTATATATTCACCCTCGCCTGGCTTTTTTTTCACAAGTAGAAGAACAAGGAGCGTTTCGCGAGTTGAACTCTCTAGTGTTCACCCCTCCCTCTCTCTCTACCCTAACCTGTACGAAGGAAGGTCGGCAAAAATCGAAGCGTTTCCTCTGTAATTAAAGAACGGTTTAAACAGTTGAGTGGTCTTTATGGAGGGGAAACGAGAACACCGGAGGTTTGAACTTCCGCGGCAGTTCGCGTCGAGCAGAATCTATCATGTGCAGGTACGGCGGCGTACTCTCAAGTATGCAACTAATTAAATTCCCCGGGTACGTATGTCGTGTGTCGTACTTAAGTAAAACGTGTACCGGCGCAGTAGCTGTGTGTACACCCTGCAAGAACTTGTTCGGAACAAGCGTCGCTAGTTATTCGTTTGCGCGACGACTAGCTTTGTCGTTTCTCATACACGCGGACCTCTCGTATCGGCTGCACCGACACAATTCCACCCAATCTCTCCCCCTTGGTGCACGAAACACACGGAGGACGTGTCGAAGGTCAAATGCAAACCAACCAGCTCTGGAATTTCTCTCAACAATTTCAATTCTCGGAGTTAAAACCGTTGGACTTGTTTCCCGCGAAACCGGACACTTTTCGGGGAACGTTTCGGATTTTGTTCTGGGAAACTTGACTACTTAATAATCTACAATGATCTTTTTCACGGGTTCCAAAGAATTTTTCAATAGTTTTCAAATTGCTCGATTTGCCGCTGTTCGAAAGATCATGT
This sequence comes from Ptiloglossa arizonensis, assembly GCF_051014685.1. Taxonomy (NCBI): domain Eukaryota; kingdom Metazoa; phylum Arthropoda; class Insecta; order Hymenoptera; family Colletidae; genus Ptiloglossa; species Ptiloglossa arizonensis. Next base: position 4,870,340 of record NC_135049.1, read on the forward strand.
TAATTGTTCTCGAGAAATCCAAACGATTTTTCTTTGGGAAATAAATATTGAAAGTTTTCAAAGAATTCTTCAATATTTTTTAAATTGTTCGTTTTATCAATAGTTTGCAAGATGACGTTCGTTTTTTTTTCAGTTAATCGTAATTAGTGAGATTGTAAGAGAAATCATCATTTCTTGCAATTATTTTAAATAAATGAGATTTTTTAATTGCAGAGGTGAATTAAAATGTGGGTAGAAACGTGTAGTTATATTTGTCCTTTTTACTGACTAAACTTTCAAAAATATCGATACTCGTAAACTGACAATATGGAAGCTAATTGAAATTAATTCCGAATGTTTGTATATACACCCTTACTTGATAATATTTTTTATCATACGACTGGCATAATACATCTTTATTCTACTAAAATAATGTAGTTGAGTTTTCAAACTTATATCTATTTTAGCGAAAACAATAGAATTATATATTTACACGGTTTGTTTCGCTGCCGAAAGAATGTATTTTAAATAAATTAAAACATTTTTTCTCAAAGGTCTTCCATGTTGTACTATTTTTAACAAGTGCGGTTATTTTTGCGACAAATCGTGTACACTTAGGTATATTATTAACTCCATAGAAATAATAATCAAACATTTCCTTTTTTATCATACGTACATGTAACAAGTCATCGAATACTTTTGGGCGGTCCATACTCCAGTTTGATTTTTGCACAGTAGGTTCATGCTAGGTAAATAAAATTATAAGAACTGGGCCAACCTTTTAGCTCTAAAACTATTCTGATTGAGCTATCGATACGTAGTATCGTTCTGCTGATAGCATTGAAACAATAATCAAAAATTTAGCGATAATCAAGCCCTGACGAGGTGATCTTACGCATACTTGTTTTACTTTTCGAATTATAGATATTTTTGTATTTTAATCATTCTCGTTATAAACAGAACTTGCATAAACTCCTCGTAAAAGATTTTTCTCAAAGAAAGTGCTTGAAGCAACTATTCTAAACCTCAATAAAAGCTTCGAAATGCCTTTTTATTGATTCTTTATACGCTCGAAAATTGATAATCTTGGCAACCTTCTTCAATACGTTGACCAAGTACAGTAATCCCTGTGTAACCGAAACGAAATTGAATCCTCAGAGTTTTAGTTATCCGAGGAAGATCGAGTTTCCGTTCCAGGAATCGACCCTTTTTTTATCCCTGGCTGAGGTTGAGCCACGCACAGACCTTCTGACGAGGCGAGGGAACGGGTACAGTGAGAGCGAGAGAGATAGAACAACAGCGAGCGAGTCTCGGGTTACCTACGTTGAACCGAGAGTTCTAAGATACGCATTCGAAATTTTTTATTGTGTCTTAGTTCTCGAAAAAATCGAATATTTAACATATCCAAACTTATTCATGTTGGTTACAATTTGACATACACGAAATCTGAGTGTTTCAGGAACAATTGAATAGCACATCAATATTTGAATAGCACATAATGAAATAAAGTCGAGATCGATAAAACAAAATATTGTTAAATATTTAAAATTTAATTGATAATTAATAATTGTATCGCGAAGGAAACTGCCGAATTGAATACTTAGTGCTAAAAACTGGAAATAATTGTTTTCTGAGGCGTTGTTACTTTGTCCTGAATTGTTTGTGAATTCCTTAAGTGTACGATCCGGCAACCTTGCCTTGGGTACAATTAGACGTTCGTGACGACCCCTATATGTAGAAATTCCTATTAATAATGACCACGAGAAACGGTTCAAGTTAATCGCCATATAGCGTTAGCAATTGTAATACACGACTTTACATATTTAAAAGCTCGGATAAAATTAAATAAGATTTTTTAAAGGTTGATCATAATAATAATATAAAATTTGAAACTGAATTAACAAAATTGAAAATAAGCACATCGAGAAAACCGTGGTAGCTTTAACGGGTCGAAAGTGTGGTTAATTACATTCAGAATGAATGACTTCCTGTAAACTCATTAGTACATTAAAAATTATGCAGTTGTGAAGTAATATATACAACACTGGCAAACATGGCCTTTGACAAGATTTGCAAATTAATTCCTCTATATGGTGAAGTAATTTGCTTAATGAACCTGTGGGACCAGATTTGAGCAAATACCTATCTAGCGACATTATTTACAGGTTAAAATTTAAAATGCAAACTAAAAAAAATCTAATAACCGGTACTTTGTCTGTTTAAATATTTACTATATACCCTTTAAGGACACTGGCGTATATACTACAGCTCAAAAGTATTTGATAATTTGATAATTTGATAAAAAAGTAAACATTTGATTATTATTCGTCAGGAGTTAATAACATATATAATTTTACTGTTCTCATAGAAGCAAATACGTCTAATAAAAATATATTTAAATTGAAAAATGCAACTAGTATAAAGAAATTAAATTCTTCTGAGCGATAGAATAGATTTATAATTAATTTTTAAGCTATTTGAATTATTTCAGTATGGAAGTAATCACTAAAATGGCGGAGGAAAAGTTCACTCTAAAGGTGAAATGTTCCGCAGAAATTGAACACATAATATCCTTTTACAGCTCCGTATCATACCGTCCACATATCTTCTTTAAGATCTTGCCATTTAATGCAGAATCGATACTTATTGGTGGACCACGTATGAGTCTGGATTTTAGTACGAAGCTAGATATAATTTATTTGATAATAACACCAGATAGAAGAGAGGATCTGGATCTTCATGCGCAATAAATATATCTTACTACTATATTTATAAAAATTGTTAATTTTGATGAAGAATCAGTGTTAAATTATAAAGTTAGTGTTTCTACGACTGTGTTGTATTTCTCTGTTACTTATACTTACATAAACTTATCGCTGCTCAAGTAGAATAAAATAATGAATTGAGAAGAAAGCTTTTTGTTGTACATTGCATACTTAAATCCTATTTTATTCATTGGAAAGTTTTGTGACTTACATGTCGCTGTTAGTAAACATTAAATGCTTGTATATATTTGTTATGAAATCTTAGAGGATATTGTAATACATACTGTCTCGTTATATGCGACAGTGTCCTAATAAGTCCAGATGTATACTTTATTTGCCTTTGTTTCCGAGTTGTAACGAGTTTTGCGTTCTAGCAGCTTGGACCTGGTTGCCTACACAAGAGGTATCCAAAATAATCACCTTGCATCTCGAATCAAACCTATAAACCGCTTATCACTGATCTCCTTATCCTTTCGACGCATCCAGGTGTTACTCGGATTTGCTGGAAACCTTGTTCAATTATCTGATGGCGTATTCCAATATTATTCTTGATCTAATTCTTGATCTAATTCTGGGTCACGAATCTCATTATTACTAAACACTCATTTCCAAAAGTGAAAACGTTAATATACACTACATTCGGTTAACTTTCAGAAAGAAACTGAAAGTCATACTTACAATTATCTTGTTAAACGTATACAGAGATAAAGAAAAAGAATATAAAAATTGTAGACAATTAAGAGTCACTGTTAGTGTACTCTGTTGTAACACTGTCTTTAATTTCGCGCCTCAGATAATTCTATGCCATTCGCTACCCATTGATAAATATTCATATTTGCAAATCATACATACCGAGTTACGAATTGGCGCTTATGCCATTTATGGAGAAAAGAGAAGAGGAGAAAAGTAGAAGTGGAGAAGAATATTGAATCGAAATGATGGATTTAGTTGGTCAAATTAATATTAATGGGTAGAAATTGGTAGAAAAATAAATAACTCTATCATTAATTTCAAGAAGAGTCCTTCGATACTAAAATTTGAAAGCTTAGCAATTTATTTGATTATACCGACTGCACTGACCGACTGAGCGGTTATAAGTATCTGCAGCGCCAAAAGGTTTAAAGACGGAGAACACGAACTCTCAACCGCAATTAAGAGTAATTATGTATCATAAAAAGAATGAAACTTCCATTCTCCTTGTTAATTTATCCAAAATGTGTTTATACACAATTATATTTTATTAGCTTGTTAACGCTTCAGTATTCTGGCTAAAAATAAGAACAGAATTGCTCTGCTAGGATCTGCCTAACCTCAAAAGTAATTTAAGTAAATGCAAAAAATTACATATGCTCCTTTCGTTGTACGTTGAAATGTTTCGACTAGTATAGTGTTCCTAGAAACATATTAAAGAAAAGACATACACATCTAATTTTACAATAGAATCTGGTATCTTATTATTAATATTATACTTGAGAATATTTTTTTTTTGTTGAGCGCCGATTTTATTTTTTAGACAATTATGTTGATACTATGATAAAGTAAATGAAACGAGTAATTAAAAGTAAAGTTAGGGAATTAAAATTAAATTTGTTTCCTATCATTCCCGCACTTGTATAACAATAATTTGTTAAATATTTACGAATACGAATCCAATAATACATTTAAAATGTTAATGCGTAAAAATACTTTAAAGTAAATGAATAATATTATATAAATAATTAACAAATGCGAATAGTACATTTGCAGTAAAATTGAATGTAGTACAAGTTTCAACTATATCTACTTTAATAGGAGGAAATCCTGCCAGGGCTCTTCCGAGGTCAGATAAACCCTTTGTATCTTTACATTGCCTCTTTACTCCTTGATACACATGGTACACTGGTTCAGAGAATACTAACAATTTGTTGACAAATGTACAGTATATTGCCTGAGGGGCATATAAAACGCAGTTTCTGCATTAAGCATTATACCATTTAGATGCAAAGCAATGTATGTCGACTAAAATATGTTGAACTTCATTGGATTACTCTAGATTCAACATGAAACATTTAATATAATCACTATTAGTATAGTATAATTTTTGTTTTCCTTGACTTTATTTTTCGGCTCATAAAGCACACGATATTTATAATGCAGTCCCTCTAAACTCTCAAGCGCTGTCCCAAACGTTATAGTCACAATTAGTAAATCCGACTATAAGTCACGCTAGAGTTCAACTATAACACGGTGATCTCGTTAAAGAATTCACGCCCTGTTTGGAGCCTCCAGGAACATGTCAAGCATCGCATCGAGCTGTTACTCGTGTTACGTCATTTCGGAGAATTTCGAAAACCAATGGACCCTTCATCACCCGAAACGTTTCATAAATATCGTTATTGGTGCGCAGTAATTCGAATGTCGTACGCAGGAGCCGTACGTTTCCTCTCTGTACAGCCATTTCCGTTCCAGCGCTAGGTCCTTCTCTCGCCCTTTTTCCTATTCGCTCGTTTGCTCCTCCAATCTCTCCCCGCTCTACCCGGTTACCCTCAGTCATCTCTTTTGCCTTATCCCATACCCTCGACCCTTCCGCGCTCTTTCCTCGAGCTTCCGCCCTTTTCACACTTTTCTTTCCGCTATTTTTACGAGCTTCGAAAATTGCTCGGTTCTCCCGGTGTAGGAGGACTCATTTTTCGAGGACGGTCGAGCGAAACAAGCTTCAAAATACGACTACTTCTGCGCGGGTTTCCTCTTCCGACGGATTTGTCGATGTACTAGAAACGTTGAAACGCGGATACCATTTTTCACCGTAAATATTTCTGGAACACGATACTTCATTCTAATCGCAGCGTTTAAACGATCGTTGATCTTCCATGATTACGGAATTTCGTTCGGTTAATGAACGTACTCTCAAAGCAGTAACGTCGTTCCAAGTACGTAATAATCTAGCGAGTAACTTTAACATGTATCGTTTATTTCATCGTAAACGTTTCGACCATAATGAGCCCTCTCCGATACAATCGAACAAAAACAGATGCAATGTTAACCCGTAGTATGAAAGTATATGTGGGCAAAAGGAACGTTTTGGTACGTAATTAATTAATATTTATAGATAACGGAGTACGAAAATTTACGCGAAACCAAAATCGTCAGCAGTAATACCCGTTGACTATATTTTTAAAAATATTTACGGTAGATCAATAACCTAACGATTATGTACACAGTTGTAGTACTAATAAAATTCTTTTTATTTCTCATTTTCTTTTGTATTTTGTACTATTTATTTTCAATTATCTCGGTAACTGCATTCTTCGTGTATTTTTCATCTTCTTTTACAAACGCATTGAATTTTTTTAATTTAATAATAGTCGATAAATAATACCGCTCGATTTCTAGTGTGCTTATTACTTTAACGGTAAAAATAACAACAACAATAATGCATAATAATATATCATATACAATTATAATGCATAATTTAAGAGTCCACTCTTATTTGTTTAGAAACTTTACAAAATTTATATAGTACGTCTGGAAGCCTCTAGAAAACCGCTAGAACCTCTAAAACTTCTTTCCACGTTTTAAATAAGTAAACAGTCTTTCGTGTAGAACTCGATGAAATATTTAATCGTGTCTAGTCTGATTTTCACGGATACGTCTGAGTAGCGGATCTACGAGCAACCTAAAATAAAATATCAAATTTTATAAAAAACAAGTATTTAGAGTAACACTCATAGTAAAAATCTACTTTCGGGTTCACATGGAATATTTTAAGGACGTTGGTAGCGATTTATTTCTAGAATTGACCTTTTGTATCTCGGGTTCAAAGCCACGTGTAAACAATCTGATGAGAACTGCGAACGTGATACATTAAGAGTGAGTGCGATAACGAACGAGTTACTCGCATTACAGCCGCTCGGTCGTCGAACTTCAAAGTGACCACTTGTGTATCAAGGTGCCATTAGTGCAAACTAAAAACATATTTTTCACTGTTTCTTCACGAGAATATTAACCACGGATTGACAAGATTGCCTCCATGAAAATGAGACCAAAGACGAACGTATTCGAACTATTTCTTCTTACGCGTTTTACGATACAGGGTGTCCCAATTATCACCAGTCGATTTACTTTTTGAATAAAACCAAAACGGTTCAAGTGATATTGCTACACACGATGTACTTTTCCACGATTAATTTCCCATTTGTGTACACGACACACGTCAAGTTTCAGATTAATCGGTTCGACGTTTTAAAAATAGCGCGAAATTCAAATCGATCGTGGATGATCGGGACACCCTGTACAAATTATTGAAACGTTAATAATATTCTCACGAAGATACAATGAAAATTATAAAAGTTGTTTGCACTAACACCAGTCGACGATCGCTCGACTCGAGAAACGTGAACAGCGATGATCCGTTACGTTTTATAGAGGGACAAACGCGATACTTTATCGAGGCTTTACTAGAGTATCCTAATATAATTAAGAATATAGTATAAAATAACAAAGCAGCCTAGCTCCTATCGTAAACTCGCGTCCATTATATGTGTTTCATATAGATTATTTTTTGCATACCTTAAGTCGTTCGGTAAGCTGTGCTCATGGTATTCCACGGTTGCATAAATGGCTACCGCTACGGATGGGGCAGACATTGGTGTCGGTTGTAAATTCAACAGAGGTGTCCGGTCGCAAGAAATCCGTGAGGTAGAGAACCGTGCCTGCGCTACCAAAAGAGGATGAACGAAAGCGAAATCTGCTCGTAATGGCGAGCTGGTTATCGGTGGTGCGAGTTTAGTCGCGCTACGATCGTATATAACAACGCGAAGCAGGACAAATGGTTCTCTGCGCTGGTCATCGGGAAATCCGCATTACACCTTCCAACTTTTTATCGTATCGGATGTACGGCTGTATTAGGCTGCGAATGAAATATTATGGTCAATTCGATGCTTAGGAAAGGCCGGTATACCAGCTTGCCTATAAATTATTGCCTTCCTTCTCGCCGTTATACAGATAGGACAAAACCTACGAAACGTTCATTTACGAAATTCTTAGAATAAACCTGATTGTAACTTACGATGAAACTAGATACTCGTTTCTCTTCGTGGATCTGAGAATACTAGGTTGTTCGATAAGTTTTGTCGTTTTCTCCATTGTAAAAAATATACTATGACACTTCGACTTTGAACAAGTGTAAATATAGGAACAAGTCGACCGATCTGCACGAAACTTTACACATGTTCATCAAATGGTAGTACCATTTTTAAGAAAATAAAACGACGAACCTAGTAGCTCCATTTCTTATCGAACGACGAAACTTATCGAACAACTTGTTACATATATCTAGAAGATCGTATTATTCGTGGTTTTTCCACTTGTTTATGAAGTATCAGTTGATTCTATCGTTTGCTCCACTACTCTCAGACCTATCCTTTGAGTATCTTTTTCAAATTTTCAATTTATTGATTACAATTTACAACAGTGATTTTTTACTGCTCACGTGTTGGATAGATTTGTCGTTTCCGGTTTACTCGAACAACCATGTCCAAATAAAATGCAACTAACCAAATCCATTTTCCCAAAAGTCTCCTTGCAAAATGACACAATGGCACAATTTTATTTTTCAAACTCGTTGAAATTTCTCGCAGATGTTGTGAAATTCTCCATCGACAAATGGCACACGGTATCGTTAAATAAAGTCCAACGTAAGGAAAGAAGGCACGCGCGCGTGTTAAAATTCGATATCTCGGGCAATAATATTTTTCTCAACGGACAACTACCCCCAAATCTTGATGTATTTCTCCTTTAACAAGATGCTTCAAGCCTGGTTTCCGGCAGCTTACCAGTTTTCTGGTTATTTCCTGCATCGAGGATAAGTTCCTGTTCGTATATGATCTTCCTTCGATAGCTGGGACGGCGAAAGCGCCATGCAGAAAGGAGGGTGATGCATACCAAGAATGCAGCTCAGTGTACACAGATTCGTGCGGAAAACCACGAGAACGGATGAAAGCTTTCGGAGCGAAACGCGACGTTTGTTGTCAAAGAAGGAACCTCCTCTTTCTCCGGCGTTTTCTCCTCTTTTCTAATGCACGGGACGTTCATGGAGGTACCGGGCACAATAAAAGCTTCGAGATTCCCGAGCTTTCGGGCGAGTAGACAAATTTCGCTATGGAAAATTGTGAATGTCTCGAATCGTTGCTCAACAATCGGTCTGCTTCGAAACCTGCGCGAAATTTTGGCTTTTGCACGCGTCGTGTCGCTCGTGTGCCGCGCGCGACATCTGTGGCGAGTACCGTTAACCCATTTCGAATTTATTTTTCCACGTCCCCGGGATATTCCTCGTGACAGAATTTCTCGGTTCTCGCAGCTGCTGGAACATGGATTTTCGATACAAATCTCTTATTCCAACTCGATACGTAACGCGAACTTGCGTCATCAGATCCTTTTCAAATGGTCGCGCCACGTCGTCGATTAGATTAACAAGGGAATCATAGCACGAGGAATCTCGTGAAATTCTCTAAAGGCGAATCCAGAGATCGAGCATGTTCTCGTGCATATTTCTAGATACTGTTAAATACAATTCGAAGCTTCGAAGTATTCAAGTGCAATCTACGATAATTATAGAATATCCCAATCTTCATCGGTCGATTCACTTTTTGAATAAAACTTAAACAGTTCGAGTAATCTTGACATTTGTTTCTTTTATTTAAAAGTAGAAACTTGGGAGTTAATAACGGAACAAGGTACATTCCAAATAGCCGGTCGTATACTTTTCCACAATTAATTTCCCATCTGTGTAGATGACATATGTGAAGTTTCAGGGTAATCGGTTCGACGTTTTAAAAATAGCGGGAAATTCAAATCGTTATATAGAAACTGTATAACGTTTCTTGGTAGTGTAGAGTTTACAAGAACCCAAATTTAAAGTAATGATTTATACTTACTATTTTATTCTACAATGATTGTAAATACGATATATTATTTATGAGACTTTATTATTTACATTTAACGAGTGACGATTTCTGATCTCTGACGCATACATGTACATATTCTAGTTAGATTCTATTTTTATCGTTTTCTTCAATTCTATTAGGATACGTTACGGTAGGATACAACAATACACGTTTAACATTGTAATTTGCACTTTTGCAACCTTCATTTTAGCATCGATGATTGCAGAATGAATTCCAAGTGCAAATGGTAATTATTTAATTCCAAATTAATGATTCCGACGAAATTTTCGCGGCATGAATTTCGATGCATTGACGCCAAGTTTGCTGACTTTTCTATGAAGCTATTTCTCATCGAAACGTCGAGGTGAACTTTAATATTGGAACTAGCCGAAGATTTGGTCTAATTGACGGGGACGTTGGGTCTGGATTAGGGAAGAAATGTTTCGATGGAAACATTTGTTATTCATTCAGGAAGTCTGGATGCTTTACTCAAAGCGAGTCAGAGAGTAGGAAACTTCGTGTGTCAATAGGCACGTGCATTATTCACATAGTGAAATGAGGGTGCTTCGCTCTGGGAAAGCGAGTTCGATGCTTAGCGTCGCTTACTGTGTGCGGGATCGTACCTCGCTTTCGAATAGCTGAGTTACCGTTTGAAGTGTGCGCTTGCTTTGTGGTCACAGTTGAACACCTAGAAAGACTCTCGCAAATATTTAATAAGTACGATTGTTGTTCGTTTGCAATTTCTACGTGCACCAATGCTAAAGATGATTGAATTAATGCCACGAATTGCTGGAAAAGGAAGAAGCTACGTGTTACGTTACAACTCGTGAAACATTCTATATCGTTCGTTGCAAAACAACTCTCTCATCTCTCAAGGAAAGGGCCAGTAATAGGAAACGTCAAGTTCGATCAAATTGATACGTGGTTTGGTGTGATTGATCTATATCTATGGTTACTGTACGTGCAATATTAACCGAATATGTTAGTATACATTTACTGATAGTTAAAAAAAAGATTTTTCAATCTATTTCTTATTTTGTATTAATTCTTCACCCGCGAAGACGCATAATTTTAAATAAATTGTAAATAAAATTTCTTAATGAAAAACTTTATTTTTTATTAAAAATTGCAGTGTTACATTTTTTTAACCGGATCGCAAGAAAGATACATTTCCGAGATATTATAGCTGATTTAGGTTTCAGGATGCTTGTAATGTTGACATAGGAAAACATGTCTTCTATCGGATAAGAAATGTCGAGGTAGCTCGTGGTAAACTAACTATGTATATGGTTGGCTCGATCATCTGATTTAAATCACCTAGATTTTCTTTTGTAGGGTCGCTAGTTATTAATAGTTGCATGCATGCGACATGGTTGGAACACGCCAAATATTTTCAAATCTGTAAAACGATCATTCGTGCAACATATCTATGCATACCTATATGATTAGCAACGAAGGCCACGTGAACAGTTCCTGCAATTACTTTTACAGTAACAAGATGGTGTATTGTAATAATAATTCAAACTATACCAACTTCGTGCCGAGATCATTAAATTCAAATTTATTTGATTTACAGTAGGTAAATTATACTTTCTACACTCTTGGGGATTGATTCAAATAATAGTTTCAACATGTAGGAGCAATTTAATAGATAGTAATATTTGAAAAAGATATTTTATCAATGAGAAAAGAATAAAAATGGGGATTAATTGATTTTTCAATTTTTATTGTGAGAATATTTTAGAAGAGTTTAAAGTTCAGTGATTACCAATGTCTGTGTTTTTTAAATTTATCTACGTTTTCATCCAAGTCAAAAATTCAATTAGTGGACAAAAACCTGTAGAAGCCTACTACATTTTCAAGAAGTAATTGTAAAATTTCTTTTGAAATGTTGTACTCTCTCTGATAGCTCTCTTCCATTTGACCACAATAGTATCAATTCAATATTTTTGAGAACGAGTTTCCAGCCTTTTTCAATATTAATACCTTTTGACTAGATTTGCTCTTTTCCTAAAAAAAAAAAATTTTTAATGATACTTCTCCAACTTGATTTCATACGTTAGCAGTCGTGATATTTTATTTTTATTTTAATCACATTTTCCATTTCTAATAACTTCAAATAAACTGTCTACTGACTCTAAATTTTCACTTTTTTACTCGATGTAAGTTATAAAATATTTTACCTCCTCGATAATTGACAATTCTGTAATACAAATAATCACTGGTCTTTTTAAAGCATAAAATTCAAACACTGTCTTTGATTAATTCATTACTAATTGACGATGGTGGCTTAACTCATTATTAATGAAGGCTGAAGTAGACACTTTCCGATTGTGGCGTAACTGCTTGATTAATAGATAACAGTACCTTCTGAAAAGGGTTTGAATTATTTTCGATTATCGCAGAATATAATGTCCTCGTGCTTTTTACAGGATTAACTCGTTTGTCGATAATTTATAGTTTGAATTATTATTGTAAAATACCATCCAATAATGTTAAACTACGTACACGGAAAGTTTGATCGATCGTACGGTAGTTCCTGGTTTAATGTGGAAAAATTAGGACTGTCAGGAAACTTTAATCGAGGCTCGTTCGAGAATTTATTTTTATAAACGGGTGATTCAAAGAGGACAATGAATGAGATACAATACAAGAATGAACGAGATACAGCAATAAGCAAGCCTGAAAAATAATTCCTCTCGTTAGTGGAGTTTTGACCTCGTGTGATCAAAGCTTTAAAGTGATGCTGAGCCCGAATTAATATTTTCTATACATTTCATTATATTTTTACTAGTATAATATACAACGATCGGTGAGAATTTTCCGATGAAAATGAATTCAAATAAGACCTAAATCAAACAATTGACCGAATAAAATTGCATTTGGATTTACTTTCACTGGAAAAACCTTATCAATCCATTGATTATACATTCACGAAGGTATAATAAGAAATAGAACAATTTTTTTACTTGCATGAGTAATTTTCGTCAAGTTTTTGGTATTACATGTAAATAATATTTATAATTAGAATACGTAATAACATATGTTATTATGTTATTATTAAAAACATTCTAACGAATGAATGCTTCTGACTAAGTACACAAATGGTGTCTTCTTTTTGTTATTTATGTTGAAATGTATAAAAACCTTCGTTCAAGATCTTCAATGAAAATTACCTAATGAAATGTAAAAATTGCGGGAGAATAATTAAATAGTAAATTATTATACACGGTACGATAGTGTAAATTTTCTTTCTATCTTAGTTTCTATTTGTAATTGTTAAGTAATTACAGCAATTCTATGTGTTGAAGTACCTCATTTACCAATATAAAAATTATTCGTGAAATTTGTTAACTGAATGTAAAAGATACATTTGTATTGCTATTTTAATTTCAAGCGCATCGATGAAAGAAAAATTGAAGTTAAATAATGTCTTCTCTAAAAAACAATGGAACGTAACGTTGCACCTTTTTCGCAGTAGTAATTAATTCCTCTCGCGTAATTACATTTGTCTTTGGAACAAATAAAAGGTATTTTCTCATTTTTCTCCGTTACCTCCGGCGTTCTTTCCTCTTTGCCTTTTTATGTTCGTTTAAACCTTCGAGTACCTGGCATAATTGCAACGTAGCTTGTAATTTTTCAGAATTTTTCGCTATTGATTTTCGGTTCATCGAAATCATTAAATATTTGTAAATCTTCGATCGCTCGAAAATTCTGATTTTTTTCAAACTCGTTTGGAGAAGATTTGTTTGTACATTCATCCAATAATTATTTTTTCAGATCGACTTTCGGTTCTTGAGGGTTAGATCACGCCTAAAAGAATAGCCTAATAGCAATAATGGTTTTTTAAATAAAGTTAAAAATAACATAAATGGTTTGTTATACTGTACCAAATTGCGACAATTACATATTTTGGTTGAAATGTAATATAAGTGTAAATATAATTTAGGAGTGTGAGATTTTTGACACTGACTTAAACAAAAAATTTCATCTAAACTGAAGACAAAGACCAGTTAAGTCTACAATATAGTGAATTACAAGTTCATAACAGAAAGCGACAGAAACAACGTAAAATACAAAGGGACTGGAGGTACAGATTAGATTATTGGCATATTCATTGCATCACCAACAAATCCAATTAATGTCCATGCTTCTCGTATCTATTTGATTGATAAATTGGCCGATATCCAATTTGTATTGGCCTACATATCAAAGCTTGTATACTTTTACTATAAATAAACAGTTTCATTATTTTTAATATAATTTCGTCTTTGTACCGAATGTAAACTTAATTTTACTCGTACACGTTAACTTTTTATTCCCATTTTCTTCTTTTTTTTTCTATTTTCTGCATTTCGAACTTTCACGTCTTTCGTTTACAGTTGTTTCGAATAGAGAAAAATTATTTATCGTTTATTTTAACGTAAATAAATTATTAATTGGATATATTCCTTTGGTATCAAATTTTTTTTTTTTACTTTCGTGCGATTTTACTTCGTGCTGTTAAATTACATCAAATTTAATAGCAGATATAATTCTAAACGTTTGATGAAATATTACCACAATTCGGAATAATGTATTACACGGTACATTTATATCGTACATATATTACTTGCATACTTTCCATATTTTTCGTGCATATGTGCATATTTCTCGCACACATATACATATTTTTCATATCTTTCGTAAATATGCATCCGCAGTCTAGTTATTACTTCTGAAACGCATACGAAATACTATGCGTGTATTTTAGAATTTCTAACTGCTATTTAATAAATTCCTCGGTTAAAACGCATCTCGCGTGCATTCTGTATTAAGCTCGTCACTGCATCCACCGCACAGTTCGCCATTTTTCTCTTGAATGTAACAGTTGAACTGCGACTTGAATTCGTGCCAGGCCACAGATTTAGGGGAATTCTCGTCACCCACTTTTGTAACGAGCAATGACGTGTAGCTTTCTATTGTGTGTTGTGTCCTGCAAAACGCCTCTCCGGAAAATTCACATCGTTCCTCCAGATTTTTTCACAGAATTACATTCCCCACTTCAATTTTTCTAAAAGTAATTGCTTATTTCGCGAAACACGTAAATCGATATCCTCGCTAAAGCGCGTTGTTTATCCTGTTAGGGTTTACACAGGCTGAAACATTATGATTTTAATACAATTTGTAATCCTGTTTTCAAAACAGTCACTTTTGTTAGTTAGTAATTCTTAACAACTGAGCTAGGTTCTCAACTGAAAGATTAATAGGTTAATTTTATATCACTTTCTTATGTAATCAATTGTATGAATTATTGAAAGTGGTCCCACTTCACGTTATACGTTACTTGTGGTTTATGCATGACCGTGCACCATCGTCATATTTTAGCCAAGTGATCAGACAGATCTTGAAAGAACGATTTCCTAACAAATGGTTAGATCGTGCAAGAACTATTGTCTGAGACCTCGATTCGTGGAATTTTTATTTCAAAATAATTGTTTATTCAACGATTATTGTCAATGGTGAAATATTTTGTCCACGTGTATAGAATATTTCCGAAACGACAATCTGGTAATCAAATATTACAAACGAAAATTAATAGGCATCGATCGTCGATAAAGTACAATATTAAAAATTGTCACACTTTCCTTTTAATGGCGACGTAAGATATTCTTTATCTGAAATTCTTATTTAAATTTACTTTTCTTCTACAATTTACTTAGAAAATTATTCTTGAATATAGCAAGGATCCTTATTAAGGTGTAAGTTAAACATTAACCTAAATTAGAACCAACAATGAAAGAAAATTTCAACGATAGTCACATAATTGACCAGGAAATATTTTTAATAATGTTTCTTAATAATATTTGGTGCAAGTTATATTTCTCCGTTAAAAGTATTAAACCATTTAATATGACTACGAAGTAATGTGTCGATCTCAAAAAACAATCCATTAAATGAAAACGCACAATAGATATTGTGAGAACAACAATGCTCCAAAACTGATGTGTATCGAGAACGATGCAATGAACATGAAGCCCTCGAGGCCATTAACATTAAAGTTAAACATGTACGTAGAAACGATTCGAGTATGTCGTGTCTGATGAAAAAATTGAAACAGTGTTAGAACAAAGGAATGAAAATAGAAAATGATGAGATTCTGTGGTAAAATAAGTGGATTAGGATTTCGTGCAACTGAGGTTCCTGGTAGACTAGGTAATCCACATTTTTTACAGGGAAAAAACAGGCACAGAGGAATTACGGCCGTAAATTAAACTTCTTTCTAGGTGAAATAAGACATAACTAGATCCGGAACCATACTTCAAATAATAATATAATTCTCCGAATGAAAGAAATGGATTTAATCACGGTGGGTTGCATCCGTCCAGTAAAATTCAATTTTATTGGGTTGTTCGGAAAGTGATTTCGTTTTCCAAAATGGAGAATATATAATTTAATAAAATGTTTATACATTCTAAGAAAATCGTGTTTCATTTTCACCAAAAAAAACGAAATGACTTTTCGAGCAACCTAATAGTTTCCAATACGTACATGGTGATTCATTTGAATCGATCTATTCAAATATAAAGTTGTTAAGAAGATTGTAAGAACGTTTCAGAGAGAAGTTGAACTGTTTCAAGGCGATATGATCTCAACATCTTTTTTGTAGACAAGGTTATAGAAAATACACGAAATTCGATCTTGTACATTTGCACGTAGCCTCTACAGCTATATTCGTGTGAATGTTTGTAAACAACGATGATGTGTACACTCTGCGCGCGAGAATATTGCGTTTGGAATTATGGCGGGTCCTATTGGTTCAGACACCATCCCCTCAGGCGCGTGCGAGACAGATGTACACACTAACATTTTCGCACCTAACGAGATTGCGCCTGAACAAATGGGACCTGCCATAACTTCAATCTCTTCGCTCACGTACAATAGAATAGCTTTCAAATGATTAATTACATAAGCTTGTTTTATTATATATTGAACGTGATAGGTTCAAAGTTCACTTGTGAAACATGATTTTAATTTTGAAAAAGTATTATGCGAATTACAGAGAAGCTGTACAACGATATCGTGAAAAACAATTAAAAAGACGGTATCCAAACAACTCGAGGCAGAGGATTCTTCAGATATTTTTCAAACGTCGAACCGATTGACCTGAAACCTGACACGTGTCATCTACACAAATGGGAAATTAATCGTGGATAAGTACACGGGCGGCTATTTCGAGGATACCTTGTTGCATTATTAACTCTCAAGTTTGTACTTTTAAATAAGAAACAAATATCAAGATTACTTGAACCATTTGAGTTTTATTCAAAAAGAAAATCGACCGGTGATAATTGGGACATCCTTCATATCTACTGTACATATCAATTAATTTATCTATATCGTTATTTATACGAATCAGATTCATAATTTTTGGGTGGACTATAAACACTAAAAAAATATTTATTCACCTAGTTCCGATAAATACCCCTTTAATATTACACGAGGGAAATCTTAAGAAGACACCATCAACCTCTTGGAGAAGGCCAAACTAATACGAGATATTAACCCAATAAAAAATTCCAATGCTGCCTTTCTCTTATACAATTAGGGGACATCGACAATCAGCAGTGGTATAATCTCTGGTACACCTATGGCGGCACTTCCTACACTTGCCACCAAAGGGACACTGACCACCAACCGTTTCCCACAAGTTCCCAGACCTACTCAGATCGGTATATATACGATTCCTTACCGATCTCCCAACATCCTGACGTATAAGGCAGGGCCTGTTGGGATGCCTTACCGATGAGTCCACTAGCAGGTCTGAGGACGAAACGCGCTCTTCCTTTCTTTTCCTACCTACCTTCTACCTTCGTCACATTTTCAACCCTCCAAACACCCCTCTTGTGATTGCGTAAACGCACGTCTCAGTGAGGGAAAAGATGGTAACAGCCCTCTTTTCCACTTTATCCAATCACTGCGATCGGAAAGAACCACCCTGTCGCCCCTTGAACCCGGAGGAACGTGTGTAATGACCGCCGCGAGTCCCCAAACTTATGACCACTGAAGGTCCCATGTGGCCAGCTAGCGGATGAAGGAAGCGTTCACTTCGTCGCTGCCACCGTAGCTGCCATTGTCGAGTGGAAAAGGGTGGTGGGGGGGAAGATTCCCTCATCCCCTTCTCGAACCGACCTAGCACCAGCCGGAAGAGCCGGGTTCGAGGTCAGTGACCTCGCAACTCTTGCTCTTCCGTTCCTCCGGGTCTTGCCCCCTGGTGGAATTGTGTTAAACTCTAGCAGTAAAAATGACCCAAGAGGAAACTTCCTTGTAATTGCAAAAGAATAGAGGGAGGGTATCCGACCCCCGATGAGAGTCCAAATACAACGAGAGAACTAATTATTCCAGGTCGAACCCCTTGCCAGATGATGATTGCAATTGTGCTCGTGATCTCTGGATCAATACAGTGATAAATGAAAGCTTTCTCTAGACTCATGAAGCGTTCTGCCCTGGAACGATATCCTTGAGTTCATTTTTTCCTCTCTCGAGAACACTGTCCACAAGCAGATCCACTCTGACGAATCTCCATTGTTCTTCTAAATCATCCGATGGACGAAATGTCCGATCTTGTGGTTCAGATTTTGAACTTATTTTTTGCCAATTTTGTCAATGGTATTGATCGTCCGGGTGTTTTTGATTTTATGTACACGATCCGTAAAGTTTTGGTTAATGGTCAGAAGAAAGGGTTGCCTGCCTAGAACTGCCTTAGACAGGTAAGGCGGCTTACGTACAAGGGAGTTGCGCCAGGTGCCCCCAGGGGACCGTTAGCGACCGAGAGATTAACGTTACGTCGGCTACAGGGGTCTCAGAACAGTTTCTGCTCACCACTACCTCAAGACGTGAGCCATTTTTACTCTAGCTGGATCGGCCATTTCTGGCTGGTTGTACGTACCACTCAACCGTTCACGTTTCTTTGCAGATTGTCTCGTGAGACGTCCCGCAAGAAACCCTAGTGGTGTCACGTGAAGGTGTGGTGAGTGGATTTGGGAAAACTCGTGACATCGACTGAACCAAAGTTCCCTGCAAAGATGGGACATCAGTATCGTCGATGTTTTTTTATCTGACATTTGTCTTTAGAGCCACATCATAGGGACGTGACCTCTTGACTTTTAGAAATTTCTTGTCAACCCTGTATCTTCAGATTAGAAACTACTCTAGTTTAGTCTGAAATATTTTCAGAGTATATATATTTGCTCTTCTTTAATAATTCTTTAAGAATTCTTAAATAATCATTGGCCGTCGTGGAAAATTTAATATATATAGAATTATTATAGAATTATAGAATTAAAGAATATCATTTTCCAACGCTACAATGAGGTGTTATTATTTAAAAAATTGTAATTTATGTTCTAAGAACTTTTAAAAAGGAATTATTATTTTTGTAGCCCTTCAATTTGTGATTGAACTGTTTTACACACTCAGAATTAAAGAAAATTGCTTAAAATTTATATAAGTACATTTTCAAATCCACTATTGTATTTAAATTTTTCAGATGCAATTTGTGCTACGCCCAAAACAGATGAATACCTTTAAAGTGATTGTATCTTATTCTGGTAAAGCGTTTAATTCCTTCGCTGTTAACACCTGGATTAGACTCCGCTTTTATCCAGGTCTTATCGCATTAGCAGTTCCATTAAAATACGTTACTTTTGGTAATTCTTGTTAACGCTTTGAACCAATCCGCATTACTGATCAATACAGAAATGTGAATATTAATTTTGTTATCTTTCGGATAGTTTGTTTTGCTATAAACGTACACCAATTTTCAAAACCTTTTGTGTTTCACTCTGAATTTAGTAGTTTCATTTGTCGATAAAATTTAATGGAATAGATTCTGCCTTAAATGTAATTGGTTGTTTCACAGTGTCTATTTATCGTGCTTGACGATTTTCGAGAATTTTTAACAAGTTTTCGTTCTCGTTCCTAGGGAAACAATTTTTATATATTTCGGGATTCCCGATTTCCACAGAAAATTGTTTTCAATATCGGGAAAAATATTTTTTTTGCATATGTTACGATGCATGTGTATTCTACGTTTACACCATTATTTTAAATGCGGAGTAGAGAAATTAAAATATTCTGTAACTTTAAATGTTATTTGTTATTTATATTTTCTGTTCGATCGGTAAGATATTTTTGGAGTAATTTCATTGACCAGAGCTCTGGCTGGAATATGAAAATCAATACTTCCTTGACGTTTTCAACGAAGGACAGCCAAGTTTGGCAAGTGACACTGTGACAGGATTTAGTCGCAGCCACGAAAAACCTTGGTATCCGTGCTAAAGTCTCAGAGGCTTGCGGCACAATAAGTGGCTTTCGTTCTAGACACCAACGTGTATGAAGTCCGTGGATTGCAGTATACGTTAATAAGATAGCAAAGGAAATACAATTATGAAATACAATGAAGGAACTGAATAGAAACGAAAATAGAGAAAACTCTATTCCTCTCTAGGTTCTCTAGATTCCTCTAAATTTCTAAACTGATGCTACTAATAATACACTTGATATTGAACAATCTGTCGAACTAAACTTTAAGTTTCTCGCGAATTTAATTTTTTAGAAATTTTTTAATACTACTTAATAATATTAAATTTCTGTTATTTAATAGTAAGAAAAAATGTTTCCTGTAAATAGAAACACATAATAAAATTTTATACCTTTTGTCGCTTTTAACAGAAGCAGAATAAAATATAATTGATATATTATAAGTATAAAATAATATTAATAAAGTTCTAAAAAAAATGAAATAATTTTAACATTTCTGAGATAGTAATGTTAACCTCTTAGAAATGAAATGCTTCCTTTATCATGCTTTTATTACTAGCGAGAGAAAATTTATCAATGAAAATTTTTAATAAAAATATAATATCAGGGGAAGCATATTTTATTCCACTGTATAGTATGCTGTGTGACTTCTTCTAAGGGCTTGTGAACTCCCAACACGTTCAGGACACCCCAGAGATCCGTGATCACATCTCCGTTAAAGAAACACTGCTATAAATAATGTTAGTATATTTCTTCTCTCGAACAACTTGAAACGAAACAATTTATTTTCAATAATTAATCATCGATATATTTCTCCTTACTTTCCGTAACGATTTTCCGTTCATTTAATAATTTTTCGATTCCTCTTGTATAAAAGTCCGTCGCTAAATTGCTTTATTTCATCCTTTCAAAAAAAAAAAAGAATGAAAAATATTCGCATTACTTATGAAATTATCCGACATGTAAAAAATAATCGCGACATTATTCACCGTCGCACGCAGAGCAATTATCAGTTCCAGCCAGGCTACCTCAGACAATATCGATTGTAATTTTCAATTCGGCTGAAACGCGAATTCTTAAATAATCATTGGCCGTCGTGGAAAATTTAAAACGTTCAATAAATAATGCAGCAGCTGCGGCCCAGTTTTATACATTATTCAAGAAATATTCTAATAGGATTAAGAAATTCGATTACTGAAACTAGATAATACGAGTTCGGAAATCGATTCGCTGGAACGCGGAAATTGTGCCCTGTCTCTGATTTCTACTTCATTTTACGTAAAAATCTATCGCATAAATCATGCAGGAGCACCGACTCGCTCGAAACGACGGTAACTGCGAAAGAATAACGTTGGATGTCGTTGAATCGATCGTTGACTCGGCATTTTTACGCAAACTCTCGCAGACAAGGTAAGAAGGACCGGGAAAGGGTATCGCACCTGAGGTATACGACAACTGGATGCAGTGTACCAGTATTCCTCGGTTTTTCGTAGAAGGTTGCCAATTTACCTGGACGTGACATGCAAACCTCTTGAAACCGTACAATCGATATTGTTGCATCGCAACCGTAGGGTCACAGACCAAGTGGATGCAGTTGTTGACATTTTGGGAATTAAATTTTTCATTTACAACCTCTACACCATGAAGATGCTCCGTCGGATAGACATTTTCGGTCAATTTGCATATTGGATCTATTCTAATATGTTTATGCTTTGTAATATGTAACATTCTGACGAATGGTTTTCTCATCATGTTTCGTTTGTTTTCAGACTCTGTTGAAGAAGATTTAATTTATTCTTGTATAGTATTCTTATCGTTTTGTAACAAATATACACTAGTATGAGAAAACGTAGAAAATAAAGTTTTTATTGAAAAATGTTATTTACAATTTATTCAAAATTGTATGTCTTCATAGACGAAAAAATAATACAAAATAAAAAATAAATTGGTAAAGAAACTATTAATTACAGGACCGCAACAGTACTTAGTTATTATTTGAAATAAGTCTATAGTTACCGCAATAATAAAACTTTAATCATAAGTATCTCAAAAACTATCGAGTAGTTGAATAATAATGAGAACCTTGTTGCTAAGGGCAGAAAGGGTCGAATATCTGGTTATTGTTGATTCTACTGAAAATTCTCACAATACAGAAACATTTCCAAATTAAGTTTGCATTAAATTTTCTTATGTACATAATTACTGTAAAAGCAATTATAAAAGAGATATATTGTAGTAGATAGCTCTTTTTTGGGGCACTGCCAATCCCCTAAACAGTCTTCCTGCAATGTTATGTAGCTTATATGTTAATTCAGGTCATATTATGGGTACCCCCAAAGTTTTATAGCAATCCCCCTAGTTGTTTTCCCGTGTTGTAATAACTCACACAACTATATTTACCCTGTCTCAGTTATTATCGATTTTATTGAAAATTTCTATCGAACAAAGGTTTATTTTGTTTCCAAATTTAATTTTTAATCATTTGTGTTATATATAATAAGATAATATACTGGTGTAGAAGCAGCGACAAACACAACTGCATTTTATTTGCATACATGCATGTATAAATGAAGAGTCAAAGAACCGGATATATTCAAGTTTACCCGCTTATCGTAATTTGATCAACAATGTACGTGTACGTGTACGATAAAATTCATGGAATTAAATTTTTCAAAGAAATGCGATAAAATTTGCTTTTCTGACGCATTTCACTCGGCAGAAGTATTTCATTGAAATAATTTAATTTAAATATGATTGTAATATGTGCGCCGCTTGTAACACCTGTAGCTCTCTTCCACAATGAGGTGCAACTTTTTTAAAACAGGAAAGAGAATATCTTTTATTTTCCAAGCTTCCCCCCTCCCAACCTTATAATGTTTACAACGCTATACAATATTTCAACGCTAAACTGATTTATGAAGTAACCAAAGAAATCCAGATAAAAATTATGCGTATTTTAGTTATACGGATAATAAATATTAATTGGAAAGGTGATCTTAAGTTTTTACGGTCCTTTTTTCTATCTGCACTACGTATTAAAGAATGCTTTTGTCTGTTACTGTCCAATTTAATAACCATGTCTACAGGTACATGAAAACACACTTGTGGTTCATAGCAATTTCAAACTAGGTAGGTTCAAGTTATTTTTCACAGTTTAAAATAACAAATGCGATCATGCGAGTATTGCAGCTTTATACATGTGATAGAACTTTACAGTAACGACATATTACATGAATATTTCATCTGGACTGTGCAGTCGATACATAAATATAGTTGCGCAAAGGAAAATTTAAATACTTCCTTCGTATGAATGGAAGTGAGCCTTTTATCGATGAAGAGAAAAATTAATATCGCGTAAACCATTGAAATGGAAAACAACAGTTTCACGGGATAAGCAAGAACTTTTTATCAAATTTTCGAAATGCTCGCTACGAGGATGTGCTTTTCGGGGTTCGTTCGGGATTCTTACTACTAACGGGATAAGTAAACAGTGAAAACCGCCGATATAATTAAGATAGTACTGTATCGTTAATGAAGTTTTTCATAACTTTGAACTTTAGCAGAATGGCTAAAGAGTAAAATAGATGAAGATAGCTTTGTGATTTTCCTCTGAATGAAACTTTAACATGCCCAAGATTAATGTGGTGCGAGTTAGCGCAAGAAATTAAGAAGCTTAAGCTTTATTTCGTAGCTTCGCAGCTTTGGTAAAACTGTTCGTGTAACGAATATTTGAAATATGATGAACAGAATGGAAAAAGAAAACGAAATACGAAGATGGGAAATTATATCATAAATGTGCATTAATTGGTTATGAAATAACACGGTACTGACGTAACGAAACTTTAATAAATTTTAAAATATACATATTTTTTAAAAGTATATTTCGTATTACGTTGAATTTAATATATTTCCATATTTATTCGAAAAATGAATCGTTAATAATATTATTTTACTTTATTTGCTCCTTTTTTGAAAATGGAGTATAAAAATCTACCGATGGTTAATAACTTGTGGAAAATAACAATCGATTTTAATTCTTAGCCCTTTGGTTGTTTTATAGTTTGTCAAGAAGGTTGCTACATTCAGGTTTTCGTGACCCTCGCGTGCCTAATTGCCCCGTAATAAAGTAGGGGTCTCTCAGATCCTTACCATCTATATCGTTATTCTGGGACAAATAAAGTGTAATGATTTTTTACACGGAATTTGGTATTTTATCGCATTTTCTCGTATAAAATTCACCATTCAATTTACAAAATTGAATGTGACGTTGAAATTTTACTAATAAACTAATGACATCAATGTATAAACCGTTACAGATCACTCTTCTATCTATATCCAACGTATAGTTTCAAAGTTATTTTAAATAGTGTCGTGAGTTGGGTTAGGTTCTAAGAACATTATTATCCCTTATCTTTAATTCTTTCTCTATTTCGTAATAAAGACGTCGAATAAAGAAGAATAAATAATTCGTCCTTCGCATATCAGTTACGAATTAAGAGAAGGGGGGGATATATAATACTAACGTCATTTATAACCTAAAAATAGAAATATGTGTCCTTTCAACTGAACGCGTCGAAGAATTTCAATTTAAACGTTCATCAAAAATGGAGAAAATATTATCGAAAAATTGTTACGTCACTTCAATCGAAACAAAAGGATATAAGTAAATAATATGTTTTTTCGCCCGTTGACCAATCGCTAGCTTTTTCACGCCGTATGTTTCCCCGTGGCATTCGTTTGTGCGAATTCATTGCCGCGAGTGCACTCACGTGGCTTAATGTCGAGTTACGAACTTGTTTCCGGGACGAGAAATAGTAATTCTCTCGATACGCTGGCGGCAGTTCGTACTATTGTAAAATTCAGATATTTAAAATTAAAATTAAAATATTTCTACAATGTGTCCCAATCATCGACGGTCGATTTGAATTTCGCGCTATTTTTAAAACTTCGAACCGATTAACCTGAAACTCGACGCACGTCATCTAGACAGATGGGAAATTAATTGAAAAGATCGGTGGTAAAAAAAGCCAAGGCGGTTATTTGAAAGATGTCTTATCTTATTATTAATTCCCAAGTTCTTACTTTTAAATAAAAAAAACAACTATCAAGATTTCTAAAACCGTTTCAGCTTTATTCAAAAAGTAAACCGACCGTTCATGATTGGGACATTCTGTACATTACAAATATTCTACATTGGAAGGTGGAAGGGATGTCACTTCCGTCCTCTGCCCCCCCCCCCTCCCACTCCCAACCGTCTTGTGGTTGCGCACAAATTATATACAACGATGTTTCCATCGAGTAATGGATCATTTGAAAACGGTTCTTGCGAACGCCTCCCTTTATTTTTACTGCAGCATTGAGTCGTTCTCTCCTTAGTCACCCTCTTCTTCTTATCATCATTTCGTTCGTTGAACCGGAGATAATGCTTTCGGTAATTCCCGTTTGTTGCAGTCGGAGCTACGTCTACGAGAGATTGATTCGCTTTGAGCAATGGGTTTCCCCTCGCGATATTAATCGCCGCGTAAAATTCAGGTGGCGCGATTAAACTTAAGATCTCGTGAAATTGAAAAGACACGGAAACGAGACGGCAGCGGGAGAATGAATTGTTACATGCAGCCGTGTAGGATGACCTTAATGTGTTTTTAAGCATTCTCGTAACACTTGCGAACTGGTAATTTATCACTGGTGTCGGTCTTTCGGGTTTGTACATACTTCACGAGTTATTAGATTGCGTTGTGGATGGGAAAAAAATACACGCTGTTAGGTGTGTGCGTATGTGACGATGTACGTACAATTTTCAAATCGTGGGTTGTGTTTGTCGGGAAAGTGAAGAATTTTCAACAGCACAACATCCTCCGATTATTTGTACCGCGAGAAACGATTAAATTATTATATGTATATTTAATCAGCGTTAATAAACCTACAACACTTTTGGCGACTCGAGATCAAATTTTCTACAATAGTTGGAATAAAAATTTTTATATTTTTCATTATATTTTTATTAGGCAATTAGCGATCGATTAGTGAGATTTTCCGATAAAAATAATTATAAACACTGTAACCATGAGTATAAACAGACTAAACACTGTTATTTCGATTATATTTAATTACAGGCAGTTGAACAATTTTTTAAAAGTGATTCAAATTATATATAATTAAAAAGTAATCCGAGTTAGATCGTGTTCGTACTTATTTTTATTGAAAAAATCTCGCTACTTCGTTGTTAAGTGTTCCATGAATTTGTAGTGAAAAATGTAGCAAATTTCAGATACTGAAAATTGTTCTCGACGGGGATTACTCGAATCAGGTAACCATTTTACCAATGGGTTAAAATATTTAAAGAGGGTAGGGAATTCTTCGATGATAGTGCACGAAGCATTTGCTTGCGTTTCGTTGAAAAGTTGAAAATGCTCGCTGATCGCAGTTTAATCATTCGAGAGATCGCTGATGAGACAAATGTCTTCGATTCCAAACGAGTATCTTAACAGAACACTCTTTCAATTCGAGAATATTTTATTTGGAGAAAACTTTCTATATTATCTCATCCTCCCTGTTCTCTGAATCTTTTGGTTTCTGACGTTATCCTATTTCTCAGAATCAAAGTAAAGCTAAAAGCGTGCCAATTGTGCTTGACGCAATTAAAGCGAACGTGACAGAGGAGCTCAACAGCCTTTGCCCAAGAGACTTTCAGCGATGTTTTCAGAAGTGGCAAGAACGTCGGGGCAAGTGCATATTACTAGCAGCGGCTTATTTTGAAGGAGGCTGTTAATGTTTGGCTTAGATGCAGCACAAGTTAGTATAGGTACATGTTTGTACCATAGAATATATCTATAGCTACGTTTCGACATACCCCGAACGCTAGTTGTCCAGTACTAAGGACTTAGTGGAAGTTTATTTTACAAGAGGATGATACTAACTTTACAAATAGGACGATTATATCGTTACTTTAGAATCAAATACAACAAAAACCCTAGCAGAAACTTAACAGACACGGTGAACGAAGTATAGACCAGGAATTGTGAAAGAGTGAGAAAGTGCTTCAAAGACAAAGGGTAGATGTTTTACTTAAGTAAGGCAACCTTAATATGTTTCTTTTTTTTTAACCAAATCTTATCTAGTGCTTGTTGGCATTTATTTTTAAGTACCAGTTTCAAGTTACTATAAGATCTACAATGCAGCTCGACAATATGTCACCCTATCTATGAGTACGTTCCTTCTCACTTTTTAAATTGTGTGCAACAAGGGTTCAATGCTACCTTTCCATGTGAATATTACTGCAAAGAACATCGTAGAATTCGAACATCCTTTGACATGATTCGTCACAAAGGATTCGGTGCATCGTTAAATGCGTGATTATGTCTGATCTAAAGGATGTCCCAAACATCACCGGTCGGTGCATCGTTAAATACGTGATTATTTCTGATCTAAAGGATGTCCCAATCATCACCGGTCGATGCTTTTAAATGAAACTCAAACGGTTCAAGTAATCTTGATACTTGTTTTTTTATTCAAAAGTAAAAACCTAGAAGTTAATAATGAGATACGATATCTTCCAAATGGCCGCCTTGGCTTTTTCTACGGACCACCAATCTTTTTAATTAATTTCCCATCTGTCTAGATGACGTGCGTCGAGTTTCAGGTTAATCGGTTCGACGTTTTAAAAAAGGCGCGAAATTCAAATAGACCGGTGATGTTCAGGACAGCCTGTACTTGCGCGTGAATAAAATCACGGTTAAACAAAACAGAATCCTGTGGATTCACGAATCTTTAAATACAGTGAGAGAAATGTGACCGAACTCGAGAACGACGAGTTTCAAAGATTTATCGCTCGTACCACGAGTAACTGCTTAATCGAGTTAGTCAGGATACAGGGAGCGAGATTTTCATCGTGCCTCGAGCACGTTCGAATCAACATTAATTACAATTCCTTCCGATGGTATCTGGCAGTAAAGACGGCCACAGCTTTTGAATTGCAATGTTAGTTTCGTGCCGTGCTTACGGTTTGCCGCGCCTCGCATTTCCGTTTCTTACCTTAGAGTGTATAGCCGCTGATAGAAACACGATCTTGCATTTACCGCGGGATATTATTTCATTATGGTGATCCCGTATTCGCACCTGTATAAGCATCTAGGAAGATCCGAAGTCCCGAATCTCCCTTTGAGACTTCGGCTGTCGCGAAACTTTCCAGTTGTTCGGGGGATCAGCGAGCTCATCAGCGACTCGCGCACACTTCGAGTATCGCATAATTTGACGATCTAATGATATTCGTGCATCAACTTGCACGCGAAACAACTTTCTTCGATAACGTTTCTCGCCTGTATGCAACTGAAAATGAGTTTTGTGGGGCCACCCCGTCTTCGCGTGTTCCTTACAAAGGGAGATCACAATTAGGATGAGTCCTCTTCGGATGAAACTGAGCTCTGAATGTAAGGAACGGTGGGTATGAACAAACTCTGGAATGATAATCGCAAATTCGCAGCTCTTTTTACGAAAAGTAGAGTTAACCATTAAAATGTTCATTTTCGTTCTTTCTCCGAATTGTAAATATCGATGAAAAGAACGAAAGAATTACATTTTTGTACCCCGAGATCGATACTTCGGCCAAAAAATTAAAGTTTTTGTTGCCTATTGTTCGAATTTTATTTTACCAAAGTATTTCGATACGAGAAAATTAAATTCTATAATTTTCTAAAGGTTATACCTGTACTTATAATGTATATAAACGTGAAAAAAAAATTAAATATACTTTAGAAATTTTACTCGACTATTTATTAACCGTATATTACAATACGTATCGACTCGTATTTTATCCATGGAAGTTTTCTCAGTCAAAGGAATCAAAATGAAATTAATTCCATTAAATCGATTCAAACCTTCGTTTATTTTGCTCAATTGCGTTGTATTAACGACACTGCGAAATACACTCCATATACTCGTTGAAAAATTCTCCCAACTTCGAGAATAAGTTTCAGTAGCGGTCAATTCGTCCAAGGAAGATTGTTTTCTGTAACGTTCAACGAAAACGAGGTAATCGGTAATCAAGATCTATCCAGAACGATCCACAGGATTCAGGTATCGCGTCAGCACACGTGTTCGTGGCACGATTTTGATCCCACACGGTCAAGGTGGAAGCAATTTGCAGGTGTATCCAGAGTAGCGATTTTCGTGGCATCAAGATTTCACGTAGACGCTTTCAACACCACTCGTTATTTATGCCCATAAATTGATAATTAGAGCTCGTTCTTCTGGACCAGAAAATTGATTTCCCTTTGTATTCGGCCGCGCGATCATGCGGGTTCCGTTCGTCCGGTCTTTCGCTTTTTATAGTTCCCTTTATTTTTTCTGTCCCGACAGAGCCACTTGATTGGCCGGGTCTGGCATTCGCGGATCAATGGCGATTTAATTAAAGATTATAGCTCGACGAAAATTAAGATTAATCGCGCCTGGCTACGGAAGAGAAGAATGAAACGGGGAAGGGGCGGTGGCACGGAAGGGGGCGGGGTACAGTGACGTCGAAGCGGTTTGCTCGCCGACCTCGCGGCCAACGGCCTTAATTATTCGATGGAGGCAGATAGAAGGGATGAAGTCGAAAGACAGAGGCGAGCGGTCGATCCAGAGGGACGAAAATGTGTACAGGGGAAGACGGAGCACTGGCGAGGGTGTAACGAGAAACGCAAATACGCGAAAGAAGAAAGGAACAGCGGAAGGGTTGCAAAAAAGGAAGTAATCGCGGGTAAAAGGGGAGAGAAATCAAAAGGGAGAAACCGACGGAAATATTTAGCGGGAAAGGAATATCAAGGTGGAGAAAGAGGGAATATTCGGGGAGGAAGGAGGACAACGAATGGGAAGAGGGAAATCTGATAGCGAGTAAAAGAACGCGTAGACCGAGGAAAGAGAGAGAGAGGGGGGCGGGGGCAGGGGGAGGGGTTGAAGGTAAAACGAAAAGGAGAAGGAACGCCAAAGGGGGTGGTGTCGTGGTCGACGACGTTGCACTCCGTCGAGACTCATGACATCTGGAAAACGAGGTCGAGGACGAGCTCGAGGACGAGCTCGAGGAAGAACTTAGCACACTTCGGCTACCCGAGATATATACATGTATATATGTCTACGCGGAATAAAAGTGTACCGCTGCTGCGAGCGAAACCGTCTGGACCACGCCAGAAGTTTTAATATTCACGCGGGCTGAATATTGTACGTTCTGAGAAAGAGAACGAAACGAAGACAGCGGAGGTGCTAATGTGTTTCAATTATCACGTGTGCATCCCACCTAACGAGATAGAACAAACAGTTTCCCTGTTACTTACGAACTTAATAATTATACTTGCCACAAAAGGGGAGAACCCTTTACCGTGTCTCGGATTCAAGCGGAAAGTTTTTACCCTTGTTAGGCATTTCTCCTTTCTTTTTTCTTCATTTCCGTCAGATTCTTGAAAAGGTGAACATGGAAACTTGTTATTATCATTATACAGGTAGATGACCGTTTCGTTACGGTACAGAGGAAATACATAACGAGCATAAATCGAGGTACGAATAAACGTCGTAGGTGATTGTACAGGGTGTCCCAATCGTCACCGGTCGATTTGAATTTCGCGCCTTTTTTAAAACGTCGAACCAATTAACCTGAACTTCACATATGTTGTCTACATAGACGAGAAATTAAGCGTGAAAAAGCTAATCGACAGATATTTTATTCCATTATTAACACCCAAGTTTCTATATTTAAATAAAAACAAATATTAAGATTACTCGAACCGTTTGAGTTTCATTCAAAAAGTAAATTGACCGGTGATGACTGGGACACCCTGTAGTATGAGTGCAAGTGATTGAACAATGCGAGTAAAATTACCTAAGTATTATATATGTGTCAAAAAACTATTTGTACAGTATATTCTGAGGAGAATCCCCTAACCTATAAGTCCAATTTTAATGGAAGTTTATGTACATATAAAGCACATAACTTTTTCGTCGACAAAAAATGTTCTCGAGAGGATAAAATTAAGACCCAAAAATTCAACATTTTTTCATTGTTTTAATACGATTCTTTTCGGAGACTTTGTTCAAAGTTGAACAATAGAGCATTAAAAACTGAACATTCTTTGTGAGAAAATTTTGATCGTATCTCGCACGATTACAAAGTTATAAAAAAAAATAAAAGTGGTTGCGAGTTCTTCGATCGTTTGAGATTTTCAATCAAACAACTTGCACTTTCATAAACTAGACAACCAGTTTGCATTTTAACCTGGTAGGAAGTATTGTAAACTATCCTCTACAACCTTTCACGTGCTACGTCATTTTAATCATATCGATGTTGCATTTCATGTTTGTCTTTTAAATAGTTACATTATACAGAGAGTAAATTAACATACTAAAAGAGATTATCTGAGTATAGTTTGTAGATGCAATAATGATGTCTGAGTACATTTGTATAGTTCGTAGATGCCATAATGATGTCTGAGTACATTTGTACAGTTCGTAGATGCAATAATGATGTCGGAGTACATTTGTATAGTTCGTAGATGCAATAACAAACGTCTGTATACATTTATATTGAAACGACGGATATATTGTAATAATATGGCTGCACGAACGCCAATTAAATTGAAACATATTGTTTGTTCCAGAAACACTTTCTACATCGTACGATTTCAGTCTGTCTCTCTTAACATAAATCCGTTGAATTTTTATTTATGCGGTTGTTTGGATCTATTGTGTACGCTGTAGAAATTAATAACGCAAGAAAAGATGCGAAATGCATTCGAAATTACCGAAAGGACGCCTGGTATATCCCAGAGAGTGATCGAGTGAATGTTAAAACATGGCGTAACGTGTGTTGAGGCACCAGACAGATACTTTGTGTATTTCCATAATCTTCCGTAATTCAATAACTACGATATGTGCAACCGATATTCGTACAACAGTTTTTATTTGTTTCAGTATGTGGATTTATTCTCAGAATTATTGCTGTGCATTTATGAATCACTTTGCATCGAATCAGTCTGCGACAGGAAAGAAAGCTATTTTCTTCCAATGTGCATTTGCACATACTCGATAGATATGTATTCAATCGCATTATTTCTTTGTTCCAACCTTCTAGCTGGTTGAATATGCGACAGAGATGGAATTTTCATTCGTATTGCCTTGTTTATAAGGTTCTTGCCTCAGAGGCTATTTATTTCTTTAATTAACTCTCCAATTTATTTCCGTATATTCAAATTGCTTCGTTCATCGCTTTCTAGTTAAATTTTTTTCGATGTACCATTCATTACCACTAAATTTTCAGCTAATTTTTTTTATGTATCGATTTACAATTATATTTTAATTCTCTCCAGGTTGACATTAAAACTATTTCTAAATATGCAACTCATTGCTTTATTCATTTTCAGTTAGAGTACAAGTTTAGGATGCTACCCTGATCTTAATAATAATTATTAATAAATAACAAATATGTGTGTTTTTGTTTTCTTCTTCTCTGTGTATCGAAATGGTAATTATTAATTGTGTTGGTGACTTAATGGAATTGTCAATTAATTGTATCTATTTTATAATATCATAATATTGTAGTATCGTAATTTTAGGACAGCGTAGGTTTAGGAAAACGTAACTTTAAGAGAACAGCATAGTTTTAAGAATGCACGCAGAATCGTTTTCGTCCCGCTCTTTTTCGAACACCTTGTATAATTACGTCAAGGCAGGTGTTCTTCGATCTAGACTTCTTGAACTAGGAAATTACGTCGACTCATTGACTATTGAACATGTTGATAAAGACGTTAAGCATCTGTACTATTTCCAGTCACTTGCAAAATATGAAATTCATAACTACCATTTCACTGTTTGAATATTAATGCCCCATTTCGCGAAAAGTACATATTTAGCGGAAGTGTTGTTACCGTTATTGTTATCTGCTTGGCTGTGCTATCGACACGAACAATAAATGCGTACTAATATTATCATTATCACAGTTATTCGGTGTATAATTGCAATTGCTTACATCCCGCTTATTGGAACGTTGCGATTACTCTGCTAATGTACAAATTGTAATGTCTGTAGCTAAGAAAGGAAGCATTTGTGGATCTGTTTGATCTTAATACAATCAGTGAAATACAGAGATAAAATTTGAGTAAACTATTTAGGAATTTACAACAATTTTGGAAATTAAAACAAAATGTATCAACGCTTCTGATTGAATACATTTGAATACATAATAAATACGTACGGATTAAAAATGATATGAAAATGAACAGTGAACGAAAAAGTTGGTAAAATATAAATTAGATATAGTAAGGAAGGAAATAATTTTTATATAAAGTCAAAATAGGTGTAACTTTGAAATTGAATTATTTTCCCTTCCTTTCACCAATTACTCAAAAAAATCAAAATAATTGATGCACTTCGTGGACCAAAACGTGAAATAATATTGCCTGGAAAGTTGTAACGTTTATATTTAATACAAACTAAATATTAAAGTCTATAAAGAAAAGTATTCATTTACAGAATAAATACATCTTTTCGTTTGATAGTTTGTTTGGAGGAAATATATGAATATTGAGTGATTTTTTAAAAGTAAACACATTCTACTAAAATGCATTTCATTTTCGAGAATATCGTATTATATAATTTATTTGTAATTATTAAATTTACTGCGTGTAATTTAAATATTACAAATGTCGTTTATTTGCGTACACTATGTAACTTTTTTACTCTTTTTGGACTTGAACAAAAACCGAAACGCGATATTTGTTAAAAATTTACATTTAGAAATAAACTCGTTTTTCTACTCTTTATTTTTGTTTAAATAGAGAATTCGGTTTGTAATATATTGTTTGAATGTTTCCTCTATTCAATTAGTCCTTTATTTCGTAAAATATAAGTCTTCTTTTCTATTTTCTAACTGTATCAGTAACCTCTACGTTGCAAAATATTTTCGTACAATACTGAAAGGATTTGCCTCACTCATCGTTATTGATAAAGTTCCGCGCAAACTACATATTCACTTACATCCCAATATCCGATATTGTCAAAAGCTGTTTCATTTCAAATTGCTTAGAAGATTGTGACGTTTAAAACTGCTCTTTCGACTCTCTGATTTATTTTCGCAAACAAGAATATAAATTTTTTAAAAATTCTCCCTAGAATACATTCGGTATTTTTCTTTTCTTTTTTTGTAGAAAGAAAAACTTGACAAAAAGGAAATATTATTTAACACGTAAATATTGTACGTGCACACTTACAAAATGTGTATATACAAGAACATACATAAGTGGAAGTGCAACCGCATATCTACGAATCCATGTAACTCGGGGACATACTGTAT
Source organism: Ptiloglossa arizonensis (assembly GCF_051014685.1). Classification (NCBI taxonomy): domain Eukaryota; kingdom Metazoa; phylum Arthropoda; class Insecta; order Hymenoptera; family Colletidae; genus Ptiloglossa; species Ptiloglossa arizonensis. The sequence goes on from NC_135049.1 coordinate 4,904,620, forward strand.
TGTAGTTCCATTCTACAGTATTATATGTTTGAATCGTAATGTGGTTAGTACCAAAATGCGAAACGCCAACTTTAGAAACTAAATACGGCAATTAAGGAACTTCAGACTGAAGCAGTTCAATTGAACTGGTACAGATATTATTGGAATTCGGTCAAGAAACCCGTAGACCGTTGGTTTATTGATAATAGTGTATATAGTACATGAGTTTCTAAGTATATTACAATTCTCAACCAAGTTTCTGAAGCTAGACAATTAAAAAAAATCTAAATGCTGGAAAGAGTCGTATCGATTCTTCGAAAAGTACTGCTTTTAGACTATACAAAATTTATTATACCATATGTGAATTTCAATCGGGGGAACAAAAATAACGAAAAATCTTTCTACAAACTATTTAATCTTATTTTTATTTCATTGTCGTTTTTGTACATCCAGTAACGTGCAGTCGCTACATTCACAGGAAGTGTTAAAAATGGCTACTTCAATACCTAGTACAAAGATAGAAATTCTTGATCTTTAGAACTCTAAATATTTATCGGATTTATTGACAGTTTTCTAGAATACGTTGCCAAATATACTTTAACAATGGTAATGAGTGTTGCATAAATAAAATCTTTTAAATAGTTGCCAAAGTAAAAATCCAACAGATTTATTTCCGAAAAAAACGAACAACAAATACTCGGTAGCGATCTCAAATTCAAGACAATTGAATTATTCTTATGATTCCATTATGACAGTTATAATCGGAAAATTCGACTTTTGGACTTAAAAGCGTGTTTTAGGAAAACATTTTATATATAAATGTTAAAACACGTATAGTTTGCCTTCATCGCTTAAAATAGGAACAGTCACAGATCTGTATCAAAAATATAATATTCGGTACGGTTCTCGTTTATGAAATAGGTCTAAGTAACTCACAAAATATTATGTAAATGTTTGTAAGCACCTATGGTCTGGGTTAGGTATAAATCTTTCACAGGAAACAGCTGAATGATATCAGTTACGTTACCTCAATTTAAGGTGAGAATTATTGAAATGCAAAAATATTTGAAAATCGAAAACCTGGTTGGATTGGACGAATGTTTATATAACAGTGAACGATAGCTGTACGTTGTGGGCTGTATACTTGAGTATAAATGATAAGTGTTTGAAACAGAGATCGAATGAACGTTTATACTGGAGTATCTATTGCAAGAGAAAAGTGATAAAGAGCGAATGGATTTTATGAATGCACTTGGATTTCTGGACTTTGTGTGTGCGCGCGCGTGTGTATATGTGTGTGTGTGTGTACATGGGCATGCGTACATTTGCGGATCAGCTAGTGAGAGGAGAGAGTTACTTACGAGTTCGTGAAAGTCGCTTTAAAGTCACAAAGTGTAGATCGAAAAAGTTATTTATACTGGAGTTCAATTAATTTTATTTAATTTTCCTCAACTATGGAGAATGGTCCTGTATGCGATATCCGGTTGAGTAGTGCACGAGAGACACAATAACAAAAGGAAAAAAAAACTTTTAACTTATTATTCGAATAATGCACAACTCCGCCGTTTGGTCTACAATAGAATGCCTTGTACCTAAATCTATACACTACAAACTCAATATACTGTTCTGTTCCGATAGTTCACAACATGTAGAGAAGCAGAAATACCGATATCTGTGCGTATTCCATGCGAGAAACCGCTGAAATAGGAATTTAACCGAATTGAAACCCGAAGTAAGTTTTAGAGCAAGTTGTTCAACAATGTACAACTGATATTGTATTCTGCTCAGTTAGTGAATTCTAACAAAAAGAATATTAAGAATCTAAAGCAATAATAATTCGTCAATAATAAATCCGAGAAATAACCTTGTATCTCTAATAACACCTTGGAAAATAAATAAAACAAGTCTTAAATGAAATTAAGAAACACGAGATTATTTGCACGTGTTGCATCATTTATCAAAAACAAAGAAACTTTGTCTCCTACATTTCTGAATAATAATTTAGTTGCAAAATAAATAAATAACGAACCTTTGAGAGGTTCTTTAACATGTGGGGGAGTCCGAAACTTCATTAGCTTTATGCTAGATCCATCTCTGGCTATACATTCACATAATTAATTTGACTTTATTTACGAAATTATTACTCTTCTCAAAGAACCTCGTTTTAATTATACGAAATCCTACTTCTACGTAAACTCTCTACATTTACAAAATATTAATATTTGCTCCTTTCTGGTTATTATCTTTCGTACAAATTTTCCACTTTTATAGTTGCGCACATCTTCTTGGAAGTGTAATCGGACCATACATTTTGTTGAGGATGTCGTTTCGCTGACGAGTCCCTACGTGACGAATTAATGCAGTAGAGCTGCATTGGAAATGAAGATTGATGCGTGTGAAAAAAGCTGAAATCGAAACTAGGGCGTGATTCGTTCGGTTGTAAGATTATATTGTAAATTTATTTATTTTTCGAAAACACTAAATGAATATCAAAAGGAATGTTTTTTTTTCAGTTAATCGGTACAACATCATCAAAGCATACAAATTAATAGCTTCTTCAATGTTTCGTACTGATTCACCATACAGACGACAATAAACTGTGATATCTCCCACAGAAATTCTTTACTCGATTACAAGATTAACAATTGTGAGTTTCCCTATTTCAACACAAAACTTCCTTGTTCGTACCATAAATAATTTTCTACTTTGAATTTTACCACGTGTCGTTTTATCCTAAGGTCATGCATACTTTTTTTTGAAAAAGAGTCGAAATGGACAAGTCAAAATATTAAATAAACGTATTTCGCAGATTAACATTCTTCGTTTATTGTAATTTCTTTACTCTGAAAAGTTAAACAAATATTTCTTCTTAAATATATCTACATGTACTGTATCAACGATAGCCAAAAATAATCTTTGAAAAGGCTTTCCCAAGATATACTTACTTATGTTGAATATAATAACATCATAATTTAAATAAAGAGTAATCAGCCGAATAAAGCTTGACATATTGTAAGGGATTTATTACTAAAATGAATGTTTGCAGGTGAGCTTGTTCGCTGGCGTTTAATCAATAAATTAAATCTTGTGTTATTACATAATTAAATTCAACTGACATTGTTTTTCATTGTTATTGAACGTTATTACATTAAGACTATTTTTTAGTATTCGTACAACGAACAGGAGAAGAGGTAAATACCATTTGGTAACAAATATTTATTCAATTTAATATAACCAATGAGATTTATTCTAAAATTGAATCCTAACTTGAATTACATTTGAAATTGATGTCAGACTAACTGTCACAGACTGAGATTTAAATTAAAATAGAACTCAGCTGCAATGCTTACATTTCTGAACTCAAAAATGGTTCCTTATCATAGTTATTCATCGATTTAAACACAAAGAGACTGACAACTCACTATTCGTGAATTTATAAAGGACCAGATTAGACATGTTAGTCATCTAACAAGCCTACGTCTCTTATAAGTCAGTAAGGATAAAATAATATAGTGTATGTCTAAATACAAAATAATATAAGTCTGAATGACTTTGAATGACCTTGAACGACCAATATATTTGGATCGATGTATGGTTATACGCCTACCGAAATAAACATACATTTTCATAGAAAAGAAAGGGTACCAAAAAATAATAATCGCATAGTGAAGATTTGTGACTATCATAAGAATTTTTCGAAACATTTATTTATTCGATACAATTATTGAAACAACCTATAGTTTGAGAACCTTTAAAACGGAACACCCTATACATCATGTAAACGAGATCAGAGAGATTTTATGGACTCAAAATAAAAAAAAAAAATCCAGAATAACGAAATTGCTTTGACGGTACTGCTTTCGAGAAACATGCATTCGAAAATTAGTCGAGTACGCGTGTTGCTAATGACTGACGTTATACGAATAGATATCGCTACAGACCGCTACTGGTTGTTCGGTATACGATAAAATGTCAGAGCTTCTTTATTATCAATACTTTCAGTGTTAAAAAATATTCGTATATCTAGTTCCTTTGCACTAAATTCATACAGACAAGTGATGTACGAACGAAAACTATTTCGATTCATAGTCTACTCTGTACAGGAATCATCAGTTTAGTTCAAATTAACTTTTTTCAAGAACTGCATCTACGTAACATTCATAAAATTCTATTCTCTTTTTATAATCTGTGGATATTGTTGTTATTGTTGTGAAATATACCGCTCTCATAATTGTTCACGAATGCTCCTAAACACTAAACGATGCGATATTCATCTATGAAGGAATTTTCATCGATATTCCGTTACAGCAGTTGGAACATTTTAATTATGGAAACCATAAATGAAATGCATTCCTGCAGATTCTCAATCCGAGCAATTCTGCGGCAGGTTGATACGAAATCGAACAACTTACTAATCATCGATTAGTAGCAATTCGACTCACATTATCTATCTACAATATTCTGAATTAGTAAAGAAACATAGCTTATATGAACACATTGGTAAATACCACTAATTTGTTAGCATAGTATTTATATCGAATGAGAACCAATCTAATCGTTGGAATGATCAAAATCGTAAACAATACCAGGACTCTTAAAACAAAGCAGCAAATTGAAGATATAGTTAGACCGGGTGTAGTCAATCTTAGAGTCATTTCCTTAACAAAAAGATGAAATACATCATAATTACAAAAAGAGAAGAAAAAGATGAATTGCAAGGATATAGTGTAGCGTGGATTGAAAATACAAACAGATACTGCGCTAAGTAGATTAGTCGATAAGTCTTGTTTTATAAACTCTGAAATATACTGAAAAATGTTGACCATTGGCAAAGTGTTCGTAGGTCAGTGCAGTGCTCTGATATCGTACTTGAGTGGTTCGTGTATTTACCATGATACCGTTCAACTCCAAATACGATTAAATGTAAAATCGCCAAGAGTTAACACAGCAACTTTCAATGTATGCTCACGCGGTAAATTAAACGGCATCAAACTAAAGCTGCGTTTCCATTACAGTCGGCTTTGGCTACCGTCAGTGTTCTTTGGCGAAGCCGTACATACAAGTTGACACACGCAAGTCGATTCCCGTCTGTTTCTATAAAATGGCATACGAAAACACCCGTACCTGGAAATCCCAAATCAGACTTGCCTCTTCGTTGCAAATGTTACTGTATGCAATCCATAAAAGATTATACGCGTATAAAGGGACTTTATCCGCAAAAAGAACTTCTTTTAATTTTTCAAGAAGATGAATACTCGATGAATTGATTTGATTTTCTTTCATTATAAAGGGGATAGATTCTAGATTATTTTAAGATATTTTAAAAGTTGTATACAAAGCAAATATTATCACTAAAATTAAATTTCGTTGCACCTAATGCGACTATAGGTGGACTGTACGATTCAGATTCCCATGGTGATCTGATACAACAATATATAGAATTTTATAAATTTTGTAAATTTTGAACAATTGACGAGATTATGATATTTTGGAAAGAAAAGTGACATTTTGCAGAACAATATTCTCCTTTATTATTGAATACAAATTCGAAAGATTGAATAATAAAAAAAATGACGAAGGCCGAAGATGATTATACTATAGTAATATTTATTACAAAGAAATTAATGTTATTGTTAACCAAAGAAAAGGAATTTAAACTTATTGCGCACAGGATGAATCAACCACTAATGAAAATTAAAATTGGTATATTTTTCATTATCTTTGCGAAAATATTACCATCGGATTGGCAAGACTTGTTGTTGATTGTAGAAATAGAATGTTTAATCTATTGTTTTAATATAATTATAATCTATTCTATACGTAGCAGATACATAAATTCAGTAGAATTAAGTCAAATTAATAATTAATTGTTTGATTCAATGTTTAATGACGAGATAATTTATTTTCAAATTATTTATTACAAATCGTAACACTCTTGAGTGATCATTGATTAATTTTAAGATTCAGCAAGTTAGATTATATAGCGCGAATTTATATACATAATTTGTGTGCAATCGTTTATTTATACCGCTTCTAATTTGAAAAGAAGAAAGTAAAACATGAGAGAAGTATAACTTTGATGTTATATTAACATCTTTGTTAATCCGAGATATATAATTAGGTGTGTTTCTTAGTAAAGTGCTAATGTTCCTTGGAACGTGACTGATTAAATAGGAAGATGAAAACTACCTCTGGAATAAAGTTTAAGTAGATAACGAAGTTGACATTATTTCAGTGAAAAAAAAAATATGCTAAATCTAGTGTACCAAGTTTTATTATCGATCCTTTGCACTTTGGTTCTATGTGTATTTAAATATAGTAGTACGATGCGATATGAATATTTAGGTCGATAAATAATCATTCAACGGTACAAGTTTCACGAAGGTAAAGAAAAGATTCTTGCGACAAGAAAATACGTAACTTCATCATTGTACTTAATCACGGAACGTCGCTTTTATTATGTTAACCTCATTATCCGAAATTCAGACAAAGTGATACCGTTCATTTATCGATTTAACTAACATGCATAATAATTAGTATCGTAACGATTACCGTAGTACTTTATTACATAGTTCCATTAACACGATTGTTCGATAAAATGGTGTATAAAATTCGTATACGAAGTATAGTTAATATATTATGAACGGAATGCAGAATATCACGATGACTTTCTAACAGCAGAACACGTATTTTTATCACGACTATTATTAATTATGAATTTTATCACGTTGAATTTATCACGACATGTTTATATGTATTTGATCAAATGTAATTTCTCTTTTCCGTTAATGCGCGTTTAAAATTAAATTACCGATGATCATGAGTATGGTAAGTTCTTGAGAAGAAATATAGTATTATGTTGTTGTGACAGTGTAATGTGAAAAATAACCTATCAAAAAGGTCATCATAGCTGTTAGAAAAAAATGTTAAGAATAGAGATAGTAAAAGCGATCTCTTTATCTTTTTCTATTAATCTTTCTCCGATGGAGGTTTTATTATTCATAAAAAACTATAAAGAATGTATTTAAAAAACTTACTTGCATCCCCTTGTCAAAAAAGGAGGGTACGATTTTACAGCATAATTTCATTGTAAATGTATATGTAAGTACATTTTCGAAAATCTGAAATAAGACTTAAAATTAACCGAGATCTCGAATTTTTGGAACTTTAAATCAAAATTGATGGTTTAATATCCGAAATTTTAATATTTGAAAGTCTTCGTTTAATTTCGCGACTTTCAATAAAATTTGAGATGTCTGGAAAATTCGAGATTCTAGTTTACATTCGAGTCTCGTCCTGAATTTTTAGAGATTTTGAACAACTTTATCTGACTGTCATATCTTTCTCTGTACCGAGGACGAGAGTGAGAAACATTGGAAACGAGTGAAATACTGTTGTCATTTGATTGACGGACACGTTTCACGATACGTGACGACAACCACGGACAGTTTTGACATATTTTTGTGAAAAGTAATAGATCTTCATAGTTTTTATCATATTTTATATTTGTTCATTTTGTTTGATAGGTACTATTCTCGAGGAAAGAATAAGTTATGAGGAAACAACATTTTCTTTCGCAATCCAAAAGCAACTAATTATAAATAAAAATAGGGTACATATATTCTGTAACCAGCAAATAAAGTACTAAATGCTTTTCACGAGGAACAACTTCGAAGTTCATATTTTTTATGGAATTTGTACGTAACAATACTTATAAAAATATTTAATGTGTATGTTTTTTAGCAACAAACCTCCTTATTTGATATATGAAAACAGCCCTTAATATTGGGAGTGGAAAATCAATTTATGTAAACACGTTTCAAAAAAGTTCCAAACAACAATATTTTAAAATTAATGCATCCTGTTATTCCACAAGACTGCTTACATGTAAGCTACTTTGTACGTTGCATTTAAATGGATAAAATCATAAAAAAAAGAAAAAGAACTAGACTTTACCTAAAGATTTCCACTATTTTGTTGATATTCATTGAGAATGCATTTTGTCACCGAACAATTAAATATTATTGATAGAAAGGAATTAATTTCTACATTTTCCTTTTACAAGTTTTCTCCTTTTTTTATGTGACGAATAAAAAAATATTTATATTTTGCCTTTTTGTTATTTCCTATAATTGACGTTCTATTGTATTAATTATAATAATAAACCGTACACTCTGTACGTCTCAAATATTGGCCTTGTATGCCAACGGCCAAGCACCGGTAAAATATTTTTCAGTTCTGAATGTAACTACGGAGTTTCATTAAAATCGGTGCGTGGCACTCCACGTGGTCTCATTGTCAGACTCTGTGAGCCAGGCATTTGAACTCCAGTTGTTCGCTTCACGGAACTCTGGAACTCTTGCCACTCGAGCCGCCAGTGCCTCTCGCTACGCGCCTAAAATCTGCAACGGTACTGCAGTATGTTCGTGCTACTTTTACTTATATCTCTTCCCTTCTGTGTCTCAAACCTTCCTTCGTTGCGTGTATATGCAGTAATCCCTACGTTCCTGTACTCCAGCTAAATCGAAAAACTTTGCCACTCGATGCTCAAGTCAACAGTAGAACGAATCGAAATAAAATGATGGTTGAAGATAGGCCCAAACGCGTGGTAGACTGTCGAATGATAACGATCCAAAGTATGTCTTTGTAAAATGGATACAGACACACCTTCATCGTTGTAGGAATAGAACGTGACAGTGGATAGTTAACTCGTTAGAATTATGAATTTTCTCCACTTGCGCTCAACATGCATTTATCTATCTAAATTGTTCGTATAACGAATTACCTGGATCATACGTGCTTATGTCAAATACATATTAAGTGTAGATAGTCATCTTGAATAACTTGTAAAACTTGGACTAAATTGAATTCATTAAATGTGAACACATCACATTTACATTGTTAACCTGTTTATTCATTTCAGATAATCTTCGAACAAAAAACAATAACTGTAAAGAAAAGAAAGTACATAATATAAAAATTGTTTCTTTATAGATATTGTTTTTGTCCGAAGGCGAATTTGTAATTAAATTAACGATAAAATTATTGTAGTAGGTCGAAAAGGTCACTAATGCAATATTTCAACAATTAATAAGTCTACTCGAAAGATCAGAATATAGTTTTTAGTTACTCCCAACTGTTTAAATTCTTCACGATATATTACATTATGTTGAAATCAGTGTTAAGCGATAGATTAAAAGCTCTATAATTTTACAAGGAATGACACATTTTGTAAGGATATCATAGGTTGAGAACCTCAAACAGTATACTTACACCCAGAGCAAGCTTCTGGAACTTTCCTTCCATTCAAGTTAGAAACTTCGGAATCAGCATAGCTCTATATTTTTTTCGGTTTAATAAGAGAGGAAATATCTCGACCGCGAAGAACGATTTCCCCGAGTAAAGGCATGAAAAGTTTACGGACACTACAAATTTCCTCTAATTTTTCAAACGATGAACTAATTGAATAATGTAGGTTACATAAATTCAGTAATGAAAAGAATATTTTTAATTTCAGAATAAATTCTTTTGTTGGTTTAGAAATGACAATCGTATACCACTTTAATAATAATTATCACTTTAATAAATACTTTAGTAATATTAGTGTTACTAATATATTAATGTAACGATTCGAATTCGTGCTTTCAAATAAAAATAATTTAATACATCAAGAGTCAATCAAGCATTTATTTGATTTACATTTCGACCCTTATTGTGGGTCTCTTTCAAAACAGCATAGCTTTTTATAATAACAATAAAAAGAATAAGCGAAGTATTAATAATGAATTAGTAATATATTATGAATGAATTTGGTTTTATACAGGTATATAATTTATATATTGTTACGAATATGTAAGTGTCAATATAATCTTTGCTTGCAGTAAATTAATCTGTTCTTTTATACTTTTATCTTATTTTTTACTGATGTGATTTCTCTTACATCCATTCGATATACATCATCCTTTAAAGATAGCTTTCTTAATTGTTTAAAAACTATTTCGATCACTACTATAGTTTTATGTTTTTATTCCACATATATGACTATATTGTTTTAAAAAGGAAACGGAGCAACATTGGAGATAATCACTACAACCGTAAATAAATATTCATAATTAAATTTCCCAATGATACAAAGGATAACATTGTTACAAGATTGATGTTATGGGTTAGTGTCGATTAAAATTTGAATCTAATTTTTTCGAATATTAATTAAAGCAACATAGAGCAACAGCTTTTTCGTCTCCGAAGAGGATAAATATTATAATTTATGGGTGTGAGTTCATTCTTATTTTGTGTACTTCTACGTACAAAAAACAGGATAAACATCAATTACGAGTAAATTACATTATGCGGGGTAGATGTAACATATGAACAGGATGACGCGCTTACCGAAGTATCATTAATCAAAGTTGAAAGGGAGTATAGGCGCCGGTAAAGGGTTTAAATTATCGAACTTTCCAGGAAAGTAGAGTACGGCGTTATGGTATTGACATATTGATCGATCGCGTAACTCTAAAGAAATAAATATTTTAAATAAAGTCACGAGCTTATAAGACAAGCTTTCGATTAACTTTTAGAGATGTTTGACAATGCGTGCAGTGAGTAGTTTCATTAGAACAAGGCGTCACTCACTCTTAAACACTCTAGGATCAAAGAATTTTTTGATTTAGTGTTTAAAGTTACATCAACTTAGCTAGATTATTAGTGACCACGGTGGAGAGATCAGTAATTTAAATTTTAGGTATGTGTTTAGGTCAATGATAAAGTTCTGTATCTTTTAGAAAGGCTAACACTCTTTCACATGAGTAATCTGCTGTCTGTAACACTTCTAGGACAATTGACGCGTTTTAATCTTTTCTCTCAGTACTAAGCACAGTTGTTTAAAATTTGCTCAATAGAATTTTGTATATCGCAACTGTGAGGATGTAACGAAATATGTATAATTTAGAGAAAATGTGAAGAGTGTTTGGGATAGACGAGCGAGTGAAGTGTTTTCGAGGCGTGAAAGAAGAGTGCTTGAACCGAGTGACAGAATGTCCGAACTAAAGTGTGAAAGACGAGCAATTGAAATGGCGCCAGACTGAGGAATTTTAGGTGAACGTGACCAGATGCATGGAGTGAGAAAGGTTAAGGATTAGAATGAAAGGGAATGAATGCATATGAGAATATAGGGTGCAAGAGAAACGCGATTGGGACACTTGTTAGAGATTTGTCAAAGTGAGTCAGAATCGAAGAAAGTCCAGCGAGAGTCCTTTTCTTTTTAATAAAACATAGTAGTGATATTAAAGAAGTTTATTTATTCTCCAAATCTCTAGATTTTAGTCACGTGGGATTTAATAAATATAATCCCTACACAATCTTCTTAAATATTGTGTTCCGTTTTGGCGATGGGAGTGTGTCCAATAGGTATTCTCGATTCTCAATCTTGTCACTATCACTTGGTCTTTTCTTGTCATAGAGATTGCTGAGCTAGTTTCATGTATGTCTCCACGGACTTTATGTAGTTTAGTGTGGTTTGAGTTTTTCCAATCTTCATTCCAAGATTCTCTTGTGGCTTTCAGGAGAAATTTTTAAAGTCCCCATGGAATATATGAAAGAATTTGTTTTGCTCCAAGGAAGTAATTTGTATAAGTTTTTTCGTTCACTCTTTCCTTGTACCATACCTTGTGTCCCATCCAGTTTTATTAGAATATTTTAGTTAAAAATTTCTCCATCATAGAAAAACTACTTTTACATTTTCTATTAACTTATTGCTATGTAACTAACCTCCTCATAACGTCGCTTTTACATGTAACGTATGAAGTAGTGTAGAATTTTAACAATGTACTTGCACAATTTATCTTTATCTCTTGTCTCCTTTATCAGATTTTGGGTAATGATATATTTTTATTTAATTATTTTCCATTGATATACAATAATGTCCACGTTGTTACGTATCAAAATGCACCTAGCATTTCCTCGATAATAATTTCAAAGATAAACGTGTCTAAAAACAAGAAAAAACTGGTCGTAAATAGTAATAAAAAATTAGAATTAAATTAATTAATTTCCAAACGAAGCGATTGCATCGATAAAAATAAAATTCAAAAACATTCTCTGGTTTCATAAAAATTTTTAATATACTATTATATCGTTTACACTTCTTCTACAATGCATATAATTAATAACGTGTTAATTTCCTGTCATAATGTCAAGTCGTTCTTATTCTAGATTTACCAAGTGTCCGTGCCTCAATTTCTAGAACACCTAATTATTTTTTAGGTTGCCCTGACTCGGTCTCGAAATTACGACCACCTGAAGAGTAACATTGTAATTAGTGCTTGAAAGATTAATGAAAATATTTCTATTTGGCAAAAAAATTGATACAGCTATCACTCATAAACAGGAACAAAGTTTCGTAAAAATATCGATGAAGGATTATCGAAGCAAAACTTTTAACTAATTATGTACCAGCGTTTTAATTACAGGACCTTCGACACAAATTGTTTATCTTCGTTAAAATTTATTTGAATAACACGAGATTTTCACACATAGTAAACATCAATTTTAACGATTTGTAATCATTTCATTGCTGTAGGCTCTACAGAACCTTATAAATAAACTAATAAAGAGCCTACAGATAATCGAGTCGCGGCGATAATTATGTAATTATTCACATGTATTACCATCTTTTAATATGTTTTGGTAATAATAACCGCGAATATTTATGCACGTATGACAAACATGCAAAGCGTACGCAATTACATGCAAAATATGCACACAATGAAAAATAGGTTTTTAAAATTCTTATAGTACGAATCAAATTTTTTACTAAAATGCATATCATAAATTTTAATATGTATTTCATATCATTTTTATATACCACTTAAAGTTTATTTATCTTGCAACATATTTTTGCACGATTTCTTTATACAGCTATTATAATTCGTTATAATGTTAACACATTGTTGATAAACTAGAAATCGTTCATAAAATGTATTCTGCCAATTTAGTTTCAGAAAATCATATGTTGTCCACTTATGGTATAAGTTCTTAAAATGAAGTATAATCTACTGAATGTTCGATACAATGTGAAATTCTTTTTTAGTTTCTTTTTATCCTACTTAATTTTGTTCAATTTCACGATCTAGAAAACTTTATTCAATTATTCGTGTAAATGGAGTAGGTACTTTACAAAAGACGACAACTTGGTTGCTTTGGAATTAAAGTACATTTTCCCAACTATTGGCCAGCCTCGATATTAAAAATACTTCCATTTGACTGAATAACTATGTAAAGGTACTCGACGATATGACCTATTTCCAGATCTCACGGTAATAATACGGAAAAATTTATGATAGGGTCGTTTAGGGTGGGTCGACATTTGTAATAAATTGCGGCGGAAAGCTGATTTCCAACAGTGATTCGAATGTGAAGTAGGAGTCTGTAACAAGTAACAGAACACATATTGGAACTGAAGTAGTGTTCAGGCTAGTATCAATCAAATATTGGGTTGTAATGTAATATTGACGGAGGGAAGAAATTTTTAATTAAATTACATTATTTAAAAGATGTTTAATTAAATTACATTGCGATTGTTTTCACTACCAAAAGAGCATCAATATATTCCTAAATTTTCAAGCATATCGTTCAAACAATAAAAGATTCTTGTAATACTGAATTACAACAGGAAGAATGGATGTTGTCATCATATATTTACCATCTGCCCTTCCAATTTCCATCCAGAGTATGCATCTGATCGAAACAGTGTCAAGGACGAAAATGATATCATTAATAAGCAACTGGAATATATATTTATGAATTTTCAAAAATGGACTTTCCAAATTGTGATGAGAAAATAATACTCACTTTGGTACGACTCATATTCTTCGATCTATTTAGAGTATCGAGTATCGAGTATCGCTGTCTCGGCCATAAATTTAGCAAGAGCAACAGATGAGATTTCGTCTTTGTGTGTTTAATGTGCCTGTTCCTATCCTACGGCCTCACCCAATCTACAGAGAGATCTAATCGGCTTGTCTGTACATACTACGAACTGCTAGTACGATACAGGTATCCAAATCCTACGAATTCATGCTGGTTAATCCGAAGCCTTTTACTTAGGTTCACTACCACAATAATCCAACATCATCGGTTAGCTAGAAGACTGGCAACTAGAAACCCTGCCATCACTTTGAGTTTGAAAAGAACTGAAGAATTATTCAATCTTCTCAATCTCTTCAGTCGTGTAATTCTAGTCCATGTTTAGACCATTGTCGTATCATCAGTAACAGTAACATTGAAGTTGTCTTGCAGTTTTATTACTGGCCAAAGAGTATCTTGCTACTCTCCAACTAGTTTCCAAAGTGAACCTGGACAAGATGATGAAGAATGTACACCATCTGTGAAATGAATATCATTTGAGTCTTACTGTAAACACATGGATCCCACGGTATACCGCTATGGAAGGGGGTTGCTGAAAGGTAACGTGCTTTCAGACTTGATGTTGGTCTATCAGCACCAAATATTCCAATATAACACGACTGCTAGTAACATCGAAACTAGGTCAAGAAGTTTCGTCACAGTCGATGTCTTTCCAGTAGGTCTCACGTCCCAGATTTAATAGAAATATATTGAGAGAATTGGAAGCAACATTTGAATTTGTATCCCTAAAGAAAAGTAGTTAATACTGGTTTTTGTTGCACTAAACATATACACAAGTATTGCTTAAAAGAAAGTAATAATTTTGAACTTTCGCTAAAAATTTAACTATTCAATTCGTATCACGGAAAATTTTCAAAGCATCTTCAATGTATCAAGTAATTAACGTAAATGCATGTCAAATTTGTTCCATGACTATCAAAATCTTGCGAGGTTCCGTATTACGTGCGTTTACTCAGCATAAAAAATATAAGACTTCTAGAAACAACTCACTGAGAATTATGAGACTTATTTAGAAGGTTCCATTCTCTTCTAGTATAGATATATTGGAGAGTGGTCATCGTACGCGTCTGCGTTGGATTAACAATTTGGAGGATTGCAATCAACTAGTAGTAATTTCGAATTCTATTTTATGATAGCCTTGCCAGTAGCTGCAAGCATCATGGGGGCCAGAATCCTGAGGTTGGGAGAACTGATTCGATCCCTCTCACCTCCTCGGGCAGAACCATTGTGGTAGCAGTGATGATCCCACGTCGCAGAGGTAGAAGTCTTTGTAATTTTGGCGAGACTACTGTGGTTGTTACGGCTTGCGCACGTCCCGCCTGGATAGTGGAAGTTCAGAAAGGCTTCGTTCTCACCAGAGAGAGAGAGAGAGAGTGAGTGAGTGAGTGAGTGAGAGGGAGAGGGAGAGAGAGAGAGCACATGGTACTTGCAACCCTGTGGCATACTGATATTTTGTACCTAGTACGGGCATTCTGATTGGGTGTTTCGTAATCTCTGGCTCAAGTAGGGATGGGGGGGGGGGGGGGGCGTGTCTCTGAAGCGTTCGAAAGGAACACAAGTTCGATAAACGCATAGAAAGAAAATGTAAACAGGCCGAAAGACGTAGGGCGCTAAAGCTGCAACAAATACGGATATACCTTAGCCCGGATAAAAGAGTCCGTGATGAACCTGTGCGAAGGAAACGAGAAATTATACGAAAACATCTATCGAGACTTTGGCAAGTTGATGACATCGTGGCTCGGATAGGAGACACTTGACACGAAAGCTAAAATTGAATGTTAACAAATAGTGAAACACCTATTCCTGAAATGAAGGAATATTTTCATCGCTAGACTACTGATGAATTTTCCCATTATCGAAGAATGAGGATGTTAAAACCGGGATGAGGTGATAGAAACGTTTAAAAAAGTACACGTAGAAAGGGTTGCTGACCTGATCTTGAGTTAGTAAGGACTGAGATCAACGGAAGTCCGATTGGTAGAAAAATATCTGAATCCTGGAGAGAACAAAAATTAGTATGAATGCGTGTGAAACAGAGAATAATTCAAAAATATTTGAGGCGTATCAGTTACTTTACATCGTCGATTCATGGACTAAGATACACGAGTGTGTAATCAAAGAGAGGATCCTTAATGTAGCGAGAGAAAATAGTTTCGCGAGAAATCAATACGGGGCGCAGAAAAGGTAACGTTAAACGTATTTTATAGAGTTAGAAAACCCGTGGAAACGGCAGTTAGGCGATAGTGCCACGGTGTGTTTTAATAGCACTTTTGGATTAAGGTACGATGAAGGAAGAAAGAAAATTAAATGAAATTTTGTGGGGAACACGGAATAAACGTTTCCCCTTTTATTAGAGAAGAGTAATTTGAGGATATCTATTTGACAGATCGACCCACTATATGGTTGATGGCAAATGGTATACAGGAGAAATAAATATAGGTGTTCTGCGGATAACTCAGCCTGTGATGGCTTATTAAACGCCTAAAGTCGAAGGAAGATACAACCTAATACTCTGACGATACTGCCTTGGCTATAATAAAACAGTATATACATGGACAATAATAAAAGGTAGGCTCTTGTATCATAATCAAATGCGTATAGTTTGAGAGTATCATATTCAATACAGTTCAAGCTTTTGATGTATAGTGTCGTTCTCTAATCTAAGCGATGCGATAAAAAAAGAAGAAACAGTTTCAGAACAGTGGCTTATTAGTCGTTTAAGAATTTTACAATAGTGTATTTTGAGAACCAATAATAGTATAATAGTAAATGCGAATTATTATCCACTTACATATAGTGAAACCCAAAAGGTTGTCAATCGTTGTATCTAGTTTATTAATGTCTAATCTTACATTTTTGACAATCTCAAAGAAAAATTGTTGACATCCTGTACAAAAATTTAAATTTCTTCTCATCCTTTAATACCTACTTACCAACAACAAACACTGTTTTACGTCTGTTACTTTTAATAAAAGGATCCACCTCCCATGTCCTTCTTCTCGTTTTTTCGTGTTTCATGCATAAATACATAATAAGCACAACGCTATCCTCTTTTCTCGACATTTTCTTACCAACTGATTTACAATTTGGAAAAAATGAGCCCCTTGGTCTCGAAACTATTCTTCTTTATGACGTTTTCCTTAATCGACTCGCTTAGGTGAAAGAGAATCCTAACAAAATTTCAGCAAACTTTAAAACGTCGTGTCGAACACGAACATATAGGGTGCTCCAGAAAATATTAATTTACTACGTAATAACTACAATAGGACGTAATTTTAAGCTCGACGATATATGCTGGTATGAATTCTTTTCATTGTTTTCAAGTACGGAATTAGCCCCTAAAATATTGCCAATTTTTCATAAAACACCCTGCCTGGGTGAGAACATTTCGATTCATTCAAAGTCTCGAAAAATTCTTAATTCCGAGAATAGCGAGAAAATCACGTTCGCATCGTAAACCCAATCGTCTACAGAATTCTATTTGGCTTCTTACCGTACTTAATATATACGGGCGCGCATGCAGAGAGAGAGAGAGAGAGAGAGAGAGAGAGAGAGAGAAACACGCGTGCACATAATATGTGCAATCTCTTATTTATTATAAAATATTTTTAAATGTTTTCAATTGCAATATATAGCACATTATTGCCACGATATTCGTAAATATTCTACAAACTGTTATTGTATATTAATTAAAATAATATATCTGATAAGCAGCCTATCGAAAGTGATTGTGGCTAAGTAATATAAATATGCATATGTTATACTTATCTTGATTATTTTGTACTCCTTCGTATCGAATCTATGAAGACTATTATTCATCAATCGAAAGCTTATTTCACCTACTTTATCGTAGTATTACTTATAATTTTATAATAAAGAAAAACCTATCTGTAATCCGAACAAGTAAACATAGATGCAATATTAATAGTTAAATACTACATTTTACCATAAAATAAAGTTTAAAAATTAAAGTTAAAATATTAGCACACACATCTTATATAATTTCTTTGCTTGTAATATACTTGAGAGATTGATAGCATGATCAAACTATTTCAACATATTAAGTAAAGAATATACATACCACTTGTGTTCATAAGTTTTACGTTTGTTGTCAGATAGACCTTATCGGACTAAGTACAATAGAATGTTTAGTCAGATTAAGCCAGGATTAATGTAGTTCTATTATAATATTAGTGTGGTATTGGAATTTTCCGTGCCCATTTGGGCCTGTTTCGAGTGCAGGCCTAGAAGATACATTGCGTGCGATTGGACATGCGTTAGGGTAAACACTTGGCGCCGATCTGTCGCCAGGTTTCTTAAAGGGTACGAGCGATCCTTTACAGGGGGTCGTGCAAGACAACCGAACGTGGGAATGCATGAAAACGAAAGGAAATGCGTGTAGTCCTGAAATGAGAGAGATTGAGGATTAGAGTGAAAAAGAATGAATGCGGGTAAGGATATAGGGTGCGAAAGGAGCGTGTTTGGGACAGTATGGATACGAGAAGGGACTGGTACAGACGTAAGGACAGTATGGGTACGAGAAGAGATTGGTAAAGACGTAAAGAACAGTATAGGTACGAGAAAAGACTGGTAAAGACGTAGTGGCAGTATGAGTAAGAGTACGAGAAAGGACTGGTGAAGACGTAATAAGAGAAGAGAGTTGGAAAGACGTAGTAAGAGAAAAGAGTTGGAAAGACGTAGTAAGATGAGATACTTGTAAAAATGCAGACGACGAATACGGTAAAGACGTGTACCGAAAGCACTAAGAAGACTATTAAGCTTAATTTTATGCATAGTCGATCTACCTTTAGTGGAAAGAGAAACCTATTACCAATACCACGTCTAATGCTAATAATACTACAACTACAATAATAACACTACATACTAGTATAATATATATACTAGTATATATATTCTTGGAGTACTTCGACGGATCGTTTATCAAAGAGAAATTTAAACATTTGCAAGGGAAGTTAGCATCCTGAAGAATCTAATCGTACCAGACCTGCAGGCTTTCTTTGTGGAAACAATGCACTTCTTGAAGCACTCGCGCAGGTTTATAGCTTTAACAGTCTCTGTAAGGTGCAGGTGTTTGACATTCTTGCTCCCTGTTGCCCTCTACTCTGACCCTTTCACAGTTTGGCCTCCTTCGTTCTATCGACATTCCATTGCACGACAGTTGGGTCGAAGCGGGTGGATGTGGTAAAAAGCGTTGTCCTACAGTCAAGGAGTGGTGGACCAGGTATGCATGCTTCAGTATAGATGCCTTTTACCCTCTGGATCAAACTTTCGTGCGATAGAAACTCGATAGTACGAAGATAACCTTTAGTTTCTCAGAGACAAGGACAAGGTTGAATTGTACGTAATCTATCATAAATATGAAATAATTTAATTTGCATCTACCATTTGATTTCTACTCTTAGCAGTCTTATATAGCTCGTTTAACTCTAGAAATTATTCTAGGAGTCTCTGTCTAGGCGTCTCAATTGAGTCAATTCGTATCTAGATCATTTACAGCCTGTTTTGCTAATCTTCGATTATTAAATCTCATTTAAGGGAGTTTCTCCAAGTGCGATTTTTGGAAATTTATGTATGCATAAAGTAATATAGAACCTTCTTTCAAACATTATTGTCAAAAATTCATCGAGTTACGGCTGACCATTCCCCTCATCCAAAATTAAAAAACCATAGTTAATTTTCAACGTTAAATGTGTTGCCATGGCCAGTCCCTGAAATTAACCTCGAGAAAATAAAAATTAACAATGCGGTGATGTTTGAAACGTGAGCATTTGATTTTTATGGTCAGAAGATCATAAACTCTATAAACTGTTATAAAAAGGAAAAACGAATCCATATGAAAAAATTCATGGTATAAAATATTCGTACAAAACTTCGTGTTATGCTGTTTCTATATAACATAGAAAAGTTGAAATTGGATACTTTGGAGTGTAAATCGTTACACGCAACATTGTTGAATAATTCGAGTGAATTTACTTGAATTACAATCGCTCTTGTGAGATTATAATACGCTAATGCTTCGTTACACACAATATGGAAAGGGACAGTATACCTTTCGGAGAATCGATACGCCGGGCAACTCAGGGAGGGTTTAATTAGAAAGAGTAGGAAGAACATAATGTTTCAAAACAATTCGATACACGGTCGCACCACTTGGCACCGTAGGCAATACACTTACAAAGTACGTGTGATAGACGATGTAAGTAGACGGGGTCTGAATGTGTATTTAATAGTCGGGTAGCTTTTAATTCAAGTACATCGTACCTCCTATGTTTTTGTATCATTTCAAAGCGATTGCATGGCCCTCCTTATTTGACTTGCATTCCCACGGAGTGAATTTGCGCTTCATTTCCGCAGGACGGTTAACTGAAGAACCCACAGCCTTTTCGGTCTAGAGCGTCGCCTTGTAAAACATGCATTACATCTTTGAAATCGTGTTTAACATTCAATCTAATAACGAGCGTGTTTCTATCGTTGGCTGTAACCGTTTCGTGCAATGGTATTAATAATTTAATACTATATTCAAGTTGTGGTATTCATAATTTAATACTATATTCAAGTTATGGTATTCATCGTTTAATATCACACATCCAGATACGTTATAAATGATTCAATATCGTATTCAAATTATTATCTCGATGATTTGATACCATATTCATGTTATCGTGTTATTGGTTTAATACTATATATAAATTATAGCATTGATATCATATTTTTTTATGATACTATAGTAATTCGATGAGCAACAATAAACACAGAAAGTTTCATTTTAATATTATGTAGTTTTCGTTAAAATAAATATTAAAGATCGTACATTTTTAAAGAATTGTACTCACGCTTATTGGTGCATGTGTTATTATTGGCTAAGGGATTATGAAAAGAGTTACTAAATTTTATTTGTTATCTACAGAAATGCATCAACGTCAATAGACACCATTTGGAACATTTGCTAAAATAAATTTGTTGTCACTAATCTTTCTAATATAATTGTTTATTTTTATTCACTTTCGTGCATTTCTGGATTTTCCATACTCAAGGTCATTTGAAGGTCCTGTTGTCATATAACGTTGTATTCGTAGCCACAAAAATATGTATTCATATTTACAAAAATGTCGATAAAGTTCTCTCAATAGCAACATTTATCGCTTAGTATCAAACACTTTCCTTGTGTGACATTTTTTCATATCATTAACAGCAATAAAAGTATGCGAGATGGCCGAGTCAAGTAAAACCTCTGTATATTTCAAAAACGTCACCATTTTATAAATTTACGGATTTAGCATCTTCCTTTAATAGTTGGTTAAATTATACATCAAATTGTACGTGCTCTTGTCCTCCTGTGAAAACGGTCCAACATCTACTTGAAGTATACATATATCCATACTACTGTACATTCACTGTCGTTCTGTAATTTGAATTATACGTAATCGCGTATATTCAAATGACAGTTTAAAACTGAGAGTGGTGTGAAATTGTAGAATTATGTCTCCCTTCTATGCAATATCGTCCCATAAATCACAGTTTCCTCGTTCAATCTACACCGAAATTCCATAGAAAGTAATAAAAACAGTTCTTCGTACCAACGCTGTGATTGTAAAATTCAGATGAAACATATTCAACATTGATCACAAAAATGATTCACTGACAAGTTTGGATCATATTAATAAATTAGATTCAATATATTTTAAAACACAATTAAACGTTTAACCACTTGAGAGGGTATTTGTTTCTCTGAATCAAATAAGTAGAGGTTTCTTTTATATTTTCTATAAGTAATTTTTTATTACTTATAAATACTGTAAGTATATAGTGCTTAGAATATCCATATTTATGTTCCATAAACATACCTTTGTAGCAAATACTAAGATTATAAACGTATCTGTTATAGTCTACTTACAATGACAAATGTAGGATTGAAAAGTATCTTGAAAAATCGGTACACGTGATGTTATCTACCATTATTTTGTTGTATCTCATTCTTTTCAATCATTCTTGTACCTGCTGTAAAGAGAACATTATAGATGAAAGACTACTCAAGCCTGTAACTTTTTAAATATCAATGTTTTTACCATATAAATATTTGTACATTTTTTTCGAAGATGTATAAATATGTAAGCTAAATTATCAACTAAAATACTTTCTAACGACGTCGACAAAAATAAACTGCAATTGCTACTCATTTTTGGACCGAAAGGACCCTTTCTTTTTGTATGCAGTAAAAGTTTCGTTTTACGTTAAATTGAAAATAAAAGAAATACATTAATTTACAATTGATGTAAGTTTCGAGTAATATTTGTTCCGTTTGTTCTTCGTTTCTTCAGCTTCGTTCCAGAAACAGTTCTCACGAATGAAATACAAGTAAAGGCTGTGCGCAACTGTGATAAAAAATAAGACGTAGTTGTTTGAGGGAAAGCCCGAGACGTTTAACGTTTTATCGTTCGTGGTGTTTCGCCCTTGTCAAGCACATTGACGCCTTGGCACCTCCACTCTTTACCTACGTACATAGCAATCGACTCTCGTGTGAAATAGTCGTGGTAATAAGACGAGCGAACGCCACCTGTTTCCAAGTGTTATGAAACCTCCGACCAATCGTACCCCGCCTTTCACAAAGACAACTTGACGCGTAGATACACATTCTACTCTATTCACACACTTACACCTCGCCAGAACACTCGCTCCGTTAACACCACCTTCCACCCATCAAGACCATTACCACCTTAGTGGTAATAGGTTACTCTCATGGGGATCCACGAGATTTCGTCGCCAAATATTGCAGATGACGCTTCAACCCCTGTGGGACATTGGATTCGTTTTTGTCAAAAATCAAACTACACTTTTCTTTTATATATCGAACAGAGCTTTAACTCTAACGTATAGATGGGGATATTTAATACAAAATCGATAGAGGATATCTGTACAAGCCCCGTATACTGGAACAGAATCGTATACCATAACCAATAGGTTGCTCAATAAGTTTCGTCGTTCGATAAGAAACGAAGCTGCAATTAGGTTCGTCGTTTTATTATTCTAAAGATGGCGAATGATGACGAACATGCGTGAAGTTTCATGTGGATCTGTCGACTCGTTCGTATATTTACCGTTGTTCAAAGTTGAAGTATCATAGAATCCTTTTACAATGGAGAAAACGACAAAACTTATCGAACAACCTAGTATAAGTTACTTCTTTTCACATATACGTATTAAACTTCGATTTTTCATTAAATTTTGCTTTTATTTTTGACTGATTTCAAAACTGTGCTAGATGTAAAAATTTGTTAACGATCGGTTAGTCACACGAAGAAATGTATTAACAGTATCCGTTTACGTTATATTATAATGTACATCGATGTAACGATATTAACATATTTAATTGTAAGCAAAAGTAAATCAGAATGTAAACCAAGATTTATGTTAATTGTTCGTTATTTGAAAGAACAAGAAAAGTAAAATACTTACTCTAAACCTAGAACGAAAAGTAACTGAAATGAACTATGTTAAGTAAAATAAAAAACAAAAGTACACGATAGAGCATAACGCACAACACACCTTGTAGATCGACACAGTAACTCTCAGAACTTTCAAACTGACACTCAATTCGACTAACCACCAAGTAACCAACCGATTCTCGATAGCTCTACATTTTTTTGCTCTTTCGCGCGCGCGCGCGCACACACACACGCACACACACACACACACACACAGTGCTCGCGTCACATGACTCCAAGCGCCGAAAACTCCACGTGCATCCTTAGAATCCATTTACACTTCATCACTCTTCTCCCGCAACCGACATCCAAACGTAAACACCATCTCGATCCCCTATCGGGCTGGCCAAACACTCGACATTCGCGCCTACAATCGCTCGATCTGTTCACTCGGAAACTTCATTCACCCTTGGCATTCGTATGAAATTTTATCAATACTACATTATTCTGCAAGTTACATAAGTCACGTACACTTCCATCCTACGATAAAAAAAATCACATCTCACGTTTTCACCGAATTTTCTATATTTGCGTATATACTCAAGGACAAGTGAAATTATTTTTCACGTGTTTCCATAGCGAAGTAAACGTATCTCGAGGGAATAGTCGAGTATTAAACTTGGAAAAGAAACCGTTTTTGTCATTTTTACATATTTCGATAGATATAAGTATAGCATAGACTTATAGGGAAACTTCAAAAATTGACGAAATTGACGATTTTGAATGACATGCACGTATTTGCATATATAGAGTTACACGGGTAAAAGTTATCGTCAAATTGTGAAAATTATTAATAGAAGTCTTAGTACTCTTCAGTATATTGTAAAACAATATCAAAGTCAAAATTCTTAAATCCGTTTGTGGTAATAGGGCAAAATAATGGAAATGTAGAGATTTCATGGAAATGGTACAAAGTAAGAATTAAACGCATCGTGGTTGCGGAAATAAAGTTGCACGGATATTACTGCTTTTTGAAATAAAACTATAGCTGTTAGTGTTGTACAGAAGCGAAAAAACACACGTGTTCTGGAAAATAGGAAAAATATATTCTAGTTAACTTTATGCAGTTACAATACCGCAACACCTCTGCAACAACTAAATTTGTTGGTGAGAAGTGAAATTTTACTCTAAAACATTACCATTAGAATAATTTTAAATAATATATTTTTATCATATTCTTGGTTTACATGCATACATTCATTTGTTTCCTTAACAAACATTTTTTAAAATTCCGCAATTTTTAATATGCGGAATAATAATAAATATTTTAATATTTATACCTAATCGATTCAGACGTAACATTTCCTAAGCTACGGATGAGTCGTATCCTAGATCCTTGTGTAATAATTCATTGCTAATAAAATAAGAAGAAGAAAGTTTTTCCCAAAATTTGAATCAAAGATAAAATATTAGAATTAATTAAAGTCAAGTTGAAAAATTACTAACCCTCTGTGACTCTCCTCAATTCATCCGTACAATAATTTTTAATTCAAAATATTTTTCATTTGCGTCGTAAAAACAATTAGATATACTATATATATATGTGTCATCATAAATATATATACACTATAGAATTGTAACACGAAACATACTTTGAACATTTCTATGAGAAATCCCTTCTTTGCCGATAAATATGTATCGGTGACTACTTTATTTGGGGTTATCTAAGATTCTGTGGAGTTTGTCCCTCGATGCACAAAAGTGCATTGTCCGCTCTTCTCCCGCGCTTTTCGAGAGTCCCCTCTGCTGTTTGGATCGCTGCCAAGATGACCGGTTCCAACAATTTCAACCTGGCGTGACTCCCACCTTCTCTCTCTCTCTCTCTCTCTCTCTCTCTCTCTCTCTCTCTCTCTCTCTCTCTCTCTCTCTCTCTGTCCCTCTCGCGATACAGAAACTCTGTCTCCACTCAACACATTTAATAAATGATACATCGGCCGACGTTAAGTTGGCACATTTTCCGTGCAAACAGTCTGCCCCTCTGGCTCACATACTTCGAGCGACAGTATTCCGAGCAGCGTGTGTCAAGCATACAGCTTTTATGTACCAAAGTTGGGCAAATTTTTATGTAGATAACGAACGACGAATAATGTTCCATCTAGATAAACTTTTATTCGTAAGTCACAAATAAAAGTTTTACGTGGATACAATTCGAATAAAAATTTATCTGCATGAAAATTAATCTCGATAAAAATCTATCGGAATGAGTATTTATTCGTTATTATTATTATACTCGTGAGAGTCACTGAACACGGGAATACTTGTATTCAGGGCTGTAAACGCTTTATTTATATTGTTGAATAGAAAATATTATTACCGTTCGCTTCTTTCCCCAAGGGCGAGGGGGATTTTTTCGTTATATTTTCAAAGACGAAATAATATAAAAATTATTGAAATTAATTAGATATATTAAAAATAATTTCTATGACTTTTGGAACTCTAATAGATCCGGTAGGGCTTGTCTACGTAAAAATGTATAATATAGGATAAAAATAAGATTCCCAATAGTGTTTATATCATTAGTTAATTTCTTCGCTAAACCTGGCAGATCAACTTACATAGCTTTATTTTTTGTCTAGCAAAGTAATATTTATTTATACCAGCAACATCGATTAATTTTGAATCCTTTTTTGCATTTGAAAGTATTGTTTACTTTCACACAAAGAAGTATCCTCTTTTCAGTTGAACCACAATTACACTCACAGTGGGATCTATATTGGAAACATATTTTGCAAAGTCGTTTTCTCGTTTGATAGAATGCCAATCCCTCAGGAAGTTTTGGGATCTATAGTGATCGCGTTATGAATCTTTAATGTTATCTCGACCGAATGAGAAAGAGAGAACGTTGCACTTAACTCCTGAGTCACGTAATTGTTTCGAGAGGAATGTAAAAGTATCCAATTTTATTATCTTGGCACTGATAATTGCATGTACCACTTGTGTTTGCAACGTGAGAAAATTTGATAAAACCTCCCAGATTTTAATTGAAGCCATATGATAACAATTCAGACAGGAATCTGGGAAAAGATTTCAATCTCAAAAAGTAAATGTAAGTCGATCGATCGAAACAAGAATAAAAGTAGAAGAATCAATATTAAATGAAACGTCACGCATCGACTAACTTTAAAATATGCAAAGTCATTCATTTCGAATAAATAAAAAATGTAAAAAAAACGAAAAATACAAAGCTAATACTCTAAAAAAAG
This sequence comes from Ptiloglossa arizonensis, assembly GCF_051014685.1. Lineage (NCBI taxonomy): Eukaryota > Metazoa > Arthropoda > Insecta > Hymenoptera > Colletidae > Ptiloglossa > Ptiloglossa arizonensis. Next base: position 4,931,228 of record NC_135049.1, read on the forward strand.
TGCAGAAATATTATTTATTTTATTATTTGCAAGTAACTGTGAGTAAATTTAAAGTAATTATTTATACAAATATGTAGTACTTTAATGTTCATTAAAATAGAAGAAACAGAACTATAAATAAGTAAATTTGAACATAGGCAGAAAATAAAACTCAAAGGGTGAAACGTCTTGAAAAAAAAAACGAAATTCCGAGAAAGCTAGAAGAGAAAAAATTCGAGATGATCCCATAGCTTATGCAGAATACTGCAAACGCGAAAAAGTAAAAAGAAAACAAAAAGCGCTTCCAGATGGAAAGATTAAAAAAATTAATGAATTGTCTGAGAGAGAGAAAAGATTGAGAAGAAAGGAACAGGTGGAATGGCAAAGAGCATAGCGTCGTCGAAAAAAAAGAACAATGTCTATGTCTACGATCTAAAGAGACAGACCATTTTCAACAAGACATAACAGTTTTACAATTATCTAAACAGGTCACAGCAGGCAAGAAACGAGCACAGAAAAGGCAAGTTAAACGTTTTGTGGAAAATGTGAAACTAAAAATTTTAAATTACGTAAAAAATTAAATGCATTTCAAAAACAAAATCAACGTCTCAAATTTAAGAAATCTTCATCGATAAAATCAAATACTGAACGTTTGTTACAAAATAAAACTATGAATGAAGATTTAAAAATTGGAAAAATTTATATGCCAAAATATAAAAATCTTGTATAATTTTATGCAACTTAATAATTTTTTGATACTCAAATTATAGGTGAACAAACGCAAAATTTCAAATACGAAAAATTTTCAAAGATTACGGCTACGTTGTCTTGTGTCTGTACGCGTTCATGAATATGAACGGAAAGAACGAGCGTTATTTTCCAGGGTGCTATTATCTGACATGACAAAACTATGAAATCAAGAGAAACAGTACACACTTCGAATAACTTTTAATATTATAATTTAACAACACTGTATGCATTATATTATTATATCGCACAGAAGAAAATTATGTAACATTTATGAGAAATCAAGTCTGAAATTTTTATTTATTTATTCTTACACACATGGTAATTATATTTGGGTGATTTTTATCAAACCGTATCTTTTAAGATGTGATTTCGATCCATTAGAAGACTCGCTCAAATTCTATTGTGTATATATATGTGCTACACATGACTAGCTACGTATATATGTGTTAAACGTATTACTAAAAATAAACTTGTTACAAAGTTGTAGCACAAAGTAAAAAATTCTGAATACAAAAACGAAGAACTCGAAGCGGAAGCGCTAAAGGAAATGGCATATCAGATTCCCTTGCACGTTATGTTTCCGTGTATCTCCTCTAACACAGAATTATCTATCGATTCTGACGGTGTTACTTACGGCGATAGTAACGTGCCAACGGTAGTAATATGAACTTCATCGTATGAACTACCCTAATGCTGATTGTGAATCCAACAAAGCGATCCACTGAACGGATGTAGAAACTTAATCTTCCATGTACGCTGCCTGAAGCGTGATGAATGTGCGTAATATAGAAAAGGTAAAAGGTACTATTCGACGTTCCCTTATCGCGATCCTTTTATTACAGTTACCTGTAAATTATAACTTTCCCGGTATTGTGCAATCGTTTCTATGGTTTCCGGGGAATATCTTCGAGATTTATTTTTGCGTTAAAATACTCCATACGGGCATTTTGGTAACAAATTGTATACCTAGGATGATTTCGAAAAAAAAAAAAACTCGTTTCATCATTTTCATGGTTACTTACTTTGATCACGTTGACGGTTGGTAATTAAGTCTCTTCTATTTTCACGATAACGTGCAGATATATAGGACGTCTCGCAATCCGCGGTGCAACCGAATGGGAGGTAATTGTGCGTGCAAAAATAAATGGAAAAATCGAGGAATAGAATTTTTTCGTGCCAGACTTCGTTTCCGAGAAAATCGATTTGGAAACTGCTCGGGGTACGCGCGCGTTTTACTAAAATGGAGTTCGATAGATTTCCCTATCGATATCTGGCACGTTCGTGTGCAATTTGATGACGAAATAATAATTTATAGTTAACGGTACAATCTTTTTACGATTACTTCGCAAGAGAGAGACATCGTACTTATTGTTAAACTTACCGTTACTTTTAAGATTAATTCTCCGATAACTGAGCCCTATAAAAAATATTTCTAAGAGAATATCGTATAAAACAATATTATTCGTTTAAACGAATATCGCTGACCTTGATATCCTCTAAAATACGACTGTGAAACAAACTTTTACCCTCCAGAGTATTTATCTCTTCGAAAATAACAATCTTGCGCTCTGCCATTTTTTGTATCATCGTAAAAAATGGGAATATTACTCCATTTTGAGGAAACACTTTTTGTAGAGGGTGCGTCATGCAAATGAAATGATATCTCTTGTTATACCGAAGGTAAAAACAAATTTTAACTTCCTATAATCTTACTTCGTTAGCAAGTATAATTACATATTTTGAAAATATTAACCGTATATATCTTTTTTAAATAAAAAAATTTCTCTCGTTATTCCGCGTACAAAAGTATCAGTGGTATTTGGTTGAAAAAAATATATCTTACGAGGTATTTCAAATTCTTTAATACATTTTATCTTATATTGAAGACGTTGAAATCGCAATCACGTAACAAGTATTTTTTTAACCGTTTTTTAATCTTTATCACTCGAAATATTTCGTGCAGCATTTGTTCTTCGAATACCTAGCTCCTATTATGTTTGTACGTAGAACGACGATATCTGTCTAAATAAAATGTATGAATCAATGTTTAGAAAAATATGATTTACACCTGGTGAGTGCATCGTGGCACACGTGAAAAGAAGTGAGAACAAGGGAAGATAAAGTTTGTTATTTCCTTCGACTTTTTCTTATATTATTCCTTTTTTCCATCTTCCACGAAATAAGAGGTACGAACTACCTCAATTGCGTGACGCACCCTGTATATTCGAACCTAAACCAGTCTAACCGGAGGATATTTGAAATATCGATAACGGTACATCATTTTCTACTAGACTTCGTACCCAATTCGTTCTAGTTTCAATTCCAGGAAACTAGAACGACCATGATTTTCGGAGTAACCATTTTTACGTGCCCAACGTGTTACTTAATTGCTGTGCTGCGATGATTATCGTTCTCAACCATGATTATTGAAAAATTACGTGCAATAAAACATACCTATGGGAGTATTAAACGACGTGCAGCAATTTTTCAATTGTTAGCAACTTTTATTTTACCTTTGTGATATATACTGCTCGAGCTAATTAGAATATCTGTACCATTAACTACCTATCGTACATTGAAGAATTATATTATTGCAAAGAGAAGAAAATTAGTGTAAATATGATTGTACTGTGCCTGTAAATACGCTTGTCAGTACACGTACACACAAATTACTAATTACGAGCATATTACAATCTTCATAATATTGTCCTTCCTTTAATCGTTTCGAGCAGTGTATAAGCCACGCCTATTGCAAGAGAATTTTGTAATGTCAAGTTCAAGAAGTATGAAACCTTAACGTTTCATTTCGTTCTCTAGTATACTGTGCTACAAAGCGAATCACTGTTATCATAAATATTTTTTTTAAACGCTGCAACGTATTAAACGTAATCCAGAGTGTTCGGTATCGAGTTCGTTGTCCCATTAGTTTCTCACACCTGAAAGTAACCTTCCCCTCCCCCGTCTCGAGTACTAGCTACTCTCTCATATCATATTGTAATATACATGAGTGTCAGTTATTAAAATCACGTAGTTATTTCTTTTCGTTCGCCTATGATTTCTTATGATTTATATATGTTTTTGTTACAGGGGGCCCGCGAACATTTTCTGCTAGGCCTTACCGAGGAGGTTGGTTCGTTTGTTTGGTTGATGGTTTGCAATTAGGATTAGACAGTAGATTTTTTCTCTAAATGCCGTGATCCTCTTCCTCGATCTTCCATATTTTCACGCGTATCTGTCACTACGCTTTTACTTCTATACTTATCTATACATACAATATACATGTATAACATTAATTGTATGTCTCTGCCCTTTACTCTGTGTATCTGTATATACATACTTTCCTTTCTCTATGTATATCCTGGCTTCTCTTCTCTGTTTTTCTCTAACGCCAAATATATAATACGATATATAATCCAGCTGGCAAACGTTACTTAACCAAGCGTATGTATCTGTACGCTTCTTCTTTATATCTATGTACGTAAGTAGTCTGACATTTATTCAAATGTACATACACACGGTTACATGGATTTGTGCCAACTTGAGAGCACATGGCTTGCTCGACGGTACCCTTCCTTCATATTGGCATGAGTCATGGTGTCACGTGCCTAATGGCTGCGCGACTAGGATGCGTAGAACCATCGTGTTGACGATCTCTGAATCCTTCCAAAATAAAGATAGAATGAATATAATGGAATGAATCACTGTATGATCTCTCATTGGTCTATTTTACCATTTATATACGTAATTTTGTTTAGATATGTTCTACTTATAATGAATTGAGAGCATACATAACTAACCTAAATGTAACAAAATTTCGCACGAATCATTCAGAAATAACAATGCTCTGTCAATAGTTGTCCGATATGTAACGTTTAAATTTTGTTATCAGTCCATGGATTACAATATTATTCAGTAAATATACTGCATTATGCTTTGAAAACTAATTCCGACACACAAATACATTATATTAGATGAATTTTAATGAATGGCTGTACGTTCTTCAGATTCGATTTATTTCGCACATTTCATTTTGCACATTCTAATGTATTTTGGTGCATGAGCTATGTGTCATATACATGTGTGTGTATATTTAATTTAAATGAAACAAACAAGGTACGAGTTATATATAATGAAAATATTTTGCATAATGTAGTGAAATGTAGTTGATAATATTTTAAACTTTGGATTGATTAACTGCTTAAAATTTGTCATAATACACAACTGTTCATAGAGCATTGGTGTTTTGTAAGGATTCGTAAAGAACATAATGATTTCGCTCATAGTATATCGCACATGTGCCAAGTGTCGTAAAGGGCAATACCTAAATGCTGTGAAAAAGAAGAGGTACTTTCAAGTGTACCACATTGCCAAAGTTGGCATGATTTTCTGTAACCGTGTGTACACATACTCATTCCTATACAAAGTGTTTTTACGATACACAACGTGTCCCGTAGAGATTTCTGTATCAAAAATGACAATCTTATGATTAATTTTCTTGAAAGAGATATCTGTTTTTAATCAATGATCGATCATAATTTAACTAGTCTTTCAGAAATGTGAATACTCTGAAAATTATTTGCGCCAAATATTTATTTAATTTGTAACTCTGTTAATCTCAATTTTCCACATTCGATGCCAATTTTCTGTATTATGGATTCAACGTTAGTATGAATCTAATTAGACCGTAAAAAATTGTCACATTTTTCGATAGGAATCTCTTGCGTCACTATACATGAAACATTTCACGAAACAATTTATATAGAGAGTGGGTCGTTTGACATCACCACCTTAATAACTACGTTGCTTTTAGAGATATGAAAGAATGAAAAAGTAACAAATTATTTGTTTCGAAAGAGAAAGTAGTTTGTATATAAGAATTTAGAATATTTTTTTAAAGGTTCTACCTTTTCATAATTTCAAGGTCATTAACGACTTGTAGTTGCAATGATGCATCTAACACTAGTCGTACTTAATGAAAAGATGAATTATTGACTTTTTAATCCAATATTATTTGATAGTTGACACACCATATACGATTAAATTTTTGTTAATAGAGCAGTATATATTTTTAGTCAAATCAATTTTGTTCACAAGATACTTTAAATTCATTATTAATAGATGCTTTACTTAACGATACTATCAAACTTAATGACATTAAATTTCTTCATTATATAAGAAACATTTTCTAAACTATTTTTCGTTTAAAACGTTTGACAAAATGTTTTCCAATACCCTTCCCCAATATTACAAAAAGTGATTCGTCCAAATGAAACAGTTCGATATAAACACACATGGATGACCTTGAAATTTCAAAAAGAAGAAACGAAAACCTTGAACTATTTAACTACCTTCCGACTAATTGTTTCATATATCCATAAACAACGTAGACATTCAGATGGTTTCAACCCTTCATAAACGTACATTTAACTGTACTAATGAGTGTTCTTTTCATTGCGTGATATGTGACACACCAAAACTGCACTAGTTTGTTATCAGTCTGACTTTCTTCTTCTCAAAAACTCATGCCATTAGCATTAGTTCATTAATGTTTAGATGTGTGACCATCGCGTGCCCTTTTGTCTGTACGTGCAATTTGTATGCACGACGGCAAGAAACCCAAGGATGTGTATTGCTCATGTTTGTGTTGTAACATACAGAATTGGGTTAACTTCTTTCATCAGTGTACTTCGATGTTGGTTATCATCGCCTGGCTGGTTAGTATGGATACCGAATTTGTGATTACGTCATTAAAATTTAGCATTCAAACACATTTTTCCGTATTTTTTACTTAACCGTTCTCCGGAATTGTGGCTTTCTCAAGTATTTCCTTTCTGCGCGATTGTAGTTTAAACTTCCAAGTATGGCGCCCTATTTGAATTTATCCTTTTATTTTACTTTTCTTTTTTTTTTTGCAACTCTTTCTGGAGAGTAAAATACAAAAACGTTATACGGTTTAAAAGGGGGAATATTGGAAGCAGTTCCGCAAACTTTTCTTTTGTATAGAGAAGTTACCGTAATATGTTTGAAGTGAAATTGTACAGAAAGAATTGTGGAAAAACTTTCGTCAAGTATACTTGTACTACAATACCCGGTTTCAAAGTGTAGAGGTATTTTTTCTGTTGTTACATTTTTAAACACGCGAAAACGTACACGAATTTTTAATTAAATTCATTTCCTCGCGACTGTATTCTTATATACGGACCAATATCATTTTATTGGTCGATCTCTAATAAATATTTGAATACATCTTGTTTTTCATGAAATGTATCGCCTCTAATTTTAATAGAAACAGAATAGACGAAAATTGTACCTTGAAAACCGTAAATTCGTTTAATATATAAAATACAAGAATTAATTTACACTAAACATTGAGTAATAAATTAAATATAATATATAAAAAGATGATGAAAAAAGGAACAAATTACACACGCTGTATGTGGTATTGTGCAATAAATATTGTTATGGAATACGTGCCAATTAAGATTAGTAATATATTATTACTTTACTACTAGGAACATGTTCAATAATAGACAAATTGTATATGTAACAAAATTAAACATTCAGAGTGTCCCACTTCAGATTATCAACAGACCAAGAACTATCTATAAATAAAATAATTCTTCTCTCTAGGGTGTCGATAAATCTCTCTGAGCACTTCGTTCTTGGAATCTTTGCCCCTAATACTACTATCATTGATTGCCCTTAACAACACTAAGCTATATACCTGTAGAAATGTTGCCAGCAGCCACCTAATTGGTCCAATGCACGCACGCATCTTCTAAATGTTTAATTCCTAACATTGCAGTCACGTTTCATAGTGGAAAGACTCTTTCCCTTCTGCAATATTATTATTAGAGGAAAGTTTGGTGACAATGACTTTTAGGTCAGACTAAAGTCTCTGTAAAGTAATAATTGAGGAAATATTTCGATAATATATGCAAGTGATCAAAATATATAGAAAAAGTCATATAAATATAGGTCTGATTCTCAGTCGTTATCGAGATAATAGGTGTTAATGGTTAACAAAGTAGAACATTCTTAAGTATAGCTGGCTCAAGTGAGTGGTCTGAATGAACCTTATTGGTGGAGTAGTTGGGCATAGAAACCGGACTAAAGACGACCAATCAGGGGAGCCGTAGCTATAGTCCAATGACATCACAGTGAAAGATGACTGGTGGAGGGAAATCGGACTCTGTGCTCACAGCTGTTGGTTTACGCATGTGCATTTAGAATCTTACTGTTGCTTGACTTAGCAATAGCTATTAAAAGCAACTCATCAGTTATGAAAGACGCTTTTTATTTAATAATGTAATATACCACGTAGGAAAAAGTATTTTACGTTAGAAGATTTTCAAAAATACTATTGACATTGAACGTTAATAAATAACAAGTAGTACCTCTGTAACAGTTAAAAATCGAATCCATGTTTGTATGATTTTTTTGCCTATTTTGATCCTTTCGAAACATTTTTCAAATATTATGTTTAATAAGTCTAATTGTATTTGATAAGATAATACACATTGATTATCGGAAATATTTGGGAGACAGAAATATTTCCGATAAATGAATTTTCATATAATCGATCGGCAGGGATTAAAATAAAAAGCTTGAACATGTAAAAAGCGTAAAAAAAAGTCAATTTCAGAAAAATGCACGTAAAACAGAGGTTGAAGCAGTTATGGATCTCTTTTAATAGATTCTACTTAAATAATTTGAACAGAACTGTTTTAAAGAAAGTTCGTACATTATAAATTTCAATGAGAATGAACAAATAGTTTATTAGAAGACAGGTTCGTTAAAAAGAAAATCTATGCGCCCAAGTTATGTTGTAGATTCAAAGTGACACAAGGAGAACTGTACACCATTAATAAACAAAATTTTTTAATTACCTACAACTTCCTACATTTCATTTTCTTTTTTTGCGCTCTTTTTGGATTGTAAAATATTTCGAGTCCCTCGGTTTGGAAAATACTAATTTTTGAGTTTCAATTAGCACATTAATTACCGATTTAAATTAGTCGTGTGTTAAATTAGTCAAATTAGGCTGCGTTTGTAATACAAATACGAATCAGTTTTGAAATTTAGACGACATGGTTTTTTTCCCGCATCGGTACTCTTTAATCTAGTAACTTTTTACTACGGCCATTCCAAATTTTATGTAACGGCTAGAAAATTCCGAGTTCCCCTCTGTTTCATTTTAAAGATTGACGTATCATAAACCCGCGATGTGAAACTTCAGAGGCTACGAGATTACAGGTTGGCTTTACAAATTAAGGACGCCTGGTACGTCTCAGTATTGTATAGCTGCATGCTACATGCAGCATGCATGTGCAGAACGCATGCAAAATTTAGGAAACCGCCCAGGAAATTCTCATTGATGTTCTCACCTCTGTCTGTGATCCTACATGAACATCGTACAAAGAGATATTTCGACCCGAGGGTAATTTTGCATGTTGGATTCTAATAATCGAACTTCAACATTTTGCAACTAATTAAATTTGTGACTAATTGAATTGGTAATCAATCGAACGAGTAACTTTTGAACTCTACGTGTTGAACACTGAATTTTGCAAAGTCGTTGAATTCCATACGCATAATAATAATAAATAGAATTCTTCTATACATAATAATAAATTTAACCGTATTATTCTTCTATAATAAAACTTATAGATACGACTGGATGTCTCAGTATTCCTTTAGACTTCTCATGGCATTATAAAGTTAAAAACACGAGTTATATACATTTGGAACATTTTCGAGCCCACTATGCACTTGAAGTGCATAGTTGAACGTCTGAAGGTTAACTTCGAAGTTTAATTATGCCATTGAGATGGTAATGTTGCTCACTAATTAACGTGGTTCGTTTCCTTTAAATGTATTTACATATACTATTGAAATAATCGATGAAAAATTGCTTCGCGAAGCGATTCTCAACAAGAAGGACGGTAACGATGACGACGACAAGATTGTCGCTCGACTGACGCCTCAAGTACCAAGTCTCGTTGCCTGGGGCGGCAAACATTCAGGACATTCTCGACATCCATTGTCGGTACCGTCGACAGCGACGTCCGGCGATGTGCACTCGACGACGCTCCTCGCGTTCCTGATCGTCGTTTTTCCAGGACAGCTACTACAGTGTAAAATTTCTGCGCGAGTGAAAATCAAACGAGATATCGTTTCGAAAAGAAATTCAAATAGCAGCTTGTGAAAAAATAAATCAGCATCGTCGATACACTGGATCCTGTTTTACTTTTTAATACGTAATAGAGTCTGTGCCATATCGTGTTGGTAAATGTAGTTATCAAACTTTTAAGAAGTGCCCCCTTTGAAAGAAAAAAAAGAAAATTTCCCATGGTATATGGACAATTTTATTATTTTCATTTTAATTCATCGAAAAGTAAATTATTTTCTTACTCGTTGAATATCAAAAAATATTTATAATTATACGATATAAAATCAAGTATCACGAAAATCCAGGTAGGATATTCGTGGAATTTTCTTAAATAAAAATTTTACCGTTATAGAAAAGCACAAGTTTTCTTCAACCTCTAATTGATATTAATGATAGCTAAAGGTTAAACTGAAATTGATTCAGCATAGTCGTTTGTATTAATTGCTTGGATTTATAAAAGCGAATGCACCAGCACATATTGATGTACACCTCCATAGTACAATACTTACAAACTCTATCATTTCCATCAGCTACTAATCCTTCAACGTTTGTCAGGACTTGATCGCGTAGATTTCCAAGAAAATATTTTTACAATTGTCATACTCAAGATTTAAGGAACATTTTATATTCATTCTATACCTTTACTGCGAAAATATGAAACGAAATCGGTTAAGGTGTTCACTACAAAATAAGAAAAGAACAGATATATTATTTCTATTAATTTTCTTGAATAAAATTATTATTTTTTAATTACTTACTATTTTTAAATTATTATACGATATTTCCTTAACATGTTCTTACAATTTTATATTAATTGTACAAATATCATAGATTTCGTTTATGTAAATTTAAAGAAATTTATCAAATTCTTCCAAATTTACTGCTACCTGAGGCATCAGCTAATCCACGTAAAACAACCAACTTGAGGGGTTAAAGCCAACTAGGATTGTTGGTCAAGGACGTGTTTGAAACTATGACGAAGTGCTAGTCGTGTGATGGTTAAAGCTGACTAGGAATCGTTGACCAAGGAGCTGTTAAAGCTACCTTGGAATGCTGACCACAGAACTGGTTGAAGCTGCGTCCTAGCCCTCGCAGGGAGCTGGTTAAAACTGTCTCAGAATACTCGCCAAGGAATTGGTTAAAGTTACCTTGGAGACGTTTGTCAAGAAACTGGTTAAAAATTCTTCAACAATGCTATAGTTTAGATTAATTCAAACTTACCAGGGTACTTTGCGAGTTCTTTGAGCTTTTATAGATCGCAGCCCTGTAACTACTTGAACACGAGTTTGCAAGAAATTTTGCTGCTTCGACTCTCGGTCTAGACTTGTATAGTTTGCACAAGCGCACTACATTTAGCTCCACATAATATCTTATTCCATCAGTATACAGTTTATAATATATTACGTCACATTCATCCAAAATATACGAATATACAAAAGAATATGTGTGAAATCTGGAAACTAGTTACAATCGATTTAAAGAAATAACATTGTATCGCATTCAGTATTCACAAACACCAAAACAAGTAGATGAAACGAGCAATGGGAATCCATGATATCATTTTTTTTTTTTTTATTCATTTCACGTTTGTTGTATAATTGTCTCCGTTAAAATAGAAATTCTACGACCAACCTTATTTATTTATAACCCAGACAATAGAACGAAAAAGATTGTATTGTATAACAGGAGGACACTATAATAATGTTTTGCATTCAAACGATATTTCTTATCTCGAGTAACGTCGTGTAATCAGTAAACCCTTTCTAGGAACAAAATGTTTGGTTATGGGTATTAGTTATAGAAATTCTTTTATGAGCGTATACGCAAACTGTCGAGCTCCTTATAATTTTCATACATACAAATTATTGATCATATTCATTTTTTGTTTATCATAAATTTCTTGTATAGATTTAACAATGATCAATCCGCTTCGAGTTTCCGTCTCATTGTTTTTACTTTCTAGTAAAATTGAAATTCAGTTATGTCAACCATGCGTTGCAGAAAATTGAATTTTGCTGAAATTGAAAAAGAATTGGATATTCATTCACACCTTTGTAAACAGAAATTGCTAGAACATCGGGGAGAAATAATCTCGCGTTCGATTTTTTAGAATAGAAGTTATTAGGAAGTGTCGATACTGAATTTAATTGCGATACAATTTTTACGTCTGTGTTGAATTTGGCCTTATTCTTCGTTAATTGTTCAGCGGAGTTGGGTGCAATCGTTTTATTTATAGCTTGAATGTAAGTCGAATTGATGGAGTAATGAACCTTTGTGCAGAGAGAATATGCAATCAAATAATAGATCGTAATACGCTACCGTACACTTTGCAATTTCGAGTCGACTTGTGTGGCAATAAACTTTACTATTGAAAATAAATTTCAATTCAGCTGCGAAAATTGTAAAAAAAAATACTGTTCTACGACAAATACGTGATTCTCTTTGTATTATTGTTACATAACAAAATAGCTGTAATTGATAATTATTAACTTATAATTCTATCATTCTATTATGGGAATAACCTGTCCCATATTTTCGAACCACCTTGTATGGGAGCAAGTGCATTCAAATTTTCATTAATTTCAATTCAAAGAATTGGTCGAATAGAATTGACCTCCGTAAATATTTTCTTCGATTCTTGTATTACGGTACATTATTTATGTTTTAAATTCTTGAGATATTCATTATTAAAATCTTTTTCTCGACGTTAAGTTTGACCTGCATCCTCCACAAACAGGAAATTGTTCAAAGGATGTAGCGCATCTAATTATAAGTCAGGATCTACTAAAAAAAAGTGTCACTGAAAAGTTCGCTAGTAGATTTAGAGCGAAATGCAGTATTTTCGCCAGTAAAGTATATTCATGTATATTTAACATTTTTCAGGTGTGTTTAATAGAGTGATATTTCGAGAAATATTTAAAATGCATATTTGGAACAGAGAATGTTCAAATGGCTTTTATTAGCGCTAAGACGAAAACAATATATCCACATTTCTGACTGTGGAATTAATTAAATTATTGTAAAAAAAAATGAGGTCAACTGTATTCTCGTCGTTGAATTTTGTCTACTTCAGCTTTTCGTACATTTATATCACACTAATGTATTTTCAAGAATCGCAGGGCATTCTTCCTTTAATTTGGAATATAGTTACGTTTATAGAAGATCATCACAAATGGCACATCAAATAAAGATGCAATGCATTAAATATTGTACGATTCAAGAAATGTTGACACTTAACTATGCATTTGTTATTTATATTGTAATATTTAGAGAAATATTATACAAGTAGTGTAATCTGTACATTTGTTCACATAAAATTATTACATTAACCCACCTAAATTATTCGTACAGTTTTATTTTTCAGAATGAAATTCAAAAACTTAGATGATACTTGGTTAAAGATTTATTCACGTAATACGTAATGGTATGGACTAAAACGGATTATCAATTATGAGAATCTTTGTATAGATCACCTTTGTATAGGGAAGGTGAATTTGACACCATTGGTCCGGGGAATATTAAACGCCATTATATTACGACTGGCAGATTGGATTAACACAGCTTATGCTTATAAGCCGGCTTGGTTTTACGAGTTAAGACGTGCGTACCTTATGAATACAGAAGCAGTGAAATTAATTAACATATATATATATATATATATATATATATATATATATATATATATATATATATGAAATCAATTGAAAAAGTCAATGTAACTGTATCGATAAAGTAATTCACTTTCCAGCAAAGTTTGCGAATAAACTAATTAAAAATATAATTGTTGAAACATTTATATAGCCGTTTGTAACTCTGGTTGAAATGTATGTTTTAATTAAATTAACGTTTTATTTAATGATAACAAGGAGGGACACTTAGGACCGACCATTCAAGGACTCCTTCAATTGTAGAGATAGAAATTAATTTTTCTTTCAATCTTTTAATTTTAAATGGAAACGCCAAGCACGATTCGAGGTCACAAAATTTTATTAACTGGAATAGTATATTGTTTATTCGTCTTATAATTGAGGCTTATAGAATGAATACAATGATTCAAAGTCGTTCAGTATCACTGAAAATCTACTACGAAGAAAGATATGTAATTTCAATGAATAATCTGAACAATTTAGTAACTCGATCATTTATATCTATACAATTGTTTTTTTAACAATACAAAGTATTATGCATAAAGAGTAAAGCCACAAATATGTAAGATGAGTATTAAGAAACACAACATCAATGAGAGTCTCTATTTCATGTGAAATCATGTAGCCCCGAGGAGATCAGCATTAATAATACGTAGCATGTGTGGTTTCGAAATTAGGTTAGCAAGAGCACTTCAGCTGCACTTTGCTTGTTTTATTATTAGCATATCTTATATATTTATCTTATACATATCTGCACTTCTATACATATCTGCAATAAATAAGTCGAATAAAATAAATAGATTACGTTAGGGTAGCAATTCTAATATGCCAACTAAGTGCTGGTGAGAGTCAAATATTAACTATTTAACCATTTTAAGCCTCTATTGCAAAAGAGAAAGGGATCTCGTTAAATTCTCTGGTTGAAATAATATGTATGATTTATTGATATAAAACTGGGGATCCATGTACGAACTTCAATAGAAATTTCGAGAGAAGCTAGGTAGAGAGGAATTAGATTTATTCATTCGTACGAGGAACGAAATTACAAAGAGGCAACACCTGTGTCCCGAGTTTAAGTTTGCTCGAAACACTGGCAAACACTCCCCAATACCAATCTGATACACGACCCTGACGAAATTCGTCCCTGTTCTATCGTTGGAACTTTTTCGATGGAAACTACATCACCAAGTTTCGAAAACGCATCTTACCTAAACTATAGCTTCTACACATACGGTGCAATACGTACACCACATTAATGATTTTGAACATTTTAAATTGTATACAGGATACGAGCAGATGAGGAAGTGATAGACTAGATTCTTTTACTATTGTTGACGTACATTGTTAATAAAAGCTGGAAATAAGAAATAGTTAGAACATTAACCCTCGAATATTTATATAAGGTATTTTCACTGTCACAGATGTCTCTTGTTAGCGATAGATTGTACACGTCGTAATAATTATTAAGTATTATTATGCGAAACTGACATACTGTCATAATAATCTATAGAAAACTTAAAAGAAGTAAATTTCCAGACGTGTCTTATTAGCGATAGATTGTACATGACGTAATAATTATTAATTATTATTATGCAAAACTGATATACTGTCAAAATAATCTACACAAAATTTAGAAGAAGTAAATTTGTTAATAAAAGCTGAAAATAAGAAATAGTAAGAACATTAACCCTCGAACATTTATATAAGGTATTTTCACTATCACAGACGTGTCTTGTTAGCGATAGATTGTACACGTCGTAATAATTATTAAGTATTATTATGCAAAACTGACATACTGTCATAATAATCTATAGAAAACTTAAAAGAAGTAAACTTCCAAGAAATAATCTATATGTGTGTTTCTAATGAAAAAATTTTAAGTTTTAATATGTTTAAAGAATGTGTAGGTCATGCATTCGATCTTCTTCTTATTTCCATAATTAGCATAATGTTTGTTAAGATAGCCCGTATGGAGTATTTTTAAGGGTAGCATAGAGACAGATAACTCGACGGCATTTGGCTTTCGTTGAATTCATGGCTGTCCTGAGGATTGACTGCGGTGTGGAGACGAATAGCCCAGCGCTATTTGACTTTCGTAGAATCTATGGCTGTCCTGAGGATTGACTAGGGACAACCTTGACATTGGGCACACGGCTGAGAATTGTCTAGGCGATGGTTAGTGACTCGAAGTTACATGGTTGACGATTCTCAAGCGACTGACTGTTTAGAGTAGGCTTGAATTAGTGACGAGACTGAAATATGTTTTGATACCTTCAATATATTTAGGTTAGAAATTGATACAGATTCTTGCACGAGTTCATTCTGAGATTCGTTTGATTTGATACTTAATGAGATTTGCGACTATCGATTGTATATTAATTACGTGTTTGAAAATTGTTTAATTCTTACCTGACCGTAAATAAAATAAAGGATTATAACACTCGACACGTAGTATAACCATTAGACATAATTAATAAAAACTTCCATATAGAGGAAGTTACATATACAACGAATGCGATAATGATGCAATAATCATTGCACTGAAATTATGATCCATAATAACAAATAATTTCATACTTTAAAAATGACTTTATTGTTTATTTTAATTTTTATTATACTTCTTTTATAATAATTATTTAAAACTATCATGGATTACCAGATGTGTGATACACAATCCTTACATAAAGAATAAATATATATTCGTCAATTTACGTTCGTCTAACAAACTTGGATGAATAAACATTTATTCATCATTCAAGAATAAAATGTTATTCGTAGTTTCTATTCGTTATTTATCGTATAGATAAAAATATGTTCAATATTAATCTGGATCCATTCGTATAATAGACTGCCTACGTATATTCGAAGTGTTAAGGTTTCAATGATGCCAACCATACTAATGCCAATGATAACTTATTGGATATCAGTTTAATACAAAGCTTGAATTTCGGTGTTAATATAATATTATCAACATTAATGAATGTATCACCACATTGATCTCATCGCTAGCTCGAGATGTTTTAAAATAGGCAAGCAATCCCAAATTGTAGCACTTAAGGAACAGACATACTGTTCCTAAGGGGTTTGATCGCAATTGGTGACTATCGTTCCTAAGGGATCTGACCGCAGAGTTAGAAAGTAAGAATACTCTCTGTGAGACCAGAGAGTCCAGATCCAGGAAAGTAGCCCAAAATACTATTGAGTCTGATTGAACCGTAAAGCAACATTGCTGTACCGAAACTAGTACAGACACAAAGTCTACACTGACGCAAACCACCTTGGATATCGGGATTCGAATACACCTAATCAGAGCATTCGCGCTTGTAGCACGCGCTTTCAATACGCTTTCGTGTTAAAAGCTCCTTGTATCCAAACTGTTCGATGCAAAGTCTTTTTATACCCCTTCTATATTTTCATAGGCGGTATCTAAATCGATTAACTCGCTTAACAAACCTTAGTTCTATTCTGCGATATGGAATAACCACTGCCATCCTAATCGGTTGGTTTAGGAGATTCACGACTCCTATCGACCCTGCGGTTTGGGAGGGAACGCAAGGTATACTACAACTCTGCCAACATCTTCTGTCGAATCTCTTAGTATCATTTGACTCGTGTCGCAACATCACCAATATCGCTAGTTAAGTTATACTAGCTCCTATTTTCAGGTGACAAAATCCAGAGTGTCAATTGGCTTGAAAAAGAAATGAGTAGCTATTTTGATCGTGAACCAAGGCCAGTAAAGATTATTTCAATTATTCAGTTATTGTAGACAAGGTCGAATATCCCAACGTTGATTTAACAAGATAAACAACACTGATCAACGTTTTATTTTGACTAATTTTAAAAGTATACAAGGTGTTCCACTTAAACGGAACATTTCAATTAAATTCTCCGTTACGAAAGGCAAGAGAAACTAACCTTGAAGGGTTCAAATATAACTATTTTCGATAAATATTTTCGTGAATCACTTTTCTATTATAACCAAGTCTAAATATACTCGTGACAGAATCTACGGCGGTATTACATAGATAAAAATCGCGATTATCTAAACTCCCAAGGTTTCGAACTTGCATTCTAGGTTCGTGCATTCCTGTTTCGCGTTGCATGCACTTTCGGTAAGGGACTTGTGAGAAACCGCACGGTACTTACCACGAAACCCCTGGAAACGTAAAAACTTCTCTTGTATAAAAATTAAGATTTCCAACAGGTAATGCTGTCATTTGTAGGCGGCAGACGTTTCGTATATGAAGCTTGGAAGGGAAAAAATTCATCGACAGTCTGGGTAGCTTCGTGGATTAACCGGATCCGAATCCGGGTCCAGTAATCCGATCGATTCTTTTTCTCCTTACACGTTTTCTGCCACATTTAATATCTACCCAAATATTATTTTTTATACTATGCTACGTTGTTGTATCCATGTTTGGTCATTTATTCGAATATTAAGCTTTCTGCTGACATGTCTACGAATTAAAAATGTATATTTGATTAGAATACGATGATAATGTTTATATTATGTAAGATATTGTAAATAAGTAACGATTAATTAACAGTCTCAACATGAATTGATCAGTGATAGGAAAACCCTCTGCGCTGAATTAATTTCATATTTTGTTTTCTAATAAACGAGTTTAAGAGATGCCTATTATTATTTCTTCGATATACATATTTCTGATATTAACCGACAAACAATTTAATATCCACCCCGATGATTTCAAAACTTTTTTTGCGCAAGATAAACGGTGGATTAAAAATAATACAACAAAGATAAACAACTACAATTGTTAAACTTTGGTGGTCATGCTCCCCTTGGATTGTAAAACGTCTTTGCATTAAAAAGTTCCGATACATAGAATGAAATTTTTGTATCGTTCGTAATGTATAACAATTTATATGTGGCTGATTATACACGCACGATACTCCTTCCACTGTTCATCGACGAAATTGGATTTAAAATTGAATCGATTTGACAGATTAACCATTTTCTCCGAGGTAATATTGAACTATTTTTGTGATATTGCATTCAAAGTTTCGGTAGGCGTAAGAATTCTGATTAAGAAGATAATAGACGTAATCCAACAACGATTTTGGGTCTCGAATCGACGTGAGCGAAAAGGATTACGATTGATTCAGCGCGAAAGGAAGGGAAACACGTAAGTGGTATCGAGGTGTCTGAAGTTTTCCTTAAACCGTTTCGAGTAATGGAAATAAAATCCCGGAATAACGATTGACAGGTGCCATAAAGAGGTAACTTTTTCGATGGTTCAAAGCGGTAGCAACCAATATCCGTCGTAGCTGTGTCGTTTCGTATCACGGTGCACGTACGCAATGGATATTGTTTCTTCGTGGCCGAAAGTTGAAAAGATACGAGAGAAGTTTTCCCCGCGGCGTATCTAGACGACAGTCACCCCTCTGGCTCTCACGAGGTAATGGGCTTTGGAGCGCGCTGACAGTCGAGGAAGGAGGTGGGGAGAAAAGCGAGAAAGACACTATGTCGAGGTTCCTAAAGCGTCCCGGTAACAAATCATTCAGGAGGAAGCGACCTGCTGTACAGTTCCTACTTTCCACCCCTTCGCGGACGATTTGATTTATATGTCGGTCTTGATTACAATTGATTTTGCTCTGACCGTACCTGGCCGAGTACGCTACAACATTCTCGATTCTATACACAGGCGTTCTGTATGTACCATCTAAATCACGGCCGGCTAAAATCGAAATTCCAAGACAGCGCGCTGATAATTTTACGCCATTCGCGCAGAAAGTTGCACCCATCTATAGGGTGTCCCGATCATCACCGGCCGATTTACTTATCGAATAAAACTCGAACGATTTGAGTAATCTTTATATTTTTTCTTTCATTTAAAAGTACAAACTTGAGAGTTAATAATGGAATAAGGTATCTTCCAAATTTTTCTTTATACACCACCAAACTTTTCCAAATTTTTTCATGCCATTTTGAGTGTCCCAATCATCATCGGTCGATTTACTTTTTGCATAAAACTCAAACAGTTTGAGTAATCATGATATTTGTTTTTTTTACATAAAATCACAAACTTGGGAATTGATAATGGAATAAAGTATCTTCCAAATGACCAATTCGGATTTTTTTACAGATCACCAATGTTTTCCAAAAATTTTTCATGACCCTGTACTTTTCCACGATTAATTTCCCATCTGTGTAGACGAAGTATGTCAAGTTGATGATGATTGGGACACCCTGTATTCCCTTGCTACGTGCCACACAAACCTCACTTAAACCATCCGAAGGAAAGCAGCTCTTTCGACGAACATCGTAACCTTTCTTCATTACTGACTTTCGCTCAACGTCTGCATTCGTACGAAGAATGTTGCAGCCAGTTCCATTATTGGTTAGCATTTTCCAAATGAAGGTACAACTAGATAGCTCTTTAGATTCTGTAAAATATTTCGTAATCAACGACGATGAATCTGTACACAGCAGAGCTAATAAAATACACTCCTATTATCAAAAAGAAGTACTCACTTGAGTTAAAATTGTTTACTCGTGTCCAACAAGGATGAAAGACGGGATAAAGGCAGCCAAATTAAATAGATCCTTTTAAACGATACGGCTGTTATCGTATCGGTTGGTATCGTTTTAACGAAAAGCTCGCGATATTCCGTACACGCGGTTCATCTTTCGCGATATCACCGAGCGTAACAAGCATTTCTATATTCCGCGATGTCGTGCGCGTGTATGCACGCGCAACGCCATACGTTTGCACAACTAATTGAATTGAAAATACATATGCATAAGTATGCGCTGTACAAGTTCGCGATCATAGTTCCTGTCTAGGTTCGTGCACGCATTTGCACGCGTTATTGAATTTACATGCATACATTCATAGAAACACTCTTCGGTGGCGGCTGCGCACATATCTGTGACCGCGTACTATAGCAGGCAGACGGAATCGCTTACGTAGAATACGTTTCCGTGTTAAACGGCCGAAGTACGTGATTTCATTTACGATACGAACTCACGATCGTTCTATATCCGATGGAAATATGGCGCCTCACGTTCGTCCCTTCGTCCGATGGTGCACGGTCCTGCTGCACTCCATAAAGCACGCAAAACCGGATCAACTAGGCGCTTCGCACGAAGGGACTGGCCCGATGCCTACTTCCGGAATTTATGCTCCACATCGAGATTCATGTTTCACCGTCCAGATCTTTCCACTGAACAGATCTTGCTCCGATTGATACAGCTAATCGAGAGAAAACGTTTCTCGAAGGTGCTTGTCGTTACTTCAGTTGACTACCTAAATCCCAACTGTCGGTGTTACCACGAGTTGGAGACAACTTGTTGGATCTGGATTAGGTTTCGAAATGATCGGTGTTCAAACCCTTTCGTCTATAATACGATGGAAGACTCCTGGTAATGAAATCGGATTGAATTTAAGAACCAGTTGAAGACAACTTGTTGGGTTTGGATTAGGTTTCGAAATGATCAGTGTTAACCCTTTTGCCTACAATATGGTGGGAGACTCGTGGTAATGAAATCGGACCGAACTGAAGAATCATGAGTGAATCTTGTCCACATTCGTAAGTTATATTTTCTTAAAGATATTAGAAAGAAACTCTTACATAATGTTTTCACAAAGAAAATTTAGCGCTTTCGAGGACAGTGAGAATTGTAACCGATCTTGATATTGATTGTAACACGTGTTATTAAAATTTCAATCGCAAGGCAAGGAATTAAGAAGGTATTTTCTACGTTACGAATCGAAAGTAGGAAACAACTATGATTCTTCTTTTTTTTTCTTTTAGTTCCTGAAACTGGAAAGTATTCTAATTGATAATTTTGTTAAATGTTTGCACATCTTGACGGCAAACTTCTTTTTAAAATTACTTAATTATTAACGATGTCTTTGATTACAATGTTCGTGGACAATTATCGAAATAGACAACTAATGATAGTAGACAACTAATCGTAAATTAATTTGTCCTTTCCCCATCTAATTTCGAAGATACCTATGTGGTCCGATACAAATTCTTTTAACAATACACATAGTAAACTTAATCGAACGATTTTAAAGAAATGTAGCCTTTGATGATATGAAAAAATGTTGAACGAATATTCAATTAGAAAAGATCGTATTCCTTAAGGTTGCACTTTTTAAAAATTTCTAAGCTACTTAAATATTTGCATTCTCGTATCTAAGTACGTTATTCGGTTTGTAACAATTTAAAAACTAACACACTTGTTCCTTTGAACGAAAATTAAACCGAGAAAATTGTATTTTAAAATTATAAATTTGAAAGATATTTCTACGAGCATTGGATCCTCGCCAGGAACCTTACGTGTTAGTTCCATTACCGATACATATTTTTTTAAACAATTCACACCAGTAACCTTACAATAATACACGGTTGTTTTACGTATAAATTCCATTGTATGCGCAGTACAATGGCGCGTTTAATCAAAGTATGCGCAGTATCTGGAAATTTCATCGACGAAGATATATCGTTCTCTGTACCTCCTTGTCGCGATAGTTTTTCGAGGGGGAAAGTTTGGTTACGGAACAAGCGGCAGCCCGATAAGTGTTTTCTTTGGGGTGAATGATTGACGTACGAATATCGTGGGACGCATTTCCATCACAATGCTCGGGTAAGATACACGAGCCCAACGAGAGCGCGAAATAAGAGGATTTATCGCGGCTCGAGGAACACCAAAAGTGTGCAGTCCGTTTTTCTCGAGACAGGAGAGAGACGCTGCACCCTGCTCGGTGGTTGCACTCTGAACCTGAAAGTCTCGAGTGTAAACGTGCTCTCTACCCCTTTCACTTAGTCAAGTTCTCGTGGCGGTGACTAGAGAAGCGAGTCATCGGGGGGTAGAGAGGTCAGAAGGATGTTAAATCGTGTGGGTGGTGGCAACGGCACGGTCTAAGAATCCCCAAATGGCCGGTCATTGTGCCTCGCTAAAGGGTAAAGGAGACCAACCGACCGACGAACCGACCAACGAACCGACCAACGAACCAACCAACCAATCGAGTCCTTGTCAGTCCTTTTCTCTTGTCCCAGCGCCGAGTTCTCCGTCTACACTGTGCCAGTTCGTGGTCAACCTTTGGTTTTCGAACGGCCGAAATCCTCCATGTTCTATACATATACTGCCAACCTACTTTCTTCGTCCTCTTTTTTCACACAATCTACCTCTGTTTCGCTTTTCTTTTCCTTCTTCTTTATTCCAACAGTACATTCCCCTGTTCCTCGCGTTTCGTTCAGTTTCTCCGGCTCCTGGTTCCAGTATTTCGCCGTTACAACTATCCACCGCTAAACCGTACCCTGGAACTGCCAACTCAGTCGTCTCATTCTTTTGTTCTGTGCACAAGGCAAACCCACCGAAAGTTTTATGGTTGATCGTTCAGCGCGAGCGTTGAGCGCTTTCTTCTCGAGAATTGATTTCTGTGATTTACTACCTCTCCATCGTAATTCCGGTGACTGGAGATTCTTGATTACTTCATGGAGTTTGACGGTCCACGTCGATAAGCAGCTACACCAGCGGGCTCTCGTGGCAAGCTTGAATACATTAGGGATCCTATTTTTTTGGCGAAACAATTTTTAACTGAATTCCAGGTATAAACCGAGCTGATGTTTACAAAAAGCTGCAATTAACTGAAAATTCAACATCGCGTGTTCGTTTACGAGGAAAATAATTGGACAATTTTTTCTTATCTCGTGCAGTCGCGTATAATAATTTTGTGTACGGAGCGTAATAATTAATTACAGCATAAATATACGAACCGGAGGACTTTAATATTACAGTGACGTTTTATAGGAGTATTTAGGTGTCCTGCGATACTTTTAATCGATATTATTATTATTATTAGTATTAGTAGTAGTAGTAGTATTAAACGTGTTTAATATGAAAATAAATACACGAATGTATGTTAAAAACAAAATATAACCGGAATATATAAATGCTGTTAGAAATCGTAACGTCAAATTCATTCTGTGAACAATAATATTGTAGTAGTTCTTTTAAACAAAAAATAGGTTAGAAAAAGGAATTCTTGTAAAATGTAAACGTGTAAAGAAAGAAGGCACAAAACTTACGTGTATAGGATGTCCCAATCATCACCGGTCGATTTACTTTTTGAATAAAACTCAAACGGTTCGAGTAATCTTGATATTTTTTTTTTTCTACTTAAGAGTACAAACTTCAGAGTTATTAATGGAAGATATCTTCCAAATGACCGCCAAAATTTTTCAGGTTAATCGATTTAACGTTTTAAAAATAACGCGAAATTCAAATCGACCGATAACGATTGGGACATCCTTTATAACGATCGAGAGTAGGTATACATGATTGATAGCGAGTGTTTTGGTTATGTTCGCTTACTAAACTTTTAGTAGCAATAAAATTCGATTGTTCGTTCCTCGTTTTGTAGAACGATACACAATGCCGAGGTATAAAAGCATTAAATTCTTTAGAACGAACATAAGAAACTTCGGTGAACGTTTCGATTCTGGGATCTTTTTTCCCCGGGATTTCGTTTCAGGTTTAATTAACAGCGATCTAGATTTAACGGAAGGAGGCTGCCTTATACAGTAGAGCGGTAAAAACAACCAATGCAACTAAGATATATGGGTGTTAACGAGAAATTCGCTACGACTGGCCGATAAGAGCAGTGATCTTCGTTGTAAATGACCACTATTCTGCGACAATGTTCGCTGCAATAGCCCGAATTAATGCAATGAGAAATTCTCCGCTGAATTGGAAATTTACACTATAGTCGAATCGTTATACCGGATAGACAAAAATATTTATCACAATTTTTACAAATAAATCTATACGTCTGTTAACACGTTCACTGTCACCCACATCTGGATGAGGCGCATGTTTCTGCAGGTGTTCCATCACCCATTCGTGGAATGACTTCTGTGACTTCTGTGTAATTTTTTAAATAAATATTTCAAAAACTGTCGAATAAAATTGTTATAGAAAATATTATGAAAATAATGGATAAAATTTATTCCAAACGAAATTATTCGATGCAAAGTTATTTCAAAATATATTGTTAGAAGGAACCTAAACCAGTGCTTTTCAAAATAGAAGGACCCTTTAAAATTAGAGAGCAGTCCATAAGAATATTTTTAATGTATTTAGAAAAATATAGACGACTTGACATCTTTTTTTATTAATAAACTAATCATCGTAGTTTAATATCATTAAGAGTATATTTATTTAAATATATCACTTCCTTTGTCCAATAAATGCCACTATTCCTAAATTTTAATTCAAGAAAATTAGACTAATGCGTTACACTATATTTTTACAATCATCATTGAATAAAGATGTACATAGTTACGTGTAACATTTAGAGTAGAGAAATACAATTTTTTCTGACTGTTCATTTTATCCCTTTATTTTATTATGATAAAAAACACACATTTGCCTGACATTTGGTGAAATATAAAATGGAAAACTGTATTTAAGTGAATATTAAATTCGTTCCAATAAAGAAAGAATCCATAATTATTATGCTTATAATGCCTATTATTTGCTTTTCTACTAGATGCTTTTGGACTACGTAGTACATATTCAAACAAATTATGATTAGATTACCGATCGGGCATTAAGCATATATGGAATAGTATGTCCGAATGCAATTCGGGAAAATTAATTCTTTCATTAAATAATTTCACTCTGAATACACTGCGTGCGTGCACGGTGTCCCCCAAAAATGCAATATATTCTCATGAGATTTCCGTGAGAGTATAGCGTGGCAGTCTCGTAAAACACGTTTTAATAAATTCGTTTTAACCTTGAAAACCAAGGTCACTTTTACTTACTCCTACGTATTTTATACGATAGAAAGTACAACATTAAAAAAAAAAACAATTTTCTTGTAAACCTTTTCTCATCGAATATTATTAATATTTCTGCTGCCTCCATTTTGTTCCCTCGTGCTAGATAGAGTAGCTCATAAAAGTATATTTTTAAAACAAACGTTTAATACTTAAAGAAACAAAGTTATCTATATTACAATTTGTGGACTACTTTTATTATATCAGTAACATTCAAGTGTCAAGATTATACCTGTTTCAAGGATATTCATCATTAGAAACAATATTTACAAAGTATTTCTTGGAAACATCGACTTAGAATACACCTGTTACGTTCTCGTAACCTACAATATGCATATGCAAATTCTTTTCGAATCAATAGATCGACGCGTTGATTATACTATACTGTGTGGTTCCAGCAAAGTCTTAAGAATAAATGGCGAACAAAAAAATTTCCAACAAATATAGACGTGTATTTTGTAATGACAGTGTCCTCAAAGATAGTTTGAACAAATTGAAAATTCATAGAAATTTAAAACTTTGTAGAAATATCATTCAAATGATGCTAGTAACGCAACTATTGGGTCATCCCATATAAAATGTCGTCTCTTATCGTACTTTAAATAAGGACTTGAATCGCATCTCGGCGATTTGTTTATAGAAACTTCTTTCTATGTAGCTTAAAGAGTGTTCTCTCGACGGTCTATCGGTTGCGTTCGATGCAGTTTGATCGACATTTTTCACTTCAAAACGAATTTTTAAATGAGCGTGTGCGAACTTCATTTGCGGCACTATATGCTATCTGAATTTAAAAAAGGTAGTACAACTACGTATACGGTTGAAAACATTTGTGAAGTGTACGGTGAACATGCTTTGAATTTGAGAAAGTGTCAAAAATGGTTTTCCAAATTTCGAAAAGGTGAGGATCAAACAGCGTTTGATCCTGAGGCATTGAAAGCTTTAATAGAGTTAGAACCACAATTAACTACCGATGAAATTGCTGAGAGATTAGGCAATAGCAACAGTACTGTCCATAGACATTTAATACAATTGGGAAAAGTATCGAAACTGGGAAAATGGATACCTCATGAACTGACGGTTTCTAACCGTATCCAGCGCATGATCATTCGTGCTTCCCTGCGAGATCGACAAAATAATCGTTCGTTTCTCGATCAGATTATTACTGGTGACGAAAAGTGGGTCTTATACCGCAATCCCAAACGAAAACGTCAATGACTATCACCTGATCGATCATCTTTACAGTGTCCAAAACCAGGGCTTTATCCCCGGAAAGTTTTGTCGCGCGTGTGGTGGGATATTAGAGGAATTATTCATTTCGAGCTTTTAAAGCAAAATCAGACCGTAACAGCTGAGATTTACAGCCAACAACTTGAACGTTTTCGAGCAGCGTTAGTGGAAAAACGACCATCGTTAGTGAATCGCAAAGGTGTTCTATTCCATCACGATAACGCTAGGCCACACACAGCAAGGATAACGGTAGAAAAAATAAAAAATTTCAATTGGGAACTTCTGCCACACCCACCATACTCTCCGGATCTTGCTCCAAGCGATTACCATCTATTCCGGTCGATGCAACATTTTTTAAGTGGAAAAAATTTCAACAATAGCAAGGATGTGAAATCAATACTAAATGAGTATTTTGATTCAAAATTCCAGAAGTTTTTCGATAATGGAATAAGGAAGTTGACTGATAGATGGGAAAAGGTCATCGAAACTGATGGTCAATATATCGATGATTGAAAGTAAATGTAAGTATTAATTTTGTTCACCGAAAGTCATTGTCAAAAAACGACATTACTTATGAGATGACCTAATATGTTTAAAGTTTTTATGTCTTTACTTCTATTTTATTCTTCTATACCTTCCTTTTTCAAATTACTTGACAGTATCTCAGATGGTATACAGTGTAATAATATGTGCACATTTCGTAAAAGTTAATGCATTGCGTACATATTTTGCTTTTCGTATTGTAATGTATTACGAAAAATCTTGAAGTAAATAAGAAAGCAAGCAAATTTAGGAGAAGTGTAAAAATAAAGAAAAAATTTTGTGCTTGTAAAGATTTGAGAACTCGAGAACAACACTATTACTCATTCACTTTCACCAATACAGCCATTGCACACTTTGATGAAATTAAATATGTAAACAAGTCCGAAACTTAAATGTCTTTTATCATTGTAAGTAACAAGTAATGGCAAAAAAGCTCAAATACATGTTGGCTTATTTTTGCTCTATAATCGTCAGAAAAAATTTCAATGATGTCCGTGACTCCATAAGTGTGATCTCTCTGTAAGTGCAAGTGTTTTGATAGTACAGTAAACTTATTTATGTAAGTATGTTTCGTATAAAGGGAAGAAGGCAAAGTTATTTTATTATTTGTCCGAGTTAAGTGAGTTTTAAACCACTTGTATTTCCAGTGGTATAAATATAAAATACTTCAATTGTAGTTTATAGACTTTAAATAAAATCGAAGATATTGTATTCCTTACCATAACTGAATGTGTGTACGTAGACAAAGGTAAGGAAATGAGTATTTTATTGTAGTTTACCATCTACATCTTTGTTCCTGCCAATTAGGAATATTACAAGAAATTTCCATTGTCATCAAATCTAAATGTAGAGATTTAAATAAAAGATCAATTCAAGGAAACAGAAACTCTTTTCTGATTCAGAACAAACTGAAATAACGAACGTCGATAATCGAGGATTCGTTAAATTTATATACAGGGTTTCTCATTTAAGTTGATAACTAATTATTTAAAAAAAGGTGAAACGTACCTTTCATGATTTTAAGAGGGGATTTGTATTCATTTTACAATGCGTGAACATTTTCAAAATTATATTGAAGATAACTTGTTTTTCTTTATCATAAACATGATAAAGATTGTTTATTTCAGAATCCTATTTTGTACAAAAATATTCATTACTTTCTTCGAAATATTTCCTTGTAAAACTTATAGATCTTAAAATATTTAAAGAAACATTTACAAAACGATTATTTCCTAGAACGAATGATGTTTCGATATTTCTCACCATCGTTGAAGAAACCTACCTATTAACAAAATGATAATACCATTTGAATTTCCTCTCAAAATCATAGAAGAGAGGATCCACTTTGTTTTTTAATTAGTTACCTACGAGATACTTCACTGTGGCAACTTGAGTGGGACACCCTCTATATACACGTCGAACCCATTACACGTGCAGAAATATGGAAGTCGTTACACATATATTTATTAGAGTTCTACGAACAAAAAGATACGATAATGAACGATATCGTTTCAATCACTGGTAATTTTTATTCGGTACGAGTTTCAACTACGTTTCAATTTAACAATAATGCTTATCGATTAACGAGCGATAAAGGATTCATAGGTTTGATATACTTCGACTTGCACGTAATTAATACAATGGAATATCAATCTTTAAAAAATGCGACAAATTTCGACGAAATGCGACCTATTTTTTACGTAAAATTTATTAGAAAATATTCCAGACAATCGGGATTGCGATACAGGTTCACAATTTTATGTCATAAATGATATTTGACTTTTGCACTATTCTTAAAATTTACAATTAGTATGTACCTTTATTTTTATTATTTCTAATTACAAACATTGCAAATCCTAACTGGATTAGGATTCTAAAAGGTCTGAAACATTTGAAGTCCAATTCCTTTGTTGAATGGCAACATAAACGTTATTCATCTACTAAAATATGTATCGTCATGCTAAGCAATACTTTGGTAATAGATTATTTTTTATAAAGTAGATAAACAATTCGTGATGACTAGAAGTTTGTTTTTCGTTATTTTATATGTTTCTGTACTAACCAGTGTAATGGTCAACAATGTGGGACAAGGGACTTGAGACGCCATAATAACAAGCCCATCAACTGTTTATTACTACTAGAATCTCTAATCTAATCTAAATCTATCACAAATTGAAATCTTAGCGCGCTTTACGCGAGCCTGTGTTCTATGTAAAGTCCCTAATCTAGAGCCTTTAATTCTATGAATTGTTAAATGACATTTACCGAATTTTAGCATATCATACATTAATTATTTTTTTATTTCTTTGACATTTTTTCTTTTATAAATAGTTTCAATTTTGCCAATTTGTTAAGAAATACCATTAATCCACGTACATCGCAAAGGAAGTATTATTTATCAACCAGAACTTAGAGTTAGAAACGAATGCTAACCACTGAGTCAGTGGAAGCATTCAGAATTAATTGTAAGTTGAACTAACCCTATTGAGAATTCCTCGTTGGCCTAGAAGTCGATATTGCTAACTTGATTAATGAATTGAATTTTCTGTCAAGAACCGTTCGATTCCATTTTTGGTAATGTCCATCTCTCGTTTCGTGTTCTTCAGGGTCATGTATGCCCTAGAAAAGTATAAATTCTAGTTGATATCTAGAAAGTATAAAGTTTGATCCGCTTGCTGAATATCATTCTAAATTTAGGAAACTTTAAAAAGAACCTAATAATCGTCCTTCCATTTTCATTTTTAACTACAACTTTGATATTCTTGTACGAAGAAATTGGAATTCAGGAACTAAACTGACTTTCTTTATCAAATACGTTTTAAACTTCCGTGATCGAATAATCGAATTCGGAATTATTTGGAGCTACTTTCAACTTTAATTTACTGAAATGTATTTTGAACTCTAATTCGTTCAGATGTATTTTAAACGTAGCAAGTCCTGTGAACTTTCAAACTTTTTAACTTTATATCTCACGAACTTACACAGTTCTACGATGTCTTGAATTCCAACTCCAATTCCAATCATGCATTTTATTCTTGGCTTTCTGCAACTCCTCTTCTTAGCAGGAACTTTGTGACATCGCATAGTCGATTTTAGATTTCGAGAATATATTTGTTACGAATGAGATTGAAACTAATCGAAGTAACGATAAATGACAGAACCTTATACGAAACGAAGTGAAGAGAAATCTCGTCATAAAGTTGATGGATTGAGTATTATAGATTTCGTTTGACGGTAACAAAGCACAAAATTACTGCCTTGATCAGAAAGACACATGTCAGAGAAAAGTTTAGATCATTAAACAGTTTTAAAACGTAACCTTATGCAAATTGTATTGTTAACGATATTAATGAAAGAATATGTGCATTTCCACGTCGCCTGGTGTACATACCGATGTAATCTGTAAGGCACACGAAATGAATTACTAAGAAGTAAAGAAGATGGCAGAGAATATTCAAAAAGAATACTATATTCCACATCCGCTAAAAAATTTAAGTAACTTCCTTCTGTAGATCCTAGCAGATGAGAAGAAAGGGATCCTCGAAGGCGAACTTATTCTCGCGCCGAAGGGCAACGCTCCTCTAAACACATTCTGCATTGATTACTTAGGACCCACGGCTGTATGTAGCTAGGAAGGCGTATAAATATTTGCTTGTAGTAGTGGCTTAATTTCCTAAGTTAGTTCCCCTATATACGACGAAGTCAACCACTGCTGAGGAAATCACCGACAGTTTGAGCAATTAACAAAATGTGGCAATCCATGGCAGATTATACGCTATAAAGGGAATTTCTTGATAGTTCAGAAATTTCGGAAATATCGTGTTACTGAAAGAGTCGAGTTTTTTTACAAAGTTCTTAAAATGACGGAAGTTCCATTAGAAAATGGACAAGTAGATAGTGTAAACCGTATAGTAATTTATGGTAACAATACATGTCATTGTGTAAATGACATTGATGATTTCTTACAGTTCTGTAGAATGATATTTAAAAATATTCAGTTGTTTAACAAAACATGCTTAATGAGTTAAAATAACGTTATATACTTTGCACGAATACAGTCGTTTCGTTTTATGTGGAACCATGTAAATATTTAAAAAACTATAAATAATATGAAAAAGTTTTTCGAGCAAATGTTACAAGAAGGTCATAGTGCGATACACTCGAGCAGCAAAAATATTTTATCAATCGTTAAACTCAACGTTTTCCTAATTTAAACCTAATCCACAGCTTAGAGCAACGTTTCCAGCTCCAAAAGAGCTGGAAATTACATCTTGTGTAGTTTCTTTTTAAAGAAATTAGTGAAATGTTAGCCCTGTCGAATCGAAAATTGAATTGACTCATTGCTGTTGAGTTGTGAACTTGCGTGTTGGTTAATTGTCGACGGGCTTTCGATAAGACAAGCTCGTGACACGACAATCGATACTGAAGACGAATGAGTGACATGGTAGAAATTCATACAATCTACAGAAATTCGACAATCCTCCACTATTCCACATAAATTACCTGCTTGAATTCGAATATAAATGAATTCCTACTTTAGTTCCAAATCTTATACTAATTTTCAAATATTTAATAGGAATTATTCATTTCGATAATTCGGACAAAGTCGATTTAAGCACATCATATTCATTAAACGTTTTCTTTCAATTTTATTAGTCCACTTCAGAAATATCTAATACCTAGATTTAGATATACAACTATTTTTTTCCCGTATATTTCTATACATACCAATTATCAAACTATGATGTACTTCTTAATCAATTTCAATCAACAGAAATTTCGTTAATATAATATACTAAATTCGCAGCCAATTAGCTTGGTACTACCCGCGACGAAGAATTATTGTTCGTCGCGAGTAATACCGATTACCAGGTCTCACCACGTGAAGGTTGCTGCGAGCGGAGACCCAGAGGGAGATAGATGGAATCAAAGTTCCATCGATCTTCCTCGGTTTGTTCTGTCAAGCAATTACATCGTCGAGCAAAATGAGGCAAAATTGAGAAGAGCGCGACACGAACCGAGTAGTTGGTCCCACTATGTCGGTCCCGTTTCCCCTCAATGGGCCCAATTCAGGAGGAAGTGGCCGATGCCGCCGAAAGGAGTGCCCCATTTCCCTACAACTTCGCGCCGTGAGCCACGCAAGTCCACGTAGTCAGGACTTACAAAGGATTACAATAGAGAGGGTCCTCTCCTGCGATCGGTGACTTCCACAAAGACAGAGATAAAATATCTCCCTCTGCGTTCGCAACATCTTCCTCTGGAAACGGACGCATCAGAAGAGACGACAACTGACCATTCGGAGCAGCTACACGGCCAGTCACTTGCTTATGCAACAAGCAGAGGTGACCGAGTTAGGAAACGAGCAAAAATAAGCTAAAGATTGAATAATTGCTTGGCAGATCACATATATTCGTACATGGTGGCCTTAAAACTAACTTAGTCGAACTAAAGATCTTAGTTTAACTAAAACTAAACTAAAGATCCCGCGGTAAACTAAAGGCTGCGATGAGAGAGTCCTCTTCATTCTTCGTTCTTCGTCCTTTGTCCTTTGTTCTTCCTGTAGACCTACCTAAGAAAAAGAAATTGAAAAACGACAAATATGAGATTAAAGAAGGCATGATAGAAAATTTGGCACAATAATTAAGTACATGATATAAATTAGGAGGCATACAAATTTAAGATGCAATATAAATCAAGACTAACAATAATCAAAGTAACAAGAAACGTTCCTAACAAAAGAGAAACGAAGTTGGTTAATGGTTAATTAGTCATGCAGTAACAAAGGAAATGACAGCAGTGACAAAAAATAAACATGGAAAAACAAGTACAAATTAAAGTCAGAGAATAAATACAGATATGTGAAAAAAAACAACTGAAAGAAAGAAAAAACTGGACGAACAAAAATTAGGGAATGGTCGCCAGTATTGACCACCGCTTATCAGCGGTCAGTACCGATTACCAAACGGTCAATCGGCATTCATGATAGTCCGCGCAGAACCTACGTGACCTAGATGAAGAGGTCCGTCCACCTCAGGAGCTCCCGGTAGAATGAAATTTTCGGCAACCGGGAGTTCCTTATATACCCACCATAAGGTGACTTCGATTGTCTTTGTTCGATCTAACTAAATACTTCAAGAAATTGATAGCATTCATCAAATAATTTAGCCATTATTTATACTAGGACATTGTTAATCATTGTTTAAATTATGGTCCTACGACGGTTGTGAATAATTATGATAAATAAGCATCAAGATATTGCGAAATCTGTGAAGGCGAACGATTTCGGTGAATGTTTGTTCGTTTCCGCGATTGTTATTAACATTTACGCATGTTCCGCATATTAATGGTACAATATGCATCCTATGTATGCATTATAAATGATTAATTTACTTACATAAATTAATTTTTATCGAGATTCGAAGTAAAGACATGTTCCTTTATGTTTTAAAGAATGAGAAGTAATAATTGTTTATTAGATACATTAATTTAACATTTCTTATTTTCTTATAATTTAACAATCACATGTTGTATTTATCTGTACACAGCTACTAACTTTTAAACATAGTTGTTTAAAAAATAGCTGTACCGTAGATGTTTGTATTGCATATAATACAATTATTTTCTAGTAAATGCACTCATGCATACAATTAAAACTTGGTAAGTCAAATCATTTTTCACTACACTTTAACAATAAGTTCAAGCGGCGAGAAAACTTCCCAGAGAGATCACGGCAGCAGAATTGTAGATAACGAGCAACATTTCCTTGGCGAAACTAAATCGAAAATGAAGGAACATATTCGCAAACGAAATCCACTTTGATCAACAAGGACTGAAGTTGTTTGACCAAAAATTTTAACGTTCTTGGTTTGGTAGAGGAAAGGAATAAACAATAATATCGTGTAGAATACTTATAAATATCATAACATATAATGCTCATTGTATTTCATAATAGAATAAGAATACCAAGTACGTAAAAATATTTAATAATAGAAAAATGTTCTAACGTACAAAGGTAGCTCATTAGTCTCTATGTGTTTATTAATTATAGACCATTGTTTGTCGATTGAGATGTATTAAATTTCACCGTATTACTCTAAGATTAAAGTCAGCGAGAAGAAATATAAGCCATCGACGTAGTTTACGACATATACGTGACTTCTTCGTTATTTCCACCAGTCGAAGTTTCTCTGCATCTTTCCCGCAACTAGTTTTAGTTCACACGTTTATAGCCACGAATACTCGAAAACTGTAATTAAGACTTAGAGAACTTGAAGTTTCTTCCCGCCTCCCAATAGCGCTTGACGTATCGTAAACCCACGAGAATGCTAGACTACGAACGGACTTGGTCTAGAGGATTGCACGTTGGTTTTCCCAGATTGAGGACGTATACAACGTAACAGCACTGCATATCTGTATGCACTAGGTAACAGGCTTGACGCGGAGCGTACATAAAATTCAGAAAGCCGAAGCAAGGAGAAAGCCGCCCAAAAAGCTCTCATTGGCGTCCCTGCTGCCTCTACCTTGACGTACATTACTCCAAGAACATCTTACGCGAAGAAATTAGAACTCTCGTTTCAGTATTAGATTAGTTTTAGAATTCGACCAGTTTAAACTTTTGCACTGTAAGCACCGGCACTAAGGACTCTCTTCCATATATATCACAAAATGTTCTTGAACTTCTCGGTGAAATTTTACTCGCTGATATCTTTCTAATTACACTCGTAACAATTTGTTAAAATAGTAGAATACAGTTTCTAGTTTCTCCCAGTAGAGACATCTAGAGTTTCCGAAACACATAATTCAATAGACCAGGTCAAGCATTCACCAATCAAAGGTTCGGATCGTGTTTATTTTTATTAAATGATAAAATCAAAAGTAGAATAAAGTAAATACGTTGGAATTATTGTTTCACTGTAAATGTTTGCTCGATAGCTTATTATAGTGTATATGACACTTTTTCTTTAAAAGGATTCGCTGAACACGCTGACGAAGTTTATCGAATATCTCACTAAACACCTTGTATATCATGTTTCCATCTGCGTCATGAATCTCAGCGTTAAAGGAATTGGACATTTAAGGTCACTTATGCAACTCTATAAGGATGTCACAATCTATCTCCCCTTTCACAGTGTCACTACGGGCTTCGCACAGATCCTACACAGAGTGCTTCTCTTTGTCGTCTTAATATTTGTAATGCGCAATATATTCATTTCAGACAATCATTTTAGAAGACAAATATTCCCATTTACGAATCCAATCTCTGAAGGTCAGTTTCTCGATATTCCAACATTATTAACATATTTTTAATCGCAACGCTATATTAACAAAAATTGTTTTACAAACAATTTTACTATATTTTCAATAATTGCCGAGCGAATAGCGTTTCGAAACTGAATAAACTTTAAACTCTGGTTTCATCAAATTATCGTACCTTTTTTATTCAACATAATACATAACATCGTCATATATTACGATTGATTTTGTGTTTTTACCAATTTTAGGATTGTGATAATAAAATTGTATCATTACGACTAGCAGAAATGGTAATTATCTTGAAATCTCGAAAGAATGACTCTCCGAAGGTAAAGTAATCAATTAAAAGCCTTATTTGAACGAATAATTTATTCCTTGCATATTTTTCATGCCCTTAGTAGCAAGAAGAGTACTAACATAGTTAAGATAAACGGAACACCCTATATTTACTTTCGCACTTCTCTTCCGCAGATGTTTGCCTCGTTAACTTGATGTCTCTGTTTCCTTCTTACTGGTTTTAATACAAACAATGGGGTGAAGCGAAGGTGAAGCAAACGCGAAGCGAGCAAACGAGAGATAGAATCTCAAAATGGCTGTATGGACGATGTGGCGAGACTTACTCTTCAATGGTCTTGAGCTGCCGGTCCATTTGGTATCAAGGATACGTTGTCAAAGTTTAGTCAAACAGTTTTTGAACACTCTCAGTAGATCGTTTACTTGAAGTTTGAAATAGCATTGTTTGAACTTCGGATACTTTTGAGCTATTTTCACGTGAATTATTATATATATTTTACATTTGTCATCTCTTCACAAATAATTTTTATACGCTATTTTATACGATTGACTCTACGAACTTTATACGAGCTACCATATTGGAGTTGTTTCCGAATAATTTATTTTAAATGTTCCTCGTATGAAACATCGTTTCGATTATTAAAATTTCACATTATTACAATGATTTTCTACAGGCTACCAATTAACGAAATAGACCGAAAACTATTTTACCAATTTTTTTTCGAATTCTAATGAACATTTTCGTAAAATCAACGAATTTTCATAGATTTTGAGATTAGGTTTAAAAGCAGCTTTATAATAATCAATTATTTTTATTTCATAGTTATTCGTTTAATGACTTTACTAATCGTAATAAAAAAAAAACAAGTTAAGTACATGAAAATGTTATATAGTAGAAAAAATAAAGTAAAAAGCCAAAGTTCAGTGATTTGCTGTTTTACAAGCTAATCCTATTATACAGCGTTATTGTACTTGTATTAACTCCATAGAAACAGTGAATTAAACAGGATAAGATGACTGATATAACATACATGAGGGAAGTGTCAGTCAAAGCCTAGTCGAATACACTGCATACTACAGAAACCTCCGAATCTAATATTCCCGACTTATTTTTCACAACGAATCAGTTTCTTGTCAGTTATATCTCAAATTACAGTTCGTTCGGTACACGTAAAATAGTTGTTTGTTTTGGCTAGCAGAGGTGATGAAACAACCCCTCAAGTGAAATTCGTCACGCTCGTATTTATATAATACATACGTATATGATATGACTGGCGAGTCAGTGACCGAAATGTTTACCGTTGGACAGTTTTTCCGCATTGCAACTCTTGCCCGTCTCGTTGCATACAGAGCTCTGATCACTATGCAGAAGAGTGCAGAAGAACTGCACCCAGTATTAGACTCGCTAGGGCTACTGATTGAAGCACGAGTGTTCCGAAGAAGCAAAACTGCAATAACAAGCAACTTTCAGGACTTTTATTTCTTAGATGGATTTCTTTAAATAAATTCTGTATTCATACGTTAATATTTTGTCAAATATAAAAAATACAGATTCAACGATACGGTGTACAATAATGTTCAAGATCATCCGAATTTACAAATGAAACGTATAGTAAACATTATCATCGTATTAAAAATGGGCTTCCAAACAAATTCTGGTACCTTAGCTGTCTCTTTCGGTACAAAGAAAGTGGTAATTATATAACAAATTTTAATTTATATATATTCTGAACATTATTTTTTCATACGGTTAAGTTTATCACTTTTTATTCGAAGAAATAATAGTAGAAAAATACACCTGTTTCATTTAAAGAAATTAAGTTGTGCTTGAAGCAACCTTTAGTACGAGAAAGATTGTTTGTGTACCTTTATTCTATAAAATCAATCATTTAGAGATTTTTCAGGCTGGCATTTAACTTCACACACTTTGTGTATTATGCGAACGCATTCGACTGGCTCGCTTTACAATTCTATAGAATTTTTTCAGTTTTGAATTTTGCAATAAAATTTACAAAATACATTTCTAAACCTACGCCCTCGGAAAAAGGACAAAGAAAACAAAAAATCGAAAGCTTTTTTCTGAAATTACCAGTCTGCAAATATGATTATTCATGACCATCTTTCTTTCTTCTCAACAGAACTTATTGGATCTAAATTAAGCAAAGAGTTAACATATTCAAATTCGACCAGAAAACATAATCCCGGTCTTGTACGATTTGTTATCATTAATTTAAACTCAACTTTGACAATGAACGGAGAATAATTGGAAATCACTCGGTCGAATTTAATCCTTTGACCGCTCACGAACTCCGCAAGCCTGATCCTACATCCGTCCTATAAAGCTATAGTCCAATACTGTGTAGAGCACAACACCTCATAAACGCACCGTATTGATTACTCCGACCTGATCGTATTGACATCTTGAAGTTTATAATCACGGTGATCGAGATTTTTCCTATCCTTTTACTTTTTCAATTCAAAACTCAAGAAGGTCATTCTTCTGAAAGTAGTCAAGAGGTTTGATTATTGTATTACTGTGTACATTTTAGAGCACGAGTCACTAATTACCATTTATTGAACTAAAAGATTATTTCGGAACTCGCACTTATCTCGAAACCAACTGATAAATGCTGTTATTAACCCAAATGGTATTTAAATTTCACAATTATGGCAATTGTAAATTTGTATAATTAATTTATTTCAAAACAAAATATACCAAACATAATTTACAGCGTGCTTAACGTTTACAAGTAATTGTAATAGTTTAAAAGTGTAAATATTTAATTTGTTCTAAAAATAAAATACTCCAAACTGCCATATGTTTTCAGAACTAATTTAATTCGCTAAATTTTTAGAAGTTATCGTAATAATTATAAATATATGGAATTAATTTTGTTGCAAAATAAAAAAGGTACTTTGGACTACGGTACATTTTAGTATAAAAAACTGAGCATCGACCTTTGAAACAGAAATATAGTTACGTATATCTGATTCTGGAAAATTGCTCAAAGCATTTACGTGTCGAGACAAATCTACAGAGCATTCCTTGACTAGTTCATTCACTACGACTATCTCATATGAGCATTCTCTGTGCCTTACCGTACTCACGATTTTCACGATTACACATTCTCATGATTTCGCGCATGCATACGCATAAATGCGCGTCGTCCTGGATATATGACATGCAATAATAAGAGAATTTTTTATTAAGAAAGCTATTCCATTGTCCTATGCTTGCAATGAAATTCTATTGCATAGTAAAGCACGCTGCAAGATACAATAGAAACAATCTTTCTGTACAAAGTGTTTCATATCTCCTACCTTTGTTATTTTGTCAAAATAAAAAATTGATCAGACCGTGAAAATTTTAAAGAAATTTACACATAATTTTATCTACAACTGTTCTTAATTTACAAACTAGGGTTATATAAAATTTCACATTATAACTACTACTAACGACTGACAATTACTAAACTAAACAACTAGTAGTAATAGACAATTGTTAGTTATAAACTAAAATATCTAGCGCGATACCCACATTTTGTAATACCTAATGAATGCCATTATGAACAAATTTTGTAAGAAGCAAATGACGAAATGTGCAACGAATTGATCACATCTTATGCACCATGGTAAATTTCTTTTAAATATTATATCCAATTATGCGATTTTCTGTATCGTTAGTTATTTTAAGAACGTCATTTGTCTTTTGCACAATGCTCTCAATAAAGATGCATTTTTCAATTTATGACATGTTACGTCGCCTCAAATGACAAGTTACTCTACGTACGAGGAAAATTGTCACATGTGTCACCACCACTTGTTAATAAATATACTTGATCCTTCGACTAACTTAAAATTAGAATTAATATCAGACTATACAGGTAAAGAACCGCTGATTCGACTGTGGCAGTTGAAAGAATCGTATTCGAAATCATATTACCTGAAAAAAGAGGGAATTGAAAATTAACGCAAACTCTAGCCTGGGCGTAATGAAAACTGAAAATCGTTGCGTCCATTAAAGCAGACAAATTCGCAATCTGCGTTAGCTAGTTCTGCTCGTTCTATTACAGGGGAAATAGATGAAATATCTCGGTATCTTGCATGAAGAAACAAGGGTGTAATAGCCTCGTTACAGCCAGTTGGTATGGTCGTGACGCTGCACCGTAGCCCCAAAATCGAAGCGACTCCAACGAAAATGGACGATAAATTTCATACGAATGTCGTTTGGTGCGGCATGGCAGAGTTGTAAAACGGTGATTTATTTACAATGCGAACTAACTGATTTACAATCACGGCGAGTACCATGCAGCCAACGGCGTTTCACAGCCGCGACCTGCCCTGCTCTTCGCCCCTACCCCCGTGATTTTTTCTTCGATTCTATCTCTCCTTTTCTCCCTTTTTTCAATTTGTTTTGATAATCGATGCGACGAATCTCGACGTTACAACGGTATATCCCGCACACGGAATGCATAAAAATTAACGTTATTTATTATACCGAGAGAATCTCGATCGACATTTTTCTTACGTTCGATTGCGATATCGTATTGAATTACCTACTTTCTATGTTTGTTCTTAAATTTTATTTCGCAGTACTTGCAATAGACGATAGAAACAATTTTTCACTCTTAATTACACGTTACTTGAAACGTTTGTAAATTAACAGAGACGAATATGTCAAAATACTTTCTGACGGAAAAAATGTGATTTAATTGTGCAATGAATAAGATTTTATCTTCCTTTTCTTAATTGTAATATGTTTCTTCCTCATAGATTGAAGAGTAAAAAATTACGGTTACGTATATTAAAGAATAGTTCAATTGAGATCATGTTTGGTCTCTATTTTATTTGATAAACTTTGGCAATACATTGTACAATAGTATGTACTCTCGTTAGATATTTAATATCGATAAGAATAGTTTGTGAAGTCGAATCACTCCGTTACTATAAAATAGTTTTCGAATTTAAGGAAACGGTAAATGTATTCTGTAAAAATACCTTGGTTTGTTTCGTTATACTATGCTTTTCTCTTTATTGAACATTCGGTAGCACTTCAAGCTGAATACGATTATATCTCCTACATTAGCAATGAGTGATTCTCAAATAATTCAATTTTAAAGTTGCATCACTTTCGTACGAAGTAGAGTGAATGCATGCAAATCTATGCTAATAAGTATAGCTTCCTCGATAATTTCCTGGTTCGCCATTTAATTTTAGGCATCCTGAATTTCTACTGCTATTAGTCAGGACTGTGAGCGATTCTAATCGTTCAAATATTCCAACGCGTGCAAAGAAGTATTTTAAATACGTCAAAGTTTCGTATTCTGGTTCACTGGTGTACTTGTCTACATGACAAAATTCAGTTTTAGATGGCAAAATTAGATAACGAACCAATTGCTTGCTTCTATTACTTACCGCGTGGTAAATAATACCTTTTAACGCGAATTCTACCGGTCTTGAAAGCGATCCCATTTCCGCAGACTATCATTTAATTCAGCCAACATGGAGGTAATAACTCTGTTATAACTTTCTACCTGACCGTTAGCACATGGCCTCTCTATCGCAATTAGAACCTACTCTATTGACTCTCATCCACAAAATCCCTTAATAATCCTCATTGAAATGTGTGTTTGAATCATTGATAATTTGAAAGTACAGTAAATTCAACTTGTAACAACAAACCGACTCGAACGCATTCGTTTTCATATGTTTGAGGAATTATGGCCCACTCGTCCCGAGTGTTGCATTCCATTTACTGTCCTTTTCGAGCAGTTCGTTTGAGTTCCAGTTCTGGGAATAAATACTTGACTCACCCTCGGTTATTGTCTCCTGACGGTCCTAATTTCTTTTTACATTAAGCGAGGGACGAGTATATATCAAGAGTGAGATAGATCAATAGAAAACGAATCTTCAATTACCTGTGCTCTAGCAAACCGACCATATAGCAAACCGAGCATATAGCAAACCAAAGCGATTATTATTATCACGAAGGATTAATGTAATGTAAATTACATGTTTTATTATATCTTTATGAGAGTATTATGAATGTGACACGACTTCCTTTGGACTATTTTAAATTACTAATGTAATTAGAAGCTTTTTTTTTCAAAGTTATTAGAACAGAATATGTACCTTCATTTTGTGATGTAAATTTTGTGAATCATAGATAACTGTGGTAAACGAAAGATGATCATATGAAAAGTCGCATAATTGTTGTGATAAAATATTATGAATATCGGAAGAAGCAAATTTTGTTGCGCTTAACGAGATTTTATAATGAGGTAAAAGAGAAAAATGAATCGAAAGTTATAACAAGCAAAATAAAGTTTGTGGAACGTAACGAAAAATTACTTCAAATATTGTTTCTTGTTGCTACTATTCATTACTAATTCCTCTTTCGGAGTTAATTATACATTTTTTATATTAAATTATACATGTTCGTTAATACGTGTTATATTTCGTTCCTTTCGTTGCAATAAACTTTTTCTTATAGCTTCAGGACGATACATGTATTTTTTCCTAGCATGAACGAGCTGGTGTTTTTATTACCAAATATATAGAATCTCTCAAAATTTTCGCATTGAGTATCTCTTGAATTATTATGGTAACAGTCTATGCCTAAAACAATAGAGGATGGAAGACAATTTACATTACATTTAAGACAAGTCAGTCGAAAACAGGAATACCTCGGGCATTGATCAAATTTGTTGTTCGGATTCGTGATCAGGAGTCATCCCCACCACTATTTGTGTTTCTTCAACTCGAGCGACCTGCGATTCGAACCGAAGACAGCTGTGAAAACAAATCCCAGCTAGTAGAACTCTACCCCATTGATTGTCCTCTTTGGACAGCTCGTTTGATTTCGGTCAATTCCGAGACAAAATTCTCAACTCTTGTTTCGCGTATTGATAGATAAATAGTTGGCGTTTCTCATTTTTGAACACGAGGCACTATTGTAACCCGTTTATTTATAAAGATAAAAAAGAGTTTGAGGAAGAAGTTGTTTGATGTAATGGAATACATAGTACAATGGTGTTATTCCCAGTTCTAGCTAAAATCATCAAGAATATTTCGAGGTCTGTAATTTTGTTTTATATGGATCGATATATTTTTGTAATTAAGGAAGAAGTTGTTTGATTTGATGAAATATACAGTATGATAGTTTTATTCCCAGTTCTGACTAAAATCACCAAGAATATTTCGAGGTCTATAATTTTATTTTGTGTGGATCGATATATTTTTGTAATTAAGAAAGAAGTTGTTTGATTTGATGGAATATACAGTATGATAGTATTATTCCCAGTTCTGACTAAAATCACCAAGAATATTTCAAGGTCTATAATTTTGTTTTATATGGATCGATATATTTTTTTAATTAGCTTCTAATAGAGGTTTGTATAATGATTACAGTGTCTTACAATTCGAGGTTATCCAGGGTTACTAAAGGGCTTCTACGTAGAATAGTAATTCTACGTATTATTATAAGTGATAGATGCAACGATTCAGGAATTTGCATTCTTACATATCGAGTTCTAATTTAAATGTTCGAAATGGTGATCTTGATCGGAGATGTATGCTTTGCCACTGTTTGAGCTTCTGGGTCCAATTGAGAACATTCTTGACGGGATCCCTAAGTTTACAGCCCAAGTTTATTATTGTAAAACAATTGACAAAATGTTACTTTTAGACGCTCTAGGTAATAAAAAATCGTTATTACAGGGTCGTTTCAGTTTTTCAAAAATGCGAAAATGGATACTTGCATGTGTATCTGACAATAAATGTTCCTTATTAGTTTCTAAATGTACTTTGTCAAGATAATTTGTTGAACAAATCTGTCATTATTTTCGTAAAGAAATCAAATTCTTGAACTTTAAATACGTTATTCCAGAAAAACGAAATTTAATTTCTATCAAGAACTTTAATTTTGTGAATTAGTATTAATAATTTCCGTAAAAGAATAATTCAACATTTTCCTGTTATTATTCAAATTATTAAACGTAAAGGTTACTATAAATGGGTCGTATGCTGAACTGGGTTACCGCAGACCGGTCGATGCTCCTGGGCTAGGCCTAGTGTTTTACCGTGTGCGAGATTTCTTGCGCTAATTTTGAATAATCGCTCGAAATTTCGTCGGAGTAGAAACGAAGTTCATTCAATTTCACGTATTACAAAGTTTTCGAATTTTGAATCGGAACAGAGGAAGTATGGAGGAGTGAACGCGATTCAGAGTGCAAATACGTGCGAATATGGTGAACATGTTCGACTCCAGAAGTTTATACGATGCAAAAATTGAAAAAAGTCTTTCGGTTGAGAACAGTGCAGTGTTTAAAAAGTTTCTGCATTTTCGTTAACTAGAAATTGTACTGTAACATAATAGATTCGATTTTTATATATTTATCGTATATTTACTTAAAATACAGAGCATAAGATTTTGTATTTTTTTTCCAAATACTTTCGTAGCAGACTGTATATCGTCACGATTATTGAGTAATTACACCGATTATTTTACATACAGCAACAGAGGCATGCGCTTCGTTATTCTGTGGATGTAGGTTAAAATCGAAGCCAGTTGGGTCGAGTGCTTCCCTTGTAAAACATCCTTGGAGAATCGCATACGCGGGTAGTCGAACGATAAGATCGATGGGTAATTTCAGGCTGTTTTCTAATTATGCATCGCTTGCGAGCCCATACGTTTCTCCTGCAAGCAAACTATGCAAACAGACCATGCAAGGATATTGTAGAAAGGTCTCTTTATCCTCGACACGAACCTGTAAAGCCCAATCCTTTCTGTTGTGAGTAACCTGACGATCCACTGAATGTGGACTATCCTTAAAAATATTAACCGATAATTTTTCGCAGCATTGAAATGCTCGAGAAGAGGATTTATGCAAGAGACTGTAATGTAAATTCCACCACTGCAATCATTAAAATCACATGGCTGGGTTCACTCTGTGTCCACGAGGACTGTGTTATTTTTG
Organism: Ptiloglossa arizonensis; assembly: GCF_051014685.1. NCBI lineage: Eukaryota > Metazoa > Arthropoda > Insecta > Hymenoptera > Colletidae > Ptiloglossa > Ptiloglossa arizonensis. Next base: position 4,975,894 of record NC_135049.1, read on the forward strand.
AGATAGTCATTAGAGCATTCAGAGTTTGTCTATATTTTCAAAGACTTGGGTACGGCTGGAAAATATCAGCTAACTATTTCTGAGAAAGAATCCAGCCGTACAATTTTCAACGGTATTTGCCGCATCGTAGGCTCAGGCACAGCGGAAAAACTTTTGGGAGTGCCATAGGACGGTTTCCTCGAACAGAGGACTTCCTGTGCAACGTTCCTTCACAGCCTTCTTGCGGGACAACTGCATTCAGTCTTGTTGGCTTTGCATAATGAGTAAACCGCCCCAATTTTCATTGGTCTTAAAAAACTCCCATTTGAATACATGTTCCTCCACTGATGGTGGAAGGAGCTTGGATTTGTTCAGGTTGAACCAAGGTTTCCGGAAGGAGATTAGAATACCCTGAGAGTTCAACTATGGCACATTTGAATATTTTTATATTATTAAACGAATACTGTCCGTTTACGAATAATACGAATAAAACTCCTAACTGAATATATGTTCTCACCTGAATACATGTTGAATTTGGTCAGGTTGAACCAAGGTTTTCAAAAGAAGATTAGAATACCCTAAGAGTTCAACTATGGCACATTTGAATATTTTTGTATAGGGTGTCTCAAACATCACCGGTCAATTTATTTTTTGAATAAAATTCAAACAGTTTGAGTAATCTTGATATTTGTTTTTCTATTTAAAAGGACAAACTTTGGAGTTAATAACGAAATAAGAGATCTTCCAAATAACCATCTTAGCTTTTTTTACCGACCACATGATTTCGAGAGAAATGATTACGAACAATTGATTACGAATTTCTGGCGTTAAAGATCACAATTTTTCGTAATTCGCCTGAATAATTTTCACACGTTCTTTCACCGTGTACTTTTCCACGATTAATTTCCCATCTATCTAAATGCCATATGTCAAGTTTCAGATTAATCGGTTCAACGTTTAAAAAATAGTGTGAAATTTAAATCGACCGATGATGTTCGAGACACTCTGTACTGTTAAATATTATCCGTTTGTGAATAATGTTCTATTTCTTAAATAATCGGTTTGATTATCCCACTCTGTGGAAGCCAACGGTAATAACAATTTTACCACCTGGTGAAAAGGATTTTCCATCGACAGCTTTCGACCTAGTGCATTGTATTGCTACATCGATAGCACGAGCCCCACTCTTGCGGTGTCAGGTGTCCTGTGTTACATTCGCAGCAACAAATGCCCATACTTCGGGCACACCTCCCTTGATTTGTGAGCGCATTTTTCATCTTTATTGCATCCCAACGATCTTCTCGTACGATACCTGACGAACGAAATATTCGAGGAGGCATTTAAGGTTTCGTACATTACTATATGTAAAAGTTTAGTTTCGACTGATCCCTTAGTCTGATATTAACCTTCTCGTTCACACTTTAATGATTTGAATTTGTACATGCCGACTGAAAAATTCAATACAAAGGATCGTTTCTTTCCAGGAAGTAACGACGTTCGATTTAACTGGAAATAAACACTGTTAATTGTTAAGTGTAGCACTTGAGGCAATGTGGTTTAAAATTCTAAACAATTTGTAAACTTGTCTTAATCGAGACCGTATATTCTTTCAATTTTATTTGAACTATCCGACTCAATTTATGGTGACATTCCATCAGAGGTAAAATTCCCTTTCCAAGATCCTAATTGATGATCTAGGTTCAAAGGTAAAGCTGAGATCGTGTAACGATTCAATTCGATACGTTCTCCTAATTTGTGCAACGTTTTCGTGCCTGATGCATTTGTTCCGTATGCAGCCAAGACGTTCAATTGAGCGTTACACATTCATCTATAAATTATTACTTTAAAGGGTACTTGTTTCATTACGACAATCGCTTCAACGTCTGTTATTATACATATTTGTACTATGGAGGGTAAAAAGAAATCCCAAAAGAATTTAATTTAGTTCGGGAGCTGCAAATCGGAAAAGCGACTGATTGATTGCAGAGTAATTAACATCGCTCTGATTAACTCTAATTGCAGCTTTACTTTGTGCGTCGGAACCTCGAGTTTCTGGGGCATTTGTCGACAAGATTATAAAACTGTGTTAATTGTATTCATGCCTTAGACATTCGGTTTGTCAAAATTCTTTTCTTCGTCTTCTAACGTGTAACTTTTCAGTTTTTGTCAATTTCAAGCTTCTTCAGTGAAATTACCAAAGTTTAACATTTGAACAATTTATAATAGTTATAAAAACAAATCAAACACAACTATTCGACAATGTATTACCTAACATACAACATGCCAAATTTTCCGTTTGAATCCAATCTCTGACAACATTTTAATTCTGAAAAATATGTTTAATACAATTTTGTGAGTTTTCTGTTCAGACAATATTTTTAAAATAAACAACTTTTTCGTTTCCGTTTTGTTATTTGCGAATGATAAAAATTATGAAGCAATGTAACAAAAAAGTTAGTTCCTTAATTCTTTTAAATTACCAACTATTTATATAATTAGAGATATGTATAAGAAATTTTGACTAATATGAAGTAAATAATGATATAATAATCATTATGTTCATCATTTCTTTTGGCATTATGAAAAACTCAATACTCTTGTTAATTGATAAATGAAACAATGGCCTTTCATAAAGACAAACAATAGGTAGTCCACGAGTCTGATGTGAAAGCTCTTCATTAGACAGGTACGATTTCTTTCATGACCAACAATATTATATACACCCGTCACTTTGTTCTGTGTACGGTCATTATGACATTATACGTCGTTCGTGTTGTAATATATTTATTTCTTTGTTTCACACACTCCTCTGAATGGTTTAGAAGTAATTACGTCCTGAGCAATAATGTCCAGATTAATATATGTATTCAGATACCTTTCTCAATATATAATAACTCAATATACAATAATATATTGTTAATAACAATATATAAACCATGAAATCAAAATAGCTATGGTAAGAATATGAAGTTATATTTTGTTTTTAATCACGTACAAGTACCTCCATATATGCATAATAGAGACAAATAATAATAATAATAATATAATATAATATAATAATAATAATATAATATAATATAATAATAATATATAATGTAATATAATAATAATATATAATATAATATAATAATAATATATAATATAATATAATAATAATATATAATATAATATAATAATAATATATAATATAATATAATATAATATAATATAATATAATATAGTAATAATAATAGTAAACATAAGAGGAAGAAGAAAAAGAGAAAATATATAGACATAAACAAATACAGAAACTGCTATCAAGTAGAAGAAATAATAAAATAGAGGGTGTTCCAAACATCATTGGTCGATTTACTTTTTGAATAAAACTCAAACGGTTTAAGTAATCTTGATATTTTTTTTATTATTTAAAAGTACAAACTTGAAAGTTAATAATGAAATAAGATATCTTTCAAATAGATAATTGAAAAGACATCACACTAATCGACAAGAATGAGAAGCTTAATTAAAATATAATTTTGTTATCGTTGTGGTCCTAACCAAACTTGAAATCAGACTAAACGCAAAGTTACGTTATTGCCTTGTTTCGGATCAATAGAGTTTCATAGATTTTAGATTGCATGTTTCTTTTTTTCAGCGTACTTTCAATATCAATTTTTTCAACAAATTAATATTTCTTTCTATAAAAGAATACGTTGTTTTGAAATATGTCGAAAAACGTATGTAAAATTTGAAGAAGCTGTTGTCGATAACATTTGATCAAGAAATTCACATAGAAACAACTTTTTCCGGTATTTTATAGTGAATGATTCACTTAAAACCAAATCCAGGTCTCAACCAATCCGAACGTCAAGGGAGAAGCTCTAACCATCGCAATTCTAGCTTGTACAAGCAACGTTTTGCGAAAAGTTCTACATCCAAACGTGTTTCAAGTTGTATTCAACCAATCGTCGTCCTGACAAAAAAGCAGCACGCGAAATTGTCAGTTACGTTCGAAATGCCGTCCGTTACACTTCAGTCTTCAATAGTCACGTTCGTACTATCGTCCCCTACACGTTAGCCTTCAACGATTACGCGTGCATGAACGTCAGAATTTCCACCAAATCATTTCGTGCGAACAAAACAATAAAGAGTGTCCCTAAAAAAAGTATACAAACTTTTGTTATCAATAACACCTGTGTTGGCTCGCTTAATTCTAATTTAATAGAGTCTGGGTTAGAATAGAGAATTGTGACCAAATCATTTCGTGTGAACAAAGCAATAGAGTGTCCCTAACAAAATTATACAAACTTTTGTTGTCAATAACACCTGTGCTAACTCACTTAATTTTAATTTAATAGAGTTTGCCTTTAAAGTAAATTTTTAATCAAAACACGATCAGTTTTAAAACATGTTTCTCTGCGAAAAAAAATTTTTCAAAATTATCATTACAAATTTTCCTTTCTTTCAAGCCGGAAAGTAAAAAAGTTGTTATACTATTAAAACTGATAAAATGAATATACATTTTTGTAAGACATCTCGTGTGTGTTTGGTTCGTGAATATTTATACTTAAAAAATTGAGAACATTGTCACAACCACTCAATATTTTGGAAATGCTATGTTAAAATTGTTAGGAAATGTTGAAAATGTGAAAATGAAATATGTATTCACATCGAGCATATTATAAATTAAAGTGGAAGGAAATCTGGAACTAGGGGCACAGTATTTGTTTCTGACAGCACATGCATCAAAATAAATTATTCATTAACAAGAGCAGCAAACGGATCGGATTTATCCGAACGCCTCGCGTGACATGGCACGTAGTACGTCATGAACATATGAAAATTATTAATTCTTTCTTTATAAAGAATATCTGCTCACTTTGTTCAATGCATGAAAATACATTTCCTGCGTGCACATCTTAAAAACTCTAATCGATCCAATCACTCAAGTAACAAGTAAAATAAAATTAATCAAAGAGAATAAGTAAAATAAAATGAATCGAATAAAAAAATCGAATAAGATAAGTGAAATGGAAGAAATCGAACAAAATAAGTCAAATAATTTGTGTTTACTTCATCGTTACTTAAAGTAGATCATTTTTTATTTGTTTGTCTGTGATTAGAGCAATCGTCATTCTTTATCCATCTAAATCCATACGTCGAAATCGTTGTCAAAATGTGTCTATGATTTACAAATAAAAAGCAGTCTGTTGAATTTCAATTTACACAATGATTATCTCATATTTTTATTGTTCACACTCCAATTTGGACAAATGTCGAAGATAACTCTACTCGTGAAAAACCATCGCCAGTCAACGTGTCGATGACTTATACTGTAAGCTAAGTAACGCTCCCACTATCACATACTACTGAATTTTTCCAATTCTAAAATCTAGGAATACATGATATTGCAGTGTAGTATAACATTCACAAGCCAATTGACCACTTACACATGTGAAATATTCGTGAAGACACCAATGCCAATTTTATCGAAAGTTTGGGTATGTGAAGAGCAATCAAGAGTAAAAGACACGAATTCCTTTCAGCTGCGGTGGGTCAAATTTTAAGGATGAAACTACCCTTCAAACTTTCACTACTCTGATCTTATTCAGGAAACTTTCAGAAATACGAAGAAGTTTCTAAGACATATGTATGTGTAGTACTGAGAAAATGTCCGGTGAATCCAAGGGTGAATGGAACTTTTCGAACAGATGAGGGTGATTGCAGGTAAGTGTGTGTAGTTTTTAACAAATGGAACATGAGTGAACAGTAATAATGCAATTTAAGCTGCGTTATTTCTTCTAAGGAAGAAGAATATTCTCCCAATTCTAGATAATTATTTTCCTGGCAAAGTTTTCAAATTAAAAATAAAATGTATCGTACTGTATTGTACTTGAGCTAGAGATCGTGATTTCGAAATTTCTACCTAACTGACGATTTTGATTGGATATATTTTAGTTATCCATTAACTCAAATTTATTTTAATTTATACGAGTGTGATTATTTTGTTGTGTCCTGTGATAAATAACGTATGATAATATTTAACAAATTGATGGACACTGAAAACGTAAAATTTTATTTACGGTATTAATTTTATAAGTATCACGAAGCATTACAAAAAATATTGTAGCTGTCGTTATAATCCTGCTTCACGAGATAGCAGGGCATTCAGTTTATATGTATGCAAAAGAACAAGCTGATCGATTCAATATCTTCGGGAATATCAGTATCGACAGTATGGAAAACATTATAGCAACATAAAATTTTTTAGCAGCGTATTTTCAAAGAAATATCCTAGTCGGGATAATTATTATCTTTATCAGTTCTAATTCTCGAAATTATTTAATAAATCGATAATAGAATAGATCAGTATACGAACTATTAGAAAGTAATTGTACAGAAACGAATTGGTCTATATGTCTGACAAGAAACGGTTTGAATTCACTTGTCCACGCACCGAGCGACCTATTCTACTCGTCTGATCAATCACGAACCGTGTTCCAAATACCTGACCATAAGCGGACATTCTACTTGAACACGGAGAATCTTATTCGAAGTTACACGAAGCCGTGTTATATGAGAATCAAGGGTCTAATATGGAAGTATGCTTCCTGGTACAAGAAGGACAAAAGTATTTTGTAACATCGCAATAACAGAATTTTTTGTCTTTATTTCATCATAAACAAGAAAATAACACAAATCTCGTATGCAGGTTATTATGCAATTGGGGATTCCTTTGTACTGTTGCAATTGAAATTGTCTTTAGCACGTTATACGAGGGTTGTCATAATTTTTTAAATTTTACTTACTTACCACCAAGACAATTTAATTGATAAAAAACACACGGAGTTGTATATGTGTCATAAAGAAATATTATATATCGCAAAGTTTTCAAGAATAGAATTTAATAATTTTACCGAAAATTAGTTTCACATTAGTTAACTATCGTTGCACGATAGTTTAAGATTCTTTTAAATTTAAAAAGAAAAAAATTAATGTAAAAGGCACGATAATAAAAATAATAATTATATCAGAGTACTGGTACATAAGCAAACACAATTTAATATCTTGAAAATTAATTGCTACGATACATTTCTATTTGCATTATACTTGATCTTTAACTTTGTAAAAATATAATTTTTTTTTCGAGAAAATTATATTAAAGTATATTACAATTCGAATTAGAAAATGTCTGAGAAACATGTCAGAAATAGAGAAAACTTACGTGTATTAAGTAAACTCTTCGTGTCAGTTCTTAAAAATTGGTAAGTAAATTACGAATGATTGAAGATAGTCCTAATGCAGCGGTACAAAGAAAAGCAGAGAGTTGAGCTCCAGGCAATTGGTGTTTCCAGCACCTCCAACGTTTTCTATTCAAGAATTTCGTGCAAAGAACTTCGTCACTGCGATCCCTCATCCAACATACTCACCGGTTCCAGCACCCCGTGATTTCTGTTTGTTTCGTAAGCTCAAAGGTCTCTTGAATGAACAAGTATTCGGGCAATGATAGAGAAAATTAAAACCTGGTACAAACGTTATTAAGAATATGAAGAATAGATAGCACGTACGCAGTTTATAAAATTACGAAGAGAAAAAATTTGGCAGTTTTGAATGAAATATTCAATTAAGTTTAACTAAGGCAACATTTTGCATCTTACTATAAAAGCTTTACTGGTTACAATGAGGTATATAAGCCTGATATAACCTATATCAGGCTATAGCTATATAGGCTATATCTATATAGCTGATATAGCCTATAGGCTCACGTACCTATCATTTTAACTAAATTATTGTCCAAACGATTGCTATATCTCACCTCTTTTGCTCAATTATATGTACATCTTTACATACACGTGAGATAAAGATATTTCAATAATGGTGATATTGGTACTTGTAATATTAAATTATAATTGAAGGAATAAACTAAAGAATATTAAATTTTTATGTGAAAGTAATACCATAAAATACATTAAGTATTAATTAAAATTACAGTTTTAACCATCTAGTAGTTCACTAAAAGTTTATTACCTTCTATTTAACAAATAATTTTTCTACGCTAGAAAGAACTGTGTATTAAATAATACAAGTGCATATCGTCGTTCGCGTCTTGCAAACGCATTAAACTGTTGAAAGGTTGACGCAGCTTTATCTACTGTCAGGCTCCATGTTGGATGACAATTTGTAACACGGTTGGGCAACTGGTCGACAAAAACAGCAGTGATTATCATGCAATCATCAACAATTCATTGTTCTTTGCACTAACAAGAAACATCCTCAAAGTATTCAACATCGATTTTTACAAAGTCTTGCAAGTTTGTAGAGCGGTTAAAATAAACGGCCACTATTTCTTTTAACTGTGGTAATTTAAGTCAAAAGAATGAAAGTACTGTTCAAAGTTTCCGTTTGTTACCTCTCGAAAACTGCTTGAAAGACAAAATAGTTTTTAAACAAGTATTTTACGACGTTTCGTAGAAAATAAAAAGGTGTACACATCGTTAAAAAAATTTAACAAGAAATTCTAAAGAAAATTTAACAAGAAATTTTAAAGAAAATTTAACAAGAAATTCTACAGAAAATAAAAAGGAATTTTAAAGAAAATAACAAGAAATTCTAAAGAAAATTTGACAAGAAATTCTAAAGAAAATTTTTACCTCCTCTTACATGCGAGAATAAAATTCTTCTTGTCTGTCCAAGTAGAAGAAGCTCTGTCACTGGTCAGACAAGTATAAATGCTGGGTGCCCGATCAGACTAGTGAAATAAGTCGCGGTTAGGTTCCGTAAGTAGAATGTGACACGCCATTGACCAGACAAGTCGAAATCTAACCTATACTTGTGAATTTAAAAGAATGTTCCTGAATTGAATGGAGATTTCGCGATAAGAATTTTTAAAGCAGGTAATTGCACCGTTGGTCGGTATTTCGTATTACACGAAGCAATGATTAATAGTATTATTATCATAAAAATGCAATTTATCACTCGGGGACATTTTTCGTAGTTCCTTACAATGCATTAATGACGGGATCGATTATATACGCATTAATGCCGATATGTATCAATTTCCAAATATTGATTGAGGAAACAAACAGGTGTAGAAATAAATTGTAATTACTACCAGTAATATCTGTTTTATAATATAATTGAACCCTTAATGAGACAACGATGTAGATAGTCTACTATCAAAAATATGGATTAACGAATAAATGTTTCTCTAGATAATAATTTAAATATTTTTAATTATTTTCCACGTAGTATTATATTCGCAGGATTTTTCATTTTTGAAAAATAATCCGTTCTGCAAACTCTTTCTCTCAATTAAAAATCGAAATCACGATAAAATTGTGAGAAAATTTGTTTTCGTTGAAACGACCATTATAAAGTTGAAAATAAAACATAATATAAATGGAAACATGCCGTTGTAATTAATTTCCAAAATATGAATTTAATTTATTTACGAATCGATACTTCAATAGAATTATTATTGTTTATTCCATCTACCGTGCAATCGATTATGTTTGCACATGGTGTACATAAACCTAGGTTTGAACTGTCTTCTCAACACTTATCTTTGTTATTGTATTTGTTACACTTGCTTCTTCCTCTTAATTTTACAAAATATAACACACTCAGTTGTGGGATCAATTGATCAGGTAACCTTAACTGTTACTAATTATGTTTAACATTCAGACCGATTTTCGAACATTACCATCTCCTTATCGACATAACGAGTCATACGTGCATTTAAACAAATGTAAAACTTCGTACAATCGATATGCACCGATACGATAAATACATGCCTCGATAAGTTTAAAATCCCCCGAGGAAGTACCTTAGAGTCGTCCGATGCAAGAGTATTAATTTCAAAGATAAATGTTGTCCCATCGATAAGTATCAAAATACGTCCCAGTTTTAACGATAACAAAGGGTGTTGTATCATCACCAAAGACTGTTTCTTCATCAAAGTAAATTTATATTTGTAAACCCGTAGAAAAATTTTATATCACGAATTCCTCGAACGCATAGAAAAATTCAATTCGGTGTGTAATCAGACAGTTATTGAACTCGATGTAATTAATTTACACCGACAGTTAAATCGCACGTTCGAATAGGTTTTAAATCGTTTGAAGATGTAATTCCAAAGGTAAATGTATCGGTGGTAACGAAACACGACCAATGTCATCGCTATAATTGGGTATTCCTCGTGATTTTAAGCATATTACTCGTCGTGTGAACAGATTTCGTATTCCCAGAGCTTTCACGGTAGTTGTCCCGAATCTACAAGGCAACCATGGTATTAGACGTGTCCAATATAAATCATGGAAGGTCCGTCCGAACGAAGAGCGAGCAGTTTTGCATGGATATATGTAGGCGTTGAACAGAGGGGACGAGCCGAGGATGACGTTGCTGCCGGTGTCGGCGTTAATGCTAATGCTAATGCTAATGTCGATGCTAATGGCGTTGACGTTGTCCTCTGCCGATCTATGCCTGCGAATGGACCCACCGACAGACACGTACCACCTCAAGCCAGCAAATTGATTATCACCGATTTATACGATCCTGATAAGCAAATCAATCGTAACCGACTACGCTGGATCATCTTCCATCCTCGTTTCGAGACTCCGTATGCGACTGAACCAACGTTCCTTGCATACTTTAAGCACGCGTCGTTATTAGAGAACAAGTACGAACACCGATCACCAACACCACCAATACGATAAATTAGGGGAAATTCGTGGTATGAAACGCTTAGTGGCTTAGATGCGTATCGAACTGTTTGCAATTATACGAGGATGCTTTAGGCAGAAGCGAATGATGAAAGCTACAGATACCACTCGTATTCCAATCAACGTTAATTCGATACTATTTGCAAAGATTGGTTGTTTCGGACGTAAACGATTATCAACAAGTTAGATTTTATTACAATAGTGGATATTGCTTTTCAATTTATATATTTGTATTCTTGGTTTAATTAACTCCTCTGCAAAATCGAAGGAGAATATTTATTGTCTCATTGTAATTGAATTACTCGATTAATAAAATAAGATTAAGTGCATTTTAGATTGGCTCTTCGAATGCAAATGTAATATTTTACATCGTACATAAGTATTCAAAAAAGTTATGGGCGTTTATATCTTATATTTTATATTTTATATTTTGTAATTTTTATTTTACATTTTATACTTTATAATTTTTATTTTATATTTTATATTTTATATTTTATATTCCATATTTTATACTTTTTATTTTATATTTCATATTTCATATTTTTTATTTCATATTTTAATTCCATTTCGATTTCTTTGCACACTATATTCCTCGTATTGTTCATTTATCGTATGTTTATTTTATATTTAAAATTGTTATAAAAATGTGGAATAAGGAAATTAATAAATAAATATTCAAGAAATCAATTATCGCCGTAAGCAATAACTAAGGAACAAAATTTCTTTTACTAAGAATAAATTTATTTAATTCTATATTAATAACTGTTGCGCAAACTATATTGGAATAAACATAAACTGGAAACGAAGTCTTAAGTTTATCACTAATCTGAGGAAATATCTGAAATTTGATTCCGCAATATCTTATTCAGCAGTATTGCATTGGACAGTCAATAAAACTCATTCGCGAATATTGATGAACATGGCAGGCATTATTAAAGCACAACAATTGATGTTTCCTGAAGTGTACCGATTCAGATTTCTATTCGGATTCTCAATTTTTAAGTAAAGAAATATCCACCGCGTTAATAAAATTGAGAAGAATACCAAAAAGTGAATTCTCGTGTAAAAGATTTTCTCGCGAAAACAAAATTCTGCTTTTCATTGGGAACTTAATTCGATAATTTAATTTCCTATCTTTTTTCTAGAGGAGGGACGGGTCTGGGATCGAGTATTAAGTCGAAATGACGTCATCGTCGTTGACGACGTCGACGTCAATTACTGCTACTACCTTTACTACCGTACTACATTTGCATAAACAGCCACGACTCAATCTCTATGCTAATCGACTTGTTCGAGTCCGAAAAGTACCTGAGTTAAGTACACATACCTGAATTCGCGCATACATATGCATATAGGTAAGTGTACAATTGCTTTTTTATTTGTCTTTAATTGATGGCGTTTCGTTTCGCGTACAAAATAAACATGTTTGTCGTTCAAATTGTTTTTCTTCGATAAAGAATGTTTTTCTTATGTAATAATACCAATAGTCTAGATATTCTAGACTATTTCTTAAAAAATAGCAAATTGTTACGGAATTTTTTACCCAAAAAAACAAAACAAATTATACTAAGTGATATTGTACATTATGGACAGTTTTCTTTTATTAGAATGCCAGTTTGTTCGAAAAATTATTACTAAATTTCAATGTGCTCGAACATAAAAATTCAAGGGAGTTAAGTAGATTCTATTATATTTAATAGAAATTAGCAATTAAAATTAACCAGGAGATAATAAGTTCGTATTAAATAAATATCTCGACTGTAATACTTGTAAAGTTAAACACATAACATAACTCTTTCTGTTTTAACAATACCTTTGATTTCTTTATTGGAACCCTTTCACTCAGAATTGTATTTCATAAAAGATTCTTAATCAGTGTTCTCTCTTTTGGCGACACTCAGTGTCGCAAAGACAAGAGATCTTGAAGATTATGAAATATAGATTATTCTGGCTATTTAATAAAGCTTGACCTCAATTAATCTTGTTTCGTAATAATAATTTGTATAGTAGCTTGCTTGTAAGAAATTATAACAACTCATTTCAGTCTTCGACAAGCTATATATTGTTCTATCCAAACAACGGAGTTTCATTTTTCAGTTCTGTTTCTTATTAACTTTTACTTCTCTTCGAGAGATTGAAAAATAAAACTCGTTTCGAATAAAAGCTCCTTAATTTTCCATTGTATAATCTTACGAAGCGTAGTAGCGTAATAATAGTCACTCCCAAAGGCACTCGTAAAAATCTCGTTCAACCGAAATAACTTCGTGGAAACTAATACCATCTAATTCTCAGCAATAAACTCATTTGCACGCCTGTGCACAATAGCACATCCAATACCCTACCTCGAGCCATTTGGGTCTTGTTTCTCTACAACCAACCGTTCCCTACTAAACGTCAACCAATCACCTTAAGACTCTAGCTTCTCGAAAAGAATATAATGTCGCGTTCTATCCACTCAAACATAGTCAAGAAATCAACAAGCCGTCTCTAACAACCGATCGGAAACAGTTGTCTTTACACTGCTCTATATTGTATTGTACACTTTGTACGTGTTGAACGTATAGAGCGTCCCAATCATTACCGGTCGATTTACTTTTCGAATAAAACTGAAACGGTTTAAGTAATATTGATATTTTTTTCTTCATTTAAAAGTACAAACTTGGGAGTTAATAGTGGAATAAGATATTTTGCAAATGGCCGTCTCAGTTTTTTTTACAAACCACCGACCTTTTCCAAAATTTTTCACGACGTTTTCACACAAACTCGGATCAATTTCACCAATAACGCGTTCGATGTTGTCTTTCGGCTCTGGAATTGTCTCTGGATTGTTGACATAAAACTTACCTTTAACCCCAAAGAAAATAGTCCAAAGGTGACAAATTGCCCGATCTTGGTGACCATCATCGAGAAATTACGCGTTGCGGAAATTTTGTTTGCAAAAGTGCCATTGTTTCATTCGCTGTGTGGCAAGCAACACCATCTTGCTGAAAATAAATATCAACCAAATCAAGACCTTCCAATTGATGCCAGAAATAGCTAGTCAATATTTTTAATTTTGTGTCAATTTTTGAATCATGTAATTAAATTATTCTACTTGATACATACGTATAATAACTCGAACAAATAAATAGTTTTAGATTAACAATTACAACAATGAGACGCTAAGTGAGTGTTCTGAGTTTTAAAATACTCTTGTTTTCAGTTTCGAAAGCGTTCTGATGTTTTAATTCATCGTTGTCCACTCGATACACTTAAGTAATACAATAACAGGGATGCAGAGGTATCAGGTTTCGGTTTGTCATCGTTTTTTTTTTTCAATTTTTCCATTTGTGGCTGAGTACAGCCACAGTGGACATTTTGGGAACTGTACAAGGTCGTCGAATGTGGCATTGATCGCTACAGTTTTATCGCAAAGTTCGACGATTGTCTGCAAAAATAAAGTTTGATAAGCAAATTTTATGCAACTAACTTTCCTTTCAAATATTCTCCCTTTACAGGACTTTGAACAAGAAATTTTATTCATACAATTTTTCGAGGTTGAAATACATTTCTTTAAAGGATAAATATCATTCCATTTTTAAAAACGAGGTGATTACAAACTGCTGACATTGGATAATGTCTCCCTTGAAACCAGGTAGAATTTCATTAAAAGTGAACAAATTATACGAACGGTCAATTTTAAATATCTCATTCTGTGTAAACTCACCTTTGAACAGATAATAACTGCAGATGTTTTATATAACACGTTGGATCCATTTCAGCAATGCACAAGAGTCACAAAATAAAAAGAATTTGTATAAAGACGTGCCCTTGTTTTCGAGTTGTAGCCAATTTTGTACTTTTATAATGTGAAGTCATTTACATCTCTAGAAAATTCACTAACTTCGATATTTGTTTGCAGTCTTGTTTGTTTCAACATTGGTAGTGAACGATGAATAAACAATTATTTTAAAGCCACTTCAGCAATAGAAATCGAGGAGATTTAAGTCTGGAGATTGAGCAAGCCAGGCAGTAGGTTCTGCACGATGTATCCATTTCATAGGAAATCGTTCGTTCAGGAACTGTCCGGCTATTCGACTAAAATGTGGCGGTGCACCGCCATGCATAAACCACTTGCAACGTGCAACACCGACCGGGAGTTCTTTCAATATTTTATGCAATTCAATACTCAAAAAATTGACACGAGATTCACTTGTTAAACATTCGATTACAGACCTAACTCAGTTATCACTAAGAATTATTGTACAAAAATATTTCACTACGAATTATATATATTTTACTAAAAATTCTTCACTAAGAATTATTGTACAAAAATGATTTTAACTCTGGATCAAGGTCCATATTAAACATATTATATATATTTAAATGAACAATTTTCATCCAATTTGTTCTGTCCATGATCCACCGCTGAAGTAGAACCTATGTGTTATGTAGCCTGTGTACACTGGAGTGAATGAAATGGTGAACGATTTGGTTATAAAAAAAGTCAAAAATTTTGTATAAAATATATTTTTACGGAGCTCCGTTCCGAGAAAATAGTAGACACCCATTTCTAGAAAACAATACAATTAGAGAATCGACAAATATTTGTCGATAATTAACTAATGTACGATATAACAATTTACAGATACATTAAATAAGTATTGGTGTAAATTTTCCATTGCGACATGCTATTTACCCTTGCTATAATTTATAGAGTAATTGTATATTAATTAGTTCATTCGTAGCAAGATTAACATTTTATTATTGGCAAGGTAAACGCAAACGTGTTAAAACATTTTTCTTGGTGAATATTATTTGCAACGTAAGTACTCGTATACTTCACGAGTATGAGATAAATTTTACTTTAATTTACTTAAGGAGCTCTAATACGAGGAGCATTTTCGCCTACTCATTGAGGACAATGACAAGTCTTTTATGTGAATCTTGTGCGTGCGTGCGTGCGTGCGTGCGTGTGTGTGTGTGTGTGTGTGTGTGTGTGTGTATTAATTTAAATTACACGTGTCCAAATTCTTTTTTGGAACCTGATAATATATACACACTTTACGATATACACTCGTAACGACCAAAGTAGAACAAGAAACAAATTTTCATACGATGCAAAGTTTGTTTCCATCAGATTTTCAAGCGAGGAAGTAAACATACCATTTTAAAATAAACAGACACAAATAATTGTGTCGGGTGAATAACATTTGATGTCAAAGAACAGTTTTTAAATTTAACAAACGAATGGATGTGTATTACTACTTAACTCAGGTTACCTGAAATGTATAAAGTACCTTGTATCGAATAGTGTTACAAACATCGTTGCAAAGTTTATTTATTTATAAAATATTCAACGAACAATAATAACTCAAGTGTAAAATTACGCATCGCTATTATTAAATTCGAACGTTTAATTGCGCGTCAAAAGTGGGTGCCAATGTATAATTGAATATTTTTAAAGTATTTACCAAATAATATACCAAAATTTATGGGTACACGTAAATCCGATATAATATTGGTCATGGGTTAGGCATTATTGTTAGATATACCAATTTGTAACAAGCACCATATAATCTGAATTCAGTACTATTTAGAATTGAGTGGACTCTTTGTTAAAAAATAAACTGAAAGCAATAAAATTTTGTTCATCGAAATTTTGTTTTCGAGAAAGTCACGGTTGAAAATTCGTCAGATACGCACGGATTGAACTAACAATGGGGAGATACAGTTGACTACCCAACAATTTTGACAGACTTTCATATGATGCATTTTCATCGAAAATAATTCAACACGTGTACGAGAATTTCTACCAATGAACCTTAATATTCCGAGCGTTTGAAATGTTAATACACGCAAAATATTGTAAACAATTGTAAACATAGTAATTAATAATACGCAACAAAATTAAAATAATTCTAGCACATTAGAAAAAATTGTTACAAGGAAAGACTTACTTTTTATATGGTTCTTTTATACGAGGATAGTATGCTCTATTCTCCACTTATAATTCTAAATTTCACTGTGTATATATCGTTCTTTCAATTGGACAGTTAAATTTGTACTTGTTCATTGTAATATATTTCATTCTATAATTAAAATTTTAATTTGACAAACGGAGAAAAGGATGTTTATTTTGTATCTATTGTCAAAAATTTTCATTTAGACAAAAATTTGGTTCATCTCTACCTTATGATTATATTTCTCTTTATGAACCTCTGATAATATCAGACAATTACGTTCTGTCGTTTCTATTGCCTTATCATCGATTTAAACTAAAATAAACATAAACGCAAGACAACATTTACATTATGGTACTTTATGGTATTAACAAGACAACATTTGTACTTTATCGTATTTTATGGTATTATTTAAATTCGTTTACTCGTTCACAACCCTGTGCCCTATGAACTAAATCGTCGTGAACTCTTTCTGATGTATAGCTCGCACTCGAGAAGAATGTCTCTATTACTAATGAGGCCCATTAATGCTTTCCCTTTGAGCAGAAACTCACCAGCTTCGACACCAACCAAGGTGAAAGGTGTTCTCTTTCAGGCCTCCAAGACATCCATCTTGGTTAATGTCAAAGCTAACGACTTCCTGCTCAAACGGAACGAATTAACGAACCAGGTATTCTCCTCAAGTGCTAACAGTACCTTCAGTATTTCCAATTTTTTAATTGGTTAAAACAAACTAATTTTAGTTCTGCTCAATATCGTGATTTGGCTAACTAAATCGATCTTTACTAATTCTCTTATACTACTTAATATCGCTGCTCTCGCTGTCTGGATAATATGTATATCTGGACTAGGCTACATGATGCGAATTGCTACAATGCTCCGGTAATGCGGATATTCCGGCAATACTAGCTTTATTGACATCCAACGATGCATTATTCGTGAATCAGGATATTGGAATTTTATCCGACACAAATACGAAATAATCGTATCTTGGGAAACTTTTGGCATTCTGTTTCGGTAGATTAACTCGATTCTTGATATGCTCACGTCGAAGGCTTCGGTGCAGTTTTCTGTGCTCTCTAAATATTGCTAAATGTAGATTTCAATAGCCAAAATCAAAATTAACGGAAACCACGCAGTGATTGAAAATGTAAAACAAATACATGATTTATATTTTTTAATTATTTCTAAATAATTTGATTATTGACACAAAAAATGTAAGAATGAAAGATAGTAAAATAAAACACATTTGAACTATTTCATGCATTTGTTATACACTTTTAAACATTGATCATACAATTTAATAAAAAAAGAGAAAACAGTTTTAAAACAATATGCTATTATTTTATTGTTTTGTAGATATAAATATTTATTTCTGCAAACAACGAAAAAGAGGAAACGTAATTATATAGTTTCATTTCAATTTAATACTTAAATTTTTATACTTAAAAATATTCTCATTTCAAGATCTACTTCGATAAAATCGGTTTATAGATAATAATGGTTTCTAGTTTTCGATACTTCTGAGTATGTTCGTTATTTGTGAAAAATGTTTGAAATATTTTAAATAAATGAAAGAAAATTAAATTGTACGTAAGAAAATTGAACAAATATTCTCTCCATCTTGTACTAAAAAAAAAAAATTCTATTGAATCTTGTTCGTTGCATACTCGAATCACGTATCCTTCAATTGAAATAAATATAATATGACGTGACGTAAGATATTGCGATACATTTGTCATCGTCGATTTTCGTACTCCTGATCGCAAAATTACGATAATGTAACACCACGGTATTCGTTTTCTAAAATAGCGTATAAACAATTCTGAATTAATGCCGTTAATGCTCATTTAAATTTCACGCGTTGGATCGTGAAATGAAATGAGGATGTATTGCGACAGCGGTACCGTAGATAGAAACAAAGCTCCCGAGTAATATACGGAAGAACGAACGCTGTTTAGTATTTTTCTCTTCCTAAATTGGACGCTGCACAAGCAAGTGAACTCATTTCTACAGTGAAAAATCGGATTTACGAAATTAAATGAATTCTCTGCAACGGTAATCTTGAAAATTAAATTTTTTAATATCTTTCGCATGTTGAATTGCAGTTCTATGTATATACGTATGCACACGTAGGTGCATACAACATTCTTAATAATAAACCCATCAAAAATCTTCCTTTCGATGGAAATATAAATAACTAAATTCTCTATGTATAATTACACTTTAATTGTGAGTGCATTACATAATTGCAGATGCAACAAATTTGAAATATTCTCGACACCAGAATCTAGTAATAAATTCGTTTAAAGTAATGAAATGTCTTGTTTAATTTATAAATGATTTTCACTTTCCGTTTTTCATAAATAATTGTTGCAATCTTTTTCAGCTTTATAATATTGCTTGCTTAATTATACGTTTATAGATGTTAACTAATTCACCTTGATAGAAAATTCGTACAAATATGCAAAATGTTTAATTAATAAGGACACTACTCGCGTTCTTGAGCACGAAATTACGCAGATTAATATATAATGCAGGTAATGGTTAATATATTTGCTAATATGACAATAACAACCGAGTACGATTGACTTATTTATTCTCAAGACACCTAGGGAGTTTTACTTTCAAACAAGAATAGCCTACTTTATTTTTAGGTAGCAACAACCAAGTATGATAGACTTATTTACTCTCAAGGCACCTAGAAAATTTCACATTCAATTTAAATGGGATTGTACCAGAGTTGCAATTCCCTGTGTTGGCTGCAAGAGGGTTAGGTCAACCATACTGGGGTGTGTGTATAAGCAAGCTAAAAATACATTCTCTTATACTAGCGATATTTGTCGTGTCGTGCAGACTTTTTACCAAGGTATCTCTGGCTTTGTCGAGTATATTTCCGAGGAATTTATTTTGCATTAGTTGCGCTTTTTTTATGAATATTCTGAAACAACAAATCAAATCTCCTACCTATACAGGATGACTTAACTAAAGGAGACCATCTAAATATCTCCAACGTTATATTTATATAATCATCCATTGAAAAGGTTCTACAAATAGGATGGACGAAATTTTGATTATACCATTTATTTTTAATGGAACAAAAAATATTTATGACATAATTTAAATGGTATCGAAGGTTCTTACAGACAACACTTACGAAAGATTACTCATGGTTGGTAATCCACTGGCAGAAGTTCTTGTACTGATTGCATGTGATGTATTTTCTTTTAAAATTCTCTGTGCACTAGTGCAAGAAATATTTTGCATTTCTAATGCAATTTATCTTGCGCTGTTTTAGATTTTCTTCGACACGTCTAAGTATCTACTTGCTCTTCGCCTATGGAGGTTCGAGCATATCTGTGTCGTCCTTGATTAACTATAGTAGGTGAAGGAGATCCAATTTCTCTAAGTCGATAATGCACCGAACTAAAGATATTCTTGATAGGACATCGTCTTTGTGAAAAAGTTTCTTCGTACAAACGTTGAGCTTGTAAAGTGAATATTTGCCTACTTGACATATTAAAATAAGTATTAAGTCAGTAACATTGACAATACTATTTTAACTATCAAACGTTTAGGTAGAAAATTGATTTACTACGACACGAGCTGCACAAAATTGCTCTATCACAATATTTACTACTTAGAAAAAGTGTCAACAGTAACGTAAACTCGTAATTCTACGTGTGGTATCTACTTGTATAGAATTTCGAGGTAAATAAAGAAGTTTATCTTAAAAAGAGAACATTTCCAAACTTATGTGAGTATGATATTTTTCACCCTTGGAAAGAATAGAATTTGATCCATCCATGATGGGGTACCCTGTATAAAGAAAACTCACACAGGAGATCGAAATGTAAATAAAAAATACATTTTCCTTGCCAATTCAACCACTACTACGAATAGCTATCACCTATACTAAATTTAAAAATATAACATTCCATTAAATGAAAGTAATGGTAACGTATTGTGCAATTTTTGTTTGAGAAATTTTTTTCTGACTGCCATAACACCGAAAGTAATTAAAGTGTCGATTGTTACTGGGACATACTCTATGTATTCGTTTCAAATATAAAAAATGATTCACGATTACAGTTGGGTTTATTTATAAAAGATAAATGCATTCATTTTCAAATAATTCATTTTAAAAATAACTCAAATATAACGAACTTGCACGCTATAGAAGAAGTATTAAAGAAGACAATACTAGCGAAGATGTTATTGTGATTTCAAGTAAGTTGGGAAACATTTTCTGTATTTGAAAGCATGAATAATGAATGCTATTAATTTTACATTGTATATTTTGCTCAACGCTATGGTACAGAGTATTATAATTTGTTATTACTTCCGGTTCGTTTCGAAATTGCTTGAAATTCCATTCAAAGTACAAAACACTACTTGTTAATATTAATAGGCAGACAATTTTACGCACGTCCCTTATTATTGTTGCATTTAGAAGACGTGCAATCGTTTTCTCCAATTTTTCTCGGAGCAAATATTATCGAACGATATTACCAAAAAATGAAATTTCGAATAATATCCCAACTGAAAAAGAAAACCAACTCTCACCTAAAACCTGCGGAAGAATTGATCGCCATTTTTTATTCGACGCTTTAAAGAATGCAACTCGCCAATAAACCAGCTCAAAGTTGGAACGAAGAGCACTAAACTCGATCATCGGATTAAAACGGTTGAATTAGCCATCGAAATTTGCGTAAACGCGACAATATCTAGTAATTGATTGATTATTTAAATATAATTAATTTTCCGCCTGCTTCGCTCTTCATATATTCGTATCAAAATGGAACAAAATTGAGGCGAGTTTTCCTGAAAATAGCACAAAACGTAGATGGAAAATCGTTCCGTTAAAATGTATTCAAATTACTGACAGTCTCGTTGGTGATTCGTCGGCGCACGGCCAATTATTTTTCAAGCAGTATTATCCCGAACTCCAACTTCTTCTCTTCATCGTTTTATTCAATAAACCTGATCCCAGTTTCCAGACTTTCGGTCCCGTCTTTTTCATTCTCTTCTTTTTCCATGCTTTAGCCTTGAATTGGTTTTACGTCTATCGTCTGGAAAAATAACCATATCGTACTTTGAGATAGTATAATGAAGATCTCGTGCGGAAAATGAGGTTATGCGTGCCACTTATATTTTTATCGAAGAATTATTGTTTGCCCCGTTCAGCTGCCATTATTTCGGTTGCTATTGTTTCTTTAAACGGATGGATTTTAATAGCGGTGTGACATTGGATTCTTGTACACATACCACAGAGAAACCAACGTCAAAAATTATAAATTATACTGTTTCATTTTCTTCTATCCTTTCATTTAGTTTTGCACCGTTCGTCCATCTTCTCGTTCTTTTCCGTTGGTTCTATTATTTTAGAATTGTTGCGGCGAGCACGTGTGTGAGTGCATTTAAGTCACCATTTAACCCGAATTAGTTTAAGAGGAGATTACTGGTAGAACTTCACATTTGAATGGATTTGTTCGTTGCATGAAAATTCTATGCTAATTCTCTACAACATATTAGCTAAAATTTTATCGAATGTGACGAACGATAAAATAATTTAATTATAATAAATTATGCTTTTTATATTTGTAACAAGTATGAAATTTTATGTGATAAATGATGAAATAATAAAATTATAATAAATTATGTTTTTTATGCTTGTAATAAGTATTAAATTTTATTTATACGTCGACGTATTTATACGAAATATAAGAGACCTGAGTAAGGGAATGAATGGAGAGTAGTGCATCAGAAGGCTGCGAAGAAGTTTATGAATAATTTAGACATAAACGAGATCTAGCGAGGGAGGGTACGAGAAATTAAAAGATTTATATACAGGAGGTAAGAAAATATTAAACAAGGAAACAGAATAGGGGGAAAGATATAGGATGGTAGGATAGATGAGAAACTAGAAAGTGAGGTTAGAAGGAAGGATGGAAATGAGGTTATATACGCAAGTAGAAGAGAACAGAAATTTATATGGTATAAAAATAATGAGTGAGCTAATGAGAAATGGTAGAAAGGAAGGTAGAAGGTGATATTTTCGAATCTTATGATAGATCAAAAATTAAACGAAATATCTCAATAAAAATCATAGATTTTGAGCGAGTATTAATGTGTAATATTCGTCGTTGTTACTGGCTGTTAAACAAATTCATTGATCATTCGTTAGCTTCATTTTCTCATTCAAGGATATTACTCGAAAATCCTACGAAGCAGAATATACGTGACGAAGTATTTAATTAAAGCTTCTCGTTTAAAAAATATGAACTGGTAGTATATTTTACTATGCTAAGATATATGGCAGTTTCGTGCAATTCTGCTCTACGGGGTTGAATTAGATTACACGAGTGAGTGAAACTACTTGTAATGTTAACACACTATGGGACAGAAATGCTGCTGACGAACACAATACTATATACGTGTTTCGCTCGTGCAAGAAAGATAGAAGGTTGAAGATGAACGACAAAAACGTGGCTGTAGTTTTTAATCGCAAGAACAACAAACTCAAATGGATAATCGAGAATGACTCGACACATAAACTTGGGCCTAAATACTGCTAATATTGAAGTTTTCAAATAGGGGACGTTTAATTGCAATTAAGTCGTAGACGAAATTTAATTCTCGCTTACCCACGATTCTATTAACCCTTTCTGTGCCAAGATTTGAATGCTTCGTTAACGTCGTGTGCAAGAATTCCGTACTTGTCTTTGAGCAGGAAGCAGTCTGGTACTTTTGAGTCCAAATTGTGGGTTTCTCATAATATTTTCTTTCCTACGAAGGAATAATTAAATCGGAATGAAAATTAGTGAAATGTAAATAAGTAAAATAAATAGTTTAGTCACTATTGGAAAACAGATTAATCTAGACGATGAGATTATGTGCTTGTGTACAAGTTGCAACATTTCAATTTTATTCAACATGCAAGAAAAAATAGTAAAAATGTGTCAGAAAATTCTAATCAATCGTGTACGACTCTCGTATCTTCGAGTATCAGTTTCTCACTTTCAGAGTCGAAATTTTAAACATCAGTCTAGAACCATAGTAATATAAATCGATTTCGAATGGTAAGAATTCAAATATTACTGTGTGCAACGTATAATGTAAGTGAACAATTGCGTATAAGTGTTTACCTGTTAAATTTAAGTTTTGTGTAAGATTTATTTTCACTGTTGAAGACAATTAACAGATATTCGTGGAAAAAGAAAATTATACCGAGAAGCTATAGCATTCCAAGTAATATTGAAATATATAATAAACGACATTTCGAGTTGGAGCAAATTTACCTCTTATTTCTTTCGCGATCTAAATCAGCGATGATAAGATATCTAGGGAAATAAATAGGTAAGCAGATATTTTAGAAATATATCGAGGAATAGATGCAGAGTACATACATAGAGAAAGAGATTTATATATCTTTTCAAATAACACAGTCAACAAATGTGTCAACTTTAGCATATTTGCCAGCTTGCAATGACAGAAATGTGTTAGCGATAAATCTGTTTAGGTTTGTATAATTCTGGAAAATATAAAATTAACATTTACTGCAATTTAAACAACAGTAGCTTCGCATCGATATCTTATAATATTTCACGTTTTGTAACTTATACCTTCATAGTTTCTCAAGAACTTTTTAAGAATATTTTGATCAGGTATTTAAAAAATAAGATCAAAGCAACAATGATATTTACACCGTTTCGTGTAAAACTTCACGAATGACTTATCGAAATAATTATCTTGTAATATTATGATACGTAGCGTTAAAATGTAACCCGAGTTTGTGCAAATTTGCAAACGAATGCGTAAAACACAGTTGTCGCGCGACGTACACGGGTAATTCAATCGTCGAATTAATGATTGTTCGTCATGCCGGATGAAAATTTACGGATGATGTGTGTTCAATAACCGGGATGGTAAATGGGAAACAGAAAAAAAAGTTGTAAAGAGAAGTGTGCATGCAACGTAATTCTGTTCAATAGAACGAGTTTTCTCGACTGAATGGATGCAATTATCTTTTGATACTCATTACATTGTCTCTGTCGAGAGCGTAGCTCAATGTCCTATTCAAGTACAGAAGAATGATTATTCCGCTATCGAGACGTAATTGCACAGTAACGTATTATTGTTGTACAGCCATATTGAAACGTCAGCTCAATCTCCGCATGCGAATAAAGCATGAAACGCCCAAGTATGTGTATGTATATCTCCTAACCTCACCGAAAGAACATTGAAATTACGAGAAAAAGAGAATCGTTCGCGGCTCATCGATTTCTTTTGTCCAGTTTTTGCTCAATGGGTGCTAATTTATCTGTACGTCTTTTAATCAATTCGTTATTTTTATCATAACGACGATAAGAACATTGAAAACGTTCAACGTCACAGAAAAACGCTTTTAAAATCACAAGGGAAATGCAGTTACATTGCATTTTACCATAGATTGTCGATGTGCTTTTAAACGGAGAATTGTTCCTTTCCACGCCATAATTGTACGCTTCAAAGAACTAATTCTTCGAAAGAATTGAGATTTAATTTGTCGCATTCCTATCCAACAGTGGTTTTCCATAGCGTATGCATGTGGTAATCTGCAGTATATATGTGAAATTATCATAAGGTGTAATACACTGTTGTCATTCACTTTAATAGAAAATTATGCAATTGTTTCACCGAGATTTAAAATTTATTTCCACTTGTTAACTGTACGTGTCATAGTTTTACACCTTGGGAGTATAATAAAAAATTTAACGTTTAAAATTTATTTCTACTTGTTAACTATACGTATTATAATAATTTTACCCCTTATGAATATAATACAAAATTTCATTGTATAAATTTTAATATATACGGTAGAAATCTCGATAATTGCAGAAAAGCGAGGCAACCATTCTAACGAGAGGGAGTCATACCTCACTATCATTTACCCCCCCCCCCCCCCCCCCAACTTTACTCATTCTTAAGTAATCATCACTTTTACTTATCTATTCAATGCAAGGAACAAGGTTTTCATGCAATAATCAAAGTGGCAATAATGAAGATTCTATTTTAGTAGTGTTCTTTATTTTTATATCATACGATAAATAAAATTTGGTCATTTTGAGGAAAATTATATTGTTAATAAATTTCAATGTAGTGTATAAGGTATTAACCTTTTGAGAGATGGTGACACATCCTTACGTATATGTTTAGTTTTCAGGTGATCTTAAATATTAGTAATATTAAATTTTAAGTAATTATAAATATTAATTTTAAATATATTTCAATTATAATATAATTTATGTCTAGCTATGTGTGTCGTAATTTATTTCGTATATTGTGTTAATTTCACACATTATGATATGAAAGTAACCACTAAAATTGTAAGTGAATATTCATAATTAAATTTCCCAGTGGTATAGCACAACAAAATCGTTTCAAAATTGTTAGATGGCATAGTAAATCCATTTAAATTGTAGTTTAATTCAAGCAAAATAATTCGTCCCTGACGAGGTTAATTGTAAACCTTATATTCTCAGGTTAAATGACGTACGATATTAGTACAATAGTTGAACGCTGACAGGAATTTTGCGTGGAATAATTTGAAGTAATTACAAACTACTTTACAAGAGTATTTATTGAAATAACTGAACTAACATCAACATACATGTATTCATTCTCACACAGACTTAAATGAAATAAAGCCAACTGAAAATCAGGATCTATTGGGTTGTTCGGAAAGTCATTTCGTTTTCCAAAATAGAGAATATATAATTTAATAAAATATTTATACACTCTAAAAGAATCGTGTTTCATTTTCACCAAAAAAAAACGAAATGACTTTCCGAACAACTTAATACAATTTACTCATAGCTTTCACTATCCTTGTGTCGACATTGACGTTTCAAAAGAAACACTATGACATACTTTCGTTGCATCGATGCATCGATGCATGGACGCATGTAGATTTAGAACATTTTCCAATAATTGCATTCTCGATTATTCGCTATTAACCAATTCGAATTTTGATTATTCTAAATAATTATTACGCAAAACATTATCGAATTCTTTGATTTATTCTTTAAAGTCAAATATTTCCCTTCAATTAAAAATAATTTTATACACCTTAATGTTATAAGAAAAGTTCTCTCTGTTAGAAGATAGGTAAAAGAAAACATATAATTTCATTTAGAAAAACAAACTCGACCTTCGTGTCTTTTGCTTCGTACTCTTTTTATCCTATTCACTGTGTTTGAATAAAATTCAGGCTCAAGCTCAGAAGATATTGTTTTAAAAAGCCTTCAGAATCAGAACCCAATCTTAGCTGGCAGCCAGTGTGATGCACATCGTAACTGCATTGGATGATGCATGTCGATTCGATTCCATGAATATCTATTCCCTTGTTTTCTTTCAAGGAACAAGCAACGGCTATGCCCTTTCAGAAATTCGATTTCTTCGTAACGTTACCCGCGGTTCAATCTGATCTTTCGTATCCCAGTCTCTGTGAGTTCACGCTTTGTTGGATAACATTTGTCAAGCACCATTGACATCCAACACTATCAATCTTGGAACGAAACAAATAGTTTTTTCGAAATCCGTTCAGTTTCTCCGCGTTCATTTTACGACTAAGAACTACCAAAATGCTCCAACTTTGACCCAGTTCGAGCTTCTGTTTACAATGAGATAATTACCAGCGGTAATTATGGCGCAATTTTTAAGCGACAATTATTCAAATAGAGAACTAATTGCGTTACTCCGATTACTTTAATTACAAAGATATTAATCGATAATTCTAACGTTAAACAACAACACACCATGAAACTTGTTACCGAATGTTACCAAAAATTTCATCTATATCGACCTTTTACTCGCGTTTGGTCGATATTGCGGTGTAAAAGATAAAATTACAGACGAGGTAACTATAACTTATCGGAACACGAATAAATATCGGATTACGGAATTAAAACAGAATTTAAGGGAAATTTCATTATCAGTCGTTTATTTCAAAATTCATATTCTAGTTAGCGTAAATAATATTTTCACTTTATAATCTCTCTTTACGTTACTTCAGTTACCCACTTGAACGAGAGTTCATAAATAACAAACGCTGGATGTCAAAATTCATATTTCACCTAGCATAAATAATGTTTTTACTTTATAATCTCTCCATTGCATTACGTTGGTTATCTACTCGAACGTGAGTTCATAAATAACAAACGACGACGATGTCGTTCGTCTTAGATTCCTAGAATTTACGGTATTTTTAATAACACACTCGCGATAAATCCCGGATGAAAATATTCTTTTCGTTTAAAATAGGACGTGCAAGACCGGCCGGTGTATTGACAAGCACTGAGAAAAGAAAATTTTTCCTCTCCCGTTGAGTTCCTGCTGAAATATGTATGTATCGCATTGCGGAGTCGAAGATTCCCCGATCTATCACGACATATACGCAGATTGTAAACTAGGATCGACCACGATATCGAAAAATGGGACGGTCGCTAAGCTGGGATCCGCGATATATATTTGATCGAATTCGATGCCAGATCCCAACGCGGTCAATCCTAGCGAGAGCACCTCTACGAAGCCAGGTCTGCGGCAATAATTCGAGAAAGATCTTCCTGACGACGTTGACGGCTCCTTAGGGAACGGATCCTCCAGATAAATGGAAACTGGGAGCATTGGAATACTTTTACTATTTCCCCCACAGTTCGTCGTAACATCATGAGGGCATGGTGCACCACGTTTGTTTCACCATACTCCTAAAGAACTATTCAAAATCCGTGACAAGATTGATCCTTAATTTTGAAGAATCTTCAAATGTCTGATCCGGTTCGAGCCATAGAAACTAGGTGACATTTCACGTTTTCTTTGAAGAGAATACTATTAGACACAACGATTACTAATGTAATAGATGTATTTATAGGGTGTCTCAATCGGCATCGGTCGATTTACTTATTGAAGAGCACTCAAACGGTTCAAGTGATCTTGATATTTTTTTTTCTATTTAAAAGTAGAAACTTGGGAGTTAATAATGGAACGAGATATCTTCCAAATGTACGTCTTGGTTTTTTTTTTCACAAACTAACAATCTTTTCTAAAAAATTTTCACGACAGTGTACTTGTGGCGACATTAACCACGTTTGCCACCAGAGGGAAATTGACCGCTGACTGTTTCCCACAAGTTCTCGTACCTGCTCCGATTGCTATATATACGGTCCCTTACCGATCTCCCAATGTCCCGGCTTATAAGGCAGAGCCTACTACGATGCCTTACTGATGAGTTCACTAACAGGCCCGGGATCAAAACCCATACCTTCCTTTTCCCTCGCTTTCCTTTCCTTTACCTCCATTACACAAATAAAGTGCGCCAAATACTTTTCCATGATTGATTTCCCATCTGTCTAGATGACATGTGTGTCAGGTTAAGCGGTTCGACGTTTTAAAAATAGCGCGAAATTCAAATCGACCGGTGATAATATTGGAACACCCTGTACTTTGTCGAGGTGTAGAAATTATTTCATGAAAACTGAAGAAACTTATTTAAATAAACTTTTACGTCGTTACGGTCATCCAAAATAAACAAATTGGAGAGATTCTTATTGTGCGTAAAAGTGGTTATTGTTTTAATCAAAACAAGTAAGAGAATCTTAAAAATTGAAAAACATACAGTATATCGAAGAAGAAACTCAACTTTCTCGTTAAATTTTAACGTTTGTTTAAGTGATAAAAAGAAACGTTCAAATATGTCGAATATATTTTAATTCAAACAATAGGGGACATTTTACATTGTACGTGTGAACAATTTCAAATCAATCTGTATATTGGATTCTTGGTATCAAGATACTATCAAACAGTTTGAAAAACACTTAAAAAAAAAAAATAGCTTCACTCAAGCACGTCGTGCAATATGAAAGTAAATAGAGAATTCAGTGTGTGCTGTGGTATACAAGTATTTTGTCCTGTACAGTGTATTTGATAGGCTTCTAAACGAATCTTTTAGCATTATCACAATTTATTACTTCTTAAAAAGTTCATATTCTGATATATCTTTCAACTCGCTGGTTACGTTGGCTTCAATTTCATCCACGACGTGAGAGGATTTATCTTTCCCGTATAACTTTACCTTAGAAAGGAGACAAATTTTCGCTGCTGAAAGAATTGGGAGGAGGGTGATGAATAATTGTAACCTGTCTCGCACGAAAAAAGCGCACCACAATCATAGACGTTTACATTCGCGCTTTGTGCAGCAAAAGGAATCTCGCCCGACACCACTGAACTAACAATAAGTGTGTTGCACTTTGAGTGACGTTTCAACGTTTTAGAAATTAGTAATAATTAATTATCAATTGATATCATTTCAATATGTGACCGCTGTATTACTGTTACTCGTATTGTTTTAAAAAAACAAGCGGTGTCATTCAAGTGTTGCCATTCACAGACATCCTCCACCATTTGACCTTTCTATTTTACCGCTTTTTCCAAGCTTCGTGCGAAATTTAACTGCGGCGCGTTTGTCCGTTCCCTGACGACGACACGAACAAAAAGATAAACTAATTTCAGAGGTGCCAACTAATCAACTGTTGTCTCTGTGCTAATGAATCCTTTACACAATGCGCACAACAATTTAATGTTAACTACGGACAGTTTGAAGCAAAAGTTACCAAACTTAAATTGAGACAACAATTTTTCAGAAGAGATTTTTATTTAAATTATTAAGTACATTCCTTACGAATGAATGTAGTGTACAGTGGTTGTGGAAACTCTGAGAATATATATGATATTCGTCGTTGGAAATTAGTGAAAAGAGTAACGGTTGAAGTTTCTTGAAAACTATTCAAAATTGCTTTTCTTTTTGTTTGAAAAAGAATAAAACAATATCAGGAAGCCAACTTGGAAGAATACAATGAATGGCCGAAAGCTTTTGAATCTAAAAAGTTGTCAATACTGATAGCTCGGTCTATTGGATATTAATGAAAATAATTTTCTAATTACGATTTTCTAACAACGATATAAATTTGAACATGTTTTATTATCTAAGAAACATTATTTTACCACTTTCCTTGATATTGAATGGCTTTGTATTAAAAGTCATTCTATTAAAAATCATACTTACTGAAACCAAACTTTATAGCTCGTCCATAGATAAAACAATTATTATCTCGAATATTATAAACTCTATGGTGCTTGTACAATATCTGTTACGTAAAGAATATTCTTTCATATTTCTAAAAATGACAGAGATGGTGGACTAAGTTCTTCCACCACCCTGTATATTCTCCTGAGAATATTTCTATACACGTACCTTCTAGCATATATTGAAAACACTTTTATGCAAAGTATGGTACAATTCGAATTAAAACAAAAATGATAATGACTCCCTGTGTGAAAATCAATCGAACGTATGCTTTAACGTTTTCTCATACGAGATTTCGTTTTTAAGAAAATTAATTGAAAAAACTTGACCTAACCAAAATAATTTGCAACTTCTTTCAAATTATTTCTGTTTATGTCAATAATGCGATTGCATTCGAACACTGAATGCAATGTGATATGTGTTTTAGTTCGTTCTATTTGGTTAGAAGATCGTGAGATCGACAAAATACAAATATGTTGTACCATGACACCACCAATGTTTGCCTATACTACCACAAGTAGAAATAACGAGTATGGGTAGACACATTAGTCAACTCGTACTCAATTGCACGCGTATCGGATAAATCGAAATCGTTTCTCTCGAAAACGCATACTCGTATGAAAAAATTCTATTCAACGTTATTGATTTATTTTTACACAGACAATCACCCTCCTCGAATTTGATTATAGTACGAAGTGGTCCTACAGGGTGTTTTAACATATTTTCAGTGCAAGCTGAAGCGAATCAAAGTTGAGTTAGAAAGTCATCGAATACATTTTAAATTCCAGGAGATACTTTCTCAACCGTCACCGGCATCCTCTCGACGCGAATTGGAAGTTGTTATTTAATAAAAGCATTTCGAAGCCAAGTTCGAAAGTGAAACTTTTTGGACGATATAACGCTATGACCCTTTTCGCTCAAGAATCCCACTCGAAGCGAGCCTCTCGGTGTAACGTAGAATCGTAGACAGCTCACTGCATAAATAAAATAGTTGTACTTTTGTATTAGCCTGGAAGTAATAATTCAAACGTCGTTCGTTTGACATCCACCTGCTGAAAAGTTTCTACAGGGTGTAGCCGAAATAGGCAGACAAACTTTAAGAGCATATTACTCATGAGTGAACAAAGATAAATAGAACGCATAAATTGATTATGCATGTGAAAAGAGGTTGAAAGAAAGTAGTTTTACATAAATTTAGAAAGTGAAGAAACTCGACTTTGAAAATCGGTGGTGAGGATAACTCGAAAAATATGGATTTCTCGATAATTATATGCATTGAATTTTGTAAATATACGAGAAAGATGCAATTTTTGTTTAAACTTTTTTTTTATATTTCTTTCAATGCCTACAGCTATTCTACGAAGGAAACAAGTTTTTTACGAGTTTTCATAGTATCCTCGATATCTACAAAATTGTAAAATATACTGGAAAAAGTTTAATGCAAAATTTTTTTAATTATTCACTTGAATGTAACTAAAGGGTCATTTTCAAAGAATTAAAGACTGTAGGAATAAATTTTGGAAAAATGAATTTTCCAATTTTCACTCTAAGACGATTCAAACGTGCTTCCAAAATTGGACAATTTTAATTACCTATTTTAATTACACCATGTAGATATATTATCTCTGTACTGCTATTATTCATTAAACGAATGGTTTACAATTTCCATGATTTCCACTAATTGCTCTTTAGAATTGCTTTGAAATTATTCGAATATTTAGTTCGTGAAAAAGTTCCAACATAATGAAATTATTTTTTTTTCTAAACAGTATTACTATTTGGTAAATAATATGTCTGTATCATCCAGTTTTACGTGCCATTGGCAGTTCTCTGAAGCAGCATCTCTCAACGTGAATGGTATTCACCCAGGGTATATAGTAGTCCACGCCTTGCTCTATTCGAGCGTCACCCTTCCGAGCAATAGAGTATTTTTCGAGCGAGAAGTGATTTAACAATGATGGCGACGTTAAACCCGATTGTGTAGAGTATTTTGCACACAAAGAACCAGTATGGTATTTTCAGAGGAATGCAATTGCTTCCGGAACAATGGTCGAAACTCATTTCTCATAATGCTGAAATTATGCTTTCAAGTATGGTTTATTAAATTAAAGCCTTAAAATGCGCAATGTTTTCATTATACGTCATTATAAATCATATGCTGCAATGTATTGCCTTACTAGTACTTGCATTTCCAAATTTTAATTCCAGAAAATTATAAAATAAAATATGTTATTTTTTCTGATTTTCTGTTTTCTATCATATTATTTGTATTTATCGTGAAGTTTTGGAAACGTTAATGGGAATTCTGTTCAATTAATCTTTTATATTCAATGAATGAACAATTCAATCTGTCAAAATCGATGAATACAGCATAATTTTAGATTAATTAAAATAAAGGTAATAATAATTCTTTATGTTTAAATTTTGAACGCAGATATACCCTTTTTGGTGATTAACATTTATATTCAACTGAAAGGAACTGATACATACGTATTCACAGATTTGAAATATGGTTACAGTGGTAAAGAAAAAATTAACCGAAAAATATTCTTATTGGTGTATGTGTATTCAACGGTATGGTAAGTTTGAATGGTAAACGAAAGAAAGGGAAAACTTGCGCATGCGCTGTACCAGTTTATGATCTACTTTGTGTCGAAACCTTTTTCTATATTAATTAATACTGCATATAACTTATACGAAGTGGATAATGGCCATCATAGGATAGATATATGTAATATTATCCACTTATCGTGAATAATTTTATTGTAATACCATTTTAAGCGTATAATAGGAGACATTGGTGTACATGTATTCTAGGAGGGACATTTTGCCTAAAGATTTCTTTGGTCCAACATAATGATGCTTCTTCGTCAATTTTCCACTCGCTCCTTCGCACAACTATGACGAAGAAAATATCGTGCTCGTAAATTTACGGGAAAATACCTTCCTTCTGTCTGTAATGAGAAAGTTATAGTCCCTATTTGCAAAATTATAGGCGCACACCGACGTAACTCGCCCGTCGTTGTACGTGAATATCTCGTCGTAGCTCCAGGTGGGCCATTTCGTTGAAATTTAATGTCACTGGGAAGAACTTTCGAAAAGTTGTTTTTGATTACGTCGTTCCAATACGAAAGGTAGCTACGATATTTTCCATGCGATCTGTGGAACGAAGAAAGCTTTCGAGCACAAGAGCACAAATACTTAAAGAAAGTCATTGCTTACTTTTCCAAAGTTATATAGAATATTGACGTTTGTGATTTTTTTGCAAGAAATTTATTATTTCTGTTACATCATTTTTTTCCAAATCGTTTAACCTACGATTAGGTTAAACTATTTATATGGAAGAAATCGTAGGAATTCTCTGTAACGAATGTATAGAGTTAATTTCCAACCAATTACGTTACACACTCAATTTATTTTTCAAATAAAAAATTGCCTTCCATTTCGACTTATTTTAAAACTTGGAACGACTTTCTTCTCGATCGTGGTACATATTTTGATAGCATTCTTTGAGATTCTTATAGAATATTTATCTTTTAATATAAAAAGCTCAATGTTTTTATAAATATCGACCGCTTTGTCATTATCACACTTATTGTTTGTACACTCGTAGGCGTTTGTATGTATTTGTAAATCACTGGGGACAACTGTATGTAAAATCCACGAACGATACTGTGACGGCGCTACACATGCTTGCCACCAGAGGGAAACTGACCACCGACCATTTCCCACAAATTCCCGCACCTGTTCCGATCGGTATATAGTACATACGATCCCTTACCGATCTCCCAATGTCCCGACGTATAAGGTAGGACCTGCTGGGATGCCTTACTGATGAGTCCACTAGCAGATCCGAGGACGAAATAATGGCCATCATAGGATAGATACATATAATATTATCCACTTATTGTGAATAATTTTATTGTAATACTATTTTAAATGTACAATAGGAAACATTGGTGTACATGTATTCTAGGAGGGACATTTTGCCTAAAGATTTCTTTGGTCCAACATAATGATGCTTCTTCGTCAATTTTCCTCGCTTTCCGTTCCTTTAACTCCACACACACACACACACATCAATTTAAGCGCCCCAAAATACAAACATCTCTTACCTATTCGAAGATTGATAATAAGGAAACTAATTTAATTAACTACAACCTCACAGTTGGAAGTTTCCAATTATCGAATAACTTAATGAAACTTTTAATTCAGTTGCGTTAATTAATTTCTTTTTAAACGTATTCACTTCGAGCCAAGACTTTGAAAAATTTGGCTCAATGCGACTCAGCCTCCTGTGACATAAATAGTACAGTCGTTCATATTAATAAAATACCCAAGAACATCAGAATTTCTTTTCACAAACTACTTTTACTCTTCTCTTCCGTCGAGTGGACTAAAGTTCGCCGGACATAGTTGATAAAAATTATAATATACTTAACGAAACGAGGCTTCGTTTCTTGTCGCGCATTTGAGACTGTTCATAATAGGTTACATTAACCGAGTTCCAACGAAGTGGACGATTCTTATCATAACACCGTCTCAGAGGATGAGCTCTGGATAAACGACGAGTTACGGTACCAGATAGAACAGAACCGTTTCCGTCGTCAGAGGGTCGGTTAATCCGCTTAGTCCAGAAGTTACTGGTTGAATCAGCGGAAGAGAGAGACACGAATAGTTAAGGAAAATCGAGGTTGGAAGCAAGAGGGTTAGCCGCCTTCCCGTCCTATTATTGGAGCGAAACTTCTACCTCTGCGAGTAGAAATCCAATCGATCCTTATTTATCGCTTTTCATCGTGGTCACTTCGTTGACGACAAGTATCTTCCCCCCCGGGGAAATGTCTCCAGACCTGTTCCGAATTTGTTATCCGAAGAATTCGAAAACTACGACCCGATTCTATTAAAGGTATCAATTTACCAGCGTTTCTTCTGTAATACGAAAAATTAGGAACGATACAAGATCACGAATCGACACCAGTGAAATTTATGAAATTTCTTCGCTATCCTTTACTGTGAAATTTCTATTCTTTCACGATCGATTATTATACGATTCCATTGTCAATCTTAGAATTAGGGTAGTCTAGTGAAAACTGACAGATCCCAGACGATAAATATTGGCCTATAATAAAAATATAGCGCATAAATGCGCTATATTTTTGAGTTGTGAAATTTGTATTCTTCAACGATCGATTGGCATATAATTCCATTGTTAATCTTACAATTAGAGTAGTCTGGGTTAGGTCTGAATATTGACTCGATATCATCGCGAGTTCAGACCAATTTTTAAATAGTATTTGATATTATACTGTAAATATATTTGTGACGTTATACATCAATCAGAACACACTTTATTTATATGTAGAAAAATTACTTTTAGAATCAGACAAATCCCACTACGTCAACTACGTTACAATTTTTAACCAGACGACACTAGTGTTAATCAAAGATACAACAAGTCTTAAATAATACCATAATAATTCAGTTGATGAGTCGTTAATCGAGAAAAGTTAACGACCGTATCCAGCGATCTGTGAAGAACAATTGTTTTGATGAATTTCCAAGACTTAACTTGTGTTGTAAGATATTGATCAACGCTGCGAAAATTAGGTAATTATTAATCAATAATTGTAAATTAATTATTTGTTTGCAAAAGTATTTCCTAGACTCATCCTTGAAGCGAGACCCACATATATGGATGCACCTCGTGTACGTGTGCATAATTAGTACTGCACTTTCAATTCGAGATGACTTTTCAGAGAGAACACGAAGATCATCAGACTGAAAATCAAGTTTGGTACTTTCATTTGAAATGCGTCGTGCGAGCGAAACTTGGAGAAGGAAAGAAAAATACCACTATTGTCGCATGGTTGGCGAAGGGTTGCTACGAAGAATACACATTTTTAATCTGCTAGCTTTCATTTACCATTAACTGGAATTTAAGGGAGCTGAAGCAGAAGATTGCGGGTCAAGAATGAAACGAAAAAAAGGAGAAATACACGAACAAAATGGAATCACTGAAAAGAGAAAAGTCGCATGAGCGATTTTGCGTGGTGGAAGCGGGTTCTTTTTCTATCGATTGCGGTTACGCAGATAGTTCCGCGGTTTCTTTTGTCTCTTCAATATCCCTTTCACGTGCGTTGCCTTCAAAAAACTTTTACAACATCCGGCACAGAGATGTACAAAATGGGAGGAATTCTTCGAGTATACAAAGTGTCCACGGCTTCAATACCTAACCCGGCTGAGTAAATGCGAGGCATTTTAAATAATCAAATAGCGCACTATTGTTGGTTTAAGTGCTGGTAAATAACTACCTATCGAGTTATCTAGAAATTATAGAAATTAGTTCCTTAAATTTTCCCTTTTCAGATCTTTGTATTTATCAATTTCCATAATGAAATTATTGCTATCTAAACAAGAACGTGAGTACGCAAGAATAATATCATGAACAAAATAAAATAATATAGTCTAGCCGTTAAAGCATATGTATCAACTTACAATTTTATTTAAACGTTAAAACATTTAATGTAATAAAAGTTCGTTCTCCTGGGAGAAAAGAGGGTAGACATTTATTTTATTCGCATAGTATGGTGCACACGAAATCATAAAGATATAATAATACTCCATATTGCTCTATAAATATTATATAATATTTAATATCGCTTTTTAAATATTATATAATAATATTTAACGTCACTGTTTAAATATTCTATAATAATATTTAATATTATGTAATAATAATACTCGTAAATCCTATTCGTGTACAATATTAAATTGTCCTAATACAATAAAGTAAATAATTTGTATATCATCTACATACAGTGGCACGATACATACGTGACGTAGATCATATCTCCAGCGGAGATAATGGAAAATACATTAACTATTTAAATTATCGCTTTTATTGTCAAAACTGCTGTACAAATTTCATACCGATAAATGTCTGTTACATACGTGTAATTAATGTGCATATTTGATTACATTTGGTTCTACGACTTTTAAAAGATTTTATGCAACGATATTACATTCACTTTATATTTCCCATTGCAAATGTAAAGTAAACAAAATAGCTTGTTTTAATGGATTAGTTCCCAAACTCGAAGTTTTTCGTCTACCGAATAATCGTTTCAATCGATTAAATTAATCGATTAAATTATCGATTAAATTAATCACTTGGATTATGAAAATGACTAAGATATCGGGGTATAAACAAAATGAAGAGAAAAGCCGCTGAAGGTACGGAACAAGATTAAACAAGAGCAGGTCCATGTCAGCTCCTTCGACTGTAGGTGAACCTGTTACACGTTCTGGTGATACATGACAGCCGCCACCTGGGGAAATCCCCGATAGTAAATGTTCTACGAGTGCACGGATCTGGGTTATACGGGCAGTTACCTCGTGACTTCTCTTGTCTCTTTTCAACTTTTTGTTTTTCATTTTGAAGATATGTCTGAATCGATACAAGCTCGGGGACACCCCATTGAGAATATTTTATATTCGAGACAGCTCAGTTCTAGAACTACGAAGCAACTCTAATGTACTATTTAATTTTCTGTCGAAAATAAAAAGAGGACACGCGTTAACACTTTTAGTGAATAATCTGAAATATTCATCGCGATCGACTATCGATTATCGATATCTAACCTTAAAATGGGGAGGAAAAAATACTGTGTAGGTTATGTTATCAAGTTTCACAATATTTGTGTTAACGTTCGTAACGGTAACTTAATGCTTTTAACCAACCATCAAATTGCAAACGTGTGAATTCAATAACCTTGCAATTTGAGCCTAATTGCTGTTGAAACTGACTGATTGTATGTGTTGTATACATCGCGATAATCGCTCACTTAGATCATGATGGGTAAAGTTTGGATATGTACAGAGTCTACATTAAACTCCGGAGTTCAAACTTCAAATATGTATGAATATCAATTTAGAAGACTATGATAAAACAAGACTCGTTATGATGGTACAAGAGATTCGATTATCGGAATTCAATGAGTTTCGCTTTGAAATTATATTCTCTTTTGCGTAAAAAAAATGGTGGTACAAGGCTAAAGTAGGCAAGGTTAATTTGAATACAAGTAAAATTGGTAAAATATTCTGATGCGCATCAGAATTATTTTCAATTACTTTTATTCGTTCAAAATTTTTTGTACGGTTATCTTTAATCATCATTGAACTACTTGATTATTACTGACAAAAATTTTGAAAAATGAAAGCAACTGAAACAGAATTCCGTATTTTGAATTACAACGGTTAGGATACCAACGTAACAGCCTAGTATGCCACTATCTTATATACCTGTGCAATCTTCAATCGATTAAAATAATTAATGTTTGACAAGTAATTTTTTAATTTTATTAATTTTTTATACCGATAACACCGTGTTATTTTCCGTAAAAAATCATATAGAATTTGTTTAAAAGACTTCTCCATGTGCCCATTAATTTTAAAGATAGCGCTGGGGATACAACTTTGGAGGGTAGTTCTATTCTACAAACTTGACTTACCTCAGTTATAAAAATACATACCCCTTATCTTTGGTTGCTCTGCAAACGTGCAAAGTTTGATCGAAATTGTAGAGGGGGACACTTCGATATTCCTTGTCAAAACTTTGGCTCGAAAGTGATTGTATTGTGACTATAACATAACCTTCCAGATGTCTACAAATAGACCAGTACGCTGGCAATGAGAGACTGCGTAGTTGGCAGTTCCATATAGACCCTCGTCCTTCCTACTGTGAAGATCATTGGTTGGCTCGGTAATCAAATTATAGCGGGAACAGACTGATTATCGAACAACTAAGTAACAGATCTTGATCTCTGTGAAGTCTATGTAAATTTAAATCTAATTGACTGATGATAGACGTCTAAGCGCTTTTGGCTTTTCTAATTGAGAATGAGTGACAACTGATTTCCAAATGTTGAATAACTTCTTACTATCTATATCTGCATCGGGATCTCCCCTGGCTTGTATAATCGATGCAGTTCGTTATTGAGTAACGAATGCAACAATATCTATGCTTATTAATGGTGAAAATATTTCCAAACAAGGTTAAAACTAATTTCTACCTTGCTTTTCGAAAACTTTTGAGCTTATGACAACTTTCCCGTGCTATTGGAAATGGGATCAATGAAGATTCTGAACAATAAAGTGATTTTTAAATTAAAATCTTTGGAAGTGAAAGATAATACTCTAACGAAGATACAATGAAAAATTAAAAAGTTTTCATTTTAATTTAGTAGTTGGACATTTTGAAATTTTTATAGTTACAACTGCCAGCCGCTTGAGTCGAGAGATGGTTCGAATTGAGGAACCATAAACAGTGGTGAGGATGAATCCTAATTGCTCATCCCTAACACAGACTTGATGTTTAAATTTGTACTATATTTATTACCTATTACCATTGCTATATAACTGGTTCTACTAAATTGTTCTATACTACGTTCGATAAGCCCTTCCTATCTCTCGAACATATTGACTATTCTGGTTTGTAAGCAAATTACTACAACTCAGTTATATTCGTTAATCAAATTCCATTTCGAGCATTCTCTACAACAGCAAACAATTATGCATTACTCGAGTACAAAAATGGCTACTACTAACGAAATCAAACAAGACACAATGTTTACATAAACATTTTTCATTATTTTTGTACTCCCAATTCATGGCTGAAGCACTTCTCATACGCTACAAAATACCGTATGCATCAGTACGTTACAAGTTGCAAAATGTTTAGAACTATTGTAATTCCCATATATTCGTAACCATGCTGAAAGAGTAGAAAGTTGTCAAGTTTAATTTCGTAGTAATTTAAATAATCAACACAGTGTGACGTAGAAAAAGACCAACTTATTTACTCGTTATAAAATACCTCCCTCGAGGATAAAAATAATGCAAATTGGTCGCAAATTTTAAGGTTAGGTTACATAATAGGGTGCATTTTAAAAAGCACAGCTCAATTGTGAACGGTGTTAAATAATTCTAAATGAGTTTATTAGTTTCTTCCTTTATTATACTTTGTAATAGTGAAGAATCTTAGTACGAAAAGGAGAACGGCCATCGTGCACTAAGCCGAGTAGGATTAAAATCGAGAATTTCGTTACGAAACTAAGCTTATCGAAAGGCATCGTTACAGTTTACAGCAGGACAAAGCACTTTCCGCTTCTCGCGCTCGAAATCCGTTCCCCCTTTTGTTCCTTTTATTATTTCTGACGCTATATCGTCCTATTCCGGAGTGTTAATCCCACAGCAGAGGAGAAGCAAAGGCCAGAATCGGTTGGACATGTCGCTTATTATACCGCAAAAACTTTTCTCATTTCGATTCGCTTCGTGCGAGAATGCGAAACGTATTGCACAGCGTATTGGATGAACTAACCTAGTTGAAGCTGTGGAATGTTGTGAAACGAAAATCATAAAAGCTCCACCACTTATGATCTTGATTTCTTCCATTCTTTAAATTTCTAAATAAACATTTCTTTCTTTCTACGATATCTCGTAATATGTTTATATCATTATGTGTACATGGGTAATGGGAAGCTCTATTCTAAAATAAATTTAGCGATCTAGTGAAATATAATAAAATAAATAAGAAACTTTTCTTTATTTTCTCGACGTTTCAGACCCATTTGTTTAATCTTTCTCAATGTACAAAAAATTTGTTTTCCTTTCTATATGAATATATCACTTTTAGTAATTACTTAAGTCAATTGAGCTCTCTCTGCTCTTTTGTACCATTTATAGCCTATCGAATATTGTAACTTTCTTCAAATCGACAATAAAAATCGGACAAGTTTAAACGTTATATTAATATTACAGTAAAATACTTGAACCGACAAATACACTAATAAATATAGTTACACATAATTTAATTTTACATGTTAATTTTATCTTATACACATTTCTCGCTGTTGTATTCATCCTGTGTTAACCTAATAGTTCTATTATTATAATTTTACGTTAATAATCATTATAAGTTTATATACTGAAGAAGTCCTAAAACAATTAGTCAAAAGTGTTGTATTATATTAAACACCATGATATAGATTACACTCTGAAAACTATTGCGTATCCACTCAGAACCCTCTTCTTCATCCCTTAGCAGCTTGTCTGTCCCATTTTTTTATGTTTTTGCATCGTCACACAAGTGTTCCAATGTTTTCTGCTCTCTTCCACAGAGCTCACACAGTTTCTAGTCCTTCTCCACCCAATACCTGTTCACCTTCTCGTTTCCAGATCTCAACCGTGGCATTACTTGTAATTTCTTTCCTCTTCCTACGCTCTCTATCTTCATATACCTTGGCAAACCAACTACCCTCACCTTGTGTCTTGGGGCATATCATGTCTCTTAGATCTTGTCCATTCTTTCTTGCTCTCGTGTCCCTTTCTATCTTCTGTCCCCGACATTCTCTACGTTTCTATCTCTTTTCTAATTAGAAGAGAGCATGGTGAACTATCAGACGCCAATTTTGATGAAACTTTGCACAAATGTACATCGATCCAACCTAACAACTATACCATATTCCGTTGCTATTAATTCTTGTCTGACTCAGACCTAATTTATTCCTTACATCGGAGACACCCGTTTCATTTGTGTTTATAAAACTTTTA
Source organism: Ptiloglossa arizonensis (assembly GCF_051014685.1). NCBI lineage: Eukaryota > Metazoa > Arthropoda > Insecta > Hymenoptera > Colletidae > Ptiloglossa > Ptiloglossa arizonensis. The sequence goes on from NC_135049.1 coordinate 5,018,247, forward strand.
AATTACAAAACATATTTAAACACGTTACGAATAAAAATTGTACTGTTTCTGGCCATTTGTAAGTTGGTAGAAAATACTGTTCGAAGTTTTTGATTGTTTATGTTTCTTCAAACATTGTCCACATCGATACAGATTTTGTAATATATTATATTGGATATATATTATTATACAAACATTACGTTATACAGACAAATAATCTCTTTACAGAGATTCTAGTTGCTATAATAAAAAAAGGACTGATTTTTCTTTATTGTAACATGTTTATTCGTACGTCAGAATCAGTATTGCGTCATTAATTCGATTTAACGAACTATCGTATCCCATGCGCAACAGTTCATTTTTCCGCGTCAACTCTTGCTATGTTCCTTTTCAACTTTTTATGGAAGAGGATTTATTTGAAATTATTGGAAGACCGATGAATTCGTGCTGCCTTTGGTAGCTACGATTGAACCTTAAAAGGATTTTTTAATTTACATCGACACGAGAAATCGAAGTTGGAAAATGATCCTACATTTTCATTGATACGTTGTATACACTCATGGTACCCATGGTACCGCTAATAGTACCCGGTATACGTTCATGCATTCATAAATACGCTGTTGCATTTAAATATATTACCGTCGTTAACACGTGTGTAAATCACGTGTAAAACACACCAACGCTTGTGTAATCCTTCAAGTTGCTCTTGGAATATCCTTTTATGAAGAGAGCGACAGTACATCGCGCGTAAACGTGTTCACAATGTATAGTGCAACAAATAGAGTTCCAAAGCAGGTACCTAATATCCTTCGAAAGTCAAATAGAACTTTTAGTGCCGAGAACTATTTCCACAGTGAAAATAGGAACTCTTTCGGGGACTGTGCCCCGTAATTTGTTACAGTTACATCGAGATTAATGTTAAAAACTCAGCGAAGTGTCGATGAAATAAAATTTATTTAGATTAAAGTTTACCGATAGGTCAACAAGAGTCAGAGAATAAGTTATCGAATAAAATGAGCAAATTATTACCGTACTGCATTCGACTACACATTTAAACCTACCAGAGGGCATACTTAATCGTACCATTACTTTTGTCACAAATACGACAAATGTAGGCAATTTATTCCGTTTTACGCGCTGTACAACTTGATGTTTAGGCTAAACTAAGTTGGATACTAACCAATTTATCAGTATTTGTTATATTTCCACGAGCACATTTGTCAAGGGTCGGGTCATATTACGTGCCAGCAAGTAGCACGTTTCGCAAGTGATAGTTCTGAGTTAGAAACTTTAGTCCTCTAACGACCATCTTGGATTACCAGTATAGTTCTGGTGCAAACAGTGGCGTTCGAGTCACTTTTCCTTTCATTCTCGTTATAAACATTTTATCCACGACTAAGCTGCGCGAAAGCTAAAAGACAAGTTTCCTACGAATGCGGATAATGTGCAGTGAATACTGTGCAGACTTTCAGGGTGGATTGCTATGAGGGAGAGGCCCCAGGAGGAAATATGGCAGGAAATTATGCGCCAGACAAATGGTCGGCCGTGAAAACTAAAATTTAAGCATCGAGATGGCGCAACACTCTTCACCACTTACCAACCGAGCTAATAATTTAGACTGCTGGCTCCGTCATTTTCAGCATTCGCGCAGATGTGCCTGCGGACCAGCTGAAGTTTCGCATCGAAAGGCATACTCTTGGAACAGTATAGTCGCAACAACTTAACGCAACTACGTTATTCGTTAACGCGCGTGGCAACAGAATTTCGAAAAACTGTTCTCTCTAACCTGGAACGAGCGTCGAGCGAATCTTTCTTGCATAGTCGTAGGCACCCTTCCCTTATATTAAAAATTCAGCGCATTTTAACTGGCTAGTCGTGTAACAGGTAATTTTGTTTATTTTATGGAAATCGATTTCATCAGGTTCGATGTTTTAACGAATTGAGAGATTTAATTGGAGATTAGTTTCAGGATCGATTTTCTTTGCAAACATTGAACAAGACATCCCAAAGATGACGATACAATAATAGATATTGGTGTGGCGCGTATGCACGGAATCATTGTGCTAGCAACGAAGATGGACAAGATTTTATTTTATTAACGGATGACAAGTGAAAACACCATATGGTGAATTATTTACAACGTTTATTCGATCGAACATTTTGTTGCTTGGTACGGTGCGGAATAATGTTGCACTAGAGCGACCGAATGAAAAATGCTTTTTGATATCGCTGCATTTCACGGCAAAGGAAATTAATTTCGAGTGAATAGTAAAAGTAAATCGTTCGAATTAAAATATAAATAATTTTAATTTAAATATTGAAGCAACTGAGGTTGGAATATTACAAGACTGCCAGCAGTACTTAATGTTACTGAGGTTATTGATCTAGTGAAGTTGATCGAGTTCCTTACGCTTTATACAGTATTGAATATTTTATACTTTATCGAATGTTAGTGGTCATATTTTATTATCGATCTGTTGTTCCTTCAGTTTCCTATGAATTGCTCATGAATGTTCGAACATGGTAAATGTTATTCTTTTTGTTTGAATGTGATAATTTTTGTGACCTTTCTTAGTTGCCTTAATTTAATTACCTATTTCTGAATCCTTTCATAGATTTGTAATATAATAATTTCGTATTTCAATGGCAATATTCGTAAACGTGAATTAGAACGTTTCTCGTATCACTCAATGCACCGAACTCGAAACTCTCTATTTCAAGCAACATACAAGTCATACGACCAGCGTCATTACATCAGTTTCTTTGATCTCAGTTCGGTAAAGAGCTATGAAACGCATTAACTGAGTGGCATTCGCATTGCATCGAGCTTAACTGACGCTCTCATGAGACATTGCATTTTTTCAAAAGACTTAAATGAACTCGATTCAGTTTCACTCTGACCACTTGGTTAAAATGAAAAAATGCAATTGGTATAATGCACAGTGAAGAAGGTTGAAAATTGTAGTGCATTTTAGCGCCAAATGTTTCTTCGGTATAAACAAGTTTTTATTACATTGAACAGTCCCATACTAACGTAACATAATTTTGAAACACTAATAACAAGTTTAGTAGAAGTATTTTCAAGATTTTATACGTAGCATTGGACTAGCCTGAAATAATTATATGCACGTGTAACGGAAGCTTCAAATACAATGTTACCATTTAGTCAAGTAACCTATTCATAAGCACGAGAAACACAATAAATAAACGATGTGCATATAAGCTGTTTGCAATTAATATTTCACCTTCCGGCGATTTGATATCTTAACATGTTCACGTACTTAGAGTTTAGATTCGAATCGCGAATTGCCTTATCTGTAATTTAAGTTTGGTAAACAATAAAATGCACATGAAATTTTCATTTATCATTTTATGGCAGTTGTTTTAAAGAAATTTATTTGTTCCAGTGAAAAAATTAAAGAAAAAAATGAATAAAAAGATAAGGAAAACAAATGTGATCCTATTACGTAGCCCCAATCGATCATTCATTATCATCGAGTATTGTAAGTATATTATTGGACTACAAAAAGTGTACCGTAATCGTATAATTATTACAAATTGTTGTGTAATTATCCGTCGAAAAAGGTGCTGAATAGTAAGTTAGTGAGTGTTAGCAAACAATGCTAACTTCTTGCATTTCGTCCTTTATTTGGACATGAGAGATTCTGCATTTATACGACTATGGTAAATTGTATCGTAACGTGGAAATTGCACAATTTAACAGTTGTTAAAAGTATTATTAAATTTTCGCTGTGGATTTCTAAATTAGTTCTAAAATAAACGGCTTGATTATCCAGGGAGCGTAAGAGCTTTGAATTCCACTCGCTTCTTATAGCGGTAGGATGCCAAAAATATTCAGCATTCCTAATAACTACATAACTGTAACCACTGTGACCCAAATATGCGGGTGCCAGAGTGATCTACTTTGGTACTGCTTCCTGGTACAGAAGATATGAAAATATTTAATGGGACGTGTCAACGTCGAGATTCGTTTCAATTACGATGCGATCATGACAATCATTTTGCAACTTTATTCAGTATGTAGTGTATACAAAACGTTTCAGGTTAATAGTTCCACACGAATAGTATAGAAATTACTTGTGATACTTAATATAATGTAATAGTTGAATTTAACCACTTTCCAATATATAGTAGAACACTATGTTGGATCATTTCAAGACTCTTGTCAAGATTGGTCTGTGTGGAAATTGATCCAATTAAATATTATACAGTACATCGAGCCATACCATACAATGAATTTAATATTTTTGTTATCACATTTAGTTAACAAGACCTCCTAATATAATTTTCTACGAAGAAAATTGATTTTGAAGAATCGTTAGATATTTGCGAAATTAAATGGGGTTTAATTACACAAATCATTATGTGCAATTCTGTTTCTGTTCATACTTGTATTTACAAACAATGCTCTATGTACTGTACTGTGACAATGTATATTCGTAATACATCCTTAGAGCGCAGAGACTTATAAAACGAGATTATATTTAACAAATAGCGTTTTGTTACTAATTAGGTAAACAAATGTTAATGATCGTAATACTAATATTTTCTTCTGTTTGCTACGGAACAAAGGATCATAATATTTTTTGCTTGGACCATAAATGAAACAAATGCGACTCTGGCTGACATAATTGTTACAAACATAGATCCTCACTCCTTTCCATAGATACTTTAACGTTAGGTAAATTTTATATTTCAAAAATTACCCGAATTACTGAAAGAAGTCTGTTTTAAAATTTAAAAAAAGTGATTTTTATAATGGAGCAGCAATTAATTTTAGTTGGGAAACAACAAATTGGTTTGAATATATAGCATTCATTGTGGCAGGACAATAGTTTAGCTATAGTAATCACTAGACTTGAACTTCTCTTGACATTTCGCTATGCAGCCATACCAGAACGTAACGAGTATCGAATACTTGAAGGAAATGCATTGAGATACTAATTCTCTTAATTACTAATTCTCTAATAATCTTCTTGCATTTGAGATACTAAAAATCGAGAATTGGAGAGATTGGAAAGAGCTCCTAAGAATTTTATACTTAGAGCACAGATTTATAATATATACGACCAATCAAGTAATACTTTGTATACTTCTAGTAGTTTAATAAAATAACAAAATAAATGTTCATCACTGGTCTCTCTATTGTAGTTATTCCTGCACCGATTGCCAGACATTTCTGAATTTTGTATGCTCAAAGTCAAGTACAGATTACACTATTATATTAAATCATTAAATTGTCAAATTATGTAGCCATTATGTGGTAAATATGTTTGATTATCGACAGGAAAAATGTCGTTCAAAAGTTTCCCATGAGACAATGAATTTTTAAATTAAACAAGACATTTAATTAAACAATTTTTCACAATTCCATTATTTTCTCCTGATGAAAATGAGCCCAAACACGACCTCATTCGGACACTTTTAATTATACGTAGTTGGAACTTTTCTTGAAGTAATTCAAACAACGTGGAATAAAAAACAATCTGAGTGAGTTCATTTTTGTGCTCATTTTCATCGGAAATAGCCCACCAATTCACTAATAATACTCTCGCACAGATGTAGTATAGTATAATCATTATTAGTATAAATTCTATTTTTATTTCTTTTTACTTACATTCGACACGAAACTTAGGTATTTTGCATACCTCATTTGAAAATATGAAAAATGTATTGCACTTGAGAAATGGGAACATCTAGCAAACATAAATTTGTTTTATCTATGTGTTACTCAGTGTATTTAGCAAGTCAAATATTCGAAAATGGAATGAAAATTATTACGACTTTAGTTGTATCTTTACCAATAATACCCCGGAAAAGTTTAAAAAACTGTTTATATATTTAAATTCCCGTTGTAAAAACAAGTTTCCCATTTAAATCATTTTTCTGAACTTAATAGTTTTCAAAATATTGAACAGAAAATGTTTACATCTCTTCATCATAAATCTTCACGAGTAAAAAAATAACAAAATAATCGTGTCTAATAAAAAAAAGTATACGTGCCCAATATGTTTTGCTGTTTTACTAATCTACTGTCAAGTATAAAAAAAGAAACATTCATAGTAACACATAACAGAATCATTGTAAAGGAACCAATTTGAAATTAACTACTCTAAACATTTGATTTCGAAATTAATTAAATAAACATGGAATAACACTAAAGAATGTCAATTTATCATTTCTTTTCTGTTTTCCTTTGGAAATAAATTACAAAATATATGTAACAATTGTTTCTCACAAATATGCTCTTTTGCGTGTCAAAAAAATGAAACCGGATAGTTTCAAGGACTCGTTACATCGGTTAACCCCTTACTTTACCCTTTATTTCAGGTAATTATACATTTAGAAGCTTTAGCTACGAGAAGCTTAACCTTGGCATACGTTATCAAGGAGACCCTTCTGAATAGTCCCCAAGCACCCGTTATTTTCAGGTAAAAAGTTATTAATTAGAAAAATTTGAAACATTTGGCACATATTTTCGATAATTGTTCTGCAAAAGTCATCACCTTTAACAACTTTTCCTCATATTACAAACTATTATGAGTGTTCAGAATGCATTCTGAATGTCACTTGACTGCAACGAATCGCATTAGCTTGACGTCAACCGACACATTTTAAACACCTTATATTTGTATTTATATTTTTATTTGATTTGCATTTGATATACTGTGTACACCATTCTTATGATAAATTATATCGCGCCCCATTCCCGTCGCGTGAGTGGGTTTCTTTATGTTTCCATAAATAATGGGGAGAAATATTTAATTCCCTACTCGTGAGCAAAATATACTACAATATAAGGATTCACACTCGAAATAAAAAAATTACATTTGAAACGTCCGTTGAAGATGGAAAAATGTAAAAAGGAAAGTGGTGGCGGGGAAAAGGAAGATAGAACGAAGTGATAGGCGGAGGAAAAAGTCAACGATGACGGTAATATCTTTCGTATAATCCTCTGCAGAGGGATTCAGGTCAGGAATCTTTAATCTTCGCTGAAAGAAAATCCTAAAGGCTGTAAAGGAAAGGGCAGCAGGGGGGTGACGAAAGGAGTACGTGACAGTCGCAAAAGAAAAGTGAGATAGAAACCAATAGAAATTCATTTTGGACACTCTGTTTCGAAATATTCGGAATATGGAAAATTTCTTGTGAATCACACTGAAAGTTCACTGTTTCGTTGTGCAACTGTGCGTTGAAATTAAATTAGACATCTGTCTAGCTTTAAGATAATAATAAGACTTTTCCACAAAGTGATTTGGATAATATTTTAGATATAGAAAATATTTTGGTTAAATGACAAAGTGTATTCAATGATCACAATTTTCCTAAATTTTCACTGATATACATACATTTCGTTCGCACAGAAACTGTTTCAAAGCCGTTAAGACTGATCGTCTGCGTCGAACGTTTGACCGACACATAAATCACTCTTGATCAGCTCTTAATTAAAATCAATATTTTACCATGGCTGGAACGCGGACAAACCGTGATCTTGAAATTGTATTATAATTTGATTGCTTTATTGGTTGATTTAATCAGATCGATTATGTAGTTTAACACATTGGTTAAACATTTTTAAATACGCGTCACGATCAACTGGTGCAGTAAATATTTTACCATTTCCGATTTTCGTGGTGTATTACGCGATTTGTTTGTCTAACGTCTAATTGTTTGTCTCAAACAATTTGGAACAATATTTGTCTACCAAAACTGTATGGATTCTCGTTTTCAACTAAAATCAACCTGAATACGAAGAACAAACTTTCTTCCTAAATATCTTTCCAATATTTTCTATTCTGTCTATCCTTTGGTCATACCCGTGTTCTTTCTATAAACAAGAAAGAAATTCAACAAAAAATTGTTTAATTTATCCAATTCGAACATAGTACATAGGTATTGTCCAAATTTAATCTGTATTTTATTTTAAACTTTCACTTCTCTTTTTTACTCATTCACTTTTTACAAAATAGGTATTTTCCTTTTTCCTTCTTATTTACGTAATTATTACTCTTTTTTCTCAAATTATCTTTCTGTTTTTCATAGAATGAAATTATATTCCTTCTAGGTATCACATTACGAAATATTTAAAAGGACTGTGAACACCAGTGTCAATTATCATAAGTTTCCTAACTTATGATACTATTCGACCATCTTGAAACTTTGTCTCCATTTGACGAGCAAAACAATTACTCGTTTTCTTTTTCTAACGTTGCTTTAGTGAACTAATCCTTCAAAAGACGTTCATGAAAATATAGTGCTCCTTCCTCCTTCCGCCTTTCAAACGTTCCCGCGAATTGTGAACTCATAAAGCTCATGGATCTGGAAAGTATGCGGGCAAAGTTAGAAAACTACTGTCTAGTGAACTACCTTCGTGATACACTGGTAAAACAAAAATTCTGATTTGCAAAACGTTAGTCGGTAGACCTGTTAGTTCCGTGAAGTTATCATTGCGCCGCAATAGCAAAAGAGATCCACCTGATCCCTGCTATCGTAAACGTAGACAGGATGCGGGATGCTCTTTTCTGCAGATAGATAATAATGAAATATTATTTTCCATGTTTTTCAGAAAGTAATTTCCGCTTTTAAGTGCCCGATTTTAACGAAACTATAGGTTTGTACACTGGCTAACATGAAACATAAGTATTCTTTCTAGCCAGAGTAACTCATGATTGAAGAGTAAAACTACCTTCCAATGTTTCAGCCTTTTGATAGTATTTTCCAAAGTTCTGGATATATCAAACAAACTTTTCATCGATTTATGTATAGAGTTTGATGGAAAATAACATGGTACACGTATCGGTAAACGTATGAATTAAAATTTGTCTCTCGTTGCTATTCAATATTGCACTTGGATTTCATATATGCAAGAAATTTTCATTCTCTATCCAACTCCGTGTGACACATTCATGTACAATAGTTACCATGTGTACAAAAGTACAAGACAACCCTACTTTGTCCAAGATTTCGATAACGAATAATATAACCGTTTCGATTGTTCCATATCTTAGATAAAAATGACAGGAGTGTTTACACGTGTTTGGTTTACATAGAAATTAATACGTTTACTGATAATCTACTTGAAAATTGTGATGTTCTACGACGAGCAATATGGCACACACCTTTTATTCTCCCATTCCATTCGTACGTAAAATTGCTCCTCAGTATTCTCGTTTGCACGAATAAAAAGTTGCAAATTGCGCCACCCGGCGGAACTAAATTTAAGGAGTTCCAGCGGAGAATTTCTTTTTCCATGAAAAGTTCCTTTATCTCGGGTTCGTATACCTTTCAGGCTCTAACGTGGATTTTTCTAGAAGAACAACCGCAATCGTTGAATCGTTCGCGTTTTACCAAATGAAGTATCCGCGGCGGTAGTAACAGTTAAAGTGCATCCAGGTGTGAAACGAGGAGTCGTGTAACGGCGTAGGCAAATAAAAGTGTCGACATAGCGAGACTTTATTGCCAGCGCGCCATTGCTTCGGAGCTCGTTTAGTCAATTCAGCATTAATCTGCGCGATATAAATTGAGCGGTGTATTCTTTATTTTATCTACTCCTACGAACCGTTATGCTTTCGGCGCATCAGTCCATCGAGGATACTTTTGTCACGAGGAAATTCCCGTGAGACGATGAACTAAAATAATTGAGACAAGTACGTGGAACGTGCTTAGATCAACGCGATAATCTTTTCGAAATGTCTCGTAGAAACTCCCGAACAATCTTAAGTTAACCCGATTAATGTTATTATTCAAAGAAGTACGGGATAGTAAGAATAATGATCGGGTCGAAGGGTCAACGAATATTGTTTATTGAAAGAATCTCTGATCTTTATCTTTATATAAGTCGACAAGGAGGGACTCCTGATCAAGCTCTCGTCGAGATCAGTCGTATCAATAGGAGATGACTCGGTTTTAGTATTTGTATATTTTTATAACTTTTATGTATTTCCATTTTTTATTGTCAAAATAGTTGTTCAAGTTTTGTTCGATAATCCACACGTACCTTGAGACCTAACCCAGACCTAACCCAGTTCTTACCCACACACACACACACATACCACACATATATTAAAAACGTTTCTGACATTTGTTTAAATCCTTGCACACGCTAGCTAACCATCCCTGACGTCTCACAGTATACGTTACAGACTGAAAACTATCATGTGTACCGAATATATGAATATATAATAGTACGAGAATAAACTAAAATTAATGTATTTACTTTTGATGCGATATCACAAGCTCTAATATTTAGAATATCAATGTGTCCGTAAGTATTCGTGTATGTTCCGCGACTGCACTTTACCTCTCCGTATCTTCACGCATGGCCTCCCTACATTATTGCGAGCACATACGAAACTTACTAGTGCTTTAGTAAATCCATTTCCTAGTTTAATTACTGTCTAATATGTTTCAATGATTTCCAGTAGACGAATAATGTATATGTGACAAACTACGAACTATAAATCGTACTTTGAATCGTAATTCCTGTCAAACATATTTAACTCGTTAACAACTAGAAGTAGCTTTGCTCACCGTAGATGAAGAGATTCAACCTCTACGTAGGAGTAACATTGTCTTAACTTCATTGAAGTGCATACAGTGTCCATATGTGAAAATAACAATAACGATAATAATGATAAACCCAATGTGAGTCCCGGAGTAAAAATAGGCTCAACATGTTCCCTGCGTGTCGTACAAGCTGACTAAAAGGGAACACACACGCAAATGGAGAGAAGCCAGAGAAAATGGAAGATCTCTGCCTGGGTTGACAGATCGCTGAGCAGGCTGGTATCTGTCAGGTCACCCGAAAACGACATAGTCGAAGATACCACAAGCAGAAGAACCCAGCTAAGCGTGTTTTGACGGGACAATCATCAACCAGCAAAACTGGTCTACCACAGCAACTCATGACACGGACTCCAGAAATGAACAAAACCGTCATGCGGTGCTACTACAAAGCAACAAAGCTAGAAACAATAGGAACAGGATACAAACACGAACTACACGAGTACTTCGCAAAAAGAAGGTTGACGATATCGGGAAGCAAATAGGAAGATTAACGCTATTCGCGAGAGGTAACCAATCAGAATGAATCCAGTAACGCATACAACAAATCGTAAGGAGCAAACACCCAGCACAAATACTAGAAACACTAAAACGAAAATTAGCAGTATACTCCACGAGTGTAAGAAGATATAAAATATCAATAAGAGGAACAATTCAAAAGATTCAATTTAACGACGAAAATATATTCTACTAACAAATCGATAGAAGAGGACAGCAAACACAAAACGTACCACTGAACATCGAAGAGGTCGAAAATTACTGGAAAAGCATATGGGAACAGCAAAAACCACAAGCAACAGAGTCACTTGGATGAAAACAGAAGAAGAAGAATATAAAGATACGCTACAGCAAAATGATCGCACTGACACACTCGAGGAAGTCAAACAAGTCATGAAGGAAACACATAATTGGAAAACATCTGAAATAGACCACATTCGCAACGTCTGGTACAAAATACCAGGGATACGACCAAATAAAACGGGATCAGTAGAGAAAATACACCATACGACGAATACACACCAGAATCAATAACAGAAAACGAAAAGTACACGATATTTTGGGACCGAACCATACATACTGACAATGTGTCCCTATGTGGCTGTATTTGTACATTAGATACACACACTGATTTGAAATTTCTCCCATTATACATGATTCTTGTATATAATTCGATATAATTCTATCCTTTCGCAATTCCATCTACTCAATCTTACTTTTTTCATAGAAAAGAAGAATTGTACTATAATAATCGTGTCCAATGTAATTTTTCATATTATTCGAAATAGTGACACCCTTGGTAACTCAAGTTGTCAATCTTTGACAGGATCATCGTTTATGTACATGTACATTTAATTCAATTACATAAATCTTTATATCCTTTCTTTCTCAATTGACATGTTACATCGTACCTAAATTAATCTTTTTTTATTCGTTGTACATACCTCTTGCACAGTTAAAATCTGTTCTGGTATTTCAATGCACACCTTCACAGAAGGAGACCACAATTGGTCGGAAACGTTTAAATAATCGATATGCGTAGATAACATTCAATATGAATTCCAAACGACATCTGAGAATATCATTGTTCCAAACTTTTACGTCGAAAAGGTTGCTTTCGATTTAGATCGATAGAATACACGTGCAATCGACCAGCACAGTCACTTTAAAGAACACGTTCAAATTAAGGAAGAAGAGCAAGACACTCTAATTAGCAACTATTCAAAACTGAATATCCCTTAATATCGCGTGACAATTTATGTCTGTGATAAGAGATTGTACAGGAGATTGCAGAATATGTCCAGCTGGGCTTATTACTTGCACCTGCATGCGCACGCGAAGGGTCATACATGTGGCTTTGCAATGTGCTACATGTACTCGGAGCTACATGTACCACATTTAGCACTACCACCATGGACGGAGTGCGGTTAGCTACATACGTCACGGTTATCGGAATGACCCACCGCGGAATAAAGCATTTTGGTTTTTAGGCATTGTTCCGTGCTGCAAAACACGAGGCTAACCTCGTAAAGCCACCCATTTTTGCTCGTTGTCGCAAAATTATCGGTTACCCGATACATCGGAAACGTTGCCTGAACTCAGCGCGAAAGAATAATTACAACTTCTATTGAACTGATAATTTACCCACGGTGGTAATTCGTATTCCTATCGACGTATTATTCAATTACTATAGAACTGAATTGAATCTAGAGTAAAAACAGAAAATCCTTTTTTCTTCCTGTGATTAATTCACGAAGTGGAGAATCTTTGAATCATTGTAGCATGGTATGAGAATTTTCTTTCCGATAGAAAACAGACTTAGAATAAGGAATGAATAAATCTACTTTTAGTACGTAAACAAATCTATTTCGATACCACGTCCTAGAATAATCAATTATTCCACAGAGGTTTCATTGATTTTGAGGACAATCGTATAAAATTTTAATAAAATTCTATATTCCCCAACGCTTTTCACTTCAGATAAAATATAAAATGAGGTTCTATCATTTCTTTGGAGATAGATGGATCAATAGAAGTGCAATTATTTGAAGATTTTTTTCCAATTTGTATAAATTGAACGATATTTAAATTATAAATTTATCAGCTCTCATAATCGTTATTCCAGATATTAATGAGAACCAGTATACTTTTCTTTCATACTAATAGCAAAGGACTCTCCTGCAAATTTTCTCACTAAATAGTATTGCCTGCTGATCAAATTTCGCGTAAGGGAAGAAGGAGTAAAACCATGTATTTCAATTGAACATAATATCACGTTTGTTTAAAAATATATATAGTTCAACTCGTTTATAACGAGCACCAGGAGACCGACAAAATTTGATCGATATGACCATTACACGCTATATCGATGGTGAGTTAAATTTACCTTCTATTTTGTTTTTCAATAACTTGATAAAACTATAGATTTAAAAGCAACAGAGATATTAGAGAGAAAAAGTGGTACATATACATTTCTATGTTATTTGTGTTGATATAATTTTATAAATTGTAATACCCTTGCAGTGGTACGAACAGAAACGTTTTTAATCGCAAATGGATAATTTGTACTTGGAAAAAAAATACAAGACTTTCGAATGATAGTTTTAGTTGAAATTTGTATACTGGCAAATTTGACCACTCTACTTATTAAATATGGTATCACGTCGACAGACACTCGATATATTTTTAGATATTTATAATTAAAATAATACCATTCTTATACGTAATGACAGATTTGTTTTCCTTGTGTATAATGGTAAGTACCATTTTTGTTCTTCGCATAACTAATGAAGTTGAAGCTTTTTAGTACGTAAATACATTCCATTTAAAATTCATTTAAAATTCAATGTGTTCATTTTCGTTTCGTAAAATTTATTCGATTGTTAAATTAAAACCCCTCTGAGTAGTATAATTAAAAGAACATTTTACAATAATAATTATATTATATTATAATTGTAATAATTAGAGTCACAGAAAGTTATTAATAATCTTTAGTTGGATCTACTGGTTCTAATTTGACATGTTTACAATCCCTCGTCCCATGGATGGGTCAGGACGTTTTTGAATTCAACAAACATCGCTGGTACAATTAAAACGGAAGCATAATAATGCGTACTGTTCATGAAAGGGATAGAATATTTAATTGCTATGAAAATCGATAAAACATACTGCAGATTCGAATGGTATTCACGCTTATAAGCCCAGACTATGAATATGTTAATTTTAAACACTACTTTGAATATTTATTCCATATTACCTGACCAACTTCGCCGAGGTAAATAAATTAAATATATAAAATAACGTTTCATTGTCATTATCTAGTTGAAAACACGTTTACATATGTAACTAAAAAGTATTTCGAGAAAGTTAAAATAAAGACGTTGCTCCAAATTTTGAATGTGATTTGTATTTATAAAAATAATTGTATATTTCAAATTAATTTAAAATATCACAATTCCTTCTTTTTTCACTCCAATCGACCTTATTATCGGATTTTCAAATTTCGTTATACTCACTTAAATCTCTAGGTCTTGTAAATTTTAAAGTTTTTAACCCATTTTCTCCTCCAAGTATCAAACTTACACATTCTTCGCCTATTAAATTGAAACTTCCTCGCAAAAAATCGATTATGCTGGCACACTTTCTTTAAATAGCAGAAGTGTCACAATTTTAGCTGCAACTACTGTCATCTCTAAACTCAAATTTAAGCAAACTTTTAACGCGAGTCGTGCAACTAGGATGGCCACTATGTATCTTTACTTCGTGCTACCCCAGTTACGTGATTTAACCTGTATGCGAATTTTATAGCTTTTAATATTTTAACAGTCCCTTTTTATTGCAAGTTAAAAACAATTAAGATAAATTTGATAGAAAAATTGTACATTAGTTGGTTATATCGACCAAACGTTAAAATTAATTCAATTCTTCAATCGTAATATTTCGTTTATAAGAATGCAGATCCTCTTCAGGTTTGACATTATCATTTTCAAAGTTGTATTACACCTGAAAAGAATCATACAACCTTACGGTCAAAATATAATGAATAAAGAATTAAATCGATTGACAATGTTTTCTCGATACACTCACGTTTAATAATATAAAATTCTCCTATAAACGAGCAAAAGAAAGCAAAAGTAAAATAACTTTATACAACGCGATGAGAAAATTACACGCGTTCGAATATTTTGTAAATTTATAACGTACTCATGAAATTCTACTTTATAGAGATTCGATTTACACGTGCTACTCTCCAACGAATTTGTCAGCACTTTTTGGTCAGCATAAACTGACCGGTCAGGAGAAAAAATGAAAATGACCAAGGCGAGGGAGTTTCCCCGTAGAATAAAATACGATTCCTCGTACGCGAACATTTTCGTTTCTGAATCGGTGGTTCTATCTAATATCAACTTTTTGCGCGAGATCTTATTCGCCGATGGCTCAGCGGAAACGACCGGAAGGACGAGCGCGAGAACGACGGAAGAAGCATCGATGGCGCCCAATATCATCTCGTCTCCCTTCAATTCTGGGCTTGTATCGACTGGCGTCGTTCCTACGAACGTTACACTGCCCGTGGAGATCGTCTCGATTTCGGACAAGGCATCAAACAAATCCCGGGAGACACGGTCGATTCTGAACAAAGGACGATCCTTTCGCTATGAAATTTTCTTCAGGCTCACTTTTTATATATACTTCCTGTTCATCGAACATATCACACTCACGTGCCTTTTCGTGGAGAGTGAATTCACTTCAGATCACTTTTATGGATAATTATTACTTAAAACGGTAACAGAAACAAATGACAAATATCTTCAACTATGATTTCTGATACTAGCAAGAGTTTAAAAAAAACTATGTACTTTCAAAAATTCCATAATCATCAGTCAATTGTTAAGTGAGTTGACAATTATAGTCAATATAGTATAACGCTTATATATAGTTATATATAGTATAACGCTTTAGACACCATTTTTCGAGTTGTCTTTGGCATAGACAAAGTTTGTTACATAACGGTACATAATATATTGAAAATATAAGATTTACAAGTTGAGTTAATGGAAAAAGGAAATCACTCATAAATGGGTTAAGTATAAATAAATGTTGATAACTTGGGTAAATTGTACAATGTTCATCTGCACGAGATAAATTGTTAGTAATGAAATTCTAGTAATATAAAATTAAATATACGTAGAAATGTTGTTAATGGAGAGAAAAAGGAACAGTAATACGAGTAGGGTTATAACAGGATTATCCAAAAAAAACAATGGAATCGAAAACTGTAGATAATAAAATACACGAACTCTCTTACAATTCAAGGAATTTTTCATTAATACAAGCATAGGGCCTTTAAAAATTATTTTACGAGTAATAACAAAGAGAAGAAATGCGCGATAAACGAGAGGGGTAGAAAAATTTAACGTGCATGCTAAAGATATTTTATTCCTCTGAAATAAGAAATTTCAGGGAGAATATAATACAAGGCTCCCACTAGTAAAAAAATTTACAAGACATTGAGGAAAATATTTTTATAGCCTTAATTTACAAAGTTGTTAACATTTTTAACATTTTGAAAAATAACAGTTCCTGCCAAGGCTAATAGTAAAATGCTATGACTGATCGAGCAAGTAGAATCATACCATGAATGATCAGACAAATAAAATGGGACTTACAGTTAAAACTAAACGTAGAGCCAGTCAAGTAGTATAGCACCCGTCCTAGATCAGACAAGTAGAATAGTATTGTACAGGCCAGTGATGGGAACAATTCAACGAATTATTAATACTGATATACATCAATTTTCGAGCATTGTGTTTCAAGCATTTTAAGAGTATCGATGCAATTTAAACATTATGTACAATTCACATCCCACCAAGATAATATAATTATTCAACTATCAAAGTTGTGGATCCGTCGACTAATTGTGAAAAGTACTTCTTTATTCTGAAAAAAAAATAGATATATATATACTAACCTGAATCAAAGTAATACCGAATAAAGACAGTTGTTACATATTACCAAAAATGAATTAATTTAAACAGTACTGATTTCTGTAAACAGATGTACTATCTTTGGTACTGATTGTAAAAGTAAAAACTATGAGATATTATGTTAGTGTGCCCTTCCAGTAAGGCTCTTTATTATACATTGGCAAACTTTGTCAGTATGCTTAGAATTTTATTTCAAGTAAAAGAAATTATATAATTAATATAGAAAATTAATACATATATAATAAATTACATATAACCAAACGCGTTCAAGATATTTGATTTTGCTTAACGATTTATTAAAAATTATGCTGATATTTATTTTGTACTGATACTTATTGCACTCATATTTGTATGTATTGTTCAAAATGAACATCTATTTTCACGTGTTTCCACGTGTTTAAGAGCGGTTTATATATGCATTGAATGTAAAATTTCTGCTATTGTTCGTTACAATTTGGAAATATTAATACTCTGCCAACTGCTCAAGCTATGCTATATATGTTTCATGTGCCGCGGAGAATAACATGGCTAAATATAAACTCTAACTTCCATAATATGAGAACTAATATAATGGAATGTTAAAATAACAATTATTATGTCTCTCTAGAACCATTCTGTGTCGAAGTTTCTTGGAATTTAATACTATATTTAGCTTCATAGGCATATAAAACTATTAAATAATAGTTCATTAATTTTATCAATCACTTGTATAAAAACTACTTGTCATATTGAAAGTTAGGAGAAGGAAAACAATGATCGACACAATTCGACATCGTTCGAATCATAATTGTTTTTATAGTTTAAGACTATAATATTATCTTTATTGAATGGAGCTCAACTTGGGACCGAAATATTTAAATATTATTATTATTAATATTATTATTATTAATTGGTATTAAACTATGGGACGTTTTCCCATTAATTGTACCAATTTTACTAAAAGTTATTATTATCTAAAAGAACATGTCAAGAATCTTACGAACTGTACTTCAACGAGGTTCGAAAGAGAAATAAAAGTTAATTCTATTAGACAGACTTAATTAACTAAGCATAGCACACATGTGTCATTCACGCCATATTCTTATTAACTTTTCGATTGAATATATTACAAATGGAGCAGCTCTAGCGTTCAAGAAACTCGAGGCTGTCTTGAAAAGAGGGTAGGTATTATTTTTATCCCGAACAGTGATCAATAATAATCACTATCACGTACAACCGTACAAATCGATGTGTCATTCACACTACATAAACATAAACAGTAGAGATAATTCCAAATGTTGAATCCGGGATAAAACTTGAGTCTTAAAAGCGAGAATTATTGTAGTCGGAAAAAAGAAATTTAGTATGCGTAGTGTTGGGAGTTAAGTGCAACATTTACAAGAGAAAATATTAATCTAGTTTTTTTTAATTGTAGTTTATAGGTTTGTATTGCTATGTATAGAACACTAGATGTAGTAATACAATAATTTTACAGATATAAGTAATTAAAAGTACATACAACATTTCTCAACTAAACTTTCTAATTAAATGAATATTTTTTACTCGAAGAGAATGTAAAGTATTTGTTTCTAACCTAGCGCCAAAATCCATGTGCGAATACCCGAACACCGGATGTACAATACAAATATTGGATCGAACAAAATGTTTCTGTGTTTACTACGAGATAATATTGGAGCATTTCACACATATCCAACGCGTTGTCCATGGTTAGTTACCAGCGTGTACGTGCAAATACTTTTCTCTGATATGCTATGAATATTGAACGTCTTATCACTATAATAACAAAATTTAAACAGAGTTATTAATTAAACGATTTTGACACTAAAACTTCACTTTCAGCAATGTGCAACACTGAGCATCTTATGCAATTTCTTTTCTCTCTAATACTCTACATTTGTTTTATTGCAAATTAAGAGTAAAACATTTACAGTCGTACGCAAAAGAATATATACGAAACATTAATGCGAAAAACGTTGCAAATTATACGGTATAGAACTCAATTATATCAATATAATTAAATAAAATTTCATATCGTTAATTGTAATAAATACTAATTAATAATTTCTCAAATTAAAATATTCCCAAAATTGACAAAACTGGTGATATAAATTCAATGGATGATTTCGACACCACGGCCGAAAAAATAAAATCACACGTACACATATGCTGTGACAGAGGTCAATAACCGCAAATCACATATGCATATAACGATCGTCATTGCAAACTTGTGACACATAGTGATTCAAAGCAGAACAAATTCTAATTTTTTCAATGCTAAGAAAGGAAATTTTTCTAATAAAATTTCATGACAGAATACTTGAACCATCAAAATCGGTAAAAATTTTCGAAACGTATCTTAAACTTATGCGAAGAATATAATGTAGAAATATTAAGATCGCAACTAGCTGAAAAATTTAATAAACAAAAGCTTTAATCGTTCATTTATATACATAAAAATTCACCAAATAAAACTCAAAAACTTTTGATTCAACCCTATAGAAGAAAAATGTAGTAAACGTTATAGAAAATATGAATTATTAAATTTTTCATGGATGAGCTTTTTCTGTTCAATATATAATCGTATAAAAAAATTACAATTAGATAAACAAAAACGGTGACAGTTAGACCTATCGAAATCATAAAACAAAGTTAAGCAATTGTCCCAGGTACTGTAATAACAAGTATCTTATAAATCTTCGAACATACTCATTTGTTTCTGTTTTTTGAGTTTTTATAACATTAAATCGTATCAAGAGGAACCATGATTGTTCTATGTTTCGCGCCAATTTTCCTCGTGTGTGTTTTTCCCTTTGTTTCCATTTGCTCGTTTACAAGAACACTCAGCTTCCGCCAATCATTACAATTTTTCACCTAGACACTAATTCTCGAACTCCATCCTCCACGCCTGTGGCCTTCTGCAAAATATTACCACAAAGGCAATTACAATAACTCTTCGCAAGATTACAAATACAAAAAACAGGATCGGTATGGGCGTATCTTGAAACGAACGACCGAAATATAAAAAGAAGAGAACACATAGCAAAAACCGATAGAACATAGACTCAGTTATCAGATACGCTTCTTTATGGGGCACAATAGCTCATTTATTGAATAATTTCCCTAAAATGCTCGTCTATTAAATACCTCAAATGTGAACGCGCAAAGTACCCTCATATGTCGTTAACAAACTTTATAGTAACATTTTACAGTTAACTTATCAATTAATAATTTGGTATAGAAAAAAAATGATACAAGATGACCCACCGATTTTCCTCGAGCAAAATTTATTTAAGTAAAAAATCGAGAGAGCTTACAAAATTACATTTTACGATGTGCAATATCAGGAATTTAGTATATTTTACATCGTTTCTGAATCTGCAGATAAGAGAATACTAAAGTTCTCATCGTTTCACGCATCACGTGTTTCTGCATCCTATACTGAACAAATTCATTTACTTTAGCATGTAGTCAGCATCAGCTACAGATAATTGTTTCACAAAGTTTGACAATCGAGTTTAGTAAGCTGAGTGAAGAAAGAATTGCAAGAAATGACCGTAATTGAAAACACACGATATTTATTATCTCAGTGCTACAAATTTATATCGTTCTTATACAATTGTATGTAATCATTTTATATATCATTTTTAATTCGATTCTGTAATAATATGTCTCTTTCGAAACGGGCCTGCGTATAAAACTGCAACGTCGAGATACGGATAAACAAATTTTTTTAATTATTCAATCAACAAAAAATCTTTCGTTTTATTCATCTTACACATGAAAGAGTAATCTCCAACATTGTTTACGTTTCTTCAATTCGAGCAGCTAACACAACTATCAGAATCAATTTTATTCGCTAAAAAAGAAATTGTTATATTTTTCAGATTATATCTTCGTCGGCGTATTATCAATGGATCACTGATATTCTATCAAAAATAAGTCCAAGTACGACATTATCTGGACTATTTTTAATAAATATTTTTTCGAAAATAATTTCTATAAAGTATATATAAATATAGTCTGAACACGGTTGCATTTAGTCTCATTTTCGTTGAAAGAATCTCGTTAATTAATAGATAATATTCTCATGAAGAGTACAGTGAAAGATATAAAAGTTTTCAGTTTGCATTAGCAACACCGATACACTTGCGGCATTCCTTTGAAGCTCGGCGACCAAGCGTCTGTAATGCAAGACGTGCTCGCTGTTGCATTCACTCTTGGTGCATTTTCTTCGCTCTCTTTGTCGGATGGTTAACGCTTGGCTGGGTCTCAGTTCGAGATGGAAAAAGGTCGATTCCTGGAACGAATTCGCAACCAAATTCTACTTACATGCCAATGATATTTGTTCGGTCCCGATTTTTCGCATTAGTTAGGCACTATTGTATTTCAGTGCAAACAGATGTAAAACGGTTTGATAAATATGTAAATATTTTAAACAAAATAGGGAAAGAAATGAAACAATAAAAATGCGTATAAAACTGCATCATCTACATATCGAAGAAAGATAGAGTGTGACATGAAGGGAATATAAATAATTTTGTTTACTAAGATCAATGTCACCAGTTTATCAGTATCGATCAGTATCATCAATTACTTCTGTTTGTGTTGGACGAATTCTCTGAGTCCAGTCTTGTTTGAGATTTTCATATTGTTCATATTAATATTTGCGACTCAACGTTTCATTCTGCAAACAAGCGTATACAGTATAATAATACGTAACTATGTTCACTCGTATATAATAGTATAACTGAAATGTGATCGGTGTAATATATTGTACTTCGCAGCTAAATTCACTCGAATCGATGCTACACTGAATGGAACTCACGAACGTATATGGCAATAATTAAGTTATTTGGCAGACCTACCTCTACAAAGCAATGAAAATTGGTATCTACCACTAATATTGTATTGTATTGTCCTATTGTATTATAGCCAAGTGTATTACACTATCAATATCCGTGGGTAAAATTTCGATACACGAAACAGTGTACTTTATAGGTAGCCTAAAGTCAGTTTCATACGAATTTTATATTATATTTACTATAATAGAAACCGACTAATGGGTTCAAATAATTTTCATAAGCTTGTGTACGAAAATTTCATAAACTGAACCAAATATTCCCCTTACTTCAGATTTGTGCAGACTTATGGCATAATTGAGACAGTCTTTTGTAAAAATTTGGAAAGTATATACTTCTCTATAACGATTAATATGAATTTTTTTCTGATCGTATAGATCGAAACAAAAAAAATGGATATAAATCGTATAAAATAATAATACTCGGTAAAAATGATAAATCGTAATAATTTGAAAGCAATTATTTTTTGTTTTACTAAAATTCCAAATCATTTATTAAGATTTATGCCGAGTAGCGGTTTAATTCTCCCCAATCTCGCCCTTATAGATCTAAGGGAAAGTTTACCACAGGGATTGATAACACTCGTATAGATTTACGAATATGCAAAATTTGAAACTAATCCATGGAGGAATTTCGTCGATTTTGAATAACGTTCCTTCAGGTGGTTCAACTGATCAGTTTAGCCAAATATGATGGCCGCTTGAATCCCTCAACAGAAGAGGAACGTTCAAGAAATAATAAGTGCATAAACCCTTGGACAATCCTTTTGTCTGCGATGGACTTTCCATTATGTCCTTTTGCCTTGAGACAATCGGATTTTTCTCGAAGGGTTCGCTCTCTAAGTCTTAAGAAAGTCAAATTCTTTTGGAAGGGTGTACCCTGAATGGAGTATAACATAAGAATGAGTACGCTGGTGAAGTGCTGGGCATTGAAGACCAAGTATTTCCTCGATGTTTCCGGTCACCGCAGCTCGGAGGAAGAAAATTGCTGAAGCGAGAATTAGGTCGTCCACAAAGATTTTTGAAAATAGAAGTCTCGAATGACAAGTCTTCAAGAGGCAAGGAGAAATCTTATGGAAAACGAGAATACCATCTTCGATAAGGTAATAATTCATCGATTCCGGGCGAAATTGGTAATTTTGAAGTGGTAAATTTAGAAATTTTCTCACTAAAAATTTACAAATGTTCGTTGCATAGGTAAATTAGCACATAAATGATAACATATAAATGTTAGCAAATACTTCGCTCAAAGCTCTTACCGGTGATTTTCCTTGGGACGATGATTAAATCGGCATAGTAACTAATTTAAAGTCTGACCACCGATTTATCCACCTTGATCATCTGAGAAGCTAGGGATCTATGAAATTGGAGTAGATTGTTCGAGTTTTTGGTAGAATCGCTTGCCAGTGAGTAACTATAATTGGAATAAAATCAATTTATTGCTCGAGGTTACTACCTTTTGTGTGAATAACGACTCCTATTTTGATATCGTATTTATAATAATTGTGGTTTACGAAAAGACGAAAAATAGAACGTAATCACCCGATGTGGATGAGGATAGCCTACGTGTGACGTTTCAGTTTATAGTTTTAACCAAGCTATGCAACAGTGAACTGTAATCAAGCCGAAAATCCAACTCGAATTAAGTAAATACGTATTTTCAAATTGAACAACATTAGTTCAGATTTATCATAGGTACCTCCAACCTCCGTGGTACGAGTTAAGCCATAATGAGGCCTTCATAGCACCATCAGCACCACGTACAACCAAGTTATCTTATAGTTATTAATACTGGTCAACTAACGCCTGGGGTACGTTGGGTCGCTATCCACGACAGACATGGGTTTCTAAAATTGCCAGCCTGCGGGCTGAATTCAACATCATTGATCGCGACCGAGGCGTGAAGTAGCTCTGCTATACGGATACATGTTTGTCGATACCAGTATACACTATTCCCATAGGTGTCGCGATTGGAGATACATCCAATCAGCACATCCGTAGATAGTACAAACTACCAGTATAATACTGGGTTACGAGAGCCACATATCCATACTTCTTGGTACAAATCCTTTCTATATTTGTTGAGTTGAGTAACTGCACACAACAAGTCGAACTTCCATCCCGTGGGAGACCAAGATAGTATCACCAAGGTCCTAGGTCACAGAACTGTCTAGAGAACTGTCTAAGAACTTTTTCAGCCTCATGAACCAGTGTAATAACTGGTCTAGTTAAATCTCAATTCGACATACTGGTCATTGGTGAATGGACGATCTTGATTTTGTCACTTGAAAGCATAAATTAGTGTACCACAACTGTCTAACTTTATCGACTGTTTATGCGACTAGAATTGTATATACATCGTATCGATCCTTAGGCCATTTTATCTGTCTTGTCAACTGACCGCTGTGTTACCATTTAAGTCATCATGAGGTTTTCGTAGCATCGTCATTGTTAAAGTGTGGTAATCGCGTCCTCTATCGTCTCTTGACAATACTTGTACTGTCGATAAGTCATGTTAGTTTCTTTGTGTATAACTTGTACTACCGTATTTTGCCTGTTGACCGAGCACTCGCTTCCTCGTAACCTTTCTAAGTGTAAACAACTTGTATCTGAAGTAACTGAAAGTAAATCTACTGAGTGTTTTCTGTTTCAATAATTCCACACTCTACCTAAAACAGTTATCAATGCCAACACCGCGACCAGTTGAGTTATTTCGCATTTCTTAAAATTATAACACGATTAATTCCCAAAACATATAACGTAAAGATAGGGTTCTTGACTCTGCCTGTGACAGGTCAAAGCAGTGATGCATCTATGTGTATATATAATTTCATAGTTGCGTTTCAGAAACGATCCAAAGTCAATGTGTATCTGTGAGACAAAATGGTCATTCGCCAACAGGTGCCACTGTTTATGGTTATTGTTCAATCGCTGATGTAATAAAGGCAGTGTCAAATATTCTAACCAATAGGTTTCGCCTAGTAACCGCTCCCCACGGAATTTCTTTCTTTCTCTCTAGAATACTGAGCAACTGCCGCCTCGGGTATGTGTGGACATTACCTCCTTTTCAATAGCCAACGTTTTGCACAATGGTCGTTCTACAAGTAGCATTTAATAGCAGACATAAAACGGAACATTTTGAAGGAGTTTTCACATTTTCCCTTCCATTTATCCCAGGCCTTTTTTTGTCTAATATTTTAATACTGTCAAAGAGAATTACACAGGGCGAGACACTTGAAACTACGACCTCCTATTAATCGATACCGTTAATCTCAACCATTATGGTTATACCAAACATCTAAATAAATTGATCATTACGTCGGTGATACTGCTTCTTCTTCTTCTTCGATCGATGAATAATGGATCAGGTACTACGATGATGATATTATGCTCGTGATTAGCATAATGTGTATTAGAACTTCACTGAAAGGTCATATTTGTATGTTTCTGCTTAAAAGAAACATACTCTTTAAATCTCCAGAACACGTTTAATAAGAAAACTTTTACATGGTCCAGCTTATGTATTTCCCGGTGGTAATTTTAACGCGTTGAAAGCTCCAGAATTGAAATGCTTTAGGTTTGGTGTCGAGTAGCAGCTGAAACATATTCTACAAAAGAAATTATATTATTATTAATATTTTGAATCTCGTCTTAATATTTTAGGACAATTTTCTTGATATATTGAATTTTAAGATGATGTAAAAAAAAAATTTAATTTTTTAAATCGGAAAGGTGGTGTCACAATCGATTTATTTCAGATGAATTTAGGTTACGTGAGACCTGCCTGCGTTCAAAGTTGTTTGTACCGATTGGAGACAGACTGGTGGAGACTTAACCGCTTCTGTTAACTGCTTCCATACTAACTAGAGACTGACTTCTCGTTTTAGAGTCCCGTTTTCTGAGGGCCTCGTGTCCTCTTTTCCATTGTTCTTTTAGCGAGCTTTTTCTGCAGCGAGAGTACAACTGTGCCTGTTTTGTTTTCGGTGGTGGACGAAATTTTGGCAACGGAGCAGATATCCTCCAGGGCAAGAGTTACTCTTTTGGGTACATACATATGTATTCGTTAAAACTAATTTCTGTCTTGGCTTTCGGAAACTCCTAACGCGAATGTAATCCACACATAAGTTTACAACATCTGTGTTTGCAATTAGAAGAAAATGAAGAATCTGGCGGTTCGTTATTAAGCGTAAAAGTTTTCTCACAGAGACGAGAAGTCATGTTCAAGTTAAGTTAAAAATTGATTAGATAATTTGTAACTACATCACGGAGTTAATTAACTGCAAAACGTTAACATATTCTTAAGTATTTAAACCAAGAGTAACGTTTGTGTTACTTGTACGATTGTTGACATATTAAATTTGTTGCGTAAGGATCAATACTGAAAAATATCATGATTATTATATTTACGTACTTATTTCTATTCTTAATTGTATGAAATATATAAAGTGTAATGCTGTAGAAAACGCAAACATATTCAATAATTTATACAAATTTCTTTAACCATTTAAACAAAAATAAGTACGTCTCAAAAGTAATTACACCATAATGAGATTAAAATACGCGAGCATTTTATTTATAAAATGTACAGTAATTACAATTTACTATTTTATGATAAACAATGCATCACACGTGTCTTAATTTTATTGTTGCAGGTACGTAAATTTAAATCTTGATGTCACCTGCCTGTAAACAAATGAATGATATAAACACAGCTTATCGTGTGAGTAAATAAATTACATACATTTCAATCTCACGAGATGTGAATCTGCATGAACGAGTGAGAGAAACTGTTATTTAAATATATCGTTACTTCAAATATTATAAGTTATAAAAATAGAAATTTTTAACTTTTTTAAACAACTTATAAAATATTTATTTCTATTAAGTCAATTCTAATTTAAAAAATTCATTTAATGAGTTTAAACAAATGTTAATTTACGTTAAGTCGTACATCACTTATTGTGAAACTTATTTTAACCATTTAAAAACATATTTCATAAAGAAATTATATTATTATGAAATATTTGTACATAATTACATTTACAGTAAATAGCATATTACTGCTATGGTATTTGTAAATATTCTACGAAGTATTATTGTACATTCTTTACGTGTCTAAATTTTAGCAACTATATCTCTCTTAATCAAAACATGTTACGTCAGTTGGTATCTGATGAGCTTCACCTGTCTCTTTACCTTTCGATACAACCAATATATCGGCTTTTCGGCCACTGTCAATGTGTTGACACTTGCATAATGAATCAGGTGAAAGGTAGACAAAATCTACTGCAATAGGTGCTATATTTTTATTAGTTATAGATCAATGTTTTTCGTTCAGTCTAGGATTAATACCGATACATACACATTCTGTTGCATTACGTTGAAAGATCAAACAGTTATGGAAATAAGTTTCATTAGTATCAATAAATTGGATACCTTGAAATTTGTGCAGTATCGATACAATTAAATGATCAAGTGTTAATGAGGCCTAAACGAAACAACAATGTAACTAATCTACTATCAAAGTTGTGGATAATTGATCGAATATTTTCAATTACTCCGTTACACGATTTTTCACTTCAAAAAACTAATCCCCTAATTTTGTACGAATTCTTTGTCTCTATTAAAGTTGAGTTTTGGGATACACGTATATTAAATAAAATAATATAAATAAAATAACAGCAACACACACATTTCTATATTAAAGGGGTCAATTTGATGTGTAACAAACTTCTTTTTAAAATTACTCAATTATTAAAGGTACTTTGCTTGCAACATTCTGTGACAATTATTGAAATAGAAAATTAATGAAATTCGTAAATTAATTTACCCTTTTTCCTTCTAATTTCGAAGATGTGTATCTGATCTGGTACAAGTAGGTATACATTCACCACTGGTTATCCTAATATTAAATGACTCACAATGTATACAAGCTTTCGTTATAATACGAATTACGATTTACGAGCAACGTAATTACACATTTAGCCAAGTTGTTATTCAAATACAGTTTTCATAAGGCTATTTAGTAACACGGTATAGTAATACACACTATACAATGGGGTACAATTTGATAGAAAGAAAACAGAAACACTTTTAGGCGTTGCACTACCGGAGAAAGCTACTAAATCTAATGCAAACATCGCGTGCCGATCTTTCCATAAATCAACTTACGTACTCTTGTAAATTGCTTTTGATTTTCGGTACACTTTGATACGCCGTGGAGATCAAAGTAGTTGATGTCGCACCGGGAAGAGAACTGCCATTCGCAGCCCATAAATATGTTATTTCCCTCGAGTAAGATCATTGCTTCTCTCTTTGCTCAAAAGCCTCTCTCGGGAACAGTATGGATTGCGAACTACTCATGATTCGTATCTCGTCTACCTCTTCCCGTTCGTTCACTTTTCCTGCGAACATACAGGGTGTCCCAATCATCACCGGTCAATTTGAATTTCGCGCTACTTTTAAAACGTCGAACCGATTAACCTAAAACTCGACACATGTCATCTATACAGATGGGAAATTAATTGTGGAAAAATACACAGGCTTATTACGAAAAATCGCGATCTTCAACGCTGAAGATTCGAGAACTTCGTAATCATTTTTCTCGGAATCATGTGGTCTGTAAAAAAAATTAAGATCGCTATTTGGAACATATCTTATTCCGTTATTAACTCCCAAGTTTGTACTTTCAAATAAAAGAACAAATATCAAGATTACTTGAACCGTTTGAGTTTTATTCGAAAAGTATATCGACCGATGACGATTGGGACACCCTATACTCGTACGCGCGCGCTAAAAGTGAGTCAGTTAGCTTGCAGTGGCAACTGCATTCTCCTGTGGTGTGCAGGCTAAGAAATCAATCGGTCGATTAATCCTGAAACTTATGGAGAATATTTGGCGCATCGTGGTGTATAATTCTAGCAGCAACAGGGACGAGAGTTTGCAGAGTTTCTGGTAAGAACTATCGTTTAAATTTTTCAAAGCCTGATTGCTTCTCTGATATTGAGTTTTGTGAAGTACATACTACATTATGTAAATTAATTTTAGAAGCATTAAGTATTTATCAATAAACTAATGGACCAATCGTCTGTTTCCTCTTAACCTTTTTACCACTAAATTAATCAATAATACCTAAAGTACTTAATATCACAATTTATTTTATAGTAATTATAAAGATAACCAATTACAAATTTTATCTACTTGGAAATTTATTCGAAAAGATTGACTTAACTTGTGGCTTCGTTATTTCTTCGAAATTGAAAATAAATTTTCGGAACAGGCGAACAAAAAATATTCAACGTTTTCAAGTCCAATCTACCGAAGTATAACGATTAGTTGAATGAAACGATGATTAATTGAATCGTCAATTTTAGCGAGCAATTTACGATTAATTTACTCGTCGATCGTCACAAGCAATTAACGATTACCTGTACTAATCGTAATTGGCAATCGTTACGAGTAATTAATGACTATTCACATTAATTGTAATTGTCAATCGTTACATTGATTAAAATTTGTCCAACACTGGCGAATACACTCATTTTGTTAAGATATTATTTCACCAGTTAAATTTTATTTCTCTACGTATGAAAAAGAATCTACAAATTGGGAAAAAGGCTTTCAAATGGGACCAAGTGCAAAATACAAGTAATGACTTGTACAAACGAATTCTAGTATATTTCTGAACGATGGTAAATTATTTTTATAAAGAACGGAATACTAAAATTAAATACTGAAATTTTATTTCAAATTTTTATAAAGAACGGAATACTAAAATTAAATACTGAAATTTTATTTCAAATTTTTATAAAGAACGGAATACTAAAATTAAATACTTAAATTTTATTTCAAATTTCTATATTTTAAAATCCGTCGATGTCCTGTCGAATGACTTGAAAACGGAACAATATTCTCCCCGCGTTATAATAAAATTTCTAATTATCGGTTACAATAAAATACAAGAAACTGCAGTCCTGTGTCCTTACGCCGAATTAAGAACAAGATGTTTAAATTTTACATCAGTTTCCTAAGTTTTAATACTCGTTGATATCTTGTCGAACGACTCTTGAAAACGGAGAACAACACTCTCCCCGCGTTGTTACACCAACCAAAGTTACACAAATATCCGATTGTTCGAGGATGGTGGTCTTTGTAAGAGAAACGAGCATGCCGTCCAATGTCGTGCACAAACGTCGAACGTGACTACACGATATAGAAAACTGGTCCTTTCCGTACTCCTTGTTTATCTTTTATCCCCCAGACCGTATGCTAGCTGGCTCATACGGTCAAATTCTCTTCCCATACCTTCTTTCAGACTTTCCATTTACCCTTAGATTTCCTCCATCGTCGAAACCTCCAGAACGAAACTGGACAATTCAGTCCACGTTCCGAGAAAGGGTGGAAAAAAAAGGGGGAGACAGGAGAAGGGATGGAAATAGGAAGGAAAGAGGAAGGAAAGAACGTAGAAAGGAAGGAAGGAAGGAAGGAAGGGAGGAAGGAAGGAAGGAAGGAAGGAAGGAAGGAAGGAAAGGGAAACTCGTGTCAGGAGAGTGGCAAACCGAGGTAGAAAAACGATGAAATAGAACCGCGACAAAATTCCGAGCAACCCTGGGAGGGAGAAGGGAGACAGAGGAACGTCGTATTGGTCAACAAGAAGACGAATGATGATTGCGACAAACATTCCGAAGCACAACAGCCAATCCTGGACGAGGTCCCGGCTTCTGTGTTGACCGTTCGGTTTCATTTCTTGGAAACGTAGCAGCGAAATTTCTTCAACCAGGAACCATGACGTTTAACACGCAAGAACAAACGCGACTCTGTCCACTTCTCAAATAATAAAAACAATCTGGCATAAAGAAGCTACGGGTGAAACTCAAACCTCGCTAAAACGCTAATTCTTCTCCCTCGATCTTGTTTTATCGATATTCCCTTTCATAACGAACTTTGCTGCCTGAGAGATAGAGCTGCAAAATTCGCGAAAACGTTAATTATTGTTTTACCAGCGGACAGACCGGAAGAGAAGATGACACCGTTTTAAAAAATACTACAAATTTGTTCCCTCAGATTGTGTCTCGTAAAAGGTGGACATCTTTCTTCGTTTGTTCCAGGTATTGTTTTATTCGTATTGTTCGATTTTTAAAAAACACGAAATAAAAAGTTTGCGAATGAATTTCTAATTATTGTTACTGAGGTGAAATTCAATAAGAGTGAGACAATATTTTGTCGATTCGAGATATAAGATACTTCTTATTTAAAAATAATTTTGACAATTAATAATTGTGCATTGGAACGTTTCAACTTGAAATTTCTGTGGAAATGAAAAGAAAATGTAAATATTTGGAAGAATTAGAGTTGATCAGTTTTACCACGTCTATTGAGAAATAATAGAAATAGTTGAAAAATAAATATAAATATGTAAAGAAAGCAGAGTCGAGAAAGTTTTGTACTGTAGAGAGTGTCTTGTAGCATGTGGCAGCCGCCTCCAAGGGGATAAATTTTGCACATGAAAAGAATAAAAAAGTTTGCACAAACATGTGTCCAAGTCATAACGAGTTTGTTTTTTAGTACGCTCTACCTGCTTAGTTTCGTAAGAAGTGTTCGAAACTACCTCCTTGCTCCGAAACATAAACCTATAGACGTTTCTCTCATTCCGTAGAACTACTTCCATCGATTGCCTTCTTCGTTTACCTACGTATCGCTCAGATTTCCTGGAAGCGTTGCTCAATTTTCTTACGAAGTATTTCAATACTGTCGATAGACATTCTGTACAACTACTTCAATCTATCGAAAGAATTATTGCAATACAAAACTTGGAATAAATCGTTCGAACAAGGTTCGAACAAGATCGAATAGAACATACGTTTATATCAACTTTTTTATTATTTTCATATGCAGAATCTATTACTGAGACGTATCCCCTACTATATATTACGAGACACTGTATTTATCAAGTTTCTTTAATACTTCCTTTCTGATATTTATTTACAATATAATTAATTATCTACAATAGTTATTTATTGTATTTGAGAGGATAAGGAAAACGTGAATGCAATATTCTCCCGTACCTTAAAATAGACAAATTATTTTAGAGGTTCCAGATCCCGCCTCTGTTCCCAGTTAGGAAATTATCAGTCAGCTTACGTTAGAACTTTATCGATGTAAATATAGGTTTATGTATAAATACGAAATTGTATTAATATATGTATTTTTCATTATTTTTATTTTATAATATACAATTGTAATTTATCACATAATCCTAGTTTCTATGGATCAAAATACAATGGTTAAAAGCTACGAAATAACTATTTAGTTTAACTATTTTTTTGTCAGTTCAACTATTTTTACGAACAAATCAGCAATCATCATTCATTTAGAAGATGAGTTGAGGTCGTCAGTGAGATCATTGGATTAGAAAATTTATTTAATTCTGAAAAGTGCAGTTGTGCAGTTCTTAATTTCTAATTTCATTCGCCAATATGGTTGGTAAATTGTGAGCAAAGATGGTGAGCGCGAGAGCGCCAATGAGAATTTCTTGAGCCGCTTCCTGAATTCTGCATGCAACCTGCATAACCTTACCGCATGAGGCATGCAGGTACGCAGTGCAAGGGCATTTCACGCGTCCTTAATTCGAGAAACCGACCCGCAATCTATGGTGCATCGCAAATCAAGCGAGCAAGTCTCAGCACACATTTACGCCTTGAGCTTTAGCTTTATTGTCTTCGAAATATCCTAACTTGAGATTCTTGGACAGCTGTGCAACATCATATCTTAGGGTCAGAACTACAGATCATACATATTACAACTGAGAGATTAATCACTAAAGTTAATAACTAAAAATAATATCCAAGGATATTTATGTACGAACAACTAACGTACACAAAAATTCAAACATTTATGTAATAAGTTGTTCGATAAGTTTTGTCGTTCGATAAGAAATGAAGCTATTAGGTTCGTCGTTTTATTTTTCTAAAGATGGTGCTACTGTTTGATGAACATGCGTGAAGTTTCATGTAGAATTGTCGACTCGTTCGTATATTTACAATTGTTCAAAGTCGAAGTGTCATAGTATTTCTTTACAATGGTTAAAACGACAAAACTTATCGAACAACCAGTATTACTCGTATTATTTGCCATAAGGACGTGAAAAGAAAACATTAAAAATCTCTCCTCTTTCCTCTCGGAAGTTCTGAAATAAGTGCTATGCAGTCAAACACGGTCCTTTTACCAAAATAATGTAATTTCAAATGAAACGTTTCTCGATAAACCTGTGATCAAGGTATCTCGATTGTCAAAAAATAACGATACTAAATCGTTCAATGTTGGTTCTAATACAACACATACGTCATGAATGTATCAGCAATAGGGGATACCCCCGGAGAAACCGTAAGCTTTGGCGACTGTATATTCGCATGTGCAAGGAGCGACACAAAACAGGGATTATGGCACTCCTGGGAGGAAGTTAATACATCTTACGCGACGAGAGGTTTGCCTATTTGTCACTGCCTCCTCCTATATCTCTGTTTTCCCTTGTTATTTATTTGTCTTCGTATCCCACAGCCGCGCATTACGGTCATTCCGGTTCCACATCCATATCCGGAAACCTTACGCACGTACTGCTGATTTCATAATTTCGGCATCCAGCCAAGAGACGAGCTACGTGACCGACTGAAGGAATGTGCTCAAGAAGTCGTAGATCGACCCAAATATCGTGACGAACGCCATGTCGGCCAAATGGATTTCGGATGTAAATTGGAGTCAGAATATATGGTCGCCAGTGTTCGTTCGAGCCGCGTGATAAATCGGCTTGAATGATTGCCTGCGTACATCGTCGTTTCCAAATCTGGTAAAATTCGTTAAATATTGAGCGACGATGTTACAGGATCGTGACCAAACTGCCAATGGTTAATTCCATCGATTCAAAATACTCCCTTACCAATTCTAACGTATTCGTGTAAGAGCTAGCTCGTTTTCCTCGCTATGGACATTAGCTTGTCAAATGGGTACCGATTGATACATCTTTTCAACATGGTTCGAACGATCGATGAATAATCGTGTTTCCCTTCCAGTTATCCGCGTATCGTAATCTCTATTTGGAGAAACGTGGGAACATTTTTACGGTCTCGCTACAGCCTTAAATGCTTTCTCGAACATTTTCATCGAGTGTTCTACTCTTTGTTAAAATCATGAAAAGGGTACCATCGGCTGCAACATCCTTATTTACTTTTACTTTACACACTACAGTATATTGTATTCATTTCTAACTAGGTTCTCTACCGAGAGAAAAGTGTTTCTTTCCAGGAATCGACCATTCTTAAACTAAAGCTTTAACTTTACACGCAATTTCCGATGAGGATGTCCCAATCGTCACCGGTCGATTTACTTTTTGAATAAAACTTAAACGGTTTAAATAATCTTGATATTTTCTTTTTATTTAAAAGTACAAACTTGGAAGATTCATTAAGACACGTTAAGGGTTTCGGAAGATTACTCATAGACTGATCCAGCTCTTAGTTTCACACTACAAACCTGTTCTTTTCAACCTATTAGTAGGTTATCTTACGTTTCATCTACATATTAGGTTGTTCAATAAGTGTTGTCGTTTTTTCCATTGCAAAAAGAATACTACGACACTTGAATTTTGAACAACTGTAAATATACGAATGAAACTTCACACATGTTCATCAAACAGTAGTACCATCTTTAGAAAGATAAAACGAGGAACCTAATAGCTCCATTTCTTGTCGAACGACAAAACTTATCGAGCAATCTATTAAAAGGGAAACATATTCGATGTATTGTAGTTAACTCTCGGAAGAAAAATGGGTGATGGATAATAATGATTAACGAGGTGATTACTGCGATCAAAATTAAGAGTCGCCGATAATAGGCCCATTGCAGATGAAACTTACGTCCTCCACGAATGTTCCCTTACTCTCTAACGACACTTAGAACACAAGCATGATTAATGACAGCAATATACCCGTTTGCTGTTTCCGGCTAGTATATGCGCAGTAAGCCTATCTAAAGATTCATGAAACCGGAAACTCGTGAAACTGAGAAGTGTCGACGGGCTGATAGGGCGAACGAAGGACACGTAATGCAATGGAAGACAGAGAGAAAGATGAAGTTGATATAGGAATGCGGACCAAAGGAGTTGGGTATCTCCATTGAACGGGAACATTATTCCAGGGACACCTTGTACAGAGAAAACGTTGGACTATTGTCATTGGAGTGTACCAAGCTGGGTATCTGTGAATCCAGAACCAGACAAGAGATGGCACGTGGGGAACAAAGATGAGAGGAGAATTTCTCTCTGTATACACTCGAAGAGGGAAATTGCCCGAGTGTATTTATGCCATTCTGCGTGTGTACGTGTGCATTTATGCTCGTATGTGTTTAGACGGTGGAGATGGCTCGGACGCATTCCGCCAGCCGCCGTTGTCTCTCGAGAATGCTAAATGGAATCTGAATTCTGTCGGTTAGGCTCGAGCCACGGGAAATACCGGTATCAATGCGAACTACTGCTGCTCGATTCTACGTCCGACAGGATGCGTTCAACTGTCACCATCGTTTAACGCGTCTATTGTTTGATCTATATCTCCTCAGTCAGTACTAGACCGCGGATGTTTATGCGTGTCACGTCTGCAAAGAACATGTGATGGATATGGAGAAAAAATAAGGAATGTCAGAAAACAGCTTTGTTGAGAAGTATGACATCGATAAATACGCGATGCAAAGAACACGTGATGCAAAGAACACGTGACGCAAAGAATATGTGATGGATATGGAGAAAAAATAAGGAATGTCAGAAAACAACTTTATTGAGAAGTATGACACCCATAAATACGCGGTGCAAAGAACACGTGATGTAAAGAACACGTGGTGCAAAGAACAGGTGATGCAAAGAATATGTGATGCAATGGAGAAAAAATAAGGAATGTACAGCTTTATTGAGAAATGTGACACACAAAAACATGTGATGCAAAGAACATGTGATGGATATGGAGAGAAAATAAGGAATGTCAGGGAACAGCCTTATTGAGAAATTTAATATTTAATACTTTAGTCGACTAAGATGGAAACACGGTTATATTTCTGCTGCTAATTAGGTTGTAACATTTTCTCCTTGCCAATTTGTATTAATATCATTGGAATTTTGGGTTATGGATGCGATTAAATAATAGCTCGGTATTTCTAATTTATCAACGAATCAAACGTTACTAATATTCAGACTAACTGCGAATCGCTGTTCGTCATGGTAGCAAACAAACTGTTATTTGTTTAATAAAGAATAGAATCTTTTGGAAGATTCTGGAAAGACATTCTATATATACACATACATACATTCAAATATACATATACATACATACACATCCATGCATACGGCAACTATAGATGATTTTTGTTGTATCGTCTTTAGATGGTATTGGAAATTCAACAAATATCTTGGACATGTAGGTAAAATGCTTGTACAAGTATTTTAGTTATAAATGCAACAGTTTTTGGTAATCGTGTTCCAAAGTCAAAGTGTTACTACTGACTCAACTTTCCTCTAATACCATACTATGCATAAAATGATCACTCAAAGTCTTCTTCCAGATTAATATATAAATACTAGATGCTATTTTCCGAATCGAACCGTTCCACAAAGGTACCGTACCTGATCGGATAATATAAATCGACCTTTAATCGAAACTACCTATTCCAGGAGATGCACCAAGGTATTTCTTTCTATAACCACCTAGCTAAACAAGCTATTGCCAAGAATTCCATTTCTCGAAGAGAATATTCTTCAAACTCAATCCTTCCATCCTTTACTCCTTCTGCCCTTTCTTCACCGTACCGATGACTACTCTACGATATTTTTCCTTTCATTTGCCTATTCTAATCTTATCTGTCCCACCTCCTCGTCCCACCTTTCTGTCAGAGAGAGGTACCCCTGTACCTATTTCCTACATTTCTCCTCTTTCCTGTATCCCTCATTGTTTCTCCTATTTTCAACTGATATCCTCCCGCTACGTTTTTCACAGATCTGCTGCGTGCTTGTCTCCTCTCCTTTTGTTTCTTTTCCACGTTTTTTTTTTCTTTTTTTTTTTGATATCTTCATTCCAGTTTCACTTAGTCTTCCTTTCTTTCTTCTGCTCAACCCCCCGCGAGATTCACGTTACGGAACGGCTCTTAAGCTCCGTAGCTGTCAGCAATCTAAAATAAAGATACAAAAGTCTGCGCGAAGTAAAAACAGAAGGACGCTCGATAAGAGGTGCTCTACACCTCTACCGTATCCTCCCTAACACTCATTTACCCGTCGGCTCCTTATTCTATCGTGTCTCGGTAGGGGAAACAGAGACAAAGGAAAATACAGGAATTATTCCTCTTAGATATTTAACTCGTCAGTACCTCGTCGCGTTATTTAAAAT
Organism: Ptiloglossa arizonensis; assembly: GCF_051014685.1. Taxonomy (NCBI): domain Eukaryota; kingdom Metazoa; phylum Arthropoda; class Insecta; order Hymenoptera; family Colletidae; genus Ptiloglossa; species Ptiloglossa arizonensis. The sequence goes on from NC_135049.1 coordinate 5,055,563, forward strand.
TTCACCGAGTATTCCGCCGTTAATTACGTTATAAAACGTCTTTACCAGAAAGTAGAATATCACGCATCGTTATAACGTTTTTGTTCAACGTACAGAAAAACAACAAAGAAAGCGGGACAAGAATTAATTTCACTTGTTTATTTAGTTAAAAGCTTCTATCCACGATTGGAGGACTCCTCGATGACAAAATATTACATTTGCGATACGTTCGTCACGTTATTGTTTATCTTCGATAAGAAAATATACAGGGGATACTAATTTCTTTATCATTATTTAATAAAAAGAAGAAACATGTTTTATATCGAAAAGAGAAATCTGTTTTTCTTTTTTTTAGTATTTCGTATTGATTGATTCCAACTGGAATTTCTTTTATGAAAACGAAAGGATTCGGTTTGGAACAATGAAACATTGAAAGATTCTTCGAAATTTATTTACTTTATCTACTGAAGCAATTTGAACGGTATTTTCAGCACTACCGAAAGCTCACATTCCTTAAAATCTAGCGCACACGCGTGACTTTGATGAGAAAATCATTTAAAACGCGGTAAAATTCTAGCAAGAGAATTTCATCGAGTAAACTATACACGTAGCCGTGAACACACCTTTTTTCTTTGGTGTCCCGTTGCTACAACAATTTATCTTTCTTTTGGCTCTGCACGAGACCGCCCTCGATATCTAGACTTTAGGTTGTCATGCTATGCGCGCGGAAGCACTATTACATCATAAAACGTGAGGCGATCCCTTGGAAAAATATGGTGCATTGCAACGAATTTATACTTCCTTCAACTTAGTACCACGGTTATGAGATTTTAATTACTATCGCTTCCGTCAACGGTGTTTCCAAGCAAAAATAAATTTCGAAGCCAGACGTAAACAAGTACGTAATTCTAAAGGAAACTAAAATATTTCGTATTTATTCGACACATTGTTTTCCATGATGACGTTCAACGAATTTCCAACAAGAGTTTTCGCACATGCGCGAGATAACTTTGTATTTATTTTATTTTTCCAACCAAATAAACATATTCGGTTCTCCGATGCATATTGAATTTTATTCTTCCTTCGAACACCGGTGTATTGCAAGAAATAACCACGATGCAAAAATTGAAATGTTTAAAAAATTTTGAAATATTTAAAATCAAGTCTTAAAATTTTTATTCTGTAATTCGAAAAAATAACGAGGTTATAGAATATCTCCTATAGCGCGTCAGATTGCTCCATTGCACTATCAAGTTTAAATCCATTTATAAATATAAAAGATTTATTAATTATAAAAACCTAAAACCTATTAACTTTAAATTTTCTCAGTATATTCTCAGATATACTCTTCATTGGGATTTTATATTAAGAAATTAATGAAATTTTATGTCGAGGATGGTAAATAAACTTCAGATAAAATTAATATCTTTTAATCGTTCGTTTCTCATCGCACTGTCCGAAGAATGAATTTTCAATGCGTTAATAAATTTAAATAAACAAACAATTCCAGAGCCCAAAGATAAACTGCGAAAATGATTTCACTTCACGACTCGATTCCCTTAATGTTCAATAATTTATATATGCGTGAATGAACAAGTAACGCGAGTTGGCGTAGCTATTGTGCGACGCTTGTACGGAATAATAATAAATCAGAACGGAGTGGGTCACTGGAAAGAAAACACATGTGATTTTATTTTATTCCACTTTTGTTTCTAAATAAACAGTAAACATTTCACTGCGAAAAACCGTGTACCATGTTGAATGGAACAAAGTATGGACTTGAAATATTCCGGGTAACATTGTAAACATTTTTGTACACGTGCAGCTAGTCACATGTAAACATGTGAAATCTACTCAAAGAAATTAAAATTAAAAATAACAGCATTGTAGACAGTGGGAAAATTATTCGTTACAGCCGAGGGTATGCAGATTTTTATTCACCCATTGATGATTATTGTAATAATTCGTTAAAAAATCTTGTGTAAATTTTACTTTTTTCCACGATAAGCATCGACGCCTGAAAATTTGGGACAATGCACCCTTGCAAGTACCACTGAGGAAAAATTAATCGCGAGGGATAATCCGCTAGCGAGAGGACCTGCACTCGTTGCACCTGATAGTGAACAAAAGGTTTTCTCGCAGCATCCTCCGCACAGTGGAGTATAAAACATCTTGTATGCCTACTGCAATCCATCTCATGCTGAGTCTTGGATTTTCTTCGACTTTAATCACGTGCTTCGATTGCAAGTGCTCGAATCCGTCTGTTTCGAACTCGATTAATTCCATTGGACGAGAGAGATACAGTTTTTCTATATCGACGATGAACCGAAGTAAATATATTTTTTAGCAAGGACATTGTTAAGAAAGGTTTCTCTATAGAACCGCTGAGCTGTCTTATAAATGTCCCATCGTTTTATCCAGCTATTATTAGTATTTCGTTTCATTTCGCAGATGCAGCTTACGTTGAATAAAATTACTCCTTTCTGTTAAGTTGAAAAGAAAATTTCACGTGCAACTTGAACGAATTGTACGGAACAAACTTTACTAAAAGTACTTTATACTTTCTCAAATGTTCTCGATTAATGTCGTTCAAGGGGCAATGTATTTTCCGAGAATGGGTAAAATTGAGTTATCAACTTGGAAAGAAACAACATTAGGACAGACACTCGTTCTAACATACTTTTCCTTGTACACTAACGTTCAGGATCGAATTTAGCGACTAAATAAATAGAACTATTATTCTTCGACAAATAAAACAATTAGATATCTGCACGGGAATAATTTTTTGAATAAAGAAGGTTGGGTTTACTGAACAAGCCCTACTAATGAGTTCGCCAGCAACTTAAGGTAAAACAAAACTTTCTCGGGAATAAGTAAAATGTTTCCAACAATTATAAAGTTAAAATTTTCATCTTCGTAAGGTTAAAATTCTTAAATAAGGTTCAAAATAGTGAATTGTGAAGTGGAATTAAAATTTTCGAACTCGAAATACAATCGACCTGATTGAAAACTGTACTACTAACTCCATTAAATAGCGATTAATTTAAACTATTTTTCACGATATTGTTAATGAGCGATTCTACATACAGGAATCATTACTACTACCTAATTTTGTACGAGACAGAATTATTGGATTATCTTATTAAAAAGTAGAATAACAAGCTATGAAAGAACTATCTAGTTTTTGGAAATATGAATGATTACCAACACTTTGAAAATTTTAATTCGTAACTTTATTTGTGGCGGATTATTAATTAGTTCGATCGTGTCGACTATGCTTAAAGTTGAAAGGATTAAAAATTTTTAAAAACTATACAAGCGACAAAAACTGAAAGTATAATGTAATCGTACCAAGTCGACGATTATTAATTTTTCTAAATTTATCGAATAATATGATGCAATCTGTTCACATTTTTATTTAAGCATACTTTTTATACAGGTCAATTTTTGTTCTAAATTCATGTAAACGCATTTACCATACTCTTACTGGATTTGAAATTTGTAATAAATTCCGTATGCTAACTAAAGTTAATAAATTTTTATACGTTTCAAGATAGAAGATAGAAAATGTTGCAACATAAGGACAGAATTCTCCCTTCGTTGTAAACCTAGCGAGAATTATGAGTAGAAAATGTCAGACGGAAAAGCGGGCTGAAGGGCTAAGACTAGGGACAAGGACTATGCCAGACACGATGACTTTGAATAATACATCCAGTTTCTCCTGCCCTTGTCGACGTATATATGTATGTACATCCATTTCCAAGCTTTCGTATATATCAACTCGAGTTATTGTGTTAGTGACAGAGTGACTTTCAATATTGTAACGTTTTAATTAAAATGTTATAAAGTAATTTTAGGTTCTTTTAATACAAATTGAAGTTTATTCCTAGATAATTTCTTTAAAACATTATTGACAATCCAACTGTTGAAAAAATTAAATGTTACACTCGCTTCAAAATTACTTTAATGTAATAATTCTAGGAAATGTATGTTGTTAATATTTTCGTAAATTTAAACATGTAATAAAATTCATTTTATTCGAACGTTTATTCTAATTGAAACTACCACTAACGAATTATCTAAGAAGAAATGCATAGAACGAATTGAATACTATCATTTTAAAGGACTTCTGAACCATGCCATCCACTTTTTATTCCCTTTCAATTAATTTTTATTTATTATCAATGCTATGAATATGATGAATAAATACAAGTAAGTGTGATAAGTAAGTATGATGAGTAAATATGAGTAAATATAAATAAGTATGATGAGTGGAAAATCTCTTTTATACGATAGTCATTCAACATAACTCCAATTCGTTTTCTTTTTGTTAGGAGAGTGTACCACATTAATATACATTAGAAGACTCAGTTTCTGTTGATGAATATTCTGAGACGGTTGGACTCTGTTTGCTTGGTCTTTAATGTCATCCGTAATAAAATATTTTGACTGGTTTACAGATAGGTTAAATGTAGAAACAGCATTTGGCTTCCACGTAGTTTCTTTACGTATCATTTCCTTGTATGTCATATTTCACAGTAAAATAGAGACGTTAAATAAATACAGCAAATAAATAAAATAATGAGAGAAATAATATTGTCCTTAACTAGTTACGAGGTTCACCCGGTACATATTCACCACGCCTACAGTCAAGTCGAAACTCTTTCGGACCTTTGTGAATTTGCGAGTGGAGTGCCGGTTAGTTTTCAAAAGACCACCTTTGCCAAGGGAAAGAGCTAGCAGCTTGTTTCCCCGAATTTATTAAAACTCATCGCTTAAAACCAGACTATGCAAAGAGTGGTGGCGAAGGTCGGACTATAATTTTATAACTACAAATTGGAATTATGTTGCAAACGTGTTTCAAACAAAGTCACCAACAAAACGAATTATTAGATGATCCACTTTCTGTTAGCCTTCTGTGAGGCATTAAAGGATTCAATCCGTGATTTTATTCTAGCAATTGTTTTTCAAACATTTCGTATCAAATATATGTGGATTTGGTAGGTTTTATTATAACATTATTATATTTATGAATAATTGTGACTTACTTCAATTCGTAACCAACTTAGGTGTTCGTTTAACGAACACAAATTATGATGGACTCGTAATTGTTCACCTCGGGATTAAATTAGATATAAATGTGTCACGAATAGAAAAATAAATTATGAAGGCGATATGCCTAAAAAATGTACTTATATAAAAGTATTTGTATATAATTTTATATAATATCGATCTAATTAAAATATCGTTATATTGTAGCATATTTACCACTACTTGTATATAACCAAATTGCATTCATTCCTTTACATATGTATGTATATTCATGGTAATAACTCTTCTTATAGACATCGAACTTTTTTAACATGTTGATTGTCGCGTCATAGGTACAGTACGCGCACGAGGAGATTGCATCTAGAATTATGGCGCGTCCTATTTGTTCAGGGGTCGCCTCCCCAAAATTGTACGAGGCAGATATACACACATCCTTTTCGCGCCTGACATAACTCCTGAACGAATAGACACAATTTCAGATGCAATTTTCTTATACGTATACCATAGTTATACTTAAGCAAATATACCATTTCTAGTGAAATTTTTTGTCAGAAAACTATTCAATATATGTAGGTTTAATATACACTGTAAAAGTGTGTTAGTCCAAACGCCTATAATACTGTAAATTTTTTGAATTTTCCCCATAACTTTTTTATAACTTGAAACTTTAAAAAAGTATACAAAGAAAAAAATCAGTATTTTTACCTCTACACCTAACCTAGACACTTTAAAGCATGAATGTCAAACACATGTAACATCCGTATGTTAAGAAATCGAGTGGAAGTTTGAAAGTGTAGCAATCAATTCTTGTCAATTGGTCGAGATGAAGGTATTGAGTTGAAAGTATAAACTATGAAAAAAGGGAAAGCAGTGTTCAGTGAATACTTTATGAAATCAGCTTAGCAGTCAATATGTTAACCTCGGCTATGCCCAAAGCTCCCATGTACCTACATCCGGTCACATGGTTTCTTACCCCTAAGGAATAACCGATTCCGCTAAGCATATATCCGCTACCCCTTCTTCTTCTCGACGCACGTATTGGTCTCGCGCGCCAAGACGGTTAATAGCTGCGCGACATAGATGCGCAGAAACAATATGCGGCAGACCGCATGACGAAGCGACTCTAATCTTCCGAAACATCTATCTAATTCAGAAGTGGAGAACTTTTGACATTGGAAGCCTTCGTGTCACTTCACAAATCCTCATAAGACAGCGCATTTCATGTACAATTAATTTTAAACAAATATTGCATTGCTTATCACAATCAAAAACTCAATTAATCAAATAAGAACCTTTAACAAACATAGTTTACTTCCTCGAAAACCTAGTGACGTCTGTCTTAAATACAGACAACGATCTTTTCATGTGGATTTTTGATTTTCTTGTTAATTTTTTCTCCTGTGTACGCTACGTTATTTCCCACCAAAAGCTCTATAGAGTTTGTTTAAAAGACCTCCTTTTATAAAATCCAATACTTTTAAACTGGTAGCATCAGAAGGTTAAAACTTTAAAGACTAGTTTCACTCCTTAAACTTGAGTTACCGCAGCCTAAAAAAATAAATATGCCTTAGTTTTTACCACTTTACAAACCTGCAAAGTTTCTTCATTATCATTCTTTGTCAATGAAACAGTAATAATTCTTAAATTAACGCTACAGAATTCAATAACCGACATCTAATATTTCCTATCAATCTACACATTCAAATGAATGTACAGACAGAAAGTTCGTGATGTTACAAAAATGAGAACAAATACAGCCAACATAAATGTTTATGTTACAACATCACCAATTGCATCAATTGAAGAAAACATAATACAAATATGTTTTATTCACATTAAATTTCTTTGCTTTCGAAAACAGTAGACTGTAGAAATGTAATAAATTTTTTAAACATAGTGTTCAAGAAGTGGTGACACAACATACGATTCGATGTCCAATGTGCTTGTGATCTGTAGGTTAGCTACACGGAAACCTTGCAGGAAACCTAAATCTAAGGGTTACACATCGGTTAGGGCTACTGACCGGGCATGCCACGTCGTGGGTTTATGATACATCAATCGTTGTTGGGGACAAAGGCACAAAGCGAAGAAAATGCATACGGTGTACAGAAATTGTACTCTTTCGTTAATAAACCAACTTCTAAGAACTTGACTTTTTTTAAAACTACCAAAAGTTCTAAATTCGGAAAAAAAAAGTTGTCCAACTTTTTCTTCCATATACTTCTTACAAGTAACGGTATACCAGGTGTCCGTATCATAAACCCAAGATTTCCGTTTCAGCGTCAACTGATCCATAAAATTGTACACTACCCCGAGCAATTTGCAGTTTCGAATTCCTAAAAAGATCGATTCCTTATTTCATAAAGAAGTCGGCGATTCTTCGTTCCGTTCTTTGTATCATTTATAATTTTTAAAAAGTTAAACGTGCACGTCCCGCAATATAGTTATTATGAATAAGGGTGAGTTCGAGCTTTGAAACTGGAACGCGATACGAGTCTGTGAGCTTTACGTGTGTCGTGAGGAGAATTTAAATTGAATATTATCTGTAGATAGTTACTACAAAGAATCCCTTTAACGGTAAAATCAGTTTTATCCCACGAATATACAGGTTTATGCTTATTGTAGCCATATTAACGAATAAATCCTTCAGAGATGTCTTCAGGAAATAATTCGTTGATTGAAAGGGATTTTATTCAAAATTGACAAATCCTCCTCATCAACCCCCTCCACCATCCTCACTTCATGGATTTGCTTCACATTTTGCACATTCATGGACTCATGTGATCGATATCTATTTCCGATGTCAATCTTCCCCTAAGTCCATAGAAAGCGTAGCGAGGACGAAAGGGGGGGGGGGGGGCATGAAAACGTTATTCGCCGAAAATAGATAAAAATTAATAACTCTTGCAAATATTTTAATAAGACTTGCACCAAAAAATGCAAACAAATCACTACTTTCAGATAAATAGTTTTTACGAGTTTCTGTTATTTAAAAAGACTCAATTATACCTTGTTTGATGCTCTTTCAGATGACTCAAGTGAGATGTGGAAATTTTTCGTATACGTATTACAGCATTTAGTTTAGTCTGTGTATTACTCTCGCAGTAACTATGTTAACGCAAATTCATGCCTCAAAATGAAAATAATATTATAAACAGTCTTAGCACGGTGCTAGTGAACTTTATTAAACAGAAAATATTATAAATAAAGCATATATGAAAATATAAAAATATTTTCAAGTTTTTACCATACCAGATAATGTTGGATGAATCGACATCCCCCTCATCTGAATTGTCTTCGATAATATTTATCCGTGCTATAAATAATTGGTTATTTAAAAATGGTTATTTAAAAATTCTGCAGATATACTTAATAGCACGTAATAGTCATTAACATAGAAACCAACAATTCTCGCATCATTACGAATACCTTCTACGACCTCATCGGTTCTTAATGCATAATCTGCTTTCGTTTGTTTGCTTTGTATTTAACTGTTTTGTTCTTTCTTCTTAATCATAACATCAACACATACTTTACAAGCGTAAAGTTTGGCATGCAATTCAAAAACATCAAAAAACGAAATGCATATATATATTTGTCAAATATATTGTTTAAAACTTCATAAACATAAATAAGCAGAACGAATATAAAGGTAGCAAATATCAATGCACACAAATACCTACACGACCGTTACTCTTATTTCGCGGCATACATTCGCGTCAAATTTGGTTACCCGAGCATGATGTACGATTTGAATTAAACGCTATAACTTGTAAACGAAATATTTCATTGACATCTGATTTACGTAAGTTACTTGAGAAAGAATTAAATATGGAGTAGATGGGATACTTTCCTGTGAAAAGTAGGAGGGAGTCTTTTTATAATTATTATGGAAAATATACTCTAGAAACTATGTATTATCTGAAAGCAGTGACTTTTCGCCATTTTGTAACGCAAGTTTTATTCAAATATGTTCAATCGTTTAAAAATTGTTGAAAGCAATGAATTTTCTCCATTTTTAATGCAAGTCTGATTAAAATATTTTTAATAGGAATAAGTTCATCCATGTTTGTCCCGGTCCTTATAGACTTAGGGATGATAAGACAAATGGATGACAGTCAAAGGATTCACAAGGAGTTTGTGACCGCGTAATTTTAATTTTCATATCGCCTGCTATGCTGATTTCATTTATGTAAACCTCACTTTTCAAGTAACTTCGTGAAAAGAAATCACAATGTATTAGATATGATAATCTCGATGAAACTGAAATATTACTACCTCATCCGTTTACTGACCAGTTCACGTAGTGTTTAGTATTACTCGAACTGTACGCTTATAGTAGGCAGTTACACCGTTAAGATGGTAATAAAGCAAGCTCTTGTAGCAAGATCAACTATCTCTAAAAGTACCGAGAGTTCGTTTCTAAGGAAAGCTTTGTATCGAGCTTCAATAAAGGTACAATTAAAAGTAGCCTTACCAAGTAACCCCGTTAACAATACCACACGAAAAGTTTAACGACCATTGATATTGGTGTGATATTGGCCAATGACAATCGAATCAATGATTTATGCCTCCTCTGTTATTAAATTTAGCCTTATCTGAAAATAAAACAAATTTCCCAGAAATTAAGGTAAAGAAATACGTAAGAGATGAAATGCAGCTAGAAATACTGTTGCCAAAACCTGACTACATTTTTAAAGATTCAAAGCTAGTAAAAAGAAATAGAACAAAACAGCAGATAAGAGATAGATTAAGGTGAAGAAAGGAAGAATGCAACAATGAAAAGGTGGTGGCACTAAGAAGAGTGTAACAAGATACCTAAAGTCATTAGCAGTATGTTTAAATAGGGTATAACTTGGAGGATTGCGTATACCAACACGAAGGGAAGTTCAGTATATAGATTTCGAACATGTAGAAGAAAGATACACGAAACTTGGACGTACGGAGGATTGGGATATCTATCTCTATAGTGGTGGGTAACAAATGGAATGGGCATTAACAGAATGGGGCAAAAGGCTAGGGCGAGGTGCGAATGATTACAGAGCTATGGCGGTAAACGGATAAAGATCGTTTCAAAGACAAAAACGCGAATGAAAGTGATGTCTGATACGAGTAACTGTTGTCGCGTAAGTATCCTTCGTTTCGATGTAGAACGATTTGTCGTTGTGTGTTCCTTAAATCATTTGCGATGAATACATAAAAATATGTGTACGGATGAACGTCGTGCAAATTTGATTCGACCGTCAGCGGCAAGAAATTCCAAGATTACGTAGCATCTCTCGGGCGGGAAGTAAATTTTCAGGCCGAAACATCGTTGACGTTTACGGCACTGCCTTCGCGATGGAAAGAAGCAAAGAATGTAGTCGTTTTAACCCCTCTGGGGACAAGAGTCCCGCTACCCGGCAAAACTTTATGAAGATGCAATGGCAGCTTGGTATCTTAAAGCAAGAAAAAATGGAACTCTGGAAAAGAGGATCAACGGGTAACAGAGAAGGAGAGGCATAAAAATGAAAACAGGATAGAGCGCCCCGTATGAGAGGGGTATATGGGGATAGAGGGTGTAGGTGGATCTGTAAAAAGGATAGGGCCAAAGTGCAAGAAAAAACAAAACAAAAATACAAAGAAACGAGACAAGGGTGGCTTATGTCTGCACAAGCCTTCAGGCGTACAACGAAAACGGACTTAGGGAGTTGCGGATATACTGAGAAGAGTATGTCGCGTTACCTCGAGGCCAATCTTGATAAATATTTACGACTTTAGTGCATATCGCACTAGCAGAGACCATCCTTGACGTTACCGTCAACGTTCCCGTATTTTTCTTGCAGCTCTTCACTTCTACCTAATCTACTTCCAAGGACAGTGGAACACCCCAACTTCGTTGCCTTTTCATCCTTCTTTCTACCTATCATAAGTTTTACTTACCGATTCATCTCATATTTAGATGCTGTTTTCTGTTTTCTATTATCTTTAAGCTTTATGGGCTGCATATGTAATAGACAGGATTTCACGAACTCACCGTGGATATTATTGTAATAATAATAGGAATATGGTGTTCTATATTACAAATACAAACCAGAGAGAGAGTATTGTTAGATTGCTCTTACACCCTCCGCTGGGGAGAAACGAATTAGTAGGATAAAACAATAGTGCATTACAGTCCGGGCAAATTATTAAATGAGAAAATAATATTTATAGATTTTTTATTTTAACTTTATAGATTCTGATATTACAAGCCTTATCTTAGATAATTTTCATATTATATTTGTTTTCTAAATCAATTTTCAGTCCATAATATTAAACATTTAAGATCAGAAAGTAACGGCTTCAATTGGTAAAATAATTTGTTTTTAATTGAAAGTTTATTCTGAATCGCTGTTTCAACTACTATTACTACAACCACCACCACCACCAACCGAATAATGTTGGGTTCCTTTAAAAAAGGTCGAACCGTTCGAATAAATCGAACAACTTGAGGGAAATCAAACGATTCGAATTGAGCCAAGTGACTCGAAAGAAGACGTGCAGTGTAAATTCCAAACGTTCTTTCAAACCGTTCAAAGAACCCTCTATAACTGAGTGAAAGTCGTTCCTGGAGCTGAAGAAAATAGACCAATAGCTGCAAACCATTTAACTGATCATATAGGCATTAATGTAAACATTGGTATCTCATCTCTTTGGATAGATTTATATCGGGGGTAAACTTTGTAGGCATTAAGAGGTTGATGCAATACTTTTCAGTACACTAACAATTTGAACAATCTGTCTCGTCTTTTCACAAACAATAATACAAAACATACTTATCCATGCACATTCAAAACAAATATTTTTTTTTGAATAGTCAAAACGTGATTAGGGGATATAAACTGTATTATTTAAAAATTTGTCTTTATTACAGTGCTAATCGTTATCGTGGATTGTAAAATAAAAAGGAGTAAGTTTGATACAAAGTAATTTCTTCTATCATAAAAGAAGTTAATTACAAGAAATACATTGAAAAACCACTTTAAGTAGTCGTAAACACGTAGCTAGGTTTAGCTGAGAAAGTAAGAGTAGCCATTTAACATTGACAGTACCTAAAAAATTGCTCACCAATAATTCTTGCTTTCAAGTGATAATTTTTATCCTGGATTTAAGCAAGGAATCATGCCCACCTCTGTTTGTGTTTCTTCAGCACGAACGACCAATTAACTCGCTCGGCAGGCAGCTGTGTAAACAAACGACGACTGACCATCGAGAGCGATCCTTCTCGAGCGTTAGATCAAATTTCATTCACTAATAGAAACAAAACTTTTTATATTCGTCATTACACCTTCCCGAAAATGTTATTAACGAATTGGCGAGATTTTGGCGAGAAAAATAAGACTAAACACGACTTAAGTTAGGCTATTTTTTATTATACACTATTTGAATAGTTTTCGTAAAACTTACAATTTTATATAATTAAAACTAGTCGTAATAAAATCGTGTTTGGACACAGTTTCAGAAGGAAAGCTTTACCAGTCAATGATAATACTCTTATAAATATATAATGAAACATATAAATACGTGTGTGTATATAATACGTTACGTTTGCTTTAATCCAAGATAAAAACGGTTGATTTGCTGAGTAGAAACGATACTTACTAGAATGCTTTTGTAATAAGTGGTATACTTCATTCAGTTGCGACAGTTAGTGAGGATAGTAGGTGAACCAAGAATTGACCAATGTTATCTATCACCGATTCAGTTAAGTGGTGGTGGATAACGATGCACCTGCTAACGAGGCATGAACCACGACAATTATCGAGGTAATTCTATAATATTGGATCAGTAAAAGTATCGTATTACACATTATCTTTTCAATTCATCCTACAAAACACGTTTAACCTAGAAGCAGGTTTCCAATACTTGGAGCAACGTGAAACACTATATTGTACGCATCAAGATTGTTAATTTCACTTGAAGCTTCTACCAGGTTATAGTATTAGCAACATAATAGACGCGTCTAGTATGTTTCGCTTTAAATTTTATAAGGTCTGCAGTTGATGACGTATTTTCAATTGCACACAATTGAAATATCATTCACCTTAATGTTCAATGTGTATGCGGGGCCATTGAATTAGTAATATGCCGGAAGGCTCTTAGGAAACACTTTAGCCCGGTGGAAATTTCATTCGCGCAAGGAGCCGCAGAGTACATCGAATATTTCATAAACGGAGCGGCGCACCCTGAATTCCAAAGTTCCACGAGCGTCGTCTCTTCTACTTTATCTGCTCGTATTCTTCTCGACTCTTTTGTTTTGTTCTTCTTCTCGCTTTCTTCTATTTCTGTTCCTTAGTATTCCTTCGTGATTACACTTCTTTAGAAGACTTCCCCAGCACCTTAACATGTTTTTGCAAATATATCAGGATGACTTCCATTGTAGCTGTATGGTAGATGAAATATATTATAGTTTCTTGAATAATTATTCTCATCGATCATGTTGATTTATTTAATTTCTTATCCTGGTCAATATTGTACTCAAACGAGAAAAGAATCATAATACTCCGTTAAACAGAATACCTTAACAATTTCCATCCGTGATTCAAAATCGAGTTTCTCCATTTTTTATTATCCTCTGATAAATTCGATCGAAGATTTATTTTGACTGTTTCTCGTATCTCACTACATTAATTTATACGGTAGATATACCTTTTTTTTTTATCGAAAATGCATTACTTGAAATTTCATTTTTATCATGAATGTGTAATTGGGAAAATTATTATCAATGTACATTTCTATGCGTCAAAATGTTTACAATTTATTATCTACATTTATTATATGCGTAGTGTTTAAAAATAAAGAGAAATATTCATCGTCAACGAATATGTTTCCACAACAGTTTCAACTGATAATTATAAATAATTCTGTATTTTGCAAATTTCGGAGAAAAGCACAGTTTTAAAAATCCGATAAATACATAGAGCGATAAAATAAAATGATAGGAGGTAAGTACAAACGGAAGAAAATGTGATGAAAAATAATCAAATGGAGAATGAAGTTGAAGTGTGAAAGGTGGGAATGCAAAAAAAACCAAACCTTGTCTTCTTAAAGATACCTATTCCGATTTTATCGGAATCAGTAATCACACACCTAGTTTGTCTTAATTCTACAGATCCAATTAGGGCACTGATAGACTGGATTGCAACTCCAACTCGAACTGAACTAAGGGGTGTCCCAATCATCACCGGTCGATTTACTTTTTCTATAAAATTCAAACGGTTTAAGTAATCTTGATATTTTTTTTATTTATTTAAAAGTAAAAACTTGGGAGTTAATAATGAAACAAGATATCTTCTAAATCGCCAAATCTTTTCAATTAATTTCCCATCTGTCTAGATGACATATGTCAAGTTTCAGGTTAATCGGTTCGACGTTTTAAAAATAGCGCGAAATTTAAATCGACCGGTGATGATTAGGACACTCTGTATGTACTGTCATTCCTGGACTATGGCTTGTTTTTGAGTGAATCGCAAGGGCAAGGTTCGTCTAGCGTCATCTGGTGATAGATAATCTTCAAACGATGAGTCTCATGCTTGACACTGACAACGTCAAAATGTCACAATATAATGACATGGACCAGGTTTTTAAAACCTTAAACTTCTCAGTTCACTTTGAATGTCGCTAGATTATTACAATTTGATAGTTGCACGTTTTCAGTATGTCCATAGACATACTTGCTCTTAAATTTTGAAATTGAAGGGTCGATCTTACGGTTTGTTTTGATTGTGCCACGAAGGGCGTCGTAAGACCTGAGGGCCTATACACTTCAGTCGTGTTTAATTCTCCCTAACAACCAGCGCACTCGACGATCGCTCTCGCGATTTTTAATGACGACCTCAAAGACTTTCGCCCTAACAACTTCGTGTATTATAAATTATCGCCCTTAGCAATGGAAATCACCCATTCTTTCCTACGAATCAGTTAGTTGTGCATAAATTCGTGTCGGCTGTGTAAAAGTGTCATTTGTAAATAAAATATAAAAAGTGGCTGTGACAAATCAAACCGATTTAATAAACTGTGTTAATCGTGTTAGAACACTCCAAGAAATTTATTTCTAAAAAGCATCGTGGACCATATTAAATTCAAGTTTGTCCAATTTTTCGTATAATTTTAACTTCATTTTGTAGTCTATCAAAAGGAACTAGAGATAATTAAAATAGTTAGATCTCTAGCAAATATCACTACATAGAACAAATAGCACGCAATAGAAAGCTTTAAAATTAAAATTCTAAACAACATCCGGGAAAAATATATCAACATTAACATTGTATTATTATTAGAGCACAATGTGATCGCTCTGACAGGTCAGTAATCATTATTGTTTTAAATACATTTAGTAGTATGACGCGGATCGACTATCGATGATTTTATTTGAATATAGTTTATAATAGAACAATATCGGTCACATTTTTTATCGCAAATGTTCCTATCTCTAGTTCTGTGCTGCTATGTCAATACACTATCCAAGTGCATGCACACACAGACCATATAAACAGGGTAATAATTTCAAGTACTAGCGAACATACACATCACATATGGGATATACATATTGTACCTACATACATCTGGATTGTATCGGACCGTGCATTATTAACTTGAATACACCGATGGCAACAACACCAACGCCCTTGGTAACACCGCGTCCATCAGAAAGTCATAAATATCGATACCGCGATAAACACGCGAGCTTCTGGCTTAAAATACGCATCACGAAAAATTCACCACTCCGGACGGTAGTGAGTTGGTTTTCCTCTTGTAGGTGTTTGTACGTTCACGTTTTTACGCGAAACACACGATGGACTGATACGATAGAATTGAATCGACGATTTGAGAGATTCCACCCGATTACCCGAATTTGTTTTTTCTCGTTCATCGAAAATATCAGATAGTTTCGCGCAATTTACTTCCGAATGCCCACAGTGTCACGTAGATGAATGTTTTCTTTTTTTTTTTTATTCAAATTTTCAGAATATTAGTCGCATAGCAAATAGAGCTAGGACTGTTCGAATAATTTAATATTTGTTAAAATATTACACACAACTTTAAATATTTTTGTATTCGAATATTATTATGCAAATATGATTATTCGAGTAAAAAAGTATTCGTACAGTTCCACTATTTGACTAATGTAGACATTATATTGTGCTAGATTTCAACATTACAACGTTATCGTTAGCCGATTATTGGTTTGCGCATACGGCTGCATCGTTACTGTAAAATTGATGCTTCTGAGAACACGAACAGTAATCTGTATACACACACCTACACACGCGCGCGCGTATATATATATTATATATATATAAACGTATAGAGGTACAGTTGTATATAAACGTATACGTTTCTGTAACATGCATACAAAAATTGTTAATTTTAAAAACACAAAATGATCATGCGTGTATGTTATTCACAGTTATTGTATTATTCTTTTGCGCTATTTAGGAACGAATCGATAAAATGAAAATGTACTGTATTAAACAATGTAAATAAAATTTGCGTGTTAAACAGCATTAGTCAACGACCGTAAAATTTATCTTGTAGTCAGGTTGATAGTTAATGAATCATAAAATGTAAAAAACGAAAGATTTGCAACAAAAACTACAATATTTCACTCCATAGCCTAGATTGCATGTCAAACAGTCATGTTTACGTTTTACGGCAGAAATTGCTTCTTGCAAGCTACAACTCTATTTCTGATTCGATAGATGTTTCTGTTACAATTTTTGTGTAACTATAACACTGTCCGACACGAATTTTACCTTTCAATAAACAGTGGATGATCCATGTAGAGCCACACTCTCCAAACAAAAATTCGAAAGCCAAATTGTAGTATCACCTCCAGTTTTCAAAAAACACGAGCTTTTGTAAAAACCCAGAATTTTTTACAAAAATGAACTATTACACGAAAAGTAGAAAATGTTGGAAAGTTCTAATTAATTCTCAAAAATAGAAGAAAGTTCCTCAAATACAGTGATATATATAGATTATTAATTGTTTTTGGTTCTAAGTAAATGATTTTTCTACCTAAAAGTAATTAATTGAATTTCGAATCTTTTAAGTGAAAAATACAACTTCTACGAGTATTGTGTAATTTATAATAATTAAAGAAATGTTAAATTAATGTATCTAAAAACAATTATTACTTCACATGCTTTAAAACATAAAGCAACATGTATTTACTTCGAATCTCGATCAAAATTACTTTCTGTAGACAAATTAATCATTTATAATGTATGAGTAAAATGCGTATTGTAAAATTAATATTCGAAACATGCGTAAATGTTAATAACAATTGCGTTCAGGAACAAACATTCATTAAAACTGTTCTCCTTCGCAGATTTCGCAATATCTTCATGTTTATTTATCATAATTACTAACAACCGTCATAGGACCATACTTTAAACAATTATTAACAATGTCCTAGTATAAATAATGATTTAAAACATCAATTTGTTGAAAGATTCAATTAAATTGAACAAAGACAGTCGAAGTAACTGCAAAGCACCTTGTCGGGGGTATATATAGAGGGCCTGGTTACCAAAATTTTCATTCTCCGCGGAGCCTCCGAGGTGGACGGATCTCTCTGTGTGGAGCACCTGGTCCATCCGCGAACTAGCCTAGGGCCACTCTAACACTGTGATGACAACTGTTCACCATTCTTGATCACGCTTGACCACTAGTGGTCACTAGTGACCATTACTATAAATACATAGTGCTGACCACTACCCTTTTGGATATCTAAACCCTTCACGCACTTCCACGAATACCGTTTGACCTCTTGGTAACAGGTGCTGACCACTGGTAGGTGGCGGTGAATACTGGCTATCATTCTCTAATTTTTCTTTTAATTTTTTTTGTTTGCTTCAATTATCCTACTTGTTCAGACATATCTGTATTTATTCTCCGATTTTAAATTGTACTCGTTTTCCCATATTTATTAAATAATAGAGATATCTATTGTTTAAATCTGTCTCATCCTGTAACTAATTTGGTAATTTAAACCGTTAAAGCAAAGATCATAAATTAACATATTATTGTTTAATATATTATAATTGTTAAATTGATATTTATAAAAATTGCCACTATCTCAGTATTACTTATCTCTTCACAACGTTTTATTGTCTATTCAAGAAATTAATAAGTTTGGTATAAAATTAAAAACAATATAATTATAAATTCTTATATGCGTTCATCAACTTAAAATCGAATTAGAGTTTATCGATAGACAGACTGAAAATCAATTAAACTTCGTGCATATCAAATATTAATTAATAAAGCATTTAAAATATATGAAGAGAAACATACTTCTGAATACAAAACCAAATACCAAGTTTCTCAACCGAAAGGAAGAATATTAACAACATATTTTATTTCAAATTATTATATTTACTTAAAAGAATCATATTAAACATTTTTTCCATAGCCATCATAAAATTTTTGTTCTGATGTAACTTTTATCACAAACCCTACTTTATATTTTCTAAAGAAATTATTTAACCTTATGTAAGAAATTATATGCTATTCCTCAAACTACTTGGTAGTAGTAAACTTTTCATTATATTTTCTACTAGATAGTTTCGGAGACTATCTGTCACGTTTGAAATTCACGTATACATCATAATTACATATTCTATTTCTTGAAACCTTCATTAAATTCGAACTTTTCCTTGTATGTTTCCAGATTTGGTATGAAATTTATTTTACGGTTCTAGATTGTGCTTTTGTAATTTTTAGAATTTTTGGATGTATAAAACAAGGTATACTAATCAGAGAATCGTCTCTACGTAGAAACGTGTGAATAAATAAAACGTGAGGCTAGGGCAGAGTGAAGTAAGAATGAAGTTTTTGTGCTGAATAGGGCGGCGTCAAGGTATAAAAGAAAGACCTTTGGAATCGTGAAAATCCTGGCATACGTCCGTGGTATTTCACTTGGGATCGGGTTAAACGGAAAAAAGACCGGAAAAAGAAAGACGGAATCGTGTATGCAGGGAAACGTATTAGTCCCTCGAGAATACCAGTGTGGTTCGAAGGGATGTATGTATCTTTCCCTATGTACTTAACCGTACTCTATTCCATTTAACTATATGTCATATAGCCATGAGAATATACAAGTGCGCTAGTAAAAACGCCAGTGCATGTGGTGCGCTAATTATAATAATGTTGGTCTTCAGGGAAAACCTTCAATTAAAAAAAAATATATTTTCACGAATAATTATTCTAACTTTTCCTACTTGTCCCTCAAAAATTTATTTTTCGTAATAAATGGTAATGTTTCCAAATAATATTATAAAACACTGTGAAATGTCTGAATACTGAACTTTTTATTTGTTATACGTGCACGTAAATTTTTCTCGGAAGAGATTCTTAACGAAGTTAATTATAATCTTATTCAAATAAAAATTCATGCAATTTTCACATTGTAGGTTTCGGAAAATTCCGTTTTAGTGTTTCGCGAAGTATTATGTAACATAAAAGTATAATGTAACGTTAGATTGTTTTTTTTTTTTTGGAGAACTTTAATCATTAATATGATTTGTATAAATGTTTGTTTGGTCGTAAAAATAATTTGACTCATTATTATTCAATACTACATTTCCTTATTCATCTTACAGATTTTGGCTACAATATTTCGCCATCATTGTTTCTCAAATATAATATAAATATTATTACATATGGAGAAAAGTATCTTAAAATACTGTATTATATAAATAAGAAAAATACAAGAAAATGTTCACAAGTATTTTCAGCAAAATTTAAATAAACGCAGTTGTAGTTAAAAATGATAGGAATTATTTTTGTAAAAATTTGAAAAAGATTATCCTAATAGTTACTTTAAATGTGTTACTTTAAATCTGCAAGATGAATAAAGTAATGCTGATGTATACATTTGCATACATGCACTATGCACTATGGAAATAGTAAATCTTTAATTTAGACATTATAATTTTTAAATAATGATATAATTTTATCATTTTTAAAAATACAAAGGGATATCATTGGGTGTAATATCTTATGACAAGTGTTTTTACTCACGTATCCCTCTTATCGTATATCACACGTTCGATGTCATAAAGATGGAACAAAAGCGAACACGCACATACACATAAATGTTGTATATGGTTTTTTGGCTGTCCCAAAGGAGAAGTGGTGTGCCAAAGTGAGAGTAGAACAAGAATTTCCCTCTGGAATGCGACTCTATGGATTTTCCTGTGGAATTTCAAGTGAAGAAATAAAAGGTTTGCAGAAGTTGCAAGTCGACTGCCTAGATTTTATTAAGATTCTCTCAAAAGAACTAGAGCCCTCCACCCATTGGACGATATTCTTATTTGATTAGACTTCAACGATACGTCAGTACAAAGAAATTCAAGTCTGAATACTTTTGTAAAAAAGTGTAAAAAGATTGTTTCATACTGTTTTGTAAAATATTTCTTAGAAAATTCTCACTTTGACCAAGTCTTGTAATTTATATAGAAACATTAATCATCATTTTGCTACATTTTCTATAATGATTTTTCGTCTGTCTATTCATTTTTAGATCCATCATTTATAAAAATTCTTTGGTTTTGAAACGATGAATTTGGTCAGGTATTTTCTAAATGTGTCAACAATTTTTAACTCATTTCTGGCGAAATGGTTTCGTAAACTCTTGAATAGCTACTTGAGAATTCGATGAAAATATATTTGAAGAGTAAGAAAATTTATTCTTTTATTAAACACTTGTTTACGTTACAAGCCACATGGACGAAACATTTAGGATTCCGTTCGATCGAACAAAATTTTTTATCAGCAATTGGAACGATTGCAATCAGCATTCAAAAAGCTGTTCTAATTTTCTTAAAAGAAAATGGATTCTTTTCATTAAGATTAATGTTCGGCCACATGGAGCAGGCGCTGGTAAAAATTGATTTAGTCGGGCGAGAATAAATTGATTCGCTCTTCTCACTTTTCGAAAATGTTCTCGTCATATAATAATAATCATTATGTGATTATTATTCAGAAGTTTGCAGAATCGTTTCACTGGAAAGGAGTTAAGAAATAATGATTCATTTAAAATCGCTGATCGAATTCTTTTTATGAGAAACAAAAACTTTTCATAAGAACAAGATGGAAAAATTAGGGCACAGACAGTATATCGGTGAGCGATAGTATATTGATGAATAATGATTGTAGATAAATTGTTTTATTTGACTTTTTTCAAGAAGAGAAATATACTCAGATAATTTATTAAATGACCTGATAAATACAGAGTTATATTTAACATTATGTCTCTTTGTTATTAATACATATTATTTGCAAACGTGTAATTGCATAAAGGTAAATGAAAATATAATTATCTACCTTACGAAATATAATATTCTACATTCTAATGAAAATAATTGCTTTAATTCGTTCGTACAACATAGTTTCAAGATAAGTCATGAAATATTGGAAGTATAGATCACTTGCCTTCAAAATAAAAGTGTTCGGAGATTACAAGTGTGAAAACGTTTCTTCTTTGAGTTATATCCACCTTTTGTTTGTAATAGAGGTTCACATGAACGCCTGTCGAATTTATAGAATCCCGATACGATAATAGACACTTCTCTCGTGTTCGTTTCAAAAGTATTTGTGGAAATGGTTTTCTTTTTCGATAAGACATACGCTTCCATCCATAAATCACGAGACATTTATTGTTAGTGATCGTAGAATAAAAATAAATTGATATTTTCAAGCGGTGTGTAAATTATGTACCAAGTCTGACGTTTCTTTGATTTTTACATTATAGAGAAAATGTAAATCATACGTTATATCTTACCAAAAAATTATCAAATATTTCGTTTCATTTGAAAATGATCGTTCGAACGTGACATTCTATCGATTAATCTTTTTAATATTTCTGAACTAATTTCATCCAAATCTTCCTATAACCATTACGTTTTTACAGTAATATAATATATTTATAACTCCTTACAAGCATATTAAGTTATAAGTTATTTATTATAAATTAGTCGGTATTACATTGTCAAATTTTACGTTCATCGATAGAAATTTACACAAGTTAATCACAATTTGCAGTTCGTGCAAATTTATAATTGCAAGTACTTTGTAATGAAAGTTTGTAAGTTTAGTAAACAAGTGTATTCTAATACCCCCCTCCCCATGTTTCTATAGTCTAACTAAACGATCACGAGTAAATTAGCGGATGTGATCACTGCAGAGTCGTTCCTTCCTCCAATTCTCACTTTGTGTCTCAGGTGCTAATACGTACCACACCTGTGGTTGTTCCCCACCTGTCACATCTCAATGTGTCTTCAATTAGCCAATAGCTATGACCTATCTATTTTCCTTGAACTGAAACGAGTGATCCAGCTTGTGAAGATATCAGTTGCCCTACCCCAAATATAGTGAAAGATTTCATCTCAATCCTTGATTAGGCTATACAGTAAATAGTACAAATTGAAAGACAAAAGCGGCCAGATAGTGAAAATTTCGGACAATATAACACTTTCTTTTGCATTAAACTTCATTTATTTAAATCGAAATGGATAAAACTGTCTTTATCCTACTGAAACAATTGAATTACATTATCACTGGTATTCCACGCAATGGTAGTGACAGCTTCTTCAGTATTTGCTTCTAATGTTCTTTCTTGTTCACTAGTTTCTTCAATTTCATGCATTGAAAGTTTTCTCCGTACTCTTTTCAGTATGAAAAATTCATTATTTCAAACTCCACAGGGTAGATTTGATTTGTGAGCAAGGCTAACAGTCTTCGGGCGATTATAATTAAGAATTCGCTGTTAGTCACGTATAGATAAGTCCTCTGCGAGCAGTTGCAACAATAGATCATAAATCTAGAGCGGCAC
Source organism: Ptiloglossa arizonensis (assembly GCF_051014685.1). Taxonomy (NCBI): domain Eukaryota; kingdom Metazoa; phylum Arthropoda; class Insecta; order Hymenoptera; family Colletidae; genus Ptiloglossa; species Ptiloglossa arizonensis. The sequence continues at coordinate 5,078,457 of NC_135049.1, forward strand.
AAACAGCACCCTCGACGATATTTGCGTAAAGGGCCATCTGGCTAGGGTCCACGGGCATGTGTTTCGGTGACCTCTTGAGTAACTTTTAAAGATTGTCCCAAACCATTTTCACTAGCAACATTCAGGGACTGAACGCAAAAGTAGGAAACCCTCCAAAGTTGTCAAACGTGCGGTAACTTGTTGTAAGCGAAGACCTGGAATCTCCGAATCCCTGTAAAGGATTTCTAAGCGATGGAAGAACCCATAAGAGATTCAAGATGAAGGTTCTCATACTGACACGATAGGACAATTTCTAAGCAATCTAATAACTCGAAAGGTCATCTTCGGACAGTTATCTATCCTTCTTATAATTTTCATCGCCGTACTTTATTCTTGCGTAATTGTTTACATTTTATATTAAATCTCTAAGAAGAAAAATAATTTTAAAATAATGTTTCCCGAAGATAAGACCTGAAACGTTCACACTATTAATATTTCTGTTCGTGCAGCAATGAATAAAAAAATTCAAAAGTGTATTATATTCACAATTGTAGGTTTCTATTGTTAGAGTAATATCTTCATTTGCTTTCTTTGATCGTTAGTCCATTGTTTATTGAGAATACATTTCTGTCGCTCAGTATAGAATTAGATAGCATTGAAAACCGTAACTTTGACATTCTCCAATTACAAATTTCCTATTTTCGTTCGTGCGATCGATTATTGGAAACGGTTTATCTCCCTGTTATTTCCGCTAATCGACGTTCCACCGTATATTAGATTATGTAGAGGGTGTCCCAATCGTCACCGGTCGAGTTACTTTTCGAATGAAACTCAAACGGTTCGAGTAATCTCGATGTATGTTTTTTATTTAAAGGTACAAACTTGGAACTTAATAACGAAACAAGATATCTTCAAAATGGCCGCCTCGGCTTTTCTTACAGATCACCAATCTTTCCAATTAAGTTCCCACGTATCTGGACGACGTATGTCAAGTTTCAGGTTAGTCGGTTCGAAGTTTTAAAAATGGCGCGAAATTCAAATGACGATCGGGACACCCTGTACATTGATCATGGGCGAATCGCAGGCGTTTGTGTAAGTTAGGTTTCTTTGGAAGAACCGAGGTTAAGAGTATCCAGAGCGGTCTTCCTTCAAATGGTTCAACTACCTTCCCACAGCCAAACTCGTTTTTTCCATTCCTTTCTTCGCATTTACCGCACCACCGCATCGCTCTTTCACTGGCTTCTCCTTAGCGAGAGCCTCGAAAGCTGTCACCCCCTGTCTTTTGTACGTATCCATTTCCTCGTCTATACAGACTTCTTCGACACGTGTGTCGATCGTTCGGTGGTGACTATGAAGAGAGTGAGTGGTACATCAGGGACCCCGATTCTATCCTAACGTAATTCAGTCTCCGGAGCCTTTCGTGGAACAATGGCTAATAATTGCCGACTACTTGTACAAGAGAACGTGATGAACACGGCAGACGTACCGTCTGCTCCACGAACACAGCAAAAGCACGGATAAACGTATCCGCTGAGGAAACGAAGTTTGCGAAACGGGGACGAGTCTTATGGGTATTATTCCCGCTCTTCTGTGAAAGAAGTATTGAACGAAAAGAACTAGTTTGGAAGATAGAACGAACGAGTGCAAATGAAAAGAATTCTTTTCAAATTGGTGTTAATCTCATTTTCATTTAGAACAGTAGTACTTTGTTGCAGAAAAAATTGTTCAAACTTTTTATTACACGATTAGAATAAACGTTCAAAGGAATCGTTATGGTTTAGTTCAGTTTTGAATTTAGAACGGACGATGTTCGACAATCGTCATTTTTCATCAACGTGTATTTATATATTTTGAAAATGTTACGTTAAATTAAAGGTTACTAGGTTAATCTTACCAATCAGATCACAACACCATTGTTTCATAGATTTAATTATTTTGATCCGAGTAAACCAAATGATGTACAATATTTCTCACTTCATCTTATTTTAGTTAGAGAATAAACCAAGTTTTTTTTTTTTAAGAAATCAAATGTGACTCTTTATGACACATTTATGTCTACTTCGACGAGCACCAAAAATGATTAAAATATTATTGTTCCTTGCTTGAGTGTGTTTCAGAAATTAAATTCTGCTAATGGCGCAAAACTCCTAGATAACAATAACAAGAGCTCGTAATCAAGGGAAGTTGTACATATGACAAAATTGCAGATAAAATTATAGTTAATAACGAACATAATGATGTAAATTTAGTGAAATATACATTTAAATGCGGATTTAATCCGTAGGTTTAAGCCCCCAATAATTAAATCTATATGCTAATACACTGTTTATCGGCTAATCTAAATTGGAAGAATATTACTTTAATCCAGGTATTATTATGTAAATTACTAAATTAAAAGTAAGTGATTCCATGCTCCATTTTTACTCGTATTATAAACTTTCGAGTAACTCGAAGATTTAATCATTTTTTAATTGTGCACCGGATATTATTCGGCCTTAATAATAACACGCTTTAATTGTTACATTACATATTTATTATACTGTATATTGTTTGCCTATTTCAAATTCAACACAAGAGGCTTTTTATTCGTATTATCATAACTCTTAGCATACATATGTACAAAAAGTAGCAAAAGTAGTAAAAGTATATTTCTTGTCACAAAATATCAAAATAATATATTCCTCCGACGAGACCACATCTCTAACAAAGTTCAAGAGTTGTTTCTGTTTGAATTTGAGTTTAATTTCAACTTTTAAGAAACATTCTCATATGTATACGTTATGAAACAATTACGTTTCATTGTATACTTACTTTTCTCTTGTTTGTAATTTGTTAATAAACAGTGAGCAACAACTAAAACCTCTTTGTTGCTGAAGATAACTATGATTATCATACCATACGTAAAGATTAAAATCATTGGAATTGGGTCCTTTTCTGTGCATATTTATCTGATATTGCACAGGTAATTACTTAATAAATAACCACAAATACATAAATGCCATTATTGCATCCAGGATGCAGTTTAATGCATTCAATTGGTCAACTCGGTCGTTCAACACGTTCCATTGAAGACATAGTTGCTGTCCTTAAAGTATCCTCAATCCTTCAATTTAATAAAAAAAAGAAATTACATCTTGTACTTTAAAAGTACAAGAGTTTCTAACATTAAATCTATTAAACTAACAAGTAACAAGTTTTGTAACTAACAAAGTTTTTGTTCCAAATATATTTCCTTCTTTCTACACCAGAAGACAAGAGAGATATTCTTATATGCTGTTTTAAATGTCTCGTCTAGTGTTTGAGCATGCATGTGCATACGTATCCTGCAAGAAAAAGGTAGAAAGACTGCAGGAGGGATGCACGTCCAAGGCGTTGCATCATTTTTCACAACGAGATGGTCGAACGAAGGCGCGATTCCATCATCCAAGTAGACATGAAAAGCGTTTCGTGATCGCTTTAAAATAAGCTATTCTTCGGAGTTTACATATCGAACATAGCATACCCCTTTATTTCATGGTCGAGTGCCTTGTTCGTTCGACAAATATAAAAATACCGATGTATGCACGTATACATATATCGGGCTTATTTATATTTTATACATAGATACGTCCGCAAGTAAAAGGGGCTTTACGTGAATATTTAAAAAAAAGCACGAAGCATTGTCCATTGAGAATTTGCAAACAACTGGATTTACAACATAGACACGTTTCGATATTTTTAAAGTTCAAGGATCTTTTCTAGAACATTAAAAAATAACTTTCTTCAATGAATATTTTACTCGAACATTATTTATAACAGTTTTTCGAAACTTTGCGAATGTATTTATTTAAACATTTGTCACGAAAATGTGTAGCTGTTTCTTCATAAAAGAGCATTAATGTATTGAAGAATTATGTTTTACAAGGTGCCTCGGTAAAGAAAAAAACCTTTGTGTGTTCTTGATTTTTTAATTTTATCAATTCGAAAACAAAAAAGGCATAGTTTTGTATTTGGTTCGACAGTGATTATAGTTATGACCATTTTCGTTATTCGAGGAAATTATTTGTAATAGTATTCAAAGATGCGAAATAAAATATTGAGGACGAACGAAATGAAAAAATTTTAATTTTTCTTAATAATAAAGTAAAAACAAAATTATATTTTATACTCTACTTTCGATACCGGGGAGATATATGTTTCCAAATTATAAATCCCTTCTTAATAAGTAAATCTTCAAATTTTTAAGAGATACAATACCTGTTCCAGTGCTTGCCACAAGCTCAGAATCGAGTCGCGGTAATTAGAGAAAAAGGTACTTAGGTGGTCCAGGAATTATGAGTGTGCGTAATTTCAGAAGTAGTGGAGATAACTACGCGACAATTAGTGGAACATTACTATAGAAGTCAGAAATACCGTGGCCTAGAATACATCGAATCTTATGTTAAAGATATTCGAAGTTTATAGTTCTTTAACCGGGATTATCACTCGAGATAAATAAGATGAAAAATATAATTCGTGAACAGAAATGTTTCTAAAATTATGTAACAAATTTAACGAATTATATTTTACTTCTATTTTACATTTTCTTCGAGTTACATCAAAATATTATTTACAAAGGATAGGGTCAAAGTATGACACATTTTCAATATTACAAGACTTCGGATCCTCAACTCTCAATATACCAGCATCGAATACTGGCGGGCACACATTATGGAGCTGTTCGTGTAAAGAATCCAGAGGAGTATCGATTCTCTCGATCACAGGAAGGATTGTCACTACGATTGCCTCCGAAAAATGTTTATAACTACTTAATTGCGACGAAAATCTTTGCCAATTCGGTCCTTGAATGTAGCCACGGGTCTCTGCTATATAATGCAACTCTAAAAGTTCACATTTATGCTGTGTGAATTTGTTAATTAACATTTTTTCCTTTTGGTGCGAAATATTCCACCTCCACGTGGCAAAATTCCCCTCTCCCTTCCACTGTTTGCGATAGACGACCTCCATTAACATTCTGTGATCCTGCTACCATCGCCTGATATTTGGACTACAGAAATCAAAATCAGCCCCACCAAGAATAGTTTATTTTTCTACCACCAGAGAGCGACAGCTGACGGCAACATAATAGGCCTACTAACCCCGTATTATTTCGAAACACAAGCGCGAAAACAATTATTACCTCTGGATATTGTTGATAACTTATTCTTGTTGCAAAAATTGTTGACAAAATTGTTCTTAAATGTTGGTAAGAACTTCTGCTAAACAATGCAAGTCCAAACTATGCAGCTATTAGTGCAAGAAGTCAAAAAAAATATCGATCCTCTAGATCACTACAGGCGTCGGCGATACAACAATTTCCTTGAAGTGTGCGTAAACAATGAATGTTGTTAAAACTCAAAGCAAAAACCATACTTGAATCTTGACACGAATCTCTGTTACGCACTGCGTGTGGAAATTGTTCAGAAATGTGAAGGGAAATCGACATAAATATCGATTCTCTCGATCACCGCAAAGCTTATTGGTACGTTTGCCTTCGAGAAATGTTTATAACTAATTAATTCCAACCAAAATCTTTGCCAATTCGATCCTTGAATGTAGCCACGGGTCTCTGCTATCTAATTCAACTCTAAAAGTTCACATTTGTGCTCTGTAAACTTGTTAATTAACATTTTTTCCTTTTGCCGCAAAATAACCCCCCTCCACGTCTCAAAATTCTCCCCACCCTCGCTCTCTTTTCGATAGACGACCTCTGTTAATATTCTGTGATCCTACTACCAACGCCTGATATTTGGACTACAGAAATCAAAATCAGCCCCACCAAGAATAGTTTATTTTTCTGCCACCAGATAGGCGACACCTGACGGCAACAAAATAGGCCTACTAACCCTGTATTATTTCGAAACACAAGCGCGAAAAAAATTATTGCCTCTGGATATTGTTGATAACTTATTCTTCTCGCAAAAATTGTTGACAAAATTGTTCTTAAATGTTGGCAAGAGCTTTTGCTAAACAATGCAAGTCCAAACTATGCAGCTATTAGTGCAAGAAGTCAAAAAAAATATCGATCCTCTAGATCACTGCAGGCGTCGGCGATACAATTTCCTTGAAGTGTGCGTAAACAATGAATGTTGTTAAAACTCAAAGCAAAAACCATACTTGAATCTTGACACGAATCTCTGTTACGCAATGCGTGTGGAAATTGTGCAGTAATGTGGAGGGAAATCGACATAAATATCGATTCTCTCGATCACCGCAAAGCTTATTGGTACGTTTGCCTTCGAGAAATGTTTATAACTAATTAATTCCAACGAAAATCTTTGCCAATTCGGTCCTTGAATGTAGCCACGGGTCTCTGCTATATAATTCAACTCTAAAAGTTCACATTTGTGCTCTGCAAACTTGTTAATTATCATTTCTTTCTTTTGCCGCAAAATAAACCCCCTCCACGTCTCAAAATTCTCCCCACCCTCGCTCTCTTTTCGATAGACGACCTCTGTTAACATTCTGTGATCCTGCTACCAACGCCTGATATTTGGACTACAGAAATCAAAATCAGCCCCACCAAGAATAGTTTATTTTTCTGCCACCAGATAGGCGACACCTGACGGCAACAAAATAGGCCTACTAACCCTGTATTATTTCGAAACACAAGCGCGAAAAAAATTATTGCCTCTGGATATTGTTGATAACTTATTCTTCTCGCAAAAATTGTTGACAAAATTGTTCTTAAATGTTGGCAAGAGCTTTTGCTAAACAATGCAAGTCCAAACTATGCAGCTATTAGTGCAAGAAGTCAAAAAAAATATCGATCCTCTAGATCACTGCAGGCGTCGGCGATACAATTTCCTTGAAGTGTGCGTAAACAATGAATGTTGTTAAAACTCAAAGCAAAAACCATACTTGAATCTTGACACGAATCTCTGTTACGCACTGCGTGTGGAAATTGTTCAGAAATGTGAAGGGAAATCGACATAAATATCGATTCTCTCGATCACCGCAAAGCTTATTGGTACGTTTGCCTTCGAGAAATGTTTATAACTAATTAATTCCAACCAAAATCTTTGCCAATTCGATCCTTGAATGTAGCCACGGGTCTCTGCTATCTAATTCAACTCTAAAAGTTCACATTTGTGCTCTGTAAACTTGTTAATTAACATTTTTTCCTTTTGCCGCAAAATAACCCCCCTCCACGTCTCAAAATTCTCCCCACCCTCGCTCTCTTTTCGATAGACGACCTCTGTTAATATTCTGTGATCCTACTACCAACGCCTGATATTTGGACTACAGAAATCAAAATCAGCCCCACCAAGAATAGTTTATTTTTCTGCCACCAGATAGGCGACACCTGACGGCAACAAAATAGGCCTACTAACCCTGTATTATTTCGAAACACAAGCGCGAAAAAAATTATTGCCTCTGGATATTGTTGATAACTTATTCTTCTCGCAAAAATTGTTGACAAAATTGTTCTTAAATGTTGGCAAGAGCTTTTGCTAAACAATGCAAGTCCAAACTATGCAGCTATTAGTGCAAGAAGTCAAAAAAAATATCGATCCTCTAGATCACTGCAGGCGTCGGCGATACAATTTCCTTGAAGTGTGCGTAAACAATGAATGTTGTTAAAACTCAAAGCAAAAACCATACTTGAATCTTGACACGAATCTCTGTTACGCACTGCGTGTGGAAATTGTTCAGAAATGTGAAGGGAAATCGACATAAATATCGATTCTCTCGATCACCGCAAAGCTTATTGGTACGTTTGCCTTCGAGAAATGTTTATAACTAATTAATTCCAACCAAAATCTTTGCCAATTCGATCCTTGAATGTAGCCACGGGTCTCTGCTATCTAATTCAACTCTAAAAGTTCACATTTGTGCTCTGTAAACTTGTTAATTAACATTTTTTCCTTTTGCCGCAAAATAACCCCCCTCCACGTCTCAAAATTCTCCCCACCCTCGCTCTCTTTTCGATAGACGACCTCTGTTAATATTCTGTGATCCTACTACCAACGCCTGATATTTGGACTACAGAAATCAAAATCAGCCCCACCAAGAATAGTTTATTTTTCTGCCACCAGATAGGCGACACCTGACGGCAACAAAATAGGCCTACTAACCCTGTATTATTTCGAAACACAAGCGCGAAAAAAATTATTGCCTCTGGATATTGTTGATAACTTATTCTTCTCGCAAAAATTGTTGACAAAATTGTTCTTAAATGTTGGCAAGAGCTTTTGCTAAACAATGCAAGTCCAAACTATGCAGCTATTAGTGCAAGAAGTCAAAAAAAATATCGATCCTCTAGATCACTGCAGGCGTCGGCGATACAATTTCCTTGAAGTGTGCGTAAACAATGAATGTTGTTAAAACTCAAAGCAAAAACCATACTTGAATCTTGACACGAATCTCTGTTACGCAATGCGTGTGGAAATTGTGCAGAAATGTGGAGGGAAATCGACATAAATATCGATTCTCTCGATCACCGCAAAGCTTATTGGTATGTTTGTCTTCGAGAAATGTTTATAACTAATTAATTCCAACGAAAATCTTTGCCAATTCGGTCCTTGAATGTAGCCACGGGTCTCTGCTATATAATTCAACTCTAAAAGTTCACATTTGTGCTCTGTAAACTTGTTAATTATCATTTCTTTCTTTTGCCGCAAAATAAACCCCCTCCACGTCTCAAAATTCTCCCCACCCTCGCTCTCTTTTCGATAGACGACCTCTGTTAACATTCTGTGATCCTGCTACCAACGCCTGATATTTGGACTCCAGAAATTAAAATCAGCCCCACCAAGAATAGTTTATTTTTCTGCCACCAGATAGGCGACACCTGACGGCAACAAAATAGGCCTACTAACCCTGTATTATTTCGAAACACGAGCGCGAAAAATATTATTACTCTGGATATTGTTGATAACTTATTCTTCTCGCAAAAATTGTTGACAAAATTGTTCTTAAATGTTGGCAAGAGCTTTTGCTAAACAATGCAAGTCCAAACTATGCAGCTATTAGTGTAAGAAGTCAAAAAAAATATCGATCCTCTAGATCACTACAGGCGTCGGCGATACAACAATTTCCTTTGAAGTGTGCGTAAACAATGAATGTTGTTAAAACTCAAAGCAAAAACCATACTTGAATCTTGACACGAATCTCTGTTACGCACTGCGTGTGGAAATTGTGCAGAAATGTGGAGGGAAGTCGACATAAATATCGATTCTCTCGATCACCGCAAAGCTTATTGGTACGTTTGCCTTCGAGAAATGTTTATAACTAATTAATTCCAACGAAAATCTTTGCCAATTCGGTCCTTGAATGTAGCCACAGGTCTCTGCTATATAATTCAACTCTAAAAGTTCACATTTGTGCTCTGTAAACTTGTTAATTAACATTTTCTCCTTTTGCCGCAAAATAAACCCCCTCCACGTCTCAAAATTCTCCCCACCCTCGCCATCTTTTCGATAGACGACCTCTGTTATCATTCTGTGATCCTGCTACCAACGCCTGATATTTGGACTACAGAAATCAAAAACAGCCCCACCAAGAATAGTTTATTTTTCTGCCACCAGATAGGCGACACCTGACGGCAACAAAATAGGCCTACTAACCCTGTATTAATTCGAAACACAACCGCGAAAACAGTTACTACCTCCGAAAATTGTTGATAACTCATTCCTGCCGCAAAAATCGTTGACAAAATTGTTCTTGAATGTTGGGACGAGTTTCTGCTAAACAATGCAAGTCCAAATCATGAAGCTGTTAGTGCAAACAATCGAGAAAAATATCGATTCTCTCGATCAGTGCACGCGTCGGCGCTGCAACATTTTTCCTTGAAGTGTGCGTAACTAATGAATATTGTTAAAAATCAGTGCAAAAACGATACTTGAATCTTACTACGCATCTCTGTTACGCAATACGTGTTCAAATTGTACAATAATCTGGCCGGAAGTCGAGATAAATATCGATTCTCTCGATCACCGTGAAGCTTATTAGTACGATTGCCTTCAAGAAATGTTTATAACTAATTAATTCCAACGAAAATCTTTGCAAATTCTGTCCTTGAATGTAGCCTTGCGTCCCTGCTATATAATGCAACTCTAAAAGTTCACATTTGTGCTGTGTGAATTTGTTAATTAACATTTTTTCCTTTTGGCGCGAAATATTTCACCTACACGTCACAAAATTCTCCCCTCCCTTTCTCTGTTTTCGATAGACGACCTCCATTAACATTCTGTGATCCTGCTACTAAAGCCTGATATTTGGACTGCAGAAATCAAAATCAGCCCCTCCAAGAATAGTTTATTTTTTTGCCACCAGAGAGCGACAGCTGACGGCAACAAAATAGGTCTACTAACCCTGTATTATTTCGAAACACAAGCGCGAAAACAATTATTACCTCTGGAAATTATTGATATCTCATTCTTGTCGCAACAATCGTTGACAAAATTGTTCTTAAATGTTGGCAAGAGTTTCTGCTAAACAATGCAAGTCCAAATTATGCAGCTGTTAGTGGAAACAATCGAGAAAAATATCGATTCTATAGATCAGCGCACGCATCGACGCTGGAATAATTTCCTTGAGCTGTGGGTAATTAATGAATGTTATTAAAAATCAATGCAAAGCCGGTACTTGAATCTTGGGACGAATCTCTGTTACGCAATTCATTTGGAAATTGTGCAGAAATTGCACCGGAAATGCAGAAAAATAACGATAATCTAGATCAGCGCACGTGCCGGCGATAAAACAATTTCCTTGAGATGTACGTAATTAATGAATGTTGTTAAAAATCAATGCAAAACCGGTACTTGAATCTTGCTACGCATCTCTGTTACGCAATACGTGTTCAAATTGGTCGATTTACTGTTTGAATAAAATTCAAACGGTTTAAGTAATCTTGATATTTCTTTTCATTTAAAAGTACAAACTTTGGAATTAATAATTGAATAAGATATCTTCCAAATAACCATCTCGGTTTTTTTTTTTTTTACAGACCACTGATCTTCTCCAAAAAATTTTCATGACATTTTCGCACAAACTAGCATTCCATTATTAACTCCTAGGTTTATATTTAAAAAAAAAAATTATCAAGATTACTTAAACCGTTTTAGTTTTATTCAAAAAGAACCATACTACACTCATTATCGTGACATAAACTTGAAGCTCACACAATAATTCCACACGTACTTACCACGCTCACCCTTCCGTACAAACATTATTTACATCTAAATATATCACGTTCTATGTTAACCATTATCACAATATTCTTCGATACAATTCACATAAGTTCAATCCTCGATGCGTGATCTGAAGTAAATCTCTGAACACTTAATCTGTGTAAAGAAGCTGCGTGGAAGCTTCGGATTACGTTTCTTGAAAATTGAGACCGTTCGTCTGAACAATTGTGTATGATTCTGCAGGTTGCGCCTTATGTTTGACAGAGGAGTCCAATTTCTTCGAGATGTAAATCACCTCGAGACAATTTCGTATCTCCATGTTACGAGAATCCATAAAGGGTGATGAGTGTGTCCCTGGTTGCGACCCTTCAATGTCAAGGTTGAATTAAGTCTACGTTCTCGCGAAGGAAAAAAGGGACAACGATATTTCGTAAAAAAAGAAACGGGAGATAAGATGGCACAGAAATTATTATGCAAATTCCGAGTTACTGAAAAGAGTGGAGTTTTTAAGGCGTTAAGAACGATTTAATCTTCATTTATTTGGATTACGTTAAACCTTCGGCGTGCAAATATTTTATAGACACGAACAGATTGTAAAGAGGACTAATCTCTCAAACGTAAATTACCTTAAACACAATACGTACGAAACTGTGCCAATGAATATCGCTTATTTAAACGAGGAAATTTTCTTCGGGTACTTTGTATTGTTTCAAAATCGTTTTACTTTATGTCTTGCTTTAAATAATCATATAACCTCTCTCGTTTGGTTAATTTTACGAAATGCTGTACACTATTAATTGCCCCCTAAATTTGTACGAACGAGTGTACTGTAATAAACAAGTGACATTTCGGTTGTAAATGCAGAGATAAATCGTGGAAAACGAAACGATCAATATGGGGACTCTGTACGGTAGAATTAACGAACGCCATTTTCGAAATAAACTCATAAAATTCTTACACAGTACTATGATAATTTGAGAAACTTTGCTTCGTGGCTATTCGTACGAAAATCAGATGTGAACATAATATAGGGTTTTCTAATAAGAACGATAGAACTTTGAATTGTCATAGCCATTATGTTTGTTATTGAATTGTCAGAGTCGTGTGACGCTTGTATTAGGTAGTACTTTGCAAATCATCGAGGATTGGTACACAGTACGCAGTACGCTTAATCGACCAATAGAACTTGCAATTCATCGTTTAGTGAACAAATTCAACGCCACTGGTTCAATTGTTGATCGACTCGTTTTAATACGTATCGACTAGATCAATGTAGTCCAAGAAGCGAAGAGAATATGTCCACTGTATTGTCAATTCAGTGATAAATTTTGTCGATTCCACGACGTTGTCAAAAACTGTGGACATTTAAATGACATGTCATCGAATCTCCAGATTATTTTTCGTAGTTTTTATTTTATTTCGATTCAAGGTTTCATCAATCTTATTGAAAGACCCTTCAAAAACTATTAATTACTGATTTATAATTACAGAGTATATAAAGGGTGTCCCAATTATCACTTGTCGATTTACTTTTCGAATAAAACTCAAACGGTTTAAGTAATCTTGATATTTGTTTTTTTATTTAAAAGTACAAACTTGGGAATTAATAATGAAATAATATATCTTCAAAATGGGCGCCTTGGCTTTTTTTACAGACCACCAATCTTTTGACAAGATGACACGTCAAGTTTCAAGTTAATCGGTTTGGTGTTTCAAAAATGGCGCGAAATTGAAATCGACCGGTGATGATTGGGACAACCTGTACAAAAATGTAATCTGTGATCACCGATTAATCTTAATGACGATTAATTAATTAATAATTAAGATTATCATGATTACTTTTTTTGGTCAGTAATCAATTACTGTCCAACTCTGGCCGACAATCCATGAGAAATGACGATACAAAAGGTGATAGTGATTTCTCAAGCCGACAGATTCAAACTTGCACCGTGGGTGAGAGTTCTAACAATAAGCAACCTCTCAGACAGCGATTCAAAACCAACGGATTGGAAGCTGCGCTCCAGGTGATGAGCTTTAACCAGATCCCTCGGCAGCAACTTGTGTCCTAGTAAATCCGAAGTGGTGCTTCTGGTTATAAGCTTAGAACGTGCTCCTTAGGTAGCGATTCGAATTGTCATCCGATTCACTTATAATTGTGCTCGAAGCAAAAGGTCCAGATGGTGAATTCAATTTCACCCTAATACGAACTCTATAATTTCTACTAGGTTGTTCAATAAGTTTTGTCGTTCGATAAAACTTATTGAACAGTATAGTACTAGGTTACTCAATAAGTTTTATCGTTCGATAAAACTTATTGAACAGTATAGTACTAGGTTGCTCAATAAGTTTTGTCGTTCGATAAAACTTATTGAACAGTATAGTACTAGGTTGCTCAATAAGTACTGTTCAATATAATACTTCTCAATAAGTTTTATCGAACGACAAAACTTATTGAACAACCTATTATAAAAGAAACTTTGTTCAGAACCAACACAAGCATGGAGATCATTTCTCTAAAATTATCAGTACACAGAAACGTGGGAAATGACGTTGGTTAAATTTTAACTTCTTTGGTTAATATTTTAATAATTGCTAGAGATAAAAAGTTTTTAATCAGAGATCGAAGAGATTATCGATGGTTGGCAGATAGAAATACCTGGCAAAAGAAATTGCATAATCGGTTAAGTAAATGTTTATTTTGTTGAATATGTAGATTTACTTTTTCATCGCACGAAACGCAAAAAGTTTTCATTCGAACAGTGCTTTATTACAGTATTTTGCAAACTTCACCCTCCCGCTGCTCTCCTCATTAAAAGAGAAACTTTTGTCGAGTCCTTAGAATAGAATCAAATCATTATTTCTAAAATGTATTTTAGAACTATTTTTTCAAAAGGTATCCATATTTAAACAAAGTATATTCTATTGAAAATAGTATTTACAAAAATAGGGCTCAAGAATAAGTATTATGTATTTAGATAGTTTGTGTACTCGCATTAGTTTCCTTGAGTTTTTATTTAATATCACTTAATAAAGAATTAGTTTTTTTAATAAACTGGTATTACAACCTTTTTGTGGTTTCGAAAATTCGATATTTTTCTTACTTTTAAGGAAAACGAAATGAAAAGTGGGGAAACATGTTACAAGTGCAAGACAATGTTGATAAAAGTACACAAACAAGTTCAACTGTTGACACTTTTAAACTTTTTACATTTCAGTTTTGTTTTGACGCTTTTATTACTGGCAGTACGAATAAAATACTACGAGAATTATTCTTTTTATTCTGTTACATAATATTCTTCTTTCTCTCTTCTGAGAGCTTTTACAGTTTGAGAAACAATAATTTATCTAAGTATGTATTAAGTTTGAGTGACAACGTTGAGAACGTAGTAGTGATAGATTAACGATAAATAAATCATGTGTTTCGTACGAAGAGTGAACAAATCTCAAAGCTATTTTACAAAATTTCTATTATTTTTATTTATATTTTTTGTATGAATTTAGACATTTTTTTTACGTATAATTAAAAATAGTCGAGAAGGATCATGTTTGAATTTATTTTCATTAGAAAAATTTTAGTTATTTATAATATCGTCGTGAGGGGCAACAAATACAAGAATTTTAATTATCATTAATATCTCGTACAGGTCTCTTGCACTTCGTAAAACTAAACAGTAGAGTAAATACAATTTTGTTACTCGGTTCCGGTGTAAAAACTGTCACTTGAAAAGGAAAATTACTGTAGTGTAGATAGGAAAACCGTATCCTTTTGATCAGTACGTCGCTTTGACTCTTTCTAAAATTTTAGTAAAAAACATTGACCATACGCGTTCATGGAATAAATTAACAAACTAGTCCTTTTGAGATCCAAAAAACCGTAACGTGAACTTTATCTACTTTTGCACTTTTCAAACGCCACTTCATACTTGATCACTTATACCGTTAGCATATTTGAGATTTTCGATATCGTCAGGATTACCAAATCGTTTCCAAAGTTTCGATAAAATTTCAATCATCTAGACGTCTTCCATTACAAAAATGTTTAACGTCAATGGGCAATGTGTTACACAGTCGCACCTGGTACCATTCATACCTATATAAAGGGTGTCCCAATTGTCACATTGTTTAATTTTTGAATAAAACTCAAAAGTTTTGAATAAAACTTTTTATTTAAAAGTACGAACTTTGGAGTTAATAATGGAACAAGATATCTTTCAAATGGTCGCCTCGGATTTTTTACAGACCACCAATTTTTTACTAAAACTTTCTCATGACCGTATACTTTTCCACGATTAATTTCCCATCTGTCTAAATGACACAGGTCAAGTTTCAGGTTACTCGGTTTGACGTTTTAAAAATAGCGCGAAATTCAAATCGACCGGTAATGATTGGGACACCCTGTACTTATCGTCGTTGGTGGTTAGGTCTGAGTTAAATCTTTATTTTGAAATTTTTTAAAGGCAAAATTTTCAGTGACAAACATAACAAAGTGGCAACAGAATATCCATCACAATGTCATCATGTAAAAATATCAGCCTGTTTTGAATGTATTTACAATAACACCTTATAGTAACAGTTGCGACAGGTGTTATTCGAGGCAGAAAAAAAGAATATCTTCAAATATACCAAATTATCTAGTCTCTCTCACAACTGATTTTTGAAATATCGATTTTTGACCAAATGCAGGATTTTGAATTGAAAAATCCATTTACTCGTACGTGTACCTTGAATACCCGTTGCAGAAGTACGCTGTTTCAATGCGAATAAATATGGCTGATAGCGAACACTCCGGAGTTTTATTGAGCCCTTGAAACGTTCCTATCAAAAACGCCATCTTTGCATCACACGCATATTATCCTCTTGAGATCCTCGCTTTTAGCGCCCTAGCCTCGAACACACTGCCGTTCCATTATTCACATTGTTCGAGCATTTGGCACTCGGACCGAAAGAATGTCGTCGTCAATTTTATGGGCTCACCACTCTCGCCCTTTTCAGTGTTACGTTCTCGACATACGGTCACAATAATAAATGGTCGATTGTTCGATCAGAAGAATCACTTGAGATAAATGTTAGTACGTCATTCGTTCTCGACACAACACGCGTTACAAAGAAACGTGATTGGGTGGTGGTAGACCCTTTGATCGTTTTTGTCCTTAAAGTGTTAATTATAGGAAGTGTATAAGTAATAATTACAGGGAGAATAGGGTTATTTAGTACTGCGATACAGAGCTTTAACTTGTGTTGTAATTTAAAAGATTTCCCTCAGTTTCGAGTCCGAAAAATTTGCCGATATTTCTGATTTGTTTCAATATCTCTAATCGAGATACTAATTTGAAACTTTGTACTTTAAGAGTATTTTTAAATATAAATTTTTAAATACAAAAAATTAATTTTGTCGCAGTAATGCACGAACATGACATTTAACATGAATGTAATTACGAATATATACTGTGTATTTTTTATTACGTGTAACAAAGAAGTATTTCTAGAGAAATGTTGCAACATTTAGAAATAATTGCAAGTGAATTGTTCGATATAACTGTACACGGTACATTACTGCTTAAATTTTTTTATTATTACGAGGAAATGTTCAATTTTCTTGAACGTACAAGCACTTGGATTTCATTCTGGAGAAACTTTAATGAAATTTAAGATACGTAGAATTGAAATGCATGTATTTAAAATGCATCGTCTCGATACAAAACTGTTTGTAACTGTACATTTACGTGGTTTCTGACGATGAATGGTTCTAAAGTCACGACAAAGGTTTCATTCACGTTAATGGTTATTATACATTTTAAATGAAAGAATAGAAAAGCTTCAATCTGGAACGCTGTTCGTAATAAATTATTTTTTCCCTTTTCACATCTACTCGGAATGCAACCGGACGTGTTGGATATCACACGTAAACATCTGTCTCTGTTGTTGTGAAAATGTTAATGCAACCCTTAAAACTCTGGAATAGGATACTTGAAATCAGCCTGAACGAACGGTATTATAAATCACAAAGAATCACTCGTTGAGGAGAGACGAATGACAGACCTCTAGAGAGGCGTTACAGGACAATAGATTTTGATGATACTAATTGGGTACTAGCAGTAACATCAATTGCATCGCGTTAATTACTCTTATTACGTAGTACCTATAGTTCTGTAGCTGTAATAATCAAAGGCCTTCGATGATATTTACAGTGCAATAGGTGTATTCGCTGAACAGATTATGGCAAGTACACTCATCCTTATTATGTCATAGTTTTAACGATTATTAGCTTAATTTCACTGCAACAAATATCTAATTTTATTGCAAACTGAACGCATTGTCCCGCAAAACTAGTTCATTACAACATATCACACAGACACTTAACGTTACAAGAAAATTATTGAAGAAAGAATCTATCTAATATAGTGCCTAATTTCTACAATATTGCTTCCTGCAAATACAATGATCTATATGCACAAGTACAACTTGGGAGAAAACATAGTAATTGAGAAAAATTTCAAACAACTTGTTTTATGAAAAAACACATCTTGAGATCTTTCCTCTTTTCTTTTATCACGTTTTAACTATTAAAATAGAACTTTCTTTTAAGTGTGTATGTCTGTTAACAAGATTGTGTCAGTTTTTTTATTCTCCTGGTATACATATATTCGTTATTTGTAACACATTGAAAAAGAATTAAATTATGCATAAAGTAATATTCTTTCACTTACAATATAAATATAGATTTTCATCTACTACATAGCGATTGAATTTTTGCATTTTATACGTGCATTTGAAATCGAAAATTTCCAATATTTCGGTTTACCTTCCACTTCAAACGTTTTTTTAATAACCTTTCCATCATGTTTTCTGTAAATAATTAAACGAGTGTCTAGAAGAAGGGCGTGTGTTACATTGCGCAAACTGTGTAGAATAATTAAAAAATAATGCATTCTTACAAATACTATGATATTGTCTCTTTGTATACGAGAGCTATAGATGTGAAAACTACAAAATGTAACAACATATACAAAACAAAAAATCATTAAACAATAATCAATATTAAAACTAATATGAACGTTTTTATACATAATACTAAGATACATGCGAATATATATAAATATATTGTACATATAATTACATATGCAAATAAAATGAATGTATACACAAAAAAATAATGGTATTAAAATTTTTTATTGTTTAATAACTTTCTCGTCCAGTATATTTTATAATTGACTATATCAAGAATAAAATGCATTTGAACATTAATGATATATTTCTTATTTTAAAAAACAAATAGCCACAAAACAATGTACGTGTCCTGCAAGTACAGGATGTTTCAGTAGTCGTAGTACAATTAACAAGTTAATGATTCTTCGTGCAAAAACAAATCGAAAATAGAGAATAAAGTTTTGTTTTGTGATCTCTCGTTATCAGTTGAATATGCGTGCACTTGATTAATTCACTGTTATTTTTAAACAAGAGATTTAATCGTGTAAACATATTACACACATTTATTTCTAATACAATTTTTAATTCTAGTCTATTAAAAAGTCCACAATATTAAATTGTGCATTTTAAGTTTCACATTCTGCGTGTAAAAATATATATCGATAAACTGTTTGATTTTTCAATATTTATAACTATCTATTGAACTCTTCAAAGATGAGATCAGCGATACGAACTGAAATGCGCTAATGGCAAATTAATTTGCAATGGAAACTAGAATGATAATATCACGATAACCTTAAACTATACTGATTCATGAAAGGTGAGGAAGGAGTGAAACTTTAGAACCACCCTCTGGAAAGAACAGGCGTTGCTGGACCTCGAATTTCGCGGCGCTAATTGCGCGCAAATGACAAAGACTCCAGTTCCTGTAAGTTAATTGCATTTATACCCAAGATTCTATGGTTGCAAGTGGTCGTAATTTCAGGTACCTATTGTTTAAGACGAAACAACGGCAACTCCCGCAGTTCCCTGTACGTTTGAGCGTTACATGTTTCCTAGCGAGCATTGTGAAGACGTCACCGTGTAAAAGAAAAACTGAATCAACCATATTAGGGTTTCAGCTCCATGAACGCTGCTTCAAATATTATATAAAATGTCGCTGGTAGAATCGTTCAAATATTAAAGATAAAATAGAATTTTTTTTAGAATTTACCCACATGAAAACGAGGCTTAAATTTGAGTACATTTCTATTGAGGATAATATTGTATGATATATATATACACGCCATCAACACAAACGAATATGTCATAATATTTCTTACTTAAAAAATATAAGTATGTTTAATTTTTTGATGTATTAGAAAAGATGCAAGAAAACTTTATTCGACTCTTTTAAGTGAAATTTGTCTTTAAGATTTGTGTAAAATATTTTAAAGAATTTTTATAAATAACGAATGTGTATCAGAAAAGCCATACAACTATAGAAGGGAATTATCATTATCTGTGCTCATCATGTGCCCAAAATTGAATCGAGTTTTAAAATGAAAATATAAAGTTTAATTGTAAAGTTACACTGAAATTGATTCGGCTGTTTTGATACATTTTAACTGAACGTCTTTTTGCAATTATTGAGACGTAAACAGGGTGCCTTAAGACGTATTCTTCTATAAAAGAAACGACGTTTATATTGAAATAAACGATTATTTTAAATATAACGTATACAATTATTAAATAGTGTACATACATTAGTCATCTCTCAAATATAGATAATTCTTGATTAACGTTCATAATTTCACGTATCTACCACCTCACTAAGAATGCAAATACTAAAGAGTGACTGGAGTACTTTTCGAACAAAATACTCGACGATATTGCACGAACTAAATTTACGATAGATTCGAACAAATGAAGTTAATTTAAAAATATTGCAAGTCGAGAAATTCCAAAACGAGTAACGAAAAAATGTTACATTTCAATGAACTAACTATTACGGAAATAGCAAAGAAAAAAAATGAAAAACAATGACGAAAGATTCAGACAGTCTGGTAGGGTTCGGTGCAACAATAGTACGCGTTGATGACAATAGTTCGACTTGTAATGACCGATGTAACAAAAAATGTAACGACGTTGGACCAAGTAGTAACGAAAAATGTTAAATTTCAGTGAACTAACTATTATGGAAATAGCAAAGAAAAAAAATGAAAAACAATGTCGAAAGATTCAGACAGTCTGGTAGGGTTCGGTGCAACAATAGGTGACTTGTGATGACCGATGGTTAACGTCAATGAGGTGGCAGAGATCGCGCCATTGTGTAGGCTGGTCCACAGGGACAGCTAGCCTATCCAGTCATCGACAGTTGGCCAACTGTTCTCCTCCAAAATTAAACCAAGAGTCCCTTGAGATTCGCACGGTCTGTGGCAAATCTGTTAATGCAATAGTACAATCCTCCTTAAAATTCCGCGATAAGAGAAGATACTAAATTAACGTTCCGTTGAATAATCCGCTTCCATGCTGAACAATAGAACTATTTAAAATCCACAAGTTATAGCAGTTCCAAGTGTACAATATAATATATTTATCGTTAAATGTTTCGATCCAGCATTTGCGTTCTTGACCACTAACGTATTGCACGAATTCAACGTGCGTAATTAAATGAACAAGTCGTGTATGAATGAATTTGCGTAAGAAATCGTACAAACTTTATTTTAAAAATTTGCATACTTCTCCAACAGTTCTTTACAACTACGTACCAATGTTCCACATTTATTATTAAGAAGAAACATCCTCAAAATGGCCCCTTTCAACAATTTCGGTAATATGTTGCAAATTCTTGAGTCTACAACTAAGGTGGCACTTATTTTTGTTTCAGCTGCGATAAAAAGAATTTAAGAGTGAAAGTTTGAATGGTAGTTTCATCTCTAAAATCGAAGGTGGAATCACTTCCGGAAAGCTCCTTAATAAGAAGTATGGACCAGGTAGTTGGCTATTAACCCCATTTTTCTGCTACTATTGAAGTTTTACTCTACATCTTTTCTTATAGGACTTTAAAGTCACTCTAATAAAAATGGACATTTGGGGATTAAGTTTACAGGACACTTGTTTATCGGTACGTGTAGTAGAATACGCTGCTATAGTTTACCAAAACAAAATTGTCTTCACCGTAAGAAAAAACAATGCTCGAAACAGGCTGCATTATTAGCGTAAATATAAAACTACCAATTTTTTTTTATTCAAGTCTCCGACTGTTGTAGATTCATCTCGATCGACGTCACACTAAGGCTGTAACGTCATAATAACTCAATCGTGGGAAATTTACAAAATGAATCGTTTAATCTCTGAAACCTTTGACACTTCTATTGTGATGGTAAATAAAAATAATATACTTCTTCCTCTTCCTATAATGGTGTCGCGAACTGCTCTCAAGTATCATTGTTGTTACCAATTCCTTGCATTAAAGCTCCTCGTATCGATCAAAGAACGATGTCCGTTGGAAATAGAGACGAGTGTTGCGAACTGTACCACCAGATAGGTCATCAATTTTCTCTTTACGGTTTACAAATGCTCGAATAGCACGTCGACAATAGAGATAACGATGAATGTTCCAAGAGCAATTAGAACTATAAAATACAGTTCAATTTGGCGTTATTGCGAGTTGAATAGAAATGTCGTGTCGCGTGCCTTTATCTTCGTAAAAAGTATCTTTCTACATGAACATTGTTGTCTGCAAACAATACTACACTTTGCCCAGGCAATCAGCTTTATCACTCACGGGTACAATTTGACGAAACGAGATTATGTTAGAACACGTGTTGAATCTATACTCCCGACTAGGTAGTGGGCAAACAAATTAGAGTGTACTTTAAATTAATTACTATAGTGCAAAGAATCTTTCCTGTATTAACTTTTAAGTCTCTAGTTTTCAACTTTTATTAATAGATTGAAAAGCATGTCTTCTTTCATTTCGTGGGCGTCAATTACTTAAGACAGAATTGATGAAGAGAACTAATTGTTTCTTACAAATTTATTTTGCGAGATTAAACATAATTGAAATGTGACAACTTTTTATAGAATGAGTTTAGAATATTTTGTTAATTATTCGCAAAATGCATGAATTTTGTAAATATTTAGAAAGGAAGGGTGCTAACATTTTATTAAAAACTGGACAAGTAAGAACCATAGCAAGTGTCAACGATAATTAGTTACTAAAATAAAAATAGGTACTAAACAATTAAAAAAAAACTTTTTGTATGGCTTTGTTCGTATCACCGATGTATTTGATAATTAACGATGAAATTTGATCTATATCCGTTTTACGTTATTTTTCAGGAAACTGTAGTTTTCACTTTCATGATACTACAAGAAGTGGTTAATTGTTATTCGAATGTTGCAGGTGGCACAGTAAGAATCCATTTTCTTGATACAATACTCATGGATGATTTTTTAGTTCCGTGTCGGTGTCTTGTATATTTTTAACCATATTTATTTCTTTCGCTCAAAATCGTTATAGCAATGTAACAAATAACAATCCACAGAGTTTAATACATATAAGTAAATCCCTGTTCGGTCTGTCTGTTTGTTATCCGCGCCAGGGGAAATCGACTAGCGAAATCGAGATGAAACTTGGACCATATCCAGAGCACAGACCAACTTAAATTGTAAGCTATTGTAGAGAAAAGGGAAGATCAGTCTTAGAAGGAATCGCGAGTGGTATCGAGTCAAATGTTTTAGTCTATCTTCGTAAAGTTCGCAACTAACAAGGGAACTTTGGTAACTCGAAAATTCGAAATTTTTTGAAACTTTGCAGATTTGTAGAAGACTCCGATAAAAGTACAGGGCAACTATTTTTATCGACTACAATTCGGTTCTTCTGGGTGAAAACGCCTCTTAAAATTAAGTAGGCTCGTTAGTCCTTATTTTATCTATATATCTTTGAAACAATAGTAGATAGAATAAAAATTTAATGGAGTTTTACATCTTACGAAACAATGCGATTCAATTGATAAAAACCTTTCTTTTTTTAAATAAAGAAAATCTCCACGACCAATATGTTAAACTTTATTTACGGAATAATACCATACAATAGCAATCGTTAACTCGTATCCAATTATCATCACACCGTTATCATAATCCTTTTAAACATGTTGAGTATAAAACTATCTTTAAATTATAAAATTATCTTCTTTATAGATTGTTACCCTGAAGATCCGAATTGTAATCGATAAAAATAATGCTCAATACTTCTTTTAAAGTAACGAATATAAAAACTTGGAAATGAATCGAAATTTTTAGGTTACAAAAGTTCCTTTACAAGCAAAAATTAATCTTACTCGTGGTACCATATTCTCCTTAATCTGAAACTTACGTTTCTTTCTCCTCACAATATATCACAAAATTCTTCTCCGAGAATGGCTTTTGCCCTCCAGAAAAGAACTATGTATCTCTCTTGGAGTTGCCCGTACAAGAAAAACGAAGAGAAAGAGAAGTCGTGTATTAGAAAAATTTACTATATCTTTAATATATAAACAAATTGATTACTGAACATCTTTCGAGTAACAAAGTAACTGAAAATAATATTAAGAATAATCTTACTTCATAAAAAACTGATTGAACAAATAGCTCCTAATAGTGAATAATTCGAGGAATTTGAGCATCATCTACGTAATATTAAAGCAAAAGCACCTAATAAAAATATTAAATCAAACTTTGAGCACGAACTGAGTCATTGGCGTGTCTCACGACACAAATCAGTGTCACATCGATGTGAACAATGGAAAAGTTTTATTTATTTATTTACATTTTCGAAAACCAGCAATATATTCGAAACTCAGGAAAGCATGAAATTATATCGTATGGAAATGCAAATGTGTAATTTTTTGTAGGGTAATTTGATGTTTCAAAATGTATGTATATTCTATTACTTGTAGAATACAACAGGCCGGCATATTTGTCAACGAGTTCGTGTTATCTTAGCTTTAATTTCATTAGAAATCATTGGAATTGCAAACGTTCGACCATAGGATGTAACGTCAACATATGACGTTATTCTAAAGAATCGATTCGCAGTTCCAATGGCACCCTGTCTATCAAACCATCGCGTACATCGTTGTACAATGTGAAATGAAAACCTCATGGCAGGAAGGACAGCTCTTGTTGGCAGTAACAAGCTTCTATAAAGCTGACCGTAGCATGTAGCTTCATCCCATGCACAAAGATGATGCGCGTCAAACTCAGCTTGTTAAATCGTTGCATTCTGCTCCAGGCTAATCTTTTTTTTTTTCCTACGAAGTACATTTAATAAGAATTACTGTGGAATGTCAATTATCGTAAATAATGGGGAGAGAAAACGTTCTCCGCTAAATGAATTTTCATATAATCGATCGACGAGGACAAAAATAAGAAGTTCGAACATTTGAAGAGTAGTTGTAACGTTTTCTTACTTATTTATTTATTTCGAACCGCATTTTTTAGAAGATCAATCTGAATAGTTCCCTCGTATTTAAAATCATAGTGTTTCGTTGCACAATTCTATATAATTACGTCGCTATTGAATATTTTTGATTGCTTGGGTTTTTTCCTTTTTTTTCGTACTTTTGACATTTTATTTAAATATTTGCGTTAACCGTCACACGCGTGTTAGCTTGGAATATTCATAACCAAGTTCATTTATTATTGTCCGATCATTCCCGTTGAAATGATTTCCAGGATTCTCTTCGTTAAATATTGTATACCAATTTTTCTACTAACGTGTAGATTCACTGCTTATTATTTTTTTCGTTTCTTTTCTTTTTAATTCAGTATTTTATACATACAAATAAATTTCAATATTGTATCAATACAAACAGCTACTGCATATGGTCAGAGAAAACTATTTTCTTCGGAAACTCGATCATTTTAATAACGAACCCGGAGGACTTACCTCGTCTCTTTTGATCTTTTATAATTATCTCTTTCCGATAAGAGGCTTTTCTAAGATCAACATTTCGGTTAATCGACGTTCCATCGTAACAGTGGGTGTTAAAGGTTTGAACGTGAGTGTATATATATATATATACCAACTGAGCCACAGTATTTAATGAGTAATTAATTATATTCATAGCCAATGTATAATAATATTGTAGGAAAACTAATTATGAATGAGATAAAAAGTGAATAGAGTTTTGGGATATGAACACTATATAATAGAATATTAACGTGTATTGACATTAAATAATAGAAATAAAATGACAGCAACACAGACAAATTATAACTACACTGGCCACGTGATGTTTATTAAACAAAATAAGAGTTGTTCGAAAGCCGATCTTGTAAAGAACGTTTGCAAAAGATATACCTTCCGGAATATTAACAAAGTTTGATTTATCGATAAAGTAGAAATATCAAACTATTTTTTAATCGCACCCATAACCTAAAATTCCAATACTAAACACTTCACATTTTCTGCAGACCATATACATTTCGTTAGTTTTCCACATATTACCACGATATTACTACAGCTCTTATTTTCAATTTTCAGTTACGTTCTTTGATAAGTGACTTGGTATTTTGTTATAATTTTAGGTGAAAAACAGTTATCTAAACTGAATAACGCCTTAATCTATAGCTTAACCTACTACCTTCTACTATCTCGTGTCAAAAGCCAAAGTTTTGAGTATATAGATTAAATATTTCTACAAAATGTTGAACGAAACGAGAAAAGTGATAATCATTAGAACTGAAGTCTGGTGAGTAAACAGAATGGTGCAGAAACTACCGTTCAAAGCCAGCAACTGTTTGGCTGTAGCAGCCATACAGTAGGGTATGAGGGTGTAATGTAACGCATTTTCTATTGACTACAGACGGCCTTTTTGAATCAATTCCGCTCTTTGAGTATGTATTTGATCACAGTAAACATCTGCTTTAATGGTTTTACCTGCACGTAGGAGGTCAAAATGGAGTACTCCAGGAATATACCATGAAATGCGTAACGATACACTTATCGGGTACAGCCTTCTTTTTCTTAATCGCTATTAGGTTTCCATTTTTGAATAACCAACGTCCGCCATTGTTAAGATTCGCACTTCGAACCCATTTTTCATTAATCGTTATGACTTCGATGAAGAATTGCATTCTTTTCTGTCTGTTTATTTCCGTCACAGTTTTATTTATTTTAACAAGGCTATAGTTCCAAACAAACAATGTTATCGGTAATCCAAACTGAGATCTCCGAAAGAGATTAATATTAGGATGTAGCAGAAATGT
The DNA here is from genome assembly GCF_051014685.1 of Ptiloglossa arizonensis. Classification (NCBI taxonomy): domain Eukaryota; kingdom Metazoa; phylum Arthropoda; class Insecta; order Hymenoptera; family Colletidae; genus Ptiloglossa; species Ptiloglossa arizonensis. Next base: position 5,104,754 of record NC_135049.1, read on the forward strand.
ATTAATTACTACTTTGGAAACTTTTATTAGTAATAAATAGTCTATTTTAAGTACGGAAATCTACCACTTGTTTACGGTTTCATTGATTGTTTCTTTTATTTTTAAAACGACGTGAGAACAAAATCAAGGTTTTTGTTCTTTAATACCATCATTGTAAACAACATTCACCCGTTGCGTAGTTCAAGCTGCTCGTATGACAAACAATGACATGTATTTGGCAATTCCAATATAAAATTCATTAAGGTTTATTGATGTTATTCTCTGGATATACGTATTAAAGAATTGGTCACTCGAATATTGTACAAAATTTTCATTCTTATACAAATTAAATATTCACAAATACTCTACAGAATCGTTTTCTCAAATTTTGTAGTAACATTTACCGAAAACGCATTCTCAAAATTGAGCACTTTTAAGATATGCGAAAAGAATTGATCCTTCTATTTGAAATTAGCAGACAAACGCCACAGTGAGAAAACAAATGTTTCTAGTAAAATAATAGCTGCATAATAATTATTGAAATACTACCACGTTTATATTAATCCGATAGCCAAAGTTTGCAACGATCCGAACGTTCCCTTATCGAGCGTTTTACTAACTCTACTGTGCAGCAGGCTTTGTTCAGGTGGACCAGGTGGGTTCTCGCTTAAACAAGCAATCGTTAAACCATTCTTGGACAATGATCTTTCGACAATGTCCGGTTTATCTTTCTGGACCGTTAAGGCTTTAACTGTTCTCGTACTTCGAAATTAGGACGAGTTCAAGCTCTGAAGGCGTTTTACAAAAGTCATTAATTGGAATCCAATAACCTCACTAGGAGAAGTATGAATACACCCCTAATACACGACTGTCTATGGTAATCTCCGTAGCTTACGGATCATCCCCCATTTTGTTTCCTGTAACCGTATAGGGGAGAATTGTCTTAATAGGTCCATCGACTGTTTTGGATCAGTGCTGTAATTTCAGATTTAAGGAAAATTTATGTTGCTCGATTGACGACACAAGGTTACCTACACTGATAAGTGAATAATAAAAATATTTAATTCATTTCTGCATTTAGCTTTTCTTTAGTTTTTGTAATTTTCTGACTAATGTACACGTCTCACGAACATATTACTAACGGAAATATGCGTTAAATATAATTATTAGTTTTCCAAATCTCGCTTTACGATAGAATTTGTTATCTATTGATTTTTCGATCTATTGAATGCATATTTGTTTGGATTACCAATAACATTGTTTGTTTGGAACTGTAGCCTTGTTAAAATAAATGAAACTAGCTTTTGGTCGTAATTAAACGTATTTTGAAGGATTTTCAACAATTTTAAAAATTATCGACTATAATTGGCAATCGTATCAGTGTCTAAAAAGAACAAAGGACTATTAGGCAAAAATTACTTCTGTTTGAAACAAAATTTATTTGAAGATTTTTGTTTACAATTCGTTTAAAGGAAACGCATTTCTTAAGAGAAATGTGTGCGCTATCCTAATTTTCAAGAAGGGCCAAATTTTCATAAACTCTCAAAAAAATATTAGTTGTTATTCATATCTGATGTGTAATTTTCCATGCAAAAGAAAGTATTCAACTTACTTTCGGTTTGAATTCAGGATGAATAAATGTACAAGTTTGTGTGCAATCATAAACACTTTCACGAAAGTTTCATCGTCTCTTCGGAAAAGTAATATATTTACCAACCACTATTCATCGTTCACTTGCATAAACTCTAAAAGGTGTAGCGTTGATTAATCAGCGAATCAATTTCCTCGGTCGACTAATGCAAGTCGTGACAAAGCATTTCGCACGTTCAAGTTCTCTCTTCATAAAATCACGACGTGGCTTGGTCAAATTCTGGAAGAAACATCTTCCGCCCGTCGAAAAAATGAAAAATCATGAGTCTAAGGAAGCTCCTCTAACAAGCTAGACAAATAGCAATTGCGTTATCCAACACCGTCATCAGCTAAAGTCTCGCCACGTGAATAATTTGTGCTCGCTAATCATGCAAAATTTAGTTGGCACGTGACGTACAGATTATTGCAACGAAGACGACAATAATTATAAAAACTACTTTCGGGGCAATCAAATATTAAACCATAAAATGCAATTAAATTATATTTAAGCATTTTTACTTCAAATTTAGATTCAATTTAAAAATCTATCAATTATTATTACTTTGTACAGCCAAAATACTGCAGTCACATAAACTGGGCAGAATAAATAAATTATAAAAAAAATACATGGTTTTGATAAACAAACGACTGTAAATATTTGCTTAATTTCTTATTAATGTGATCATTTATATAAATTTTTACTAATTTTATCGTTACAATAATTTTAAGCAGTGGAACATATTTTAAATTTTATTTTTTATTTTTTACACTTTATATACTCTAAATACTTTCTTAAAAATTTTATGATAACAAAATGGTTTTTATAAAGACTCATCGTTTCCATCTTTTCATTTGCATAATATTTTTCTATCGTTAACTGGAAACAATAAAATAATCATGTGTTTTTATCGTGCCAGAATTATATACAAACAGAAATAGAGTATCGAATAAAGAAAGAAACAAGAAAATTAATACTTAAAGGTCGAAATAAATATACATCACGATATGAATATAAATTACCATGTAAAAAAGAAAAAAGTAACGTTTGAATACATTAGACGTATCTACATTACAGAGAATGCACTTGAATGAAAATTTCAATTGTGCTATACTAGTGTCTGCAATTAATATGTCTCTGATTTCTTTGATAAAAGTCACGAGTCCGTTTAAAAGCGGGTAGGATAATATCACGCGATCAATGTCACGAAGCGAGTGCATTTACAGTGACACGATTCTACTTTGCTGCTCTTCTGATGCCCTTTTTTTTAATACGTTTCGCATTCTTGTAAAACATAACACTGGTTCCACTGTCGTATTAAATAAATAAAAAGCTTAATAATTTCGTACTAAATTGCCCATTGAAATATTCAATAAAAGAAATTACTCGTATACAAGTGTACGTTTATAATATATTTTAAACGTTTCGATCCTATAACTTTGGTATGGTCCGTTTGAAGCAGTTAATTTCAATTTAAATAAGAAAGATACTTAAATGTGATTAAGATTCGGAAAAGTTGTATAGAATACTGTAAGTAAACTTGGTAAACATAGATCCATAATAATCGAACATGGAAAAAGATAAACACGATAATGGTGTAGCAAGAATATGAAGCAAACACAAAGCAAAAAATGAGCGAAACAAAAAGTTCCTTGATCCTCTCGGTAAAATTCGTTAATTCTTTGTTTCGACAGAATAGCGTCATTCAATGTTAAAAATCTGGCGTTCAAATTTCGCAACTGTCAGGTATAATAACGACAGAGTAATTTTAATTTCCAGAACTTTTCAGCTGCCCCCGGAACGTGAGAGTTACAATGAATAGCACACGCGGTAACCGGTAATGGTTATACTACATTTTGGGCGGAACCGACCTTTTCCTATTCCACTATGCGCACAACATTCTCTTCCGTTGATGCAAATTTGGCGTTACCATGATTGAGATAAATTGTGCTAAATTTAGCCCTGCAACATGTTTGTAAAATCCAATTTTCGTCACTAGTTATTAAACCATCTTGAAATGTTTTAAAATGGCATCGAGGAGGACAGTTCATGTGTTAAAATCTTCTCTCGCTAAAAAGAAATTACTTTACCAATAAAATTTGTTATCTTATTGAATTTCATTAGTCGATTTCATATTTTCAAATCAAAACGCATTATATTTGGTACAGAAATATCTAAGGGCTAAATAAATTTTTCTGATCATCCGGAATGTAGTTTTTGAAAGAAATTTGTCAAATGTTAGTGAAATTTTATTTTAAGAATAGACACGTACGAAGAACCTAAGTCAATTTATGGACAATTCTAATCCACTGATTAAACCATATAAAAACAATTTAAAAAATTTCGATGAGCAAATTTACGGGATTGGTACTGTTCGAGAATGACAGGAGAGTTATCGAGGATCACTATGAAAACATGTGTGGTTGGAAGAAGAAAATGAAGAAGAGAATGATTGGGTGAAGAAGGAGCGGGAAGATGTATGATTGGATGTTTGAAAGAGAAGTTGATTGCATCGCATTCTCTCTCGATGGAGCAAACTTTTGCACTTATATCTTTCGGATATACGTAATTCGAACAATTTATTGCTGTAAAACGGTTTCAACTTAATTTTTGGACTCACTTCGATACAATATTATTTACTGGAAATCTAAAACAAACTGTACGAAGAACCGCTAATTGAAAAAAGGGAAGTACTAATTGGAAAGTTATCGATCACCGATTAAGAAACTCGCAGTGTGGTAAATATTTATCCATATAGAAATTATTGATAAACGAGAAAATAAACAATCTAATATTTATTGAAATAAGTAGAAAGAGACTAATTTTCCTTGTGATTTAGTGACAATCTAATACAGTTGAGATTATAGGCTTCGAAAATTTATAAAAAATTATACCAACAATTTTGAAAAAGTAAAAAAATATTTTTAACCATCAACGCGGATATAACATACTTTTAGTTTGCTAACAATAACCAAGGCGTCATCTAAAATTATTTAAGGTGCATCGAAAGGAGAACATCATCGAACAAATTTTGTAGAAAAAGAAGAAAAATATTGAAATTGAATAGAATGAACAAATTTCAATTTTTCTTAATAAAATAACGATCAAATTTTCTGTTCGTCTTTTAATTTCGATACACGGAAGATGTACACTCGTCGACGAATTTTTGTTTAGATTTCTCATGAATCTGTAATCATATTCCGGTAAAAAACTAAACAATTACGTAATCGATTGTAATTCCTATGGTAACTAATATTTTTAAACAAAGTTTCGACAAAGTATCTGTAAACGATTATTACCGTTATTACTGCAATTCTAAAAATCTGAAAAGCAGACTACCCTCTTAATTCGTGTTATAATTAGCAAAATATTAATTATTAAATCGTGAAAAATGGTTGTATTAATTTAACCACGTCTGTAAATTGATGCACTTTCGATCGACGATTATCATTTTCGATCGATAATAGACACCGTAAATTTTTGATCGTTAAACCGAAAGAAGCAGACCTCGCGAAATCAGGATTATTTGATGGAAAATGGAAAATGGAGCAAAAGAAACAGGCGGTCGCACTTCTAGAGCTTGCGTTGCCACGTATACATACGTATACATATGTACGTACCGTGACGGTACGTGTCAGTGCACTTGCAGCCCTTCACTTTACCGAGATTCCAAGTCGATAAATCCGCGGAATTATTTTCACCGCGGTGGGTCTCGACTTATCGATGCATATTCATATGCATTAGCATAAACCGCCTTGGAAGATGAGGAGAACGTACACGTATTCCCGAATACGAATACGTATGACAACGTACCGTGTACTCGTATCGAATCTACCCTGTTCTATTATGCACGCTGCTAAATTTAATAATTGCTCCGAATTGGAACAGTTTCTTCTCGTAGGTTGAATCAAAAGAACTTATCCTTTTCTTTTACGATCATAGCAATCTGGTTATTACGTACATTTTCCAGCCCATTGTTTATTACGGAGATTGATAAAGTGAGGTCTAACATGTACATGATAAACAATGTTTGTTTGTGAAATATGATGTTGTTTGTTGTTGATTTTAGAAACAGGATTTCTCTTTCTCCCTCTCTGACCTTCTATCTCATTTCGATCTCTTTTTCCTTGACAAAGAAATACGAAATTGATTTGACAATGTTTGTTTCTGAAATGTGATTTGATATTGTTTGTTGCTGGCTCTAGATACAAGATTTTTCTTTCTCCCTCTGTGACCTTCCATTTCTATTTCTTTCTCACTCTGTCGTATTTACTACACACTATTTTAAGAAGACTCCTTAACAAAGGAATACAAAATGACGAGGTTTCTCGACTAATGCTTGATTTGTTCACACAAATCCAAACATATGAATCGACACAAAAACATGTCTATGTTTTAAACATATCCCTTCAAGCGTTTATATCTTAACTATTTTGACGAATTCCGTCAAATAACTGTGCAGACATATTTTCCAGAGTTCAAACTTTAAGATAATGCAAAAAAGGAATGGTTTTTTTTAACTCTCTAAACCAGAAGGTCCACTTAATTCCTTGCACAATTAAACCTATCAAAATAGACTCAAATGAAAATTTGTTACGCATTGTAGAAAAATGTGAGCGGCTACATCTTTCGCTATTAATATAGTTAACAATTATACAAGTATACAAACATTTTTTTGAATCATTTTAAACGCAACTACTTATCTTGAGGGTAGAAATTCAAGGTGGGCGTTTTCCAAAAAGTCAACGGCATCTTCGTGACGCAAACAAAAATAAAAATTCTTTATTTTCTTTAATTTAATAGTTCAAATCGTTAAAAATAACATAGAAGAGGACCTATTAAAGAAGTAGTAGTAATAACAATAATATACAACGCCTAAATCTATACTGGGTGCTGCAAATGTTGATACATCTGACTAGAATTTCCATCATGGGTTCTTAATAAAACCACTTTGCAGCCGCACAATACCTAACAGGGGCAGATTTATTTGAAAGCTGAATGGTTCGATTCTTCATGTAGAAATTGTTACGCGACATCTGAAATGTCCTAATTCTATGCTATTCATTGAATATTGTTCGATACAGCTGAAACGGTTCTGCGAGCTACAGAATCGCGTTAGCTTGTATGATTTTCGTTAAATTGCGTTAATATTTCAATATGAAACAATCGAGTGTAAATCGAAAATACACAAATTGTACGATAGGAAGAGCATACCTGGTAACAAGCGAAAACGACTACCTAATTGGTGCGAAATAAAAACAGATGTTCCGAGAAACTACGGGGCAATTCATCCGATGTAATCATTGATTCCGTGAATGGTTATATTGGATTGTTCGGAAAGTCATTTCATTTCTTTTTTGTGAAAATGAAACACGATGTTTTTAGAATGTATAAACATTTTATCAAATTGTATATTCTCTATTTTGGAAAACGAAATGACTTTCCGAACAATTCAATAGAATATTGAACATTTTAACGGTTTTTAATGCTCTTAGCAATTGTGCAAAATATAAAATGTAAAATGTGTGACAGAAGCACAAAATTTTTCGAAAACAAACCTCGTGATCTCGATTTCAATATCGAACTCATAAGTTAGTGAACAATCACGTGTATGAAGTAAATAAAAAAATTACGGTACTACGTAATAATGAATATACTTGACTCTGTTTTCAAGAGTAAAAAAGATAATTTAAAAAAAATTAAATTATCAAAAGAGATTATCAAAAAGGGTACGTTCCATGATTAAACAAATTGTAAATTTTCCATCATTAAGTGCTACGTATTCAATAACCCCAAAAAAGAGTATTGTGTCAGCAATTAAACATAAAATGTATAATTTCGTTCCTTTCTCAATAACACTTCTTTGTTCCTTTTGTCGTAGCAACTTGAGTAAAATATTTTTTTGCTGTACATCCGGATGATTTAAAGAAGCTCGATCAGTGTCGTTTATTAGATGATTTTTGTCGTATAAATGATTTGTTCGAGATCATTTAAAAATTTGTAAGAATTTTTTTTCTTATAAAGTATTAAATATTCTTTTTTCTTATAATTCACACATTTAAACAAATATCAGTGAGACATTTATTTTAACAGAACTTCTACTTTGACATTTTTACAGGAAATGAAAATATTCAAGATGCTCGCATTAAAGGAAACACCCTGTACAAGGTCTACAATGTATCGTGTTATTGAAAATCTTTTTCAGTAATGAAAAATTATATACTTAGTCTTCCTTGATCAAGAAATGACAAAAAATCTTGCAATCCGGTATTAATTGTATTTCGAAGTAGAAAATTGCCTCATTGTCGAAGCCCGTATAATGGTGAAACTGTTTCAGAGTCTTTCGAGAAAATTAACGGTAGTTTAAAGGAATTGGAAGTAGTAAAAACGGAAAGGCAAAATTAAAGTGCCATGGATCCATGCATGCCAGGTGTTCAGAACGATTAAATCCAGATAAACGATTCGGCCGTCGTTCAGAACGACAGGAAGATTTATCAGTTCCTCCTCAAGATCCATTTCCCATAAAGAGAAGTCTATCCACGAAGAACTTTGTTTTTCCTGTCTTTTATCGCTTCTTTTGCAATTTTCGTTTTAATAATAACGTTAATACCGAATTACAGGCTTATAAGTACAAGATAATTATTGCAATTCGTAATAAGAGATACAATTGTTTGATTAAAGAAGTTTTCGGATAATAAACGTACATTTCTTAATCATTTTGAATTTAAAACGAAATAACAAGAATAATAATAACAGAAGTAGGCAAATAATAGAAAACGAATAAGTTTCTTAAAAATTCCCAAATTCCAGATCTTCTCAACTTTTAGGTCCCACAAGTATTTTTAATAATAATAACAGAAGTAGACGGATAATAAAACACGAATGAGTTTCTCAGAAATTCACGAATCCCAAATCTTCTCAGCTTCTGGGTCCCATAAGTATTTTTAATAGTGATAACAGAAGTAGACAAATAATAAAAAACGAATAAGTTTCTTAGAAATTTACGAATCCCAAATCTTCTCAGCTTCTGGGTCCCACAAGTACTTTTAATAGTAATAACAGAAGTAGGCAAATAATAAAAAACGAATAAGTTTCTTAGAAATTCACGAATTCCAAATCTTCTCAGCTCCTAGGTCCCACAAGTGTTTTTAATACACGTGGAATTACATTCCTCGTATATCTTGAGCCATCTAAGCTCTCTTTTTTTAAGCCACGAATGCTTGCAAGACTCGTGACAAAGGTATTTCTAATCCCAGTAATTTTAGACGTCCCTGTGTAACCTTGGACGTTTGTCTCCGTCCAACGAAATGAACGGGTACAGATATAATAATACAACGATCAACCTTCTAAAGCTCCTCCAACTCTAATCAATCTGACGTCGCCTTAGATATATCAGGCTCGTTCTAATTTATCGCCTATACATTCGTGAGAGTGTTTACCGATTATAATGGATATTCCCGTTGACGTCAGCAGCGATATCATCGACCACGAGTTCCCGGAGATCCTGTTACGAAGGTTTATTAAGCTGGAAACGCTGGTTGATGGGATTATCCGTACTGCGTGAGATTGAATAAAGTGACGTAACTGCGAACTTAAGACCGTTTATTATGATATTTTCTACATCGTTTTTTCTTCGATGCTGATTCTTTTCCTTATTACCGTTAATAGACTTGGACATTTCGAGTATCGATATTGTCAATAGATTCAAAAATTGAACATCACGTATTCGTGAAACACAGTGGCTCATTTACATGGGAGCGCTTAAGTATCTCCATTATTTATAGTTTTATGAAAATACTCTCCAGGACATAAGTTGCACTGTTCGAAGAGTTACGTGTAATGGTAACATTATTCTTTTTCAAAAGTCATTTTTATACGAGCACTTGAGGTGATTGATATTTTTTTCGATATTCTTACAAAGCATAAGAGAAAGAAGTTTAACAACCTTGTAAACCATACTGTTTAGATCATTTAATGTCAAGAAATTTTTATTTTCTTTCAATTGGAAGATACCTGTTGTGTTCAAAATGATGTTCATTCGCGTTAATGCAATAATTAGGTCTCATTATAAATGGTTCCTGTATATTTATTAACTCTTGTAACGTAATTGAAGCACATGCTGCAATGATTGTTTGTCTCACTTCCACTTGTAATTTTGTTAAAATCTACTATAAATTTTAATTTTCCCCACAGATATAAATCAAGTAGAATAAGATTTGGAAAACTCTGCTGGAGAATAGTGACCTGGACATCCACCAACTGAAATCACATACATTCAATCTGCGCAACAGTTAATGGCATAAGCGTTAATAAAACTCAATAACTCTATAGAATGGCCAAAGAAGACAATTTTACTTCATTGTAATATTTTTTCTCGACAAAAATTATTATTGCCTAGATAAAAAAAAAAAAAATTAAATTATTATCGTTTATATTACGAAACGTTTGGGAAATTTTTTGCTCTGCTGAGATTTAATATTCTGGATCTATGCAATAACAATTCCTGTCGAGTAAAAGTATCACAATTAAGTAAAATTCTCTTGTTTGGTCATCCTATAGGGTTATTGAGCTTTTTAACGGTTGTGCCATTAACTGTTGCGTAGATTAGGTATGTGATTTCGGTTAGTGGATGTCCAGGTCACTGTTCTAGAAATCAAAGGCACAAATTAGCTTCATTTTCGAGAACTAATATTCTGAATCTATGTCTACATCAATACATTCCAGTTGTTGCTCGATATCGCTTTGTCTCCCTCTGTTTCGATGCCTTTCCTTCTCAACAATCGTCACGCAATAAATTTGCATACGTAATCGCATTAACTAATGACGAAAATGCGTATAAGTGGAGGTGGAACGATTAATCTAATTCGTTAGCAACTTACAATTTCTGAACAGGACTTAGCACAGACTGTAACTGGCCTTTGTCATCGAGTATTAAAGTTTACAAAAAAAAAACACCGTAGTGACCAGGTTAAGGATAGTGAATCATAACGCACAAGAAATACAGAGGTTTCTAGCAAAGTGATCCTGCAGCTGTTCATAGAAAATGATTATCGACAAAAAATATTCTACAGACCAGATATCTTCGAATTGAAAAAAAATAAAAATTTCTTGACATTAAATGATCTAAACAGTATGGTTTACAAGGTTGTCATACTTCGTTTTTTTATGCTTTGTAAGAATATCGAAAGAAATATCAATGACCTCAAGTGCTCTTATAAAAATGACTTTTGAAAAAGAATAATGTTATCACTACACGTAACCCTACGAACAGTGCAACTTATGTCCTGGAGAGTATTTTCATAAAACTATAAATAATGGAGATACTTAAGCACTCCCATGTAAATGAGCCACTGTGTTTCACGAATACGTGATGTTCAATTTTTGAATCTATTGACAACATCGAGAAATAAGACAGACAAAAGAGATTTGTCTCCTTATAATGTCACCTAATTTTTCAACAATAATATCAGTTTGTACACCTGTTCACCGTAGAGCACCGAATACCCCACCTCGAATCTGTTTTGTCTGTCTTATTTCTCACCTGTAACGGAAATTTCCATATCATCGCGCTTCCCTCTGCAACGAGCAACATCCACTCATCCCCAAAAGCTGTGAAAGAATATAAAATGTCCCGTCAACAACATTACTTTTCATTGTTGCGTCAAACAACGGTGCATCAAGGAACATCTAAACACGTTACATCAAGCATCGAGGATTTTCGTAGCAAGCCGTCTTTACCAGCTGAATAATATCTTCACACTGTAAATACACACTGTGTACACATGGCAACATTAATCCGTTTCCGTTTGGAGGGCTCATGACTCGGTTTACGCTACCCTTTCTCCTCCACGGATACCATAGGGCGTCGTAACAAGTATGCATATGTAATATGAATTATTTAAGGGAGATAAACAGAGTGTCGGGTCGAAAAATAAGGTTATCTTTTCAGTTTATCTTTCGAGTCGATAATTACATTTTTATTAAGATGAAGGTGGAAAAAATATGAATTTTATTCAAAGTTATTTATCGTCGAAATTAATCGCTCGTAAAAACATTTATTGTGATAATTTTTTGGTCTCTTGAAGTACTGGAAAGATACAATTTTTGTAATGTAATTATCTAGTGTCGATATTCTACGATCGTAAAATGATAATTTATAACAAAATAACTGTCATGTAAAGTTAAGTATTTCGTTCTCAACATCAATTTTATTTTTTTTTTATTTAACATAAAATGAGAACCAATGAAAAAGTGAGGAAATGCTGATCGTTTATTCGACGATAGAGAGTATATCTGAAAATATAGAAGTACATCGAAAAGTCTTGAGAATCAATACGAAGAACATGGTTTTAGGGTAAACGCATTCAAACCTGCCAGATGGTGCGGTTGATCCAGCTAACACACCCTCGAAAATTATTCTATAAATGTGTAATTTTGTAGAAAACTATAAAAATACGTTTTCCCTTAACGTCCTCATTTCTTTTCTTCTTCAACCTAACCCGAAATTAAACGATCACTTTTTCGGTTACATGATAACGTATTCTTTGTTAATTATTCGATCAATAAATGAAATTGTTCAAAACCATAAATATTTTGAGTCACGGTAGTATCCTTATCTGTCAAACTGGGGAGAACGAGACAAAAATTTAAGTCGTGATAGATCGTCTTTCAATGAAAACACCTTCAGCGATGGATCCGTGCCTAGACTGTCACTCGAGGTACGTAAAGAGAAATGCTCCCTTGCCATTTGGAAAATATCACCTTTTTCCGACTGTCCTGTCATCTCGCCGAAGGGTTGAATGGAAATGGAAAAGAAGAGGGTGGAAACGGAATTGATTTATTTTGTGACAAACAGCCGGGTGCTTGCTATCCTTCATACGAAAGATTTTTTTCAGTGATTAATTTAAATAACTAGACGAGAACTATTTTATTATACTATGAAACACATATAATGCCGCTAACTAGATAAAGGTAATTAACCGCTTATTATAATTTATTGTCTCGTGAAAGCAGAAATACGTTGATACAGCTTGATAGCGAAATATTAGCTCATAACGTTACTATTAACAATGTAGGGTATCATCGTGATAAACAACTGAATACACAAAAAGATAAGTATTTGGTAATACAATGATTGAAAAATATTGTAACGAACGATTGCATCAACTTCTCAAATAATTCTGTATCTTAACTATTAATGGTATTATATCGTATATATATGCAATTAGGGAACAGTAATCGTAACCTTAATAACCGTGTTTTGACAGAGTTTATTCTACACGCCTTACATGCTTAAGTTGATTAAAAAATGGAAACATTCAACATTTTGAACCGATGTTCTTTAGATAAATGATAAATTTCAAGATAAAACAATCAGCCAGGTAATATTTGAAATATAAAAAATGACGTCTCGAGAAAAACGGTTTATAAGTTTTGATGTACAATATTAAAGTATGGTAACAGTTCGGTTCTAAGTTATATGACAATCCTAATTTTTCGAATTTCACTCAAAAATTTCCTTACGCGAACAATGTAGGTTCCCTATTGGTACGAATAATGGAGACTCTGCTGTATAATATATGCTCCCATCCGACTAAGAATTTACGATGCAACGACCCGTAAACCTACTCAAATATTATGTGTATAACCAAGTGTCAAGAACTGCGGTACGAAATTCGAACCCCAAATATAATACGAGTATATTGACAGAGTCATGTTACTTTATAACAACACGTGTGATCTGCCATGTATAATATTAGCTACATATATCAAAATTAATTCTTTAAATTAATGAGCTATCTTAAACCATTCATATCGCGAAGATACTGACACAACATTGTTACGTCATGGTAACTCGTGCAATCTATCGCGTATAGGTTATGTGTATTGAAATTAATTCTCAAACCACAATAATGTGACGATTACTAACCTAGTTTAAGCTTTACGTATCGCGTAGATACTGTCAGAGCATTGTTAATTCATAGCGATTCATGCGAATATAGATTAGTCACGTCTAGGTTAGATGTTATGAAAGATTAAAGTCGCTCTGTTATACGGTTAACAACATGTTTTTGCGCATTTATATCGCGCAGCCACCAACTCTAGCACGCCTAATCAAGATAAATACCGTGAAGAAGAATGAGTAACTTAACTGCATTGTTTGCCCCTTACCTGACACGAATCTATGTTACCAACTGTATATAAAGTCTTGGATATACAGGTTACCTCGAAATGGTGGGATAAGCAAAGAAATGCAAGTTCCTCGTATCAAGAGAAATCGAAGAGTCCTTATCTTTTGGCTACATGTGCAATGGCGCCTTCGGCTGATTAGAAGTTAAATACGTAGAATACCCTAGAAGTCGTAATCGTAAATTTTAACTGCAGTAGAACCTCGATTATTGCACGAGATACTCTCGTTTCATTTTCGATTGCACATACAATAAAATTTCGTTAACCCGAAAATTTAAATTTTTGCGAAACTTTTCAAATTTATAGTCGACTTCGAAAGAAATATCTTAAAGATAAATGTTTACCTATTTTTCTATGTATCTTTGAAACTATAATAGATATTTGAAAAATGGTTGGCACACAAATTTATAATTGTATATAAATTTTTGTATATAAAGTTTTGTATATAAATTGAGAAAAATTTTTTGTTCGATTGAAAAAAGTGTCCTACTACAATTATTTCAAAACATTTAAAACATTCTGTCGTTTAACATTTTCCGAACACATCTTCGTTTGTAATGAAGAAGTTAGGGAATGGATTAATGAGTGTTATGTAGTAGAAATAATTATTATTGTGTATACTGAATATGATCATTTCGATTTGCTAGCATACAGCGAAGAGAATTTCAAATCCTCATTAGAACTTGGAGGATTTGCGGTTTCCATACGCCTCTCAATAGTGATTGACGTACCATAAACCCACAAGAACACGAGATTCTGAACTAACTCGAACTAGGAAATTGTACCTGGGTTTTCTCAAAGAAAGTACGTGTATAATGATTCTTCATTGCATACTTCAAGTAGTTGCTGAAAAAATCTCTATTGATGTAAGTTTTTAAAATTAACACCGATCGAATCTTTAAATGAAGAACTAATTAAAGTTTGGTAATATGTACTACGCAAACTTTCTAGTCCAGTTTCAACGACTAATAAACGTATCGCTTACGCTGAGTAAAAAAGACGGTGGTGGGGGAATGATTATGTTTCAGTTAACGAGGGAGCAATTCGTTCAGTTATCCGAGAGATATTGTACTGATTACGACAATTCGATGTTTATGCATATTTATTACAATTTGTACACCGTCTAAAGATTCGACGATTGCAATTTTCCGAAAAATTAGGATGTAGGTACCAAAGTTTTTTCTGTAAAAATTACTTTTTCTCAAAGAGAATTAATTAATCTTCTTATCATAGTTATTTCAATATTTTCATCTATAACTATAATTTTGGTTAATTTGGTCACTAAAACATGACGCACCAAAATTACATACTTTACAGTTTGAATATTATTTAAATTTAATTTCTTGATAATTATTATGGTATACGAAGCCAATAATTATTATATTGAAATAAACGTTGGAAATTACAATAACCGAAGCATACACGGAGTTCTATTAAATGTTTGCTCGTCATTATTGATCAACAGGTGTAATAAACAGGCAAACGATTAACGCGTTAAATAATGTACTGTACACAAAACCGCGTATTTATATTGGTCTACGTGTAAATAATATTTCTCAAATATAATTTTTTTGAAAGTGTGTTCTTATCCTCGAGAAATACAATTAAATAAACATAAACTGAATGTATCACTATTTTATACTTATTTTTTAATATATATATACATAATTCCTATCGAATTTCTCAGATACAGTTCATCATAATGAAAGAAAAATATAACAGTATTTGTTTTTAATATAAAAAATAGTATCCAAAATAATGCATATTACCGATTGGTTCCAAAAACCTACTCATTTTCAAAAATATATACTATTTATGTACGTGTATCAAACATTGGGTGTAAATTAACTACACAGTAACAGATTATTTTTCAAACAAGCGGTCCAATACCTGCACGAATATGGCAAATGAATATTTAATAAATACTACAATCTCGTATCAGAAATGAAAATCTTACTACGAGGTATTGAGCTTCATGGAAGCAAATTACCGCATATTTTTATTTTGTGCTTCAGGATTACATCGTAACACAATTATTCAAAACTTACTTTTCCTTCTTATTACGCGGGGGATGAAAATGGCAGCTAATTATTGTTCCGGGACGCTATTGCAAAAGTTGAAGCATAAACTTTCTTAAGAGCGTTTGCGCATAACTGCTTATTTAAGCGCACTTTCTTAATTGAGATAAGACAATATCCTGAAGTAAACGAATACGCAAAGGAAAATATATTGTCGAGAAGGAGGCAATAAAGTATAGTTAGATGCGTAATAAGTATTACGTAAATGTGTACAGGATGATTCTAAAAATTGGTACAAGCTTTTACATATAAAGATACAGAACATTGACACATGAAACAAGCTAAATTCTCTAACGAGAGCTATCCTTTTTAAGATAGTACTGTTTACAATTTTCTCCGGTCTGCTTTTACGAGCTTTAAGTTTATATTACCTAGCTTTGAACTCTGGAAACCAACCATGATTACTTCTTACGTGAAAGTATCTTTCGCTCTCTCTCTAAATGTAGCGTTAATTGTTTCTCCTGTTTTAGCGGTATTACCGTCTAATTTTTATTCATAAAGAAACTGCACTCCAATGCATCTAACTTATTTATCGTGCACAATAAGAAATATTCTATAATAAATGGAGTACCTTTGCCAAAAGTTAATGCTAGTTATATTTTCAAAAAAGGAGTAAGTAAATATTGATACAAGAACGCGAAACAATTTTTGTCGATTTTAGTGAACTTATGATGTATAATAGGTTGCTCGATAAGTTTTATCGTTTGATAAGAAATAAAGCTATTAGATTCGTCGTTTTATTTTTCTAAAGATGGTACTACTGTTTGATGAACATGTGTGAAGTTTCGTGTAAATCTATTGATTCATTCATATATTTACAGTTGTTCAAAGTTGAAGTGTCATAGTATTTTTTTTATAATGGAAAAAACGACAAAACTTATTGAACAACCTCGTATTGTATAATAAATGGGGCACCTTTGCTGAAAGCTAATGCTAGTTTTTCAATGAAGGAGTTAATAAATATTGATATAAGAACACGAAACAATTTTTGTCAAATTTAGTGAACTTATGATGTCTGTATATATTCGTGACATTATTCTTTGTATTTATTAGTTGTCTTGTACATTCCTGATATAAAATGTAAAACATTTCGTAAAGTATACTGTTTTCAATGATCAAACTTTACCACTTTTAGATGCAGTATGATAAGAATCGATTTATGTAAAAAAAGAAAACAACGGTTCCATTAAAACAAATGGTGCCAGTGCATATTGTACTCAGAAGAAATTATGTCATGACAAGATAGTCCTCATTACGACATTCAACTTTTTTCCGCTATCCATTTTTTATATCATCGCGTAAAAAAAAGCTACAGCTTGTCCCAGTTTCTAGAATGACTCGGTATATGAGGTTATTTCAGCTTTGGATGATATTTTAATATAAATGTACAATCGGCCATGAAATTCTACGTACATCTACAAAATTTACAATATAGTATTAAACACGAGACTTTTGGTAATTTTACAGTCTCCACATTGTTCGTTGGATAAAGTTGGAAATATGTAAAAAAATTAACAACATTTATGTATCTTAGTTAATAAAAAATATCAATAAATTCAAAATATTTTAGATTTGGCTCTTCGAAGTATATATAAACAATATGACTTCCGAAAGAAATTCTCCATTTATTATTCAATATTCCCTATTGTAAAAAATCATTAATTTGGACGTTGGAGTGTATTAGGCGAGAATATTATCAATAATTCAACAATGCTTTTCCAGTGAAAAAAGTTTTCTTTTAGGTAAAATTCTATATCGCATAGAAAAAACCTTAAACTATCTAAAGGAAACGTCCCTGCTATAAAATATAACCGGTTTTATTATTATGTAATAAAAAAAAGAAAAAGTAATACTAGTTATTGAGTATAGAGTGTCCCACTAATCACCGGTCGATTTACTTTTTGAATAAAACACAAACGGTTTAAGTCTGAATAATTTTCACGCGTTTTTTCACCGTATACTTTTCCACGATTAATTTCCCGTCTATCTAAATGACATATGTCAAGTTTCAAGTCGATCGTTTCAATGTTTTAAAAATAACGCGAAATTCAAATCGACCGGTGATGAATGGAACACCCTATAAATATTATGTGTATTTCTCGTTGAAATCAGTCGATTGCTTCAATTGTGGAACGCTTTTGTGTGCTTCACAATCTGTCACTGTGAAACGCTCTTCACAAATATCGTGTACATTCACACTTGATTATGCCAGTAAAGAAACATACGGGGTATCGGTTAACTGTGCAGACTTGCATCGGATCTCTTTTATCGAAACACAGGATTCATTCCCTCGCGTATCAAGTACGCTAAACAGTGCGATAGTAGCAGCATCCGGTGAGACGAGTTTCCACGTTGTATTCGACAATCCGGAAGTGCTTGGCGACTACCAAGAATGCTTTCTTTAGAATGCCTTTGAAATGGCTTTGTCTTCCGTATTTACGGTCGACCTAGTCCCGCATCGATTTTCACCCATCGAAGTTCTTTTTTTTTTTTTTTTTTTTTTTTTTTTAACATTTCAAGAGAGACTTTTAACTGAGACGGTTACACTTTTTGTAATGTAACTATACTGAACGCAGACCTGGAGTTTCTAACGCAGAAATGAGTTCATCCGCGTAAAAAAAAATTCGAGTGGATTTATAGTGAGAATTTGCATTACAAAAGCTCTAAGAAAGTAAACATTTGATTTGTTTTGTATATTGGTATTGGCATAATTGAATATTTTAAAAGTGCCAGGCTTGAGAATTGTATATTGTGAGAATTATTACGATTAACGTGGAAAGTTAAACTTGAATACGATCCTAATAATGAATTTGTTTAATTTGTAATTTTCAACCTAAGGTCTGTTACGTTATGCAACAACTTTTACATAAGTAAATAATAGAAGACAATGATAGGAGAGTAACAAATTTCATTATTTTGTACAAGGAACTGACTTATGTTACTTTTCAAAATATGTAATAAGTATCAAATGACGAAAGTGACCTTAATTTTGTTTATAGAAAAGTTTGCTTAAATAATTATTATTATAACAACGTTTTTGTTAAGAAATTACAATGAAATGTACCTACGTATCATAATGCACTAGAAATGTAGCAGAAAATGTCTCACAAACTATTACGTTTAGGACAAATAAAGATTAACACATTTTCGAATATTAGCCTAAAATATGTTCTATTTGCAGAAAAAATAAAGTTGTTCTTCAAATATTCGAAACCTTGTCACTTGTAGTAAAAATACATAAGCTACGATCTCTTTAAACAACTTTGCGTACAATTGTTCATGGAGCGCATAATTCACAGGATAGTTAAAATAAAAGTATTAGATGTTTTGTTCTGTTTATATGGGTTGAATCATTATTAAGATCCTATTCTGTTCCAACGTTTATCCGTCGTTCTATAAATCACAAAATTTACTTAATAATCCTCTCCTAGTTTCAGGTTTCTTGTGATTTACGAGGGGAAGATTTTGTCGATTTAATTTGCTTTTTAAAATTTATGGAAAACCAAGGAGCAATTATTAAAAGCTTCCCGTCGTCTACCTCGTTAATTAGACCGCGGCTCATTATCCTTCGTATTTAAGTGAAACATTGCACCTCTTGTTACAGGAAAAAAATCATTTATCTCTGAGATAGCATGAACAATGCGGTGACACAAATCTCGGGAAAGAAAAGTTTCTCCTTCTATATTGCGTGCTGCAAGAATACTTCGTGATTTCAGACACTATTCCACAATCTGCTTTCATTCCTCGGTTTACAATCTGACGTTTCGAAGGGGGCGGAGTGTCCATTTTCCCTCCAGTAATTCTTTTACTCGAAACGATCGCATATTGTTTTATTTTTTTTTTATTTTCAATATAGTAAAGTAGCAACGTACCACAGTGTACGCATCCTAAAAATTGCACCGTAGAGTCGTGTTGAAATTTGCTGAATTTTGTAACACTTTAAACGTGATTTATCTTCGTTATGAATCTATTTTATCGAGAGAAAATTATTCGAGAGAAATGTTGCGAAAATTGACAAAGTAGAGACAAGGATGGAATCTTTTACCTAAACAATTTTTAAATACGTAGTCCTTTAATTTATGCAATAAAATTCTTGTGAAAAGTTAGCGTTATACTCGTCATACTGTTCTTAGGAGAATAGTTTACTATATATTGTGCACAAATCAAGCCGAGTGTAGTATTAACAAACATTTTACTATAACTTTCGACAATTGTTCCGATCAAAATATTGCAAATAACTTATTTGGTACATTGCATCATAGACTTAGTAATATTAGTTAATAAAATAAAATAAGAGAAAATAACATAAGATAAATAAAATAATATAATTAAATTATATTATACATCCAACAGAAATTCCAAATATACTTATTCGCATAATTGTACAAATTTGCCTTCTTTGAATAACTATACACATTTTTTTGTATAAATAACTTATATGTTCTATTTTCTCAACCGATATTACCATCTTTATAACATAGAACACCAAATATATTAATTTAAACCTTTTGATTATATTATATTATTTCATCGCAGCAAATGAAAAAACATTAACTGTGTACATAAACAAATTGGTTGTATAAATTGTATTTTCAACATCTGCATCTTTTTGCAGAGCATTCAAGTCACTAAATAGAGGAATAAAATTGGGAAAGTTTAATTTCGAAACAGCACATATCTAGAAAGTGAAAAATGTATATTTTTAATTAGTGAGTAGATACGTCGTACGTACATACATTCATTTATTCCGTGGCAGCATAAATTTGGTATTCAGTACGCTGTCAGAAGGTAAAGAAGGCGAATTCCGTACGAGCTTTAAATCTTCAATTTTACGACAAGCCATTTGCATATACAATATTAGTGCCCTACTTGATAACCGTTGCGTTATGCTGCATGATACCATGTGAGCGTGTATTTGGTGATCAATAACGTCACTTATGTAGCTGATCAGATTTTATATTCACCACAGATTGGTAGAATGGCTAACCAGGTACATCTATTGTTCTACAGTTTATTCGTATTCATAGTCTCCTAGAATTTTAACTTCGTCCCATTCGCAAAATGCTCACTCGAATCGCAGACTACCTTTGTTCGTTGCAAACGTAACAATAGTGACATCGAAACAAAAAAAAGAAAAGTAATACTATTGGGTTGTTCGGAAAGTCATTTCGTTTTCCAAAATGGAGAATACATAATTTAATAAAATGTGTATATACTCTAAAAAAATCGTATTTCATTTTCACCAAAAAAAAAACGAAATGACTTTCCGAACAACCCAATAATAGTTATTGAGTACAGGGTGTCCCAATCATCACCGATTGATTTACTTTTTGAATAAAATTCAAACGGTTTAAGTAATCTTGATATTTTTTTATTTATTTAAAAGTACAAACTTGAGAGTTAATAATGAAATAATAACTGAATGTTTATTATTAAGTGAAACGTATGTATAAATTGCTCGCTATATACAGTGAGACAAGTGGAAAAGTGATAGAAGAAACAGTTGAGTAGTGTTCTGTAATTTAACCTTCCATGGCTTTGCTTCTTTTACAAGTGCAATAATGCACTTGCTAACTGTGCTTTATTAGAGAATTAAGACCGCCATTATTTAGATTTAGGACTTTACCATAATTCGTTGCTTACAACTCGAGTACACTTTATCTTTGCTATAACTTCGTAGGAAAGAGTGGAAAGGACTTAAATAAGGTGGACGTCGTGACCCAGGTGTTCGGCAACGTTCACCACGTCATTTTTCAATTGTTAATTTGTCTCGGAGAAGTTATTACGATGCATAACGAAGTACTACGTGGTTAAAATTTATTCACACTTTGAATACTTAACTACTGAGCATTTATTAAATATAACTTTTTCGATCACGATTGTGGACTCTATTTGGTTAATTAATTTTACAAAGAATAATAATAATAAACATTTCTTTTTTAATAATAAAAAATAATTAATTCTACAAAATTTGTACGCGTATAATGATTATACAGGTAATACTTGTGTCGGTGCAATGTCAAATTATTACAAAATTACTAATAGTAAAAGTTAAATCCACCTAGAAAATTCAGGGATATTATTTTCGAAATTTGTTGTACGTTACAAGCTATCTTTTCGACAGATACTCTTATTGAATTTCAAAGGAAATATTTATTTAAATACAGAATTTATTCTTACCTTGATACTGAAAAGTGTGGTTATTTACGATACGAAAAGTTGTTTCGGAGTTTTATTGCATTATTAATTATACCAATAAACTGAAAAGAGAACAAAAGTAGTGCCAATGCTTTTCAAACGCTTATAATATCGATCTAATCGATTTTTGTATTTAGCCATGAGAAATAATATAATAAATTCGATTAAACTAAACATCGTTCGTTTACTTGTCAATTGTTGAAAGTTCATTCGTGAGTTTTGGTTATTGGCCACGAAAAATTATATTTGATTACTGGCTACGAAAATCGATACAGGCTTCATAATGTTCCACAAAAGAAAAGAAATTACTGTTCATGTGTGCTGTTAGTAACGGTTTTGGCACCGTAAGAAAATTTAAATGGCGCGTGCTTTGTGATTACCTCCGTCACGCCTCCTCGCCGCTGTTCACTTCGATTAATCAGCTTTAAGCTGTACCTTGATTGTTGGTTTGGAGCTTTGCATACACTCGCCCACATATTCACTGACACAAGCGTACGTTTTCGATCTAAGCCCTCGCATCGTTTTGAAAACAACGAAAAACAAGCGAAAGTAATAAAACTGGGATGTCCTATTTCGTTTAACCACGCAGAACAAACGATACTTAATCCTTTGCAACTGCGATGCAGATGTGCTTCCTGTGGAATCTTGGTAATTTACCAACAAAAAGCATCCAACCAACATTCGCCTATCCCACATTATGCACGTTTGCGTACAAAATTTCATAATATTGTGAGACGCAACATCCAGGATATATTAATACGTTTCCATTTGTAATATTAAATTTATAATAAATATTTACTATTGCTAACCATCAAAGGAGATGGTTTTTTCACTAAAATATAAATGTAGCATCGATTAAGTATGACAGAGTTCTTAGTATGAAGTGTTCAAGTTTCTTGTACGTAAATAATGTGAGCAGATGAAAAGTAGGCATTGGTGGTAGTCCATAGTCATTGTTCAGTTAGCATCACTTATCGTGTTACTATAGTCATAGTTTTCACAGTTTCCACGTCAGAGGTATTCTCCTACCAATCACGTATCACTATTAATTGCATTATTTTCAAACTATCTCCATTTGTACTAATATGTCAATTCGTCTGTATATTGGATTCGTTATTTAATATTTAAATTATCTTTTAACCCGTTGTAACAAGTCTATTGTATTGCACGAAAGAAAAAAGAACAATCTCGTATACCTGAAGTATAACATGAAAGAATAAATTATGAAATCAATTCAATACAGAAGTTTTTTCCACCATCGATTAATACGGTAGTGAAAAAGTTCAGAGGAATGGGTGGTTCTACACGTAAATAGAATGTGAATGAGTAAGTAGGTTTTCTTTTTTTCCGTGTAATACACCGAGTGACACTAATTTGGATAGTGTGAGGGGAAATCATTGAAGTCAACCACCTTTTCTTCTCCGTGGCTCTGTGTGCTTCGAGATGTCGCGTAGTTGAAACGCTAGATGGCGTTACTATAACGGTACAGTGACATAAGTTCTAAAGAGCGTTTCTTGTAAACGTATACGTGGTTAATCTTCACAAGGTGCGGTATTTAAATCCCCGCAGACGTTGTGGACAATGGTAATACCGTTGGTTTTATAATTTAGAATACATTTAAATTCACTAACTGTGAAATAAAAAACGCTGCTATATCGTGCACGACAATTTCATACTTTATAAGGTGAATAAACAAGCAACTCGTTGCTTCTAGGAAAGTTAAAAGAACTGTGGTTTTACCGAGTATAACTTCGGAACGTTTCTTTTTTTACTAATTTACAGATCTCCAAAGACTGTATTTCTATTACTTTAGAAAACAATAATTAGGAGGATTATTAATGTGCAAAATATAATATTTTGTCCCTTTTTGGATTAGAAATTTTTATCGTTTTTAAATTATAGCCTGTTTAAAATACTCGCGATGAAACGTTCCGTTTTCTAATTATTTCTCCTGGATAAATGTTCATATCTTAACAAATGGGAGTATTTTATCTTTGTATGAAAATTGAACGAAGAAACGTGAGGGTCAGGTTTTTCCGTGTTGATCTTATCACTGATCGGCAATTGCACGAACACCTGCACGGTTTCCACGGTCGCTTACAATGGTCGCTTCGAAGACCAACGAGCCTCGAGCTAATCGCATCTATGCGAACCGTACGTATCGAAGCACAAGTTTACAGTGCGGATTTCGTCTAATGTGTGATCATGTAAACGCAAAACGTAACGACGCGACGTTGCACGTCATGAGCAACGAATCGTGCGATGTATTCCCTGTTCCAATATTATCCATCACTGGTGCAATAAAAGCTGCAACAATGTGTGTATGTGTACGCCGAGAATTATTCTTGCGCAAACAATCATATCACGATGTAAAATTTATTTTCACCGATCGGAATCTTACTTATTTTTCACACAATTTTTATGCGGGTTTTTATGCCAATTTTTATGCCATTGTTGCTGAGTAATGGTTGGAAAAGATTAAGACATAATATTTGTAGGTTATGATACTCCATGGAAATTATACATTTTTTCTCAACAAAGATTCAATACTCTTTGATCGTTCACTAATACATATCGATATACGAAGGCCATTTAGAATAAATTTCCAAGATGTGTGGCCCTTTTTTTAGTTCGTTTGTAAAAAAACTACATACCTCTAATGAAAGCAGAAGCAAACCTTGTAATCTTGGTTTCTCGTACTATGACGGATACACGTGGAAGAAAATACCATTTCATAAGAAAGAGACGTTGATTGTAGACGCGGTACGAAATATAGCGTCCATTAAATTTCCATTCGCAATATCAGGTAGTCCAGTAATGCCAAGCACATGATTACGATCACTGGGTATACAAGATAGTCATTTGGTGACAGAAATCATAGAAGACTCTCTCAGAGTTGCTAAGTCTTTGGTAGATTTGTCACAGACAGAGAAATACAGTTAACTGATGAGTCTTAGATTATTATGTAATTTAAATAATTATTATGTAATTTAATGTTATGTTGTTAATTTTTAACCTTCTATCGTCAAAACCAGATCGCTCGTTATGAATGTCAATGACGGTAAAACTGATGCACTACAGTCAATTAATACGTTCAAAAATGTCTAAATTATCAAACATTAAGAAAGGAATGGCTTTTACACTTTTATTAGTAATATAAATTATGTCTACAAGATACTTACGATAAATTTAAGTCTAGGAACACACATACTTTGAACAATGTAGATCAGTGTTTTCCAAAATGTGATTAACTTAAATAAAATTTTGTATATGGATTCTCGAATCGATACAATTATAAATATAGACGCGTTTAACAATAGAGAGACTGAACTGTCGAACGCCAATTTTCATGAAAATTTTTATAAATTAGTCCAACTTAGAAACTCTATGCCGTATGCTGCTACTTTTTTATTTCAGTCTGTAAAACTTGTAAATTAAAAAAGATTTTGAAAAAAATTATTCGAGTAAAAGTTGTACTATTTTCGAAGGCCCGATGAACAAAGTTGCTATGTTTTCTTACTCGTTTACAGGCTTTCAAAAGCAGTACAATTTTTATTTTCAACATATTAGAAACTTGTACATTAATAGGAAAACATGTTGAAAAATTGTTTCTGTTTTCAAACTTTTTCTACTAATTTACAGGCCCCCGTATATATTTTAATGCATGTTAATTGTTTAAATTGTTATGACTATTTTTAATTACTTCAACGCGCAGAAAAATGTTTGATGGTTAAGAAAATATACAAAAATACACAACACCCTGAAAGATTACTACAGTAAAAAGGTATTACCTTGTAAAACTACTAGCCCAAAATTAATGTAAAGTAACTAATCAGCTGTTCTCCGTGTACAAGTCTATTTCATTTGTTTTGCTGAATACTGCATACCCCACCAGTTTAGCAACTTTTTGTACTCGCTATGTACGTACGTATATACTGCCTCAGTTAAGGTGACTAAATTTAATTACAACATAATTTGTCATGTGTCCTTTATCCGTGTATCAGGTGCATTTGTGGCCCAAATATCGTTTCCGTATGATCATTAATTAAAGGAGATTTAGTGGATTCTGAAACGAATGAGATTCGGTCATTTAAGATTTATATGTAGAACGTTACTGACCATTGCAGTGACAAGGTCTTTACTCCTAATACCTTATATGCAAAATAGCATTGTTAATTACTCGTGTATAAATAGATATATATTTATTTTCTAATGCGAATTAGTAATTTGATACGTGTCCAAATTATGTGAAAATTAATTGTGTACAACTTTCGTCATATTCCTGACCATATTCCCTTAATTTGGCACAAAATTTTGTAATCGTTTAGTAGCTGTGTTTCAGAAACCAAGGAAAATAGATTCATACTCTGAAACGAAACAATAAAACAGCTTGCATGCGCCACTATTTGTTTATTTAAAATTATTCGCAGACGTAACAAAGACGTTTTCAAATACTTCAACGAATAGAACCAAAGACAAAAGGTTCACCTAACCATAGAAGGAAATAGGATTCCAATTTCTACCATGAGAGATCTTTTTCAAGTTTCCACGAGTACATCACCAGTTAATATCTGAACTTAACAGTGACTTTCAGTACCTCCACGACATAGTCCTTCAAAACAATCTTACAACAAAGAAGAATTCAGTTAATTAAAACGGAATACAATCCCGGCCCCTTGCTTTTGAAACGAAGCTAATACTTTTGCAAGAGTTTTCTGTGCCCAGAGAACTTTCGTAAAATTCCCAAGCAATAAACCCAATGCCAGTTCTGGAACTTTGTAGATCGCTACGCTATTAGACTTCTTAGATCGTTCCTCGTCGCTGTTGCTCACAATCGCTACACAATTCGCCAAGACGGAGGAAGGAAAAAAGTCAGTAAAAATATTGAGTTCTTACGGAAACGAAAACAAAGCAGCCATTCGCTGTAAGTTTCAAGTGCTTTGAAACACGACGTCGCTCGAACTTCTTTAAGCAGAACGGTTACTAAAATCTGCATTATTCATCGACCATGCATCGGCTTATCGAAGCTACGAACTCTTTTTTTTTTACATTCGTTCGTAGCAGAAATCATTCGAGCAATAAAGAAAACTCTCGATAATGATTCGCTTCGCTTGAGATTGTAAACTGGTTTGAAACAAACTTGCGATAAAGTTTGTTTTATAATTGTTATATTGTACTTTCGTTCGAGACTATTCTTCTCCGTTTTTTAACATACTGACATCGAAATTTTTAACTAAGTTTATGCTTACGTTTCTTTCGGAATGTGTGTAAGGATGACCCCTGAACGAATAAGATTTGCCATAACCTTAAACGTAATCTCTTCACGTGCGTATTATACCCACACGTGCACATTCAAGTACGATACTCTGGTTTTTTAAACATAGACTTTGAATTTTTACTTAAAGAAAATTATTGGTCAAATTAAATGCTTGCAAAACGCTCGCGTTAATAAGTAAATTATATTTATTACACTGTATATTGCAGATAATCTGATACAAAAGAAAAAATCACAAAAATCCTACAATTTAAGAATAGGTGCCACGAAATATTTCATCAAACGTACTACAACTATAACGATGTTTCTACAATTTGCAATGTTGTAAAGAAATCAATGAAATTAATCAAATTGTTAATTTTTTTTATATTTGACTTTCACCTCTCCAATTGTTATTATTACTTAACTCGTATTATTTACAAATATCTAATTTATAAGTTAAAAAAAATTGTATAAATATTTTACAATTTTGAGGATGTTGATCAAAAATGATAAAATTAATTTTATTATTCAAAGAATTCATTTATTCAAAAAGATATATCAAAATGCACAATGAAATAGTGACAAAGATTTTTAAATTTATAATTGTTTGTTATTTTTATTATTTGTTCCTTTTGAAGATATAAATACAATATTAAACTGTTTTTGTGTTTTTAAAGCAAGCTTTCAGAGTTTGAATTTCAGGGCTTTAGCGCTCGTAAAAAGTGTTACAACGTGTGACAGTTTCATTAACTCTCTGAAAAAGCTTTGAAGTTCTGTCGTATCGAAAGTATCGCAAAAATGGGTTTGTATGGAGTCCCATTTGGCACAAAAGCGAATGTGAAGGGTGCTTTCCGTACCTCAGTTCTGATCTAGCTGCGGAAGCTTCTGATCTCTTCGGAATAGATTCCAGTGTTATAATGAAAAGAATATATACCAAAAGGGATTGGGATTTCTCTATACTAGTAGATAACGAACTGGAAAGCAAACTGTTTAATAATATTTTCAACTGTCGTATTTATATAACTCTATATATAATACAAATATATGCAAAATGTTTGGAATGAAATAAATTAATAGCAAAACTGATTCAAAGATTACAAGGATAGTTTAATAAAGGAAAGAAGAAATTAAATTAAATTCAAAAAACTGATGGTTAAGATTTCAAAGGTATTAACTGTAAAATGACTATGTGCATAACAAAAGAAGGAATGTGTAGAAACAATGTTGCTTAGGCTAGATTAACCTAGATTTCGTGTGCAAACTTAATTCCATGTTACTAATAAGTACAAATTATTCACACGTTATCTTCTCCTACTATTTGGACAATGACACCATTTTTATTGTTTTATTAACTGTGTGAATTAATTCTAATCTTTCTGGTTAGCCCAATAATTGCAAATATAAACGTAACTTGTGAGTATCGCCATGTTATATCTTATTAAGAATACACGAGCGAATGAAAACAAAATGGCTGGCACCAAAATAGGGGAAACGCGATATTTGTTGGCCAACTATCTTCCCAAGCAACAGTTTGTCGCTATTACAGCGAATTTTAAACAAGGTCAGGCATCGTTAACTGACGAAGGAAGAAGTGGACGTTCCAGAATTGCTGTTGTGCTAGATAAAGTGGCAACTGTTGAAAATCTAGTCAGAGGAGAAGGACGCCGTTTTGAGTAGCTTGAAGATGTAGTTGCATCATTTTAGGAGAAGGTGAACGCGCTAAAAGAAACATGAAACAGTTACTTCCAGAAATGGTTAAGTAGTTGATGCAATTACGTATAGAGGTTCGTACCTCGAAGGAAGTGGTACCATTTATTGCTTTCATTAATGTTTCAAAGGAATTAAAAAAAAAACACCTTTTTGCAGTAACTGTACGTACAACCTCTATGAAATTTATAAATTCTTATTAAGTTGCATATCTCTTAACGTAATAATTTTATATACACTAGTGACTTTATACATTTACTAATCATAGTGAGCATTATGTGTTTCAGTATACTTTTTTACCAAGGACTTTGGTATCTGCAGATATCATAATGACACACAAATCATAATGAAAACATCATAATTATAGTTATTAATATTTTTTATTGCACGTTGAATTTACGATACACTTTCTCAATGTATATCAGTTTAGTGCAGATTGTTTGGGTTAGGTCAGATTGTTTGAGTTAAAGTGCTTTACCTTAAACTTGGTCAAACAAATTGACGGTTGCTAACACTGAGGAGAGAAATAGTAACGAGGAGAAATTATTTCAGTTTCACGAAGATTACTGTACATATATTCCAAATGAAAAAAGAAAAAAAAAAGAAGTTAACTATATCACAATCTGAAACATAGTACTGTATTTCCACGAACAACGTATATTCAAAAATATTTGAAGTGTAAAGATGACCAGTTGTTGGAAGTACACACTTACGATAAAATAGAGAACTAATCCGAAGCAATAATTTTAACGCTGTAATTACCAGCGTCTGAATGCGGTTTAACAGGATATATAAGCTCTTATCCCCCTTTGCGCCGCAAACGGATTAAGACTAAAGACGAAGAGCTCCTGTCAACAAGGTTGGTTTGTGAAAGACATTTAATGGTCAGGACATTCCTTTTAGTCGACTTCTTCCTCGTCTTTTAGTACCTAGTATACGAAATAATACCGAGTAAATTTCATCTCTCGCCATTAAGTTTTTCTAATAAAGTTTCTATTTTAAACGAAACTTTGTAGGAGGGTTCTTCTATTTACCATTACATAATTAATTGTAAAAATTTATTGAACATTGAAATGAAGGTTAACTCGAGTTTTTCTTACTCAATGAAATTGAATGATAATACTATTTAAACAAATGACAATTTGATGTCTTTAAGTGAATATAAAATTATTTGATATAATATAAATTTATATTATTTTTTAAATAATTATTACTAATACGCTATCATAAATAATCTGTAGATTTTGTATTTGTTAGAATGTCACCAATATACTATATCTACCCATTCAGGAATGTTCTTATTCGTATAATGATTTGTAACTAAATGAATTATTTCATCATATTGTCAATATTTACTCAAAATAATCGTAACAGAGTTTATAAAGAATCTGGAAACACAAACGTTTCGTACAAGGATTTAACAAATTTTTTATTTGGCAACAGGTATTCGAAACTTTAAAACGAAAATCGAGAATAGCGAAATTTCGTTTGAGATTTTATGTTCTAGTTACCAATTGCTAAAAATACGTGAAGAGGGTGTCTGAAGGGTGTTCACTCGGTTTCGAGTTGCCCGAGTAGAAACTAGGTTGTTCGATAAGTTTTTTCGTTTTTTCCATTGTAAGAAAAATACTACTGACACTTCAACTTTGAAATATGAATGATCTACAACTGTAGATATATGAATGAAACTTCACACATGTTCATCAAACAGTAATACCATCTTTAGAAAAATGAACCGACGAATCTAATATTTCTATTTCTTATCGAACGACGAAACTTATTGAGCAACCTATTATATAATTGACACTTGCTCATTGCTTGTCTGTTTCATTCACTCTGGGTGTATCTCATTCTCTCTTCTCGTCGGTAGCTACACGCTACGCTGAATCTCGGATCGAGATAAAATAAATTGATTCTTGGAATAAAATGGCTATTCTCCCTCGACATAACGCGAGCGAATCCAAGTATACAAGGTGGACCGTTTAAAAGGAAACACTTAAACACATCTCCGTTACTTATTGTCCTATAAAAGAACTCTTCAAAATGAAGTTGCACTGATTGAAGTGTCACGTGCAACGATAGCGTAATTCTTCTTCCAAGGTCAGGTATTTTTTCTTAATGGCACTCATATACTTTTTTTTATATTTTTCTACAAATTTAATTTGTATTAACGTTACTGAACAATTATTGCTTGACGGATGTTGACCAAAAAGTTCATTTATGTTATAATTCGCGTAATTAACATCGATTATTTCTAATTGGGCCATTAAAAAATCAATTTTTGTTAAAAATAGTTCGAATCGTGTAGAAAAATAATGCATTTGTGCATTACATCGTTTGCAACTGTAAAACCGAAAATAAATCATGAAGAAGTTTGTTGTTCTGCATGTTCTGTAAATGTTCTATTACAGTTTACTCGGTATGAAAAAATCATACATGCAAAGAATATTCGGTAATTGTTGGTGAAAGATGAATAAATAAATCTCGGTTAACGTTTATAACAATCTAGTTATAAATTACTACTTTCGTTCAATTTCAGTTATTTATAAAGCATCGAAACTCTATTATGATCTTCCGTACTATTAAAAGAATTATTTATACTTTACATAAAGGTAGTATACGAATAATATGTAATTCTTTGTTCCATATTTGTAATAAATTATCCATCATGAACGAAAATCGAATTTATTTAAATATTATAATACTTTTCCATTTCTGGTCAATTTGACCAGAACAGTTTCATTGTAACAATTATTTCAACAATGCACTAGAGTTAAGTAAATCTATGACATTTCAAATTTTATTGCTGTACACACTGCAGTTCAAACTTTGCCTATTCATAAAAGTACACATTCAAGTAGAGGTGTTGCATGAGAAAGGGAATGGTGAAAAGCAAACATAGAGAATACATTTGCCTCTTAGTAATTCCATTCGTAGTCTGGGTGCGTTGGCGATAACGTCGCAGCAAGCTGCAACGCCTGTTTGTTTACTGGGATCGCCGACCTGAACTTGCTGCCACAAGGTATTTTGGAAGAGAGCCACCGTTAATACTTGTATTTAAGATATCCCGGTGTTTCGTTCCCCAATCCCTTTGTTTAGAAACAAAATTTTCGTACAAATTTTCTGAACAATTATCAAGTATCTTTGACAAACGAGAAACCAAATCTGGCCTACAAGAATAAGAATTAATATATATCAATATACCTTTCATACGACTGTACTTTCACCGTTTGTGATTATTGTTACTCTCCTGTAAAATATGTTGTATAATTGTTGCTTTAACAAAAACTCGGAGCCAAAACAACGTTCCATAACCCTTGGACTTCTCTTTCTAGTACGATATGTTAAAACTTGATGAGGTAAAACTTGATATGCTAAAACTTAATGTGCTAAAACTTGATATGTTAAAACTTGATAAACTAAAATTTGATATGCTAAAATTTGATAAGCTAAAACTTGATATGCTAAAACTTGATGCCCTAAAACTTGGTGTGCTAAAACTTGATATGTTAAAACTTGATAAACTAAAATTTGATATGCTAAAATTTGATAAGCTAAAACTTGATATGCTAAAACTTGATGCCCTAAAACTTGGTGTGCTGAAACTTGATATGTTAAAACTTGATATGCTAAAATTTGATGTGCAAAATCTATCGTTCCATGTCCAAAGTTCCTTGAAATACACAGTAAGGGTTTCCTATCTTATTATAATGAATAAAGGAATAATAATAGAAAGCTTTGAAGTTCGTGGATAGACAAACAATCCAGCTTTGCCGTAAAGTGTGTAATCTCGAATATTGCGTTTCTTCGATAGTCACGCTAAAATTAGTATTTGTCTTACCGAACAGCTGACTTCGGTAATTTGACTTCCATTCCACAGTGCTTTTAATCGTGACCAACGTTGTCTCTGGAGTTCTACCGCATCACTTTCTCCAGACACGAACTGAAAACTTTTCGTGAAAATGGCTATTGTTTACATACCGTATCAGAAATGCAATAAATCAGATTTTATTTAATTTGGACTCTACCAGAGACGATCAGGGAAAAGTCTATTCGATTCTTTTACGTAAAATTTAATTCTCTTGAATTCAAAATTCAAAATTCAGTGAAAAACGTTTAGTAATATACTGTTAGCAGACTGGTGACTTTATCATTAAAATTGTTTAGTTACACAGAACGAATATCGAACGCTTTTAAATCTACACTCCCGTCATGATGGAAACTGCTGTAGTGTTTCGAATCTCCTTTGTTCGATAAAATGGAGACTTGGCTAAATAAAAAGCAAATAAAAATAAATTCTCACCCCCAAAGAGCCATTCCACGATATCGTCTTTAGAGGATGAATTCGATTCCAGTAAAGCTTCTCGTGCGGTAATCTCTTCCGCTTCTTCCATTTCAACCGCTATTGCTTCGTTCACCCGTTACGTTTCTTCTTCATTTCGAGGTACTTCAACCCGGCGCATCACTCAAGAACACAACCATCGGTCGATATCGTTCAAAAGAGAGGGTGATTGAAGGATTTTAGTAGACCTTAGTTACACCAGAATAACTTTATTATTTCCAAACGATAAACTATTGCTCCGGTTAACCCTACAAGAAGTGACGAACCAAGAGCTGTTACATTAAAAACTAACAATAAGCGAAATTAGCTCGTCTACATTGTTCGTAATTAAAATGTATTTGCAGTAAACAATGTATATAAGTGTCAAAATTGAAATTTTTTTTCTCGTAAAATATTCCAAACGTCAGTGTGAATACTGTAGTATATAGGTGCAATTTCATTTTATAAATAATTACTAGTAATATTAAAAGATAGTGTCACTGGTATGTACAATATTGATTTTGTATAAAACTATATATATATAGGTGCCAATGTAAACGTTACTCGATTATTATTACTTTTTGACTATTACCTGCACTATATAATATATTCTAGTGGAAAATAAAAGGAACGCATTAAAAAAATATATTTTTGATTTTCTATATATTCTATATTCTGATATTCTAAACAATTTGAAAACACAAAATTGTCACTTTAAATAAACGACACATTCAATTGTTTTCACAACATTGTACAAAATTGAAACCTCGTTGTTTATTTTAATCCAATCAGAGCTTAATATTATATACATTTAATAGATTTTATCTCATTATACTATTCGTAGTTAACACAGAACTGCTTATAATTGAATCTTAATCTTTTGTTAATTTTGCCTTTAACTTGTTAACTTGTCTTAGACTTTCTATAAAATTTGTAACGTGATTTCACGAACCGAAAATGTTCAAATTTCTGTTATCGATTTGCTTCGTAATTAATTCATTGGTTAATATTTGGAAAATACTTTCTACCTCTTTATATTTTAGAAACATTCCAATCTGAAGGAGCTATATTAAACAAAGAATACGTATTTACAGAAACAATATTTAAATATGTAAAACTTTAACACAGACCATTTTCAAATTTAACAGGTATATTTAACTACAATTTAACCGAGTATATTTCTACGAAACAATGTCGAAATGCAGGTGAATTTCTAGAAATGCATTCACAAACGTCGATAAGGGTGAAACGCGATAGCTTCTCAGGAGTAGTTCTAAAAACACATTCGAAACGTCGATAAAAGCAAAACGTAACCGTTACTATGTTTCCAGCAATTTGTTGGAACACGAAGAGGACGATACACATCACGCGAGTGCACATCTCCGGTATGAAAATCAGGGTGTATAATTTCCAGCTATATCTTCCAGCGATGATCTCATTGTCACGCGCGGAATGCTGGAATGCAGATTTCGTGCACGCCTCTAGGAATTTATTTGAAAAACACAAACTGCAACAATGGTGGTCTACGTCTCGCGTTTGGTCGAAGGAAATATCTCTCCGTGATTACAAATTGAAAACATTTCCTATAAATAAGATCCTCGCGCCTACTAATAATTAATTACTCAGCCAACAAAATATTCCTCAGAGTGAATTTAGAATTAATAATCAAGGCAAGATTTACCAACGTGGAAAAGTTCTACGTGAAAAAATCAATCAAAATTATGGAACAACATTTTTTCGTGCGAGGTTTCTTTTCAAGAAAATCGATTTTAAACATTCACCGGGTACACGTGTACTGATTTATAGTGGTATTATCTGTATCGACTGGTTCTAATCAGTTAGAAGATAGTAAAAATCGATGTTTAAAAAAACACCAACAACAACAAGTAGAAGTAACGAGTAATGGACAGACACGTTACTCAAATCTTACTCAATCGCATGCGCATCCTGATAAGTTTTCAAAATCGATTTTCTCGAAAATGAAGCCTCGTACGGAGAAAGTTTATTTTATTTTTTCGATTCATTCTTTCACATAAAATGGCTACATATTTTCTAATTTGTACCTTATGTCAGTCATACCGAATCCCTTCTATATTCATATTTACATTTCAAAAAACTTGTATCATTTTTTAATGAGTATTACCATTTCACATAGAAAGTATCAAAATGTAATAGTTAAAGGCTGAGTAAAGACACGTATAGACTAACAATACGTCCAATTATTAAAATATACTAATTGAGTTTGTCATTAAAAACTACTGGAGTAGGAAAATGGCTATAAATCGGGAACAAAG
This sequence comes from Ptiloglossa arizonensis, assembly GCF_051014685.1. Classification (NCBI taxonomy): domain Eukaryota; kingdom Metazoa; phylum Arthropoda; class Insecta; order Hymenoptera; family Colletidae; genus Ptiloglossa; species Ptiloglossa arizonensis. The sequence goes on from NC_135049.1 coordinate 5,140,404, forward strand.
TCGAAAAGAACCCACCCCTATACGAACTCTTATCATTGTTCTCATGTCCTCCGTCCAACGTTGAAACGAGTTCCACGTTTTATGAAATACCGCATAGTTTAAGAACCTGAATGTTGTAATTAAAATTACAATGGAGCCGTTTCGTTATCATCTGCTTAGGAGAACGCAGCCACGATCCAAGATAAAATTATGTATCGAAATTAGCTCAGCTGTCAGAAGGTATCCGAAAAATAGTTCTGTTTATACCGGATTGTTCAATAAGTTTTGTCGTTTTTTCCATTGTAAAAAAACTACAATGACACTTCAACTTTAAACGACTGTAAATATACAAATGAGTCGATAAATCTACACGAAACTTAGCACATGTTCATAAAACAGTAGTAACATCTTTAGAAAAATGAAACGACGAACCTAATAGCGTCATTTCTTATCGATCGACAAAACTTATCGAGCAAGTTATTAGTTGTGGCTTGATCACAGTTCAGACACTTCTGGAATATACAATTTTGGAACATTTCGTGTGATGTAAGGAAGTAGCAGAGGTGAATACTCCCATAGAAGTTGGCGCCAAGCTGAGCACAGTCGTAAGATTTCTCGACACTGTCTGGCCCGAGGATTATCAGCTTAGCTAGCTACCTCGGTTGGCTCAGTTGTTTCTACGCGTAGAAAGGGGTAAACGAAATCAAAATAACTACCACAATGATTTCCAGTCTCTTTGTTCCGTTGCCATCTACCTGATCCTTATACATTCTTTGCCTGAATACGAGTTTCATTATGCTGCGCACAATGAACAAGGTGTTCGTGTACAAGGTGTTCCAATCATCACCGGTCGATTTGAATTTCACGCTATTTTTAAACCGTCGAACCGATTAACCCGAAACTCGACACGTATCATCTGGACAGATGGAAAATTAATTATGGAAAAGTACACGGTGAAAGAACACGTGGGAATTACTCAGGCGTATTACGAAGTATTCATGGCGTTTTTTCGACAAAATCATCCTCAGCAACGAGGCGCATTTTCACCTCGGTGGCTACGTGAATAAATAAAATTGTCGCATACGGGGCTCGGAAAATCCACGACAGGTTGAACAATTGCCAATGCATCCAAAGCGAGTCACTGTTTGGTGCGGTTTTTGGTCAAAAGGCGCGATTGGGCCATTTTTCTTCGAAAATAATGGCGAAGTGGTTACTGTGAATGGGAAACGATATGGTGACACTTGGTTAATATTTGGTTTCAGCAAGATGGTGCCCTTTGTCGCACAGCGAACGAAACAATGGCGCTTTTGCGAACAAAATTTCCGCAACGCGTAATTTCTCGAAGAGGTGATGTCAATTGGCCACCAAGATCATGCGATTTGACACTTTTGGATTTTTTTCTTTGGAGTCAAAGGTAAAGTTTATGCCAATAATTCAGGGACAATTCCAAAGCCGAAAGACAACATCGAACGTGTCATTGGTGAAATTGACCCGAGTTCGTACGAGAACGTCGTGAGAAATTTTTGGAAAAGATCGGTGATCTGTAAAAAAAAGCCAAGGCGGCCATTTGGCCACATTAAGATTACTTAAACCGTTTGAGTTTCATTCAAAAAGTAAATCGACCAGTGATGATTGAGACACCCTATATGATCTGTGGCAGAGTAGTGCTACCCTTTTTTTTTTTATTAATTTTAATATTCCCAACAACCGTTTCCTAACAACAATCGTTTCCCAATAACAATCATCGGTCGTTTAAATCGAGTCGATCGCGTTTCAAATTTCAAAAATTTAATTACATTTAGTACGATCGACTATTATAAATCACATTTAACTCGATTAACTCAAGTGATGAACCAAACACTCTTTCTTGGCTTTCAAAATAAAACACATCGTAAAAGATTGACCAAATAATAAATCAAATTAAAATAGCGCTCAAAAAATATCGTCTTGCAAATCTATTACATTCTGAAACAATCGTTTCAACTTATTTACTTTCCACAAGCTTGGAAACTGGCCAAACTAATTCCCATCCTCGAACTCAAGAAGAACGACACTGCTCCTGAAAACTATAGACTCATTAGCCCACATAGCATACACAGCAAAGTATACAAAAAAGTCATAAAAGAACATATCGAGCAACACTTGGACAAACATAGTATTATCATTGATGAACAATTTGGCTTCCAGCCAAACGCGACTATTTACCAACTCCTTGGAGTAATTGAATATTCAACCACGACATACAACAAGAATAGATTCGTTGAAATAGTCTTGGTCAGTCCAGGTACACGAAACATTCGATTTATAGTGTTAATACACTTCTATAAAAATCTATCTATTATTTTCCAGTTCAATCTCCTTTTATTCAAATGTATTTGTCATAACACGAATCTAAGGTATGTATACCGATAAAAAGATGTAAACATAACCGTAACGCACAATTTGGCAGCTGCAAACGCTAACAGACACTATTCTCCATATTGCAATTTCCACTTTGTTGCATATGATCTGTACGTTTGTTACACGGAACGTTACAAAAGACCTCGACCCAAGACTTATCATCCCTCGAGGCCACTGTGGACACCTGACGGTTTGTAAGTTTATGATACGTCAATCGTTATTGAGGACACAGCAGTGAGACGCTGAAAACGTACATGGTCAGCAGAAGCATGAAAGTTTGCGACAATAATACAATATCTAGGCCACGAACCCCGGGTTTTACACTCGTCCTTCTAGGTGCTTCTCAAAAATAGCGGTACTTCAAACGTTCGTGTCATAAACCGAGTTCTAGAGAAATACTAACGGGTAGCTTTCTTAAAAGATTGCTAAAGTACATACAGTCAACTGCAAAATTAAATATAACGATACAATAATGTACACGGAAATATCACAAAGTAAGTATATTAAAGTTTACAACATTTTTTTTTTATCGTGGTAATACATTATCGATTCTTCGTTGAAAACGATCGAAATTGCGATCGATAGTTAGATAAAGTAGTAAACACAGCTCGAATAAACAGATTGGATAAACACTGTTGACCTATCCTTAGACCAGTGCTGTCCAACATAAGCTGTATAAGATATAGAGCTATATATATATTATGGTAAAACGATAATTTAGCTAAAAGAATAATTAATGAAAGTGTAATACGTTTGACTGGATAGTACTTCATACATTTTTATTTGATGAAAATGTCAAAACTTCTCATCTATGTATAATCTTTTAAAATGAGTTCCTAAAGTCTAGTTTTATGATTATAAAAAATGTCTAAAAATTTTGAAACCATACTTTACCGATATGATCAATGAATAAGAACTCTAAGAAAACGTTCTACAAACGGAAGTATGAGAATACTGTAGTAAAATCTCGTGACTTGAGTATAAACTTTCAAGGGAATAATAACAAGCATGCCCGTTGATACATTAGGTCAGCGCTGTCCAACATAAGCTCCATAGCTTATACAGCTTATGTTGGACAGCACTGGTCTAAGGATAGGTCAACAGTGTTTATCCAATCTGTTTATTCGAGCTGTGTTTACTACTTTATCTAACTATCGATCGCAATTGCACCTGAAGTTTGATAAACACTGAATAATGTGGCACTTTCCTATTAAGGGATTTCATTAATACTCAGTCACGTCTGTTCGGGCAATTCCATCAGATAATAATAATAGTAATAACAGTAAACAGCAATGACATTGATAGCAATAGAAAGAATAACGACAACGATAACAATGACAATAACAATTATATAATGTACCATACTTCGAATTGAAGAAACCAAAACAGGAATCCTGATCTGAGGACCTGGGAGGACGTAACGTTCATCTTAGCTAAAGATGGATAAATACCTGTCTAGATAAAAATGTCAATTAGAAGACAAACGATAAACTAAAACTAAGCGATAGAAAATACATTTCTTGAATTCAGAAAATTGTTGGTCGAAGATTTAACAACATTTTACTATACGATTTATGATTATTATTAATTATAACTGAGCTTTCAACGAGCTAACAAACAATGAAAATAATTGTGAGAATGAAGTTTCACGCGATGATATATAAACATTGCAAAGCAATATTAGATATGTTTATTCGACCTTCTATTCTCATCATCAATTATTATTATCCATGTCATGATTTCTAGAAATAGGAGTAAGCAAAAACAAATAATACGATACGAGCTTACATTGAGTACCTAAAGTCTAGGGTACCTAAAGGCTCCGAGTATTAAACGAAGTAAACGTATGGCATAATTCGCCAGTAGTGTTAAGTAGTGTGCTGAGGTTACTAGTCTAAAAAAGGAATAAAAGAAGATCCCTAACTTTCTCTAAGTACACCAAATGCTTCTGAAGACCAAGTAATGCCTATTTCTTTCAAATTGCCCCAGATTGTATCAAACGTGTCGCAGAGTCAATTGGTTTACAGCTGTTCCAGCAATAAACTAAAGTCTCTAGTCTTCCTAATTATCCTGTGCATCAATACTGAGTAAGATCGAGATATAATTGTAAATAATAATCTCATTAGGTGTCAAGAAAGCATATCTATAATCGTGTAATATATATTGGTAATTTGTATTCGTCGAATACCGCCATATCGGCAGTTTGATCCAATTTTTGGATACCCAGTACAATTGGCACAGTTATTTAGAACGTTTCCGCTTTCTGGCAGACGGTTTCTCTCTTACGTTGTTCTCAACTCCTTTGTTTCCTACACAAATATTCTCCTCGATTCTCCGACATTTTACTCGAAAGGAAATCGGATAGGTTCACTGAAAACATTGTTTTCTAGAGCGTGAAATCGCATGTTAATACAGGTACCAATATCATCGTTAATTTTTCATCTAGATTTTCGTTATAATAGATAATCGTGTGCACGGTTCCTGTTCCCTCGTACATATTTTAGGACAGATAATACGTTTACCGAATACATAACCAAGCGAAATAATTTTTCATTGCATAAAACGTAATACGGCATAGTAAAATATTTTTTAAAGCCGTTATCGATTCGATATACATACATACGTTGGAAAACGTATGAAATTTATGAAACACAATTGTGTATACAACACGTTTTTAAATTGTACACGTATGAATAGTATTAGCAATGCCACCTGTTAGATAAAAATTTATATCTAGAATTTTTTACATCTACTTTACCGATATATAATATTTTATTCCTACAGACACATTTTTCGGTACACGCGTTATCATCAAAACTACAATGATTAGGGGCATAGAACATTTGCACATTTATAAAATGGAAGAGAATATTTATACGCGGATAAAAAATTCATACCACACAAAATCAATAAAATAAGAAAACAATTTGTCAAATAATAAAATAAAATTTTCGAGCTTTGAACGTGATCGACTATTAAAACGACCGGTAATCGTTTTCAATAGTAATAATTTAATAAACAAAATAAAAATAATTTACATCCCAACAATTAACATTCAAGAAAATTAAATTCTTAACTTTACTTGATGAGTAAAACATTAATCGTTTCCATGAAGTCGACGTATACAATTTAAAAAATGTTTTGTCGATGTATACAATTTAAAAAATGTTTTGTCGATGTGTACAATTTAAAAAGTGTATTTAAACATATATAGAGTAAAAAAATGTCTTAAACTGTAACGCCCCAACACCATTTGCAGTAGTGCCATCTAGAGTTTCAGCTACGCGACAAGTAAAGTCATACTGCAAGGAAGAAATGGTAGCATAAATAGAGACATTGGTCCCTCACGTGACACGAATCCGAATCACTGGATGTATTATAGCATGTCCCAATCATCACCGGTCGATTTACTTTTTGAATAAAACTCAAACGGTTTAAGTAATCTCTATATTTCTTTTTTTTAAGTACAAACTGGGGAGTTAATAATAGAACAAGAAATCTTCCAAATAATCGCCTCGGTTTTCTTACAGACGACCAATCTTTTCCAAAAATTTTTCATGACCTTTCACAATTAATTTCCCATCTGTCTAGATGACACATGTCAAGTTTCAGGTTAATCGGTTCAACGTTTTAAAAGTAGCGCGAAATTCAAATCGATCGACGATGTTTGGGACAACCCTGTATTTGACGAAGCAAAAGCGAAGTTCTAGATACGCATGCGTAAACAAGTGTGAGTATGATTAACGTGGAGTCTCATCTTCCTTCGTTTCTCATTCTGTGTCTTAAGTGCTAGAATATACAACTCCTGTGGTTGCTCCCTAACTGGCACCTCATCAGTTATGGCATATCCAATTGTTCATGAATAGGAATGAGCGCTTTGACTTACAGAAACAACTCTTTATCCTTCTTTGATCGAGATACACTACTTTCTCTCGCTAATTGAGTAGAAGCTTATGGAATTCACGATCAATTGGTCAAGGAACAATTGATCAAATTTTGTAATAAATTATTATGGAACACTGTTTTCTGTTGCAGGACCAACTATAGCAACAAGAGCAGTCATTCAGGGTACCGCGGAGTTGCCATGCGATATACGTCCCCCACGACAAAATGACTCCGCCATTTTGGTCGTCTGGTACAAAAGCGATATTACGCCTATCTATAGGTGAGTAATAAAAAAAAAATATTAGGAAATATTAGTTTTACAGTTTTAAAGCTCGCGTTGGAATACCCAAACCATGAATTTCTGCGTTATCCATTATAATGTACTATCGAATGTAACATATTTAATGCAAACCTCCGAGAATTAAATTTTATTGCAGTACACAATTAATTAATTTAGACAACAATAACCATAACCTGGGTTCTTGGACAGCTGCGAACCATCTGCAAAACTATTATTTTTATTAACTTTTTGCTTCCAAGTACTCCAGGTTGATGAAGTATGTCTTTATGGAGTATCCCTTTCCTTATTGAAATATTCTTCCATAAGGATAATTTGGTGTGAAAATAATAACGATATCAAAATAATATAATGACAATTATTTTATCGAAGAATAGAAATTGCATAGTACCGGAAAAGTTAAAATTAAAAATTAAATTTATCAAACATTTTCCAAGTACGAGTGATATTAGAAGAAGGCCTTAAATGGTGTTAGGCATAAATTTCTTTAAAGAAAAGACACGAAATTTATGTTCTATTAAGATAAACGTTCGTTGATATTATTCTTCATTTCTGTTGTTATTAATTTTGTCATTTTATTTTGTAAAATAAACAATGTCAGAATAGTGAGTATTCCATAATACTGTCCGAAAGTTTTTTTAATCGAACAGGTGTGTTTCCCTGTAATATTTTATTTCCAAAACTCTATACCTACATCTTCTGCAACGAAACAGTAATGTAATCTGAGAGATTTTATTTCAATTTTCTATTAAAACTTTGAATAATTCAATATTATTCGGATATCTGTACTTATGGACTCGGAGCTTGAGTTCTCTCCACAAGCGTTCAATTCCCATAAGTATCTTATCTTGAAATCTTCCTCTTACATCAGCTTTCAATTCGACAGACAGTCGTTTCTCCTACCTCAATTTTTATGTTAAAATCCTCGTAGATATTGATTCTCCTCTTCGTTCCTCATCATTTTTCTTTAATTTCGTATGTTACACCTGCTACCTTCTTGCCATTCTATTTGTTTATATTAATATTTAACGTGCGATATTCAATCTTGCTGAAACAATATATCAACATAAATATAAGATATCGGAATATATATATCGTAAACAATATAAATAGAAAGGTATAACTCGTTTTGATGCTCACCTTACGTGACATGAATTTAACGAATCGAGTATACAGTAAGGGCAAATAAATTGTTATCCTCCGGGAAAATGTTGAGAGGGAACGACTTTTCCAACTCAACGAGCTTCTGTGACTGAAAGTTTGGTCTCTGTTAGAGAAATTGGGCAATGTTACCAACCATCTAATTGAGAATCGTGCCGAGTGAGAGAAACCTTCCTTTCAAGTGAAACGATTGTTTTGTGGTAGCTACCTACGTATAGAGTGAGTCACGTATCCTGTTACAAGTCAATATCTCTATCAAGATATAATAAAAAATCTAGGGACACGCTAAACCGAATACGTTGAAAATATATACTTTTTCGAAGGGCAATAAAAGCAAACTGTTAAAGGTGAACAGGTTAAGAGGTGAACTGTTAAGTTGGAGCTTTGCACTTCCTTTGCGTTAAAGACAATAGCTCGTCTCAAGAAAAGAAGTTAATCACTTTATCGATTTGGAGTATTTTTAAATAAGTACTTAAAAACGTTCATTTTATATCTGTTTCGATCAAAAAATCTGTTCCTTTGTTTAGAAAATTTCGAAAAAATTAAAGCTATCAATATGACAGATCACCTTAATATCAAGAAGGGAACAGGACAGTGTGACACTATTTTTTTAAACGATATCTGCTTTTTTAGAATTTAAGATCTTTGACGTAGTTTCTTTCCAGTTTTTACCAGTGAAACCGAATAAAGAATTTTTACAGTACAATTGTTCTTCAGCTACTGATTTATAACAGGTTATTTTGTCTCACCCTGTGTCTATGACAAAAAGGTTTCTCAGGCTCATCCCGGAGGTGAAATGCGTAACAATGCTCAATTCCTGGAACACTTTCTAATTATCATAAACTCGTGTACTAAAACGATGGTGTATTAATTATCATTACGTATAATGTAACTGGTATAAGAGATATATTTTATTCTTACCTTCGACCCTACTCTATTTATTTAAGATAGTATAATTTGATTCGAATTAAACATATTTGCATCTCGAAACCCTAAAGCAAAGATGCTTTGTTCCAGTTACGATATGAGGGGTAAACATTTCGAAAAACCTTCTCATTGGAACGACAAAGACCACCTGAACGACCGAGCGTTCTTCAGGACAGTCACGGACCCAGCAACCTTAAATATAAATCACATCGAAGAAAAGGACGAAGGTGAATACAGATGTCGAGTAGATTTTGCTAAGAGTCCCACCAGAAATTCAAGAATTCATCTCACAGTGATAGGTTTGTATCAAAATATAATAATATTAATGTTTATAAAAAATATTAAATACATAAAACTGACGGCTACCACTTTGGTTACTGCAATGCTCACATTTTGAGTAAAAAAAAAAACACTTAATAGATTGCCAGATGTTTAGTAATCGTAACTGATAAAGGATATTAATATATAAAAAGAACTTGGTAATTCAAACATTTGTTATTTAATCTTCTTGAAGTAAACGACTTAAATGGATAATGAAAATGAACCTTTTCGACCACGAACCTGGTCATTATCAAAAGCATATAATAAATCTCAATTTTTTTTACTAATTTGTTATATGTATCAACACTGTCTAATGTAGACACCTCTAGCATGTCTGCTTTCCATTCCAAGCGTTCCTTCTCTGTTAGAGAAACAACGCAACGCCAAAGAGACAGCCATAACAAGCTAGTGTCTTCGTTGTAAAGAAGCTCACAGATCCTACGTACAACATACTTGTTAGTGTCGCGTTCAGATGCCAGTGATGTACAGGGTGTCCCAATCATCACCGGTCGATTTGAATTTCGCGCTATTTTTAAAACGTCGAACCGATTAACCTGAAACTTGACACATGTCATCTAGATAGATGGGAAATTAATCGTGAAAAAGTACACGATGAAAAAAACGCGTGAAAATTATTCGAGCGAATTTCGAAAAATCACGATCTTTGACGCTAAGTATAAAATAACACTTTTAGTCTTAGTTGAACTTTGGTAGGTCCAGAATTCTGGTAAGATCCAGAATTAAGCATTTTGTACGTATCTAAGAACTTCTTCGTGTTTCTCTTCCCTCGAGTGGAATAGTATACTATTCTTTTTCTTCTATATTTTCGATATTTACATTTCGATTCCTATCAAGGCTAAGATATTTACATATTGGAAAAAGAAATATATATTTTTACATAGTAAAGTTACCATCGCATAGAATATTGGTCTGGAAGCAAATGTACAGATGTTGTGTTATCGTTGAGGTGAAATTTGACTTGGAAATTTGTACAGGTTCAGAGTTGATCTGTAAATAAAGGAGAAAATCCAAGGCGAGCGCGAGTTGGCCATTTGAAAAGACTACCCCGCGATAGACAACTCCGCTATCGAGGTATACGCATCTGGCATAAATTGTTCTTCCGGAAAAGTGCTATCTCAACGATGAATGCATCTTAAGTAAAACAATGTATATACTGTGTCAAGTGTTGGTCATTACTTAGAAAATAATGGCATACAAATTTGATCATTTATGAAATTAAAATTGAAACACTATACGCGCAAACATTAAGACAAAATGAAATGAGAAATAGGTGATCTGTCTGTTTCAAATATAGTGCAAGAAACGTCAAATTTAAATGGCTTTATTTACCTAAATATAATTTCATAATAAAAGTCTTATCGTTCGATTTAACAAAGGAAGGAAGGAAGCAGCCAGTGAATAATCGAAATTTTCACGAGGTTCACTTTAATTGAATCAGTGACACAAAATTAATTTAATGTTTCATGGAAAGGAATGCTACTGCACACACGAAACAAATAGTTTTTAAGAATTGTTTATATATTAATTTTTCTTTCTAATCGTACTAAAAAAGTATATATAGCTCGATCAGACAAAAGCACAGTTTCAAGTGCATATGCATAAACAGGCCCCATCTCTCCTTACTTCCAATTCTGTGTTGGGTGCTGGTAGGTACCAATCCTGCGGTTATGCCTCGCTCGTCACCTCTAACTGTGACGTTAATTGGCTCATAACTGTGGTCAACCGATTAACCGTTGAAACGAGGGCTTTGACTCGTAAAGACATCAATTACTCATCTCCAGCCCTAACGAAAGTTTCTATTCTCACATACCCCACCAAGTATTATTCGTCCACGAGAAGAAGGCACAGTGTGTTTACATCCTCGCTTCATTGGCGTAGCCTTCTAATCAAATGTTTACTATTAAGAAACAGAATAATTTCGTTCCTGTTTAAATACCATCACTGATTCGATAAACTTCTCGTAATGAAAGAATGAGTTTCATTTTATATTTTTAATAATCAATAATATTTTGAAAATTATTTATAACGAAAAGAACTAATTTGTATTTACTAAAAATAATATAGCTCCACTTATACTATTTTCTGTCTAGATAAACTCTATATAATTACAATTTACACAAAAACAAGTTACGTTAATATTAAACCAGCATGACTTTTATGATTTGCAATGTAAGAAAATGTAAAGCAAAAAATGTAAGCAAGATTTATAACGGGGTGAGATCGAAATTTCTACGTATTTGTTCTTCTGATCATTGTCACCATTCAATTGCATGGCAAATACTGACTGCAACAAGATGCAATAAAAATGTAAGATACATCTATCATGATAAAAGTTCAGCCAAAACGTTCACATACAAGCCTGCGAGCAAAATTTATAACAGAGTAAGATTGAAATTTCTACATATTCGTTCTTCTAATCATTGTCACCATTCAATTGCGTGGCAAATACTGACTGCAAAAGACTCGTAAAATAAAGTAAAAAGAGAATAAAAAACAAACTTGTTAACGTAGCAGACTCGCTGATACTTTTTTGTTCTTAAGTCATCATAAATTTTATACTGGATGGAAGAAATATAGTCGAGTGATAAAAACAGTAGAAGGTGAAAGTAGAAACAAAGTCGTATGTCGAGAGTCAAGAATTTGTATGTTATTCAGGAATTTTGTATGTTATTTTGACATTAGCGTATTAAGGATGTAGACACACTGTAAGGGTAACCCTTAAAGCTATCGCGTTAAAGACATACGCGATAGCATAATTACTAATTAGCGACGAAACACATATTGAGCAGTTTGTACTATCCAAGCTGTCGCTTCATACACTTAAGTGTATCTCAAGTACCTGGCTGTATTCCTTTCACTAACGCGTGCAAAATTTAAACCTAACATCCACCACGGTTCAAGAGCTACAGCGCTTATCTACTATCTTGTACGAGAGTAATTTCTAAGCAACCTCACAGGCTGTATGTTAGACACTTTGATTCTTACTTACAAAAAAAGATTCCAAACTCGAAAGTATAATATAAAATTTTTGAAATGTACGAAATGGAAATATGGAAAAATGTAGCATCTTTTTAGGTATCAATTTCCACCTGTTAATATAAATGAAAAAATGTTTGTACAGTTTGTAATCTGAAGCTACGTTATCGAGATACAAGCACTAAAATACTTTACGCGCATGATCATCATAAACACATGATTTTCATGTGTGAGTGTGCATATTTACCGCAATGCAATCAGCCGAGTGGAATATAAATGGTACTTACCGTGAATCACGCGAATAAATTTTAATTGCCTGTATCTCGATAACGAAACTTCAGATTCCAAAATAGTCAAGAGCTTTTTGATTTCTCTTCGCGCGAGAAATTGATCCTGAATGAATATTTCATTTTTTTTTTTTTAACACAATTGTAGATTAATGTTCATTCAATATCAAAGAAGATATCCCTGAAAATGCAGTTGACCAGTGATTTTAAAGAATATTATTTTGGTCGTTTTCGTAATGTCGGTCTAAATATGATATAAATTTTCACAAAATAATATTTATGCGCTGGATAAACCGTTGTCAATGCGAGCAATGAAATTAAAGAGAAGAGAATAATTCTTCCTATCGAAGGATTATTCGTCAAATTTAGTAGCACTGTTATTTGCAGAAAGAATTTTAAGTTAAATAGAAACATTTTTCTTTTGCATTGCAGTGCCACCACAAGAACCAAATATTATCGACGAGCATGGAAAAACCGTAACAACGGTAGCAGGTCCGTACGAAGATGGTGGAGTTATGAAATTACAGTGTCTCGTCTCTGGAGGTAAGCATTAGAATAAATTTAAGAATTATTTAGGAAGGTATCATTTCTTTTTTTATTTTTTATCATTCAAAATTTTGTCGTTCTGGTCTATATTTAACAATATATACTTACCTGACCAGCTGTTTTGAAAAATGGAAAACAAGGAAACACTTAATAGATTAAGATTAACTAAATAACCTCTTTTTGTACAATTTTGAAAATTCAAAACGTTCAAAAAGCATTAATCAAGAACAAAATATTTAGTTGCAATGCACGTGCACCTGTTTATAAATAGATACTTTATTTTATTATTGTTTTCGTTTGAATTCTACGCACGATTGTTCGTAATATAACGATAAGAAATCGTTATTTGTAACAATCTTCCCTTCGACTGTTCGCTTTAGACTGTTGGTATGATTGAGAAATAATCTTCAAAGTATTTTCGACTGGTGTAACGTAATTGTATATACATCAAACTATGTGTTGAAAAAATTGAAACGATTTAACATGACCTGTGTTGATGACAGTACCTGTCAAAACGCGATTCCGAGTTGTCAATTTGACGACTCCTCACACACAGTTGGCGCCGCGCTCGATCGACCCGAAGGCCGCACCCTAACCGCGAGAATATTTTTCGCACGACCGCTTTCAGAGTTTTTATTCGGGGCATCAACCACCATCGTAGAATGTTTCGTTCCGACTGATAAATTTTCTCTGTGTAAATAATCGGTAATGGTTTCCAAACATTCGTTGCATCGGTCCACCCAGTCTCTGTACTCAGAGATGGTTCGCGACAACCATCAATGTTCTCAACATTCTTTGAATATTTAGTAATTCGTGCAATAGCAAGCACGTTCTGTCACTTCGACATTTATTTTCATCATTGACGAATAAAAACCCAATTTCGTACGAAAACAAAATTTGTAATAATAGTCAAAAGTGTTTCTATGAAACTCATGTTTTTAACTTCATTTCTTTGTTTCAAATTTTATTTCATTTGCGATACAATCGACATTTTATTTCCCTCCTAAGCAGTAATTTTCGATAGTATAATTATTGTTTTGAACTGTTATTATTTCGATGTATAATTATTAATGACAAATAAATAATTATTCATAAGAGCGAAACGAGTATTGAGAACGAATAAAAGGTATTCAAATATTTATCTATTATTATTCTAGTACATAATTACTTCGTTAAATTGTTCATAAGTCCAAAGAAATTGTACATTGTATAAATTTCTTATGTATATGTACTTATCGTACAAATATTTATACCAGGTATTTGTTCTTAATATATACAAAATGTTTAAGTATTTTAATTGTTTTTTCAATTAAACCTTTTTCTTGCTCTCTTCCAATTCTTTCCTTAAATAAATTAAATGTCTGACGAAAATATCAAAAATTTGTTTTCCCAATTTTCTTACAAATAACGTCACAATTTTCGCGTGATTTTGAAAGACACTATTCCAAATATTCCAGAAATTGTGTCGTAATTTCCAAGAAATTCCACAAATCAAAATTATCGGAATGTTTTTTTAAATTGTATCGGACTTTTACACTTTGGAATTAGGAGAACATGATGATCGAGGAGGTATTTGAATTTTACGGATTCCTGGAATCGTAGCGTCACTTCCAAGAAATTCCACGAATTAAAATTTTCGAGATTCTCGCCAGACATTGTGTCGAACTTTGAAACATTGTATCAGGGCAACATAATAGCCCAGGAGGTAGACATTGTGGAATTGTAATGAAAGCACATAGGACTGTTCTTGTTTAATTTTGAGTAACTTCATTTGTACATTGAAACATGTTATTTTACATACGATTATTTAAATTAAGAATAACAATAAACTTAACAGGAAGGGCCGCGAACGGTCGGACTTCGATATAGAGGATGTCCCAATCATCACCGGTCGATTTACTTTTTGAATAAAACTCAAACGGTTTAAGTAATCGTAATATATTTTTTTAATTTAAAAATACAAATTTGGGAGTTAATAATGAAATAAGATATCATCAAAATGGTCATTTAAATTTTTTTTACAGACCACATGACTTTGAAAGAAATGATTACAAAGTTTCCAAATCGTTGGCGTTAAAGATCGCAATTTTTCGTAATACGCCTAAATAATTTTCACGCGTTCTTTCACCGTGTACTTTTCCATGATTAATTTCCCATCTATCCAGATGACATATGTCAAGTTTCAGGTTAATTGGTCCGACGTTTTAAAAACAGTATAAAATTCAAATCGACCGGTGATGATTGGGACACTCTGTAGATAAAAGTTTGCAAGCTTGAAGGAGTCATAGTAACTTGTTGATAGTCACGGTAACGGTATAGCAGTAGCAAAAATAATCTTGTGACTATTACAAAAGACAAGCATCTCTATTCTGCGAATGTTGGATGCTAACTGCACAAACTTTTGTTTAAAATCTCTTATGCTTGTAAGACTCCAGATTAACCATCAAAGACGTGCTGAGTCTATATTATCGACCTTGTTAAGTTTAAATTGTCACCGTTAAATTGACATAAATTTGTGAATGTAATATCGAGTAATTATTACAAAATATCTGTAGCCCTGATGTAAGACATAACGCGTGTTGAATCTGTACAACTCGTTTCCAATCGTTGAGTAATCGAGTAATTGAACGCACCTTGAATCCTCTTAGTAGACTGCTGTCTACTTAACAATGACCCAAGATCGATCGTGCATTCGTTCTAGAACTGATTTGGACTTGGTTACTCTTGTATTCGTTAAAATTGGAATAGTGTGCCTAAGACAAAACAACAAATCAATGTTTCTTTAAATTCTACTTCGTTCATTTGTATTTCTCTCCAGGTCGTCCTGAACCAAAAGTGAGATGGTGGCGTGGAGAAATGCTTCTGGATTCCAAAGACGAACCAGGTGAATTCCCTGCTCTTCGTAGAAACACGTTGATCGTCAAGCAACTCTCAAGAGCTGATCTTCATGCACGATTTACCTGTCAAGCATCCAACAACAATATCAGTCAACCTGCCGCTGCCTCTGTAGCTATCGAAATGCACTGTAAGTTTCTCGGAACTTCGTAAATATATTATGCTTATTGTAAACGATTGACGATTCCCATTTAGAAAGTAGATCATAATTTCATTATAAAACACAGGTGTCGTACTGTAGAAGAAAATACCTTCAAACGGTGTTAACAACGTACAGGATATGTATTCTTGCTCATTTTAATAATTGTCCAATAATACGTAGCATCAGATGTCTGTTTACACGTTATGCTCATTTTGCATACATCAAAACTATATTGAATTTCATTGGATTAGCGTTCGTTCAACAATGTACCAATTATGTATATTTATCTATGACTCGGCAAAGATGAACTACATAAAAGCATAGCATACTAGGAATCTTTACCGTGTGTCTGCACATGCGATCTCCATCGACATCCTTAATTTTCGTAGTTGCCAATTATTCGATTTATAAACGTAACTAATGTTTACGAATCTCGTTTAATAATACCAGGAGTATTGTGATCACAAGACGGAAACATGATCAAACGTTAATAAAGCATCGAGCGATAAGCAACAGAACCAATGACACACTTGTTCCTACATTTCAGTGAAACCGTTGAGTGTGACGATAATGAGTAGTGAGCATGCACCTCTTAGTGCTGATCGGAAGTATGACGTAAACTGCATGACTGCTGGTTCAAGGCCACCTGCCAAATTGTCCTGGTACATAGATGGGAAGAAATTGACCAACTACACAGAAAAGGTATCTTTATTTACCATTTACGTATTTCCATTATTAAAGTGATCATATTTCTTTACAACAATTTGTAAGCAAATGGAACAATGAAACACAATATAAAACGGTACAGAACATGACATGTTTTCTTTTTCATTTTCTACGTACCGCTTCAACATCACCCATCATGTCATTTCTATAAATGACTACAGTATTGTTATTACACGTATCATTATGTATACCGATTATTACTTCGAACATTACGAACAATAGTCCGATATTAAAAAGTAAAATAAACTTTCGATGCTTTTCGTACACGATTATTCGTATTATATAATACAAGGTGTCCCAAAAATTAGTACCTTATGTTGTTCGTAAATAATGTCTAAAAGTAGTAAAAGGCTGCTAATTTGTTTACATATGTAAATTATAATATTTATCGAAACAGATGATCGGTTCTGTTCACTCCAGAACTTTGGAGTGTATTTTGCATCAGATTTCTGAAGGTTTTCGGAGAAATGTTATTAATCTCTTGGCATATATTTACTTCTTTAATTGTTCCAGAGTTCTGAGTTTATTAACGTAGACTTGCTCTCTTTAAAAAAACCCTGGAAAAATAAATCCAGAGTTGTCGAGTCAGAGAAACTGGACAGCTAGTCGATGTCATTGCTGGATTCCAGAACTTGTATCGTATCACGTGTCGTACCATCGTTCTGTTGAAACCACATGTTTCCCAAGCCCAACTCAATCATTTTACGCGATAAGAAATTTTGCAACATATCTCGATAACATACACCAGTAACCGTTATTGAATTCCATTATCATTTTCCGTACCAAACAACCACTTTACACAGACACGAGGTAGACACGAACTTTCAACAGTTCAATAACGATTACTCTGTTTCTTGACGAATTGTTCTTCTTCTTCTCCACTGAGATCAACTGAGCCTTGTCGCTCACTATGACTTTTTCATCAAATTCAAGGCTATCATTGATGATATTTATCATTGTTTCACTATATTCTCGTCTCCATAATAAATCTCCCACGTGTACGAAACTAATTTTCAAAACACCATGTACTGAACAAAAGTTACTTAAATACTTATGTACATTCTCGTACGTTTACATCTACTACCAAAGTATGAGACTAATTTTCAAAATACTATGTTTTGAACAAAAGTACTTAGTACTTATGTACATTCTCTTACGTTTACATCTACTACCAAAGTATGAGACTAATTTTCAAAATACTATGTACTAAACAAAAGTACTTAGTATTTATGTACATTCTCGTACGTTTACATCTACTACCAAAGTATGAGACTAATTTTCAAAATACCATGTACAGAACAGAAGTACTTAGTACTTATGTACATTCTCGTACGTTTACATCTACTACCAAAGTATGAGACTAATTTTCAAAATACTATGTTTTGAACAAAAGTACTTAGTACTTATGTACATTCTCTTACGTTTACATCTACTACCAAAGTATGAGACTAATTTTCAAAATACCATGTACAGAACAAAAGTACTTAGTACTTATGTACATTCTCGTACGTTTACATCTACTACCAAAATATGAGACTAATTTTCAAAATACCATGTACAGAACAGAAGTACTTAGTATTTATGTACACTCTCGTACGTTTACATCTACTATTTATTGTTAAAGGTATCTGAGGACGGTAACATGACAAGTTCCACGTTAGTTTTAAAACCAACATTACATGACCACGACAAAGTAATAATTTGTCGAGCAGACAATACCAAGGTTCAAGACGGTGCAATGGAAAACACATGGAAATTGAATGTTTTTTGTAAGTAAAGCATTAATCGAAAGAAGGAAAACACATTTATTTTGCAAGAGTTGTACGAATTATATAAATTTGTACGGTAATTTTAAATAATAGTGTTGATGGATTCTTATTTCTTTTTTTTTTTTTCATTATTTTCCTAAATAATATAAATACTGAATTTCTTTTCTTGAAATTCGCGTGTTACTGGAACGAAAATGTAGTATTTAAAAAACACAAAGCGTTGGAATAAAAATATTGCCCGAGATTACCAGATTCTAGAATTAAAAATCGCTCAAACTTTAAACATAATTAATGTCTTACACGCTTGTGTAAGATATAATAATCCATATAACTGTATTGTAGGGACGGATTTTCACGGGCGAATCGCGTGAATTTCGGGCAGCGATTTAGCGACTGTTTTCGATAAATCGATAAACAAAGAGCAAAATTTGAACCAGCGATCTATACGCACGTGCGTCGACCGGTATCGCGAAAGTTGGAAAGAAATTTCAAGAAACGTGTACGTCCCACAATGCGAACGCGATTGCTCTTTTTTCCTTTTTGTGTTTCCTTTTTTCCTTATGTGTCGTCACCTCGCGCAGATCCGATATTCCGTCGTTAAACGAAGGGGAATATTAATTTATATACGGGGAAAAACACACATTAGTTCAATAAACAATATTTTCCCTCACAATATTGTAGGTGATTAATTGGGTTATGATAGTTGTAGATTTATTTTGTTCTAGTTATTCCAATTTTGTACCTGGAGTTAGGATCCAATATGAATCCAGATGATATTGAAGAAGGCGACGACGTTTATTTTGAGTGCAAAGTGCATGCCAACCCTGCAGCTTATAAAGTAGTATGGAAACACAATGTAAGCTAAAACACTATAATATCTTTTCGCAAATTCTTTTCAGTTTCTTTCACAATTACAACAACAATACGTATGATATCAAATCGTAGTTGTACAGACATTAAAAGTGTAGAACCATTTCTCGTTTGCAATGAGAAATACATTTGAAATACCCTTTTGTTTACCAGTAACGAAGACGTTGCCTGTAATTAATATTTCATACTTATAAATATCCAATATATGTATACTGTTACAGGGAAACGTGATACAAAATAATGCAAAGAATGGTGTGATAGTGCAACAATACGGTTTGGCTTTGAGGGAGGTCAATCGTTCTCAGGCTGGGAATTATACTTGTATAGCTAGCAATGTCGAAGGTGATGGTACCAGTAATAACGTCGAGCTTAAAATTATGTGTAAGTTTCCTATGCTTATCTTTTTTAAACTATTCGTTTAAAATTAACGTACAGTATTAACTTAAAGTATACAAGTATGCATATATTCTAATATATTCCATTAACTAACAAATATTATCTTATACCACGTGCATCTGAAATTCACATGCATTCCAACAATTGGATTTCGCTTTACTCTCGCAATTGATACCTAAACATCCGTTAGATCTTCTTCTATACCAACCTAAACTATTATCATCCATGCCATCTTTTCATTCGTTAGAAATTTTCTCGACAGACTAATTTTCACTTACAAGTCACAGATTTAGCACCAGATTTACATCAAATAACGAAATTTACTCTCATGGTTTATATTTGAAACGGAAAAATTAAATGTAAATCGTAAACGAGAACAATCCTCACCGCGCGCCAAATAGATTTTCTACGAATGGAAAATCAAATTTGTATTTTTTATTGGATCTTCGTGACACTATTACCAATGGATAGATAAGATTTTTCCGGTGGAAATTGGTCCAAACGAAGCCTCGTTCGGATTAATTTTAATTACGCGGGAAAAAAATCGCTTTGTGTTTGGATGTATTTATTTTCATCGAGGAAACCCCTCCGAACCGTGTATGATATTCTTGTACAGATATTATAAAAAATATGAAAATTTTGCTTCGCATTGATACATCAATACGCACGCAGCATCACTTTGATGTTTCGCTCACCGAGCACGTGTAATGTGAAGCTTGCTCTTGTTACTCCATCTTGCTCGCTCTCGGTGTACACTGCAATCTTTATGTCGAATGGTATATTTGTATCTCGACCGATTTGTAGTTCAAAATGAAAGAAATCGAGTTCTCGATTGATAACTCTGGAAATTCGTTTCTTTTTTTTTTTTTTTTAAATTGTTTGAAAAATACTGTATACAAAATTTGCAACAACTTTTAACGACCGTTTTCGTTATTTGCAGATAAACCTATTTGTGTACCAGATCAGAAACGTATTTTCGGAGTGACACGTCTCGAAGATGCTCGAGTAATTTGCAGAGTTGAAGCATATCCACCACCAGATAGCTTTCGTTGGACTTTCAATAATACCGAAGAAATGGTAGACGTACCCCAAGCACGATACAAGAACTCCACAAGACACACTGAAAGTGTTCTTATATACCGACCAGTTACGGAAATGGACTATGGCACAGTGTTTTGCTGGGCCAGTAATACCGCGGGTCAACAGAAGAATGCCTGTGTATTTCACATTATTCCTGCGGGTATGCCTATGTGTGAAATATAATAAAATAATATTTGCTGAGAATTACTCTCCAACATTCAAGTTTCCTTCTTATTTTTTTAGCACAATGTATTATTTTACATTTTTTTTTAATGTAAAATTTTATTTCACGTTTCTTCGATGTAAAATTTTATGTCACATTTTTTCCAAATAAAACTACCATTTTCGTCTTTAATTGTATTCACACAAAGCCCGGTAAATACGTAAAGTAATATTTTCGGTAGAACGTTTGTACATGTGCAAAAAATGGTTCGTTTCTTGTAAAGATTCTAGGGTGCTTCGAACTTTTAAACGACAGTGTATATTTTGTCGAACGACTGCTTGATATTCGTTTGAAGAACTCTAACGTAATCGTTTACAGGGAAACCTGAATCTCCGTACAACTGTACACTGTCCAATCAAACAACCAGGTCACTGTCGGTCGAATGTTTCACCGGTTTTGATGGTGGTCAACCCCAACACTTTTTTCTCGAGGTCTTCGATCAGCACACGGGCAAACTTCAAGCGAACATCACATCGAAGGAGAATGCTGCCTTTACTGTTCAAAATTTAGAACCTGGCAAGGTTCTCAATATGATCGTATATGCAGTAAATGCAAAAGGACGAAGCGAGCCCACTCCTTTAGAAGGATTTACTCTGAAGCTTGCTGAAAAACAAACTGGTAAATAATGTTGCTAATATTCTTTTTATATTTTAAAGAGTATTGCGATAGATATATGGCGTAGAAGTATTTTAATACCTTCAATTGCAAATTAGAGTTAATCGCCAGAAGCGCAACATGGAACTATACAGGGTGATTCTAGAAAATAGCACAAATTCTTTTATAAACGGAGATACACCAAAAAACTTGGCGTAGGAAAAAAATTTAATCGCACAGTGAGCACTATCTTTTGATTACTTCGTCTCCTCCCCCTTCTCTATCCATACGTGCGCGCGCACACGCACATACGGACTCATAAAAGTATTCGAACAATGACATTATAGCGGTATCTCCCATTTTCGCCACTAGAAGGAAACTCGATCGCTGACCGTTTCTCGCAAGTTCCCGTATCGGCTCCGATCACTATATATACGATCCTTACCGATCTTTACACTGTTGTATAAAACAGGTCCTGTTAGAATACCTTACTGATAAATCCCTTAGCAGGCCTTAGATGATGAAACGCTTTTTCCCTTTCTTTTCGTATTTTTCATTCATTCACCCTTCGTTTAGAAACCACCACAACATACTTCTAATTGAAATTCACACAAACCATACAGTATAATAAATATTGAAAAATTGTCGTATACATTGCGTATAGAGAATGTATGAGGATAACGCATGTATAAACTTCATTGAAATTAAATAATAACACATATTTGAATTAAAAAAAAGACTTTATTTATTAAATTGAATAAAACACATCATAGGTTACAAAAGTATTATTCGAACTGTTAAGGGCCACTCGTCGTATTGACAACATTTCCATCTAAATAAACTTATTCAAATAATTTATTTAAAATCGAATATTTATAAAACGAATCGGGAACTTGCGCATGACTGAGCTATATTTACCTATCCTAGATTATAGCGTGAGAAGAATCTTGATCAATATAAATTGACGCGTGCTTGAATAGGTTACTTAACTTTTCCAGCTTTAACCTATACTCAATCTATACTTAACCTATACTCAAAACTCGTTACCGATGTGATGTCGGTACAGTAGAAACAATTCGAAGCTACTAGAATATTTTGTTCTAAATCTACTGAAAGTATTTTTATTGACCTATATCGATATACTTACTTCCATGATTCTTTAATTCTAAAATAAATGCACAAAAGCAGTACGTATTTTGTTTACAGGTACCCCGGTACCATTCGAGATCACCCCGTTATTAGCGGGTTTGATCGGAGTGGTTACCGCATTGCTTTTCCTTACCGTCACTATTCTAATAGCTATGAAAATCAGAAGTGAAAGAAGAACTCAAAGGCCAAGTGATTTACCGTTAAAAAAGAGCACCGCACCTAGCTCCGAAGATCTTTACGATACTGACGACAGGAATCCTGATGTCGTTCCAGTAAATAAAGGTATGATACTAATTCACTCCAAAATTGAAGGGACAAATCATTCTAAATTATAACATACAAAATAGAAATACGAACGAGCCTAACTTTCATATTTGAAATTGTATCTCTATTTATGAAAATTGAATACGACATTGTTTCACTAAAATGCAAAATGTATCGATTCAATTATTTACATCGCATAGACTTAGAAAGGACAAGAGGTCCTTCGTAAGTGTATATGATACGGAACTGCGACCAAATTTTATTCTACCGACTGTACCAACGTTTAAAAACTATACCAAAGATACATTTTTAGCAATCTCGCTCTCGCTTGTCCTAATTATATAGGAAATAACGAAGAATATAATAAAAATCACTTTTTTCTCTCGTGAAAGTATCCTTTTACAATTTTTTAAAACATTTGAACGTTTATAGCTAGAAATTTTATTATTATTGCAAAGAGATTGAACATTGTAAGAGAAATTATAAATATAATGTAAAAATATAGAAGTGAGACATGTTTACGGGTTTTCAAAATGTAGAAATATTTGTGTCGAAAAAATGCAATAATACAAGTCATTGTTGAAAATAAAACATTAAATTACAAAAATAAACTGAAAGGTTCAGATTACCAATTGACGGGATCAATGTCCGGCACACCTTTGGCTGCGCAAAATACTCCAGATGGACTTCCGCCATCTTCACTTTCAGTTCAACAAGTAAATCATCTACAAGGATTGCAGCCATATTCACACGATTACAATAACTATCCAACTTTACCGGTAAGTAAAAATGAAAATATTTTACTTTATTCCTTTTTATCATTAATTATTATTTTGATGGATACTGTAGAATTTACCCTATATTTTTGAAAATATTCTTTTAAGCATCATTCATGCTGTTAATAAATAAATTTTCCGTTTAAACTTGAAAATTTAAAATTATATAATGAACTGACTTATTACATCATAATTCGTATTTGAAGATTTTTATGTAGCAAACTATTTTCGTCCATCGTTATGTCACGATAAAAACGTCAAGCTCACAGAGTAATTAAAAGTTGAAACTTCGTTAAAATACATACATTTATAATGAGAACAAAATTAGTTAATACTGTACTGCTAGTGTAATATTAACTAACTTTATTCCCATTATAAATATATTTCATCAAGGTTTCAAGTTTTAATTACTCTGTAATCCGTCGTTTAGATAATTTGTATGTTTTTATACATTCGTATTCTTGATGTTTCTATCGTAACGATCTTTATAAATTAATATAAAGATATAAAAATCTTTATAAATTAATATAAAGATATAAAAATCTTTATAAATTAATATAAAGATATAAAAATCTTTATAAATTAATATAAAGATATAAAAATCTTTATAAATTTACACAATTAAACAGATTGGATCGAAATATACATGTAATATAAACAATAAAATTATATTTTTCCTTTTTCTTTTTCAGTTATCGGGCGAGATAACTTATGCCGAATTATGTCTAACACGCCCAACAACTTTATCAACGATAGCAACCGATACAAAGTTAACTAGTATAAGTGGCGTCGGTGGTTTAAGCACCATTCAGGGTTACGGAAGCGGAGTAATTGTAGGCGGTAAGCCATACACAAAAGAAGCAACAATTTATGCTTGCATAGACCACACCGCAAGACCGTCGAAAGTTGACGTCTCTAACGGATCGTCGTGTGTACCAACACCTTTGTCTACAAAGAGTGCATTCCAGGACTTCAATGTTTCGACTGTGAAACATCATCCCTCAATAGAAATTGTTACTGTTCGTACACCATTAATTTCAACTCAAGAGAGTTGTGTATAGGGATGCGATTTTGACGCGCCTAACGTCAACGAGTATTATGTTTGATGTGATAATGCTGTGATGATACGCGCGTCTAGCTACTAAATGAGATTTATTAACCGTTTGTCCTACTATAAGACGTATAAGCTCTTTGGTGTGCGATAAAGGTGTAAAGTAGTAAAATGAAATCAATGTCAGACGAACTGATCAATTTTAAATTATCGAATATTAAGACGGTAGTGAAGGAATACAAATGAACAATGAGTGTTCTTACTATATCAATAATAAACGCGTGAAGATAATGTTAGTTTTTAAATTCTTCAAGGATATTGATCAATTTAAGCTAAATTTGATCAATAAGACTGATTTGAACATTTTAATATAACTCGTCACATGTAAAGCTATAATATTCTTTAGTTAACGGTATGAATAAGTATGTATGCAACAAATTTTATCAGTACTCTTCAGAAATGAATGCACACTCGGTGTCAAGGACTTGTGTCGTTTAAGGAGAATACAGCTCACTTCACGTTACCCCTTCTCCACACGTGCAGTTGAAACGCTAGATAGCGCAGCGATACGGTGTAAGTGCTCAACATCATTTATATCACCAATCATGTGACAGAGAGAGTCGAATATGTAACCTAGACGCGCCTAACCTACATACATATATAGATTATAGATGACAAATTGTACGAATATCTATGAAATAACACTGCTCTGTCAATGGCTTCGTGTCATTTAAAGTTTAAGATAAATTACAAATCTCAGGATTAAAGTATTTATTAAATACTTACCTTTATATTTTGAGAATGAATTTCGATATGCGTAATCAATAGTTTGATTAAATTTTGTTTAAATTACATATACACAAATATATTACACATATTTAATATATTAGAATGAAATATACGGAATCGAAATGTACAAAATATTCTAAAGTATTAAATGTGTGTGTATGTGTGTGTAATTTAAATAAAATATTCGAATTCGTTATTCAACTAATAACCTATTATATACTTTACCATTCATGAAGCATTGTTATTTTATTAGAATTCGTACCATTCATCAAAGAAGTTAGTTACGACGTTGCGACCAACTTAAATGTTTCAACATGTCGCTCCATCACGTGCTCGACAGCATAGTTATAATTCTATTCTCTCATTGACATTATAGTAACGACATCTAGCGTGTCAACGAAACGACAACTGATAGCGTACTATGAAGGGATATGCCTAACAATTACCCTCAAACGACATGAATCACTGACGTTAACTGTACGTGCTCTCGTTACATTAATTAAATCTTTTTCGAAATTGAAGAATTAATCAGAACCGATGATATTAAAATTATTTATGTAAAATACCTTTAATGGTTACGTATGACATGTACGTTACTAAATATGAGTGATAATGAATTTTTCACTTAAATCAAGGTGACTAAATTTAATATATAAGTTCATTGTTTTTCAAATATACATTAAATATTCTAAGAAAAAAAAGTGTAAAATATACAGAGAACATAATTAGAATATACAATACGTGGTTTACTATTTTCTATTTTCTAATCGATTCTCCACATTTGTAACTGATTTTTATTCGCACAAACGAACTTCAAACTCTTCCATTGTGTCAACCATCACAGATACATTAAATATTCTGTATTTTCATTGTATATCCATCGAATTCTAATTTAGTTCTATGTATGTATGTACCTACATCTGATGACACTGATTCGTGTTGTGGGACAAATCAAATGTTTGATTCATTTTACCCTTTGCCCTTTGCGGTACAATTGTAATTGTTGGCAGCTATAATACTAGATGGCGATATGCTATAATACTAGATGGTGTAATTTATGTACTGAAAGCTTCAAAAAATCTAACATTAAAACGACTAATCTATGTGTAACGAATCGAACGAATCGATCTAAATTAACATTTTGTCAATAGCGTCATAACATCTAAAATTTATAGTAGATTTTCGATCCAATGAACGAATGATTATTTATTAAATACCAAAATATTGTTCTTTATATATATATATATATTCATTCTCAAAACATTATAATATATACTTGATAAATAATCATTTTTCCGTTGAATTAATAATCTGTTATAAATTTTACACATGGCATATGCAAAGTTGTTGACAGAACATTGTTATTTCATAGCAGTTCGTGTTACTCTTTGCATATAGATTAGATATTTTTGAACATTCCAGCTACTCTGCCCTGTAAACAGTGCCATAATAATTCTACATAGCTACTTATGATGTACATCACCCTGTTATAATATTGTCATCTAGTGATTTGACCTCACAATAACAAGAAGTGTATGAATCACAGCATGAATCAATGTCATTGACTGTTCAGTCTATGGAAAAGTTCTGTCATTCTCTTTATTTGGCTTTTGCAATACTACAACAAAAACAAATAAAGAGATCTTTCTATAATTTATTTGTGATTATCATTTAAAACTATTTGCATTTTAATAAGCAGCTCATCTTTTCCACTTGCATAAAAGAGACAGTGGTGTCAATTAAAAGTATAATTTCTATAAGATTACTGAATTTTCACTGTTCAATATTTTCAGGTGTAATCGAAACAGATAGTACAATGGTGCCAATTTGACATTAATAATTTCATTTTCGTCTAAAGCTCCTTAATATACTAAGTCTCTATTATACTTCTTTTTATAGTGACAGATTTTTATTATTTGAAGACTGGTTCACTTTATAGTTTCCCTTCTTGACCGACTGATGGCATACATGTAGAACTGTGTAACGTACCTGCGCAAAACAATTATGTTACGAACCGTGAGATTGCACGACTCGAACTTTCCGATATATCTAATACAAATGCAACGAGTCGCATAAATCGTTATGCATTGATCCACCAGTGCTCCAAACACATAAGGACATTATTCCATAATGGCCACTATAATAATTCTGACATGGTCGCCCTATGGAACAGTATACGAGTAATGTTATCCTTGGAAACGTTGCACGACATTTAATACTTATAAAGTATATAATGTCACAGGTGCATTTTGTTAGTGGACAATTTCATTTTTTAAATTTACAAAATTTATAAATTAGGCTGTGCATAACGGAACTCTGTACCAATTAGATGTTCTCTTATTTATTACGGGGAGATCAAACATTCCGGGATAAAAGCGACAGAACTTCACCACAGACCTAATATGTTTCTAATAAAAGTACCATCTCGTTTACAGTTTTCAACCTCCGTTATTTAATTGTCAGGTGTGTTCATGGGAACATCGTGCTATAATTAGGCTGATTTTAGAAGTCATGTGTGTTACAAACTTGTTTGTAAATATGTGATTAATATAATGTAAAACTACGAAAACTTTGAAAGAAGTAACTAGTGACAATGTTTGGTAGCTTTTTTTAAGAAGCGTGCGCACCTAGGTTTTCAATCAAAGTTTATAAAATATAAATCAAGATTGTCGCACATATGAATGTGTCCGTACCAATCATGACTTTGTAAAGAAAATTCAAGTTCATGTATCATAATATTTAAGTTGTATTGTACGCGTATCAGATTTTGTTCGCAAACGATACAATAAAAGAGAAGTTTTCAGAATAACTTGTATTTTTTAATTATGTTACTTTTCAACATCTTGTACCACACACATCGTATTAATGTTTTAAATAAAAAAATATGTTCTGCGATTCCTGATTTTGTTCGATTATCAATACATCGTTCGACAAGGAGATCGCGACGAAATTCTCGTGTGTCACTTATTATCGAAAGATTCGACCATTAATTTGATTCACTGTATATGTATTATGCTTCAAAGTGCATATTTTTATTTTTTGTATTATATTATATTTATGTATCTATACATGTATATATTCAATAGAACTATGTCATACATTATTTTACATTGAGTTATTTTTAATAAAAATAGAGTTTATTTCATTACTTTTTTATTTCATTACTATTATATATTACTCTTATACCTGATATGAGTATGGTTGGGTTATGACTATGGTCACATTATTAAAGTTATGTTATGATTAGCATCATGTCATATCGTACTATCAAGCAATGCAACCCCCACCAGGCCTGATAGCTTCCTTCCGCTTGGTGATGTAAGAGAAATTCTAGTCAACCGCTGTGTGATAACAGGGAACCAGGCAATCTTACCTATATGCCAGTGACGCCACTGAATAATGGCGACATCTACTATACAGAGCTAAAACTTCTATTGTGTTAACTAACCTAATTGATATTTTAAATTAATATTTCTTGTTACGTTACCTATAATATATATGTCCGATAAAAGTTATCGCGTGTGATGTACGATAATAATATAATATTAAGTTCCTAATTTGTATATTAATACATTAAATAAACAATATTTTTGAGATAATAAACAATATTTTACTCAACATTTTTTCGGTGAATCGAAATTTTGAACTACAAACATAACCACAACGTAAGTGATGCTCGTTTTACGTGGTTTCCAAAATACAAATTTACTTGTGTTACTTGGTGGTCTTTTGCTGTGCCTTATCTTTATGATACAAGTCAAACAGATCTATAATAACAATCAAAAGTACAACAGATATTTGGAATATAAAGACTACGTAAGATTTTATTCAAAAAACGATGTAGATAGATGTTCCTATTAATACTTATTCAATAATTTTAATCGATTCACTTATATGTTAGATGAATGAAATTTCAACAGAACTGAAGGCAGTAGAAAAATCTGCAAACAAATCGTCGTCTTATGTTCATCAATTAAATGATATTCTTTCGAAACATCGAGAAAGGGATATGAAAAATATTTCTCTGCCACGTACCGTTCTTCCATTGTAAACTATTGTGGCAAGTATATTTATAAAAACAGATAAAATATCTCCAAATATCTACACTTATGTGATATAAAAGTAATTTGTAATAAATACAATTTCATTTTATTAGTAAAAAATTTTATTTCAAAAGTCATAAAATAGAGTATACTTTTATACTCTATAGAATACCCTAATATAAACCATTATGTAATTAAAAAGTGATATAGTAAAATATATATGTATACTCTTATGTAAAATATATATATAAATATTAGTGAGTATGATTTCTGAGTATTTTAGTAGAATTTCAGTAAATCACTTTTAACACATTGGTACTTCAAACATAGTAGTCAATATGTTAAAGATGATTTTCAAGTGACAGACATTGGAGCTTTTTAGTTTTAATATTACTGAGAATGCCTCTTGGTGCACAAAGCCATGGATCTTCGGTTAGCTTTTGCCACAGAAATAATTGTGTTTGTAAATGAGTAAGTTGTTCCTAAAAAAGGTTTATATATACTTTAACTTTTTTAATTTATTTTAATTAAAAGCATACAATAGCATGATTTTGTTTTTGTATCTACCTTTGCAGATGTCTTAGAGGCAATGTTATTTTTTTCTTCTGGATCATGCTTTAGATCATATAACTCCCATTCAGGTCTGTTGTAATAACTTTTTAATGTTTTATACCATTTAAGTGGTTGATTATTTCTAGTTCTATTCAAGAGATCCTTAAAATAAAAATATAAATTCATTACTATTGATATAACATAAAAAAAATGAAACAAAAATTTGATAAATATAAATGTCACTTCAAAATTATAAATAACAAATGCACACCATTTTTTTTTAACATTAGTAATTTTACTTTTTTACAGGTTACCTGAAATGTTGGAGATACGTAAAAATCTTGATCAATGGGAAATGGCATTTTGTAATTAATATTGTGTATAAGCTTATATCTTTTAGTTCTAACAGCACGCATGGGGTAATACATGGTAATTTCATGGTGCGTTTGACTGGAAAAAACAGCTGTGTTGTTTTCTAGGTGCTCTGTACATATAAAGATGCATAATAAAATAATTTTAGGAATCATCTTAATGGTGAAAACGAATTGTCTGCTACCTAAATTTACCTTCAACAAGGAGTGGAAGAAGCGATTTTCCTGTTAAATGTGGAAAAGAATTTGTGTCAGATAAAGATTGATTCATATAGGGTATATTAAACCAATCTAATAATGTTGGTACAATATCCAATAAAGATGTCAAGCTATATGTTACACTATTTTTTCTATGATTAGGAATTGGTGACCTAATCATCATTGGTTCTGCCAAACCTACCATTATGAAAAAATTAATTACTTTCATATAACTATTTTTAATCTTCTATAATAAGTACTTCTAATAATACCTGCTTCATATAAATTAGTTCGACCATTTGGAAACGGTATACCATTATCAGATGTATAGATCACTAATGTGTTATCTTTAAAGCCAGCATTTTCCAGTTCTTTTAAAACTAAACCTACACCTTAAAAATTTAAATATTCTACATTAGTTATTCAAATGTTATTTTTATCATATTTTATTACAAATCAAAATATAAAATAGTAAACTAATGTAAATCAAACTCAATGAAAAATTATAAGTTATTGTATTCTATTGTTCGACATAATAAAATATAATTGCATTATTTTCAGATTAATAAAGTTCATGAAATATTACATTGTAAATACCTTGATCTAAACGAGAAATAGTTGTATACTGAGCAGCAATATCTCGCCTAGCAGCTTCTGTATTTTGAACAAAATAAGGAACTTTTACTTGATCCCATTGATAATATATTGGTTGCCAATCGGGAATAGTACCCATACCAACGTCACCATTACCAAATTTTTCACAAAAATTTCCATATTCTGGGTAAGTATGACCACATCGATGAGGATCATGAAATGCAATGTATAAAAAGAAGGGTCTACAAAGTTTAGAATTAATATTCATCTGTTTTTTTCTTATTGTTAATTGCAATATTAAATTTAGTAATGTACATTTTATATCAGTGAAAGAAAATTAATTTAGTATGTAACTGATTCATACTGTGTTGTATTATGGGAGAGGAACTCTCTGACTAAAAGTTTGATTTTAGTGATATTACGTCCAACTTGAAGTATAGAATTATTTTCTTCTGTTTGTGAGAAATCAAATGGGTATACACTATTTGGCCCTACATGCTTTTTTCCAATGATACCTGAAAAATGCATACAATACAATGAATTTGCTTTTGCAACCATTATTAGTTTAGATATACCTGTTCGTATATTATTTTTCTTTAATATTTTTGGTAAACTTTGAACATGTTCAAATGAATTAAAATGATGAATTCCATGGTGGAGACCGTACATGCCATTTTGATGACATGGTAAACCAGTGAGTAAAGACGAACGACTAAAATTTAAAAAGAAGTTATAAAAACTATTGCAAAAAATAAAAATGCTTTTCATTAATACAAATATTTCTCAAATATAAGAATCGTTTGTATTTCAATCAAATTAAACAAAAATTGTACCTAGGTGAACAGCTGCTAACTGAAGAATATGCATTATTAAATACTAAACTTTCTTTTGCTAAATTATCTAAATTAGGCGCCTGACAAATCTTATTTAAATAGGATCGCATTTCAAATCCCCCATCATCGGCTGTATAAAAAATGTGATTAAATATAACCGTAAAATCATAAAGAATAAAAAGTAAAATATCCTTAATCGTAATATCATACAAAAAAAGTGTCAGATAAAAATTATGATTATAGTGCACAAACTATTTTAAAAAAAGTTGAAAAATTATAAGGTTCTTAAATCAAGATAAAATTCACTTATTTACTATACCACGATAATTATAAAATTTGTTTTACCCAAAAGTAAAAGAACATTTTTACGCGTGGCGATATTTGCACTTAAATTACGTAATTGTAACAAGATAAGGCAGATAAAGTAACACAATTTGTTGAACCAAATTCTCTTCAACATTTCAATATCAATAGATAGTACCAGACACAAAGACCGCGTCAAATTGGCCACGTATTAATTACAGTACCGTCTATATCTTTTTTTTCTCTTTTACTCACAATACTTAATAAGTTTTAAGATTAACAAAAGCAAAAAAAGCAAAACTATAGTTTAAATGGAATGGGAATGAAATATCTAATATAGTAGTATTTTCTTTATATGTATATACATATATACAAAGTACCAGGTGTATATATAGGTTATATTCGCTGTCATGAGTGACGTGTGATGAAATTTATCAAACTCGCAATTTTAACACAAAATTTACAATTTTTAAACATTTTAAAAATATGGGTTCTGGTAGAATATCTTTTTTCTTTCTATTGGTCAATCTATCAATTTTTACTTCATACATAAAAAGAGATTTTTGAAGGAGTGTAAAATTTGCTAGGAAGAATTGGGACATTACAGTTGGAGGGGGGTTGTTAATATATAATGATGGGAAATGCCTTGCACGTGACTTAGAAGTATATTATTCACTCGCTTACTACTACCATTTTTTTTTAACAGTAAAAATAATATAATAAAAGTTTCTGGTAGTAACTTTAATCATATATTTTAGAATGTGTTCTAATGATTATATTCGTATTTTTTATTATATTATAGCTTTCTTTATTAAGTGTTTAATATAGAAATTTATGTTGCAGATTAACTGAACAAAATCGTTTTACTATGTCTAAGAAGATAATATGTTTATTTGATGTAGATGGCACGCTAACAGATCCTAGACAGGTATGTTTTGTTTAATATACAATATACAAATTTTATTTTTCTGCAATTATACAAAATTGTATTGAATTTTTCATTAGCCAATTAAGGCACATGTAGAAAAATTTCTATTAGAAACTGTTCGTAAGGAATTTGATATAGCTGTAATTGGAGGGTCAGATCTAAACAAGATTAAAGAACAGTTGGGTGATGGTTCTATATATGAAAAATATAAATATGTGTTTGCCGAAAATGGACTTATTGCTTTTAAGGATGGCAAAAAATTACCCACGGAGGTAAGCAATACAATTAGAAAATATTATAAAATAAATATAAGTTTAAAATGAAAATTTTTAAATTCTATGCAGTGTATTTTAAAGTCAATTTTTCATTTTAGACGATTCAAAGTAATATTGGTGAAGAGGCATTACAGGATTTAATAAATTTTTGCTTAAAATACATATCTGAATTGCATTTGCCATTTAAACGTGGAACTTTTATAGAATTCAGAACAGGAATGATTAATGTATCACCAGTTGGTCGTAATTGCACTAAAGAAGAACGTATTCAGTTTTATGAATATGATATGGAGCACCAAATTCGTCAAAAATTTATTCAAGCCCTTAAAAAAGAATTTCCAGATCTTGCTTTAACATATAGTATTGGTAAGTGAAATTTGTATTTAATATAAAATGTACTTATTGTTACGTGTACAGTTATGTATCATTCATGTCATTAACTGAAGTAATTAAATTTACTATTAGTGATCATTTTTAATTTATAGTTACAACAATGAAATAAAAATATATATATATATAAATGAATTTTAAGTTCAATTAAAAAAAAACTTTAAGTATTAAATATTAGTACATGGATCAAATTTTAATTGAGAAAATTTCTATTGTTTCACATGCACAGGAGGTCAAATATCTTTTGATGTCTTTCCTTTTGGTTGGGACAAGACATACTGTCTCAGACATATTCAAGGATACGATGAAATACATTTCTTTGGTGATAAAACTGTAGATGGTGAAAATGATTTTGAAATTTATGAAAGTGATTTAACTATTGGACACCGCGTAACTTGTCCAGAAGATACAATCAATCAACTGAATGTTCTTATAGCACTGGTTAAAGAAAACAAAGAGAAAGAACAATTCACTGTACCAATGCAGTGTGCTTAACATGTCAAATTTTAAACGCATAAACTATTTTACTTAAGAAACACAAGGTACTCTTACATAGTACATCAGTCCATTTTGCTGTTTTATTGTTAAACATCAAATAAAGACTTTGTAAGTGATTGTAGATTTTCCAGTTGAAATGAAACAATTCAATTGAATTACCAAAACAACAATTCAATGAAAAATAATTTAATTTTTTGAATTTCAGTTGTACAAAGAAGAAAATATCTGTCAACAAAGTCTTGTTTTGACACTTATGAAATAATATTTAAGAAATTTTTAGATAATACTTTATCAATGTTGTGTGAAAAATTATAGAATAAAACTATAAATCTATTCACAATTATTTTATTATGAACTAGATATAATGAGGTAAAAGGTAAAATAAAAATCAGTATTATAAACATAGTAATATTATTTTCAAAAAATATATATATATGTATACATTTCTTCCTTTTCCCCACTCATCCATACATACGCACACACATACTATATATATATATATATATATATATATATTAACAACAACAATATGAATATAATAAATCTGAAGTTTAATGAAAGATAAAAATGATATATATTGTTTTTTTTTTAAATAACAGTAAGTTATGTAAAATTTAAAAATATAATCTACAGCATCAATAAAATGTTCACATGTCTTCTTATGAAGGCAAATATGGTAGAAATTTTATGAACATTTCTATATAAAAATTAGTTGTATTATAAAAATGTAATACAATAATGATGTCTTTTGTGTCTGTGTATAAGGGGATATTATACAATTAAAGTTTAAAAAATCAAAGGTTTTTACTGATTCTTAATGTATCATTTCTTAGGGTTACTCCCAAGAAAGGATTTTATAGAAATGGGCACTCTAAGTTGTAGAATAGTTAAGTGAGCCTTAATATTTTTGCATGTGATACCATTAAATCCTCTTTGCCTTCTGATGTAATCAGAAATTATTTTATTGCTTTAAATAATAATGAATGTTTGACAAACATGATATGAAAAATTCCACTGAAGTCACTAATAAGTGACTTTCAAATGGTTATAATAGCAAATGTTATGATATTGAAATAAATAACATGAAGATTTTTTAACCAAAACTTTAAATTAATTTTATATCTCTATTTTTATATTCACGTATCAAATACCAATATCGATAGTATATTGGAGATGGTTAATTTTTGTTTAGAAATATCTAATGTTTTTTTCAAAAATTAAATTCAATCCACTGATTTTTAAATACATATACAGTTATATCCCTGAGTTACATCACCTAAGGTTCCAAATTAATGCCGAAACTTAAAAATGTCCGTAAATTGAAACGGTCCTTTTTTTTACTTATCAATTTATGCACTGCACTACAATTTTCACATCGCGCATAATTGACGTAAATAAAACATTTGTAACTAAAAGAACTACTGTAAGCTATAGACCTTACTTTTCAGTAATGCTAAAACACAGTGTAACACAGAGATGCTAAGCGAACGATGTTTATAAATAAACTGACGACAGCGACACCAATAGTTAAATGCTGATCGTGTTATGTCACTAAAAAGCCATAACTAAGAAGTAAGCGCTGTAACTTTGGGGAATAGTGTCAATTCAAAATGTCTGTAAGCTGAAGCGTTATAAATCGAAGATCCATAACTCGGGGTATGATCGAAGAATAAATACATTCCTCAAAATTAAAAAAAAAATATTAGATACACAATAACAACATTAATGTAAATTACGATACTATTAAACTAGTTTTACTTGGATTAGTCGTTCCCGGTAAATTGTGCATACCGTCCAGGGGTGACCATGAAATACGAAACTAGTATTGGGCAAACTGTCACACATTATTAATGATATTTTTAAGTATTCAAATGTTTTAGACAATGTTCTTAAATGTGCAATTTCTCAATTAAAAAAGAGTATTAAGGCCCTCCGTTCAATAGTTCGTTTTTATAGGTTCTCGAAAAAGCGCGCAATTCTAACGCGACAAGTGTAGTATATCCCCTTAATACCAATATAGAAATGCATTTATCTTATATGTTAATTAAGCGTAATGAAATTGTAAAGTACATTACATGTTAATTTTACAGATTTACATGCCTTGATATACAGGCACACGTTTTGATACAAATGCTGCAAGTCCTTCAATTCTGTCTTGTGTGTCCATAATTTTGTTATAACATTGTCTTTCGA
The DNA here is from genome assembly GCF_051014685.1 of Ptiloglossa arizonensis. NCBI lineage: Eukaryota > Metazoa > Arthropoda > Insecta > Hymenoptera > Colletidae > Ptiloglossa > Ptiloglossa arizonensis. The sequence continues at coordinate 5,177,107 of NC_135049.1, forward strand.
TTTCAAGTCCATCCATGATAGGTACTTCAAAACCTTTTGATATTGCTACTTTTGCCACTCTAGGATATAGTAAAAATAAATTATTAGTATTATTTGTTAAAACACAAATTAAGATTATAAAAATTCATTTTTTTCTTGTGTAAGTCATAAATCTATTATCTATTAACTGTTCAAAAGTTATATGTCTGTTATGCTAATTTAGAAGACATTAATATTTAATAGCTAATTTTCATGTTTAGCATAATGTATATTTGATATATACTTGACTCCAACTGGACCATTAGGTAATATTTCTCTAGCGATGGATAGAGCACTCTGATAAGCAGCATCACCATCTTTATTTTGTGGAACAACTTGATTTACAAGACCAATTTTCATAGCATGTTCACCATCAAATATACGTGATGTATATATGAGTTCCTTTGCTTTAGCAGGGCCAACTATTCTTGGGAGTCGTTGCGTACCACCAGCACCTGGTATAATAGCCAATTTTGTTTCCACAAGACCTAATTTAGCTTCCGATGCTGCTACTCTAATATCAGTCGCTAACGCCAATTCTAATCCTCCACCCACAGCTATGCCATCTATGGCAGATATAACTGGAGTTGGTAGCGTTTCTATGTTATTCATAATATTTCTTAAAAAACAAACGAATTTGGAAGCTTCTGAATTATCCATTTTTACTCTTTCTCGTAAATCTGCACCAGCGCAAAATATTTTTGGAACCAAGCTACGCACAATTAATACTCTCAGTTTTGTATCTTCTTTAATGCAAGAGATAGCATCGTTTAGTTGGTTAACTAAAGTTTGCCCAAGTGCATTACGAGTAGCTGGCCGGTTTAGTCCTAACACCACAATGCCATTATCTTTTCCATCCAAATATTTAAGTATTACTTCCTTTGCATCATCTTTTGGATTTAGCATTGCATTGGTAGACATTGCTTTGGTTACCATTGTACAGAAAGAACGAAAAGTAGGGTTGAATCTGACATTTGTTATTAAAGGCCCCATTGTAAAGTTGATGTATAGGGACTTTCACTAAATTAAATCTTGTAAAAATTCAACCTAAAAGTTAATTCTTTTTATTAGTAAAACATAATAATAAACAAACATATATATATATATATATATATATATATATATATATATATATATATTTGCAATAAAATCACTTTTTAATTAATTCTCAAGTGACTATAGCAATGGACAATTCTTAGTAATGGATATTAAGTATTAATAATACTATTAACAAGTTATAATTTACGAATAATGTCGATATTATTTATGCACATGACTTGCCTTTTTTTAGAATATTTCATGGAACACCAAATAGAGAAATAAGGAACGCAATAGAAAATTAAAGTTGTCCAAGAATCAATCAAATTTAGTCACAGAGAGATCAAATATTTATAGAAAAATAAACATACCGTGCTTTTTCCAAACTGTACAGGAATGTCGCAGTCGACTCCTTGGACTTTATGCACTGTCTCGTTTCGCCAATAACATCACAACACCACTTGTGGAAGGGAGAAACGAGGAAAGTTCAAATATAACAATGTAACCTCCACCCCACCTTCAGTACCGCCGCGGCGACGTCGCAGACGCAACTGGTTGCTTCAGAAATTGAAAGGCTAGTGTATTCTCTATATCTACTGAAATGTTACGCATATATATATGAATATATACTGTGTATGTATTATATACGTAAAGATAACCTTCAAATATCAATTTGTGGCAGTATATATATATATATGTTTTACTATGTATATATGTATATAGTTAGATTTATACAGAATAGCAAAGGAAAGTCGTTTCGAAGAGGACGCAAATAAAACGCAGTTGTACGTTTATTTTTTGTACGAATCATTTACTGTAAAGATTATATAGCGTATTAAAACATTTTTAATCGACAAAAAGTAAATTGCATAAATTCAATATGTATATTCTCAATGTTTAAATTATACTCTAAGCACATTACCGAACGTCTGCTATTCAACAAATTAGCTTTTTCAATTACTTTTCACTTTTTTCTAGTAAATACAATATTTACTTCTACAGTTGTTTTCATGGGAACAAAGAGTTAACAAAATCAGAGAGTATTTATTTTTGATAACAAGTAGTTCTATGAAAGTTGTGCTAAGATACGTAGGTAACATATTTATTTCTTTATAATTGTATATAAGCACTCCTTTATTATTTATATATGCATAAACGGCAATCACTTTATATGGAAGCAATAAAATAAAAAAGAATAAAAAAGATGAATAAGAAAAAAACACGATTATCATATCTAAGCGTACCTCTCCATAGTACCTTTCCAAAGAAGAGACTGATCAAAATTACTGCCGAGCTTTCTAATTTAAAAGTAAGGAAAGTAAATTTTTAAAAAGATTGTGCTTAAACCTGACAAGTAATTTATGAAATATTATTGTTATGCAATGAAATATTAATACATATTACTTTAAACTCTGGTTTCTTGTATTTTTAATGTAATATATAATTTAAAATAGCACAGGGCACTTAAATTAAAATTTGCATCTGTACGTTACTGACTTCAGCTCTGACTGTCTACGCAGACATCCCCTCAATTAAAATCTGCGAAAATCAGTTACTGTTGACGGCCATCTTCACAGTGATCGATGATGTATTTGATCAATACATGCAAACCAAATATAAAGGAACTAATTTTTATTTTATTTAATTGTATAATCCGCTTTAATATAAAAATAATGTAGCAAAGGGTAGTTATTAATATATTAGATTTATTATATATGTAATGCGTATTCATAATCAACGGTTATCTTCTTATCGTTTTTAAATTAAATATTTTGAAATCGTACCGCATACGTGTACATATTCACATATTTTTATACTTAAAATTTTGTTGGCCGAATGACACAATAAAGAATACTATCAAGAACCTCGTATTGTGGAATAATCATATATCGATTATTGTGATTGAAAATCGAAAGAGTAAATTTTTGCGATTTAAATAAAGAATTATAAATTTCATAGATGTTGGAAACATGCCTAATTTAGACTCACCAGTAAATTTTCTTCAGTAAACACTGCTTAGACTTTACGAACAACAGTTTGAGAAACACTGTTTTATTGAATGAGATCGTCGACGTTCTACAATCCCTAACAAGTGTACTCTAAATTGTTTCTTTATGCTTTTCATTTGAAATACTTCGTGAACTTTTTCCTAACACCTTTACAAATAAAACAATTAGGAGAATTTATCTTAAAAGAAGATATATCGTTTCAAAGGGATACATTTACAAACAAAGCACTATTATACCCTGTGTAATATTTATATACATGTATCGTTGTATTTATTACAGGTACTATCAACATTATTTACCTCTTTTTTTATTTTTAGCGAAACAGAAGATAGGTATTTACTTACTTGTCCCAATTACGTGACGTACTCTGGACATTAAACCTACTCTTACTTGTCCGACTATTGAGGCTTCGATGAATTCCTAATCTATCGTGGTATTCAAGACTTTAGAAGCATTCAAAACCCATGAAAAGAGTTTCAATATATTCGAATAATATTCGTATCGATTCAAATCCATCATGGTATTCAAGACTTTAGAAGCACTCAAAACCTATGAAAAAAGTTTCAAGATATTCGAATGGTATTCGAATCGATTTAAATCTATTATGGTATTTAGGACCTTCGAAACATTAAAAATCCATGAAAAGAGTTTGAAGATATTCGAATAGAATTCGAATCGATTCAACTTATTCGTTCCAACTAATTCGTTGCACTTTGTGCAACAGATGTGTGTTCGTTCTGCGTCGTTCACCACACAGCATCGTTTCAGACGCAGAACCATCATCGTGTTCTATCCATAAAATTTGGGAAAATTTGATTATTGTGTACTATTTTAATACCGACTATTTTTATTTCGTTATACAGTACAGGTATTATTTCTCGTTTGTTTGTATCTGTGATACCTTACCGTTTGATATCGATTCGTGTTATTACATTTAATTATTACATATTGAATCTTGACAGATCTTTCATATTCGCCCAAGTAATTCCAGCAATCACCTTGTTATAAATTCAATGACGTTACATTTTATATGCAATTGCTTTTAAGGATACTTTGTACTCGTAGAGAACTAATTCTACTGTCTTGTTCGATAAAACCAAATAACCAATACGAAGTACATACTAAGCACTCGAGAGTGTCCATCGATTACATTTCTTTTTGTTCTTTATTTTCCTTTGCTTTTGATCTTTCTTCATTCTTGATCCTTCTTCTATTTAGAGATATTAAAGTTTCCTTCGCGTCTCCGTTGCTTCTTTTTCCTCGCCATATTCCATCGTTTGTTTTTCTCTCTTTCTCTCGTGCCTCTCTGTTTCTCGTTTTTACTTTCTCTTTCAATTTTTCATTTCCTCATCGTCTTTCATCGATCAAATCCTCCCTCTCTCAGCTTCTTTTATACATTCGCACCGTTCTTATTTTGCCCTTATTACTCTGCCCCTTCTCTCGTGCTCCCTCTATTACTCTCTCAATCATTTCTCTCCCTCTCCTCTTTATCAGCAGCCACCTGTGCGGCCATGTATACACGAAAATACGTTCGCCGGTCACAGACACACATCCTGATTACTAATTCACGAAGCCGCGGACTACTTCCTTCGCGCGCTGTGACACCAAATCCCATATTCCAACCCAATGGAGATTCGAGACGGACGCGTTGATTCTTACGGGTTTGCGCGTCGCATAAAACGCTGACCGATTGTGCGAATAACGACTGGACGACACCTGGCACTAGTGTTTCCGATTTCTCGACATTTTTCATTTCCCGGAGAACGAGTTTCTCAAATTGAATGTCTCGAGAATCGTTGAGTAACCTTGAGAATTAGAAAACTATTGAAAAATTCATGTTTTTCAGATAATATTGATCGCGTTTAAAAGAGGAAACATTATTAAATTATAATTACTTATAAAATTTTCAAAATACAAAAGTATACGAATAGGTAAAGAAATATTTATAATTTTATTTTTCCATCATACGGCAACGGTTGTCGAAACAAACTTAACGATACGTGATGCGATAATGTTCGTCGTCGCACGAGGCCAAGAATAAAAGATAATAAAGAGGATTGAGAGGATTATGTAAAAGAGTGTTGTCATGTCTTTTATTTTTCACATCGATGTGATTTATACGATTATTGTACATTATATTGCCGAGTTTGTTTGAATAGTCAATTTCACGTGGCGAAAATGAGTAGTTCGAGCATTTATTTAAGGAAATTAATTTAGAGATTATAGTTAAATTATTGTGTTTCTCATGAAAAATAGTTATACTGACTCTTTTATGTTTTTGTTATACTATTTGTTTATAAAAAAACTTGTTTATCACTGGTCAGTGATATCCGGTATGCAAACACTTTATATGCAAACGAGATGTAAAAGAATAGACACGAATGTAAAATATGACTCAATAAATTGAGATGAAATTCTGAAAGAATTTAAGACACATCATTCACATATTTATAAATGTTGTTGTTCCAATCGTACTGTTTTAAATACATTCGTATTATTATTATTATTTACAATAATATTATATAATGCTTGATCCACCAACGAATATAAAGCAAATTTATAATAATTTACAAAACTCGGATGAAAATTCAAATGAATACTCAGAGATGAAAATAATACCTTGGCCAAACTATTATGTACTTTAGAGTTTCTCTGAAAAAAGCTTTTCAATGATTAAAGGATCTCCTTTATATGTTTCGCGAAATAAAGCAACAGAAATTCAATAGTTATAGCAAACTTTTGTCATATTTTCTACACAGCTTAAGCAACGAGAAACAAAAGCCAGAATCCTTGAATTTGAAGATACGATAAAAGTGTCTAGAATACAATTTAAATTGTAAATTAATTTAGCGATAAAATATTCTTCGTACAATGGCACCTAATGCTTTTATATACACTTCAGGATATATAGGGTGTTTCAAAAGGATAGAACAAGACGAAACGTGTAAAACATTCCTTGTGCTCAAAAATTCTTGTACCATTTTCGAGCCTTTGTTTACGATATATAATTAGTAATTAAAGTTTACCGTGTTATTTATAGCCCAATCAGCTGATCGCATATACACGCACTTACACATGAGAAACACGTGTTCATGAAGTTTACGCGCGTAGAATCATTAACTGCTTATATTTCTTTTCGATTTCTCTTCACACGAGGAATTTGCATGTTTCGATTTGTCCCATCTTTTTGAAACACTTTGTATACTCGACCTTTTCATTGCTGAATTAAATCAGTAGCAAGAAAAGTACTTCTGCTGAGTTAGTTTCACGATTCATTTGTTAATAATTATACTAGTAAATGTATACAAAAATTAAATAAAGCAGTGACAAATCTTACAGAATTATCTGTTAAAAAATTTATACGCTGATGTTCTAACTTGAATATCTAGAACAACATAACATGACATTTTCGTCTTATTGTTAGCCACAAAATATTCCAGTAAAGTTCGTAGGGCAATTTGTTGGACACCCTGTATATTCGAGAATTATATCAATCATTATGTATTTGAAATTATAAATGCACATACAGAATATTAATAAAGTATATTTCTCATACCGATTTCTTTTTTCATCGAATCAGTATCTATCATTTTAATCAGTTTAATGACACAAAGAGATTTGTACTTTCGTTTGTTGAAGTATTCAATGTATGTGATATTTTCAAATAGAGAATTATTATTCCCAAAGTTATTTCGTGAGATAAGATAACGTAATTGTATTTTAAAAATAAAAAACCGCAAAATGAGATAACAGGTTATTTGAAATAGTATTTTAGGGAGACTTGTTTCAAAATTGGCCAGTTTTAGAAAAATATCTTATAGAAAAATATATTTTTATTCTGCATGCAACCGTACAAGAAACAGAACTCTAGGATATGCTTTTCACATTATTTCTTAGAATTTATTCTCCCCTTTCTTTTTCACGAAAACATATAAGTAAGGAAAGACGTGCAAAAGGAAATACTAAATAAGTTGTATTCCTCGAAACTATTCCGATTGCTTCCTCTCGAAGAATTTTTAGACAGCTTCCTTGCTCCGTTTCTCCGACGTCCCCTTTCTATCACCATAGATCATTTTTATCGGTCACTCTAATCGCTGCAGCTGATGATTTTGTTCAATTAAAAAGGAAAAGGAAAACGAAATGCAATTCATTAGCAAAGATAACTACAAATTTGTGTGTTGTATACGAGGGCAACGGCGCAAACGCAGTTAGAGCTTCGAGAAAATGCGTGTCGGAAACGGATAAAGGAGATTAAGTTGAATAATCGTTAAGGAGTTGCTTCGGAACGTGAAATCGTGAGACGAAGCCGACGAATAAACTGGATTATGTTTGGCAAAAATTCGATCGCTTCGAGGCGTTCGACTAGACGGATGTGAGGAGTATGATCTATCAGTAGCTAGACAGAGGAGGAAGCTGTCTGGTATTTACAGTTAGACGATCGCTTAGCAAACAGGCGTTGCTTTCGCTCCTCGTTCTCAAACAGAATTCCGGATTTTCGGTTGGCTTAAATCACACCATTTGCGACACTGTGCATACTTTCGATTCAAATAATTATTTTAAAAATACGTCCTTCACGAAAGCGGCAAAATACGAGTATACCGAGTGTATATACTCTTTTTTTTTATAGAATATGTTTCAACATTTTTTTCAGATTCACAAACACAACGTGAAATATATTTTATTTGAAAACTTTCCAATGAAACCATGCAACGTATGGTATATCTTTTCGCCTCTATTGAAATCAAATTTAAGTTCCGTTGAAAACGTTTAAGCGACCTTGAGACTTCAGAGACCGTGACCTTGAAAATGATTTCTTCTCGATGAGAAATATGGCCCTTCGAATTAAAGAATTCTTTCCTCGTTCACTTTTTTCTACGATTCTAAAAATGAACGAATATATTTGGAGCGAACGATATAATTATTTACACAACAGATTTAAGGTACTAACAATTATTTTGCTACTTATTTTAACTTTTGTACGATTAATGAACGAAAGACGACAATTCATTACTGGTGGGACCAATTTTAGTGTTAGTTTCAACATTAAAAATTACAAAATAGAGTTCTTATACACGAATGATTTTAACTTGTAGTTTCGCATTGAATGTTTATAATGACAAATTAAATTCGAATAAATCATAAAAGACTATGAAATGGTGTTTACAAAATAGTCAGTACGGCCACGTATCAAATATTAAGTATTAGTAATAAATAGGGTAAAGGTTGTAAAACAGGTTATATTAAATTTCAAGAATTAGGTCAATTTGTCAAAAGGAATACTGGAATGTAAAATGATTTCATTTCGCAAGTATAAACAAATTATATGTTTGTACAGATATTCTTATCTTTCAGCGCTAAATTCGACCGTAACGTGAGTCCCATCGATAAAGGAGCAATCTTTTGGTGCTAACATTTGAACATTTAAAATACTTGAAGTAGTCTCTACTAGATGCTTACTATGAATATCTATTTTGCGATAGTAATTTTGACCAAAGAGTTCCACGTAAGAAAACTATTAATAATTAATCGCGTTCAAGGAATATTCTACCACATGAAGCTTTATGGTGAGTCTAATTATAGTACGAACCATGGTTCGATGAAGAGGATTCAAACAAAATCAGCAGGACCGTATTGGTGAGAATTGTTCCTCGAGTACATACAATGGTATTTATACAAGTTACTATTTATGCATATGAATAACAATTAATCATTTTACAATATTACATGGGCTATGTTAGCAAGAGAAAATATATGAAATATATCGAGTAAATAAAAATAAAAATATATTTTTATTTTAATTTGGAGAAGAACTTGCCACCAAATAGCAAAAAGAGCAACAGTTAAATAAAAAGAATTAAGCAACAACAGTCACAAATATAAATACAAGTTCACATGAACAGGAAACATGCCAGTACTGAGTATTGTTATGAAACAAAATTCCACCAAGGACAACAGGCATTGTTTAACCTCTTGATATCTGCTTTTTCCAACACTGAAAAGTTTTTTCAAGATAGAAAGCCTCTGGCTGCATCGTTCTAACGAACAACAATGCAATAATATTATAAACTTCGATCCCTGTTAAACTACCAATTTTCAGTTGAAAGACAAGAATATGATCAAGTATGTTTGGTTTAAAACTAATTATCTAGTAGAAAGAGATAATGTTATCAAGACGTTGTCGAGTTATGAATGATTAGAGCGTCTTATTAGTTAAGATATGAAAGAAACAGTTGTCTTTCGTTGCAGCCATTGTGAATATTATTATTGCTTCGATTATATTTTTAAATCTCTTAATCCGCAAAATTATCATAAATGTAATGGATAATTACTCACTGTTATGACTTTATTCGTACTATCGTTTATTACCATTAATTAATTTTAATTCATTTGTATGTAGTAAAAACAATTAATTAATTCATTTTTAATTAATTTTTATATAATCAAAATAATTAATTTTAAACACGGTTTATCATTCCTTTTCCTTCATTTTTCTTCTTTCTTTCTTTACGCTTTTACTGATTTCTCAAGGTTAGACTATCTTTTAGTAGCATTTTTATCTGCATTCTCGTAACCTTTGCGACGTATACTTTCGTTCAATCATCAGTTGAATAGTGATCCTTTCAAGTGTGGTACCACTTACTTTGAAAAACACTGCTTTCAAGTGAGACTTTTTGTATGAAATAAAATAAACAATTTTTAGTATTTTATTTATGTTTAGAGAGGATGGAGGAAGAAACTTAGGTTGTTGTACAAGTTATTATACTTTGTGTTCGATGACAGGACGATATTGTCATAAATCTGATAGTGCTGCAGGTTTAATGAATGACAGTTTGGGAGCATGTATAGTTGTGCACTGGCCAGTTGAAAAGATTCTGTGTATTTCTTCTTATGTCCAGTTGTACTACTTTTTGGAAAAATATATCGATCACTACGTCTCTGAAGAAGAATGTGTCACAAATTAAATCGTAAGTCAAGACGTTAAGTTTAAGGCTCATCCGTGTAAATACGAACGCGTGCATCATTCGACGAAGAAAGTGAATAGAGTATCAGCAAACGAGTCTTACATTATGTACACTCGATGGATAAAACTTCTAAACAATGCGTACATTGTTTCAGAATCATATTATCACTTCGCGTGCACAAATTTGAAATACTCCAGAAATTTTTCAACTGTAGTAGTCGACAGTTTACGAGATGTCAATGTGATGGATTGCTGCAGAAAAAATTAATAAAATACTCTTGCCTAACTCTTTCGTAAACAAAAAGTGTTTATAACTTTTTTCATCCTTACCGAAAGTGGAATACACTTTTAAAGTTTGGTTCTCTATATCTGAAACACTGTGTATACAATTAACAAGGAAGGTAGTGTAGGAAGAAAAAACTAAATAACACGTTTTAATCAGCCTTTATAAAAATTACAATTAAACAAAAGTTACTCGACATTGTCCATATTCTATTTACTCATGGTACCACAGTCCCCTTAACCAGAGACTGATCTCTCTTGTTCCCTACAATAGCCATTCAATTGATTGTCATTGTAGATGATCTTTGGAACGATCGCTACAATTAGGCGACGAACGGCATATAGTATTTCCAACTGTTTATGTCTCAAAGATAAGATGTTTATGTATCGAAGATGAGATGGTTGGTCGAAGAATACCAAACTTTAGACGAATAAGACCTTTGCGAAAGTCCTTTGTGACTATTATAACTTCAGAAGTGGGATTCGATGGAAACAAGTTTTCACAGTATGTTTTATTCGTGACTGTATTTTTTTTTTTATAAAATTTGGATGACTTTCATGAAGAGTTGTAGTAACTTTGTATTGTGATTGCGTGTATACATTTTGGACTTTTGCGAACATTGTTTTATTTCTATCATTTGGAAAATGGCTACCGGACAGAAACAGTCATTAAGTGAATTTAATATGCATGAACTAAAAGAAATGTTGTGAGAACAAGGCCAGTTAATCACTAGCAACAAGTGTGAAATTATCGCTCGTTTGATACACCATGACCCTTAGATCGAGAATCGGTTGAGGGTGGACGCTGAAGAATGGTCACAAGAAGAAATAGGTAATCCGGTGGTACTTGGAATAGGACAAACGATTATGGTGATGCCTCCACAGACCCTTTAGACCTTGTAGCCTAGTCCAAACGAAAATTTTTGAGAGAGAGAGAGAGAGAGAGAGAGAGAGAGAGAGAGAGAGAGAGAGAGAGAGAGAGAGAGAGATCCAGTTTTTACATCGTGAAAGAGAATTATCAGCTCCATCCCAATCGTTGAACCAGACTAGATGAAGTCGTGGTTTCGTTTTGAATTTAAGCAGTAAAAAATGTAAATATAAGTTTATATTTTAATATCAGTTTAATCATTTTATGTTAATACATTATAATTAGTTCTAAGAGTAACGTAAGGTTGTATGTATGGATACGTGATCAAGAACAATCACAATTGTCGAGATTGGTCTAGTTGCAGGCAATCTTTGGAACGACTGCCACGGTTAGGATGTTTACGTCTCAAGGATAAGATGTTTAAGTATGGGAGATGAGATCGTGTCGAAAGGTACCGAATCTTTTCAGTCGAATAAAGACCTTTACCAAGGAAATAACTCATCACCTCAACTTATGACTATTATATCATTATCTTATCTTAGATTCGTTCGTGATTCGCATGTCGAAAGCGAGACTGAGAAACACTGAGAGCGAGTGATATACAGTTAAATGGTGGGGGTAACTATACACATGTAACGCGGCAGAACCCGCGACAATTAGCGAGGTAACGTATTCCACAAGTTCACGAACTTTCCCTGTTCACGACGTCCTTAATGTCTCTAATTTTGTTTACGACGCCCTTAAACCAAAAGAAACACCCAACAGTTTCGCTTATTAACGCTTAAGCTTTATTACATTCGTAGAAAGATAATTCTCCAGAAAAGGTTACTTCATCACAATAAGGATTGACGTTTATTTACATACGATACGTTGTAATGTGCAATACGTTTGTCTAATATCACGGATTTAAAATTTTCATCCTGATAAAAATTTTGAATAATTAATTTTTATCCCGATAAAAATTTTGAATAATTAATTTTTATCCCGATAAAAATGTTGAATAATTAATTTTTATCCCGAAAAAATGTTGAATAATTAATTTTTATCCGTTACTCGTTGAATAAAAATTAGAATTCAATAGCTATACGTTGGTTTCGTTCGAATCTCTGGTGTCTACATTGAAATTAAATAATAGGTGAATTAAACAAGTAATTCCCTGAATATCTTTTTCTAAAGAAATTAGACTCGATAGGTCTGAAAATAGGATCGTATTCGTGACCGGTAATTTTCATAGATCATCTGATCTTGTTGCACGAATTATACCACCGCTTCCAGTTATCTTGATTTCTTTTTCAATAGGGGGAAAACATTCCTGATGCTCTGTCTCCGTAAAGTCGTGCGACGATTCCTACGGTCCTCTTACCAAAGGCAACGCACAATGCACAGCGCTCAAGAAAGGGAGAAAACGCAACGGGCCACGTGGAGACCACGAAGAAGGTGTAATACTCGATCGGGAAAGAGGACGATGAACGAGAACGAAGGAGGTGGAGGCAGCTCGGTATAAAAGGGTCGTAGCGAGGCGCCTCGTCTGTTTTAACACTCTCACCGGGTCGCTCGGTAGATCAGACGCGTCGTCCTGATATCGTCTAGAACACGGGTCACTCGTGCTCGCACCCGAAGAGGACGTGGAGAAAGAGGGAGAGAGAGGTGAGTCGTGGGTACTCGTTGGCTCGTGTACACCCCCGCGGTTATCCGACTACTCTCGTGGATATTTCGCCTCGGATTTAGTGGGCAGCGAAGAGAGGTACCCTCTTCCAGGAATCGAGACGGATTTAATTGCAACGGTGGATCCAGATCGACGTCCCTGGGAAACCAATCGAAACATTTGCCTCGCGGGGTGGGTTCAGTGATGCTGTGTGCGACGATAGTGGGGTAGCTTCATCGCGATTTTCCTGTGCGTCAGTACTTCCGGAACCCTTTGTGATCAACTAACTGGCGAACCGGTTCGAATCGTATACTGGTTGTTCAACAGAGAGCTCGATGATAGGCATTTCGTTCAGATATCGTTCCCAATGTAGGCTACTCGAAAGTAAAGCAGTTTATCGAAACCATCGAGGTCGTATATTCGGTCCAGGAAACTTCTTTCTCGTTCTCTGCTCTAGTAATTGTACGCACAGTGTCTGCCTGAATGTACATTGTACATTTATCAATTCGTCGCGCGAACGCACGAAATATAGTTATTCGATGGGGTTTTGTAACATAAAATGGGTATGCGACGAGTTTCCTTGGAAAATGGCCAGGTAACGTTTATTTGTCTACCGTTAGCTGCAGAGAATGTTAAAATACGCGCGCGTGTGGGACTACAACGCCATAGAAATCTTGATGTCTCTCGCCAAAGGTCACAATGCCGCGTGTCAAATGAAATTCTTTCGTGGTTCTGAGAAAATTACGCCTACTATGCTACGGTACCCTCGTTACTATATTTCAATTCATTTATATCGCGGAACATTGAACGCGCCTTTACGTTTCTAATATCGTTTAATTCGTGTTCTCTCTATTCTGTTAATTCGTGATATCCTCTATTCGCTGTTCTTATAATATTATTTCCCAATGATTCTTAAACAATGGAACATTTGTATCATTCTGAACGTTATACATTAGAAATTCAGTAATAACGTAGGAACGATCGCTAACAAACATCTGAGACACATCTTTCGAGGTAACAGTAATTTATATAGTTCAAGGACCGCGCGCAAACTGGGAAAGAATAAACAGGATAATTGTTCGAATTGTTTATTCTTTCTCCGAAATGCTCGACGAAAGATTTAACATTTTTCCTAGTCGCAGAGGGAATACTTTTCTCAAATTCGGAACTTCTCTTCAAACGAATTATTAAACGCGGTGAAACCAGACACTGGAATTCTCGATCAATTAAATGACTATTTTTCCCCATTGTTTGGCAGAGCCATGAAGTTAGCGATAGTATTGGCAGTGTTGTGCTGCCTGGCGATCGACACACTCGCATCACCGGTACCAAAGATCGAAGAGAAATCATTGAACCAGAACGTCGTAGCGACAGGAAGACAGGCAGCAAACCAACCAGCTGTGGTTAGTGAGCCCGACGACGACGACGACGACGACGACGACGATGACGATGATGTCGATTTCGATATTACCGGAGACGACGACGACGACGACGACGACGACGACGATGACGACGACGACGACGACGATGACGATGATTCCGATTACTTGGAGCGTTTCATCGAAGATATATTAGGTAATACGTTTAATTATTACTCGTGCAATAATAAACTATTCAAAATAATTGCAGCATTAAATGTACAGTATTTTGAAAATTGTGATAGTTGATTCGTTTTCCAGGTTCTAAATTTTCTAATTATTTTGAAATGGTTTTTGTCAATGGGAGCATCAATTTTGTTCCGGTAGTCTTTTCGAAAAAATAGATCATCGGTTTATTCCGATGATCCTAATTCTTCTCTGTAAAATTTATAAATATCGTATGTAGGTAGTTTGAGATAATGGTAGAACGCGTTCGAACATTTTTTCATTAATGACACTTGAACGCAAAAGTAGTTCAAAAAATTGAATTGTCCTTTTCGTTAATTTGTGTATTTTAAAAGTTTTGGGTCGAACTGGACGATTATTTTTGTTTTCTACGATGAATCTTTATCCATCTGTTAGTTAAATAAAAAAACAAATAAATAATTAGGTCTTGCAAATGAAAAGAACTATTTTGCAGCAATTTTATCAAAAACGTGGAACACAAATTTCAAACTTTTAACGTTCTTTTTACAATTGCATGTTCAAAACTTCCAGGAAAGAGAACCGTTAAATAACGGGTGTAATTTTGAACATTAAAATATTCCAAAAGTAGTATTACGTAATACGTCACGTAAATTTCAATTTTTTTATCATTTCAATTTTTGGTGTACAGTGAGAAAATACACATGTTTGCTAAGGTGTTGATGTTCGAGTGTCCTTAAGTTTGCTAATTCGACAGCTTTTGCTTTCGTCACGTTGCTATCAACAAAACGTTAATGTTTCGTGGGATCGAATTATGGCAAAAATTGCGAATCAGTACTGGCCGTTATGCAAACATCGGGTCTCGAGTTAGCGACAGGTTCAACGGAAACTCTGGTGCGTTCACGTAGCCGTAACGGTACAAGGTGCTCCAAACTCGCCCGAATTAACATAAATTGACGGCGATCCCAGTTCGGAAAGAATTTCTACGCGCTACTTTTTTCACATTGACCCACATTCCAGGAAATTAACTATAACTACGAGCATTCTTCCATTCTCGCGTTCATTAAGCATTCCAAAGCGATCGTTGCGGTGTTTTAACCGTTTGATCATAAATTGTTCATAATCGTTTCCGATCGAAATATATTTGTAGATGATAAAAAGACAAATTCTTTGACGGCCTGAATTAACCATCGTGTGCTACTTTGATAATAACCAAATGTTATTAATATTTTCAGTTATCTTCAGCCACCTATAAATATTTTATTTGACAAAATCATATAATCGTATTCTACTTTAGGAAAAACCAAGTATTTTATTAACGTTTTTCAATCATATTCGCTTAACGCGTTTGACAGTTGACTAATATCGAGGCAGTAACGATTATTTTTCAAAATTTCTGTTTCAGTGTTATTCTAAGATTCTGTTTCAAAAGAATTTACGTTTCTCTACATTGAGTAGAATTTCCTTCTCCTTTTTTAAAATATTGTCATAGTCTCATCTGTCAAATGAAGCATCTATAAAAGCAAACATTATGAAATTAATAATTTCCAATAATTTCCAACTCTTCTCTAAATGCAATAGACAACTGTATCCTAAACAAATACTAATACTGATCTTTTCACGTTTTCGGTAAATAGGAAATATAATTTTATATGCATAGAAACATCTATACTTAAATACGTACGTGTCGTTTACTTTCTGCTGATAAACAAAATTAAAAATTCTAGGGGAAGAAGACGACGACGATGACGAGGATCAGGCGGTTCCTGTGCAACCCCCTGCCCCGGTAGCGGCACAACCGCTTGCACCAGCTATACCGGCTGCAGTTGAAGCTGATTTGAACGCCGCTGCACAAGAAGCGGAACAGGCTACTGCAGCAGAAGCAGCTGCCGAAACAACGGCCCTTGATGGCGAGACGACTGGCGCCGAAGACGACGAAGGTAATGCGTTGTCAGAGGGCCAAGCTGCCTCCAGCGTCCACGAGACGGCGCTCGAAACGTCGGAGACCGTTTCGAATCCGATCCACGTTCCCGCCGTTTCCACGAACGAGGCCGATACCGACGACGAGGATGACGACGATGACGACGAGGACGATGTCGATCTCGTCTACACCGAAGACGACGACGACGACGATGACGACGATGACGACGACGACGAGGATGACGACGATGTTGACAGCATCGCCGACATCGCTGGCGCCAGACGAGCACGTGAGTTCAAGGGAAAGAGCAAGAAACACAGTACGGGGCGTAAACACGCGCATAAGGCACACACGCGTGCTACATCCCCTTCCTCGAAGACGGTTTAACCGGGATAAAGGGGACGAGTGGCAAGTCTACGATTCCTGATTCGGTGCTCAATTTTAAACGCGAAGGAGTCGGTTTTCTGTGCGGTCGTCCAAAAGAGAGGTTAGCTCGTCGACGTGTTCGCTAATGTACAAATGTTGAGATAGTCACGCGAAAACGATCTTTGACACGAACTTTATGTCGTATAAAGTGAAGTCTTCGTTACCGTAATACAGTTAATACGAATAATAACGAACGAAATTTAATTTACGATATCGCGCAATCTTCGTTACTACCGTTGTGCTGGCTAAATGCCCTTAACATAGGGCTTCGTTGAATATATTAATAATATCTCGAGGCTCGTAAGAAACAGCACGCATTTATATTGCTGATACATTGCTCCGTTTCTATTCGAGAACAATATTTGTAAATGACAGTAAAGTTCGAAAAAGTTCGTCTGTGGCAATTGATTGCACGATAAGGTGCAAAAGACTCGACGGTTGTCCACAAGTAGACCGGAAATAGAAAACTAAAATGAATATTCCAACTACCTATGCGTTCTCAAGCAGCGAACACGTTACCGCGTAAACGCTAATTAGTTGAACGGAAATAATTTATTCGAAATTAGAAATTTCATCCGTAATCCATTTTATATTTGTTCCTTTAATTACATTTCACGGTTTGAGCCTTTCTTAAAATTTGTTTTTAAATATCAATTAATTCATTTTGGTAGTACACTCGATGCAGAAGTATCGTTCCACCAATACAAGTGCAGGAATGTTCCACGAGTAGATGCACGTATACGGGTTTCTCACACTACGCGTGGCCGATACTTCTGGCTGAGTTTACATATCAGGGAAAATTGGCGCGGAAACTAACCTCTCTTGCGATTGTATAGAAGAACCTGCGCACTCGTTCGAGAAACGCGAAACTCCCGTACGAGATGCTGTTCGACTCGCTTTGTTCTCCCAACAACTGTAAAAATTATTCATACCTATCCTTTCGTTGCTTCGATCCTATTGGGAACGAATTAAATACAAGCGTCAACGTTCGAGGAAATCTACATGGATCATCGACGAATAACGTAAGATCGACCGGCAAAGATTTTCTCTTACTTTGACAAGCTATCGTGCTTTTAGTTTAAAGTATGCACCTTTCAGATGCCTAGTAGTGGTATAAGTAATGGTAGTAGTAGCAGTAGTAGTAGTGGTATTTATTCTATTTATTAACGTCGACATTTCTACTGGAAATCATTCGCACGTCGACCAGCATGGTAAATTAATACAATATAATCGGTCACCTTGTAGCTTCCACTATGTGTTCTTCGTTGTTTCGATGGAGCTTGCACGACTTCCAATTACGTCTTTGTAACTGTTAAACGAGCACCGCGGTGAATTACAAGAGGTGGATTGTACATAGCCAAAGTATTCGAAGTTCGTGTAAGTGCTGTTGAATACGCAAACAGTAGGAGGAAAGCAACGGAGCGAAGAATTCAAAGTACCTTTTACATTACGCGTCTACTTCTCTTCGAATCACGTTTGTTTATGCTCGCGTTACGTGGGGTGCTTTCAAATTTTCGTAACCTAAAATTTCGTTTCCTTATTTGCTTTTTACAATTATTTTTAGCAAATTTAGAGCGCGCGAAGCATAAAGCATTCCATAAAATTGAAAAATAATATTAAATTTTCATCGGATTTTAGAAGTTAGTTTTCACATTTATCGACGTGAAATTACAAAAAGGTACTTTGATTATGTGAAATAGACACCACTGGAAATGCCTTGGCTTTGTGACCTCACGTCATGTATTTTTCTTTTCCTTCTCGATCCATTTATCGACTGATCATCGAATGAACGAGGATTAGAGAAAGATTCCGTTTGTTCGTACGTAAGAATGAGAGAAAGAGAACCATACAATTTTGAAAATGTCATTAATTCGCAAAGTAAGCAATATCGTGATTGGCTGCTTCAATTTTTTCTAGTATAATTTTTTAATTTGAAAATTTCCTTCGATATTTTATACCGTTTGGTACGATCAACTCGCAAGATTATTTATGAACATATTTACAATTTTTTAGCGACCAAAATATACTATTTAAAGCCTTGGAAGTTTCTTATTTATTTGCTCGGAAGTATCGTTTGGTTGTTTCTGTACAGAAAGTACTTTAATTTGACAACGTGAGAAAGTAAACATTTTTAATATGTACCTTCGTTGAGAAAATGTGGCCAACATTGGCGTTGCTTATCGCGCAGAATTTGAATATTTCTGTCTAAAAAGAAGCTTGTACAGAGACATTGTCCATTCTGGATTGCAAAATACAGATAACTTATTGTTTTTACAAAAATTGTGTCTTGCCTTTTATTTCTGTTACCATTGTCCGTGTCGAAACGATTTTGTGTATTTGTCCAGGTACTCGACGCAACGCGTGATCCAGAGGATAAGATCTCTTTTCCTTTTCCTCCGCAAAGAAAGAATAATTGAAAAAAGAAACAACGATGTAATATCCATTTCATAAAACACCGTTCATACCCTAAAAGATTTAAATTTAATTCGGAAACACTTTTCTCGTTCAACGCGTGACGTGTTGTCACTTAGCCCTTTTAACCCTTTGCAGCTACTTGCTCAATTTATCACCATCAATTGAATTTTTATGGGAAAGTTAATTTATTTTTTGCATTACAATCATTTAATCTTTTAAAAATAATGATCTCATTTTTAGCTGGGATTTCAAGCATCAGAAGTTTTACATACATATAGCTATACATTTTCATTTTTAAAGTTACTTAACAAGATAAATTTTTATTCAGAGACAATATAATATGCATAATTGGAATTGAATTGATGCCCAAAATCTGATACAATTAAATAAATTTGAATACAAGCAGCTCGATTGAAATTAAGTGCTCGTAGAATTGCTCCAAAGGGTTAACAATTGTTACCAAAAATCTTCCTTTGTTACTTGTAAATCTCGCATGTCTTGCCACTCGTTCGTAGAACCAGTAGTAGCCCCTGCTTGCAATTTCCTTGCCTTTTCTTTGGTACAAAGATGCACATGTTTGGTGGACGGTTTTACGACAGTTGACAGTAACTACGTAGATATAATTGGACAGTAGCACGAAACTCTGTGCCTTCTACATGCCTTGCTTTTCATAGTTTGTAGAAGTAGAAGCACCGTACTGAAGTCGGATCAAAATCAACTAGCCGTTCAAGGCCACCTAGCGCTTATCCCCACCATACCATTTGATCACCCCTCCATCTCCCCTTTCTCGTCGTTATGCGCATACCTACAGGTATACGCTTTCTGTCTTCTAAACGGAGAAAGCAAAACAGCGTAACGTGATTCACGATAAGCGATACGGTGGATTCGAGTGATCGATTGAGTTTGATCCGACTGTAGTAGACTATAATAGTAGAAACAATGTAAAATATAGTAACTGTTACCTAACGTTCACTATGTCAGTCGCAAAATTCTGCACACGCACTATAAATTTGCAATATATAGAAAATACAAGAACTTTGATATAACCACGGGGAAGTATTACATTGTGTGTCAGCTAACCTTTTCGATATTGTACATGAAATATTTTACTATGGCGCACTTCAGCGTTACAACTATGGATTTTTTTAATCGATTCTTTCAGTTACGTATTCAGTTTAGAGCTTAGATTTCCCATCCACCTCGTATATATTTACACACAAGTTTCGTTTTTATCTCGATTACTATCGTTTATACCGATAATTTGTATCTACTAAACAGGTTTTAACATTTAATTTGCAACATCTTTCATCGTGTACGTATTTCCTGGAAAAACAACCGTAAGCGTGATATCGTATATAGATTTTCTTCGAACGAGGAGAGAACAACACTAAAAAATTCACCTTCCGGTATGAGTTTAATGTTGTTAATTTATCGATGTTAGGTAGCTTATATTTTAAGTTGTTGAGCTATTTTATGGATACTTATCAAATTTTATTACGATCACTCCAGTTGTTTTCTCGTAGCACGATTATAGACAACTGACTTTTAAGTACCGTAAAGATTACATGCTAGATGAAGCGTGTCCGAGAGTTTCCGATTAATTTCATTAAAGTGCTAATTGAAGAAGCATGTCGAGTGTTGAGGAGGAAACGAGCGGCGCGCACAAACGCGTCGGAACTTTTAATCGGGCGCCGCGTCGGTCAATTAACTTTCTACATGACTCCGAGACGACATCCAATAAAGGTGTGACCGGGTTGAATTTTTTTTCTCGGCTTTCACCGAGCAGTCGGTCCAAAACAGAATGAGGCCACTGACCCGGAGTGTAGAGTATAAACGCGCATGCCCCTACGAGAGTTCTCGCGTCCGTGACCCTGACCCATACCCAAAGTCACAGCTATACTCGGGCCAACAGACGAGTCAGCGGATGTAAACAAATAGAAACGATCGACGCATAGGCAAGACAAGAACAAACTTATGGTTTGTCGTCGTCTGTTTCACGAACGTTTGTGTTTCTTTACCGATTCGTCTCGTCCGACTGACCGTAAATAACGATTTACTATCGTAAGGGGGGACCTTACGATAGTGGACATCCGTTTTGAGACGGTAGTAGGTGCAAGTTATAGTACACATCTAGTATCAAAACACCCTAATGGATTTCTTCAAAATGGGCTTTCGTTTTCGAGAAGATTTTGACTTAAAAAAAAATAAAAATGGTAACGAGAGTCGTAAACTTTTATGTCCTGCGTTTTTTAAACAAATTGAAAATAAAAAAAAGAATAATGACACGGTCTTCATAATTAAAGACTTTATAATTTGATCAAAATCACTGCCGTTGAGTGTAAAAAGTGATTGATTTGACGTGGAATAATCCATAAATCTTTATTTGCAAAATCCAAAGATTATGGGTTTAATCTAATCGTTATTTACGATTCTTCTACCGCGACAATTGTAATGATTCTTTATCCAGTAAGAATCGTTGCGTATCTAACCTTAGTCAAAGAATTGAATGAACGCGCATACCTGTTGTTATCGTCATCATCGATAAATAGATAAATCGGTAGAGGAATATTTATTAACGAGTCACGTGAATACATATTATGAAACAAGCTGAAGTAATCAGTTCCAGGGAAAGTATCTGTCCTGAGTTAATTCCACAATTTAATTTTTAATAATTATATCTTAGAAGTGTGTGTGTGTAAATTAAGCAAAAATGTTAAAAAATTATGCGGTACAGAAGGTAAAGACTTTTTAACCAAACCAAGTTCGAAATTTAATTCGAGCTAAAAAACTATTATTACACGAGCACGATAATTAACAGATTAAAATATGAAAATATTGGCATACGGTACTCGAATTTGATTGTAACAGTTCAAGTAAGGTTCGTGGTGACATCGACGATAAATTTCGTCAAAATGTTCAACGCCTACTTTTTCGATCATCGATCTCGATCAGCTCGAAGAAAGTGGCTTAAAATAGGATCAACGACCGGGGAGAGTTTTAGGCAGCACGAGGAAGGTTGTTCATACCTACGTCCTCGGTCAGGTAGATAGGTCTGTAGGTGAGTAGGAAGCAGGTCGTGACCCAGATCGAAGACCAGTTTGGCTTCACCAAAGGATTCCGACATACCGTTAACATTGTCGCTCTTTCTTACAAACTTAACTCATCGAGGTCGGCTCACGGACATTTTTCGTATCGATTCATTGCATAGCTTACGCCCACGCTGGATTTACGCTAACGTCCATGAGTACACTCAATGTCAATAGCAATGATACCGAATTGATACTATCGATACATCAAACAATCTACATTTATTATAATTTAATATTGAACAGTATCAAATAAAATCGATGCCCATTCAGTGCTATGAAATTATATAATTTTACTGATTTTAACAGTAACTGATTTAAGACTCAATTACAGTCTTGTAGCAAATAGAAATTAATTTTTGTTATATCGGGCGCATGATATAATACAATACTTTAGAGTAACTGTGTACATATGTATATTATATGCAAACACACAATAATAACTCGAATTAATTCTCATTTTGTCGATTTTAAAATTGGACCAAATTTGGTCTCTTACGATTTTGGACAATTTTATTATGAAATATTTTTTACAACATAATCTATCTATAGCCGTATGTAAATGTAAAATTTATGAACAACAGGAGAGTTTCTATAATCTATAATTAATTGCTTAAAATGAAAAATACCAAAATGTTCGAAAATTGTTAATATTTAAATACCATAAATTCAACAGTTATAAAATAAATAGTCCTATGGTATTTAAATATTAATTTAAATTTTATTAAAGAAATTTGTTATCACGGATTCATTAAGCAAATGAGACCAGCATGTTAATATAAATTTATATGGAAAGTGAGAAAAGTTAATACGAATACACGCGTATTTTAAAATACAGCAACTTTAATATTATAAGTGTGTATACATATGTTTCATAAAAACATTGTTATGTTCCACAAAAATGTAAATTTTTTCGTCAATGCGTGGAACATGATAATTTGTTAAAAATACATTAATGTATTACCAAGGTTATCGATTTGAATATTTTACATCGTACATAGTACATTAGTCTGCTGCTGTTAAGATATTCATCTTTGCTTTTAAATTTGCGAATTCCAATATGATTAATATATTTTTTTTTTTGTAAACTCTCTACAACTATTGTTAAATATTTCTTATATATGTTTATTTCTACAAATATGCTAATTCAGAAAAGTATTAACTGTATTGGGTGGAGCATTAGATCTTTCAAATTGTTTTGAAATTAAAGGTATAATGCTGTAAAGTGACTGGTGTGTTGTACGTTTGTAAAAATGCACAGAAATGTACATATACATTTCAGGTGGTATGCAGCTGGAATCGAGCAACGATGTGTCAGCTATCTATGTAGCGAAGTATAATCGTTTCGTCGACAATATCCTCGGGAGGATTAATAAAATTTTGCGCAGCAATTACGATCCAGTGACGGTGAAACTGACTAATCCAAATTCAAAGACGAAGTCAAATAAACAGAAGAACAAAAGCAAATCCAAGAAGAAGAACAACAAGAACGAATTGAAGAAAAACCCTGTGGTAACAATCGTAACAACAACTGAAAACCCGAATGAGGAAATTTCCGAAAATGCACAGGTACGATCGGTAATCACATTTTTACAATCAGAATTACATAAGAAGCCAACGTATCTAGTAAACAAATTTTTTATATCAAGAAGATATATACAGGGTGTTCGTGAAGTGTTGCAGACTATTTTCATGAGAAATATTAGAGATAGTAAAAAGATCTTTTCTTTGCCTTATACTATTATTATAGCGTAGATCATTATAAGAAATTTATTTGAATTAATTTACAGAAAATCGTAGTACCTCTCGAAAACATAACTGTATCATCAATTAGTGTGGAAAAGGATCCAGTCACCATATCCACATCTGAGGTTGCAAGTAGATCTGTCAGTGAAGCTGTTGTAAAATCTACAAGTCGACGAACGTCTAGCTCAAAAAATAAAAAGCCAAGTAAAACTCGTGTTGGGACAAAGAACAAAACAAAAAATCAGGCTACCACCAATAAAAATAAGGTACCTATGTTTTGTTTGTACACATAGTGTACCTGTTTTGTATAAAATCTTTTGTTCGTTTAAAAAGCTTAAATAATTTTCTCATTAATATCATTCTTAAATATTGCTGCTTACACTATACAAAATATAAAAAGATACTTGTCAAATATCTTTTTATAGCTTTTGTCTAAAAGATTTATTAGATATACATTTTTCTAAAAAAGAAATAAATTTTACTTGATATACATTATTCTAAATAAACATCATACTTTAACTATTCGGGTATATTCTCTGAAAACTTAAAACAATTGTAAGTTTCGTACAAACATGGTATTTTATTGAAATAAACATTGTTCAATTTGCAGACAAAGAAAAATAAACCGAAAGCACGAGCCACTCTTTACGGACTTGCGAGCCTTCAAAGATCAGGAGATGTGTCGGTGAACATGATGAGCGATCATACCATGATTAAAACGAGATTCACTTTGGGTCCCCTTATCCTGAAAGTTGAAAAAGAATTCGGTAGAGCCGCGAAGAAAGAATTGAGAAGTGCGACCGCGACCACTGCCGAAATGTCGGGGAAATTGAGTCTTCGAGTTCTCCATGGTGGTGCTGCCACCTTAAACTCTATTCGAGTCTTGCAGCCTAAACAAGTATGTTAACGATCAAATCTTATCGGATCTTATATTACTTATATTACTTATATCTTATATTATTTATTTAGGAACGTCCTCATTTTGCTCTCCCTATTGAAATCTCGAAACATTTTTGGTTTCCTTCTCTTTCAACAGAATACATTGTTCAATATATTAGACATCACATATCCCGAAATTAGTTGTAGATTCTTAGTATAATCATACTTGAAATAATAAATGGGAACACTATATTCCAATAAACTTTTCCCGACACGTATAAGTTATTGGATTCTATATTAAAAAAATTTTAAATGCCCACTTATCTCAAAGACCAAGTATGGGTGAACAGAATCATGTGACTGCAATACAGACATGTTGGTAGTGAGAAATTTTCTAAATAGATACAAATACAATAAAATGTATACAAGATTTTTTATACTTATATTTTATATTCTATAGATTACATTTTATGATCGATTCGCATTAAAAATAGTTATATTCTTCTCCCCAAAGAACATTTTTATTGTATTTGAAATTAATTTGGTATTTTTTAATTAGGTACGAGTGGAGAGCGCAGACGATCATGATAGAACACGAGAATTTGTGTGGAAGAGATCGTCGCATATCGCTCATTTAGTCTCAGAGAAATTATCGTCAGCTACGAGGTCGATGCTACGACCGCCACCTGTTGCAGTGATCGCTGCTTAAGTTTTTATCGTCTTCGCAGTTGGTCTTAATGAAATCATCCGATAGTACTATAAAAATGAACTTATTTAATTTTCATTATTCAAAGTAATTTCCATTTATGCTTATTTTCCATGCTTCTTGTCTTTCAAATTTAACAAAATCGCACGTCGATAGATTCGAAACGGGAAAATTGGATGCGTGAAATTCCCGTAGGCATAATTAGTTGAAATTTTACTTGCAGTAGTTGGGAATTTACTTATACATCAATATTATAGAAAAAATGTTGATGGCATTAGAAAGTTTGATTGACTTTCCAAGTATACCAGTATGTTAGAAAAATTATTGTTTAATTCTTTTTTGGAACCGCGATAATATTTTAATCATTGATTTATGTAATCAAAAATTGAATGTATCTAATATTTTTTTATAATAGTTACTTTTTAGAGCTAAGAGTGTCTAATTTAAGTTCAAAAATACTAAATTTACTGTTGTAAATCAGGGAACTTATATAAGAGTTAGAAAAAAAGCGGAAACTATTTATACTTTCTTTGTTTTAAAGAGAATCTATTCAAGAATATTACAATTACTAAGGAAGGAAATCTAAGACACTTAAAAAATATGCGTTTTCATTTTAGACCAACGCACGGCACGAATTAAATCTATTTATTTATTTAAGTATATTTATTTATTTATTTATAGTAGTTTCTATAAATTCTTAACAAAGTCTGATACTTGTTCCAAACCACGATATCGTATCGATGTAAAATTCATGTAAACTATTTCATGTTACACAATACATGACGGTTGAGCTTACATTTAAAAAATAAAATAGAAAAAATGAATCAATCTTTTGTACTATTATTATATTACTACTCTAACTTATACATATATCATTCAAAATATTTATTAATGTTTAGATTAATACAAATTAGATGAATAATGAATATTAGATTAATGCATTCAAATACAATCTTATGTAATGAAAAGTCTAATTTCTAACAAAAACATTACACTATAATCCAGTGCAGTCTAACATAAATTTTGGACTTTAAACAACTTCTACCAAACCAATTTTATTACTATAGGAATATTGCATTCTGTGTTTGCATCCTTAGTTTGTACAGAAACAAGAAATAAAATAGTGGGGGTAACCAGACAATATGATGGTTTTGAGCGACTGATTTTGTTACTACTGTAATCATCTTTTAATGAAATGCACATGAAATTATACTTAAATTTTTTACGAAAAAAAAACATTTTCTGATATGTGGTATACGATTTTGGGTGTGACTCACTGTAGATGAAATAGTAGTGTCTAAAATACGTTGAAAAATTTTAACTTTGTAATCACTGTAAACAATGTAATGTACTCTTCCCGCGACTTCATAGTACTAACAGCAAACGAAAACCTTCCAGACATCGTATTGCATGCACAGTGGGGATTTCCGCAATTCTCCAACCGTGTTAGATCGAAATCGTGTTATACGAATACCGTATTATACACGAGCGACTGTGTACATAATATTACTTGTCGTGTACAATAAATATTTCCGGATTTTATAATTTAATTATCTTTATAAATTTTCATTCATATTTAATACTAAAATTTATCATTTATAAAGTACTTCTTGAAAACATATAATTTATCCTTTATAACTTTTACGATCATTTAAATCAAACAAAAACAATATATTCATAATTTAATTGTAAACAGTACAGTGATACTTTTTAATTGTGAAATCGATCACAATTAATTCAGGATTGATCATTTTCAATTGCTTTTCAATGCGAATACATTCCCCTAAATGTTGATAAGTTATACTTTAAAAATAGTATAAGTTTTGGGTATTAAAACGCATAAAATTAAAGCAAGTGTATTTATTTAAAGTTAAACAATATCGCGGGCTTTCTTCTGAGCTTGCCGGTTGTTTTATTTTTGGCAGGTAGTGGACCGCTTTTCTCTACTACGTTAAATCTAACCTCTTTTCAAAGTGTCTCTTTTGCAATACTTTCATATATTGCATACTAGAAAATGTATAATTCAGTAGTTACTTTCCTTAAATGTCCATATTATTTTATTATTATACACACGAAGCTTTAATAGCTTAAAAAGTTATCTGTTGCGTGATAAGAATAAAATGCTAAGCAGAAATATTCGGGTGTTTCAGTTTACCCTTGATAAAAATAGATATAATTGTTTTCGTTGAACTATATTAGAAATTTTTTAATTTTTTCAACAGTATTAAAATTTTATGAAAGTAACGATGTCTTTTACATTATTTGCAGGTGATAATTTGTTGTATGCAATGAAATATTTATATTATAATATGATTAATAAGCTCTGTGACATTTGAAACTATATATAATAATCATTTTATTTTACAGTTTTAAGTATATTTATTGTTCTCACATTTGCACAATCACTTAATATGGCTTCGAGCAACAAAAATATATATCAAAATTTATCTGCCTCTTGTAATGATTTTGCACAAGCTTTTTATAAAGTGAGTAAATAATACATGTCTATATGATTTCAGTAATATGCTTTATAAATTAAATATATCTAGATAAAAATTTTAATAATATATGATATTATTCTTTTTAATTAATTATAGAATAAAGATTAATACAATGGTTTATTTATATTAAAACAAACTATTCAATTTGTTTTAGGAATTATCTGTTACCAGTAAGGAAAACATTGTTACATCCCCATTAAGTATACATATGATATTATCTTTACTTTCTCATGGAGCAGAGTCTGAAACTTTAAGTGAATTAACTAATGGTCTTTGTCATCGTGATAAAGATTCCATAAAAGAAGAATATATGACTTTAATAAATAGATTAAATGTAAGATTATTGATATTAAGTTCAAGTCACAGATAAATTAAAATAACAAATAATTTGTATACTCACAAGGAGCTGAAAAATGTTAAATTGCACCTTGCAAATACAATATATATTCAAGATGGATTTGAACTGCTAACAGAATTTTTGGCAGTAGGATCAAATGTTTATAAATCTTCAATTTCAAAATTAGATTTCAAACATAATATAGATGCAGCTGAAAAAATCAATGCATGGGTCAAAGCAGCAACAAATAATAAAATATCTAATCTTGTGACTTCAGGTGAATTATTATTTATCTGTAAGGAAATAAAAGAAAATTATGATAACTGTAACAATACTAATAATAATAATATTTTACATAGATGATTTCAATGAATACATAAAGTTAGTACTAATAAATGCAATTTATTTTAACGGTAATTGGTTATACAAATTTAATGAGAAGAACACAGAGAAGAAAGCATTCCATGTGACAAAAAATGAACAAAAATTTGTGCCAACAATGTTCAATAAATCTAAATATAATTATGGTAAAATACCAACATTGGACTCAACATTTATTGAAATTCCATATATGGTATGTTTAAATGTATAAATCTGTTTTGTCAAAAAGCTTAAAAAATATCTTACAGAATGAAGATATTGTAATGATGATAATATTGCCAAACAAAGTGGATGGACTTTCAAATTTGCAAAATAATTTTTCATGGGAAATACTTGCAAATGCAGAGCGATGGAATAAAGACATTGAATTATATCTTCCAAGATTCAAAATAGAATTTACAGTAGACTTGAAAAATATTTTACAAAAAGTATTGATAATACATTTTATGTGTCACATCTTTGAAAAGATTATATTTCAGTTGTATTTTATATTTTAGCTTGGCTTATCTATAATGTTTGAAGATAATGCAAACTTCAGTCACATTTCAAGTGTACCATTAAAGGTTAGCAAGGTTTTGCATAAAGCAGTGATAGAAGTTAATGAAAGTGGTACAGAAGCTGCAGCTGCAACAGGTGTGTTTAATTTTAATTAAAGAAAAATTATTTTCAACGCAACACTTTTATATATTTCATTTTAGCTGCTGTTATGAGACTGCGACGGATGATTGAAATACCAGAACAATTTCTAGTTAATCGACCTTTTATGTTTGCAATTGAACATAAACCAAATAAAATACCACTTTTTATTGGAAATGTAAAAGATATAAAAGTTACTTCTGAAAGGGATGAATTATAAAATTTTATTTACAGATGATGACAAGGCATAATTATTTAGCCAGAATATAATTTGTTAACATTGTAACACTTTTATATATATATATATACATGTGCGTATATTTATTAACATGCATTCGTGTTATATTAATTTTATTCAGATACTTGTAAGTTGTCAAAATTGTAATTAATATTATTTTTACAATTACTTTTACTAAGTCTAATCAATTTTATTTCTTTATGATATTACCTTACAGATAAGTATATACATGTAGTAAATAATTAAAACAACTACTATATAAAATACTACTATATAAATTTCTGGTAAGAAAGAATCTTAACCTTTGAATTTTAATTCTTTACCACGCGCTATACGACCCTCATTTAAATTGTTTTAAAAAAAGCCGCTTTTTCAACAGGCGTCATAGCGTTTGATTGTCGACGGGCCATTATAATTATATCAACTGTCAGACCTGTTGTGACATGTTTACGTAGGATGTATAGCAGCACAGAGCTGCAAGTGTATAGCAATAAGTAGTAAGAGTTGTGCTGTGGTATAGAAATTAACACTTTCTATTGTACATATAATATGTTGTTCGTATAAATTTGAACAATTAAATTATTTGAAGAAACGAAATAAATTCAATAAAATGTCAAATGAAACTTATATTTTCGATGATAACGAGGTACAATTACCTCAAGATCTTGGAGATGATATTGTTCAAGAAGTTTTAAAGACTGGTACAGACTTACGTCAATATTCCAGGCAAATTGAGAAAGAATTAAAGGAAGTTGAAAATAAATCTATCCAGGATTATATTAAAGAAAGCGAGAATATAGCGAGTCTTCATAATCAAATTGCTGCGTGCGATAACATCTTAGAGGTTAGAATTTATATTGTGCCAAATATAAGAAAAGCATTTAATTTTATTAAAATTGCAAATAGTAGTAATGGGACCGAAACATATTTTGACACTATTAAGTGTTTTAGATTTAAAATACATAAGTAAAGAACAAAAACAAATAAAAATTAATAAATGATGTATAATTGAGTAGGTGATCCGTATCGACATCAAATATATTAATAAATTCATCTTACTAAACCAATACTTACTTTAATATTTGTTTAATATTTACTTTAATATTTCTTTGGTACTGTAATGTGGTACGTGGGAATTGATATCGAATAATAATAATAAGTATCATTGGATTGGTCTCATGACTAATAAAAAATAAAATATATTGTTCTATTTAAGGGATTTGAATGTAGATGTAATTTAAGAAGGTTGATTATTCTTTCAAGATAATTTGGAAATATATTCTTTTGTAGAAAATGGAGTTAATGTTGATGAGTTTTCAATTAGATTTAGGAAGTATAAGTTCGGAAATACTTTTTCTTCAGCGTAAATCTGTAGCAATGAGCCAACAACTATCCAATAGGCAAATAATCAGGGGTCCCCTTAGCCAATTTATTGAAGATATGACAGTGTCAGAAGCACTCATTGCGTAAGAATTACTTTTAAAGAAGTATATTAATACTTAAATAATACTTCTTATTATTGTAATTTTTAAGAAATTTGATATTTTTAGTTCTCTAAGTAAAATTTGAAAAAAATGTAATGTTTTTAGAGGAATTATGGATTGCCCTGTAACAGAAAAAGAATTTTTGACTCAGCTGCAAACATTGAATCACAAAATAAATTTTGTAAAAGAGCAGACTTTTAAAGAAGCCAAATCTTGTTTAGATGTGAAAGATATATTAGAAAAATTAAAAGTGAAAGCAATGTCAAAAATTAGAACATATCTTTTAGAACAAATTTATAAGTTCAGGAAGCCAATGACAAATTATCAAGTGCCCCAAAATAATATGCTAAAATATAAATTTTTCTTCGAGTTTATTTTAGCAAATGAACGAGATGTGGCTGAAGAAATTTGTGGAGAATATGTTAGCACAATGAGTAAAATATATTATTCTTATTTTAAATCTTATTCTTCACGGTTAATGAAATTGCAGGTAATATAAACTTAAAGAATTAAAACATTCATAATGCCAACAATCTTTAAGTATATTCAAGCTTTATTAAATTATACAGTTTGAGGAAGGTGCTACCAAGGATGATTTGATGGGAGTCGAAGACACTGTAGGAAGAGGTATTTTCCATAAAACTACATTAAAGCACAGGGGTACTGTATTTTCTATTGGCAATAGAGGTGATGTTTTAGCCTCGCAATTGGAAGCACCTATTATTGTACCTCATACTGCATCTAAAACAAGAGTGAGCAGAGAAATTATTGATAATTTTTGTACTTTTATAATTCTTCCATAGTATTACATGTTAATTATATATTTAATCTTTGCAGTAGTAGTATGAAAACTTAATTGTGCATCTTGTTTCCACAGTACCATTATGAAGCCTTATTCAGAAGTGAACAATATGCTCTTGTAGATAATGCTTGTAGAGAATATTTATTTCTAACTGAATTTTTTAAAGTACGTGGTGCACAAGCAATGGATATTTTTAACCAGGTGAACTTTATTATCGTTTTTGCATGTATTTGTAATGAATGTGGTAAGATTGAATTCCATAAATATCTGTATCATATACAGGTAATGGGGAAGACATTAAATCTGATGGTTAAAAACTTGCAATCTTTTGTGGACGATTGCTATGATACAATTGCTTTATTCATTTGCTTGCATTTAGTAATGCGTTATCAATTAACCTGTCATAAAAGAGCAGTACCAGCTTTAGATAAATATTGGGACAATATGACCTTAGTAATTTGGCCTAGGTATCTATGTTAATACAACAATATTTATAATTTTATACTTATTTCAGTAGTGTAATGTTTTATTCAACATGTTTATATTTCAGATTTGAATGTATTTTTCAATTGAATATTCGAAGTATAAAAGACTGTGATCCATTGAAACTCAATAAAGAAACAGGACCGCATTATGTAAGTTCAGAACATTAAACTCAAATAAAATGATATCTATTATTTTGGGTGTGTCTATGAAAATGATTTACAGATTACACGAAGATATGCTGAATTTAGTGCTGCAATGATTAGTGTAGTTGAAGGATTTCCTTGTGAAGGTGCAATACAGTTATTAGCAGAGTTAAGGGAAGCTGTGCAATGTTTTTTGTTAAGAATGGCAACTATATTTCCTAATAGAATTGAGCAACTAGTTTTTCTTATCAATAATTATGATTTAGTTCTCGGAGTCCTAATGGTAAGATACTGAACTTGAATAATTACAAAAGCATTCTCTTTTGTATACAATTTATAGTTGAATTTTTATTTAAAATTTAGTTCAACTTTGTGGAATGGTTAATTTCATATAAAGTTTTTAAAACTGCAGTCATTATAGTTTTATTATATTACTAAAAAATAAAAATTAATTAATGATTAAACTTATGATAAGATAATGATAGAACTTTTCTGTAGGAAAGAACACGAGATAATTCAAAGGAAGCAGAAAGTTTTCGAGATCAATTAAATGCACGTTCTGCGGAATATGTCGAGGAAGTTTTGAATCCATATTTTGGTGGTATAATACAGTTAGTCAAAGAATCAGAGGTGTTGATCGAGAAAGGACAAGCTGATGATTTGAAAAGACAAGAAGGAAAAGCGTTAGCTCTTGTCCAATCATTTACAAATAATTGGAAACGGGCATTAGAAGAAATTAATCGCGAAGTGGTAAACTCATTCCCTAATTTGGTGCTCGGAACGGCGCTGGTGCAACGTGCCATGACACAATTGGTGCAATATTACCACAGATTTCACAATACTTTACCGCAAAATGCACGAACACAATTGACAAACATTCATCATATAAAAGTGGAAATTAAGAAATTAGCAAGCAATTATTTGTTAACTAACAAATAATTATTTATTAACAAAGCTAACTATCAAAAATATGAAAACTTGGTTTTCTTTTAAACTGACAAGGCAAAAATAATTATATTAGTGTTAAAATCGATTTGATTTTCAAATATTATTAACTCAAAATAGAATTTAAATGTTATATACATAAAATTGTGAATAAATATTAAGTATTATGTTTCGATTAAGTTAAAGATAATTTGATTAAGAATTTTAATTGTATAATTTGTGTTTCTCTTCTCCATATGAGCTATTGTTTCATACTAAACAGTGTCAACAGTAAAGGTAGTCTGATGAAGAACTATCGTTAATAACAATAACAAACAGCAATTTTAATTTTGTATTGTGTGATATTAATTTTAAAGAAATATTTAATTTAGAGAGATTTTCAGTGGAATATATTTCTACGTAAGTAGATACTTAGTTTATGTTTTTGTTAGTGATATACATGAAAATCATAATTTACGAAAATTATACTGTACATTTATTTATAAAATAATACACACTCCAATAATACTAATCATGGTTTTGTATTCTCATTCTATACAATAATGAATTTTTCGCACTTGCGTAATCGGTAGCGCATAAGCGAGCAACGTATACCTACGTTATATAAATTATAGTCAGGGTCGAAAAAAGAATCGAATATATAAAAATAAGGTTTGGATCAAAACAAAATTTTTGTAAGTTCAATTTATTAAAGAATCTAAGAAATTTATTAGGATTATTATGTTTTTTGTTTCTTCAAATGTTTACAGTTACTCAATATCCTACAAATTTTAATTTCTATTTATCGTGGATCCATTCAAAGTTCTAAAGATAGAATCCATTTTGTATTCTGTGAATTAATTTCAGGAAATGTCTGATCAGATTTTGATATAACTCGCAATATGCTTGATCCTATCACTAGTCATCGCCCAACAGAGTGGGAAAAGAATTCTCTCCATCGGGATGAGTGGTGGAAGATCTGTAAAATTGATTCTTTCTTTGACCAGACTAGTATTTTTACGCGTACACCTTAAAAAAGGTTACATTGTCTTTTCCTTGTATAATTTCGCAACATCTATGGCAAATCGTGTTCATTCGTTAGTTGTTGAATCTGTAATAGTCGCAGAGATTTATTCTGTTTTAGGAAATATATAAATTGTTTTAAAACTGATAGAGTTAAGTAGCCTTTCTTTCAATGTAGACTATCTTAAAAAATTGTCAGATTGTGAATATATTTAAAAATGTAAATTTAATTCGAATATTATATCAATAATTCTAATTGATAAAATACTTAGAAATTATAAAGCAATAACTTATTACATTTAACGATTCAATGATTTAGTTTCCAATTTATATATAGCCACGTGAAAATATTGTTTCTTTTTATCAAAACTCAAATTCAAGAGTTGTTCATTCTTTGCGACTGTAGTTTTAATTGGAAATAATTTTATGTTTTTAATATCGTAATCACTGTTCATTAGCTATGGAAATAAGTTTCTTAAGTCGAAGATTTTTAAGAAGTTTATGACGATCGTTGCAACTGTATTACATTTTGATTTAGATAGTAAATGTCTTTGAATTGATCGATTAAATACTTCGGTTGGTCTGCGACTAAAATATTCCTTGAAGTGACTAATTTTTCAAAACATGGTCTAACAGTTGTTGCGCGTTTACAGGACACCGTCAATTGCGTGTAAAACTCCATTTGTTGCTGGTACATTATGTGTTACGACATGCGCCTCGTTCACTCGTACTCGACCTGGAACACGAAAGGGAATGTTTTACCATTTTCACATTGCAAAACTTATTTCTAAGAACGCTGTTTCATAATTATTTCCATAGGAAATAATATTATCTATAGGAAATGTGTACATACACACGCATGGAAAAATACGATCACCGTGTACGATTCGTGTGTTTTAGCAATAAATCAAGGGAATTTTTTAAGTATGGAATGGAAAATTTAAAAATTACAATTTAACTGTTATCCTGTTCTTGGACATCATTATTCACTCATAATGCGAATGTGCATTGGTGATCGTGTTTTTTAATAAAAAAAAAAAAAGAGAACAAATACACATACACATTTTGTGTGTGTGTACAACATAAATTTATTTTTTTAATATTAACGATAATTAACATTTACTGCATATGACAATTTTAGCATTAATAAGGTTGACGTTGAACATTAATTAACGAGGGTGGAATTTTACACAAATCGGTTTCTCTAGTTTTAAATAAATTGGTAACAACAATGTCTAAAGATTCGATGCGAAGTGATTTGAAAGGGAGTGTTAATTACAACGCGAGGAATCACTGCTTAACGAGCAAATAGGTCATTAGGACGGTGCTTCTTTAAGATTTGCGTGTTAGTCGGCACTTCTTACGAAAATGAAATTCTTTATGGTCATCTTACATGTAAACTCTTCGACAATACGTGTCTTTCATTGAATGGACCCAATTCGAACCGCTACATTAACAATTCAGTTAATGTATTTTAAATGACGAAATACTTCTTTTCATGAGAAAATATTATTTTTTGTACGAATCTTAAACCCGTAATATAACATTAAAATAAATGAATGCGCGACTTTGAGTCCAATTGAATTTTTTTGCAAAATTCTTTTCGTGAAGAAATAGTATTTTTTGTGTAAATCTTAAATCTGTAATATAATACTAAAATGAATGAATGCGCGACTTTGAGTCCAATTGAATTTTTTGCAAAATTCTTTTCGTGAAGAAATATTATTTTTTGTGTAAATCTTAAACCCGTAATATAACATTAAAATAAATGAAGGCGCGACTTTGAGTGCAATTGAATTTTTTTGCAAAATTCCTTTCGTGAAGAAATATTATTTTTTGTGTAAATTTTAAACCCGTAATATAATACTAAAATAAATTAGTTCGCGATTTTGAGTCCACTTGAATTTTTTTGCAAAATTCTTTTCGTGAAGAAATATTATTTTTTGTGTAAATCTTAAATCCGTAATATAATACTAAAATAAATTAGTTCGCGATTTTGAGTCCACTTGAATTTTTCGCAAAATTAATTCGAACCAAATTATTCGAGTTATAGAAACTATTTCGTATCCTAAAGGTTCAATAAAATACGTAAATAACTTTTGATAAAATGTAGGAAACACTAGCTATTATTGAAAATCATTTCACTCACCTCCATTTTTGTGAATATGAGCGGGCGATTGAGGGCGAAGAGTATCCTTTTGTAAATAATACCTCATCCCCGCTGTATAAAGGGTCGATGGTATAACGTGTTTCGAAATGATTGTTTTTGCAACTTCTGGCCCGTCTTCGTCTGTCCAAATCGGTGTCCCATCTTTTGTGGTTGCTGCATCGAAAGCGGAGTCCGTTGGAGCAAAGATGGTGAAAGTTTTCGGTCCTGGAATATTATTTTTCTATGCACACTTCTAATCGAGTCTAATTACTTTTGTTAGTAACGTGGTACATGTATACATAGACGAGTTCTTATTACGATCTCTTCTAATAAAAATATTCGCGTAAATTTTACGTAATTATTTTACGAAATTTAAACGATTAAATTTTCGTATAATACACGGAACAAACACGACGATCTATTCGAGACACATTCGAGTGATCTGTTAAACAATGTCTTTGTTGAGTGCAAACTGATAAATGTATTTTTCTCTACTGAAACACTGAATCGTATTTTATGGATCCGAGTTAGATTCACTTTTATTATTTTGTTACGGAACTTTATCTTCTTGTACTTTTAAGAAAAACCTTTTTTTAATTTTTAAGAAAGTACTTTCTTGAAAAGTTAACAAATTTGGTAATTTTTATTTTTCAAACGAAATTAGTCAATGAAATTTTCAAGTTTGAGAAATTCTATTTTTCAGTCACCTGACAAAGTGTCTTGAAGACCGGAAACATAAAGCATTTTTAAGAATGTTGTGAATCTTCTTTCACGATCAGCTTGCAAAGTTTGCACCAAATCGCCAACCGGAAGAGGGAACATGACCCTGTCCACTGCATGGGCGACACCTTGCGGGATTTCGATATTGCGTTTATTTGGCGTCACTTTTGCTCCATTTATCGTTGTCACCTGTTTAAGAGAAATGAGAAAGGATAAAGAAACGAATGTTCCTTACTTTCCTCTATGTATAATGTGTCCCACCAGAACAAGGATATATAATTATTATCTTTGTTTCTAGCGATACACAAAATTGTTTAAGGTATAATTTGAATTCATTCAAAGAGTGGACATGGTGTAACAAAAACTTTTTTTTAAGATGTTAATACCAATTTTGGTAAACTTTAATATATCTAGGATATATACGTGAATGTATTCTTGTGGCATGTATTTTGTATTTGAATAATGTATTAAAATGATTGTTTTAACGGTGAATGTAAGTGCATATTAATAATCTCTTTAAAAACTATCAAATATTTTAATGCACATTTCAATTTTCAATGCACGTATATGTTTTCTTCACTTCCGCTACATTTATTTCTTCTTTACTTCGGCTACATTTATTTCTTCTGTACTTTCACTACAAGTGTTAATAGCTCGTTAAGATTAGACGATAAACGTACAAGTTCTGTTCTGGATAATTTAATGCAGACCATTGTGGAGCAAGGAAATGAATTGGAGCACCAAAAAAGTGACGGAAAAATAAACATAAATAATTACTTATAGTAATGTAAATATATAAGTTTCTTCCTCAATAGTCCTAATAGTTTCCTCCTTCATAGTCCTTTCTAATTAGATCGAACTACCGAACATTTGTATAAAGTTTCATTAAAATGAGTGTCTGGCAGTGCAAACAATTTTAGATTATTCAATCTGTGATAAAATAATTTTAAATTATTCAATCTGTGATAAAATAATTTTAGATTATTCAATCTGTGATAAAATAATTTTAGATTATTCAATCTGTGATAAAATAATTTTGAATCGTTTAATTTATGATAAAATAATTTTGAATCGTTTAATTTATGATAAAATAATTTTGAATCGTTTAATTTATGATAAAATAATTTTGAATCGTTTAATTTATGATAAAATAATTTTGAATCGTTTAATTTATGATAAAATAATTTTGAATCGTTTAATTTATGATAAAATAATTTTGAATCGTTTAATTTATGATAAAATAATTTTGAATCGTTTAATTTATGATAAAATAATTTTGAATCGTTTAATTTATGATAAAATAATTTTGAATCATTCATTTACTAAAAATCCCCAAAACATCGTGAAATAAAAGTACCTATACCTTTACGTCGTTCCACTCATGGTCGTGCATCGCATATTCGTTTACTCGTAATTGTGTCCCAGCTAAACTGACACCAGTCATTTCATCTTGCAAAGTGTCGATCCTAAAGGCTCCTGGTATTACGTGATGCAGAAGAAGCTGTTGACGTAAGATATATAGTTTTATTAATTACGAACGATAATTAATAATTATAATGGTAATTTCGGATAGTTTTCAAAAAGTTTGAGTAGATAGAGTAAAGTATGGAGTAGAAATACACGAAATATTGAATATTTTCATTTTTTAATTCACTTAAGAAATTTTTTTAGTTTCTAAAATTTTTGTTTCACAGGGGTTCATTCGATAGATAAACTAATTTATTAGTTCGATATTCTTCTTGATATTTATTCATCAAATTAAAGGTTTACTTGAAAAGGATGTATTTGTTAAAATATAATGCACAAATTCTACGTTTATTAATTCTCAATCTGATGGAATCATTTCTTCATTGAGAGAAAAAATGATCAACATCGATCAATTTTCAACTCAAAATAGCCTCTTTGAGTGTCTTGATTTTTTGTGCAAATATTCCAACGAATTCAGAATTTTTAGTAATGGCGATATTATTATTTGACTGTAAGGGTGGTAGTGATTATAGCAAACTTTTTCTGACCTACCCCGCTAAGGAGTCTCGGATTTTCTCGGAATTTCTCTTCCGCTTTCTCCGGGCCGCCTAGTTGTACTAACAGTGTCCTGAAAGCTTTGTCCGTTGGAACGAATAATGTATACGGACCTGCAATATCACAGTATACATATATATTTTAAATATTATACAATTTTCATCGACGTTCGATTACACTACGTATGTACATAGTCGTATAAAAAAAAAATTTAATAACATTACAAAATGGATTATAATTATTCTTTTCAAGAATTGCAATCTAAAATGGGGGTATTCTCTATGAAAAAATAAATGGAACAAATTCATCTCTTAGGAAAAATATACACGAGGTCGAACAATCCGTTGAAAAGGTTCTGGGAACACTTGAAGTGTTTACTTCACACTGTAGAAAAGAATTAGGGGACTAACTGCATCTAATACCCTCTTCTACACTTGAGTTCTGTCTCGAGCTACGTAAGGTTCTAGCAAGAACGATATTTTTTCTCGAGAAATAAAATATAAAGTAAAATACAGTTATTTCTTTTTAATAACCCATAACTTCTAATATCTTCGATACTCTACGACTGTGATATGACTTCGTTTTAGTAGTTTTTAAAAAACATCATTATATTAGTCTAAATGCATTTTGATGACATTTATATAATTAGTAGATAGTCATCTATATAATCAGTAGATAGAGTATATAGAAATGGCAGATAGATTGTACATTTTTTTACGAATCTTTCACTTTGACTTATATTTTGGCTATCTTGACCACGCACCGAAACAATCTCCTTATTTAATATGTTAACTAAGAAATTTCCTTGTGACATCGTCCAATTTACAGTGAGGACACTGTTGCAGTCATCTAGAAGGATCCACTTGCCTAACAATTTACATAATAAATTACATTACATGATACTGTTCCTTCACATGTTTTTATAAGAGACCCAAAAAGCAAAAATCTTTAAATGGATCCTTCTAGATGGCTACAGTACTATCCTTACCATGAGTTAGATGTCTCTGGCAGTAGTATAAGCCCCCTATGTATAGGGACACCTTAACAAGGACACAAAACCTCAAATGTAATTTCGTCATTCTTGATTTTTATCTTAATTTGGCACGAAGAATCATTAAGTCCTTAAAGTTTCGGACACCTGTTGCCGAACATCTTGTATGTAAATTAGTGCATATTTTTTAAACAGCTCGAGTTCTATAATTTGAAGCACGGCTCGTTAAAAGAAAGCGTTTCCACACGTTCGTGAGAAACAGGCTAGGAATGAAATTAAATTGTACAGATTATCGTGTAAGATCAAGTATATAAAATATGTTAATTTTTCCTCAATGTCAAATTGAAAACTACAGAGGGAATAAACGTTATTTAATTTGTCTTGTTAATTGGTTATGTTGTTATACAACACCAACCCTAAGTATAGGGTTATTTGTAGAAAATTAAAACCCCAAATTAGAGTTAGATGCAAAACCGAAAGAATATTTTCGACTTGGTGTACTGCGATAATTCGTTACACGAATAACGTTAAATAACAACAACGAGAAATCAAGAGGACAAATAAAAAAAATAAGAAATCTATTACTGTCGCTGGAACAAATGTATCTTTCTCAATTACTATAATTACCATCCGGTCATTCATTGTTAGTCACGAAATGACACCGTTACGCTTCTTCGACTTTTAATCGAAGGAAATAAATGATTTTTACATTTGTCTAATGTGTTAATAATTTAACCCGATAGTTGTACAATCTCGAACATTTCTCAAACAATCAAACTTTTAACACGGAACATAATTTTCTTCGAAAATTCGTTTTCACCGTATCGTGAGATATAAAAAATCATAAAACATTGAATTACATTTTTCTTTTTACACATATTATGGTTTCACGGTTTTTTTTAGGGTGTTTCATTACTGCAACAATAATAGTTATGTTATTTACATTACGTGTACTAAATTCTGAAAAGTTGAAAAGTGTTTTGTATTTTCGACTTGTTGAACTTCTCTGCATTAGTAATTATTTTCTTTGCAAATATAGTAACTGTTGATTTTGTGGAAGTTACATAACAAATTGTTGTATACTATATCTCAAGTTACTGATGAATTCATAAATAAGGCTGATCTACAAAATCTACATTAAACGACTGTTATACTAATATTATGTAATACTAATATATTCGAATCGCGAGAAAATTGTTTAAGCAAATCATCATTTAGTAGCGTTTCTTAAAAATTGTTCACTATGCATTTAAAGTCTTCACAAGAAATCTTAAATTCTTAACCTAACATAATTTTATAAGTATCTAGTGCTTGATACACATTTTTTTAATTAGTTTGGTATATTATTTTGAATTATTTAAATAATAGATATAAAACAACGAAATTGTTATTCAGACGAAACTCTACTATTTTACTTCGACGTTTCGGCTCAAAGTGATTGAACCATACGTTAAAATTTTATATTTTTAATTTTATTTATATTATACTTTCGTAATTTTTAAGACAGATGTTAAGGACAGGATAAGCATCCTTCCATTGGAAAGTAAAAGAAGCATCCAATATAAAATCGATTGTCCTTTCGTAGCATTTCATTGTTCTCATTGTAATTGACTGTTCAATAGACTCCAATTAATCGTTAGCAGTTCCATTAATGATACGTGTAATTGTAAAATTGGTGACTGACTTATATAGGATTGCACAGGATACAACGTTCGATCGAGTCGACGAATTGTATAGGGTAATTAACATAGCAATCCACGAAGTATTGTCCGTTGATGATCACAAGGTGCAATTAAGTCGCCTTTTGTAATTTAAAGATTTGTTCAACGAGAAACGGCCATTATTGTTCTCGCGAAGAGGCAACTATGTCGAAACGTTCGGTTAGCCGTGAGAACGTTTTTCCAATGAATGTCGTACGAACATAATTGTCTGGTGAGAATTAACGAGCAGTTATGTAAAGAATAAGACGTCGTTGTAGTAGTACTTGTCATAAATGCATCATAGATTATCGTTTAAACTTTACCGAGTTCATCGAACAATTGTTCAATGTTTGTTCATACCCATTCCCTTTCGTAGTTTTACATTTTTAGGTTAGGGACGCGGATTTTAATTTTGTATGCAGGGTGGTGGGAATTAAATATCAATCGAATATATACTGACAGTTAAATTAAACATTAGTATATATACTATGAAGATAATTGGCAATGAAGATAATTGTGAAAATGTGAGTTAGTGAAGTTTTACGAATGAAGTTTGATGTACAGTGTTGCCGCTTCAAAAGAATATGAAAAAATCTACGATTGTACGATGAAACACTGCTCATTCGCATCGAGCTTAAGTGTGCGTTTCTCGGAACCGAACAGTCACATTTATCGAGGGAGGATAACATTCTTTGTGTTTTACCGCACGTTCCAAATTTAGAAAGAGATAGCAAGTGAAGGACGAAGAAAGACTGAGAGCAGCAATATCCGTGTAAGATAGCGTTGTTCTAGTTTACATTTATATTTATCGTTAACCAGAAACGAATTCCATACTTCGAAATAATCTCCCGACATGACGTGTCTACAAGAAATTGGTATTACGGAAAACTTTTTCTTTTTAAATTTGGTTTCAATCCTATTTTTCTAATTCATTGGCAGCCATTGCGAAGTATAATAAGTTATGATTTTATTGCATAAGTAAATTATTTAAATTATGTCGTGTCTGGTCTCATTTTAATCGGAAAGATATTATGAAAGTGTTAATAAAAATTGTGTGCAAAAAAAAAACGAAAAATAAAAAGGTTTTGATTTCGAACCATCGTACACACGTGTACACTACCGAAAATCATGCTGCTACTCATTGGTTCCAACGAGATTCCCCTAGTAGTGGAGATAAAATTGTCACGTTTAACGTAAGGTCCTTTCGCACACTTAAGGTGAGAATACTGTACATCGCAATGTGACGTAGAAACAGAATTACATGTAATATTTATTTTGTCTTCTATTCTTAATATTAATTATTGTTACCCATGCCGTGACTTGTAAAGTAAACAAAAACAAATAGTACGATACGAGCTTACGTCGAGTTCTGAATGGACTCGTAACTACCACTTGT
The DNA here is from genome assembly GCF_051014685.1 of Ptiloglossa arizonensis. Classification (NCBI taxonomy): domain Eukaryota; kingdom Metazoa; phylum Arthropoda; class Insecta; order Hymenoptera; family Colletidae; genus Ptiloglossa; species Ptiloglossa arizonensis. The sequence goes on from NC_135049.1 coordinate 5,220,602, forward strand.
TTAGTCGGCTGACAGCTTGCTGTCCAAATGTTAATGGAGCAAAGAATTTGATTAATATAGTGACATAATCTCCGTGCATACTCACCGGTTTCGTTCAACACGTTATCGAGACCCGACTGTCTCAAGTATTTGGTCATGGCGAATAGTCCTTCTCTCTTCAACAGCGATGTTAGACTTTCATGAACTTGACTTTTCGTGAAAGGTAATTCCGTTGGTGGGACGAAGGTAGACCTTTCGTAGTTGTCCTGGTAAATGATATTTTCATTATGTAAGGTGGTAGCTGGTCTTGTGGTAGTAGAAATTGGTTTGAACGTCGGAGAAGTTTCACTGGTTGGCCTAATGGTGAAGTGAGTGTACGAATTGGTTGAATGATGTGGGAAAGTCGTCTGCAGCGACGATGGTGTTGTTGTGATGATTTCATTGACTGGAGCCATAGTCGGGATAAAGTGACTCCTGGTCGAGGTTGAGTATTTCGCAGTCACTCGACTGTCCTGATCCACTGAGCTCAACTTGGGGGTGGTGTTCACGGTGCTCAGAGAGTTCAACACGTGGCTTGCAACGCTCGATGCTGACGACACGTATTTATCGGTTGAAGAAACCGAGTTGGGAGAGATAGTTACGCGAGGGAAGTATTCCGTGGGTCTGCTGTGAAAATATAGTTTTCGTTAATACGTAAATTTATAGAATTTTAATCTGTAGAGTATTAGAAATAACATAGTGTTCTTTCCTATTTACCCAATATTTCTAATTTCATTGTTCACAAAATATTTTAACCTACGTGTGCACACGTAAAAAGAGTAGAAAAAGTTGTTTGAAAGAATAGGTTATTACTCTACTTTTCGATATCTTTTATAATTCAAGAGTTACACGAGTGTAAATAAAGTTATTGATTTAGATGTAAGGCATTGTTTCTTCTTTAAACTATTAAATAGGCTTAAATAAAAAAGAAACAGCAACAAAGTGTGACGTAATGCTTAAATTAGACCAATGAACATTGGTGCAAAGTTTTATCAAAATGGACGATTAACAGTTTGCAATACTCCTTTGTCAGTTCTGCCATGTTCGACTCATAGGACTTTGTGTAAACGAAATCAAGTAACTGTGAGAGAATCTCTGGTTAGAAGTCTGTAAGACTCAACTATAGATACTCTTGCAGTTGCACTGCATTTGTTGAATTTAAATAACATACTTATCGTACAATTACCTCTCTGTGTATCTCGATGAAATGGAGGTGGATCTGACGGTAGTTGGTCGGAAGGTCGTAGAGTCAGTATTCTGGGTCGATATCGATGTGCTCTGTCTCGTTGAAAGTAAATCGGTATCGAGGCTAGATCTGAGAGATTCGAGTGAAGAGACGGTAGCTGGATTTGATGAACTCGGTGGTAATTTCAGTTCTCCTTTCTTGATCTTCTCCACGATGGAATCTACGTCACTTCCTTCTTTGTCCGCGTTTCCTTTGACACCTTGAACTTTGTAGCTACCATCCGGTTGCTCCTCCAAAACGACAAAGGTAACCTTTTTGGACGGTAGACTTTGAATAGGGGCTTTTCCAATCTCTTCCAACTTTCCATCGCTCTTTTGCCTGATAACTTCGAAATCCGCTCCGGGAGGAAGCACACCCTTCGTTAACTCCTCGAGGATGGCTTTCGGAGGTCTAATGGTAGTTGTCAAAGTACTTAACGCTATCGTGGATGTTGGTAAATTAGAGCTATCCGTGGGTGCGATAGAGGATGAACTAGTCGGTGTATCGATCAATTGAATCTTCTTTCCATTAGGGAGAACAAGGTCTCTTGTGCTAACGTTCCTAACATCATCGTCCACGGATTGAGCCAGAGCTAACTTAAGTTGCTTCAATAGAATATCCCTTTCCGAATTCAACGTGGCGGACCTGGTTTTCATACTTGTGGTTCTTTCTGTCGCTGGCTTTTCAGTCTGGTATATGACTTTGATCTGAGGCTTTGGTTTACCTTGTTGAACGAATCGGTTTTCTTGGTCCTGGATCAGGCTCAAGAGATTTTCTGGAATGTTCGAAGCAACTGTTACTTTTCCTTGATAGGCTTTGGGAGATACAGCCGTAACAATGGGTGTCTCGCTCGTCGTTGTCGACGAAGGGATCGGTGTTGTCGTGGAATACTTTTTCTGATGAGTGGCAATTGCTTTCAAGAAGAGCTGCGTTTCCGAAGGAGTGATTTTTCTTGCTGTTGGTAGCGATACGAGAACAGGAGACAAAGTGGTACTGATAGAGACAGTGCTGGACGATGTGACGGGTACAGGTATCGGAGTTGTCGAGGTTAGTTTCTGGAGTTGTTGAATCCTCAGCAGCTCCTGTTGCCTTCGTAGTTCCTGTTGTTCCAGCAACAATTGTTGCTTTTGCTTCTGCAACAATTCCAATTCCCGTTGCTTCGCTAAATACTCTTGTAGTTGCACTGCCTGCTGATCACTAAACAGAGGTTGCGACAGATCTTGTTGAAGATTCTGGAACTGACTGGCACCACTTTGATACTGGCTACTGAATTGTTGTTGTTGCTTCGGGGCTTGCGCTTGGAGTTGAACTTGGGCATTTTCCAGGTAATTCGTGTTGCTAAGTTGCTGCGCTATCTTCTGCTGTTGCTGCTGGATCAGTTGTTGTACTTGTTGTTGTTGTTGCAACAGTTGCTGAATTTGTTGTTGCTTTGCGCGATCTACTTTGTATTTTGCCAAAGATTGGTACGACGTGCTGGATGGTTGCTTTGAGGGAACATGGTCCAAATTTGAGAAACTCGATCCACGAGGGTTTGGGGGGTCTTGTTGAGGTCGTCGGTAACGTTGTTGATGTTGCTGCACATCGCTCAGTATCTGGGCCTGTTGAGAAGCCGAGAGACGAGGTCGTGGATCATGAGATGGTCGACCCTGAACAAATTTATACATACTTGGTTTGCGTTAATGAATTGTATAGTAGGTTAGGGAAATACGGTAATCCCTCGATAAGTGATCATCTTTTGCCTCTATAAAAGTTTAAAAACGATCGAATTTCAAAACGGTGTTGCAACGCTGATCGAGGTGACGATATTAATGCAAACTAACAACTTTCAGATTTCTTATTATATCTTCGCGAGAGTATTGCTAATCAATCGACGAGATCCTCGTGAGTAATGAGGATGAGTAGTTGAAAGTTCTTCAGAAGTGAATTTAGTTCGAATAAATTCTAATTTGGTCTCATTTTTATTGAGAAGACCTCACCAACCATTGATAACACTTTCATGAAGTTACAGTGAAAAAGTTTTGTGCATAGTGATGTAGTGGTCTTACATTTTTGTTGCGTCAACGTCGTTATGTTTTTATTAGTTTACATTAGTGTTATCACATCGATACACCTATGGTATTGTTTTGAAACTCGACAATCAACCAAGTGTAATTCATTTTTCGAACTAATAATAATTATTTAATTCATTTTCCAAAATAATTATAATTGTTCGATTAATTTTTTGGAAATAATAATTATTTAAGATTACATTTTAAGTGATCATGATATAAGGACCACACTACGTACACACTTCCATGTAGTCACATCTCAATTAGCAGCATGACCATCCACAATTTAATTAGCTCTGTCCATATTAATTTATCTGAAGAGCAATGGCAGCTATCTTTGCGCTACCACTATCCTTTGAAACGTTGCTGTCATACAACGGTGGTTATAGATTGAGTAATTATTTCAAGAAAAGCTTGCGCGTCTGGCGCGTACGTAAGTTAATAATCAACTTGGTTCGAGTAAGAAAGAGAGTCCAAAGCAATTAGGATCGTCGTAATTAACCAAGGTATTGTTCTCTTTCCCTTCCCCATCTCGAGTGTACCGAGGCTGTGAGACAATCTCCTTGGATTTGAGAAAGTACGACTGCTCACGGTTTTCATTTCTCAGCGTACTCGCATAATAATTGCTTGGACAATCTTGAATTTGAATAAAAATGTTTAATTTGTCTTTCTCATAACGCTCTGTCGCCATTTTATTTGAAGTATATTGCGTGCGTTGGTGATCGAGCCCATTCAATTATTAGACTGCGTTTATGCAAAATTAAATATTAATATTATTGTATTAATTTATGAAATAATTATCTGTATATATTTATAAACAGATACTTGTACAAAGATATTTATATACAATAATATTAATATGTTTTATTTCGATTATGAGAATATTTGTCATGAGAAAGACAGATTATTTATCAAAAAAGACGAATTAAATCCAGAATGTAATGTCATGAGTTTGAAATTGTAGGTATGAGTAATTTGTCAACGATAATACTATCTTCACAGATAAATTGTATTCAACCTTCACACGATCGAACTAAACATTAGTGTACTGAAAGTATCTAGGTAGTTAGCATGTATGTAATTAATACTTGTGAGTAATAAAAGAGTAGTGCTATCATTGGACGAAAAGTTGAAAAGATTGCAATTTCTTGAAAATATTGTCAATCGATTGATAATATTCTCACAATGATCGTTTTCGTTAACCACGCGAGTTGAAGTAAATAAAAACAGTGGTGGGGATGACTCCATTCCTCTTACACTGAAACAATAGCATAAAAGCGGGGTTTTCTGTAAGAGAAAATATAATAGTTCCAACAGAAACAAATATGATTTCTTTTTCTAACATAAATGTGTTTACTAGGTTTTTGTAATAACAGTAACGATAACATAATATACAATAGATGTCACATTAATAATGGGAAAGTCATATTATAAAGGGAATGAAACCTTTGATAACTCTTCATTATCATTCCTTCTAATAAGCAATCAAGCATATTATTTATTCATTTGTTTAACCATAATGTGTTTCTTCGACTATAACGCTTAAACTTTTTAGATAAATAACGTCCCTACTGTATGGAAGTCGTTTATCGTTTGCTTTTTTAACTTTGTGCAATGAGAGGTGTCGATAAAAACATAGAAATATAATACAAATATAACACAGTAATTAATTATAGAAAAATAACATATTATGAAGAGTTTGTTTATTTTAACTTTATTATGCAATAAGAGGAGTTAAGAAATATGGGAATATAGTACAACATAGTAATTAATTATAGAAAAATAACGAGGACTCGATGGGTCGAAAAAGACCCGAACAACGCACTCGGTTTAAATCAACTGTACAAATTTCAGGTCACTTTTGTTTCCATGGAATTATAAACACCGAGTTTGTAAAGTAATACCTCGCATAATATCTCATAGTTATCCCCACTAGTTAATTGCATCTTACTCGCTCTCACCGTTTCTCGTTATTTAATTTCATCTCGCTTACTCTCACTGTTTTCAGCCTTGTCCCCGATGTACACAAAGGCGACTGAACCTAGAGTTTGATCGAGCTGATCTGGTACTTATGTTGTATCGAGGCTTTTGCTCATAACCTCCCTTCCATCTTGGATGTCGGGATTAGGATAAACCCAATTAGCGCCTCCACAGTTAGTACAATCTTCCAGTACGATACTAGGTGGCAAGTTCCATGTATCCATACTGATTGGTGCGGAACCTTTCTCAACCTCTACTATCTTTGCATAGATAGTGCCTGAGTTAATTAACTGCAACTCACTTGGCAGGCTGAAACTTTACTCAACGACATTAAACAATATCGTTAGAATTTTTTATAAATTTCTAGAATATTGATTTTCTTTTACGTGACCATCGATTTTTGAATCGATACGTCCGAAGTGAGGATTTCATTCCTCTTTCGTTGTTTTTGAATTTCACATAGATTGTTCACAAAGCAAGCATTTTCATCAGAATTTCTACGTTTTTGTAATCGAACATTCCGAAAGAATTATTCAGAGAGTACATAAGATTATTGATCATCGTGTCATTATCGTGTACCTATCGTCACTATCGTGATGGTATCTACCATTTGTAGGAAATGTCCGTTCCAGCAGGACGATCGTTTTTAAAAGCAGGCATATTACAGTTAACAATCGCGATTGAACATCATCCGATAACCTGCAAGATTTACTGAAAGATTAAAATACTTTCCTTCCTTATAGATCCGCATAATCTGATCGAAAGTACGCGATAACCTCCATAGAATCACAAAGGATAATAATAAACCGAACGAGATATGGACCAATAGGTGATTGTATCTAAGTATCTACGTATGAATTTAAACCACTATGATGAAACAACTTGCCAATTATATTTATGTAAGCTGTAAATCGTAACTAGGTGATGGAAGAAGTAGAGATAGTTCCAGGAAATTGTCTTCAAGGGTTAAATAATTATATTACGAGATAGCCAGTCCATCGATGGTATTTTCCTGACGCAATTAAGTCGCCTATAGTGATCACAGTCCAGTCTGCGTGGCCGCGGGTTTCCCACAGCTGATGTGAAAAGCTCACCGTTTATTCTGGGCGCGGCTTCCTATCTCTTTCGTTGTAACGATTTGCCATACACGCAAGAACTATCTTGTGTCCGAATGGATTCCATGAACCACTCGTGGATTTCCTTCGTCTGGTATGGGGGAATGCCTCGAGCGGTTATGTTGGTTATGTCGGCTCTTAACACTTGGGTGAACGGGTTGTTCCAACAAGTTGGATAGCGATAGTCGACCAAGTTACGTTGCGTGTAATCAGAAATGAGAAAGTCGTGGTAGAATTACAATGAGGAAGCACCGACGTGTACACACATACGTGTAGGTGATTTAATGAAACGTAACGAAATGAAATTCGTGCACGTTACGGGAAAAGAAAGAAATATCAAATTACTCCGTTAGTTACCCTTGCTAGACGTCAAGTTCATGTCTTATGTCAATTCCTGAACGCATTCCAAGTTACCTCTTTAAAAAAGAGGGACTTTTTGCGTCTAAGATTTATGAACCAATTATTTTTCTCAATATTTATTATACTATAATATATTTTTATCGTGCAATCTTTTCTCATTGTGTTTATTATAATCAAGTTGTTTTTATTCATCTCGATGGATTCAATTCTTCACTCGTGGAGTATACAAAATTATTTAAATATAAGGAAGGTATTCATTGTATGAACGAATAAGTGGTATATTAAAATTTCAAATAACGTAAGAAAAATATCCTCCTGTATTTGTTAAACTTTGATGATTAATTGATAAAAAGAGATGTTACGTTTTTCGATATTTGTTTCGAGGCAATTTTTGTGTTTTCTTGCATAGCTAGTGTGACAGTGTATTTGAGGATGTAGAAAGCATTGTTTCCATCGTTATGGGACCTAACACACTTCTTTGAGAAACTTCAATATCCCGGAGCTTGCCTTGAAATATTTTATGTATTAAGAATGATTTCAATAGTGGATAGTTATTATATACTATATTTCAATAGTATGTCCACCATAGATTCTAGAGCTAGAATCTTTTCTGCAATCTTACTTGGAACTCTCTTATTAAGACCATAAACGTAACGATTTATTGTGCAATCAGTCGTACGTCGAATTGCAACAGCGCCATACTATCGTCCAAGATGGATGGTCCAACACACCCACAGACAGGTTGTACAAGTCCATATATTTTTAAAATTATCGTTCAAACAGTCGTATTAACGATAGTTGTACGAATTATTGTAAAAAAAGTTATTACATCTGCGGTCCCTATTTTCTTAAATTTTGTCAAACGCTCGATCAATATTTAGAAACGTTGCTGAACAGTTTATTTAAAAAACTTGTAGTAGTTCGTGTATGTGTTCCATTATCTCATTCTGTCATGTTTATTGCACGTTCTAAATTGATTATCAAGTATAAGTTCTTTTTTTTTTTTTGAAAATAATTTTCCTCATTTTTACGAGTGCCATTTATGCCATTTTAATATCTTCGATATTATTAAAAGTGGTTGTATTATACACGAAGTAAAAAAAGTAAACCCCTTACTTGGATCACGTTCAATTGAATTGGGAAACAGTTGATTGTTAATACTGTGTTGAATATTATCGTCATCAGTCGTACGACTATTAATGGTAACTTTTTAATAATTTTTCCGTCAAAATAGTGCTCTTTTTTAACATTTACCGCAGAAATTAAACGGTTCACTTCTTTTAAAATAATTGTAAATAGTAATTGCAATTGTTGATGCATAATTAATAATTTTGAAAAGTAAGACGTTAATTATAATTGTTCGTTTTTTGATACGAATTGATTCACCGTTTAAAAAACAATTTCTTACATTTGTATATTTTACTGATTACATTTCTGAATACTAAAAAAGTTAAATAAGTATTTTGATAGTAAAAGCAATTAATACCTGGATAAAAATGATTATTCATTCGACGTTTCGGCTATGTAAACTGGTTCCTTGCAGAAAAATATAAATCTAAGAATTAATAATTAATTTAACGAATGTCAGCGTGCTGTATTTTCTCGAATTCGTTTCCCAATAGTATTATTATACTGTTTTTTAATCATTTTCAACAACGTGTGCACGAGTACTTCTAACTGGTTCTTCGCTTTCCAATTTTATTTGTAAGCAATTTCTTCCGCGTTACGTTTTTTTTTTTAAAGGTATCCAAGCACATCCGTGCACACCATACCGTGCTACCCTTATTACATATGAAGTTGCATAATCGTCCATCGGTATGTACGATCGAACGCGTGCATTCATCGCGGGATCGTGCAGTTCCCGTTATGTAACGGGTGCTCCTTCACTTTTACGTTCACCGGACTCACGAACATTGTGGCATTTAACCATACAGAAAATATTTTTGTCACCTTTCGCTTCCTTTCCATTTCGCGGAAAATTTTCAATCGCCGCGAAGCCATTGTTTCTACATTGAACGTACACACTAAATACACACAACGTGTATAGTTTTTGTTCTGTTTGTATTACGACAACCTGTTTACATTCCGACCTACAAGGATGGAAGATGTTTTAAATTAGAAAGTGTTGAAAAAACACACATTAAGATACCCGAATAGTGTTGCAATTATAAAATAAAATTAAAAGCGTCAAATGGGACGTAATACTTTCCAAATGAAAAAATGCGGCTTAAATAAGGCGGGAGAAATGTTTATTTAAATTTTTATGCAAATTCATTGGACTTTAATATCTGAATATTAACGCACATGGGGAAATTCGAAAAAAATTGTTGTTTTCAAATGTAGAAATTTGCTAAATGGATTATAAATCGTGTTTTCCTTAAATAAATCTTAAAGAGGAATAAATTTTTCACAAGAAACTTAAATATAGTTTTTTCCTTTAGTCTCTAATGAAGGCAACATTAAATGAAATCTTATTGCGACTTATTCAGCTTTGTTAATTTTTTTATAAGGCAAATTGAATAGTTTTAAGTGCTCTAAATTCTTCTATCACTGTTATGGATTTAGGTGCATGTATGGAGGTGCATAGTGCAGTTGTACCTCTTCCTTAAATGGAACCTCACACTTTTTTAATGCATTACTCAGTGCAGTTTTTTTATTTTCCACTGAAAAGTATTAGGATATTTTTCCAGACAGCTGTTAGTTTAAGAAATATTTTAACTACAAGTTTCTAAATTATTATTCGTAACTTGCAACACACACATTGCCCTATTTTGTAAATAATAATTGACTAACATTTTACTAAAAATAATGGCTTCTTTCGAATACAGTACGTTGATATAATTTGTAAAGGTTATGTTTCCATTGTTACGACGAGAAATATCTCGCATAATGATAATAATTATCATTATACGAAAAACAAATAAGTAGTTCTTCCCATACCATTATGCCATGATAGAATTATGCATAATGACTAGTATATAGTCATTAGTATACTTTTATTCCGCAATACTAGTAAATGTTTTGTTCTCTGTTATTGTGCCAAGTAAATATAAAAAAAATGTTGAAAAATGTAGAAAACCGTGGTCAAAAGAAGCACATTTAAATGTTATAGAAATCCCAAAGGGTGTTGTGAAACTCCAAATTTTTCAACTTATACAGTCTTGGTGGAAAACACTCTTGCATATAATGCAAATCTTCTTTTTTAAATTAAAAGATTATCCCTTAGTTCTGTTACAGTTTAATATCAATTATATTGAGTGTTATGTACTGACATTTTTTAAAAAGGTGGGGCATCTCACCTGGTATTATAATTATTATTGGTTTATTTTTTATTATCAATATAAATATATATCATATTTGCATACTCGTTATCTTTTGTGCAATATGTGTATAGATGTTTTTTTACATATTTGTATAAAAATTTTGTTACTTTATGTGTGTATGGCTATTCGGAGAAAAATTTAACAATCGTACTTGTAACAACTATATCGCCAAACATAACAGGAAAGTCTCGTTTCCATGTGACTAACCTCGACGTGGCAACGATTCGGACTACCTTTTTTCACAAAATTCATAATGCATAAATTATGTTCGATCGAAGTGTTTTCGACGACACTAACAACACAACGAGGCTCCATTAAAGCGCAGAGAAAGTCGATAATATTTTAAAACCGAACCATCTGTTCCTCTTCCCACGACTTTCGAAACTAGAATCACTTCCTCATTAATTTCGAACTGCTTCTTACATTTAGAATTGGAAGTAATAATGAAATTACCAATCTAATTGACTCTGGTGTCATTGCTCTTAATTTTATCTGTACACCAGATCTCGAGCACTTTTAAGATAATTATTGTTTGAAGTATTATTCCATGTTAGGATTATTTCGCTGTTTGGAATACAATTATTACTATTTCATTTCAAAAAATAATTTTGTACACGATAATTGTATATCCCAGATAATGAAACAAACATCACAGTTACACAATGGCATTAAATTATACTTCAACGATTGGAATTTTTATTGCAAGGCAGATGTGATTTATCTGACATGTTTGTTAATTATAATAAAATGTGATTCAACAATGTCACGTAACAATTAATATTCGATTTTGAATATTTTACAATTTAAAAACGTTGTTTTCTATTTTACACCACTTTTTCACTATTTTGCACCACTTTTATTTGTGGAATCGTAGAAACTTATTAAACATATAACTTGAATTCTCAACAGTTAATTGCAAAGTGAAATATTTGCAAGAAGTTGTAAATACTACAAAGATAATCTTCTCATTGAAAGTGTCTTCGTATTTTTATCTTTTATTTTCTGTAGAAAGTAAAGTGTCGGTTGATCGCTTTTACTTTCCACCGTACGCAAGATCGTTCGGTTTCAGTGAAAGGACGACCTGAAACGTAAGCCTTTAACTAGATTCTTCTACGTATTATCGATCTCTTTATATCATAATGTGTTATATCGCAAATTATAAAATTTTTATTTATAGGGACTGTTCCTAAACCGTTTGTTTAAATTTCATCAACGTATTTCGTTAATTACATATATAGTTAAACAATATGTTAAACAAAAATTTCTTTTTCGATAACACTATTCCATTTTTGTCATCAGTATAGATGTATACATCTTAAATAAACGTATGTTTCATTCCCTTTGTATTTACACGTTAATCTGTGTTGAATGCATTTCTCTTGCACTCGATATTATTGATACTGTCTGCATACAATAGTGTGGGAATCCTGAAAATGATCGATCTAATGACAAAAGTTTATATATACATATATCTAACAACCTTCTGTTTTTTTTTTTTTTTGGTTCTTACACTGGTTTCCTAATAAATGTAAGTGTGAGAGTTTGTTTAAAAATCCGTGTAACTAAAATCAGTCGAATTTTAATTGAACCAACTTTACTTTAGAAATACTTGAAATTTCATAGTGTACGTAGATCACCTTGTACAGCAAAAAAATATTTTATCGCGATGTTTCCTTTTAATGCAACGTTATTTTATAAAATAACATATTAGCTTTCGTATTCATTGAATAAAAAAATGTGCTTTCTGTCAGTGTACTTGAAACTAGGGTAAAAGTTGCATAGCAATCACTGCGATATCCATAGCACAAGAAAATCAATGCCATGCGTGATCTAATGCCTCGTTACGTGTTACATGATGCCTGTTTAGCGTATTTTGTGCAATATGCATATAGTGCGACGCACCGTTGGATGACCTCTGGGTGAAAGGTGCATACTAATGAGAAAGGTACCAGAGTCGTCGACTTATCTGACGAAAAAATCAGACCACATTACTGCAGTTTTTGCACATTATACAAATTACTGCTCCAAGGGCAAATTTTACGTGAGGAAATTCGCGTCTGCTTTCTCTACTTCGTTCGCTGTACTTGTAGTTCATTATAATTCTAGTAAATTGCTTCTATGATTAACTATTCCAATTTACGGAATAATCGTACACAGTGGCCCATTTTAATCTTTTCACACGATTACCTCCGAAAATACAGGTTATTCTAAAATATATTTAAACAAATTTTACATCGTTTCGAGAAGACGATCTTTTGTTCAGCAAATAAATCGATATTTTCGTTATTTATAAATAAAGTTATAGGAAATAAAGGACCGAAATATTATTTCGAACAGTTATTTTTTACTTTCGTTTCAAGTAAAATTTTCCCAGCTTTGATTAAAAGTTCTTCGATATTCGAAAGAATTGAACCTCTTACGAGCAATAATCGAATTGTGAACAATATTTAATTTAGTTTTGATCATTACTATGCTGCATGTGAACGCGTAACATTTTTGAAAAGATATTCAGAAAAGTATAACACACTCGATTTTGTTCGAATGTATTATTTTTGTTTCTCGAAATATTTATAGTGTTTATATTAACTTAAAGATTTGTTCCTACTCGAAGGATGTTTGATTCCATCACTACTGATCGATAATTCTATCAATAAAAGTAATCCACACTCTCCTGAACAATGAAAAAATATTTAAAAATCTCCGTTCGGACAGAATAATTATACACATTTCTCATGTTCTCGTAAAATATCTCTCGCGAAATAATTATACACATCATAGTTCTCATAAAAAATCAGCGATAGCGATAACTCACTTTGAACTAAGAACGCATCACTATGCGTGTGAATATTTACACGAAAGGATCGAATAATCAGAAATTATGAAATTCTGGCGCAAAATAATTAAGTAATGTTCAATTGTGTTTTTCGTCAGAAAATTTCTACTTCTTTTTTATTCGAACGAATAATCAGAAATTATGAAATTCTGGCGCAAAATAATTAAGTAATGTTCAATTGTGTTTTTCGTCAGAAAATTTCTACTTCTTTTTTATTCGAACGAATAATCAGAAATTATGAAATTCTGGCGCAAAATAATTAAGTAATGTTCAATTGTTTTTTTCGTCAGAAAATTTCTACTTCTTTTTTATTCGAACGAATAATCAGAAATTATGAAATTCTGGCGCAAAATAATTAGGTAATGTAAAATTGTTTTTTTCGTCAGAAAATTTCTACTTCTTTTTTATTCGAACGAATAATCAGAAATTATGAAATTCTGGCGCAAAATAATTAGGTAATGTAAAATTGTTTTTTTCGTCAGAAAATTTCTACTTCTCTTTTATTCGAATAGTGATACTCAACTTTTGACTGAAAATGTAGGACAAGTTGTCTCTTTCATTTTACTACCGAGAGAGAAATTTCACCTCAGGGTCATACAGAAGTCACACGGGGCTTCTTGTTTTGTGCATATACAGAGTGTTCATAAATAAGTGGCACGAAAATTATACACACCAAGAACTTGTTAAAACGAACAGGAATGTGTAATAGTAGTAAATATAAGTTTGGAAAATTATTGCATCCGAATTGTAGACTAAAAATAATGCGACTAATGATTACTTGGAAGATATTCGGAGTGAAGCAGAAGAAACGATAAGAAGATTAATAGAAGATGAAAATAATGATTTGGACAATAAATAAAAGAATTGACAACATTTTAAACAATGTGACGTAGAAATCTCACGATTTTACATTTTTTCTTTTCATCGAAAAAGAGCGAATTATTATGATGTTTAACTAAAACTGTGTATATAATATTTATCATAATTCCAACCAATAGTGATAAAATGGGACGATCTAGAGTTCCATAAATCATAAAAATTGTTTGTTTCTTTCATTACATATCAGATTTGTTGTATTTATTGTTAATAATTTTAATATTTACTTTTAACATCTAGAGAAGGGCATAATAATATTTTCTGTCTGAGGATGTAAATAAAGCAAATGTAACTCTGGTGATAAGAAATGATTTAAACATTTTATATAAGTAATATATTTCACAATTATTTAGAAAGTATAAATTTTCGAAACGTCCCCGACTTATTAACATTTTACGTAGCAAGAAGAAAGTTGAATGTTTGCATATTCAAATTTTATGAATTTGATTTTCAATCTGTATATTATTAATAATAATTACATTTCGTTGAAAGTAATTACTTGTTTGTTCATTTTTTTTAAATTTGACACGTTCAGGATAATTCAAGGTCACAAACATTTTTTAAACGAAAAAAAAATGTATAATCTTATTCATCTTCCAATAAAGGCTTTGAAAATTATTGCAATGACCTTTGATTCAAGATCACGGTAGGTCACGGAAAGTCATTGAAAGTTACTGAAAGTTACCGAAGATTAGTGACGAAGAAACATTAGAGCAATAAAGTATATAATCGTTTTAAATAAAGTTTGAAATATTTCGTGAGAGTTTCACTAAATATTCGAGAGTTTCGATAAATATATATTGATGGTTTTATATGGGAAATAATAATAGAAATCGATTTGTGTAACAAAAAGCTTATAATTTCATTTAATGAAAATAATGTACACGTGTCGTTTAATTTGAACAAAAATTATACGACCACTCAAGATTTTCTTAAATTTTCTTTACCTTGTTTGACAAGTTTATCTCAATTTCTGCAATTAAGATTCTTTAAGCGTGTATTTATTTAACCAGATATATGACGTTACTCAATGTGATAGTTTCTAGAATAAAATATCTAAAATATTGACATTGAATCGATCAATTTTGGAACGTTTTAAGTGTAGGAAATTTCTCTGATAATTTCTCAAGACGTTTCGTTTGGATTGCAACATCTTTCCAGGCTTGAACCAAGTCGAGACGTTCCTGGCTGCAATCTGTTAATCAGGAAGGTTTCTGGAGAAAGTGAGAGAGCACGTAGCATACTTCACCTTCACCTATTGTCCCGTGTATATTCGCCTTGATTCCACTTCGTGTCCTCGAAAAGGTAAATCAAATCGGGATGTTGCCATTTGAATCGAAGTAAATTATTTAAAATTTCAATAAACATCGTTCGAAGAAAAAAGATATGTTGCATACAGATCGATGAAAACTACTCGATGAAAATCGAATTTTCAATTTTGCTGATTGTGAGTATCTTTGGATTAAAATATCAATTTTATCATTATAAATTGACTATTATTATATGTTTATTAATCATTCGGTATTATATGTATCAATTCAGATTTCTTTAATTTACTATTGTGTTTCTTGTACATTGAAACAGTGAATTCTTTGAATATGCTACTTATTGTTTACATAAAAATAAATTCGTATCTACCGATAAACTTGCAGTCGTTTATAAATATTTATTCACTAAATGTAAAATTAAATTGTGTTTCGTTACCAAATAGAAAGAATCAAAGAATTAAGAAAAATTCCTTTCTTTATACTCTAATATTGTTCAGTTATCATTTTACAAACTTAGGAAGAATATTTCAGTTTTTCAAAATTCGCAGAATTGTTATACATACAAGTTTCATTATAATTTTTAAATCAAATATTTTATATTCCACGATATACATTTCATAATAATTTTCATATCGAGTATTTAGCATATTCTGTTTTTACAGAGCTGATGTATTTTACTTCGTAATTATATTTTTGCTTGCAAAAGAAAAATCATATTTTATCAATATATATCTTGTTCGGTAACTCATTTTCGATTTAAAATCTGATTTCTATTTCACCGATTAAGTTTACAATAATAATTTCCAACATTCGGAAAACAAGTTTATCATATCGTGTCTCATAAACTATATGTGTTTATAATAACTAGGATGCTTTGCAGTCTGAGCCAGAGTTATTCCCGACACGCTCTGAATAATGTATCTTGGCAAATAAAAAACACATGCAAGCTGGGAATAGCGAGCACCGTTTGCATCGATGATTAACAAGCGAAAATTTCTTTCGCGCCTTCTTCGACGCCACGCATTCACTGAATTGTGGCCTTCTGAAATCAGAATTCTTATCTGCGTAAAACTACGTTAGATAGTAACGTATACGTGTTGTAACATGAAACAGAGGCTCTCAAATTTCCTCTGTTTTCGAGGCCCTTACATCGTGTCTCAGTAATCTTTCCACGACTCGTTTAGAAAGAATATGACTGTAACGTGACATTCTCATTCTCTCGCAAAAATGAGAAAAGGTGTATAGGCAACTTTCTACCACAAATCTTCCACAGATAAAAAGTCATAATGTAGATGTATATGTTGTATCTTCCGGGCATCACGAGTTGGAGCAAACTCGTTACCACTCTCACTGATTTTACTCATTCAACATTTCTTTATCCCGAAATCCAAGTAATTATTAAACTCAGCTCTGAAGATTTAACGACAAAGACTCACTTCAATATTGTTTAGACGCATATTAACAAAACCAACAACGAAACCTTCAATTTTCTCTTTTGAACTTTCGTGTCAACGTATATTTACTGTAAAATAAAAAGTGTCGAAATTACTGCTTCTTTACTATCTATACAAGTAGATTATGGTTCGTATTGGATCATCGCGACTATGAAAATGAATCCCACAATTCATATTCCTTTTACTCGTGGTACCATATTTTGTACAATGTACTGATTATTCTTACTGTTATGTATTTAACAAGTATTTATTGTTAGTTTTTTTTTGAAAAGTTTAAATGTGTGCATACGGTTTGAGAACCACTATCGTTTAGTATATTTGTCACACATGAATGATTATGTGTAAATAATGATCGAACTGAACTTAAACTGCTACTTTGTTGTAGTTAGTGAATGAGATCAAGGTTTGTTTTAACATCGTGTGTGACATTCCGTTTGAAACTAGTACTTTTGTATCCATGTATTTTGAGGTATGTTTGAAGACTATAATTTCGTACTTATTGATACATATATCTGTAGAATAAGAATGTAAGAATTACGTCACGTTTCATTACTTCCACTCGTACCTATTTCGTTAATACATACATGCTCTATACTTATGAATAAATCATTTTGCTTAACAGAGTGGAACAGTAAGATGTTTCTTAATGAAACGATTACAAATTTTTATTAAAACTTACTTCTTTTACCGCAAAATTATTTTACGCGTTTATACTGGACTTCATTTCTCATTCGTAAAAGTCCATCAGCTTTGGAAGATACGTTTTTATTAAAAAGTATAAGTATAAAGTAATTTTCTTTCGAGGTTTCAAGGCTATCCATATGATTTATCACGGTAATGTCATTTTTAGATCATTGTAGTGATGAGTAATATCATTATACTTGAGGAGAATATAAAAGTTGGGAATCTTTGTATTTTCGCACAAAATGTTTAGAGAAAATAGAAATGAAAATATATTTCACTTTGTTCCCATAACAAAAAATTAACGTCCATGTGTTAAGTAAACCTTCGAAATAAAGAATTTGCATGGAAGTATAAAATTTGTTAACTTCTTCTTCTTCATTGTTTTACGTATTCAGATCATTAGCAACTTATGGATCGGTTGTTTTATATCTTGTAAAATGTGGTTGATGTTTTTCAGGAATGTGAGAGTGTTTCTTGTACATTTCTTGAATATGAGAACTACCCCCGAATCTACATCGCATCTGTGTGCCTCTTTAGTTAAAATTTCCTATATTTGTATAATATTGTTAAATTCTTATCTGTTACTAGTTTGTCATAAAAAGTGTAGTAAGAAAGTTTGGTTTTATCCACTATATAATTGTAGATGATTTTAATGTGGACCCATTTTTAATCTGGTTATTATAGATTGATTTGTAGAAGTCTTCTGTTAAATTAAGCAAATTTAGTTTTGTTAAGTCCAATTTTCATTTATTTTCTTTTTGATATAGTTGATAATCTCTAGATAGAAAAGCACCGAGATCAGCATTTCTATTGTCGATAAATTGAAGTGTACCAAGAAACGTTTACTTTTTATTAAAACTTTTTTTCCTATCTCTAATTATTTTTGAGTTAACGCTTCAGAGATTTAATTTTCCAAGATGGATACAAGAATTAATTTTAGTTGTTCTATAGGTCTGTAAAGTTTCATCTAAATCGGAGCTGAACCATTTGTAGCTGTTTGTCGGTATCGAGGAGGTTAAGACGATCGCATTTCCGGTTCTTATCTATCGCTCCATCGAGCAATACTTTCATAAAATGCAACGATAAATGTTGCAGACACTCTTGCGCGTGTCGAGAACGCGGATTGCGAGAAACAAGGATCGCGTTTTCGAATAATTTCTCTTGCGGACGTTTTTATAGACTGTTCTGGCATCCGTGAAATCGAAAGTTCGGTCGTCGTGGAGGTTATGTACGTAAGCGTCGAGAAAGAAAAACCGGAAGCCATGCTGATAGGATGTCACTAATACTTCCGTTTCCATGCACGGCGTGCTCTTCGTTTCGAAGACGACGATTCATCGTTTCTTTATTCCGGGTAAACGAGAGTGAAAGGATCTTCGATTGACTTGCACCGGTTTCTTTAATCACTATTGCCCTCGTCTCCATCCGCCATTACGAACGATTAAGTTGGAAATGGTTATTAAAATTCTTTTCCTACCGTGCGAGTGAAACTCGTTTTACGATATTTATTATAATTTATTTATTACGGATTTCACAATACCAGAGTTGGACATATTTTTATCTAAACATGGAATAACGAATAACGTTTTAGCTAGATAAACATTTATTCGTAAGTCACGAAAAGTTTTATTCAAATGAAACATTTATTTATAACATACGAATGAAACATTATACGGTATTTGTTAATCGTTATACGTATAACTTTTTTTCGAATAATGTAGATAAACGACTAAATATTTTTATTGATTTTGTAAACGATGTTAAAAAAAAGTTGATAATTTACAACGAATAGACATTCAGCCAAGAAATGCTTTCTACAATATTTTTAAATAAACGAACGTTGTAATCATTTGCACGAACGTGTACAACGTTATATATGATGTAAATAAGTACATCTGCATTTACGTGGAGAAAACGTTTTGCTCTCAGGTAGGGTTAGAATAAGGTCAGTTTTTACACAATCGATACGTATTAATATACAGTGCTGGACAAAAGTATTGGCACAGCATCATTGTTCTGATACAAGTGCTTATAACTATGAAACAAATTGATAAAAAGGAGAAATTTTTTAATACATTTATTTATTTATTATTCTAGATTATTATTTAACAGAAACAGTAATATAAATAAAGTGATATGCGAAATAATAACAAAAACATATTTATTGAGCGTTTTAAGCGTGGACAAAAGTATTGGCACAAATGATTGAAAGTACTTAGAAATTAAAAATTAATATTTGGTTGGCCCTCCATTCCTCATGATAACTTCCTTCAATCGTTTTGGCATTGAAGTTACCAATTTTTTTGTAAAATCCGGCTCTATATTGTTCCATTCTTGTAAAATAATAGCTTTTAATTGGTTTTTGTTTGTTATATTATATTTTCTAATTCTTTTTTCTAATTCATTCCAAACATGTTCGATGGGATTCATGTCTGGACTCTGGGGTGGGGTATTTAACGTGTGTGCGGTATTGTAAACGATCCATTGTCGTACAATATAGGCAGTATGTTTTGGATCATGGTCTTGTTGAAAATAAAAATCACGCGGGAGATTTAATTTATTAGCACTTTTAAATAAGTTTTCCTTTAATATATTTAAATATACATATTTGTCCATAATCTCATCTATGAATACTAATTCGCCAACCCCAGACGCTGCAATGGAACCCCATACCATGACTCCACCTCCTCCATGTTTCACAGTGGCTTGTAAATGTTGTGGATCCATTTCCGTATTTGGCTTTCTCCAAACTAATACTCTGCCATCTGATTTAAATATATTAAATTTACTTTCATCTGAAAATAATACGTTATTCCAGAATGTGGGATCCTTTTTTATAAATTCTTTTGCAAATTCTTTTCTCATCTTCCGATTCTTCTTGGATATGTATGGTTTCCTTCTTGCGACACACGCAGAATATCCCGCATCTTTTAACACTCTCAGTATAGTTTTCGAACTTACTTCTTTTTGATTTTCTTCATTTAACTTTGCTCTAAGTTGCGATGAGTTTAATTTACAATTTATTTTCACTTCCTTTACAATTTTCCGTTTTTCTCTAACTGTTAACTTTGAGGGACGTCCACTTCGATTCCTACTTTTGAAATCTGATTGATTCTCAAATCGTTTTACGACACTTCTAATAGTGAATCGACTTCTATTAACACTTTTTGCTATTTCACTATAAGATTTTCGCATTTTGTGCAAATTTAATATTATTTTTCTCTCTTCACTTGTAGTTTCTTTCCCTCTTCTTGACATTGTTGCTTGTTATATTTCCTATGTTGCTAATCGACTGAACTTAAGGATGACTGTTAGAAAAAATGACTATCAGGGAATCCCCTACCTATACCATCAAGTGACAATCGGATTTTTTTCCGAGAGATACAACTACACTAAATTTTGTATAATGTGCCAATACTTTTGTCCACGCTTAAAACGCTCAATAAATATGTTTTTGTTATTATTTCGCATATCACTTTATTTATATTACTGTTTCTGTTAAATAATAATCTAGAATAATAAATAAATAAATGTATTAAAAAATTTCTCCTTTTTATCAATTTGTTTCATAGTTATAAGCACTTGTATCAGAACAATGATGCTGTGCCAATACTTTCGTCCAGCACTGTATGTATGTACATCAGTATATATCAATGGTAAAACATACTATGTTTTGATTAGAAATGATGCGAGATACATAACCTCTTTAAAAACGAAGTATCTTGCTCAAAGCAAATTAAAATTCAAATCGATACTAGTCCATAATATTTATCAAACTTGGGACCAAATTTGAGTAAAAGATACTATTTCTTGATTAGAAACGATCTGTGATACATAACCTCTTTAGAAACGAATTATCTTGCTCGAAGCAAATCAAAATTCAAATCGATACTAGTTCATAATATTTATCAAACTTGGGACATAACTTGAGTAAAAGATACTATTTCTTGATTAGAAACGATCTGTGATACATAACCTCTTTAGAAACGAATTATCTTGCTCGAAGCAAATCAAAATTCAAATCGATACTAGCTCATAATATTTATTAAACTTGGGACGATATTGTATAATATTATTAAGAAATTTAATTATGAATATTTCTTCACAATTTTTACGTTATTTCCGTATTAAGAATAATTTAAAACCTACACGTGCGTGCCAGAATTCTTAAAGAGGTTAACGTTTTCTAATTTAAACATCGGTTGTGTTGTTCCCAGTCCGTTTGTTTAAACACGTAACGACTGTCAGTTGATTCAACGTAATTGTCATGTGTCTCCTTTCTTTCCTCTGCAGCCCGCTAATCATAATAATCCTCTTCGCATTTGTCATGTGTTCGTACACGTCGTAGGAATATCGCGAAACAAGTGAGTACGTGAATGACAGCGTACGAAAGTAGGACCAAGATGTTCACCCACTAACAGAGTGACTTCTAACCTTTCTTTTGCCTGCTCTCGCAAATATCTTCCTATACACATATTACGTTTCTCTATCTTTGTCTCGTTCAATATCAGTGTTCCATATCTCTTTCGCAGCATCTCCTTCCAACTGCTAGATTTCTCTTGAAGATAGAACAAGTGCTGTATCTTCAACGATAGGCACTCGAGCCATTATCACGTAAATTGTCCATTGATTCAGCAATTTTTCATATCGAATTTCTTCGAATATTATTAAAGTTACGCAGTGACTGAAGTCTTGGCAGTTCTTCAATGTTTCGAACAGTTCTGAGCGAATTCGAAACTTATCTGACAATAAAATGTGTACAGTTTGGGTTGGATCAACAACTATAGATTCGGTGGTAAATTATGTCTAGGTCTATTTTCACCCATTACTTTCAGTAGAAGTTACTTCAGGATACTAGTTTCAGACTAGATTAGGTTTGATAAGAATAAGTTGGATTTCAGCAAGCGTGTATACGGTGGTAGGTTAGGTCTGGGTTTAATTAGACCCGTTACTTCCACCATACTAGATTAGATCTGACAAGAATAAATTAGATGCCGACGATGTCGAAGTAGGTTCGATTCTAGTCAACAATACTGACTTTGGTCCGGTTAAATCTCACCTGTTAGATCTGGATAGAAGAAAAAGAAAAACAGTAGCCATATATATTTTTAGAATTGAATCACCTCGAAGATGATTTAAGCTTTTGCTCCACAAAGTAACGAACAGATTTCAATATTTCTAACGTGTAAGATATTATAAAACAATTGGCCCAATTCAGATTTGAAACTTTGAGAGCACACCGTACTGTGAAAGTATTAAGAGTACGGAAACGTGCGAGTGAAATCGAAATCACGAAGGATCACGGGGGATCAGAAACGATGCAGATGAATACAAGCAAGGAAGTCGCGCGTTAACAGACCGAGCACAATTAAGTGTAAGCCTTAGATTTTTTGCTGGTACACCACTTTACCAGTGAAACTTGTGCACGATTGTCAGGAAAGATAGCTATGCCCGCCATGCGAAAGGGTTTATGTACTATGGTCTGATTACGTCAGGTGCGAGAGTCAGGCGGAGTAATTTCATCAAATCTGCATATCTATTGCAAATACGTGCAACACGTTGTACATTTTACAGCCACGCCGAGGAAATCTAGAAACAGATCTAATTGCACGTTGGAACGCGCTACGTGGAAATCCAAAGCAATGATCGATGTCTAATTGTTTAATAAGTCCTTTTCCGAGTGGTCAGGATTGGTACTTAAAAGGAATTTTCACTCGCCAGGAATCGAACCCGGAAGTTATCAATTACTAGAACATTCCTCAAACTCTACTTTCCTAGATCCCCTGGAGCAGACTTAATTTATTATTATTGAAATATATTTTAGTTAAATTTCTTTGATAATTAAATTCCATGAAACCAAATTTATTTAATACTGTTTAATGAAAGATTCATTCTTGTATGGAGTATTATTGGACTATCCTTGTATCACATTGCAAATCAATAATTCAATAAAATTTGCTACCTTTTATTCCATATAAGAGGAACAGACTGAAAAGTAATGACAATATTATAGAAAATAATCTTGATAAGAGTGTACAACAAATTTCAGCTATTCCAAATTTTTAATCTCTTTAGATTTTAGTTACTTTTTCAATGTTTCGCTACTAACGATAGAACAAATCAATGTGTACTTTCAATAAGAGTAATTTCAATTTTTACCAAATTTCATTGCTGTAACAAATTAACATTTCTGTATGTCTATTTAAGAGTCTTAAGATTAAACTTTGGCGTATTTCTTTTTTTTTTTTATTCGACTTTTACATTTTCATCAAATTACTATGCACTTTCGTAATGTTGAAAGTGGTTGAGAGGTGATTCATCTTCAAAATTACTTTCCCTAACACTCGACTACATCGAGAATACGGTTAGCGACATCTCGATTCCGGTTCGAATGGTAATTTCTGACAGCGATATTCAAATTACCAGGAGAGTCGCTCCTTTGTCGAACGATCTCCACAAGTCTTGAATCGAGATACTTTTGTATTTGGCATTCTTACGTGTTTAATTCGAAAGTGATTCTCCCACGCATTGTACTCGCTCAGAGGAAACTTTACACAATCGTGGAAAAAGGACATCAGTTGCTCTTGTGTTACTGAGCAATTGTTAATAGAATTTTTATCGGTTGAAATTTCTTTCCAAGCGAACATTACTCGAAATAAACATTCAACCAGCCTTTTTACTCTTCATAGGTGCTCAATTGAGCTGTACAATCGTGTCTAACGAACATGTTCAATGAACATGGCTATTGAATGATTACACAGGATCAGTGTTAAGCAAACAAGTTTTAACAACGTTTACAGCAATGATACGGTACAATATAAATGACAATTAAAGAACTCAGTAAAGACATTACAAGAATTATTTTTCAATATTTAATCGTACCCAATACAATTTTTTGTTTCATTTAACCCTTGTGCGCATGAACTATTTGGCTGTTGGGGCAGTTTGGAAATGCAGATTCAATTTTGAAAATTAATCCAAACCCTGTGATTTTTATTTTCAATTTATTCGTGTAATTCTTAATAGTTTGGTAAAATTGTATTTTATTACGTTTTGTGAACCGTATACTATAATTCTTATTGCTCCAATTGTTTAGCGGTGATTCCAACTTATGCTGGATATTGTTTGCTCGAAAGATTTCAATGTCGTACTTTAAATGCGATAATAATATGCAAATAATAAACTCCGTATCATTCGAAAGCAATCTTTGTTCATTTTAAAAATAATATAATTTCGATAATGATACTTAATAGGTTAGTTATATTTGACCGATGTGTGGTATTTCGTAAAACATTCCTTAATGTGCAATCCAGGTTCATGTTCGCAGGTTAAAGAAAATAAGCTACTCAATGGAGTGCCTAACTCGAAGTAGAATGCTTGATATCGGTTGCGCCTAATAGCCACCCTTCAAGCGATAAGGTTAAGTTTACCGATATGAGTAACATTGTAATTATTATTTTAGACACATCAATTACAAATAACTCTGCTTCAATCCTATAGATAAATGTTCGAAATGGAACATTCTTTTATTACACAATTGGTGACTCGTTCCTTAAGAATTTAAATATAATACAAACTATTATTATTATAAAACAAAGTAAATAAAGTTTGTACTCCCTCCCCATGAAATGCTTTATTTACTCGAAGGTGGGCCAAAAATATCCATAAGGATGTGTTGATAATTTACCTTAAAAATGTCTTCATTGTCAGAGCACTAATAAATATCACCATTTAAACAACAATTCTCAAACGACGCCTGTCGTTCCGGGACCTGCAGAAACACTGCGCTCTCGCTCCACAATACTGATTGTGAGTAATACTCGCACAATACTGAGAAAATATAAAAAGGGAGCAGCGTTTCCTTTACCTGTTGAAAATGCGTTAAATCAGCACCGGACAGAGTCGCTGGATCAGCTTCAGCAGCAACGAAAACCTCTATCTTCAAGATCAACGCGATCCACAGGAAGCACAGTGCACTCTTCCGTCTCATTGCGTCAGCGATCCTCTTCCTCGATTCTTGCTCAATTGCTCACACTCAAACGCGGAACAACTATCGGTTCTTCTATAAACTTCGCCACCGGAACATCGAACCCCACTGCGTTACTTGATCGATATAAACGTAAAGTTGAACCTTTGAACTCGCCCGATTGGAACGAATGATTACACTGTTATCAAATAGTAACCCTTCGAAGGTGTTTTCGATGTGTCTCGAGCGACGAATCTCGAGATATCCACCCAGGATGAAAACGTTTAGGAATTGGAGTATTCTTCGTTTAGGAGAACCTTTCTTTTTTCAACGTGTTTTATTATTTAGGGGGATTTCCCTCGCAGAGGTGGAATACAAGGGGGTAATAGCAAGAACGCGTTAGGTATTTGTTGGCTGACAACTTTGCACGTTGACAAGGACGGGTTCGGAACTGTTGGAGATCGGAAAACGTCCGAGAGTTTTACTTCCCCAGCTGGGGAAGAGTTCTAGCGTAAAGACCAGGTGGGAGACGAACAGGTAGGACGGTGAACGTCGGTGAAGAATGAACCCACTTCTGTCTTCTCTTACCGTTTCTTGCGATCACTTCCATCTGAAAAACATTTGCACAGCGAAGTGAAACAAGTTGGTACTTTTTTAGTCCTTTTATATTCGATTAGAACTTACCTTTGTACATTGTTGCGACTTTAGTGTTATTTTTTCAGCGAAACAGGTCTTTTATTTAATTCTTTTCAAAATTTAAGATATTTATATAGTCAAAATTAGTCATATTTTGGTTTCTTAGCATACAGAGGGTGCTCCAATCATCATCGGTCGATTTATTTTTTTAATAAAACTCAAACGGTTTAAGTAATCTTGATGTTTGTATTTTTATTTAAAAATACAAACTTGGGAGTTAATAATGGAATAAGATATATTTACAGACTACCAATCTTTTTCAAAAATTTTTCATAATACTGTGTACTTTTCCATGATTAATTTCCCATCTGTTTAGATAATATGTGTCAAGTTTCAGGTTAATCGGTTTGACGTTTGAAAAATGGCGCAAAATTCAAATCAACCGGTGATGATTGGGACATATACACACTGGACTAGAATTGTAGTGCTGCAATCTTACTAGATACATTAAAATTAAAGTATTTTCTATGTGCATAGTATTTTTTTATTTTTATAAATGTATCACAGAAAAATCAATTATTGACCTGCCTTTCGTTTCGAGCATCTTTAAATATAAAAGTATATCTCTTTCAACGGATTTTCAACCGAAGTTTAAAACTTAATATGGCTGCTTTTTGTCTGTAAGAAAGTGATTCGTACTGTGGCTGATGGAATTTGTTATTTATCTGTTGAAATCTACAGTGTTGCATATTCTGTGTGTTTACCTTATACATAACTCGTCCTAAGATGAAAAAAGCTTTGATGAAAGCTTTCTTTTCGTAACTCAACAGTTAGCATGGAAATACTATAATTTCATACCATACCAATTCTGATATGAGCCACAAAGTTTTAAACGCATGGTTTCTTTATATTCATTTTTAATCTTACTATTTTAATATTTGTGTTACTTTGTTATTAGTTTCGTGCTAAGAAATTATTCTATTGTTTTTCTCTTCGCATAAGAAAGTAATGGAGTAACAAGCATGCTGATCCTGTAATCGGTTCGTGTCAACTTTTTGCCTTGATATACCTGGAGAAATGACCGCAAGTAAAAGAATGCATCACCACTTTCAATAGAAGACGTAAATCGATGCGACAGAATGTTACTTAACGCTATGTTAACAAACAAACGGTAACACTTCAACGAACATTAAATTATTCCAGTTCTGATCGTAGGTTTCGGAGTATCTTTCGATACTTATTTCCGATAATAAATCATTTTTGTGTAATCATCGCTCACGATACCTGCGTCAATATTATATCTGAAATGAACTCATAAATATGAACTTTTTATTGCACGAAGTTTATCCACGAGAAGAATGTAAATTTGAACTCTTTACTACATGAAATTTATTCACGAGAAGAATGTGAATTTGAATTCTTTGTTGCATGAAGTTTATACGGAAGAAGATAATAGAGAATTTTTATACATTGCTCGAGTTTTATGTAATAATCGAGATAATTTATCCAGTGAAAAAAAGTTGCACTTACACCGTTTATCTTCACCGTGTACGATCACTGTTACCAACTTCCTTTAATTTCACTCGTTGTTAAGAGACTATCTCTTCTACTTTCTCACAATATATGTATTCTAAATTATTCTTTGTCTCAATTATGTATTTTGTTATAAAAATGCGTTAACTGAAATTCACTTGTTAAACAGAATTATACATAATAGAAAAGCATTCATTGCGAAAGTGGTGTCAGTTCACGAACACGAATGTTCTTATACTCGTACAATAACAATGTTATTTTTTTATTGTTATATATACACAAAAATCATTCCACTCAAATAAACATATTACATTTATTGTTTTTAGATACCTGTTTTCTCACACATCTAGTTGCTCGAAGGAATTCAACTGCCGCTCAAAAGACGTAATGAGTTACGTAGCTCTTTTCCTGCCTTAGAGAAAACATTTATGCAAGTCCACACTTTCGAAATTAGATATATAGGAAATTGGTGTAAATTTATTTCTGGCCATCAAAAACAAATTTTTCTTCAGATCATATCTATTTTATCTAAGCACCTGATAAATTTACTTATCTTCGATTATTAGAAGCATACTGCCAACCAATGAACACTTATCAACATTTCTTAACCCATTAAAAATGCAATATCTTTTATATCTCAAAGTAAACATAAATACACTTACATCACATTTGTAATAAACAACTCGATTTTAAACAAAAATTACTCGATTCAATTAACCCGAAAATGACCTTTTTTTTTACAATAAATATATACTACCGCTCAAAAGTATTTGATCGCTTGTTGTACGGACCTACGATCGATAAAAGAGTAAAAATTCAATTATTATTTTTACAAAATTTTAATTTTTCTTGTACAGAACACATGATCTGTTTGCTGGTTTGCTCTGGTTGAACGATAGTGTATACAGGGTATTCCACTAAAATTGGTACAACGATATATTTCCAACATTAAATATCTTATATATTAAAGAACCCTATTCGAAAGGTTACACGCGTCAATTAAAGAACATACATTTCGTGGTAATATAATAATCGAATTAAATTCAATGTATTGTTTTATTCAAACCAATAATTTCCGATTGATCTGTGGAATCTTTTTTGAATGGCTTGGGGCAATGAAAACGCGTTCAGTATGTGTCCTTTCTCCTCATCGAAAACGAGTTTCAATTCAGCCCGATCATCCGCTTCGGATAAAAAGTTGGAAGAGAAAGGATCCTTTCAAAAACGATTCCTGATTCCGAAAATGGTGTAACAATCGATCTAATACCGAGAACGACCAACTTGAGCAACCATCATTGCTTGTTTGGATAAAACGGTACTGATTAGCTGATCATTGAATTTCCAAATAGACAAAAATTTTTCTAGGATTTCAATGAATACACAAACATTATTAAAGCAACGGAAATATGCAGCAGTAGGTACACGTTAAATTATAAAAAAAAATTGTATTTGATTTTATAAAATTATAGAATTTACTGGGGGTCATTTAATAAATACATTTATTATAATATATATTATGTTTCTCTAATATACCTACTTTAATTCCAAAGAATTTATTTGAGGAAATTTATATTATTAATAAAATTAATTACTCATGATGTAAGTATAATATATTTATATTATATTAATACTCTTCTATTAAGATTAATTTTATTTAAATTAATGTTATTTAAATATTAACCCAAGTTTCTTCGTCAAAGATTTTCGCAGATGGAGCTATGTGTTTTCTTTTATAATAGATACACTAATTATTTCGAAGTCAGGTTATTCGTGGTTGATCGACCAAATGGAAATAAATCAATTGACTATATAAGGATGTTCGTTTGAGTTTCTATGGTCTCTCCTATCTGACCCTAAAACGTCAATGTGCAGGACTATCCATGTGATGCAAGACTCGAGTATGAGGCGAAAGTTTCAATCTCCTCCTGCAGAGAACCTCCCTTTCCATCTGCAATGTTTCAATTACCTTTTTTGCCAAGACTTGTGCAAAGTGCGATCATATTCCGATAACCTGTTGCTTGTATTTTTCCGGAGTAAGTATATATATACATCCAGTACATTTACTATCGTATCGATCACGCTAACATTCAAGATGCAAGTGTACCAATTTCTTTGCTGATTACTCGAGTTACGAGCAGTTATTAGTTAATTAGAACCCCACGGTCTTAAAACATCCTGCACAAGTTTTTAATTTCTAATTGCTACGTTTGCACTTTCAATATTTGCAGATTACACTACGATACTAGTTATGCCTGAAAGTTCTGCAAACACTTCACGAACGCTTCAACAGAATTTTAATTTTTGTTCGAATTAAACAAATTATGTAATTTTGGAATATTAAAAGATTAAATATGATATTTGAAATGTAATCGATTCGATTAAAAATGTAGAATAATTTACTTAAAAATTACAATTACAAATTTAACTTCTTCGAGTCTCGGGACTAATTCGTCTTTTAAGAAATGATATTTTGTCTTAGTGGATTTGTTGTCTTGTTGCTAGTGGACTCATCAGTAAGTCTCATCAATCTTGAACGCAATTAGGTGTTCGTAATGAATATAAAATATATAGGAATATATTTTAAAAAATGTTAAACCTTTTCAAGGTTACAGATATATGTATGTACGCTTAATTTTTGAGTTTTTTAAGATTTTTTATTATGAAAAAGGTAACCGCTAAAACTATGAATAAATACTTCTAATTAAATTTTCCAGTGAAACAACATGGAAGACAGTTACAAAATTGACACTTGTCATGGGTAAATAAGAAACTTCTTATTTACTTCAAAATAGTTTGTCCCTGGAGAGGTTAAGTTAATTACCATCTAGTGGCGCTAGTTGTAGATTTCGATCTTTAAGTTTTAAAACTCGACGAAATTCAATAAGTATAAAAATTTGATAAAATTATCTATGTTTTAAATATCATATTTAATTATATTCATGACTAAAAACTATTTTGAATCTTACTTAATTAAAATACATGTTCTAAAATTAAAAAAAAAAGTTAATTACACAAGTATAATTTCATCGAATAAATACGGAAAATGGAAACCAATAAAGTAGGAAGCAAATGATTTCTTTTCGAGAAAAGTATTTAAAGCGATAGTACTTTCGTTTTTTTTTTTTTTCAGTTTCGTGGCGGTAGTGATAATTAAAATTGTTTTTCGTGCATCGTAGAAAACGTTAATAAATTCAAATGTGTATAATTTCTCTGCATATGTATCATTTTCTTTTAGTAGTTTTTGTTAACAGTATAAAATATTTTTCGAACCAATAATTAAAATGATAGCGTGTAGACGTTACTTTTTTTCGTTTGTTCTAAATTATCAGTGAAATTAAGCTGTTCTCTGTAAACCTGGGAATATAGTAAATTTCAGACATGTCAAAGGTCAATTTGACCTTTTTTAAACTTCTTTTTAAAATGACTCAATTATTAACGGTGCTTTTTCCCGCAATATTCGATGATAGTTATTAAAATAGAGAATTAGCGATACTCATAAATTAATTTGCTATTTCCTAGTGTTAAGTAAGTGTATTCTATACTTGTACATACATACCTCGTGAAATAAATTTGTTCAAAATTAAATTTGTCTTATTATCTTTTAAATCATATACAATCGTTTCTATACTCGCTCAAAATAGAATTTGAAAAAAAAGTTGAATAAACAATTACCGATTCGAGTAGGTCACGCTTAAGTGCAAATATTTAGACGAGCTTCGTTTGAAAAACAAAACTCATTGGTAAGTACATATAAGTAAGATAAACTATCAAGATAATGCATTATACAATCCGCCAAAATTGAACAGATTCGATACGCACCGTAACAATATAATTGCATAAAAGGTTAATAAGGTTCCCTTAAAGAAGAATCGAAATTACGAGAATATTTTCGTTAAGATTCTCTTCCGCTCCGTTTCGTGCGTGCGAGTGAAACACTTTTTAATGAGATTCGTACGAGTATACGAACGAAAGTCTTTTTTCCCATCCACAGTACTCGTACACACAATACTTTTCACGAGTTGTGAGATGTCTCGTTTCTGATAAACGTACGGACACCGTGTTCCCCTTACGTAATACAGTTTTCTTAATCTTTGATTTACCGTTCTCTGATCGAGAAATTTCACCATTGGAGTATTCAGAATCACGCAGACGCGCATGCGCACCAATTCCCTCGTTCATCGTATGCATTTAACCGTTTCGTCTCCGGTTAGCTGATAGAGTTCACAGTGAAGGCGGAAATATATTATTGTCACTCACATGAGAGCACGTGGCCGTATGAACCTTCAAACGTATTATATCACTTACCAGACACACACTAGTGGTGTGTTACAACACGTGGTCACATCATAACCTCTGAAATGTAAAACCCTGTTTATACCTCTCCATGCTGCTTATCATTTCTGAATCGTAAGAAAAAAGTATACAAAACACTCTTTAAAAGATGATGATCTTGGGGTATCAGAGGGAGAGTGTTTAATTTTTTAGGCTCGCAAAGTGTAATCAGTGTTCGACGAAATGAACAAAAATTTCTGAAACACAAAAATCATATACAACCATCAATTAAAGTAGGTAACTGTGCGTATCGCAAATACTTTTCTAATAACCATACTTAAATGAGATCAGTAAGTGAAGCTTTAGTAAAAGTATTCACTTGAAAGATTTACGCGGTGAAATGTAAATAAATTTTTTAAGAACGAACGATTGGACGCGAGTGAAAGGTTTTTAACTGGATGCTGCTAGTTTGCAAGAAAACAGTACGATATGACATAATTTACGTTAAACAATACAATTTCGCCCGATATGGAAGCCAAGTTTTCCCTTGCACTCTTTAAGTTCACCAGCGCCTCCTCGATTTTCTCCTGTCTTGCGAGGTAATTGTCCGGATAATTTGCCGACGTGTTTTCTGTTTTCGTGGCCGTAGCACGACGCAATAATGTCGCGCTGCGGCGTGCAAATTGCATAGGTTGGATATTTATGAAAATAATACGAAAACCTAAACAAAATTATCACCGAAAATAACGTATGTAAATATTTACGTGTTTTATGAAATTACAAAGCTAAACTTCTGTTCGG
Organism: Ptiloglossa arizonensis; assembly: GCF_051014685.1. Classification (NCBI taxonomy): domain Eukaryota; kingdom Metazoa; phylum Arthropoda; class Insecta; order Hymenoptera; family Colletidae; genus Ptiloglossa; species Ptiloglossa arizonensis. Next base: position 5,252,991 of record NC_135049.1, read on the forward strand.
ATAGCAGATATTTTACTCGATCGATCCAAGATCAAGAAATCATCCATGGACTACAGTTCATCATCTACAATGATCTTATACAGGGTATAACATAATTAGTGGGCAATACTTCAGAGGGTTATGTTATATTTCACCTTGTTTTATATTTCACAAAATGTAGTGTTTTATGTACCGTTATTTCGTATTTTCATTATTTTCAGTTGCTGAATCAGTTATTCAAGTATTGTCTACTTATTGCGTTGCAGTCTATGTAACATAAGTGTTTATCTGTTCATTTGTTCGATCGAAAGTGTCGAAAGTCTTTTCTATTTAGATATTACTCATTTATTTACTATCTATTCCCTCCCCAATCTCATTGTCATTTGTACGGATTCGATTGCTGCAACAACAGTGAAGCATTCAAATCTGCCTTCAGTGGGTTAATCATATGAGGAAAGTTAGGTACGTTTGTTGACGGACGATAGTTTCGAAAATTTCACTAACAAGGGAACACATTGTCAGACGCTGATTTTAACGAAACTTTACACAAATATTTATTGGTCCAACCTAAAAACTATGTCACATTTCGTTGCTATTAGTTTTTGATTCGAAGGGAGGAAGCATCTCGTATGTATTATATCAGAATCACCCATTTTATCTATGTCTATGTAATTCTTAAGTTACAAAAGATATTTAAAAATGTTACAATAAAAGTTATACAGTTTCTGGAGGTCTGTAAATTAATAAGAAAGAATTTCCTTTATTTTCGAACACTTTTGATAGAGTTATCCCCCACTTGAGGTTCTTAAAAAGATTTATGCTATATAAATTGTTAAATAAATGTGATATTTAACCTAAGAAGGAATTATAGTTGGGAATTCTGTTTGTAAAATGCCACTTTTGATGCCAAAGATATTTATTCTGTATAATTCGTCATAAAAGTATTGTTGCTCCATAATCTGCTTCGAATGTTCTCTCAAGCATAAAACCTAATTGTTTATTCTTTCGAGCACGAAAAGATTCTAACAAGCGAAAAATGTAGAGACGGTTGCAAAAGAACCTCATAAATAAGAACAGTCAGCTGACTGTGGTTTCACGAATAATTTTTGTATTAGACCCCCCAAGCTCCCTAAACCTTGGGGGTAAGCGTGCACCTATGTAATTTCTGTATAATACGTATACCATCCGAGTGTCATCAAGTTTGTAGGATTGCGATGGGTTGCCTTCGTACTTACTGAAAATTGCTTTGATGTTACGCAAGGAACGAGCATTTATGTAAATAATCTAACTGGCTAAGAAAGTGAATCTTATTTGAAACATGTATTAATGATGTGTTTGAAACGTTCCTAAGCAGACTTCTTTTCAATTACCGACAATTATTATTTAATTTGTTATTCTCGTGACAAATCATTTACAGCCTACTCTTTACAAACCAAACGACACAATTTCGCCACCTGTAAACAAGGCCCGCATCCTTGAGGTTATTTTCAACTCGCCACCAATTTTTACTAACCACTGCAATTATGTCTATCATAATGAGTTAAGGAAGTGTACAAGTACTTGTATTACCATAAAAGGAAGAACTTTCTTCAAGAATTTATTCAAGAACTATTCAAAAAATTAAATCTTTTCATAATTTTCCATATATATATATATATTTTCTTTAACATTTCGAGATATATATTTCCACGTATATAATTTTCCATGAACCTTCGTGTCGACGGCGTGCAGTCTAGTATTTTTTTATGTTTAAATCTGGGTGTTTTCTATTTGTTTTCTTGTACCATGACATTTTTATGGTTTTGACTAGTGGTGTGGAACATGGTAGATAAGAAAAAACAATACGAGATTGGAGGTTATGGAGTGAGCAGGGGTTGCCTGACCATATAAGGAAAAGGGAAGATTCCTGCTTACGTATGTTACACATGAACGCCCAGGTAAGGCCGAATAGCGATTTAGGAATTCCCCGGGGTGCAACCAACGCGACGGACAGATTTGCGGCAGCATTGTTTTTTTATGGTTGCACCGATAATAAACCACTTTCCCAAGTCGTCGTTCTTTGTATAATTAATTTTGCCACGTAACAATTGATGCATAGTAATTTGAAATTAAGATCTGTAGGATATCAGTTAATGGACATATATTCAGTATTAATTACAAAAAGAAGTAGTTAGTCATTCAAATGTTTTAAATATTTAGAAATGTTTGTAATTAAATATTCCAGAATCAATTCTTTGTTTTATCTAACCTTATTTATAGATTTTCATTTCTTTATCGAATTAATAACTTACAATCTATGTATTTATAATGTTAACTAATAACTATGTATTTATAATTCTTTTTTTCTTTAAGTTTTAGTTAAAGTTTAATTTTAATATTGAGTAATCGCTGACAATATATCATGAAAATAAAGATATAAGTTAACTTGTAAAATAAACAAAGTAAAGGAATGCACCTGCCATCCAACGGAAGTTTGTATTACACGATTAGGAAGCTCACGATCTGCTTTACCCTTTTTGTGTCATATCCGCAGACGAAATACAAACATTTTATTTTACGGATGTTAATGTTACACTAGCTACGAAAAATATCAATAGTTCAGGAACAATCTCTTTGTTCAAGAACGGTGATTATAGGAACTATATTAAACTACTAAAGTTGATAAAACTGCGTTGTTGTACTCACGAAGGCAATCGACAGTAACAGAGAAACAGATTTTTTAAATATAAAATAATATGTTAACAAATACATGAATAAGATTAAACAATGATAAAAAAATTATATATATTGTATCTATAATTATCCTATATATAATTGATTATTATTTGATTGATTTAGATTTGATTAAATACACACACATTTTTGTTAGTGGAATATTTAAATTCTTATAATAAAAATTAACAATTAATACAACCAATTAACAATTAGGCAACATGTCCTTATGCTGACAAATGTAAACTAGATATTTTCATTACACTTGACATTTGTTTACATGAAAACTTCCCATTAGGCATATATCTTACATGTATGTAGTGCACTGTATTTGTACATAGTGCAATAGACATTTTTCTAACTTTAAACTTCATTTAATTCATTTATGTATCTTCAGCGTTTCTTAATTAAAACAAATGTAGCAATGATTTCTTGTAGGTTACCCTACACAAAAGTAAATAATATTTTTAAGTTAGGAGGTTATGTGAGTCGTGATATGAAAACAATCGAAGATGTTCTTAAGATTAAGTGGGTTAGACCACAGAGGATTCCTGAAATACAGGCCGGGCAAAGCGGCGATTTGGGTATAAATCTAAATTTGCAACCAACTGATTATCTACTTCATTACGAGCACTCAAAAGAATGGGAAGAGTAAGTAGATTTCTTTTTGACTCTATTCACTTTACAGAGAATGTAAGAATATCTAAAGAATCTCACTTTGTTATACTCTGATTCAAAAAAAAAAAATAAATAAAAAGTGAAGTAATTTAATGCATATATAGAATGAAACTTTTTATATCAATGTTTAGTGTATTTTAATAAATGCTAACATTTTAAAAAAACGTTATATAAAAAAGAATTTCTTATTACCCTTAATAGTTCTCTCAAAAATTGGTTCTCTTTTATTATACATGTTATTCTAACACATTGCTACCTAATGCGTTAATGTATTTATTATTTATTTTTATGTTTTGCACATTAATTGTTATTATTTCTTATTAAAATATTAATAATATAAATAATTAATTAATCCTGTATATTGTGTAGTGCAAATAGTTTGGTAAAAAAAGTATTCAGTTTGGGATTTCAACCTAAGAGAGAAAGCAGAAATGTCCAAAGAGAAAAAATAATAGGACTTGTAAAACGACATATTTGTGATCGAGGTTCTGCAGAATCCAAGAGTAAGTTTATTTTTGTAAAATATTTGTAAAGCATATGTGACAATAACATTTTTTTCAAGTAACTTTCTCAGTAAAAGTGTTAATTTATTGTTTTTACATTGATTCATCTATTTACACATAAAAGTTAGAAATTGTTTCTGTTTATAACTATGTTTAAAAAAGTAATTATCTTGGAAGTGCATAAATCAATTAAGCTGCCGAAGGGAAATTAAGTTAATTTATATACCTCAAACTTGCTTAGCACTATGTCTACGAAACAACTATGCGTATACATTAACTTTTAAAAATTGACGAATAATGCTTTGCTACCAAAATTTAAGTATTTCTTTATTAAATATTTTGTTTTTTACATCTTCAAATATTGAACTATATTATTCCTGCTTTAAGATGCATTTTCTTGTAAAATTTTTTAGCTATTTGTGTTGTGTGAACTTTATAAATATAACAGCTTACATCAATCTACCGAAACATTTGTGAGCTTGAATAAATACATTTTATTTAAATTTAGATGTTATATTGTTTGTTTTTTCTAATTATTTACACATATAGCTATCTGTTAATTTTATGAGTTATTTTAATCTTAAGCAATGAATCAGTCAGTACAGTCTTAATGTATTATTTGTTGAATATTTGATAACCCTAAATTGGATGAATAAGAATTTGTATGAATAAATAAATTATTTCAGTTGCAGCAATGACAAGTGAAATATTATACCTTCAAGAATATATGGCAGAGAACCCAAGAAACAAACTTACAAAAGTATTCTTAAAAGAACTTATTGATAGAAGGAAGAAACACCTAAAACATTTACGTAAATGGGACTACAAACGATTTGAATGGATCCTTGAACGGCTGAATCTTGTTTATAAACCAGAACCACTGTATGATATTCTTTTATCTCAAATATGCACAAAATACATAGACTGACTTGATAGCTATATTAAGTAACTTAATTTGTATTATAAGATATATATATATATATATCATTTTTTCTACTCGATTATAGGATAAATGGTATGGTCTCAAGAAAAAATTCACTGAGACAAATAACAGAAAAACATTGCAATAATCTTGTTCAAGAAAAACTGGATGCGTACAAGGCTGAACTTAAAATTAAACAAAAAGAATTTTTCCGAGAAAAAGCTGAAAAATTGGCATTCATTTTAAAAGAAGAAACTGAATGCGGCATAGAATCAACTGTAACAGAAGGGGAAATTGAAGCTGCACGGAAAAAATCGGAAGAGCTGCAAAATTAAATAAATAATAAGTTAATTGAATTTAGATTAAATAAATAATCTTTCTTTATTTACTTCTGTCTTGATTTAATTTTCTCGTTTTATTTTCCTTGACATTCTAGTTTATACAGTATCAATTAATAATTAATACTATTGTCTATATAAATTTATAAAAAATAAATAAAATATTAAAATTATAGCCTATAAGTTATATTTATTTTTGGATGTTGAAATTGATAATCTATCTTTGAGATGGAAATAGGAAACTTACATATGTATTTGATAATGAAAGGTGACAATTTGTTTTGTTTTACTATCAAAATAAGACTTGATTATAATAGTTCTTAATTTACTATCCATTTTCTGCAACACGTAAAAGATATTGACTTTTTTATAAAAATTATTTATAGTTAGCATTGTATGCTCGCCCACGTAAACTCTGTGCAATAAAAATATTTGTACATTACAGAAATGTTAATATTATACAGATTATATATTAAAAATATTACAATTCTTGATTTGAGTTCCAGGTTAACATTGTTAAAGTGTAAATTTAAAATCAATTTGTATCAATAAAAATAAATTTTATTTCATTTTTCGTTTCACAGCAACATCTATTTTTCTATTTTTCCTGTTTTTATTTTCTTCTAAAGGTTAACCTATATAGTATTTACAGTGTAATTTAAATACTAGTGATATAAATAAAAGAATAGTAGATAAAGTTTTATTCTTTTCCGTTTTTATCACTAGATGGTTAGCGATATTAATTGGTGTCGCGATAAGAATGACGTAAAATTCTTATATGTTTAAAAATTAGTTTATTATCTAATAACAAATAAGGCAAACTGTCTTTTAGGTAAAATCTTTTAAATTTATTATGTAAGGTTTTTTAAATTGCTCTTATTAAACAATTAAATATTTATTTTAATTATCATTTACACAGAGCACAAGTTTCTGATTTTTGATTCATAAATAACATTTTTTATTATAAAATATGTTCATATTTTTAATAATATAATAGTATTTCTGACATTTATAGAAAAGTTATTTTAGAAATTCTTGTAGTTTGAAATTCTTTGATCTGTAGAGTAGGATATACAATTTCTTATTTGTTATGATTATAATTAGTGCTATTTTTATTGCTAGCTCTGTAATGAAGCTTGAGAAACACTGACTCGAGGCACAAACAATAGACTGCGTATATTACGTAAAGGCGTTTAGATTCTCGAATTCTTCTTTAAGGAGTTATTGCGTAAGACAAGAAATGAATAGTTTCAGATTGCGCCAATGTTTCTTTTTTAAAATTTTTCTTTGTTTAGAATATAAATGTATTTGTTAAAATAAAATATATATTGTAATTACAAAATTGATTTATGAAATTAAATACTATTACAAGTAACTTTTAATGTATTCAACACTGAGATGTACGAAATTAAAAATCGCGCTAAAATTGCGGTGCTTAAGAAATTTTTTCAAAATCGATATAAAAATGATCAATAAAATAGAAAACAATATTAATCAAATATTTTTCTTGAAATTTTTCAACTTATTGTTTTAATTTGTTCGTCACTTAATATATAGATAAATAAAAAGAATTTCATACACCAAATATCTCTTCGCTCGCACAAAAGTATGGATACACTATCTTAACATTGTTTATATCGTTAAGTAAAACGTAATTTGATTAGTGATTAACGATTATAATTATCTTCTATTAAATAAGTAAGTAATGGTTATGATTACTGTATAATTAATAGTTGCGATTAAGTAATAAATAACACAAAATAGTTAAAGAAAATATAATTATCAGACATAATTAAATCAGTAATCATGAAATTAATTGCTAAATGATTATTACTGGCATCTTCACTTCTATTAACCAATTACAAAAGTAATCAAAAAATAATCAATTACTGCTCAATTCTACATTAGTTGGTTCAACATTTTAGTTTTTCAATAGTTACATTCTAGTTTCCGAAATATGTATCATAAAGTAAAGTAATATTGGACAATGAAATTATAAATGGGGACAAGTTGCTTAAGTTGTTTAAATTTTCCTGATTTTATTAAATATAAAGTATTTATTATGAGTATTCCACTAGGTGCATCAGTTTCAGCAGGCGATGACGTTCCCACGACTGCACGTTGCGCATCCCTCGTACCAAGGAGGCCCAAAAAATGTAAGTGAACGTACTCCTGAGAATATACCGGGTGGTTCAAATCGAAAATGATTCTTCTTAATAGATTTTTATTTTTAGGCCACATGTTCACTGATTGTAACGCCTCAATCACATCGTATATTAATGTTTTATTTTTTATTCTTTTGTCTTAAATTTTGAACTATCTTTTTACCTTAGTAATGTTTGAGAAATGTTTCTACATTTTTCCTCGAAATGGAACAATTTAAACTTATGTTTAAACATATTAAAATATTTATACGGTAATGTAATTAAACTGTTTTATTTTCATATTACAGGTATGAACTTACACACTTTATTTCATAATAAAAAGAAAGGAAATAAAATATTTGATTTCCCATTTTAGTAGTAAAAATAAGAAGAAACAATAATTTAAACGTTCTTGAGATATATCTTGATTTTTGAAATACAATGAATTACATATCAGTCGATGAAAATAATTTAAAATCAGTCAAGCAACTTTGATTAATTATTAGTTATGTATAAAATATTTTTTTGTCAATGAGTTGAATGGTATTTTCTCCATAATACAATTAATTTACAAATTCGGTGAATAATAATTGAAATTAAGACCACCCTATATAAGTCATATATAAAGATGAGCTGGATGCTGATGTTCTATTCTCGAGAAGACCTCCGTGAAAGTTTCATTGAATCTTAAAATTTTATTAAAAATTAATTCCAGAGTGTATATGTGTTTAATATTTGCAATAAACGTATTTGTGAACCGTGATTTCTTTTTAATTAATCAAAAAAGCCTTTTTTATTAATAAAGGAAATGCGATTTATTTTTTGTAATAACTGCGGATAAATGGCAATACAGGAAGAATTCTGAAGAATCTCCAGTACATCTTAAGTCAACTGTTGCATTTATATTTGCCATAAGATGAAGTCACAGTTTTCTAAGGGTATTATTAACAAGGTTAGTACGAATGTCTACAAAAATTCGAATATTTCCACGATGTGAAAGATATTCAAAGTTTATACACTAGTATCTTAATGTGTAACCAATATAGAAAAAGAAGAAATAGTTTTTTTTTTTAAATTCACTCATCATTATTATAGAAGAGAAGTTTAATCGTGATATTTTTAAGTAATAAATCAATGTTTTGACAAACTTCGATTCTTCAGATTGACATAATTTGCAGTTATTTTTCTAGATCGAATAGCGCAGAATTTTTAAGTTTTTACGATTTTCATATTTTTCGATGGCAATAATATGACAAATAAATGTTCAACTACTTCACAACTTTAAAAGGTGACACAGGTAGAATCTGATTACACATTAAATTTACCGATCACTTTTTATTTTGCCACTCCATTTGTGGTTACTCGTTAAAAGCAAGATTGCTTAATATAGAGGTTTGCAATTATTATAAATGCATCGGAAATGCAACTATCGGTTAATGTTAGAAAGTTATATTTCTTCTTTGTTCACTATAAATGAAAACTTATTCTGTAGTTTATTGTATGTCAATCGTGTTAATTGCGACGAAGTCTGGGGATCAGTTTTTGAATAATAAGAATAATAATAACTTTTTATTATTTTCCATATATTTATGAGAATACTTATAGACTTTCGTACTTACAATTACACATTTTCATTGTAAAATATCCAAAGATTAACGCAACAGTGTTCGAAGTATGGAATACAAATTAATATTAGAAATATTATTGCACTTAAACAAAAATAGAGCTTATATGTAAAGAAAAGAGTAGTGCGTATGTCACTTCATGTTCGAGAACCGCTGATCGAAGTAGCTACGCATAGATATATGTCTGTTAAGAATTTATACGGGCACTCCTTAAGAGTGCAAGCATACATGTTGCACAATGAGAATCTGGTGCACGCATGCGCGATAGATCGTTGAATTCTCACGAGTCCTGATGTTAATTTTGCTATTGCTTCGACCAATACTAACCGAGTTTAATTAAAAGTAACTTCCTGAAAGTGGATGAATATATTACGATTGTTACCCAATGCAATTCACTATAAAATGCATGTGAATTATTACACTAATAGTATTTAATAACAAGGAGTCATTTCTTTTTCGTTCAAACAGAATGCAACGTTTATAATATATGTGTGAACACACAGACAATATTTTTGTGATTTTTGTAGAGTAAAGAAATTAGAAATTAATTATGATTTTCATATTAATGGGGATTTTTCATTTTTTTTACAGATTGTTATTGTGTGCTGTATTTTGAAGCTGAGCATCGCGGGCGTTCTTCAACAGTAAGATTAAATAAATTTTATCACAGTTTTGTAGACCATTAGCTCTGAAAGCCATACTTTTTTGACAGTAAAATAACATTACAATACATATAGTGACGTAATCAATAATTTTGAAGCCTTTATAAGTGCAATTAATTTTTTTTTCTAAATCTCGTACGGTATTAGAAAAAATAAAATGATATTTGTAATTTGTAAAGAAAAATAATGAACAAAGCTTGTAAAACAATGATCACTAGATTGAGCAAAAGTTGCTTAAGCTTCAATGTTTAGTTTGGATACCTCTGCTTTAGAACTGGAACCAAAAATTGGCGAAGCTTTCATCTACATTGAAACAAATTTCGAATAACGAATAAAAGATGAACAATTGTTCATTCGACAAAAATTGTAATTTTAGAACGACATTATATCGCACGTTGAACTTATTTCAATAGGTATTTAATCGAATAAACGACACGAACAAATCGCTATACATTGTTTTTATTCGTGATTTAAATAGCGATTCGAAGAAGATTTCTCCATTTTTGATTAGAATTACCTCTTGATGATTTCGAGTGGTAACTTAAATTAGCAACCATTGTAACAGAGTATACAGTGTGGTAAGCTACGAAGCTTATCACGAACAACACCGATATATGGTTGGTAGGACTTTACTGTTCTCTTTACGAGTCCTCTTGTAAGACTTTAGGTTTCCTTTCGAATGTTAAAGGTTCGAGATCTCGGTTTGTTCCAAGGTGGATACGTTAACGAGCAAAGATGGTTCTGTGATGTATCTTTTATGGCAAAATATTTTTAGAAACACATGAAAAGCTAAAGTTTCATGACAAAAAATAAAAATGAACACAACTTGGATGAATTAGTAGAGCCCCGGTAGCCAATAGACTAACCCTAGCGCGCTATGAAAAACCCATTTAGTGATTCACAAGACCCATTTAGTAATTCACATTGACGAGATCATTATATTTGTACCATCGATTATACACGAGCAGTTAAAATAATCGAAAGCAATCAATACGACGAGAGTATCGAATGGAGCTGGTAAAGGGTTGCTAGTGCGACCATTAAGGAATTAAATGGAACTTGCACCTTTTTCATTATATAACCATTTTCAACGACGAATAATCGGTATACATGAAACGATGCTTCAGGAGGTTTCCTTGCACGCCAATAGATGCAATTTCCGTGGACGGTGCAGCAGTACCGGTAACTTGTGCCCTTCAGCCAATCGGAAGTAAAATCGAACCGCTTCCATCTTACGTGAAAGTCTCGACTCCAATTGCATATAGGCCTCTGCCGAAGACGTCGTCTTTGGTATACATTGCTCCTCCGATTTTTAAAACAGTCTCTGCTGTCGCTGCGACCGAGACAAAGAGCGAGAAAGAGGCAGAGTACACGGTAATTTGAGATCCACGTATAATTCTTAAAAAGATAGGTATTCGACTTACGATTTACGGAGGAGTTTCGTTCGATAATTTTTGGCTATGATTCAAATTCGTCGTAAATCGAATTTCACGCTGACAAATCATAAAACAATTTGCCCGAAGTTAATACTGTGATTCGAGCAATATAAATCAATAGTTTTCAACATTTTGAAAAATTCTTCGAGATACATTTAGATACCACTAAAGACATATATATCTACGTAAATACATATATATATATATATGACATATATATAAATGCAGGTATATATATAACATATATATAAACGTAGGTATATATTTACGTTTACATATTTATTGTACGTAGATGTATATCTACGTTTACATATTTATTGTACGTAGATGTATATCTACGTTTACATATTTATTGCACGTAGACGTATATCTACGTTTACATATTTATTGTACGTAGATGCATATTTACGTTTACATATTCATTGTACATAGATGTATATCTACGTTTATATATATCTACGTAGGTATATTTCTACGTTTATATACCTATGTTTATATGCCTACGTAGATATATATAAGACATATAAACGTAGATATATGTTTCGGCAAAATTCGAAACGTTACTCTAAAAATTGTCCGATTTCCCGTAAAATAACCCTATTACCAAAGTAAACCTTATAACGTAAACAAACACTTGTAAATATGCATACAATTACAACATTTTCAATTGTAATTTTTTCTTGAACTAATGCATCGGCTGATTGGTTTTACTAACGCAACGTAAAACTGTAGTCAGATTTCAATTTTTCCATGACAAGGTACTTAGACGAGAGTGTACATATAACGTAGTTGATATACACGTACAAAATGTAAGAATATATGAAATAACGAGCGAAATTACTACCTCCGTTTTGTTTTAAACCGTGTGAAATTCAATATGCTAAATTTAACACGCCACTAACCAAAGGGATCATTTTTGCTTCAGTGGTTAAAAATTAATCGAACAACTACATTTTTCACAGGCCTATCCAAAGTATTCGTTTAACTATGGTGTCCTGGACGGATACACGGGTGACTCGAAATCTGCTTGGGAAGAAAGGGACGGTGATATTGTAAAAGGTGAATATTCTGTCGTTGAAGCAGACGGTTCGATCCGAACAGTTACCTACACAGCGGATAATCATAATGGATTCAACGCCGTTGTTACAAGGAACGAACCTCCAAAGAATGCAAAACAGGACGCTAATTTAAAAGCATTTGTACCAGCAGCGATTCTTTCCCATCCTCGTTAAAAGGAACGAGTTATTCTCTAAACAAATTATACCCGGTCTCCTTTGAAATACAATGTTCGACAGAATTGGAAGATCATCTACTTCGGTGACTTCAACGCTCACAAGGTAGTGTCAGTGAGGGATCTAATACTGCACAACTTCAATATTCTATACAGAGTGTAACGTAATATCTGGGATCTACTTCGAGGACGAATTTAGTACTTAAAAACAATAAATCAAGTTCCTACAAACATATATCCGATTTCGTTTTTCTTTGTAACTTATATTTATTTATTTCCATGGGAGATGTTCAAAACGGCCATTTTGTGTTTCGATATCAATTTGAAATTGTTTTCTCGATCATCTTTTTATCTTGCTGACACATAGCTCATAACGCGTAGTTATGATACAGATTATGAGTAGATTAGATTATTTCAACGCGCAGAGTTCACGGAGATGGAGACAGAGCTACTTAACTTTCAGGGACCTCTGATATATAAATAAAATAAACAGATTCTATTAACAAATGAAAAGGTCTTAACGAGAGATCATATTGAAATTATTCACAGAATAGGACAGTATTTACGGAATAGTCGACAAACATATTGTGGGCAAAAACAAGGTCAGGATTAAGGGGAATGTGGCACTATGAGTAAGTAGAATGTGGCAGCGACGAGTTATCATACCTTGAGTGTAGGGCTTACAATGGCTGACTACAACGTCTGACCCAATACGATTAGTTATTTGTTCCAATTCCTTCCAGGAGTGATCTTTCTTTTTTCTTAAAATGTTGAATTAATTAGAAATCCTAGCAGTATTACTAATATACAATAAGATGCATGTTATGATTCGAAATCGGACGTATATTTATATCAATTTATTCGATTGTTTTTGAGAACTGAGTCCATCTCTGTATAAGTTTAATACAAGTAGAGTTTAATACAAAAGTAGAGAAGAGTAAAAGATGATAAGTAAATACAACAATTTTTAACCGACTTAAAAGCTCAAAATACAGAAAGGATAGCCGTGTAAACGAAACGCAAACATTATATGTATAAATTTGTGTTCTTATAAATATGTGTTCATGATACATTTGTGGAGAAGAACATTTTTTCATACCTGTATTAGAAGATGTGGTAGAAATTTACTAAGCATCACTACGAAAAAAGTTAACAATTTTTCGAATTCTTCCGAATTCTTTATTAACAATACTTATATGCGGTAGTTACAAAAAAATATGTTCTCGGTATTTTATACTTCTCGTAAAATTCAATTTCACAGTGTGAACGTTGTAAATTAAGAAATTATTGTGATAAAAGGATAAAGTTGTATATTGTTATAATAATAAAATAAATATAGTGTATAAGTAGTATTCTTAGAGCGAAAATTTATGTAAAAAATAAAAAATAGATTGTTTTTTAATTATATTCTAAAATTAAATTAGTTAATCATTCAAACCTTTAAATTAATATACGATAATTACAAAGACAAGCTCAAATTTCGTTTAGCTTTGTTTTCTTGGGCAAGCAAAATTTTAGTCGTATTTTTACTACAACTAGAATTTTACCGTTACATTTATACAGTATTGTCTCGTTATAGGTCGTCCACTTGGGGGACAGGCACGACTTACAAGGAATCCAGTCCCCTATTTTGCAGTTCTTCTGTTCTTTGCCGCGACGAGTGCAACTGACTACTAATGAGCGAGGCGTCACATGACGCCAGCAAATCATAAAGGGCTGCTCAAGTGTCAGTGACTTCGATTGTATAGGGATACAGGAATGTAAATATTGCTTTTTTTTTTTAAGGAAAAGTTACTTAAATTTAAAAAAATATTATATTCGACACATTCAATGTGAGGAAAATAAATTAACAAGCTACACAGCTAAAAGAATCCGTGAATTAAAATTAAAACAAAGGATATACAGTTTTGAGACATGAATGAGAAATCTCGCGGATTTATTATTACAGGAAAAAGTATTCGAAATAGTTACAAAATTGTGATATCGACGTAACAACGTCACGATATAAGATTGGTTATCAAAGTTACCAAAGACTCGAGCGAACTTTATCGTTTGTTGCCGTCATATGCCCTCACGCTCATTCGTAGTCTACTTACATACATAGACTATTTACGACGAAACACGAATAACGATCTATAAAACAATACTGTATGTACATTATAAAAAGTGGGGGATTTGATATAACGAAAATAAAAAGATTATAGTACATGTTAAAATTGGAACTGAGGATATTACAATTAGTATCTCAATACTTAAAGAGAATGATTACAAAATGTAATTTAGAAACAGATCTCATATTTATTACAAGAAGATTAAAAGTACAATGAATAAAAGGTGAAAGAAATGAGGCTTTCAATTCTATTATTTCTAGCCTTAAACCTAACAAATACTGCTCAATTGACTGAATAACACAAAATTTGGAATCTCTTAATACTTAATTCGATTTCATTTTTAATTTGAATTAAATTTCGTACAGTACAACATTCACTGTTCTACCATTTGTCGCATTTCATTCTTTAAACATTAAAATGAAAGAAAGATTTTAGTACAAGGTATTAAAGAAACGATTAAAAAATTCGATTTCAATACCAAGCGACCTGTTCTTCAAGAGCAACACTTTCGATTAATCCAGCTGTTACCTTCTAACTAACCCTAAAATTCTTACGATTAATAAAAAGCTTTTAACATTCACTCTTCTATAAAAATGTAATGTTTGTGGTGCATTTGTTATAAAATAGAGTGAGATATCATACATCGATAAAATCGAATGAGTAAAACGAAATAGTGATTCGAAGAAAATGTTCGTTTGATCGTTCTTGAGGGTGAAGGACTATTATAAACAGATAGAGGTTTAAAAGTGTTCTACCTGTTCCTAGATCTTTTATTGCTATTCTTTTTTGCACTATTTCCAGATTTATTTTTCGAAGGTTCTTTTCCGGTGTTCTCTTTCAAGGAGACGTGTTCGAGGCTGCCATTGCTCGCGTGTCCATTCGCAAACTGTCCAGATATCTCAGTGGAAGAAGACAGGGATCCGTTTTGATTATACTGGCCAGTAACAGAGTGGTTCTTTCCAGATGACTCCTTATTACCGTTGCTAGTCGCACTATTGCCGGTTGTTCCATGTGAATTCATCAGGCTGCAATTGTCCTCGCTACCGCTGTTGCCAATCTGTGACTCCGATTCGCTGTACCGGTCAACTGGAATCAGGTTTTAAAATGGGAAAACCGCGACTCCCGATCGGTACGAGGCTCGATTGACCGACTACAGATTGCTTAATCGACAATTATTCGATTCATTCAACTATAGATTGTTCTATCGACAGATTTAGTTATTAACAATTATCATAATCAATAAAAAAATTGCTCGATCGAACGATTCTTGTTTAATTGATTGTTCCCTTTAGATGGCCGATTAAACGATCGATGACTCCGTGATTGAATCAAAAAGTTAATATTTTTTTCATATAGAAATTGATTATAAATTGATAAAGCAATCCATCGAATTTTAATCAATAATGTATTATTATAGTGATATTTTCAAAACAGCAATGGCAAAGATTTTTAGTTTTCACATAAGTAGAAACATCTGAGAAAATATTAAAGTTTTCATAATTAAGTACAACATTATTAAATAATATTAGATACAATACAATATCAACTACTATATTATCAATACTATACAAACTACTAAATGGGAATTTTAAATTAGAAACTTCAAGGCGAAAGAAGAAAAAAGCATTTCAAATTTTAAATAATAAAAATAAGTGTAAAAACATTATTGAAAAAGTATTTTACAAAACCAAATTTTCTCAACTGATTCACATCCATTCACAAAAATGATTTTATTTAGAATTTGACATTTGAATCTATATAGTATTCTCTAATCACTTACTGAATTTTACAAATTAATATTGATTACTTAATTTCAAAAATTTAAATCAATATTTCATGTTCTATAGCTTCCTGGTGTTAAAAGAAGAATGTAAATATGGAATATATGAATGTGTACTATACTGAAACAATTAAAGTTAAACATACATATATGATTAAATATAAAATTTTTATAAACATATTTACAACTTTAATTAATCTTAATCTGATATAGTCATTTTCATTATGTAAAAATAATATTTGAAAATTATCTTCCCAAATTATGAAAGAAGTTTTTCTGTTATACTCACATTGATATGGAAAACATAAGTTTATTTGAACTTTAGAAGAAATGTAGGGGATAGAGCAATATTGTCGAGCTTTTGTTTTCTATACTTTCAACACAAAAAAACAATACAACAAATAAAAGTCATTAAAATTAAGGAATAATCTTTTATAAATCTTTGAAACACTTATGAGAAACGGATATTAAATTTATTCATAATAGAGATACAGAAAAAAGATAAATATAGATGAAAGAAATAGAGGAAATCATTTATAAAGTTTTATGCTAAGTTACTTTGAAAAGTTTAGAATGAATTATCATAAAAATAGACAGGGAATAAATAAAAATTTATTTATAACTTAAATACAGAAAAAAATAAAAATTATTTCGTAAAATTCGAAGTGGTTCCTGAACATGCTTCGAATTTTTCATCATTAATTTATCTAATTGTACTTCTTAACAATCTACATTTATTACTCTTCTTTTACTGGAAGATAGTATGATTAATACATTGAAAAAGAAAGAAGTACAATTTAATTTAACTTAATAACTAAAAAGAATTGTTTTTATGGATAGGATAAAAAGAAAAGTTGGAAGGGGAGATAGGATGAAAAATAAGTTGTACTCTTTCTTTCGTTTTAAAGAATTAACTATCTCAGGAATATCCATTGAGGTCCTTACTTTTTTCCTGGGTATTTTCGACAAGTCCACTGACAGCCTGTAAAAGTATAAGGATAATTTTGATGATTTAAAATAATTTTTCCTTCTTACAAAATAGAAAATATATTATGAATTTTGTAATGTTCATTCATTTCTTGCTATAATATTATCTAAAAGGGATGCACAAAACGAATAAACACACAAGAAATAGTATTTCATTAGAAGTAAAAAATGTTTCAATTTTGATCATATTAGTTTGTTCAAATTCATAACTTAAAAACTATAATTTTGCTCAGAATTTGTATTTTATTTTTATTGAAATGACATATAAATACTAGTGCTGCTACTGCAATTTTCCATTTCATATTTAAATCAAACCTTAGGAAAAGGTTTTATTATTTTTTAAACAAATATCTTGGTTTATTAAACAATCGTTTATATTTATGAGTGATATGTTGAAAACACTCTGTAGGTACACAAACATGCAATAGTATAAGTAAACTCATGTTTCAATTACCCATTTAACATTTAAAGATATTTATGTATAAATATGAGAATTATTTTAATGTATAGACAGTTATTTTCCTCTTTGAGGAATATACTAATTAGGCATAAGATTATCTATAAAATATATCTTTTCTTATATCCATTATATAAACAATTATTAAAATAAAATATGTAGCTATGAATTTAATATAAAAATTCATTTATTTCAAACAAAGTAGGTCACATGTCAAACATGTATATTAAAATTTAATATAATTTTGTTTAAAATTGAGATTAAAAAAGAATTTTATATTTTCTTCTTTCTATTATGAGCCATAATACTTAATGTTATGTTCCAATAATTAATTACATTTATGTATAGTGATATTGTATTGTATTGTAATATTGAATTGATACTGTTGTATACAAAATATAAGCAAAATGTGTTACGACAAATTGAGTAACATTGCTTTTTATGATTACAAGAATACATAATATTTCACACTTCCTTCAAACAGAATAGTTTGCATAATATCATACTATGTTTCTATCATTTTATGATGTTAATAATCAAGAAGTACAGAACATACAATCAAGATATACATATATGAACACTATTAAGGGAAAGCAGAGAATTATTATATTGTGGTCAGAATAAATGGTGGTAATCATTTGTTGCTAAATGAAAAATATCATTAGGCTGCAAATTAAAGAACGGCAGAGAACCAGTATTGCTTAACAAAAAACAGCAATATATAACTGTTACAAGACAATATATTAACTACTCACTGCCATGGAGGTGATGGAAGATTTTGAGAATAGCCTTTCGGCTTCTTTAAATTTTCTATTGCGTTTGTCTGCTTTACTATTTGTATTTTTGTTGCTGGCTAAATATCTGTCCCAACCACGAATTATATTTCCATACAATTGTGTATCTTCCAAATAGCTACCTTCAAATGCGTAAATCTGACGTTCTAAATTGGCGAGAGTATCCTATAAAATTATAAAATTTTGCTCTAGAAAATATATTATACATTTCCATTTATTTTAAATAACCAATACTAATGTATGGTTAAAATTTTGATTAATACTTCAACATAATTTATTTACAAAAATCAAAATTTGATTTGAAATTTGAAATTTTATTTTATAACATGTTCATCTTAATTACACATTTAACTGAATTTATTACTAATACAAATGTTCCTAGTATTTTAGAATGTTGTTTGAATATATTATCATTTCTATTTTACAAATTATTATTATGAATTTTGTATACTTATATTTAATACACCATTTATTAAACGATATAGAATTTGTTTTTGTGTACATTTATAAGAAGGTAAATTCAAAACTAATAGTAAAGATGTAGTAATATTAAGATATCTATACATTTATTTTACACGATACATATATGAATTAAAAGTACATTTCTAAGCATTCATGAAGATATAAACAAAATTATTATAATAAATATATATAACACGTATAGAACTAAAAACCTAAAATGCAATTAAAACACGTTTATAACTTTAATGCAAAGACAGTACATGTAGTTAAAAGTAATTAAGATTTTTAGACAATTTCTGTGATCAAAATAAAATATTAAGGTTATATTACAAAACAACCAAAGATATTAAAAAAAAATATTTATGTACCTTATTTCAGTCTCTAGTTGATTCTTCTTGATATAACAATAACTAATAATTTCAAAAATTGAAAGAAATATGAAGGGAAAAGATCATAACAATGAAAACAATACAAGGGGGTTATGTTAACCTTAACCTTAAAATTTGTAAAATATGATACAAAATTTACTGTTACTTTTTCATACTTTTCTAAAACGGTTACTAATGAAAAGGAACTATAACCTTTCGTAAGAAAAGTGATAATAAGCAATGCTTTAGACATGTAGCTTATCTGTACATGGAAATATCTGAAAGAAAAGACGCAGTTTGACAGTTGCCACAATACTTACAGCTATTTCTGCTTTCCGTTTCACTAATTCAGCGAGTTCCGCTCTCAAATCGACGGAGGACTTCGTCGACATTATTTATTTAAATATATAAATATAACACTAACAACAACTCGAATTCTCTTGCTTTTAAAACGTCTCTCTTTATCTTTAACAAATACTACCCTTCATTTTTCAACGAAAACTATCCTGATTGACTTGAAGTTGTTACTGTCCGAAGTAAGAATCAAATCACCGGTTGCACATAAATATTTGAATTACAAAAGTTGTACACAACTAATTTAATTATAAAACATTTTATGAAAATTTAGTAATTAATTACGGAAGTTAAATTTAATTACACTGACATATAAATAATAACTAACAGTTTATTACTAATACTATAAAGTTAAACTTATAAGTATCTTGTTAATATTACATACGTATTCTATAATTACTATATACATATATTAGTATTTACAGATTCGCTAAAAGTGCAGCTTACCTATACATTCACGAATTAAAACGTACAAT
Organism: Ptiloglossa arizonensis; assembly: GCF_051014685.1. Taxonomy (NCBI): domain Eukaryota; kingdom Metazoa; phylum Arthropoda; class Insecta; order Hymenoptera; family Colletidae; genus Ptiloglossa; species Ptiloglossa arizonensis. The sequence goes on from NC_135049.1 coordinate 5,273,010, forward strand.
TTAATACAAAATAAGATTACAGATGGAAAAGGAAACAGATGTTTCTTTTTATAGATGGTGTCACACTAGATACTAATGCAAAATTTAATTAAGAGTAGCTTGTTTCGTAACATTACTAATTAGAAACCAAATAGTTATTACTGATAACGAAAGAGTTGTGTTTATTAAATATTTTGTCACAAATTTTCAATAAAAAGGAATTTTTTTATAACGAAAGAGATGTTAATATTAGAGAATTAAGGAAGGAAAATTTTGTAATTGTTTCTTTGAATAAAACTATATATTTGGTAGTATAAACAAATATACTAGGATAAGGTAAAAATTGAAGTTAATTCTTTTTGTATCGAAATTCATACACGTGAATGCGGAAATCCCATAGTCGTGTGTATTAAGTGTTTTCACCAATCGCCCATAGGCGTTCACTGTATGCAGTTCCACCTGTCATTTAAAATTCTTATAAAACTATTGGTTTTGTTTAAATCGTTAAAACTATTGAAATTAAATTGCAGAAAACTTGAAATCTTTACAATTTAAGGAATTATAATAGTTAGTATATTTTTAATAAAAGGGAACAAATAAATAGAATGTATATTTTTAGTGTTATTGTTCTGTATATATAGGCACTTTTTCATTATATGGTATAAATGATAAAATGTTTTTCATCCCTGACAACAAGATATTTAATTAAATAATACTGTTTCTATTTAAAATAAAAAAACAAATATAAAATTGACGCAATAGAATGGATGGAAAGCTTTGGTACAAACTTTCAATTTAAGGAATTGCTACCTTCGTTATATTATAAAGCCATTTGTTGCAAATAATTTAAAAGGACGCTGACAATACTGAACTATACCGCGAAACGTGAAATTTCACCAATATTCGTCCTTGAGTTTTTCACTGGTATCCGTTTTTCCTACATTCAGGGTTGCGTTTAAAAAAGAGAGAGAGAGTGAGAGGGAGAGGAAGAGAGAGAAGAGAGAGAGAGAAAGTGTGCAATTTCTCCCCTCCTGGAAGCAATGTATGCCTCCTTAACCCTTCCCGGTGATATATGAAAGAACACGTGTGTCACCAGCTACTCAGTGCTGCTACACAGGTCATTATTGTTTACTCGCTTAAAAATTTGTATTCAAGACATCGTGGTTGAGCTGAATGTCGAACCAAAATCGAATAACAAAGAGAATATCACTTCGTTGAGAAGAATGAGTGAGAATAGAACGATATTATATCCCAATGGAGGAATCAACTCTGTGAGTCTTGATCGAATTTTTAATTTATTTATTATGATACATATAGAGAGTTATAACTATGAGCGTGAGTAGAGGTGCGATCAATTTCAATAATTGGGATGTATTTTAAATTTTCCGTTTCAGAGAGTTTCAAAAATTTCGATTTGAGATTTTATTCCTGATAATTGAAAACTATTATTACTTTAATTAGACACATTGATGATTGAATTTAAGAAATAGTATAATTTTTATCTTCCAGGGAGCGTTTTAAATCAATTGTGAAAAAGAATCAGTTATAAATCAATTGTAGAAAATAATCAAAATTCTTGGTTTGTAAATATAAAGATAATTTTCATCAGAATGAACAAATAATGAGAATCTGTTATCATTATAAATTTTTCATTAATCCTGTTTGGTTCTTATATAGCTATCGTTTGTTACCACAGACTCTGGTATACCACTGTTTTTAAAACTTCACCCGAATAATTAATTTCATTAAAACATACAACCCCTTAAATATATAGACATGTTGAAATATGTAGTAAACTAGTAAAATTCGTATAAAAAATGTATAAATATTATATTTATTTCGTATGTCTTATGCGAAGTTATTTGTATTTTCTTAATTAGTACTTATTAATTGATTAGCAAGTTCGATTGTTAATTAAACCATTGTTAATTTGATATTGCGTTAAATACTTCATCGTAGAATTAAGCTACGAATTAAGTTCAATGAATTTTTCTTCTACTGCGTTTAGTTTACATTCTCTTCGCGCTTTTTAAAAATGGGTTTAAGTTACGTTCAAGTGGCTCGTATGACTTTTCTTGTACTCTTGTTTCATTTCATGTTTTACTATGATAACCGTTTCGGTGCCGTGGGAGTTTATAAGTGTTTAGTTAATCAATACAATTCGTGCGGTGAACGCCCATTGGCGTTCGACGGATGTGTTTCATATACGTGGTTACCAGAATTCCGCATGCGGCGCATGTTATGGTTCTACATCTTAGCATTGAATCATTTTCAGCAATGAAGCGAATAATTTTGACTTATTAGTAAATAGTTGCTGCTTGAAAATAATTAAATCGGGAAGCATTTTTATAAAGAAACAGAAATACGTTTCTACGAATTGCTTTAAACGGTAGGAATTCTATTTTGTTGAATCATTATTGTTTTAAAAAAAATCATTAGTGATTTTCGATAATCTGCAAAATATTTGATACGATAAAGTTAATCGATAAAGTAGACCAAAATATTTAAAATAAACTGCAACCGTAACGTATAAATATTTATTTTAAAATTACATTTATTTCAGTAGAGATCGATAAATCTTTTATAGTTAATCGCACCAAGTAATCGAAATTAATCGAAACGTTGTTGAGAAATTGTTTTCAAACTCATAATGTATAATATTTACAAGTGATAATTTAATCGAAAGGTTGTTCTTTTGTTACAAATGGTTGTTCTGTGACTGACTTTCGAATCTATTTTTCCACATCATTGGAACAATACACTCGTTGCACTCTTGTGAAACTAGATCATGGATTATCGTCAGTCTCGCATTCACCATCTTTTTTAACCGTCAAGAAAAAAAACATATATAGCAGACGTAAGTCAGTAAATTGTTAACGAACCAAATTCCAAACGTTTACTCTTGAAAGAATTTTAGAGAACGTATTTTTCCTAATATAAAACGTTCTCTTTGTTAATACGAAGTGTATAGATATAACGGTTGTGCTTTTAAAGTGAAAATATAATATCGAATATGTAAATACATATTTAATATAAAGAGTATGATTTAATTATATTTTTGGCTATATCTAAACATTGTTAAATATTTAGACGTATTGGAGTACCATGTATATAATTATATATTCTATTTTATTAAAAAATATACATGAACTTTTGGGACAAATACAATGGATTTTACAAACATTTTGTTTAATTTAAACAATCTTAAAGTTTCTTATCGAGGAAAAGATGTTACTTATTTATTATAATATTACGTCAGTTTCTTGTTAAGTATGATATTTTTCCTTGCAGTTGATAACAGTTTATAGCAATAAGAGAAATATAAAGTAAATTTAACGAGTTAGAAGCCTTTTTATTTAAATTCAATAATACAATACGAGACTGGATTTTACCAAGAATGATAGAAACTTTAAATTTTAATATAGTACTCAACTTAGAAATTGGCACGTAAGCATTATGAGACTCGATTTCAAGTTAACGCGAAATTATTCATTGGCTGCAGTCAGTATAGCGTTAGATAACATTATACAGTGTAATTCAGAAATACATACCAGTACTCCAAGAAGCGAGTTCACATATTAAAAGGAATGAAATATTATGCAAAGATTAATTACATATACTAGAATAGGAAAAATTTTACTTCAGATAAAATATAAAATATCCACATTATGTATTTTTGTAAAAAATTATGCACTTTCATTATTTATAGTTAATATCCATTTTATTCATAAATTGGACAAAAATGATTAGAATGAAGGTGTGATTAACTTAAACATCTTTTTCTATTAATAGATTAATCATTTGAATTTAACAATTGTGGGAGAACATTTTTCCCAGAATTATTTTAACCATTATCTCTCATCTCGGGTGCAGAAATTCTCTTTTTTCTTTTTTTTTTTTGGAGGAAACTTGCCAAAAAGTTCAAATGTATACACAATTGTACAATTAATATATAAACATGTAGAAACTTATTTATGATGTTCAGACAATTAAGAAATAGTTAAAACGGTAAAACTCAAGAACGTTGCGTCAGTACCATTGCTTCATAAATTTATGGTTAGTTTTCCAGGGCAAATATAGAAGTGACAAAACATCTGGGCAAGCTGAATCATTGAACCGAAACAGTTTTATCGTGTTTCTAGTGAGTGTAAACGCAAGTTTCTCGTTCTTATAATTCTGTAGCTTCGTATCACTTAAAATTAGCGCGTCTGCAGGAAACGTATCAGTATGTGATAGTACGTTTCTCATCGTTCATGTACGGATTCTGTAGTACATTATTGGTCTGTAAGGGGTTAACACCTTCTACATTATCGTGAGTCCTTTAGCAACCTAGGATGAAACACCATTTTTTGGAAAAAAAAATGTTTTCACTTGATAGAAGATTGTAGATAGCCGAAAAGATAATTAAATTATTTGCAATACTAATCTTAAAGTATATTGAAGGGGAAAGATCATTAAGGTTTGAAGTTTTAGGTATTAGAAATTTAATTTCCGATAAAACGAAAATAATGGGTAGGTAATTATAATTTATTTTAAAGTCAACATTTTTTTTTTGTCATTTATTGTCTTTAGCTAGACTTCAAAATTTTCGAATAATTTTGAAGATTTCTACATTATTATTATACATATGTGTACCTTTGCTGAGGAGCAGAATAAAATTCTTGAAATTATAATATTGTGTAATAGTTTCATTTAATTGATTGGTCAACTCGTAAAAATCATTAAACAAGCGAGTTAGTATGTTTGTGCTTCGTAAAATATCTATAGAAAAATCAAGTTTTCTTAGACTTTTAAATTTCGATTTTGATAACAAATTAAAAATGAGGTCGCTTCGACTAATGGACTCTAATTTGTTTTTAAAAGGAACCACATTTCTTGGATCGAAATGTAAACGAACAAGGATAACTATGATTTTTTGGAGCATATTTTGAAAACAAGAATCTTTATATTTTCAAGAGACACTAAAAAAAAAAACCATTAAATAATTCTTTCCGTTTATTTTTCCTAAGGAATTATAATTTTTTAATGGATCATAATTTTGTCTCGATTTATCATTTATTGTTCTTAACGAAAATCTGGTCTAATAATTGTATATTGTATCGCAACTTAAATATCTTATAGTATTACACGTGTAAATGTGAAATCACAAACGTAAATATCTTATTTACTACGCACTGTAACATATCCATCATCCTTTTACGATTTCCTTGTATCTTGTATTCGAAGTAGGTATATCTTGTGAAATTTCTCGATCCCACTATTGGGTTGAGTTACTTTCATTTCACTTTCTCGCTGGACAGAACTTAAATTCTCGGCAGTTGAGTCGCAACCATCTATCCGAATGGTATTTTCGTTACCGTGTGAGTGATGAACTAACCGAAACAATGTTGTTTATGTATTTAAAACACAGAAACGCAGTTGACATTTTAATAAATTAGTTTTCTTTAAACGAGTATAAAACAAGTAATATAGGTACATGAAATATTATTTTATCGATACTAATATAATCCAATTACGTAAACAATTGAATCGTATTATAAGCTCGAGCGAACATTTAAAAAGCGTAAATTTCAAAAATTGATACTTAAATATTATTCGCAATGGGAATGTACATGAATTCCTTCTTGGATGATCGGAGTGCACGAAGAAATGTCGATAAGGTATTATATCGTATTTTCTAATTATTAATTTATTTAAAAAAAAAGTATGCAAATAATCCATTTCCAGAAGTGTCAAATTTTTATTCGTATAATTATTTATTACTGGATTCGTACAATTATTCGTGTGTTTAACTACGATTTAACTAAAACTATAATCCTTAGTCTCGGATAAATGAGCGATGATTTTGATTTAATTTATTCAATGTCGAATTAATAATTCGTGAAACTATTGCTTTATCACGTAGTTATATATCATTTTATTTTTGGGCTTGATTATTTAATCGTTCCTTGATTAAATATTGTCTATTTACACCTACATATATTGGTCATGTTTATTTCATGAAAATATTTTCCTATTAATCACTATTCCTATTAATCAAACACCGTGAATATCGCGATGTGTAGATTCTCGCAACAAATGTGACGCAGCAGATACATCATGTTTCGAGGGAGAAACGTGGAGAGTCTTATGGAAGATTCAAAGGATTTCGCGGATGTACCATTTGGTTAACGGGACTTTCAGGTGCTGGAAAGACTTCAATCTCCTTTGAGCTTGAGAATTATCTTGTTTCGCAGGTAAAGTTATTTTTCGTATATAATATTCATGCATCGCGATGTACGTAGATTATTTTATGTTTCTATCGATAAATATTGAAGTAGTTTTTGTGTAATATAATGATTCAATTAACTTATTTGTGGAGCCAACAAAATTGAAAATGTTTAAAATAGAATACATTCCTAAGATTTTATTTTCGAGTTTGATAGTGTTCATACATCACGATGTATGAAGATTTATTTTATGTTTCTATCGATAAATATAAAAGTAGTTTTGGTGTAATATAATAAATAAGTTAACTAATGTGTGGAGTAAACAATATTAAAAATGTTTAAAATAGAATACATTCCTAAGATTTTATTTTCGAGTTTGATAGTGTTTATACATCACGATGTATGAAGATTTATTTTATGTTTCTATCGATAAATATAAAAGTAGTTTTGGTGTAATATAATAAATAAGTTAACTAATGTGTGGAGTAAACAAAATTGAAAATGTTTAAAATAGAATATATTCCTAAGATTTTATTTTCGAGTTTGATAAAATAACGAAACGTGTCAAACTATTTGATACGTTACGAATACCCAAAATTCTAATAGTTAATTATTATTTATCACGTAAGACAATTCGGGGAACGCTACACCAATGAAAATAAATATTCTTGCATTTTTTATTCAAATTTTATCGCTGAAACCTTCATTAAGATATTTCTAATAAGAATGAGTTCAAATGCGACTTTGTTTTGATTATAATTTTAATTATACGTTGTTGAAAGTTTTTTTAGAAATAATTTGAACAACGTATAATTAAAAATTGCAGGAACGAGGTTGTTTTTGGACTCATCTTCCATTGGTAGTGTAAACTATTTTCATTTCTACTAATGACTCGTATCAGGAGTATTCTCGGTTACAAGTTGCCTGATTCAAGACGATAATTCAAGACTCTATTCTGTTTACTTTCCCCGGTTACAGCCTGAGTTAAAGCATATCGACTGTTGGCAAAAGAAAACCCTTTTTCGGATGTATAAAATCGACCGTCTTGTTTTAGTCTTTTGTTCACAACTTAGTAAGTTATCATATTATAAATATTAATTATCAATTTTCACTCGAATTAACTACTTCAGGGAATACCAGCGTACAGTCTCGATGGTGACAATGTCCGTGGAGGTTTAAATAAAAATCTTGGTTTCACTAAAGAAGATCGCGAAGAAAATGTGCGGAGAGCAGCGGAGGTAGCGAAATTATTTTCAGACTGTGGTATAATCACCATTTGCAGTTTCGTCTCTCCCTTCGAGGCCGATAGATTATTAGCTAAAAAGATTCTCGAAGAATTTAAATTAAAGTTTTTTGAGATCTACGTACAAGCATCTGTCGAAATTTGCGAAGCGCGAGACGTTAAAGGGTTATACAAGAAAGCGAGGAAAGGTGTTATTCAAAGTTTCACGGGTGTTGGTCAAGAATACGAAGTACCCAGACAACCTGATCTTGTTGTAAACACCGAGATTAATAATGTGGAAACGTCAACAAAAATGGTGATCGAGTTGCTGGAAAGGGAAGGATTCATTCCGAAAATTCGAGAAGTCGTCGAAGAGTTATTCATCGACAATGCAAGAATTCAAGACGCCAAAATGGAGGCCGAGAAGCTTCTCAGTATGTTTTTAATTCACACAAACTTTGTTTTCTTTAATTACGCTTTATTTTCTTTATTCAGAAGTTAATACTAAAATTAATATAAAGTAATTAACTATCGATTCGCGCAATAACTGATTATAATTTTTTGAAACATTCTAAATATTTAAAAATTCGGTAAATATTTAGTGAATTTATATTTGCAGAATTTATACAAACTTTAGATTGTACGTGTAATTCATTAATTAATCTGTAATTAAGTTTCCTTTTTAAAAAAGGAAACTTCACAAATTTTTCATTGTCGTCATGGTTTATCATTGTTAGTACAGTATTTATGGAAGAAAAACATCCTGTATCGTATAAATAATTAAGAATAGTTGAAAACCCTAAGCTCGTGTCCAGTATGTTTTTATATTACCGAATGAAACCTTATCGTCTATAGGTGATCTGGTATTATATATACTGATTATTTCAATATTTTTTCTTTGACATAACTCGTTTGAATATTACAAAAATTTACATAATACGCTGCAGCGTATCGGTTGAAATTGAAAGTTGTGTCGTGTCCTAGAAGTTAAAGATATTACGTTACGCATCTAATATTTTCTCACTTTGAAGGTATCGAGATCACCGATATCGACTTGCAATGGGTTCAAGTACTCGCTGAAGGTTGGGCAAGTCCTCTCAGAGGTTTCATGAGAGAGGATGAGTACCTGCAGGTAAGAACGATTTATTTCAATTATACTAAGTGTACAGACTACTGTTTACTATAATAAAGTACGAAATAAAATTTTTTCCTAATTGACATCGAGTACAATTTGGCTAACGTATTTATTTCATTGCTTATTGTTTTTACTTTTATATTTGTGAATATTGACGGTGGTACAATATTATTTACTTTAACTAGTTTTAAGTTAATAGATAGAAAAATTAACAAAAAGCAGATATTAAATACCATACAGTCGTCAATGTTTATAAACATTGGTGCAAATAGAAATACTGTGTAATAGACACGTGTTAGACATTTAGAAATTAATTAAAGTTAGAAACTTGAAACTGGAAAAAGGAAAAAGAAGGTAGTAGAATTGGAACATCATTTATCAGACGTTACGTGCAAAATTGAACACGTTGAAATCAATGAAAGGGTTAACCAAGAAGAAAATTATTTTCCTTAGTGCCAACATTTCAAGACCCTTGAATACAACGGAAGAGTGGTGAATCAGTCGATACCAATTGTTCTTGCAGTTACCACGGATCAAAAACAAAAATGCAGCAATGAACCAGCATTGGCTCTAAAACACCAAGGCCGACTCATTGCAGTTTTACAGAGACCAGAATTTTTTGCGCATCGAAAGGAAGAAAGGTTCGAAATATATATCAGCCAGTTTATTTTATGGCAAATTGCAACTAAACTTCAATTTCGTACGAGGCTTGTTATTTCAATGCACAGAAGCGGTCAGAGTAATGACTGAAATTGTTTTAATTCCTGTACAGTAATTTTCACTTTAAAGTGATAATTATTACACCGGATTTAAATTGTCCCCTCCTATTGTTTACGTTCACTTAAAACAATTTCTTACTGCAGAATAATATAATTAACGATATAAATCTTACTGAGAATTTCTTTTTATTCATTTTGATAAGTGACAAATATGTGCAAATCATTTGTACCACGAATTCGTGATAAACTAAAAAATTATTATTCTCTCAAATTTGTTGTTGCAAATATACTAAACTATAGTCTGTTCACAAATATGTTTTTGCAATATGTTTATAAAGTTTTAATATTTAAAGCAATTTGATTCAATTCTTAAGTTTTTTCTTTATTTTAAATGGTTTCCAATTGTGACGTTTGAATATTTTTTGTAAAAATTAGAATCTTTTGTTTCTAATGAAAGAAAATCGTAACAGATGTTGCAGACAATTTGGTACGAACGAACCTGACCATCCTTACATTAAGATGATTAAAAAATCAGGCGATTGGCTAGTTGGAGGAGAGTTGGAGGTTTTTGAGAGAATTAGGTGGAACGATGGTCTTGACCAATACAGACTCACTCCCAATGAAGTACGAGAAAAGTGTAAAGAGATGGGTGCCGATGTTGTTTTCGCTTTTCAATTGAGAAATCCGGTGCATAATGGTCATGCACTTTTAATGCAGGTAGCTCGATTTTTATCATTATTTAAATGAAATTACACGCAATAGTGGAGGAAAAAAAGTCAACAATTATTATTTATCTTAACGGTAACTAATTACGTAATCACTATAACGTACAATAATTTTTCTCTCTAATAACTGTTAATATTTACTACCTGTTCAGATAACTAAAAATAATAAGGTAACTTCTGTAATAAATTACACAGAAGATTACATTACTTTTTATAGTGTTCTTTTGTGTCCTTGTTTCAAATTATTATTTCTATTATTAATCGTGAAAATTATTTACTTAACATATTTTTTTGTTGCAATACGTTGAATTTATTGCCATTAATATCAGGACACGAGGAAACACCTTTTGGAAGAACGTGGCTTTAAAAAACCAGTTCTTTTACTGCATCCTTTAGGAGGATGGACGAAAGAGGACGATGTCCCATTATCAGTAAGGATAAAGCAGCACCAAAGTGTTATCGAGGAAGGTGTATTACATCCAGATACTATACTTTCTATTTTTCCAAGCCCAATGTTATATGCTGGACCTACAGAGGTACCAATATATTAATAATCTTTGCAATTAATATCATAGTATTATTGAATGGCCATTTGAATTCCATGTGATTATAACAACATACATAAGAATGCCCCCAATTCTTTAATTCGAAGTTTTGTACACTTACTGGTTTTTCTGTGTACTTTCAATAAATGAATTCGCGATGTACTATTTGTTTCGCAGGTACAATGGCATGCTAAGGCAAGAATGATAGCGGGAGCAAATTTTTACATAGTTGGTCGCGATCCTGCGGGTCTACCGCATCCCGACAAATCTAAAACACCAGATGGTAATATTAAAATGATACAAATTTCACACTTTATCCGTATTTAGAATCTAGGGTGAAAAAATGTTTTACACGCCTTGGTACCTCCCCGATTAATTAAAATTTAAAATGAAACTGCAAACATGCCGTGTTAAACATATACAGGATGTTTTAAAAAAATAGTTTAACGCTCTTTATTCTATGTACTTACCTCGAGGATGAACAAAGTTTTCACTATCGTGCGTCTCGAAATAACTTTTCGAGTGATAATTACATTTCTTCCGTGATTAATTTATAAATAAAGTAATATTTTTGTTTATAATGTTAGGTAATCTGTACGATGTAACGCATGGCGCGAGAGTGTTGACAATGGCACCAGGCCTTCAGAATCTTGAAATAATTCCGTTTAGAGTAGCAGCTTACGATAACAGGCTAAAAAAGATGGCATTCTTTGAACCAGAACGATCTCACGACTTCAGTTTCATATCAGGAACTAAAATGCGAGGTCAGTTATGTTTTGTTATACATCCTTTTGTAATATATTTATTTTATGGTAATAGTTTATTATCTTTCAAATGAAAAGCACTATGTACAGTTGATATAAAAAAAATCAGTATGTACTATCTAAAGTTTGTAGAATATGCAAAGTAGCTTACTTATTATCAATAATTTTAAACGAATTATTCTCTTCGTCTCTGCTATAGCTTATTACAATGCCAAAATATGTTTCAATCTGGAGTAGAATTTACTTCTAAGTATGCGAAGAGAATACTAATTGGATAATTTAATATAATGTTGTGAATGGCGAAGGATATTTTTATAATGAAATTTTACAATTTATGAAAAGATCACAATTTAATGTCTACCAAAAAAATAGAACTGAATTTTAAAAAATGATTATTTAAGATATATCTTAAGTTGAAGTACTGATAAATTAAATATTAACTACCAACAACATTTATTTAATTATTTCAGAATTGGCAAAATCTGGTGAAAATCCACCAGAGGGTTTTATGGCACCTAAAGCTTGGCGAATCGTGGCTGACTATTACAAATAAAATTTAATCAAGAGATTATAAATACTCGTACAATTGTCATGCAACGCTCGTGTAAAGGATAAGATTTGTAAACATGAAGTGTCTTCTTCGTGATTTTACTTTAATCATGATTTCTGCAAAGGACATAGTTCTATAAGAGAAAAAGTTAATTGAAACGAGTAACTATTTGAAAGTAATTTATTTATACTCTTTGTTAAAAATTATCCTTGATAAGGTGGGGGTGAAAGATAAAAGTAAATAACTGTAATTTATTTTTCTCTAATATCGATATACATATTAGACGTGTTTCATTACACATATACATTGTGTATTCATACAGATACGTTTATTGCATCAGACACGAAAAATTCGTAACTTGGAACTTCTTACAGGGACGTACTCTTTTTTTTAGATTTTTCTCTATTTTGTTTATTTGAAAGACAATCAATGTGAGGAGAAGGTATGACAATTAGAATTTTGCAGAGTTTAGTCCATTCATCTTCTAATGAAATATTATTTTAAACTGGTACATCTGAAAGAAAAATCTCGTTGATTACACCAAAATAATTCTTTATAATAAATTTTATCGTATTGAATGAAAAGTCTTCGAAAATTTAAACTAATTCTATACACTACATGTGCATAATGGACTTATTGAACTCACTTTAACAGTTTTGTCGTAACTTTAATGTAACTTCGATTTTATAAAACATGATATTATAAATATATGTAGCATAATCTTTTAGAATCTGGATTTATTTCAAGTTTAATATATTGCTCAATTGAATTTTGAAATAAAAGAACACTTTTAAAAAGAGATTGTATAGTGGTACACACGTGTTTTCTGAGTGTCATTAAGTGGGTGAAATATTATATCTTGTTTGAATAAAAATAATGTTCAATGGGTGTAACTTTTTTTTCCCTCTAGATTAAGTTTTAATTCTATGTTATCCAGAATTCATCTTGTGTTTTCCTCAACAAAGCTCAGAAAAGTTATTTTTTGAAAACTTTTGTACATCACCAAATAAACTTTATTTTTGTTAAAAATTATACATTTTATACAGAAGTTGATACTTTTCGAAAATTGAAAATTCTAAAACAATTGTTTTCGAATTTGTGTTTGCAACGATAAACTCCATAAGTGTTATTGCAATGGATATTGCAAAATAAGAAAACAGTTTTTATTCGTTCGACAATGATATTTTCAATTAATGTCTCTTAATTCTTTCATAGAAAATGATTTTATTCGTTTTTAAAAAATTCTACTTTCACTCAATTTATTTTTTAGAAAGTTGTCTACCAATATGTTTTACTAAACAGAAATTTACCTTCTTCGTCAGAGTCAGATATTCGTGTAGCTTGTAATGAACTTTGTTTCGACAAAGTTCTGCCATGAAGGCGTGGTCTAGAAGGAGGTGATTGTTTATTCCAAAGGGCTTCGAGTTGGTCGAAATGTTGTGACTGAGCAAGAGCTGCCTGCTCTGGACCAAGTCCCGATGGACTACTTGCTAATCCAACTTTACTGATTTCATCCATGGAAGCACTAACACTAAATCGTCGTTGTAGATTCTCCACCGATGATGCTGATATTCCTAAACAAGATGTAACATTTAAACTTCATATTATATCAGTCACTTTTAGAGCTATTATACGAGAATCTCTTCTTTGTTTAGGCTTCGAGAAAATTCCCTTTTGACCTTATTTTCTTTAGGTCCTCTTCAACAAAAAATACGCAATTACTTGGACAAAAAGAAAAAAGAGAGTAGTACTAGTGACTAGATTTTATTTAAATTTTGTCAGTATTTAATCTTAATCTTCTATTTTCTCTTTTTCAATCATTTATTTCATACAAAATATTGTTCACTTTCTTTTCTTCTCGTCTACGTAATTTGCATATTTTTTCCTCTTTTCTTCATTTTGTTACAGAATGAAGTTTCTTCTCGTTATTACCAAAGAGGATCCAAAAAAAATGAAGTTGAAACGTTTAAAACACACATAAGTATATTAAATCATAAGCTTGCTCAAAGAGTCTGTCATAATGTTTCTCTGATATGCAACTTTGAAAAGCTCTAACTCACCAAGAAAGCAATTATGGATTTTGACGTTATTTGATATGACATTATTTCACTAACGATGATTAGGAAAATACGTTTGCTGTACATAATATCAAGGAATTTCTCACAAGAGCCTACCTGATGTAAGGTGGCCATATTTCCTGTGCCATGTGTCACTATCCAATGACACCTCCTTCTTTAACAGTCTTTTATTCGGTCTTTTTGGGCCAGATGGTCTTAAATCTCTTATATCGCACCAAGGTGCAACGTAATCTGGCAATTTAACATATTGCGCCGGAGTATTGTGTAAACAAAGAATAGGCATGCACTTGTGTTCCAGGAGATGTAGCGCGAGTCTTGAAAGATCTGTGGACAGCTCAAGACCCAATACCGGCACGTGCAACATGATGCTGCTCAGAGAACAACCCTTCTTTGTATCCCAGATAATCAGACTCTTATCTTCGCTACCCGATGCTGCGAGACTTCCATCACCTGATAGTTTCACGCATGTAATGAAACCCAAATGGCCTTTTAGAGTATGGAGGTCTGCACCAGTATTAATATCCCAAACGATGAGATTAGCATCTCTAGAGCCGGACACTACAATGGACTTATCAAGGACGGAAACTGCAACGCAGGTGACGTGATCCGTATGACCCACAAGGACCTAAACATGGAATTGTTTGGGCCTTTTGGAGTTGTCTTTACTGCTTCACTCCACAAGGTAGAGTCCCAATCATCGCCGGTCGATTTGAATTTCGCGCTATTTTTAAAACGTCAAACCGATTAACCTGAAACTTGACATCGTATGTCATTTAGACAGATGGGAAATCAATCGTGGAAAAGTACACGGTTATGAAAAATTTTTGGAAAAGGTTGGTGGTCTGTAAAAACGCCGAGACGGTTATTTGGAAGATATCTTAATCCATTATTAACTCCCAAGTTTGTACTTTTAAGTGAAAGAACAAATATTAAGATTACTTAAACCGTTTGAGTTTTATTCAAAAAGTAAATCGACCGGTGACGATTGGGGCACTCTACATTCAATTCACTTGAAAGCGGGGTAGGTGGAGATTTTGATATTAAATTGAGGCCGATATAAATGACCCAAGAAATTGATATTTTAAAAGGTAAATCTAGAATGTTTCTATAAGCACTTTTTTTTATAAACAATTGAAATTTGAAGTTACGAATTACGGGAATTATTGTAGTGCCATTTCACATATTCAAATCTCGATGTTCGAATATATATTTATGATACATTTAATTTCTTGTATTACACACTACATTTAAATTTGTTTTTCCTTTCAAGAGTTTTTAATTCCGTATTTACAGTAATGTGAGTAATTACAATAAAATCTAAAATTTAATAAACAAACCTGTGATAACTTCCCACCAGCCAGTTGCCAGACTTTCAAACTCATATCTATAGAACCCGTAATCAAAGACCGAGAGTCTGGAGTAACTACGAGACAGGTGATGTCTTGGGAATGAGACACCTGATACTTCTCTTCCGGGCCAGCTCCTAAACTTACTATACGTACTTGATTGTCTTCTGTTCCACATACTGCGTACCTGAAATTTTGTTATTACTGTATGGTTAAAATTCGTTAATAAAATATTTTTAAAACAAGTCATCAACTGTGGTTGTTGAATTCATTTCGCAATTAAAGCATTTTAGAAGAGATACATGATTTCACAAAGTAAAATTAGAAAGTTTTTGACAGACAGAAGTGAATATATAGTATTCAAAAAATGAAATAAAAGATCGTAAGTAATGATGAACACAGAAACAGATTTACTAGTATCAGTGTTAGTTACCTCATATCAGGGGCAACTGTGATGCAACGACCAGGTCCACATACAGATTGAATTAGAGTACCAGTATCAGCTGCCCAGACTCGAATTGCACCACCTCTATCGGAACTAACAATTCTTCGTCCGTCAAACATTGCTGTTACGTTCGTAACAGTTGCTTGATGTTTAAACGTTGATACAACCAAACCCAACGTCAATCCCCAAACGCGGACTGTTTTGTCTTCCGAACCTGTATTGAATGCAGTTTCTATTGTAAGAACTGATAACACTATCAGACACGAATTTTGCCTTTCCATCTCCCTCTATTATTTAAGACCAATTAAAACTTTCCAACGGTTTTACTTTATACGTGATACTCAGAACTAAAATAATCTACTTAGAACCAAAACCAATTGATAATAGTGTACACGTACAAAATGTAAGAAATCGTAAATTCCAGGTCAAACTGCTTTCCAGTCTGTTTTAAAGAATATAAAATTCAGTGTGCTAAATGTAACACGATACAAACGAAAAGGTTGACTTTCACTATATAGTGACGTGCAGGAAAAGTGAATCAAAAAAAGATTATATAAATAATACTTTTCAAATAATTGAAGAATATCTATTATCGTGAAAACAATCGATTTACACACCAGAGGCGACGAATAAACCGGAAGCTGAAAATGCAATACACGTGACGCTGGCAATGTGCCCCTCAAAAGTTGAAAGCAACTCGTGTGTGTTTAGCTGCCAGAGGTTGACGAGAGAGTCCACTCCACCGGTGACTGTCATTGCTCCATCTCTGGATATATCCAAACAAGAGATAGGAGCTGTATGAGGAAGCAAGGTTTCCTGCTTGCCGGGTTTTTTGGGTTTCGAAAATGCTTCCTCTCCCCGAAAATTCCAATACGTTACCCGAGTCCCAGCAGCAGTTATCAGAAAGTCATCTTTTTCGGTCACCTTTTGAGAGAAATAAATTACCAACGATATTATGAATTGAAAATTCAATAGACTAAAGTCACGGTCAAGCGATACTATCCGTTACCGAAAAAATGATCAGTGTGCCAGCATAGAGGCAAGAGGGATATCTCGCTGACTTAACCTCTTTAACTTTTCCATAACCCTCATTTCGCTTTGTTTTGACCCGTCAAAATGTTGATAGTACACGAGAACCGTTTCAACTAATAATATACTACGACTAAGACCATGTGTGCTTAATTCAAAGATGAAAAAGTACGACGCCATGAATTTGAGGACAAACGTTTTGAAATTGAGAAATATCGTATCTTTTTGTAAACGTAAATGAAGAAAATTGTGTCACTCAAAGTTTAGGAACGTACTGCACATGTACTGATTAAGCAACATGTTACTTACTTTGACAGCAGTGACGTCCGCTGAAGGATATGTTGTCAATGTTCGTGTCAATCTTCCACTATGCATATCGAAAACGGATACTTTGCCCTTCGTGCCACCAACGATAGCTCTTCTACAATCTCTCGCAAGACAAACACTTTTGACTTCTCCTTGATGACCTCTCAGCGTATGAATCTCTGTTCCTGTTGCCAAGGACCTCAGGTACAATTTCTGATCTTCACAGGCCGCCAACAAAAAAACAGAATCAGCCGATACATCGAGCATCGTCACCGGTGAAGGCAAGACGATGTTTTTCAGCATCGTGAATTTCTTCAGACACCATAAACAGACTGTACAGTCTGACGAACCGGAAACAAGAATCTCGCCAGCGGAATCAACGCGAATGGAGTTTACTGGTCCTCTATGGTGGTCGAATTTCATGAGAACATTACCATTCTGCAAACTCGTGACGATGATTCTGGAATCTTCGCCTCCGCTAAAGGAAAGCACATAGTTGAATTTATTAGATGATTCTATTGGAGAGTTTGCGCATGAGTTAGTTGAAGGACGTGTAGAAAAGTAAGGATGTAATAGTGTCCTGTAGAAAAGTGCTTCAAGTATAGAAAGCGCTATCAAATATCTGTATACTATATTACAATAATATAAATATTGTCAATAAGAAGAATATGATATAAATAATACCAAAATCAGGAAAAATCAAGTGTTAATTGTCACGTATTTAAAAATCGCATGGTAAATTGTAATGTATACTGTGATTACAGAATAATAGCGAGTAAGTGACATAAGATAAAATTGTGAACCTGACAATCACAAAATTCGTGAGCGCAGTAGTCAAACACAAAACAGGAGCAATGTGTTCTTGGATCCTCAACGATAAAGTCAGTGTCTTCATGTCCCACACGATAACTGACGTATCTTCGGAGCCTGTCAGCAAGTACTGCGAATGTTGTGTCACAGCTAAGCACGAGATTGGACCAGAGTGTCCTGAAATAATTTTAGATAAAACATTATAACGTACATGGAAGCCAATATACATATGCAACACAGTAATATCTGACATTTCAAACTGTGATTCATGATATTTTAAGCAACAATTCTACTCTCTACTTTTACATTAACCTAAAAATTGAAAATCATTCGTATTGAATTGTGAATCAATACAATTGCCTTTGCGTCTAAATGTACTTTGCATATAAACTTGCGAACAATTGTTTTCAAAGACGCAACCATATCAGAATCAAACATAGTTGACGAAAATTTATCAAATTGAGAGAACTACCGGAGAAAGTATGAACCAACTGGCTAGACATCACATGCCAGAGCTCAGCATCTCCTTGGAAAGGGATAACGATAACGTGTTGTCCAGAAGGGGCAGCTTCGACAAGTTTCACACCTTGTGGACAGGATAAAGTGCGAATTTGAAGAGGCAAGGGTGGTTGGAGCCAACCGTTCAGTGGTACCAATAGTGGTGCTGTGTAACCATCGCACCAGGCCATTGCCGCTGTTACCATTTTGCTAACCTTGAAGTAGAAATTTTGTTTTTCATTGGTACTGTGATATATACAGTGTTCCATAATGTGAGCGACCCATTCCAATAGTGTACAGAGAAAACAAGAAAAACCTTCACACGCACACACACACACATATGTGTCTCATTTAATCTTATTCCCAATGACAAATAGAAGTACAATCTTTTGCAATTGAGAGATCGACAGGTCAAAGTAATAAACCTAAGGTACTTCGTTAGATGGAAACGAAAAAATTGCTTTGAAAATAAATCTCTGAATTCTAACGTAAACAAATAATGTTAAGAATGAATAGCTCCTCACCAAATCACTTTCATCCTCAGCTACAGGTCTTAACCAGCAAATGAGTTGTGCTCCAAGTTGAAGGGGATCCCTTGTCAAGATATCGCTTGATTTTCTCACGGTGTAATAAACTAACTCTAAGTCTCTCTCAAGGAGGTATCTTCTCGAATGCTCCAGAACGCATCTCAAATAACTGACGGATATCATTTGCACGGCCGCGAGAAGAAAATCGAACGCGCAAACAGCTAATTTTTTTAACCTTTCCACATCGCCAGCTCGTAGTAAATGTAACCAGGCCTCCTCTACATGCCTCAGGTTGTACGCTATATCCTGTGATACTGGTCTACTTTGATAGGGTGTCTCCTTTAGAGGAGTTTCCACTTCTGGAGATGATCTATCATCCTTGAGTACGAAATATTCCCAAAACAAAAGATTCGCAAGTTCTGTATGGTCGCTCCTCAGAGTCTCTTGGTTAGGAAAGTATTTCTTTCGAGCCAGATCACGAATAGGATGTCGCCAACCAAAAAGCAGCCTTCCACTCATCACGCGAACCTTAAATGTGAAACATTGTTCGTTAATATTAATAACAATTCTCGAGAGGATTCTTAAGGTGACTAGAAACCTTTACATGACACGTAATACGGTGAAAAATTAATGGCTTTTTCCTTATTCTTTTTTTTTAGTAGAATAGTGTATTAATTGTAGGACAAATGATTCAGCAGTCGAGAATGGTTGCATTCACAAACAGATTTCTATAGGAACAAGGTATCTAGAATTTTGCTATGTGTTTCAATTTAGGTGAATCTGTTGTACCAAGTATCGAAGCTCCGTCTTCTTCAAAGTGAAGCATAGCTAACTAAATGTACATAAAGTTGCAAAATCTGTGGTAAATAATTAAAAGTAAGAAACGTTTGAGAAAAGTGGAGGAAATCAATTTTGAAAATTTTTCGAGTACACGTGTAATTCTTCTCAAATTATTATTATTATATATATATATATATATATATATCTTATTGTAACAAAATAATAAGTGATCTGCTAAGAATTATGTGTACCGTGTAAAGTGTCCCGACACACTAAGGAAGAAAATAACTTATAGCAGTTTTTGGAGAGATTGTATAAAATAATGTGTCGTTTAAAAATTACCTTCAGGCTTTCGTCGAATGTTCTTCTGACCAAACACCAAGTCGAAAAGTCAAACAGTCCATCTTCAAGGAATGAGTGTTCATCGTCCGTAGTTTGCATAATCACCTCAAGAATTTCTGTTTCGGATAGACCATATTCCGTGCAAGCCAAAATTCCGCCAATTCTGTTAGCCGCAGTCTCTCCTATGAGTTTCTCCAATGCGCCAAAGACATTCTCCATTTCGTTTGAATCGGTACCTGGATCTTGAAGTTCGATTAAAATGTCATTGCTGCGGAATATTTCCTTTTGTGCAGGTGTGAGACGCAACATTTCTGGAGGTACAGCAGTCGTTACCACCAAGTGCACCCCTAAAATTAATATTACGTTAATATTAAAATTAATATTATCATAAAGTTGTGCCATTTTAATTTATAAGAAAAAAGTGTGCTCTAGGTGTCAAGGTTATTTCAGATTGTTTAAATATAAAATTCACAGCAGTTCACTATTCAGGGAAACAGAAAGTAAAAATATAAGTCTGAACTATTGAAGGTGTAAATCTGTAAAATTCCAAGATCCGTACTGTTCGAAATCAAATTATGCAACTGTGTAATTCAAAGTTGGACAATATTCTAACTTTAAATAATGCAATAATATTACACGAAGGTTCCTTGCAAGCCAAAATTCACTGTTGAAAATATTCTTGGAGAATTGAATGTGTAGATACGGAAATGAGAAAATGGATTTTTTGTATTACCTGCTGGTAAGTATAACGGTAGCCATGATAGAGCAGCGATAATGTTGCATTCCAATGGATGCAATCGATGAAGATCGTCGATAAGGATCAGCAACTGTTCCTTCATCGGTTCCTCCTCGATTCGTCTCATAATTTGACTGAACCAGTTGTTCAAATATAGAGGATCGAATGAAGCGTCTTTGGGAAGGTTGCCATCCAATAAACCCGAGAGAAAACCAATATGTTGACAGAGCACTCGAAGTAACTCTAAGCTGTACGCTGATCGAGGGGTCGAAGCACAGAGGCGAACAACCCTGAAAGTTGTGCAATCCAACCAGGTGGAAGCATCTGCATACATTCTCGAGAGCAGCGATGATTTGCCAGAATATTTGCCCCCTTTTATCATTATCGGTCTATGCTTCTGCAATTTACCTATTGAATATTTTAAACAAATTCATTGTTGTATTATCATCGTTATTAGGTTGATTATAACGCCTGGCAAGATACATCTTCACCAGAGGTTTTGTAAAAGATAAAATGGTGAACAAATAGAAATTGAGAAAAGCTACAGTCAGTTATAATTACCTACATATCTTGCATTTAGACTTTGCTAATTATAACTTATTAAGTTCAAATCTATCTACATTGAATATCGAGATTAAATTGCTACATTACATGTAAATTTGAAAAAAGTATTAAAATCTATCGTCCTGATATAGCGTACAATAAATATTCTAATACGACTTTATAAGCAGATATGTATGTACATTCATTTTTAATACACTATTTAAAATAATTAGAGGATCGAATGTTTGAGTAATTTAAGAGAATAAATTTAGACATGAAATAAATACATTCAAATATTCAAACATTCAAACATTCAAACACTCAAGCACCCAAGAACTCAAGCATTTAAGGTTTCAAGAATTCAAGTAGTGAAATATTCAAGTAATCGAAATAAAAAACCAGTCCGAGAAATGAAAAGTTAACTTTAATTAATTTTCGTATTGTTTATTTTAAAATATCAGAATTTGTCGTCATTCAATTTCCATAATTGAGCCAGTCAATGCCGTGGGATAAAATTCAGGTAGAATAATAAAAGAAATATAAATACATAATAATGAACTCAACGTTCTTCTTTTTTATAATGCGTATAAGTAGACCAGGTAAATCGACTATGACTTAATCACATTCATGCACACATATGTACTCGTGTTTCTAGAACTAAACAGTTACCTATAAACTACCTAAGTACGATGAAACTCTAGTTTAAACTTATTTCTATAGGAATGCCCACTTTGAAACCTTCTTTCTTGAGCCTATGTTCTACGCAATAAAATAATGAAATTCACGATTCTACGCTTTTAACTTATTTAGCTTTCTTCGAGTGTCTTTCTTTGCCTTGTTGACTTGTACATTTCCTGATAGAATCTAAGATCGTGGGGATTCCCAATGATCCCTGGAACCAAAACCCAAGACACGTCACCCTAGGGTTAAGTAACCGATCGTCTAATTGTCCTGTGCGGTGTAGTACAAATATATCTATTTTATTACAATCGAACCTCCATAATTGCAAAAGAAAAAGAAAAACAAGGAAACCGGAATCCCACTTACACAGTATATTTTCACTAACTATGATCACCGCTGCCTGTTACTTAAACCTTCGACTTTGGTCGTTTCCAAATAATCGTGCAATCATCGAGATTCTACTGTATATTATAAAAACAATAAACAATTTCTTTACCAGAAATTAGAAGTCCCTTGACTCGTTCAACAGTTTCGTTCTCCTCGTAAGGCTTGATCTCTCTTAGAAGGGCAAGATGCATCAGGCTCTCGGCATAAATCTCCTGCACCATTTTCTTTTTGCTTTTTATCTCGGGGTCTTCTTCTATGGAATCGTTAACAAGTGTCTGTAGTCGGTTCACAATCAAACGACAAAGATGCGCCAAATACCCTTTGTGAGCTCTGTCAGGATTAATTCCACCCGGTTTTTGATCTACTTCTACGTTAATAATATTGTCAGGCGATAGATTATCCGTAATAAGAGATTTCAGTGACGTCACTGCCTTTGAACGCTTTTTTCCTTTCCATGTGCGTATCACAGCTATGATACCGTCTCGTGATTCATCTAACTCTAAAACGAGGTTTTAAAGGACATATTAAGAAACATTGAAAATGTTTAACGTTAAAACAACAGAATAATTTCTAAGAAAATAAAACGGGGGATATTCGAACCTTAAATAGTTGGTTTTCACTTATTTTTAATCGAATATTTAACTAAATTTTTAATTAAATTAAATTTTTAATTAAATTAAGTATCCGTTAAAAGAGTTACAGATTGGCAAATTAATAAGAATATTTTTAATTAATTACAAAAAAAAGACGAGCAAACATTGTTGTATTATTTCGTTGAAGGCTCTATAACACTTTAGTTACAGTCATTTTTATTCTTACCTACCTAAGGCATACTCAAATTGTCTCTCAGAACTGCTTTTCAATATGTTTCTGATTTCTTCGTTATCACATTTATCGGAAATAATAGATTCCGCAACTTTTTTTAAAGTTTCTCTCATTTCCGGCTCCCTAAGTTTCCAACTGTTACTTACTGTCTCCAATCTGTTAATTGTTCGTAACATAACATTTCGGTATTATTCAGACTAAATTAAACTGCTAAGTTCTGACAATATTCGTATTTCTATTTCTATTACTTTGTTCTTAAAATAATATTTTTCAAAAGTGACCTCATTTCAAAATTGCATCAAATTTATAGAATACTACTCGATTAAAAGAGTGGAACGGAAATAGGTATATGTACAGGTATAGATTGTAATAGAAATTTAATTAAAATTCAAAAACAAATCTACACATGTAGATCCATATAGGTGTATTAAAAAAAAAATCTGCTGGAAAATTCATCGTGACTGGACAAAAGGATCAAAAATTAAATTAAAACCGAATGTTGTAAACAAACTGTCCTATCGTAGGCGGTTATTCAAGTTTCGAACAATTAAATCAGGCATGTCAATAATTTAACATTGTTAGTGTGGCATATGGTTCCTTTTGAACTTCTATCCTTTTATGGGACACAATACGTAGAAATGAAAAAGAAAAAAGACGATTAAGATATTCGAAATAACATATATGGAGTTTTAAAGAAAAGAGAATGATCACATTAAATAAAAAAAAAATACACATGAAAATGCTTGTAATTCGTAACAAAACACGTCAAAGCAGGTCCATAAAGAAGCATGTTGACCTGAAAGAACCAGATAGGACAAGAAAAGATGGTGTCAGATAGAAGGTAGAAACAATAAAAAATTAAGAGTTTTTAAATTGGAATCATAAAATCAGTATTCCAGTTCTTTTCATTACCCTCCCTCACGCCCTTGTCATTTCCACTCCATTTGTAAAAATATATCATAATAAAACGTAACTACCTGCTAGCCTTTAGGACATAGCAATCGTTATTGCGTTCATAATATTCTTCCATCATAAAACAACGACTAGAAAGGATTTCATAACTCTCTTCGCTGAATCTTGTTGGCAGCCACCCAACGTTGTAATCATCTCCGACCAGCAGCTTAAGCGACAAAATGTATTTTTTTTTTTAATTATTAATAATCTTGCATGCGTATGTATATGTTCTAAATTCATAAATTGAAGAACACTTCAGGGTCATATTATGGTTTAAGGGTAATCGAGTATTGATGTATGTTTACAGTACATGTATATAAATAGAATAAAAGTATGTAACTTTTTATGTAACTCTTAAATTTTTTATGTAAATATCTCAAGTTTTACATAATATATGTAATCCGTATACTTTTACGGAATTTTCAATTTGTTATTGAAAATTGCTCGATTCTTCTGTGATTAGATTATTTTATGCTTAATTTACAAACTCACCAATAGAAAACAACCTCTTGAGTGTTGATGAGCGGCATGTATTTCATTAAAAAATTGTTCGGCTAAAAATGGATTTGTATCAGGATTCACGTGCGTTGCATATTGCATGTCCACCAAGAGAACCTATATAATTTTGCGTTTATTAATCATTTACACGCGTGTATAACAAACGTGAAATGAAATTGTACATTTTTCAATTGTTTATAACATTGCAGAAAATTTAATCAAGATACAATCAAAGATTAAATTTATAATTTTAATAAATCAGAACTTGGAAATTGATTTTAGAGCACTATAAAATCAACACTATAATGGGCCTTTTAATATTCAAACTTATAATAAAATCAGTAGTATAAATTCCTCCTGTCAAAATACGATAAAAGTATCTACTGTACATATTAATAAAAAATCAATCCTATTTTACTAATTTCATCGTAAGGAGTAATAGTTTTAAATGTTGGAAGCTTATCGCTATTAAGTAATCCATTTTACAAACGACTTACATAAAATAAGCATTAAGAAATTGAATAAATAACGGACATAGTTGACTGGAATGTAGATTAATACTTTCATGTGATAGTGATAGTATCAATATCTATGCCTATACAATCATTGCTTAGTTGCTAATTATTACTAATGTTATGTGTTATAATGAAAATTAGGTAATAAAGTTAGAGTGTTTCGTACCTCGATTCCCATGCCATCGTAAATTGATTGTAATTCTGGTCCAACGAATTCCAGTAATTTTTTCCTTTCCTCTATGAACTCTGTAAATATTTAAGCAACAATGTGGCAACGTAACGCAAGGAATAAATATACAAAAATTAAACGTACAACTTATATATATATATATATATATATATATATATATATATATATATATATAAGGTATCCACATTATTAATATTAATCTTTCTCGTATAAACGAATAATTTAAATTTAATTACTTTTCATTAGAAATATGATGGCTTTGACCAATTTTCAAAATAAGTACTAAATTTCGAATAATATAGTTCATCTTGATTTCGTTCAATAGAAAGCTGCAATTTTCTTCATATCGAAAGGAGATATTACACGATGAGCAATTTTCAAGATTACTTAATGACATAATTCCACATTTATTGCAAATTTACAGTATTGATTTAATGCGTCATATTTCTGATAAAACGTAATGATTCTTTTCCATTTTGTAGTTATTTCTTACGTCATATGTTTCCAAGAAAAACGTCGTGAGACAATAAAGTGCACACCTTGTACAAATTAATAAGCAACGACGAAGCACATAAGTAACGTTGTTTAATATAAGCAGGACACTATAGTCAGATCAGAATCTATTGGCTGCTCAAGATCAACGAAGGACCAACCCCCACTATATTGTTTGACTATAGCTACCATACTGTTTCGCTGTGCATTGCTCTATTTCTTATTTCTTTGCACAAATCTACGAATTCATGCTTTTTCTTTTAAATGAAGAGGGAAAGTCTTATGACGTGAAAATAAAATTCGTGTTAGCCATGATTGCGTTAGCCACGTTGAGCAAATGATTTCGAGTGACCATAGTTTTTGCTACTCTTAATGATACAAAAATTTACAATGATTTAACAGGAAAAAAAACATTACATAATTATTAAAAAGGAGGTAGAATCCATTGCTTAATTTAACGAGTATTATGTAATTATTAAGAAAGAAATAGAATTTACTGCATAATTTAATATAACTCACAATTGTTGAGAAAAATGTACTGCCGATGATACCACGAATATGAAGAAAAAAAATTTATTCTAATTTGGTTATCACCAACAATTTATTGCCACGTTTTTCTCAACAATCACGAATCATATTAAATTAAGCATCTTTCGTTTTACATGCTATCTCTCTCTTATTAATTATTTCGAATATTAATTATATTATATTAATTATATAATTTCGGTCCTTCGTTTATCATTGTAGATTTTTATTTCACCGAAAACAATCAAAATTAGTTGTTGACCGAAAACGTTTTAACAAATAAATATTCAAAAAACAAGGGATTGTTTGAATTAACTCGTACAAACTCCAGATTTTCAATTCCAACGATAACGGGTTGTTGTGATAGTTGCAAAACTTTACATTTTGTCAATAGTTTATCTTTAAAGAGTAAACGACTTTGTAACGTACATTTCGATCATGAAAATTCAACAGTATCATTAGTTAATTCATGAAAATTCTAGAATTGAATATCTTGTCGTTTGTGCTGACTCTCTAGATAAACAAATCAAATTCACATGAACAAATACGCGAGTAGCATACTCGATACTTAATAGACGATTAAATGTGTACATACACCTGTCATTAAACAAGGAATGTTGATTATTGACGGTTCAAAATCAACTGGCAACTTGAGGTCAGTTCCCAGCATATTGTTTAACTACTCACATCATGACGTTTGATCAATCCCATTATTTTATTTTTAGTACCTTCGTGCACCTCCATACACACGAGCCTTGTTTTTCAAACAAAGAGTCGTGTAATGTAAATACAGGGAGTTGCATCTTGAAAATAACCTTGATCGGAGAATTAAGTTTGATCCGACTATAGTCTATCCGTGTATGCGAACTTAGATAACAAACAGAAGGAGATTCGTAAACATACCGAGAAATCAGTGATGGTGTGGATAAATAAAATACTAGATAGGCGGAAGAATGAGTAAATGAGTAGAAGTCTTTATTAAACGAGTAACAAATTGCTTTATTAAAAATTCAATAAATTATTCGATAAAACACGTTTAATTTATTAATTTCGCTGATGTATTTATCGTTTCGTTTTATTATCGCATGCGTATTAAAATACAAATACAATTATTGCTCACGCATACACAATCAACTAAACACAAATTCGTGGAGACGTACACAACAGAGAAACACATTCGTCACCTAATACACAAGCAGTGAAATAAATAGACGTCTAAATAAATAGAAATGAATCGATAAAACACATAGTTGGACAGCCATACAAAGATATAGTTACGCAAATAAATGTAATAATTGATTCACTGATTCACAGAAAATATACAAGTATATGTGCATAAACACAGTACAGGGTGTCCTGCAATATGTGGGATACTGACTTTAAGGATGTTTGGCAGATTTAAGAAAAAATTAAATTAGTTATGTCCCGCAATGAAATTTCGTTTTCAAGTTAATTAAGTAGCGATTTTGATCTCGAACTGAGGCATATTTATGCACTATGTAAATATAAATGGAGAAGAAAGGTGATTCTGTAACTTCGGGGTAAAACTTGTTACTTGAAAGCGGGCATAACTACACTTCGCTAGAGAATCGATCGATTTTAAAATCAGAGTAACTCTTTGGTATCTTAAACAGATCAGAAGCGATTCAAGGTGGCTATTTCGAGTATATCTTACAAATATAAATAAATAGAAATTGTTATAATAAAACACGAAAACTCGTTATATTTCGCGAAAAATTTCAAATAGAACGTACATTTATACGACCTTAATTTCTCGTTTTTAAACGTTAAACCCATTCCTGAAGTACGTTCCTTATATTATAGGACACTCTGTACATGAATTCGTAAAAGTAACAAATAAAGCGTTTCAAGTAGATTTAAAAATGTACGTATAGTGACGTGCAAGAGTTTCCGCACAGTTATATTTCTAACTTTCCTTTGGAAGGTAAGAGGTTAGATGTATTTTACATCGTACTAGTATGATCAAGCTATATTTATTTTTAATAGATACTTCTCCCTCCGTGGTGTAGCTAAGAAAGTAATTGTTCCGAAACTATTTGTACTTTTATTCACATATCTGTTATTAACAAACATGACAACATTCTAAACAAGTGTAAACATTTAATTGTCAGGCGCTGTTCTCGTACAATTAGAATTCTTTTTGTATTGTATATATTTAAAAATCTTCAATAGACTTGCCTAAAAAATTTACAGCGATGCCTCTCTATTTGTCACGATTTCTGCCTCTTTAACTGACGCATTGTTATCATCACCTACTTTAACTGTATCTCGTTTATCCTCGCTATTGTATAAATAATAGCGTTCAATTCTTGGAACATCTGTACATCTTTCTGCGACAATTAGAGAAACATCACTGTATCTGATAAAGGTTATTCTTTAAATAACTTTTGAAGTTATTCACAGTAAGTTTTAGTAAGTTATATCACTAATTTAAATCTTTAAATAACAGACATTTCTTTCGCGATTGAGCAAGTACTTGTAAGCGTATATGCAAAATGCGCCATTTAAGAAAACATCTAACACATATAAATAAGAATATCGATAAGAATAGATATTATTAGATAAGACCATTCCGTTCTCCAGCGATGAAAATTTTAATCAGCCTCGGCGCTGGCAAGTTTTTGGGGGGTGGTTCACCTTTGATCACACCCGCAATGAGTTCCACTTCGAGATTCATTTTGCAGGCTGTTAGTCTCGCAGTTTAAAATAATATTATCTCTTCCACGAAAATATTCTGCAGTCTGTTCTGATTAAACAGAGAATTAAATTATATAAATTCGTTATTACCTTGATCAAATTCTTAAGGGTCCGTCTAGTTTGAGAAAAAAAGAAATTGATCCGTTTCTTTTTACATTCTTTTTAGGTTTTAAATCTTGAGAATATTATTTTGTACGAATTACGACGAAATTTGACAAATTGGCAATATTGCACGACTTTGAACTAAAATCTTTATGTTATCTTTATTTAACATTGTACGACCAGGTTTAAGGGGTTTGCTTAGTTTGGAGGTAAATAGAAATTATTAAATTAAATTAACTTTTTTGTTCGAAATATCTTTAAGTAGCACGTTATAAAATTTACGAAATAAAATTCTGCACAACTAAAGAATTTATAATCCGTGGAAACAAAAAATTGTGTAATATATAAAACTTGTACATAATTGGTATAATGAAATTTTAAATACGTAACGTTTCTTTTAAACCGAATAGAATAATCACCTCGTATTCTTATTCCTTCGTATTAAAGGATGAATATTAGATGAATATATATTTCAGTCGTCAATAAAAGTACATAATAATCGATCTCTTCGTAAATCAATTCAGTTGATTAATTAGTTAGGTAACTTTGTTGAAGATTGTCCTCGCTTTTACTTTAACTTTTTGTTGCTTTAAGTTTATTCCTCCCGAAATGTCTTTATTTCGTAACTTCTTTAATTTTCATCTCATTTTACTTTATCCCCTTTTACCTCGTCCTTCCGCCCTTAGTTTGTTTGTTACTTTGTTTAATTTTTTGTACTGAATTTGTATTGCTGATTGATGGTCCTGGTCAAATAACGCGTACGATATTCATCTTCTTCTGTCGAATTTTTCCCTTGAAGACTATGTCGCGTACATTTTTTGTTTAAAATTCTAGCGAATCTGTAACAGAAAAATTGAGTATCTCGATTGAGAAAATTAATAAACAGGAAATGATAATTCAGCCGAAAGTTCAATACAGTTGTAAGCTTCGATCAGTGTGTGAAGCAATAATATACGATTTTGAAGGAATTTAATACCAATGTTTACAATACGTACACGTGAACAATGTTAACGTACATCCGGTACTACTACGAAATGCTTTCAAACGTAATCTAAAAATAATCCATGCTTGAAATATCTAGCTCTGCAATAATAATAGTTTAATGCTGATTAGAAATTTTCGAGTTACAGAAATTGAGCGTACTTTCCATGGATTTTATTTCACAAATATTTCTTTTAATAAATTACGATTGACTGAACAGTTTTCCTATAAAAATTTTGTCTTATATTTCCAATTATACTTAAAGAAGAAATTTTTAAAATATGTAATCTTTGTTAGCCTGTTTTAAAGAATCGTGTATTGGTTTACAGTAATCTACCATTCAAGATTACCCCCCCCCCCCCTCCCCGTCTCTCTCATTTACATTTTTAATTATACATGGCACATGCGTGCTATGCACGTGGACTTTGTAACAAATGAGAAACAAACATCGGTTAATTTTTTTCATCCTTTTCCTTTTCTATAAGCGCTATAATAAACAACGATTACGCCAATGTGTATGCGTGTTCATGTTCTATGTAAAAAGTGATCGAACACGAATGAAAACAGTGAAATACATTAAATCTCGTAAATAGGTAAAATGTGTATCAGTCTTCTCAAAAATATTTTAAACGAAAAGTTTCTTTGATAAATATTGCTTTACAAGTTTCATTGGTTATCTTTTAAACGAGATACCGAAAGAAAGGTTTCCTCTTAAATATTGTCGGTTACGCCATTGCTATCGACTGTCGGAGAAGCAATTGTTTGAGGAGATCACAACTTCGAGAAAGTGACAAGCGAATCGATATTGTGTTCAGAAATTTGAACATTGTCACAAAGATGACAAGACACACCTAAAACTGTGTCATCAGAAATAAGGACATTGTCCCAGAATGCCTGGTCGTGAAGCAAGATGTCTTCTTGTAAAAGACACATGTCTTCTTGTACATCATGATGTACACCTCACAGCTGCACTGTGTCTCAATTTCTAATATCTTACAAGTGGTGTCACAGAAAGTATTCGTTTCCTTTCGCATAAATGGACAGATCACTGCTAGAGTCCTTGGCCGAGGCAAATGTTCTTATTCGTGATCGAATGGTGATTCACGGACACACTAACCGAGTCTCAGAAACTATTAATGCAGATTGGTGTACGATAAATGGAACGTGAGACGAGAAAATGTAATTTTCTTTTTTGTCTGAAACATTGGACGAAAGAATTGGTCCTTTAGAATGCAGGACAGTAGACGAGTGCTGCTACAATCGTAAATCTAGGTCAGGTGCTGATGAAATAAATGTGCAGTTACTCTATCGACGTCACTAAGGAGGAGTAACGAGGTAAAGGTAACATTATTTATTACAATTTAACAGGTTGACGAATGAAAATCTTAGAGCAGTGGTTTTCAAATTGTTTTTAGAAAACGTACCCTTAAAAGAAATGAAAATTTCTACCTTCCCTATAAGTAGTAGATTTAAGGTGATAAGTAAAATATATACTTAGTTATTGTTAAATCTCGACGATTCGTGTTTTAATAGAAAGAGATGTTTAAGTTGACCACACTTTTCTATATTGAATATTTTCATTCTCTTTGAATTATTAAGAATATTAAGATTATAAAAAACACTCCTTTCGTTCCACATCCCCTCTTTGCTTAGGAGAACAATGATTCAGAGAGTTGTATTTATAAAGGAATTGGAATTTCTACAGAAGAATACATGTTGATGTGTTTGTTACTTTAAGTCTTTTTTTCACGTAGTTAACTAAATCTGAAGAATTCTATCTCTGGCAACGGCTATAAATACTCATCGAACAATAAACATTTCTACAATTCACTGTGCGTGGACTGGTTAGAAGCTACGAAGAATTTTAATCTATGCAGCGCTTCTTTCCTTTTTCTCGCATTGAAACTAAACGAGCGAAATTAAAAAGGGACATTCTTCCATTTTAAAATTCAAATTTCTCTTAAAATGTAGAGTGCGTTGAAGCATGTGAATTAAAATCACTTTCTTTGATAAAAATGCACTTTGAGAGTTACAAACGTCTGTTCTAGGTACTATTAATGTATTTAATTAATAATGTTTCTCATTTATCTCATAAGTTTTTTAAGTTCTTCGATGTATGAAATTTTGTAAAATTTTCTGGTTCTGTCACTTTATGCTATAGTCGAATTACAAGTGCGAATGATCACTTAAAGTGATTTCCCCCACTGTGAATCATACTAAACACAAACTCCACGGTTACGTTGTGCTGATTTATTTTTTAAAGTTTTTTCTTCAGAGCCAGGAATGAATCTTTTTTCAATCATGTTGTTTCTTAATTTTTCATAAAATCAAGGTTACTAGTATCTAATGGCTGACTTTAGAACAAATTTTAATAATTGCATATTTTAAAATATATGTAAATTAAATATACAAGATTATTGAACCAAAGAAATATCTTCATATAAATGTAATGTTTATGTAAGATTATATACGATTGAAACGTAAGACGTGGATCTAAAAAGAATCGTGTGTTGATATATTGTAAATAAAAATTTTATCATTTGAAAAAAATTATTAAAATGTATAAACATGATTTTCATGAAAGTACAATAAAAATTGCACTGTTACGATGTTTCTCATCATATTTGGACTTCACAATCTGTTTATCATATTTAATTATGATATTCTTATATTTTATAAAGAATATCACAACATTGTAGTCGTTGATACATGTTTAGTTATCAGTTATCTCCAATGTAATATGTCAAACTGTTTACATAAGTGATACGAATATGTGTATGGCGTGAACCAACAAGATAAATTCAAGTACTCAATAAATTTTACCTTCCACACCCACATTTTTGCACACCCACTATTATTTGTTGTTTTACACAAGTACCTATTTGTGTTTTACAAATATTTTTTTACGAATTTTATTATATAGAAAATATATAACAAAACGTTCGTTTATAAAAATCTGTAATACTGTCCGCATTTCAGGATTACAGTTGTGTAAATGTAAATTAATATTTTTTAAATAATTGATTACATTGTGAAAAATTATATTCAATGAAAATTAAAATTAGAAGAAAAGATTCGAGTTTGAAAGCATATTGATTTTTCATAGGGAAATAAAAATTTCAATTTAACATCGATTAATATATGGTTATAAATTGATTTGTTACCTAATGAAATAAATGTATCACAATTTTAGTATTTATTCATAAATTTATCCTTCGTAGCAATACAGTTTAATTCTCGTTCATTCAGTTTGATAATATTACATAATTACAATACATAAAGATCGAAGTAAATTTGATGACTAAATCCATCTTGATAGTTTTTAAATATTGAATGGATATATTTTTGAATATTAAAAGTAACTAAAACCGAGTTTCAATTTACTCTGAAACTGATTCAACGAAGATCACGGTGAAACATTTTAACAGTAATTCACAGATTGTGTCGTTTCCAATCACTGTTTCGTTTCACTTCGCTTTCAGTTATCGACGTTTCACGAGCAATTCTATTATTCCAATTATTGAAATCAAGGAATATATTCTGAACTTGATAATAGAATCAATTGTTACAATGGTAACATCGATCGACGTTAAGTTAAAACACAACATCGATTGACTTTATTTTGATGTTAAAATTTTGTAAAATAACATTATCTTCTCTATGTTTGTAATCCAGTATTTATCGATTGAACAACTACCGACATTAGAATATCCGAGGTAATAATATTTTTTGCAAATGTTAATATTATTCAAGGATTCATGGTGTATTTTCATTTGAAATTATTTAATTTTTTTATACGCTTCGATTGCAATAAGAAATACATAAGGAGAGAATTACGCCTCGATTGTAATAAGAAATACATAAAACGCTCTTTATAAGCAAATAATGATCTTATTTACAATACAATATTCGATGAAGTAACAAAATTTCCGAACCATAATTTTCTAAATTGTAGTAGGTAACTACATATAATATATTGCATGTACTCTTGCAACGAAGACATGAAAGACATTGATAATCGGAGCTTTAACTAAATCTGTAATATAAATAGTAAACACAAAGTAATAAATTAAATTAGGTTAAATAATCTGATATTTTTTATTTTATCATTTCGAAAAAAGTAAGTGTACTTAACTTCGATAAGTGAAAAGTAAAAGTACATTATTTTATCACCACAAAAAGAACACGATTGGTAACCCTAGGGACTATTCTATTATCCGAGTAGATGTATCTTTTGATTATGTTGGACAATGGAAACTTTACTATACCGTACAAATGTGGTTTGGTTGTATATCGAGTGAGGAATAAAAAGGCTGATAAACACTGTTAAAAAAACGTGGAACGTCAAGGGATTTCCGAATGAATGGAGAGCAGTCACTATAGCACCGATTTATACAAAACAGACTCTAGAGGCAACAAATAACTATAGAGAAATCAATCTATTATGTACAGCATACAAAATGTATACAATGATAATGAACAAAAGATTCAAGAAAGAGAAAGCAATAAAAACAATCTTCGCTGAAATACAGAGCCTATTTAGAAGAAAAAACCTCACCTATGGCCCCTCTAAAATAAAAGTAAATAATGTAAACGTTACTCCTGTGTGTATTATTATATTCTTGAATATCGTGGAAAAAAATAAACCACAAAGAAAACTGGTAACCTGTACTGCTTCTTTATTGATATGAAAAGGTGGCAGGAAATTACTATGGATAACATTAGAAAGAAAGTTGATCGTCAAAAGATGGATTAGAAGAATAAATAAATATACAAAGAGGCGAGAAGTTTATCGAAAGTAACTAATAAGAAATCAGGAAAATTCTGGGGTTCTTCCCTCTTTGGGTAAGAGAGTAAGGCAAGATTCTATAAAAGAGCTATAAAAGGTTCGCTCGGGGAATTCCGTTAAAAGAAGAAAATAGGATGCTGGTAAAAGGAGAGATAAAAATAAAATCAAAGATGAAGAGATTGGAGGAATACTTTGGTAAAGGAAAGGTACGTTTCAACACACAAAAAGTCTAAAGTAAATATTTGCTAATATTCCAGACAGAAAGAAGTAGAAGAAAGTACACACACGAGGTAGAAAATATTTGACATTGAGAAAGTGAAGAAATATTAGTATTTAGGATACAAGATGAAGAGGAACATCAATACTTGTACAATTATAGAGATTGGCAGAGAGAAATTTGAAAAATGTCTTCGAGAGAAGGAAAATATTTCAACTCACATATTCATTCGGCATCGTAAAATGGTTGGAAACAGATATTGAAAATATCAATATCGCCATAACAACGCAGTTAACGAAATATAGAAAATTATGCCCAAGTGCAAATAAAGAAAGGATCACTATAGCCCAAGATCGAGGAGCAAGAGGCTTCATAGATGTACACAAAACAGATTAAAGCACTCAGAAAGTACTTTCACAACAGACATCACTTCAACAAACTATAGCAATAGCCGACCGAATACACACTGCTTAACTTAACAACACAAACACATGACAGCGATGAAATACAATTCCACCAATACAAAATAGATATATGGAAATCCAAAGAACTGCATGGAGGACACTGGTAAAATATATATATATATATATATATAAAGAATACACAATTAAAGAATGAACTGTTCCCCGAAATAGAAGGATTTATCATGGTCATCCAAGATTAAATTATTATAACCAGAAACTACTAAAAACATATACATATCATGGTTATCCAAGATTAAATTATTATAATCTCAAACCATTAAAAACATGTACATATCATGGTCATCCAAGATTAAGTTATTATAACCAGAAACCACGTTTACTAAATGTGTCGTTGACTTATATAAAAAGTGGAAAATGTAGTTTCAAGATTGGGAGTATGTAATAAATGAAAAAGTGAAAAAGTGAAAATTTTAATTCCTTCGCAAGCTCGTGAAACGAATAGCGGGTTAAATAAATAATTATTCGAGGGGCGGATATTGTCCCTCGCTACATAAATGCTACTTCACTTCCAGGTGAACCTCTGAACTTTTGACCCGGCTACTACTCTGGGTAAAATATATACATGCATGCATACGCGCACATAAATGTATGTGACGTAACGCAGCTAAATCGACCGATTTCGAGCAAAACGACGTTATTCCAATTATTTATTTAAAATAAATAAAGAAATGTCAATTTTTGCAATATATACACAGAGTCGAAAAATGATCTAATTGGTAATTCTTTGAAATCTTTGGAGATTAAAAAAATCCAGAAGCGGATCGGAGCTTCGATTTATTTTTTCAATAAAAAAGAGCTTGCAGCATGTGTTTTTCAATGACATTATATTTCTGTGATAAAGATATTATCGATAACAAAATAACTCTTATCGAATTCAAAGATATTGAACGGAATGGAAATACGATGAACTACATTAAGATAATTTTGAATTTATACATTTCGAGAATGAAAATATTTCTCAAAAAGTTAACGAAATGCTTTTATAACGAAGAAGTCAATTAGTTGCAAGTATATGATATTTTATACGATTGGTAAAATGCAGGTTGGTGAGTAATATTTTAAAAACGGTTCACGATCAAAAATCAGTTACGATATTATTACAATAAAATATTACAATATATATTTCAAATAATTTTGGGAGAATCACCACATAAAGTTATTGCAATTGTCCATCAAATTGTTTAATCGTTAATTTCAAGTAAGAATTGTATCATACTTAAATGCCTTATAGTAGCCCTAGTAGTTAGATTTAAATGCCCAGTAAGAATAAGAAGTCAACAGTGCACGTGAACTTAAAAAAATTATACAAAATTAAATAATAAATATAAACCACTGTAACATTGCAAGTTGTGATCATTGTATGATTTTGAGACTTCGTGGGAGCGTGACGAGCTCAGCTTATCAAATGATTCGAATAAATGGAGAAAGTTTGGAAACCTCTGGGTTCTGGTGCAGAGATGAGGTATAGCTCGACGAGTTGAATAAGATATCTGGTGGTGGGGATACTGACCCCGCCCCTTCTCCTACCAGGTGTCCGTATGGACTTACAAGGGAAAAATGTAACCTATCCCCCTCCAATCCTAACCTACTTTTGCAGGATGGTAGATTATAGGTCCCTGCTGCAATGTACGAATCGTTAGGTGTAATTCACGATAATTGCAGAGATATGAGTAATTAAAGTTACATAACATGCAATATATATGTATATATGTATAAATTATACCAGGAATATCAATCTCTGTCATCGAAATAACTGTAACGCAAATGCTATAAGCAGGTATTTACGGGCTCAAGGTCGTAACCATCGGAGTCCCGTCGATCGAATTTTTTTTTGAATACAAAAATGTTTTATGCGAACAAAACATAAGAAGTACTTCTCACTAGAATAAATAGCGCCAATACAATTAAATGTTAGTTTTAAACAAACTATTGGATGTTTCGACTCGGCAATTTTCGAATTGTCTTCGGTTTAACGCGAACGTTCTATTGTAGCTATAAGCAGAATTAATTATACAATAATCGTACAAAAAGGAATGAAATAAAAGTGAAAAGAAACAATGAATATGTAAAAGAAGTAACAAAAAGTATATAATAATGAAAGTGAAAAGAAACAATGAATATGTAAAAGAAGTAACAAAAAGTATATAATAATGAAAGTGAAAGGAAGAAAAAATAATGTGTATAGAACGAATGCAATTTTGTAACGATAAAAATATACACAAACGTTATGCGTCATCTAGGGAGACATATTGTGGTAGTAGTGTATACAAGTTGTTTTGTGAACGATGGTGTTGAGTGGTTTTCAAGGTCACCTTATCTTTTCAACACCTTTTTCTACCTCTAAAAATAAAAGAGTTATTCAGGTAGTGTACTACAATAAGCACGTCATCCTATATAATAAATTAAGATACTCGTAAATGCTGGAACGTATTTTGGAAAAACAAATATGACTATATTAAAGTATATTTCCCTCGTTAGTGAAAACTGCTTGGCATCGTTCTGATAACTTCCAATTGTCCTGGAGAAAAAGTACTCGCTTTTTGACGCGAAAAATGTTTCCACTGCCATTTTGACACATTTAAAGTTTACGTATTCATTTTTATCAAAAAATTTTACAGAGATCCGAATAAGTGTGTGAATGGTGGTTTTTGGATGGTCTTCTTCACGACATGTGATCTAACATTGTCATGATCAAAACTTAATTTTTTTTTAATCTTTTGCTGCAAAAATCAAGTCAAGATTCTTTTTTCGGTGATCTAACATTGTCATGATCAAAGCTTAATTTTTTTTTAATCTTTTGCTGCAAAAATCAAGTCAAGATTCTTTTTTCGGTGATCTAACATTGTCATGAATAAAGCTTAATTTTTTTTTAATCTTTTGCTGCAAAAATCAAGTCAAGATTCTTTTTTCGGTGATCTAACATTGTCATGATCAAAGCTTAATTTTTTTTTAATCTTTTGCTGCAAAAATCAAATCAAGATTCTTTTTTCAGTCCAAAGTTACAGCTTCCGAAACATTTTGTCAAATCCGTACTTTGACCTTTCCCCCTCTCTCTATCTCCTGAAGGCCCACAAAAAAATTATGTTACAAATCGATGGCCTACTTATGAATCTAGATGTATGCAAAGTTTAAACAAAATCATTTTTGAGTAATTTTTTGAATAAAATGAATCCGAACGATACCTCGTTTGTATTATTTTTA
The DNA here is from genome assembly GCF_051014685.1 of Ptiloglossa arizonensis. Classification (NCBI taxonomy): domain Eukaryota; kingdom Metazoa; phylum Arthropoda; class Insecta; order Hymenoptera; family Colletidae; genus Ptiloglossa; species Ptiloglossa arizonensis. Next base: position 5,311,858 of record NC_135049.1, read on the forward strand.
ATTATTTGAACTACTTTTGAAGAACTTGCAAATACATGTATGAATTTAAAATAAATAGTCTAAGGTTCTATTTAAGTTCGTCTTTACCATACAAACCATGTGAATGCACTGATTAATCTTATGAAAATATAATAATAAATATTTTAATTTTCAATTGTGGCTAAAATTTTATATGGCATCCATTAAAAGTCAAAAATTGGCAGAGATAGTTTCGTTACCTTTAAACGGGGAAGAATTGATTGCACATAAGCAGGAAACATTGTACTTGCTTAAAAAATAATCTGTTGATTAACTAGAACATCATTGTCTAAATTGACAAAGAATTTGAAAATTGGCTTTCTAGTAAATAACAGTAGCAGATTGTCTGAACCATTTTCCCCGATTCCTAATTACTGAGGATACATATAAGTATTTATATATATATAAGTATGCATACATTCCTAATAACATAAAAATAAACTAACAATACCTTAAAGTTTGCTAAATGGACATTAGTGAAAGATTCACCAAAAAATCCTGGACAAATTGTTACGTTTTGTAAACATTGTGATGTACATTAGTAACAACACTTCATTATTATTTCAATACAATTGATCAGTTAAAGTTATGAACACCGAATCGAAAAATCTGAGAAAGGTCGAATTAAAAATTGCGCACAATGTTTACTATATTTTTAAAATCTTAATATTGTAAATATAATTTCAAAATTACAAGACTTGGAATTTGGAAATTTACAACAATATTCTGCATTAAGAAACAGATTATAATCATCCATAACAATGATATCAGAACTCTTTAAGCGCGAGAAAAATAAAAAGCTAGAAATAAACAGTTTCTTTTTGAAAATTACTATGGTAAAAGAATACCAAAACCTTTTGTTAAAATATTACTCAACTGTATTTTTAAATTGAATTATATTAAAACTTTATTATATTATTAATATAATAACATATATCAGCTACATTATCTCTTAATATATGTATATACACACTTTAATATGCACAAGTAACGAATGCACGAAACGTTTAGTGAAATTAATCCATCGTACGGTATTCCATGTTCGTCTAAAGTTGATTAGATCATTGTCCTTTAATTGATCGCGTAAACAGAAGAATAGAAAAACAAAGCGATATGTACAAACAATTGTATATTTAAATGATAAATAGTAATAAGGTGGCGAACGAAGAGCGTAAAATATATAAAAACTGATGATTATTTCTCGCGAGGGAAGAATCGAAGCGCCACCTGTTTATCGATAAGCGATAATAATTATTTTTTTTTCTAATTCACGCGTCAAGAAACAATCATCGCATCGGTAATATTTCCAATTATCTTCTTCCTATCGATCGGTAAGGACGAGTCAAAATGGCGGTCGGAGTGGGGGGATGTTTATCGAGCTAAGGGAGTCTCAAAAAAGACCAATCCTAATTTTCTTAAAATAACTACGACATTTGCAGCATCCAAACCTTGTGAAAGTTGTATGAAAATCTATAATTTTCTGATAGTCGAGTGAAAAGGAACCGTGACAGGAGAAGTTACGGATAAGAAAATTCACGAAAAGCGGTCGCGGTTTGAGTAGAGAATCTAAAAGAGAATGAAAAGGCGCTTACCGGTCTGTCGCTTTGACTGAAACGAAAAACACCAACCCTCAACACGGGCGCCGCACCACTGCTGACATCGAAGCCCGAGCGTGGCTTGAGTGAAGCGATAGGTCGACGCGCATGCGCATTGACTTACTTCACCTGGGAACAGGTTGATAAAGCGCCATCTGGTAGGGGGTTGATGGAGCAAAGATTTATACACTTTACCATGCAGATCATCGCGAAAATTATTACGCTATGAGCTGAAAGTGAGGGAAAATAAATCTACCATTTTAAGGAATAGAAACGTTTGCATACGTCTACAAAATAGGACAATAATTTTGTACGCTTGAAATATTTTTACGCAATGTATTTTACTACACTTTATTTCTACTTTATATTTTATCATGACTCGATATCGTTATTTACTCTAATCTCTTATACATTATTATTTTATACGTCGCCTTAAATTTCTACATTTCACTATCGTCTTAAAAATAAAACTTCTTTATACGCACATACTTATTTCGTTGAAAATTGTATTCGTTTGTATGAAAATGATAGGACCGAGATATATAATGTAAAATAAAAACTGTATATGATAAATATTCTTTACAGAAACAATATATAAGTCGTCATTCGTGTTTCGTTGTAAGTAGTCTCTTTATCCTCTCCATTGCTGTATAGTTGTCGCGGCGAATTTGACAGACTGCGAGTGAACGAGAGGGCATATGACAATAAACTTCGGGCAAGTCTTAAGTTGCTTTAATAATTAATCTTATATTATAACAATCTTCCAATTTCATTAACCAGTCCCTACTGACATCGAATGAAGACTAATGTAATAATAAATTCATGAGTGGATTTCTTATTCACTGTTCTAAAAACCACTTTCCAAATCTCCAAGAGTGCAAGTGCTTAGTTCGATTATTTACAAATATTTATTGAAATAAATTGTTAACGAAGTTTGTGAATTTCCTGCCAGGATTACAAGAGGTAGGTAGAGAGATTTTAAACAAAACGTATTATAGGAACAAAAGTCCGATTTACATCTGGATTAAGTTTGAGATTACATCTAAATAATTAGATGTAGTCTCTGATCTGCCATCTTGTCGAAATTGGAGGGTCTCCGAGCCCACGTAGTCCCTGAGGCTAATCGTTGGAAGTTAGGTCTTTGATGGGTACAATTCGTATGGTGATCGTTTTAGAACCCGTGGATTGTTCAGATATAGGGTATAGGGTCTCTGCGTATAGTACGTGGAACTATTTTTTATTTTGTATCAATTTTTCGTCCATGAAAACATATAATTCTAAATAAATATATACTAGTATAAGAAAGCGTAGAAGATAAATTTTTTTATTAAAAAATTTTATTTACAATTTATTTAGAATCATATGTTTTCATGGATGAAAAATTAATGCAAAATAAAAAATAGATTGAAAAAAAAACTCAATTTCGAAAAAGATTCGAACTCAAGCTTCCATGTTGGAAGTTTAAGATGTTGTCGCTGAATCAAAATAATGTTCAATACTTGTTTGAAATAAATATATAAGTACGACAATAATAAAGCTTTAATCACATGTCTCAAAAACTATTAAATGCTATATTTTTTGCTTATAATGCTATATTTTCTTGAATCAGATGACTAAATCTACAAACATACAAAATTTCAACTAAATCAATAACCCGAAGGATTTGTACTTTCCTTATAAGTGTCGCTATTACTAGTCGATACACGTTGCTAACTTTATTGTTATTTTTCAAAACAAAAACAAGTGTTTCTTTTTCTTAATTAATGATTTATAATAACAGTTACTATTGATATATAGATTACAAGAAAATGTTTCAACGAGTGAGTGAAGCTGAATATTATATCAAATAAATCTTATTGAATCATATCTAAACACGTGCTTTTTCATTTTTAGGTTATATCGAAAATGATGAAAAGTATTCCTAAAGTTAATTGTATGCGAATGACTACGACTCCTGTTATTACAAAATTAGAAAAAAGTAAGTGAAATATTTTCTAACTTTCAATACCGTTTAATAATTTATTATAAAACAGTTCCATGATACTCTCTGTATTATTGTGCTTCCAAAAAAGTATTGTGTAATATTTCATACTTTAATCGCATGTATTACATTATCGCATGTAATACATTAATATCATAAATGTTTTCTTACTGATCATTGTTATTAACTGTTTTTTCCTTCTATAAAATTGTAGGCAATTTTTATTTTAAATGAAAATAAGAATCAATCATGTAAATTAACATCAATCACATATTTTCTGTAATATTATTTGAAAATAAATGAAATATCGATTTATTCAAATCATGTTTAATTAATTTAAATTCAACAGTTATATTAAATTCAGTATAGACTTTTTTCTTATCCTTTATGCATGACTGTACTTATTTTATTCACCATGAAAATACTTTCTTTTCAAAATTTGGAATTTAAATAATAATGTTATGTATCCTTAATTTGTAGCAATGAATCAGATAATTGTGTTGGGAAGAGTGGGTAATGATCCACAAAAACGAGGTTCACTAGAGCATCCTGTTGTTATGTTTTCTGTCGCTACTCATAGTAACTACAAATACATGAATGGTAAAGTATATAGAATAACTTTTTACAAGTCAAAATAATGGAAAAAAATAACATACACATAAGTGTAGCTAAGAATCTGTTGTTTTTTTGTTATATATAATTTTCAAAATATTGTACAAATGCTGCTTATAAAATTGATTGGACATACATCAATTTAGATGATCAGGTATACATCACTAAGAAATGATGCAACCATTTAGGATAATATTATAGAAGTATAGGTCAAGTCAACCAAACGTGCAAATTGTTCATGGTAAAATATATTAGAAAGTGTTTTACCATTTTGTAATTTAACTTGAAGTTGGTATCGTTGAATCACTGATGCTACATTAAACTTTCTATTCGTTTTATATATGTCCATATAATTATCAATATTATTAATGTATTTTGAAAAATTCAATGTTTCTTTTTTATATGTATTCCATGTGCTGCTAGTTGAGCATAATCCACTGCTACTGACTGTTATATGATGTACCTCCGCACATCAAGCACGTGCACCATACGATGCTTCTATGTTCAGTTGATGATGTGTCACAAATATCAGGGCAAGTTTTATGCTGCCCAATGTACCATTCAGCAAACTTTACATTTGTATCTTTAGATTCGTTCTAGTAATATGTCAACGTATTTTGAGGATATTTTGAAGTTAGGCAGCTCAATGTTATTTCGCTGTTTAAAGATTTATGATTGGATCAAGAGCTAATAGGCCCTTGACATACACCATGTATCATGGAGTAACTTGCAGTTACGTAACTACTAGGTTTGAAATTATGATAGATGACTTGAAGTTATACCTACTATCAAAAAAAGGATCTTATTTTTAGCGATTCTTACAAAGAAGATGAAGAAGACACGAATGTCTTTTGGTATGAGGAATAATATAATTACAAAAATTAAATTTGTAAATTTTAATTAATTATGAAATAGGAATTTAGATATTTAGACTTGTTCTATTATTTTTAATCATTATATAATTGTAGTCTTTCTTGATAATTAGGGAATGTATTAAGGCAAGTGATGATGTATGTCTGATCTCAGTTTTATGGATGCGTTTGCTCGCAATTTTTTTCATTATATTGTCATGTAGAATTCATCTTGAAAAAACATTTTTAATTTTTCTTAATCATCTGTATATAGATGTCCCAAATTTTAATATATATTTTAATGTTTCTATGAATTTGAAAATTTAGTTTTTAACATTTAACTTTTCTAATTAGTACTTTGGGATATTTTTTAGTATAACTAATTTTTTAGCATTAAATCAGTAATTCTTTGCACTATGCCAGATTTTGCACAATTCGTTTCGGTACCCCCAAGCCATGTAATTGTCAGTTTTTATCTCAAGTTCTGATTAATTTTGTGTACTTATTATTCAATAAGTATTACATAATCAATATATAGATTTCCAGCTTATTCTACTGTATGTAAATAATATTTTATTTTAAAGGAGGGGCTTTTAAGATCAATAATTTGCAACATAAACATAAGAATTTAATAATATTAGAACAGTTGTATCTTTTTAAATAATTAATCCAACTGAATAGTACCTTAATGTATTCTTTATTGAGGTTCCTTTTACAAAATGGAAAAGGAATCATTATTTAAAAAGCACAATATATGTCATTGTAGTGGCATCAACATGGAGTGCAAAGGGTTATAAATAAATGAATTATTTGTGAAGCTTTTAAATGTCTGTTAAATCTATCAAACGCGAATTGTATATTTCTATTCTTTCCTTACAACATTTACCATGTTTGCAAGATGTAGTAGACTGAAAATATTGCAGGAGACTTTGCACAACGAACAGACTGGCATAAAATATGCGTTTTCCAACCGAATCTTCGTGACAACGTGATCAGCTATCTCAAGAAAGGTCAGAGAGTAATGGTCACAGGAAAGATAAGCTACAGTGAATTTACTGATGAGGCAGGTAATGTAAAACCGAGCACTGCCATAATCGCGGATGAAGTTGTATTCTTCTATTCTGCTAAAGAATAAAATTTAGATTTAAGTTATATTTATAAAGAAATTTTTTAAATAAAATATTTCTAGAACTCTTATAGAAATAAAATTAATTGTTAAAAATATATACTATTTATTTTTAAATATCTCCTTGAATTGAGTCAGAGGTAATTTGTGTGTTTCATTATTTTATGAACTGCGAATTGCCAGTTTTTCATATTTTTAAATATTTTTGTGATATTTTGTTTCTTTTGACGGGGTGTAATAAATTGACACTAGAAATTATCTTAATAAGTAAATAAATCTCTATTTACACATTGCTCGTTCATTGGCAATGAGTTACACAATAAACGATCAGTATTCTCCTAAAATTGTACAGGTTTCAATTTATACAAGATGTGCAAAAAGAAATGAACTATAAACTCTGTCAGTAAATCGAAAGGATGATACATAGTTCGTAAGTGTTCGGAAATAAAAAAGATTTCGGAAGCATCGAAAATTCCGTGATACGCGCACACGTGTGTAACACGTATACACATATACAATATATTTTTCACGATATATAACATCTCAAATGAAGATCATAGTCGAGATCGAGATGACTGACTCGATATGAACTTCTTTCATACGATGCATAATCTCTGAAAGTATTCATTGACAATGAGTACAGAATCTACATCAGTATCTAATGTGTGTAGAACTTATGAGAACTGATACATTGTTCATTATTTATCAATAAATAATTTCAAAATGTTGTAATAACATTTTATGATTTTTCGATAAAGCGTCAAAATATAATCTTTGTTTCGATTTAAATGAAGATTGACGGTTAGAGAAACAAAATTTTTCATACGATTTTGTGTTTGTGTGTGTGTGTGTGTGTGTTATTTTATACTTATAATTAGTATAAATCATTCTTTCATAAAAATTATATACACAAAATGAAAGTTTTTCTATGCATCTGTATATGTTACGATAAAAATTCCACAGAGATCACAGTATACAAACAACCAAATACAGTAATTTCCGGATAACTGAAACGACTTTCCCCACCACTGTTATATACTTCAATATAAGTGACTTGACTTGAGTGACCGGCGCGTCAGTTTCGGATGAAAGCGATAAGATATGCAAGTGGGATCGAATTTCATCCACGAATAAATATTATAATTGTTACATTTGAAATTCTACTTACACGAGAGTATTATCAGTGGATTCTTCGAATTTTCTCAATAAAAATAAATGTAAACATGATTTTATACTGTTTATTATTAATTAGATGTATCGAAAATTTTTCAGAGATTATTCGAATAACGTAGGATTGAAAATAATAACCCGACTGAGATAGCGTTTAAATTCATTTTCGTTGAAGAAGTCGCATTAATCCAATGATAATACTCTTATAAAGATACAGTATTGTCACGATAAATGTGAAAAGTTTCTCCTCCCGTTATTAGGGGAGAGGTCTCCATTAGAACCAGTCAAACGATAAAACAAATACTTGTGTTAGTAAAATAATATCAATACAAAGATGAACTATATGATACCATATTTGTCAGATCTTTCTGATTAAAATGAGACCAAACACGATATAATTTAGATCATATTTATTTATTTTTTAAATGATAAATACGAAAGAAACCAGATTTTACCGATTCCGAGCCACGTTTGATCACGTTGTACGATTACGATAAGTGTGAATAGAAAATGGACTTATTTAATGGGTGAAAAATATCGAGTTAATATCACTTGTTAAACGAGCAAATATCATTCAAATTATGTCGTGTTTGGTCTGATTTTAATCAGGAAAATTTTACAAAAATTCGTTCATGAAAGTTTAATTAAAAAAAAATTGTTTTAATATAATTCTATTAATATGATAAACGATCAAATAACCTTTAAACTTTGGCGACTGTCTGGATGCTCAGTCTCTTTTCTTTTTCTTTCATTTCCTATTATTCTTGGATGGTCTTTCATAAATATAAATTTTTGTTCCAAGACCGTCACATTTATCGAGAAAATACTGTACATTGAAACGTGTCAAATTTTTAATTTTCATCGATACATAACTAACTCTCATCCTGAACGCTCGTTCTCGTTGTTCTTGGATGCGAGCTATGAAACATAGATAATCCGAGACTGGCTTGTTGGTTGCTCTATCGGATGATATGTGCGTAGCTTGACCTCAATCTGAGATAAAAAAAAAAAAAGATCGATTCCTGAATCGAAAACTCGACCTTTTCTGGATAACTGTAACATTAAGAACACAAATTCGTTTCAGTCGTTCGCAGATTACTGTTCAGAGTTCTCCATTTATAAATCTCTTGCTCGCAAATACAATTTTCATTTTTGCAGCAGCACCCCCTCCCCCCTCCCCCCATCTCTCTTACTCTCATACATATTTATTCGCGCACATGCATACACACACCCATTCACCTCGTAACAACGTTTTCATACATTTTTTTCTTTTTTATGCTTCGAGTCTTATGCAAAAATACGATCTTAAGGCCTGTTTCTAATCGTACACGCGCCTTCGGTCCCTAGTTACAATTTTTTTTCTGCTTCTTTCGAAAATCTAGGGTCTGTTGGCGAGGAATGTGAGCCACAATCGCATCGACAACGAACACAGAAATTTCGCATATAAATTTCTCTTCGGTAGTAAAATATATATGTGTGTGTATATATAAAAATAATATATATAATATATAAACAATATATACACACACACACATATATAAGAGAAAGATTTATTTATATATAAATTTATATTCATATATAACTCTGGCCCCGAATTCCGTAAAACTCTTTCGCGTTTTCTTTTGCTAATAGAGTTCACTATACTTCTCTTTTTTTTTTAATAGTTCGTCAACTTAATTAGTAAGTATTTACGATTTAGGGATACGATCTATAATGTCCTTTCGAGAGTTTTTTTTAAAACGATGGTTACGTTTTACCTTTCTCTCTCTCTCTTTCGCTCTCTCTCTTTCTCTTCTTTTTTTCATTTTTTTTTTTTTATTTATTTATTTATATATATAGATCATTCGACTAAACGCATACTTATACATAAATTACCGACGAATTAGATTGGCACAACTGAGGTGGCGCAACGGGAAGTTGGTTCTGAAGTTTTATCGAATCCAGATATTTCCAGGATAGATCTACGTATCTCGTACAATAAAAGATCCCCTGAAAAATCGAAGTGGGATTGCTATATTTCATTAGTTTATATTACATCAATTTGTAAACTTTACGTAAAGACTTTTTAATAACAATTTTTTTTTTTTTTCTTTTCTTTCAAATAAAAAGAACTTTGGATAAATTCAATCTCTAGTTATAACTAAGCATAGTTCGATCCGGAAAATTTACTTTCAAGCTAAACTTTACATCACAGAATAACTTTGGAATAAAATACCTCGATCGTTTCCCGAACACCGTTTTGTACGTTCGTCGATAACGCTTTTTATATACGTCTTTTTAAAGTAGTTCGTTGTAGAAGCGAAAAATCGTTTCACACTCGCACACGTGTCTCAACACGAGGGATGAAAAAACAGATGGCGGAATATCCGCGAAAGTTCAGCTTCACCGAAGCGTCCTCCAGAATTGCAGCACGACGATTGACTCTGAGCTCACTCAACGAGACTGAAGGCAGTCAATCATCCTACGACTCGAAGTGCATGGAAATCGATGAACCGCATTGATTGAACGATCCACGAGCCGATTTAAAATTGGTTAAAAATTAAACGTCGTTGAAAGATGGAATCAATGTTTAAAGAAAAACGACGAGCGCCCAAAGAATTGAACGATAACCGAGCGACGAAGTTTTCGATCAGAAGCCCAGTCGATTGGCCATCGACCAGACACGGTAGAAGACATTCCTGTTACTTTGAATCATTTTTCCTCGGCGTAATTGCGTAAGGTTGATCCGCAATTTTTTTTTTCAGAATGTACTTTTTCATCAGTCTTTTCATATTTTATTGCCCTGGAAACATCGAGAACCCAGTGGTTTCAAGTTCGTGGATAAATTTCTTCAGAAATCTCATATCTATCTATTCGTTTGATATCAATAGTATCGAAATCGTACGATTTCGTAATTTCCGAATTATAACAAATATCTCTAGCCCCTAGAAAACATTTTTCGTTAGCGAACGTTTGGAAGAAACCAGACAGTCGAATTCTTCGAACATATTCTCTAGTAACGCATTCGTTTACAGTGCGAGGACGCACTGTGGTAAATGGTCTATCGACACTGTCAGCATTTAAAACGCACAATCGAATCAGCACTACGTTTCGCGTCACTTCCTCTCTTCCGACTCTTGGTTGGTTTTAACGAGATTGTACGCATGACTTCTATATTTTGTAGGCGGATCATGAAGAGGTAGAGGTTGCTGCTGTTGCTGTTGCTCGCTGGATAGCTGACTCATGCTGGACATCGAGAGGTCTGTCGGCATATCGATTTCCGGCTCGGCGCCACTTCCTCCTTCTTCTTCCGGCTCTGACTTTATCCGCATTTGCTGACGCAGCAGAGATATGTTCTTTATGTTCTTTAGCTCTGTCGGGTTTCGCAGAAACCTGAACACAAAGAAATCACTTATTTTTAAACGAGTTCTACTCTCTCCTGCGAAACTATCAAAACTACACTCGGGACAAATTATATACGTGTATGTACATACGTTAACGGCCTATTAAGATTTTGAATTTCATAGAAATGCTGCCTGCTTTCTTTTACACGCGTCGTTGCCTGCGAAAGAAATGCAATTTCGTCCGCTGGACGATAAGTAACTATTCAAGTAGCGAGATATAGTTATTCGAGTTCTCGAGCATTTCGCGCAATATTTGCAATTCTGCGTGACATGTGCAAAAAAAAGAAGTGTACAAGCCAATCGCTCAAAGAGGGATCTTAACGACCTTAGAGGGATGTTAATAAGTTAAAGTTAAAAGCGATTATTGGTTTTGGTAACGTAGGTGATACTTTGATTCCTCGACAGTGTACGATTAATGTTACAATGTTGCAAAGTGAATAGATAAATCATGGTAATGATGGTGAATAGGTAAAGTGATGGTAATGACGGTGAATAGTTCGAATGAATAGATAAAGATTGTATCCGTGTTGGTATTAACGATTAGTAATATAATTTTGTAATATTATAAGACGTAGTTGAGAATTTAAAAAAAAATATATAATACAGAAGCAGGCTTGCTACTTGCATTACTAAAATAAAAAATTGTACGATAAATTGTAATACACATTGGACGACGTTTAACTCTGGCAACATTTTCAGTGAATCTTGACTAAACACATTTTACTCGATTTAACGGCTACTTTACAACATTCTGCATACGATAACAATTTTTTCTCTTCCTTCGGTGACTCATGGTCCCAATGTGGACCATATCAACGAAGATCGGATAACGTACAATTTTATACGAAGAAATTACTCACGATGCAAGAGTTTATTCTAATCGACGCGATTTAAGCGAACTGCAAATTTTTTACAAATATCGATTACCTTATTCTACTATTTTCCGCACATAGAATTAGAATAATTGAAATATTATGACAACGATTCTATTTCTATTTTAATAAGGAACTGCTCAAATCATGATGCGAAAAGTGAAAATATTTAATAAATCACTGGAGTGAATTTTGCGACGTTTCCTATGTGTATTACATTGTATTATTTAAAGGTTTAAAAATACGAGAATCTATTCACCGTAACTTCGAACAAGACGAGATCTCATATTCCTTGCAAATATGTAATTTCGTGATTAAAACAAACACCTACTTAGAACTATTAAATTTTGTTACGTATTATTACATAACTACAAATAAGTCTACTTCGTACAAGTGATTTATCAATTTTATGGTTTCTTTGCACACGATTGCACCCTGTTTATGCCTAATTCGTCAAGAAAGAATCCTTTGTTTCCAAGATCAATTGCAATTAATTGAAACTGAAAATTATGAAATTCGGTGTTTATTTCGCTTTTCAAACCTGTGTGAGAAATAAAAAAGATGGCAGAAACTTACTGGTAACAGTGCCGCTCTCCTTGGACCTTTCGTAGTATATTCACACGGTAGTAGTACCGAAGAGCTCTACTCATTTTATCGTAATTCATGGAAAGATGATTCTTCTGGATGCCCCAGAGCCTCGCTAGTCCGGGAGGATCAACAATTTTGAACACACCTGTTTCCCGGCTTTTCCACGCGATGTAATGTGTATATCGTTGCGAAGGGTCGTTTAAAAGTTGTTGAAGAAAATCCCACAAAAGTCTACCATCTGCAACGAAAAAAGAACGTTTTCACACTGTTTCCATGAGTATACACACATTGTACATGTTCACATGTATATTTGTACTGCACTATCGCTCTAAAATTTCATAGAAATGAAGATTTTTCATATCGAAAAGTAATTACAAAGGTCGTACGATATAAAGTAAAAATTGTGTTATGCGAGTATTGCTGTATTTGTGTTGCAACGTTTTATTATGTTTATTGTATAACGAGGAGACAACCAACGAGCTGTTCGACGACAGTTCTCCTCGAAATTTTAAAGAGATACATAGCATTTACGTTGCTCTATTCCTTGTTCGTTAAGTAGTCAGTTGAACGATTCTTCAGAAAAACACGAAAAGTTAACGAACTATTTGTTGCTTCGAGAAAAAGCGAAATAAGTATGTATGGAGTTGGATCGTTTCGTTGACTACGTCTCTTCTGGCGATTAATTACCTACATATGTATGTATCTAGTTGTTTAGATTTCAATATTATTTTGCAGAGTTGGTAGTCTTCTTCCGTTATTACGCAACAATTTATACCGACAAACTTTCACTTCTACGAAGAAGTTCACGGACGAAAGATTGTTAAGAACTCGCAACGATAAAACTAAGTCTAAGTCCAAGTACAATTATCCGATACTTACGTAAAGTACTCGATTAATATGTAAAGATATTTTCGGTAGAGGATTAGTTTCTTTTAAAGCTCGAGGAATGCATCAAACTTTTGGATACAGTACTATATTTGTATACTATATCGCTAAGACCAGAAGTTGCAAATACTTTCGTCGTCTTCGTTAATATATGCATGTTAAAGAATACAGGTCCCGTTTGCAACGATTTTGAAACATTGTCTTCCTCGAAACTGGTCGTATCGTTTTAAACAATGAAGAATTTCCAACTTCGAGTTTAGGTGACTCGGTCCGTAGAGTCGTAATCAACAACGATTGTCCTTTGAATCGAAATAGATACACACTTAATGATTATTTAAGTGTTTGCTAATCGACCGATATAACTGGCCGATTTTTATCAGGGGGAAGTGAAACCAACTAATTTCTTTGCGCAACTCGTAAAATCCCAAAGAACTCACATTGAAACAAGAAACAAGCCTTACGAAAGGATGATCACTCACTTGTGTTGGGTTCGGGCGAATCGTTGGGGAAAAACTCCCTCGCAGCATTGGCAGGATTCGTCCTGAAGGCACCGGGCGTCAGAGGCATCATTGGCTGTGTTAGTGTAGGACTTGGTTGATCCTTTACGCAAACTTCGCTTAGCCTTTGCGCTGCTAAAGCGGTTGGCGTGGCTGGTGGGCTTCCGGTAGCCGCTTGTTGATTATCCTCGTCCGAATCGCTCTTGTACACCTGACTTTGAATCCCTTCCGTATGTCCTGGAGAACCCGCTTGACTATCCACCGACGGTGCGGGAGATAATGTCACCGAATTCGCGGACATTAACGAGGCCAAGTTCGCGGTGTATGGGTTGTCCGTCCAAGTCGGAGTCGGTGGATGCGAATGAGGACTGAGGGGGTACGCGGAGGGCCTGGTGGGTGTCACTGGACTACTGGGGAGACACCTCTGAAGCTGATTAAAGTCCCTGGCCAGCATCGAAAGCACATTGTGCAACACATCGCCCGCACCTGGGCATCTTTCCCCCAAGTCAGCTTTTGTCAACAGGCAAAGAGCCTTTCCGTTCATTTGGAACATGTCCATGTCGAATTGGGGTAAGTCGAATTCTCGTTCGGCCCATCGGAGAAACGTCGCCACATCCTCGCGAGACCATAATCGCGGATCAGACGCTGTTGAACAGACCAGACGTTTTCCGTTATCTTAACTATTCAAACTTTCCTCTAATCTCTCGCGAACGCATGCAAAAGCAGTTCGTATTTTTAACCAGTTATTTTTCCATCTTCCCGATGGAAAGAACGTTTCTCGAACATTGATTTTATAACAGAACCGAGAAACATCGTCATTCTTTGGTGGCGATTTTAGAGGCTACTTTTCGAGCTGCTCGAATTTTTCTCCAGAGAATATCCGAGACTTTTGAGTCGTCTTTGCTTCGCAAGCTTGATCAAAGTCTCATCGGTAAAGGTTTCATCTTTGCTTTTGAAAGAGAATCGTACTCGGGAGATGAACCGTTTTCTAGAGCATATCATTCCGATAGAAAATCGGAGAATATATTATCAATTATGGAAATAAATTCTGATAGGCTGAGAACAAAGATACCAAAGAAAATGTTCGAGACACGTTTGTAGGTACAAGAGGTCCACTTCGGGACTCTTGCACAACTACTCTTGTAATCTATGAACTGAATTGATCTTACCTAGACTCGCTGGTAGATGTGTCTTGAAATCGAGAAAGGGGGTAGGTGGTGGATGCGTGGGTGGAAAATTCATGGTTGGACCGTATCGCCAGAGCAGCTCCGTAGGGCTGAAAGGCAAAGATATACCTGGTGGTAGCCGAGAGTCCATCCCCGTCATTCCACCTCCGGCCGAAACCGGCGGTAATTGCGGTAGTTGAATTGTCGGCAACAATTTCATATCACGCCCCACTTTCTATCCTCTTATCTCTGAAACCAAGAAAATATCGAATCAAACGTTTCAATCTTTTCCACTCGATAATTTCATTACATCGACAATGACGAGATACAACCTAGATTTTTCCTCGACCAGTTGCCATGTTTACGTTAAAGTGATCGTTGCACATTGAATCGTTTCTGGCTACATTATGCGTATAATCCCGAATAGTTCAAATAATTATCAATTGTTTCGACAAGTGAACCGTTACAAAGTCGGATGAAAGCTCTTGAAACGTACATACACATGTACGTAAGTTCGTTCGTGCATACATAGATGCATATACACTCGTGAAACATATGAAAAGAGTACTTGGTTGAATAGGCGCGTCGCGACGCGGTAAGTCAGCTTCGGAAAGAGGAAAGATTATTAGCATAGACTGAAGAGGTGTAAGAATGAAAGCCAGCAGGAAACGCCGATTTACATAACTTATTTCCATCGACCTCTAGACTCTTTCCGTTCTCTCCATTTCTTTTATCACCCTGCTTCGAGAAAACAATCTTTCAAAGAGTTGTTCGCCATTTTTTTTTTTTTTTTTTTTGTAGAACAGTATATTTCCTTTTTTACGAAAATCACTTTTTGAATACAATGCTTCTGCACACCCGTGTAATTCATTTCGATACGCTTCGATAATTGTTCTTTTAAGATCATCGTTAATTGTTAAACCGTCGCTGGAACAAATTTCGATGCTTTCGTGAATCATCAATTAGGTCGATGTACCGACGTTTTTGTTATTGTCGGTAATCAAATTGTTCTAGCGTTGTCAAGTTTAAGAACGAAGAAAAAAAGTTTTCGGAGGAGATAAAAGGGTAGAGATCTTGGCATGCGAAGGTCGATGTGCCTTTGTCCTCGCACCAGGAAATCCTCGTTCGGGAGGCACGCCACGTGTACCAACGATGAAACAGAGAGAAAGAGAGGGGGGAGGAAGAGGAGAAGGAGGAGGAGGAGGAGGGGGAGGGGGAAGAGGAGGAGGAGAATAAGAGAGATATAAGAGAGGATCTCGACCGTGGTCTCTTCTTTCGATCGGTTTTTAGCTCTAATGCGATTAAAAACTATTTTTACAAACCTATAGATTACATCTATCATCTATGTTGTTTTTGAAAACAACCCTTACTTCCTCCTTGTAAAATCACGCGTATGTGTATATGTAGACTTTTTCACCGCGATCAATTGTGAAATCTAAAAAATATTTGTTTTTTCCACCGTTCTTAATAATATCTTATTTAATTGAAATTAACAATGACGAATACGTTGCGGTACTTAACGATGAAAAACAGTCGGTTTAATTTGCAACGAATAAGATTATACTTAATTAGTCCTTTATTGAATCAGTTACAAAAGAGTTGTTTAACTTTTTTTTTTTATGTAAAATTTGTTTCTGCAAGACTTATTTAAAATATCTTTTTCAATCTTGCATATATGGGCGAGAAAAACTCGAACATGCAAGAGGTAACATAAGAACATACAATTGAAATAAAAAGTTTAGACGTAATCGTATTAGTAGACACATGTACACGTGCAATACGTTTATTAAACAAATTTCTTTTTTTAACAGTCAAAATGTAACCGAGTTGTCTTAAAATGTGTTTTTCTGTATATATAAAAAGAAAATTGGTCAAAATTTTGCTCGATTGCAATACTTTCATTTTTTACAGGTTGAAAAGTAAAAATCGATCGATCGATCGAATCGATTCAATTTCAATTAAATAAGTAGAGAAAAAGTGGAACAAAATTCGGCGTTCTAAATGTAATCGATCGATCATCCAGGATGAATATTTCCGGCTTGGAGGTCGCGACCAGTGAACGAAAGGAGGAAGTCGAGCCGGAAGTCATATTCAACACAAGAAACCGCCCGAATGATCTTCCTTTAGCAATACCGTCTCCCGATCTTTCAGCAATTATTCCAGGCGTATAAAATCCACTCTAACGAGTTTACGTCGATGACTATCTCCGCAATTAAAATCAATTCGAATAATTACACAATACATGTAATACGTACACGTATTATATATCTATATGCAAATTTGTATACTACACTGTACAGTCTTGTACAGAGCCTCGAATCGAAATAAACAAATGAGAGTAAGGGTGAACGAATGAAAATTTACTATATTTAAATACACATTTCAGATTTGAACAAATGTCGCAATTACGATAACACATTGTAATATTTATCGTCAAACAAATATTATACACAAAGGATGTATAATATTTTAATATACGAAAAAAGTATTTTAATTAACACTAGATTTACCAACCAGTCGAAATGACTGGTTCCAACTGCTTTCGTAATAAAATTTACTTTAAATTCCATGGCATGTTTTCTGAAGACTATGATTTTTCTATTCCACCCATGTGATCAATTTTATAAATTCTTCTTTTTCCTCATCGATTGATTTTCTTTTAGATATATATAAGATACACCTTAATATTACGAAATCTGTCGATAGTTCTAGTGTTAGACGTACTAATAAGAGGCAAATGGTTGTGTGGTGGGGCGATAAGTGCAGATCTGGGATAACATAAATGAAAATTAGGTGCGGACAAAGGTAAATGTAAAAATAGAAAAACGTAAACAGTGACGAAACAAGTATTTTACCCGTCCTTCGTTTTTCTTAATGTCAGAGGTTCGTTATGCCCTATTCATCGGTGTAGTTACGTAACTAACAAGAGCTCGATAAAGTTACGATTTGATCGACATTAGCTATCTCGTACGCTACGCAATCCATTTGCAAAACATATTTTGCTCGCAAAAAATTTGTCGTACGATGAAAGTGTCGGTGAATCTTGTCTAAATCGTGCAAACAAACACTGTACGGTTACTGGTTAAGAAGATTATTATCGCGCTAATCGCGCGCAATAATTTACTTATAATATATGTACAGAGAGTGTTTACACGAGATCAATCATATTTGTGAAAAAATAATTAAACGTACTAATAAGTATACTTTATATGTACATAAAATTGAAACTGAAATTGCGTTTTATATTTACAATTGTGTTTATATGTATAATATACATATAAAGATATGTATAATATATTTATAATATATGTACATAGAGTGTTTACATGTAATCAATCATATATGTGGAAAAATAATTAAACGTACTAATAAGTATACTTTATATGTACATAAAATTGAAACTGAAATTGCGTTTTATATTTACAATTGTGTTTATATGTATAATATACATATAAAGATATGTATAATATATTTATAATATATGTACATAGAGTGTTTACATGTAATCAATCATATATGTGGAAAAATAATTAAACGTACTAATAAGTATACTTTATATGTACATAAAATTGAAACTGAAATTGCGTTTTATATTTACAATTGTGTTTATATGTATAATATACATATAAAGATATGTATAATATATGTATAATATATTTATAATATATTATATGTACATAGAGTGTTTACATGTAATCAATCATATATGTGAAAAAATAATTAAACGTACTAATAAGTATACTTTATATGTATAATACATAAAATTGAAACTGAAATTGGGTTTTATATTTACAATTGTGTTTATATGTTTAATATACATATAAAGATATGTATAATATATTTATAATATATGTACATAGAGTGTTTACATGTAATCAATCGTATATGTGAAAAAATAATTAAACGTACTAATAAGTATACTTTGTATATACATACAATTGAAACTGAAATTGCGCTCGAATCGTAAATATAAAACAACGAAACAGTGTACTCGGTAAGCAGAACATATTTTCCCAATGGTCGGAATATATGTACTACTATTTTCATTTCGTCGATATGAAAATTAAATTATCTTAAATTTGTAGAATCGAGTGACTGGATTTTTATTTCACCGGACTGAACACGGTCTGCAATAAAAACGTTCAAAGCGTACGTAAACAACATCAATTTAAAATTATTTCGTGGTTACGAACAAAATTGAATAATTGAACGTGTTTATGTATCGTTGGTGTTATTTCAGGGGTCCTGGTCGCTCGTTAAAATTTCGTTAAATTATTATAACAGTTCAAAAATTGTCTTTTCGTTGTACCGTTTACGTACCAAATAATTTATGTTAAAATTAATTTCGTTTCAATCGTGCTTCCAATATGGTTTCATTTGCCTTCCATATTCGACGATGACTATATTCGGCATTAATTCAAACAGAAGCAGCGTTAAAAGCGTAAAACTTGAATCGAGTACGCTTCCGTTCCGATTCAACGTACAGAATCATCCTTGAGGAAGATTTAAGATTTACCGCGCGGGGATGTATCGATCCTCTTTACTTCCGAGTACTCGAACGCTTCCGTTGTCCTTTCTTTTTCTTTTTTATATTTTACGCGGTTTCGAATTTCTATTCGGCTCCGTTTAGAAGCAATCTACTATTGATTCATCGATAACAAGGTATATCAGTGATAACAAGTTGATTTACCATCAATACTGGAATTATTGGCCGCTAATTGGCTGACTCGAGCGAAACACATACTCTCGTATTTTATGTTAGTAATTTTAAAAAAACTTTTAGTAGACGATTTCGGTAGCACATTTATAAACATACTACAAGTTTCTCTAGACTCGTTAGCTGTATGCTTACGTTCTAGAATATTTTTCAGTAACATTGCTTTTGTATTTATTACGTCGCAATTCCAGTTTTAACCGATACACGTGCATCGTGCATCTTGCATCGTGCAACGTGCAACGTGCAACGCACATTGCCTTGAACTTCTCGATGTGGACACTATCATAAAACCACTACCCTCTTCTGATACGTACTCAACAGAAGCATCCCCGAAACGAAGTGAAACGTCTCCTACGATTACTATACACCAAAACACTCAAATACCAATTTGGTATCGGAACTGCGTCTGGGAACTTGTATCGGACGATCGACGTTCGAATTTCTTTCGAATAGACCTTTTAAAAGCATAGTTGTAACAATAAACGTTTAAAATCCAGAATACGATTCAGTTTCATTCTCACGCGTAATTTGTTTGTCAATGCAGTTCCAGTACGTTACATTATTCGTGAAGATAGCGCATTTGTAGAAAATATATCGTGGATACGATATACTATATTTGTTGTATGCAGTCTATATACAAATACAGAGAGGACATATTTTAATTAACTTGTTTTCGTATGGTTATCTCTTTGTTTCAACGAGGTAAAAGTTTAATGAAAAATTCGTTACCTGCATATCATAGCCTGCTAATTTATTTATTTATTTATTTATTTATTTATTCATAAACGGGTATAAAAACCCATTATCGAACTAAGAAAAAGACTGACGAGCAATTTAGAAAATAACAACAAAAAAATATATACATATTACAATAAATTATAAACGAGCTTCCTAAACGAGATTAATGACGTAGAAAAGTCGAGTACCATACAGTAATTATTAGCTGTTAGTATTATTAACAATATATACAATTAATAGGGTTTGGATAGAATAAACGAATTAAATATTTGTTGGGAAGAAAAGCTCGATTTTATTGTTACAATTTTGCGATTAACTAGCGTTTTGAGATTTAAAATACTCGACAATTGTACTAGACTCTTTCGATAATTTGTTTATATTTTAATACATCGGGCGACCGGATCACCAATGCATACTGAAGCCGTAGTTTAACAAGAGTACAGTGAAGAAGTTTGATGTATCAAATACTTTTAAAATTCGCGGCATACAAAATTAACGGTGTACCACTTAATTAATATTCGGAGTAGAGACAACTTTAGAGATACTAATAATAATAATAATTCAATTTTGTTTGCAAGTTTAAAATTAAATTGTAAATCTACAATTAAATTTTTCTATTCAAACAATATACGTTATAAAATATCGTTTTTCGTTTCTGATTTACACGCGAGTATCTGTTACAAAACATTGCCTGTACCAATACTTTTGTTCGACACTGTATGCATTGTCTTCCACTGACTTAAAGATTCGCGGGACGGTAGAGGGACAAAGAGGGATTGGACCGCCCATCCCCACTCGAGTCACACACTCAGCCATAGTAGTAGGAATAGATTTTAATTGCGTCCCTATCTCAATATGTATATAAATATAAATATTGAAGACTATAAACTACTGAGGTTTCGTTTATGCTTATATATAATATGTACAACGTCTAAAGTAAGAATTAGTATAAAAAAGAATATTATGTAATATTAATAGTTTTTAACGTTTGTCTAAAACATTTTTTCATCGGACTATTGCAAATGCCTGAAAAATCGTAGCGACAGTTACTTGTCACACACTGTATATAACTTCTTTTGAAACGAATGAAAATTCATTTTTATTTATTAAATTATTTTTGTTTTTCAAAAGAATTTTCCTTCCACTGGTAATTATATAATCAATGCTTTTCTAGCATATTGTAAAAAAACCGCCAAAAATTGTTGTCCTGTATCAGATATAACTGTTTTATAATAATAGTATGTTGCATCTACGCCAATGGAGCTCTGCCTGCCACGTGTTTCTCATACTCTCTCTCTACTTCGTCACTCGGTCCACATGTGTCTGTAACTGCCACGACGAATAGCAAGCTAGAATTGAGTGTGTGCGTGAGAGTAGGTGTTCCCCTTCCACTTTTCACGCATTCCTGTCACGGAACTTCAAGTCAACAGTAAGGAATAATTATATAACCAATGCTTTCCTAACATATTGTATAAAACTAGCAAAAATTGTTGTCCTGTATCAGATTAAACTATTATATAATAGTAATATGTATACCAACTATTGTATAATAGTAATATGTGTACTAACCATTATATAATAGTAATATGCATCTACGCCAATGGGGCTCTGCCTGCCACGTGTTTCTCATTATCTCTCTCTATCTCCCTACCTCATTCGTCACTCAGTCCACACGTGTCTGTAACTACCGCGACGAATAGCAAGCCAGAATTGAGTGTGTGCGTGAGAGTAGGTGTTCCTTTTCCACTTTTCTCGCATTCCTGCCACGGGACTTCAAGTCAGCGGTAAAGAATACACATCAGAGCGCTGTCAAGTGAGCTCTCCCACTACCGTTTCGACGTGTCACTAATACGCACTCACGTCGTGCGTAGTGTTTCTGAACTTCCTTACCACGGAGACGCTACCTTGTCATGATTGCCTCTTTAGCGTCGAACGGTTTCTCTGACAACCTAGGTGTGCTGTGCAGAGAAAGAACGTTTGGAAGGGGAAGTAGTCGCGCGAGAGACTCCTGCGTTGGACACTGCTGATCTTCAGGGTAAACTACTCTAATGTAAGTAGGATACTTACTCCCGGATATAAAAATTAAGGTTCGTGCTATAATCTGTTTCATCGACGATCGAGTCAGTTGCGTTCGCACCTGACGAATCTTCGAGAATTGATTTTTCAAGAAATATTTTCGATCGCACCATAAATTACAGATAGTGTATTTTTAGAAATACACCTAATGTATTTTTTTTAATAAAATTCTAGTACACACTACGTATGTAAGAAATCGAAATAGGTACTATTTCGGCGACTGATGAAAATACACAATTACTCCCACTTGTGTGGTACAAGTAATAAGAAAGAGATCACTTTTAAATCCATTCAATAGTTTGTATCGAATATATTTTTCGCAAGATCGGTTGTCAAATTAATTTACCTCGGTAATAACTTTTATTTACCGATATTGTTGCAAACGATATTTGTGCAATATTCGTAGATGTAAATCTACACGAGCAAAAAAAGACCCGCGTACGTTAATGCTTCGTTTAAAGTTCGAAAATCGGGATCGTCGGTTATCTTTAATCAAGGCTCGATCGAAAATTGGTTCTCGGAACTGGTCGAATTCAAACGAGCTGTTCGAAGAGGATAACGAATTGGATAGAACGCCAACAATGAGAGATATACAACAACAACGAGTGAGTTTGAAACAACGTGACGTATATACAGTTGAACATTCGGTTCCATTTTTGTGCATCAATGAGAATTAATACTTATTATATTTTTCTTTGCATCTTCATACGATATTATCGATAAAAATAACCCTAAATACAACCTTGTTCGGATTATTTTTAATTATTATATAAATTATACGAATATCGCTTCTAAATGCTGTAAATCCAAATGTTTACACGGTGAAGAAGTCTGTCCCTTGAAACGGTACTTTAAATTCGATACTGTCAAAATTCAAGCGATAGATTCTTCGAAAACAGTTGTTAAAGGAACACGTGTTATTTTTATTGCGAAAGTGATAACCAGCCAGCAGTATCAGCCAGATAAAAAGTACAAAGAGAATTCAAATGAAAGAATACAAATAAGAGCTTTACGAACTTCGAAAGTATTAAGTACATTTTTGTTACATGAAATTTGCAAGTGTTTTTCAATACTTGTACGTGAGTCTTTGAATTTCACTAGCATGAAAATACAGGTTGAAAGCTGCTGTGCATCTATGCCTCCGATATTTATTGTCTCCGAGGTCTTAGAGCTCGTTGAAGCTTCAAAATTAGATTTCATATATGAATCGTTGTAGAGGACAAAGAGGTAAGACGATAAAAGCGCACATTTTCGAGAAAAACGTGGAAAATTCATAAAAACGAAGCAACTTGTGTAACTTTAATCTCTTGATTCAATTAAGATATGAACATTGTCGGGAAATGTTCTTAAAAAGATCCTGGAGTCCATACGATCAAAATCCTGACCCTAAAGTTGATCTATGTAGAGATTTACGGATAATTGTTTTATGACTTTGAAAATCGCGGCCTGACCACGATTAATGTTAAAATCGTTATCAAAGCTCGTTCAACGAGACAAAGGCGAGACCATTAATCGTGGCATGGATAGCACCGAGGAAAGTAAATGAAGTACAACACGAGCGAGATGGAGCAACAGCGAGGTTCGATAGCTGGAAAATCGATCCCGGGTGCGAAGAGATAGGTGAGGAACACGTATCGGCGTGTCGACACTAACCTAATTCAAATGTCATATGTTTTAATTAGATACATATGCTTTCATGAAAGAAATATTAATCGACGAAGAAAATTTGTCCAAGCAAGGATTTCGTTTGGATAATTTTTAATTATAATTTAGTCGAATTATTTCCAAAGAACAGTCAGGTACGAATAAATAAAAATATCAGGTAAAACTCTCGAAGATGCAATGAGAGATTGAACATTTTTCAATTTCATATTTAATCATTTAAACGCAGTTTATCGAAGGCATGTTTGGATGGGAAAATTATACGCATTTAAGTATCTTTTATAAAATTTTTACATCGTGTATATAAATTTCTAGTAGCGTCGTTATCATCGGAACGTAGTTATTCGTAAATCACAATTTACAAACAAATTATCGTCGCATGAAGTTAAACAAAAATTTCTTTCCAACTCAGAAGCCTAGTCTATTGTTTGAATCGGTATGATACGTTAGACCTGAAATCTATGATAGGTAATAAGTGTCACGTAATGGATTACGTTTCGACTTATTTCGTCATTCTCGCCAAATTATTAGACATAAGTTCACAAAGAGATATACATATTGAGAAATGGAAGAAAAAAAAGAGAAATGTATTTTTCATTAGTGGATGTAATTCAATCTCGTGCGCGTGTCTTATCGCTCTCGTCTATCTGCAGTCGGCCGCGCGTGTCAAACGGGTCGCTTGGACCGAGTAAACAAAACAAGTTGGACTAATTTCGGCATAATTTCTCCGGGGTGAAAAACCGTCGTTTATCCGAATTCTGTTTCAATGCTTTAATGCAGAAGTATCCAAACTTTTTCAGTTACGGAACACTTTCCATCTTGCAATATACATGTGTACATAGATAATGGGTTGTTAAGTAAGTTTTATCGAACGACAAAACTTATCGAGGAACTTAGTAAATGTATAAAGCGAAAACATATAAATATGCACGAAAGGTAAAGAGAAGAAACACAGAACGTCCATTTTTAACGATTTTATGGTATAAGAGGGCATTTTGTTGGCGACAGTTTGAAGTATAGAATTGGTAAATTATAAGTAGTTGCAAATTAGAAACGTTTATGTAAGATAACGCCAACGATTTCGTGTACTGATAAAAAACAAGGAAAATTAAAATAGTGTAAAGCAAAGCAGTTACTTTTTCTGCACATTTCTTTCTACGATCTCTTATTAGAGTTTACATTATGGACAATAAGGTATAATTTATCAAATCTTGTTTCTTTACTATTTTTTCCCTTACAGTGTTTATTTACAATATTTATTCAGAATGTCGAATTTCTTTTATGGATATTTAATTTTTAAAATGAAGAACATATAATTAATATTCAACTGATTTTACTTTTGAAAAGAAAATTAAAGTGATAATATTCATAAACAAGTGATGTGAAATCAGTTGAAAATTAGTGCTTTATTTTATATGAAAAATGTTGTCTGCTAGATACAAGATACAATACAAATTATAATATATAAAATGTAAATTGTAAATTTCCAAATTTCATATTACAAATTTGTTTAACTGATGTAATAGAGTTTGCTGCGGTATGGTAGGAAAAATGAGTCAGCCATATTGCTTAGCTATAGTATATTGTAGTACTCTTCTATTAAGTTTTATTAATTATTTGATGTCATTGACTAACACGATTCTTTTTCAGCAAATATTTACAAAGTTTTTTGCTACGGATACGAATCCGAAGGCAAACTTATTCCATCACTCTCAATCCCTGAATTTAAAAACCCTAGAAAATTTGATTTAGTCTTCAAAAATATCAGAGAACCTCAAAAGATAGAAGAGAGTGTTTTAATCTAAAATCTAAAAGTGTAGATTCTACAAGTGTAGACTTTTATTAAATTTTGTATTTTCGAATAGATGTGAATGACCATCGAAGTTTAAAAAATTTTTAATTCGAATAGGCTGAGAAAATATCAGTATGGAATGCGTGTACGGTGTTTTGCTGTCATTCAGCCATTGCTATCGCTCGCCTGTCTCGACTCTTCAGTGCCGTAGCTAGCATAATCGACAGACACCAATAGTATCGTCCAATAGGCACTTTCTTTCTATACATATACACCTTTATAATGTGTAATAATGAAAAGGATCGGGAAAAATTGTTTATAATTCTGTGAATTAATATTCAAGAATACATGACAAAAATTAGGCTACGAAAAATCGAATTTAACGAGTAATTGCGTGTATCAAGGCGTTCAGTAGTCATCGAGCTGCGAATTGGCATTGTTCACTGGAAGTATCATTAACAGTCATGGAAGGAATCACCTATTATCATATTTTTCAAGTACGACAATCCGGACATGTTTGAAAATAAATCAATAGATGGTTTTGTGTTTATATATTATTTATTGTACACTGCAACGATGTACTCACTTGTGGTATCATTTTATTAAAGAATTATCTAGAAGATAAAAGTAAGTACCTAATCTCTTTTCAAAGTATTCCTTCGTCAATTATAACGTTACAATTACAAATAAATCGAAATTTTGAGCGGACGATTAATAAAAAAATATTAAAAGCGTTTCGAGTTATGGAAATATTGAGATACACATTTCTTTTTTAGTACTGGCACATCCTAAATTCAGATAACTGTCACAATCTTTGTACGTTGCAAAAATATGTCAAGTATACTGCGACTCAACTTTTATACTTATATATTTATTTATATTTATTTTATTCATTGGAAACTTTTATATATTAAATTAGGGATGAAATATCTGGAAAAAATACAGTACCTATTAAACTCTACTTTGCAAGGTATATAAATAGGTATTTTTATTCTAATAGATATTATGGACAATGTAAATCTTACATCGTATTATTTTCAGTAATGATGCAACAATTGTCGATGTACTCGCGTCACTGGTTTCCATATGATACTTGTACATTCGATATTTGGATAATTGCACACGCGCAATATTTTTCAAAGAGTATAACTGCCATTTATTAGTAGCTTCGGAATAAATATAAGGGCAGCTACCTTGAACAGGAGGTATCATCTTCTGTCCAATATGACCATAATGGAAGCGATGCAGTGAGCTCTACGTGACAGATTCAAGTGACACGAAATTGGAAACCCCTGTCTTGATTTCTGAAGCTGGTAGCTGACGATGATCACAAGTACGGAAATAAACTCGAAGTAAGGACCTTGTTCAGAATTATTCGACGAAATCTCACACCCTCCACTCCCCTGTGAATTCACTCTTCCGAATTATGCACACACTAGACACGTAATCTATGTGGTCGTTGTCAATCTTCGTTGTAAATTTTCTCTCAAGTCCATAAAGGGAGAGAGGTGAAAGAACTGATGGAACATCTGGTGAAAACAAAATAAACGAATAAGTTTTGAACGATTAAAAATATTTGAATGAGACTTTGATCGAAAATTAACAAAAACTTACTCCTCTCAAACGAGTTAAGCTTTTATGGATTAACATTATTTTTGTACAATTTATATTCATTTTTGGATCGATACAGTCAAAGAAATGGCTATTAATAATTATAAAGAAAATATACACTCTGCAAATATTAATCGAAATCTATGTTAATTATACTTTGTTTGATTCTTTGGGTCACGAGTTATAGTGTGCAATTTGTCTAGAATATGATTACAATTTAATTCTTCGTTTATTAGAGAAGATAGAGAAAAATATGATTTAACCTTCTTATGTAAAATTTAATTCTCTTTAAGATTAATTTAAAATAGTTTTTGACGTTGCCGCAAATAACAAAAATATACAGGAACAAATGAAAAACTACAAGAGGTAATCGCAATTAGGTATTAAGATGAGAACTTAAAATTTAAATATAAAGTTTCATCGATACCTATTTGGTCGTTTAGATGCAATTGTGTCAACAAATGTGCACTCGAATATTTAAAACTAAATTTCTTTCAATAATCGAAACGTGTTCGGGGAGCTTGAAAATGTGTTGTTCGAGAAAAGAAATTTAAAAATTTTTCAACTATTCGATAAATGTTGAATTTTAATTTCCAGAGATGAATATTTAGTATCTCGAGCTAGGATCTAGTTATGATTGTAACATTTAACAAAGGGAATGAGCGGTAAGGCAGATGACTGGGATTTAAACGTTTTATCAAAAGATTTATTATGATTTTTCCAATGAAAATCAGCCCAGACATGAAATTATATGTACTATTTATTCGAATCGAATAAGGTATTATTCTGCACTAATTTTCGTCGATAAAACCTTATCAATCCATTGAGAATCGTTTCCGTGAAAATTTCATTTCTATTCACGAACAAAATCCGATCTTACGTGGATATTTAAACAACATTATGTTGTATTTAACAATATTTTGTCAGATTAACGTACGATCGAACAGCATTAATAGAAAACAATAATGAAAAATTACAGACAAGTGATTAAAATTGTCCTTACCGGTATTTATTAATTATTTGATAACCATATAATATAATAATGTTTTGTAAACATAATTAATACGTTTGTATCTTTCGATAATAAACAGGATATTTTAACTTTCATTACGGTTCCCCGTACGTAGATATATGTACGAATGTCATACTGTAGAAAAAATTCTTTTTTTAAAAATCATTGCGAAACAAATTTTTTTTGAAACGTAAAACGTAAACCTAAATGCTAACAACTGTTCGTGCGCAATGTGTACAGTTTTGGCGCGGTGCCTTGTTTAACGGAAGTGTTCCAACGAAGAGGACCGTGTGTTAAAAGGGTTGAAACGTAAACTTGCATACGTACAACTTGTGTTACACGCGAGTGACTGATTATGCATTTCGATGATCGGTTCTCCGAAACGTGTACACATTTCGAGCGGCCGTGTACTCCTCCGATAGTAAATTTATAAGCAAACAAAGAGCGGCTCTCGATAGTTCGATTCTATTTCTAAATAGAAAAATTCTTTCCTAAATCGTAGGAATTACAATAATCCACGAATGTGGTTTCAGTGAAAAAATTATATTCAAATCTATCAGATGATATTTTAATTAGATATTAGACTAAATTATAATAACGTTAGAGATAAACGACAAGTTCAATAATGAATGGTAGAACTTTATCGATTAACCGATAATGTTTGATTCATGAGTATTGAATTGTACGATATAGTGTTCGCATATATAATTATGAATTTACTCTTTCTATCTCGCTCGCATGCTCCATTTTTCACTCTTACTTTTCATGCAGCGGCAGCTCAGAATCGTATGTGGCTATAATACCATGCATTGGAAAGTAGTGAGGATTGGAAACCATATAACCGCCATAGAAGAATCGTTTCAGAAACGAAAAGAACCGATATACGAGTACATACATACATACAGAATCGATATTGACCAGAACCTTTTCGCACTGGTAACAGTTAAAGCATCATTTCGGTTCTTCGTAACTGTTTCAGTCAGAACCTTTATATAACAATTGTTAACAGTTATTTCTGGAACCTTTTCAACCCCTGGTTTAAAAGCACCCGACAAGCAGAAGACCCGAGTTTTCCAATCTCGATCCAGTAAATCCGATCGTTTTCTCGTATAGGGTAAATATAGTCGGCCATTTAAACCATCATGAAAATTCAACCTGTGATTATTGTTAATAAATTACTTCCTAAACATTTTCTACATCACTGTATTCTTTAAGGTACGTATTTTAAAAATATCTTGTAGTTCGTATAATAATATATTAATTTATAGTCGCAATCGTCATCGGTCGATTTACTTTTTCCCCCCCGAATTGTTAACGTTAAAGATCGTAATTTTTCGTAACACGTTTGTATAATTTGCACGTGTTTTTTCAACGTGTACTTTTCCACGATTAATTTCCCATCTGTCTAGACGATATATATCGAGTTTCAGATTAATCGGTTTGACGTTTTAAAAATAGCGCGAAATTCAAATCGACCGGTGACGATTGGGACAATCTATACAAGAATATGCAAAAATCATTTTCTTCCGAAGAAGAACCAAAGTATACGTTTTAATGACTCAACTCACACGGTATTACTGTAATGATATTTACCGCGATACTAATCGATCGGCCACGGTCTATGAGAATGTATTTCAATGAAGCTTCGAGATATTTCTGACGTCTAAATCCGAAACTGTAATCGGTATTATTATTTTCCTGAAAGTTTAGAAATTTATTTAACACCATCCTGACGAGTCAAACAAATGGAATTTTTTTTTATTTTCTCGAAGTTTAAAGTGTGTAAAATGTTACGTCAAAAAGATATTTAGAAATTCAAACGCTTAGCGAAGTTGCAGCGATAAACAAACTTGTTTTACGTTTTCCTCAAAACTATATTTTTCAACCTGGAAATTTCCAGAACTACGCATCCGATTTACTTCAAATTTTATAAAGATATTCTGCATAGAGTATTCTACAATGTAGCGTACGATCTTTTGGATATGTTAATATTTAATTGGTTATAAATGTTTAAAGTCGTGTTTTTTGATAAAAATGATCGGTTTTTCTTCAAATTTTGATTATTTCTACAATTATAGAGTATTAGGTTACGAATCGACAACATAATTTTATTTCAAACCCCCCAGTTCTTGTCAACTGTGACGACCAAAGAACAATGTCTCACCAACCAGAAAGGGATTCTCGGAACAGCGAATAACTTCGCCATTTTGTACGATTTTTACTTTCGCAAAATTGTCAAATATAACTAAAAGTTCTATTTATATTGCCCCGAAAAGACTACAATTTTCATTCAGTAACTATTCGGAAAAAAAATTGGCAAAACTCATTTTTTGACTTCTCAGAGTGGTGTCCTTTGAACTTCAATCGATGCGATGCTGGTACCCAAAGGGTTCAACGATGCGTTATATTTCTCGATGAAAAGTAGAGATTAGAACGATCCAATGACAAAGAAATCAATTCACCGTTAATGGTTGACGAAATAAGAGGATGCCTTGGAAAAGAAGAAAAGCCAGGTTTCCGCGACCTTGAGTTGGTCAGTGAACCCGATGCTCGCGCGTCCGCTTACGTAGCGCTCTCGGCAACTCACAAGGAAGTGCTTTCTCGATCCTTCGCGGGGTGAAAGAAAGAGAGAAAGAAAACCAGAAAAGAGAGATGCGGAGCGAGATAGCAGACAGTGGCGTAGCACACGACAAATCAACGTCCGTCCTCTCTAATGTACTCCTCCGTTATCGTCGGTGTTGGATAGCACTGCGCATTCGCGTTATCGCAATTAAGAATAATCATGGAAATTTTTTAAAAGTTGACCAATTATTCGATAAGAGAATTCATAAATGGAATCACGCGAGACAAATACGCGGGCTGAACGTCATCGCAGTTCCCAGCATCGATTCGAATACGAGTTTTTCCGATAATTCATACGGGAGATTGAAATTTTTAATGAAAACCGTTGTTGAGATTAATAAACACCGATGTTTTACAACGTGGTCGACGTATCCCCGAATAGAATCAAATTGGTTTCGTGGATTTCAATTTCTTGGACTTTAAAATGTGTCTTTTAAAGAACAGACGACACATTCGTGAATCTTATTTACATACTTGATGAGACGATGTCGATAAATGATTAAAATATTATTTTGCGTATAAATATCTACTTTAAGTATACCAGTATGTTTATTATTAAAACTTGAATAAATTAAAACATTTACTATTAAGACTTGGAATAAAACTTGTAATAAATTAAAATAGCATCGGTTCGATTTGTAAACATTGCCATAGAATATTTATCGATATAGTTTACCGTAGTATCGTCAATCGATCGAAGTAATTTTTCCATTGGAATTGATGCAACTTGAATTTTATTTGCTATTATTAAATGCAAAGGAACTTGAGTTCATTTTGCAAAAAATACAGTACTAACTCGATTATATGATAAATGTTTCTTGACAGACGATAGAGTACACTCTCTCTGAATAATTGAAATGAATTGTGACGTGAATGATTGAAATGAATCCGAAACGTTTCAATTACCTGAGGAAGATCGAATTTTTGTTCCTGGAATTGACTTTTTGTATCTCAGACGCGAACACGATTTATTTTGCAAAAAATCACCATAGAAAAATGACCGGAGGATTCAAATGGGACGAACGTGGTATA
This sequence comes from Ptiloglossa arizonensis, assembly GCF_051014685.1. Taxonomy (NCBI): domain Eukaryota; kingdom Metazoa; phylum Arthropoda; class Insecta; order Hymenoptera; family Colletidae; genus Ptiloglossa; species Ptiloglossa arizonensis. The sequence goes on from NC_135049.1 coordinate 5,343,864, forward strand.
GAACTGTGATTGTCGTGTCATTTTAACATTAAATGCAGTATTTATATTCGTTAAGAGTTCGCGGCTTCGGACCGGAACGAGCCTTATAGTATGGAGAATATGTATATACATAAAATGTTGTAAAGTGTATGTATCAAATGTCTGAAAGTCGGAGCGAAACAAAGCCTCTCGCTTTCAGTCCTTATGACTCTGTAACCGCCCCCCCCCCCACACACACACACACAACACAGACGTACATACATATTATTGCCCTATGCCCGACTAGCCCGGAACTTTAATCCCTACTCCTGGTATCCAAGTTGCAAAGAAAACTTCCTATCCTTCTCTGTGAAAGACAAAGAGAGAGAGAACGATAGTGTTCGTGTACTCTAATTGATACTTTACAAGTACGACCATTTTGGACCGGATTATTATCATTTAATCGAGTTTTAACAAGTTTGAGAATTCTAAAACAAATTTTCTCAGCTCCTCTGCAATCTCACTGTATTCTTTTGATTATTTAAACGATAGGAAAACGTGAAAGATAACTATCGGAAGTTTCCTTAGTTTTTATTTTGAAAAATAAAGAAGAAACTCTCTTCGAAGAAACGACATATACAGTGTCTCGTATAATCTGCTCGTTCATATTGAAATGGAGGAGAGTGGCTTTTATGGAGAACTAAAAAGATGTTATCAAGTATTATACTTCGAATATGCTTTATCGAATGGTAATAATTTGAACTACCGGTGCCGACCGGAAATGGGATAGTCGTACCCCAAGACGAGTTTCGTTTAATGGAACATGGTAACTTTTATCGAATATTCGGATTCTACGTATGAAAAATATGACAATGCCTGCATCGACCATAAAACGATCATCAAAGTATTAACTACAAAGTATTAACAACAAAGTATCCTGTATATTAATAACAAACGAAGAAATTTGGTTTTTACCTGTACTTCAAATATATTGTCAATTTCGATCATTTATCGTAGTAGCAAGAGACTCGCATAAAGGATTAGCAGATTTACAAGTATCTGATCTCTTCAAATTGTGGTTACTCGTTTCAAAAGGAAAAATTATTTTTTACAAATAATAAATTAAATTTAATATATTATTTTATATTTTTAGTCAGGTTCGAGATTTTTACTTTCGAACACTTTACCCTAGATCTCGGATTAATTCATGACACGAAGAATAAAGAATAGGGCCAAATAATGACCCTTCGATTGTTTTTTTATTCGTAGAGAAAAGTGATTTAACTCGATGACGATTTTAATTTACAATGGAAGAAGAATAGAATTATTACATTGTAAGAATATGATTTCATGCCAGTTATTCAGAGAGAAGTTACTTCAGGTATCCGGAAGTAGATTCTTTATATCTTATCTTATAATTTAAACTATGCAATGCGTGAACAATGATGAATTCATGTATACGATATTTCGACACTATCCGTTATCTCTAGAGCGATAGCGAAATGATTGTTTGAAATTATACGAAATACTGCATCGATAAATCAGATTTGAAGTAAGAAAATTCTTACAACACATATTATGCATATATATACTATAAGTCCACGTCATTCATTGTTTATAAAGTTTTCCTATTCTGCTATCAAATCATGAAACTTATCATTCCAATTTTAGTATACGAACTATCGACTCAAGACGCTTATACATTTACATATTTGTATGCAAGTTATAAAATATCGAGAAACGAATTATAGCGATTCGTTTGTCAGAGCATGAAACTGCTAGAAATTGCAGTTTATCGGTTATCAAAATCCGTTGGAATGAAATTTGCGTAATATGAAAATAATGTATAAACAAAGAGGTAAAATGTGGTGCACGAGAAGAGAGAATAGACAAGGGGGTCAGTGACATGTCGTCGAACAGAAGTTTATCAGTTGAGTGAGTGACCCACGCGGCTAGCGTTTTCCGCCCTCTTTTATACCTTCGACTGCTGCACAACTGCATAGCGCAGTATGCACATATACAGTGGCGACAGGCAAAACTTTTCGGATAATTAAGTTTTCATTTCTACCTCCATTCATTTGGAGGGGAAAATTTGAAAAGAATTTTATGCAACACGAGATAAAAAAGTGGTGATGCACAGAAAAGATAACGATCTCATTGATAAACATCTCTTTTTCATTTACTACGATATGTATAATGGTATTTTCCGCCCTCTTTTATACATTCGACTGCTGCACAACTGCATAATTGCACAACTGCACAGCGTAGTATGCACGTATACGGTGACGACACGGAAAACTTTTTGGATAATTAAGTTTCAATTTTTACTTTGGAAGGAATAGGTTGAAAAGAATTTTATGCAACACGAGATAAAAAAGTGATGATGCAAGGGAAAGATAACGATGTCATCGACAAATATTTATTTTTCATTTACAACGATACGTATAAGGCTCGAAAGTTTGCGAATACATCTTGTAAACTTGTATTATAGGGACATCTTTGGTTTTGCTCGCAAACACAATTTTGCAGAATGCTTATGTTTAATATATTAACAGTAGTACTACCAAAGGTAAACGTATTACTATTTGTTACGTTTTACGTATGTGTATTACTACATATCTACGAAATTAGATGGAGAAAGGGCAAATTAATTTACTAGTGCCATTAGTTGTCTATTTTGATAATTGTAATTTTAAAAGGAAGTTCGAAACAAGTCAAATTGACTCCCTTGGTAGTTCTAGTGTTAAACTACCGATGAAACGGTATCATGCAACCTGTAATTTAACTTGTAAAAAATAGAATTATTGCGGAATTTCATGGGTAATATCCATTGGGAATGGAGCACGATATCATGGAAAAAAAAATATATATGTGTGTGTGTGTGTGTGTATGCATGTGTATAATATATAAATATAAAATTATTATATTTAAAACACGCAAGTAGTAGTTGAATCTGCCTGGAGAAAATTATCATAGTTGTTACTATGACAAAATTAGCATAGTGTAATTACATATGTGTTGTATTTTTTTTACTATGCTGTTTTTTTTAGTAATAATCGAGCTACGTTTTCCGGATAACTAAAACAAAATCACCCCCATCTATATTTATATTTAATCAGCGCGAGCCACACGTTGATCATTGATAATTACTAAGGTTCACATATTTGTTGTTCTTTTAAATCGCAGGTTCCGGGTTCTGACCATGTTGCAGTTTAATAGATAACACTCTATATTATTTATAAACATTTCGACCTAGATTTTAGGTTTTATTAAAACATCACGAAATCAATTTACAGAAAATTGAGCGGGTTTAAAGAAATATAGTATTCTAGTATACATAAAACTCGAAACTATAGTCATCGTATAATAATAATATAAATTCATAAAGTAATAAACAATATAAAGAATATCGAAACCATACAATGCGGAAGTTATAAATGGAAATCAAACGGAATAACAATTTTATGTTTCTGCTGGTTGAGCATAAATATAAGTAAAACATATAATTAACATACAATTATCTTCTAAAAATTTAATCTTAAATATTCTACAACTTTACAACTGTACATGGAAGTACCTAACAACATGTATTGTTATCTCCAACACTTCAAGCTCCATTACTATGCAATAGATCACATAAATGTCATTGACTGACGGGGAAAAAGAAGATTACTGTACTCTCGCATAAAACTAGCCTGAATAAGTTCGTGTTTGGAATCATCTTTATCGTAAATTCTCACCGAATCGTCGACAGTAGTCTCGCGAAGATACTTGCAATTTCAAATACAACAATTTTTGTTTTCACTAATGAATCAAGTTCGCTCTCGACAGCGTATCTGGCGCTTACCGAACAAACCTAAACAGTATTGAAAATAATTTCGTTTCAATTAATCGGGGGTCGCGTACTCTTATAACGGAGTGCACGCCCGTCTGATTTAAATGTAATATAATCGAACGAGCTACGTAGGAGTCAACTTAAGGAATTACAATACCACTACGGAGGTCGAAACAGGGCAATATTTGTCATTCTTTTGTAGGAAAAATATAGATCATGATTAAGTTATTAGTTAACGTATAGATAGTTTTAAGGTTGGACAGGGAAAAGCATTACAATATATTCTAAGAATATATAAGTATCAATTTTTATTCCTGTTTATTTGAAAACCAGATGGCAAAAAGAAAATAGAAAGAACCTAACCCAAACCTAACCGGATGACAAAAGAAAGAAAAGAAGAAAGAAAGTTTCTACTTATTTTCTCTTCACCGTTGTATTCCTTACATAACCAGGCAAAATCGAAAGGTCCTGGGTTAGGTCTAGAACAGTTGTGTTGTCGATCGGGTTTAAAAACGTGGATTCGAGATAAATGCGCACAAAGTTTCAACTTCGTTATACTTGTAAAACTACACGGAATTTGTCAACATAACTCTAGTCAGCTATTCCTGTACCACACATAGATTCGTCTGCAGACTCGTAACAAGATTCGAGGCCGACAGAAGCCGCTCGTTCTCCTCTCCGCTATGCACATGGTGGGTATCTTGGTTTTCACGGTACCGATAAGCCTCCACGCTGATTCCAACGCCCACAACCCGTCATAGTACGTAGCAATGTAACATTACCGAATCATTGAAGCTACGTGTGGCAATGTTGTAGCTATCTCTACAATTTTTTCGTCAAGTGTGTTCGGTGCTATATTATACACAAAGGAGTTGTAACTTTCGTTATTGTTTCGATCGTACACCGATGTAATCTGGTCCTGTAATCATTTTCACGAAAGACGCTCGGATGCAGTCTTTATCGCTGCAGTTAACATCTTTTCGTTTAATTTTTCAAGAACAGTTGCACGTCGCCGAATACACCGTAACACGTTTTTAAATATTTTATGAAAAAGCGTTGACAAAATGAGATTTCTTCCAACAAATTTACTATTATACCACTTTAGATGGGGAACTATAGAAAGGAAAGTTCAGTTTTACCTAACGTTACGCTATACTGAAACCGTGTCCCTTGTACTCTGTACAATGGACATATTTGAGGTTTACAGTTAACCCCTTGCCCTACGATAACGCGTATCATAATCAACAAGGTCGGTCGTAACTACCACTGTCCTTGTGACTATTAAATTTTCTTTTTCAAGACACTGTACAAGAGTTTCTTTCTAATATTTTCAAGGAACTATATTTCAACGTACGAATGTGAACTCACCCATGGTTCTTATGTTTTTCCCGATTTCTTACCTAAAAATTTTACGATATTATAGTCGAAGGGGTTAAAATTCTCAATAATACGATTTCTTGCCTTTGATCGATGATGAGGCGACGAGAGAAGCTTTCTATGATTAAATATGTCTCCCCCAAAAAATTCACATCACGATTATTTTGTCGACTCACTGCATGGGACTAAGCGGAAAACACATACGCTGACAGAGAATAATTTGATAAGAATAAAAAAAAAACGCGTTATTTTGACGCATTTTCATTGATGAGGAAAATTACAGAAACCGTGTATATTTTTCTTATACCACCTGCATTGATTTTTATCCATTTAACGAAATAAACATATATCTTCAAAGCTTTCTTCAGAACTTCTTCAAAGCTCTCTTTAGATCGATTTTCTAAAGCTATCTAATTTTATAATTCTCTATGTGATCAATCATAAACCTAGTATGTTTCAGATACGTTCAGATATGCTTCAAACGCGTTCAGACATAATTCAAACAGATTCAAACATGATTCAAACAGATTCAAACATGATTCAAACACGTTCAGACATGCTTCAAACAGGTTCAAACATGACATCGACACGTTCCACGGATGAAGTACGTTGAAGTAAGAAAATAGTACGCACTGTAAATTTTATAAGACTGTCCCAATGTAAGATTTAGAGATATCCACCCATAGCTAAATCTCTTCCGCTTATGAACACGAATTAACGAAGTTGTAACATGTATGTCAGTTTTTATTGTCTAATATATTAATCTTTGTATATTAGAGTTTTACCTATGAATCTTTCCAAGTCGAATGCTAGGACTTCTAATCTACGGTAAAGTGAGCTCAATTTTTGCTCACAAGTTTATTACAATTTCTTTTCGTTATAGAATCACGATATCGTACATTCTTAAACTTACGAAGAGATCCCAAAATTCGAGGCGAAACGTTTTGTTCCGTTTATTATCGCTCCGTTTTTCACGTGATCAAATAATAATACCTTGTCTCATATTAAAAATCTGTCTTATATTGAGAATCGTGAAAATCTATACACGAACGCAATAAGGTTCGTTGTAAGGGTGAGATACAGACTCGTGCAGAGATTTTAGACGAAAATGATGTCGGTGTAAGTCGGTACGATATTGTTACATTGCAGCGGTTTTTATCGATTGAAAATTCCTCCAAAGGCACGACTACCTGTTACTCGAAGAAAGAAGGAAGGAGCGAAAGACCGAGAGCGGATGAGAATCTCTGCGGAGGCACAAAGAGAGCATCGAGACCTCGAATGCACGTGCGTGCAACTAACGCCGACCGGAAGTCGATAAAAAGCTGCTTCACCCTCGTCACTCGGCAGCAGCTCCTCCTCATGGGAACCAGCCTCTTTCTTCTCTCTTTATTCCTCCTCGCTTCTCATTCCGCGCGTTTCTTGTCTCGTCTTTCCCCCTCTCTCGCTCCCGCCCCCGCGCCAAACCACGCCACGCCGACTACCCTCTCCTCGGGAGAAAAGGTTTCTTTCAAGTGGCCCGGTAAACTTGAAAACCTTCCTCTGAAGATGCACTTTACTCTCCAAAGGTGTTTCTTTCTCGCAGGGTGTCTCGCTCGAGAAGACTCCCTCTTTTCCCGGCAAGTTTCTTTTATTTCGTATCGAACGATCAACCCCTTGCGTTTGCTTCAACTTTTGGTTACATTAGTAATTAAAATAGTAGGGCCAAATCTAAAACTGTAAGGTGTCCCAAACATCACCGATCGATTTACTTTTTGAACGAAACCTGAACGGTTTAAGTAATCTTGGTATTCGTCTTTTTACTTAAAAGTACAAACTTGGGAGTTAACGATGGAACAAGATACCTTCCAAATGTTTTTACGGACCACCGATCTTTTCAAAAATTATAGTACGTACTTGGTATCAAGAAACTCTAATAGGTTTCAGGTTAGTCGGTTCTACGTTTTAAAAATGAGGCGAAATTCAAATCGACCGGCGATAAGTGGGACACCATTGTCATTTTAATCCTTGCGTTTGTTTATACTTTTGGTTGCATTAATAATTACAATAATAGGGCCAAATCTAAAACTAATCGGTATACTTCTCGTATCGAGAAATATGAATACTTGGGAAAATATTGATAATGTTCCTCGTTATTTGAGCGAGAGAAATTTTAATTGTTTTTATACAGTAATGAAAATTATTACAATCCAATGGGAACAAAATAGACGGACATTGTAATTATACCGTCGCGCCGAGGCAGTGGAGAGTTTGGCAGGTTATCGAGCGGCTGGTAAGTCTGTGTTTATAAATACGGGATGGAGGAAGTACCGCAATAATACCAGCGGCTAGAGTCGATCGTTATTACCGCAATATCGAACCACCGAAAATCAACCAAGAAAGACAGAGACGAATCGTTCCTTTTTTCGAAAAAATTCTCTTCTTACAAAACTAATCATCACGCCTGTAGCACAACGCGTACTAATTTTGCAATTATCGATTTTAATAACTGTTCAAATATTATAAACGTTTAATAAAGAGAAAGTCGATTAAACTCCCATAGTTTGTTTCTTTTTTCGTTCTTCTCGAAAAAGATCAAAGTTGTGGATATTCCTCGATAAGTGTGACATTTATCCATGAAAATATTTTTAAAATGCAGTTTTACTTAGTTTCTGACACTCTTTTCTACAAAGTTGTGGATATTCCTCGATAAGTGTGACATTTATCCACGAAAATATTTTCAAAATGCAATTTTGGTTAGGTTATGGCCCTCTTTTCCACAAAGTTGTGGATATTCCACGATAAGTGTGACATTTACCCATGAAAATATTTTTAAAACGCACTCTCGGTTAATTTTTAAGGAAGAAACGTTCAACTGGTACCGAAGTTTATTTTCTGTCGAATATTTTTGTCAACTTTTCGGCACAAAAATGATAGTTTCGAAAGGAGTTTAGGGAATCAAGAATCGAAGAAAGAAAGAGGAAGAGCCGATAGAACATGGGCGAAGGTATTTTAAACGCGACTTCCTCCTCGAGTTTTCCTCGAAAGAAGGGAACCGGATGCCATCTATCCCGACCGTCTGCTTCCTTTTGCTCCCTCTTGGAATTAACCGTACAAACGAGAGAGACGGAACATCTCTCCAGAGACGGTTTACCAAGAAGCAGAGAAAGGGAAAAGGAAGCAAGAGACGAGAGAGGACACGAGAAGAGAGAAGAAGATCGAATTGAGCGCTCCTCGAAAGAATTAAGATAGACCGAGACGGAGATAGAGAAAAAGAAAAGTCCAAAGTCCGCGCTTCCGGTACGGATACGGACCGGTTCTCTTCTTTGCAGAAGCAGAGGGACAAACGGGGAAGAAGGGAGAAAGGAGGAGAAAAAGCGAGAAGGAGGGGAGAAAGAGAGAGACAGACAGGCAGACAGGCAAGCAGGCAGGTAGACAGACAGACAGACAGACAGACAAACAGAGAGCAAGACAGAGACGGAAGCGTTTTTTAAAATGCTGCTTGTTAAGGAATTCACTTATTTCAGATATACGCACACATACTTTACTCTTCTTTGGTGTATTTATTTTAAGCGGTTATATTTTATCACATGTTATAAGGCCATTTCATCGCTGCATTATGGTATTTGCAATGGCGTGCGACAAGTAAGTACTACCGTAACAGAAATGATGATATACATACGTGGAGAATAATTTTACGATAATTATTTTTCATCGCTATGAAACTTATAAAATATAAGTTTATAAATTTGGAAATTATATTTCTTTAAGAAAGAAATATACGCAATCTTCCCTTTTGTAGTTTTCAATCGTTTAAATAAAGTACTTTAACCTCAATGTCAATAATTGGGTATCTTTTTTGTATTTTCGTTCAAAAATTGTGCACCTTCTTGTTGAAATATCGCAAAATTGCTCCGGATTTCTATTCTTTGGACAATTTTATCCTAATTATACTAACGTACACCTTTTCTATAACCGGTTATCCATATAGCAACAACTACAGTTAAGCGGACTATAGACAAAAGTATAGGAATATTTTATGGATAAATTATAAAGAATAGATAATACTTAGTTAGAATTTGTTTATTACTTCACGAAAGCTATGATAACGATAAATTATCGAAGAATCATTGTATTCAATTTTTGATACGATTGAAACAACGATTTTTTATTCATTTTATTATTCACTTTCGTTTCACGACTAGTTCTTTTTTATTTTTCGTTCGTTCAATCACAATTTTTCGAATTGCGTATTCATTATACTTTAATGCTATATTTAATTCACATTGAAAGAATGTACTGACTGATTATCATTTATTATCTTTATACATGTGTGTTTACATCGTCAAAACAAACAAACCTTAAAATGTTCCAATATCCACTTAAACCCATATTTGGTCATAAAATCGTAGAATTCCTCTGTGTTAAGGATTTCCCACATCCTTGGTAGTTTTGGTACAAAGTTGTTATATTTCAGTCGAATTTCGTATATCGGTACTCGATGGATTGTAAAAAGGCTAAAAGATAATCGAAGGGAAAACGTAGAAACGAAATTGTTGCTATGTTCGATTTATCCATGCAGGAACATTCGAGGTACCTGGTTATTGACAAATGTAGAAAAAGCTGGTCAGACTGTAAAACAATCAACGTTTGTTCCACCGTCGACAAGAAATTCCAAAACTAATATTCGTTTTTCATTTTTAGCGTCCTTGTTCGAACAATTTCAAAATTTCTTTAACGACAGAGTACCACTGCAATGTCTATCTCTGATAAACTATGATAACGATAAATTGTCGAAGAATCATTGTATTCAATTTTTGATACGATTGAAACAACGATTTTTTATACATTTTATTATTCACTTTTGTTTTAAAAAATTACGTATAAATCTCTATTTCAGGTTATGTCGTAATGTCTTGATTTTCCTGTTTACATGGTTAAAACAATAATTTGTTTAATCTAAGAATTAGAGGAACAAGAAAAACGCGAGACGGTAAAAAAATTAATACATTACAAATAATACTTCTACACACTGAAAACTCTGATTTTATATACTTTCCTTTGTCTTTCGGTTGTTTAGTGCGTATATTAAAAAATATATAGAGAACCTATTCTTTTAACAAAAATAACTAACGAATCAGAATGGATTTCGTAAAATATTAATTTTTATCTTTTCTTTTATCCATATGCATTATGAAATATCTGAACCGTCGAGTGTTTTATGAAATATTGACACTACGTCTGAAATAACTAACTAGTTGTACATAATAACGTTAAAATAACAGTAATAAGTTACTCAACGAAAGTGTCAAAACTAAATAAATCCAATAGAGCCACGTATGTACACATCAAGAAAAGACTGAAAAATGGATCGATGTAAATGTAACAAATTTATAAAAATGTAACTTTGTTTCTTATAAAGAACGAAAAATTGTATTCACTGATCCATTATTAAATGTGTTACAAAAAAAGAGAAAAATCGTGCTAGGTACTGCTTTTTGTGGTTGTTTGTGTAGAAAATCACGATAACACAGTATCGAAACTCGGAGTTGATAACACCATTTAACATTGATTTACAACTAGTTTTATATCTCAACTCACTTTTCTCTATTCAATGATATAATTTTTCTTCTCTTCGCACTTTAAAGCGTTTACTTCATTTTATGCAAAAGGTATGCAAGCAATTTATGTCATCGAAAGAAAAGTTATTTAATATTCAACTTTTAATATGAATTCAAGGGAAATTCAAGAGTTGAACGAATTTATCGAACAATTTCTCAAGTATTTTTTTAGAACAATTTAGCGATAAATGTTAAGTAAAAAAGTATCTAACAATAACAGAGCCAAGACGAGAATAATGGAAGAACAAGCTGAAAGAAATTTGCAGGTGGTTCGATGTCAACACCTCATTCGAGATCTTGACGATCGATCGAGTCCTCCCTTGAGGCTCAGGGAGACATTTTCCATCCCCCTTGCCATTTTGCCAGCGTAGTGCTTCCTCCTTCACTTCCGGGTTCCTAGCTCTTCCGGCCGGAATTATGTTTCGAAAGCCTTTCTTCTTTCGCCCTCCCACAGCCGGCGCTTCCTCTTCCCTCTATATATGTACTTCGTTTCTCCCCTTCTACCATTTATCAGCCCCCTTAACTGCGATAGCAAATGGATGCAAAAACCTTCCGACCAAACTTTTATCCCGCCATTGTTCGCTTGAAAGTTAATGCAAGTAATCCTCAGAAGTTAACTTACTGCGCGTCTTTTCTTGTTCGATTCGATTTTATATTCGAGAAGTACCAACGCAAAACTGATAAATTTACAAATTTCTTAATTATGTCGTCTACGTAGATAAACAAAGTGCTTGTTCAGCGCAGATTTGGGAGCATTTGGACATAACCGGAGGTGAAAGATTTCGTTTTCCCACAAAGAAAAAAAGGGAAGGTAAAGAGAGAAACGGTAACGCGGCCGCGCTAAGGAGGAAGGAATTATGCATGATTTTGTTCGAGCTCACGTGTTATGTAAATGATAACGTGCAACTTCCTGAATAACGATCAAGGAGCGTAAGCAACAGCAGCTTCGCATAGCCGTCGCGTCACAGCCTATATGTGTATATGTGCGCACGCGTACGCAAGCAAATGTTAAGTGGGAGAAAGAGAGATGAGGAGTGGGGACCGTTTGGAGGAGGAAGAGAAGGAGGAGGGGAGAGTAGGGTGGTGATGGTGGTGGTGGTCGTGGTCGTGGTCGTAATCGTGATCGTAGTGTTGGTGGTGGTGATGGTAATGGTGATGGTGATGATAGTGGTGGAGGTAGTGGTGATGGTGGTCGTTGTGGTTATGGTCGTGGTGGTGGTGGTGGTGATGGTTGTGGTGGTGGCATGGCGACGGTCGTGGTGTGGGCAAGCATATAAATTCTTCACAGTTGGAAATTGAGAGGTACAGGGGACAAAAGATTAAGTCGATTATTTTCGTTCAAGTGAAATTCAGCTCCCAATCATACAGTGAAACAACTAATTAAGGTAGCACCGCGTTAGGACACGATTAGAATGTTAAGAAATCGCAAAATGTCGTATCATCTTTTAAATCGTGTAACGAAAAAATGTATCGAGTCTTCGAACAATGTGTTCGATTATATTGAAAAATTTTCTAAAAGGCAATAAACCTTTTTTTCTTTTAAATTTATAATTAATAATTTTTCTATAAAGAATAACCGAGTAACAGGTATTTCCAATAAATTTGATTTTATGAAAATATTTCTTTGTAGGACATCGAACCCATCGAAAGGATTGTCACGCTTGTACGTACAGTAAGGCAATTATGATCTAATTTCAAAATTTTATAAAGGTTGTCATTTTTATGGAATCCTGAATGGGATCGTGTTCATTGATGAAATTGATAATCTCCAAAAGTCCTTTTCTGTGAGGTGAATGGGTTTTGTTATTCAAGCAGAAAAGAAGAAAATTAATGAAATACGGACGATGCGAGGAGAATTTTGTTTACTACGTGTCTAAATTTCGATAGAGGAGCTCGATGGTGATAAGTAGCACATACTAATTTATCAACTCGAAAAATGATCCTTACAAATCCTTACTTAAGTTGCCTTTAGTTAGACGAAGCGCGCTAATCTATAAGCCTCTCAGTAGTGAAACCGATAAACTACACTTTCTGTAAATTGCTCAATTTGAGTTAAATTTTAGTATCTACAATATCAATTTCTTCCGCTTTTTATTTCATGGAGTTTATCAGTTTGACTTTTGAATGGCTCGAGTATGTACGAACAGAATCAAGCGGTCGCCTCAAGTGTTTACGTTGTCATGATTTTTATTTTATTACTACTACCGGAAAATGAAAAACATACGAATAAGTTTGTAATGGTGAAAAGTAGAAAAACATTAATAATTATAAAGAGTTGTCTTTACAGTTACTTTGTAAGTGAAAACACTAAAGCATTTGTAAATCGAGACGATTTAAAAATCAATGTACATTAGTGTTTATTTATTTAGAATATGTAAAGCAATGGCACAAACCAATTTAATTGTTAAATGCAATTGCAATAAACGTTTTTAAATTTACTCAATAATTTATTGTATAATGGTAGACTCGTTATCAACAGCTAGTAAAGGAAAGCAGGTACACGTGGTTTGTATAATTAAGCTTCCAAAGTAAAATAAAAGAATTCAATCAGAATTATGATAAAACGTAACTCGATTTTCTTTACGATTTCATTAAGGAGCAAAAATCTAATTAACTATATTTCAGAAAGAAAACCTTGATTATAATATGTATTTGATAGCATCTGTAAAAAAATATAAATAATGATGTGACCATAAATCTTTTAAATAAATTGTAGCACAATTATTTCGTGGAGCAAAGTTATTTCGAAAGCAAATATAACTACGTAAATACAAATAAAAGAAACAATAAGCAGTAATGACAAAACAAATTCTATCAAATCAAAGATAAATGACCGTTTCTTTTTTTTTTTAAATGTCCTTTAAATAACCAGAGATTTTAAGTTTTGAATTTTAAAGTACATAACCAGTATTTGGTAGTACGTGGCACCTCAGATAAGGAAAGAATCAAGGAAGTAAGAGAGGAAGATCGTTACCTCGATCACGGCTTGTCCGATAAATCGTCTAATGCGGCGTAATATCAGTGCTGAAGATCGGCTAGCGAGTAGAAGTGAACCACCTCGGTGGTCATCGGGCAGAAATCCGCGCCCTAATACGTCGCGACTCCAGCCTGGCATCCACAGGTATCTTCGAGACACCGACCACGCGCACGTGTATCGTTTCTTCCGCCTCTCTTCTTTCTCTCTCCTTCTCTTGGCACCTACTTATATGTACTTATTTATACATCTTGTCCACCCCAATATCCTCTAACGACGATGTAGATTACGATTTATCTTTGCACACAAGTAGATCCGTGGCGATTCGGTCAAAGGATTAGATATTTCTACAGAAATATCGGTTTTCAGTAGTAGCCATGCAAAGAAAGTTCAAATGTATAAAAATATCCATGTGTGTACGCGTATGTCACATAGAGCCTATCTACGCGGCAAAGTGTATCACAGTCGGCACTACTTGAATCACCCTCTCTCTTTCTCTCCACGTTTTATCGAGACGAGTTTAGTAGAGATTTGCAGGAGACCGGTAGATGGACTCGAGGAGGATGCGGAACACGAAACGGATCTCTCTTCACCTCGGACACGATTCGACAAGTCTCGCGATTCTTTAAAAGCCACGAGTACACCACAAAACTAACCCGTTCAACCTCGAAGCTAGTGAGCAACTGAACCGCGAGTCGCGATCACAGTTGGAAGCCTGCCGCCACACACTCCACTCCTCTCTCAGCACTACTGGAGACTCGCGGCACCGCGCATGCGCGGCCTGCCGCGCCGTATTACGCGTTCGACGAACGAAGACAAATGGACTACCGAAACGCACGAACCTTCGAGGCAAAAGAGGATAGATAGATAGCCGGTTATACGGTCCGAACGGAAATAATCGAAGCGTTGTAATCGAGTGGGAACTGCCATGGGAAGATGGTGGGGATTTTACCGACTTCCTCGTAGCTTCCTCGTAATCGCGATCCCGACTGTCGACGCGAACCTGTTTTCCTGCAAGCTCAAATATCTCTTGGAGGTCGAAGTATTTTTTTAACCTAGGGAAATTTAGTTCTTTGACTATTCGTTTTAATTATCACAGAAACAAATTGCGTTCGAATCGAGGTTTTCGGATATAGAATCCTCTGATCGAAATTTTTCAAAATCGTCTTTTCGACGATGCAAAATTGAGTTCCAAAATTATTCGATTAAAATTAAAAATACTCACCAAGTTGTACGGAACAATGATATGATTGTTTGTGATGTAGAAATTAAAAGACAACTATGCGTATGTGAAAATTGTAGGATTAGCGCAAGTAGTGTTTGCACAAACATTCACTAGAAAAGTAACTTGTCTTGGTATTTGGTATTTTTACTCTTTTTTAGCGAAGGACATGATGTGATTAAATTAATCGTTGAATTTTAATAACGAACTTATTATAGTGGATAGACTTAAGCGTTACTTAAGCGAAACCGTTGCGTAATGGAATGTTTGACTTGGAAGTCGTTTTTCTCGAAACAACTTTTTCCGGGCTTGTATCACGAAAACCTCTATTCATCTTCAAAAATTTTGGCGTACATACGAAATAAATGTATCTTAATCGGCTGCACTAGAACCAGGATATCTGCAATCACTGTTTCTACTTAAGAAAATATTTCTCGTTTTTCGATAAAAGTCTTTTACTTTTTTTTAATGTGTCGTCGTTTAAAAAATGTTCAATATATTTTTCTTCGTAGTTTTGTCATAGCTATCTTTTCTATCAATTAAATAATTCAAAAACAGCAGGGCGTAAATTTTTTTCCATTGAAGATATTTTTTTCAATCAATATATTTTTAAATGAAAAAAATATATACATTCTCTTGAAGTATGTATAAATAAATGTGCAAACGTTGGGAAAGCTATTGTTAATAATATTGTTAATTTACAACAGAAAATTTCTAATTCTCACATTACGTAAAAGTAACAGTGCCTCTCTGGATGAAAAAAGTTTAGCTTTTTTTATTTGAACGAACATACATAGCTGAGTGTGTACCAAGTATCTATAGAATTATTTAAAATGTAAACACACGGTAGTAATTAAAGGAAAAAGATTCGACTCCATTTTAATAGCGAATTTTTAAATTTCATAATCGCAGATGAATTTGTCAGGTCGGTATTATATCATTAAAAGTAAGGAAACGTAGTCAAATCAAATAATTCCGATAAGCTGATAAAAGATAACGAGTTGATATGTCGACAACCTCCAAAAAATAATCTTCTTCTCTTTTTCGTTCGTTTATTGTCTAAATAATATTATTATTTAATATTTCGTTTAGGCAAGAAGATATTCTCCGTTAAAATACAGATGTTTGTTGTATACTTAATTAGTCTATTACATTTTCCAATCGATTGTAAATTACTAGTTACTTTTCGATTGACGAAAACAATCGAGCAAAGATTGTTACTAGTGATCATTTTTTTGCACGAATATGTATTTTGGACTATAAATTCCAAAATGTTTTCAATGATACATTTCAGTTTCCTGATATATTAGAATTTATTTGGAAATAACACGTCACTTAGCGAACAGGTGCATAGGTGCCGCGTTTCTTCACTTTTTTGGATTTTTTTTTTCTTCTTCTTCTGTAAGAATCGGCAGGCAAGTTTGAAGAAGGACCCCTCCGAGAACCAATGCAGGTAGCCCACGTTTCTGGACGCCCACAAACCTGTTTTACCTGTTATATCCTGGTTGGCTTATGAGTACCACCGATACTTATGTCTGATCTTTTCCCTCTGCTTTTTGATTTCCTTTCTGCAGAATCTATCCTAAGGAAAGAAAGGAAAAAATGGAAACGTCGTCGATCAAATCAGTTGGGGGTAGGGGCAGGCTGATATTTCGGGCTGAAAATTGAGGGTTCTTTGTAGATTCTTTTTTTTTCTACAAAGAAATAATTGAATCGGATCGAAACTTAGTTGACACATCTACATCTCGTATAATGCAGGATAACGAAATATTGATAATTTTTTCGAAACATCACCACAAAATGAAAATTTTTCAAACTAAAAGAATGGTGTCTACTTTGATCAAGAATTTCAGCTTTTAGGCCTGTTTTCGTCCTCTTAAGTGAGTTAAAAAATGGAAATATTCAATATTTTAGTAATTGGCCAATGAATTTGTAATATCGTGGCAAAAAATACAATTTCGGGAAAAACGATTCTAAGGGAAAATTTTTTAACGAATTTTCCACATTGTGTGGTTGTTCGTTTGTTATGAAAACAAATACAACTGCTGTTTTATTTAAATTCGAATTGCAAGTATCGTATCGAGATTGGTGAAAAATTGTTTTGTACTATATGTAAACTTGGAATAGATATTTTTCGACAAAAGTTGAGAAGCAAATCAATTTCGTATACTTTGGTAAATATTTATCATCAAGTATATGTATCTATTATAAAACGGTGAACATTCTGCATTTAATAACAGAAAAGTTAAGAAACCTTATGTTTAACCTTATGTTTTCAGTAATCTTTTGTTTCATATTGACACAACAAGCACGACAATGAAATTTAGTTATAAAAATGGCAAATGGACGTTATTGAATAGAAGTAAAGAAGCATATTTAAAATCATTTAAATCGCTTTTAGATTTAAAAATACACAATACGCATTGAAATGTTTTTGAAAATTTCGATGGTGGTATCTCGAAGAGAAAAATCTCCACAAACAACTATTTGCAAAGTTTGATCGTTGATTGTGCACTATGGCCACTCTTGTCGAAGTATTCAATGCTTGTTTCCATAATGTTTGGTGTTCCAGGGTTCGGTTACATTTTTAAAAACATTTTGCACAAAAATTGGCGGTATCTTATCTGTGGCAGTGATACGTTTTGGTAACGATCGACGATGTATTTTGTCGATTGTGAAAATCTCATCGGTGAAAAGTATCGAACGATAGTGAACATGGGCGAATCTCTTCAGTTCTTTTGCCTTTTTCAGTCGTTGTTGTGCCATTTCTTTCGGTAAGGTAATGACCACGTCCCAATTTTCAGGAATGAAATTTCGACTTGCTCTTAATAATCCCAATTTTCCGAATATTACTTTTTACAATTGCCGTTTATATGATTACGTTACCATTGTAGCCATTTTTCTAGAAACTCGCTCCTCTTCGCAAAATAAAATAAAATGCTAACAAGATTTTTGAGCTTATGTATAAAGAATCCAAACGCAAAACTCGGAAATGCTTTAAATTGCCAGTTATTTTGGACCATTTTGTATATTTCTATTAGACAACTGTTTTTATCCAAATCTTCTGAGAAAAAGGTGCTTTAAAAATTTCGAAGGCCAAAAATTTCTAATTCTCCAAATTATATCAAAATTTCAAATACCATATAAGAGTTATATATATAAGAGTTACCCAAGTACAGGGTATAATAATTTTCACACCATTACGACACTTAGAATAATAGGATTTAATACATCCGGTAGTATACTTTCCGTATAATGTCTATAGCAATATTAAATTTAAAAACTATCGTCCACCGTATTGAATTATATTATTCTCAGTGTCATGATGGCGCGATCACGAACGTAATTTAAGTAACTACATGGTACACCTTTAATATTTTTAAAGCACCATTTCCTCCGCACGAAACCCACTGCAGAAAATTCGAATGAAGAGGATGTTAAATAAAAGTGTACGTAAGCAACATTACTCAGTAAAATGAAAAACTGGAGATAATTTTGTTCTCTAGATTTTCTAAATACTTTCTGCATAAAATGTAGCAAGACCAACTGTATATTACATTCTCTTTACTTCGTGGAATGTAGGTATTTATTTACATCAACTTTGTTACCACAAGTACAAAACACGGTTCGAATTAAACTCTATGACTTCTAAAAACAAACATTTTCCCCTACATAAGACTTGTGTCATCTAAAAAAGCAGTAGACAAGATGTAATTAGTTGATATTTTTTTTATCAAAATTGGTTGGTAGTATTTTCTTTAATTTATTTCTTTTTTTCATACATGTACATATAGGTGTATGTAATATTTTTTTTTCGGATAATTGGAAGGTATAAAATAAAAGAACAAAAACAAACGTTATGTAGGTATATATTTATTTTGATTTTAGCTGAACGATATTTTCACATACCTTTGACCCAGCCCTTAGAAAGTTAAAGGAAAATTGTCATTCCCACCGAGAATGAATGGAGACCACATGGATGCACGAGTGTGCAAAATTTGAGGCAAGTCTGTAGGGGTGGGGGGGTAGGGGGTTCGTTGATTTTGTATAAGGTTCTTTTCTGTGGAGAAATATTGTGCCGGCGGTTCTTTTAGGACAAGATCTTTTAGAATTCGAATCTAAGATTTCGTAGATCCCTGAAGAGGGTAAAAGGGACCCGGTAACTTTTAAGAAGAATCTTTTTTTAAGCGATCAGAGGTAAACGTAAGCACGGAGGATTCGAGAATCTATTGTGTCATCGTTCTTTCAAGGAAAAGAGATTTTGACCTTGAGTCTTGGCTCGTACCTGTTCCGCGATTAATGTTCCCGATTGGTCACATTGGCTTCAACTCTGTGTCACATTAAAAGGAATCACTTACGATTCAAACTGATATATCATTGAAGAAAATGTTTCAGGTACTTGGCTTGTCTTGTACAAGGTGGTTTGTTATTCATGGTACGATCATACATGGAGAGATACTTGGTGAAAAAATTAGTCGACAACGAACAATCGAATTTTTGCAGATGCGATTTGTCTCCAAAACGAGATGGGAACGTTTGGGCAAAAACAATTTTCTAAAGTTTAAAGTCTAAAAGTTTAACCCCGATTTTTCTGAAATTTTGCATGTTTGTAGAGCGGTGAAAAATAAGTATTATACACATATTGTACGTATGTATTAGGTGGACCGGAAAGTAATGTCGTTTCTGCGCATGTCACTATTTGATTGTCATTTGTCAGCTCATTGTGTACATTAAAGTCGTAGCAAAGACATTCTGAGGTTATAGTGACTTGTTTAGTTGTAAATAATTAAATTTAAAATTTTTCTTTACAATTTTGGGTGAAATGGCCAGCCAAATACCAGAAGAGGTACATATCCGGCATTGCATGCTTTTTGAGTTTCGCAAGGGTAGTAACGCAACAGTTGCTACCAAAAACATTTGCGATGTTTATCCAAATGCATTAGACGTTCGTAAATGCCAAAGGTGGTTTTCCAAGTTCAAATCCGGTAATTTTGATCTTTCCGACTCGTATCGATCAGGAAGACCAACAACGTTAGACAATGACGTGTTAAGTGCGGAAGTGGAAGCAAATCCGTGTCAGACAATCGAGGAATTGTCAAACAGTCTTAACCAACCTTGGTCGACCATCCAAGAACATTTGCAGCAGATTGGGAAAGTAAGCAGAGCAGGTGTTTGGGTCCCGCATAATCTGTCCGAAGAGAACAAGGCTAACCGATCCACCACATGCAACTTATTGCTTCAACGGCACAATACAGAAGCGTTTTTTGATCGCTTGATCACCGGAGATGAAAAGTGGGTTCTTTATGATAATCCAAAACGCAAAAGGCAGTGGCTCTCTCCAAATGAATCGCCACAAAGTACTGCTAAGCCAGGTTTACACCCCAAAAAGGCCCTTTTGTGTGTTTGGTGGAGTATTCGCGGCGTTGTTCATTTTGAAGTGCTGAAACCTGGACAGACTGTGAATGCAGACCTTTACTGTGAACAATTAGATCGTGTAAATAAATCTTTAATTGAAAAGTGGCCAGCGATTGTCAACAGAAAAGGCGTTATTCTGCAACACGATAATGCAAGACCGCACTGCGCAAGACGAACCTTGGCAAAAATTAATGAATTGGGGTGGGAGGTACTGCCTCACTCACCATACTCGCCCGATGTTGCACCATCGGATTTCCATTTATTCCGATCGCTTCAACACTTTCTAAGTGGCAAAAGATTTGCAAATTTGGATGATATTCAAAATGCCATCTCTGTATATTTTGCTCAAAAACCAATTGATTTTTATCGATCCGGCATTGAAAATTTGCACACTAGATGGCAAAAGGTTGTTGGTAATGAGGGTGATTATATCATTGATTAAAAATAAAAACTCGTTAAAAATTTATGTGTTTGAATTTAATGTAAGGAAACGACATTACTTTCCGGTCCCCCTAATATTTATTTAGTGGCGTTAATTCCAAGTTTAAGAGGTGACATGTACACTAAAGTTTCAACCCTGATGCGATCTTAAAAAATATTAATATACAAGTAAAACAAATTACGTTTACCATTTTTATAAACACCGAAAATTGTTATAAAGACGATACGGTGAACTATATCTTTACTTGGAATTCACAATTAGTTGCAAGTATCGTACAATATTATACAGATGTTGTATAAATATTGGTAACGTGAAAAACATCAAATGGAAGTATTACGAGCGTAGCAGTCGGTTTTTCTAATAAAAAGCTCTTTAAAATACGCTTCGTTAACATTGTTTATTACCGGGTTGCTCAGAGAAGTTGAAATCGGAACGATTAGAATTTCGACTCGATAAAAAGGAATCCGTTTTGCTGCTGTTACGTCAACCCATCGTCCGAAGGAAGAAAAGAAAGGAAATCCTACAGCTTCGAAGAATGCCGTGTAATGATCTGCACATCCGGGAGGACGACTGAAGTGACTTCGATCTCCTCCTCCGTCGAACGATCCCTTCTTCTTTTACCATTTCCCCTTTTCTTTCATTCTTCGTCTCCTTTCTCTTCTTCGTATTTCATATCTCGTGCACGTTACTTATTTTCATTCTGAATATTTTCTGCAGGTACACATATTTATATTTTTTCATTCAGTACACTTCCTCTCCTTTTCTCTGATCGAGTTAATTGTTCCCTCTTCTTTTGTGTTTTCCTTGTTTCTTCGTTGGTTTCATTTTTCCTGTTCAAAGTATAAAATTTTCTTTCTGAATTTTATTCTCGGAGCTACTAGGTTATTCAATCAATTTTATCGTTCGATAAAACTTATCGAACAGTACTGTTGAATGTAGTACTGTTGAACAGTTCTGTTAAATGTAGTACTGTTGAACAGTACTGTTCAATGTAATACTGTTCAACAAGTTTTATCGAACGAAAAAAAATTTGGAATAACCTATTAAAGTTTTTGCTTTCGTATATTTGGCTGTTGTCACTGCATCTGTAGCTCTCTGTATCGGGATTAAATGGAGGTGAGCGATGCAGTGGCGTAATCGTTTACAAGCACAGAAGAAGAATGAGAAAGAGTGGGTGAACGAGGATATGGAACGGGTAGGGAGAGGGAGGAACAGAGAGCGAGAACTATGGCTAGAGAGACAGGGGAATCTAGCGGATCCAAGGTAAGTTCTCGCCATCGGTTCACGTATGTGCAATGCAAGAATTATTTCTACAACTTAAACGAATGTCCTTCGAATTAATTGTCGATCAATTTTTTTCAGAACATCTTCTTAGATGACAATTTTACGTAAGCTGAAAACTGTATTGTTACATAATTAATATACAGAGATATATAATACATACGTATGTATGAAACCTCATGTCGTTGGAAATAGTGTTACAACAGTACATTACAATTAATACGATACAATTCGATCGGTACACCTACTTGGAAATTATTTTAAATTCGGTGTCTAACGTTTAAGTTACTCCAAATCCTAAATGTACCACTTGAATTTAAACTCTAAATGATAAATTACGAATTTCAATGTAACTTTTTAATCCTAAACTTTTATCTCAAATTCTAAAGCTTTCCTGCAATTTTCTGTGATTACTATTTCTATATCTTCAAATATTAACAGACTTGTTGCTAAGAAACAATAAATGGAACTTTTTTGCATAAAAATATCAGTTTATTGTATCATATACATATGTATCGACATACAAATATTATTTCTATCATTTTACTTTCGATTACATATACTTTGCTTACTTAAAATTAAATAATAATATTCGATGTACTGAACTGTTTAGAATTGTCAATTCGTATTCTCTCCTTTGTCATCTAGATGTTCATGTATATACATACATATGTATATAGAAAATCAAAGATTCCAAGCTAAAAATATACAAGTTTTAAATTAATAAATTAAGTTTCTTAAGATTGCGATTGTAGCGATTCTTATGGATTATTGTTTTCAATTTTTTGCAAAAGCTTTCTATCAGTGATCTAAACAAGGCATGTCCAATGATTGTTCTTCATTATCGAGAAACAAAACGATCCACGGAGTTACACGTTCTCGTTTGTGTTGAACATTTCGCCTGTAGAACAAATGACGATAGACTAATTTTCGCTATAGAGGTTCACATTGAGCGCGCAACGTATAGGTAGCGCTGCATCAGCCAGCGTGGCGTTTGGTACCATGGTAACAGAACAGAGTGGGGGAAGGTGTACAAGTTCCGGAGCTTAGTTTGGACACCTCTGGTCTAGATCACTTAACTCCTTGCTTTACGATTTAATTTGCGATCGCGCGTGCCATAGTTAGATACTGGGTATCTCGTGGGCCGAGACAAAGATCTGGTAATATACAGTCTCCTTTTGTCGATTGTCTGGGAGCCAATGGTACTTTCAGAAATTAATATTTCCATGAAACGTCAAATATCCCAACGACAATGTAGAATGACATGAATTTTCTTATTAACATATATTTGAATATAAACTTTACAATAGGATAAGAAATAATATAATAAAAAAGTGAATATTTTAAGGAGTACTATTATATTGTCTTTTTATTATATCGTAAAGTTTATATTGAAAAAAACCATTAGGGCAACCGTATACGTATGTATACGTATTTGGTATAACTTTGTTCCTTTGAAACGAACGAAACTTTTAGAATTATATTTTCAACAAGCTCACTTTAAAGTAATATTATTTCGTTAACTAACCACATAGATACATACATACATACATATGTTCATGGATGATTTTATTTTAACACTTTATCACTGTTCTTTTAAATGAAGAGGAACGGTATCTTTCATAATAGATTTACTATTTTACCACAATCTGAACAGACTTTTTAAATAAATTACAGTATAGAAAATAGGAAAAATGGCGTGAAATCACCAACGATATGCCTAATACGCTCATTCGTCGCTCCCAGCTGATGCATCACGAATGAGAATCATGATTCTTACGTATGTACTGTATAACGATGATTAGTTAGAACCCGAGACGGTACAGGGATAAGAGAAACACACTAATCGCTCCGCCTGTCCCCACTTATGATGCTCCAGAGACATGTGGCTCACTTAGTAGATGTGACCAATTCGTCCAATAATGGAAATACGTGTGATTCTAGTCAATGTTTTTGTACAAGTAGACTAGCTTACATTCAGGTTTCAATTTACCAGCATTGTACAGTATTTATATAAGGGTTGTTCAATAAGTTTTGTCTCTTTTTCCATCGTAAAAAAATAATATGACACTTCAACTTTGAACAACTGTAAATATACGAACGAGTCGACAGATCTACATGAAACTTCACACATATTCATCAAACAGTAATACCATCTTTAGACAAATAAAACGACGAACTTAATAGCTCGATTTCTTATCGAACGACAAAACTTGTTGAGCAATCTAGTACTGTTCAATAAGTTTTATCGAACAACCTAGTAAGTACTATGTCGGAACGAAAAAATTTTCGCTTTTGTGTTTACACGATTACACACACGTTATAAAGTTCATCCGTTGTCGAAATTCGCATTCGTTGACGAAAAAACTTCCGATCGGGATTAGCTATGACGAATTAACAATGCCCGATAAAGAAACATTATTGTTCCCTCGTACGTGTCTGCAAATGATAAGAAATTGTTACTTACGTCGCGTAAACGATAAGAGTCTCGCTATATGTGTGTATATACAATATTATCGGTAGAAGGGAATTAATATAAGCTTTGTTACTTTCTTTACATTCCTTTCTTTGAATTCGTACATTTCGCATACAAATTCAAGCATTTATTAGGTTGTTCAATAAGTTTTCATGTCCGAGAAAACTTATCGAACAGTACTAGATTGTTCAATAAGTTTTGTCGAACGATAAATCGAACGTACATAACCTATTATGTACAACCGTTGAATCATTTTCGTTAAAATGTACAATGATTCGTGCAATACTTGCAACAATAGCTATTAATAGAAAATTTGCAGATACTTTGTTGAAATTTGCATACGCGCGCGCGCGCGCGTGTGTGTGCATTTCGAAAAGAAATAAAATAATCGACAAACGTACTCCCATACAACATTGTTTCGAAACCTCTCTTCTTCTGGCTCTCTCCTCCTCTCCTTTTCTCTCGCTCTGTCTTTCTCATAGTTTCCTCACGTTCTCTCTCTTTCTCTCTCTCTCTCTCTCTCTCTCTCTCTCTCTCTCTCTCTCTTAGCCTTTCTTTCTGCGGTCTCCCGCGATTTCTAATTGGGCAACGCAATTTCCTTCCTTCGGCTCGCAGGAGGAATTCCTCGATTGCGCCAACATCAACGTGGATTACTCAACTTCTCTCTCCGTGTCTTTCTTTCCTTTTCTCTGTCTCTCCTGTTCTCTCGCCCGATCCTGATTAGGATTTGAAAATGTGTATCATCCGTCTCGTCAATGCGAACGATAAGGAGCGTAGTTTCTCATTCATTGTTAGAAATGATAATTATCGTTTCGTAAATATAATTATTGGATAATAAATATTATTCGTAGAAATTTGTTTCCATGTTAATTTCATTGAAAGAGATCGTTGTTTATAGTATGTGTACTAGGTTCAACGAGATGAGTCGGTAAAGAAAAACAAACGTTCGTGTGGAGTTTGTGTAACAGAAAACGACAAACCATAAGTTTGTTCTTGTCTTGCGTATGCATCGATCGTTTATATTTGTTCACATCGTCTCGTTGGCCCGAGGATAGGTACTTGGTTATGTTTGAACTCGAATTGTACGCCATTTCCATTTAAAAATGGCGAAACAAGAACCGAGAAGAGTCTTGGAGATTGTGTTCTCAGTTTCGTCAGTTTAAAGAGAATTCGAAAAGAAAAGATTCTCGAATGGGAAACGAGAAACTCGTAAATATTCGAGAATTTTCAATCAAAGAATCCGGTACAAAAGGTGCAAGAAACCTCGAACGTTTGAGACACGGTTCAAAAGATTTTGTTTTTTTATACACATAGATATGTATGTAGGTGAACATTTACGTGTTTAATTTTCTAGGAAGTACTACCTACACACTTATTTGTGCATTAGATGTATCAGGACACCCGTAGGTAATACTTTATCAAACGCAAAAAGATATTGGTAAGGTTATCTCGATCATCTCTAAGATTATCGTTCACGATTCGAAAATTTTCCAAAAAAAAAAAAAAGAAGCAAACGTTTAAACTCTTTCGAATTTCCCGCAAGATCGGAGGTGAAAAAGATCGGCGTGAATATCGGTAAAAGGTATTCCGTGTCGACTTCCGCTACGGTTTTAGTCGTTCGAAAGTTACCGGTTCCGGGAATAGTGCAAATTTCGAAAAATCTCTTAAACGATATTCTCGTTTGAGAAAACAACCGGTTTATTCGCTCGACGAACGATCTTTCACCGATGAATTTGGCGGTCGAAGAAGTGAGAGGAGGGAGTAGCGATAATTCTCGCAATGGCCGCAATCGATCGAGTCCGATTTGGTTGTGGACACGCGACTAGAATATCTCCGCCTCGTGATTCGAACGTCCTGCATAATTGAGTGCATTCCTCGGTTACGCGGATTCCGTTTTGCGTCGACACGGATTCCGTGTCTCCTGCCGAGAACGATACGCATCTACGGTTCAAATAAGAGAACGTTGTCGCGAAAAACAACAAGAAACGACGTACATACGTACATATGTGTACGTATATACTTACGTTATCGTTTGGTCGTTCGTATCGAATCGATTCGCGATCGATCGATTAAATAACTATGTTTACACGTACAGGTTGTCCCAATCATCACCGGTCGATTTACTCTTTCAATAAAACTCAAACGGTTTAAGTAATCTTGATATTTGTTTTTTTTTTTATTTAAAAATAAAAACTTGAGAGTTAATAATGGAATAAGATACCTTCCAAATGGCCGGCACACGATTCTGAGAGAAACGATTACAAAGTTTCCGAATCGTTAGCGTCAAAGATCGCGATTTTTCACGCGTTCTGAATAGTTTTCACGCGTTCGTTTCACTGTGTATATTTTCCACGATTAATTCCCTATCCGTCTAAACGACACGTGTTGAGTTTCAGGTTAATTGGTTCGACGTTTTAAAAATGGCGCGAAATTCAAATCGACCGGTGACGATTGGGACACACGAAAATTGATCTGTCGGTAATCCGGCCGATATGCGTACACACGCGTATGTATAATTCTTCCCGATTTTCTTCGGAAAGTAACAGTAGCTGTACGCTGACGATATGGGCGAACAAGTTGAGACAAAGAATCGCAATAAGAGGGTGGGGGTGGGCAAAGTGGAGACTAGAATCGAGTATTAATAGACTCGGGTGACTGGAAGCCGGAACCGAAGAGCACACCTCCTTCTCCTAGTTGAGTCGCTCGTTCGCATTTGCTCGACTTGAGCGAGACGGATAGACAAAAGGAAAGAAAGGGGGGAGAGAGCGATAGAAAGAGAGAAAGAGAGAGGTCGGCTTATTTATAAACGCAAGATAAAGCGTGGCAGTGCCGTGAGAGGAAGCCGTTCGAGCGTGGCTCCCACGCTTCCAGATACGCGTTACGTGTGCGCCTTAACTTTTCGTCGTGCCGCGTTAAAATCGAAATTACGATACGATAAACTCGAGACGATAGGAAATCTATGCGACTCGTAATACTCGACGCTCGAAATTCAATTCAATTTTTATTTCCAACTACGATTCGTGACTCGCTAGGGAATTTTGTTGGTAATCGTCCGAAATCCCAGCACGGGATTTCCTCGGAATCGGAGGAAGAGGTCGAGCCTACGGATACCTACTCGAGCGAAAATAGAGTCGACCTCGCATAGACGCGTCTCTAGACGCGAGGATAGACGATAGGAATTCGAGTTCCTTCGTAACGCGTTCGCGCAAGAATCGATATAAATACATACATATACAGCGCTCGACCGAATTAACATCTTGCATACGTACATACGTACGTACGTCAGTGTACACGATGCAGATCCTCGTGTTAGAAGTGTCGCACACTCGGGCAGTAACATTTCACTTCCGGTATGAAATTTTCTGTTCCGCGTTAAGGGGGACATCGCTCCGAGACGTCGGAAAATGGGCCGACACCAAATTTGGACACCAAATGAAAAGTGTAGTCTTTTTCAGAGAATGTGAATATAACTTTCAGCTTTGTTTTACAATTTTGCGAAAGTAAAAATTGTACAAAATGGCGAAGTTATTCGCTATTCCCAGAACCCCTCCTAGCGAAACGTTGTCCACTATGCTATAGTTGACACGAACTGGGAGGTTTGAAATAAAAAATGTTGTCGATTCGTAAACTGGAGACTATTGTTTAAAATGTAGCGCACGATTTATCGAAAATTTTAATAATTGTAGAAATTGTTGAAGTTTGAAGAAAGAGCAATCGTTTTTATCCAAAAGAACGACTTTAAACGTTTATAAAAAATTGAATAATTAACATATTTGAAAAATCTTATGCTACATTTGTATAATACTCTGTGCAGAATGCAAAAAAAAATTTGTAAAATTTGAAGTAATAATATTGATGTGTAATAGTAGTTCCGGAGATTTCATGTTGATCAGGTTGAAAAATATAGTTTTGAGAAAAACGCTGCATCTTCGCTAAATGTTTGAATTTCGAAATATCTTTTTGACATAACATTCTACACACTTTGAACTTTAAGAAAATAAAAAAACGAAATTCAATTTTTTCGATTCATAAAAGTGGTGAACGATCGACGATCGAATTACCCACTTGATGGTAAAATATTTTACCACATATATATACATACGTAGATATTTGCGATATATGTATGTACGCATTCTTTTCCTATTTGTACTTTTCTCTTATTTTACAGAATAAACACGTACACGATAGAATCGAAAATCTACTCGTTTGTAACACTAGAAGTATCGATAGATTTCGATATATCAAGATATTCCTCGAACTCGTACGTGTCTCAGGAAAATCGATAATGGAGAAATAAGAGGCACTTATGCAATTGATTATAAAATAGGAAAAGTCACAACGTCTTTTGAACATATGCTATGGAATTTGAATTAAATTTTTCTTTACAAGCAGTTCAAACCGGTCATTTTGACTGGTTGGTAAATCTAGCGTTAACACGTTAAACGCCACTGTGTTCACTGGGGATCGACATTCCAAAGTTACAACGATTCTCTAATCTAATAAGTGCTTACAAGACGAACTTTAATACTCGTAAATTTTTAAGTAGCATTAGTAATACTACAATACATAACAAGCACAGCAACGAGTTATCGAATATTTCTACTTTTTGCACCACGGTTGGAACAAACATGGGGGACATACTTAAGCACAGAAAACTAGCGTGGAGTTGGACGTGTTAAACGAACTAGTGGTCGTATGTACTTATGTATATATGTATTTTTGTATGTATGTATGTATGTATGTATTTTTGTATGTAGGGATGTATGTATGGATGTATTTTTGTATGTATGTATTTATGTATGCAATAAGATGCTCAATAAGTTTGTCATTCCATAAAAAATGGAGCTATTAAATTCGTCGTCTTATTTCTCTAAAGATGGTACTACTGTTTGATGAACATGTGTAAAGTTGCATGTAAATCTATCGACTCGTTCGTATATTTACGGTTGTTCAAAGTTGGAGTGTCATAGTATTTTGTTACAATGGAAAGAACGACAAAACTTATTAAACAACCTAATATGTATTTTTATATGTATATATTTATGTATGTAATAGGTTGCTGAATAAGTTTCGTCACTTGATAAGGAATGGAGCTATTAGGTTCGTCGTTTTATTTTTCTAAAGTTGGTACTACCGTTTGATGAACATGTGTAAAGTTGCATGTAGATCTGTCGCCTCGTTCGTATATTTACGGTTGTACAAAGTTGAAGTGTCATAATATTTGTTTGCAATGGAAAAAACGACACAACTTATTGGACAACCTAGTATGTATATATGTATGTATGTATGTATGTATGTATGTATGTATGCATGTATGTATGTATCTATGTATGTATGCATGTATGTACGTATATATGTATGTATGTATTTAGATTTCCGAGGGAGAAACCTCGGTAAAGGTTGGGAGATGGAGGAAGAGGAGAACCAGCGGAACTGAGGTCCGCGGAGCTTCCTTTCCTTCGGACATGCCTCGCTGCTTCTTCGTCCTATCCCACAGATTACGAACAACTTTTCTCTCTTTCTCTCTTCCGTTTTCTCTCTGTTGGCTCCGTTGTCTCCGTTCTGAACGCGACGATACAGTAACCACGACAATGCCGATCGCTATTACGACCGCCTCGGCCTCGAAAGTAGGAACTACGTTCGACGCACCTACATACTTCCTGGACGACCATCGCCAACGCGCTTTTCTTCGAGAGGAACAACAAACCGTCTCGTTTATTCCGAGTAGACAATATACCGGTTACCATTAAACGGAATCTTTAATATTGGCGTCTCGTTTTTGAATTTTCGATCGCGTTGAACGGTTTCTATTTTTTCATTTACCTCGACGAAGCTACTCGGACATACACGAGTTATTCAAGTGTACATTATGCGTCAGGAAACGATACATCGAGGATTGGAAACGCTGGATGGTCTAATTCGAACGAAATTTGAACTCACGGTTCGACTCTCTCGGTTCTCCGTTACTTTCAACGTCTTTCGCAAATATCGTTACTGGTTACTCGTGGTTCGTTGGGACACGTGTACGTATCCTACGTGTGTACGTATGTATGTCCAAACTGATCGCCCGTGTTTTAAGAGAAAGAAAAAAGTTTACTTTTAACCCCTAGAGTGAACTCGTTTAGCGTCAACTACGACTTCCTCTCTTAAACTTCTTCTGTTCCCGGTAATTAGATAAAAGCAGGAAACCGTTACGGGTTGCATAATATCGATGTTGCGCAATCGATACCTTCACCTTATGTGCGCCTTACGTCGTCTCGCCGAGTGAAAATCACCAGGAGAGTATGTGTACGCGACGGAAGGAGAGAGTCAGAACTGGGGGAGAAAGAGGGAAAGAGACGTGTGTACGTTTCCTAAAAAGCACAGAACAAGCGTGAGCTACATATGTATGTATGTACGTTGGAGAATATTTCGAACGAAGCTCTCTTACGTGGAATCGAGCCTCTTCTCAACGTACGTAGGTACGTACGTACATATGTATCTATAATATGTAGTTTCGTTCGTTAAAGATACGGAAAGCCGTTCTCACGAGGGAAATGATTCGAAACGACGAGAACGAAAGAGAAGAACGAAAAAGAATCGAGAAATTGTGCCGAGCGCGATAGGTACGTACCTATGTATGTATATATGTATACACAATGTAGGTGATGTCACGATGAGTAAACTGCACCGGACGAGTTAGAGATTTCTCGCGGTTCGACCGTATTCTGAACTAAATAGCGAGCGATGGTTATCAAATATCGAATATCGAAATATCGATTGTACACCGCGATCGTTATCCAAAGAATTGTTACCGATCCAACAACCTAAACGCTTCTGCCGATAGACTTTGCCTTCCGGATGTTTGCTTTCTCTTTTCAGTTTATAAAATATCCAGTGTCATTTTTCTTTTACGAACGTTCGATATTTTCGATACTTTTCCGATCGCAGGACCGCGTTTCGACGAAGAAAGTCTTGATTTTTTTCCTTTCTTACCGATCGAACATTCGCCAGTGTGTTGGTTTTTTTTTCCTTTTTACCGATCGGAAGTTCGGCAGTGTGTTGGTTTTTTCTTTTTTACCGATCGAACGTTCGGTATTTTCGCTAGTTTTCCGATCGAAAGATCAAGTTTCGATGAAGGAGTGTTGGTTTTTTCTTTTTTACCGATCGAACGTTCGGTATTTTCGCTATTTTTCCGATCGAAGGATCAAGTTTCGACGAAGGAAGGTTTACGTCGGTCCGATTCAAGAAATGCCGAAATAAACCGCGAAGAAGCGACTTTTTCAAGGAACTTGAACATGAAAAAGCTGTGTCGCGGTCGAAACGATGGAGAAAGTCTGCTTCCGGCTGAAAGCGCCTTTAAGCGTATATGTATGTATGTATGTATATACGCGCCGCGCCGCGCCGCCACTGCGTCGTTTACGCGCCGACATAATTATATAATCACTTACGTTGCAAGCAGTAATACGGGAGTTATAACAATCCACCTTATGCCGCTAACCCAATTCCCTCCCGAGTCTACTCTTAACCCCTACTGTTCTCCTCCTATTGCTTTCATAGCGCTACCATACCGCGTCGCGTCGCGTCGCGTCGCTTTGTTACTTTGTCACTTCGTCGCTAAACTGCTGCTGCCTGCTCTAGCGTGTAAATGTGAACAACGAACACCTTCGTCATCACGGTGGAGAATATCGATTTTAGATTTTTCGAATGGTAGATACACTAGGTTGTTCAATCAGTTTTGTCGTTCGATAAAACTTATTGAACAGTATAGTACTAGGTTGCTCATTAAGTTTTGTCGTACGATAAAACTTATTGAACAGTACTACATGGAACAGTACTACATTGAACAGTACTGTTCACTAAGTTTTATCGATCTTAGTTTTATCGACAACTTATTGAACAACCTATTACAAAAGTGGCATTTTAAAAAAATGCAATTGTAGATAACTAGAGTACTTGATCTCTAAAATGAAATATGTAGGTACACGCATCGAATGTAAAAATACTTTCTTTTCAATAGATAAGGAATATTTATCAAAGCTACATAAAAGTTTTCGCGTTAGTATTATAATTAATGTTTATTGATATTTTTTGGAGTAATTTTTTGATTGCAATTACAACTTGCAGGTCAATTCGTTCTGGTTTGAAATTCATCTTTTTTCAATTACATCATATTCGGTTAATTCTTTACACAAATGCCTAATTGTGGAGAATATTTGTTGCACCGGTAAAAGGATTAACTTTTCGAACTAAAGTTTTCGTTCATCGTCTCTCTACCTTCTTCTAAACAGGGAATAAGGTTTCTCGATAAAATTTCCAATTTTCCTCGACGATTTTTTCTGTTTAAATTAATAACAATTTCTTGCTCTTCGATGATCGTTTTTCTATGTTTTTTATCGGAATTCGTATTTTTAAGCTGATTTTAACGGTAATTCGATCACATTTTTTATACGAAACTTAATCGAGACCTTTGACTATTGATTTTTAGCATCTATGTACATATATAGATTTCCGATCGTCGTTCGTTTTAAACATTTAAGCATCCGTGTATAAAATTCTGCAACCTTAGGAAGACTTTTACAGGCCAATGTTTATACCGTGTGATAAATATTCTTCGTTTATTGGAAGAAAACTTTCTTTATTCGACTTGTGCCTATCCTATTTCAAAGATCAAGAACTCTGCATTAATCGAGTACAATTACATTTAAAGAAAAAAGAAAACGCTATTGAAACAACAATAAAAACGAGATAAACAAATTTCCCATTTGTGTTCCACTTATGTTCCATGTACATACATATGTATGTACATACATAATTCTTTGCATCCACGAATACAGAGTGATTTTTGCTTTTTACGTCGTGTATGATACATGGAAATCGGAACGTTAACGATAAATAAAGAATCGCGCAAAATACAAAAGGTACTTAAGAGAAAATTGCAATAAAATATTTGAAAAACTATCGCCATCGATAAATAACGTATTTCGTACGAGAAAAAAACAGTAACATCGAAATCTTATTAATCCTTAGTACAAACATTATCAACCATTATTATCATCATCATTATCATCATCATCATCATTACCACCATCATCATCATCATCAACATCATCACCATCAATTGTAACAACCTACCAACACACGCAAATAACCTCATAATCACTGATACACAAAATAAATGGTGAATTTTACACTTTGAGACTGCCCTCGTGCAAAATAACCACATGGGTAAAAAACAATTCTCAAATATAATAAAATAGCAAACAGATACACTAGAACTACGGTGGACAAATCCGTTTTCTTTTTATTATTTCAGAACTTTTTTATATGTATACTGTAGACAGCACTTAAGACTTATGTATCGTAGAATACGTAACAGTATTAATTAAATTAAATATGAATTCGTGTATTTAATTAGAGGATTAATTTGTGTTACATTTTGATGTAGTTATAGTATAATTAAGACACGATGGAGGTTGTAAACTTTCGAACGTACGTTCAAATCGCTCTTAGATCCTTTTTATTTTTCGTTGGTTATATATTTTGTTCAATTTCCAACTACGTGACAATGATTACTTACAAACACTTTATAAACATTTGGAGAACTTTTAACCCAAGTACATACAAGTGCATAAATCGGAAAAACTTTTTCTCAAGGTCACCTTTTCCAAGATTTCAAGATCATCAGTACTTTTTTAAACAGAGTCAGATACTTTCGTTACAATGTTGTCATGGCCGATGTCAATGCAAGCACAACGATGCACCATAATGTAGTTTTCGAGTAACCCTGAGTATGGAACATCCGGAAACGTACGAGAATAAGAAAAATTAACGAAACAAAAAATTGGAAAGTAGCAAAAATTGATTGCAATGCTCAAAATGGAGTCCACTAACGTCGATGAGTTTCTGTAGTTGATAAAAAAAAAAACAGGTTCTTTGGCTCTTCTTATAGTCTCTTGGCTAATATTAGCACATACGTCTCTAATACGTTCCTTCGTGTTTTCCGGCGTTGTAGGAATATCGTTATAAACGACTGCTTTCACAGCTTCCAACGGACAAAAGCCCAATGGCCTAAGATCGGGTGAGTGACCAGGCCATCGAGTATTTTCTGGCACCATGTTCCATCCAACGTTGAGAGAACACTTGATTTAAGTCTTCACGAGCTATAAGTGCATTGCGAGTAGGACACCAGTCATGTTGTTACTACATCCGATTTCTCGAAGTTGAAGGAATTTCTTCTAGTAGCTCGATGATGAACAAACTTGCACATTTGTCACTGCAAGATACCAATGGTAAAAAAATACTCCGATAACCAAGTGTCGAAGAATACGATACCATAAATTTATGACGCATATTTAATTACCTATCTCAAGTCGTAATTCTTCGTTCACTCTTTCCAATAGGTTGAAGAGCGTCAACCGAAGACGAAAGATCATGGATTTTAAATACATCCATTATGCTACTCTCAGTCTCGAAGTACAGGGTGTCTCGATCATCAACGGTCGATTTGAATTTCGCGCTATTTTTAAAACGTCGATACCTCGTGCATCCTACACAGATTATTGGTTCGTTAAACGCGTAGGTGTACTTACTAACGGGGCTAGAGTATTTACGAAATACTGTGCTTAAAATACACGACCAACAGGCCCATTTGGATACGCGATTTGATTTATTCGTCGAAAGTTAACTTGTCACACCACGTGCATTGTTAACTTGTCGTCGAGCAATTGCCCCGAATCGAACTTATCATCGAATCGATGCTTTGGAAATGATCACGGGGAAGTGGTAAAGATCGGTAGGCGGACTAGGTTCACGTTAGAATAATAGCGTTATTAGAACTAGAAACCATGCGACTTCAAAAGCATTCGTGTTATTTGCCTTTCACCGATACCGTAGCTTAATGCTCTTCAGGGCCGATCTCTTCGAGACTCTCCGCGTTCCTTGTTCCATCGTTTCTTTCGAGCCACAGCTTCCTATTACTGTTAAAATTATTTAAAGATCGCATCACCCTGGCAACAATCAACGTACTTGTAGAATCGATGCTTCTTCAACAGTGGTAAAAATTATTTTCCTTATGCGTTAACTTTATTCGTTTAACGGAAATGTACACGGATTCGACGCTGTTGAAATTAATACATCTTTTTTCGTTCCATTATCAAAGACACTAGGTTTCGAAAACACGTAATATTCTAATAACCACGGATAATGCGTTATGTTTCTTTCTCTGTCTGTAAAAAGAAATGTAACTTTAGTGTTTTCGATCAGAGATGTCATAGTTGGGGTTGTCACGAAGTAAAGTTACTCCAAATGCGATAGACATTGAGCATATTTTCTATGCTTGTCAATTATTCGACGAAATGCGAAAATGCGTTACTATTATTCTGTTTTTTATTTGTTTACTTATTTATGGAATAAATACTTCAGAATGCAAATAAAAAAGAAAGAAGATTCAATCGTAAGAATGTATAACACGAAATAATTGAAAATTAAATCTAGCAGGAGTGGAAAAGAAATCAATATATTTACAGAATTTATTAACATATTTTAGAATAGCGTTCGAGCAATTACGTGATATGAGTTTCCTCTAACGTAAGAGTATAGTGACGAATAGCTGTGAGAGACGTAAACTTAAAAGACTCTAATAATTCGGGGCGTATAAATGCAACCATTAATAACATTCTTCGCGAACTGAAATTCAAGTAGGATACTACGTGTCTCAAGCGATAAAAGATTGAGTTCGCGCAGGAGTCGCTCATAATTATGCCCGTCAATTGCCATAAGACGAACCATATGAAAAGCAAATAAACGTAAAAACCGGTACCGTATACTCTCGATCTATTTACCCAGGTAGTGACGATACAGGGACCAGGTAATAGAACAATATTTCAAATTGTACGAACATTTTAAAAAAATGTTTTATTAATTATTAATCGAATAAAATATGTTCGTGGACTCCATAGATTTGTATTTCGCAATTCTCAAGCAGGAAGAAACTTCTCCAAAGCTCGTACTTTTATCGAGGTAGCGTTTTATACATATTACATTTTATTAATCGAATAAAATATATTCATGGACTCCACAGATTTGTATTTTGCAATTCTCGAGCAGAAAGAAACTTTTCCAAAGCTCGTACTTTTATCGAGGTAGCGTTTTATACATATTATATTTTATTAATCGAATAAAATATATTCATGGACTCCACAGATTTGTATTTTGCAATTCTCGAGCAGGAAGAAACTTCTCCAAAGCTCGTACTTTTATCGAGGTAGCGTTTTATACATATTATATTTTATTAATCGAATAAAATATATTCATGGACTCCACAGATTTGTATTTTGCAATTCTCGAGCAGAAAGAAACTTTTCCAAAGCTCGTACTTTTATCGAGGTAGCGTTTTATACATATCACATTTTATTAACCGAATAAAATATATCGGTGGACTCCATAGATTTGTATTTCGCAATTCTCAAGCAGAAAGAAACTTTTCCAAAACTCGTACTTTTATCGAGGTAGCGTTTTATACATATTATATTTTATTAATCGAATAAAATATATTCATGGACTCCACAGATTTGTATTTTGCAATTCTCAGGCAGGAAGAAACTTTTCCAAAGCTCGTACTTTTATCGAGGTAGCGTTTTATACATATCACATTTTATTAACCGAATAAAATATATCGGTGGACTCCATAGATTTATATTTCGCAATTCTCAAGCTGGAAGAAACTTCTCCAAAGCTCGTACTTTTATCGAGGTAGCGTTTTATACATATTACATTTTATTAACCGAATAAAATATATCGGTGGACTCCATAGATTTGTATTTTGCAATTCTCGTGCGGAAAGAAAATTCTCCAAAGCTCGGACTTTTATCGAGCTAGCGTCTGATTCCGATGGGGAGGAGAATCTCGGAAGAAAGCATGGAGGAACGAGAAGGAAGAGAAGCTCGGCAGGGGTTAGGTGGCTGGGAGGCATTTCATTTCCTCACCGACTTCCGGCAAACGCGACGCTTCCGCCATATCGGGGCCGCCGTCGCCGCCGCCACTGCCGCCACCGCCTCCACCGCCTCCACCGCCTCCACCGCCTCCACTGCTTCCACCGCCTCCACCGTCCTCCACCGACCTCCACCGCCGCCACCATCGTCACTGACGCCAACGCCGACGTCCCTTCGTCTTCCTGCACTCCCCGCTTCCGGCTCCGGTTCCGGTTCCAGCCTCTCCACCTTCCTTTCTCACCCTTTTTCTTCGACTCACCCACTTCGTTCTCTTCTCCTCTCAACGCCTCCCTTCAGCAACTCCACGCAGCCCTTCCGCTTTCTCTCCGGCGTTCCCTTTTCACTTCCGTTCGTTTCCAACCCCGCCGACTTCCGGCAACCAGCATTCTCTAGCGACTCCTCGCCCTCCCACGCCCGTTACTTCCAGCAAGTTCCGGAGAGATTATTCCTATTTCAGTCTCGGGAATTCTACCAGCCTTGAGGCGTCACTAGACGACCTTCCTTTGGATCGTTCCAACCAAAAAGCCTGGAAATCGATATTCGAGGAAAATGTGTATTCGCGCGTATACCTAGTGGGAAATACATAAATAATACACCTACGTATACCGATCTCTCTGTCACGCATTTTATCGAGTTCCGTAACGTTACGTTTCCGTAGCTTCACGTTTCCGTAGTGTTACGTTTACGTAGTGTTACGATACTCGCACAGTGTACAGACCGAATCTTAACAACTCGGAACTGTCTACCAGATTATAATTTTCCACCTTTTCGCTCAGCTGCAACATTCTGGAAATTAAATTTACGTTAACTCGAATTACTTTCCACGTGTCGGGTAGCATTATTTTACCTTTGTAAGTAGAATTTAGTACAGACGGACCTTTGCAAGTCAAAGTTTTAGCTACGTCTCGCAAAATAGTTTCGAATATTGTCTCAAATAATAAAAGATGGAAAATATAAGACACTAGTTTTCCTGCGAGGTCTTTTCAGGGGTGCTCAACTTGTTACCCGACTGGGCAGATTTCAGTGCATCCGGTCACAAGTCACGCCACACCCTAATGGAGCAAATGTTTCAGTGAGCCGGTGTCTCGTAAAAAATATACATGTATATACAAAATTTCCTCGGTTGGACCTTTTATTTCACCCGTTCACCGCGGTGACTTTTTTCGTAGATTTTCATATTTCACAGTTGGGGAAAAAATAACAATGTAGACTTTTCAGTTACACTCTACAAAGTTCGAGAAAAACAGAAAAATGATGGAAACATTTTCTTAGAGCTTTCTTTCCGTTGTTTTTGCGTTAATAGTTAAATATTTGCATGCAAGAATATGCATGCAATCATTGAGTATTCGTATAGCTCATTCTCTTTCTTCGTCTCTCTCTTGGAACTATTATTATTAGATATTTGTGTTACTTCTTTATTAGGGATTGAAAGTAAGGTATTTACAATTATACACATGGCACGATTAAACTTCGATAAGGAAAATTTCACTCAATGTATGTTTCGACACATAATTTTCACGATATAAGAATTATCGATAGAAGAAAACGAATTAATATTTGTTTCGAAAGAAGTAAATGAAAAATGTCTATTTCTAATTAAATATGTTCGTATTGAGAAATTCTTGAAGAAAACTTTTCAAAGAAATATATGCATTTAAAGGTTAACGTGTTCTTGAAGCAACGCAGAAGACTCGTACTCGAATGCATTTTCAAGTGCATTTCTTTCGAAAACGATATCTTTGACAGAATTTCGTTATTCTTGTTTCGCATCTTATTTTGAGCCATAAAATCTCCCTGGCCTCTTTTGTACGATGATTTACAGACCGCCTTGTATAACTATAGTTTTGGTAATAGCTTCTAGCACAATTGCTCGCAATGGAAGTTAATCTTCGATCATTTTTTCATTCTCATTCAACGTAACCTTCGACCCGGATTCATTCGGCTTTTATTCATTTAAGGCAGGGATCCGTCAGGAGTCATGGGAGTTCTACACCAATCGGACGCGCGTCGGTTCTCCCACCATTGGACACGTCGCGTCGCATTGCATGCATTAGTGCAGTTCTCTTTGCACTGTCTTCCATTTTATCGTTCGATGATGTTAAAACAACAAATCACAGACCGTACACACTTCTTCGATTTAGCATAGTAGGCACACTTTTCCCTACGTCCCACAGTGGTCCAAAAAGCAATAATTTGTAACCAAAATTTAAAAAAAACCTTATATCGATGTTTTTTAACCGAAATGTAATTTGTGCAATGTAAGTTGAATATTAACAGTAATTTTACAATAATAAATTTGAAAAAAATCAATAATCTTTGTGTTGTTTCAAAAGGACAGAATTATTCTCTGTCATAAGGAAAAAGATGTTATATTTTTCGTCTCGGTGAAGAAAAATTGAAGTGAAATATATAAAAATGTATAAAATGTAACTAAAAAATGTGTAACAATTACTTCATCCCTATTTCTATCTTTACGTCACAGGTATATCATTGAAAATTGTCTAAATGATCAAATACAGTTGGGTCTCTTTTAAATAATTTAAGTGGTTTTTATCCATACATGTGTATTTGTTAAAAATCAGCTAAAATTCCATGAAGCAAGGCCTCCTCGATAAGGAAAAGGGTTGGTTACTTTTTATATCTAGAATCATGCACCATCTATTTTCAAATAATTATCGGTTGGGGCAAGTTGGACCACGTGCATCGCAGTTGGACACGGGTAACCTTACGCACGACCTGAGAACACGAGCCCTTTGGAAGGTCTAGAAAGATTTTTTCTTGAAAACTACGTAAAAGTTACTCATGCGGCTTGCAGGCCCCAGTTTAGCTTCGAGTTACAAATTTGACCGTACTCAACGAAAACAGTCGACCATTTCTGTTTTCGTTGATCGTCGTTTTATTTACATCCAATTATATACTTGGTACACAAGCACACGTATACGTACGTAAGAAATATTTATTGGAATTTTTTACAACAGCATTCCTAACGATCTACGAAATAGATTTTCGAAGTATGCGAAACATCAGTTTAAAATGTCCGATACGATTCATCGAAAACGAGAAGAATGATGACACAAATGAAATTTCCTATCTATTCTTTACAACACTACGTAAACATTGTTTCGACATTGTATTTTACCGTATTCGGTGAACAAAATTAATATTACAAAATAATAATTAATATCAAACCTCGAATCTGCAGTGTTTTACAAATTCGGTGGAAAACACTACCGAAATATGACTAAATTGATACATCTGTCAGGGAAGTTGATAAAAAACTATTTTCAAATACAATTTTATTTAAACCGAGAGAACTCTCGGTGATAAAATTAAATATATCGTATACCTACGAATAATATAGATTACCGTGTACTTGAATAAAATCGAATCGAAAACGT
This sequence comes from Ptiloglossa arizonensis, assembly GCF_051014685.1. Taxonomy (NCBI): domain Eukaryota; kingdom Metazoa; phylum Arthropoda; class Insecta; order Hymenoptera; family Colletidae; genus Ptiloglossa; species Ptiloglossa arizonensis. The sequence continues at coordinate 5,384,810 of NC_135049.1, forward strand.
GGAGGGATACGTAAAACTTGAAAGAAGAACCTGCTAGTAAAAGCTGAACCTGAACATCGGAAGGAGGGTGTATAGGTCATCCGACACCCTGCCAAGTCTCCAGGGTGAGTTAAATAGTATCATTCCCATATGGAAGGGCCTGCACTGCGTTGTAAACCACGCGAGACACCATCTGTGACCGTTTCGACTATTTAGTCTCCCCTCGTTTTTCCATCGATCTGTCCCCTTTCCACGAAGACCACCGATCCAGCCGAGCACCCAACGAAACCTCCGAAATCTCCAGGAGGTCTTCCCCAAGGGATCGACTGCTGGAGGATTGCGACACACGTGAGACCTCCCCGAGAATCACACCGAGGCGAGGAAACGATAGATTATGCACTATGCGCTATACTTTCGCAACTGCAAAGGTATCTAAGGAGGATTCCGACATTTTGTCGACCAAATTCCGAGTAAGTGTATACGGATTATGGTAATCCAGTTTGCGGTCGAACAATAAGAAAAAGTTGCTGCTTCGAGAGTGAAACGGTACAGCTCGAATCGTGACTCGTTATTAATATCGTTGAGGATTATTTAACGATACTAATTTCGTAATTGTTGTGGACTGTGCTACTGTTAAATTGAAAATAGTGTAGGGTAGTTTTTAGAATTTTGCTACGATTCCGAAGGTACGAAAAATAAGAAAGTAACGTTGCGTACGAGAAAGTCATCGTTTTGACAGTTCCAAATTTTGTTCAAAGGAACAGTATGTCAAAGGTTCGTTTCCCTAGTTTTGCAAAATATTATATTATATAACCAACCACAGGTCCGCTCGATTTTCTCTTGTTCGCGTCGAGAAGGATCGATCACTTGGAATAGATTTCCTCCTATATCGAAATGTTATTTTTTACTTTGATGCATTTCTACAAAATAAGATATTTCTAAAGTAGATATTTCGAATGTAACATTACAAAGAGCTTTGAAATATTCTGGTAATGTCTAGTGTACAGTTACTATGACTTGGGTGAGGTTTTGTTGTTGATATTGTTGTTGTTATATTATTACTGTTGCTATTATATTATTATTATTATTATTGATATTACTATTGTCATGATTCTTTTAATCTTTCCTAGATATATATCTGCGAGATAATTCACTGGTAGCTTTTGGAAAAACTAGTACATACACTTTGTGTAAAAGATTAACGACTGCTTTATTACGATCTAAACATTTTTACTAAAGTATATTACAAACGAACGAATTGTCTATTATTTCAGTGACAATTTTTGATCTTATATTGAATTACCCACCTTTAACGTTCAATGAAATCAATAATTGTTACATATTACATTGGTAATTTTTTTGTACACTGCTGGTCAAAAGTACGTGGACATTTACTAGTTTTATAAAAATTACGAAATATAATGTGTATTATTATTGTTAAATGACTATTGTTATATATGTAATGTACCTTGGTAACATCAAATGAAATCAATTTAATATAAATTATTTAAGTATTTAAATTCTTTAAATAAATAAAAGTTTACGCAAGATATGTAACATTGCGTTATTCTCTGCTCCGTACGGATGATCTGTATGATTTTCTTCTTTCGTTATACGATGACTGATCTACTCTAGAACATCCCTCGGTCTTCCTTAGGTTAATGTAAATATTTAAAAACATGATACAGCGTGGATGCACTTCAGATAAGAGCTTAGAGACCGTTCTGTTCTTCTTTCGAAGCAAGTTCGATTTGAATACTTGTAACTGCACGATGGATGTTAAAAGAAACGAATTAAATGTAGAAATGCGTTCTACGATCCATACACTATCCAAAGAAGAATATTCTGTAAGAGAAATTCCAAGAAAAGTGAATGCGTCTAAATCTTGTATTGACTACAGATTAAAAGTTACGGTATAATAGGAATTTGTTCATAAAGGAAAAAATCTGGAAGACCTAGAAAAACCACCGAGACAGAAGATCGACGTATTATGACCATTCATAGTGATGGAAAAAGATTTCATCATTTTTTTTGGATGTAGTAAGAGTTAAGGAGGTGTTCATATATCACTTTTGAGCAGCAGTGTAGGTGTAACACGTGGTACTTATGCAGGGTGAGTATAATGTACGGTACCTATATAGAGTGAAGTGATATACGGCCGAAGTTTATAAAAATATCGTATTTGCATGATACTGGATTGGCTAATCGCACTCTCTCGAACGATTTGTCCAGCACTCGTACGAGAGTTTGCATTTACCGTAACAAGAACATTAATCGAATAAACAGTAAGAGATGAACACTTAGGGAATCTGCGGTATAATATCGATAAACTGATGTACATTGTTTCAATCGTGCGATAGCAATAACAGATGTACGTAACCATAGTCTGTTGATAATCATGTTTATGTACATTTAAAGATAACCTTCTACTAATAATAGCACACGTGTCATACGACATCACATATGATTGTAACAGATAATTTAGGAAACCATTTGGCGAAATATCTCACACGTTAATACTTTTATTAATTAAATTTAAATTTCTCAGGCCAAAGACACTTCAAGATCATAGTGTATCAGATCGATGAATTTTTATTGACGTTGACTGTAACATATTCTAATAAAGAAATACGTAATTCCATTAAAAAAGATCTCTTTGAAAATATTTTTCATCTACCACTGTGTATGCATCTCTTCTAATAGTGTAAAGTTTTTCTTGAGACATGTTTTGATACAATAATAAATAACAGAGATATTTCGGGGTTCTTTTTCTCGTGACTCATCCTATATGTACATACATATATACGTACGTAGCAAGTAACATAAAGGACGTAGTATTATAATTATGTATGTTCCTGCTTAATTTCTGAAAGTTTAAACCGTGATGCAATAAGCGTTCATTTTTCAAACACGATTCGTGAATTATGAAAATGGAACACGTTATGAAAATTGTGACCTCTTACTTTAGGGAAATAGCACAAAAGTTAGATGATTAACAGGGGATGATTGCCAACCTGGAAATTCAAAATATTCTGAAACTTTGGAATATACATATAAAGTACACGTAGATGTGTATTGCATAATTTTTTCTTTTCTTTGCTGCGTAGGTTCACTCTAAAGGGTTGAAATTAACAATTAACACTCGAATAGTTGACTATTTTTGATTCCATTGTGATAACTTGCAAACTGCAGAAGATAGGAAAAAAATTTTTTAATAAAAATTACTTCATTTAACTAGATCTGTTACGTGTACGCGATTAGTCAATTGTTTAAGGAAATGAAAAAAAATTATAAACAAAACTCGATATTTTAAAAAAATTTTACATTTTTCTCACGTGGGATCTTAATCAATGGTTCGGATAATTAAAAACAATATAAAAAAATGTAATTATAGTGGTACAAATAAAATGTTCGTCTGTTGTTGCACTGTATTTGCTGGTAGTCGAAGAACTCAGTCTGGTTGCATCGCTCGTAAACATTACGAGGATTAATGTTTCGCTAACCTTTATTAAGAAACATGTTTTGTACATTGTAGCGAAATATATATATAGATATATATATACCTTCATAGCGTATATAATATATATTTATATAGCGTAATATATTTATATAGCGTATATTCAGAGGAATATAATATATAAATATATATATATATATATATAGACACACACGTAAGATAAACGATGACTTCCTCTGACCTCATTATATAAATAATGCGATTTGTTGTTACTGTCAATAACATTGAAGACATTTGAATAGTGAAAAGTCAGTGACAGCAATAAAAACAAGTTTCTTTATAATCTACAATTGGTATTAATAGTAAATATGTATTGATTCTAAAACGAAATTCTGTGGTGTTGAATATGGTTGCCATAAATCTTGTACGAATAATGAGTTAACCAAATGCAGTTGATTTTCAGTACATAGTTTAATATTCAATACATAGTTTTGAATATTGAGTACTTATGTTAAAGTTGCAACTAATCTCTCACAATCTCGATCAAGAATTAATAATTACACTTTGAAGAACTTTCTTCTTTTTCGATGCGATAAGGTCAAATAGAACCACCGTCTTTATGATAGAAGTTAGAGGAACTATACTCTGGTAATCTTCGTTCTACATTTCGCATTACACGTTTATCCGGATGGCAACGATGTGGAAATCTTTCTCTGTAATATGCAGTTGCAGCTGAAGCATTGCCATCACACGCTCTCAATGCAAGTAACATATCCACGTATGTGTAATGATACTTATTAGTGTTACTACGATAGTTTTAACGATGCTGATAAATGAAACGTAATAAACATAGTAACTTACTTAACTTGGCATCGCTAATGTTTACACGATCGTAAACACAGGAACGAGCCCAGTACCATTAAATTGCAATCTGTTAGGTCGAAAGTGTGGCAAGTATACACGTACGCGAAGAATTTTCAAATTTAATTTTCTCGAAAATAAAACGGCAAACAAAAAATCGTCATTCTATATTTTTTATTTATTCTTTCATAAGGAATTCATCCATACCTGGTTATATTACCCATATCGACACAACTTGTTGTATATTGTTATTGTATCTTTAAAATATAAAACTAATGCTACTGTATTATATTTTGAAAAAGTGGGAAGAATAAGTGACTAATTCTGAAGGTGTCCGTCTGAATTTTTGAGAATTTTTGGAATAATAAAAAAAGGGGGAAAAAGTTTTAGTTAAAAATTTTCACACATTTATTAGATCGGACAATATGGAATCTCTTATTATAAAAAAAATGCAGAGACGTAAAAATGCATCTTTAGTTTAAATGATATTTAATTTATTCATTATTTCACAAATATAAACCGAAAAAAACGAAAGTAATTTCTGGGCCATGATGTTTTACTTTTAACAGATTTCAAATTGGTAAATATAATAACTACTATTCAGATGTCTTTAAAGTCACTTTGGATATTCCACAAGGTTCCTACTTGAGACGTTTGCTTTTTAACTTATACTACTTGCACTCATTTTTTCTACTATTCTACTATTCTCCATGCAATAGAAGACACTGCTAAGTATAATGCTTGCGGAATGAGTTTTCATTCAATCTATTGTGTTATTAAATTCATAGATTTAAAAAACATTTCATCGTATAGTTGTACCCTTAATCTGGGAATAACTTTTCTCTTCTGCGATGATTTTCGCATTCTAGGTTTCATAAATAGATTAAGCCAATACCTTCATAGCGTCAATACATTAAAAATCTTTTATGTCATTTTAGTTCGTTCTAAACTGGAATACTGTTCCATTATATGAACTTCTTACCACCAGAATCTATCTAACAAGATTGAAGGCACACAACACAAATTCCTACGATTAACTTCGCGTAAAATAGGCCATCCTATATTGCCTCAGGACAATGACTATTCGTACACGTTAGCTCGATATGATCTACTTTCACTAGAACATCACCGTCTTGTGTCTGACTAATTTTTCGCTCAGAAAGTTTGAAATGATGCAGTTTCCTGTCTGAATGTCCTTAAACACTTGGTGCATATTTTAAAGATTTTACCATGATCGATGAAGGATGCTTCGTCGGTAAATAGAACTTTTTTAAAAAAAATCTATCAAAGGAGGCACGGCTTTTGGAATCTTTGCCGTGAAGGTTTCGATAAAACGATAAGTAAAATAATTTCTGTATCGGGATATAAATTTTTCGTTCATTCGTAATCTGTGAAACTATTGATCGCGTGTCGAGATAACTAAATTCACGCATTTTCAACGGATCGAATTTATCAAAATATAGAAGAAATAAATAACTGCTTACAGACGATATACATGCACAGATATAAATATATTCTACGAGTTTCTATTATTTTTCACATCCTCTGTCAAAATGTTACATATATGTTGCAATCGGGTTTGTACGCGGAAAATAGTAACTTAAAAACTTCTGCAGGTGCACATTTATTCAAAAAACGTACCTTGCTTTAAAACTTTACTTTGGACGCGATTAAGAAACTGGTTTTAGATTATTTCGATCAAAAGTTGGAAAATGAAGGTTAGAAATCGAGTTTAAACACGCTGAGCGGCCGCCATTTTGCCAAAGTGTTATCTTTGGGTCCAATCGATGACGCCATTTGTAATTTCGTTTAAGTCGCGATTCTTTCATCAAGAAATAAATGGCAAGATACGATATTTTTAAGTAAAATATTTTTTATCGTTTCGTACTACTTTTTACCATACCTCGGGTGAGAATTAATCGATGTATTCGATTGTTTTCGAAGCAATGAAGTTAATGGAAAATATGGAAATCGGATGATACAATGTCCGGACAGTATACTTTACGAAGTAGGGTTTCCCATTTAAGGTCAAGCAATTTCTTTCTCGCGGTTGCCTCGCGTTGTCGTGAAGCAGTATGAAATATGCCCTGATTTGACCCGGTTCAAGGAGCTCGCGATAGAGTACATCTTCCGTTTAAAAGTAATCGAAACACGAATAAACATCACCTCGATTGCACACGTTCAATAGTGTCTTGTTTCATGTGAAGTAGAATGCATCATTTCTCGATAATATGTAACAATACACGAACCAAGTATAAAATGCTTAACTTTAAATATTAAAATCGACGACAGATCAAACGTATCTTTATTCAGGTGTGAGATTGTTTTTGTTGAACTTATTATGAACAAGAATGTGAATATTGTATGGAAGATTGAATAATTATAAGGTTAGGTGTAAATTAGGTTATAAATTTAAGTTGGCAATAGTGTATGGGATATGTGAGGTTGAACGAGTGGTAGTCGGGGATTCCGAGTAGTGTAATGAGTAATGCGTTAATCTTTATGTTAATAAACAAGAAAATAGATATAAACAGAGTTCTCCCATTGTTCTATTATTCTCGTTTCCCAACAATTCGTTCCTATTCTTCTCTATATTAAGAACATCGCATTTGTACTCGGTGTTGTTGAGGATACACGAGAAAGAGGGCTGGGGAGGGTGAATGTAAATATTGTATAAGGTACACGGCACATAATAAAGGGGACTTGGTTCTCCAAGGTTATTTTGATGTACGGTATCGTAACTTTAAAATGGAATTAAGGAGAGAGAGAGAAACATCTTTAAGTCGGATCTGAAGAAAAATGAATCAAACGTAAAACTTTTGCATCTGGAAGGTAAACGAACGTATCGTCTCTTGATTCTAAAGTAATCTAGCAGTGATAAACCAAGCGAGTAAACCGACCAGGTAACGTTAGCACCGTGTCCAATCTAGCGATTGTGGAATACTTATGCTGCGATTGTGGATATTGCGTAAGTGTAAGTATATCGCGAGCATGCGAGCTAGGCAACCGTCGTGCTGAAATGGAAAGTTATCTAACAATTCGGCTAATTTTTGCATCAGGAAGTCGGGAAATTTTTTACCGTATAAGATTCCATAGATAAACAATGACCGTAGAACTGTGTCTTTTAGTATATCGAACCGTTTGTCGATGTTTGAAGGATGTTCGCGTTGAACTTGACAAGGCGACCGAGGATTCTCGACCGACCGTGCAATTTTGTAAAAGTTGACTCGTCGATAAAGTTCTCCATTCAGTATAGTTCTCGACGCAACGAACGTTTATCGAGTATTTTTCCGAGTGCAGACGTTACAATTGGATACTTTCAAAAATATGCCATTTAGGTAGTCACGTTCTTCAATGAAGAGTGGGTCAAGATCGAGCAAGGTTGCAAATAAAGAAGGGTTCTTTTACCAATATTTTTGAAAATATTCAATCGTGACATTTAAACTTATCCTTTTTGGCCCACGATAGGCCCACGATAGGCCCACTGTAAGACTATGCAATCAAACGCATGTTTTGTTGTATGAGAAAACATTGATCACCGTGAAACGACCTTGAAACGGTTGAAACGGTTGAAAACAACCGGTGGTGATTTTTGTTGTTGTCGAACCGTACGCAATGAAAATATTCATCCTTTGTATACGTTATTCGTTTCGTTTTGCTTCTAGCATTACAGCTACGTAAGTTTACCTAAACTCGCACAAGTTTTCACGAGTTTACGTAAGTTTGCACGTAGTGTAAATCGGAAATCGAAAAACGAAGAAACTCAAAACGTATAGCTTTGTAAACACCGGATGATTCAACCACAGAAGAAGGATCTCAAGTTCGGAATAGAACGATATTATGAAGTTTGAGCTTGTTTGGTCCTAAATGTTGAACGATTAATGGGTATCTATTACAGATCTGCTAAATGCTCCTTAATTATGGTACAACTTTTTTCGAAAAACCTGTATTATACAACGTTACAATGTAACGTAGCACCCTCTTCTTGGTTATCTTTCCGTATTTTTCGCGATTGATAGCTAAAGTAAGGTCAGTTGTAACGGAAATGAATCGTTAAAGAGGACGAAACGTATCGGTACGTGAAATGTTGACCACGGAAACGAACAAACTGGTTCTTTTCGCAATAGACGAAGTGCAGAGAATTTCGGTGAAAAAAAGGCGTAAGTTCGTGGATGGCATGTGATAGGTGACACGTGGAACACAGCAGCGAATGGATGGTAAAAAAGCATTAGGGAGAAAAGGCAAAATGGATTGAGGGTGGCGCGAGGGGTTGAATTATAAAGATGAAAGCCGTTGTCAATAGGGAGGTCTACCGGCACCCTTCTCTTTATCTCTCTTTCTCTCTTCCCTTTTCTTCTCCCTTCTTTCCCTTTCTTCTTTCATCTCTCTTTTTCTTTTGCGTCTCCCTTTGGTTCTTTTCAACAGACACGCGACTGATACACCGCGCCTCGAAAAATCGTTACCGCTTTCACGATCAACGAGACTCGATCGTCGAAACAATTATTTCGAAAACGTAACTGGAAAGTATGAAAATTAACGGGAAAAATCGAGTCTGGCCGCGAACTATGCCGGAATTGATTTGACCTTGGAAAACGGGGGCCCCCAACGCACCCCCAGCACGATTCCCAGCTCGATTCCCAGCTGCGCTCGAATGACTAATACGCTGAACGTTCATCGGGGTGCGACCAGATTTTCAAGGGTGGAAACGAGCTGCAACGAATCCAAGATCGAACGTACACGCGATTCGCACCCTTTTGCGTTCGTTCCTATCGCACCTTTCTCCGAGAATCTTTCGCATTATCGATGCAACGTGTACAGGCTGTATCCGAATACGCGCGAAATGTCATTTCTCGGGTGACGTTTATCATTTATTGTAATAGAAAGCAAGTACTTGATGTATCGATGAAACTTGTCTCCGTGACTCTCAATTCGACGAATATGGTGTCAAATTTAACACGCAGTTTCAACGTACGTGACAATATACGTATTCGTGCCACTTAAATTTAAATTCACTATTCCGCTACTCTTCCTTCGGAAAAAAGTTCGTATAAATTCTTACTTAGATATTCAAACTTTCAAATCTTGTGGCAGACTGCCGAGAAAAGTAGAATCTCGAGTGTGTTTTCTCATATAGAATAAAAATTAATCAATTCTCCGACCTTCGTTGTTTGTATTTTATCGATGAGTTTTGTTAACTTTTTCGTCTTTGTATCTTCGTGTCTTCGTGTTTTCGATTCTTGTACGTTGGACACGTTGAAACAAATTTGAATAAATCTTTATTTCACAAAGCGATACATTGGGTTGTTCGGAAAGTCATTTCGTTTTCCAAAATGGAGAATACCTAATTTAATAAAATGTTTATACACTCTAAAAAAATCGTGTTTCATTTTCACCAAAAAGAAACAAAATTACTTTCCGAACAACCTAATATATAGATTTGTTTGCACTTAACTCGGACCAGATGAATAATTTTAATCAATACCTGATTATTATCAATACAAACGAGTTAGATATAATATATATATTTTTTATTTATTTGTTTATTTATTTAATACACACACACACACACATATTCAACAGGTATATATGTATTTTTTATTTATTTGTTTATTTATTTATTCAATACACAGACGTATTCAACGGGTATATATATACTTTTATTTATTTATTCAATATACATACAAACACACAGACATGTTCGTCGTGTGTCACCCTTCGAGTCACGACAGTCCGTAGAAAATTACATGCTGATTTTCGAGGCCGGTTAGCGATTCGTCTCGCGTTTGACGACTCTGCCTACCCTACCGGGGTGAGAAATCAAGCGGGAAACTGATCTGGTAACAATAACTCTCCTTTTTCAGACGTTTTCGATTCGATCCCTTAATCCTGGTACGAATGGACAACAATCATGGACGATGAACATCTTCTGCCAAGGCTAGGCAAATAACCTTTCAAATATAAGTCACTGAAATACGTTTAGAGAGAGGAACGCTCGAACAATTTCTCTCGGTACGGAGGAAAGAGTAGTATATGGCGTGCAATAGAAACAAAGGGAAGATAAAAGTAGCCGTGTAGGAAAAAGAAAGAGAAAAAGGGACAGAAAGAGAGACTCGTTCTCGAGATACGTGGGAAGTGGAAGAGCCCTTCGATCGAATCGTACGCACGTTGACAGTTTCAACTTTTAACGACTTCAGCGCTAGGCAGTCAACCACGAGTCGTCACACGTTGAAAATTACAGGAGCAATCTGGTATTGCGAGTTCTCTATCGTTTCTTTCCTACGAAAGAATAATTTACTTTCATTTTGTAATAATAAAATTTCACACGGTCTTATTCCGCAAGTATCGAAGCTCTGTTTAAAAATATAGTATTGTACAGAGTGTCCCAATCGTCACCGGTCGATTTGAATTTCGCGATATTTTTAAAACGTCGAATCGATTAACCTGAAACTCGACGCAAATCATCTAGACAAATGGAAAATTAATCGTGGAAAAGTACACGGTAAAAGAACGCGTACAAATTATTCAGATGTATTACGAAAAATCGCGATCTTTAACGCTAACGATTCGGGAACTTTGTAATCATTTCTCTCGAAATCGTGTGTCGGTCATTTGGAAAATGTCTTATTCCGTTATTAACTCCCAAGTTTCTACTTTTAAGTAAAACAACAAATATAAAGATTACTTGAACCGTTTGAGTTTTATTCAAAAAGTAAATCGACCGGTGATGATTGGAACACTCTATAAGATAGCAGAAACATTGGCCGTTCTCTTTCCCCATCGGGGAATTTCCACGCGTAATTTCCAGCGTGCAGATAGTTGTCGAGGGCAGTTGAACCGCGTTTTTCGCGGGCAAAGGTACACTGGTGGGGTTGTCGATGAATGTAGAGCTTGCGCGTGTGCGTGCGTAAACTCTCGCAACGTTTTGCCCACGGGCAGGGCACACGACTGCTCTAGAGGCAAGGTCGCCCGGTCTCAACCCCACCACGCCCGTGCCTTTCCTTGAGACCTTTTATAAAAAGTTGTCGAATTATATGTTTCGTCTAATTTGAGAAAATCAAGAGGAAAAACTCTTTAAAAGAACGTAAAAAATATATAAAAAGCTTCTTCCTCGACTGTATTTTTATTACGTTAGTACGTTGAAAAACAAAATACTCTTTGCACGTACGATATATGGTTGTAAAATGAATCGCAATTAAAAGTATCAGAAGTTTTAACATGATTATAATTATTACTATCATTCTTCTTGTTCTGTTTCTTCTTATTATTATAATTCTTATTATTATCATCATTATCATCGTTACCGTTATCGCGTAATCGCGGTATGCTCATGATCGTTTGCACAGAGCGAAGTGCAATTTAAAATCGTTCCAGGTAAATTCATCAAATATTTTTCTACCAGTTGTTGGATGAAATAATTCCAAGTAAATATCTCACATTGAAACAGATCCTCCGATGAAACACGTTTGTTCGTTTGTTTGTTTACCGAAACCCTTCTCCAGGGTTCGTATAGGGATAAGTTTGAAACGGGAACAGATTTCGACGAGGATAGACGACGAACGAAAAGAAAGTGTAAGATCGGAAGCAAAATCGGCTAGGAACGGAGACAGCCTCCCTTTCTGATTTTGAGATCGATAGGAAAGAGCGTAGTCCCTGCGTAATTAGGTTGCAAGACCGCTCCCAGAGGGTGGTGAGGGGAGAAGAGAAGCAACGACCATCCGCAGTGGGGGCTGGATGTTGTTTGTCGGAAACCGGGGCATCCTGCTAATGCCTTGGTTAGTACTCCAGTTTCCTTTGTGGCACCCTCGTGCGGCACGGATCCACCCTCCACGCGGATACGCACCCCCTGCAGAATGCAATTTAAGCCGGCAGGCCGCGCACTACGCCTATACGCCTATCCAGTCATCGCGTGCCCAACCGATCGATGCTTACGAAAATTCGCTCGAGACGAGCCCCCTATTCGCTCCCTTTTGCCAATGTATGCCTCTGTGCTGCTGGATCGCTCAAGAACGACGAAACTGTCACTTACATCGACGGAAATTGGAAAAACAATTTCATACGTTCGTACTTATCTGTCTAAACTGGCCCCGAAAGGAATTCGTACACTGTATTACAAGGAAATGCGTATGTATCTATCCACAGTGGCTCCGAAAAGAACTCGTGCACTATATTATAGGGAAATGCTCCTTACCCGATTTCAATGAAAGTTTGTGTGCCAGAGAACAATGGTGTACACATAGAGGAATTTTCTTGACCGGAGGAAATTTCTTCAAGAATTTCTTCCTCGAAATCGATTCCGAAAGGTTTTAAGGTTCTTTTGACTATTTCGTGCGAATTTTCTTCGGACTTTTTCTCAATAAGATAACAGAGCAATAAAGGCTGAACATTGTTCGTGGCAAAAGTGTTGCTCACTATGCATTTCACACTATTACGAAGTTACGTTTGAACGATCGAAGAGAACCGATTTCAAACGATTGGAGGATCTCGCAACGACTTTGAATTGATACGATAGAAATTTTCTTACGAAAAATGTTCAGCTTTCAATGCTGTGAAGATCTCCCAAAAGATTGTACGAAAAAACTGAAGAAACGTTGAATTTTCGAGTGTCGATTTTATCCCTCCGAGAACACTCTTCGTCGACAAAAAATGATGTCATATGCGACCCAGTATGCTTTCCACGCACACAAACGTTCATTAAAATTGGACCTGTAGGTTAGGGGAATTTCCTTACAATATAGCGTACGAATACTTTTTTTGATCCACTGTGTGCAGGCAACTACTTGGACAGGGCGCGACGATGGAAAAACTACCTCGAAGAATTTTAATTTCCTCTCCGATATCTCTTTTCGCCGGCCGTGGTAATTGTTACAAGGAATGTTCACACTACGGTTGGTTGCTTTGCATACCGCACCGAGCCACTCTAAATGATGAGATTTTCGTCGGTGGCACAAGTTGAATGACGGAGGAAACGCGGCGGGCGAAAGAAGAGCCGTATTAAAGTATTGCTCAGATGTTTTTTTGCCGCGGCGCGGCGTTTGCTTTACTTTTACGGTCGCCTGGAACAATGACGAATCCCCGACGTCATTGTGCGCTGGCCCTTGCAGTTCGAGAAAAATGCAGAAAAGGGAAGAAAGCCCGTGAAAGAGAGAGAGAAATAGGGAAAGGTACGCGTCGCGTGACAATCACTCGCCGCTGATTACACGGACCATTGTGCAAGGACAACGGTGTACGCGACGATAAAAGGGTTTCCTTCTCCCCCTGCTAGGAGAGCGAAATGATTCCGACGTCGGAATGAAAAGGAGAAAGAAGAGCGTATCGTGAGAAAAGGAGAAAGAGGACCGCTTCCCCGGTAAATCTATTTTAAATGTTGAAATTCAATTTTCAAATTTCCATTTACGCGAAGTGTTATGGTCTTGTCGAGCGAAAGGTGTTTAACTTGTCCATTTGAAATTTTCTTTTCCGCGCTGTCATTTCTTATATGTATATGCGTGTACATAAGCATACAAACGTTCAGAGTGTCCCAATCATCACCGGTCGATTTACTTCTCGAATAAAATTCAAACGGTTCAGGTAATCTCGATACTTTTCTTTTATTTAAAAGTAGAAACTCGAGAGTTAATTATGGAAATAAGATATTTTCCAAATAGCCGGCACACGATTTCGAGAGAAACGATTACGAAGTTCCCTAATTGTTAGCGTTAAAGATTCCGATTCTTCGTGATACGCCTGAATAATTTGCACGCGTTCTTTCACCGTGTACTTTTCCACGATTAATTTCCCATCTGTTCAGACGACACTTGTCGAGTTTCAGGTTAATCGGTTCGACGTTTTAAAAATAACTCGGAATTCAAATCGACCGGTGATAATTGGGACATCCTGTATAAGTTACGTAGATGTTTACCATGTATTGTGCAGAGAGAATAAAGATTGCTCGGTTCGCTCAATGACCCAAATGATTTTCAAAACATTTTTGAATCTAGCAAAGTAATTGTACGTCCATAGTGACTGTTGTCTAGATACTTCGCAACGATTAAATTTTTCGTTCTCGAGAAAGCTGTGGAATCGTATGAAATCTTTCGTTAAACATTCGTTTTTGGTAACACCCTTTCGATAAATCATCGTCGTAAACATTTTTATAAAAAATATTAGATAAAGAGACAACTTTTTCTACAAAGTTCAACAAAGTCCTTTAGAATTCTATTTGTCCGATTTTAAACCAGGAGAAAATACAACAAACACGGAAAATTCTCAAACCTCTTTTGTCAGGTTTGTTTGTTATTATTTTATTTTGTTTATTCCTTGTTATTAAACTCAGCGCGAGTCGTAGTGCATATGGGCGCGAGTTCGAAATTCGATCGCTGACGAACATTTTTATACTTTTCGTTACGTCCTAGTGACGATAGTATCAACGTATCGATCAAGTTTCACCGATAAGAATTAGCGAAAATCGGAAAATTATTAAAATTATATTCAATCGAAGCACAGCTAACAGTTGAAACGTTCGGACTCGATTACGCGTAGCTACGGTCGCGTCGAACGAGGATGTTGACTTCTGTTATCCAGGACGAAACCGGAAACGCCTGGAGGCCGCGGATCAAGCAGGTAGGACAGGTAAAACGGGTGGGGCTTCCGTTTCTTGATCGTCGATCGAGATCGACTCCATCGGGAGTATTTTCTTTGCAGGAAGCCTCTTAATCACCGGACGAGTCAGCTCTTCACCGCTCGTAGTTGTGTGTTATCTACGGTTCTAATGTGTAAAAGAAGCAGTTATACCGTTTTATTAACATTATTACTCCCTCGATTAACTCTCTGGTTGATAAGATCAGTTAACTATAAATATACATACGTTTAATTAATATTGATCAATTACTGTATACTATTCCGAAAATGTATAAATCGAATCGCAATCGCAACGATACGGGAACAATACGTTCACCGGTCGATGGTAAAACAAGAATAAAGTAATATCTAAAAACGAGAGTTCACTTGTCACGGTGCAAATATTGGTGGAATTTGCTTTCCAAAAGTAGGAAGTAGAAATCACCGCACAACCGTGAGCAGTTTCGAGGTCGTAGACGAGAAGAGGAAAAGGAAGAGAACGTAGAATAAGAGAAGATCGGTGGTTAAGCCGCTTTTTGCTAAGTGGATGAGAAGCCAGGAGAACCGACCCGGTGAACCAAGGTCCCCGAGGACAGAACGGTACCCTGTGCCCTCTTCCCTCTTCCTCCTTATACCACCTCGATGGGAGTTCCTTCTCTCAGCGTACAGGTTACCGAGGATAAGGAGTCTGGCAGCGCCTCGAGGCTCCTTCTCGTAAATTCCTACTTATGTGTTTTTCATGCACTGTATCGTGCATGTGTGCTACTTGCACCAGGTATGTACATCTCTACGTCTACCGTTTATTCCACGGATTCGATCGAGTTACGTCTTCGTCCGAAATTCGCTATTTAGGCAACTCGGATTTCTTATTACCGGTCATTGGCTTCGAACGCGAATTTTTCCCCGCGAGAATGATCGAAAATGTTCGTAAAACTATGCAAGTTTCCGAATTATAGACATTTCTTTGTTTCGTTTGCACAGGAGCGATGTTTTCACCAAAAGAAATTACTTCAAATGATCGAAAGCTCGTACGTGTAATATGTAAAATATTATTATGTAATAGGTATGTGTAGATGTAAAATATTATTACGTAATAGATATGTGTAGATGTAAAATATTATTATACAACAGGTATGTATTTCTTTGTTTCGTTTGCACAGAACTGCTGTTTCCACAAAAAGAAATTACTTCAAATGGTCGAAAGCTCGTACACGTAATATGTAAAATATTACTATGTAATGTAGATATGTAGATTCGTGTAGTGACCAATTTAGCAAATATATCTACGCAGAAATAAAATTGCAAATGCAATTTTTTCAATTTGTTCGATCGAGAAACATTTATACTATCAATCGTTATTGCAACAAACAGTATCAGATACGATATCGATAAAAGAAAAAATCTATATTAAACGATATTTTGTTTGATAAATTTTCGGATGACCCATGTCGAATGTCGGAGCAATCTATGGTTTACGAGACACAATGTTCAATTCGTACCACCTGTTACGCTCTCCGTAACGAACTTGACGCAAATGCAAGCTACAATCGTGCTTACCACATTTCATACAGTATTTATTCGTTAGAAAATTGTGTAAATTTATCACTCGTGCATTTAAAAGATCCGAAAATACAGAATTACCTTCGTCCGGATCTCTAGCAATAGGTTTTCTACGGGAGATACAACGATTTAAAAATTCTGCGAACGTATGAGGGTTTTATACGTATGAGATTTTTTTGACAAAAGAAAAAGAAGAAAATTCAAGTCAAGTCGAGCCAGAATTCTTTATGCTAATTAATGTAAGTACGTACACACGTGTACGTATGCGTGCGAAGACATTGCATAATTTTTTAAATGTAATTTCTTTCAATAATACACGTCTTATTGGCAATGTTTCGATGTTGCATGAGAAAGGTCATATTTTTATCGTAGCACCTTCAAATCGTTGCAGAACCACCTCTGTGATTAATCGTAGAAATAATACAACGCACACACAAACAAACAAACAAACTGATAATAACTTTTCATCAGATTTTCGACGAATAAAAACACAACGCTTAATTCGTGTGTAATACCTTTTTCCAATCGTTCACTTTGCATATTGGTTCGTCCAATTGCACATCCTCGTAATTCGCTTTTTTAAAATAATCACCTTTTACCTTTGTTATCGCGACTTTTGTTCAATTTTGCTGTAATTTCTGGTGCCATCGTCCATTCCAATTTCGTTTATCGGGCGTTCGAATATATCGATCTTCAACTCTTATAGTTTTCTTCTGTCTTTTGCTTATCACTATGTACAGCTATCTTTATCAATAAATTTAGCGACTGTATATCATACTATAGAACTCGAGGCATTGATCATGGTTGCTGTTTGCCTAATCTGTACACCCTTCGTTATTTAAAGTTATAATAGAAATAAATTCCTTTCTTCTAATTGTTTCTTTTCAAATTCGAATCATGTACGTACCTTTCTATTTATTTTTGTCCTTTGTTCTTCTTCATATTCAGCTTCGACTTTTTCCTTTTCATAAGTGTGAGTGTATATATACGTATAAATATGTGTGTACCCTCGTGTGTACATGTATACATGTATGTATATACGTATGCACGCAGTCGTCTTTCTTTTCTTTTTATCTTTGTTTAATTCTTTTCAAGGTGGAGCTTTTGGATAGGATCTTAATAGTTCTGTTGTGAACTCTCCATCGTTCATTCGTTCAGCTTACAAGACTGTTGTCCACGTATCTAGAATTTCATTATCGATGATTGTAATGTTACTTTCAATGTCTCGGCCGATAATGTTGCAATTCTTGTCCCTGACCACGATTTTTGTACTTAATAACAAACTTTCATTAACGAGATGCTCCAAGAGTTTTTTAATTAACGATTGGTATTTCGTTAAAAAAAGTCAGATCGAAGATTAAAAGAAATAAAGACCATTTACTTGCACAGGGGAAAAAAGATATGAATTTGTTTATTCGGTATCTACATTGTTAGCAGAAGAATATGTGTACTACTACCGGATGTGTTGCTCTTTGATGACTATGAACAAAAAAAAGACATCGGTACAGGTGAAAAGGGAACGATATACTTATTTTAATTCAGAAATTGTTTAAAACAATTCTTGTTACCTTCCCTGCACTTTCGAATACCATGGATAAACGATTACTTTCCACTTCTGATAAAATTATGAACAATGTTGATGCGCATTTAGATATATACATATACGCCATGTTCTTTCCAGTGTACTCTTCTAAATGACTTTAAAAGTTCACGGTACTAATTTTAAATAATTTTATAATTTTCAAAAATAAAATAGATAAGTAGACGTGTATACGAAAACACGTAAATATAATTTTACACGGTTTTTGTATAAATATTTAAATATCTATTTTATTCTCGTAAAAATACAACAAAAAATCTTTATGTCTGCGTATCGTTCTGTTCGCTAGTTCGTACCTTCGTCGATTCTTTGTATATATTTTGACTTGTCGCTCTAAAGAGATCATTCTCTTTTGTCACGAGACACGGAGAGCACTCAGCACCTATAGAAGTAATAATGAAATTATAATTAAATTATAAACGACGATGGACTCGCAATTGGTCCGTACGATGAGGCGTGCATCTCGTTCTATGATTAAAATCGTTCGCACCTAGTGTAAAGATAAATACTATAATACTTGAACGACGTACCAAGTAAAGCTACGAGATATAAGAGTCCAGTGGTGCGCAATGGGTACGAAAATATTTAAACGAGAACGCAAGCAGAAATCGATTAAAGGACTCGTGGTAATTTATTGACAAAGAATTCACTCTGAACGCAAATAAGAGCACGGAGACAAATGCGCGTGCACTGAGGTCGATCGAACGGTGTTCGAACACCTTCTCGATTCCTGTATCGGGTGAAAGCAACGTGTTCCTAGTAATGATTTCGTCGTAGACTCGATTCTGCGTCTGTTCCGTAGTATTACTGGTAATACCAAGCAGAATTACGGGACTACTCTTTCACTTTGTGTTCCCGAATTTTCACCGTGTATTCGACCACGTAAATAATACATTTAATTATAAATACACAATACCAATCGAGTTATCTGATCTCATCGCTAGATGCAAGTGCAAGTTATCGTTTCCAAACACTTTTTATTCTTTCTCGTACAATTCCTTGGGCTCACTCTACAAAGAATTACCTCAACTTTTCAATTTTCCTTTCCCGTGCAATTTCTTATTCTTTCGCCGGAGGAGATTGCAACGCGACAAATCTTCGAAATCCCCTTTTAAATTTCCATGAAATATCACGATTCGTACACGACGAAGGAATCTCGACGCAAGGAATTCGAGTAGAAGAAAAAATAAGAAAAAGAAGCGGTGGACCTTACCGGAAGTGGCTGAGACTCGATCATCCTCGGATCGTTACAATAACGCTCACCGGCTCGTGGAACGAAGGAGAAAGAAGAAAGAAAGAAAGAGAGAGAAAGGGCTCTACTGTCGCGGGAACGCCACGCGTGATCGAGTTACCTGGACGAACCGACGTGGTGCAGGTGAGGTTGGTGCACGGCCTGCGGGACAAAGAACCGCAAGAAATACCGATACCACCTTACTCCGGGACTGTAAGGTCGCTGTCGCGACTCAAAATCGAACCGTCCACACCTTAACCGTTTATTCGTCGATCACGATACTAGGAGATATTTCGGTCAGGGGACGAGGAAAAGTCGAGAACCTCGACAAAGTTTCTCGTTGAACGAGAAAAGAACTTAATATATGTTCGGTGGAGAACTTACCGTGGAAACGCGCTTTTACCGGAGCCCAGACACGCGAACCCTTCAAAGACACTGATACGTCGAAACATAGATACCCCCTAGTATTGCCTCATCCTTCTTATGCGGTTTGGCCGTTACGTTCTCGTGCACCTTTGCCCGTGTATACTTCGATGAAGCTGATTCGCAACATCTAGACGGTGGTCAGTTTTTTCCAACTCGTCCGATGATATATCTCTTTCTATTCGGTGTTCCGTTTCGTTTGTCTTCCTCGTTACAAAATGTAGCTGGTACGTGTTACGACGACAAAGGAACTCTCGATAATTTAGTTAGTATCCACTTGCAAAATTACGAGAGGGTTGTACGACGCGCAACGATTCCATCGTTGTCTCCTTTCTCCATTTTCGTCCGTGTGTTGTACACGACTAAAGAAACTACTAGTTTTTCTTTCCCGCAGATTTTCAGTGGTTGCAGTCGGTTGTTAGCTTTTCCTGTTCCGATTCTTTCGTTAAAGTTACAACAATGTATCAAACTGGAAGTTGGTAACTCGATTTGTGTAAAAATTGACCCTGTTAATATTGTGTAAATATTAACCCTGCATATCTTCAGCAGTTGTAGTTGATTTTTAACATTTTCTGTTCCGATGCTTTCGTAAAAGTCACGATAACGTATTAAATTGGAAGTTGGTAACTCAGCTCGTGCAAAATCTTTAACCCATTGCTAAACTTGGTTAAGATTTCCGCTGATGAGTACTGTACGGTTTTCACCGTGACCGACTATACGTACGTACGCGTAGGCATATTTGAATTTCTATACACCGATTACCGATTGGTATGTTGTTAATTTGCGCTGAGAATATTGTTCCGTGATTCTTGGAATCGACTTGTATAACGGTTAAGGGGACCTTCGATCGGACCAGACACATGTGGTGTATTTATGTACGTACAATAGATTGTACTCGCAAAAATTAACGTAAATTTACTGTCGAAGCAAATTTACAACTCAACCCTATCGGAGTAATATGTGAATACTTGCTCCGATAATGCGAGCGATTTATTTCTCTTTTTGTTAAATATTATACGAAGAGAAAGGGTACGATCAGTCATTCTTTTTTTTTACGAGATTTCAAGGTCATCGGTATTTTTTTAAACGATAACTTGTATTTTTTTCCTTACCCTTATAGATCATAAAAAATCCAATTCAACGATCATAATAATCGTACCGTTCTTAACATTTATTTTCGAGATACAGTATTACCTCGATAAATGTAAAAATCTTGGGATCAAAAGTCACAT
This sequence comes from Ptiloglossa arizonensis, assembly GCF_051014685.1. Lineage (NCBI taxonomy): Eukaryota > Metazoa > Arthropoda > Insecta > Hymenoptera > Colletidae > Ptiloglossa > Ptiloglossa arizonensis. The sequence continues at coordinate 5,405,749 of NC_135049.1, forward strand.
TTATAAAGGCCATTTATGAAATTTTATACCTCTGTCGGCATTTCGTCTGCAACGATGGCCATAGAAAAGGATAAGAAGCCAACGAGAAAGAGGAACTGAGCGTCGTCGAAGTTTAAAGGCCACTTGATCGCTTACAACATTAATGCAATCACATTCTTTTAATTTCTTCTTTTTTTTTCCATCAAATCTTTATCAGCATATTTGTAAGAGTCATCTAATTAAAATGAGATTAAACATAATATAATATAAATGATATTTACTCATTTAGCACGTGATATTAATACTTATCGTAGTTATACAACGTATGAAACGTGTGAAACTTATTTATCGTTTAATAAATAAGTAAATACGATCTAAATTATATCGTGTTTGGTCTCGTTTTGATCGGAAAAATCTGAAAAATATAACAATAACATTTCCATCAACAAAAAATCAATAATAAAAAAGTTGTGCATTATGTTTGCATTAGCATGGTTTCATCAACACAAGCATCTTATCGACTAGTATTACATTGTAGTCAACTGATGAGCGCCGTGAAGTGTCACATTAATCGCTCGACTGGTTCCAAGGGGACCCCCTTTCCCAATAGTGGGGATAAACTTTTCACATTTATCGTGGACATCAGTTTCATATTTATCGCAATATTGTATTTGCATCGGAAGATACATAAATTTTTTGTTCTCCTGACAAAGTTAGGAGACCTACAATGCTAGATGATACAAAGAAAAAAATTATAACTCGTTGAGAGTCAATGGCTTGGGACCAACGCGTGTTATATAACGTATACGAGACACGATTTCCGAACGCTGAAGACGAAAGCCAGATGAAACAAGAACGAATTAGGTGGACTGAAAGTGAACAAAAAATGGTACGAGACAAACGAAGCATTATTGTCTCGCTCGCTTTCGTTCATTCTCTTTGACTCGCTCTCGCTTTCGAGTACGAATGAATTATAAATGGTGGGGAAAGATCTCGACTCTCAGCGTGTAGACCAAACCCAGATCTCAACCAAAAAGAAATAGTGTATATAGTACTACACAAAATTGGCAAATTTGCTGTCCTTTATTGTAAACCATGTTATATATTAAAAGACATTTTAGATGTCTTTTAGTCGTGGTTCGACCCCTCTGATATCAAACAATTTTTAAGATAAAAAAAAAGTCTCTTTTACAGTTAAGAAAGAAGACTATACAACCAAGCAATCTCGAAAGCTTTGTTCGAATCAATGACGATTGCTCTAAACGCATACCGTCAATTTCAGCATTTCTCGTCTAGTATATACATGTATATCAGACGTGAACTTTGAAATTGCATTAATCGTTGCATGTTTCTGTTTAAACCCATACTATGTTTCAGGATTAACTTAATTAGGCACAGGTAGTATCAGATAAGTGAGGAACGAACTCAGTAGGAAGAAACTGCCCAAACTGATAAAGTGTAGGAATCCTGTAAATCGTAAGACGTTCTATTAACAATGTGCGAAGAATAACAGTTCTCTATTATTGTTAACGGTTTGTTCCATAAATTAACAAACATTCACCAATACCAAATGCCCTACTGACTTATTTACCAATCATGCAGACATATGTATGTATCTCCAAAGGTACCAACACCTTAGAATTTTAACATGAAATATCTGCTAAGCTATTCATCATCTAGCCTAAATTTCGTGGATCGATGTGCAAAAGTCCCTTTGCGATAATCAGCGATATTTTACATTCACAAAGATATAATATGACATCCATTATTCTATTTGAATTCATCGATTAGTGTTAAAAGTATTACAGTGTCAAATGTTGTAAAATAAACGCAAACGAAGTGAATGTTTCTCGTTCCGTTTAGTATTCGAATTGGAAACAGAAACTGTATATTTTTCCAAAGTGCATACGTACTTACATTGTTTAATATACCGTTGTATAATCCGATTATCGATACTTATCGTTGCAATCGTGTATGAAGAATTCGTATCCGTTGAAAAAATAAACGAACCAACATCAGTAGAGAAAATTAGAGAAGAGGGCATAATCTTGCATCGTAAACGAAACGAAACCGTTATTACGAAAATTGATTAGCCCTACTTTGTATGTGACTCCGTAATTAACGGAACAATTGTCCAGTTTTCAAGCTTCTTTCGACGGTCGTTGATTTCTTCGGTTTCTCACCGTCGTTGTTAAATCGCTCGATCTCGAAAATAACGAAACCAACCAGTAAAGACAAAACGACGCGACGGAAGCAGACGGATAGAAGAGTCGAGGAAAGATTACGTTTCTATGTCGTAGAGTGGAGTCGGGAGGGCGATGGGAAGACACGAAAAAAATGTAACGAGAGTGACCGAGCGAGGACCACGTCGCAAATTGCCTGAATTAATGGTGTAGTAGGGTCATTTTAACATGTTGGAATAAAACTCGTCCTGTAATAAATGATTTCTGACCGCGTCAGCCTTTCGTATTAGCTAGACGGCCGGGGAATACGATCGGTCCTTGAAGGCAACTTTGCAAAGTTTTATCCTTGCGAACCTTTGATTTTTTCGAGCTTCCAGTACTCAACGAGCCCTCCTACAACGCTCGACGATGGACAAAACTTGTTCCGTTCGCATAGATTGACGCAAACCCAGTTGAAATGATCTCAATTAGAGGTTCTCGGTGTTAGACACAGTCGGAGAGCGTTCTTTCAGCCATCGGCTTCGGCGTCTTTGCCTCCAAAAAGTTTTCTCCCTAAACATCGACGAATCTGCTCTTAATCGTGTATCTTTCACGATTTCGAAAATCGTTTGTTATCAAACTGTCGTTCTCTTTAGCACCGAAATATCGTTGGAAATCCTTAGTTACAATAATTCTGCGCAAGGATTTCGCTGGAACGAGACGAGAAACTGTTTCGTTGAATAAAAGACCCTTGCAACGCACCGATTCAACGATTAACTTTAACGAAATTTTAGGAACAACGGACTTGGAAACAAAATATTTTCCCCCTTCCGGAGAAAGAGAAGCTGGAATCCGTTTGGGACGAGAGTTATTCCGAGGCTGAAAGGTATGTAACTTCTGGTAATCATGGACGAACGAGTGTCAAGAAACGGACAATTAAACCCAATTAGGGATTAACCCACTTTCTAAGTTAGCTGCAAAAATGCGTCTCGATGGTTAAGTTGCGTTCTAAATTTTCAAATTGTGATCGTCCTCGAGGTGAAACGTTTAACTGATAAAGAAAGAGGTCATTCTCCCGAGGATCTCGGTGATTATCGAAAACGAGGTGGGCTCGATCGAGGAAGAGCCTCGCCCTTTTCCTTCGTGAGAAACGAGAAGGGCGTGTCTGCAATCGGCCTTCTCTCGCTTCTTTCTTTACTTCCTTTCCTTCTATCGAAGCACGAAATCACGTCGATCGATAGGTGAACGAATGAACCTCTCGTTTCGATCGAAACGGAAGCCCGACGAGTCGATTAAAATAGAACGATTAAGAAGAAGTCAAGTATACTACCTGTGATTGTATCGTAGCTTTGAAATAATACATGACATTTCGAGTATAATTATGCAAGTAATCCTAAGCGAAGAAGAGAGGAGAAGAAGAAGAAAACTGGAAGTAAATCCCGTCCGGTCGGGTCGCTTCCGCAGGGATTCGATACAGTTCGATGTAGAAATTCAAGATCGTCGATCCAATCGTTGTTCTTTAATTTCTTCTGTTTCAAATGATAATCGTCTCTTCGGTATGTTCCCGACCGAACTCGAGAAGAAGACGAAAGAAAGAAAGCTTGCGTCGCGTCGTCCGAAGCGAATGTCCAAACTAACTTCTGCACTAAAACTAAAAGCGTCGAGTAATCGATAATAAGTTAATGGGCAGGTTTGCTCCGCTGGCTTGGTCAGTTGCTCACGGGCGAGGTATTCGATCGAGCCGATGACAACTTCCGGCGGTGGTAACGAGCGGTCGACACGCGATCGCGATTGCGATGCCAGGAGTCCTCGTATGGATCGAGTGAGTCTCCGTCGAACTCACGACTGGACACAACTTTGGCTGTTTTACTTTTGAGTCTGTATTTACACGAATTTAGACACACCTCTCCGAACTTGCACCTCCTTTTCCTCTTTACGATTCATCATTTCTTGTTTCTCTTACGGATGATTACGGGGTGTTTGGACTTGTACTTTTTTAAAGAATCTTGTCGATCCACCGAAAGAAGTTTAGTCGACAACGGCATCGAGCGCCGCTCGTCAGAACGGCCAAGAAAGAAGAAGAAGAAGAAGAAGAAGAAGAAGAAGAAGAAGAAGAAGAAGAATAAGAAGAAGAGGACGTTCCGTTATCGTTCTCCTCCGCATAACCGTACCTCCGACAGAGGGCGCGATCCCAGATCGTCTCTCCTTCCAAGGAAGGTCAAATCACCTACCACGCTTCCTCTCTTCGTCGCTCCTGTGTATATCCTCGCGGGATTAAATTCCTATTTCAAGCCTAAACAATCGCTTTTCTTCTCTCCTCTTTTCTTTCCGTTTCTTTTATCGGTGTAATAAATCGTTCGAGTTTGTTTTCCTCGAACGCCTCGATCCCTTAATGCCTCGCCTCGAGTTGCCGGTACGTAACAGCTCCTTGTAACTTGTTCGGCTTCCGAGACAAACGAGGGTCGCCGAAGACCCGGAAGTTCATTCGACTCGACACAACAGTTACCATAGTCTGCCGTCGTATTACCTACCTTTCAGATTCCCGGAAACTCGCTAGCCTTTATCCGCCTTTATCCGGAACTGTACGAGAAAAGTTCGATCGATAAGAGTCGTAATATTCTCTCGAAGCGAACAACCTCTACGAGGAGAACTGGTACCTTCCTTTAACAACGCTCGAGGATCGCGAATGCAACAACAACGAGGGTTGCTCGCGTACTTCCTGTCCACTAAATTCCGGAACTGAGAAAGGTTCGATCGATAAGTCGTAATATTCTCTCGAAGCGAACAACCTCTACGAGGAGAACTGGTATTTTTGAACAACGCTCGAGGATCACGAATGCAACAACAACGAGGGTTGCTCGCGTACTTCCTGTCCACTGGATTCCGGAACTGAGAAAGGTTCGATCGATAAGAGTCGTAATATTCCCTTGAAACGAACAACCTCTACAAGAACTGGTACCTTTCTTTAACAACGCTCGAGAATCGCGGAAGTACCAACAACGACAACGAGGGTTGCTCGCGTACTTCCTGTCCACTGAATTCCGGAACTGAGAAAGGTTCGATCGACAAGAGTTATAATATTCTCTCGAAACGAAAAACCTCTAGAAGAACCGGTAGCTTTCTTTAATAACGCTCGAGGATCGCGGAAGCACCAACAACGACAACAAGGGTTGCTCGTACTTCCTGTCCACTGCATTCCGGAACAGATCAACCGGAATAGACTCGAAACTACGAAGAAATAAATTCATCGGTGATATCGGGTCGTGTTACAAAGTAACTGGAGAAGCTGTGCGTACAAACAAGGCGGATCCGAAGTACCTGTTACATCGGAAGCCACTCGAAAGCACCGCGTCGTTCAAGACACGCCAGTGTGGGAAGCTGCGTCGGCGTTAGTTGCCTCGCGCCTCGTCATGCTGCGTTACTCTGCACCGTTCTGCCTCGCATTACGTCGACAATTGATCCTAACGCGCTAGACGCCGAGCCAATTAAGAGACCTCTTGTCCGATTACGTCATCTATCAGCGATACCCACCGTCCTTGTGCTTTCTACCGCAGACGGAGGAACATTTCTCCCCTGAAAGCGATTCTAGTCGGTTTTTAACCGCTCGTACCTACCACGCGTGCACGGTTTTCACGAAGATTCGTCGATCCGTCATCGAGACAACGAGGTGCGAGCAAAAATAAAGAAAAGGAGAATTCCATCGACGTTTCTTCCTGGTAGCCGTGACCTCCTCCTTCTCCTTTCTCAGCGTCGGTATCGGGCTACGTTATTTTCGTGCCCGACTTCGTCGACATCGAGTTCCTCGGGCAGACTGGAAGTCTTATCGAAAGGGTAAACTAAAATGATCGGTGCGTACGCTCGAAAAATATGCGTACGATCATCGACAACGAATGTAATCGTAGTCGTTGCGACCGCTACCGCGTTTACGTATCACGAATTTTTCTTCCAAGAAAAGAGCACAGGGAAGGGGGAGAAGTAGAAAGAGAAGAAGTACATAGTCGTAGACGAAAATAAAGAAGGCGAGTCAAGGGAATTCCAACGAGTTCCTTCCTGGTAGCCGCCAGCTTCCCCTCGGCCTCAGTTTCTTCCTCTAACAAAAGGAGGCCTTCGGAAGGGGAAGGGGAGCTGGCCTCGTGGGCGACTCTCGCGTTCCTAAACTGCATTCCAACCTGCGTTGCCACGTCTCGTCGTAAGCACGCGGAATACACGCATAAACGAGCGCGTACAGGCACGTGCAACGAAGATCTTTCGGGTGGGGGCGCATCGAGAGAATCGACTCTTCGTAAATACATATTCCGATAAACACCTACCCTCGCACCATTCTCCGTTCTTCGTTATTTTCATTCCTTCCGTTACTCGCGGAGGCCTAACCTCATTCCTTTCTCGGTATCTGCGTTGCTCCGATCTTGAGTAGAAGTATTCACGTTCTCATCGTCGACTATTAACCCTTCGATCCGCGACTTTGTTTCCGTATAACGATTTGCCGACAATATTGGGCAAAGAATTTCAATTAGAGCAAAAGTACGTACTCGATAGATTGTTTATCTCGTACTGTCACGTTTCGCAAGCGTAATGTTTTTCCAACGGATGAATGCTCGAGAAGAACAACTTCGAAACGTACAAGAACCGAATAAATATGTACACATGCCACTCGAATCAAAAAGAACGCGAGCGTATCGCGCTGAGAACGTATATGCATACAATATTTCGGTAAACGCATGTGCCAACATAAACTCATTACAAGGTATGATTTAGATACAATAACGATCTTAACCCTTAGTTATAGATCGAAAACAACGTTTTTGATTTTCGAAAGATAGAATTTCGTACACCTTCGAATGGATAGTAAGAATTACGACGAACGATGCTTTTAGAAAATAATTACCATAGCGAAGTTATTGATCGAACAAAGTCGGTGATTCACGACAGAAAGAATACTAGTAATTCCTGCTTTCGAACGACAAAATCGGGACCGCCGCGCCGCGGTTCGCACGAAAGCGGTGTAGGTAGCGATTTCTATCTCGAGCCGAGACCCAGCCAGGCGAGAACAACAGCGAGCGAGTCTCGCATTACATGTGCTCGCTGGCCGAAACTTCAAAGCGATACCGCACGCGCATCGATGCGTCCGTCAACCACTAACTCGAAATAAGAATTTTTCTATTTTTCATTTTATCTTCGTGAAAATATTGCGCATGGATCGGCGAAGTTTATTCGATAAAAATGAATCGAGACGCAACCTCGTTCGAACGTGCAGGTATTTACAAAATTCGAAACTACTTTGTTTCACAAATACTCGGATACATGTGTATACATAATATAATATGTAATTCGAACAAGGTCTTCTTTTGTTTGATTTTCGTCTGATAAAAGGATTTACCCCTCCCCCCTCTCTTTGTAAAATACATGGGCATTTGTACGTCAATACAACGAAAATGATAAAAATTAGTATTTTTATCGATGAATGAAATTCGATTGGATGCACGAGAAGAATCGTTCTCGACGACCAGGTAGCTGTTTGTAGAGACAGTAGCTGATTCCCTTACAGGAATCCGGGGTAAGCGAAATAATTGTCACTCGAAGGCGGGAATTATGATAGAATTGACTTTGCTACAATACGGAAATTCGATTGCCCAACGACCGCGATTCCACTACCCTGATCATTGTCCCAAGGTGTAGAGGCCGAGTTAAAATTTTCAAGATCAAGAAGTTTGCACGGTCTTCGAGACACTGTCAAATTTTTTTGCGGTTCTTGTTCGAAAAAGTACAGACGCGCTCATCTTTCCCTCTATATACATATAAGGCGGCCTATCGGGATGCTTCCGGTCGACTCGAGACTTTTCTCATATCCCTCGAATAGCCTCTCGCGATACTCACGGCCAGTGGCAGGTACCTATATTCGAGACCTTCGTGTGCGCTCAAGCATGTAATGACCACCGTCTCATCCCAAGACAGGAAGAGGAACAGGTTTTCCATTTTTCATTGGCTTATCGTCCCCCTTTAACCTCGAGCTCGTCGATTCTCCGGATGTTGAGAGTAAGATGAAAAAGAGAAAGAGAGAGAGAGAGAGAGAGAGAGAGAGAGAGAGAGAGAGAGAGAAAGAGAGAGAAGGAGAGAAAGAGAGAGGGGAGAGAGGGAGAGAGATTACGGATAAGTCGAGGGATGAACTAAAAAATGCGCAACAAAGAAACAGAGTCTCTAACTATGATAACATTTCTTTCGTCTTATATCAAAGACGTATAAGCGTAACGCATCCACGCGCGGAATTAATTTTCCTTTCCAGGATAGGACGTAGACAACGAGAAGAAAATAAAGAGAGCCGAGGAAAAAAGAACCCGGAGAAGAAAGATGACAACTAGTACAGTGAAATGTAAGAAAGATGCGGTCGTGGGCCAGGTCTAAGATGTCCCGACACGCCCACGGAATCTCACGGCCGATCCTGTTTTAGGATAAGGCGGATTATCAACACTGCTCCGTCTCTGATGCAGGTGTACCTACCTACTGAACGGACAGCGGCCCCTTTGCTTTCAATCCTCTATGTTCCAAGCTCTCCCTTCTCTTTTCAATTTCTCTTTCCCGTATGTACACACACACACATACATACATGTTGTTTCTATATCAGTCGTCTTTTCTTTGAAAATTGTTAACATTCGGATTATTTGTCGAAGAACTTAAGACAGAACATCGCCGTAAGAATACAACGAAACGAAAGAAGAGAGTCTGTCATTTCAAATTTGTACGTTTATCGAAAAGTAAAGAGTAAGAACAAAGATACGCGAATCTCTGTTATTAATTTTTCCTTCCTCTTTTCATTAAACCGCTCTCGGTTGTTTCACTCTTTAATCGAATGGTTGTTGTTGGTTTTCGTGTCGCTGCTCCCAACTTTTATCGAAAGTTGAACAAACCGTTCACGAATCTGCATACGACGAAAAGTTGAAGCGACTGGGATATCGAAGTGGAAAAGATTAACGAACAAAACTCGCGAATGCGCGCTGTGTATTTATGCGTTGTGAAATACGTAAATACGTATACGTACGTATGTATATATGTACCTATGTAGGAATGCTTATGCGAATACAGCCCTTCTTTGCGGTTGTCGTTTGCCGTCGGTGGTCATCGAACTCGCGACAAATTCAAAATAAACGGTCAAGGCGCACCTAAGCACGCGTATGCGATCACCACCAAAGAACGATCTCCTCGTTCGCAAAACTGAGCAAACTTGCGTAATACGTTAAATATATAAAAAAATACTGGGATTTCGTCCGATCGATCCAACGATACGAAAAAGTAATTTTGTTCACCTTTCCGAGGAACAACTTTCGAACAACGGATAATTTGTTGCAAACATTTGTGTATGAACGACAAAAATTGAACGTAAATCTCTGCAACGGATACGCGAATATTGATAAAAGAAAAACGATGGGAACATCGAATATTTTTCTCCCTTGTTATTCTTGAACCCAATCTTTCATCGGGTTCATCAAGTATATTAGTATGTACTTACCTACGTATGTACATTACTAATTTATTATCTTCAGTCTATGGTATGTATTTAATCTACAGTGTATAACTTATTGTGTACGTGCAACTTAAATTCCAATAGTATTTTGTTTACAACTATGCAAACAAATTTTATTCATAAGTACTAATGTATGTATTATATATACAATTATTATTCCAAAAGCAAATAATACTTGCACAAATAATACAATAACTTTTTTATGCATCGAAAGAACTATAATTTGACTAGCGAATCACGTGCACATATAAAACACTGTAATAAATATAAGAAATTATGAAGATATGTTAAAGATCGACGTATAAAATCGATAAACTTTCAAAACGTGTGACAGAAAAACTTCGACAAAAATCTCGATCATTATAATTAAGGTTCACCCTAATGAACATATCTATGTATATAATCAATCACCAATTTATTCGTTTATGCAGTGTTTAAAGTAAATGAGATTTCAGAAATAATAATGCAGTGTTCTATATTTAAAGAAAAGTGACACGACATTTCCCACAAAGGCTACTATTTTGTTACAAAATTGTAGAACGTTAAACTGTCTCCATACGTGTTCGCTTCGAATCGTATGTGTACACATACATACACACACATACGATTGTTCATCAAACTTCGATTTCGAGAAGTTAATCAACGAATAATAAACATTCATGTACTTACTGACAATGAACGGGAAATAAACAAAGTTTAACAGGCAAAACGCACGATGCTCCAATGTGATTGCTAATAATAGAAAAAATAAAGTTGTTAACACTTTATTTAAACTTTGTGAAAACTGAGTGAAAAATTGAATACGATAAATATACGATATATATATTATTACGTATCTTAACGAGTGTTAAAATATTGTGGAATAACATATAAGGTCTTAGACAAGATTCGCAATGCTCCAATGTGATTGCTAATAATAGGAAAAATAAAAACGTTAAAACTCTATTTAAATTTGAATGCAAAATTGAATATAATAAATATATATATTATTATGTACTTTATCGAGTATTAAAGTATTGTATGATTGTAAAGTATTGAATAACGTGACAAATTCAAAGCCGAAGGAAGAGATCGATACTATTTCTGATAAGCAGTGATCGTTATTTCAACTCGAATAAAAAACTTATATATTTACAAGTTAGTTTTGCAGAAAATAGCGAAAGATTTGGTCTATTGTATGGATGGAGAATATAATTTTGAAGTTCAGTTGTTCAACATGCTAACAATTGTGTTTCAAAAAAGGATATTTGTACGTGATTATCGAGTAACACGAAGGCTCGTAATAGGTTGTTCGATAAATTTTATCGAACGACAAAACTTATTGAACAACCTAATATATTTAAGATAGTTTCTAATCTTGGAGAGAAAAATTTCCACCATTATTGTGTACTGAGTTTGTAATAAGCTCAGTAGAGAAATATTTTCTTAATAACCTTTATATATGCTTATGTTTCTTCACCGTATGAAACAATGGCCGATCCTAGAGTAAAGTTACGATCGGTTCTTTGAGTTTAAAACGATATTAAGAAACCGGATTAAGATGAATCCGGTTTTAAAATCAGAGTCAATTTTAACGGAGTTGCTTTTCTTCTGAAAAAGAAATTTGAGTTTTTTTCATGCGCGATTGGAGCACAGAGGCGTGATTCATTGTGTCTTTTCAATCAAGAGGCGAGCTAGAGATTTTATCTCTGGAACTTCCGTTCTTTGCAAAATCAGGAAATCTCGTTCTTTTTGCAAAACGATCGGTCGTGTCTCACGCATCTATGAATGAAAACCCATTTGCATACGGTTTCGTATGGAAATTAAGCTGTAGGGCACGTAAAACCTGTTCCGAATGCCGTGTTAAAACCAATCTTTAACCTCAACGATGAACTATAGCCGACAGTTTTGTTGCAAAATTACATATAATTTACTCTCGAAAAATATCTTTATCGTCTTGATTAAATAATTCGTCGCTTTAAACTATTTCCCTCTGATAGAACCAAAAAACGATTTCGTTCTGTAATTCTCCCTTGTTATTAGCTTTTCGTATCTTGTCTTAGGTGCGACGATAATCAACGAACGACATAACATTCTTCAACGTCTTCGTGACCCAAGCTAACGGTAATGATAAAAAGTATAGAAGGAGACAGAAGAGATGTTTGAACGAAATGTTCTTATATGTCAAACGGTAAGACGGCTTGAGCGCCTTCGGAAACATCTTACGAAGCTACCGACGATTTTCCCACGACTCCTCCTACGGACGACGGTCCGTACAGAATCTTTTCGAGGTCCTTCTTTGCCTTTTAGTCCCTCACCTTGTTCTCACCGCTTCTCTTTCTCGCGCGTACGAATCGTATTGACCGACTCTTCTCCTTGGGACGTGGAGCTCACTCGGTCATGTAACGGGATGCAAGGAAAACGCACTCGAATTCCCTTTGATACGGTTCCACAATGACGGCTTTCGTCCGAACAATGGTCATGCGAGGGTAAGATATGTACGTGCTTTTCAAAGGTATTCGGCAACACGAAAAAGTTCAGAAAATCAGGACCGCAAAAGACGAACTACCTACTGCTACGAAGCCAAATGGTGAGACGGGGATATAAGTGACAGCCAGGGAAAGAAGTCGTGAACGTAGAACGAAGAGAACGATTTTGAATAAAAAGGAAGGCACGAGAATGAAACGTGCCGGGACAGAGCACCTACGTCAACATACCGGTTACGCGCGCGCGCGCGCGCTCGCGCGCGAGCATCATCCCCCTCACTTACGGGAGAAAATTTTCTCACGACAGAGGAGGAGCGTGGTAGTCGACTTTGTAGAAGAGAAACGAAAAACGATCCTTCCAAGGACCACGATCTTTTTTTCCCCGTTCTCCTATTTCTCGAAGAAGTCAGGAAAGACGGCAGCTTGGGGCGCTCCTAAGAAACGGAACACGAATATTCGAGAGAGAAAGAAAGAGAGGGGTAGGGGGGAGGGGGTCAAAGTGCGAGAATCAAATTACTGCAAAGAACTGCGAGAGCGGTATTGTGCTATTAGTATTTACGAAGAAAATGTCAGACCGATGTTCGCGCTTCTACCGCACCTTCGACTCCCGCTTGCGTTGCTTACGTTACTTACGTTGCTTACATAATAAACGATGAACTCTCGGCTAACTCTTCTCTTCGCCCTTCCCTTCCCTCCAAACCCTGTCCTTCCCCTCTTTTCCTGCTCGTCTCGTTTTCTCGCGGTGGCACATGATCGCATCGCGATGGAGGCACGATCAAACCTTCTCCATCGAGAGTATGGAGGGAAAACGGTTTCGAACGGGAGGGAGCAGAGAATGGAGATCGACATTATGCCAGAGAATTTCTCTCGACGATCCTCTTCGTTTCGACAGCCTAGTACCGTCTTCCTCTCATCACTTATGCGATATCTTTTGCGCAACTTGATCGGTTTAATTCGTGCGCGATGAACATAACCCGTTCTACAATTGGCGCAACTCGACCGACACATTTTCACGTGCAATCGAATTGAAAAATCGTATTACTTCGAAAATGTTGTGTTAGAATATACTGGAATCAAAGTGCACGAAATCTGGGCTAATAAGAAAGGAACAAACGTTCGAAGAAAACCCATAATGGTAATGAGAAACATGCGCGACCCGGCAATGTCCCTTCTCTTCTTTCGAGTCGAAGAAGCTGGTGAAAGACGCGAGTGAACCTTTAGGCACCGATCCTCCTCGTAGATTGTTTCATAAGCGTTCCCGATACGGAAAAGTTCATCCGCTCTTACCGAGTGCAACGAGTTCGAGCTGTTGCGCAAGCGATCCCTAGTCGAGGACTGCTCGCTCACTCGCTCGTATGGTTATTTGCCTCTTTACTTACTCACACGTATCCGTATTCATATTCTCTGACACGAATACATATGTGAATATGTTCTTTCGGAAGCTAAGACAATCTTCGATCCTTTATAATTTCAAACCACTCCTGTAAATAGAATGTTGGACAGCGATATTGTGGTTGTCGGATGCGTGCTGCCCTCTTGCGTGATTTGTATCATTCATTAGTAACAGGAACAAGAAAAAAGTGGATAGATATGTTCACACGTACACGTTTTTGAATAGAGATATATGCATATACTGAACCCTAAACGAAATATAATAACAATTAAGCAGTAAATGTATCGCAAAGTATTATTACATGAGATTGTCGCGAGCGAAAATATATGTATATTTAAATATTTCGCTTGTTCCAACGAAGAATTGATTATGATTTGTTGAATTGTCTCGCAAGTGACCGTCTGTTTTTAGCAATCTGTTATTGCCTAGACTAGACATTGGCGGTTTCGCGACATTAGAGTTGAAATTGATATTTTGAACAATCTACACAATGTTTCTATTAACAAAGTACAGAATACAATTGTGTAAAGATTTTCAGCAAATTACCGAGGAGTATGGAGTTGTTTTTACCGGACATAAATTACGCTTCGTTAAAATACAAAATTCATCAAATTCGTCAGACTAATTGGTAACTAGATTTCATATACTTCATCTTTGAAGATGAACCTTCACGTAGATAGGTAATGTCGCGTATTGAAATTTGTCCACAAAAATACGCCTGCAACGATATACAAATGAATGGAAACGACCCATCGTATTAATACTACTCTATGTATACCGAAACATCAATTTCGTAATTCCCTCATAAAATTCGTTTGAAAACCATCTTTCAAAATAACCGTACAATAATAGCTGTAGGGCTAGCTCTAACCCGAGAGCCGTACTTTGCCGATCCCTGTTTTAGACGAATGATAATAACTATATACTACCTATATAATAACAACATTATAGTTCAAACACACGTATCCGGCAATGACATTTTTAACTCGTCGTAGTTTGCTGCTTTTTTTTTACAGATATTTGTAAATTGAATTGAAGAAATTTGATCAGCTTTCGCAGTTACATGTCCGTTATGTAAACTCAACTCCATTAGCATTCACTCGGTGACCGAATCCACTGTAAAATTTAAAAAACCGTCGAGTGTATCGAGCTGTAACTCGTTGGTAATCTTTGGCAGAGTCCCCATACGGCTGATTGCTAATCGCGCCTCCTGAGAAATTCAAGCGGATTTACCTCGATCACGTACAGGCAATTTCAAAAACGGGACACGTTGTCGCGAGCATACTCACGCCCATGCGCGCACCTACGTGATCGGGTTTTGTTTTCCGCGGCCTCGTGTACGCGGAAGAATTATTCCCAAAGGGCCAACACCGCTTCACGTTATCCCAGGAAAAGTGTGCGCACACGCGGCCGTTATTAGCATTCCTCAACGACAAACTCGCCCGAGACGAGCGTACATACATATGTACATATATATGTATGTATGTACATATACATACATGTATATGTATATATATATACACATACATATGTGTGTGTGTATGTATACATGAAAGACTTATACCGGTATGTATGTATGTACATAGACGAAATGATCGTTGTGTCAAATCTTTGAGGCGAATATTCATGGATTTATCAAAATTCGAAAAAACCGGTTCCACATTCTGTCATAATTACGTCAAGCCTTACTAAAGATGAGACGAGTATTCGATCGGACCAGGTGCAGAAGCGAGACTCTTGTCATCTCCGCGTAGCTCTTTCTTTCCTCTTGAACAAAAACCTGATTTGAAGTGCTAAATTTAAACTGGGCCATCAATTTGTCGCCATAAATGAGAGGTATACGAGATAGGAAAGAAAATAGCGGAATAGAGGAAATTTATTTGATCTTACCATCAGAACCGGCATGTGCACACAAGCACCTTCAACTGCACGAGCCACGCTTTCCTCGTGACATAATATTATTTAACCCAGAATAATGCCGTGTACGTTGCTTGCGTAACGATAGAATTCGCGTGATGGTAATTCGCGACACGGCTACGAACGCGAGGCTGGTTCTTTTATTATATAAACCTACGGGTTGCGTTGTTCGCTCAAGTAACTACTGCCGCAAGCGCGGTAGCGACTCCATCACAGAAAGTTTTCTTCGTGGAACCAGTGAAGTTTTCAGATGGCTTCCGCCGAATCAAGCGACTGGTGCGCGACAAAAGAGCGCTGAAACAAGATAATGCTATGCAGAGTACAACGTTAAGTCTCCTATGTAGCATTGGTATTCCAGAAAGCGTACACGCTTCTCATCGAGGAGCAACGAGGAAAGTTGGAGAATGTCGTGCCGTTGCATCGCTAACGTGACTCTGCTCATGATTCTACTTTCGTGAGTCCTCGCGATTCCTCGTAACTCGTGATTCGCGATTCGGCCCTAAAGGTCGACGGGAAACGCCAGATGTACTTTCTTACGTAACCCCACTTCTCTTTTACTTGGCTGTCTTTTTCTTGCTAGTATAGCAGAAGTCACCTTCGAATAGTTAATTATTCTACATCGTTTGTTTCTTAGCACACCGTGTTACTGATCGATAAAGAACTGTATCGACAAATTCTTATAGCATGCCATTGCCAAATTAAAATAAAAACATATGTACGTGTATAAATATATTAAGAATCGATTGATACGACGGTATTCTACGAACGGATAAAATTATATAATTTAATCTCTTTGCTCAAAGATTCTTAATATACATATGTACGTATGTATACCATATGAACTTTACGTGTTACAATCAATGGTTTCTTCACAATTTTAAAAGCATCTTGGAAACGGGTTTTACCGTATAACTTTCAACGAAGCATATGCTACATAATTTCCGATTTGCAGCATCTATTGCGCTGACGCAACACGCACAGACCACTTCACGAGAAGTACATACTCTCAACCGCTCCTGCAATTATGTTGACGCAACAGCAAGAGACGGTCGGATTCACTTTCTCTCATCTTTCTAGCGCTCATCGCATCTTTCCATTATCCATTGTTTTAATGTGTCCCTCCATTCTTTCCGTACTTCTGAATTACGAATAAAGCAAGGAAAGATGATCTAGATGTAAAATGAGCAAATCATTTTCGTTAATTGTACGCTAATTGTATATTAAAGTCACAGAATTGGTACAAATATTTTCTTTATGTAAATAAAATATTTACTTATAATCAAGTAATACATATGTGCTTTCTTTTTTATCTTGCTTATTTGTTTTTAAATGTTTTTCATAAAGAAATAAGCAATGGAAACGTATTATAAAATTCAGAAGTATGGTAGAAAGTAAATAAAACGAAGTGCGGTTGCATTTAACAACTATTATTTTAGCTCAATATTTTAATTAACTAGAAAATTAATTTATTAAGGCCAAGCACTATGTATTTACTTATTACATCTGTTTGTTATAAGCTTTTCTTTTCTTCAATTTTGTGAAGGTTTTTCTACATAGAAACCTTTAAATACATACATACGTACATATATAACGTATTTCAAAATAACGGGTAGAATTTTGATCGATAAATGAAACGTATCAAAAGATACAAACATACTTTAATAAACGTAGGTTTGAAATTTTAGCATTTTCAAAATATTTGGTTCTTTATTTTATAACCCAAGAGTGTTTCATACGATTACATATACTGTACAATAACTAATACGCCGAGAGTCCAACACGTGAGAAACTAGCGGGTGGTCTCAAAATAATTATGTTTCCGGTAGTAAAAAAATTCACTATGAGTAGTTATGGCATTTCCAAGTAGTTCCATGTCTTATTTTTTTTTTTTTTTGCAGTAATTTTCATTGTATTTCGACATCGATTTTATGTCAACTTATTAAAATTACTTAAAATAAAGAACTCTGTTGTTATGTACGACTGTGCACACAATAATGTGAGAAATCAATCAACCTATAATATATGTAATTCTACAAAAACAAAACTTGGCTTAGAAACTACAAAACTAAATATTATGAAATCAATCAGTTCATGGACCTAATTCTTACAGGTTTTTCATTTCTTCTTATAAAGTGTATTAGCAAGTGAAATATATGTCTATAGTTCTAAAACACTTTATGCTAAGTAACATTCACATATGTTCTTTCGATGACATTTAAAGTACAAATAGACAATTGTTTATTAACGACTGGTACAGTATACAATTTTGCTCAACTCACTGATTTAGAACCATTTTAAATCTTTCTACTACTTTTCAATTCCTATTAATAAAATTATTTTCTTTTTGTTTCAAAAAACTCTACTATAATGTAGGCATTGTGCATAGTTTAGTGTTGTCTCCATCTTTTTTCTATCCAAATAGTTTTGGAGATTCTAGAAAAGGTAAAAATGTTTTAAGCGCGTAACAATCAACTACAGTTACCCAATTGAATCCTTGAAATTTTTGAATGTTTCCTTTATATCGTATGGTATTACATTGTTCTGATGAGGTAAACCTTTGAGTCACACGACCGAAACTTCTTGTCCCCCTTCTGATGTCTGCTTCAAAAGGATCTATCTGTTTATAATAAAAAACATCGGTTAGTGTTTTATTTTTTCTATATCCTATTGTACAAACAGTAAATCCATCTATATACGTATTACATGTCCATAGATGTAATTTTGGTTGTTGTGAAAAGTCTAGTTACTAGACTTTTGTCATGACAATTTGTTGTCAGCATTTCATATTACTACATACCCATTTTTCTGCTTCTGTAATAATACGATTAAAAAAATAGTTTTTTTCGCTCTAAGGAGAAGAGCTGAACATATATTAATCCTTTGATAATAGTTAACTATTAACTACTGATAGTATTTGTAAGATTTCAATTTTCTGCTATCCATGGATTGTAGAATATGTTAGAATTCAATTTTTGAATCAGTAATTTAATAAGCACAATTAAATTTTCCTTAACAACGATTCAGAAAATGTTTTCATTCAACTGTTCAGATCTCTCGGCACTAGCCAGTTTCCTAACCTAAATTTCATAAACCACTTTTGCCTCCAACTTGCACTGATAGTATTTTCTCAATAACATGCCTATCTACCTAATATTTTCATAATATCTTTCCTCGTTTCTAATTGAAATTAACGGAATAAGCAAAATATTTAATCTGTATTCATTAAATTCTACTATAATATTAAAAAAGTCTAAATTGACAATGTGCATTAAATAAACGTACACTCCTCGAAAAAAACCGTATTACCTACAATACGACATAAAATATTGAACTTGGGCAGAAACAAAGAGGAAACTTTGTTCTTGAAGAATTAGGCAAATCAGCCTTTCTTATTGGATAATTCGTATAACTGGAAAACGTAATCTCCTTGGCACGCGATTCAAAGTAGAAGCGAACTTATACAGTCGATCGAGGATAACAGGGTCCGGCAAGGAAAGAATGCGAAGCAAGTACGGTCTCCGTACAATGTAATACATAAGCCGGATGGGTTCGTCTCGTGTTCCAAGTATTACTACAGTGATGCTCACGTGCCAAGACTGGCGATCCGCAAAAGTTGCGCGCGACTAGCATCTTCGTCCACCTTCGCCCACCGGGTTTTGCCCCTTCCTTCCTTAACTTTTCCATGGGAACGTTGACATCGAGGCGTGGCGCCGGAACTCGAGGAACGTCCTAGCTCGACAACGTCCTCGGATATTACGTGTGTCGATTGTGTTCCATCGATGAAATCAATCTTACTATCGATCGTATTGTACATTATTCGTATTCATACGAAATTAAATTTCCCGCCGTTTCTTTATTCTCTTATTCAAATTGATTTCTTATATTCAGTTTCTTTTTTCAAATCCATATTTTGTGATAACTTTACAACAATTTGTATATACATATACGCAACATGGACCAAAAATCGTTGTACAAATGGAGCCAGGGAGACTCTAGGGCTCAAAAGAAGATAAAAGTAAGGAACAACAACATTGCATCGGAAGCTTCGTTTAAAAAAATATGCATTTGAAAATCTATCTAGTACGCGTGTATTTTTTTTTCTCGCGTAAAGTTTGTGACAGTTATGCATATTAAACGGATCACGTGTCCTCAAGTAGATAAGTTAAATATTATTCGAAAGATCTTAACTCGAAGTTTGGCCTCTTCACAGTTCCAAAAGTTTTTAATTGTTCTCTATTAGAAGTTTGTCAACGTGAGTAATATGTATAGGTACAGATACGAAATTATATACATTTTTCATTGAAGTTAATTATGATATACTTTTATAACAAAATCAATGTTAAGAAGAGAAAAATGAAACGAAAAAATATATCTTTTATTAATTTATACATTGTGTCAGTCACGTAACGAGAACTGGTTGGTGGTATATAAATATATACATATGTATGTATATTGTATATAGTTGTGATGCAAGCGCTCTTGCAAAATAGTACGTTTGTGCTTAAAGAATGTAAATTGTGTTTGAAAATCAGTTAAACCGAAACATCATTTTCTCGTCTAAATGTGGCTTTTAGAGATAACATCTTTTCGTTTGAGATGAAAGCAGAAAAGGAAGAGATTTGATATAAAATAAAAAACAGTGATCCAACAAAAATCGATTCGAGTGATTTCAAATTCGAATATCAAATTGACTTATGCGGGAAACTACTCAAGTGTCTTTAATCAATTTTGTTCCCTTGGTCATATGTATGTTGCTAAGCAGCTACAAAATAAACACCTACTCAAATTGTTATTTAATTCCAAAGTAATTTCTCCTTTACCACCGAGACCTGTAGTTTTCTTCTTGTATAATACTTGCGTAGCCTCAAATCCATCCACTTTATTCCACTTTATTCTATTATATTTAATTTGATAATACGAGCGATTTACCGTCGAATGGCTTACTCGAGCGCGCGAAAATGTTACACGCATTTATCTATGAAATATTTACTTGGAATTTCTCTTTAATATCGCGCAAAAGTATTTTCAGAATGTTAAATTTGACGAAAATACAAAACAATATCAATTTTTTGAAACCGTCATTTCCGTTATTTTCGAAGTTAATAACAAACATTTTGTTTTACAAAGTTTATAATCTTTAACCCTCTGGAAATATACTTCCTATGTGAAACATTTAATATTTATGATGAATAAGTGGATAAAATTCATTATCCACGGAATAACGATCTCTAAAGAGGAGTTAGGTACCGCGTTGTTTACATTTAAAATCGGGTACAAATAAAAGGATACATTTGTTTTTGATTTTAGCATTTAACAACATTTTTAAAGAAGACGAAAATTGATTAGCAGACATTTGGATCGTGTCCCCTGTTAGACCGGTGGATCTCTCAAGCAGGAAACTAAAAGTGGAGGATGTAGAGACTGAAGTTGCAGTAAAGTGTACTATTGATCGGTCGCCACTAGTGCGCCAGCGCAGCATAATTCCGAGGGTGATAGAGCAGTAGCAATCTACCCTTATTCGTGTTCCGTGCGGTGTTCTAATACCGTTCTATCGTTCTTTCAGTGTTGATATTTCGACACTGTCAAGGTGTCGTCGCGTATGGTGAATATGTCCGGTGGTACGTGTGTATGTCTTTGCTTTTAGGCCTCATCTTCTTCTCTTCTTTCAAGAGAAAGTGTAAGAGGTGGAAAAAATTGTGCAGAGATGGAGAAGGACAGTAGGAAAAGGAAAAAGGAGAGAAGAAACCAAAATCAAGGGAAAAAAAACTTTAGTGTTTAATTGTTTTATCTTGTTCATCAAGACAGGGACTATATCGGATTTGCAACGTTGCCCGAGCAAGTACACAGAAAATCGGTTAAAAGAGGGTTCGAGTTCACCTTGATGGTACTGGGAGAAAGCGGCCTTGGGAAATCCACTCTGATAAACAGTCTTTTTCTTGGAGACCTTTACAAAGATCGTCGTATTCTCGATGCTGCAGGTTTGTAGCGAGTAGACTCGCAAAATCGAGCACTTGTTAACCAGTATCGTTGGTTTTTAGAACGCATTGAGAAAACCACGACGATAGAAAAACAAACGATGGATATCGAGGAACGTGGCGTCAGATTGCGTCTAACAATCGTTGATACACCAGGTACGACTTCTCCCAATTAAAATTCCTTTACGTTCGATCGAGTAAAATGCACGCAGAAATACACCAACCTATGTCCAGGATTCGGTGATGCGGTGAACTGCGAAGACACTTGGAAAGTGTGCTCGGCCTACATAGATGAACAATTTCGACAATATTTTACGGACGAGAGTGGACTAAACAGAAAGAATATTCAAGATAACCGAGTACACTGTTGTTTATACTTTATTCCTCCTTACGGTCACGGGTATAGCTCGTCTTTGACTTTCATTCTTCACTGCACCTGACGTATTAACATGTCTTTGCTCCCTTTCGATTGTTTCTTTTTTTGTAGACTCAGGCAACTCGATTTGGAAATACTAAGACGATTACATCGCAAGGTGAACGTTGTCCCTGTTATCGCAAAAGCGGATACACTGACTACGTACGAGGTGAAGAAACTGAAAGACCGAATCCTTGCTGACATCGAGGAACACGAGATTCAGGTACCCACTAGCGATCCATTTTCTTTTCTTTTTACTCCAATGCGATCAAGCAGGAATGTGTGCAAAAGAAAAAGGAAAATTGTGATCGGACCCACGATTAATATTTGCGTACAGATATATCAGTTTCCGGACTGTGATAGCGACGAGGACGAGGAATTTAAGCAACAAGATAAAGAGCTCAAGGCGTGTATTCCATTTGCTGTGGTTGGCAGTTCGACTGTGCTCGAAGTCGCAGGAAGAAAGGTCCGTGGTCGTCAATACCCTTGGGGAGTGGTAGAAGGTAACTATGTATCCACTTGGATACGTATTTCCAAGATTTTCGAATTACGATAAATGTGATTAACATCTTACTTTCGATCGAGTCTAGTGGAAAATCCAAAGCACAGTGATTTTGTCAAACTAAGAACAATGCTGATATCTACGCACATGCAAGATCTCAAAGATGTCACACAGGACGTTCATTACGAAAATTTCCGAGCACAATGCATTTGTCAAATTTCACAGCAAGCGATTCGGGAACGGAGGTATTTACGCATGTAAATAAGTATTGCATTTCAGTAGATATACTTTTCTCTAGATATACGTACTCAGTTTCCCTGTTGTTTTTCTCTGACCCCAGTCTACACTGTTTTTACGTTTCTTCGTTTTCTCATCCGTTCCTTTAATCGTTCGGTTTAATATTCTGAATGTATTCAACGGACCGATTAATCCGACACAGATAAGACTTTATTTCTTTTATTTACAGCAAACTGAAGAGAGATTCGGGTCCACATTTCGAAAATAGTATATCCGACACAGATCGATTGCTTTTGCAGAAAGACGAAGAGGTAAGGAAAACGCGAAAGTAAAATCGACTCATTTTACTTATCAAGTAATACTTTACTTATTACTCTTATCGAGATATCGTTTACTCAACCAGCTGTTTCAGAGTCAATGTTCTCAAAGAACTAAGAAACATCTTAGTCGTTTAGATTTATATATATAAGTACCGTTAGTTGTCTACTTTGATCATTATCTATGAATATTGTAGGCAAGGATACCGTTAATAATTAAATAATTTTAAAAGGAAGTTTGAAACAAGTCAAATCGATCCCTTTGGTAATTCTAATATAAAATATTGTAAAAAAAATGGCTCTTAAAATAGTTCTAAAGGAAGGAAACGATCGATAAATTTGAACTATAGCTTCGAATAATTCGGTATCGCGATTCGTTAAACGCATCTTAATTACCATCGTCGAAATAACTTTATTCGTCGGCTAGAAAAGAATATAAATAATACAACTATAGCATTCTTGCTCGAAGTTCTACTGTACACGAGAACTGTTCTGCCCGTGATAGTTGTACGATTATTTCGATTCTTCGTAATCTCTTTAAGAAAGAGCATTTATATTATAATTTTTGACAATTACTTCTATACCGATTTATCTTTGGTTCAGCAGTGATGTTTTTTTCTCAAATCGTTACAGATACGAAGAATGCAAGATATTCTCGCACAAATGCAAGAAAAGTTGAAAGCTACCGGACAAGTTGGTCCTGGAATTGGTCTGCGAGGAAGAGTTGGTAGTTTGGGGAACGATTTGGACGCCACGGATGTCGAGAAGAAACGCAACAGTATTATAGATGTTTGAATCTTCAAACATCGCTTTAAATTAGGAGTATCTTCCAACGATCGAGTGCAATTTTTGTACAAGCGATTCCACTTGATCCCATGTGATTACGCACAAGATTGAAAGACGATGTATTTAAAGAAACGAAACCAAAGAGTTTTCTTATACACCTCTGTACGTGTGAGTGATTTATTATCGGTAAAACGAGTTTTTTTACCCTAAGTTTCCGTATTGGTATCTCTACACTCACTTGCACGAAGAAACAATTTTACTATATGTACGTATAAAGGATACGAAAGGAGGATACCAGGAAGAAATAAATGATTATCGACGGAGAAGGAAACTCGTCCATCTTGTTATTTTTCACGAATCTCGAGCTGTGAGACGAGATCGATTACATTTAGATACGTTTATGTAAGGAATTTCGATTCTAAGCAATTTTTTAACTAGTAAAATATAATTTTAATAATCTTGCACCAAAAGTGGCAAGCATTTCAACGATTCAGGAACTGTTATGACCACGCCGAATAAATGATTGCTGCTGTATAGCCAGAAAGACAATGCGGTTTTATTATTAACTATAATTATAGGTATGGATTCGTATTAAAGTTCCCCCAAATAACTGTCATTCCATCTCCATTTCGTCGCACCCGCAACCAGAATCCTGGTATAAAATCCACTGGGTTCGTAACATTAAGCTATTTTCTTTCGTTGAAGTCTCGCAGGATCGTGGCAACTTGCTAATGATTCGAAAGGTTTGTACGCTGTTCTTCTTCGTCGTTGTTTGCGTAAATTAGACCATTTCCTCGTTTTACTTCGAACGTATCGGTTGTTGAAAGTTCTTGCACAATTTCGAAGGAGAAACGAGGTTTGACCTCGTTATAGATCGCAAAGGAAAAACGTTTTTCGAAACGTGACTCTAAATCCTCAATCTGTGGTGTGATTGACGAGACGAATCTGACATTTCATCCGGGACAGTGAACAAAATATACGCTACCGTTGATTTTTATATACAGGCACTCCTGTTAGTGACGATGTTGGCAGGAATTTTGAGCGAACCTCAAGGTCCTGCCTATCTTCCGCCTACATCTGGACCACGTCCACATATCGGCGGGGGTGGTGGTGGTGGTGGTGGTGGCGGTGGCGGTGGCGGTGGCCACCCGGACGAGTGGGCCGGTGTAAGTACTATTTCATTTTACTTTCGTTGCCCTTTAACGGGTTTGTTTAACGCCACAGAGTAACAAATACAACATACGAATAAACGCAACCGCTAACGGAGTGACGATTTATTTTCGAGGAACGGGAAATACAAAGATTGGACTCTTTTTTTTACAGGATCCGGCAAATTACGAATTTTCCTACGAAGTCCAAGACGCAGTGGCCGGATTGGATTTTGGCCACCACGAATCAAGAAAAGATAACGAGGCAACTGGAACGTATCACGTGCTGCTACCAGATGGTAGGACCCAGATTGTCGACTACGTTGCCGATGGTGCTGGCTATCGTCCAATGGTACGATACGAGGGAACAGCAACGTACCCGGCTCCGGGATCTTCAGGAGGATCATCGGCCGGAGGATCGAGCAGTAACGAAGGATATAGATATTAATCGATCGTTTCGAATCTACCCTACCGTAAAAGATAAACACGGAGGCTTATTAAATGGCGAAATCGTCTCAGTGAGTCGAAGAGGATTATATTTTCGCCCGAACAAACCAACAGATTCTACGACCACAATTTATGAAACATTCTTATACACGGGATATCAAGAAAGTAATCGTCCGAATAGAGATTTTAACATATGTTTCCTCTCTATCGTTGCTTACCCAATTTTTCACGATGTTTTGTATCTCTGAATATACTGTAAAACTTCTTCGACGTCTTCTCGCGATCCCAAGAACACGGGAGATCTTTGATGAATTTTTTCAGGCGTTACATTTAAAATATCGATATCTCCGTTCGACGCCAAGCCTCCGGCTTCTTTTAGTATGTAAGCCATTGGATTACATTCGTATAAAAGTCGAAGCTGCAAATAAACGTTCTCAAAACATTATCTAAAGGGTGTCCCAGTCGTCACCGGTCGATTTATTCCCCCCTTCTCCTTTCCCCGAATCGTTAGTGTTAAAGATCGCGATTCTTCATAATACGCCTGAATAATTTTCACCCGTTCTTTCATCGTGTACTTTTCCACGATTAATTCCCCACCTGTCCAGACACCGTGTGCCAAGTTTCAGGTTAATTGGTTCGACATTTTAAAAATAGCGCGAAATTTAAATCGACCGATGGTGATTGGGACACACTGTACCTTTTACATTTCACCGTGTTGCGTTCGCACAAAGGGAAGATTTGTTAAACTTTTGTTGAACCAGCAAACATACCTTGCCGTTTGGATGACTTTTCGTTGCTGGATAAAGAAATATTCCTCCATATTTGATCGTTCTATGCACATCAGCGACCATAGAGCCCACGTATCTCGCACTGTACGGTTTCCCATTGCTGGGATATTTTTTCGAACGAATATATTCTTTGATAGCTGTAGGCCAGGTATTCTCGTTACCTTCGTTAATACTGAAATCATTGTCTCTTCGTTACGAACTGTGACCGTAATAACGAACAACGCGACGCGTTAAATAATTTCATCATTCGCTACCTGTATATGTCGCCTCTTGAAGGAACTCGCATGTTTCTCTCGGTCAAAATAAATTCTCCGATCGCTGGATCGTAGGTAAAACCGTTCACCCCGTGACCGATCGAGAGCACTATCATAGTCGCAGAACCATAAAGCGCGTATCCAGCAGCAACCAGATTCTTCCCAGGTTGAAGTGTGTTGGCTACCATAGTATCATTCGTTGCATCGGTCTTCTTGTAAATACCAAAAATCGAACCAACCGATGCCAAACAATCGATATTAGACGACCCGTCCAAAGGATCGAAACATATTACATACTTTCCACGTTTTTCAGTTTCTACTTCGATGACATCCATATTTTCCTCGCTCACGAGAAGATAACTCATAAACGAGGACGTCAACATGTTTATAAATAACTCGTTACTGAGTACGTCCAATTTCTTTACATCCTCCCCTTGAATATTCCGAATTCCTGTTATTCCGTACCTGTTTCGAATATTAAAGGATAATTAACACTCGAACTACCGACAGATTTCGGAGTATTAAGGTATACCTTGAATGTATCTCATAAAAAGAAACCAATTGATGAGAGAAAGAGGAATTTTTAAAATTGATCACGTGTGTAAAATACAAAAAGTCATGACGTCTTCGAAAAATATGCTATGGAATTTAAAATAAATTTCATTATGAAAACAGTTGGAACCAGTCTCATTTTGACTGGTTGGTAAATCTAGTGTTAATCAAACTCGGTTCTCGTTTCGCTCCAAGTTACCCGAATATTCATGTATACGAATATTTCAGCACGTGTGATAAAATACGCCATCAGCTACTCACATGTTGGCAATACCGGCTTTTCTAACTGCCGAACTAACTGCCTTTACAGCGGTTTGTATGCTATTTAAAAGCTGGCTTAGATCACCCGTAGCGGTTGGCACTTTTCGTTGCTCCGCGAGTACAAATCTTGTCAGAGTCATACAATCGGAGTCGAAAGAAGATTTTTCCGTAGTCATGTTTACGAAAAATGATGTTCGCCTGTACAACAAGGTTTTAACGATAGAACTAAGCAAATCCGTTCTTGCATTGCATTATATAAAGCTTCTTGATACTATGTATCTAATTTAGCTTATCGCTTTCGATGGTGAAAGCTATATTTAAAAAAACATCTCGTGCAACATGATCCAATTTATTTTAAGACCTACTATCGTTTGTAGTTGCACGGTCTTATTTTACGTTTTTCTTAGCTGTTAATCAAACACCATATTAGACAAGATTGATAAGAACATCAAAATATGTTCTCTAAAGATTTGATTGAAAATTGTAACGAATAAGTTCTGTTTCTAATGTTTGAGCAATTTTTCGAATTGTTTCATTTCTGGTCTCCAACCTGAAAAAGTATGTATAGATATTAGGAATAAATTCGATTTTCAATATCCACGAATCGTTACAAAGGTTGACACTACGTTGTTTTTAGTATTATTTTGGAGCAACTGATTCTTTCTAAGGTTATCGATTTCGATACCAAGAAACATTGAAAGCGTAGTTACTATGCGACTCGATTTTGATAATACGTGTGACGCGTATTATAATTATCGTATTTTTTTGCAACACAAACTCTGCGATAAGAAACTTTCTTCCGATTCGATGATTGCTCGAATAGCTTGCAAAATATTCGAAATCTGATTAGTAATTACATAAGTGATTACATTAGTGATTATGATTACATTTCGGAGCTCCGAAAACCTGCCAAAAATTCGAAATATGAAAATTCGAAAATTCACGATTATCCGTTAGTGAATTATAGTTAACAACATGCTCAAATAAAATCGGTAAGAAATAATGATGCCAAAGGGCTATGTTCGGTATCATTTCTATAGTATTTTCTTACAGAGTGAAAAATAGATGTTCTAATAAATAAATATCTGTATAAGTACCTGACAATATTTATATTTTAAGTAGCTTGAAATTTAAAAAATGAAGCCTAAAAGATTCTAATCGTTTAAAACAAATTATTTCTGGAAGTACGAAGCCTTTAACCAAAGTACTAATGGATCAAATGTTTATTTTTTTTCTACTGTTGTTTTAAGGTATGAACCTTTTCACAACGAAGGTTCGTTTAAAAAAGGTTTCTAAGTCTTTCTTCGTGTTGATAATTTATAGTTCGCTAAATTATTGTCTCGGTCGAATTCCGCGCATTCCCCGTTATAAGTAACGTAGCGAAACTTATATGAGGAAGATGAACGATTTCACTAGTAACTGTATTGATTACGGCAATACGACGATGCAAAGGCGATATAAAGTTTATTCAATTATCTTGATGACATGTATTTAAAATTGAAGTAAATTACATTTATTTTCTCGGATCAATAAATTAACAGTTGACAATTATTATTACAACTAAAAGAATTAATATAATTCTAATATTATAATCGTTAAAATCTAACCAACAACACTTAAATAAAAAATTGAATTTGCTTTACAAGTATGATAGAAATACTTGAGTTCGTTACGACATACTTTTGAATCTTCAAAGCTTTCCTATTCAATAGGATCGAACAAAAATTATAAATACCGCAAAGTTGTTGCCCTTACACATTGAAATGTTACACACAAATTACAGACATAGGATATGTATTAGAACAGATAAATATTGCTTAAATAATTATAAGTATAAAACGCAACCGTTTGCCTTAAAAAAGTTATTAAACAGTATCTATACTTTCTTTCTTACGATTTTAAGATTACAGCAGTCAATCATTTCATGTATCATGTATTGTAACTCACAATTATTAACACGCTCAACCTAGATATGAGTTAGAGCAATTCTTAATCAGGAATCCCTGACTCGTAGATGGGTCAAGTTGGTTCTTATTTAGGAATTCTTAACCGATACATGGATCACGACCAGGATGACCAGGTGAAGTCTTTACGCTTCCCTCCCCTTTTATTATTTATCCCCTTCTTTATCATTCTACCTTGACTCCCCTTCTGTCTGTTCTCTCTCACATCTTGCCACGAATGCTGTTCGACTCGAACATCTTGTGACAGAATGAAGACAAATAACGGGTGCTCTTTTGTACTACGGTACGCGGCAGATGGCTGAGTATACCTGATTTTACCTATCTTACGTAAGAATACAATTCTGCAA
Source organism: Ptiloglossa arizonensis (assembly GCF_051014685.1). Lineage (NCBI taxonomy): Eukaryota > Metazoa > Arthropoda > Insecta > Hymenoptera > Colletidae > Ptiloglossa > Ptiloglossa arizonensis. The sequence goes on from NC_135049.1 coordinate 5,435,174, forward strand.
AGGACACACGTGTGCATACTTTGCATTTTTACACGAGTGTAAATTATATTTTATTTTTCTCCTCGCTTCGACTCAAGCAGCATTCACAATAAGAGCGAGGAGATGAAACGGAAGTCTAGATCGGCAAAATGCGAGAAGAGGAAGCGTAAAAATGTCATCCGGTCACACTGGACAGGACAGCTTTGAAAACGTGTGAGTGACACTCATTTCTGCGTACGGATATAGTAAACACGTAGTGTTACTATATAGTATAAGTTCTTACATGTCTAATTAGATAATTTAAAATACACTTAGAAATTAACAAGTACACTCAACATTTTTAGGAAATAAAAAGTTGCGAGTAAATAATATAAATACTCGTATAAATTGATAGTATAAGTACTAATTTTATTTCTTATTTTGTATTATATAAACACATGTGATATTGCTAATCCTTTGCATTTTTACACGAGTATAAATTATATTTTATTCCTTTTTATTAAATCTCCGTTTATTCATCCACCCAGAAAGTAAGTCATTTTTATTTTTAGAAACGACTATGATTTCTATTGTTTAAAATTGACGAATGAAATTTAACCTATATAGATAAAGTAAGGTGGTCCCCAACATGTGCTTTTCGTTTACATTTTTGCTCGGAAGTTCTTTAGATGCGGCCAATTACTCTTCTCCGATTGGTGTCTCCTTAATCTGAAAATAAATTCGTGAATTCTAATATTACTAAAGAAAATAGAAAAATATTAAGGCAGATAGAAGAGTATGTAGCTAAATATATAATCGATAAGTAAATTGTGAAATATACCAGATAATACATAAATGGTAGAAATAATTTACCGATTTACGAAGCAAAAGCAAAAATAGGATATTCTCGTAAGTTCTTATTTGTTGGCCAGCGATCTGAACATGTTAACGACATACAATAATCCTTAGTTCAGTTGAGAATTTGTTTCCAGAACTAGTTGAACTAAAGCGAATCGCATACAACGTCAAGTGTAAACGAAATAGAACAAAAACAAGTGGAAACTTCAAACTAATACCGCACGCGAAACGTTATGGCCACCAGTAATGTGAAATAAAATCCGTTATATTTTTCAGTACATCTTCGGTATAAATAGTATTAATTGATTGGCAAGGTCTTTTCGATGAAACTGGCCGAGTTCAAAATATGACTCTCTTCGAAAATACCTAAGAAATTCAAGACTGTTCGATTTTACAGATAATTAAGAAGAATCCGAAAAGAATCAGTTTTTGATTCATTTTCATTCGGGGAATGGGGATGTGTAACAAAAAACGGTTTGACAACACATTTCTCGACCATTTGAGTCGAAAAGTCTCTCGCGTTGAACAAACATATCTAAACAATAATAGAAATGACTCCGGATCTTGAATCCCATAACAAAATTCTACGTAATTACAATTTACACAAAAACAAATCACACTGAAATTAAAACAAACATAAGCTTCACATTTTCTGACATTACAAATCATAAAAGTTACACTGGTTTTAAAACTAACATGACTTATTTTCGTGTAAATTGTACTTATATAGAGTTTATGATTACTATTTACACATACATATGTATGTATCTAAGAATAAGCCTAAGATGATTTACAGGGATGCGGGTGTCGTACATACATATACTGTATACATTATTGATTATCGATCCTGATAGATGAGGGCATTGTTATTAACTCGGTCCTGTTCATCACGAACCATCGAAGAACAACGATCGGTTACGTCCAACACGATTTTTGCCTTCCAATAACCAGTAGGTAATCCTCGTACAGCCACACTCCATAAACAAGAAACCGAAAGCCGAATTACTGTATTGCTGTATTCTACACACACCTCTCATTGTAATATGTATACTTATTTTTTAGGAAAAAAGCACCTCTTAACATGATGAGGTGTACTTAGAATGTGTATTACTGTGTAAATGTCAAATTGTGATTTTCGTTTTATAATGAGGAATAAATTTTGCTTTAATAGTTGTACCTAGAAAGTTTGATACAATCAAAAAGATAAACATTATAAATTTCTCTTAAATAATGAGGAAATATGATGGTTATACGCATATGATTTACCCATAATATGTTAATTTTGGATTCTTAACTCTGTGCAGAAACATAAATGCAAAAATAATGTAATTTATTCAAAATTTAAATAATCCGAAAAGCACAGGTGGCACCATCTACGGCAAAACGCCCAAGTTTGTCGAGAAATAATTCGTTAGCAAGGCGCTAGATGGCGACACAAGGGCTATTAGACCCCATATTCGAATGTAGCTGAGAAAATATAAACTTTTCATAAAAAATACGCATAATTATTGCGTTTAGAGGTATACACAGGATGCGTATCCTATATATGTAAGAGTCAACTAAAATTTAAACATACAATCCTATCTAAAAGACTTTAAGTAAAAGTTTTATTTAGCCCTTACATTGTAATACACATTCTAAGTAAACCTACCATACGTAAGACTTTACGTGTAAATTATATTTTGCATTTACATTCTAACAGACATCTTATGTATTCCTCTAAACACAAGATTTGTCTCTATTTTTATGAAAAATGTATACATTGTCAGTTACATTTTAATGCTTTATTAGTTGTACCTAGAAAGCTTCGTACAATCAGAGAGACAAAAATTATAAATTTCTTTTAAATAATGAGGAAAGATGATGATTGTACGAGTATGATTTAAGCATAAAATATTATTTTATGATTCTTAACTCTGTGCAGAAGCATAAATGCAAAAATAATACAATTTGTTCAAAATTTAAATAATTCGGAAAGCACAGGTGGCACCATCTACGGCAAAACGCCCAAGTTTGTCGAGAAATAGTTCGTTAGCAAAGCGCTAGATGACGGCATAGGTGCTGTTACACCGCGTATTCGAATGTAGCAACAAAATATTTAACTTTTCATAAAAAAAATACGCATAAATATTGCATTTTGAGGTACACACAGAATGCATGTCATATATATGTAAGGTTCATATAAAGTTTATACACACAATCTTATGTAAGAAATTTTACGTAAAACTTTTAGTTGACCCTTATATTATAATACGCATTCTAAGTAGACTTCGTATACATAACACTTTAGGCATAAATTATATTTTGCATTGATATTCCAGCAGACATCCTATGCACGCATCTACACACAATATTTATCTCCATTTTTTATGAAAAATTTATATTTTGTTAGTTGCATTCGAATACGCGGTGTAACAGCACCTATGCCGTCATCTAGCGCTTTGCTAACGAACTATTTCTCGACAAACTTGGGCGTTTTGCCGTAGATGGTGCCACCTGTGCTTTTCGGATTATTTAAATTTTGAACAAATTATATTATTTGTGCATTTGTGCTTCTGCACAGAGTTAAGAATCCAAAATTAACATATTATGAGTAAATCATATCCGTATAACCATCATTTTTCCTCATTATTTAAGAGAAATTTATAATTTTTGTCTCTTTGACGTATCAAACTTTCTAGGTACAACTATTAAATCAAAATTTATTCCTCATTATTAAAAGAAAATTTGACATTTGTCAACATTTTAACATTTACATTGCAATACACGTTTTAAGTACATCTCATGTTAAAAGATTTTGCTTTCTTAAAGAATAAGTGTACATTATTTATTGAACTTCATTGTTTATTGAATACATTGATTGAATAGTTGTTTAACTCTTGTGATTTAGACAGTACACGTAGTCGTGACACGTGTGGGATATTGCAGCCAAAATATAATTAATTACTTTGCTAGACATAAAATTTATCGTCGTTAGTACCTGCAGAAGAATCTATCGTGGAATTTGAATCTTGGAATTTATGGTCTTCCAAATTTGTCTATCTCTGTACAAAGGAAACTCAATTTTTACGAAAAAAATGTAACGTAGAAGTTGGAGCTTTTACACGTACTGTGCCCTTTATCAGAATAAAATAATTGTTAAATTAACGTGCCTAGTAACAATTATTATTTTCCATGTTTTAAAATTTTAAAAAACATGTCAAAAACCAGTTTTCACTTCGAATCTCGATCAAAATTAATTTCTACAGGCAAATTAATTTATAATCCATAGATAAGATACATATTGTAACATTAATATTCGGAACATGCAAAAATGTTAATAGCAATTGCGAAAATGAAAAAACATTCCCTGAAAGCGTTCGCCTTCGCAGATTTCGCAATATCTTGATGTTTATTTATCATAATTGTGAACAATTGTGTCAAAATATAAATTTTTCATAAAGAATAGAGATGAATAATGCATTTAGAGGTGTACATAGGATGTCTGTCAGAATGTAAATGCAAAATATATTTTATTCGTAAGGTCTTACGTATAGTAAGTATACTTAGAACGTGTATTACAATGTAAGGATCGAATAAAACTTATGCACAGAGTTTTTTTACATAAGATTGTATGTGAAAATTCTATTTAGCCGTTATATATAGAACACGCATCCTGTGTATACTTCTAAACGTAATATTTATGCGCATTTTATATGAAAAATTTATATTTTCTCAGCTACATTCGAATACGCGGTCTAGCAGTCCCTATGCCACCATCTAGCTCTTTGCTAACGAACTATTTCTCGATAAACTTGAGCGTTTTACCGTAGATGGTGCCACCTATGCTTTTCGGGCTCTATAAATACCTCCCGACTACGTGACTTACAGTTACTTCGACAGCTTTTGTTCGATTTAACCGAATATTTCCACAAATTGATGTTTTAAACCTTTATTTATACTAGGACATTGTTAATAATTGTTTAATTGTTCTGGATATTTTTGTTCAATTGCTGTCTTTAATTTGTCAAATTGCAAGCAATACTTTTAGGGTTTCTTTGCAGTTCCACCAAACACAAGGCATGACTTTCATCGGATGAAGACAGGCTTTTGAGGTCACTAAAAGTGGTTCATTTCGCTTTCTTCAGGATCCTTACAGTTTAACATTAAACATTGTTATAAATAATCTATGTTTCATCTCTCATCGCTACTTGCTTTAATAATTGTACTTCTTCGTTGCGTTTGTAGAGTGAGTCGCAAATGAAAGTGCGATTCATCAGATTTTTTCCGTTCAATTACGGGGAACCCATACATCAAAATAGTTTATGTAGTTTTTGATATTTTTAACATTTCTGCTAATTCACGTATTGTATAGCGTGGATTATTCTCGGTCAGTGATTTGACCTGATCTTCATCAATGGTGGAGGATCTAAACGGGCGTTCTTGATCATGAAGGTTGAAATCACCAACTTTTAACTTAGCAAACCACTTCTGCACAGTTCATTCAGCTATAGCACCTTCACCGTAAACAGCACATATCTTTTTTGCTACTTGTGTGGCACTTTTGCTTTTCCGGTAAAAGAAAAGCATCAAATGTTTATAATGCACTTTGTTTCCTTCCTTATTCAAAAACGTATAAAACTCACAAAAATTAATGTATCCTAACCAACTTTTTTCCTAAAAATGCCTGAAACATCACCTCTTAGAATATGTACGCGTGTCAATTATTTTCAATCATTCTGATATGTTCAGATCTGTTCTAACATCACCTACCGAAAATCGGTACGAACATTCTGGACAACCCAATATATTCCACAAAACTCGAAAAGTTCGACAAATCGAGTCAGTGAAATACACGTATACTTAACAATTTGATTCCATATTTTTGCTTCATATTCGTATGTAAAATGATTATATTACCATTTGTCCCACTAGTTATCAGACACCCGGTATATATATTCTTTTAAATGCGTTATTATATAAGCGATAATCAATGCATAAGCAATAGTCTTATATTCTAAGTAAATTGAAATTTCTGAAATTATTATTCTCACTTGAATAATCACGATCTTAAAACAAATGCAGAAACCAAAAAAAAATAAAATATTTAATTTATTACTTAATAGCAAAAGTATTATGTTATTGAAAGAATTGTACTAGAATTAGTTGAGTTAGACTTACGAAATTATAAATCTGTAATTGTCGTTAGAATGTGGGTGAATTCAAGTTAGGGCTGCCTGGAGTCGATGTAGGAGTCGACGGGGTGCCTGGTGGTGAAGCTTCCAGAGGGCAGACCAAATTACCATAATCTGCTTCGTTTTTACTCTTCTTGCGTTTTAACGTGAACTGAGATTTCTTTGGTACCTAAATTCATACATTAACGATATATATTTTAATCGTAACATTTAAATTTAATGAAAACTTGATTAAAAAAAAAAGATGAACAGTATCATAATTGAATAGAACCATCTTTAGTTAACTGTTAATTTATTTTATTCAAATTTATTATAATTTCAAATTTTAAATATTATTTCATATAACATATGCCATATAACAAATTATTAGACGTTTCAATTTCAAAATCATTTTTAACACTATCAGGTTTCAACAACTTTGACAAAGAAATTTACTTTAAATTCCGTAGAATATTTTCAAAAGACGTTATAACTTTTTCTATTCTATTAGATATAATCAATTTCATAGATTCCTCTTTTTCCTCAATCATCGATTTTCCTGAGACACGTACGTGGAACATCTTAATATATCGAAATCTATCGGTAGTTCTAGTATTAATTTGTTAAAAATAGTTTCCACAACAAATTTTCTCTATTCTAGATTTTATATAATATTTCTAAATTTTTCTACAAATAATTTAGATTCACTTGGAATCATTATTTTCTCGATTGTCAAGTGTAAAATTCGAGATGTTTGTTTGAATGTGTAAACGTATGCACGCTTGTACGGTTTTGGTTTTGGTTTTGGTTTTGGTTTTGGTTTTGATTTTGACCGGTTTTATCACACGTGTCCGGCACGTATTTTGTTAAGAACTAATCATAAGCTCAATATATAGTATATACAAAGAAAAAATCTCGTGCCTAAAACAACTTTATCGACTCAAGACACATCCCAACCCACAATCAACACCGATGTACAATTCGTTAATAATATCCCTTATTATTCTTTTGTCCTCTTTCAAGCAATAAAATTTTCTATCTATGCTCCTTGGCCACTTTTTTCATAAAAATTTTAACACATCCTCATCAGAATCGGAACTTCTATTGTAAATTCTGGTGACTGTTCTAACAGATATACCAGTATATTTAACAATTCGATAGTTTGACTGATTTATTGGATGAAGAAGAAATTCGATATTCTTCATCATATTTATTTATAATCCTTCGCTTCGTATTCTGTGCCTCACTGTGTAATGTCTGTCCTTGCTTAAGCAATTGACTAATTAGTACCGTATTTAATTCATTTAAATTAACAATATACCACTAAATTTGACCTAATTTCCATGATTCATGAGTAAAAGTCCATTGATGTCGTTTCTTTTTATTAATCGGTCAATGTAATGGTTTTTTCACTGTAATTCACCCAAATAAGTTTGTATCTTCCAAACAGTTTTAACAATATTCAATTACACCGCATTAGCCAGTGTGCGATTTAATTCTGCACAAATTCGTGGCTCTGTTTTCTGTTGATTCCTCTTACTTAACGATATATGCTGATCTTCAGCTTTCATGGTAATCAATGGGTGCAATGGTATCGTATAATGTTGTGGTTTTTGTAATTTCAATTGAGCAGCTATAATTCACCGGTATTTAAGAATAAGTGGCCGTTTTATAATTTTCAGCTATGTTAAATTGTATTACTCGAAAAAAAAAGTGACTAGATACTTTCTACCGGCAGTGTACATCCAGCATTTTAATCGTGTAAAAATTACAGTTGTGGGCAAAATTGAGTTGACAGATTGTAAAAATGGTTATAAATAGAATTTTACATAACGCGTTACATAACATGAGGTACAATTAAAATCTTCTAAATAATTTCAATAGCACATATGGAATTTATTTTAAGAGTTGCAATTGATTATAGATAAAAGGATGTGACACGTTATTTGAAAAAAAAAAAGAATGCAAAATATTATGCATATTTAATTTATACGAGACTGATTAAAGTTACCTTTAAACGAGCGGTAAGTGTGAGTGGAACAAATCCAAGAGTATTTTCAATTTCCCTTTTCCGTTGTACAACTTCTCTACCAAGAATTTGATTGAAATGTGTCGTCAAATGTCTACGGAGTAGAGTCTTTCCAGGAGAAATACTAAGCAATGTAGCCAATAATTCTGAAGTAAATCTGCCTTCATACACCATTAAACCTCCATGTAATCCAGATCCTCTCATATTGGGAGCATATTCTGCCAGATCAACCACTCTAAGCCATTCCATTACTCGATGGTTTGTCCAAAGACGAACGTTACTACCATCTGCTCCATTATCATATGTAGATCTTCTTTCAAGGTTATCAAATTCAAAATTTAATTCTCGTAGAACCTAGAAACTCACATACGTTTAATAGAAGCAAGATTGACCAATATAACGATGTTATCTTTATCATCAAATCTACTATGTATCATTCATAAATAAAAAGATAATAATTGCAATAATTTTCGCTTTTAAGGCGAAGAGTTTCTCGAATTTGAAGTCGATTAGAAATTCTATTTCGAGTTGAGAACCAACCACATATGAATCGTTCAACGAGAAAAGTGAATAGAATACATAAAGAGTAAGCAATGATAATAGTAAATATAACAATTTTTGTCTTTTTCATTGCATCATTGCGATGCAAACGAGTCTAAAACCTTACTTACAGAATTCACGAGTCTGTAATTTTACAAATAATTACAAATAATCCGAATGAGGTCATATTTGCACTTATTTTCATTGAAAAAACTTTACTAATCTATCTATTTTTAATACTATCATACAGACATAATGAAAAAAAAATAATAATCAAGTTTCGTTACAGGATAAAATTCTATATGACACACGACAAAGAATACTTTCGATGACCAGCCGGCTTTCGTTGACACAATTGCCAGACAAGTTTCTTGTATTGAAAAATTGTAAATGATAACGGGAATGTTTTCACATCTTAAATTCGAGAAAAGTCCACCTTGAAAGCAAAGATTACTGTGTACGATTTCTCAATTGAAATAAAACAGGGAAAAAGAAACTATGTATTTCATCTAATCCTAATTTATTTCATTTAAGTTATATATATATATATATAATACATTATATTTATATATATAAAATTTTTCAAACATAATTAAACTATAATATACAGTGCAGCGGAAATTGCAGTAAAATTTAAATGCAGGTTAGTACTTTGTGTAAAAATAATTCCAAAATGTGGAATAAAATTATTTTATACGTGGCTTCGTTTTCGAGAAAATCAATTTTGAAAATTTTTCTAGTACAGTATTTATCTATTTGTTGAGAGTCCGTGATTCCAGACTAGTGAAAACTATATAATGTAAAAGAGACACGAGCTGTCGTTGCTTTTTTCTTGACGAAGACAAGACAAGGTACGTTAGGATTCTCCGTATCGCTATTATCCATGAGGATTCTTGAATTAGTTGCGATAGTAGTTATAAAAAGAGTTTTTTTCGTGTTAGCTTTTATCTTCTGAGATAAGAAAAGTTCTTCTGTTGTTAGAAACAGTGGAAGGGAGAAAATAATATTCGGTGCTAAAACGTTAGTTGTATTCGTCTACTTGGTCACATTAAATATGGCTTCTTTCGTACAATATTTGGCTATATGTCCATCTTCGTTGCAACTGAAGCAGCTTGATTTATCTATGGAAATGAATATTCTAAATTGGGTCTCATTGTTCATGACAGTAAATGGCTCCGAGAGTTTTGTAGCATCTTTCAAGTTGATATATATAATATTTGTCCTCTGAAGCTCAAAATGTTCGAGAAATCTGATCCTTGACATCCAGCTTTAAGGAAGGAGACTTTAGAGGTGGTTCGGATCTTGTTTCGTTTAAAGGTGCTTTCTATTGTTTCGTTTAGAATTGTGGGAGATATATTCGAAAGGATAATTCGTTGGGACAGTGTTACGAGCGATTTCAGTTCAATTTCGGTGTTGTTTACCTTTATACTTTTGTATTTGGACATTATTTCAGTAGCCACCTTGACGGATCATAGATAGAGACATACTCTTCCATTTGAGATGCGTGAAATCTGATTGAATTAGGTCATGTAATGTTTGTGACAGCAATTTCATAAGCTTTAGTCGGTATTCCTTCTTTTGCATCCAAGATTAGGGCTTATTCTTTTTTGTGACAGGGATTGTTCATAATGATCTCTGCGTACGATCGTCGGTTAGGTTCTATGTTCGGTTGGGATGTGCTTGGGTTAAATTCGTGGTTTCTGTTCTTGGAAATTATTTTGATTTTTTAATAATTACATGAACGTTCTCGCAAATTGTGAGATCTTTGGCCGTAGATCGCTACAAAAATCAACACTTATACAATGTAAATACTTTGGAGAGGAACAATTATCGCTATGGCGGTCACGCTCGAACTCCAAAAGAAATTTGTGATGATCTGGAAATAGTCATGGATCATTGGTGTAGAAATAAGAAACTGATGGCAGGTGAAGAATCACGAGATGCTGAATTGTCATATAAAACTAAGCCACCAAGAGATATTACCACGAGATTTCAATAACTTTATATTTATGCTGAAAAATATGTCTTCTTTAATCAAAATTTTTGAATGATAAATATGAATGTCAACTAAATCATTATCACGGTAAGAGGAAGAGTTTTCTATCGAAAGTGTCTTCAAAATTTGATTTCTATTGCTGCTACAAAAAATGCAACAGAAACGAGAAAAGAATTGAACTTTTGCAGTCTATTTTAAAATCTAGTTTTGAAAACTCGATTCCAAATATTATAATAATATGACGAGTGCTCCTGACAATTATTTTAAATGTTGCTCGTAAAAAGAATTTTTCTAAATTAATTAAGAATTACATAAGATTTACAATACATAGAAACAAATATAATAACTGCTGAAACCGAAATATAAAATACCGGTATTACATCGATATTTTTCAGTAATATCTAAATATCCCTTATAAAAACCGAAATACAGAAATACTGGTACAACGTCAAATTGCTATAAGAAAATAACAATATTTTTAACCATATTTACCTACAATTTTTTCGATTTTTCTATCTTACTACAATTATAAAAAATTTTTAAAAGTAGAGATCCACAACCGGTATTACTTTCTTATCATAATTATGTTGTCAATTTCCCGAAACCAAAATAATTACCAACAATCATTACCCCTATTATAATTTTACGATGAAAACATTATATTCTCTCTTCGTTTTCTTTTGTATTATATTCCATCCCCGTTGCATTGATTGACGTCATGTTCAGTAACGAATAGATGCAAAGTTTCGTCAATGTAAAAAAAATAACAAAGGTCTCGGGCCAAAAATAAATTGATGGTAAAATTGATAGATGGCCTAAGTGCTTACTATGGGCTAGCAATTGGAAGAAACATCAATTCCATAGAAGACATACATAAAGCAGTGTAAGCAACTTCATATCATAAAAGTTCAACAAAGGAATAAACAAAACATCATTATTGCCCAGAGGCTTGGTTGAAGAAAAAAGGAGATATAAATAAAGGAAATATATAAACCATAGGTTTTATGGTTGTGGAGTAGATGTCCTTTAATGAGTTTAAAAATTCAAACGTTGTTTCATAGATAATTTGTTGTAAAACTTTAAACTTTCGATTTTCTTAAAACCAAATTTTTCAAACTAGGCGGCTCAACAACTCGGTCAATTTTCATCCAATTTATTTAAAATTTTGTACGGTGGTTCCTAATAATATATACTCTTCTTCAGTTACATGTACAAAATTTTCAATTGAATAATTAGTTCCTAGATGGTGTTAAAAGAAATATTGAATTTTTCTTACGTTTAAGAGATCTTTGTTTCAAAGTACCACCATTTATTTTTTACAATAAATTATCATTTTTTAAAATCCTTACGTGCAACTGAAGTTACTGTCGCATAGTTTAAGAAAATTGAACGATTTTTTGTTTCAAGATATCCAATGCAAAATTACACGTCCGCCTAAATTATCATTCGATAAACTGTGCCGTATTTAAGTATACACATAGTCGACGAATTTTCAAAATTAATCTTCTCAAAAACAAAGCCTTGTGTAAAAAAATTCTATTAAAAATTTTTTATTTATTTTTTATATTAAGAATCACCCACCTTTTCAGTTGCACTGTTATTTCCGTCACATCCTACATGTAAATTAAGTTACATTAAATTTGCATATTGCTATATTGTAATTATGTTTCAAACAAATTGCAAGAAAGTTAATGTATTCATTCTGGACACTATTTATAATGCTGCTAAAAAATTATAACTCACCTGAATTCCTCGTCTAAGACTTGCTGCGTGTAATTGTGCAGTAACTCCAAGGTTTAGAAGATCTTCGGTAGTAAGTCTATGTAACATTCTACCATCCACTTTACCATTTTGAAAAGCTTCTTTGTGCTGTGGTAAACCAATATCATCGAGCCATCGTAGAACTGCTGCATTATCCATCTATAATTTTACGAATATTTATAATTTATATACTTAATAGTAGTTACATAATGATTTGAATTTGAATTTTAATATGAAAATTAAATTAACTATAAAAATAAAATTACTTTATCCGATCCAAGGAATTCAATTCCACCATATTTTTCTGACTCTATTGCATACAACAATTTCTTCCTATGAAGAACATTTTTAATTTCTAATTCCCTTTCTATCTGTTGTTGCGAACAATCAAGTAATTTTGATCCAGTAGCACCCCACCGCCTTAATTCACTTGTATAACATTCTAATCCTAGATTTGCAAGCCAGTCTCCAATTTCTTCCATTGAGAGATCCGCCAAAGGTTTTTGAGTTTCTATTCGAGAATTTATGTCTTCTATGATGAATGTTTTTTCTTCTTCAGCTAAAGTAGAAAAACAACAGTAATCAACCTTCGTCCAACAGCATCTGGATCTTTAAAGATCCAGACATGTGTTAAATAGTACTAACCAGGAAACATCCTTCGGTGAAAGTCTGACTAGTCAATGAAGTTTTGCACAATGATGGAACTCGACATATTAAATCCTGTGATTATGGTTTTACAGGAATATGGTTAATAGTTTACAAGGTATTTAATATTAAAATTTTTACGGTCTATTTATCTACGAAAGGTACGATGCAGTTTCTAAGTAAAAGCTTATTGTTAAGTAAGGCGCTTACTTATCGAAACGTAATATTGTTTTAGCTCGAAATTCGAACTTCGGTTGTACATATATATATACAGAGTAATCCATTTAATTAAAAATGGTGGAATTTCTTACGATGGATTATTTTTATAAAAAAAATGTTCTGAGATCAAAACTTCGTTTGGATTTTTACTTTCTTTTTGTTAATAATATGTTTTTCTTCTTCTTCTCTAATTTACCATTTTTTTTTTTTATGCTTAATCTACATACTAGGTAAAATGAACATTCGTAACAAGGAATATAAGTATGCAATATTTAACAGCGTTTCTCGTGTCTAGTTAAAATTCAAATATTTCGTTGTTCGTAAACTTTCCTTATATAGTTGAAGTACTAAAAACACACACTAAATGTAAAATATCTTACAAATAAACATTAAAGTACAATATTCTATATAATGCAGAAATTAAAAGTACAAACCATTCATTTTAAGCAAATACTATAATCAAGGGGTTTCGTAAAATGCATTTATTGGTGTGTTTGTCATCTTTATAAACCTTTTCCAATAACTTGCAATAAAAATTAATAAATTCTGTAATGTTCATCAAATTGACTTCTATTCAACTAGATTGGTGATCTATCACACTGTGACAGCAAACCAACTTCATGGCTACCTCGTTCGGCCGATACAACACCATTTGATTTTTTTTTATGGGGAACATTAAATGCTATCGTGTACCAACAGAAACCAAGAATTCCACAAGATATGAAAGAAAGGCTTGTTAGAGCATCAGCTACAATCAATCCAGAAATAATAGCACACGTACGGACTTCACTAATCCAACGAGTGCAATGTTGCATAAACGCGAATGCACATCACTTCGAGCATCTCTTATAACGTAAGTCTCTTTGTACCCTGTTATATGATCGAATGACCTTGTATAGGGGGTCGTTAAAACCGTCTACACAGCTACTACTTTTATAGAAACAAAAAAGTATAGTATGCTATTTGAGAAAATGGAGATGACCTTGAAATCTTCGAAACGTATCTACTTAGAAAAAAAATTATTATTTCCATATTACAGACACTTTCATACCATACATCCTTTGTATAACAATTTTCTCCATATCTTTAAAAATAATGGAGATATTCAAGGTGGTCAAAGCTATTGGTCCATCCTGTATATTCTCTACAATTTATATTAAACTGCAGATTTTATGTAATATTTATGACTTAAACTCATAATAACATATGCATAACAAATAACAGTTTTTTATACATTATTGGAGTAAATATCTCAGCTACGTGTTCATTACAACGAAAATATTGACTAAGTATAACATTACAGAAAGATTCCATTTAATGCTCAAATATAAATCCAACAAAGGTAGCATAATAAAAAAAACAGAGTGGACAAGAAAAAACATATATATTATCAGAAAATGCACCGACGGAATACGAACTTGTGTCATAATTTCCGTCATGATAGATAATCGTCTTACATTTTCGTAGACGAACAAGGCCGTCAGAATTTTAACATTAAATACCTTGTAAATACTTAATAATATTCCTATAAAACCATAATTCTGGCATCAGTATTTCAAGCTTTATTTCTGTGCAGGATTTCATTGACATGATTTAACAGTTAGACTTTCCCGAGTACGAACAAGGGAAGCTGGGCAACTCAAAAATTAAAAAAATTGATAAATTTACAAATATTGTATACAAAATTTCGTACACATGTACATACCCTATGAACATATTTTTTGTGTCGAAAATCAGTTAAAAGGAACGAAATTAACCCCCAAAGTTTTTGCATTTTATCGATTCATTCAATTTGCATTTCTCAACAGAATGTAACTGTTTTCTATTTTACTATTACAACAAATGCCTATTTGTGTTTCACACAAAACAAACACTATTTTTAACAAAACTTTGTTGCATATGTGTATATTAAAGTGGTCCTCATTTTTTAACTTTCAATTTTATTTGCGCTACTCTCTTAAATTGTAACACTAGACGGTAAAAATGATATATGCAAAATTTCAAACTGATTGAACAATGGGAACTCATGCCGCATTTAGATTTAAGTTCAAAATCAGTAATTTTAGGTCAATATTAAACATATCTGTATTTTTCGTATTTAAAAGTATGTATGACTATTTTTTAAATAAAAAGATCGATAGAGAGCAAGCGTTTGCAGTATCTAAATTATTAGAAAATTGGGAATTAACGAATAAAGTTCTAGCCATTTGCTGAAAGAACAAATATGGGACGATTTCAAAATGCCTGTATTATTTTAAAACAAATGCTTGAACGTGAATTATAGTATTTTTCGTATTGTCATCATATGTACGAATTAGTTTTAGCAAGTGTATTTGAAAATAAATTATCAAAATCGTCAATTTAATAGATATTTACATAAAATTGAACTTTTACTTGAAAAACAACAAAAGCATCCAAGAGGTGATTAAGTAGAATTCTTAGAGTTAATCATCATTTTCATTAGCAAAACATTGCTTAAAGAAAATTTATTTCATATTTCCAGAGTATCGTGTTAGGTGCATAACTAAAGCCATTTACATATATGTATACAAAAAGTATTTTTATTTTACGAATAATTTTTATTAAATAACGCGGAATTTATAACAGTTACGAATTTGTGTATATTTATGATCAATTTGTATATTTAAATATGATTTAATGCCCCAATTTTTGAAAATATTTCTAATCGAGATATACGGTTGTTGCAACAGTTTTGCAAATATAAAAAAATTGACGAGAGTGTAAATCAAACAGACCTGGAAAAATTTATATGAAGCACTATCTCTTCTTTGATGCAGATGTATCGCACGATACAAAAAAAACGTATGATTAAACATTTACATATTATTGGAAAAGAAATTTTAACTAAAAAACTTGCTTTAAAGGATGTAGAAAATTACATTAATATCGGTATAAATATTAACTAAGAATGATTTCGAACGAGAAAATGTATTGGGGGATTTATTATTTCAAAAAATTTTCATTTATTTTGTAAGTTAACCAGTAAATATACGTTTTTATTAGTGAACTTTTTATGTTCTTTTTATAACATTCTGGTAGTATAGATCCGTGGTTTTTAGTTTGTAGTTCTGAACATTTATTAGGGAAATTCAATTATTAGACAAAAAATAGAAAAGACGCCATTACCGATAGTCCCGCTATTAACGGACATTAATTATTTAGTTTGGGTCGTGAAGATGGAGGCAATATTGAATATTCGGAAGATAATTAAAAGGTGACAAAAAAAGAAAAACTAAAAGAAAACGCAATGGAAAAAACGAAAGTGGAATGACAGATGCGGAACCAAGGCGCGATAGCGTCTATAAGATTACACCTATCAGATGAGCAAGTATTTCAATTCGCTATAGAAAGTAACATACGCGATGGTTAAAGATATAGAAGGCATATTTGGTTGCGACAGAGGATCAAACAATTGATACAAGTAGTAATCTCGAATTTCTAGGTACGAAAGAAAAAGAACCCTTAAGAGATTATACAAGCGACGCGTCTAATTAAATGGTTAACAATTTGAAGTAGTTCGTGAACATTATGTTTCAAAATGGCAAACTATGTCAAGCGGGAGAAAATTCGAAACTGCGTTACAAAGGCGTAGGCACGATCAAATTTAAAATTAAAGAAAATGCGGATGAGTCGGTCACTAGCTCATCGTTCTTATTCTACAGAACTGATAACAGTTGTAAATTTGTTAATAGAAAATTCGATCAATTTTTAAAACATAACGGAATCACCCACAAGAAAATGGTGCGATACAATCCCGAAAGTGATAGTAAGCTGGAAAGATCTAATTCTATAATCGTACAATTCTGAAACGAACCAGAATGCTATTATACAGAGTGAACGAAATAACTTGATTACCTCGAATATCTCGTTTACATTTTGTAACAGGAAGAAATGACAAAGGAAAAAGTTGCTTGATTTAGAGGGGCAAATATTGCGGCATGCAAACAAATTTTCATGGTCATATTCCTTTAGATTTCAAGATCATCACAATCTTTTTAAATAGTACAACGTGTTTTTATTATCGTTGCATGATAGTCCAAGTCAAGACCAATCCAATGACTTATAATACTATGACCTCCACGTAACCTTAAATGCAAAAATACAAAAATATTTTGGCGAATAATGAAATCACGACTTACATGATTATAAAATATGTTCAAAATACCGTTCTTCATTATCAATGCACTTTTCGATACGTACTCTAAGAGAATACCTAATTTCCATATTTAGTAAAAGCACAATAGATTTCTTAGGGTAGACGGTAAGGCACGATATCGAAGTCTAATAAGGTAGAGGTAATCCGCAACTTTCCCAAACTCGCGAACATAAAGGAATTGCGACGTTGTTAAGAATGGTCAATTTCTACGACTGTTCAGAACGTGACAAAACTACAGATACCATTCGCCATTCTATTGAAAGGCACACCTGTAAAAAAAAGCCGAGGCGGCCATTTGGAAGATATCTTGTCCCATTATTAACTCTCAAGTTTGTACTTTTAGATTAAAAAATAAATATGAAGATTGCTTAAATCATTTGAGTTTTGTTCAAAAAATAAATCGACCGTTGATGATTGGGACACCCTATACTTACACAAACCTCTGGTTTACGCTTTTAAACAGCAGCTAGAGAAATGTACACCGAAACAATTCAAACATTTAGACTTCATACAACACTTTAAAGTCAAATTTAAATAATGTTCAAATACTTTTGGCAGTATACCTTCTTCTCTCCTAAACATATTCTAACGGATCAAGGTAACTTCGTTTGCAAATTAATGGAAACATTCAAAAACGCTTTCAAAATTAAACACGTTTTCACCCACAAAGTAACAGGGGTTTAGAAAAAACGCACGGATTAGTTAAAGATTTGCTACCGACTTGTATAGCTGATAAAGAAAACGACTGGGACGAGAATCTCAATCTCATTTGCATGGGATATAATACTTCTATCCATGAGGGTACAAGCTATACGCCTTCGGAATTAACTTTTGGATATAAAGCCAATATGCCTTCTACAATAGCAACCACTCCTTCTTTTAGTAAAGACAAATTATTCAAACTCTGGAAAAATAGACGAATTCATTAAAAATGCTAGGAAAACGTTCGAACAAAATAAAAAACAATATAAGAAAGATCAGAACAAAAGAATAATCAAACTATAATCAAATTTTAAATGTAAAAGACCAAGTCTTACTTCACAACAATCATAAGTCAAATAAATGAGATTCAAAATGGCTAAGGCCTGCAACCATCTGCAGAGGTCTATACTGAGACCCCTGTTAGGGAACCTCGGGTACGACATCTTTTTGCGGGCTGAAGACCTCCCTGACAGCGTCAACCTAACGTGTTATGCGAATGACACATTGGTGCTAACCATCAAAATCAAAAATATAATAGATGATTTTCTATTCTTAAAGAAATAACTGCATGTATTTACAAAGTTAACTTGAGAAAACCTAATATAACTTCGTGAAATGATGATTCCAATAATTACCTCTAAATCCCGAAATTTAATCCAAGCTATTGTTGAATTTCTGTTTAAACTATGAACTTACAATTTAAAGAACATAAGTGCCACAATTCTTGAATCAGGACGTAAACATCAAGTATCTGATTTCTGTGCATTAATCATGAATTCCTTTAAAAAAGGTACTGAATTTTAGCTTTGAATTTTTGATTTATAATTAATTTTCGAAAAACATTATAGAAAATTAAACATCATTATTGCTACAAAGTTATATGATATCCACCAATCAGCCTCAAATAAAAAAAATGCTGTTATGTAAACATTTTACAATTTGTACAAATGACTATATTGTTAATATAGTCAATGTGTTCTAATTGTAAAAATACGACAGTCGCTTGATAACTTCAATAAAATAACTTCATAATGCAAATTTTTTAATTATTTTAATTTTTTTAAATTCAAATTTTGCAGCAAAAAAATTCGAAAAAGACATCCTAACCTAAAAGCAACATTTCTCACTGTTACTCCCTTTAAAATAAGAATAGAGAATTGAAACTTCATAACAATGTTCTTTTTAAAAAACTATAGACAAGACCAATTCGTTTGAGATGAAATTTTCACATACAATTCGTTCATACTGTATAGATGATACTATTATAAAAATATGTAAAGTATAAAAATTTGTTTGCGTGTAAAATGTTTAGGTTGAAAATATTCTACAGAACGTATTTCTTAAACAATAAATTTTATAAGATAGATTTTCTAAAGACGACAAAGTATATTAGAGTATTAAACGGATAGTTTTCTTACATTTTCAATACTGTTACTTTCGTTCTGATGAAAAACATATTGTACAAATCCACTTGACACTAAAATTAAGAGATCACTAATTTTGGACCAAAAAATTATCGATCTTGAACTGCTGACATTTTGTAAAAAAAAAAAAGAGAAACGTACAAAGGTGTACCTTTGCTCATTTTAAAGGACAAAACTCTACCTTTTCAACACAGAATTGAATGTTTTCAAAAATACTTTTGTACTCGGATGTGGAACGAGAAAATGAAGATGCTTCTTGTCTCCAAAAATTTTCATTAATAGCTTATCTAAGCTATTGACCATGAAGGTTTAAACCATGTGCATACATATATATCATTAGTTTCGGTATAACTTCTCATGTTGGAAAAATCTGTTAGAAAATGCACATCACACCTTGGTAACTCTTCTTATTAGTTACGCGAGAGTTACAGTGAAAAAGTTAATTAACTACTAATATAAAAATGAGTTTTGAGTTATTAACCACGACTGCCTGTCACACAAAAGGAACAAATAATAATTGCTTTTTCGAAAAAAGCATATGAAGATGCATGCTTAGAGGAGAAATCAATCGCAACCTAGAGTAGGCGCAGATAGGCATCTCGCGGAGGCTCCTCTAATGGCCAATGGTACAGTCGTGTGTGCTCCTGGAGCTAAACTGGAAACCTTACCGAAAACTACGCCTTTCTTTGAAGAACTCGGCGGCCTAGGAAGACTACTATATTGGCTGGTATGCCTTCCAAGTCTCTCTTCCTGTAATAAATGTCTAACAATAATGTTTGTCTCTATTTAGTAATTATATTAGTTGTACACCCACAAGAGTTGGGTACATGATTTTTTTAAAAATAAATTGAATTTCATTAAAATTATGTTAACTTACATTTGTCACAAGGCTTGCACTACGAAGTGCAAGATTTTCGTGTTCTAAATTTGTTTGTCTGAGCTTCATTTCTGAGAAAGAGCTTAAAAGCTCTAACTTTTGTGTTTCCAAAGCACTTTTTGAGATCACTTCCTTTAAAAATAGAAATTACTGGTATCAAAGCATAATAGGAATAAGGTATAAATAACAATGGAATAGAGTAAACAAAAATAGAATAAAATTAACAAAAAACTTGGAATATGTTACAATGAAGCACTAAGAAAACTAATAGAATATTATAATGAAAACAAATGAATAAAATTACTTTCTGTAATGCTTCTTCCATTCTTCTAAGAGAATCCTTCTTCTCTCGAAGTATACTTTCCAATTCTTGAATTTTAGTGGATTGTGCATCTACCTGCTCAGATAAAACTGATACTTCCATACATAATGCTCCACGTTCATTTTCTGATTTCCGTAAACGTTCCTACAATATTAAAATTAACACTACATAAATCATGTAATATTTCAAAGTATAAATTACATAATTACTGAATAATTTAATAATAATAATGCTTTAGGAACACAAATTTTATAATTGCAGATTCTATATTACTAATAACCTACATACATAGATATACATTAACATTCTGTTAATACAATCACTGTTAAAACATTCTCAAATTTAACACCAATGGATTTTTATTTATCAAACCACATCAAATGTTTTCTATAGCATATGAGTAGAAAATAAAATAGAAAAATTATTCTTGCTTTTGATGGCATCACTTTAAAAAAATAAATATATCAGAAAACGTTTACAGCACATGTATTTTACCAAAGATGGAATGACACTAGTCTTCATATGCACATCAACAATTAAAAATATATTTTTGTTAATAATAAACGTTGATATCAAGAAATATGAGTGTGGTTTATTACGCAGTGTTACTTTAAATCTAAAACAATTTTAAATTGCTACAAATACAAGCATTGGAGTAACATTTGTTAAATGAAGACATATGTGAGATCATACATACATGCACAGGTACTTAGTTGATAAATCGACATTGATTTATTTAAAAATGAAACTTTACACAAATAAATGTCACCCTTTATTTTTTACTTATTTTTTTCATATAGATTTACCCCTTTATGGGTTGTATCATAAATTCGGAAACCTCTTGAAAATCCTCCATATTTCTAGATACAATATTTTAATTTTTCTTGGACAATATTGAACTTATGATATTATAAATCCTTACTTGCAGATAAAATTAATATTTACTTCTACATGTATGATTGTGTATTAATTAACATAATAATTAATAGTACTGTACTAAATTGTTTGATATAAATAATAAAAATGCTAAAGTAAAAAATTTCTTGAGAGATAAAATAACATGGTACCCGATTGCCTGTTTATATTAGTACAAAGTTGTATGATGTAAAGCATAGGAATAATGAAAAACATAAACATTTCAATTAATTTACCGGTTGCATCCACTGCAATAAAATTTCAGTAGTGGCTGCATCAGGAGCAGAAGGAGGACTTGGAGCATTTTTAATTGCAGATATGAGATTTCTCGTAGCCTCTTTAACAGAATCTTTCCATTCTGTACTTCCTTCGTTATTACTTTCCGTACAAACACCTAAGAATATATATTTGTTATTCTTTATATGTATATTTTCATTCAAACTTAATGTTATATATTATAAAGTTATGGTTGAAACTTAATACAATTTATAAAAAGTAAAAAATTTACAACTTGAAAACTTTAAAATGCAAATTTTTACTAAATAAAACCTTCTAGCTATTATAAAGAGTAAATGTTTATCCATTTTTATTTGACCTTATAATAATACATATTGTGTTTTCAATACATTTGCTGTTGATACAAAGTTTCACTTCACTTACATATGGAGAAATAAATAAATTAAGAAGTTGATTGTTTAAGTGCACATAAACAGAAGTAGGTAATCATCGTTTAAGTACACATAAGTAGTTAATCATTATTTAAGGGGATATACTAATCCAGCACTTTAAAAAGATTTCTTTTATCTTCAATAATTGATCATAGACATTTTTTACAATAAATCAAAACATAGATATCTGTACAAAACTTGACTAAGTGTTCAACTACTATGTGCTCAACATTTTTGTATCCTAAGTTGCAAAAATTATGTAAAAAATTATGGCATGAACTAAAATATGCTCTCTAACATTTGTGTACATAGATTCCAATTAAAATTAATATAAAGAAAAAATCATGAGTTACCAGAAATAATATCATCCATTTGTAACAAAGCAGCTTCTAACATCTTACTGGCCTCACTTGAATTCTTTGTAAGAAAAGTTGACTCACCGGCATGTATTATCGTTTCATTGCTTTTCTCACTTTTACCCATTGTTGGTGTCTAAATAAGAAAAACGTCATGTATCCAAAGGTATATAACACATAAATAAATTTTATAGTAACTATATATAAATTATACAGATATTACGAATATTATAAAATATTAAACCAAATTTATACAAAATTTTTCAAAATCAAATTGATGACAAAATGTATAAAAATTAAATTGATGACAAATTGTATAAAAATTAAATACATATAACCTAACAAATTGTTTACAAACTTATTTCTATGCGTTACAATAATTACTATAATAAAAATCATTTAAAAAATGAATTTAAAATCATAGTTCCATTTTTAGATTTATAATAATGGAAAAAAAAACAAAAAGAGCAAGACAGGGACAGATAAAATGAAATTATATCTGAATATATATGAATAATATCTGTCAAACAGATAAACAATTCAATATTTTAAATAATCAAATTTAAAATATTAACCACTTTTTTTGTTAATTATATATGTTTGCAATTCTTAGACTAAAGATATAAACATAGATAATTTGTTTGATAATTAATAAAAACGAAAATATGAATTCATCTAAACCAACTTCTTGAAAAAACTCACCTTGTTGCACCATGATTGAAACTGAAATTGATTAATCAATGCTTTTAGACTTCTTTGAATTTTCAGTCAAGAATTACTTCTAACCATAAAATGATAACACGAGAATAATCAACAGGTGTTAAGAACAACGCCCAATAGTTTACCGCCATGATAGTATTCTTTTTTTCACGTTACGAGCATGCGCGTGCATCTTTATCTTTTTCTAAGACTGTACATAGTTATGTACATTGAAAACGATTCTCAAAGTTGGCGACTGCTAGTAGTAACGCACGATCACTGTGGTCAGAAAAAGCATTGCAATCTACCCAGCACCATATTGAATTTTCTCTACCATTGTACACACTAACGCAAGAACTGCATGCATTAGCACACTTTCATTGCAATCTTCATTCATCATATCTCCCACGCCTAATATACAATGCCAGTCGAAAGGTGTACATTTTATTGCACATTCCTGTAGATTTCATGATTTCACTTCCGATTTTATCAGAGTTATTACAAAATAAAAGAAATGAGTGAAGATTATTTAAGGAAAGACACTACTGAGGAAGCTTAGAATAAAATATTCAAGGAAATAAAATGTTCTGCTAAGAGTTAATTTGTTTGTTATAAATACAATTGTTTCACCGCTAGTATAAAGCCACTGTAATTGGCTAAATACTCGCAAAATTAGTGGAAGAGATACTTAAAAAATATTATTATTTTTTTATCCATCGGGAATACATACAAGAGTTGCAAAAGAATTTCATCGTTTGCATTCTAATTATGAAGAATGCAAACACATTTAATTATGAAAACTATGTTTACATGTATGATATTTGAGGAATATTTTTGTCGCCTGGCCCTAGTTTTTTGTCCTTTATTCGTGGAAAAAATCTTCTAAAACCTCCTCCGACTCCTTGGAGTGGATAACGGAACATGGGATTCTCCACAATGGTGTGGAAGTATTCATCTTGGATAAAACATAAATAGGGAAAAATATTTCGACGTTCGTACTATGTTTTAGATTCAAAATTTTAAACACAAAGATTTGAGCTAGCTTAGCAAAATCAATCGCAGCCAACTTCATGGAAGAGTTAGGAAGTTGTACAGGGTAATTCTTTCAGTAGAGAACTCAATGGAGATTTTTTCGTAATAATTGTGATTTAAAAACTAAACTCGCACAAGGTTATCGCTCGGATATTAAGCAGCGACACTGCTTTAAATCTACTGGTGAGAAAATTACTCTGTAGATATACAAATATCAAAATCTATCAATAAATATCGATAGTTTTTATATCTCGATTTCGCAATATCGATGGTAAAAGTACGGTGTCTTCTACGCTACCTTCACTCGTGATGCTTTTTCTAGCATCCTTACCTTTGATTTAAAACGTAAATGGTTAAGGAACTACATATAATTTTATAATTCTAATGAAAAGTTTCAAATATCGAATTAATTAAATAAACGATATATGTGTCGATAAACAATGTTTATAATTAGATGGTATTTAACTCAACCTTAACCTTTACTGTGTTCTACGCGTATTTTTACAGATAAGAGATGTTTTATCTGACTCACATTGCTATTACACAACGATATATTTTAAAAATAAATGAATTTTATAAAATGCTTATTTATCTGTAGCTTATCATTTATTGAAAATTTATTAAACTTTTACAATGTATCTGAGATAATCACAAATATATAAGATAAGAAGAATTTCTCAAAGTATTCACAAAACAGTGATCATAAGTATGTTGTCAATTTTTGTTAAAAATGAAGGACGGATTAATTTTTTGCAAAAGTGTTTGCATTTTCAAACTAAAAGATCTTTTACAGAAAAGGTAAGATATAAAACGAATTTTTAAGTTCATTCTTACTTTATAGATTTTTACACTGACTAACAAAATGTAACTCCACACATTTCAATTCTTAAATAATATAAAATCTAATGTACTAATGTAATTGTATAGAAATATAATACTATTTTTTTATTTTTGAATTCAATTATTACTTGCATTTTTTTAATCAAGCTTCTAATTAAATTTGAAAATTGTTTCTTTCCTCAAAGAAAACATTTCATCACTTAAAATTTTTGCAAGATCTTTACAACACAATGACAGCTTTTTTTTATTTAAAATAGGCTACAAATAACTTCACTACACGTGTTAGTTCACTTTGTATGTTGAATATTCCAATAACTGGATTACCTCTTTATTTAAATAATATAGAGCATATCAGGCTACATGGAAATAGGCATGAAATTGAAATTGCCCTCTATAAAAGAAGCAAAATGTATAATAAGTTCATGAAAAATTACCTGTACATATTAGTAGGCTGTAAGAGCTTCATTTTCCAAGTAGACTACATCTGACTATACCATTGGCCATGCTTGCACACATCATTCAAGAATCTTCTCCTAATGTTGTTCTTGTAGAGAGTAGTCCGAGTCCTTGGGCTACCTGTAAATTTTTTCTCTTCTATGTGAAGATCTTGAACTGAATTTAAACTCATTTGAATACGAAATTGTCTCTAATTATTTTATACGTCAAACTTGTTAACAATATTAAATTTTTTGAACTTTCAAAACCTTTTGGTACACATCATATGATTTAAAAATGGAAAAATTATGTCATCTATGGAAATTAATATTCTCATCCCTAACTGTTTTGAAGATACAGTATATACTAATTGCAAAGGACACATACATCTTACGATGTTATTAAATTTAATATATCTAATTATTTTATTAATAAAGAGTAAATTATTATGTAATAGTATAATATAGTGCCTTTAGAAAATTTATAAATAAATTATATTAATTTCTGTTACTTTATAGAACATTTCCAATAGAATCGTACAAAAGAAAAAGGATTCTAGTTTTATAATACCAAATAAATTAAAAAATGGTTTTGAATCAATAAAAAACTCTCTTGCATCCTGGAAGAATGATGAAATTAATGATGATTCAGTACCATGGATAAATGAACCACCAATAATTTCACAATATTGTGATATTGTCATAATTGGAGGTGGAGTAATGGGTAGTTCCATAGCTTATTGGTTGAAAAAACGGATATACAACGATTCCAGAATTATAGTTATTGAGAAAGACCCTACAGTATGTTTCTTTCTACATAATTTTGTTTATTTTTAATTTATTAAACATTTACAATTTGTTTTTGTTTCTTTTTTCTCAAATATACCAATTAAATTTTACAAATTTGAAGCAATAATGTCAGAATTAACTATGAAAAGAAGGTACAATGCATTTGATAAAATAAATTTGATTTGTACTTACAGTATACAAAAGCATCAACAGTTCTCTCTGTTGGAGGTTTACGCCAACAATTTTCTCTTGAAGAAAATATTGAAATGTCTCTTTTTGGTGCAGAGTTTATACGCAACATCAATGATTACTTAGGTGTTGAAGGACAGCCTTTAATTGAGCCATACTTTCATCCATATGGATACTTAATGTTGGCGAGTGAAAACGGAGCCAAAATATTATCAGAAAACTCTAAATTGCAAAATTTTCTTGGAGCAAAGAATATTTTGCTGTCATCAACCAAATTGAAAGATATGTTTCCTTGGTTAAGTACAGGAGATATTGCATTGGGTTGTTTAGGATTAGAGAAAGAGGGTTGGTTTGATCCATGGTCCTTACTTTGTGCATTTAAAAAGAAAGCATTAGTTTTAGGAGTAGAATATGCCTATGCAGAAGCTAAAGGATTTATGTACAAGGAGAATTTTTGTAACTATGAAGATCATTTGGATAAATTGATTGTAAGATTTTTATTTAATCTTTATGTTAACTACAAATGAAATCTCTGTAATGTATTAACCCTTGTTTGACAAATCTGAGTCATTTTTAATCCGATGCTTAAAATATAATTAGATTTGAAATGTAATTTAAAACATGTTTCAGAATGTCAGACTTCAGTATGGGTCAAATTAATTCTTATTCAGCTTTTATTTTCCACATTTTTATCCAGTAATTCTTACAACTCGTAACTTTCAAAGTATATAAAACTAAAAACATAAAGCTCTTTTTATCGTATATTATATTATTCTAGATGGAAAAATTTAGAAATATACAAATATAATCTTTATTAGATAAAAACTCCAGAGGGTGAAACAAGAACTATAAAATTTTCTATAGCTATTGTGGCTGCTGGTGCTTCTAGTGGAGAAATTGCTAAGATGGCTAAAATTGGTACAGAAAATGGAATCCGGAGCCTATCACTGCCTGTTGAACCAAGGTAATTGATTAATAATTTATTTTATCTTATATTAATTAAAATATTAAATAAACATGTTCTAAAAGTTTAAGTATTATAGTTTAAGGTAGAGATTTAAAATCAACATTGTTTCGGTATCAGTAATTTTCGGTTTATATATAGACTAATTATAAGATGAAATTGACTCTAAGCAAGTATTTTCGGACTTATCCTTTCTAATAATGGAAACAGTTAATTTTTATGTTTGCTTCGTGAACCTTTAGAGGACATCAATCTTCAGATGTAAATATCTCGCAATTGAATGATCATAGTTATGATTTTATAAATCATAAATCAGTTTTATAACTAACTCAGTTTAAACATTAAAATCAGTACGAACGTTTTAGAAATTAAAAAGAAATACAATAATTGACGTAGTCAAAGTAATAATTTCATTAAATTTGATTAGATTTCGTGCCATATAGGTATCTTAAGCGATGATAAAAGTATCCACTTTTAATACTGTAGAGAATATGAATAATTATGTAGTAATTTTATTTCACAGGAAAAGATATGTATATTGTTTCCATTGTCCGGACGGACCAAGTTTAAACACCCCATTAACAATAGATTATACAGGCACATATTTTAGGTGAGAGATAAGTAAAATTAAATTTTCTTAAAAACCAACAATACAATGTCTTTTAATAAATAAATTGTAATATTTGTTTTAGAAGAGAAGGCTTAGCAGGCACTTATATTTGCGGAAGATCACCGCTTGAATCCGAAGAGCCTTCAGTTCAAGACTTGACTGTTGATGATGACTACTTCAACGAAATAATCTGGCCCACACTTGCACAGAGAGTTAAAAGTTTTGCAAAGTTAAAGGTATATTTAAATTTCCCAAATTTCTCTTTACTTAAAATATTTAAGACTTTAATTCTGTTCATAGAAATATCTTTCTTATTTAAAGTAATATGTTTAAATAAGTAAAAGTATCTATAAAGCAAAACGTAAATATTGGATTTTTGGTAATACACTTTTTTTTTTATAGTTGATATCATCTTGGGCAGGATACTACGAGTTTAATACCTTTGATCAAAATGGAATAATTGGATCACATCCATATTATAAGAATTTATTTTTCGCAACTGGATTTAGTGGACATGGAATTCAACAGGCGCCGGCTGTTGGAAGAGCAATTTCAGAATTAATTATTGATGGGGAATTTATGACAATTGATCTATCGCATCTCGGATTTGATAGAATTATTTATGAGAAACCTAGATTTGAAACTAATATTATTTGAAGTATATATTTACATGTATAGCAGGACATGGGGAGTTCCATGTATATACACAGGTCAACATGTTATATGTAGATAAATTTACACTTTCATCAGCTACGAGAATGTAATAATAAATACATGTGGTCGTATATATAGTCGGGGCCAAACAATACGACGGGGAAATGAGATTGAGTAGATAAAAAAAGTTCGTTTAATCTTAGAACTAAAAATGCTTCATGGAAAAGTTATTGAAGTATGTCCCATTGGCACCACACCATAAAATTTAGTTTATATGACCATGCTCTTCTCTATTTTAGAAGGATTGTACATGAATTTCTTAATGAAAGATTCCCTCAACATTGTATTGGTTGCTGTGGATCTATAATTAGTAGTTCCACGAGTGAAAGGCCGCATTTTAATAGAAGGGAGATCTTTCGAAAATTGATTATAACTGACATAATAATTGAACAAAATTTTTGAATGTTTATAACTTCTTAATAAAGCATTTTTGAACATAAGTTTACTTGAATTTTTTTACCTACGTGGTTCCTATTACTACATTGTATAAATTTGACTTCAACCTTTCCAAATATCCTCTATACATGTAGCTGATTTTGAAATTCTTGAATATGATCTTGGAAATAATTTGTCAACCATAATATTTGACATCTGCAAATGAATAATTTTTGTGTGAAGTATTTATTTGTGTTGCATAAAGACAATTATTGAGATGTACAGGTTTGATGAAACACTCTACATAATCACAAATAATTTTAACTTGAAACTAAATCTACTATCTGTTATATTTAGACTATCATATAATTTAATTACTTGCTATTAAAGCTTAAAAAATGTTCAAGGGTGCAATGTTAAATATACATTTAAATATCTATACCTTACAAATTTATTATTCCCTCAATATTTAATAGAAAACATAAATATGAAATAATACTTATTACAAATTACATCTTGACATATTATGTAACATGAAACACTAACCACAAGAAAGATTGATGTAAAATTTGTTACTTAGGTGATAGCACTATTATGGAGGAAATGAAAAGCGGAGGAAGGCAAGTGTAATTTAATCAATTTTCTTGTCACCACTCGATAAAGAACATTTGGCATGTTCTTCACATAGACGGTCATATTCTTTAGCAAGCGCTTCAGCTTGTGACTTTATAGCCTCTTTATCAGCTTTTTCTTTGGTAAATTTATTCTCTATTTCCTGATTTTTTACTTCTAGTTCCTTAAGTTGATGTTTCAATTCAGATAGAACTTTATCATGGGCTTCATTTGAATCATTTTGTGCACTTTCTCCAACTGTTTTTTGAGACAACAAACTTTTTGCAGTTGTTGTTGCAGACTGAGCTTGTCGCATAGCTGCTACACTCTGTGCTAATAGTGTAGCTTGAGATGAAATTAAGATTACAAGACGTCGTATAACGAGACATAAAAATAATGCAAAACCAGATATATAAAAATTTCTTTGAGCTCTGAACAATTTCATGTTTCCTATATAAAACAATGATAAAATTACAAGTAAAGGGAACATTGCAATTAAATTTTACATTAAACACTATAAATATTTTGTACAATATAAAATTATATCTACCTTGCATCTCAGTATCCAAATGAGCATGATCTGAAGTTTCTCCAACTGTGGAATATTTTCGAATTTCTCTAATAGCATCCAATAAACATAATATTAATATAACAAGTAGAACTAAAAAATATATGGATGCTTGATTATGTAAGGTTTGCAGGAATCGAGATTTAAAAATCTTTTGCCATTTCATTGGAGAGATTATTGGCAAAACCAATAATAATACTAAAATGATTTCTGCATATAGAAATCCAGCAATTATTGTCCATTGTAAACTCATGGCTTTTTTTATTCTAAATCTATGTTAATATCTGTAAAAAAAAAACAATATTAAATTGTAATTTTTCAAACAGCATATACCATAATAATAATAAAAGAAATTAATAATTTTGGTATTTAAATTAAAATATATTTTTTATATTGTTCTCTTAATTTACATTAATAAGAGTTTCTTAATTATACTTTTATTTCTCTTTATGTTATAATTTTAAAAAATAATTATTAAATCTTTAAGCAATGAAGTCTTTCTATTAAAAATTTTACTAATAACTGTTATTTATAGGACAGTTTCATTTCATATTATGATGTAACCTATACATATTAGTAACAATATGATCCCTATTTTTAACTTTTAATCTTTTTTTAAATAAAATAAGTTATAAACAAAATCTTAATATATAATAGTGCTTTTAATACTATTTACTATGAGAGAAGTGAAAATGAATGTATGATTGAAAAATATTAAGGAATATAGTATTTTGTTCTTTTCGTTTTAAATATTTTTTCATTTTAGTGTACTTATGTATGTTATTATTGTATTTATGTAGCAGCTGTAACAATTTAGGAATAATATCAACCTTTTTACTAAGTGAATTGAAAAGTTTAATATATGCAATATATCTAAAATTTGTAAAAAAAGTTGACTGATAGATATAGAAATTTTATATTAAATATACCAATTTCACTAACAATTTTTGTATAACATGATTCTTTAAATATTCACTTTAACTAAAAATTATTCTAAAAATAAAACAAAACGTCCAAAATATCATACCGGTAATTGGCAAGAGCCACAGGTAATAAGTAAGTTCAAAGTCTTACGTTAACGTCGCAAATTTTATAAATACATCGCTTTCTATAGCGTCACTATCAGATTTACATATAACTAAGTGCACTTAAAATTATTCGTCACATCTATACAAACCTTAAGTTCATGGTTTACTTGAATTAGTATATTGTTCATACAACTTAAAAGCAATGTGAATGGAAAAAATAACTGTCATGAGATTGATTCAAGGAATCCCATTGGTAGGCTATATTGATACGTTTTCGACTGGGGATATATTATAGGATCAACACACAACGAATTAATACACACCATAAACAATCGTACACGATTATAATACAATTAGTCGTATCCCCATGCCTCCCTTACAAACAATGCTTATCGGTAGAAAGTGTTGCAATTTAGCATATTTTCACATTGCATCGTAACAGCTGGCAACAGTAGTAACCAACTTAGTATAACGTCACTTTGCTCAGTAACGAGAGAAAAACTAACCGTACTTTAATCTAATTTATTGCTACTAAAGCAGTATTAATTTTTATGAATTAGGTTAAAATAGAGCTAATTTTTCTATCGTTGCATAGTAAAGGGAATGTAACTTCACGCTAGTTTGAAAGGAGTCGATTGCGAACCACTGATGAGTTTACGGAAATTGTAAGTGATGACCGACTAGCTTAGCATACTGATACATACTGCGTCACGAACGTGCATTTGTAATTAAAAAGTTCAACGTATAATACCAACGGAATTTTGCAAATATCTTGAAAATTAAGGAAGGATTTTTTAGGTGTTCGCTGAATGTGATAATTCGAGAATAATATAACTACTTTCAGACACGTATTTTTAAAGTCCGATTAGTCATATGTAACTGGAAAGGCAAATGACAATCTTGGAAATTAGACACATCACATGTTTTAATCAATTATACACATTGACTTGCTGTTAGTTAATTTAGCTTGTTCTCTTCTCGCGTAT
This sequence comes from Ptiloglossa arizonensis, assembly GCF_051014685.1. Classification (NCBI taxonomy): domain Eukaryota; kingdom Metazoa; phylum Arthropoda; class Insecta; order Hymenoptera; family Colletidae; genus Ptiloglossa; species Ptiloglossa arizonensis. The sequence goes on from NC_135049.1 coordinate 5,467,614, forward strand.
TACCACAAGTGATTATTTTTCAAGTAATCACTGCTTGCACACTACATATTGATAATAAATATTTTACAATATTTACAATTCAACTGTGCAACGTTTCGGCAGGCTACAGATAAGCAGATAAAAAACTATGTTACTCATTACTAGTATAAACTATAAACTATTCCTTAAAGTATCTAAATGGTAGAAATTTTGCAACTTCAATCTAATCATATGTAGATGTTATCTCCTTCACAAAACATTAAATTTTATGTGTATTAAATACACACACGATTCACACACAATTTAAGTCTGTAGTCTTCATAAGTTTCATAAGTTTTTGTTTTTTCAACAAAATGTAACATTTACTTAACTAACATCATCCACAGGTCAACATGTTATATGTAGATAAATTTGCATTTTCATCAGCTACGAGAATATAATAATAAATACATGTGGTTGTATATATAGTTGGGGCCAAATAATACGACGGGGAAATGAGATTGAGTAGATAAAAAAAGTTCGTTTAATCTTAGAACTAAAAATGCTTCAGGGAAAAGTTATTGAAGTATGTCCCATTGGCACCACATCATAAAATGTAGTTTATATGATCATGCTCTTCCCTATTTTAGAAGGATTGTACATGAATTTCTTAATGAAAGATTCTCTCAACATTGTATTGGTATTGTATTGGTTGCTGTGGATCTATAATTAGTAGTTCCACGAGTGAAACCCTGCATTTTAATAGAAGGGAGATCTTTCGAAAATTGATTATAACTGACATAACAATTGAACAAAATTTTTGAATGTTTATAACTTCTTAATAAAGCATTTTTGAACATAAGTTTACTTGAATTTTTTTACCTACGTGGTTCCTATTACTACATTGTATAAATTTGACTTCAACCTTTCCAAATATCCTCTATACATGTAGCTGATTTTGAAATTCTTGAATATGATCTTGGAAATAATTTGTCAACCATAATATTTGACATCTGCAAATGAATAATTTTTGTGTGAAGTATTTATTTGTGTTGCATAAAGACAATTATTGAGATGTACAGGTTTGATGAAACACTCTACATAATCACAAATAATTTTAACTTGAAACTAAATCTACTATCTGTTATATTTAGACTATCATATAATTTAATTACTTGCTATTAAAGCTTAAAAAATGTTCAAGGGTGCAATGTTATATATACATTTAAATATCTATACCTTACAAATTTATTATTCCCTCAATATTTAATAGAAAACATAAATATGAAATAATACTTATTACAAATTACATCTTAACATATTATGTAACATGAAACACTAACCACAAGAAAGATTGATGTAAAATTTGTTACTTAGGTGATAGCACTATTATGGAGGAAATGAAAAGCGGAGGAAGGCAAGTGTAATTTAATCAATTTTCTTGTCACCACTCGATAAAGAACATTTGGCATGTTCTTCACATAGACGGTCATATTCTTTAGCAAGCGCTTCAGCTTGTGACTTTATAGCCTCTTTATCAGCTTTTTCTTTGGTAAATTTATTCTCTATTTCCTGATTTTTTACTTCTAGTTCCTTAAGTTGATGTTTCAATTCAGATAGAACTTTATCATGGGCTTCATTTGAATCATTTTGTGCACTTTCTCCAACTGTTTTTTGAGACAACAAACTTTTTGCAGTTGTTGTTGCAGACTGAGCTTGTCGCATAGCTGCTACACTCTGTGCTAATAGTGTAGCTTGAGATGAAATTAAGATTACAAGACGTCGTATAACGAGACATAAAAATAATGCAAAACCAGATATATAAAAATTTCTTTGAGCTCTGAACAATTTCATGTTTCCTATATAAAACAATGATAAAATTACAAGTAAAGGGAACATTGCAATTAAATTTTACATTAAACACTATAAATATTTTGTACAATATAAAATTATATCTACCTTGCATCTCAGTATCCAAATGAGCACGATCTGAAATTTCTCCAACTGTTGAATATTTTCGAATTTCTCTAATAGCATCCAATAAACATAATATTAATATAACAAGTAAACCGAAAAAGTATATAGATGCTTGATTATGTAAGGTTTGCAGGAATCGAGATTTAAAAATTTTTTGCCATTTCATTGGAGAGATTATTGGCAATACCAATAATAATACTAAAATGATTTCTGCATATAGAAATCCAGCAATTATTGTCCATTGTAAACTCATGGCTTTTTTATTCTAAATCTATGTTAATATCTGTAAAAAAAAAACAATATTAAATTGTTATTTTTCATACAGCAAATACCATAATAATAATAGAAAGAAATTAATAATTTTGGTATTTAAATTATGATACATTTTCTAAAAAGGTTCTCTTAATTTGGATTAATAATAAGAGTTATTTAATAATACAGTTATTTCTTTTTATGTTGTAATTTAAAAAAATAATTACTAAGTCTTTAAACAATCAAGTCTTCCTATTAAAAATTTTACTAATATTTGTTATTTATAGCACAATTTCATTTTATATTGTGATGTAACCTATACATATTAGCAACAATATGATCCCTATTTTTAACTTTTAATCTTTTTTCAAATAAAATAACAGTTGTAAACAAAATCTCAATATATTATAGTGCTTTTACATACTATTTACTATGAGAGAAGTGAAAATAAATATATGATTGGGAAATATTAAGAAGGAATATAGTATTTTGTTCTTTTCGTTTTAAATATTTTTTCATTTTAGTGTACTTATATACGTTATAAATGTGTTCATATAGCAGCTGTAACAATTTAGGAATAATATCAACTTTTTTACTAAGTGAATTGGAAATTTTAATATATGGAGTATATTTGAACATTTGTAAAAAAAAGTTGACTGATAAATATAGAAATTTTATATTCAATATACCAATTTCACTAACAATTTATATATAATATTATTCTTTGAAATATTCGCTTAAACTAAAAATTATACAATTGTGCTAAAAATAAAACTGAATGACAAAAATACCATACTGGTAATTGGTAAGAGCCGCACCGATGATTAAGTTCAAAGTCCTACGTTAATGTCGCAAATTTTATAAATACACCTCCTTTTACAGTGTCACTATCAGATTGACACATAACCAAATGCCTTTAAAATTATTCGTCACATTTAAGTAAACCTTAAGTTCACGTTGAACTTGAAACAGCTTATTTTAAAGAACCGTTACGAAATCAAAGTCCCATTCATACGTTGTATTGATACATTGTTTGATCAGGGATATATTATAGGTCTAACACACTACGAATTGAAAGATGACAGACAAGCAAATGGTTGAAAAACCGATGCTAGGATATCAATTAACATTACTATTTATATAATAAATATTATTATATATATGTACCTCGAATCAAATAAATTCTAACCAATTCGGGGAAAAATCACCATATTCTAGATTGCTTTTCGTTTTGACATTACTCTCACGCAGGCATGTTAGATTGCAGCACTTTGATTGCTTAGTGGGAGAGGTGCACCTTGGGCCAGACAACGATTCCAGACTCAAATAGTAAATAACAAAGAAAATGAAGGTTCACAGAATTGAAAAATTTCGGTTTTGCATCTATTTTAGATAACCTGTGAGTAACAAACTTCAGGCGAAAATGACAGTACGCGTCAATATCTGTCCAAGTGTTTCGTTGTGCATAAATATTCTTGGATAAAATACTTACATATATATGTAAGTACACATGATAAATAAGTAGAAAAACGTGTTGCTTTAATTAAAAATACGTATTACAAATCACACAAATAATTATAAACTGAAAAATTGTCTAAATAGTGACGAAAACTTTTTTTGTATATATTTTTGAACTCTAGAATCTTCAGACAATTTTATACAAATTATAATAACAAATGCTTATAGTACTGTTTTTGTTTTTATAGTTAATATTAAAATCAGTGTTTTATATATTAAAAATAACTTTGAGAAGAACACTTTGTAACACTCTAAAAGACATACTTGACATACTTGACATACTTGACATTCTTGACATACTTGATATACTTGATATACTTGATATATTTGACATACTTGACATACTTGACATACTTGACATACTTGACATACTTGACATACTTGACATACTTGACATACTTGACATACTTTATAATTCATATAATTTATAAATTGCATATATTTTGTGGGTAAAAAAATAAATTATATTATGAAACATTTATCACGGGTTATGGCTCTACTTACATTTACACGAAAATTAAAAATATTTCAGAAAATACATGTTTCTGAGAATGTATGTAAAATCTATGAAAATCGAAATTAATATGTAATATTATGCCATCGATATATGAATTTTGCAATAAAAATTTATTGTTTTCATGCGATTCAAGTATCCGCGCGTTTTCTGACGTTAACACTCAAGGCAAGATTTAAATATGTATGTAATGTAAGCTAAGTGATGTAAACTCACACAAATGATAAAGATTTGAACCGTACACTTTTTCTAATTATTATGAAATCTGAAAATGTGCTTGACATATTTCGATTGTTTGAAATATAACTAAAATGTTTTCCGTAATGCGAAAGAATAACTATATATATATATAGAAAGAGATAACATACAGTTTTATTTTTAGATCATATACAATATATTTGGATTTTATAATTGTGTGTTCTATATGTTGTAAGAACACTATTGGTGAGTAAAAATAGTTTAAATAATAAAAACCAGGTACCTACTATAAAGCATAGCTTGATAGTCATTATAACGCAATGTACATAATAATTCATATGTATAAGAAATCAGTATTATTTCTTCTCTAATACTTACTATTAACAAAATATAAAGGAGTTTAAATATGTGTGTGATCTTTTGAAAGTTTTTTTGAAAGTGTATATAGCAAGAAAAATACGGGAAAAAAATGTATTTGATTTCGTGATGAAGAATTACGTCGATAAAAATAAGGTCATGTAGTTTCTTGGCAATCATCCTATAATAGTAAGAAAAGTATTCCTAAATTCAGTAAAATACAAGTGATAGAAATATGTTTGCTACCTTAAAGCTATTAGTTTTAAGAACATAACCACAGTTTTGAAATAACAATTGCTGTCGTAACTGATAGAAATGTCATTAAAAAGTACTTTTATTAATTTCATTTAGTTTAAATGTAGAATTTTATACTGAATATTTATAAAAGATACACATGATAATCTTTCTTAAAAAAGTGAATAATATAATTTCTTTCATGATAGTTGTATGTATTTTTTCAGGCTAACTGTTTCATATATATTTAATTGATTTTTACATTGTGAGGTAACTAAATTTAAAAAAAAAAGCAGGTTTAAATACCTCAAAAACAAATATAAATTACTGAAATGGGAGCTGAACAAAGTGTTCGTAAGCTTACTATTGATAACGAAGAAGAAATAGATGTTATCACTGTATCAAATACTCTTTTACAACGATTTTCTAAAAAAGGAAATGAAATAAATTCTGCTAATACAGTTGTATCTCCAAAATCATCTGAAAGCAATGATGCACCAGTTACTTCTGGTTATCCTGTATATTATTACCCACAATTAACATTAACTGCTCTTGAAATACAGCAACGGAAAGAGCAAGAATTTCATAATCAAGATCAATATTGGCAAAACCGTTTAAAAAATTTGAAAGAAAGTCATATGAAAATTCAGAACATTATGGATAAGGAATATGAAAAAGCTGTAGACGAATTATACAAAAATGGTATACATAAAGTTAATGCTATATTTTTAGAAATTTGATCAAAATCAAATTATTCACTTTTCACATTGTATTTTGCATTTAAATCAATGTATATGCGACTAAACAAATACAAATATAAAAAACATATAAATGTTATACATTGTTTCAATTATAAAATGTAATATTATGTAAGTTATTTATATTACATTTTTTGTTATCATTTTTGCAGATCAAAAGAATGTTCAAGATACTGTACAACCATGTTTAGGGACTACTGAAAAAGTACTCAAGTGTTACCAAGAACATCCTAAAGAAATTTTGATGTGTTCTAATTTAATAGAAGAATTTTCTAACTGTGTGGATCAATGCCGTACCCGTGTGATCGCAGCACGTTGTTAATATTTTTCAATATGAAACACTGTAGTTCTATTATTTCATAGTAGTGCATACTATTATGAAACATAATGGTCTTTAATAACAAAATTTGTAGTCATTGATAATAAATTATGTAATATGTAACAAGATTTTGACTTCTAATTTTGTTATATTTATATTACTGACAGAAATTATTACTATATAGTAAAAGTCAGAAGTGGATAATGTATACTGGTATTATTAACAAAGAAAAATTTACTACAATTAAGAAAGAGAACAATTAATGATAAGTGGGGAACCTGTTCAAGAAAGGGACTTATGAATCAAAAATCAATTATCTGGTTTTCATTCTTTTGAAGCTCTAATCCTTCTTTTGATATAATTAAATGCATTTGAAAATTTTAAAAGTACACACAAATATGAGGACTTTTGTAAAAGTCAATCACAATTTTGTTATTTATTAGTAAAACTAAATTATACAAGAATAATCATTGTTAAGAAGAGAACGTCTTTGTTTTCTGTTATATCAAAAACTTTAAAAAATTTTAAATAAATTCTTAGAAAATTTTTCCTTATAAGTTGTCTTTCTTAGGACCAGGTTGCATATAATAAATTATTACAGGAGTAACTTTGTTTCTACAGAATTACTCCTTCAACTGAACCTACATAACTTTTGTTTCTATGCAATTGTTTACAAATTGTGCACTTTTTTATTTCTTACAATAAAAGATTTTTAAAAATAGATGTTTGTTTATGCTACATTTTATACTATATTTTTTTCTCATGTATAATAATTAATTGTTTTAGTTCATCCAAGATTATTGTAAAATAAACTTTTATTTAGATACATTATACATACTATAAAATGTTATTATCTAATTTTTTGGTATTTATCTAATAATGTGTCTGATATAAAGTAGTGAATAAATGTTTACATATTTGCATCTGACTACACTATATACTCACTACTATTACAATAATTATAAGAACTAAAGATAATAGAATTTAGTATTTATATACTGTTACATTTTGTCTAAAAAAAAAAGTAAATTATACAACTATAAATTTTATTATAAAATAGCTTGTAGATAAATAAATTAAGATTCGCATATTCATAGTCCTGGTAACATTAGTTGTTTTTGTATTAAATTTCTTACTCCATCAAGAACTAATAAAAATGGTTCTTCTGTTATATCTATCAGAGTATGAGCTACATATTCTTCTGACAAATTTCGATATGTTTCTTCAGCTGTAAAATATATATTATTTATTAAAATGCAATGGTGATTCTTTAATAGTTAAGTAATTCGATGAAATTACATTTAACTATTTGAGTGACAAGCAGTGTAATCACGCTTTTTCTGTTTCATGTTGAAAAGTATAATTCATCATTTATTTAATTGTGAGAACACTTTTACGTTATGATAAATGTACCTCGCGATGTAACGCTGAAGTAGAATTAGATATATTCGTTTCTTCTTTTATTCTGGTTATCAATTATTATTATTCATGGCATGTCTTGCAGGAATTAAATAATATTATGAGTTTACATAGGGGTCTGAATGGACCCAGCATCACCATTCACGTATTCACCTGACAGTTTACCATTCAAGTGTTAAACGATAGACAATTTGTATCAGGCAACGATACATAATGTATTCCAATGGGAGTCTTCTAAATGCCCTGCATGCCTATTTAGGGATTAACATACTAGTTTTGTACAATAGATCTTCAATATATTGTACTAACTTGATACATGTATTAAACGTTTAGTATCAACAGTTCAGAGTCAAAATTTTAATATAATAGATGCATGAAAAATGGGCTTAGAATAATTTTTACTTAAAAGAGTGGGAAATTTTTTAACAACCTAATAGATGATGAAAAGTCATCATTGAACAAAATGGTGTTTACATTCATAAATAATGTTTTAGGCAAGTACAATAATTTCACTTCTGAAATTTCATTAATGATTATAAAAATTTCTTACCTCTTACTAATATATGGCCAAATAGTTCACAAGCTGCTGGAACAAGAATAGTGGTGTCCTTTATACCTTTAGTGGACTTTCTAGCCCAAATGTAAATCCTCAAGTCTTTATATTCTTCTCCAGAATCAGCTTTTGCCCTTGTAATATATACATTGTGTGCTATTTGTGTTTGTTGCAAGTAATTTATTATTAAAAATGCCCAAACTACCAGGTCATCTATGTCCCGCACATTGGATCGCTTTATACAGAATCCTTTTGCTGGGTAGTTTCTTAAAATTTGAACAGGACCTATGTACTCCTCAAGATCCTAAAAAATAATGATGATAATATATTTTAGAGATAAATTAATTACAAATATGTAAGACAATGATTAGACATATTGTTATTAGTTAATTCCATTATATCTTTATTCGCTTCATAGCCTTTGACCATTCAGGAATAGGAAAACAGAAATTGTTTATTTACAGTATATTCCAATAACATCCTATAGTTAAAATAGTACAGGTGCCAGTGAAGATGGTTTACAGATGCATAGGCACAGAGGCTATTAAACGTCATTCGGAGATACCTGAGAAGAAATTATAAAATAATTAATTTTAAATATTTATTTTTAATTATTTTCTTAATATTTTCAAAAATGTGTATGTAAACAAACTTAAACAATATTATTTATTACAGAAAAAGTGAATATTTTAAATAAAACAATTTTTATATACTATCTAAAAAAATATTTGACGTTCTTTAACCACTTATGTTAGTGGATTTTGTCAAAATTTCATTATATTTAAAACCATTTATATACCATAAAACAGAAATATATAAAATAAACAATGACTAAAGTAAATAAGGAACAGATCTAATTGTGAAAATGCTTTAATAATTTTGTATTTGTAAAGTACTCCTCAAAAATTAGCTTTAATTTATATGTAACAAAATTTAATTAAGTACATTAAGTACATTAATAACAATTTTTTTAATAAAAATAAAGATTAATCAAATACAATAGTATCTGCAAAGATGCTCACAGCTACAGATTGATTTTGCTTCACCCTTATGGTTTCTCAGGTCACTCATAATTTGCCGAATGTGAGATCAAGAAAGAATGAGAACAAAATATAACTATGTTATAGCCAGAATAACTCAAAATCATTCGTATGATATTGTGATTTTGTTTCATTTTCATCAGGAAGAGCTTATTAGTACGTTGAAAAAAAACTTTAGTCCCTCACTTCAAGCAGCTCTGGCATGCAAGCATTTTTGAAGGTATTATTGTTTCACATTAATTACTCTCTACAAAACTTTTATAAGATTATGTTTAACACTTAGAAAGTAAATACATACATTATCTACTAAATTTTCTAATTGTTTTCTTTTTACATTAAATTGACATGTACTTACAAAGAAGAACTTAAGGAAAATATTTCAATAGCTTTGTATAGACTATGTTTTGTTACAACTTGGGGTAACCGTTTATATCTTTGTGGTAACAAAAGAGAATGGCAATACTCTATAGGACTAACATTAACTGCAATTATATCTTCTTCATCTCCATTACTTAAATCCATTATTTGTTCTGCTGGTGTAAGTTGCATGAAGTTAAAACGTTTCTCATTAAAAAATTGTGTCATAGAAGTAATATCTTCAGGAGATCTTCTATTATAACCACGATCAGTGTTTAACTAAAATTAATATAAGTTTTAAAAGTAAAGGTTCTATATAAAATTATGTTCCATAACATTATTTTATAATAAACAAAAGTTTTTGCTATCACTTTTGTAAACTGTACTAGTACAAACATTATGTGAGATAGTATTATACTAACTTAACTTTTATTAGAGAGAAAATACTTATTGAAGTTATAAGTAAATCTTCCATTTACGTTGTTAATTCGTTCAAAAGCTTTTGGTACAAATCGAATTTTATAAATATGATGCATTGCATGAAGAATGGAACATCAGTTTTGAGTTAAAAAGAATATGGTACCATGAGTAGAAAGAATGTAGATAATGGATTGCTACTACCACAATATTATGATTTTTACATATTTAATGCTAATCTTATAAATAATTATTTTAGCTGCTCAACTTTAATATGTATCTGTTTAAATTTTCCTTTTCATAATTTAGGTTTCTTTATTCAAATATTATTTTCTATTACTTCATGTAATAAGTTCTCAATAAAAAATGCTCCCAGAAATACGTGTACATTATAAAGAGAATACATATGGAGAGTGTCCAAAAATACTTATCATCAGTACATTGAGCATTAGTTTAAAAGTTTAAGAGAATTAAATGCTTAAGGAAATTAAACAAATTGAAAATACATTGAATAGTATTCATTATTGAAACAATACTAAAAGATATTTAGTATTGTAAAAGAGAATCAAAATAAAGCTACTAAAACTAACTAATGTTAATTTAAAACTTAAATATTTTTCATTCTCTGCTATTAGTACGATAATTATATTGTTTTCACATATACGTAAACAGTTAAAATTTAACTTTCTATTGAGCTAAATGATTCTATTCTTTATCCCAATAATACTCTTAGTAATTTTCAACGTATGAGACATATTAAGCAATATTAAGCTAGTCAAAGAACTTAAATAACTAAAACAGATTACTATTAAATAGTAGAAGTATACTATAAAATGTAAATACAAAATTTTCTTAAATATTGAAATATTACCTGAGCTATAAACTGATATTTTCCATCTAATACTTTAGTACCTTGAATGTTTAACTTATAACGAAATACTCCTTTGGTTTGTGCCTCTTCCCATTTTTCTTTTAAAACACGATCAAAATTGGATTCTTTGCATTTTTTTATATTTTGAACGAAGTTATCACTTGTTTCAGGGATACAATTTTTTGGAACAGTATTAAAATATTGAGACATGATTTTTTTTTAATACAAATGGAATTTAATTTTGAAATTATTTAAAATTTAAGTAATTTGAAATTACGTAGATCTATCTATTTATAATATTTCGTAACGAATCCGTAACTAAAAACGTGAATAATGATAAATTTAAAAAATTAAACAGGAATATTTTTCATGATTTTGTCATACAGTAAATAAGATAAATATTTGGACATACCTGTTTTTCGTGATGATTCATTTATAATATATTTAATAAAAATATAGAACCAATTTAACTAATTTATAAACATTACACTATGGTAAACATTAAGCAAAGTGATGTGTTTATCTTAGCAATATTTTCACGGCACCTCTGGATAAAAAATGAACAAAAATAAATATTTTAACACTTAATAAATATTTATTATTGGTAAAAAAAGACGAGATCGTCATATGAGTATGTAATAAAAGCTTCAAAAATTTATACGCGTTTCTTTAATATTTAAAAGTGTTTTGTAGTGTCTGTTTTCTATGTCGCCGCGACAAACAGTTTGAGAACCACTGACGGAACGGAAGATTATGCAATTCTTAAAACGATACATCTTTGGTCTAGTGACCAAATACACAAATTTTGAAAGCTTTGTTCGGATTTTAATACTAAAAAATCACGAATAAAGAACTTGATCTGTGAAATCAAATCGTTTATTATTATTTCTTTTCTAACGAGAGTGATTTTATTCATTCGGAGAAACGGTTTTTTCGGACGGATGTAGAATGTCATGTAATGTGTAATAATGCTTAAAAATTAATTGATTGAAATTCAATCATTTAATTGAAATTTGTGTTCCATTAATGTACGGAATAATAAAAAATGTACTAAATTTGCCTTCAAAAAATTTGGTTAATTTATCTACAAACGAAAAATAATTTAATTACAAAACGATGTACTTAAACATACGCCACCGTTCGAATATTTTTATTAATCATTGTACAGTTGTTTTTTTTTTATTAGCACAGGACCGTGGAAACCAGAATAAAAAGAATCTGGTTAAGCTACTTGAGGTGAGAGAAATGATAAAAAAAAACACGGATTCATAATATCACTAGTACTTGAAGTGAAAATGTAAACTAAATTATCAATTGTTTTATAACACTGATTATAATGATTACCAATTTTACACAAAACTACTGACTTGCGAGTCAATGCAAAATATCTCAAAATCGATTAGTTCACGTACCCGAATTAAATTTAAATCTATTATTCTAGCACTGGTTATGTTTCTATATACATATATTGTTTTGAAAGATTGTGTCCATTGTTATGACAGCTGATCTTACTTTAAAGTACAATTTATTTGCCAATAATAGTTATAAGGCACTTTGTGTCTACATGACTTCAAAGCAGAAATATATCATACATTATACAAATTAATCGACTTAGCAAACTTATTCTACATGATGTAAAATGCAAATATTTATTACTTATTCAAAGGTACTATACATATTAGTGTGTTACAAGAATTACAATCATTTTTCTTACACATCAACCATAAAATTGTAGCAAGATCTCTGGTGTTATGGTCGTATATTTTTCTCACGATTTCATAATCCTTCGAATAAGATATTTGAGGCTTTCGCAGCCCATGTTCTTATGAAACGCGAGAATATATTTCCAGAAGAACATGGCTTCTATCCGGAACTCTTGAGTAGTATCAACTGCTTACATGTAATTCCGTATTGGAGTTGAAACGCTCGTATTCGAACTAACAATAAGTCACTACCATTAGAGCGCGAGCGTAACATGTGTATGCCATAGTGGAGACGGATTTTTTCAGTAATTGGAACTATAGACGCAAAGATTTATTGTACGATAAGTTGTATAATTGTGGTGGATATAATTGGATACGACTAGACCAATGATAATTCTAGAGAGAACGGTATCGACTTTGTGTGAGAAAGTTCCTTATCCGAACCTTTGTTATTCGAATTCACTACATTTAGCTCAAAGCTAAAATAAATAAATAAATTACTATTTTCTATCAAATAAACGATATACGACGGATATGAGTCAGTTGTAATATTGGCTCATCGTAGGTGAGTACAATAAATCATTACGTCTGTGGCACCTCTAAAACTCTCGCACAGAGTAATGTAATATTCCCCCTTCATTTTTTGAGCAAATTTTTGCCCACAAAAGGTACAATCGCGACGAGCAGTTGATTTCATTTTTCCAAAAAAGTGAAATACTGCAAAATCGGTTCTCTAATGTCCATCGATCACTTACATGTTCATATAGTACGTTAAATTACTGTTAAATTACAGTTCAAATTGTAACGTTTACTCTTAACACGAGTTACATTTATCTTGAGAAACTTATCCTTTTAAGGACATTTATGAGTAACAAAAGCTCGATGGACTCACATCGATATACAGTAACGCCTCGCTAACTATCGTGGTTTCTGCCTCGTTAACTGTTGCATAGTTATCCCCATCGCTTAATTGTATCGTTACTCTCTCTCTTTCTTTTTCTCATTTCTCTCTCATTCGTTGACTACATCGCAGCGCTCAATTTTTGGAACAACTGCTTTCTTTACTAACTATCAAGACCATGACTCCGAGAGTCAGCGAGGCATTGCTGGATATCGCTGCTCAAGGTAAATACTTACATCTAACCCTCAATTTACGCGGTACTCTCATTGCACGATTTCGGTTTTACACACTCGGAGAAAAGAAACTATAATATATCGTATTTTAAAATATATTTTCATTGATAACAAGGAATTGAATAGAAATAAAACAGACAATCTTTGATAACGGATTTCATTGAAACAAAGTTATTAATATCTTTGGTGAATGAATTAAAACTGAGATCGAAGTAGTTACCAACGAAAGTAACGTTCAAGACAAAAAGAAGAAGAAAATTGTTTCACTAACGGTAATCGAAGAAGATATAAAATAATCTTTCATTTTCATTAATATTATATCATACGTTTATATAAATCTTTAAAGAATATTTCCATGTACAAAAGTCGCACGTAATAAATATAAACATAAATAATTATTAAAGTTGTTCCTTGGCGTAAAATAAATATCAAAGGGAGGTGTCCATTCTTTTAACAAATATATATATATATAAACCGTTCATTTTAAATAAAGAACGAAACCTTAGAACTTATGTATCGTATATCTTCATTTCCTATGTACAGTTACTCGCACCGAAAATCGTTTATCACTTTCGCTTACGCATTAGTCCCCATAAAGTACAGTATATACACAAATAGAACACACTTATAATCAATGTAGAATTATTATAGCCGTATTATTATAATTACAGAATGTAACACAAAATACAAAATTTTAAGAAAAAGAGCTGTTAGAAAAGAAAAACCTCGCATTGAAAATCATTCGTCTATTTGAAAAATGAAAATGGCAATTGTACACAAATGAAAATTCAATACTTTATAAAATTTCCCCCATTGCTTTCTATTATTAATCGATTTTACCAAATCATTTTGTAACAGATATTTTAGTCGTGCCTTGTTTACATTATGACGACGCCAAATTTTGATTTCTACTTTAGGCCATATAGTTTATAATGTTAACAAGCACGTCTGACTCACACCGATAACAATTTATTTCGATAGCTGTTTGATATCTTAATACAATACTTGGGAATTAATACGTATCGATAATAAGGAGAATGCCATTGGATTGGTCCCATCACTGGCGTAAATCGAGAGTTAGGTGTTACGTTCTCTAGAAGCTACCTCTACACTTCAATCCGTTTGAATTTTTTGTGACTACTCTTGATAACGAAACATTAGATGGGATCAAGTTCAATACACGCATAGTCAAGAATCCAAGTCAATTCCAATACCCAAGGCTCATTTCATAGGTTGGAATACTGATCGTAAGAAATATTTTATTCGTTGCACGTACTTACAAACCATTCGGTTTATACGAGATGGTTTCGAACTTCAGAATGAGTGTTCACAAAATTCAACAATATACTTATACGTATGTAAGTACTTTGATATTTGAAGGAGTCGAACCTCATTATGTAAATCGAACTGTGCACGATATTCGTTTAATATTTTCAATCATTGCTATGCAACACGTAACGTTTCTGTTAAGATATAGTAGCACCTCGCAAATTATCAATGTACTTTTGCTACTTTTGTTTCGTTTTATTTTGTTTTCACAGCTACTATTCGCTCGAGTCGAAAAAACACAAACAATGGTGGTGATGATTCTTGATCTCGAATTCGAGCAACAAATTTGATCTGTTCTCAAACCTACTTGATCAGGGTTTGATGCTACTTGAAAGTACTTCCATTTTCCAAAGTACTTATAGAAGATTCGAATCAAGCTATTTCATTTAGGTTCGAGTTTACTTGGAAATACTGCTTTTGTTTCTCGATGTACTTACAAAGGGTTCAATCTACCCAATCAGGGTTTAAATTAACTTGTAAGATGTTTGATCCCATCACTATTTAGCCATTTATTACTAAACAAAGAAATTCTAATTCTCTGCCTCGTAACATTATCTATTGTATTTTTCTTCAGTCACGTAATATGTGCAAATCATTTCTGTGTATTAAAAAATATTTCAACAATAATAATTATTGCTGAATAATTGAATATTACTCTTTAAATTAATTTTAAATAACTTAGATGCTGTATGTATATTTGTTTCCTGTATATTATCTTTTCATAATTATTTTATTGTTTGTGCATACAAATATACATGCCTTGTAATATTCTTTCACAGTGTATAATTCAAATTCAAATTCAAATTCAAATTCAAATTCTTTCTATTCTACCAGAATATATTATACATTTATACGTAATTCATAATAGATTGGTGTTTTGAAGCAAAGAAAAATATAAATCATAATAAATGAACGCTACTAGAGTATAAACGGTAATAAATGGACGTTAATGTACATAAATTGTTCTTTGGTAAACTCAGGTAATGTAATATTTAACGCAACGATAGTTCGAACAAACTAGATCGAAATATCTTTTTACGTATTCCATTCCTTTCACGTAAAATTACAATGCGACGATTAAAGTAAATTGTGTACTTTGTATCCGTTAATAATAACCCTTACAGTTGCGTAACATCGAAATCTCAGGCTGCATGCAAGTAAGAAGGTCACGGGGGCCACGTATGTTTTTAAATTCGTTTTACGTTTACGATCGAGATCGAAAACGCATAAACATCGGGACAATGGAAATTGAATATCGATATCGTGTTCGTATTTCGGTTAAAAAATATTTTGGAGCTGGTGTATAAAAGAATGGATCGATCGGTTAATTTTAAAGTGTATCCAGAAGGGAATCTAAGAGATCCAATTGATTTTCGTCCCAGCCCGCGGTGGCAATTAACAAACCGGTAAGATCATCTTCACTTAAACTAACTTGCGTGGAATCGGGAATTTCTGAAAGGCAGTCTGGAATTGGAGGAGATACGCTACTAGGGGGTGTCTCGTACAACGTCGACAGACAGCTGATCGTTGGCGCAGAGTTGTTTTGCGCGTTGTTTATTACCATAGTTGTCACGGGCGTTTGTTTCTTCGATGCACGGATTCGTTGAGATATCGTTGCACGTCGTTTCGACTTTCTTCCTTCTTCCATTCGTTCTAAATCTAACTTCCAGAAACCACCCTTTCCCGGCTCATCCTTCGAGCGGGGCAGCTTCACGAAACACTTATTCAACGATAGATTATGTCGAATTGAATTCTATTTAAAAGTTAATGAAATATTTTAATTTTTACCTAGTGATTATCAAGGTTTGCGTGCATGTGATTTGAAAATTAGTGATAATTTGCGTGTAGAAGAATGCTAGATATTGAAATGTTTGCTTTTTTTTTTATTTAAAATCCTGTACCTGCCATGCTGGGTCAGCATATTTATAAAATAGAAAGTTTTCTCGAATCCATGCGTATATGTTTGAGAGGGACACTTTATTATTGTTGGCACGCATTGCCAAACATATGATCGTAGCGTAAGAAAATGGCGGTTTTGCATCGGGGTCGGTCCGATATTTCTCAGCATTCTCGGCTAGATCTGTGTAAATAAAAGTTACATTCAAAATTAATATTGTTTCTGAAATATTGTTACATTCTTAACGATGTATTATTATTATTGTACATCTGTGTCACGTTTAATAACGACATTGTTAAATTCGTCTAGTGAAAGAAATAAAAAGCAAGTTTCGTTCGGTGGATAATCAAGTTTATTATATATAAATGTTTACTTTTACTTAAACAGATGTTTATCATTCATATTCGACTTCATTCGAGTACTTGATTTTATTTTTTTTTTTATGGTTTCAATACAGGACGAGATGTTTAAAACGAACCATTTAATTAACCCCCTGTTATTTGAAGAGAGAGAAGAAACTGTTTCGAGCACAACGTGTTCTCTTTGAACGGGAACACTGCATGGTGCCATTTTTTTGTTCCAACAGTGAATATTATAGAAGCGTCAAGGATTCATTAATGTCGTCAATTTCTTCTTCTTTTTTTTTTAACGAACTAATATTTCTTATTTATCTTCTGTAAGTAACTCGATGTAATCGAGTAGGTACTTAAGACGAGTACGATTTAAGGTATACAATTATGAATGACAGAAATATACCATTTTTTATTGCAGTATTTGTTACACTTATTTTTCCTCTTAAACTTGGAAGATTTAGCACGATTTTTGTTTGTAACTAACTTTCAATGACCTTTGGATGACCTTGAACCATACATCATTGTACTCGTCTTAAAAGATAAGTCTCTTTAAAAGATAAATAAATAAAAAAATATGTCACTCCACGTAAAAAAAAGGCAATTGTACCTGAACTGTCCTTGACGATTCCACTTATTGTTAGAAGAAACAAAGTATCGCCATACAATGTCCCATTCGAAATCAAATAATTTCTGCTTGAGACAGTTTTCTCTACGTCTAAAAATAAAGAAGTCATTCAGGTGATTTGGTATATATGTTTCTCACTCTGGGTATTCAAATTTGTAAATACTCAAATAATATACACAGAGTAGTACACTTGTTACTTGTTACGAGTCATTATCTCAAGAATCCTCGACACTTATTGACGATCTGTCGTACGTGATGTATGATTATTTTTAAAGCAGTATTGGCTTTGTTAAATATTAAAGTTTTTTTTCAATTTTTAATTTCTTTTAATAATATACGTTTCTTGTAGCATTGTTGCATCGTTGCATAGCAGCATCCGTAACTATTAAAAGCATATGTTTTTTGAGCAACCTAGATGTCCGAGATCTTAAAGGTTTGTTTTTAATGTGTCGAACAACATAAAATGGCGTAGATAAGTTTTACATTCGTTGTCACTGTACGAAACTTTTAAAAACGTGACCTGTCGCCATTGTTCAGCATTTATTGCGATAAAACTAAATCTAGATCTGTTATCGTTGGCATAAATAACGACAACTCGCCAAAGTAAAAACGAATTTTTAAAAAGGAATTTATCATCTCAGGATTGCTAAAAAGAGTACGTATTTGTTTCTATTGATTTCTGCTATAAAACCATTTAAAAAGGATATAAAAAAACTGACGTCACTTTAAGAAAATTGTATGTCACAAATAAGGTTGTTAAAATTAATCCGTTTTGGACCCTGACGAACAATAATACACTATTTGTCGAATGGGTTAGGAAAAATGCCCGAATTTTATGCTATATACGCGAAAATATAAATAAACCGAATTTGAGTGTCATTGATAACTAAATACTAACATAAATTCGATCATTTATGTTTAGTTCGTTTTTCAGTTAAAAGTATGGTTTGTCGAAATTTTTTATACGCGAAAATCTTATGTTCGGAAAGTCATTTCGTTTTCCAAAATGGAGAGTATATAATTTAATAAAATGTTTATAGATTCTAAAAAAATCGTGTTTCATTTTCACAAAAAAAAAAACGAAATGACTTTCCGAACAACCCAATATAATGCTAAAAATTTTGCTTTCCTCCAAAACGAGATTTCTTATCCGGAAATTATAGTCACAAACAACGCATTGTTTATTACTGTTAGATCATTAACAATTTTTACGACACTACTGTTGGTTCGTGAGATATTGGCTCTCGACAGCACACAAATCATTCGTTCTGTATACGATCCCGAATAAAATAAGGGGAAATTCACGGTAACGGACAGGGAATTGTTTACTATTAGTAGAAAATAAAGTTTTCATTATTAGAAAATAGATTCTATTATTATCCGAATTTTAATATATTTTATCGTACGGCGATTTAATTCGGAAAATTTTCAACGGTGTGAATCAAAAGAGAAAAGAACACAATTAATCGACGAATATTTAATGAACTTGCGAAACACTTGAGAATAAAGAAATATTATTTACCTAATTCGGCCTTAATTAAAGGCGATAGCTTTTTTCTCGCCTGTCTGGTCACAGGCGGTGGAGATGGAGAACACGGTGGCGTTGGTAAATTAGAAGCACTCGTAATATCGAGCGATTGCAACCAGGTAAGACTCGTCAACTCTGCTTCGACACCATAGTCCTCGCTGTGCATGTTCTCCCCCATAACTGACGAATCACGATCCGTTGGTGCGTCAATGTCAATCACCTCTGCCTTCATTTTGGTTATTTCTCATCGCACAAGTATAAAGCAGGTGACAAGAATCTGCACAGAAATAAAGAAAGAAAAATTAAGCAATGCACATACTGCACTATTATGCGTAAGAACTAATCTACCGAGCAACTTTGTTCGTTCCATAATCCATTTTTAGATATTCTTATTCTCTGGGAAAACAAAAATACTACGGTTGTTCTATTCGTTACAAAATGTAGCCAATTGTCTGTAACAATTATCTCTCGGTGTATATTTACACAAAACTGTTTTAAAAAGAAGAAATCGGTTAACAAAAGCTGACTAGTAAAACCTGGTGGCGAAGATTGGTGGCAATTTTACTTCTTTTTGGTTTAATCACTTATGCGCGATTCACAATTCAGACAAAGTTCTACTATTTACATTTTAAGTATTTACGTCAACAATATTTTACTATACTAAATTTCATGGCTTCTTCTTTCGTTTACCCATGAACAACAAGAAGAAGATCTTGAAGGAAGAATCATTTTACTTTTACATAAAAACATATTTAATCTATGTGCCTAAACATTGAACGTAAAATGTTTGTAGTAGTTGTAAGTAGTAGAGACAATGCAACAACTACTAGTATAATATAGGTAGAGTTTTATCACGGTCAGTGTAGCAACAAATTCATGATATTGAAAGTTCAGGGTTGCATTACGAATGCTTTTGTCGATTTTTAAAGAAATATTTAATAAAATAAACCAGTTTACAGACATTTGCGCAATACTTGACGAGCGTTCACGGCAAATGTAACTACACTGGCCAAATATTTTCCAGAATCGATTCCATCGATCGACAAAGAAAATTATTGCGTCCAATTTCATCGATCTGCGTATCTTCTGAACTCACCGTCCGGTACGAAGATATCCTTTAGAAGATAATCGCTGATTTAAACGTGTTTATTTCATCAATTATAACGATTGTTAGTTACTCGTACATTCTTATTAAAAATCAAATAACACTCGACACTTGGGAACACAAGTAGACCGAATATCGAAGCGAAAGTTTCACGCGCGTCGATTACGATCGAGTTGCTTTCAGTTTTGGAAAAACTCGATGACTAGATTGGGTTTCACGCTTTCGTTAAAAATATTTACACGAAAAATACTCAGGAACGTGTGTCGCGATTTACCGTGTTGTTTATACATACGTTTCCACTGACGTACACGTTAAAATGTCTAAACCGCATGATCGTTCGAATGAAACTAGTACTACGGGGTAGCGAGAACCCTGATAATCCCCCACTTTGAATCTAGTTTCTTGCCGTGAACCATTGGTCGTGGTTGCCGCACGGGACAGGTGTTGGCTCCCTTTTGCAGGTGGACCATATGTACATACATACTGTTTAAACCTATGGCACTCTTCCCTCTCTTAATTTCTCGGACGATAAACAGGGGAACCTCAACCGCATGTTTCTTATTCACGATACTCACTCTTGAGCTCTGTTTTCGCTTTTCGTTTTCTTGACGCCAATTCATGGCACTCGATCGTCTAACAAAATATACCGAAGAAATTTTCCAAAACGGGGGGCAGACATGTTCAGACCTGATGGTAATGTACGCGTACACGATATTACGAAGTCGATAATTTTCTGATGCAGATATAACGTACAGGATGTAACGTAACATTTTGAACCTACATCAACAATGGATTGGAGATAGAGAACCAGGATGAAAAAATGTGCCCTATTCGACCTTGTTCCTCTCGACTTGTAGACACTTTTGAACGCTATTAAATATAATACTAGGTTGCTCAATAAGTTTTATCGAACGACAAAACTTATTGAACAACCTATTAGTATAATAGGATTCTTCTAAATTGTTTTTATAGAATGCTTGGTAAATCCTTGGTATCTCTTGACCTTGTTCGTTATTCTGTTCTACGGGGTAGCCATTGAAAGATTGAAGGGTTTGAAAAAGTTATACCTTGTTTGTTTTCAATTGATTGTAGAGTATTCCTTGAATATCAAAATGGCTACGTACGATTCCCAGCAACGAGTAAAACTCATTGGGTTTTTCTATTCAGGTGAAAGATCGATTATTAAAACTCGGAGGAAATATTTATTTGGTCTCCAGATTTATTTTTGTGGGACTTCTTGAAAAAACTGGTTCATGTAAATAAACCTCGAACAATTCAAAAACTTAAGGAGAAAATATGAAATACGTATAACGACACGCTATTTCCGGAATACTTTGACGAAACAAATACGTACGTGTAATAAAAATATGAACAATAGAAATTCGTTCTTCACAGTTAAGAGTACAATATATAAACAAAACTAATACCTCACGAATTTCTAATGCAAATGTAAGATAATTATAGTAGTATAACATTCTATAGTACAGTAACGTTAAGAATACAAAGATCTATCTCGAAAGATCCTTTTTCCGTTTAATTGTTTTGTATCCAAATTCATTGTTGTTGTATAATATTGGCAATTTGAGACATCTATGATACGATAAATAGATTCTAAAAATACAATAATCGAAAAAAGCGCCTATGTCGGAAAGAGCCCCTTTTTACAATATCTTTTAATTCTTCTCATATAACAAAAAAAAAAGAAACAACAGATTGAGCCATTAAAAGGCGATAGAATGTAATTATAATAGGTTGGTTGTCTACAAATAGACAAAAAATGCTGCAAAACCACATTTTTTTCATTCAAGGTATGAATCAGTCTTACTCCCAAAGTCGTAAACCGTTTGTCCAGTCGTCAATTCATTCAAGTATAGTCACGAGTAACTCCAAATTTGAATGACGTTTTTTTTCACGCTATCTCTACCTAAACACTTTAGAATTTAAGGTCAAATGGGATAGGAACCCATTTTAAGTTGTTTTCACCTTGTACGCGGGTTGTTGTAACCGTGTTGAAAAATTCAAGGTTTACTATTAAACAATTTTTGAGTAAGTGGCTCAACGAAGGGTTTAAAAACACTGCCTATCGCTAAGTTTTCA
This sequence comes from Ptiloglossa arizonensis, assembly GCF_051014685.1. Classification (NCBI taxonomy): domain Eukaryota; kingdom Metazoa; phylum Arthropoda; class Insecta; order Hymenoptera; family Colletidae; genus Ptiloglossa; species Ptiloglossa arizonensis. Next base: position 5,490,127 of record NC_135049.1, read on the forward strand.
CTTCAGCCTCGCGAAACAAAATGGCCGCGATAAAACACATCCCCTCAAACCATAAACCCCCACAGAGATTGGATGTTGGTTACATGGAACACATGGTGCATCGCATGAATCAACAAATAAGTGTGTGGAGACACAATCATTTTGTTTATCGAAAGTTTCTTAGATGCTGAAGATTTTTTCATCCTCAAATCTCCTAATTTCTTTTCACGCTTTCATCAATAAATAACCAATTGCTCTTCTAAACACCTAATGCCTACTCAGACAACGTTAACCTGTGTTAGTGGAGGATTTTTTTACGGTTAATCATACTAATCGTTTCTTTAAATCTTTTAGAGAATATTCACATGAAAATCAACTACCAGTAGTTTTTAAGACGAAACTTGGAAAAATTATACTTTCATGTAATTTTTTATGCTGAATTTAACAATGCATGTTTAAATTTTAAAAAGAGCTTTTTCAGCCATTTTGAACAAACGTTTCGATAAATATCTCTGTATGTATCGCGGAAAAACGAAAAGTCGATTTTATTGAATAACTTCGACAAAAATGAAGTTTTTGAGTTGAAAAAATTTTTTAATTTCACCTTCCACTTTTGATGCACTAATATGGTGATTATTTTTTACAATATTAATAATCCACCGTTCATCTCGTGCTTTCGACTTTTTATTTTCTGTTTGTTTGCCACAGGATTGGTCACTTTTTGTATCTAGTAACGATGACGTAGTTTTTTCACTGTTAAAAATTTGTTTATAATTCTCAGAAGGTAAGTGTGGTATAAATAAAGAGCGATATAAAATCAAATTTTCTTTATTATTATATTTCCATTAAATATCACACCCTCAGCGTTTATGTCTTAAAAAGAGACAGGGGAGGATGTCAGGGAAATTGATTTAACTCCACTACGATTCTCAGAAGTTTATAACTAAATATAAACTTATTGACTTGTAATTAGAATGAACATACAGTTCTGGCATATGTATAGCTATCTTTCGTGCGATATTAGTGAAAGATAAAAAAATACAGAAGGTCGAACATTTTAATCGATCGATTGTAACGTACTTGTATGATAAATAAATAAATAAATAAATAAATAAATAAAGATTAGTAACAATTGAATATGACCAATTTTAACGTTATTTTTTATCGCATTTCTATCGATAAGCAGCAGACATTCGTTTCCAAAACACAGCTAAAAATTATTTGACCGTACATAAAGTAGGGGTGGTCACATAACCTAGTCGTTCTAGTACAGGTACTTTCATTGATCGAATCAGGAAGGCAGTGACCGTCACTTACGATACCCTACTGCAAAAGAGAGGGGAAAGAAGCACAGCTATTCGACGATGTCGAGAATGGCGTGTTAAATTTCAGAACTCTGTTTATTATTGGTTGACGACCGTTAGAATCGTTAGGGTAAAATCCCCCTGACAAAATCGCACGAAACGCGGACACAACTTCACCCTCTACGCAGCAACCCTCGCGTGGGCGTTATCCAAATATTCGGCCAACCCTCTCTTCGTAGAATCATGGAAGAGGATTCAAATGTTAAAGCGTCGATACGTTCATTGATTAGTTCGGTCCATTAACCGATACGAATTTAGAATCATGATAACCTTGTCCGTCCGATAACAAAGGAGACCGAGGACAATTGAAAAAGAAATTAATTCTCATGGTAAAAATAAAAAATATTTCCAACTGTACAATGCTGTTCCATGTTTTTAAAGAGGTCTAGAAATTGGAGAGAAAGTACTGTTAAATAGTGAGACAAACAAGCTAACAAATTGTAAATATATCATCTATGTAGTCTTCGATGAATAATGAAATATAAATTTCATTATACATCCTCGATGCAATATTTTGTTACATTGCGCGAATAGTCTTTACACTTTGCTTATGTGCGTGAAAAAGGGATAACGCGAATTCATTGGCAAAGAAAAATACAAATTCAGTTGTACGTTCTAGCAAAGTTTCGTGCCGTTTATGTAGTCCAAGTGGAAGTATCTACGTGCACGATCAATAATCTCCTGGGAACATCCGTTCCCCTGCTGGCTTACCCAGCTGGCTACCCCTGCAGTAATGGTAACACCAGCAGCACCACCAGTACCACCAGCACCAACAATAGTAGCACCTGCTACCCTCCCCTGACCGTGCAGCCGCGTCAGGTTGTGACTCATGATCACTTTCCGTTTTATCACCACTACCAATTACTGTCGAAGAAATACTTCCTTAATATACTTTAAGTTATTCTTTTTTTTTTTATTCCTTCTCATTCTTTTTCTTCCATTCCATACCTTCCTCTTTCTTGGATAGAAGAAACCGAATAATTTAACGATGTACAATACTCACGAAAATAAACAAATAATTTCTAACAACTATTCGTCCGCAAGTGAATTTCGAAGACGAAGCGAAATAAAGGCAAATTGTTGTTTTGTGTCAAAATATAGTTGTTTCGTTGGTTCAATTTTCTGAGAAAGGTGTTCGACGGGTTTACTTTGTATTTCAACGTTAAATTTGTATCTTCGTGGTGTAAAATTTAAATAACATCGACAATGTATGTATATATTGAAAGTAAACGAGTACGTCGTGACGTATCGCAGATTAAATACAATTAATTTTCGGTAAATAGAATAAAGTATTTTTATTTCTGTCGTGGTCGATTTGGAAATCTATATTGACTAGTCGTGTTTATCTTTTACTACGAATATTATATACAATCCTATACATATTCGTACCTCCACGATGTTCGAAAACAACATACTCGAATAATGATACATTCAAAATTTTGTAACAAATCTCTTACTACATTTATATTTATATATACGTAAAATTTACTCTGACAAAATTCTAATAAAATCAACTCGTTCGTAACAAAAATACCTACAAATTGTTATATATAAATGGTATGCGTTTGTGCCTTCACTTATGTCTTTTCACGTAATTTGTTCGCGTGGAAGGATATAACACATCACTTTTACATGAAAAAGTAAATTGAATATGAAAAAAAAAATTTTTTTAAATAACGCTTCATTTTTGAGAAAATCAATTTTGAAAATATACCAAGTATTCGTGCATTTATTTCCCATATAATAACCAGATGGCCTTTTTTTTTTTAGTCTTACAATTAGAGATGTTCACTTAAACTTACCAAATCGTTATCTATGAATCAAGTGTACGTATACTTGGTACATTTTCGAAAACGATGCGTTATTTAAAAAAATATTTATTTATCACTTCTGATTTACTTTCTCATGTAAAATTGCCCCCTGCTTAATAGTACTACACTTGAATAAAGTTTCCTTTTCTTCAATTTCTTCAACACTCCCTGAAGTGAAATACTTCTTTCTGCAGATATTGACAAATTTTGATGAAAATGATTTATTAATAAACGTAAGAATGTTTATGTCCAATAGTTAACAATTCTTTTGTTACTCACTGTACTTTCAGTAGTTTACTTGCATGGCACGTTCGATGCTTGTTTTAAGATTACTGCGAGGTCAGTCACTCGTGTTAATACCAGACGACATCTATATTTTTTAATGAGAAATGCAAAGTTCGAATACGTCGCACAAATAAAATATAAAATATCGTATGGTACAATTCACTATAAAATACACACTGTTATTTTATCAGAACTGTTTTCCCAATGGACATATACCAAATAGGAAAATATTTGAAAAAATACACACACACACTTACAGAATATTGACACTGTACATTTAGAACCGTTAAATCTGCAGATTTGGAAACTTAGATTCTCAAATCTAACGACCAAAATATGTAGTAGACACATGATTGTTTAAAGAACACTACACGATGAACAGTTGTATCCATATCACATGCAATCGGTGCAAGGTACGGTCACCACGTGCAGGTGTGCAGGTTGTTCACCGTGCAGGGGTGTCTAATCAACAGGGTAACGTTCAGATTGATTAGTTGAAAATATAAATTTTGCTTTTACCGTTTAGACTTTTTAATTTCTTTTAATTAGAAGTTTCTCGAAACTCAAAGTAATGAAAAAGCATTCATGATCCACCATAGCTCGAGAACACTTAACAGATTTATATATATCGTATATACATTATGATAAGTGCTATATTATGGATAGTTTGAAAATTAGTGAATATATTAAGATTTTTGTAATAGTAAAAGCTCAAAGGATAAAAATTATGATCCTATACGATTCATTTCTGTTATTACTTATGTAAAGTAACATTTACTTGTGAAATTTTTCTTTAATGCTCCAAAATTATATGGCTATCTTCATACCTTTTTTAATTTCTTTTCCAATATGTTTATACTCACTCTACTATTTGATTCTTATAATTAATATAATATAATTTTTATTATTTTCACTTCTTTTTAACTACTTTCTAGTAAGGGGCGGTCTTATGAAAGTTGATACAAGGGCGGCCATACTCACGCAGCCCTGGTGCAAGGTTTTACGCATAGTAACTTTCTTCCACGAGTGATCTGCGCTTTGTTATTGCATATTTCCGTTGGAAATCAGAACTTTTTACTGATTCAATATTATTTAATAATGGACCACAATTTTCCAGAAACGATCTATTGAATGTTCTTAATATTCGTCAATGAATCAAAGAAAATTCATATACAAATCAAACCACCAACATTAATTCATCATACGGTAATTTTCTCTTATTAAGCCTTTCAATCATAATCTTTCATTTTTTTTTGAGATAAAAACTTAGCATTTGGTATATAAACGCATTTAATTATTTGAATTTTGTTAAATCCTGGATTACAGTTTCTTCAATGACTCATTTGGCTGCTATCAATTATCCTAAACTTAACACATTGTGAATAAATGATTGAAAGGCCAATATACAGGATAGGATAACTGAAACCATTTCGGTTACACAGTAAGTAATGATTTTAGTGAAAAATGTTTCAATTAAGAATTTAATTGTTATGAGGGGGACATATTTTCACATTATTAATCTTTTTAAATATATACATACAAAGGTTAAATTAATTTATTTAAATGGAATGATATATTTTTTATACCGTGGTCGATTCACCTTGTAGTTCTGTATAAAAAGATACTGACCGATTTATGTCAAAAACCACTAATTTGGGAGATATTTTAACTTTAATCATACGACTTGGCATGATTGGAACTATTATAATTCGGAAAGTAGTATCCTCGGTGAAAATTACTTCAGACGAAATCGATTTAGAAATATGTTGGTGATTTTGAAATCTTGAAAAACGTGATCTTGAGAAAAAATATATTCGTTATTGTATTATTTGCCAAACAAAAGTCTCTTATTCTCGTATCGCTAACAATAGCAGAGAGATGTTTTTAATTATAATGTTGAGTGTACTTATTATCTCCCTTGATATTTAATAAAAAAATACAATGTTTTTTATACCTAGAAAAAAATAAAATAACACTTTATCCTCGAGTGACGGTAATCTCATTTGAGTAATTATTAATGATAAAACAGTTAATTGCGAAGTGTTTTAAAATGCTCTTGAAAAAATGAAGCAGATAATCTCTCTATGTTTACTATAATCGCTGTGACACACTAAAACGTTACATTAATCGTTTGAAAAAATTTCGCGAATAATACTTGATATTTATCGAACATGGAAATAAGTAACTTGTACAAAATTTATCGGAAGACCTTAGCATTTCCTTGAAAAATATAGTCCGACTCGAGGTCGATCAGTTTAATGTGTACCCTTAAGAAATGTTTATAGGTCATCGCATGAAGCATGATGTGGACGCATATCAATGGGTAACTTGAAAGGCTAGATACTACCCCGGGAAGTTACAAATATAGACACGAATGTGAGTATAGATTTCAAGAGAGCGATGGTGTTCTCATAAAATATTCAAGAGAATTGATTTCGACAACCACAGCAGCAGTAGCAACGACAGTGACGACAATATAGTTAAATCAACGATGGTAGTTAAAAATCCATAGAAAGACGTATCAAAAACACAATTGTATTTCTTTTGTACGTTGGATCGAAAAAAGAATATTTTTAACAATAGAGACACATGGTAACACTCTCAGTTAAGAACCCCGTTACCTTTCATAATACAAGCAAAAGTCGAGAAGTAACGAGAATAATTTACATATAAAATATGGCTTGTACCTTATTGTGATATAAGGTAATTTATTTCACGTAGAAAGTGAAATTGTAAGTAATCTGAGTAATTATTATTCAATTTAATTTTATATAATTTTACCAAAACAGTGAATTTTTCTGCAAAATATGGATACAATGTGACGCGGTTACAAAAAATAGAATTTTATTTCAGTTCTAGCTGTACACACACCGTATTTTTTCAACATATGCACTCTACGGCCAAATATACTTGTGCTTCAGTGTATTACGTGAATGAAGTAAATCGTAAATAAACTTTACACACTTATAGTTTAATATTTACCTTTACAGTTGCACCTTGTCAATTCACCAAAAGGTAGATCTTGCTTTTTCATTCAATCCAAAAATACTAAACAAAATTATTCCAAAATGTCTATTAATACCTCGGGACTTTTGAGTACAATTAAAAAATTAGAATTATTTGAACAATGTATTATACACTTCGTTTAACTGTTAATAAGGACGCACGTACGAAAAAATATTTCAGTTTTAAGATTGAATTTGTGTAATCATTACACATTAATGTAAGTTTTACAAGTAAGCCATTCATTGCCATTTTGCAAGGGTTTCAGAAGATTACTAAACAATTCGAATTTGAACCAACGCTACCTTTGAAATTGCGATTATAACGATCAACCACCACTGGCACCATTCTACCGCCATCTCCTTCCTCAAGTGAACGGTACCGGTACCACAGGTACATATAAAATACCTTACACCTGTATGTAGATACACATTCGTCAGGACTATCGATTATGGTTAAAATTCATTTTTATGCATCTTGTGTACATATTAAATGTATACAAATATTTCTTTTTATTTATAATAAAGAGAGTTTGCTTTAGGCAAAATAGATTTTTTTTTCTTAAATATGCATAAAGAATTGATATTTTTCATAATTATGGGTCTGAATAATTTATAAAATTGTCATAATTTCTTGTGATCGTATCATAACATTTCTATTAACAGTCTCACTGTTGTACATTTGTAGATATAAGTAAATCAAGAAATTATAAAAGCATACGAAATTTTGTATTATTTACACATGCAAAGAATATGTAGCTTAAAATATTAAATTAACGCATTTACTACGAGGTGGACAATAATTGTTCATTGAACTACATTTACAGAAATAAATGTAATACTTTCCAATAGGTATAATCTTTTTAATGTCTGCTTTAACAATAAAGACATAAATGTTTGGTTACATACGTCATTCTTACGTTGCTCCATTTCAAACTGCTGAAGTATGTGTTTATGAATCTTTTAAGAAATTTTATCTCGTATATCCTTCGAACATCAGTTCATAATTTTATAAAGATAATACGTTAGGTATGGTGATTTATGTGTGTATATACATATATCTATAAGCGCGAGTAATGTGTACTCACATGTGTATGTACATATACATACATTAAATGCATAATATTTATTTATACATGTTTTCATCCGTATGTGTATATACATATACATATCAAATTTAAGAGGGAATATTTTAAGCCAGATACAATTTGATCTAATGTCAACTCAAAAATGAAACGAAAAATTCATGACTTCGTTTCGTAGAATGTTACTGCAAACTATGCAGAAATAAAAAATAATTTTTATATGTAATCCCAAATAAAACAAAATAGAGTCAATTTTACGAGTCTTAAAAATATATTTTACAAAAAAAGGAGACAAATTACTGATGAATATGATATTCATATTGTAATAAAATGTAGATTATTTTTCTTTCTTATTAGCTTTACGACAATTTTAATTTATATTTCTATTTCATTTACTACAAAAAGAACAATCATGTTTCTTTGCCTTTTATTTTGTTAATTTGTAATGAATTGAAAACACAATACATACAATATCATAAACTTGCGAAAAATAAAGAAATGATATTATAATATACTGCAATTCATGTATTGCAATTAGCAATTGCATTCATTATTATATATACTAATAAAAGTTTTAATTTATTGGAACTTATTGGAAGGATTGTAAAATTTAGACTATAATGGATGCTATGAATCATAAGACGAGAAGATCATGAGAACGAGAGGAGTATAAGTTAAAAGAAATTGAAAAACTGGTTATCTCAATATTCTTATTCCATACACTGAATGCCACATTTTTAAAATTACGCCATTCTCATCCTCAGGATTTTATATGAAGTGGATAATGGATTCATAGTTTTACAAACGTGTTGTCATAGTATGATTTCAATGAGAAAGCCAATTCAGAATTTTCACCCTATGCGTTACTTTGTTAATGTCAACTTGTCATTAGAACACTTCTAATTGCTATATATATATACATATATACATATACATATACATATACATATACATATACATATACATATATATACATATATATATATATGTATATATATAAGAACTCTGCGACACGATAGTACATGATCCTACACAAAATTATTTGTTATCAACAATAATGTTGATCAATTTTACTACCTATGCTAGATCAGAGTGCAAATGACCTGCTCATTTACAATAATTAAATTTAAAATTTGAAAAATAATAGAAATTAAGGTACAAATGTGTATCTTTTTATATTTTCGATTTAATGCCGATTAGTAGTAAAAGGCGTCAATCCCCTGAGAACCATGTTATCGAGAACGCCACATATATACGCCGCAACGTCGACTGTATCTTCTTCTGCTTTTCTGATAAAAGGGTGTTCTAACAATTTGTTGTATTTCGGCCGTTGCGTCTCTTCTTTAATTAAACTTTAAGAATATTAAGATAAATAGACATTATTTAGCAATAGATAGAGATAATAAAATTTATAATTATTTAATATTAAATTAATTACCATGTATTCACGAAGTTCACAAAATCCATAGTAAAATGGTTTCCATTTTCATTTGGTGATAACCGTGGTGGATCACCTTGAACCACTTGATAAAGCTGCTCGAACACTGAATTCCACTTTGGATATGGAAAATAACCTGTAGCAATTTCCATCAATGTAATTCCTAATGACCATACATCGCTTCTGACATCATAACCCCTTGCACGCTGAGGATCTATCCTTTCTGGCTAAAAGATTCAAATTAACTGCTTCAATGAATACATAGAATTTTTTAAATACTTTTCATTTAATTTGTTACTTTACGTACAGCCATGTATGGTCTACATCCAGCATCTCGTGTGCGTGCAATAGAATCAACTAATTGTCCAGATATACCAAAATCGCAAAGTTTTATATTACCATGTCGATCTAATAAGATATTACTAGGTTTTACATCTCTATGAATTATTCTTAACTTTTCCTTGAGGTAATTCAATGCTTTTACTGTAGCAACAGTAATTTTTCCTAAAATACGTTCTGGTATTCTTTCCTTTAATACCTCATGAATAAACTTATAAAATATATCCAATGAAGTGTCCATAAGTTCCATGCATATCCAACAATCACCCTAGTAAAAATGAAACATGATACAAGATTAAAATATATCTAAATTTAACGTTTTTTAAAACTTACTTCTTTGAATAAAGCTCCATAAAACTGCACAATACATGGGCACTCATTAGATTTCATTACAACTTCTAAATCCATTAATAGTTGTTTTTGTTCCCTTTGATCCACTGTAGAACGAATTCTCTAAAAATAAATTTAAGGTTACGAACACAATGACCAATTTACTTGAATAACATTAATGTATATACCTTCACAGCCATAACAGTATCACTTATCCTATGAATCATCTTATTTACAGTGCCAAAGCCTCCTCGTCCTATTTCTCCTAGATCTTGAAGATCTTCACTAGTGAAATCATATATCACATTTGGTGATAGCTGTAATTTACCAGTACTTTGTATGGACTGGCACATTCGTAGTTTATCTCTATAATGTTATTTATTTGTTAATATATATAAATAAGGTAACATACTTAATAGTATTAATTGCAATACAAATATTATTTAGTAATTAGGATAAATCATTTTCATTACCTTGCTTTATCAGGGAGATCTTGTGGAATTGTAGAACGTGGTCTCAGTGGTAGTTTCGGCAAAGATAAAGGCAAACTTGGACGAAAAGATCTATTATTAAATAAAATAATAATTGTACAAAATATATTGTTTAAAATCAATTTTAATATTTTCATATTTTCATCTTGACAAATATCTTACATTGGTGGACAAGCTGCAGCTCCACTTGAATTGGAAATGGAAGAGTTTGTTGAATTAGTAAATGACATATCACTTCCTTGTGTTTGAAAACTAGATTTCAATTGTCTTCGCTTGTCTGTCATAAAATAAACGTAAATATTATTCTATTAAAATTAAGTACATATATCAAATTCAAATATATATATATATATATATATATATATATATATATTTTATAGCTTATATGTACTATACCTGACACTTCATTTTGAACATCATTGATAGGTCCAAAATCCAGACGTAGAGAATTAAATGATCTGCTGGAACCTAAACATTGACAATAATATTTCTAAAAATATTGTCATTATTGTAAAAAGAATTTAATATCTAAAACAACTTATATTTATAAACTACCATGTTCATGTGCATGTGTATAGATATATTTATATATATTTAACACAATGTATGTATATATATGTGTGTGTATACAATGAAATTATATGATTTCTCAACAATAGAGAAAGTAGCATGTAGGTTATGTAGTTAAAGTCATTATTACATTTACCAATAAGCTTTCTAGCCTTGCAACTTACTTTGATTCGTTGGAATTGAGAAATTCCCTCGATTGTCTGTCATTTTCAAAATTCTCAATGCCTAACTACTAGAAGAAGAACCTGTTATCGAAGGCACTCCTCTCTTAGGAGACCTTTCTGCAAGATTTTAACAATGTAGCATACGTGTTCTGCTGCAAGCGCACCATTTGTGCAATTTTGTTCTTTTGCAAGTAGCACACCCAGAAATCCTATTCTTTTACTGTTTTTAAATACTTGAATTAACGAAATTAAACTTTCTTTCTATTGTGAAAATCAAAGTGCACCTCACCACAGACCTGTCGCGACCACTTATATAGTTGACGGCTGCGTCGGCGTATGCATACGTGCCATTTCATACAATACATATGATAAGTCTATACAAAAGAAAGGTAATGGTAAGTTTACATTGAACTGCATTAACAGTTCAATACTGAATAAAAACTTTTGTGTTGAATTACTTCTCATTGTTGATTTATTTTCATTTTATATAACATTTGACAAAGTCTGGAATCCTATGGAGAAATTCACAACTATCATAGTTCATTTTATCATCGTAGGCGCTAGTAGTAACTTGGTCACCTAAATATTCTTGTATCATCAAAACCTCGAGTAGACTCATTTTAGGCACTCACGTACCTGGTGCACCATTTTAGATACTATACATGTTCATAAGCATCTCTTACAACCCCAACACTGTTTATAATGTTTGATTTGGCGCTGTAAGCACTTACGGTCAAAATGACATCTTTCACTACTTACACTACAAACGTTTATTTTTGTTTTATTCCCAGTTCAATACGAATATATGTATGTAAATACAGCCAAACAAAGCTTGATCCCAAATGACAAATACACGACAAGAACTTACTCTATGTTTTTTGCAGTCAGTTTGTTATATTTACACACATTTTATTCTCGACTTGAATTAATTATAACTACCATTTGTGCGAATTATATCTGCATTTTAAGATCTTCTGATAATAAACTTACTTTTTAATAATAACATAATTTTTATTTTAATAATATGTACCAATATAACTAGTCAATATTGTAAATTCACATTTCTACCACTAGAGGTATAAATATCGCAATTTTACGTATCATCTTTAGGGTCGTATATCTGTGTAGTTGTAAATTGTACCTTTATTCAGAAAAATATACCAGTTACAAGTTATTTCAAAGTGTATTTTACTGATGAGGTAAATTTAATTTTATGTCTAACAATGGTACAGTTTGCCATATATCTACAATCAATCAACCTTCATAAGCGATTAATACATCGTATATCTACTAAAGTTAATAACGCAGTCAAACAATGTAATAAAATTGAAGATAAAAAAGAAAATAATTGCCGTTCAGAAATAAACAAACCAATAAATAAATTTCCTGGTTACAAAGTGATCTATACTTTTCCACACATTAAATATATTAATTATATAAACGTACTAAAGCGTAATCAAACTATTTTGACTGGAGTATTAATACCAATAACTATGAGCTTGCAAATGATTGATTTTATTTCAATAAACAGTGAGCTCTCAATTTTACTTACTAGTAAGTTTGATGCATTATATTTAACCCTTATGTGTAACTGTAACTTTGTTATACTTTAAATTAGGCCTGTTCACGAGTATTTTTGGTTAAAAATTATATATAACACAGTAAAGAAAAATGAAACTACAAATATTTTTACTATTAAAGAATGACTATATTATTTTAAAATGTAAAAAAATTAACATTTCATAAAATTTAAACTTAAAACATGTTAAGTATTTAATCAATATTTCATCAATATTTCATCTTATGTGTTATTTCTGTATTCATATGTAAGATTGAATCAATTTGACAAAAACTGATTTAAAGAGGATAAATTGTAGATTTGGCATAAGAAATAATTTTGGAAAATAAAAGTATATGATTGATTTTTACTTGTATGACCTTATTATTTATTTCTTGTAGATTGTCTATTTACTCTTGGACTTCATATTCCTTCCTACTTTTGGAATAATCTTATTGGTTTTGTATACTTCAATGATGCTGATAAAACAGTAATACTTTCATATTTAAGTTATTGGGGTAAAAGGATTGATTTAAAAACCAATCTTATGGACATTGTACCTTTTTCAAAATGTCCTTTAAATATTCTTTCTAGGTTTTATAGAATATTGAATATTAAATCATGCAAAGAAAAATTAAAACTAAGTATACAATATGGATATATCAATGAAGAACCAGATTTTGAATTTCTCTTTGGTACTTCAAGTGATACAATGTATTAATTACTTGTAACTTGTAACAATACTACATTATTTAAAGAATTTATACAGATATTAAAAATGGTTTTAAACAATTATAATATTTTATTCATGACCACCTGAAATGAGCATAAGTGCGATTTGCTTCACATTGCTTATGTAAATCTTGTTTCTTTTTAATAACTCGACCCTGAAATATAAATTGTTATAAATTATTACAATTAAATAAGAACTATACTTCATGCCTAGTAACACAGATTATTTTTAAAGAAAATGATTTTTCCATTTTATACGTTTGAATTACTAAAATATGCAGAATAAGTCTTTTAACGTGAGCATGGTTGAAGTTTCTTTTTAAAAAATAAAGGTAAATATATGGTTTTGTAAAGTTCTGTTTTTTCATAATCACATTTACTTAAAAATTACACTAATGTGTCTGCACATTATTCTTAAACAAAACTATATATATGCTATATATAAATTCTTATTATTCTGTATATAAAAGCATTTACCTGTTTTCTTGATCTTTACTTTGAAAACAGCTACTATGCAGCTTAGTTTCTAGGTTTATACTGCATAAAGAGTGTTTCAAAAGATGAGACAAGTCAATTTGTCATACAACAAAAAATCCTTTACCATTTTGCAATCTGAAGCTTTCTTTTTCAGGTATAAATGGTTAAAAGTGATTGAAAAATATGAGGAATTTGCATATTTTGGCTTGTTGCATCCTTTTAAAACACTTTGTATATACATGTACATATTAGATACCTGATTGTTAGCAGCAGCAATAATCTCTTTCGCTAATACTTCTGTAAATTTAAAGGCTTTTTTATCTCTTTCCTTTGAGGCATTAATTAACCAATTCATAGATAAATAATTAGCTCTGGCTGAATCTATTGGTACAGGAACCTATGTATAAGAAAAGGCTGTTTGTATTATTAATTCAAAATATGTAATGGATTAAATTTAAATAAATTTATGTTTTTATACTTGATAAGGAATTCCACCCTTTTGTATCCTTTTCAGTTCTAAAATAGGTGTACAATTTTTTATAGCTGAATAGAAAATTACTTTTGGATCCAATTCAATATTTTGTTTCTGATCAGATGAGACTCTATTATAAGATGCTATTTGTATCATTTTAATATTTTCAAAGGTTTGGTCCATTAATTTTCTAGCTAATTCTTTTTTACCTGCCTTCATTATATAATTTATGAATTTCCTAATAAACATTAATTTTGATAAATATTTTTTAAATCACATCAACACTGTAGCATTTTTTTTTAATTGAAAATTTAATTGGCTACCTAATAAGTCGATCGTTAAATTCAGAAGATGTTTGAAAAGGAGTAGCTGGTCTTATACGTAAATGAGTATATGATTTTTCCTCTCCTTTATTATATAAGATTTCTTGTTCCTCCTTTCTAAAAATTGGCTTAACAAACGAAGGTGGAAAAACACTATAAAACTGGATAATATTCATTGAATTGTACCTATAAAATAATATTTTTTACTTGCAATAACTATTCATTTATTCAAATATTTATTATTTATTAATACACATTATTTGACATTATAAATGGTAATATATCTTTAATGAAGCATTTTTAAAAATATTTTAATATAAATTTTTACCAAATAAATTTAGTAAAACTAATCATATATTGTGAGTTGAGGTTATATAAACAAATTTTTCTTAAACAATCTTTAATGTATTCATTATGAAATAAACTGATGTAAATTTATAGTTAAGAAATATGCATATAATATATAAAATAACATAAATTACCTTGTTAAGTCGCGCAACATTAATAGGTTAAATGTTCTTGCAAGAACCATTTTATTTACTTCTTTATTAATTTTAATATTTTTCACAGACTGTTAAATTCAATTACATTATCCAAGGTTAAATGTGTAAGCCTAAACATTTACTAATGACTTAATATATTCTTGTACATCGACGTTACGCAAATTCTTTGGAATTTTAAATATGACTCTCAATCTGGAATTAGTGATGCCAGGAAAAGCATCCCAACTGCCATATTGAATTTTTCTCACCGCTACACATTCGAATGTACAAGCTGCGTGGCCAAAACAATGAGCTTGGCATCAAGGTGTTGGATTCTTATTATCGCTCTGACTCACTTTGAATAAACTATACAAAACAAAACTTATTATTAAATCGAATAAATAGAAATAAAAATGAAAATATCACATATAAGAATAAAGAATATTTCATATAATCACTGTGCATTCTGTGAAGTCACCGCTCCAATTGAATGTGATCAGAAAGTCGAAGACCAAACGCAACATATAAACATTTCTAAGTGCACGTGAGTCTTCAAAGAATTCTTTCAGAGATTTTGCTATAACATCAAAAGCAAACGTACGGGTTGAATCGTGCGTTGACACTAGAAACACGACTCTCGATAATCACTAAATTAATTATAAAATATCAATTCGGGCAAACCCAGGACCAATCTTTTTGGATTGTAATCATAAAGCTTTATCGAATGTAATAAAATAAGATTAGGCACCGGGAGTAACCCGGAAGTATAACAAAATCATTACCAAAGTTTTATCATTGTTATAAAAGTCATTGAATTAATTGTCTTTAAATTTTGATAAACATGTAAATGATAATCAAATGTAACCTGTTTGGAAGTACACTACATACCTATCTATAAAGCTTCCATAATGAAAAAATATGTACAATTTATTTAAAACTCTAAAAATATTACTACACGCGAATGAAGTTTTGGGGCACGAATAAGAAAGAAATGCGTGCCATAAAAACTCTCAGTTTTTAACAAAATATAATTCTTTGTAAGATCAAGAATGAAAAAATAAATGTTGGTTCATTGTTACTCATACATTTAACTAGATACTTTAGGAAACAAAATTTTACAATATTTGTCCGCCTTTCCCGGGTAAATACTCCACTGTGCGACGTAAATGTAACATAACCATATCTTTCTTGACATTTTAGAAATTGAAATACATGTGATATTGATTCATATATAATAATTTTCATTTCCATTATCATATACATATGTATATATCTGAATTCTATATGAAAAATGGTGTCGCGTCAAACGGGACGTTAAGACGCCGTTGCTAAGGTCCTCCCCGCCATTTTTACTATTTTACTACTCTTACTATCTCTTCACGTGACCGAACGCTGGGAGGTCACAGTCTATTCGGCAGTATCCCAAACTGACTTTGCTCTGCTTATAGCATACGGCAAGAGCGAAAAGACGAAAGGAGAGTCTAGGCTGGCAAAATGCGAGGAAATGGAGAAGTTAAGGCAACCGTGGAGAGTATAATAAATAGAATATATAGAGTATAATAAATACCATAGAACTAAATAATAGTACACATTATTGATAAAGAATCAATATTACGTAATGTACGATATTATTACTATTTCTAAACGATAAATGATCTGTTCAATCACCGCGTAATTAAGTAATACGTACTTGGAGAATATTTAATTATTTGATGACAGTTTAATGAAAACCGTTTATTTTCTTCACTATTTAATGAATAATAATTTTATATTAATAAAATTGTTTTCCAACCATTTAATTATTTTTATTTTATTTTGTTGGTTGATAAATAAATATTATGTAATCAGAAAGGTAATGTATTGTGGAATTAACATTAAACGGCAAATAATATCAGACAATTATTTTTGTAAAATCTTTATTGTTAAATATCAGATTCAGAATCACTATCAATTTAGTTTTACAATAATTTTGAAATAATATATTTCTATTGTATTAAATAATTTATGATGGTCCTCCCTACTTCACAATAGGGCACATTCAATGCAATTTTTAGTATAAAGTAAGTATGGTAATGATTTTATATTTAATTTGTTTTATACATAAGATTTATAATAGAAAATAATCGTTGTCGAAGAGGTCTCTGTCATAAATTTTGTTCATTTTTAAATATTTCGTACAACTTTTTCCTTTTCATATAATAGGCAATACATCTTAGTTTTTGAAATATTTGCAAAAAACTTTCGATAAAGTACATTAAATGTGATCACACTGTTTACACGCCGCACACGTCTTTGGCAGCGTGTGCGTCAGCATAAGCGAACTGTTTATCTACTGTTTCTATAGATTTAGTACGACAGGTGACAACCAACGTATGTAGCGAGTGACTGTAGAATACAAAATATATATTATAGTTCAAAAATTTTAGGTACTTTGTTTGTTCGACCACTTGTTTATGTTTCAGACTTTTGACATATAGAATCTCTTTAAAAAATCTAGCCCAAACTTATTTTAATCCATGTTGTACATAAGTATCTAAAATTTTAGAAATATGTAAATATTTTATATTGTATGGTCACTCATTATATATTTTGGTTGCCGACCGCTGATATATACGTATAAATAAAATTCACTGAATAGTTCTAATACGTTTTGCAAACATCTCGAAAACTAAGGCTAATTGCTAATTTTTTCAAACGAAAAAGTCGTTCAACATTGCTATTTATAATATATTTAATAATGAATCATATCCATAAACAGATATCTCTTTAACAACTTATTTTACAAAGTAATAAATGTAACAATTCTACGGTTCTACAGTTCATTCTATATAATACTATATATGTTAACATTTGAAAATTATTAACAAAAAAAAGGTTAGAAATCCGTAGATTTTTGTTTAAAATTGATAGATCTGCAGAAAAAGTAAGAAATACGTAAATCTACGGAAAAATCTGTAGGGTTGACAACACTGGTTTGGAACATCTAAAACTTTCAAGGCATCTTCCCCCACTTTGTACATAAACATGATACCATATGTCGGCTGATGTCGCGCTATACGATACGCACCCAATACGGCTGTTTCCTGCAAAAATTAGTATATTGTTTTTTATTATGACAAGTACACGAGGGACTACTCGTGGACATTTCTGTTTTTCTGCACAAAGGCACGTGGGGCAGAAAAACGTCAGCGTGTTGACAGTGTGACACAGCGACCAACATAAATTTCATCACGTGAAGATTACCTGGAATCCATTTTATCTTTAACTTGAATATACTGTAATTAATCAATAATTTATTACAATCCAATAAACCAAAAACAAAATATACAAATTTCTTTATCTATCAAGTTCATGGCGAAGTTGTACAATAATTGATTATTTTATGATTACCTTTGTTATTGAGTAATATAAGTAATCATGATAATAATAATCAATAATCAATTGAATCATTATTGAAATCAATAACAATTGTACTCTGTAATCATAAATCAGTCATTTATAATAAAACATTAATTTATCTTTAATAACTTTTCTATTATCAATATATTGATTCAATCATAATCAAGAATATAATCATTTCGTGATAAAGATTGATAAGTTAATCTCATGTCTATTGATTACATTTCCTTTGATTATTTGACTTGTTTATCTATCATAAATAAATATTATTAGGTTCGATAACAACTATCTAAATAACACAAAATATAAAAAATATATAAAATTCAATATACTAAACTGCAGATCGTAATATTTTCGGGTTAATTAAATATGCAATCTCGGTACAGGGATAGTATAAGCATCTAGTTACATCAATTCGTATCTCTTTCTATTATTTTTTACTATTCCCTGAAGCTTTGAAGCTAAAAATGCATTGTATATTCCATTAAAATGATCAGATGCACAGAAAAAGTAGATAGTGCGCAAATATTTGTCCTGAAAGGCTTACCAGACTTATCTTCGTCTAAAGACGATTAATTTACACATAACATCTAAAAGATAAGTATCATTCGCATCGAATAAGTGAGTATTTTTCAAAGAAATTATCTTCTATTACAAATTTTCTATTTTCATTTCTTTCGATCGATTATTGGGAATTTCGTTGCACAACATTTTTTTATCTCTATTATTTCAGATCGTAAAATGAGGTAACACCGATCGCGAAAACGTCATCATAATTGTTCCATCTGAGATAACAAAAGCAGAGTCGTAACGAAACGAAAATGCTATCGATAAATTCATGACTATTAAACTCAACTCGCTGGATACGCGTGTCTGGCAATTGCTGTCCAGTCTAGATATATCTTCACTGACATTGACGACAAATAAAAAACCCAAGGTCCATGTGCGAGGTACGGGACAGCTCATCAAAGAGTTAATCTAATACCTTTATTTTAATGAATTTGACTGAACGTTTCTAGAGAGGCTACACTTTCAAACACTTGTTGGTTTTTATACCTATGTAGTATAACTATTTTTGTTATTGAGTAATATACTAGATACTTAGTATCTAACTTATACTAGTAACTTAGTTTCAGAAGTTCGCGCATTTTGAAATACTTCAATACTATAATAATAGTTATGCATCCATACATGTATTAACAGTTATATATATAAAAGTAGTAAAAAACATTAAAATGTGTTAATAAAAGTGATGCGGCAATATATTAACTCGCGCGAACCGATGGTTTTGAATCGATAAGTACAAGTTACACAATATGTATGGCACGTTGTTTTCAACTCTAATATGGATAGGTCACCAGTTATATAGCATATCTTTTTAGCACAAGTAGTTAATTTTAATTAACATATTAACTATTCTAAATTTTGATAAAGTTTTTCCTGCTACAAGAAATAAAAAGAGTACAAGGTGAACTTAGCTAATTAATTAGTGTTAATTTATATTAATAGTGAAAGAATTTGTTTAAAGGATTAATATGGAAGTATAAAAAAAATGTATATAACTTACAAATAATTGAACAAATATTTTATTTGCATTTTTACATGTAAACACGTATATTAATTAAATTATAAATTTATAAAAATTTATTCTATACCAACATGGCTAATGTACCAGGTGTATAAATTTTTACTTGACGATCTGATAATGCATACATGTATCTTACAATCTGTGGCAAGTTAAATTGTCTTGTTTCACAACCTGTTTGCCAATTAAGTGTTATTAGCCCTGATACATCTCTAAACTGTCCTGTTTTAAAAGGTTCGACTTTAATAAATAAGTATGCCATATGTTTCAAACCATTTATAAATATATTAGGAAAGTAATTTGACAATTCACATTGATATGTATGAACTAGAACATAAAGTTGACATTGACATTGTTTGTTGTGTTCAACAAGTGATCTTAAATATCTTACAAAATACATGGTTTCTCTCAAATTGAGTCCTAAGTTAAAAAGATGACTTAAATCGTCAATTACAATAATCGCACGTTTCTTATGTAATATCATTTCATTATATTTTCTTGTAATAAGAGTAAATAAATTATGGATTATATCTTCATTATTATTAGATGACAAATTAGTAATAGGTGTATTTAAATTATGTGATGTTTCTTCGTTCGTGCATTGCATAGTGTTTGCAATAATTTTCATTGGTTCTATAATTTGAATCTTATCATCTTCTCTTAGAAATTTAAGGTCATAACCAAATTTCATACATACATTATAATAATGATTATAGGTATTATGAAAAAGTACAAAACAAATACCATAATCGTTTTTTAATGCATCGAAGATCATTGAACTTAATAAGAAGCTTGCATTTACGTTACCTTGTTCTTCAATTAAAATTAGTTTTCTATCCATATTTACCATATCAATACCAAGTTTGTTGGATATTGAATCCATTCTGCTGACAATTTACACTAAAAGAAAAAAGTAAATAAAATACTTTTAAGGTATTTAAAAATGATATATAAAATATGTGGATTTATTACAAACAAATTTAATGAAATATTTATTTTCATTAGAAAACGTTATTTTTATCATAAATTTAAACACTCTAAATGACAGTCAAATACGTTGAATTAGTGTAGTAAGCAGTTGATTGAAAACATAATGAAATTTTTATTTTTTAGTTTACGTACCGCTTTAGTATATATTTTCACATTAAATACAATCGTAAAAACAAAATTGGACATCTGTAACTATTAGTTCTTTAGACATTTATATTCTATGATGTAAAACATGCTTCTTTTCAAATTAAATACGTGTATATACAAGATAAGGTTAGAAATTCAATTCTAACCTTATTGATTGCGCAATGTCGCAATTAACCGCGCGACCTTTGAATAACGATTAAGTTTTTATTAAATTTTAAAATGTACGATATTTGTATAATGTGCATATATTAATACGTAAATGGAAGAGTTAGTAAAAAGAGAAATCTGTGGTAATTTCTTTGTTCTTCTTCCTCTACTTGTTTGTTTCTTGTATTAATAATACTATGAGTGAGTATTTAATACATATACAGAGTGACTCGCGCAATTGAGACCTTGACGATAACCCCGTGAATATGAATTGTAGAAAAAACCGATTAAGACGAATACTGTGTTAGTTAAAAAAAGACTATCTTATGCACTATTCAAATTTTTGTTATTACTTTTCATTATTTTGTGATTTCATGGTCATCCAATACTAAAAAATCATTATTCAAAATCAGTATTTAAACATTTTCGAAACTATCATTGTAATTTTATTGACTTCTCTTAATTTTTGTGATTTATTGATTATTTTGCAAAAACTTATTGTATATTTATTTTACAAGAAATCTTTAAAAAGTGTCATTCTTGAACATTAATATATTTCTGTATCTTTATTGTATTCATCACTAAAAGAATAAGTAAAATATGGTTCCACATCATCAATTTGCTTGCTGCTTACTGTTCTTAAAGGAGATATCTAGATACTGAGTCTGATATTAAAAATATCAATAAAATTTTGATACTTACAATTACAAAATTTATTTAAAGACTATTAAAGATTTGTGTGCGTACGCGCATTCGAATGTGTATCATAGTATATTTAAATAACTGAATACGGTTTTAAAATCATACAAATTACAAGCAATAAAATAGTTTGAATGCTATAATGCATACATACATTATATAGCTTCTTTGAACTATGCAATATTTATGTGGACTAAATTTCGTTAGAATCAATATTTATGGTCATGCTGTCCAATGTCCAACTTCCCCCACTCTATCTCTGTTACTACACATGGGAACGTTGGCTGATACCGCGTTACGTATTGCACACCCCATCGTGCAAACAGAATACGACGCGAAGAGTAGGATAATGTCGCATAGGAACCGCACCAGTGAACTGTACTAATTTACAGAGTTATTAAAATGGTTCCAATTACGTAACCACTTTATGCAAAAAGTCTGTGCTTTTAATGTAATATTACATTATATTGAATTGTCAATAAATCATTTTATTTGTATATTATTACAACTTAATTGATAACTAATGAGCTCTAGAATCTATAATAGACACCTAATTTGAATAAAATGTCGAAATATTATTGTTAGCTATTATTTTCAACACATTAGAAATTTTACAGTACAAATATAAATTTCAGAATAGAATATTAAAAAAGTTAACTTAAAAAATAAATATTTTGATTTCTACAAAATGAAAAAAAAAATAGCTTTGGAACAACATTTAACTTGTTTGAAAAAGTTAAGATAGTTTAAACATTTAAACAATGTATGCACTTTAGTTGAAGTTTGTTAGAAAATAAAAGTAGTGTGTACATATGAATGAGATATAAATACTTTATATTTTACAAAGTACAATATTATTATCTTCTATTTGTTTAATTTTAAAGAAATAAGAAATTGTCAATTTATAAAAATGTAATTAAGAAAATATTTTAAAAATATGTATTTTTATTACATTTGTAATTTGAATGGAAATATACTTTTGAAAAATTTGTATACGTATAAATGCATCTAATTTATATTTATTTTCATTAATACACTACAATTTTCCCGATAAGCAATAAAACACATTTAACATTATTCTCAAATTACTTTTACGTATGACTGCTAATTCCCAAAATGTTGCAGCATAAATAAAATCATTTTCAAAACTAAGTACAAGAAAGTAGTTTTAACCTTGATGAAAAGAAGAGGTGGTATTACACGTGGCTATCAGCTGATGCGTGCGCGTCCGTAAGAGTCCAGGCTCAGTAATATAGTGTATTTCATCAGAGGAAGTTCACATTTTCTAGTGGCATACTACTTACAAATCAACAATGATCTAAAAATTGAGTTGGCACTGCAATATACGGTATGTTTTGTTTTTCTCAGCATATCTATATCTTTATGTCATTTATATTTGGACGTGCATGTGATTTATTTTATTTATAAATAATTGTAAAACTCTATGTATTATTATGTTTAATTCTAAATGCTTTTATAATCACTTAAAATTTTTCTTGTTTAAATAAATCATTAATAATTCTTTTACTTGAATTTTTATTATATGATCAGTGTCTTTCAGTAAATTGACAATTCATTATAATCAGTATGACATATAAAATTATGTATATATTCGTGTATAAAAGCAATATATGGGTTTTATATGCTGCTAAAAAAAAATGTTATTAATTCATACTAAATTATGATTGTTACATATTCATATTAGATACTTATGTCCTTAGTTTTAATAAGTACATTTAAAAATAATTTTATTAGAATTTTTTTTAAATAGTATGTTTTTAAAAAGCTTGAATGTTAATTTATGCTAATAAATAATTAATTAAGATAAAATAAAATGTTAATTTAAATCAATTATTGATTTTATCTTTTACTTTTAGCTTCTATTGTTTTATTTAAAAAATGTCCAACCTACAATGGAAATTTTTATCCTTTAGTAATGTATGTAACATAACTATATTTATATTACAATAGACGTACAAAAAGAAAAGGTAAGTCTATTAAATAAATTATGTTTTAAATCATTTATACCTTTAAAATATAAATTTTACTTATAGCTACTTAAGTATGCTTCTTCTAATTTCCATTATGAAGATATAACACAAAACAAAAATGACAGATAAAACAAAAAAATTATCACGTTGGTATTTTGGTGGACTTTCTTCTGCAGGTGCTGCTTGTATTACTCATCCTTTGGATTTGATAAAGGTATTTTTTGTTACTAAATCCTGGTCTACATATTACAGTTATTGTTAAAACTTTATATTAATAAATAAATATGTATGCTTTAATTATATTGTAAGCTTTCATTATTAAATTATACACAAAATGATTACGTTTTTGTAATTTCAAAAGACATGTAAAATATTTTTCAGGTTCATTTACAAACACAACAAGAAGGCAAAATATCTGTAGTACGATTAACAGCCTCTATAGTACAGAAACAAGGAATATTAGCTTTATACAATGGACTTAGTGCTTCTTTACTTCGTCAACTTACATACTCTACAATGAGATTTGGAGCATATGAAGTATATCTATTTATATTAGACATGTATTTGTTTGTAACTTGCCATTTTATAGTTAATAAATTTGAAAAAGTTTTATTATACATATATTTTGAATATATTATATCTAAATAGGTAGGTAAACAAACATTTGAAACACCTGGACATTCATTATTATTCCATCAAAAGTTACTATTGGCTGGACTCTCTGGTGCAGCTGGTGGTATCCTTGGTACACCAGGAGATGTAATTAATGTACGCATGCAAAATGATATAAAACTTTCACCAGAACTAAGACGAAAGTAAGAAAATACTATTCTATATTAATTTCATTTCATATTTGTTACTTAATATTAAATGTTATTGTAGTTATAAGCATGCTCTAGATGGAATAGTATGCATAATTCGACAAGAAGGTGTAAAGAAATTATTTAGTGGATGTTCAACTGCAACATTAAGAGCTGCATTAATGACTATTGGACAATTAAGTTTCTATGATCAAATTAAAATTACATTGCTGCATAGTGGTTATTTTATGGACAATCCTGCAACTCATGTATTATCAAGTGTATGTGCAGTAAGTATATTAAATCTGTAAAAATTCCGAAACATATATCTTTATTCAAATAACTTTCCTATTTCTAGAATTAGAAAAAGATACTAAAAGTAATAGTACTTTCACAATGCATACAATTTCTTCTCTAAAAATATGGCAAGCATTTAGATAGATAATTTATTTTGAGGAACCTACACTGTATATTCTGAATTAATATGTATTCATTATTTATTTATTCAATTTAAGGGTGCTATAGCCACAACTCTTACACAACCATTAGATGTTTTAAAAACACGAGCGATGAATGCTAAGCCTGGAGAATTTAAGGTAATTTTTGTACAAATGAACGTGTTTAAAAATTATAAATTTTATATACAATATTTTCATTTTATAGGGCCTAATGGATCTATTTTTCTACACTGCTAAGCTTGGGCCATTGGCATTTTTCAAAGTAAGTTTAATTATTATTTATAATCATTTTTAAAATTTTTTCCTGGACAAACACATTGGATCGATTTAAATGGGTTACTCTGCATATTTATCTCATTAATCTATGTCTGAAATTATTTTTAATTTTTTAACTATTGAGTCAAAAATTTAAGAATTCAAACAAAAGACATCTAATTTTGTATTGTGTATGAAGTTTTTTTAAGTATGCATTTTCATTTAAAATTTAGGTGCATACAATATAAAAATAAACAAAAATGTCTAGTTAATGTATATCTATAAATCAACTTCGACAAAAATAGAGCAAAATAAAGTAATCTGTTAAAATAAAACTGAGAAAAACGTACAACAAAATCATAAAATAAAATTGCCTAGATCTTAATAAATCGTCAAAGCTGATTTATACATTTGTGATGAAATTCTTCAACTTCTCTCTAGATTATTACATATGATTATTAATTTCTACACTCTATGTCCATTCTCTTTCAAATGCATTTGTTCAGATTATGGTGTTTTCACTTGAGATATATTATTCAAAAGATATAATTACAACAGATATTTTTTCAAAACGCTATTAATAAGTACCTTATTTTAGGGTTATGTACCTGCATTTATCAGATTAGCTCCACATACCATTCTTACATTTGTGTTCTTGGAACAATTAAAATCTAATTTTGGATTTTATCCTTCTAAAAGCTCAATGTCATAAATTTCAACTTCTTCTCCCTGGGACACAAAATGTAATATATATAAACATTGGGCTACTGAAGTTTTGAATGCTTTTCATTAAAAATTATAATGAACAAAATATGTAAGTTAAACGATTTTAAACCATTATTATGACTATATAACTGTGTCATATTATGTACACAATTAGCAAAGTAATGTAGGCAAAATTTAATGAAATTCTAATATCTTAAGTGGAATGTTTATTTTATTTGAGCTGATGAAAAGTGTAAGAAAGGAATTACAAAAAATAAGCAAATAGCATGGATTGTTATCTGAGACATAATTAAAACTAAAGATACTCCATCAAAATATTAAACAGTCTAATAAACTAACAATGATTTACTTTCTGAATACTTCCATGACTAGGTGCTATTTCTGTTTAAAATAAATTTTTTAAAACTAAATGTATATTATTAGAAATTCAACAATATTTGCCAATATAATCCTAATAATTGGGTCTAATTTTAGACATAATAATATTTTTAAAACATCATTAAACTTGCACATTTTGATTATTATATAATTTAACTGTTAGTGTTAGAGTATTTTCACAATTCACTGTTTATACTATTGCATTACTATTTTCGAAAATTGTACTAGATATATTGTCACAAATATTAAACAGTACCATATATTTATTTAAACTATCGCGCAAATGTTGTATGTATACTGTTTACAATTGTATTATTCTTAAAGGAGTTGTGTATGAATGTATATTTTTAAAGTTATTTTTCAAACAGAAGTAAATATTTCTTACTATTACTTTCATAATTATACAAAGTGTTTCAAAAAGATGTTTACTACTTTTGCAATTTGAGATTTTGTAATCAATATGTAAGGATATTGAGTTTTTACACGTGTGAATGTCATAGACACGTGTTTCTTGCAAAAAATGCCTATGTATGTGGCCAGGCAATCAGTTGACTGAGTTATAAATAACATGTGTTGGAAGAACTTGTAGCAGTAAACTTTAATAACTTTTATCTTGAAAACAAAACATCAAATTATAAAGCAGTAAAGGATTTTTTAATTTCTTTTCGCATAAAGAATTTGCATATTTCAGCTTGTCCTATTTTTTTGAAACATCATGTGTAATGATAAAATATCAAGATAATACATTCCATGGTAATATTCCTATATTTGAGTCTTGATATGTATACAACTTTATACATTTATATTTTAATGAATGGTATTTAAACAAATATTGTTTATACAACAATATACTCTTTTTACAATTACCATAAAAAGAGCTTTGATGAGAATATATGAAAAGGATATTTTCTGCTGATTCTACAAATTGTAAATTAAATTATTTTAAAATGGACATATTGTACATGATTTGCCAAAATAAATTTAAATTGCAATACAATCGTATTTTTTAATTTTTTGCTAAAATGATACATTTTAAATGTATTTTTTTACACATTTAAAAATACTAACCATCAATTTCAACAAATAAATAGTTAACATCAGAAAGTAAAAAATAATTTAATTAATTTTTTAAATAGCATCAAAAAAATAAAAAAATATGAAAACCTTGTAAGCTATAAATTACACACTATGATACAATAATTAACATGTTCACAATGCAATATCATGCATACAGATCACAGAGGTTTTGTTCAGACTGTCATATCTCTTATACTGAACACTTTTGAATACGTTCTTACGGGAATGAAATTCTAACATGCAATACATGGATTTTTTTTGCTCTTCTTATTTTATAATTAAACACTAGTATAATGTAAGTTGTTATTTAAGGTACTAAATTGCTAATTTTTTGTACAAAGTTATACTTTCTCTTATTGGTAAATATTAATTGGAAAGTCTTCTGCCCTCTTCCCACTTAATATAGTATTACATTCTTCCTAATATTAATTTATTTTATTTCTTGACAGAAGTAATTAATGTTGCATTATGACATGTTTTTTTAAAATGATAAAACGTATAACCTTTTTGTTGACCAACAGTTATATAGGCTTTTAAGTCTTACAACAGAAAAAATGTATTTTCTATTTAAAAGAGTATTATTATTTAATTGGTTACACAAGAAGATCCACTGTGTTGAGATTCAAACAGTGAACATGTTAATAATATAATTATTTTTAAGTAATATTTTCTGAGAACAATAGAAATTTGCTCAATGAAGTTATTGATAGATGTAAAATTTCCTTAAAACTAACTGTAGTAGAAAATAAGGGTATTATGTATAATATTTACTACTAATTTTCAAGCATAATTTAATAAAAAAAGTATACAATACTCAAAAATTCTTAAAACAGCGAGTATAAATAAATAAAGTGCAATAATTATACAGTAACAAACGTGATTCACTATACACAAAATAAAATAAATACTGTTTAAAATAAAAATTATGGTCTTATTTGTATGCACTTTAAAATTTTAGTAAATTATTGCTTTTTTTCTTTAATAAGAAGTTGGTGTAGGTAAATAGCAAACAATTTTATTAGATACTCTAGTTACCGCTTTTGTTATATTTATAAAAATAATACTTACTTTGGTTTTAAATCATCACGACGCTACATTTTGTTAAGACTGCAATCGATAATTAGGTTAGTTCTTCACCATCCGCATGGTTATTTTTAATATCGTATGACCCCATGGAATATTGTCCATATCTGAAATGAAATATTTTTTTGTGTTTTATCTGATTATATTCTCAACAAAATTTTATATTTTTTATACCAAAGATTCATACAAATTATATTATTATAATTTATTGTAAGTACCGGAGACAATGAATTGGATGTAAACAGAATTTGTCACGTGATCAGGATGGGCAGATTGGATTCCCTAAATCCCTAACTGGTAGGTGTGGGAGAAGGTAGTACGGTACGAATCGTTTTATAAGATGCGTAGGATGAAAATAAGCCATGGCTAATTCGTAACTATCAAAACAAAATTAATTTTTACGAATTAGATTAATTTAGGGTTAGTTTTTCTTTCGTGCGGTGGAATGGGAGAAATAATGGTTGTTTCTATTGTATTGTTGTTAAATATACTGTTATACCTTACATCTGGCAGAGTAAACTTACAACCACGCGGCAAATGAACTTTAGTAACACTTATATTACTATACTGTTATAAAGTATAGTGTAGTGAAGATAAAAGAGAGGCGCCTTGTGAAGTATTTTATGCTCTGCATTTTTAAATGTTATTGTGGAATTAGTAAGGCATATTATTAATATTAATGCATTAGTTTAATATATTATATTATGAGTTACTTGAATGAGCATTAAAATTAAAAATTATTATACAAATAGATGATATGGCAGAACCTGAACCAAATTCCAGTATGGCTATTGTTGTCAATATTACTAAAAATATTAAAATTAAATTGTCCAACAAATTGAAACTTTTTTCTGTCTTCCAATAACCAGTGGGTGATCCTTGTAGAGTCACCCTCCTTTTCGAAAAAAACAAGTTTTTGTAAAAGCCCAGGATTTTCGACAAAAATGAGATATTACACGAAAAGTAAAAATGTTCGAAAGTTCTAATTGGTCTTAAAAAATAGAGGAGAGTTTCTTGAATCTAGTAGTGTACAATTTATTAATTGTTTTTAGTCCTAAATAGTTATAAATTAACGTCAAAGTTTAGAAAAGTGCCAATGTGTGTAGTCTTTCTGTATTATTTTTGTATTTTTACAAAAAGTTCTTTACCTAGGACAAAAATTGTATCTACGATCGAATTCTGTAAACATGTCTAAAGAAGAAACTGTCTGGTAGAAGTGTCAAAACAACTTACATTTCGAGCAGGTTGAGAAAATGTTCATTGACAACGCGTGTACAGCATTTTGCCGCCATGTGGTTCGCTGCTCGTCTGCCTTGATTCGTGGCTATGCGTAACCAACACCGATGGAGGGGTTTAATGGGACATCTTTGTGTAAATAATATTTGACTTTTTTTTAATACTTCAGTGTTCTGTTCTTTTTTCTTATATATTTTTGTGGATACCAATCAATTTGATGTATCCAAAATATGATGTATTTCTTGATCAATTTTAAGTAACAAAAATTTCATTAGAAATTGATGTTTCTAAACTCTTTAAACTGTTAAAAATAAAAAAGAAAAGTATTTCAAATTTATTGCTACCTATAACACTTGGAGTAAAAAATAATAATAATAATTGATTACTTACTTCTACAATGCCAGAAGTACATGATTCACTGAAACCTCTTCAAAATCAAACCAGTATTGAAAGACATTTTTACTGTGAAAGGAGTAGAAATTTGGAACGTATTACACATAGTGAAACACTGTAGAAGCTTCAATTTCTATGATCATTATACTGAAATGATTCAAATTGTACATTTCGAATATAATTGTCCTATAATTAGTACACTGTACATAAATTTTCATCTGGATTAAAATCTTGTATAACAAATGAAAGATGAACAATTTTTTATGCAATCAAATTATATTTCATATTAAACAAATAAAACCTTATCTGAATAATTGTTAATTCAGTAAACTTTACAAATAAATAATTATACAGAGATTTTTATTTGAATAAAATTCTACCCATCTCTATCTGCAGACAGATTTTGTCTCTTAAATAGAAAAGCACATAGTTTTACTTTAGCACATATTATGGTTCAGATTTTGCATTCAAGGCAAATAGAATTACTCTTTCCTTTCTGAATCCCTTATACATGATTTTTCAATATGCATATGCTTCTTTATTAAAAACTTCTTTGGTGTGGATTTCTCATCTTTTATCTGCATGATATCTACTTCTGTATTACATGCACAGTCAATGTATGTAGAACATAAACAAAATAACTTTCATTATAGTAAATACATAAATAATGACTAAACAATATAAAGAGTATAATAAAGAAATAACAATTTTTTAAATTCGATATTTTATGTAACTAATACAAAAAGAATTATATAAATTATATAAGTCACATTCTTTAATTTTCTAATAATTTTCACTTCAACTGTTTAAAAAGTATATTATTTAACTAATCAGGTGTTCTCCTTTTTATCACTGGATTTTTATATCCAGATGAAAGACCAATAAAAAATGTTAAATATGATGAAAGCCACAGGAAATACAATTCTGCTACGTCTGTCAATCCATTGAGCAATTTCTTGTGGAGTCATTGTTGTAAAATTATGCAATTGTGCAAGAGTTGCTCTCCGTGAAAAAGATTTTGATGGCGGAGTACTGTTAACAGTAGTAATACTTCCAACAGAGCATTCTTGATCTCTGTCTTCATCAATTTTTACAGAAGGAATGTTGAGAGTACTTGGAAAACTCTATTATAGAAAAATATTTTTTGTGAAAAATAATTTGATTTAATGTTAATTATATTATGTTTAGTATTAACTCACGTGAACAGTGAGATAATTCTGACTTGTATAATCTTGACCACTACTATTTGCATTATCAAGTGATGACCAAGAACGTGATCGTTCCAAACCTGTGGTATTTTTTTGAAATTGTTTTCGTGCCAAT
Organism: Ptiloglossa arizonensis; assembly: GCF_051014685.1. NCBI lineage: Eukaryota > Metazoa > Arthropoda > Insecta > Hymenoptera > Colletidae > Ptiloglossa > Ptiloglossa arizonensis. The sequence continues at coordinate 5,521,716 of NC_135049.1, forward strand.
TTTGGTGTCAGTGTTGATTTTAGTATGTATTTGCTATTTACTTTTTTTAATGGAACATTTTTCCTAATGTAAATACATATACAGGATAAATAATTATACCATTAAGTGCAGTATAAAAAGTGTAGTACATTTTGAAATTAAATAATATATCATACTTTCTCCGGTAGATTGTATTGACAAAAGCAAATTCAACCATTGCTGCAAATAAAAATATGGTGCAACCTAAAAACCATATTTCACTGGCTTTTATATATGAAACTTTTGGTAAGGAATTTTCTACTTTTGACGCGAGAGTCATAAATGTTAAAATGGTATTTGTTCCTAGAAATATAAATCATAGTTCATTTTTATATAGTACAGAATGTGTTAGAAATAAGTTGTCAAATTTTATGAGTGTATTCCACTTATCGTAAGGATGGAAAATACTTCCATAATAGCAATAGAAATATGATAAATGAATTTTAAGGATCTGCTGTAATTCATCATATATGAACTACATTCGATTTTGTATCTGCAGTGGTGCATCTTCTAATAATGCATAGAGCTCTTTTCTTAATAATTTTCCAATTATCCAATTATCCAATCTATTCTACTGGAAGTACTGTCTTTGTTTGTAGTAAGAAGAAAATTTGTAATACTATTTAAAACTTTAAGCATGGCAAGCAGTTTTACTGAACTTGATTGTAAACGAAAAGTGAACAGATATATGTTTATATGATTTTTTTTTTATCCTTATAGTAAGTACTGTTCCTAAAATTTGGCTACCTATTTCTGAAACACCCTGTATAATGTATATTAGATATATTCTATATTTTTAAGCATAAGTTACCTAAAACTATTCGTGGAGGGCTTGCATCCATGTGCAACCAAAAAGATACCCATGAAATGACTACTATTAGTATAGATGGTATATAATAATCCATCATAAAAAATCCCATTTCACGTGATAATTTAAATGTTATACTAATTGTGCTGAAGTTACCAGCTGCAAATACAAAAATAATTACTTAAAGCAGTTTTAAAACATTATTTGTCACATATAACCAAGTACGTGCCAAAATGACCATAATGTTGTTCTGATGTAGCATAGAAAACTTCAGATGTATTAACCCACTTGTCAATAAGCTTGTATTCAGTTAAATGCAATTCATCTGCAAGTATGATTGGTTCTTGGTCCCAATACAGCACCATGTCATGCACATTGTGTGTCCCTGTAGGTAAAAATTCCATTCATTCCTAGGAGCACAGTAGAGTAAAATAGCTGACATTGTAGTAGTACAACAGTGACATCCTACAGCTTTCAAAAACAAGCGGACATTCCTGTACATCAAATGGAAACTTTTCCAAACGAAGGCCACAGTTAAGGGTAGCTTGTAACCTATAAAAATATAAATTTTACGTTTATTATATTCAATAAGTCAATTATTAAATATTATATAATAAATTTGGTAGCATTATTATCAGTTTTAGGATGAAATTATAAATCTGAAACTTCTTTTTAATAAAAATGAATTTTATATCTTATGATTACTTTAACATTTTTTAAACAAGACAGTACAAAATTTATTTTTTGTGAGAAAGACCACATTTAATAATGCCTAACAATTTTGTAACAGTATCAATATATTTATTGTAAGAAATATTCTATGTGATTCTTTTTAAATTTTAACCATCTTTATTTCTTTCTCTAAGTAAACTTAACAAACTTCTATATGTATGATAAATGTACAAGATGATACATTTTAATCTATACATGGATACTTTAGAAAATATATTGTTTTGAAGAAACTAAATATATAAAACATATGGAAAGTTTAGGAGGATCATTGGACTTTCATAGAGAAAAATTGATACATGAATGCATAAAGGATACTTCAAAATCATTCCTAAAAAGTTATCCTAAAAATGTTGAAAATTGAAGAAGCAAGAAATTTAATTCTTGAATCATTCACTCTATACTTTAAATGTGTGTATTTTGTGTTTCTCTATTAATTATTTTATTTCTTTTAACAATGCAAAGGGATTTTTAGCATTCAAAATAATATCCTTTTAATTTTTCCTTAAGGAATAAGAAATTCCTTCAGTGAATTCCTTGCTAATTGATTTTTGGTGAAATATGATTAATTATAAAGTTAATATTAATTGTTATGGATTTTATAAAATTTGCATATAGACTAGGATTAGATACCCCATATTGTTGATAAGAAAGAAAAAAAAAAATATTTTTTTTACTATAAAATGTAAAAAAATTACAAACCTAGTGTTTAATATGACCATGCCTGATGGGTCTATGGAAATAAGTAGATCTTTAACACCATTTCCCATTATAGCTGAACTGCGTTCATTGGAAACATAAACAGTAGGTGTCCAGATTAAATCATGTGCAAGTTGCCCACCATTTATTTGGCTCAAATATGGAGCAATCTCTGAGAATTTCAATCTAGTGTCCAAATATCTAAATTGCAACATCATGTGTACATCAAACTGCTGCAAAAATATTTTTCAATATACAAAATAAAAAATATAATTTTTATATAAATAGAATACATATAAATATTTATTTATAATTATAAAATAATGTAATTATAATTTAAGCTACCAGTGTTTTGGCCATATTTGATTTAATTGTGTAAATGTAGGCTCGGGTATACACTTTAATTGGATCTGTAACATTATCTTCTCCCAAAGGTCTAGCCATTTTATCATATCGGCAATCGTTTGTTAATTCTTGTAAGAGTTCAGTTTGTGTCATAGAGTTGTTACTACTTAACATTGGACAACTTCCCAATCTATAAAGTGACAATTTTATATATTCAAAAAAAGTATATTTCCAAGATGGTAATATTATTTTATAATTTTTACTATACATATACAACATTTTTAAGGAATATGTAATAACAATGGAAAATCAATGTTCAAAAGTTAAAAATACAGTAAGAAAAAACGTTGCTTCAAAAGAAGGTCCTTGAATTAAAATTCCAGACGTTACCATGTAATAAGAATGGTCCATTGTTGCTTTGTATCAATGCAGATGACATAATGTAATGCATGTGACTCTTCACACTATAAAAAGAATTTTTTACTATTGGCGGTTTAGGTAATTTTTAAAATATATATTAAAGACAAGTCTTTTCCTAGAGGGATGGTTAGTAATAAATAAATTGTTACCTATTCTTCCAATAATAAAACATAGATTTGCATAAGATTTATTAAATCTAAACTCTGTGTAGATCATATATCTATTGCATTGTCAGAATTATTATTCAATTTAAATGTATAAGAAATATGATTATTTTTATAGCTTACAATATAAAATATAGAATACATTAAAACTGAAACTTATAAAAAGAAATATTTATTTATAGTTTTCAAAACTTTTTTATAATTCATAGTAATTATAATAATTTAATATAATTACAGACAATTTCTGATAATTATATATACCAAATATTAAACTTTAAATATATGTATGATCAATCTGCAGAAAGTTATTAAGTATATGTATACTAATATATATACATTAGTTTTTGCAACATTACAACTTTTTTTTCTTTTGAGATCATAACTTATTTTTTTAGAATTATATATTTACGTACCTTTTATATCGTAATTGATAATGTAATAAGTTCGTTCAACAAACAAACAAAACTTAAATTATATTACTATTTTCATAAATACAAAAGATGAATTTTTAAATTTAAAGAATACAATTTCGTAACTGTAACAAGAGAATACCAATTCCAACATCTTGATCTTATCTGCCTACATAAACACATTAATTTATGGCATCAAATGTGCAGGTGTTTGTATAAGTTATCAATATCTACATATGTACATTCTGTTTCATAGGCTCTGTATCATGATTCAGAACACAATTGTTTTTTCTTTCTTCATAGTAGATAGATCACTTTTTGTATTTGGAAATAATTATTATTTACTAAAATTAACATTAAATATAAAGTGCATGTTTTAAAGAAGAGATTTATAGTTATTTATTTACTTCATTTAGTGTAAGTGCAGTTAAACTGAAAGATTTGTTAAGATTAAAATGTTAAATACCATAGAAGTATTTGGTATATAGGTACAATAGTTGCATTGTGAAATTAAAAGAAACCTTTTACCAATTTATATTTATTTTTAAATAATTTTTTCTCATATTAATTTCATCACTGTTATCTAATGATTAAAACGTAGTTTAATAATATAAAATTGCTAAAAACGTTATTGTAGTTATAACAGATTAAGATATATCAATAATATTAAATTTGAATGTCAATGTTTACACAAGTGGCCTAAAGTTTACTTATTACAATCTTTAAGTTAGATTTGGAAACAGTAATCTTAGTAATTTGCAGTGACTATTAGAAATTTCGTACAAATAATTTTATTACAAACATTATTATTAAATACTTTATGTTTTTATACTCAAAGGAAAAATGTTTATCATGGTGATTGTTAATTTTGTAATTTTGTACATTTTACTAAATGTATATTTTTTTATAATAAATGTAATATTATGAAACTAGCTATTACTAGCTACTACTAGCCACTACACCTATGTAAGTTGTTAAAATTTATCTGTATTACAGGAAAATAAGATTAAAAAATAAGTTTTATATAGTTTTCTTATCCTAATTAATTTAAAATTCTACTGTATAAATTTATACATTATGCAATTACAAGTTTTTCACAGTACATATAACAAAAACTATTTAAACTCATTTTTAAATATTTAGCGCACATCATCTAAGAAAGCAATATTACTATTAAATGTAAATAAAGTATGTTTAGAGTTATAAATATCAAAAAGTTTAATAATTTTAATTTTATAATAAAAATGTAACTTACATAGTAGATGTATTTAAGTGTAACATTTGCAGCAGGTAAACGAAAATTATGAAAATATAAACTCTTTTTCTTAAAGCCATCTTAAGTTCCATCACACCGCTTCAGAAATAAACTCAGACTAATTTACTGGAAACCAGATATTACCCAACTACTTCTCCCACTCGCGATTCTTTTACAATGTGATACTCAGGCGCTTGCATGTGACATTAAGTTGGTAGTAAATACAATAAATGTACAGAGTGATTCATGATAAATTTGCATTTCATATATATTTTTTTGATAGCACAAAAAAATTGTTTAGGAAAAATGTATACTTTTTAATAGAATACATTGAGAAGTTAAAAATAATTTTTCATAAATCTTCTATTGTTTAATACTTCAAGGTTATTTTAACATTTTTTGAAGAGAACACATGGTATCCTTTAAATATCATTTTGTAGCTAACACAAAGAAAAATTCAATAACTCATTATACAAAGATTTTGAAGTGACCATAAACTCCAATACTTACACTAAAAATATTTTCAATTGTTAGCTTCTATTAAAAGCAAATAAACTTTTGAAAAAATTACCCTTCATACTGTTCGATATCGTATTGTCACGTATGTTTAAAGTATTTATGTAGATTTTTAGTACTGATTAAAGAAATTAGGTACTCGTACAAATTTATAGAGTAAGAAAATTATTTTACAAAAATTATTCTTCAGTCTTCTATAATTTAAGCGACATTATATATTGTTATTGAAATTATATTTCAGATGATGCTAAAGGTGAATATACCAATCTATTACTTTATTATGTTCAGATGAAATTTATCAATCTTTTGATGAAAAAATTATCAACATTGATCACATACATGTGAGGCTTGTAGTTAAATTGCGTTTTGAACGATTATAGGGGCTTAGTATGAATAATTAGGTACTCAATAAATAGGTTTGTTATATGTGTACAGAATATTCTATTTACATATCATGATAATCTATATTATAGTATTTATCTAAAATGTAAAGTTTTATGCACATAGTATGTAAATAGTGCTGATAATCTTACCACTGAAAGAGTTAGCAAGCAACAAACCTAACCACTTTGTGTAATGTATATATTCACAGTTACATTATATATTTACTTGGTATCTATGGATGTAGTATGTGGTTTTATGCGATTAAGCGTATAAGTAAGTAAATGAAGATTTTGCAATAGTTTTGTAAGTCTCATGTAATGTCGTTCAGTATATGGTATCATAGATTCCAGCATAAAGGTTGACTTTGTTTCAAATTCTTCATGTTCCAGTTCCACTATTAAGGCATTTATAACTACCTAATGGACATAAAATGAAATTATAATCAAATGCTTGTATACATATATACATTTTTGTAAAAAAAAAAAAAAAAAAAAACAACAACAAATTGTTTAATTTTTTTTAAATATATACCTGAGCAATTTGACAATTTTTGCTGTTAGTATTCCATGTAATAGCACATTTAAATAGTTTGTCCTTATAAATAGGTTTTAACTCATTAATTGCTTGAATAAGTGGACAATTACTACTCTTTAAAATACCTATTTCATAGAATATAAAAATTATTAAACATTGGTTAATAATTTACCTCAATTTTATGATCACTTTACAGGTTTATAAACTATTAGTCAACTTAATTTTAGATACATTGCTTGTCATTTTAACTCTTATTACTACTGCTTTAATAATTTACAATATAATTACTAAAAAAAGCGCACAATTGTGGAATGAAATACTGAATTATTTTTCAGATATTTACTTGTAATTTTATCAAAAATTAAGTTAGACGTTATTATTTTTTTAATTTATCGCGTTCATAGACTAAAATAACTAGTTTTTAGAACTAAAAATAATAAAAATGAAGAAATAACAATGTAATTAATAAAGTTTAACATAAATTAATATTATTTCATTAAAACTCACTTTCTATAATTTTAAGAACTTGTAGAGGACGTTCTAATTTTAAACTCAAATTTAATGCAGAGCTTAATTTATTTGCTTTAAGTAAATTTGCTAATTGTTGTTCTTCAAGTGCAAACTGTTTCATTTCTAATGCTGCTTTTTCCTTTCTTTCTTCAGTTACATCTTTCCAAATAACTATTAGTGAATCACTTCCACCACTGATTATGGTCTTTTCATCTTTACTGACTACAATTGAAATAAATATATTATAATTACAAAAGCGTAAATAGCAAAGTGGTACCTACCAGTGAGTGTCCACACACGACTGGTATGTTGTTCTAAAGTACATAAACATTCTGATGTTTTGATACTCCAGAGTTTCAAAAGACCATCTCCACTTGCTGTAATTAACTGCATGCCACGGGTCAAAAATTCTGCTTTCAAAACTGATGATTCATGACCTTCTAGTGTCTATCATATAATTAAAACCATTAATGACAATTGATATCTGTTTCAATAGATAAAATTAAATTATAACATAATTGAAGTTACTTTTAAACAATTAAGTTCTGTCAATGACCAAAGTTTTATTGTGCAATCTGCTGATGTTGTTAGAAGTACTTGATCAATTGGAGAAAATCGAACACACCATACCCCTCTTCTATGACCACGAAATACTCCAAGTAATTGTAAGTCATTGGCTGACCACAACTATAGTATTCAATATAAATATATTTATAAATACAATATAAATTAAAGAATGATCTTATTTGTAAATTTTATAAAATTTTACTTATCGTACTTTTGCTGTTTTGTCTTGTGATCCAGTAGCAATTAATTTATCATTTGGCGAAATAGTTACACTATTAATATCTTTCTGATGAGCTAGTACTGTATGAACTACATTTAAGGAATGTGTATCTGGAATTATTAAGCATTTAAAGTAGTATTAATACTTAATAATTATACCACTATTTAACACTAATTTTAATTTGTAGAATTTATTAGGTGAGTTTTGTAAAGTTACTCAGTTTGATCACAAACTCAAAAGCAGAATTGCTTTATTATTCTTAGATATTACCCTTTTACTAAATTTTGTAATTTTGAATGTATGTAAATGAATATGAAAGTTTTAAAAAATGCTGATGTACATACTTTATAGGCATTATTTTTACATTTTTACAAATGATTTCTTGTCTAGCATATATTTTCCAAACTTATTTGAGTATTATTTATGCATCTATTTTTATTAAATTTATGATTCAATATGTCTGAAAGATAATTTAAGATAAAAATATAATAAAATTTGTTGACATGTTTATATTTTGAAAGAGTACAATAATCTCAAGGATTATTCACTCAGTGGATATTGCAAATTCGAGAAAATGTTGTTTTCTTTGTTGAATGTGTATTTGATAATAATTTATATTTACCTTCTAATTCAAAATTATTTGGTAAATTCCACAATTTAAGACAGGAATCTTGACTAACGGAAGTAAAAAATTTAGCAGACGTTTGAGAAATTGCAACAGAACCAACAGCAGCAGTATGCCTAGTAGCAGATGCAATACAAGAGACTTTTGCTGTTTCTTTATCCATAAACCATACACGAACACTATTATCCTATAAAATGTAAAATATTGTTAAATACCTGATAAATGTATTATATTATATTATGTAAAAAAGTGTCTAATATTTTCTTTTAAAATGTGCACTTTATATATTTTTACTATTTTCATAATCATTTTACATTTATTTTAATTCATGACTAATGTTTATAATATGTTTTAAATGATATATAGTAGGCTTAAAAAATAGTACACACATAAATACATGGAACTATACATTTTAAGGCAAATAGTACAGCTTCTTTACGCTATGAAGGTGTACTTTTAACAAGTTGGATTGTATAGAATTGCAAGTAATTCTTTTGTAAACCATTAAGAATAATAAAAAATGTACTAAACATTTAATAAAATTAAAAATTTTTAATAAAAGTTAAAAAATTGATATTTTATTTAATAAAATAATGACAGCCAGTCCCTATAGGGCACAAGGTAACAATAATTCTTTTGCCATTAATGAACTTTAAAATGCTAAACAAAAGTCTTATTATTTTTAATAGTAATTCAGTAACTAGAAAATGATATGGTTTAACATATATAATAAATTATTGAAATAGTATCTGTACAAAAAATTACTTTATTATATACTGGACAGTCTAATTATTAATTATGAAACAGACAGATAAACTGTTCAAATCCTATGTACCTTTGCCGAAGATATAAGTAGATATGCATTGGCAGATGATGAGGCAAGAGATAAAACAATATCTAAATGTCCACATAATAGTTGACAATTCATAGTTGATATATTATATAATTTTATATCACAACTATTAGTAGCAATGGCTATGTGACTTTGTCTATTGCCAAGATACACAATGTCTAAAATTTCATCACTGTAACCCACCAACTACAACAAATTTAAGATTTCAGTTATTGTAAATGTATATATAAAAATTAGCGAAATATAAATACAAATGAAATTTACCTGTTTTAAACATTCAAATGTTTGTAATGAATAAATAATTATATTGTGATCAATAGTAACTACAGCAAAAGTATTATTATCATTATTATAAAGTAAATGTATAATAGAAAGATTTTCTCCTTCTTTAGCTGCTGATAAAGTAGAATTCTTTTGCGTATATACTTCCCTACCACTTCTCATTTCCCATATTTTTACAATACCTATAAAAATAAAAAGTTTGTAATATATATTTCCTTGTCATTTCTAAATTAATACTTTGTTAGAACAGTTCAACATTAACTAATTCCTTAGGTAAAAATGCAATAACTCTTTATTTTAATATTTAGTGATTACTGGTTGTTAGTTTTTGTTCACTATCTTTCAAATTTGAATTTATTCTTCGTTATTAAATATAGAATTACAATGCCTAAAAACTAATGAAAACTAAATTCATATAAATTTTTAAGTAAATGTATTTATAAAATATTCCCTTTGTGGGAAATTAGTTTAATTTTTATGTATAAAATTAATAATAAATTTTGGAATAATCAGCAAAAATCAAATTTTGAAATAATTATGTAAGAAAATAGAAAACCTATTGTATTCATTCTTTAATTAGTAATAATGAAATATTGGTCTATTTTATATTAAAAAATCTTTTTAATAATACAATAATTTAAACTCCATAACCAAACCTTTTTCTCCTGCAGCAGCAACATAAATAGCATCTTCAGTTTTAATGTGAAAAGATGCAGATAATGATACATCTTTGGATAAAACAAATGTATCTTCTATTTCCTCATAAACTGGTAAAATACGTATTGGTAATGCAGAAAGAATATCCCATAAAATTAGTACCCTATCTCTTCCTGAGCTGTATAAAAATACTGAACATTGTATATACATAAATCCAATATGTCTAATCAGAGATAAAAATACCCAATGGTTTCATTACATTACCTAATTAAAAAATTTTCATTTTCATGAAAAGATAGAGATGTAATTTTACTGAAATGTCCAGAAAGAATAATTTCTTCTTTACCAGATATAATATTCCATCCATGAATTTTTAAATCATCACCTGCAGCAAAGACAAGTTTCTTTGCAATGTTTGGATGAAAAGCTAAAACACTGAAATTATATCAAAGAACAATGTTAAGTTTTATAGGATATATTAAATCTAAAAAAATGTTGTAATTTTTATACATCTATTGAAAGTTCTAATCAAAAGGCATAAATTAGGCCTTTTTGGCTGTTTTCCAAATAAGAATATCCATAACAATGGATCTAAAGTTCATAATTTCCATATATGCCCATAAAGCATCTATAAAGATGGCAATACATTTTAAAACTAGGGGAAGGTGATGACAACAATAAAATATTACACTACAATTTAAGAGTTTTTTAAAACCTTTACATGTTAAACAAAAGTTATATTTTATTCAAAGTAGATACCTGATAACTCCCTGAATTCCTTTCAGATTATGAGTACAAGCATGATGTTGTAAGTCCCACAATCTGACAGCACTATCACTACCTCCAGAAACCATTAAATTCCTTTCATTGCAATAAGCAATGCAAATCACTGGACCATTGTGAGAAGATTTCCATAATTTGATTAGTTTACTATCTGTAGTAACAATATATTAATTAATTAATGTAAATACAATTTTATTAAACAAAAGCATTAAGTAAATTGCTTTATTTATTTTTATTAAAATTATCAGTAATACATTCATACTGGATTTATTGGTCCTACATCTAGATAGACCAGCTTGACTTACCAATTAAATTACAATTTCTTTGGTATTCATATATCTGTGTTAGAAGTACCAATATATTTGATAATGATAACGATATCTACTATGCAATCTCATGTTGCACTACCAGATGAAGAAGTATACAAAATTAGTTGCCAGTACGAATGTTTTAAATATACTTATTAAAAATCCATTTTTATTGTTGTAATACCTTTCCAGTTCCATAATTTAAAAAGGCCGCTTTTGTGGTGCGTAATTATATTTATACCATTAGTACTTGCAGTAAATGAATTAATCACGTCAGGCTCTTCATTATTATCACTCTCTCCTATATGAGATATTATTTCTATACTTTCTTTCAATGATAATATAGTAACTGTACCATATTTTTGGCAAAACATATATTGCCCATCTGTACTCCACTATAATAGAAACATAATTTTTTGAACGAAATACCCAAAAGAATTAAATAACTATAATTAACATACTTGAACATTTCCTCCTGTATAAAATGGTCCATACTTTGCTTTGACTTCAAATCTGAAATTGAATTTAGTTATATAAAAATGAATATATACTTAAATAAATAAACATAGCAAAATAGAGTTGTCATTTTTATTATAATTTCTGCTAAAGAATCGATAACAAAGAAATTAAAATAATATTTTCATAGACTTATTTAAACAACTTAAATCAGTTAAAAATGTAACTAATTAATTTAAAAGACCACACTTACAAGAGTTCTAAACAGTTACTTACGCTTCCTTTAAATTGGTATGATTCATTTTTGTTGGTATATTATAAAAACATTGTTGTGGTTTACAAATATTTGAAGTTTAATCAAACTTTTTCAATATCCTTGTGTATTGTTTATAGGTTACGTTAAGTACATGTGATCGCATCTAATTATACATGCACATATTAATTTAAAATTAATATTTGATCAAACAATTGGGTCTACGCTAAAAAGATTTTATACTTTGTTCACTGAAACAGTACTTGGTATAAATAAAGCCACGTGATTACATAGGATCCAAACGATGAGGGTTATGTTTCGAATAAATAGGTATAATAGAGTTTATAAATTCTAACTAAATTTTATAAATACATGTTAGTATAGACAATATTAGGTAGACAGGTACGTATGCATTAACAAGTATTCCCCCTTGTCTATAAATAGATTCTATAGAGGAATTCAACTTCCTCTCGAGCAAACCAGTGCACGTTTAGTTACTGATGATTTCTCTGTGGAACTGGACGATCGTTGGTTCAAATAACCGGATTTCTTATAACTTTGAATGTTGTAAAACCTTGATTGAGCAACAGTTGTCTAATTTATTCAATCAATTACTTTTTCATTGATTGTAACTGCATAAAAAATCATATTTTGTATAAAAAAAAAATATTTTGAATTAACAAAATTATTTATGGTTTTATTAAACTCGCTAAAAACGAGTATAATTAAAATGAGTATTTCCTAATTTTATTTTATGTAACATATCTTTTAATTATTTTCCGCTTTCGGGAAAATAAAATTTTTAGAAACTTAACACATTGCCGACCGATCGGGGAGATCTCCCCATTTTGAAGAAAGTCGGTGCCCGACCGATCGGGGAGATCTCCCCGTTTTGACTTTAGCAACGCGTTTCTCGTTTTCTGTCATTGTTAACTACCTCAGCCTCGGGTTTTTTCGCGATTGCTGACGGACTGCTGCTATGGAGCACAACATATAATAAAATCAACTAATTTTGAAGGCGTCTTATTGCCTATTATTACGGTTCTTTCGGTTCGGGATTTCGGGACCTCTAAAGACCGTCAACGCACAAGTTATGCCAGTCATAAAGTCTGACTTTTAATTTTATGTTTTGTATAAATAATACGTGAAATAGTTAAACGAGATTATTGCAGTGAAACATAATTGCCCACATGGCTAGTTTCCGAACTGTTTTGAGTTCAAATAGTGAAATTCAGTCCGTGCTATTTCCGAAAAATGCGCGGTGGACAGGGCTGTTTGGCTTTCCCAAGCGCGGTGGAAACCGAACAGTTGCCTATGGCGCGTGCGGTCGGCAAAGTATTAACCAAAGATGGAATGTCGGAGTGTTTGTGCTATTTGTGGAATAGATGCAATTCATAAGTGTAGTGCTTGCGAGAATGTATATTATTGTAGTAGACAGCATCAAAAGGAAGATTGGAAGAAACATACAGAAGTCTGCAAACCATACAAGGTTGGTAACCATAACAATAATTTGTTTTTTTGATACTATCACGAAATCAATAGTATGAGATTTAATATTCTAACAGTACGATAATGTTGTAATAACTCAATGCTTTTTCCTGTAATAATAAATTTGTGAGTGGATTTCTCATTGTCTGTTGTTTTAAAAACTATGTTCAAAGACGGTTTTCCACATCCTCAAAACTGCATGCCCTTATTTAATTTTAATTCATGGATTCCTTTAGCTTTTTAATTTACTTTTTTCGTGTTGAATGCGTTGAATTGTTTCTATACAGATTTGATTCTGCTCTACTAAATTGGGAATAGTTCCTCCCACTGCGTTCAACTTGTTGAGAATGTAAATTTTCCTTTCTATCGTTAATGAAATTCTTTTCAGGCTCATGATAATTTAACAATAATTTAACTATAATAATACGCACAATTGCAATAATAATTGTAATAGTACAATTTATACAAATTTTTTAAATTTAAATAATTTTTCTTTTAAAAAACGATATTTATTTTCTTATATTCCTATACAATTGAAGCCGCTGAAACTCAAGCAGCCTTTTATAGTTTGCCGCTGTCATGTGCCGTCTCGCTCACTAGCAGTTTGTTGCACTCACCGCGGCAAAGAACAAAACTGCAAAATAAAGGACTGATTCGTTGTAAGTCGTGCCTGTCCTCCAAGTAGACGACCTATAACCAGATAATTCTGTATTATATTTTTTCTTTCTTGCACTTTTGTTTCACTTCGGGTGTAACAGGTAATACATAAGGCTTATTGACAAAAGTTAAAACAGTAATTACTCATTAATTTTATAAAATACTTTATTCACTCATTTTTATATATGTATGTATATATAATTAGTTGCGCAAACTATAAAATAGTTTTTTATCTTACTTTACGTGGAACAACATGGAAACAAAAATGCACCAAATTTGACAAGATAAGAAACACTATTCCTATAAACTAAATGATAATTAGTGAAAATAACTGAATAAAAACATACAGACTTTTTTAATACTCTTATAACACAAAAAACTCTAAACTTTTATGAATTTGATACCTAGAGAGCATTAATTCAATATAGTACAGAAGTTGACAGATATTGGGGGACAGATTTATGTTTTTCTATGTGTCTTCTATAGTACTTATATCTGTTGATTGACTTGACTACTTCATAACATTAACATTCTGTCCAATTTCATAATAAAATTCATATCAAAGTACATATTTGCAATTAATTTAAAAACTTATTTCACAGTTGATGGAAAATTCTACATTGGGTCGTCATTATGTGGCCACGAGAAATATTAAAATAGGAGAAATTGTTCTTACGGATGACCAACCTCTAGTAGCTGGTCCTATGCACAATTCTGTTCCTGTATGCCTTCGATGTTATACAATGTTGTATAAAACTACAGCTGTACCTTGTATGAAATGTGGATGGCCTCTTTGTCAGGATTGTAAGGACCATGGTTTGGAATGTGATTTCACTTCTTCTCGTAGAGACAACAAGGTGATAATTATGTTAAAAATAAATGTTATGTAGCTGTGTTCTTAAACAAAGAGGGTTTGCTAAAGGGTTGAAGCATTTTCATCCCTAATGATGTACATTCAATTTATACGATGAATGTACATCTTGCTATAATCGCATAATTTATTGATTCATGGGATGCATGATCAATTTGTTTACCACATATTGTCCCCAGACACACATACAATCAGTTCAGACATTCGATAGCTGACTCTCCTCAAAAACACATTATCGCTAACATGTAAAAATTCCTTTACATATAGCTATACATTACATATGATACATATATATATATACACACACGCGCGCGCGCGCATGTACACACACACACACACACACACACACACACACACACACACACACACACACACACACACACACACACACACACACACACAGAGAGAGAGAGAGAGAGAGAGAGAGAGAGAGAGAGAGAGAGAGAGAGAGAGAGAGAGAGAGAGAGAGAGAGAGAGAGAGAGAGAGAGAGAGAGAGAGAGAGAGAGAGCCGAAACACAAATGATCGAAATGATTAATAAACTTATTAAATTATGCATATTTAGCTATAAATTTTCATATTAATATTGTCATTAAATCAAGCAGATTTTATGTAACAATACTTTTGTTTGATATACACTTCTTTTTCAAAAACAATTATTCAGAATATTAATAGTACAATAATATTATAGTGCTACAAATTAATAACAATTTTTCCATTGTATAATTGTAATATTTTTTAATTGTTTCACTTCTATTCTCATAAGAAATGTGATATTATAGGTATCTATCACTGAATTTGGTTATACACATCCAAGCTATCAGTGTATAAATGTTATAAAAATATTGTCTATGAAAGACAACAATCCAGAATCTTATCGAAAATTATTGTCGCTTGAGAGTCATTCAAATCAAATGAAAGAAAAGAAAAATTTTTGTTTTGAAAACATGCGGAATACTGTGCATTTTATCAAAAGATTTTTCAAAACGGACGATATATCGGAAGAAGAAATTACGAAAATTATCGGTGTTTTACAGGTACAAAATTTAACAAACTAATACAGTAATAAATTATTTATTGATGTATAAAAGTTGAATATTTTGGTAAAGTATAAGAACTGAAAATTTATTTACGATATAAGTAATTTTTATATAAAACCACATAACAGCTTTGAACAGCCTAATGTGTTCTATCGATGGATAAAGTCCTGGAGACAGTGGTAGTAGCTAAGAAGGATTGGAGTTTATGTTAGACAGCACTTACTTAAACAGTTGATCATATTTATAATTTCTAGTATTAACTTTGTAAGAGGCTTAATTTGTTCATTGAAAAGTTATTAGTGTTTAAAATTAAAATTATCATTGAATTATAGGTAAATGGACATGAAGTTCCTCTCACAAATCCTTCGTATATTGCAGTTTATGAATTGGCATCGTTACTCGAACATGCTTGTAAACCAAATTGTTCGAAAAGCTTTACCAACAAAGGTGGACTAATTATTCATGCTGCAACACACATCACAAAAGGTGATTATATTTTATTAAACTTATAAGAAAATTTAGGCTATGTAAAATAATTTTGATTATTGACTAAATATAATATAATAAAAATATAAAGGTTTTGTTTATTACAACGTGTATTTAATTGTTTTTCATTTTCTATTAAATACTGTATATTATCTGACTAGTTGTATTTTATGTTTTGAAAGAAGATATTAAATAAATTTTCATATTATACTTCTATGTCGTTTAAAAAAGTAGATGTTCCTTCTAAACTTTCAGATTCTATTGTTGTATAATGACACCACCTGTTAAGACTTTTAATTGCATTGTTGTCACTTTGTGCAATTGCTTCTATAGTTAGTATTTATTTATCATTTTTGTACCACAATTCTGTGACAAAAATAATTTCACAAATTTAATTTATCATTATAGGAAATCATATTTCTATCTGCTATACCGATCCATTATGGGGTACTACAAACAGAAGGCACCATCTTTCTGAAACAAAATTTTTTGAATGCACTTGTGACAGATGCAAAGATCCCACAGAATTCGGAACAATGTTTAACGCTACAAAATGCAATAAAATGTAAGTTATAAGTTATTGTATATTTTTTGAAGCTGCACCAGGTAATTCATAAATGCATTCTAGTGTAAATTTACTTCTTGAAGTATTAATATGCATTTACGAAACATCTTATTATGTCAAAAGTTGGTGAAAATTTATTCAGTAATATATAGTACTGATTTTAAATGTTAAATGAAAATTTGTATGGTATTTATTATATTTATTATATTTTTAGAGACTGTTCTGGATATATGCTGCCTAAAACTTTTCTTTGCCAAGAAGAAAAAGATTATATATGTTCAATGTGTAGTTCAACAGTATTGTATGAAACTGTTGAAGAAATTCTAGAAAACATTGGCATAGATTTCTCAAGAATGAAGAAAAATGATATTATTGCATGTAAAGCGTTCTTAGATCATTATAAAACTGTTCTTCATCCAAATCATTTTTATAATACTGATGTAAATATTGCTCTGGCCCAATTAATTGGTCAACAAAGTGGAGGATTACAAGCAGTCGAAGAAGATCTCCTTGTCATGAAAATTGAACTATGCAAGAAACTCGACAATTTACTCCAAATTCTTGCCCCTGGTAACTTGAAAAATAATACGATTTTTAAAACAATATTAACAATAATGAATAAATGCATAAGTTTACAATGCCATATACCATTCAATGAGTAAAAAATTGTTATCCAAGGCTGCTCTAGAGCTTCCCCTACTTTATTCACTGTTCCTACACAGGATGATTCGAAAGTGTTATTGAAAAATTTATTTATTTTGCATAAGCAAAAAATTAGAAATCAGAATCATTTCAAATGCTCTTCTTGTAAAATTAATTGTCTTAAAATATTAGGTTGCTATCTAAATTTTATCTGCACCTCCTATAAACAGATTATCAGTGTTATCGTTTTGAAAATCATTCTTGAGTCAAAAGAAGATCTTTTTGTTAATATTTCGATAATCAAACATTCAAAAAGGTTTTTCTAAAAACCTCTGTCCAAGCGGATCCGAGCTTATGACTTTATTGTACATTATACAATAACAATAATATTTGTGTATTCATATTGTAGGTATATATATATGACATAGTACAAGTGTGTATTATTTTTTCAGCTGAAAATCGAATTCGAGGATTAATTCTTTTTGAGTTGCATGCAGCTCTTGCAGACTTCAGCAGGAGACACACTGCAAAGGATACTTTAATATTATTGCTGGTAAAACGAAATTTTAAGTGTACATTATAAAAGAATAGATTTCTTTCAAATGAAAATATTTGTCTTAAATTAAGATTGAAATTTGTTTGCTGTGTTATTTCTTCATATTTTTTATTCAATAGGAATCAAAGAAATGTTCAGTCGAGGCTTATCGATTATTAAAATTTGAACCAACAGTTCTTCCAGAAGGAAAAATTGCACTTCAAGCTAAAGAAAATTTACAAAAAACGAATAAAATTCTGAAGCATTTTAATTTGAAATCCAAGGATAGTACATAACACTGACGTATCCATGCAATTACTTTAAATGTCTTTCCACATTGTCGTAGAAAGCGTAATAAGAAATAAATAAGTGTAGATGAAACTGTTTCTAGTGAAATAAACGCATAAAACATATTTTTACAGAGAATTTTTAATGATCATGTGGCGGCACTACCCACGCTTGCCACCAGAGGGAAACTCACTGTTGCGTCGCAAGTGGCCAAGGGTACGTTGGAAGTGGCCGTCGTAAATAAGACCCTCGGGTCGAGCATTTGGCGACCAGGCGCCTGCCGATTTCCGGCAGGCGCCGCCATAAAAGACCATACGCGCGACCACCCTGTGAGGCACCGAGTTCGTTGATTTACTAGTAAACATTGCATGCCACCTCCAGCGGACTCTTGCAAAATTGTCTATTGGTTAGGCCTAGACGAAAAATACGCCCTCCGCGCCTAGACGGCAACAGCATCAACGAATCACCGACGAGCACGGGCCCAGCCGAACCTTCCTCGGCGCAACTGACCTTAGGCAGGCCAGTCACAACTGATTGTCTTAACATCAAGCTGTAGCGTCGCACTAGACTTTACAACTCTAAGTCCGGCCTGTGCCCGTCGGTTGTGATTCAAACCATTTCAAATAGGCTGCACTCCGTTAAGTTCGAAGTGCGGCCACGAAGAGCGAAACGACGCTCAACACTCACCACCAACCGTTTCCCGCAAGTTCCCGTACCTGCTTCGATCGCTATATATACGACCTCTTACCGATCTTCCAATGTCCCGGCGTATAAGGCAGGGCCTGCTAGGATGCCTTACTGACGAGTCCACTAGCAGGCCCGGGATGAAACGCTTCTCCCCCACTTCCTTATATTTCCGTTTTCCCTCTCTCAAACATCTTCAAACCTCGCGCTGCCAAAGTGGTGACCCTGTCTAGGAACAACGCAACCTTCTGGACAACAGCACAGCGCAGCAGTAGAGGTGCAGCACAAGACGATGGAAGGAACGCAACGTAAAGGCCGATTTTCGTTAATCCCCCTCTCCTAAAGTTGACTTCTCGACCTGCCAGCGACGACACGAACGCTATACTCCCGGCTAACCATCAAGATCAACCCCAGGAGGACAGCAGCAGGCAGCTTTAGTCGATATTATTCACCGACCACACGGATGCGTTTCAGAAATACCGGTACGCTCACGCATCAACGTCGGACAACAAGCAAAAACGCGGCTTGAGCAAACGATGCTCGCCACGCGTATTCCGTAATCGACAGCAGCTGGGCCTTACTACGAAAAAGAAGCATTCTTCTCTTCCACCGCTCTGGACAACCTCCTCCTGTGCCTGTTGTGCCACCGAACAACGGAACAAATACCTACGCCACTGGGACATCAGGACGGAACTTCAAAGTATCGTTTACCACTGGCAAGGGGGTTATGTGGCGACACTACCCCCACGCTTGCCACCAGAGGGAAACTCACCACCAACCGTTTCCCGCAAGTTCCCCCGTACCTGCTCCGATCGCTATATAATACGACCTCTTACCGATCTTCCAATGTCCCGGCGTATAAGGCAGGGCCTGCTAGGATGCCTTACTGATGAGTCCACTAGCAGGCCCGGGATGAAACGCTTCTCCCCCACTTCCTTATATTTCCGTTCTTTCCTTCCTCATACATCTTCAAATCTCGCGCTGCCAAAATCAAAGAAATCTGAGAATGTTTATTTTTCTTATAATTGTCATAATATTACAACAGTGTAACTTATGATTTACGCAGTTGTAATACTTTCAACTTCATATGTGAGTTCATGATTCAGGAAACATGCAAATTTTGATGACGATTATTGAAGATATATTCGTGTCTTTGACCGATTGTATTTCTTTCTTTTTTTGTGAGAAACATAGTCAATAAAAAAGTAGAACCGAATAAAGAGTTTATTATACAAAAAATTAATTTGTTGTATATATAGTTAAAAATATTATTGCATAGATAATGAATTCTCATGCAGTTATATTTTGTAAAATAAAAATGTTACTCAAGTTCATAGTCTGAGCGCTTTCGTTTCTTTAAGTTTGCTGTAATCTCAGATGGAAGGATGCTATTAGTACCCATTTTTAGCCATTCTAGTAACCGAAGTTTAGCCTTTCTTCCATATAGAAAAAGATCTCTTTCAAGCCGAGGAAGTTGAGACCCCAATGTTGGATCGGATACTGGGTTTTGAGCCCAATCCATAACTAATCGAAAACGAGACTTAAATGTCTGAAAGTACAGAAATGTAATACAAGGACTACTAGAAACCCCAAAATAATATTTAATTTAAAACAAATTTTTTAACTTGTTTTTTTTAATAAATAATGTATTTTCTACAACTTATAATAGACCAAAATCTTGGTCTTAAATGTATAATTTAAATTTAAGTACTTTGAGATTGTATTATTATAAGGGTTAGGTATTAGAAAAAATAGTTAAATCTTTAAAGTTATGTACATTATCTATATTGTATTACCGACCTCTATACTTATCAGTCTTGTTTGTCATTTTACTGTATAAATTAAATTTAATATTAATATTTATGATTTATTAACTCATTTACCTGTAACAAACTTTCTGTTATTTGTTCAGATTCTCTGTCACCAAATTTCTGTACATATATACCTAATTCGTAAAAGTAAGGGTTCCATTTGCTTAAAACAACGGCATCTGCATCTGCTTCTAAAATTTCCCTAACAGAATATAAAAAAATGAATAAACAAAAAGGACAATAGACCTATTATTATGTAATGTATATCTGACATCGATTTTCAAAACAATACATTTTGTTTTATTACATTAAATTTTGTTTCCTATTGAAGCAGATATAGACGCAGAATTTTATGCTTAAGATAATTATGCCCAAAATTAACATTATTATTTCTAGGAAAATAATAAAATTAATCAGAACATTGACAAAAAGGTATATTCTTAATTCTGAAATTTTTGCATATTTTGAGTTAAAAGAAATTAGAAGATGATTTAATAAATATTAATAATTGTACCTGTATGCTTCTTTATATATATTTGGTATATCAACACTAACCACAGAATTCTGTAGATTTTTCAAAGACTCTGCTAGCCATAGTGGAAATTCCACTTTCGATCCTACCTTTAAATTCTCAAATTGGGACGAGGAATCCAAAAAACCTTAAAAGAATAGAATACTTGTGTTTTAACTATATCATTTGATTTTTTTTCTAAAGTAAGGTATTCAAATTTATATACTTTAATAATATCAATTTTTTATAAAAATACAATTTGCCGGCAATTAATAACAATACGATTAAGGTTAAAAATCGTAAAGAGATGTTAACATAGTATGATACAAGCAGAAAGAAGAAATAAAAAATGAACATTTTTATTATTGTAACAATATTTTTTAATTAAGTGATTTTAAATATATTGATTTTTGGACAATCAAGTTCATGTAATAAAAATTTATGTGTAAAGAGTATAGTTTACTAAAGGTAGGTTAAATATCAAAATCGGGAATTTAATTAATAATTAGCGTCTATAAGTGCTAATTTAATAGTCAATAAATGAAATAACTTTAGCAGAAGAAATTTATAATTTAAATAAATTAAATATTACCTAGTCCAAATAATTCTACTTCGATTCTGCAGGATATACGTTCTTCGGTGCACAAAATATCATTTATCTCAAAATAATTAGGCGAATAACTTTGACAACATGCCATTTTATGAAATAATAAATGTAAGAACGCATGAGAATAAAAAATTAAATTATAAGTCAGAAATTAACCATAAACGTTAAAAATTTATGGCGCAAACCCGTTACTAAATGATTGGCGTGATGTTAGAGCTTGTTGAATGTGACTCCCTCTACGAATATTTTAGACTCATCTGTCTAATAGGAATGTTCGATTCTTGTAAAAAAATCGATTCTTAGAAATCGAACCTCGAAAAATCGATTTTTTGAATTAATTTCCTAGTTACTAACAGTATTTCACATAAATTTCGAAATATTTAGCGATAATAAATTTAAAAGTAATAGACTTTAAAGGCGGTGTGATGATATTCAGTTACGTTTATTCAAAATAATGTTGCCTGTTTTTCATAATAATATTTTAAATCAGCTGATTATTTAAATTTAGTCAACCATCAGATAATGCTTTTAATTACTTCTTTAATTGCATATGAACAAGTCAATTGAAACATTTCTAGTCATTTACAACATATATTTTGATTTCAAACTGATGTTCGTCGAAGGCGGGTGAAAGTGGGAAGAGTGGTATCGCTAGTAGTTACATTTTACTTTACAGTAAATTATAAAATTATTGACATATACAGGGAGTAACAGGGATATGAAAGGTAACAGAAATGATTAAAGATCTTCTTACCGTTTTTATTTAAAAAATATTATGTTTAGACTATAAACTTATAATAATATTTTCTTTTTCATGGTATTATAAGTTTATAGTCTAAATATTACATTCTTTAAATAGAATAAAAGACATAAAAAGATCTTTTATTATTTTTTTTAATTTCCATAACCTTGTTATTCCCTGTGTGTGCTAACAATTTTGTAACACACTGTACATTAAGCGTTGTATTCTTATTTGTCTCTGTTTACGAGACAGTTGATTGATCAATAAAAACCGTTTGTCTTTGTTTGTTCGTTTATTTCGACATTTCAAGATGTATGGACAATTATTACATAATAATTATATATATTTATATATGTATAATGAGAGAGCATTCTCCTCTCGCAACGTTCCTTTTCTCATTCCCCGAAAATCCCCCTGCCTCCTATCGTTTACTCTCTCACTCCCCCTCCCTCTCTCATCCTCGTGTTCTCACTCTCTCTTTATTTTTTCACGATAAAAGAATGAAAAGGTAAAAGTAAGAAAGAAACGGCGTTGATTCGTCAAGTCTATGAATGATCTTACGAAACGATTTGTTTTGGGCGCACTATTTATCGTTCATCACAAAGATTGTGAAATCTTTTCCATTTTTTTTCATCCACGTCCCTTATTATCATTTAGCGTTTATCGATAAGATTATGATCGTTACCATTAATCGTTACAATTACGATAATAACACTAGTGTAGTTACTCCCTTACTTTCCCCGCCAATACTTCTATCCCCACCACACGGCCACCTACCCCCACCCAGGAACCCTGGCGCCACGTTCAAATTGCGAATTATAATTTTGGTGTATCGTAAGAGAGTATAGCTGCCAAACCAACACTCTCTTTCCTCTATAGCAGAGGATCGATAGCAATTTTTTATTCTACTTTTCCATCCTTTATTCCACTCCTATAACTTTCGCTTCCTCGCCGTACACTTTGTTTTCTCTTTTTCATGATCTGTCTCTTTCTCTCTCTCTCTCTCTCTCTCTCTCTCTCTCTCTCTCTCTCTCTCTCTCTCTCTCTCTCTCTCTCTCTCTCTCACTCACACACACACATACAACATTCGTTTCGTACTCTATATTTTCCGTACATAAGAATTTTGTTCTCATGAAAAATATTTTTCATTCGTTACTTGACATCTTTTTTTTTGTATTAATGACACTTTCGTCATTCTGTACGTTATTGTTTTTTTTTTTTTGTTGCTTTGTATATTTTTCTTCTCTCTTTCATTGTAACTTACGAACTGTAAACTGCGAGAATACGTTTTTCGAGATGCAATTTAATGATCCTTCATTTTCACTAGTTTAGTAGTATCTTCCGAATGCACATTCAATGTCTACATTTTTCTATAGTATTTTAATGGCATTCAGAGTCGAGAACGTTGATCAAATTTGTTAAAAATTGCAAATCGAAAATTTGTAGGTCATTAGTAGAATAAATATCAATAAAAACGTGTGCAGAATTGCAAAATAGTTTCGTTGAGTCTGTCGCAAAATAATGATTCTTTGCGAGACAAACGAGCTCTGGGAAGCAAAATACATATTCTGCAGAATTGGAAAGATTTTACAGCGTTTTTCGAAAAATCCCTGAATTTCACATTTAATGAAAGAAAAGGAAAAATGAAAACAACTATTGTACGAAATCGGAAACGAAAGCAGTCGGAGGCAGAAAGGCGTCCAATTATAAAAAAAAAAAAACTTCAAAACGGAACGAATGCGATACCAGTGATGAATGTAAAGCAAAAAATGATTCGAAATAATTAGTAAAAAAACTAGTTCCTGAAAGTGGCTTTGGATGAAACATTGTTTCCTTTGTCGTAATTTTAGAAGCACCCTCAACAAACCTTTGCAAAATTCAAATAAAGATTATTTAATTCATCACTTTTGGAAAATTTGCTCGGGGCAAAACAGATTTAAAAAAAATGACCGTATGAATTTAAATTTCCAAAATACTATCACTGCTAGTCCAGAGTACCTAAAGAAAGTATTTTAAATTCGGTTTAAAAAGCACTGAAAATTGTTGAGATACAAAGATTGAGCAATGAGGCTATAGTCTGGCCGGCGAAAGAATCGAATTGTGAGATTTCTCGCTAGTCATCCCTGTCGAAGTAAACTCTTCCCCCTCACCCCCCACTCATTTCTTTCCGTGATGACACTTGGATACTCATTGGTTGGCCATTATTTATCAAAAGTAGTGGTGGGATCGAGCGTATCGCGTGTATATTTGTGTTTATGAGTGTTCGTAACAAAATTGATTAGTAATAATGAATATATATTGAACTTGATCCCAACACTAAATCAAAGACTCTATTTAATGATCATGGATATAAAATATTATTTATTATTTGTTACTTTTAATTCGAAGTACTTATTATTTGTTATATTCGTTAATATCATTTATTACTTTAAATAACGCCAACACGAACGAAATAATTCTATATTTTAATGATTAATTATTTATAACACTTAATTATTTCATATTTACTTCGACATTGTCTTTTCAAACATTATGTACTTCTAGATTATTCAAGAAAGTTGTACTTTATATTTTTTTTATTAGATTGTAAATAAAAAATACATTATTTGTAAATAACAAATAATAAATAGCTTATTTCAAATTTATCTCTTACATCTCAAATTTGTTTAATCGTTAATCAATGATATATAAATAGATAGTTAGATAGATATGTAGATAATGTATAAAATAGTTAAAATATTAGTAAGTAGTAATAGTAATAATAACAATAATGATAGTTACAATATTAACGTGAATATTATTAACAAAAATTGTAAAGTGTTTTGAATACTTCGCTACTAGTATCCGGAACAGCGGAGTAAGGAGCAGGAGCTGTTGTTTGTTCCCTCCATCAACTTCCTCCGTCATCCAAGTCGATTATTTCATCGGCCGGACTATAGGTTGATTTGCAATCTTTTTACCGTAACTTCCTCATCTCGTGAAATCGTCGAGAGTGCTAAAATTCCTTTATTCAAATCTGTCACAATTTTTCAATGACTCATTCGGATGTGAATTTACATCGAACTTTCGCTAAATTAATAGAAATCTTTGATTTATAATTAAATATACTAGATGGTAGAATTATTTTTTCGGATTTAACGCTTTAAACGAAACAATCATTTTTCATTCAAAATACTTTAGCTTACCGGCTAAATATTAATACGATATAAATAGAAAACTTTTCTTCTCTTTTTTTTGTTTTTATTCACTATCGACTATATAAATGCGATTCATTTGGTGTATTTCAATTAGCGACCAGATCGAATTGAATCAATATTCAAATAAGATTTTTCCTCGTTGAAAATCAAACCAATTTCTTCCCCGAACGTGTTTGCACGAGCTAGTACGTTTTCCTAACTTGACTAGAAATTCTATGTGTGTACTTATTTATACATAATTATAGCTACTACATATAGGAATACTTAATTAATTCATTAATTAATCCATACTCCTAAAATTTATATATATAAATATATATATTTATATATATGTATATATATTAACTTTATAGTAATATGGCAACGGCGGTGACAGTAATACTATTTTTTTTATCCCTAGATCCAACTAACGATATAAAAATAATTCTCAAAATCGGCGTAAAAATGGAAACAAAAGTCGAAGTCAAAATGAAAAGAATGTTTTCTTTTTGGTAGTCGAAGGAAAGAAAAGTAACAACTATTTTTGGTCTTTTTTTTACACGTAATTCGGATTACTGTAAATTTCGAGAATACTTCTTTTGTTACATCGTAATTATTGTTCTACTCGATTCTTTGGTTCTTTTTGGTCAAACACTCTTCTCGGTTATTAATTAAAGTACAATTAAGTAATGTGAAGTTACAAGTGCAATGTTTCTTCTAAATCGATTGTTCTAGAATTTTTTTAAATATTTGAAACAAAAAAATTGTACAAGATTGAATTTCAGAAAATTATTTGAGAATTCATTGGAAAAACAATCTATGGAGAATTGTAAATAAATATCCTTCGAAGAAGATTTATTACTGAGAAAACATTGAAATTACTTCTGAGCAAGACCATTTAAAATAAATTTTTAAAGAACAAATTTGCGACTTCTGTAGCCAAAATTTCAACAAAAAGTATAAAAAAAAAATATATTTTAAAATTGTTACTAGGATGTCACAAAACAGAAAGCGAATCGGTTGATCGAAGAATTTGTTAAAAGGTTCATGGGATAATTTTTGCAGCTGAAATTTGCATTAATTAAATATTAAATTATAAAAACGGAAGAGAACTGCATTTGTACGTGGAATGTTTCATTTGTAGTTGTTCGATTGTGCTGGTATCCTTTTCGAGCCAATGAAAATTCACTTGATGAAGGAACTGCGTCAAAATCGGTAATTTGCCGCAAACCACTAATTTTTTTAACGCGATGTTAAGAAATCTCATTCGTAAAGAAAATTTTCAAAATATTTAGGCGTAGTTGACAACATAAATATAACAATCTGTAAGGAAAACTAAATTGTTTCAACTTCGGAAATTCAAGGATTCGCAACAGTTTCCTAGTACATTCGGTGGAATTGTTTTTTTTTTTTTTTATCTTTTTAATGATATAAAGACTTTGTGTTTTTGAGCTGAAAATATGTATATGCGTGTGCGCGTGTAACTGTGCGAAAATGTTCGTAAACTCGTGTAAATATGCGTACCGATGAAACAAAACGACATTAAAGTCAGTTTTCAAAGTATCAAAATACCGAGTACACGTAAATCTTTTGAAATACATGAAACAATTTCTATCTCCGATCTTTCGATTTTTCTGTTCTATTTGTTTCTTCGAGTTTCTCCAATTGGAAAGTTTCGAATCGTTAAAATTTGTCGGTGTTTAATCTTGAACATCGATAACCGGAGTCGTACAAATTCGTACAAAGTTCAAAACGGTCTAAAGTTTTGGAATTTTTATTTAATTCTTAATATTCTTAGTGTGTTACAAATGTCAAATTTCTCTACACCAAGGTGTTTTAATTTGTTTTTCTTCGAGTTTGCAAATTGTTTCATGTTTTTGGCCTTTTGTTGTTTCAATCGATATAATTTTGTAATGTTTACGTTAGCAAATCGTTGGACATCTTTGTAGTTCTTAAGTGTTCTGAAGTTGAACGTTCGATCTTTTATCTTTCTGATTCAGTCTTCCAATCCAAAACAAATGCTCAAAAACATAACATTACTGCGTCGCTGTTACAAATTTCCGACAAACTTGATCGTCGTTTAAAAAATTGCAAAGCACGTATAATTCCTCATCGATTTTTTGTGCGCGACTTGTGCGATCGACAATAAAAATAAACATATTCGTCGAAGTAAAGCTGAAAGATTGAACAACAGTTGTACAGTACGCGAAGAAAAGGAAAATCGTGTTTTATATTACAAACCGCTCAAACTCTTCTAGGTAGAAAATTGATAAAACTTGATAATTCGTAATTATCGTGAAACGAATAAAAATACATTCTTTCACAAAAGCATAATCGCCATCGTTGAAAATATACATGACGATTTTCGTAAAATTCTCAAATAATAATCTTCTCGGAATAATATCGTATAGTAAAAACGATTATCTTTTAAATAATCAGGAAGAAGCATTATCCACCTTACTATACGGGATATTTTTATAAAATGTGAGCGTATTTTTAAGTTGAGTATATTATTCATATCATAAAAATAAGAAAAATCTGATTTCTTGTTTCCGAGGTACAGCGATGTTCACGTTGTACGTACCTTTCGAAAAAGTTGGTGTAGTTGGAATAAAATTGACTGGCTATTCAAGGACTCTTAAAGGATACCCCTATCATGACTTCTGATTAACTCGTTGACCTATCCTTTTTCCCCTGTCGCTTAAAGAGGCAAGATTCCCAATGGAAAAAATGACCCTTCAGCGACCAATTGAATTAGGTGGAAAGAAGTACGGATAGCACTCGACTTATGGACAATATTGTTTTAAATGAAAACGTTAAGAAGTCTGTAACTTCGTTTTTTATTCAAATGAAACCTATATTTTATATTTCAAACGCAAAAAAGGCTTAGTAAGATAAATTCAACCGTGTTATACGTTGTACAATCTGATTGGAAAATTTAGAAACAAAACATGTTTAAAGTTGGACAGTATTGTCGTGTTGCAACGCTACACGAAAGATAGAGAGCACGTTAACCGTAAGTGTACGGTCTCTATTCTTTAAACGTAACCGTAAGCATGATTTATTTCTAAATAATTGAATTCGTCTCGTTAGATCACCTCAAGTCGCGTTAAGAAAAATTAAGTATTCTGTAAAATAACTCAAATAACCTTCAAGTGTCCTTGACGTTTTTAACTAGAATTTTCTCTGAACTTTTTAATGTCAATCAAAACTTGGCAAGTATTCGGATTGGTCGCTTAATATAAACTACTTTGTAATACTTTTAACGATAATCAACGGGTCTTTCCTTGTTTTAGATATGTCTTGTTGCAAAAATTATTAAAAGGTTCGATGAAAATTAATAAAATTAATATTCAAATGAAAATTGAAGTTGTAACAAAGTGAAAGGAGACCTTAAAATTGAACAATCTTCTACCTAGGCAGAGTTACGTATTCCACGTGTTGATGACGCGCTTGCTAATTTACAATAAAACCAAAATGGAGGATGGATCTCGAGATCCGAGTGTGCTTCATGATTGGTCTTTGTGCTATTCGTCGCGAAATCCATGAAAATCTCGATCAATCATTGGCGAGTCCCTCTTCGATCTTTTTCTTAAACGTGAAAACTTTGGAGGATCGAACTGTCGTTTTCGAGCTGCGTGTAATCTTTTCATTCTTCGTTCGATCGAAAAGGTTACAAAACAATCTCATCTTTCTAGCTTGTTAAGTTCTAAACGATTAGAAGTACGATGAAATTCAGATGTCCAGGACATAAAGGATCAAGTCTGTATCAAATCTCTATCTAATTCTTCGTATCGAAAGGACTATCGATCTTCTACTAGGTTCCTTGATACCGAATGTTTACGGTCAACGCAAAAGTCGATTCCTCCTAATAGTGTCAGTCATCAGCTACTTCGTTCGACCAGGTGATAGATACTTTATCCGTTTGATCGAGCAAGATATCGATTCACCGGATTCTAATCGCCCTGAAAGATTATCAGAAACGAAGACGACGAATTCGATCATCCTCGATCAATGTCAAAATCCAATCGTGGCGCATCTATAAAGATATTTCTTCATTGGTGGGCGCACTTTAGGATATCATTCGGCACTTAACAACGCTGAATACGATGTACTCAATCTTGTACTCGAGTTACAGGCATCCTTGTGCTTCTGTATTTGTTTCGATAAACTGAGTTACTAGAACTGATTATACCGAATTGTTGCGAACTAACGTACAGATTTCTTTAATTTATGTAAGTTCCGTTAAAGTTCACAAATAACGATCGATGGGACAGTCTTCGATTCGTCACAAAACTGTGTCAATTGCATCTTGCAAGACGGTGGATGCAGTAATGCCTGAGAGACCTTCGTTAAATTATTTTCGATGCTTGGAATTCACGATAGATCGAACGTTTTCACACTGTACCCTTTAACGTCTACAATTAAAGATCGATTAGATTTCTTTCTATAATCTTGCGCCGAAACGAAGTGGGAGCCTTAATGTTCTCTGTTCAGTTCTTGTTCTTAATTAACATCGACCAACCAATATGAATTCGTAGCCCATGTAATTAGGACCATTGATTTGTCAACACCTCGTGGGATTCCCCCGAAAGTTCCCGGATGATTGGTGATCCTCGTTGAGAGTACTCGATGCGAAGACAAACAGATCCAATTGGCTCAGTATTAGATAAACTTACATAACTTAGAGAAAGTCAAGTCGGTGACAATTCGTTGCAATCGGTTGTACGAGTTGGGTGTCTCCAAAGGGATACCAAAACATGGAAGTATGCTCGTTTCTTCAGCTCGAGAACAAGATCTAACAGTGGTGCGTTTATAGAAACTAAATACTTGGCATTGTCTTTCAATGCTGAATCCATTCCTGGACTCGGATAGATCTAGATCAGGTTTGCCACCGATGAAGAACCTCTCTATAAATCGAAGGGGATCGCACGAAAATGTTTCTTGTTTTAAAAAACGAGAAGGTATCCGCAGGTGGTCGGTAGTAGTAGCGGTGGTACTTAGATGTCTTTCTCTTTCTCTCCCCCTCTATCACTCTCTCCCGTTCTCGCCAGCTGTCAGTCTCTCACTCTCTCATTCTCACGCGCTCCCTCGTTCTCGCAATACATGTCTGTCGTATTTATGTGTGTGATTGTAAGTGTGTGTCGGTCGATCGGTTCCGCGACGGGAATATTTATCCTAATAAAGACCGCAGCCACGGAGATTATTGGCGATAATGACATCTGTGACTGCGTCGAACACGAAGTGAATGTTGTCTGTATCGGTGGCGCAAGTCATGTGGCAGTAGATCTCCTTAGTGGTTGACTTGTTCTTCGCCTCGAATTGCGCTTGAATGTATGCGGCGGCCTCTCCGTACTCTTGCGCCCCTGTCGTAAACAATAAACAAATTCGTTATTATCTGTACGGAAATTTCGGGTAATATGGTGTTTAAAAAGAATATTGAATATTGCGATGGGTAATTCTTTTTCCTTGTCTTTATGCTCGTCATCACTGTTGACAATATTATAACAGTGAATGATCCCCAAGTTGTTCTCTTCTTACTATCGTGTCGTTGAGGTCACGTGACCTCTAGTCGTAAAGAATAAACACATTCGTTATTATTTTTAAGGAAATTTTGGTTAATACCGAGTCTAGAAAGCTTTGGATATTGCGATGGCGAATTGTTTCTTCTTGTCTTTGCGTTCGTCATTATTGCTGACAATATTATAACAGTGGATGATCCCCAAGTTGCTTTCTTTTTACTATCATGTCGTCGAGGTCACACATATTTAAGTAAACTCTGTTACCTTTGCTGCTCCTAAGATACAATTAGTTACTTTTGCTCTGATATTACACACAATTATGCTACCTTCGAAATAATGGCAGTAAAAGGCTCTAGGTGCAATTTCTTTCAAATATAGCCTGATTGAGGGTGTAATATAGTCCCTAAGGTTTTTAATCTTGTATTTCTGTTATTAATCGTAGTAACGCTATTGTGTAAATAATAGATGTACTTTTTTCGTACGTGTGGGGGTGTGTTTGTGATGCACACGTGCGTGTTATACATGTTCGATCTGCGTGATTTGTTACAGTTAGTGTGTTGCATGGTACAAACATACGTGTATTTTCATAGCACGATTTAAGTTTACTTAACGAATAAACTTCGAATGTTTTAGTATTCCAGTATTATTGTTCAACTAAAAAGACATTTCTATATTATTTAAACAATGCTAATGATGTATTTAAATACTATATTTGTGTTGAGTGAAATCGATGATTCTTACATGATCGATAATCTGCACGTATACGTGTAACCGTATACAAATAAAGAAGTGTACATAAACGTAGATAAATGTAATAGCTCGTTCCCGCAATATATCTTACATTACTTCACGATAGGGCATAAGATCGTGTACAATAGTTCTTCACGATCTATTCGTTGCACTATGGATAATTTAACACCGAAAGTGCTAATTGTACGAATGTTGTATAATAACTTACATGAAAATAAAGTTTAAAAAAAAAAGGACAGAGTTAAAGAATTTGATTTATATTTCACATTGCACTAACAGAAGTATTTCTAACAAATATTTAGCAAGAAATTTAAAGAAGGTTTACAACGTAAACACAACAAAGTGATAATGCAGTAATGATAAAGATCGATATTTAAAATGAAATAGTTTGTAACCTTTTTCAAATAAAAATATGATTCGAAATAAAAAAAATAGTTTCTTACCGGCGTACTCGGAGAAGCAAATGGTGAGCGGTGACTTGCGAATTTTCTCCTCGAAGAGATCCTTCTTATTCAAGAAGAGAATAATCGAGGTGTCGGTAAACCATTTGTTATTGCAAATTGAGTCGAACAGCTTCAAGCTCTCTTGCATTCGATTCTGTGAAAAGATAACGATTGTCAACAGTTACTTAGAATTACAAATATCACAGAACAAAGGAATTATCAAAATTCTGGCAACTACAATTTACACAACACAGTCTGAGCAAAATCAGTTGAAACGAATGTTCGGTAAAGAGTAAATCGTACGTAGATTTCGATTATTATATATGGCTGCGATCATTTAGATAAAATGGGTATTAAGCTTTCTAAATTAATCACTAATTCAACTATTTTTTAGTTTTATTATGCGTACTTATACGGAGCGACCTGGAACGAGGGAATCTGTATACAAAATTTAATGGAAATTGTAAAACAAAATGTTGTTGTACGGAGTTTCGTTTTCTAGAAGATCGATTCTGAAAATGAACAACAGTAATCGTAGTCAAATAAGCAATTATGTTTTTTTTATAAGCAATTACATTTTTTGTTCGTGCCACTGGAGAATAAAAAATATAACTTCTTATTTGACAACAATTATTGTTATTACTTTCTCTATGTTTTCCATTGATTTTTATACATAGAATCATCCCTGTTTATCACTCATTTGCGGTATACTCTGTATTTATAAACGATACATCGTGTAAAATTAAGTTAAGAATTCAATATTGTCTAAAAATTAATATTGAAATATGTTTTTTTCAGTTGATTTAAATTTTACAAAAATAATCACTAGAAAAAATATTAACGTAAGAGTGTATTTACATGTATACAGGGTAAATCACACAAAGTGTTATTATAAGCAATTGTTTCACAAACTATTAGGGGTAGCGATGATATTTGTTTTTCGATACTTTAAAGTTCACTGTGACCTTTTGTATGATATACATATGTGGTATCACTGCCAGGCACCCAAGGGGGACACCACTCAGCATTCTTTTAAATGGAACGGCATATAAATTTTTCCTTTTTGGACAGCTATTTTACAAACAAATAACATTCATTTGAAATATTTTCTCGTATTTTACACAAAAGTAAGACAGATTAACGTCAAGCAAAGTAAAGAACAAATCATTCTATTGGACTCGAGAATAAGAGAGGTTAATAGATGAGGTCATTTCACCAAAAGAACTCGTTAATTTCCAACAATCAGACTGTCAGGTTTTCTTCCTACATAGAAGTACAAATTGGCTGTCCATATGTGCATGGAGTATATTTGTGAAAAGCTTTAGTTTCTAGATTCTTGAATTTCTTCATTGTTACGGATTCGAGCACCGTGGCGGATCACGTATCTTCACGAGGGTATGAGTATTATAATGTTACATTACACTTGGACACATTATACTCTTACATTATTTAGTTATCTTAGCTCAGGAATGCTCGTCACAGTTTTCAAATCCAGCTGCATCCTACTGATGTGTATATGTATGTGTGTGTATATTGTATCCTTTTTATATAGTTTTTCCAGTTTTATGCAAATGTAATTGATTCGTTAAGACCATACCTTTTGACCATTTCACAATATTATTGGAAAATTTATTATTTTTCTTACAAGGGTAGTCCCAAAAGTGACTTCCACCAATTGTCATGAGATTTGACAGGGTAATAAATCTATATCAACAATAAACGTAACGATATCGTAGATGATCGGTCAATTCTGAGAAAAGTAGGTAGAAAAATTTGTAAAAACTTTGTAGTCAAATATGTTTATGCAATAAAACAATTTGCACTAGTAGTGCGCTAGCAGTATGATTACAAATTTGTTCTTTCAGGTTTAAATCTATTTACGGGAATTTTTCTAATTTTGTTTGCAACTTTAATTATTATTAATAAAACAATTCCATCTTATAAAAAAGGTTTGTCCGCATGTATAATGATAAGCATATGTATATCTTTGCAAGATTAACATCATTGATATTGTTAAATGCTTCTGTATCGTTAATTAGGTAGTTTCGCTGCAAACCACCAGTGTCGTGTTTGTGACGTTGAAATCTCGGAAAAGGTGACCTTGACAAAAATATTTACCTCTTCGAACAAAACATTTTTCTCCTTTGGCGTTTCTTCGTGTCATCAAAAGTGGTGGAGATGTTTAAAATGTTGACGTTAAGTGGGATACGCTGCATATATATTTCTATATATACTTATACAGTGTGTTCCAATCATCACCGGTCGATTTGAATTTCGCGCTATTTTTAAAACGTAGAACCGATTAATCTGAAACTTGACACATGTCATTTAAACAGATGAAAAATTGATCATGGAAAAGTACACGGTGAAAGAGCATGTGCAAATTATTCAGACGTATTATGAAAAATCGCGATCTTTAACGCTAACGATTCCAGATCTTTGTAATCATTTCTCTCGAAATCATGCGGTCTGTAAAAAAAGTTGAGGCGGATATTTGGAAGATATATTATTCTATTATTAACTCCTAAGTTTGTACTTTTAAATAACAAAAAAAATAATATCAAGATTCGTTCAATCGTTTGTGTTTTATTCAAAAAGTAGATCGACCGGTGACGATTGGGACAGCCTATACACTCGAAAGACCAGATTTCGAGATAACATTAATATACGGTGTCCCGATACTTGCGCTTTGTTTGGTCCCATTACTACTGATACCTCTTATGTTAACTGATGAACGATCGCTTACCGTCGTTTCGTCTTCGTGCAGAACTTGATCATATTCAGACATCGCAACGCAAAATATGATCGCAGTAACGTCTTCGAAGCAGTGTATCCATTTCTTACGTTCGCTTCTCTGGCCACCCACATCGAACAATCTGTTATATAAACAAGAGCCCAGCGATTAATCGGTAATCAAGCAGCTAAGCCACTCGATGCAGCGTTTTACTTTTATTTTAGCTACTACAGGAACGAATTATTTTGTTCGAATGAATAAAAATTCACATCGATATTGACATCATAACATCTTACAACTCACAATGTTGTTATCGTGTTACATCATTGGAAAATTTAATGACGAATATTTATACAAAATTTTTGCGACTATGTCCATGTCCCTTTATGTACAGTAACTCGACAAATAAATAAATGTACACACGTGTGACGGTATTTCTGAAGAGTTAACACTCTAACAATATTTTCATTAATTTAATCTAGCTGCGTAATATAAAATTGAAACGTTCAAATTGTAAATGTAAATTTTTAAATTACCGTATACTTATTAGTGTACAATTCTTCTTAATGTAGCTATTTCTCGTTTATTTATTTACAATTCGCTGCACTCTATGGTAACTGGTTATTAAAGTAATCTATAACGGGGAAATATTTCTCATTGCAAGAGCAACTTAAAGAATGTTTGCTCTCACAATCAGCTTCTTAAATTATCAGCCCCATGATTCATGCTCAATCGTTCATAAAACGTTGCTCTCTCTCCCTTGCATTATTCAATTTCTCTCTTTCATAAAAGAGTAATATAGTAATTAAAAATGCTAGGAAAAATATTTTCTAAAATTTTTCCTATTAATTTATAGGTCTTGAATAACTTTCGATTGTTTCATCTAAGTTTATATTATTAAATACGAAGACGTATAAATCTCTGATGTCTCTTGATTCAACCATTATGTCTTCTGATCTATTGTTTAAATTATTCGTAATCAACTATCGATTCATGTTTGGGTAATAAGAGTGTACCAGTTAGATTTAATAAACGGAGTATATAGTAAAATTTTGTTCGAATAAATAATCATATTTATGAAATTGCGTCAGTATACAGATAAAATTGACGCGAAATACTGAACAACAATTTTGAAATGAAATTTCATATGCTGAAATAGAAAGCACACGTTTATTTTATAAAACAATCATAAATTCGACGCTTTGACGACAGTATCTACACCGTACAGGATGTTAACACGAACTACCTAAACTATATTATCGCGAGTGTACAAGATAGGAGAAAACCGTTCAATTATAGAATGGAAAACAGTTTCTCGTTTGTTGGGTGACCCTATCATTCCCAAAATGATAACATTCTTTCGTATCAGCGTACATCGATAAAATAACACCTGTATTCGGGGTTGACTGCAAGTATCAAGTTGAAACAAAGATTCAGCTCTTTCCTTTCATTTTTATGCTTTAAATTGTTATTGGAGTGATATCATCCACTTGGATAAATAGTAGGTAGAGAAAAAATAGCTGTAATTCAAAAGCTGATTTAGCTAAACAGTATCATGTAAATGGCGTTTATCTACAGGTGATCAATTTTTTGAAAGATAATTTTACGGACCAAAATAAGACGAAAATCTAGAATGACGAATATGCGTTGAGGCTCTTTTACTTTTCGATCTTTATATACGGAATATGTTGCAGTCAAGAATAAATATTGTAACTAAAACAAATTTCGAGGAAATTTTTGTGCGTATGTCTAATCGTGTTAATACAATTATATCTAAACAGCATATGAATTTCAATGAAATTAAAAATTTTAATTTCTTATCGATTTATATATGGAATTGTTTAAGTTTATTAACGCAATAAGTTTGTTAATTTTCTTTATTCGTAAGAAGCTTTTTAAAAGCGATAATTTTCGCACACATAGCTTCCTCAATGCTCTTTTTCGCGATTTAAATATTATTTTCAAATATATCGTAAATAAATGAATTGTGTAACAACTTACTTGAAATTAAGATTCTTGAAGGAAAAGTGGACTTCGACTATACCCGTGGTTTTGACACGAGTTCTTAATATATCTTGTTCCGTAGGTTGATAGTCCCTTGCTCCTAATCGGTCTAGGTCATCCAGGAAACTGAAATATCAAACAAATTGCCATATATTAGTCACGTATTATCCAATATTATTTTTAAAATGCATTGTATCGGTTGTAACAAAAGCTGTCCTATTGTAACCAAATGAAAATTAATTGACTCCTCCTACAGAACTATTTCTATGAAATGCGTATGATAAATAATAATAATCCATTTGTTCGAACGATAACCTATAAGTTTAAGTAACACCATCTAGCGTTTCAATCGTGCAACAACTGGAAGTTTATCGAGAAAGAGAAAGGGACGCGTTTGGAGTGTTGTATTCCCCTCAAATGGCAAGGATTAATGGACCCCTGGGTATATGTACAGTAGGGCCTCGATAAATCCAACCTTGTTCGTTGCATTGCGTTGACTAGTAAAGGAGTAGTCACTTAAGAATGATTGAAGTTAGCGGTGGAAATAACGATAGTAGTAAGTATAAATAATGGAGACACATGTACCGTGTAAACAAAATTTCTTATTGAATTGGTTAATCCAATCGTTGTATGAATTTTGGTACTTGTAAATTTTATACCTATTTCGTGTAATCGATTTTGTTGTAACCAAAAATACTCAGAATAAGATCGTGTTTGGACTCATTTTCATTACGTGGATCTTGCAAATCAATTAACAGTATTTTACAAGAAAGAATATAAAAAATTAAATTTTCATCGGATGACTTCTTTAGGATACGTAACATTGGGGGCGGGGGGGATATTGTGCACCTTTGTCGAGGTTTGAGAGACAAACATCTATCAAGGTGGTACTATATTCAAAACACATTTTTATTTTCCAGCTCTTTTTAAAAAAAATCGGTTTTCGTTTCTTTCTTCGGACAATGGATATCGAAAGGCTCAACTTTGAATTAAAAAATTTGTATCCCTTATTTCTTTTCCACTTTAAAAATCTGCAGAAATCGAGCACTTTGGGGATGTTCTTTGTCAGAGATAAACGAACTCTATCCGTTCTTCAAGTTGTCGGGGCTTGGCTCACAGCTCGCGACAACATTACAGACAACGCTACTCGGCGTCTATAGCAATTGACGTCAACAACAGATAGAAATCTGTTAAGACGGATTAGTTTTTAAATTGTTTGCGTCGTTATCTGTGATATTGCACGAAATCGGTAAAATGTAATTCTCTCAGCACAAATTACAAAAATACGTAGCTCTATTTCGGTAACGTTTCATTGTTCTATAATAATAACGAGCTATTTTTGGGAAACACCCGATATTCATTAATTCGTTCGATATCTATACGTATGTGCCGGGAAAGCAATATAAAACCTTTGACGTATCGCGATAAGGTGAAAGCAGTCGCTCCTGTTATAAGTGCGCTCAACTTTGGCAATTGTCGTTTACTACAGGTGCATCCAACTTTGGCATTGATCATAATTATACGATGCGTAAAGAAAATCGATCGCGTCTCGGGCTACAACGTCAACTCAAAGTGTCATTTACCTCTAGAAACAGTTCATGCATGTCGCGTTGAAGTTATTACTTCGATCTTATGATACGCATACAAACTTCCCTCGTATACAAGAACTCTCTAAAATTAACAAAAAAATATCACTAAATATGTATTATTGGGTACAATTTTCCCGTTCTGTCGTTCGTTCTAAATTATTATCAAAGGTAAATATTGCAACAAGTAGATTTAGAAAAAATATTGTGAATGATTAATTTACATTGATTTGCATTTACTTGGTTGATTGTTATTTGAATAAGCTTTTATTCGTTCAATGTTAAATATCATTTAATTATATAATTGAGATTGTAATTTTTCATTTACATCGTACAAATAACATATACGAAATTTGTTATTCAAATAATGCAGTTGTTTATTTTGCATTCGTTATTTGAAATTGTTATTTATTTAAAAGTTAAAAACGCACCAACAGACGTCTCGGAAGATTCTCTCAAAATAACAGCGACAGTTTATATACAATGATTTGACAATTTGCTCCAAAATATACACATATGGCTCAAGAATAATTGAAATTGAGATCTTTTTGACTTCTTGCATTTTCAATCAATGTTACGAACGTAACGATTCGCAAGGAAGGGTATAATTATGCTCAATATCGCGACGAACACCGACTATAACACTATACCGAAAAACGTAAAAATGGCATCTTAAAGAAAGTTAAAAGAAAATTCTAAAGTTCCTCTAGCCAGGAGGAGCAGACTAAAAATGAATTTTATTGAATAGTAGAGACTGCTGCATAGCATCACTGAATCGTAAGTTAATATAAAATCTGATAACAAGCTTCTTTTTCTTTAAACACATTTTTGTCGAGAGTAATATTTTGCTACACGCTATAAACGATATCTCGATAATTATTTGCCCGATCTCTCTAAAATTTGAACACGTTGTAAGGAAAACGTTAAGTTATCGAGTCGAAATCTTTATAATGGTTGTGTCGATCAAACATTCCTAGACTATTATGGAGATTGTTTTGCGTGCTAGCTTCTCCCGCTTTCAATACTTGCTATCTTTGCTATCTGGATGCAATTTGTGCCTCTTATCGTTCTTTTTAAGCATTTTCGTGAACAACTCGTAGTCGTTCCGCGTTCAATTTCTAGCATGAATTGCATTCGACCCAATTCGTAAAACACTGTCGTAACTCGTAACTATTATTGAAAATGCAGAATGCAATGAATATTGCTGTTTATTCAACTATTTCAAGGCCACTCGTTAGCGACTTCGGAGCAATTTTCCAAATCGTTGCATTCGGCAAATTTCATTATTATGTTGAATATTATGTTATGTAACGATTTTATTTTCCAACGATGTCAATGTTAACGAGTCTACATTTTTTCACAGACGCGGTGGTGTTCTCCTGTTTTGACTCGTGTTCCCACTTATTCGGAACAAAGTTCAATTCTGAGAACTACATACATATATACAGTGGCGAGTATATAAATAGGTACAAGTATTTTTAAACATTTAACTGACATTTTTTGCGTTCCTATATTTCAGATATATTCTTATACAATATTATGTACTTTAATGCTTTCTATTCTTTTAGAAATAAATAATATATATTTTACGCGAATAAATAAATAGAAACACATCCTGATATTGATATATATATATATATATATATATATATATATATATATGCCTTATATTTATACAATAGCAGAATTTGTCATTATATTTTAGAAATATTTACTATAAAGTCAAATTGGTAAATTGTCGCTTTGTAATAACTTCCGCACATCTTCGTGGAACGGACTCTACAAGTCGTATACATCGATTAATATTAATATCATTTATGCTTTAGATTACGTTAAATAAATCATTTAAATTAGATGGCTGTTGTGTTGAAATTAATTTTTCCATATTATTCCAGAGCATTTCTATTGAATTTAAATCTGGCGATTAAACCGGCCATTTTATTAGATTAATGCTATTGAAATAATTTTTCTTTGCAGGAATTGTGTGCTTAGGGTTATTATCCGTTTAAAAAATACAATTTTTATACAAATCATTAAGTGAACACGATGCCCTGTATACGTCCAATACAGTATGTATTGAACGAATGTCATTTATTGCCATTGCTCCTCAAATCATACTTGATCCACTCCTTCCTTTAATAGTGTATCAAATTCTTTTTCTATTCGATTCGACATAATTAAATTTAGACTCGTCTATAAAAGCTACTTTACTTTGACATGTTGTTTCTTTAGTTTTTTTTTTTTATTAATTCTGTGAAATGATTTCGGTAGAATTTCATGACAGGACTGCAGTAAGGGTAGATTTCAGAGATTTCGCGATGAAATTAAGATAAAGATGGTCATCGATCGAGGTGGCATCGGTCACATGCTCGACTTGAAGTGATACTTGGTAAAACTGATGACTGAGAGTCATCCAATACCATTTTTTCTTACTTTCGAATAAACCATTTTGCAGAACAATTTTAAGACTATGGGCATACTTTGAGCATCGAAATAAAAATTAACAGTATAGTATATCTATACTAGAAAAGATAAAAGAAAAGTTCAATTTTTTGTAAATTAATTCTTTTTAAGATTTATTAAGGATATGTTTTTTTAACATGTTGGTTGCATATAGCTTTTGTGATACCAATATTTTACATAGTCGATAACCAACACCTAAGAAAAAAAAAGGTTACGCTTCTAAGAAATCTCTTCCATATTTACGTAATATACACACCCTTTACACCAACTGCAGTGTACGTAGTTTTATCATCAGTTGCTTTCTGAAAATATCGTACGTCATTTACTTTTCCAGTCATTGATGTTTACAATCGTTCTTTGCATTGGCTGATATATATCAGGTGATTCCATATGACATTCTATCGCTATCGTGTTTCAACTTTTATTTTGATTATACAGTAATAATTATCTCATAATGAATCAATCAATTTTCTTATTACTTCAACCCCATATTCTTTTGCGTAGAATGATCAAGGGTTTCAATAAAAAAAAAAAAAAAACAAACGAGAATTTCGTTAAAAAAAATGCAATTGTTGAATGCACATGCATCATTGCACTTGAAAAAAATATATCCTATAAATGTCGTATTCTTCGAACTATTTTGAGTTATGACTTTGAACAGTTCCATAAACAATCCTATATAATTTTGGAATCAAGATACAGAAAGTATTCAATATGAACAAATTATAAAGAGAATGTATTGGTTCATAATTTTTTCTACAATATAAATTTTGAATTGTTAAGAAGCACATATATACTAAAGTAAGATTAGGTTGAGTTGACTATTACGAATTTTCTACATTCAGAAAGATTCCTAGATGAGACGAGACATTTAATCAAATTGTTCTGATGTGCATATGTTAAAATTTTTAAGAAATCGGATCATGAAATTATATTCACATTAACAACGAAAGGATTCTTCTGTTCATGTATTCAATTCACGTTTCGTTTCTACTGTTCTTCCCCTTTAAATCCTGCTTTTATTCGCAACTCTTTTGGTAATTATTAAGTGTCCAATTATTACGAATTTTTCAACAGTAGTAGTGTTTTCTTCCCATTGTTCTTCCCTTCTCTCCTATGCCCTTTCATTCTTGTATCACTCTATTTTCTTACTATTTCCAGCGTAAAGAAGGGGTAACAGAATGAAAGGAGAAACAGTCGGGGGTGAGGTTGAAAACGAGCGAACGTGTAACAGAGGGAGAAAAAGAGGGGATGGTGTCGGCGGCCATTTTAGGCCACGTGATACGGGCGTGGCGTGACGTCATCGGCGATCAATACACGCGCTGAACCTAAATAAGAGAGAAGAAAACCACGGGAAAAAGAAGAGAACGTTGAAATCCTTAGAAATGCACACTTTTCAATGTATTTTGTATTAATCGCCCACAATGTTTGATTGAAATTAATTTAATATAAAACTTTGATTAAGTTCAATGGCGCTTTATACATTATGGAATGTATTTATTAACATACGTTCAATCGAAATTGGATCTATACAGGTTGCCCCGCAAGCTAACCAACAAACTTTTTTAATATGTATGACATGATC
Organism: Ptiloglossa arizonensis; assembly: GCF_051014685.1. NCBI lineage: Eukaryota > Metazoa > Arthropoda > Insecta > Hymenoptera > Colletidae > Ptiloglossa > Ptiloglossa arizonensis. The sequence continues at coordinate 5,564,701 of NC_135049.1, forward strand.
ATTCTAAAGCAAAATGTTCAGATACATTACGGGATCATTTTAATCCGTTATCGAATTACATGGAAATAAAATATTATACGTAGTTATAATAAAACAATAATCTTTTTATCTAATATCTGTTAATTCATTGCATTGTTTTGCTTTTATATAAAGTTTCTAAATGTCATCCAAATTAGTTGGATCTTTCATCTGTGTCATAAAAAATGGAATGGGGAGAAATGTTACAACTTGGGTATCGCAGTTGATATTTAACCATGATAACCCTACTACCACTACGAATATAATAATGACATATTTTACGTTTGAAAATATATCAGATATCGTGTGCAGTGAATAAAAATGAACTAATTAAAACTTAGATGCAGACTGAGTATCGCAAACGGTCTGCATCTTCATCCATATCTAGAACGTGACATTAAGACTAAACGATGTTTATCTCAATAACGGATGAAAATAGGTCTATAGTGTAAAGGACTTTTTTAGCATAGAATAGGACGATAAATATGCTGCAAACGCTTATCGGTTACCTTGCAGAATGCCCTCTATAAACTTCGAACTACGTCCGAGTACGCTTTACTCCTGGTAGGGTTGAAATCAGAATGTTAGATTATATTAAATCCAAAAATCTCTAAACTTTTGAAAGTTTACTCTTTTTAATCACAACCTTTTATATATTGTATCACCATGTGCAGTTGAAATCAAATCCATGAAAAACCTTATTTAAACCCAAGAGTGCATTTTAAACGTTGTAGAATTGGGTGAAGATTTTAGGTTAGGTTTAGATTTACGATTAGGTCTGGGATAGGTTTGGGAAGAAAGCATTTTAAATTACAGAGGAGATGAACAAAATATTTTACTTTGGTTCAGAATTAAATTTAGATTAAATTTGGAATTATTTTAACGATACATTAGAAAACTATATTAAGTTAAAAATATTTTAGACCTTTCTATCGTTCGGTTAATTTGTACGTTTTTATTGGGTTTTATATAATATAATGCTTCAATTTAATCGATTATGAAAAATAATTAACAACAAGAAAGGGATATTGATGTTTACATATTTTAAATAACATTTAAAAAAGAAATGTAAAAAGAGTAACATGATAGGTCACTACCCCTCCAAAAGTAATGAATCTTTGATTTTATTAGTTATACGTAATATATATTTTAATACGTCCTTTTGAACTCAACTTCCAACTTTGAAATATCCTTTTTTTTCCAGAAAAATATTATATACATACATATATAATGTTTGGAAAATTGGCTATTACTTGTCTCTTTTTCACTCTGTTTGGTGATGACTAGTAATGGAAACAAACGCATCGTAAGCAGAATAAAAATATAAGCTAACACTTGTTTTGTCGTTAATTCAGCGATACAAATCGAATTTTAATTTTACAACTTTGAATACGAAGAATGCACGATAATTTGAAATTAAAGTTTGATTACATCGGGTCATTACAAACTTCGCGTATTACTAGAGGAAATGGAAATCGTACAATGTTTCTAATACTACGCTTGGGGTATCTGGAGCAGTAGGAGCAAGGCACGAGTGGGGAGTTCTCGTTCGTGGAACTTCCCCTACAAACCAAGTAAACTTCTTCGACTTGACTATAGATGAATGTATTGAATTAGGTACAACTTATTTCCTTGTCGTCTATTGTTTTCATTAAAAAATTATTACCGCCGTATAGTTATATTTTAGGCTCATCTTTCACCAAATTATTTTTCATTATCAAAAATTAATTCATATTTTCATTCTTCGAATATCGAATACCAAACATAACCAATTTTATATGTGATTTGCACTACAAAGTACAATGCACAATAATAAAACACTTTCTACTAGGTCGGATCAAAAACCAGAAGTTATTACACATTATAATTCTATAAAAAGTGGTATGGATACATTGGATCAATTGGTAGGAACATATGTTCACCTGTCGACGTCAGACAAATCGTTGGCCAATGACTTTGTTTTATTATATAGTCGATATGTTAGGTTTTCACGTAGTTATTGTATGAACTAAGGTAATTACAAATTGGAATAATACAAAATTAAGTAAACGTTCGTTATTTATAAATGAATTGAGCCAAGAGTCGATAAAACCTTACACTCGTAGGTAGGATCGTGCTACCAAAATACGTAGAACAGTAATGTATTAGGTCATCCCATAAGTAATGTCAGTGACCTTCGGTGAAAAAAATTAATACTTACATTTATTTTCAATCATCGATATATTGACCATCAGTTTCGATGACCTTTTCCCATCTAACGGTCAACTACCTTATTCCATTTTCGAAAAACTTCTGGGATTTTGAATCAAAATACTCATTTTTCCTCGATTCGATACTTTTCTCAATTGTATTAAATGTCTATGGACAGTACTGCTGCTACTACCTAATCTCTCATCGGTAGTTAATTGTGGTTCTAACTCGATTAAAGCTTTCAATGCCTCAGGATTGAACGCTGTTGGTCGACCGGATCTCGGTACGTCGGAAAGGTCAAAATCACCTTTTCGAAATTTGGAAAACCATCTTTGACACTTTCTCAAATTCAAAGCATGTTCACCATACACTTCACAAATGTTTTTAACCGTATCCGTAGTTGTACTACCTTTTTTAAATTCATACAGCATACAATGCCTCAAATGAAGTTCGCACACGCTCATTTTTAAATTTTTTTTCAAGTGAAAAATGTCGATTAAACTGCATTGAACGCAACCGATAGACTATCGAGAGAGCACTCTTTAAGCTAGATGGAAAGAAGTTTCTATAAACACATCGCCGAGATGCGATTCAAGAGTTTTTTAAAGTACGATAAGAAACGACATTACTTATAGTATGACCTAATATTATAAATATCATCTACATCTGTACTGTTTGTAGCTACAAAAACGAAATTAAGTAGTAAACAATATCGTTGTACTTTATATTCTTCCATCAACCTTAGGAAGACAAATATAGTTTGCTCGGCATCAAAAATCATGTATGCAAAGAACATTCAGTAATTGTTTGTAAAAACTGTATAAATAAATTTTTATTTATATTTACTATAATCTAGCTTTAAAGTACTACTTTGATTCAGTTCAAGTTATTTATAAAGCACTCAAAATTAATTACGTATATATTAAAAAAATCCATTCATCGTGGTGTGTATGGCATTCCTTTGAAATGTTCGAGATTGACTGACCACCCTTACTTTCCACATTATTTTTTTTTCGTTTACTTTCACTATGATCATTCTCTTACCTTATCGAAGGCCTCGAGACAATTCTTAGGATAAAATCGCGACATGCTTTGCGATAATTTCAACGCCAATTTACAATTTGCTTAAATTTAAGCGAACATTACTGATACTTTGTCCAATTTTCAAGAAAAAATAACAAACAATTCTCTACTCAGATCACTAAAGTATGAGCATTGTTTTTCTTGGATAGAGATCAAGTGTTAACGATTTGAGAGAAGGATTCTTCTTATTCAGCCACGTGGCAGTACATTTACGACTATCAAAAAGAATTCACTTCGCACCCACATGTTACGATATGATGTGAGAAAGGATCGTTCTCATCACGCGACAATGAAGAAGAAACATTGGAAATACAAAGTTGATAAAAACGTACTGCGTTAACTTGTTCACTTTACCTATGTTTTGAGATGCTGGATTACTGATGAATTATGACCTTTCAGTTTTCCTGTTAACACTCTAACAGTCTGTGTAAGATATGATTCGACTAGAGTATCAAGAGTGTCTTGTTAACATTAGAATTGCCTGTAGGACAATGGACCATCTCTAAGTAATTCGTCTCCAAAATTAAATTTTGGAAATTTTTACAAACGCACAACATACTAGTCACTTTATGGTATTATCTCTTTAATTTCAAAACAATTTGAGAAACCTAATGTCGCACCCAATAAAGTTAGCCCTTTTCTCAATTAGCACATTTGTAGAAATCAAACAAATATAAGGAATATTTAACAATAGTTGTAGAAAGTTTTTAGGTAGTTGTATTTTTCAGTGTAGTTTCGATTATGCTGCGTCTGTATAAGTTAATATTCAAAAGAAAAATATCTGTAAGTTTAATGTTACGACTACATTTATTTCACGAATAAGAACAAACACCTGTTTCCCTCAATGTAAGATCAAATATTTTTAAGTGACAGTGTATATTGATTAAACAGGACAATTTTTTATTGAATTGGTTACCTCGATCATTGTACAAATCTCGGTACTTGCACGAATTTTCAACCCCGTTTTCTGCAATTATTGATATTCTATTGTAAGACATCATTTTGACTCGAAGATACATAGCGTTATTAACAGTATAGCAACGCTACAAGTCAGGTACTACAGTAATCTGTGTTACGCAATACTGTGAGGCGTGGATATTTATATTTGCAGCAATGTATAATAAGTATTTATTTATGAGAGGTCAAAATGTCAAAGAAACATTGTACAGCACATTGTATAAGAATTCTAGTAATCTGTAGCAACGTAATAGTGATTTTAAACCAAACTATAAACGTTTGATAAGATTTAATTCTGTATCTACGTATGCCACATACGATTGTGGTTAAATTGAAATTTCTCTAACAAGGAAAAATATATAAAATGGTACATACAGTATTATTATTTTTGCGCTACTTACTATTTCGCCGAGTCGTTGAGTTGGTACTCATTGCTCCTGCCGAAACATTCCTGCACCCCGTTGTCTGCCCAGAGCCTTTTCATTGCAGCTAGAAGCTCCTCACTGAACGGCTCAGTGTCCTCCATTCTTTGGATGACGTCAAACACCATTTTCGAGTCCGTCTAGAGAACAAATTTCCAACTGATCAGTGTCTTGTCTGGAATGTTTTTGAAAATCTTCAATGTATTGGCATTGAAAGTTTCACGCGCATACGAAAGAAATTCAAAACGTATACTTGAAAGAAGGAACTGCAGATATCATACTGGTTGTAGTCCCAGAATGAAAAATAGAATCTACTTTATCTGTGTATAGTAACTTCGGCCAGGTTTGGTTCATTAATTTTAAAGTTTTTAGAAACGCCAGTTTCGACAGAAGTATTATAGTTCTGAGAAAAATGGCATTGAAGTTAGAAACGTCGACACGCGATGGTTTCAAATAACGCGTATATTCTGTCATAATGTTCTCTACTAAAATTCAGTGATTAATTTAATCACATCACGACAATGATAAATGCAAACAAGGGCATTAAAAAGTAAATTGAGTCACTTCTGTGCTAAACCTTCGAGCAAGTGCTTCGCGTGCGCCAAATGCTTTGATTTTTACTTGCATTTATCTTCCAACACCTATAACTGCGCTAATTTGTTGAATTTCAACAATTCTAATTCTATATAAACGTGTTTTCAAGATATGATATTTTAAGAAAATATTTTGTAAAGAAAGACAATTCTATTGAAGTTCTTAACTGAAAGATTTCCCTGAATTAAGGTCTTCGGAGTTCTGTGTGCCCATTAACTTATTTTATTTTATTTCATTATAAACAGTGACAAAATACAATATGTACAAAGAATTATTATGCATATGTATCTCTAAACGAAAAACTTACTCGATAGGATACAAACTTGATTCTAGGGTCTTGTAAAACCTTATATAGGTATCCATTAACACCTTTGCCTACAATATCGTGTGAGACTAGTAAGAAAATGCAGCCAAACATAAGAACCATATGAGTTTTGGCCACATTCGTACGTTCAAATATATTTTCTTAAAAATATTAAAAAAGAACCCTTATACAACTTCTTCAAAAAGAAAATTTAGCGTCCACGAAGACAGTGAGAGTTGTACTAAAAATTGTTGTTGATTACGACACTCCTTATCGAAATTTAAATCGTAGGGCAAGGGGTTCATGTTGATACAAATCGTGTATCTTTTCCAGAGTTAAACAAGAATGAAATCGATAGAAGATCGTTCGAAATGTTATACTTGGTGCGTATAAGTTGGCATAGTGTTGAAGATAATTAAAAAGGACGTATCGTTGATTGGATAAAAATAAATTTCAACCGTTTCCCTTCAAATATAAATATGTAAAAAATATACGTCAGTTTCAAGAAGATGTTATTACGAATAGATAACTCTAATAAAAGAAATAAAACCATAAATATTAGCACGACGAAGCATCGAACTGAGAAGCACTGGTTTGAAAAGTCAGATCAATCGGTACTCGAGGCAGCCCCTCGTACTTGTTTTCGAGGCGAGGGCTCGTTATTGGCTCTAAGGTAAACGACGCAGCCGCAATGCTGCACGATCGGTAAATATGCTGAAGAGGGTGCTTCAGAACCGCCTCGAGATGCGCATCGATCGTTCAAGTGCTCAGTCCATCGATAATTTTTGACTCGCTTCAGTCAGTAGCCCCTTAGCCTTCAATTCGCATCGTGGTTTGCAGAGATAATTACAAATCTCTGTACAGAATTCTCCATTAACGCGTTCCGAGCCGGACCGATTTATGGTTACTTTCGTGGAGCGAATACACCCCACACAATAGCGATTGATAGTTTTGCTTTTAACGTTTACAATATTTATAATAGTGAAAAAACATAATTAGTATGAAAATGGTATACGTCCCATGATATAATACAATTGACGCGGTATACATGATATTAAGATGTCTTTTGAAATGTAGGTAGAATACACAGTGATTTATAAACAGTAGCCAATTGAGTTATTTCTGAAACTTGGAAAGATACAAGGAAAGCTGTTCAAAGAGAGACATTTGTAGATATTAGTGCTGAAAACATTTAAAGGTCAACTTTATTTTTTAAACATAATATTTTGTTCTTTTATAGTGGCACTCGGTAGAGTAACGCATTTGAGAACGAAAGTAGAAAGTATCACTCTTTTAAATCTAATGGTCGTTAAAAAACAGAAATTCCACGATAATTCTATTTTGAAGTATTTATCGAGGCAAAATTATGTCGTATTAACGAGGAGTTTCCGCATTTGACTCCTAAAGCAACGTTAAATCATTGTTTACATGTTTGTTGGTTTATGGAATAACACTATGTAGACACGATACAGTAATACAAAGATTACAATTTTCTTAATAATTCTACTCTGGAAATTAATTACTCTATTGTACTCATTCCACTATAACAAACAGAATATTCTACGTAAAAAGAACAAAATTGGCCTTCAGATGTCTTTAGCATTTCTGCCTATATAAAAGACCATATTTATACATATTGTCCCTCTCTAAACAAAACATTTTTATTAAGACATTGTATTTTCTAATTCTTTAAGTTTACAAAATAATTCGATCGGTCACTTTATATGAATCGGCGTATATATATTCGTTAGGATGAAGTACTTTAAATAAAAGTTACCAAAGGCAAATTTCATTTACCTCTCGTTCATTGGACGCAAAGCTGATGCCCAAAGTCGTCATCGATCTGAGAATAGCGATTAGAGATTGTGTCGTGTTGCTGTACACTACAGGTCTGTACTGCTTAAAGTCTTCGGGTGTAAATCCACTTTCATGGATTATTCTGCACAAATAAACGACACATGCTTGTCAAGTCTCGTACAATAAAACTGATTACTACTAACGATCAACATTAATAGTATTGTAACATTGACAACTTAACTTTTTCAAGAGGGTTGCCTGAATGGCTAATTGAAACGTTTAATAAACTTGATTCTAATAAAGTGCAAAATTGTTGTACATTCTTGATAAATTTTAGAAATTGTACGAACATGCGTACTAAATTTCCATACTTCGCATTATCCAAATTTATTATACACGTGAAAACTGTAAAAAATAATAAAAATCTAACAGAACTACAAATAGTATAATATAAGTATAAAGTCATTATCTTTTTAAAATATTTGACTTATAGTTGTATATTTCACATATGTAGAGTAATTTTATATTTTATTCAATAATAAAAAGATTCATTCATTGAAATGTTACTTCAATCATTGTACTTTTGTTTACAATAAGTATCTGTTTATTAAAAAGATAACAAGATCAATTATAATAAAACGTCGTTAAATATATTATAACAATGTGACGTTTAAAAGTAATTAGAAGAAAATAATATTTATATATAATTTTTTTTTCGTTTTATAATACATGTTGAAAACATTAAAAAATGTTATAAACATAAAGAAAAGTGTTTTTACCGTGATATTGAGCGAAATGATGCTTCATAAAATATTAAATCAAAAGTATTAACAATTAGAATTACAAATAAGAAATTATAATGTTTCGTTCGTGCAAATACTAAGTTAGCATTCCAGAAATCTTGTCTGCGGCTGAATACACGAGGTTTTGTTCATGGAACGTCATGAATGGGTTCATTGACGAGAAAATAGAATTTAAAACACGTTTTACCGGCAACTGTTCTTTCAGCACGGAAAATATTGATTTTTTAAGGTGAACGACCGATTTACCATACCCTTAATGAAGTTAACAGCCATTAGTGTTTCGTGTTTTATTTTTAAATACAAGACTGTAAAACAATTTTCGAAAGATACCAATTTTTGCATCATTATACATTAAACATTTATGCAGTATACATATACTATAGTATACTATAAGGTATTTATTTCTTTATTTTCATACAAAAATTAATTTTGAAGAATTATACTATAAATATATTGTAATTTAAAATTTACGAAGTAAACGAAGCGTAAAACGACTAACATCACACTACAAGTAGTGTGTAAATGATTTTTTTATGAGGGTTATTCAATTGAATAATTATGTAAACAGAACTATATTCATTAAAAATCAAAATACAATTAGTGTTTTTCTTTCGATAAATTTCGCTGGCAGCACTCAATTTTTGTATTTATTTACTCGTCATTTTTCGATATTTAACATCAAGTGAGGTCTTTTATGTACACCATTTGAGATTATCAAAAAGAGAGTACATTTGGCAACCCTACTTAATATTAGTATGAAACTCTTTTGGTCCGTAGAGCAATAGAATATTTTGAAAAAAGCGTTTCATACTTTATCTAATAGAAAATTATTTATAATTACTTACTTCATTTGTTTAACAATGGTGCTTTTTCCAGACTCGCCGGCACCTGAAACATAAAAATATATTGCATTTAATGTAACAAAAAGACGTAATGTAAATTTTTAGTAAAATTTGCATTTTACGTATTGGAAAAAAAAGTTGAGCTTATCGATATCTGCATCGAATCATTCTAATAATATTTAAAAGATAACACGATTTACATCGATAATTATTATTACATTATCGGAGAATTTCAAAGCAAGTACCTAACATAAAATTCATCAGAATGGTGTCGATAGAAATATATTCATAATTGTATATAATATTATCTCATATTCATTTATAATACTTATAGTAGTAACACCAACACACTAACAGTGCAATAAGAAATCGTAATAGTGCAAAATTTGTTCGATTAATATCGTTTAAAGTAATACGTGTATACAGTATACAGAATTTACAGCAAGTTACGGAACAACCAAGAGGCGTGTTGTCATTAAAAATTGAGTAATAAATATAAACTAAATCCTTCGAGTACATAGTCAAATAGTTCTGAAGGAATCAAGTTTGCTCATACGTCCAATAATAGTTTCATATTAAAAATTGTTTCCCTCGAAAACTAAGTGACCAATTAAAACTTCTATACCAATGTATTATTTCGTGATCAATTACATATTTATTGGTTCCAACGCAACGAACAAAACATTTTTTATAAGATAGTGTATTCAGTAATTGACTAATTTTCAATAAAGAAAAAAGATTAATCCTTCGTATTCGATGATTATGATACCTAACTATTGCTCTGCCAAGCTTCTTTCAATCGTCGGTATAAAAAACGCAAAGCTTAGTTATTTCACTTTTGAATATTTAAAAGCAGTTACGAAACTATATTTAAAAGTGTCTGCTTTAAATTTTATATTCCTCTTTCTTTTTACACTTTACTATTTTAGTCACTGAACATGGTTTCGCTTGTTTATCTGGCGGCTATATTGCTCGGGTTAATTTTGGCGCGGCCGTTAAGTGGTTAACTAAAATTTTTTAAAAATTCGAAGTTAAAGTCGTCTGGTTCGTCGGAACATATTATTTCATTTCAAATGCAATCTATACTTTTGTTTCTTCTGTATGAAAGACGAGTATGAAACGACAAATTGAACTACATCACATACTGTACCAAATTATTGACTCGTTACAGAGAAATAGTGCGAAAATCATCGAACTTAATCAAGTACTTGATCGTGTGAGTGACTGCAATAAATTCGTACGTGATCGTTACGGTCATCCATTATTGTACCTTTTTCCACTACCTTAGCTACCGTTAATCTTAAAAATAAATAACACAATTAAAAAAAAAAAAATATCATCCATTGATATCATTTTCCAATACCAGGGAAATGATTCAATAAGGAGAAAGAAATAATTATTACAACTGGAAACAATATATGAACTATTCTGTGATCTATAATTCGCGCGTGGAATTATCGTTAAACGTAAATAAAATAAAAAAATATAAACAATAAACGGGGGGAAAAAAGTGAGGCTTAAGGAAACAGTATGTGAATTATTACGTAACCTATGATTCGTGCGCAAATTGATCGTTAAACGTAAATAAAATAAAAGAATATATACAAAACGGGGAAAAATAAAAAAGCGGCGCTTAAGGCGGAAGCTCAGGACCGGAAATGACGCGATGGCACAGTGTGCCAGCGGAACTTGTTTTCCTGCTTATGGATGGCAGGTCTCCCCTCTTTTAAAAAGCTCTTTCATCCCGAACGATGTGCTTCGAATCGCTCGCACTTAGAGCTACGTTCTACTTCTGCCGATCGACTAGAACGGTCGAATTCTACTTGATCGAATTGGCTGTTACTCAACTTCCGTCATGTTTTTCGCATGCCACTTACGCTAACGCGCCTAATAAATTAATGCGAGCTGTTCGACGATCGTGGTTTTATCATGCAATCCTACGTCCACTCTCACCGATATCAGATCGTCGGTTAAGGGGGGACACCACCCCGACGAGTCGAAAAAATTCGATTCTTTTTTTCTTATTTTCTTAAAGTTTCAAGCGTGTAGAATGTTACGTAAGAAGATTGTTCGATATTTTAACATTTAGCGCAGTTTCAGTGATAAATAAACTCGTTTTACGTTTTTCGCAAAACTATATTTTTCAAATTAGAAATCTCCGGAACTACACATCCGATTTACTTCAAATTTTATAGAGATGTTCTGCATAGAGTATTCTACAATGTAGTGTACGATTTTTTAAATATGTCAATTATTCAATTTTTTATAAACGTTTAAAGTCATTTTTTGGGGGTAAAAATGATTATTTTTTCTTCAAACTTCGGCCATTTTTACAATTATTACAATTTTCGAAAAATCGTAAGCTACATTTTAGATAATAGTCTCTAATTTACGAATCGACAATATTTTTTTATTTCAATACTTCCAGTTCTTGTCAACTGTGACGACCAACGAACAATGTTTCACCAAAAGGGGTTCTGGGAATAGCGAATAACTTCGCCATTTTGTACGATTTTTACTTTCGAACAATTGTAAAACGAAGCTGAAAGTTACATTTATATTCTCTGAGAAAGACTACATTTTTCATTTAGTAACTACTTGGAAAAAAAATTCGCAAAATTTATCCATTTTTTCACGTCTCAGAGTGGTGTCCCCCTTTATTGGCATTTTCGTTTTGAAAATTAATATTGTAGCATAGTTTGCAATGCCCCCTTTAAGTGTCCGTTACTTAAATTTCCAAATATTGACTAATTCGTATTTCCATCAAACATTAGATTCGTAGAATTGCATAAATTTCACACGCAAACTGTTACAGAGAGTGCAATTTTCATTATTTCTTTCCCGCAACTTTGTAATGTTCTAACTACTGTACAGTGGTGACCTAGTCACGTCTGATGTCGTCGCGAAAGGGTCAAAGACACCCGACTGCCGATTGTAACATTGGATTTTTTATTGCACGAGAGTTGCAGAAGACGAAAGTGATGTAAACATATGTATAGTGAAGTTGAGTAATGAGTATATGTAAGTGTGAAGGAACACTTATCATTCATTAATTAATACGTGTAATTGTAGTGTATTGTTTACCTTTGTTATCGTTGAACAGTTATTTTAATTAGATTTATAATATAGCTGTAATTGTAATATTGGCATTTTCGTTTTGAAAATTAATATCGTAGCATAGTTTACAATGAGACTTTGTGACAATAAAGTTTTGTAACTACATATTTTGTTCAAAGTTAAATATTGTGATATTTTGGGAAACGAACAAACGTTGAAATTTACGCGAACCTATTACGTTAACATCATTGTTATGTAAATGATTGAAAATAGTCTTGGAAAATGTAGGGTCAAGAATATTGTAACATTTACATGTAAGTGTTCTATCATGTGTACTGGCATTTTTCATGTTATTGAAGACACAAGAAAACAATATATGTACCTATATAAAAAAGACTTGAACAGGTTAATCTTCTGAAGAACTTTTATTGCAACACAAGCATCAATTCCTCTTCTATTTGTCATTTTGTTTCTGAATCATTGTTGTCGGTTTGCAAATATTTCACACGCATTCGAATTAGAGAATGATATCTATAGGAGTCAGAGAGAAAACGATCGCGTGCGTTTCCTGCAGCATAAATGGGATGAAAATACTCGGAGAAGACGCAAGCAAAAGGAATGACGTCATTGGTAACACCAATAAACAGGACCCAGATTTCTCTCGAATAATCTCGGTTTGAATGCCGACCAGAAAACCAGAGATTCTTTATCTCCGCTTTAAGCAGATACTGGAATTACGAAAACGAATATTTTAACCGAATTCTCGCGAAAAATCTGCAATAGTTTGGTCCTCCACCGTTATTGTACAACGATATCACTGTATAAATTTCTATTGCAATATTTTAATCGTATTGTTTATTATCAAATTATTTTAAATTGTATAGTACAATTAAATAGTTGTAAAGAGTTGAATTGTCGTTGGTTTGGGACCATCTTTAAACGACATGTTACAATGCAATATCGAATCTATATTGTAGTAATTTTGTCAGATATCTAAGAACACAATTCGAGTCGAGTATTTTTGATCGATACATGTGACAAGTTTTTTTAAATTTTGATATTAAATCAATTTTTAAGAGTCACTTGGGTTTCTACAACAAAATTATGTCGAGAAATGCACGTTGTTCCTTCTGTATGAGAATTAATTTAGTTTTTTTGTCTCATTATTAACTAACTGTTCCTATTAATTTTACCGATTTCGCATTTCCTAATAAACTTTAGAAATTGAATGATTGTATGTTTATATATTTAGAATTTCTCTACACTTGTGTAATTTCACAATTATATTTCTTAAAATTATTAATAAATTTAATAGAAAATCAAACGATAATTTTAAAGAAACATTACCCCCCTAAAGAGGAAGAGTAATGTATTAGAATATTTTTCGAAAACTTAATGTTTTTATTCCTTTCATTCCTCCAAAAGTAATACACGTAATTGATGTAAAGGTGTCAATTTGCAAGTGCACATTTGTGATAATAATTACACTGTAATTAAAATGCACTTCATTAATTTAAAGTCACGAATGTCGTGTTATTCAAATGAGTCATTATACATAAGCAGTAAGGCGAGCAGAAACTGAATGTGTGAGCACAGTGAAAAGTTAATTTAACTTATTTCACTTACTACTTGTTAAAGCGATAATGATCGCTATCAAAAATAAATTTCAATCTACAAAATCATTAATCGGTAAGGCTTAATATTGAGCAACAATGTACAAAAATAATTAACAATTACAAACTGCTTTGTTGGCATATTTAATTGATTTTCGTAAAAATTGATTAATATTAAGCAATTGGATTACCCGATGTAATTTTTTTGTAAACTTTTCATTGTTTTATAAAAAGTTTAATCCGGGCACAGAACGAGTAATCCGGAGTTAGCGATAAATTTTATTTGAATTAAATACTCAACTTTTGATTGGGTAAAGATTAGTTTGCCTTATAATCATTATTTAAACAATGAACGAAATATTCGAAAAATATCGAAAAATATTCAGGAAAATGATCCTATTCTATTTTGCCTTCATGGAATATGTTTTTAAACACTGTAATTTAAAAAATGCATATTATTTTATTTACACACTGGTAAACGAATCACTTACTCCTTGCTGCAGATACCAAAAGTTGATTATTATGAATCGTTATGATTAGTATTTTTAAGCCTCGTATACTTTATCGATTGATTTATCATTATTAATGAAACTTAATCCATTACCAAACTAGTACACCTATTGTTATTATACTATAATTTTATTTTCAAATTGTTTACATTACAAGTATTATTTATTGGTTTTATTGAAAAGTAACTTTAACCTCGGACAAAAATTAATCTATGGTCCAAACTGTATATGCAATTAAATAGCTTATATGGAACTAAGGTTTCACGAAAGAGCTAGTGTTTATAAAAGGGCAGGTTACAGATCTGCATCGCTCAGACTCTTCGACACTTGTGTCGATTCACATGCATAGAGATCTCCTAAAGACAGGATATACCTTCCTTGTAAGAAAAAGTTAAAAACCGTATAAAATCGTTGTCGAGATTATTTAAATAATCCAAACCGTAATCCCAATAGATTTCATCTACGAAATGAAAGTTAGATAAAGATCTATTAATTTTCTATCAATTCCAAATCTTGTACTCTAATCTTTAGTAAAATTTCATTAGAACATGCAACGTATATATAGGTATTTTTGAGACTTATGTCTTAACGACCATTACGTTTAGCTTTTCCTTCATTATTAAAGACAGGCTTTTCCTTCATTATTAAAAAGAGGCCTTAGGAAAGCCCCTTAGAAAGAGACTTTTCCTTAATTAAATAAAATATGTAATAATTAACCTTTTCGTGTGTACACATCGGGCCCAAATAATTAATAAGTAAAAACATCATTTGACAACATTAGTGAGTAAAACTCTGAAGATTAGACTTATCCCTTAAATTTGAGTTACAGCAGCTAAAAGAAAATACATATTCCTTATCTTTTTCTAATCTATAACCTTGCACCGAAGTTTTATCAAACTGGAGAGGGGAAGACTGCGGCACTTTGCAAAGTTTCCTTGTTAATACAAGCCTGCAAACATCGTATCATTGATCTTCTTATCTTTTCGACAGATTTAAGTGTACCCTGAATTTGGTGTGAACCTTGTTCAATTCTCTGATGGAATATTTCACTAGTATCAATGTATATTCTATAAACAATAAGTTTCAAATTACATAATCAAAAGTAAAAATTAATTTAAGTTCCAAAATCATGTCGGTAGAATACTCGGCAGAGTTGTACGTAATATATCGAGCATTGTTCGTAAAAAATCGAATAGCATCACTTATACTAACTTATCTTATCGAAATAATGACTGCAAAAAAAAAACTCACTATATCACGAAAAAAAAAAGTTCCAATAGGATATTTACTTCACTTGAAAGCGGAAATTGTTGTATTAGATTGTAGATTGAATTTAAAATAAAAAACACTTAACAGAACAATTAAACCCAAGCATGTCTCGAGTGCCCTCACAAATGAAGTTCAATACAAGTGAATCTAGTGAGCTAAATATTGAATTATAATATCGAAAAAGCAATTCTGGTTGAAACAGATTTACGTCAAACTGTCGGGAAACTTTTAGAATAACTTGACATAAGTGTTATGACAGGTTCCTGACATTCAAGAGAAATTTGTTAAGGCAGAGAGCTTGAAAAGTGGGCTGCTTGTAAATTCAACAAAAATCAGTGATATCGAATATTATTGTTACGATGACATTCCACCGAGTTACTCTCAAATTGGATACCAATTTGTAACGAGAAATAAATAATATGTGATAATCAACTACGGTTTGCTCATTGACTAAATATTCACGAACCATCAAAATTTATGTCAAAATTAAATGCACTCTCTAAGAAAAAAAAAGAATGGATGCTTGATAAATCAGAATCGATGTTATTCGTTAAACCTTCTACAATGAGATAAAACTATTATTGTACTATTATTTTTTAAAAATTTCACATAGAATCAACCAGTATTGGTTTGCAAAACAAATTCTTCTCTTCTGTGTTTGACATTTAAGATTACAACATGCCCAAATAAGAAAATCTGCTACGTTCACCACAGCTCTTAGGATTGATTTTTCAACGATTGCCAATTTTTTTGCTATTTGAACAATTTTTTAAAACTCCGTTTTGTAATTCATTCGAAATAAAATACCAAAATTCTACAAGAATAGGATTCAAAGAATATTATAACAAAATATAACAAAAATACCTTTGTTCGAACGTGAAATATTTTTTATCAACTAAATTATCCCTTGTTATAAACGTAAAGTGTTTTCATGTTATCCTAGATAAACGTTATTTTTATATTACGTTGCAAAGTTCAGTAATTTCCGTTTTTAAGTGACAAAATCGAGATCGATAATTTACTCAAAAGGGGGGGATTGGTAATAAAAGTGAATACACCAAGAATGAGCAAAATAGCACAATAACGAGAAAGTATTGTATTAGAAGAATTCGATAAATGAAATTTTACGAAAATTTAAACGATTCGTTTTACATACAATTAAAGATAAATCGAATAAAGTCCTATTTGGACATATTGTCATCGGGAGAAACATACGAATCAGTTGGTAACACCGTCTATGTAATGAAAAATATATAAATTTTTATTTTTATTAGATTTACTACACCGATCGTATTGGTCGATGTGCGAAGTCGTACTGCGTAAACGTAAACAGAAAGATAAACGGATTCCGTTACTTAACCACTTCAAGGATACTGGCGTACACGTATGTTTACTTTTAAACAGATTTTAAAGTTATAATAGCTAAAATTGAAGAGAAATATTCATAATTAAATTCCCGAGTGATACAACACTGCAACATGATCGGAAGATCCCTCTATAGTGGGATTGGTAGGTAAAGATCTAGCAAAATAATTTGTTCACGAAGAGGTTAAACTCGGTATAGAAATTGTCACTTGAAAGCGGGAGTTACTGTACAATACGAATCGAGAGCAAGGTAGTAAGACTACTCACCAAGCAGCAGTAGCTTGATATCCTTGGCAGCCTGAAGGCCATCCTCCTTTAAATTCTTCTCGATTTGCTTGCTACGAGCCAACGCGGCCCGCTCTTCCGCCGACATGGCGCAGCCCATCTTGCCACAGGTTGCCCTCACAAACGCCACCACCAACCTCTAAATCCTCCCTTCCTCCGCAGAACAGAACCGTTACTCTAGCTTCTTTCTGACCTCGGCTCGCGACTCGCGTCGCAGGAGTCGCCTCGAGATTTTCGCCACCCTCCTCCGCCGCCGCCTCCTCTTCGTCTCCTCCGCCGCCACCCTCGAACACCTCTTCCTCGACGTCGTCGTCGTCGTCTTCGTCTTTCTCCCCAACGAACTGCCTCGAGCGACTCCTTACCGGCGTTTTCTCACTAGCTGCTCCACGACGCACGCCACTTTTCGATTCTGCCGACGGAGACCGCCACCCTGGGACGAGTTGAACCTCTCGCGAGCACTAGCTCTGAAACAAACGATTTCACGTTTCCCTTGAGTGCTTCTCCGTGTATCTCTGCGTATAGCGAGATCAAATTCAATTGGCCGCTCAGGGCCACCGAAGAGTTATTTCCATCATATTATTTGGGGTTCGGTTACCCCACCATACTACTTGGGGTTCGGTTACCCCACTATACTATTTGGGGTTCGGTTACCCCACCATACTACTTGGGGTTCGGTTACCCCACTATACTATTTGGGGTTCGGTTACCCCACTATACTATTCGGGGTTCGGTTACCCGACCATACTACTTGGGATTCGGTTACCATACTATACTATTTGAGGTTAGGTTACCCGAACATACTATTTGGGGTTCGATTACCCCACCATACTATTTGGGGTTCCCTCATCGTACTATTTGGAATTCGGTTATCCCACCATACTATTTGGGTTCGGTTACTCAACCATACTATTTGGGGTTTGAGTACCCCACGATACTATTTGAGGTTCGGTTACCCCACCATACTACTTGAGATTCGGTTACCCATATTATTTGAGGTTCGATTACCCGACCGTAATATTTGAAATTCGGTTACCCCACTATATTATTTGGGGTTCCCTCATCGTACTATTTGGAATTCGGTTATCCCACCATACTATTTGGGGTTCAGTTACCCCATCATACTATTTCGGGTTTGATTACCCCACAATACTATTTGGGGTTCGGTTACCCATACTATTTGGGGTTCGATTACCCGACCGTACTATTTGGGCTTCGGTTACCTTACCATACTATTTGAGGTCCGGTTACCCCAACATACTATTTGGGGTTCGGTTACCCTACCATACTATTTGAGGTCCGGTTACCCCTACATACTATTTGGGGTTCGGTTACCCCACCATACTATTTGAGTTCGGTTACTCCACCATATTACTTGGGGTTCGGTTACCTCACTATACTATTTGAAATTCGATTACCTCACCATTCTATCCCCTGTTGCATTTCGCAATCTGCAAACACAAACTCTATTATCCGACGACTTTAATAAGCTCCCTGAGGTAGTGAACGAATAGGTGGGACTATCGCCTAAACCAGAGACGGAGAATGTACATATGTATGCATTTGTAGAATAGAAATACTAGAGTCCAAGAAAGAGAACGTCGCAGTTGTTCCCTTAGTTTTGTGAAGCAAATATTTTTCAAATGTTTGGAAAATGGTAATTAATAAAGTTACAAAATAACTCGGCCTGACTCCTCCCCCACCACAAACGTTGACTTACCAGTCGTTTGCAAGCGTTTTGATGGAACGAGTAAAATGTTGATCGAACCTGGTTTGAATCTCGATTCTGGTGTATCGTTTCTATATTATCTGAGAGAGTATATTATAAAGGGCAATATTTTGAACAACTACTTGCTTTGAAATGTAAGAAGCAGTTGTGAAAATCTTACTCTTTGCAATATCCTTAAACAACTGTTGCTACTATACATTGAATGCTTATGTATACACATGTATATACTAGTAGCAGCGTGTGTGCCACTTGCCTATGGTTTGTGTGAACACATGGCTCCGGTCGGCAACCGAGATTAAGGTGGTAAGCATCCTGACGTTACATTGCTAAATGAATAGGACCCTTGTTTCTGGAGAATTTGGTCACGGAGCGGGAAAAGCAATTATATTTTTTGGTACAGAGGACTGTGACAAAATTGACGAATCTCATGAGAGTTACCTCCATAATCTATAATCGGTCCAATGAGTGAAAATCTGATCGGTCTTTTCAACCCTTTCCCATTACTACTGCGAGGAACATAGTCTCTCTCCATTTTTCTAGTCTCAAGTGAGGATCTGTAGGGATGTAAGTGGATTTGGATATATAAGAGTGCATGACAAGAATGTGTGTTGCCTGTGTAATCTTTGCTAAGTTAAATCTGTCTGTTTATTATTATCTTACTCATCCGCAATATTGTTTCGGTTATCCATAGACTTTAGAAATTGAAATTTAGGAATTTATAACACCTCTGCTTCAATATCAGGAGAATAGGATGCCACATGTATCGTCCTATCGAAAGAGAACCTACTTGTATGTATATGTATATAGCCTTAAAGAGACAAGCTAGCATTGCGTAAGAGTGGCAGTTGTTTCTGGCGTGATTCACGGTTCAAAGTAGGGGATATGATCTTGAACGGTCAATTGAGTTTAAGTCGACTGTAGTATTATGAGACTGACTGCATGTATGAGAGCAATCGTATGTATATCTGCGTGGCAAAGCTGAAGTCCGTATCGCGTGATTTTACGATCGGTAACTGTTTTGACGATCAAACTCGTTCGTAGCAAAGGAAAAGCCAGTGCTATTATTCTTGTTTATTATATATACATCTTACAAATTAAATCACTCACTCTACGTTAATCTCATAGAATACAACACGCAGAAACTAACAACAAGTGAATCACCTGTTGAAATTATCGTTCACCAACAAACTCTAGTACTTCGGTAGCTCCAACATACTATACACATTTAAGTACCGAGATTGAGTTTAGTACATATTAACGCATATTAACGAATTTAATACTCAAGTTTCGTTTCGTCAAAATAGGATTCATAAAAAGAAGATTTATGCGGTACGCTTAATCCCATCCCTACTTTCATTAACACTAAACACTTCACAATGGTGAACGTATTCCTATTTGTATCAGGCCACATAGGTATCTTCAAAGTTAGACGAGGAGAGGATTTATTAATTTACGAGTACCAGTAGTTGTCTATTTCGATAATTGTCCAGAAATATTGTAGGCAAAGACACCGTTAATGATTAAGTAATTTTAAAAAGAAGTTTGGAACAGATTAAATTGACCCATTTGGTAGGTCCAGTGTTAAGTTCTCTTAACAATTGAGACATTGATCTGGATACAGATGGCCAATACAGAACATGTAAAAACTGGACAGTGTGTCATAATGATAGAAGAGCTTTCAATTGATAGAATGGCGTTAACGATTTATGTTTTTACCAATTGGAATTCTCCACGCTTCTGTAACACACTGTGTAATTTTAATAAGTTTGTGTCGGTTAGTATTCATTCAGTAATTCCTGCTTTCGAGTGACAAAATCTGGTCGCTAGTTCACTCGAAACCGGAGTAGGAAGATGTTTATCTCGAGCTCAGCTTAAGCCTCGCGTGTACCATCAATGAGGAAAGTGAATGGGACACACTAAGAGTGAACGAGACAGAGCAACAGCGATCAAGTTTTGCATTATATATGGCCGAAACTTCAGAGAGTGTCAGTCATTAATGCAAGATAATATTTCTAATATATTATATTTTATTAGACGTATGGAAGCGGTATCAATGAAAACACGATGTTTTCTCTTGATTTTAATGTCTTTCTTATTGTATCTTGATAAATATGATTCTAAAATTCATTTGTAAAAATTATACTGTAAAATATATTTGCATAAATTATACTGTAAAGTATAATATTTGTAAAAATGAACTACTGCCACCGTAATAAAAGTTTAATTGTCACGAATTCACTTCGTAATGTTGCAGAAGGTCCCGCTTTCTACAACCATATTCATTTATCCTAATCGAAGGCAAAGTTTCCAGTGTACGATTTCATTAATGAAACAGCTACGTTTGATAACGTGTATTTTTAAAAACTCTCAAAATGTAGATAATTCTAACATCAGTGAAACGTCACATTATCTGTGACAAAATTAATTTAAGGTGTTCTCATAGATTTCACAAAGTTTCAAATGAAACAACTTTTCTTCGATTAAATTATATTTAAAAATTGTTTCGAAAACTGAAACAGTTTCTTAAAACCACTGTGTAAAAACGTATTCACATTACCGTATCGAAATGTTTACACAACTGCTACTTTTCATTTGCTGGTACACTTGGAATTGCCTTTAACGTATTACAGAAGTCCGTATTATGCGGCAGTGCCCAAGAAGTGTGTGCGTGATCTTTTCTAATTATTATTAAGTTGAAATTTATATGTTACGCAACCGTTATACTTTTTAAAAAAGCATATAAAGTGATCAGTTTTCATAATTGTGTGTAGATGCATTCTAAACGAGCAGAGTACTACTTGTTGCTCCCCTGGTAGTAATAGTTTCATGATTTGTCAATTTTGCTATACATTCCAACCAACTTTACAAATAATTATTTCGAAAATAAATCGTCGTACGAAAAAGATGAGATTATTTATTTGATTTAACTTTATACAGATATATCTTTTTATACAGAATATATATTTTTTATGTATTTTTTATGAGAACGAGGACCCAAACCAATAAAAGTGTAAAAGTTGTAGAAACGTTCTTTAAGTGTAAAATTTCAAAACTTATGTTCATAACGAAGTACAAACGATAAGACAGAACGACAAATATTTAATTAACGTGTATTATTATTATTTAATTTTCTCCCAAGGGTTCACGAATTTCCACCAACCACAATCATTATCGTACACCACAGTTTGAAAAATATCGAAATAACGTATAATAATTAAGAGTACATTTGGAATTACTTAAGTAGCATAATTAGAGTAGCATTTGGAATTATTTTTGCCAGGAAATACTAGCAACTTTATACTAGCAACTGACACACCAATAAAACAATTAGGCGATGGTTACTGCACTACGGAACATAAATCATGGAGTTTCTTTTCTGACTTTTGTGAGTCACGGTTGTTACATGTGGCCGAGCATAGTCATCGCGGAAAGCAATCCATCTTCTGTTAACGAATGCAGGCTTGCGGTTCAAATGCAACGTTTAATTTGTCCAATTGTTAATAACGCCCTTTACAATCAACGACGTCACCTTGTTTTAAAAGTTCACGATAATTGGCCCTTTTCTGTCCCACTAAACACAAAACATAGCTCTTTCCGTGTAGTTCAGGCTTCAGGACTCATGGTATGGATATTTCTGGTTTACGATACACTTTTCTTTGAATATATAATTGTACAATACCCACTTTCCATTTCCAATAAACAAGTTATCCAATAACGATTCAATATGAATCAGAAGAGACGTAGGATTTCCATTTTCAATTTCCCTTGTTGCTAAGTAACCATTCTTTCTATTTGTAACTATCAAGATTACATCTGTGGAGGTTCTACTTTATTCCATAATATTCAATTATGTATAGGTCATCCGAAGAAGAGTCTATTCAAGAAACGAATAGCTTTCAAATGTTCCTTGTTTGAATTAATTTTACATTTAAATCTTTGAATTAAAATGCTATTTTATACTGTCAACGATGAATTTTAATTTGATTAAAATTACAATTTTTCAAATTTGCTATTTACTATTTATTACCCAATGTAATACTATTATATGACTTTTTTTAAAGAAAGTTCAGAATAATATTAACACTAATCATTGGAACGAATTTAAATTTAAATATACCTATGACACTTATATGCAAATTGTATACCACTGTATTTACCGGTGTTTACTTATAAAACTTGTCGAATAAATATAGTGATTTTTAAAAAATACTCCACAATTTTAATCGACAAACTATTTATTCTTATAGATTATTAACTTATGGGATTATAGAAACAGGATTGTCAAAACTCGTGTATTTTGTATAATATAACAAATGGATAACTCGTGGATGAACTTTTGCGACTGACTGTAGATCATCGTCTCGACAATTTTCAGCTAAAACGTTCAAGATTTAAGACACAATTAACGAGCAGCGAAATGGAAACGCGTGGAACGCCCGAAGCGCGCGAGGAATATTAATAAAGCTATTCACGATTATTTCTGACCCGTCAGGGAACGTGTTTCACGCGGCACTGATAAGAAACGCCCTAGCTTGCGGCAGGCTTTTGATATTAAGTATATACTTAAAGGCTTCGAAGAGCTGCGATATCTGCTTGCAGAAAACGAACCCCGGTTCTCACTCTCCACACGGTTTTCGTGCATATACCACCGTTCGTGTTTCGTTATAAGTAATCTTGCTATTCCCTCCACTGCTTTTGTAGTTGCCGTGGTAAGCGAGACAGACTACGATTGAGTGAGAGAACACATGATAGCGACAAACCATAAAGTTCGCTATATTCTTTGGCAGCTTTGATAATTAATCTTATACAGCGACAATCTTTAAATTTGGTTAAATTTCATTTTCTATTTTCCATGCTTTTTTCCTGTAATAATAAATCCGTGAGTGAATTTCTCATTGTTCTAAAAACCACATCTAAAGACCGTTTTCCAAATCCTTAAAACTGCATGTTGTTCTTTTTTTAATTTTTAATTTATGGATCACTTTAGCATGTATAACTTCTTAATTTACCTTTCTCACGTTGAATGTGTCGAACTGTTTCTATACAAATTTGATACTATTCCGTTCTATCGTTAATGAGGTTCTTTTCCATCCCATGATAATTTAATAACAATTTAACCGTAATAATACACTCAATTGCAATAATAATTGTAATGGTATAATTTATTAAAATTTTTTCAATTTAAATGTTCCTTTAAAAAAAACGATATTTATTTTCCTGTATCCCTATACAATCAAGCGGCCCTTTATGGTTTGCCGCTATCATGTGTTGTCTTGCTCAGTTGCATTCTGTTGCACTCGTCTCGGCAAAGAACAGAAGAACTGCAAAATAGAGGACTGTTTCGTTATAAGTTGTGCCTGTTCCCCCCAAGTGGACGATTTATAACCAGACAATACTGTATTTCTTACTAATTAAATCATTTTTTTCTTGTTGTGGAGTTTTGTTCGTATTAATTCTGTGCATACTGCTGATTCTTATCGTTTCCTATATTCTTTGTGTATTTTTATTTTAAAAAATTGTATCGTTAAATATGACCGAAACCACGCGGTCGAAACATTGATCTAACTAATGTAACGTATTGTTCTAGATGATAAGAAAAAATAAAGAACATTCTCCTTAAATATATTTCTTTCTGCAAAGTTTGAGAAACAATTGATTTTCATTGATTGCGAATCGCGCGTTTCTTCTTAATTGCTGACTTAAGAACGGCCGAAATTATGATGTTGGACTTCTCGAGATCCAAAGTTTTTTTTAGAAACACGCTTAAAAAAGAATTTTCTCGCCCAAAAAAAGAAGTGGGATTCTCTTGCCCAACGTGGTGAACGTTCACGAGTCGTTCACGAATAATATCTACGGGGTCGAGGTTCTTAAACTCGTCGTTAACTCCGACATGACGCAACAAAACAAATTACTCATCCCGCTGAAAAGTTATCGAGCGTGTAAACGAACTCTAAATTGATAAATGCCATTTGCAATTAGCAGCATTAAGTACTTTGTTCGCACGAATACTGATGCACCCGACGTACCCGCACAAAGTTGAAGCAACGACAATACACGTACATATATTATACAAAATTGTTTTTTGCCATCATTCGTAGTCGCTGTATATTTAATTAAATATAATGTTTAATTTAATCACAGAAGAATAGGGAATATAACGTTATATTTAATCAAAAAAATCTCTAACTACCATCACTTTCTTTAGCTTTCGTACATATTTTATATTTATATTTTGATATGAATATATAATTACAAATTTTGTTCTATTTTTTCTCGAACATAAAAAGATAAAATGTTGTATTCAATCTACATCGTATCGTCGCCGAAAAATAAAGCCACTGTTCTATCTATTAAAATTTATTTTATATTTTCACTCTGTCGATCCAACTCTGTCCAGTTGGGTGTACTAGTTTAAATATTTTTTAGAGACTCTTTCTGCATTGAGGATTCTGTTCATTTATAGTTAATTACAAAATTGTATGTAACTCTTTTATTGCCACGTGCTTGATCATACTTCTGTATGGGGCATTTAGGACACAAACGTACGCTTCGAAACAAAATCAGTAACCGTGGAGATAACGAGCTATGTATGTTATGTTTCAATAAAGTTACGAATCGATGCGTAATTTTAACAATGGTGATGGATAATTATAGTCTCCGTTGGTATCGAAAGGGTCAAGCTACAAGTTGCAACATTATGAACAATAGGAGTTTCGATAATGCTGTAAGTATTAATCCTTCGACTGTTTAAAAATGTTTCATCGACCAGAACACTATGTGCATCGAATACCTAATTGTGTTCGATGAATATGTTCGATAAATGTAATTACGAGGTTTACACACGTTGTTTTCGTTGAATTTTCTAATCTTAGTACTGGTAGAATTGAATGATTTTTCATTTAAAACATAATAATTTTTAAACTCGTACTCGTTTGAAACGAAACAACAAGTATAAAATATAATGCACTATATTGTTAATCAAACGAACTTTTCTCGAAATCTCGGACAATTAAGGTAAATTTTCT
The DNA here is from genome assembly GCF_051014685.1 of Ptiloglossa arizonensis. Lineage (NCBI taxonomy): Eukaryota > Metazoa > Arthropoda > Insecta > Hymenoptera > Colletidae > Ptiloglossa > Ptiloglossa arizonensis. Next base: position 5,590,560 of record NC_135049.1, read on the forward strand.
TTAGAAATTTTTTCTTCTATAAATCTTGAAAAATAATGGTAACTCGTATGAACCATGTATATTGTCTAAGAGCAGTTAGTTTTTATTAATTTCTTATGCAAGTATCATGGTGGTGTCTTTAATCGTTCAAAAATAATGCATTTATTTTTTTCTCACGTCTTGTACAGACTCAGGAAAATTATATGCACCAATCTACAAGTGTGTAAAATCTACGAAGCAAATGGAAAAAGGAGGATTTTGTAGATTTTGAAAATCATGCCAAATAACCAAGTGTTAATGTGTGCCCGTATTATTTCGACGATAAGATAATGTTCGACGCATTTTGTTTTGAAATATTTTATACCAAGTTATGAACAAAATAATTCACGAAATGTTTCTAAAATTGTGTACAATGTAACATCTGTATTTCAATGTTTATATACTTTCCTGAAGAAGGCCTACACTAAGACCAGAATCAATGATACGTGTATGTTTACTATGCTTCTGAAGTAATCAAAGAGTAAATAAGAATTTCCCTCTTGTTTGAATACATAACTATTTACAGTTAATAGAAGCGAAACTGTTATTGTAAGAGAATTTCATAAAACTTGTCAATATTTACATATGTGTCCCAGTATGAAAGACAAACGGACTTACTTTAAAATGACAGTCTTTTCTCTACTTCCGTATACGATTTATTTAAATTTCTGCACATTTCTAAATCTTGTTTAGCAATCCTTGTTGTTAATTTCCCCCTAAGTTTACACGGAGCGCAGCATGAAGGAATGAATGGAGCGAAAATTGAAATAAATTAATAATTTTTGATCGATTAAAGATATTTTAATGAAACTTTCGTTAAAATATAATAGAATATTACTAGAAAGTTTCAGACATAAATAACGACAAGTAGAAACATATGAAAGAAATTTTATACAGTGGAGCAAAAATTTGATAATTCTTTTAACGTATGATTTACGTTATTTCTTGGTTAATAAATCTTACAAGTACTGTACAAAACACAGTAAGATTAAGTGTAAAATTATTTTTATTCCTTGGCATGCATACGTGTTAACTTTGTTACCGTGAGCGTAAAACACGATATGTATTTGTGTTATCGGAAAGAACATTAAACAAAATATAATTGCGATACATTCTCGCGAAACTTTGGAGAGTATATTTTTTCTGGTCGGATAAATGAAAAAATAGATATAAAAAAAAGTATTGCTATTTTTTAATCGAAAGTTCTATTAAAATATATTCAATAGTTTATTTCTCTGAAGTTTGAGAACCACTGGCCCAATGTATAAACAACCGTGCTTGTGCTTTGTCAGGATGAGACGAAATCGAGTAATTTTCTGATTTACTTCGCATCCAATTCTATATTTTCTCACTTATTTTCTTTTTTTTTCATTTTAAGTGAAAATAGATTTTCCTTGGAAATTAAATCTTTGAGTACGTTTTGAAAAGCGTTCACGACAAAGAAGAAGAAAAAAGATGCAACGTTATTGATGATACGACGTTTAAACGTTAGCCCTCGAGCTGATACCTCGTTCCCTCTTTTCGATGGTTCCGAAAGGACGCTTTTATGCGACAAATTGTCAGACGAAATACGTGTTCCCTTTGAAACCACGAGAAAATATTGCCGGAAGCTGCAATGTTCCGAAAGACATTACAAGATTTACATACTATTGATATCGATGCACCGAATGCACTAAAAATTTATATCGAACACATCGTTTGCTTTCAAAGTACATACGTTGTTAAATTGTACTATAAATAAGGAGACACGCCAATTGTGAAATTACCCTTGTTAATAATGTTCGATAGAGTAATTATTCAACGAAAAATATCATTTTTAACAACTATCATTTTGTTCTAAACTGTAAGTAGACCTGTACAACTTCTACACATACGTATGTATCTGGAAATCGTTCACCAAACAAGTGTTTAAATGTGGCAGAACTCGAAAATAAATCGAAATGGGTCGTAGAGTGATCAAAGCAATTAGAGGGTCACGTTCCAAAAAACACAATTCCAAAGAATTAGGCAAATACAATAACTAGGAGGTCGGAAGAAATACTGTAGATTTAAGGTAATGATATATTTACCAAGTATCTGACGTAAGTAGTTTGTTGGGGCTCTTGAAGTATACCTTAATGAGCGACAATTTTATTCGAGTAGGTGACCCTCTAATTCAGTGTTTTTCAAAGTAGGGGGCGCGATCCCTAAGTGGGATGCCTTACAATTCAAGGGGGAAGGGGGGGGGGGGCACAAAAGAATATGTTTAATGTTGAAAAATGTAGACAATTTGAACATCTATTCTTATTAATACCCAAATTATCGGAGTAGAGACATATTTCTTCTAAATGTTATTGTAACCTCTTCAAGAACGAATTGCTTTGTGTAATGTAAACTAAGATTCTAACTGATATTGATTCATGATATTTATCAACGTTGCGATGCCAATGTCGTGTTGTATCTTTGAGGAATTTAATTATGAACATTTATTCAGAATTCCAGTGATTACCGTTGTGTTAGATTATTTAAATGTGACATAGATTATTTATGTACCAGTATCCTTGAAAAGATTAAATATTTGATCACATTTAATTAATTTATCTATTTCTGAATTTTATTTCAAGAAAATTATACAAATGTTTCTAGATTTTTGTGATTTTTGGTTTATTCTTATATTGTTTGCAATATGAAATATAATGAATATGATTTATTTATTAGTGGGAGTATAAATACTAATTGATACGCAAGAAATCAAGTTCAAAAAATCAATTTTTGTCTACTTTTATATTCAAAATGTCGAATTAAGTTACAAAATTTACTTTTTTTAACGAGAGACGAAGAAACAATTTTATTACAATTTTCAACAACATATTAGTTAAGTAGCAATTAAAAATAAATAAAAAAATAAGCTTGATCCTCAATAAAGTCTACTTTGAGTTCTGACGTTTTTAATATTTTTACAATAAATGATGAAGCCGTTAAAAGAAGTTGAAATTATTTTTCTGTATGAATTTTGTCATGAAATTAATTTTTTAATTGAAAAAAAAAGCAACTTTGAGAATCTATCGGGGGTTGACTAATTGCGAATCTCGATCTAACGCAATTTGTTATAGACTGTATTTAATTAAATTAATCAATGGTTTCGTAAATCAGGATTAGGCAGTTACAATTTAAAATAAATTTTATCAGAGATATTATTCAAAATGCTATTGATGCTGCGTACGGAACTGTGCTTGACTTTTAGAACGATTCAAGTGCGTGCATAACCTACAAATTTTCAAGGCTGTTGTACCTGATAATGGAATGTCGTACGAAAACATTTCATTCTGATTTTTCGATTTGTTTTTACACAATGAATCATCAAATTCTCAGGTATACTAGAATTATCGATACACTGTGTATAGTGTATACTGAAACCCTTAAAGTCTATCCACATTATTATAAGTACTATGAATAATGTAATTTAGGTTAGTGACCCTTTAATTACGTTGAGTTTGTCTATTTTTATCTCCTTAAGGGATATTGCCCTTCGACGATAAATTCATCTATCAAATTAATAAACTGTTTCTATCTATTGTTTATCATCGATGTTAAATTTGTCTTTACACTGGATCTTACCGATGAGGATACACCTTGTCTATAGATATCTCAACCACCTTAATCAGAGCCATTAAAAAAAAAAAGCACTTTTTAGTCATCGAGTTACACTTCTCGGCACCCCTTCGAAGGGAACGTGTGTCCAGGCTATCGAAAGATTTGCCTCCAGATAAATAGTTGGCTTCCAGGGTAGCCCAGACAAATTCTCTCAGAAAGGTGTTTAACCCTTATCACACCAAGGTGCGGTTCCTCAGGGACCCCAATATATGTTTTTTTAATGCCACCTCATAATTGTTGGAAATATATTGCTTGTAATTTTTTTTTATATATTTTATTACTAACCTCGATTGATAGGGACAGAAAAAATCAATTGAAATGAATTTTGCTATAAAATGAAAAATCTCCAGAAAAGTTTGTACGATCTTTCGGTAACTGATGAATTTCGAATGTATCGAAATAAATTAATAGCACAGAATTCGCAATACGTATCTGCTTCTGAATGAGTGGAAATGAGTAATTTAATACTGTGATCGCGTGCGTCTTGGATGGTTGTAAATAGAGTATAGAGCGATAAGAGTGAGCCGTTCTAAACTGTGAATGACAAATGTTCGAGTTATAGTGAAATGTGGTATACGCTTTCGATATATTTCTTTCTTTAAACAATATAAGTAACAAAGCAATCAGAAGAAGAGAAGAATCGTAAGACCCAAACATTTTTTTTTTAGTTAAAAATCACAATTTCTAACGACGTCCTTGTCACGTTTAACAGGATCAATGTTAAAACGAAAATACTATAATAATAATTAATATAACAATAAAAAAGCCATAGAGTCTTTCAAGGACTCCCCTTGATAAAGACATCGATCATTCCACTTTGGTATGCTAAGGGTTAATTGTAAAAACAGGCTAGAAGTATTAGGATGCGAACTGTCAACGTCAACGACTTCCGTGCTTATTGCTATAGAGGCAAACCTTTCGGAAGTTTCCGGCGAGACTTCAAGAGACGTCGAGAAATCGGGGTGTTGGAAGGATTATACTGCGCTTCCACGAAACAGTTGATAATCGTCGTTCTGTACTCGATTGAAGGTCAATAAGAGCGCTCCAGACTTTTCCTCGGTGGTACGACGATGCGAGGACCTCCCCTTCGAAGTTCCGAAAAGATGCGAAACGAAGAAATCGGATCGAAAGCCGAAGCAACTCAGCGAAGAAAGAAGGGCGTAAAGCTGAGACTCACTGGTGAAGCCACCCCGTGTCGTCCGCTAGGTGCCAGGGTAGCTCTCCGTGTCTCCGGGCGCGCACATAGACGCCTCTCCCCCGTGGATAGTTCCGAAACCCTTTCTCTACGCACCTCTGTAACGTATATCTCACTTGTCTCACTCGTACGCGCGTGTATCTATGTACGCACGTACGCCCGTATCACCTCTCGAATCGATACGACCGGCGAGCCGTGGCCGATACGAAACTGAACGCGACCCGCGGTACGTGAAAAATTCGAAAACCGAATACGTCCGAGGAGAACCGTGCCGCGTACGTCGGGTCACTGGTTGATCACCAGGTGTTGAACCGACCGAGGGGCTGTGCTATATCAAAATCTAAGATACGGGCGAATCGACGATCTCGAAATCGGTGGGGGGAAAGAAACACTAAGCTCGCGTTTAACTCTCTCTCTCTCTCTTTCTTTCTCTCTTCCTGTCTCTCTCTCGCTCTCTTTCTTTCTCCCTCGTTCCGGACGATTACCGCGAGCTTTTGTTCCCGACAACACCCGTGCGAACAGCTCCGAGCGGACCGTTTACGAAAAGGTCGGTCGAGAGAAAAGAGATCCGAGCGAACGAGCAACTCGAAGCGTTCGAGGAGCTGGACGCGTCCCTGGTGGGCTCCGGTGCACGACTGAGGCGCCCTCTCGCCCCGCCCAGAGGCGCAGCGGCGCACAGCATCGAGGTTCGACAGGACGTCGATCGATCCACCGACTGACCCCACCACTGGAGCTTACGGGACGGCGAGAGTGATCGATTAGCGCGCACGCGCGGGATTTTCTCCTCGATAGTCGAGAATCGAAAGCCTCCCGAAAGATCGAGCGGAATTCGAGGATTTGAAATTCAACCATCCGTACGGCTGCGGTGGAGAGGGGAGGACTCGTGTACGCGTTCCCCATGAAATATTGGATATTTCCGTACTACGAGGTTGGGTGACCTGGGCGCGAATTAAACTATGGGGAACTACCGTATCGGGCGTGTTAACTCCAGACCACGGCGGGTTAACTGACAACTCACTCGTCACGATGACATTCCTGCGTGATGGGACAATTTGTAAGCCATCGTTTCAAATTTCTATACACTTTGTGCACGTCGATTTATTCCTTAACCTTTTAATCACTGTGCTCGAGTATACTCTGGCACAAGTAATAATATTATTCTAGATGTTCGAGATAAAAAAAGAAAAACACCAGGTATATAAACTTTATGGTTCTTGTGAACAATTCTGTACGATTTTTTCACTCGTTTATTTAATTTTAACATACGTTTACAAGTACAATTATCGAGAAACAAAATTATGAAATTAATTCAAAACAGCGATTTTTACTAGAGCTGATTAATTCAACGGTGAAATGATTTGTTAATTATCGTTCTTTCAAAAGGATGGAATCACCTTATTACCTCCATTGATTCTTATGGTTTTTGATTTTGTTTAGTTCCTTGAATTTAGAAGTATATACATGTTGATATGCTTGTTCCTTTTATTCAGAAAGCTGAAAAATTTGTACCGTGAGTTTTATATTTTCCCGAATTAACGCATTGAGGAGCGATCCCGCCCTACCGCATAATTATGAATAGATATTGATACAATATCACTGTATTCTGTAAGTTACAAAGGTTTCTTGTAACAATCTATTAATGTAATTCAATTCTGCGATAAGATGAATCGGTCCTTGAAGTTATAGTCAGTATTTCAATATTGACTATTGAAAATTTCTTTACCGCGTAAGAAGTCATATTGAATAATTTCTTATAAAAATTCAAGAAAAGGGATGAATTATTAGATAAACCGCCATGTGTGTGGGCAGTATTAATAGTAGTAAAACTGAACTACTGAAATACTGTGGGCAGTATTAATAGTAGTAAAACTGAACTCAGACGAATGTACTAATTTTTTTTTTATTAACTTTAAAAGCCGTTTTTTTTTTTGTAAATTTTTTGTAAATTGATCCAATTAAGACTTCCTTTTATATCACAAGTAGCACGCTGGGGGAATTACGAGTAGATAATTATCACTGTTATTTATATATTTTTCAACTTGAGCAATATCTTTAAATTTCGATACGGTGATTCAATGAGTTAACTCATTGTGGTCTTATGTTGCCAGATCTTAATCTGTAACATTGTACAGATACATAGTGTGTTAATGAATTGTACAAACTTTAGAAGCTGATAGAAAACACGAGTAATTTTAATATTATTCGGCTTCTAAGTTTTTAAGCTAGTAATTCATTGTGTACCTACTACCGATGGAATCATGTTCAATATCTACTTATCAATATTAATTATTATAGTTCAAACCTAAAATTAGAAGTTGTTTCTATTATATTAATACTTTGTTCTTCTTTAGCTATAAACTGACTGTAATAACATTATTACAGCTATGTGTGTCCAATGCATCTTCGATACAACATAAAGTGACTCTTACTTTTCAACATAACTCACTAATTACCAATTTTGTTATTTATTTGTAACTGTTATTTATTGTAACTTATTTATTCGTTAAGAATATTAACTCGCTACATATGTTAAAAAATACCAAATACGTGTAAATATGTTTATTAATATTATAATATAATACTGATAAACTGAAATATATTCTCCATAGGACTAAGTTTAGTTAAAAATTTTCAATCGTTTAAAACGGCTGTAGGCTTAGTCAGGTTTGAGAGAATCTGTTTAGGAACTTTTATTTTCAAATAACTTTTAGTAATATTTTTGTTTGCATTGGTAATTAATATTTGTTCTGCTGGCATACATAAACAATTGTCAGTATTTTACTAGCTATGTACTTCTTCTTACAGAAAATTATAAGTGCATCTTTTTCACCGAAAGCTTTGCAATCTAATTTTTCTGTCATTATAATGAATCTCGTTTACATTCAGCACAAGAACGAATAAAAATATGCATTACGTCATAAAGTGTAACATAATATTTTATAAACCATTAATGGCGGCTATGTTTCTCTGAAGTGTCTTACTGAAGAGTCTTACTTTCAATGTCTGATCAGAATTGGTTACAAGGTGGAAGACACATGTAACTAACATTCAAAGAAGCTCTATAGTATTATAAAGTACTATAAAAACCCCAAGTGAATATGTGTGCTGCACTGGAACGTGGATGACATTTACGTTATCGATAAATATAGAACTTTGAAAAACAAATTGTTATACTGTAAATCGAATAATAATAGTAATTTTATATTGAAAATGCCAGCAATTATATTGGTTACAGTATCAATCTTAAAATTTAGTATATCCAGGTTTACGTGCAAAAAATCAATCGTACATAAGTAATGGATTTGTAATAAATCGTTGAATCGTTAAAATAAATTATTAAATGATCTAAATAATTCAATCCACATCGTTTATTAGAATGCAATTCTTAGTATTTCGTCTATACTATTTGTAAACAATTATTTGCATTATCAAATTTTATCGATTGTAAATAGTAGAGATAGTTGTACGTATTTCTGTTAAACGAAATAAAATTCAAATATGTTATAAAAATCGTTTTCTTAAGATAGTTTCTCAAAAGTATAAAAAATAGTGAATCAAAAACAGTAACTTATCTTATGATCAACAAATGGTAACACAATTAAATATACTTGTGAAACGAACTATCAATTGTAGATAACACAGATATCTTGACTATGAATACACAGCATGGAAATTTGAAATCACTCACGAGTCACGAAATGAAATTTTAACCGGATAAAAGCATTTCGCTGGTTTAATTGAATATAATTCTCAAAGTCACCATTCTTAAACGAAAAGCTCGCTTAAAACTCGCTAATATTTTACGACGTCGGTATTTCAGTCCAGGTGATATCAGCTTACGTAAGATGATACGTCTATTCCATATCTTGCCTTTAATACAAACTCTTATTGAACATCGAGACGATTCTATCCCTTGTCTGTGACAGGAATAAGAAATTGTAACAATGAAATTTAATAACTTCGAGAGCAGTAAAAATAACGTAGATAAATCTACTTATGACGACCCATAGAAATAGCATTAAAAGAATTTTTGTTAAAGATTACTGTTAGCTTTTCTCTCTTCTATGGATTGAATGTTTAAACAATAGCCTGTTAAAAAATGTAACAAGAAATCGTAATACATTAACAAGAATAATTTAGATTTACAATTAAAAGTAAATTAATCAAATTTACTCGGCATATCTATTAGAAAGACATAATTAATTAATGTAACTTATGCCAATAGAGCATATAATTATTATAAAATGATAAAGTCTGAAAAATATTATTGGAAATAAACAATAGAATAATCTATAAAAAGAAGTGTGGTAATTTGTATGTAGTAAATATTATTAGGGAATGTTCGTTCGCTTTTTTGGTAGAAGAAAATTATAAACATCTCAGAGTATCTTTTAAAATGAATGATAGAAACATAGTTCAACGAACAACATCTCCAAATCATACTGTATTATTCGCAAAATACTCGTGGCTCTCTACCTATAGTACAGAAAAACATTTAACACTAAAAGTCGTCAAATTTTTCCAGTGCATTCCATTCAGAATCAATGAAATTATACTCTTCCTCTCACACACACACTCTCCCACCTTTTCTCTATCACTCATTCACTGATTCGATTATTTGCTATATCTGCATACACAGGGTGGGCCGCAAAAAGTGTTATAAGCTTTTTTTCGTGAAAACTATTACGTATCGCGAAAAAATTCTTTTTCCGTATTTTCATATTTACTGTTATATTTGTTGTTTATATTGTTGTCAGACGTCAAATTTTTTTATCAGAATGACACATCATTTTTCAAAATTTTCGGGCAGTTCTTTGCAAATGAACATTTTACAGAATAAAAAAAAAAAAACACGATTAAAAATATTCTTCGGGAAAAGAATATTGTGTTGGAGATTAAGCGTGTCAAGATCAGTATATTCTAAGACGAAAATCATTACATTGAATATTCAAAATGGTATTCTCGTTCTTGGAAATATTTTTCAATTTTCGAGTTACTAATGCATAAACGGAAAAGAAAACATTTCTAGAGGTAATCGCAAATTAAACAGTATTTCTCATTAAATGGTAGTATCCAGATGTAAAAAACAGTCATGTCTGCTCTATTTCATATAACGAGGGAAGGTAGCGTTACTATCCCAGGAATCGACCCGTTTTATACAAGAATGAAGTCAAGTCTCCCACGTGCTGCTCGAGGAGGAGGAACAAGGAATGAGCAAAATAGAGCAACAGTGTGAAAGTGTCGAATTACAGCCGGCGGCTGGCAACCAACAGCGATAATACACGTGCACGAGATGAATCATCGACTAATGAAAATTAAAATTTGGATATTTTTCGATATTTTTTCACTGAAATATTATTAACGGCTCGTTGAGATTTTCCCGACGAGAATGAGAAATACTAATTATATATATATATATACTTCATTTGGATATAATATTATGTTTTGAGTTTACTATAATTTGGATCTTTTATGAAACTATTACACAAATGTTCATTGATCCAAACTAAGAATTACATCGTATGTCATTACTGCTACGTTTCGACTTTAACGAAGAAACCAATCCTTGTAACAACGACTTATTTTGTTCACTCTTATATGACTCTTAAATTACGAAAGATATTGAAAACATTCTAAATAGAAGTTGTACTGCTTTTAAAAGTCTACAAATTAGTAGAAAAAATGTTCGAAATTATTTTTTCCTTTTTTTTTTCGAACAATGTTTCTTATTAATTTACAGACCTTTGAAAATAGTATTACTCCTATTTGAAAAACTTTTTAATATATTTTCTAATTTAAGAGACACCATTGAGAGTTATGTATATAAGAATGAATAAAATAAATGGCTTTGGTATAATAAGGAGCAGTTTCTCCTTTAAAGTCAAATAGTGCCATAAACGAAATATGTTATGGTTTTTCGTAAAATTTCGTAAAAATCGAAATGATCGAAAGTTTGACAGTTTGCAATGTTTTCAGATAAATCAAAGTTCAATAACAAATGTAATAATTTTAATTTTCGTTCTTGGATAAAATTCTATTCGACGTTTGTATCTTATTTTTTTTTCTAATATTATTAATCGACGAAAAAACATTAATTATGGTGGAGATGAATCATTTCATTCAGTCAAAGAAAAATGATTTCATATACAAAAAGGAGTTACAGTACTTTCTCATTACTTTGCAAAATACCGAAGTATTTGCTGCTTACGATGTCTCTGTTTCGATAAAAACAATGATATTATAACACAGACTCCGTATGACATTAATTAGAAGATGTGACTATCTATGGTTTACATAATAATACGTATTGAATTTTATTTGATTTACAATAATACAGGTAGACTTCGAAAGCTTTCACACCCAATTTTTTCGTTAATTTTAGGCATAACATTGAGAAGTAAAAAAAAGTTGTGAAAAGAAAATAAAGTAAATTTACAAAGATTATAAATGTTAATTTTTAAGGTAGGAGCCGTTTATATTTCGATTTAAATTTAATTAAACAGTAGTTGTAATTAAAATATGTTCTCTAGAAAATACGTCAACAAATTGCATTCGTATAGTTTCTTGTACACAAATATGAATTAAAATAATAATTAGTGGAAAAAGTGAACGTACACAATACCGTGTAATGTTATCTGTAATATATTATAGAAAAGCTTAAAATAAGATTTCTCGAATACTGCTATTTAACAAGTTGGTCACTGATATTCTTGTCGGAACTACAATTGAATTTTTTCTTCGCACGCTCATCAGCGCTTAAGGGTTCAAGGTTTCAATAAACATTAAAATATTCAAAAACAGAATTTTATAGCTGTTTCTAATAGTTTCTGAGCAAAATAGCTTATCACACTTTGTGTAACACCTCCTATATGTATATAAACGTACACACATATATACATATCGATATGTGTGTCAATACAAATACATATACATAAAATAATCAAATTTTGCTTAAATCTCAGGCGTACGCTAATCATACGATTACTTCTTTCGTTTTCATTTATACACATATACATGTTTATATATACTTCTACATATATGCATACGCATAGATGCACATATATACGTATGCCGTATTATAATAATACACTATGTCGCATATAAAAAACAATTACTTATAATAGAATACAAGATTGTTTCATACATATACATACACATATGTATACCCGTATGTAAATGCATATACATATTTATATACATATACATGTGCATATGTATATGTATGTATGTATGTATGTATACATATATTTTATTACTTATTAATTTGTTCATTTTAATTAATTGAGTGTCAATTTGCATCATCACCGTCGTTATTAGTATTAGTATTGTTGTTATTATTATTATTGTTATTATTTATCGCGCCTTTCTCGCTCCATTTTTAAATCTATTTAATCGTTCCCCCGTTCCGTCATTAAACAATTTTTTTTCTTCTGCGAATATAAAATTTTGTACCAAGACTAATATTTTTGACTCGAGTAAAAAGTTTTCTTGAAAATCGTAATAATTTTTAAATACAAAAAGACAATTACAATGACTGCAAATTCCTAATATAAGAATACTACTTCTAGAAAATTGGAACAATTATGGTAATTTAAACACGAAAGTCTCATCGAGATGCAATTAATTTAATTATATTTTAATTTCTTCCGAATATCAAAAATTGTAGAAATGTAGAAATTGAATCGTTAAAAATAAATGTACTGAAAAGCAAAGTTTTGATCGCTTTTGGTACAAAATTTCACTTTTATTCACAATTCAAACGTAATGCCTATGCAATTAAGAGAACATACCGCCTAATTTTAGACTTTAGATTCCGTATTCTATTAAGTATAAAAGTCTATTTTTATTTAAACAAGAAAGTTCGTACTAACTTAATTTAAAATCTTTTATTGACTTTTATCAAAACTTCGTTCTCATTTAATTTATCTATACAACTAGCTGTATGAAAAAATCTCGTTGAACTTAAATTCAGAACTTCGTTTATATTTTTCAAACGTATGGTAATATACTTCGTTGCCAAATAATAGAAACTGTTTGTAAAAACGCCAAGTAGTTTAGAAAATATTTGTAATGAAACTTTACGCAAGTCAAACGAAAAGAGAAATACAAAACACCGCTTATTTTACAACGTTCACTTTAATTATACAATTTTTATTCATTTTCATTGTATAACTGTCATAATTTTCGATTTTTTACAATAATTCAGGATCATGAAATTTTCATCGATTTCTGCGCTCGATTTTTTGGACATTTTTCGTAATTACACGATATTATCATTAATTAACGCACGATTTTTTTAACCGAAATAAAGAATCGAATAAAATTAATTCAAAGTTTTTAATAATTAATCGATGGCAATTATAATCGATTAGTAAATAAAAATGCCAATTAATTAGTACGAATGTGCAACAATAGAAAATAGTACAAATTTACATAATTAAAAATAAAGAGTACAAAAGAATGTAGTTAAAAATTATTGCTCCGTCGTTATTTTAATGCTGTTATCGATTCAAAAATCAAGATAAAATTGAAATTTGTTAATATTAACACGAAACAATGTTTACCTCTCTAGCTTAATTACAATATATGACAAGTAATCGTAGAATATTCTTTTATATTTATATTTTTGTTTAAAAACTAACAATTGATACAAAAATCGACTCGTTGACGATACGATTAGAAAGACTACCCAAGATACTCGACGGGAATTAATAATCGTAACAATTATCGACAGACTTTTCTCGTTAATTTTTTTCGTTTTTTTTTTTAAATAAAGTGACTCCAATAATAACAATAGCAGATGACAGAAGCATTTAAATTTGGCATAAAAGTAAACAAAAATAAAATCGAATCATAATAAAGATTGACACAGAACGAGACATTAAAAGTAAACACAAAATTTGTTGTAAAAAATAAGTGTAAATTGAACTTAAGGAGGATAATCGCGATCCAGAGACGAAAAGGACGAAAAATTCTTTTCTACATAATTAAAAAGTTCAACTATTTAAAAATATATTCCTGAATTTTTATTTATAAATTCGAAAAAATAATGAAATTATAGAAAATTTTTGAGAGCGTGCCGATCTAATTAACTTAGTGACTTTAAATGTTGTCAGCACAATCTCAGCTATATTATTTATCATTCGATCGTAGCTTTTTCTACTTTTTTCATTTATAATATTAAAAATCAAGGGATATTATGTTAAAACTGGAACCTTTAATTTTAAATGGCAGCCATTCTGTTATAAATTATTATTATACAAAAAGTGACAATCGAACGATAACGATACTATTGTAGATTATATTACCGATTAACATTTTTTTTATTTGAACGATTCAAACGGACAAAAAATTAACAACTAAAAAATATCGACGCTCAATTTCAACGACAAATATCTTCAAATAAGATTAATTCACTTTTTATTTTTTCTCCGAGAAATGTATTTTTAGTATATTAATAAATTATATTAGAAAAATGACTAAAGTAAAATAAATTGCAAAGATGCCTTTATTTTTCAACACGGCACCGCGATTATCCCTCGCAACGAAAGGACTCGTTACATTTAAATAAAACTAAAACTTCATTAAAATGGCAAACATTAAGAAGAGAGTGTTAAGTGGAGTCAGCCTAACGAATATTAAACAGCGTCGCAAGGAAAAATGATAAATTTAGAAAGAAATATTAAAACTGATTGTTCCAATTATTTAAGGGGCAAAAGCGATGACTCTGAAATCAAATGATAGAGAAAAGGACAAAGGTAACGTCTCTAAAGTTAAACGATAGGAAATAGAGAAGAGGTTGAATGATGTTTGAATGATGTTTGAATGATGTTTGAATGATGTTTGAATGATGTTTGAATGATGATAATAAGATAAAACAAGTTAAAAACCTACCTGAAATATTCATCGGTCCGCTCACAAAATATTTGAAACAAAGCAAATATAAAAGCACGTTTCGTTATGGTAATAATGGTACATTATGACAGTCAATAATGGGAACGAGGGAACAACCCCAAATATGATGGTGAATTGCAGGGCTAAAAAGAAAAAACGAGAAAAGGTTCGTCTTGGTTGGCAGGTGTTAAAATCATCATCATCCTCAAATTTATTTGCATCTTCAAACTGGTCTTCCATCACCATTTTCCATTCCACCTTGTTTTCCATCTTTCTCTCTCCACCTACGTCCTAGTTCATAATCTGGATCAACAATCTCGTTTTCCTTTTTTAAAATTAGCTCCTTTAAGCTTCATTTTTGTATTAGTAACATTAACGAAAATTTTTTCTCGTTTAAAATTTAACTCTCACGGTTGCCATTCTCATCTTGTGTTCTTCATCTTAATCTTTATTCGTCATTTCTCAACATCATCTAGCTTTTTAACGTTTAACCTTGATTTTGATCTTAACGTTAAACTCTAGTTTCAATGTATGTATTTACGTCTTCCTTTTTGTACCTGCTCATAACCACGGTTATATCAAGATCCTCGGACGCCTTTACTTTCTAACCGCTTCAGTTTCCAAACTCTTTAATTCGATTTCAACCGTGTCCATATATAGCGATCATCAGCTTGATCGTTAACGTCAGCATCATCATCATCCTTATTCTTGTCCTCGTTGCCATAACATCGTGTACTTTTTGGTGGGTTTCGCGCGCGTGTACATGTATTCGTTTGTGTTGAGATGTATGTGTGAGATCGAGCCAGAGAGCCAACTGCCGGTAGAGCGGACTCTAGCTGAAGAGGCACGCGATGTCGCGATGTTGTTGCTGCAAAAGTATTATCTGCTCCACGTTCCGTCTCCACATCCTGAAACAAACAGCAATATTATAATCAGGACATGTTTTTATCATTATGAAAACAATAGAAGTCTTAAATCAATAATTTAGTATTATTTGCGCTTAATACATCAAAGAAAAGTCTTGATTAATTGCTCTTATACCTTTATTGACTAAGTCTAAAGTAGTTGCATTCTTTTCTTAAGATTAGGATGCAATAATGTATATTAAATGGAAGAAATATAAATATAGTGAAATACTAGACACTCAAATGTTATATACAGCGATACCCTAACGGGTACAAACCATCAAACATGTTATTCACCACTCACTACAGAGGCAGCCATACAATACTCTTGGTTGGTATGTTCAGGTCCTTAAGGTGATATAGTAGACGTAAAATCAACTGGCTCATCAAGGCCACTTCTCCAACTGTGAATGTCATAAATTACCTCCTCTCCCTCAGTATAGCATTATGTGCGTTCATATAATTGTAAAATTTTCATTAAAAATATATAACTTTGTACTTAAGTCCTGGTAATTTTACCAATTGGTTTATATTCATTGCGTTGGAAAGATCTATACAAAAACTTCAGTGATATGATTATTTCCATTTAAAACAAAGACAGTGAATAGATATAGTGAGAGTAAACGAGAAATAATAGTGTGCCAAGGCAGTGATAATCGAACTCGAACGCTTCAAAGAGCGCTACACGCATTATGATAAATCGTCCAATTACAAAATTTATATTTTTATATTTTTTACTTCGTTTTTATAATAATGGTATCGAAAAATTGGCAAGGTTCTCTGATCAAAATAAATCCAAACACGGTATAAATTGGAGAAATGTTTGCTACTCATTTTGTTCGGAAAAACCTCGCCAATCTATTGTTACCATTATCATAAAGATCAAGTGAAAAAATATAAAATTTAAATTTTCGTAATTGGATAATTCACATCGTAGCGTGTCCGATGTTTCTTTGAAACGATCGAGATCGATCATCCTCTAATCTGCACACTATTTTTTTCTTGCTTACTTTCATTAGATTGATTCTTTCCTTGTCGAGGGCATCGAGACAATTTCTGGAATAAAATCAATAGATGCTCCGCAACAATTTCAATGCCCACTTCCGATTAATTAAAATCTAAGCGAGCATTACTGTATAATTTATGTATAAAGATAATTCTTCTCGTGTGTCCAATACCTTGCAAAGTACGTCTAAGTTGTCTTTAGTAATGAAATGGTTAAAAGGTGCAATAAACTATATGATATAATCCATTCTTAATTGTGTACACAACTTTTCATCAACATCATGGTTCTTCATCCATAATTGTAAATTAAAATAATTTTATCTGAACAAAAATCTAAAGTTACCTACAATATACTCACAAATATCGCAAAAATGGTAAAAAAATTAAAAAAATTATAATTTCAAAAATTTCGAATATTAATAATTCATTACAAATTTCATTGTTCTAAAGTAACTGTAAAGGGTTCTTTGGGATGTGAAAACTTATTTTTAGGATTCTACAAAGGAAAAAAATTATAATTTTACGAAATACTTTATTTCTGATATTGCTAAGTGTGTAGAACTATGCTCCATGAAAATATATATTACGTAAAAAAATTCGTAACACTTAAGCTTAACTTCTAATTACAGCACCATAATTTTGAATCCACCCATTACATCTATGTATATGTTTATAAAACACTAAAAATTAGCGCAGTTTAATTAGTTAGATAACGTTTTTGTTAGTAACATAAAAATGTAATAATTATGAATTCAATGAAGACAAAAGATGTTATATTATCTTGGTAATCCTGTATCATTTGAAAAACTTATATAAAGATAAATATCTGATAATTACAATTAATAATTAAAAAATATAAATGGTCATAAATGACAAAACTAATTGAATATTATCTACATTATAAGTAGAAATGTACAAAGATGCAAAATGTTTCTGTGAAAGTCCAGGGATAATTGATATACAGGAGATATCAATTTTTAACAGTTTAAAGCTTATGATTCAAATTTTGTGATTCAAGTTGAAGTTAGCCTCTTTAACTCATCCACTTTTTTAACATATTAATATTTCACAATAATCATCTAAATATAATTTATTATTGTCGTTTATAAATTCGATTATAAAAATAATAAAAAATCGCAATCATCTCTCATTTACTTCTATTGTAAACTCAAAATTTAAAACAACATTCTAAAAAGTTAAGTAAGTAAAGAGATTATCTTAAAAGTGTTGCACTGACCAATGCTACAAAAGACTAAATATTTACAGAATTATTACAAAATGGAAGAGAACTAGAAATTTATATAAAAAGTAAGGTCAAGATGAACAATGTGCAAAGAAAATTGTTAAAAGCAGATTCCAGATGAAAGACAGATGAGTAAACAAAAATTAAAATGCTTTATTTTTCTTACAAGAATGGATATACTTTATTATTGGCAATGAACAAAATTAATAAATGTATTTACTTAAATATGCATGATATTTTCTTATCACAAAATATAGCTTAATTTAAAAATTTCGACGCTTCTTGTAACAATCCTCCTTAATGGCTTAACAGCGACCGCATACGCATTCACTTTGATGCTCGCATTGATATTTCACTGTTGATCGTAGAAGAACGTATCAACTATCCCCAGCTTCTTGTAATCGATGCGTAATATACGCGTTAAGAGAGTTACTAACCACACTCGAGCCGGCAGAAGAAGCAGACGTGGCAGCAGGGGTAGGCACCGTCAATATTGGATGATATTGTCTACAACCGCAAAGCCGCATGCCCCAAGACCAGCGCGAGACATCAGTCGCACCAGTTCCCTCGCGTGCGACGCAGCGACTTCCAGCGGCGGTCGTCGTGGCAAGTTACTCGATTCTGAAATCACATCAAGGGATATTCATATTTTTTGAAAACATAATGATTGTAATTTTTTTTAAAGAAACTACAAAGTATACAATTGATAACTTTGTTTAAGCGTAAGCGCGCGCGCACACACACGCACCTTTGTTCAAGATGTACAAATTTTTATATAGCAAAAACATTGATATTTAAAAAGTTATACGTAAGAACATAGGCAGTTTTTCATTTGTATTGTTCCATGGTTACATAATACTCATTCTGTTGGTCAGAAATAAATAATTAAAAATTATTTTTAATTTATAAAGTTATCTTTTATAGCAAGTGCAAAATCGTTAAAAATAACGATAAACAAAATAACGGAAGATAACATGTCAAGCATCGACTTTTTAAAATATTTTTCAACTTTCATTTGTTATTGTAAAAACACTAGAAATAGAAATTGAAAACTCATTAGTTTGCATTAGTAGCTGCCGAATCGATAAGAGCGCGATGTCGCTTTGAAATTTGACAAACCAGTTTTTAAATTCATGCTGTGGCTGTCGGTCCTTCGAGTTCAAGAAATATAAGCATAAACTTGATCTTTAAACGAAGCATTACTAAATAGTGTTTCTAAACATAGATAATATAAAAAAAATTTTCTTCATCTTATAGATCAGAGTGTTTGAAATTCGTCTGATATATCTATATCAACATATATCTACACAAACACAAACACGCGCGCGCGCCTCATATATGATTTTGATTACAACTTATTGATATACCAAAATTTCACACTACTAATTTACCAAGTATCAATAAAAATCAAAGATAATTTATATTAATGATATATGTCTCCTTGGTATTTGATAAAATTTACTATAAACTTCTACAATCAGGTCAGACTGTTATTGCAGTTGTATACAGTTGCCAAATTCAACAGTTGGATAAAGAACTGATTACAAAACGACCACACTTTGCAATGAAACGGAACAAGGTAATTATTCTGTATGACAATACCAGGCCAGATGCCTTACATTGTCAACACAAGAAACCCTCATGAAGCTGTGATGGGAAATTGTTTCACTTCATCTAATACAAATTTTCTGGATTATAATTTCAAAACATAAAGAAATCCAAAAATTTGTCAATGACTTCATTGCCTCTAAAGTTAAGAATGTTTTAAATTACTGTATCTACCTTTTGTTTGAAAGATGGCAAAAAATAATAAATAATGATGGAAAATATTTTGACCAATCATAGGACACATAAAAGATATTATAATAAATTACAGAAGAATTCTCTACCACATTTTTACATTCAAATATGTAATTAAACAAAAATTTATATACGAAAAAATCATTTTAAGATTATCAATCACATTTAAATTGTTTAAAACAAATTGTTTTTAAACGTACCTATGTACATGTGCATTTACAAGATTGCATCTAAAAGGCTTAAGGGATTACATTGAATCTATTTATATTAAGATTAAATTTAATTTTGAATTATTACAATAATCTTATGAAGTACCAGAAGGGTTAAACATAACAGAGGTATTTGTACTATTTTAAGTGCCCAAACTTTATAAAGAATAAATATAAAAAAAAAATGAGATTCTCTTACCAAGTATGGCAGAATTGAGTCTTGCGCAAACAGTTTCTCTCTGTTGAGGATCAAGTTGCCATCCAACCGGTGAATTCCATGGATTCGCATAAGCAAGAAGACTGAACGCATCTTGGAGCATTTTCTTATTGCTTTCATTTTTACCATGTTGTTGTCGCAGATGTATCGACTGGGAATAGAGCTGTCTGCCAAATTCTAACATTTTTTCAATCGCTTGCTTGTCACCACCACAAAGCTGTTTCTTGTTACCCTTGTTTGATGTGTTTTCTGGATTGCAACTGCCATTCTGTTGCTGCTGAATTTGATTAGTATTGTCGATCTCTGAAAACAAATTGAATTTTTTTTAAAGAGAAATTCTAAAATATACTTCAAATAAATTCAAAGTATAGAAGTGTACAAATACTTGAATTTATTTATCATATTAAGTATTTAGAAATCATTATTTAACATTTTCTTTCATTTTATAAGAAAAATGTGTAAAAACATATTGATAAACTTTGATAAACTCTTTTCGAGAAATGCTTCATTTATACAAAGAATTATATTTATAAAAAGATTGATACATAATATAAACAACAAAAATAATAATTTAATTATTTAGTGTCTGTACCCAATACATAAGGCAAAAGTCTTGATTAGTTGTCCCTACATTAATAATCATTTTTAAAAAAGTAAATAAAGTTTCCAGTTCTTTTTAATTGTTTTGATTTAAATAAATTTTGGTACAATTTAACATTTTATTTATTTTTATAAGTTCTTAAGCACAATAGAATTTCTTATGTAGGATAATTTAATACAAATTATTATCCTATAGAAAAATTCTATTAAAAATAAGAAAATAGTAAGAGTAAAAGCTGTTTCTAACTCTCATGAAAAAATAGTTTCTAAAATTATATATGCATATTAACCCTTTCGCCACGAATTATCGGACTGCGAAGTGATCCCAGTGGTTGAGTTAATATAAATGATTTATGAACGTGTTAACTAAAGTTGTTCTCCGTATCGAAAGAGTTAACCGATTTAGAAGTAACAAAATAACTTCTCACCCATATCGACATCCTCTCCATTCCGACACTTATATCCATTTGTGTTTAAATCACCATTTTGATAGCCATTATTATTTCTTACGCCATTTACAATATTCTCCTCCATGTCTACATCGTCTTCAATTTGTCCGTTTACAAACTGTTGCTCGGTGGAACCGTTGATAGTATTGCTAATATTCATCTCCTCAACGTTACCGTTCGCTGAGGACTTGGTGTAAGCCTTTGTGGACTGTATAACACTAGTTTGATTAATATTGGAATTCTGACAAACCTCAGAATCGCTACCGTTCACCATTTCAACGAACTGTCGACACTTCAGGGCGAAAAGGAGATTTGGGTCTCGCTCAAGGAGACCTGGATACAGTCGACTGGTTAACTCTATGGCCTCACCCATTCTGCCTGCTAGTACCAACTTTAGAATTCCTGAAACAAATATGGCAAATAACGCTGTTTCATTTCTAAATGTATTCTTAACAGTGTGTACTGAAAGATGACTCCATAGCTCCATCTACCATAATACGTCGAATACTAGATAACTTTTGTTACCTACATATTAATATAATTGAACAGACAAATGTGAGTATCTGTACATAAATTTTATATAATTACAAGGTGCGCAGAAAAATACTTTGGAATATTACAATGAACACAATTATATGACGAAACTAAAAAAAAATTTCTAAATCCATGACAAATAGAAAAAATTTGTTGACAAATTAGCTTTCACACATAAATAAAATGTTGTGTCACTACTTTAGATACTTTATATACTATAAAAATAGCTTTCAAATATAAATTAACAAATTTATAAGTCTTTGTTGCTTATTTTATATGAAAGTGAACGAATTGCAAACAAGATACATTTAAAAATCTTATATAAATTGACATTTTAATTTTGACATTTTAGTTATTTTAATTAACTAAAAAATATTTTACTTAATTGTTTATATATTCTGCACTGTTTCAAATAAATAGGAAACGATATGTATGCAAAATAAACTAAATATCAGATTTTATAGAATGCATTAAATATCAAAAAGGAAAAATAGACTGTTGGGTGAATGTTTAATTCGTATAATATAAGTCATTTTTAAGATATTGGTTACCTTATTTGAATATATAATCCTCTAATTATTTTAAGTAGATGTAGGTGTATTAAGTACAAAATAACAAACTTACCTATTTACTAAACATATTGTTGACCTATTTAAATAAAAATGCATACTATTTCATATAGCTAGTTATATTGATTATTGAAAAGAATATTAAAAATGAATTTTAAATAACTTACTTTGTCTATTTTTTATGGAGTTAAAATCTTCCTCGAATACCTGACCGGTACTGTTGGCAAATGCCTCGGCAGTGGCACAATAACCATGATGAACCAAATATGTAGAGACCATTCTGTAAAAAATAAATAGAAATTTTTGAATGTATAATATGTAATGTATAATGTATATGTACAAACATATATATAATGAAATTAAACTTACTTATGAAGAACTGCTTGCCACTGACCCTGTCCATGATCTGGTGTTGGATAATTTATGATCTGCAATCTTGTTCTGACACGAAGTTCATTAAGCATGTCATCAATGTCAAAGACAAACGGTTCCTGACCGAAATTTGCGTCGACCACTTCTCCTGGTGTTTGAAGACCAACAGTTGGGTACAAATTTGGCTGTAAAGAAGTAGTAGTATTATCATAGAATATTCTATTCTTTAAAAGTATTATAAAAGGGTTAGCAGGAACCTCCATTACTAGAAAGTTTTGTTTGAGTTAAATTCTACCTATGGTTTATTTAAAAATAACAAATATTTATTTTAATAAATAATTCTAATCAAAATTCTAAATAAAAGAAAAACTAACACTGTTATCATTAGAACTATCCTAATTGAATAATAACATATAATTTGTGAAATGAGCAACAATTATCTGAATACAATGTATAGTATTTGTTAAAAATAAGTTCTAATAACTATAAGAATCAACTCAAAGATTACATAACAATCAAATCACTTTAATATAATCATTATCAACATGCACTTTGAAATTTATATAATATTCTGATTTAAACCTACAAAGTTTGAAATGCTTGATTCTAAAATTATCAAATTTTTTAAGACAATGATTAACTTCTTACATACCGGAAGATCAGTAAAGGCAATACCAAGATGATGTCCATTCTTTGTGTAAAAGGCATTATTATCAACAAGATTTACACCACAGCCGATTACATCGCCTGTGGTAAATGTTGGCCCATACGGTTGTCCTGTTCCTGAAGAGCAGAAACTGTGTCCGTCATCACCATGATATCCATAGGAGAGCTTATCCCAGCCTGGCAGCCTATTCACGTTAACTCCATGAGCCGACAGACCAATTCCCATGTACCCATCTCTGCCTTTACTGACTATCTTCACTTCAAAGTAATAGAGACCGCAAGCAGCTGGTATAGAGTGTATTGTACGTACGCTTGCTGCATCTTTGTGAGTCTTTCCGTAACCTGAAACAAATGTAGTATTATGTGTTAAACCAATATATAAATTACCACAGACACAACAGTGACAATCGCTGAGAATCTATAGGAAAGAAGGAGAAGATAAAAGATGTAAATGTTAAAACATTCAAAGTTCTGTTGAAAACAGAAACCAGTATCATTTCTGCAAGTATTAAAATTGGACTTTTTATTATGAATAAGTATATTGAAGAGGACTCAAATTAAAAGTCGTTTGGATTATATTTCTTACAATACTTATTTTGAATATGAAAAATAATATATACATTTACACTTATTTATTAAAATATTATCAATATTAATTATTATACAAAACTTTATAAATATTTATTAATAAAAAATAGTACAAAGTAAAATACCCATCATTATTTTAAAACTTTTTAGCACAATTTTAAACCGACAGACCAATTATTTACTTATAAATATATATTTTTAAATCTTATTATTTTTCTACTCAATATACTCTTATTGAAAAGAATTTATTGTATTGAAAATTTAGAGAAAAAAAGTTTAAATATACATGCAACCACTTATTACACTATAATAGTTAACCTTGGATGCTATCCCAATGTAATTAGTTTAAGCATCTAGTATTTTAAAATAACTGACTTTACCTTTAATTAAACATAAAATTCTGATTTTACTAAATGTTGGCAAATATAGTCCATTACAACTTGATAACTGTAAGATTCTACAAATATAATGGCTTATTAATCATATAAATAAATATAGATATAAAAGATTTACTTAAATATTGCTTTTTCTGACAATAGTAAATAAAAATCTATTAATTGTTTAGGTTCACAATAGTATATTCCTTTAATTGTAAATATCTATAGAGTTTAAAAAGATGAAACATATTGCTGATTATTACATGCTGTATTGTTAAGTTTTGTATATAATAAATTATTCAGATTGTTTACAAAAACATTTTTTAAAAATAACACCATAAACTGATAGATGTTACCTTCATAATTATAATAAAAAATATTTGTTTTACAAATTGATGTAATGATCTGTTTATTTCTTTAGTATATTCATTAAAAAAATATTAAAAGTTGTATAATTAATGAGTAAGGATTAATTTTTCCTTGTGGCATAATGTATTAGAACTGTACAATAAATAAATAGATATTAAATAATTTTTAATATTATTAAGGTGATAAATAATATTATATATAAGTAATATTATCAGTGTAAAAACAATATTGTTTACGAATTTCTGTTTAAGGAAAGTTTAAATAATTAAATATGATGTACTGGGACTATCAAATGAACTACAAAGACATTTCAGTTTAACTGATAGTAACCTACAAATCTTAGAAGTAGTATTTACATGAAAAATGTAAAAAAAAAGTGGATTCTCGATTATAATTTTTTAATGTAACATGTTTTTCATTATAGAATGTGAAATTCAATACTAAAAATCATTTCATATAAAATATTAAAAGTATTTTATCACGAGCAATTTCTTTCAAATTATTTATGCTTAATGGGCATTAGAGCAACAGATACAATTTAGAAAATTATCATTTGATATCAGTAGACCAAAATAATAAAAGAAAAAATATTATCCAATGTTATTTAATAAGTGTTGAACAGTAAGTGCAATTTTCTTCTAAAATGGTTTTTTTTAAAAACATCTAATAATATCACACCTACAAAACATTTTGTGTACACAATATAAAATTTAAAATCTACATTACTTCAATAAAAAATTGTTTAATATGTTTATACCTATTATTGTAAAGAATACTAACTGTTTCTTTTATATTATAAATCCACATATATTCTCTTGCTATAAATTGATTTTATCAATTTTTATCACAATGAATAATATTTATTCAATACAAAATTAAATATTTGTTAATTTATTTTATACAAAATTAAATATTTTTAATTCAATTTATACAAAATTGAATATTTTAAAATTTATTATAAAATATACATAAAAATATTATTCTTTTTGTTCAATTAACAGAAATTAGTAAATAATTATATGAGTAATAATTGTATTAGAGGTTATACGTTTTAGTTACAATTAATGATACAGAATATTATTTTATTAATTGAAATTGTTTTTACTTCTTTTTTCTTTTTATACAATTAACAGTAAAGAATTATTATTAAATTTTAGTTTCTTTGAATACATTTGCATTTCTCCCTGTAGCTTTAAACAATGTCTGTTCTACATATTGAAAATAAAAAAAATTGTGGAATAACAATCAAGTAATGAAGAAGAAATTATAATAAATAATTAAGAAAAGCAGAATGTAATAAATTTACTGTATATATCTTCTATCTATAAAAGAAATTGAAAACATGAGAAATAATTAAACAGTACCATAAGTTGTGCTATGTAATGGAAAACTGTACAACTTATTTTAATCTTATTAAAAATATAAAATAATTCAATAGGTTCGTTAGATAAATTCTTAATTAATAATACATATAATTGAAAGTATTCCTTAAAATGTGTATTGAAGAATGAATATTCTGCAACATGCTACAAAGAAATATCAACAAATTCGTGTTTTAATGTATTTTAATATTTTATATCATTTTATCAGAGGGATAAAAATAATAATAATTAGAATTATAAAGCATAATCAATTTTATTAAAATAAAAGTATTATCTCATTTTTACATCACATATTAGAGTAAGGTAATTATTTAATTCTGTAAAAATAACTAAAAAATTTGTATAACAAATAATATATCTTAATACATTGTATGTGTATTAAAAAAATTTTTTACAACATTTTTAATATTATATATCGACAGATATGAAACATAAAATTTTCTAGTATTTAATTTAGATAAGTGTTTTGGAAAATCAGCGTATAAGAATACCAGCATGTTATACTTAAGAGTGTATAAGTTATGTTAATTTATTGAATTTAAAAAACTACGTAATGTAAATATTTTAGTGAGAAATATGCATATTCCGAAATAAGTCGACAACGAAGAATAAGAGATGGAAGGGAGGTAGTGAGAGTGACAGAGAGAGAAAAGTAACTGTTCAAACATCGCAGCTGTCATTGTCATTGCGCCTTCCCTACGCAGATTCATTTTTTCCACGAATTTCATAAAAAATCACTCTAAGTGCGCTACATATTTCAAAAAAATTTTAAGTGACGAAAAATATTTGTGAAAAATCTTGAAGCGAAATTAAAAATATGAACTACTGAGGGAAAGTCGAATAGAGACTATGAACGATCAGCTGATTCCTTTGTTTAGGTCGCTGACACACGCGAAACGGAGCCCTGCCATTTTCAATCGATATTATAGCTCCGTCAACGATTCGTCCGTATCGAGCAACAATCAAATCTTATTCGTCAAGATTGTTCCTCGATCCTTCGATTACAGAAACTTAAAAAATCTTACTCAATAATTTTCTAGGAGGAAAAGAAATCACTGCAAAAGATCGAGAGTGATCAAACGTACCTTTGTAGTGAACACGAAGATTGTTTTGGGAGAGGCCGATGTAATTGTACTTGTCCTTAGGACTCCAGGACCTTGGCAGCGGCGTTTCCTCTTCGTTAACCATCGGATAAAGCATCTTGAGAGGATCGACGGGCTGATTTTGCCTGGGATTCGTTTGAGAAGCCTCCATAACACTCCGTTCCTCGCTGGTGGCGGCCATCTTTCTCCTGAGCAGCCCCACTACTTTTGCCCGTGGACTGTGCTTGACTGACTGCGCAACGGTCCTGCGCAACTCAGCTTTACCTCCTGGTTCATGAAATATATAATACACAGATAATATATTTCATGACAGTGATGAATATATAATACATAGATAATATACTTCATATATACTTCATAACGCATTTAAATAAGAACAAAATTTGGAAGGTAAATAACCTTTGATTAATTAATCGGAAATGTATATGTTATTCGACAAATGTAACGCAGATAGTACGATAGGGAGTGACTTTAGCTAGGTCGGTAACAGAAAATTTATAAAACTGTAAAAGTACAAAATTTGAAAGAACCACTAAACTATAATCACTAACCAGGTGTAGAACATAGACTGGTTATTCAATGGCAGAGTGTGTTGCACATCTGTGAAGTTTAGCACAGACGAGATATAAGATAGACGTTTCACTTTATGGGAGTGATTTCACACGATCTGAAATACCGACGTCGTAAATATTAGTGATTTTCGAGCGACCTCTTGGTTTAATAACGGTAATTCTGGGAATTATATTCAACTCATTCGTTTTTGAACGTTATCAACACCTTCTTCTTTCAATACCATTGCCTCATCCCTATACAAATTTACTTCTAAAAGCTATTTGAACATTTTACTATCTTCGTTTCCGATGTAAATTATATATTTTGTTCAAAATTTGTCTTCGGATCGGAAAAATAAATCCTTTACTGCATTTACTTCCGTTTTGTCTACACTGCCTTGATGATTGTTTGTAAGTAGATGGTTTCTTATGATTCTCGAGCCAGTTGTCGTACTCTGCAGTGTCTACTTTATGCTTCCACATGTCACATCCATAACAGAACTTAACTTTATAAAAATATTAAGCATTTCATTGCTATATGCTCCAATTAGTGTAGTAATGCTGGCAATATTTATTTGCTTCTTTAAGAAAATATTTATTTGCTTTTTTAACAATAAAACTATCTGTTACATACGCATGCGTGTGTATTGAGCTAATGATTTTTATTGCTATCAAAATAATTCATTCTCGTCATATTTTATTTTAATTCTTAGACTTCATAGCGCTATAATTTTATTTTAGTCTGAATCGATAACATTGAAAGAGATGCAGAAACAATAAAGGGACTTGTCAACACCCAACGTTATCGACTCAGACTAAAATAAGATTATCACGCTACAAGCGGTAAGAATTAAAACTAAATATACCAAACGTTACTTATTTGAAAATTGAAATTTGTAGCTATCTGAATCTAGTGGGCATGATAAATGATCTAATTAGATCTGTATCAATATACTGAGCTAAAACCGAACTTACAAAAGAATGTTTTCTTCAGCTGTTACGTCACATAAAGTAGCTTTAAGAGCCGATGCAAACGTATGATTTTTTCCGCTGCGATTGTATGTCTGCCTTAGTTGTTTTTAGTTTTTTCAATTAAAAGAATAAAAAAAAATATACGAATGCAGGGGAAAAAATCAGACATCTGCATCAGCTCTAAAACTGATAAAATAAATATAACAAAGTTACTTTAACGCTTATATAAAAAAAGGTAGATTGGACCCAATTTGCTCATATTATTTACTATATAATTAATGATTATATTATGTTGCTCCTGGTAATACAATTCGTAATTATGTTCTAAATAATATCGATTGTCCAGATCTATATGAAGGTTGCTACTTGTGGAGATCCGGCCTAACTTTATCCCAGCCATTTTCTTTTTTTAAAAAAGTGATCGTATGATTGGATTTTCTCTATCTAAAAATATGTTGATCAGATATTGTTATTTCGTATGTTTATGTATTTATAAAATATAATTTTTATTTGTATTAACTTTTTTGATATTTTTATATAGTTTTTTTTATTAATATATGTACAATACATTTCTATCAACGAAACGTGATTTTATTTACACGTTCTGTCTTTTCATATTGAATAGAAGATATGTACATTTATTATATTCTCTTTAATACTTTTTGTATTAATAATCCTGTTTAGTTATATTCGTTATTACTAACGTGGATCTAATGGTAAAATGTATATCTTTCAGTGTTAACGAATATCTATTTGTTTAACTATTATATGAAATAAATTGATTAAATTAATTTATGTATACGCTTTAACATGTATAAATTGTTTAAACATATGTACTAATTTTGTCATCTTCTAAAAATAGTTACTAGGGAAAATTATTATTGAGTTGGGTACAGTTGGTTCTGTATCTTCAATGGCCACCCTAAACGTAAGCGTGTCGTTTAGTACGTTATTAATTGCCGGTTTAACGTTTCTTTTATAAAATTGTAAATTATTTCTTTAATTTGGAATACATTTAGTAGTTTTGTGAATTCACCATGTTTAAAAGAAGACTTAAAGCTCTTGGCTATTTAGAATGGGACAAAGTTAATATAAATGGTTCGTTTCTTTAATATCATTTGCAATAAAAAGTTTTAATATATTATTAATAAGGTATCTCAACATGTTTTAAGGTATATTTGCTTGGAAGGATAGTTATTAAAAAAAATGTATCTTTTTCACTATTGTGAATAATTTTATTATGTAGTTTTAACCTACTTTGAAATTCGAAAATTTAAGAAATTTACGTATCAATAAATATTATTATATTACTTTATATCGAAGAACGAATTTATTTTAAGAAAATTTATGAAAACTTGAATGCGAAAATATATTTGATAAACGTTTTAGTTTTTAAAACATTATTCTTCGTTAGATTTACCGGCATATCCTAATTCATTAAATGAGTTATTTTAATTTATGAGATATTGCCTTTGTATAAACGAATGATGTTTGAATAATTTTCATTTCTGAAAATTAATTGTTATTGTGTTAATATTAAATTTCTATTTTCATAACCTATAAAATCGTAACATCTGTCACTGACTTATTCTATAATTATTCAATAATAAAAATTGAGTTTGTAACAGTAGATATAAAATCGTATGTATATGATAAAATTTATTTTAAATATTAAAATTACTGAAAATTGTTTGATTTTGTAAGAAATTATTCTGTAAGGGATTCATTTTTCAAATATTTCAAAGACTAATCTTAATATTTTAAAACTTGAGTTATTAATTTTTGTATTGAAATCATTATTTTTTTAGAAACTGTCATTTCTATCAGTTAATTCTTCAGTACTAGAAAATGAAAAAAAACCTTTCTATTACAATGTTGTTTGTGTGTATTATGTATATAAAACAGTATAAAAAAATATTATACAAAATGTGAATCATTGAAATATGTAATTATTTATTTGCATTTTTAGTCAATTTAATCTATCGTATGTTATTCTTTTCTTTTTATTTCATTTAAACTTTACAAATTTTATTATATATATGGTATCAAAGGGTTTACTTTGTTACATTTGTGTCATTTTAATTACATTAATTTCAATTTATCTACATTAATCCTACCATTTATTGAATTCAGTGGTAAATCATATTTTTTAAATATTATAGATCAGCAACACTTTCGTAAAGTAACAGTTTGGTTGGAGGATCAAAAAATACGTCAATATGATATTCAAGATCGAACACAGTTACGTGACTTAAAAAATGAAAATTGGACTAAGGTTTTTAAAAAATATTGTACGGATGCTAAGTGTCCAGTTACGGGTAATGCTTTAAATCAACTTGAATGGCTATTGGGATATGCAATATGGTTGGAAGCAGAAAATAACAGTAAGATTTTATGCATGAAATTTATATTTGAACTGAAATTAAAGTTAAAATAAATAATATTTAATCTGATTACAATTTATACATTATTTACAAATGTTTTCTTGAATTAAATTATAAATGTAGATGTTTAAAATAAACAAAGTGGTATTTTATGAAATAATGTTGAACAAATCCTTTTGTACAATGTTTTCGTTCTTAAAGAAAGAACCTTAAAAATTCATGTGCCTAGAATAATTATTTTAATTTATACTTGTATATATTCTATAGCATTACTTTATTATTAAGTTTTAACTTATGAAAATAATTTATAATAGTATATAAAATATCTATAATAGAATAGGATCTCGTCTGTTTAGCATTATTGTGTACTTTTCCTTCAGTTTTTGATGGATAATGTTTAATTCTTTACAGTAGGATTCAGCAGTAGTTGACTCTTTTTGTTTTAAAAAATACCAGTATTCCAAAAAAAAAATTCTTGTGCGGAGACAAAAACAAACTAATGTATTGGCAAAGCTATTTTTATTTTTATTTTTTTTTATAATGCAACTTCTTTCCTTATATTTTTCTGATCAAAACAAAATCAAATACGTCATGAATCGGATGGCATTTAGTTATGTAATAAATAATAAAAAAGACTATTTCTCATTATTGAAACTGATCAATTGCAAAGATAAGTTGTTAATTATGATTATATAACAATAATGTGAATTACGATTTAGATGAAGAATATTCTGAAAATGTGAAAGAGATGAAATTAAAAATGAGAAATGAAGCACTGGTTCCCCGCCTTAGGTCCAAAAATCCACTTGACAATTTAGACTGTGAGTATATATAAATATTATAATAATTATTAAAAATGTAATATCTCGTATTAAGTTGTAAGGGAAATTTTGTGTAAAAATTAATATTTAAATTTATTTATGCTGACCAATTTTTCCATGATTGTAACTTGTTGAAAAGAATAAAAGTCATGATTATTAATACATGACTATATCATACAATTAGTTATGTGCTTACTTGACATGTAAATTCTTCAAATGACTATGATTACATTAAATGTAATCCTATTAAATTTCTATGTAATCCTATTGCATACTAAGAGAAATAAAAATTTAATGAACAATACAAATACAAATGCAAAACAGTTTTTCACATAAGAAGCTTTTAATTTTTAGAATAACTAATAGAATAACTATTATTCTGATTATTTTACAATTATTAGTTGACAGTATTGAGTTCAAAACTGGAACATACTCTGTGGCAAAGCTACTTCGAGTTCCACGACACCTGAATCATCTGCTCACGTTAAAAGCCTGCAGTAAACTAGTGCAAAGGAGATTAAACATGGAGTGCCTGCAGAATCCAAATTCCAAAATTATTCGAGGCAAACCATTCCCTGTGATGAACATTGCACCTGGTTTCCAACTGAACAAACCCACATTGGAGAATGCAGCCAAGATCCTTGCTCTCCTTTATATTCAAGATATTAGGAATCTTCAAACGAAAATCAATGAGGTGATCGTTCGCGTGCAAAGTATTACGGCTAATCCTAAAACAGACACTAAGTTAGGCAAAGTCGGAAAATAAATAATTTTTCTATAAGTTTATAAGGAGTTTGAGATTTTGTTAGAGAACTGCGAGAAATTCAGAATTATAGAGATGCGGAGGTTTCAAATGAGAAATGTTTAAGTTTTTTGAAAGGATAGTAGTTTTTCTGCATCTGCTTTGAATTTTTTCTTAAACTCCTTGTATTTATAAAATAAATCAATATATTTAATAGTTTATGGAATCTCTCGAATTGGATCTCATTAATAAATTGTCAGCGACATCTTCGCAATATATGAAATATGATAAAATGTATCAGTAACGTATCTATAAATAAATTGGTACGTGCATGTTGAAATTACAATGTTAAGTAAAAATTAAATTACAAAAGTTTTGCAGTTCCTTGACTAATGCGGGCCAATTCTGTACAGGACTGGTTGTCAAGGTGTTAAGTGTTTTTCTACATTTAAAATCGAATGAATTACATTCAATTTTTGTTTTTAGAATCACTTATAGTAGTAGTATGTACATTTAATCTATGAAGTTTTCTCAGTTACATAAAATATAGGTAATAGAGTATAACATTTTTATAACGAATAATGAAAAACGAATAAATATGTAGCCTTATTCGATCCAGCTTTATTAGAATAAGATTTTATTCGTTATTCGAAATACCTCAACAGACGAATAAATGTGACGAATAA
Source organism: Ptiloglossa arizonensis (assembly GCF_051014685.1). Classification (NCBI taxonomy): domain Eukaryota; kingdom Metazoa; phylum Arthropoda; class Insecta; order Hymenoptera; family Colletidae; genus Ptiloglossa; species Ptiloglossa arizonensis. The sequence goes on from NC_135049.1 coordinate 5,623,844, forward strand.
TGGTCTACAGTAATTGTATTGCGTACATCGTTCCACGACACAGTAAATCAGTTTTGACATCGGGCATGATAACATTTTGCTTCTTTAGTGCCCTACTTTTATTCGTCCATCTATTCGAATAAAAAATTATTCGTGATTCTTAAATAATTCAATTTTATTTAAAAGAAAATTTATTCGAAGTTTTATTTGAATAACACTTAACTCTATTCAGAACTATGGTGTACTCAGGAAATAACTATTTTTTGTTCAAAATTCGCAAAAAATATTCTTTTCCTTATAGCTGTGGATTATTTTGGCATCACATTAGTGAAAAATCAAAATAATTTTGTTTAATTTATTACATAGTTTTTAATGCGAGTCTGTTACTAATTTATTACTTAGTACTTAGTACTAAATACTTATAATAATACGTATTGTAGTACTCAGTACTGTTGTTATTTGAGTGTGCTGTGTATTATGAAACTCTTTATAAGAAATTAAGAAATGTATTACGCATATACATACATAGAATATAAATATTTTTTACCTTGAGTTGTAAGAAAAGATTTTATTGATAGACTTTTCAATATAAAATTTGGATATAGTCGCTTGATATCGATATATTGCCAAATATATTTGCAAGTTTAGTAAAAGAGAACTAATATTTAACCCGTCTGTCCACCTCATTCCAAACATTATTTGTAATAATAATACTTAACAGTTATTTTACATAATTTGAAAAAACATTTTCTCAGCTTTAAAATGAATATAAATGCAATTTTTTATTTGCCATTTAGGCCATGGTTCTTTGCCATTTGTAAATGCCATTTAGGTCTTTAGTATTTAATATCCTTTAGGGTAAATAACGTACCGGTACGTTTTCAATCAGTCAAGTAGTTTTGGGGGAATCCCGAGCGATCTTCTAGTGATTATTGCTTGGTGTATACATACCTTTACGGACACAGCTGCACGATCATTTTCTTATGATGGGTTAAAACCTGTGCTATAAGTCGCTTGTTACTTATGTTAGATAGATTTCCTTATTTTTTATTTTGGATAAAAAAAAATCTCCCTTTGTCGTGCAAACTTAATTCGAATCATTACATCTTTCTTATTTTTAAGTTGATATATTATCTGTTAATGTAATGATATAAAATCACGAATCTACTCTGTGCTATAATATTTATACAATTATCTATTTGTAAAACGTTTCAATTTTTAAGTACGTTCTATATAAAAAGATTACAGAAATAATAGCATAAGTTTTGAAGTTAGACACTTAGAGAAAACAAAACGAAAAGGGAATGAAAAGCATGTTTATTACTTTCTCCATTGTTTTGATTGAAAAGTTTATTAGACTCGTCCATGACGAGCTGAGTCACACAGAAGCGATTAAGACGCAAATGATTAAACTGTTAAAACGCATTATATATACACATGTACTTGCTGTTCGTAAGATTTTAGGCAGACACCGTACGTAATCCTGACCTTATGCTGACATTCACTGATTCCCATTAACACACCCATACACATACACACATGTACACACATACATACACAATAGTATAATCCTTTCGAATTCCTGTAAGGATACTCGATTTCCATGTATTCAATTCCTGATCTAAGCAAAATTCACAACACAGTGAACCACGATGAAATATAGTAAAGCTAGTCTCCTGTGGTCTCATCGTGGCCAACAGTTGATATGAGATGAACAAATTCATCTGCGATGATAGTACTTCCATCAAGATACTTTGTGCTTTTGGTTTAAGAATATGGTAAGATGTTTGATGTATCTTCTTACTTATTCTGTTTGTTTGCGACGATGCCAGCCAGTATTACCTGTATTCGTTACGAAAAGGATTAGTCAATGAAAGTGATTCTATGGAGACGTTTTGTAATTAGGTATTAAGGAGTTAAGAAACTCATAATTTCGAAAATTTGGTAGTTCTAACTCGACTACGTAATAAACTTACCAAACGCTGCACTTGTGCATTGGATTCATTGGCGAGCCTAAGGGACAGTTGTAGGCCCTGGCAAAGTCTTCGCTGTTAGACAAAGGACCAAAAACCCTTATAGGACTCGGTGAATGAACGCTACTACGTATTTTGGTTAGAGCATCTTCCGGTCGCATGGAACCGCACCAGATCTGAGCATAGTTCAAGAAAAATAGCTGATCATGAGTGAGGTTTACGCCAGGAAGTAGAGGTTCCTCCCCATGAATTGATACCCATTTCTTGTACGCCTAGAGTGCAAGAGAAAGAAGATGATAACTTGATTATCGTACAACAGGTCTGTCGTCTGACGGTTAAACTAAAGCGCGTTTCATCTTTTTAATAATATTATTTTATTGGTAGAATTAGAACAGAGAGCTCTGTTATAACCTCGTGAAAGAATTTCGTACATAGCATTTTACTTTTCATTCTGTATTCATATCGTACATTTTACATTTTACAATTTGCGTTTACATTTCATAAAAACAGTTCAGTTAACTTACCCGAAAGGACTGTTTAAGTCCTCCATTGTCAGCAATGTTCTCCCCCTGAGTCATTCTCCCGTTAACATTCAAACCGATTTCCTGCAGTTTATACTTGGAATATTGATCAACGATACATTGAGCTCTTTTTCGAAAGGCTTCAATAGTCGCGTTATTCCACCAGTGTATCATGTTTCCGTCTTTATCGAATTGACGACCCTTATCATCAAAACCGTGAGTGATCTCATGTCCGATCACCACACCGATACCACCATAATTTAATGACTTTGGAAAATGCTGGGAATAAAACAGTGGCTGCAAGATCCCTGCTGGAAAAACTGAAACAGTTCGTTTAATTCTATAGAAATACAGATTCGAGAGTGTCAATTCTAGCAGACTAGACGCGACAGAGGATTAAATTTTGTAAAATGAATCAAACATGAGTGGCAGGAGAGGTCCTAGCGAAGTGCGAGACAGAAGCTCTGAAAGTGCATGTTGCTGCAATGGCAGCACCGTCTGGCTCACAATCAGTCAACAGCGGTTTCATCTATCGAAAGGTGCAAGTACATTGCTACTTACGGTACCTGCACCTTACAGAGAAGAAACCGACAACATGCTACTAGTATTGTCCTGGCGACCAGGACACGGCACAACACACTCTTGAGATGTGTCCCTCTTGGACGGGTGAACGTCGTGTCCTGATGAATGAAATTGGGAGAAAACTCTCGCTGCCAGACGTGGCAAGTGCCATGCTCGGTTGTTCGAGAAGATGAATGATCGTGACCACTTTTTGTGAACGTGTAATGTCGTAGGAGGCTACGAGGTCGTTGGCAGGGCCTGTGAAAACCGTAGCTGGTCCCCTGAAGTCCTTGCCCCAACCTCCGAGAGGTCAGGGACAGTTGACAATAAGCCGATCGCCCTTTTTACACACGTAAATTGTTCGTGTGTTTCGGAGGGTGGACTGGTCCCGCCCTCTAAGAGTACAAGATAAAGGCTACACCGGCTGTCATTGGGAGGATAATCCTCACATCTCCATATCGTTGGAGATAGCCGTAAAGAAGGCTCACTCATTAATTGTACTCCTCCACGGAATTAATAGAAGACGAAAGATTTGGACAGCATGAGCCGCTCTGCTTCTTTGCGTCCTCACGCTATCTTTAGATAGAGAATAGGGTAAATAGGGAGATGGGGCATGATAAACACTTCCCATCGAACCGGAGGTGTTAGCGCGTGTGTGTGTGTGTTATGCTGTTCCCAGTTTCCGGTGTCCCTCCGAATTCGTACGAGAATGATTACTATGGGGGTTTTAGTGGGTAGGCTCCGCACCTAGGTTAACTGGATGCGAGGAATTCTACATTTCTCTCGACTCTGCTTCAAGGGGCCGAGGGAATCTTTGAAAGAGTTCCCTCAGATAAAAAAAAATGAATCATACATTAAATAAATAATACATGTTCAGTTATAGTACGAGTAGTTTTCATAACGTTGAGTATTTCATTTGGCTCTAACCCAGACCTAACTCAGACCTAACACCAGAAGTTTCATGAGACTTAGCTTGAGTAATGGTGGTGTAAACAACTATAGAAATCTAAAAATCTGCTTTGAGAAGGTGAATGGATTTACCGATGTCATTTTTGTTGGGGTTGTAGAAGGCATTCACGACAGCCGGCTCCGTGGACCATTTATTTTTATCAACCGGCTTCCGTAGTTTTTGTAGGTTGTGATAAGCATCGTACTTTAACAGTGCCAATATGTTCTCGAGGAAATGATGTTCGGTAATGTTTAGCTGCATAATTAAAATCGGGTTGTAATGTTATATTTCTAAATAACCTGATATCATTGTTGATATCACGTACCATCACGTACTCCTTTGACAACTCTACGGGATCATTCAGGAATTCTGGATACCCGATCCTCTCGTTCATGGAGTCAGCTTTGTTTTTAGCCACGGCTCTTGTTTCATCGTCCATCCACTGATTCTCTGCCAACAATTCATTGAACGCTTCGAGTATTGAATGAATCATCTCAAGTGCCGTCTCCTAGAAAGTAAACAATCCTTCATATTTATTAACGATTTTTAAAGTGGAATCAAGGAAGAGGTTGTACTTAGGATAGTGCAAACCAACAATTCTATAATATCGAAAATTGCAAAAAGTATCTACTTGCTGACGATACAACTTTGCAAGATTAGGTGTTCTAGTTGCAGTATTTGAATGTCAAAAACTTGATATAAAATAATAAGTTTACTAATAACCACTCGCGATAAAAATAAATTAGCAGTTTGAAATGATAGTGGCTGATTAGGTGTAACAGAACATGAAATTTTTTACAAATTCTTCTTAAACAAATAAACAATCGCTAAGCGACTACCAGTTATAAATAATCGTGTATATAGTAGCAATAAGAACTATTATTTTAACTGCTCGTTAATTAAGTAAGACTTCTGTCATAGGAAAGCCTCGAAGGATGAAAATGATGACCTCATTGAGTCTCGTTATTGTATAAACTGACATTTATTTATGAAATCTTTTTGTAATGCTTCTGTCATAGGAAAATCCCGAAGAATGAAAATGATGACCTCGTTGAGTCTCGTTATTGTATAAACTGACATTTATTTATGAAATCTTTTTGTAATGCTTCTGTCATAGGAAAATCCCGAAGAATGAAAATGATGACCTCATCAGATATTTTGTTATTTAGTTATTACTATAATAAATATAATGTAATTATTAAAATTTGTATTTCTTTTTAACTACTATCTAATTGGTGGCGGTCTTACGCAAGTCTGCGCAAGTATGGCTCGTAAACACACGATAGTGTGAACATATGTATTAAAACATTTGGAAAAGTCACCTTGCTTTCGGAATTGAAATTATCACGTATAAAGAGAGCACCCACAGCCATGCCTAGCTTTTTATTCGTCCATTCAACGCATTGAGACCATCTGTTTCGCTCGCTCAATATCCCCTGGAGTATCTTCCGAAATTCAATCCTCTTTTGTTGATATTCATCTATCATATGAGGCATTATAGACATGACCAGACGCCAAAGTATGTAATTGTGAAGGGTTCTGCAAACGATCGTTCAAGATTACTAACATGACACATTACTAACATGATTTTAGTCATCAATTACGTTCTATTTTACGATGCTGCTAATAAAATGAGATTACTTTTCTTTTTCTGGCATTGCTAGTAGAAATTAAATGTATTTACTCTAGTCGGATCAAAATCAACTGACTACCCAAGATCATTTCTTTGGCTATCATCAATCCAGATCCTACTTCAACTTTGCGTCACGTCAACTTGTCTTGCATCTAAACAACTTGACCAGACTAGTAGTTTTGAGCGACCAATTAATTTTGTTCAGACTATAGTCTTATCCGCAGGACTGTTGAGCAAGTTAACGCCACAATCAATTCCATCTGAGGTGTTGGAATATAAAACGAGATATTCGAAAATGAAAACCTATCTTTAGCTATTTCGTTTCGTGAACACTTTCATTCAGCTCGTAGACTATCTATTACCTGCGATCTGTTCTCTGAATGATACGGCCCATTTTCACGAAATATGACATAGCATACACCACGATTGGCTCCTCATCTGTTATAGGAGCACTAATAAATTCCTGCAGGTAAGCACGCCACTCGAGTTGTGGAATTTCACTCTGCAATTCCCGCAATGTCAGTTTCCGGTATATGGCGGAGGTGTCGTGCCTATCCGCCTCCGGTATAGATGCCTATTTATTTTAAAATTGACTGGAGTTATTCACGGATTTAAATTCACATTGTCATGTTAATTCTTATTTTGATTATTGACTGGAATTTCTAATCAATTTTTAACGAGTAACAACCCACAAATATCTATAAGATGGAGATGAATCTACACGATTGGCAAATCTGGGATGGTTAAATTTTAATGGACCTGAATAACATTATGTTTGCAGGTAAATTTTGAGGGATACTTTATAAGTACTAAAAGTTTAATGTTACGAGTAACAAGTGCGATCCTGTAACCAACACATCGCTGCTTATTGAGAAAAATACAGTTAACGAAACGCACATCAATATGGATATTGCCTTACAGAATTTTCGAAGTTAACATAATAAGATTCGTTGAGAGCACATGGCTTGAGGCCGTAACGTACTATATAACGTAGACGGAACACGATTCTTAAGCGATTGTTTCTCCTTTTTTAAAATAAAATAAATGTGCCCCTCTAATTTTCAACCTTGCCCCGTAAAATAAAACTGAAAATTTGAACTTTCGTTCTCACATTAGCTAATTGTTTTTCCAGTACGATCACACGATTGAACTCTTTCGAAGCAGTTTGAGGATCGGCGCCAAGCAGTAGAGCAACGTTCGTCATGTAACAATGATAAGCGTTCAGTTCGGTTTCGCTGTTCCTCTTCAGGTAGTAGTCTCTGCTTGGCAACGCCAGTTGCATCTGATCCAGCTGCAAAAAAGTTTCATTCGATAACTCTTCGTTTTTCAGTTAAACGTAGGTGGCTTCGAAGATCTCCTAGTCCATCGAGACGTTCAACGAGACCTTCAGGATTAGGTGACTTCGAATAACATTCGAACTGGTTGAAATGTTTCGTTGTATATTTGAACAAATTTGATGCAATTTAAATTCTGTCACTACCTATCGTACCCCCTCTTTCTTCCCTTGTATTACAATTTTTATACTGTCCTGTCGTCGACCAAGGGGCCTTACTTTGCCGGCGCACCTGCAGGATGTTGGCTGAGGAATTCTTGTCATCCGGACCGACCCACTGTTCCAGTAACACTCCCTCGTTATATTCCCCACGTAGTCGACCCAAAAGAACCTCGAGCGAATAAGAAGGTGGCTTCCAGGTTGGACCAACTACTGCTGGCCAGCCACCAAGGAATTCTAAGGTCCTCTTAAGTGGAACATCACCGATCTTCCGAATGCGAGCTATCGAAAACAATGAAAAATATTTAAAGTGAAGACTGCAATTGCCTTCCAGTATGAATTTATCATCACCTTTTGCGTTACGGTATTTAATTACAGTCGGTTAGATGGTTTGCTTATTCATGATTTTGAGCAGAAACGATAAACATGCTAGCAGTAATTTATATAATTGGATCGAATAACACCAGTGCACCATAATTCTTTTTTTATAGTTGTTTAGAAGAAACCATTTTTGTTAACGAAATATCTTCGATAAATGAAAAGTAACCTTTGTTACCAAAGAATGTAATGAAGTAGTCCCCGCTTTCATGAGATACTTATGCGGGATTTAAGTTTATTAATCATCCCCATCATTGGTTATATTTATTCCGTACAAGCGATCCACCGATCGAATTTCATTCTCTAATGAAAATTAAAATTGTTATACATGTTACATTATGTTCATAAATGTCTCGCTGATAGACTAATGAAATTATCTTAGTAAAAATAAATCCAAATGATACTGTATTCGAGAAATTTTTAATTATATGTAATTGAAAGCTCTTCAGACATAGTTTGATGTAATTTGACATATGTTTAAAAATAGTTCGAAAATGGTCACGTTAAATCTCATTTTTATTAGGAGAACTTTGGATTGCAGAAGACTGATAATCCTGTCAGAAAGATATAATAAGAGGTATAAGAAATTCTATTTTTTTAATTAAACTTCGTTTAAGTTACGACCATCGAATGCACACAATGTGAGGCGGGAGACTCGTTTGTTGCGCCATCTCGTTCACTGTCCTCTCTTTGAACAGATGCGAGATAAGATTCACTAACCTACCCCGGTTTCAAGCAAATTAGCGATCTCGATTTTGTTACATAGCAGCGGGAACTACTGTACTTGTAATGGATTTTTCTATTTAAACAGCAATTAGAGAATTAAAACCAGAAGAAGCCCAATTCAGTTCGAAGTGGCGCAAAGCAAGAGAATGAAATTTATTCAGCAAAAGCACTTGTTCGAAAAAAGATTTTCGTTGTACCCACGGATGTCCATGCACGATTTGTAGAACATTTTCGCTTTCAGCGTGGCATCGTTGTCGTCACTGTTCGGTGGTTCCTCGAGAGCACGTTTCAGGATCACTTGCAGTTGATCAGCCAGGACCTCGAACGTGCTGATGGAGCTTCTATCCTCCGGTATCACGTGAAGCCGGTTCCAGTTACCGCAGGCATATTGAAAGAAATTCTCACAGGGTGCCGCAGTTCGATCCATTGCTGATATCAGACTAGCCGCTGAAATTATTTTCGTAGCAAGAAATTCAAATTTTTGGTAATGAATGTTTTTATCTATTTTTGTTTTTATTTTATTCAATTTCTCCTTGAAATATTTTTTTCTATCCGAAATGATTTTAATAACAGAATACGAAAGATTCATTTGTGCGGGACATCCTATACGTACATAAATTGTAATGTTATTTTTGTTTTTTTAATAATTTATGTCAATTTAAAGGAGTTTCAAGTGCTAGTAAACTACAATGATAAAAATTTCAAACACGTTTTCCTTGAAAATCAAGTTTGTTTTTGTTACTATGTCAATGTTTCTTTACTTTCAAATCAAAATATTATTTTTAATTATTGTAAGAACGATATTATTATGTTTTTCACTAAGGAGAAACGTGTTAATTTCATGGGATAATTTAAATTACTTCCTTACCACCTGGCCCATTGTAATAAAAATAAATAATTAAGTGTATTTATTTATCTAACATTTATTTAATCTTATAACAAAACTCTAACGTCTATGAGTCTATGAAATTATCTTGTTTTAAATTTAGAAAAGACAATTTAATTTACTTCTTCGTCACTTTACTCTCTCGAAATAGAAAAGGTAAATTTATTTTTTTAAAATCTACTCATCTTTAAAATAAAACTATAAAATGGAGATAGTTTCTTACTAATCAAAAAGAAGACATTTATTTTTTAAATAAAGGCTTACAGTTGACGGTGAAACATTCCTCAACACTTTATAATTTTATGATGGATTAATATCTCTCTAGCCTAATCGAGTGAAGATACTTTAATGAAGCTCGCCCCGATTTCATGATTAATTACGCGTCCAATAAATTATCTGCTACGAGTAATAAAATTTTCTCTAAAATATCGTGACATCGCGCCTTAAGACTTCATTACCATTGAAAAAAGAAGTTACCGCTACTCTCGAATATTTTTAATATTCTACTCTTTTAAATATTTAGAACATGTTTTTTTCTGGGTGTAATAAAAAATGAATAAAGTAAATAAATTTGTAATGCTGCATTTTATCGTCTGTTTGAAGCAATCAAAAAATAAATTTAAGCAAAATATAGATCTACAAATTGATTAACTTTATGAAAAAAACTTCTACATTTTTAAGTAAACCTATCGTTTTCACATATTTTATATAAACAACACTATTGGAATTAAATATTTGTGGTGTCACTTTTTCCGAGTTATATTTTCAATTATGAATTTATTAAACTTTGTAATAGTTATTTTTGATTCGGGAAAGAATTTATTCTACATTTGCAACGTTAAATTTAATTCAAGAATATATTTCATAATATTAAAAGTTTTTTCTTTTAATTTCAAGCGATAAACATTTTTATGAAAATATATAGTTGCACGTAATGAAATAGCTGTTATTTCTCTGTAATTATAAATTCAGGTCGAGTGCCTTCCATGTTTACCTTTTCTTGTAGAATCGGATTTTAATTAATGCACAGTATTTTCAACTCGAGACAGAAGAAGGACAATTGTTCAATTTAAAAAGAACAATTAAATTATGCCTCTTGTTTGTACCAATTCTTTTGTTTGTTTTTTATTTTTTTTGTTTCTAAATTTAATTAATTGAACAGAAACACAATTTTTGTTCTAATTTTGCAGAATAATCAGTACTAATGACCGGTGTCATTCTCCGTATCTATTTACTTCTGAAACTTGTATATTGTATTTGTGTATTATAGCTGGTAGATTTACAGAAATAGTATAATTGTCTTGTGTTATGAAATATATTTGTAATTTAGAAACCAACAAAAGGAAAACAATAAAAGTTTTTATATGTAAAAGATTTATTCTCATTTGTAGCAACAGTGGGTGAATAAAAATATGAAACCCGATTTAAAAGCACTATTTTTGCATTATAATATTGTTACGAGTATCGCTTACATAAACGCAGTGCCCATTCTACACGTGAACGAAGAGAAGACAAGACAGACCGGATGTTTCTTACCGACCAACGGAAATCAATTCCATGGCGGCAGTTTGAAATCGAGACTTGGACGATGCGAACTAAACCTGTTTGTTTCGTGCTGTAAATAAACTACGTTGTTTGATTAAAATGTCATCGAAGCGAGATACACGTTTCAATATTATATAGGGTGAATCACAAGAAACAAAACTCCAAAGTATCTCCGTTATTTATCGTATTAAAAAACTTCTCAAGTCAAAATCTCACTATTTAAAGAGATGCATACAGTGATGGGAAAAAATTATCTTTCGAAATCTATATTTTAAAATTATTTTTAGAAAGTATTTCTTTTTTTTAAATAGGAATTGGAATTGTTCTTAAAGAAGTAAATTATTAAATTATTTTACACACCGTTTTTGAAAAACCATTAAAGATTACTTTATTCCTAATTCTGTCACAAATGTAGTAACAATAGGTAAATATTACCACAATTTTATAACAAAATGGGACGTAAACAGACTAGTAGATACGCGTTATGCATTTTTTCTGTTTGCAATGTATCTGTGAGATACATACTTTCCATTATTTATGAAAAAATTTCAACGTATGAAATTTTGGACTCAAATAGACTACACCGGATCGAGTATACTACAATTTTTAAGCGGGCTACTCTTGGATCGATCGAGTCCTTGAAAACTCTTACCACCGAATAAATTAAACCGACAAAACCAGGAGAGAGAATCAAAATAATTAAACCATTCGATGACTGCAGCAACAGTACGACAAACTAAATCCAAGCTATTCGATTATACCTCTCGAATGAATAAATAATGGAAAATTCAGGACCAACGTTCACGGTTTGTTTCGATTCGCTGAGCAATTTAAACCGCACAATGCCGGATCAACAGCCAACCAATACACAAATTCGCGAGAAATGAAAATCGAGTTGCAACGGTGGCCGTGGTCCCCGGTCAACAAGCAATTCCACGGAGATTGGTTAATCCGATTTCGTTCGCGTGTGCACACCACGCGTTTATCACGGGACAAATGCAATTCCAACCGACCACCGATAACTTTTCGCTGATCTGATTGCGTTTCGCCCTCGACCACCTCGAATATTGGTCGCCGCGATATCTGCTGCTCGATATTTTGGTTCACGTGTGTGGCGCCATTTTTATTAGTTCTCTGACACCTGGTTTCTAGGCACACTGATGCTTCACTCTGGAGGATCATTTTTGGGGAAAAATAGACCACTTAGATCATTATAGACCGTTTTAAAAACATTTCAAAATCGAATATTTTGGAAATGCTATCAAACTTATCGGTTTACGTAATGAATTATTTTGTATACAATGTATAATTATCATGACACAATACTTTGGTAAACAGTTGTAAAAAGAGGAAAATAATAAGTTTATTTTGTGGTTCATCTTTCCTACAATACCACGGTTGAAATGAACCGCTTGTATTTTATTCTTTTGATAAATTAGTCTATAGATATTATTTTTATTAAACGGAAAGAAATGATTTCTATTATTATCGTTTTATATCTTTTCACGATTTTCTGCTTGTTTCGTTATAATCTTCGCTCACAATCGACGCATTGATTTTTATCTTCAAACTTCACTTCAATTTTGTCTCTATTGAGTATATGATCCATTTTTCTCGAATCGTATGGAATCTATCGACGTCGTTACAGTCTTCATCATCACGGTTATAGGTCAGAATTATATCTGCTATTAAAGTTTAGTTTACGAGGAACATCTTCTCAAATAACGGTAAGGTATTATTTTTTACAACTACGTACAAAAATGACTCGTGACGTCAAAAATTAAAATATTGATTTTTATCAAAATTTTGTAGAATTATAATGTAGAATTAAAATTAAATTCTGACTACGCTCGATCACTAAACGAAAAAAAAGCACTATTGCATTGAATCTTTGATAGATAGTTTGAAGAAGATTAAAAACACGAATGAATATTATATAGTATTATGTAGTTATGTAGTTATGTAGTATTATGTATTATGTAGTTATGTAGTATTATGTACTAACAGCCTTAATTTACAAGAAAATGAAACTGAAAAACATTTGGAATAAAGCCTGTGGTTACCTGTTCTGACGCATTCCTCTGTCAGGCAAACGTGAGGACCTGAAAGAAAAAATATATAAAATTCATCTTCAACTAGCTGAAGAAAATATAGTTAACGTTAAAGATTCACCGACCAATTCATACCAAGAGCATATAGCAACTTTTCATATTAACAATGCGACTTCCTAGTGCTTGTTCGAAACACCTGTTGTGAAAACAAAGGCGTGTCATCGTCGTTTTTATCTTCGCTTGTACAAAAGAGCGTTCAGCGTGTCTTTATACTTAAAAAAAAAAATGTAAAGGAGTCGCATTTACATCACTAAAGTGCAATATTTCTTTTTGTTTCGGCAATGTTGGTTTACAGATGTACCATTGCAAACCACCTTTTTCAAACACTTTACCTTTGTAGGTAAAATTTTTATCCGGGTAAAAATGTCGAAGAACAAATAGAAAATGTACAATTTTTTATGTGTTATTTGTTCAATGAAAAGTACAATCTGAATTATACAATTAAATTATATTTCACATTAAACGAATAAAAGATTGTTTGAATAACAGTCGATCAAATAAATGGTGCAAGTAAATAATTATAATTCGAATAAAATTCTATCCATTTTTGCTTCAGAATGATTGAAAAAGAATCGAACACTGTCTAAAATTGATTAATAAATAAGCAAATTTGTTCTTAAATGAATTATAATACGAAAATGAAAATTAAACTTATAAAAGATTGTGAATTGGTTTGGACTATTATAAAATCAAATCAGCGAGCGATAAATATTTGGAAACGTTCAATCTCTTTAGAATCACCTTATATTGTTACGTATAAGTACTGATTTTTTCAAATAATTGTATTATATATTCTATTATAGTGGATAAATTATTTAGCACCAATTTTATAAATTAAATTCACAATGTTTTCGCGCCAATTCTTAATTTAGTAAACAGTCATCACAATATTTATATATTTGTTGTAAAATGAAAGGGCTTGTAGTTCGTTACATGAAAAAATTTGTGTAATGAGCGACTTGGTCTGGTAACTTTAACAAAATAAACATTCATAGGAATTATTGCAACAGTTCGTGTTCGATTCGTTTATAAAACATTGTTACATTAAAATCGCCATTTAGAAAAGTTACGATTTTTGTCCCCAACGAGCGTTTATGTATATGTCAGGAAAGTGATTAATTTCGTCTGAAGCTATGAGGTAACACGGCGAAGCGGCCTTTTCAAGTGGAACTTGATAGCCTCGACTCAATTCGATTCGATTCGGCTGATCGATGTTCGCTTCTGACACGACCATCGCGATGTTCGACATTGAAAGCCCACTCTTTCAGTTTCGTTCTTTCTCTACTTGATGCTTCGATATTGAGACAAAAAAATATTACGCTAAAAGATTTTACAAATATGCTTTATAAATAATTAAAAAGTAATTTCAAAAAGTTGACACATTTCACTAGGTAAATGGAACGCTGTAAACTGATTACTATAAAAATTATAATAATTTCTTATTGAAAATTGATTTATCAGGATCGATTGTTCTTCGATTAGACGAGCAATTATTTAAATTGTTTAAAAGTAAAATCAAAACAATCGAATACGTACGGTGCAGAAATTTATATGCATTTTGCTTTCATGTAAGTTGAAAGTTTAGTTAATGTTTGCAATTTTTTAAAATTGTAAACTTACTATTTAAGTAAACAATTTTGACTCGTTCGTTTGTCATTCTATCTATACGATTGCATTTAATTTATAAAAGAGGCAGAGCAATTCAAAAATATTTTGAAAAAATTACAGTGTTTCTATATTATTATAATAAATTTTTATAGATTATTACACGTTGATTTATTCAAGTGGAATATTCTTCAATTGAGAGCAAACAAACAGAGCGACTGTCTTTTAAATTGTTTGAAAGTAAAATCAATCACAGTTTTTTGCAATTCCTTCAACGAAAAATACTAAGTAAAATTGATTATTTTGTGTTCTGCAAAGTTTCAAATAAATGTTCTGAAGAAATCCTCAAAAATTGGAGGGAGACTTCAGTGAAAATCTTTTTCTAAAAGTTTTTGAAATTATTCGGTCGAGCTTCAAATTTAACGGAAACTAGATACGCTTTTCCGGTGCGATAACTTCATTAAGAAACTCTTAACCCCAAAAAATTCACTTCGGTTAATCTTTATAGATTTTTCATAACGACGAATTCAAAAATAAAAATAAAATTACTGCAAAAATATTCCAAGTCTTATCAATAATAATAATATTAATATATAAATATATCTCTACGAATAATTTTTCCAGAAGTTACAAAGATGTTAAGAAAATCAATCGAATCATCAGGCAACTACCGGCTGCGATACGAAGAAGTATCGTAAAACTCTTAAAAGCTTTATTAAATCGTTCTATAAATTCAAACACAATTCAACTTAAATTTAAATTTAAATAAATAAAATTTATTTTTCAACTCAATTTATTCGACTCTCTGACACTTGGTTTTTACACCAGTATACTTCCAGTACCGACGCTTAACTCTGCACCAGCACCCTCTAATACCTAATTCTATATCAGTTTACTTCAATGCTAATGCTTAGCTCTACATCGGTACAGTTTAACGCTTAATTTCATACCAGTGTGATCTAACACCCAGCGTGCTTAAGCCATCCAATCGTCTATCGCTTAATTAAAGCGGAATCATCCAAGCTAACCGGTGTCATTTAGGGCTAATTCAACTTACGGGGCTCTTGCACGCACTCGCGGCTCATGTTCAACGCCAGCAACAGAAGAATGAAAAGACAAGTGGCGACGAGAGTGATAGCCAGCACAACCAGCAATTGCTGCCTGTTGGTTCTTCGTCTACTCGTGATCGACGTGGCCCGTGTTATTCCACCGATTGGCCTATTTCCAGGATGATGAATAACCGTGGTTGTCGCGTTTCCACGGGGACCATAAGTCACCTGCAACCAGAACGTATTCGTTTACTCGTTAAATCGAGGAAAAAGTTCAACAACATCGTCCCCTTCGGTGAAAAAATATAGAAACTTGAATGGACGTAACGCGAATGGTGCACAAAGTGTCGTAGTTCTTACGAAGTAATGGACAAAATTTTATTTGTATAAAACCAATGTACCTATAGCGATTTACTCGTGATGTTTATATAATCGGATAATTAAATTTTTTATTTATTCGTTGTGAAATATTTCAGTGTACGATTTGAATTTTTTTTTAACGAATAACGTTTGAAAAGTTGTTTTACTTTTATTCGTTATTCGAAATTTTTATTTTAATAAATACTTTACTACCTGCACGATTATTTAATTGAAAATAAACATCTATTGTAATTGATCTATGATAAGTACCGTCTGAACAGTACTTTTTAGTTATTAAATTGATCAATGCTGGTTTTGGGGAAGATATAGGACTCTGTTAAAGCTTGACAATCTTATTGGTCCCCAGGTTAACATAAAATGTTACAACTAAATAAGTAATAAAGTTTCGTTTTAGGGTTGCGTAAAGTATCGAGTTATCACATAAATAACGTTAGTATATTTTTTCATTTATAAAAGGATGAAATGAAATAATTTATTATTTACGATCATTAGTATATTTCTCCTCATTTTCTGTTATGGTATTTCGTCCGCCTACTTTTTGATCCTTTTTTTCTAAACATTCTTTGAATTCAATCAGACACTCCGCATCAACATTTCTTAATACCTTTCGAGGATTATAGTATTAGAAACTTCAGAATAAATAATAATCCGATTTTTTAAAAATAATAATAAGCAAAGTGATCGAAATGGTGCAATACTTTTTGGGAGAGTCCGATACATTCTTCCAGAGCAAACAAATAACTCTTATTAAGAAAATTGTGCACATTTCACCATCGATTATTTCAATTTTGATAATCAAAGGAATTAAGGGTTGAAATGTGACATTCGTATTAATCTACAGCTTTGCACAAAATTTAACGTTGCATCGCTAGTTTACCTTAAGGTTAAATAAAATACCTTGCCATTCAAAGTTTCGGTTTTTAGCCTTTCGATTTTTATAAAAATAAATATTTTTTAAATATTCTTCATAAGGTAGATATATACTACTTGTTTCATTAACAATTTTAATTTTCTTTTTATACTAAAAGAATATTATTTAAGCCTTTTCCTCTATAAGAAATTCAAAAGAGTAATCGCGATATATTCGTGCAACGAAATATTGAGTTTGTTAATTTTGTCGAATACATTTCTTTTGGCTACCAATTATTCATAAACAACAGTTTATATAAACAAAATTTATACTTGCCCCCTTTCTGTTTATAAATTTTATTATTTATCCTACAGGTTGCTTGTTATCATTATTAAGTATTACCCACAAGTATACTTTTTATTACTTTTTTAATACAAGTCAAAATTAATTTCGATCGCAAGAGTTTCATACGAGTAACAATGGAAACAATCATGTGCTTAAGATCATCAAAGTTCTTTCTGTATTATTCATCTTACCTTTCTCGGTACCGTGCAATTTTTATGTTTCAATGCAAGAATAGTCTTACTAGGTTCTTTCTATATTATTCATCATACCTTTCTCGGTACTGCGCAATTTTTATTTTTCCATGTAATAATCGTCTCAAGAATAAAAGGGATGCAATTTAGTCGTAGTTTAGTCGTATTGAAAAATCATTCTAGATCTAGCAGCCAAAAAAGGTAAACACAGGTTTCCTATACATTCCATAAACCCATTTGTTTACATATATTTTCATTTCGGTTAGTATTATTAGTATTATTCTACTTTAAGTATGAAACGAACAATGTCCATTAGCAAAGTACTAGGTTGTTCAATAAGTTTTGTCGTTCGATAAAACTTATTGAACACTATAACACCAGGTTGCTCAATAAGTTTTATCGTTCGATAAAAATATTAATTCGATTAAATATTATCGAACGACAAAATTTATCGAACTTATTAGTAAGCGTTCTATTCATTACACGATAACTGTCTTCGTCGAACTGTCTTGTCTCCCTATTAGTATAGATTCCATTGTAAATTACTACTGTAAATTATTCCACTGTAATTAATTTTGACAAACTCATGTCGTTCGAGTCATCGACTAATCAAAACCCAGCGTAAGTTCGCGATCATCGTTTCGATACAAGGGCTGATTCTTTCTTACCTGAAGAGGATTGGTCGCTGGTGCCTCCTGACCGGAACCAGGCGATACTTCGTTCTGCTCAATGATGACGGTCGCCCTGAGGTACCCGTTGTTACTCTCGGACTTCATCCTTGATCCTCCGGGTCGAGCCAACACTGTCCGCGTCTGGGCTGGATCAACTGGAGCAGCAGAAACGTCCAATTCTCAACCCGGGAACTGTGTCAACGACCGGTGTAACGTTGACATCGCGGCTGCTCTCTCGATCGGGGAGAACGCGCGAAGCACTCGAGCCGCCGAATGATCGATCGATCGTCACCGAAAAACGTTCAGTGTTCTCACTCGCGAGTGGTTCTTAGCTGAGGATCATTGACAGTCACCTTTGATTGTTTCTCGAGGACCAACGGAAGCGCTCTGGCTTCGCGTCTGTCACGTTGTTTGGTCACCGGGTGGGTGAGTTTTTTTTTTTTTTATTCTGTTTGTTCAACGAGACGGGTGATTCGATCCTGGCTCATCACGTTGATGGGTGGATACTTTGTAGATACGTTTCTTCCGCGATGACTCAGCTAGCTTTTCAGTTCCGAAAGGATCTGTGACCGCCGTGCTACTGACGAGTATCACGGACACCTCGCAGTCTCGCACCACCTCGGTGTCCCTTCCCCCTCCACTTCTGTTTTCCTCACCCTCGGGCAACCCTCGATTTTGTTTACAACGAGAATCAGACCAACGGAGTGGGGGTTCCAGGTACAGTATCACCTTCGTGATAGGTTCTGACAAGTCGATGGTCTTTATTAGCTGCTTTCATGCTGAATAATCGTGCTTTTCATACGCGGGGAAGGAAATCTACCAACAACCCTGAAAGACTGTTTAAACGAGACAAGAACCGCGTAGCAGGAATTATAAGTTGCCTAGAAAGGACGAAAATACTTGATAAATTATGATGGAAGGAAAACATTGATATGTAAATATTGAACGATCATACGTATGACAAGTAAATGTACGTTAAATTTATACAAGATTTAAACTCGTTAATGAGTTTCGAACTAATGCGACATTGAGTAAATAAATTTAGAAAAAAATGATAATTACGTTTTTGTTTGGTAATTGTGTATTCTGTTACTGGGACTGGTTTCTCGGTTTTTTCCGATAGTTTATTGTATTCGAAATATTTTTAATACGTAAGAACACCTCTCGTAACAATATTAGTTGAAAAATAGAATTACTAAATTGTATAATGTAAATAATAAATATTTTTTTATAGACAAATGTATATCTTCGATAAATTTTTAATCAATTTCCTGATACTGTTTGTACAGCCGTGTGAAAATGTTTTTTAACAAATGAAAAATATTTTCCTGGTTTTTACAGCATTTGAAAAAGTCTCGTTACACGAGACGACTCTCGACAGTAATCTTGAAATCTATCGATAGTATAACCGATCGAATTATTATATTATTTAAGAGTATTATATTTCAATTGGAGTATTATATTTATTTAAAACTGTCAAAAATGTTTTTCCATTGTCACTGATTAACGAAACGCTAATAATTTTTAGTATTCGCAATGTTTTCCAAATTTATACAGTCGTTTTACCTAGGGTGGCACGGTTCGATGATCAGAAGGTTGGGTACATCGACATCGTCGTTTACTTGCTCCACAAATTCACCCTCCTCGACGTTCCAACCCCCTTTTCGCGCCATCGTCCGAGACATTTTCTCCTTGCCAATTGTCTTCGATTCCTACAGGAAACGAAGTTTACCTCCGGTGACAATATACTGCGAAAAATCAACGAACACGATAACACTAATCGATTATGATTAAATTTAATCTCGACCCCTACATCTGTTCCACTGTGGTGTAACTTTCATCATTATATATATATATATATATATATATATATAAAATATATAATATATATGTATTTTATATATATAATATATATATAATATATATATATATGTATATGTATATGTATATATATATAAAATATATAATAATATATATGTATATGTATATATGATGTATGTATGTATATATGTATATATTCGTTAGTTGTATAGTTCGTCCGATGATTTAAAGTCAATGGAAAGTGGAAAATATTTTCTGCGAGGATTTAATATCGATCGACAACTCGGTTTTTCTATTAATATCTCTATCTTATATCAATTCACGTAATATAGTATGCGGTTATTTTAATAGCTCGCCTTAAGTTGCATTGCATTTTATAGTTTGCCACTTTTTTCCGTTTCGAGAAACGCAATAAGGTTGCGACGAAGCGGGGAACACTTTAAAGGGAAATTAAGGCGCGAAAGTAATTGCGAAAATAATAACGATAAATGCCAGTAATTTATATCGTAGAGAATATTGTAAATTTTCATCTTTCTCAACACCTATTTTGAAACATTTCTTCTAAAAATTCATGTCCAGTGAATGAGCTATATCGGAAAGATTAAACATCATTGTTTAAAAAAATGAAAATACGATACACCCAACTACGTACATAATGTTCCAAAATTATTCTTTCAACATAGGACAAATGTGCACAGAAGAAAACGATTAAGATTTTCAAGATCGGTTCGTGTAATTATTTGTTAAATTCTATACAAAATAAAACGAAATTACAAATTAAATTAAATGTCGTTCTTCAAATTGAAACGAAATGCAGTTCACAAGCACGCGCATGCAATCCTTAATTATTATTTGTAATATTTCCAACCAACATACCTTTAATACTAACGCCCCAGCTGGCTAAGAAGCTCGCTGACGTGTTAAACCCTTCCAACCCCACGCCCCTCTTTCTTTAGTATCGCTACAAGAATCTCCACGTCAACCCCCACCCCTTTCACTCCCATATTTACTACACAGTCTTCGAAGAACATATTCACTTGTTATCCAAACAAAAATAACAACTTTGATAAATATTTTCCGCAGAACTGTAACACGCCATGGTAAGGTGTTCCCTTTTGCACACCAAAAGCAATTTCTCCGCTTTGAGACAGAAGGGGCGTCGAATAGTAACAGCGTTTAAACCCACTTGTTTACTCGAAGTACGTGCAACAAGCGGTGGATCAGACACACGGCTTTATTGATGATAATTTGCAATGCACTTTGCTTGTACAAAGCAAGGGGTTGAAGTGAGGCGGGGAGAGTGAACAAAGCGCGTGAAAGATAGGAGTAGTGATTTTATGTTTATTTTTAGGAATTTTCATTTAAAAATTCTATTTATAAAATTTCATTTGAGAATCCTATTTCTAAAATTTCATTTGAGAATCCTATTTCTAAAATTTCATTTAAGAATTCTATTTCTAAAATTTCATTTGAGAATTCGATTTCTATTATTCATAATTCATTTAAGAATTCTATAACTTCTAAACGATTAAACTACTGGTTTTTAAAATCAGCGACAGGAATAACGAAGAATAAACTACGATAGTATTTTTTTAACACTCGAACTTCAGTAATTCAAAATAATAAAATTACTGAGAATTATCGTATCCAGTTCAAATTTTGAATCAACTACTTTCTATCTCATACATAAACGGAGAGCGTTGAGCACGATGTATAATTATACTTGCGTTTGAAACTAGAAAGTTACTATAAATATTGCACAGAAATAAGGATAATTTTAATCAAAACGAAAGAAAGAATTCGTGCAAGAAAAAAAATTAATAGTATTGTTTACTTATGAAATTTATGCTTCGTTAAAATTTTTTTCATTTTAGTAACATAATAATCACATCAAGAATTTGCAGATTTCGAATTATGCTCGACTATGATTTATCAATTAAAATATTCATAAACCATTAGCACACATGTTAATAGAATAATAAGTTAAAAGATTACAAAATTTTTAATCAAAAGTGATTATTTTCCACCATGATTTTTGTAGAAAAAGTTTCAATTATCTAGGAAATTAAAAGTTGTACACGTAACAAAAGAATAGCGCAGACAAAACTACCCTCTCGAGTATACCCCTTTTGTTTACACGATATCACAGATGCAACAAGCGGTGTCGTCTGTCGATGAACACTCCTTGCGAGTTCGTTGTGTTATTTAAATAAAGAACCACACGAATGTCTATAATTCGCGAAAATAAAATACGCAATTTGTATCATTAAAAATGATGAAAAATAATCGAAACAGTAAACAACACATGCGTGTGATTCAATCGTGAAATGAATTCGATTTTATCGTCAATTTATTCCCGAAAAATTTCTGAATTATACAACACTAAAAAAATCGATGCACAAAGTTTCAACCGTCTCACAAGCATACTTATTTATAGAAAAATAGTCAATTTTTGAGCTTCTTGAAAAACATTTAGATTTGTACGAAAACACGATGACGAACACAAGTATCGCGACGAATTTCAAATGTTTTTGATTTTTCAGTTAACGGAACCGAATTGTTCTACTAGATTGGTTGATGATGGAGTATATTTTTTCAGTGGACATGGAAAACTGGGAAAAACACAAACATGGACGACGGTCAATGCCAGACTGATGGAATTTCGACGCGGCTGCGCCCCTCGCGTAAATTTACAGCGACAAGGCAATTTTTTATTTTTGCTTTCGGTAAAAGGAATGGGAGTACATGTGACAACTTTCTCAAACCGTTTGAAAACGTGAAGTTTGCTAGGAAAACCAATCGTTTTCTGAGGTCTCTCTTTTCTTTCAGCGTTGTTTGTTCAATAGTTTAGAAATGTTGTTCTAAAGGGGCTGTGAAATTTGTTGGAAGATGGAAAGAAACAGTTTATACACTTACGATATTTGAGGAGTCTAAAGTGAAGTGCGTTTCTTCATAACAATTAAAATTATTAAACGACGAACTCCTTTTTACTTTAAGAATCGATATTGTTATCACAGAATTGAAGAGAAATCAATTAGAAGATTCTTTGAAAATATAAGATTGATTCTTTGATAATTAAGATTCGAATTTTGCGATAATTCTGTAATCTATTTTCTGTTAATGTATAGTTATTAGTAGAAAATTAAAAAAGAACTGTGAAAGATGATATTAGGAAATTAAATTGAAAAATGAAATTAAAGATTATCGAAGATTATAGTTGTAAAAAAGCATACATCGAAGGTAAACATTTTAAGCGTTTGTCGTGTTCAAAATTTCAAGTTCGAAGAAACTGGAGAATTATCTAAAAAACATTTTCTTTTCTGTATTTCTTACCACTAAAATCGTTTCTGTTTCCTTTCCCATTTATCGTCATTCTCTGTTGCTGTTGCTGCTGCAGCTGTGACCGCGTTTCACGAAGCTGTTGCTGGTACAAGTCGATATCAAGCATGCGCCGTCATTGTGAATTCACGTCATTATCATAATCTTGAAAAGTCACGCACGAAACTCAATAAGTTCATAATTGTTAATAATATAATAATATTCTGATCATTCTGTGGAGGTAAATTATTCATTTCAGTATGTTGCTTGTTCGAATCCTATTGCTTTACAAAACGTTTCAAATTATTCAAAAATACTTCCAAAGTTCAACCTTTTTTTAATGACAAATTGCTCGCAGCATTAAATCAATCTAATAAGAAATATTAATAAAGCTCTTTTACCAGATTGCGCAAGAATTTAAAATTGAATCTTGTAAAAGAATTTCGAAGGATATATGTGATAAAATTTTACTTCAATAAACAACAAGTACAGCGAGATTTTTCTTTCCAAGTTTAACATTGATAAAATATTGAAATTCTCAAAGTAAACTGCACGTTCAAGTACAGTACCATATGCAATCAAAGAAGAATAAAGAAAGTAATCTGTTTAAATGTTCGTACAATACGATGATTGAAGTCACGTGATGTTGAACAAAAAAGAAAGTACGCGCAGGTAATGTATGCAAGATTTCATGAAAAAAAAATGCGAGTGCAATGAAATCGAAACGTTTCTCAAACAGTGCAACGGAAAGGAATCATTTTTACAGCTCGTGTTTTTTAATTATTGAGCAGAGTGACGCAACGGCGCGGCATCTCGATGGAACGCGTGTTGCATTCATTAACAGGCACAAAAGGCAGTCGAACGACGATATTAAAATGCGAGAGAGGAATTCTGCACCGCATGTGACTGATATGTAGGTGACACAATAATGATAATTATTAACTTCGTAATTATCGTCCTTGCTATTCAAGGACCATGCATCGGGTTTGCGATCAAATATACAATTAAAATTACTTTCATAAAAAATGGTGAAACGATGGATCTGGTGCTAAAATTTTTAAATAATATACAAGGTGGTCCGAAATTAGTGACATAGAAAGTAATATCGAGAAGGTTTTTCATTATAGATTCCTCTTTTTCATAAAATTTTACACAATTTTTACAAAATTGATTCCTATTTTTCTTAAGGTTACTACATATTTTTTTCAAATAATACGATGTATTTTTATTTTAGTATCATGAATAAAGTACAATAAACTCGTATAAAATGATCTTCGAACCATCGAAGTTTTTCCACTATTTCAATAAATGGGAAGCATGTCTGCTTCACTCACGAGAAACTCTATATATTTTACATAATTTTATAGATTTTCGAAACGTGCAGTAGAAATCGCTTTTGTTCTTATCAAATCCTTTTCATCAATCGAACTTTCAATGAGCATAAACTTACACGACTTGTTTAACACATTTTAGTAAAGACACTGCGAAGAGAAAGCACTCGGGATAATACTAAATATTTGATACAACGTACTCACACATAGTGCAATATTTTCAAACATTCCCGCGCAAAGGATACTGCTCTACTCTAGGGACCTTCTCTCAATTCCACAAAGGTCCCTATTACCCACGAATGTAAAGCATCTCTTTAATCATGCAGAATTCACGAAGATGTATTTCTATACTATCCTTGCTCTCGGAAAAAAAATATATAACGTAGATACAAAAATAACAATAACCGATCGTATAAAACTAACAAATAAAAAACACTTTTTTCTGTAATTTTCAATCGATTTTTGCAACGAGAAGATGGCGCCATCTCGGTAAGGAGTCTTCAGCTGCATCAGTGCATGGTCCGTGGCAGTAGCATAATAGTGTACCGTCGGATGGCTGTGTTTTTTGTTTTTATCCTTGATTCCGGACTCGTGTGAAATTCCAAAAAAAGAGAGAAAAAACGGTTAACGCAAAATGCAACGAGTAACGAACGACGCGCGTTTCGACGACTATGCTCGATAACCGTCGACGGAAGTGCAACGAGAATCAGTGTGTGTTTTAGGTTAAACGAGCTCCCCGATGTCGGGTGCATAACAATGCGTGGTGTGAGAAATTCATACGGTGAAAGTTTCTCGGACGCCGTGCGATTGGAACTTCGACGCGAAGGTTGTCGCGATTTCCACGCTTCTCCGTTCTCGTACCTTTTCTGAGCCAATTTTTGCTCGTTCGATTTTCCTCCCTCTTTGCAGTTTTTCATCTGCACTTCGTCTCACACGCATCGTATTCCCGTGAACGACCAACGAGAGAGACACAAATAGGAAAAAAAAATGCGGAGGCTCGAGTGGCGATGATTCCGCTCGAATTTCGCCGCGTCGATCTTCGGATAGAGTTTCCCGACGCCGCGGAGGCATCGGAAGATAAACAGACTCTACGAAAGAATGGAAACGTAATTGCTATCGTGACTGCTCTTTCTCCGTTAAAAAGGTGAATGCCTCTTCCTCCCCTCGAACCAGACTTCTTTTTGACCGGCTTTCCGTTGATGGTTTCGTGACTACTTTGTGAGCGACTCTGTTTGCTTCTGGCCGTTTAACGTGCAAGTGATCGATGCGTGATGCTGCGCGTTATTTTTTTTAGATCGTTGTGTTAATTAAATGTTTGCCATCTTCACTTTTATTGCTAACAAATTTTTTCTTGAAATAAGTTTTGTTTACTATTTAGAACTTTTCGATTTGTGTGTGTGTGTGTTTTTTTTTCTAACAGTATTCATTTTTGATAATGAATGCAAAGTTGATTGCAAAATGTGCATGATAAATCCTTGCTCAATCCTGTATCAAAGTACACAATTGTGAATATATAGAAGTATTCATTGTGTGTGTGTGTGTGTGTGCGTGCGTGTGTGTGCGCGCGCGCGCGTGTGTGTGCAGTGTATTCAGTGTGATTGCAATTTATGTCTGGCTTTTTTGTACGTACAAAGCAATGCATGGTGTGGCATGTGCCGGCAGTGCTTCTCCTCACAGTTAAACATTATTTCATTTCCTGTTCAGGGGGAGACGAGTCTGAACGATAAATACCATATTCGTATCATGCTACACACCTACGCAATAATTTGATGTTATTTATTTTATGCCTGACTACTTAAGAACAAAATAAACTAAACTAATAAAAATTAACAGCATATTCATTGTTTTTATCTAGTTATTACAACTTTCTTTTTAAACTTCCTGTATTTAATCAAAATGGATTCTGTGTAATTTTATATATATTTAACCCTTGCACTGTAGATAAGATTGTACATACACAGTCTGTATACACTAGAAATACTGTATCAAATAATACCATATTTCTTATAAGTATCTAAAAGTAGATTTTTACATTAAATGTTTATTTTATTACATATTTTATATATTTAATTATACTAGTATATAATAACGAATAGGACAAAATATCTTATGATTATGATATATTTATTTATTTATTATTTAAATATATATCTATTTTTATCCTTTTATACTATATGTATGTAAAGTTTCTTTTTTAATTATGATACAATTATTGCAAACATGTATTTTATACTGTATTTGTTATTATTTTCTTTATTCTCAAGCATGTTGAAAGTACAACTTTAATTTGCTACCTCTTAGTTCTAAATAGGCATAGTAAACTTTCTACCTTCAAATTTAAAAATTGGACAACATATCCTTTTCACTATTGTTATGTTGAATACTATCTGTGAAATACAATTTTTCAATGCTTAAAAGTTACACATTACTACAAAAGTAAAAATAAAACAGATTTATGGTTTAGTTCTGAATGCTTAAAATCCACAATATAAGACTTAAAAAATTAAATTTCGTATTCTCATTCTTATTACTCTTTTTCCATATATTAACATTTTCTATATAATAATTTGTATGTGTAATAAACAACAGTTGATTGATAATTTTTAATGATTTTTATCTTGCAGAGTATTAGAATAATTGAACATGGCTGAAGATGAGGGTACCGAATGGCTGCAAGAATTGTTGCACGATGTTCAACTTTCACAATTTTTCACAAGAATACGGGATGATTTACAGGTGACTCGATTACATCACTTTGATTATGTGCAACCAGAAGATCTTGAGAAAATAGGTTTGGGGAAACCAGGCATCAGGCGATTATTAGATGCTGTTAAAAAGAAGAGAAACACACAGTGGAAGAAAAGCTTGATTACCAAAATTAGACCTGGCAGTAGCACAAAAAGCAACAAAAGATCTTCACAACCAGTTGAAGGTTCGACGGTACTAACATGCCTCATCCAAGACAAGGATGTGACATTGTCCACTAAACTGGGTGATGGCAGTTTTGGTGTTGTCAGACGTGGAGAGTGGACATCTCCTTCTGGTAGATCATTGCCAGTTGCTGTAAAAGTACTGAAAGCAGATGCTTTGACGCAGCCAAGCGTCATAGAAGACTTTGTGTCTGAAGTTCAAGCAATGCACACACTGGATCATCATAATCTTATTAGGTACGTATGTTACTGAAAGCAATATACATAAATTAGTTCTTTGTTTCAGTAATTTTTACTATTGTTCAATTATTTTTTACAGATTATATGGTGTGGTGTTATCGCAACCAATGATGATGGTGACAGAACTCGCACCTCTTGGGGCCTTGTTAGACTATCTACGAAAGCAGTGTAGTCAAATTTCAGTATTAACTCTTTGTAATTATGCTCTGCAGGTTGCCACAGGAATGGCATACCTGGAAGCGAAACGTTTTCTACACCGTGACTTAGCTTGTAGAAATGTTCTTCTGAGCACAGTAGATAAAGTAAAAATTGGTGATTTTGGCCTAATGAGGGCATTGCCTCAACAGGAAGACTGTTACGTTATGACAGAGCATAAGAAGGTACCGTTTCCCTGGTGTGCACCAGAATCGTTAAAAGCACGTCAATTCAGTCATGCGTCTGATGTTTGGATGTTCGGAGTTACATTGTGGGAAATGCTTACATTTGGCGAAGAACCATGGGTTGGTCTAAATGGTTCAGAAATTCTAAGAAAAATAGATAGAGAAGGAGAACGGTTACACGAACCGGAAGCAACGCCACCGGTAATGTACCAATTAATGTTGCGTTGTTGGGCTCGAGAACCTTCGGAAAGACCGACCTTCTCTACTCTGAAAACATCCCTTACGGGAATGGTTCCAACCGTAATGAAAGCTGTAAATCATTTTGATGAAACTGACAAAATGAACATCGAACAAGGCGATCAAATAGTTATCCTAGACGGTCGGCCTGAAAATTATTGGTGGAAGGGCCAAAATCAACGAACTTTTCAAATAGGATTCTTTCCCCGCTGTTTAGTTGACCCCATGAGGCGTAAGCAGCCAGAAGACATTAGCAAACCGTTAGAAAATTCCTTTATCCACACTGGTCATGGTGCGCCGTTCGGGAAAAGCTGGGGTAGTCCTATTTATATAGATGACGTTTACCTGCGAAATCCCATGGAACCACCTGATGTCGTCGGGATTGCGACTGCCCCGGATAGTCACCTGAAAAAGAAGTTCTTTTGCGGAACATCACGTTCACGGAAACAATTTAATTACACAAAATTCCAAAACGATATACGAGCTAGTCCTGTAAAATCGACGAATGCGTCAGCTGCAAACAGCAGTCAAGAGGGTAGCCTGATAGACTTGTCTCCGGAGGAAATGATCAACACAAACATGGCACAATCGGAAACAGCGTGTCGGCGAGTTGTCAATATTCTCGACGAACCTATTGACGACATAGAACGGCAGCAACAAGGGAATTGGCAGGAAGATGATCCTAGAACGTATGCCAATTTCCCTGGAAACGTTGATCCTGCGTACTCGGATCCGTTTGACACGTCGTCTGTGTTCATGAAGCTTCCTCATTCGAGGTATTACAGTCAAGTTCCACCTGACATGAGCAACCGATATTTAAAAACCCAGACATATGGAAACATGCAAAATCAAGATGCTGGTAGCAGCCAAGACAGTACAAATTACTTTACGTCGGAGTCTGGGTCGGACATGAATCATTATTCCATAAATTTGAGTAAAGAAAGTAGAAACGACAGTATTAATTTGAACGTGAATGTAAACGTCGACACGGAGGAGAGTAACGCGTACGCTCAAAACCACTACAGCGAAATTGACAAACCTAGTCCTCCCATTGCAAATTGGTCGAACTGGCCGGAAGATCTGAAAAACGACAGTCAAACATACGTAAATGTTTCTAGTCGAAATTTACAAACCTCTGACGCGCCACCTCCTCCACCTGTCGCCCCTAATGAGAGTCCGCCAAAGCCAAAATCAAATCACGACCTTGCCCAAAGTCTAAACGAATTGACTATCAATACTCGTAATCTCTCTCCAAAGAAGTTGGATCCTGCTTTTCTGGCCGAGTTGGAAAAACACTTGGGGGAGAAAGAAGCAAGTAAGAACATGAATGCCAGTCAAGAGAGTCCAGGCGTTTCCGATCCGTATTCATCGGTAAACAAATTGCAAGAGAACACGATCCCGGTGCTGAGACCGCCACCTCAATCTACTAAACCGAAATCTCCACAGATTGACCATAGGTCCAGCAATTTACCCAGTAAAGTGCAGAACTCTTGGCAGTCGAAAACTACGAACATACAACTGCCACGTACACAGTCTGAACAGCGTGTATTGGAGACGACAACTGATCAACTCTGGCAGCAATCGCAGACGTCTCAGCAGAATACTTATACTAACGAAAACGTTAATCGCGCACCCACTAATACTCAGATGAATCTGAACTTACTGCAGATTGCACCTAGTAATCTCGGTAATCCGTGCAACGTGTCTAAAACGAACATCAA
The DNA here is from genome assembly GCF_051014685.1 of Ptiloglossa arizonensis. Classification (NCBI taxonomy): domain Eukaryota; kingdom Metazoa; phylum Arthropoda; class Insecta; order Hymenoptera; family Colletidae; genus Ptiloglossa; species Ptiloglossa arizonensis. The sequence continues at coordinate 5,653,668 of NC_135049.1, forward strand.
TCACGCACATAACTCACCATCGGCTAGCCAAACCGATACCTTCCAGAATCCTGCGTTGTCTACCGTGAGCCACGGGATAACACAGATACAGAATGATCTTCAGCAAGCTCACTCGAGCAATGTCTCGTCGAAACCCGCCAGCGTAGTGTTCTCAGAGCAGGTGTATGCGGAGCTAAAGCAAACGGTGCCTAATCTGGACCAATTATCGCAGAATGAATTTAACACACTGTACAACAAGACGGTCCAGCAGAACATCCTCAGAAACTATTATGCCGCCAGCACATCAACTGTCTCCGATTCGAGTAATCTAAGTCATAGTCATTATCCAGAGGGAACTGCTAGTGGTTCGCAGCAACAAGCTCGTGCAAGTCTGACGAGAAATTTCTCGGTACAGGGTCATCCTTGTGACTTCAGTTCCCACTTAAAGCAACCCCCTGTATATAATCCTCCTCCGCCAGCTTGGAGCCCAATGAAATCTGTCCAAAACGGTTTGGTACAGAACCAGTGTCCGGTAATGAAGTCCAATTTAGCGGGCAATGCAGGGAACAGTTCGAATCTATTGCAACTCGTGAACACAAACGTATCTCAGGAGGGTACCATGATACCACAAGCCCCTTCGTTACGTAGCATACCACCCCAGATGAACGAAACAGTTGTTAATACTCAATTGGCTCCCTCTACGTCGGCATACCCCTCCGGAGTGAGCCCCCCCTTGACAGCCGCTTCCCAACAGTTAGTTATGTCCCTTAACGACGAATTTCGTGCAAACAAAGTGATGAAGGTGCAGAGAGAGGCTGCTGACGCGTCACAGCAGGAGATATTAACCGCTCTGCAGGCGACCGGTTGGGACACCAATCAGGCTGCGAAACAAATCCTGAAAGACAGACAGGCTAAGATAGAGTCCCTTGTAAGGTGAGTTTTGCTTTTGTTTCGCGGATAGTTTAAGTACTTTCGTGACTTCCTCTGTGCACAAGTTTTCTCTGCACCTCTATGCAGAAGTTCTCTCTGCACCTCTGTGCAAAATTTTGCACAGAGATCTAATTTATTGGAACCGTATAATATAAAATGTATCTGGTTTTGAAGACGTTGATAAAATTTAAAATTAACTTGCAAAGATGCTCAGAATAGACTTTAAGAGTTACATAATCGAATTAAAAGCTATATAAACGGATGTTGCAATTCCAGATTGGGTTTGGCAGACAGACAAGAGTGCGAGGGTGCTTTGAAGCAGACTGAATACGATGTAGACTTAGCGGCTTCCCTGTTGCTGGATCAGGTCAGATGAAGGCACATTTAAACAGTGTCAGAGTGTTACTGGAAATATTGTAAAATAACTGTAGCGATATATATATATATATATATAGGTATATATTTATAAATACTAGCCATACACGCGTAAACGAGGCTACGGGCTGCGACTGTAACGGTGTTTCCAAAAAAAGAACTGTAACTTTTTCACCTCGACAAGAAATATTGTGTTATCAAAACATTTAAAGGACAATAATTTCTCTTTTGACGAATAAGGTGTGTTGACGCTAAAATAGATCTTTATTTATCTTTGTCTTTTTTTTGTTTGTAAAGCAGTTTGATCATTCAAAGAGCACCGAAACAGAACAGTTTTACAAAAGAAACGTTGCATTCCAGAAAATGGCGCGAATAATTCCGCAAGCTTCCGTAGCGAATCGTTTCAGGCGTGTAAAAAAAACAAACAATTGCTTTTGGGCCAGCGTGTAACTGCAACATTAACGCGAAAATGTTTCAAACGGGTGGGTATGCAAACGAAATGAAATTTTTGACGGATCGTTCGTATTATTTTTTTAAGGATTAACATACTCTTTTATCGTTGAATGCGTGTTTCTTAGCGAGTGAAAATTGTGATTTACTTTTGCCGTTTTATCCTACAAAAGATTCGATTGACCCTTTCGTTCATTTGTGGTGTACGACGATTGCAAATAAACCTTTGTTTGGATACCAAAATCAGTATTGCTTCAAAGTCTTGGGTAAATATTCAAAACTATGAACGGATAATGTCTTCCTGAAAAACATACATGAATGAAAGGTTACAAGCGTTGAGTAATTTGTTCACAACTATACATAACAATATATTTTTGCCTAATGTACTCGGAACCTGATGCGTTTTGCGTCGATAATTATTACGTGTAACAAGTCTTCCGCGTAACCGGAAGTGAAATGGATCACCGAGGACCCAATGGGTGGTATCGTTCGACTCTATGAAATCCTTTGTAAAAGCGAAAACTCATTTTTGGTTGGGATTCGAGCGTGTTTCATCCATATTTATAACAGTATTCCTGTGAAAGTACTCGTAAAAGTCAGATGACTGACTGACTAATTTTTAGGCATCTGCTGTATCATGTTTTACCAATTCGATTAGAAAGTATAAAGGGGAGTCCATTATTAGACTTTAATTACCTGCAATATACTCTAAACTGAATGTTCCACCAAAAATAAGCATAGAATGCCAGTCTAGCTTTCGACGTGAGAAGTTCAGGTTCAACCGATATAGAAGAGGCAATCCATGTCTCGAAACAAGGGGCATGAATATGTTGTAAGACTTGTACGCGTTGCTGGTACTCGAAGCCACATCGGTGTGCACAGTTTCTGATCTGACATAGTTTTAGCCTCAAACGCCTTAGAATCCGACTGCAAGTGGCTCCGGGTAAAAGCGACGCAATCGGGTGACGAAAGCGTAAATCCAATGCGCGATAAAACGGCACAGAAAAGGAAAAAAAAAAAGAAAAGAATAAAAACGATTCAATTACACAGGAGGAAAATTACGTAGCCGAAAAAAATGTTGAATTTGTAACTGTGATATGCGTTACTAAAGGCTCTAGGCAGTACTGTTCATAGACAGAGAAAGAACTCTACTTTTCTCTGTTGTCCTTTTTAGGGATAGGCCGAGTAGATTGTATTTGCGTAATGCCAGAAGTGTACATAGCCGTTTAGCGACTGAGTTAAGCTGTAATTGGAGTGTGCACGAATGCTCTGGGCTGATTGTTTCGTCTGACAATCACGGTCGAAATGTTCTCGCGAGATCGAGGTTCAACTGTGTTGCGCAGAAGGTAGAGAATCTGTAAAAAGTTGGAAAAGAATTGTTCAAACTTGCAATCTTCGGTGTAAAATCGAAATCGAATATGATTGTTTGGAGAGAGAAACCGACGAATATTCGAAAGAAAAAAAGTTTAGTGAATAGAGAATTTCGATCATCAGGTCCATTAATTAGCTTCAAACTTGCAGAGTTCATCTATAAAGATTTGAAAAGGAAGCCGACTGTAAGTATGTAGAATCTTTCGGAGAAATGTGATTCTATAAAGGAAGATACTCACGTTGCTTGAACTGTGGATCCTTTAATGTGTGATCACGAATTTCAAGGGAAGCCTCTTCTGGATTGTATTTTACAGTTGTGCTCTAAGTTTCTTATTAGCTTTGACATAACAGTTTGTCTAAGTTGCGGTAACTTCGTCGAATCCTTTCTTTACAGTATTGCCCAATCGTGGAATGAAAACAGGAAACGCTGTGATCGTCGAGCAAAGATCACGTCCCTATTTTCTAACGAATAATTAAAAAAAAAACTTTATTTTTTAAGCAATCGTTTCGAGAGAGGCAGAGAGCAAAAATAAAATGTAAAATATACATGCTGGACACTGACAGTTTTTCCTGTTTCTATTTCACGCGATTCTCTTGCTTAATCGATTCTTTGTTACTTCGATAAACCAGAAAACAATTAACCCGTGCAACGTGCATAAAAAAAGCGGGCACACAACTCCATTGCAAAATCGCGTTTTCGCGGCAAGAAAAACGGAAAGTTAAGTTCAGGTGAGATAGTCTGCACTCCAATACCGTCTAACAAGCAAAACGAAGCGAACAATGTTGTTCACTACGATTGGCTCTCTAACTTTAGTCTTAATTTATTCACCGGAAGTCAGACTATTTCTTAACCTTCCCTTAGATTCCGATACTGGGACGGCGGAGCATGTATATAATTGGCTGCTGTCGTGGATCGAGAAAATGTTCGATATTCATAAATAAAACACGCGTAAAGTACGAGACTCTGGGTTTCTTTCATTCCTCTGTCTTTCAGGATACGGTTTGTTTCACAATTTTTTGGTTTGTAAACTTTCATTTTAAAATAACCTCAGGAAAGAAGTTCATTACCAGACCAAGTCTATTACTGTAGAGAACATTTAACATTCCTGGAACCCTTGAAATATCCGAGATATTTAAGAAACTGAGGAAGTTTAAAGTATCCTGAACACTCGAAACACCGACACGTAGAATTCTTGAAACAGTTGAGACATTCTACTACACTCGGGATATTTAAAACGTCAGATACTTGAAACATTTTGAATACTTACACTGACCAGGGTAACTAGGACACCTACTACGTCCAAACGTCTGCAATACCTGCGTTATTAAAAAATTTACAACACCTACGTAATCGAACATCTAGGACACCGAGAACAATTAAGACATCTATTGCATCAGACGTAAGAAGTTAAATCACTGAGGGTGAACTGCCTTCAATGAGAAAGCAATAGAGAAAGAAATTTCTAGGCGTGTTCACTTCGATGCATTGTTCACCAAGATGGAAGAAAGTATAGGACGATTCCGACTTTCTAGTAGTTTCAGTTTTCGATAGATCGGATCGCGGAACCTCATGAATATTCATCGATGCAAACTATAGTTGCTATAGAAATATCGCAGAAAGCAGCTATAGAAATACCGCGAGACCGATATTTCTCTAGCAAGCAATAACGTGGTCGCGATTAAGTTTATCTTAACTACACCAGGAGCATACACGAACATATACGTTAAAACGTTTCTTTGTGCTACGAGTCTTGGTCCAAGGTGTTTATTTGTGATTATCGAAACGCGTGGAAATTATTTCAGTTTTAATTGTATTTGGTCTCACTTTTCTATTCATTATTCATATTAATTCTGGTTAATGTACTTTTTCTAAGCTATCGATTTAAGTAAGTTGTGATTGTATCATTTTGCAACTGATTTGTGATTGTATTAAGTGCATTGATTTAATTGTGACTCTTTCGCTATTAGTACCAGAACTTTCTGTTATCTATTTTTAATAAACTGGTAGAAGTTTACAAGCATTTGTTATTCTTATGCCTACGTGACATATCGGAACATGAGATAATGGGCCAATTTTACGAAGTGAACCAAAGTGTTTCTTCCTAAGTGAATCTAATTATCTCATTGAACTAATAGCAGATGAATCCAATTTTATATATATATAATATTAATCAGTTTTTCGTGTTAACACTTTTAATTCTGTGGATACAGCTTTTCCAAAGGAAAATAATAGACTAATAAAGAAACATTTTTTAACAGAATCGAGATTAGATTGTAGGAACTTTAGGTATGTTTGGCAGGTAATTTTTCCAAGGTAACTAGCAGCACAGGTTTCTCCACTAAGAATTGTTGGCCAGTTATGTTGATTTGTTGCGAGTAGGGCCATATTTCTTGTACAAATGCTCCACCAGCGCAGTTTAATTGACTCGCCCGGGGTATTATTCGATCTAGCAAAATAAACGACGGTTACAATTCACGTACGCTTGATATAATTAAACGGAATTAGGTTGACGATCGTTCCTTCAAAAGGCCAATGAAAGTTGATTGCGTAATTAACTGGTGCGTATGGGACTTTGACTATTTCGTTAAAAGAAATAACGAGCAACTAAAAGAATGTCACTTCGATGGTTCTTTCGTTGTAGATACCTGAAAAAGTAACCGTTACTGTGAATTTCGTAAGTGTTTCACATGCGTTTCTTTTTAAAGGAACCTAAATGTCGGTTTATGAAAAGAGACTAGCCACAAAGAAAATTTAATAGACTTAACAGAAGGACAAGTTTTATACCGCTCTGCGTACTCTACATTTATGTCTACCGGGTGTCCCGATCATCACCGGTCGATTTGAATTTCGCGCTACTTTTAAAACGTCGAACCGATTAACCCGAAACTTGACATATGTCATCTAGATAGATGGGGAATTAAATGTAGAAAAGTACACGGTGAATGAATGCGTGCAAATTATGCAGGCGTATTACGAAAAATCCTGATCTTTAACGCTAACGATTCGGGAACTTGGTAAACATTTCTTTCGAAATCGTGTGCCGGCCATTTGGAAAATATCTTATTCGATTAATAACTCCCAAGTTTGTACTTTTCAATAAAAAAACAAATATCAATATCGCTTAAACCGTTTGAGTTTTATTCAAAAAGTAGATCGACCAGTGATGATTGGAACATCCTATATACAGAAGAAAACGTACATAGCTCGTATAAAATTAAAAAAATTATAAAAATTACTTTTGGGGTCAAGCAGACTCTAGCAGACTACTCTAGGGTTAAGGGTTACTGCGCTCTTCGAAGTCAAAGCCGAAAGCAGGATGTTTTGCTATGATGTGCAAGCGATTAGCAGGTGCATGGTGCACCAGCTTCAGCAGAAGGTGGGGCTGGCAGTAGCGCAGGCGTGAAAGTCTTTGGTTTCACTTGTCTTCCAAGAGATCGGCGTCTACCTGGCCAGTAGTAGGAGAGAAAAACAGTGACCCACCGCTTGAAACAGCTCGAACGGATCCAGAAGCGAAATCGTGTTCGCGGCGCGCACAATGCGCCGCTTCGACCAACCGGAAACGGATAAACTCGTCGCTCCCATTGCAGACTGTCCGCGAAAAAGAATCGAGGCTCGAAAAATTTAGGGAAGAGAGGACGTTTGTTCGGTGGTGTTTTCGTGTGTGAAACGAAATCTACGGGAAAGATCATTCTGGGTACCAAAAAACCAAAGTTTCTTTTTTTTTTTTTTTTTAATAACCAATGAGCTGAAAGTGTACGAAACATTATTGCTTTATGAAATACAACGAAGTAATTTACTTACGTATACGAAGCGTAATGAAATATTGCTTGTACAGATAGTTAACGACACCAAGTTTATCTTTCATTCTTTTCTGAAAAAATATTTTTGCGAAGATTCCTCTTCACGCTTGCAGTACTGAATTACAACATTCCAATGTTCAACTCGCGTTTAGGATCTTCGTAAAATATGGAAATTGTTAGCAAAATTTGAAATTGTTTGCATCGAAATATACCGAAGTAGCGATATTTGAAAACCATGAGTTTGCGATATACCGAAGCAGCGATATTTCAAACTCATGAGCAGCTACGCGAAACCTTCTTATAATAGTTAGCCTTTTTCTAAGAGTTACGATAGTTTTATAATACATATTACAAAGCCTTTTATAATATTAGAAGCGACGTTCCAGTTTATTAACACGAAAAGGAAGACAGGTAGAAATATTGAAACGTTCGGTAAAGTTTGCTCGTAAGTTCGAAAAGAAAGAAGAATCGTGACGTTTTTAAGATTCTTGCAAACATCGATCTACCGGAAGTGTGAAGTACAGAAAAGGAACCGGAAAGAACTGCGCCATGAAAATGCCAGCAGACTCTTCGATATATTGGGACTCGGTGGGTTCCCAGCGCTCTACATCCGGTGGCAGCTCCGGAGACGCTTGCAGCTCCGGAAGTGCCAGCCGCCACTATGTCGATCCGTGGGATTTGGAGAACTATGCGTACCTGCGTCGACACAGCGTTGCCGGCCTGACGCAACAGGCGTCGCGACACCATCGACGCCCGGCCTATCGACTGTCACAGGAGACACGTGCTCATTCGGAATATTGGTGAGTGATACAGTAAATACACTGTGAAGCTCTCCAGAGAGGAATTATTTTGTTCGAAATAAATAAAAATTCGAGTTGATATCGATCCATGACATCTCCGCCAACTTTGTAACGATGTTGTGTTGCGTTTAGTCAAGTTAATTAATTACGGTTTATCAGTATTGTAAATATCATAATGTATAAGTAACAGTCAAAATTATAGGTAAGTTTTATGCACTGTTGGTAAATTTGAATAACGTATTCAGAATATATTATGCAAAATGAAAATATTAATATTACTGTATCGATTAGCATATGCCCTAAATGCATAAAATCTGCAGTCTATTAAGTAAGAATACTTGTTCACGATTTTAATAGTTACTTCCACATTATAATGTTAAAAATACTTGTATGTATACGTGTCCGAATACCAGTATCCTTAAATTTCAGAGTTGACCCTGAAATTTAACCACATAACGATAGTATAATTGTGTAAATATAATAATAAATAAACAAAGTATAATAAAATTCACATTCCGGGATTGAGAGGGCGTTGTTAGCACCAAAATAGTGTTGCTAAGTGGTTGATAATGTCAACATACCCACACTGCCACTCAAAAGTTGATAGTAACGTTTAATTTTTATAGAAATAAGACTTTTTTAGACGAGTATATTTGTTTCGTTGAAAATTTTGCTCTTTCATGTTGAAAGAATATTATTTAGTTATTTTTTAAACAAACATGGAAACTACTGTTTCTCAGAGAAACACGAACCATCGAATTTGAACATTTAACAATTTGTTACATTTGGTTTTTCCTTTCAAGATTGAAATATTTAGGACAATGAACTATGGACAATTTATCCGATTCTAACCCGAAAAAGTTACTTTTTATATTTCGACGTTCAGAGTGACTGTCAAGTGTTACTATCACTTCTTTTATCTTTACGAATGATAATAGTTAAGATACATTTGATACGAGACTATTGTTATATTTACGTTTGAAATCGATACAGTCGGTCCTCAATTGAATAAATATGATATATTGCAGAGAGAAAGTTAGATCAATCTCGGGTAAAAAGGACTGCGGTACAACGAGTAAAGAGAATGTGAACGGTATCGAATAATTTATGTTTGATCGAAGGTTGATTAGAACGTTTGACCCAATATGATTCTTAATTCCTTCTCTTAAGAATATATTAGGTACGTGAACTGAGTTTCCAAAGTCGATTAAAGTAAAATAAATAAATATGTACTCCTTTATAATTTATGTTTGATCGAAGGTTGATTAGAACGTTTGACCCAATATGATTCTTAATTCCTTCTCTTAAGAATATATTAGGTACATGATCTGAGTTTCTAAAGTCGATTAAAGTAAAATAAATAAATATGTACTCCTTTATAAATGAAAAGATTGAAGCAAAGAAAGCTTTATTTGATATCTGAATCCATACAGATATGCAAATATATATGTATAAAGACATGAATAGAGTTAAAAAGGTAATTGCTTATTTACGAATAAACATAACTGGAGAACTTACTTGTTAGTGTACTCTGTTATCCAACCACTCCAACAAATGTCTTCAAACGATTTGAAATTTATTAAAAAATTAAAGTTACCAATTATACACTTTTATGAGTACATGTACTTTTTTAAAATTGTAATTACGCTATACTATATGAAATTTTTAAATTAAAATTTCATGCTTACGCTTATATTAAAAATTTTATTCAAACTCTAATTATTGATCTCTTTTGTGTATGTGAATTGCAACAGTACTTCTAACGTTTATGGTTACCTATCTTAATTTGCGATTTAATTTAACACCAATCGAAGGTTTTCCTCGTTCAATTAAAATGTTATAGTTATGTCAATAAAAATTATATTTTAGGTATTTATTTATTTTATTGAATACCTATTACATCTTACGCATATAAACCAATTTTATCCTTTCCATCTCTCTGCTTTTCCATCTCTCGATTTTGTTTTAAAGAATGAGTATTCTTTTCTTAGGATTCGGGGATGATAACCTTATAAAAAATACGATTATCATATTCATATATATTTAATTACATTTGCATCTCATCAAAAATAAAGGAAGCGATGGTAACACTCGACAATTAGTCTGGACGTTAAATATAATTACTTGTTTTTCATGCTTTGAATCTAATGAATTTTTCATAATTGATTGTATTAAAATCTTCCAAGTTTAAGGATAAGAAATAAATGTAACACAAGTATCTGAATCCATATATTAAAATAAGGAAGTTCTTTAACAAAAATAATTTAATGTCTTGATTATTAATCGTTGCGATACATTTCCATTTGTATTAGGTATATTAATTCTGCTTTTAACTTTACAACAATTATTCCAAAAAATAACCGTTTTATTAATGATGGCGCCAAATTGGTTTTTAAAACTGGAAAATTGGACAAATTAATTAAAAATATTCAACTAATAGACAACTTTGATAGCAGACTAACGATATCGTTCTCTTATTGAGTTCTTAATGGTACTTAATGTTTAAATTGATACCATAAAATGGCGACAAGTACATTTTATTAATACCAATGGCAACTTATCTCAATATTTGTTTAATACCCGAACACAGTGCTTGAAAACTGATACGCATCGCTATTAATAGGATTACAATGCAAAATGTTGTTCTATTATTTCTCTCATTAGATACAACAGTCACATGCTTGAAGTTGTCCAAAGAAAGACATTCTCAGCATGGTTTGATACCAGACTTTCAATTTCAAACGTAAATTGTATATGGTAATATCAAAACACGTCTCACAATCGGTCTTTTAATTACTTCACTTTTTATGGATCATTTATTACTCAAAATACAACTGCTACCTAATGATTGACATTCTGAAATATTGGCGAGTATTTCATCGTTTGTTTCAATCTCCTAGATCTGTTAACAAATTCACAATACAACACAATCTACCTCCAACGGAAAAAATTCACAAAAATTTACTATTAAACGTTTACATTTCAGAAACAAAAGATCTTACAACTTTGAAAGCCACAATTCCATGTTCAATCTCGTGGACTTGTTTTACTTCGTATTATAGCGATCTGGTCGACGATCTCCATTTATAAGGTGTCTCAATCGTCACCGGTCGATTTACTTTTTGAGTAAAACTCAAGTGGTTCAAGTAATCTTAATATTTAAAAGTACAAACTTGGGAATTAATAGTGGAATAATGGATATTAATAATAATAATGTCTTCAAAATGGTGGACACATGATTTCGAGGGAAATGATTACGAAGTTTCCGAATTGTTAGCGTTCGAGATCGCAATTTTTGTAATACGTCCAAATAATTTGTACACGTTCTTTCGTCGTGTACTTTTTCATGATTAATTTTCCATCCGTTTAGATGATATATGTCAAGTTACGGGTCAGTCGGTTCGACATTCTAAAAATAGCGGAAAATTCAAATCGACCGGTGATGATTGGGACACCCTGTATTATCATTCCCGTTCAGTTTCCCTGGAGCGGAACAGTATGCCGCGAATGACATTCTCTGTGTTTTTCTCCCACTGAAAATCACTAAACGGGCCAATTCCCGATGCGAAACGACTCGGGGGATTTCGCCTTTCACTGATTCGATTCGAGTCATCGATTTAAACGCCGTTAGGGGGTTCAATGCACCGCGTCGAATCGTTGATGGATGTCTATTACGATTAAAGGAAGTGTCTCTTTCCGGCAATTAAATTCCCGTATGATTGTGTCCCCTTCGTGAGCTTCGTTGTGCAACATGTTATAGAAACTACGGTCAGAGATTTTGAAAAATATCGGAGTAAAAGATACAATTTTCCCAACTATTATTAATTATTTATTATCATATTAATCAGAATTATTATATATTACTCCACCGTAACATTAATTAATTACAGTTTTAATTCTGATATTAAGCTTGTAGGCCTCATATATTCAGGGATCCCAAAATGAAGAAAAAATTTAATTTTTTCCTTTAAAAGTTTTAATTTAATTTAAATAAAGATTCTATTTGTACGGAATTATTTAAGAAATAACAGTGGCGAGGGCCATTCGGATAACTCATCAATAATGTTTCGTAAAAACGATATTAATCAAAAATAGATCATGGAGGTATTATTAAAAAATTTGAGCCCTGAAACTTTGTTCGTGTCTCAGGTTTTTAAAATCCGTTCATAGCTGGTGTATTTTTGAAAAGTTGAAAGTGTATATTTTTATAAGATACTGAAAGTGAAAGTTTCGAAAGAAAGAAATTGAAAGATTCGACGTTCTCCAGGGAATTAGTATTGTCTTTATACGCTTTATATGCAATGACGTTATGTTGTACAATCCTTTTCCCTCGTTGTTGTATTTAAATTTTTCGTTTAACTCGTCTAAGAAAGAAAACTCCTTTGAAAATTCCGTTTCTTTGGAAAGATGCATTAACCGAAGGTGCAGCTTAATAAACATCGCGAGAACAATACTCGCGAACACTGTGTTCTACTTTGCAATCATTGATACGATCTTTCTCGGGCAGATTGCAAGGCATAAAAAATACATTGGGTTAAACAGACTGTGAACAAAAAAAGAAAAAAGAAAAAAAAATACTGCGCTCTTACAATGAGGGATTCTTTTATGCAACCGCGTCGAGATCGATTATCAGCGTTTCATGGTAATTCGAGCGTCTTCTTTTGAGCTAAGTTCGCGCATATTAATTAAACGACTTGTTTAGAAATTACCACGTTAGAAATTAAACGACCTCTTTAGATCTGTTCTACTCTTTGTTTTGGAGGTCCAGTTTCGTTTGTTAATCCGACGATTTGTTTGCCCACGGTTTTTTGTTCAATTATTGATCGTTCTTTGAATTTCCTGCGTAATTTATCCGCGCGGAATTATAAGTAAACCGTTTAATTATTTATGCAAATCAGTTTGCGTGATGGTTAGAAATTACCACGATGATTTTGCAATCGAGGAAAAGGTTGTTGATACATTGTAATTAAGTGAAACTGACGCAGAGTTAATGCTTACGTAATTATCGGTGAATGAGAATTATATTAAATAATCTCTGCTAACGAAACATTAATATCCAAATGTTATGCTACTACCCTTGCATAAAATCGACATCGAACGTGTACATTTCAAGCTGTCAGAATTAATTTCACCAGAATTATACGCTTCTAACGATCCAAAAATAATCATAACAATCTGGGGCAATTCGTCGAAACATATACATGCACTATTATTCTTATTATATGCATGTTTGATGAAAATGTAAGAGTTTGATTATTACTTTTAAGGAATACGTGTAATTGTATTGTAGTTATCAAAGTTAATGTTTAAAATAACAATATATGGAAATTTAAGGAAGAGATTCAAAAATTAAATATTTGACGAATTATTTATTTGTACAATTTTTCAACCAGACTAATTCTCACGAAACAAGAGTTTATAATATACAAAGTTTACTAAATGATTCTTTAAAGATTGAGTCAGATGGTTATTATAAATAAGGCACAGGAGTATTAAATTTCGATCTACTAGGAAACAATTGAAATATTTCGTTAAACTAGATTTACATTGTTCCAATTCGCAGTACAGTGAGTCCTCAAGTTCGTAAAAGAACACATACGAATCTGTTTAACTATCATTAATTTTTGATACATGTAATCCTATATCAAATTTACTAAACAAAGGAAGAGAGATCATTTCTGGGAGGAATTCCCGATTCGTATTGGATCAAACGTTTCAGCTAAAAATCTGTGACTAAGAAAACATTGATCGACACTGTACATTTTCTTTACCACTTTTGTATCGTATTTTTCTTACCTCGGGAGTGATCTTTCTTTCTTTCTACAGTACACCGTATTTATAAGTCAAGAATTACAAATTTTCGTTCAAGATGCATAGAAAAATAATTTTAGTATGGATTACTTTTTCAACATTCATTATACGTGCGATGTTCGTGTAGTTCTTAACCCTAGAACAACCGAAGGAGTCAATTTCACTTGTTTTGAATTTCTTTTACAAATTAAAAATTTCAATATTCAACATTCGTTGAGCGTGCGATGATCGTGCAATTCTTAACACTGGAACTACTAAAGGAATCAATTTGACTCGATTCGAACTTCTTCTTAAAATTACTCAATTATTAACGTCGTCTTTGCCTACAATATTCGTGGACATTATCAAAATGGACAACTAGTGGTACTCGTAAATTAATTTACCGTTTCCCTCGTCTAACTTTAAAGATACGTATATGGTTTGATACAAATAGGAGTACGTTCACCGTTGGTAACTGTACTGTTACTCCGATGGTTAAACAATAACAATTCAAGAAAATGACAACCGTTGCAGGTATTCATCCTCGGTGAGAGAACCGGGTTACGCCGCACCCGCTTTCGTGGAAGAATTGTATTGTGGACCACCTAGGACAGCGAACAATACTTGTTACTATCATCAGCCGATCTACGAGGACGAGGTACCGGATTACGTCGCCCCATTTCCGGTCTACGCACCTCTCTCCGGTAAGATTAATTACTCTTTTTCCCTGGCAGTATTCGCCATGCAACGAATCGAGGTCTCTAATAACAGTTAGACACGGAAACTGCTAGTAGAACCTATCAGAGTTTGGGTCTATGACAAGTGATGTTATAATAGAATAGCTAGGCCAACTCTAAAATAGACAGAAAAGTGTGAACAGTAGGGTATTTCTTGAGAACGATGATGGGTAACGATAGGAGTGAAAAGTGTTTCGATACCATCGATACATTTACTTTTGAAATTAATACTTTCGTATAAAACCATTCTAGAAAATGTCTTCGAACGATTTGAGACTTGTTACTCTATAATAGATAGAAAGATATGAACGGTAGAGTATTTCTTGAGTAGGATGATGGGTAACGATAGGAGTGAAAAGTGTTTCGATACCATCGATACATTTATTTTTGAAATTAATACTTTCGTATAAAACCATTCTAGAAAATATCTTCGAACGATTTGAGACTTGTTACTCTATAATAGATAGAAAGATACGAACGGTAGAGTATTTCTTGAGTAGGATGATGGGTAACGATAGGAGTGAAAAGTGTTTCGATACCATCGATACATTTATCTTTGAAATTGATACATTTTTGTATCAACTATTCTAGAAATTTGAGACTTATCGAGTCTTGTCGATTTGAGACTCATTGAGACACGTCACTGTTGTATCGATACCTATAGATTGCATTAATTTTGATAACTGTTTAACTACACTCGCAACTTGTTGAAAATAAAAGACTTCGGATACTTAATAAATTTGTAAGATCAGAAAATGTAAGGTCCTGGAGAATATAATACATAATCGAAAGTCTCGGGTAAACTCGATACTGTGCAGTTTCAGAAAGCAATTATTTCTGACACTTAAAAGTAGTTATGATATTTTAAAATAATGTTTAGAAAATACGTATACGCGTAAGGTAGATTCTGCGTTAAATACGATCAATTAACTATTTTCCTATTTGTGGAACTTTCCAATCTAACTTACTATCGCGAATTCGATCTTGTTAGTAGCCATCTGATACTTAAAATATTTTCAAATCAACAAATTGTAACATACAAGGGGTACCGGATGAAGTATTTTTTAATATTGCATGCCACTAGATTCGTACGAAATCTACTATATTTTTAGCTAGTTTGAAAGTTTATAACGCATCGTTTTTAAGTAGACTAACTATTTTAAACATTCTTGTTCGAAAGGAATTAATAGCTCGTAAAAACAAGAAAGGATCTAACACGAAAAGAAGGTCAGGTAGAAGAAACGTTCGTATGAATTAATTATCATTCTTCTTGCGTGTTATTTTTGTAGTTATGCCCCGTATATTATGAAATATTCTGTACAGTACGAATTCCATTCCAATTTCCATTGCTTCTTTATAAGAGAAATACTCGATTGAATTTAATATTTAACAAAGACTATAATTATGTAGACTCGACACGCGATCGGAAGATCGTGATATGGATTTTCTCCTATCGCGCTTTCACCTAATCAATATTCAGTTCATCACATTTTCCGGGTGAAGCTTCGTCCAGGTTTTCCTAAGTGAAAAGCATTCTTGGGGCGGCTTACAGGAAGAAACTATTTTCATGCGTTTGCATATGTACACTATTTAAACAGTCGTTGAGTTTCTCTCTATCAAAATATTATATTTCACGTTTTTATTTTCCTCGAAATCGAACCTCGTTTAAACGCAGAAAAAAAATTAAACGATTTGAGCCGTTGTTCTCCCTTATGGATTTCATCTGAGCTTAATTCACAGATTTTTCAAAGAAACGATTTTTATTTTCTTACGATACTGTTTTTCTGATTCGCGTTCAATTTTTGATTCCTATTCAACGATTATGGCTTTTGAAAGAATATACACCGGATGAGCCACAGAAAGTGTTACGATTAAATATTTCCAAAATATTGGCGACATTAAAAAATGTTATTAGAAATGGTTAAAGTGTTTTAAGAAGCACACCTTTTAGCTTAATTTCCTTTTTCTGGGCAAGTTGTTAAAGAGATCGATCAAAATTGCAAGAAGTAATAGATTGTTCCATAAGTTTTATCCAGACAAAATTCATCGAACAACTTAGTATAAGTTACTAATACTAGTGATAACTTATTTCGGTACCCATTTGGTACACCAATAGAACACTTGAGAATTCATTCGAGGCGGTATTAATGAGTATGTTAATATCATTGGATTGGTTCTTTACCAATGATGGTTAGGATTTCTAAAACAGTACAAGAGTTTGGTAATCAAGGCTGTTTATTCTAGGTTACGAACACACACGACCTACTCACTTAGTCCGAGTAAGTAGGTCTTAGTCCAGACCTACTTAGTCTGGATCAGTCACGTCTAGATATTTGAGAGGCAAAATGAGAGGCTACTCCTCTTGATCCTTCCTCAGAGCCTACTTCAGACATCGTCTGTACACGTCGCGAAGGTTACTTGGGAATAATTGTTCTAGACTAAACAGGTCATGATGCAGTGTCAGATCATGCGATTGAAATTCCTGGTGGGAACAAGAGGTGTGAGATCGTTCTATTAAAAAGCGAATTAAATATATCGAACAAAATACAATTGATATACCAATGACGTACTCGTTAATTTCAAAACATACCAGTTTCCAAGCATCGTTTTGAGTTATCGAATAGCTTTTTTTACAGTATCGATATACAATCAAACGTTAAGTATCTTCGAGGATTTGACAAAACTACGAGGTCGAAACTATGTTCAAAATTGATAGAAGTATCATTCCCGGTTGTAACGTAGGTGCAATATTATTAGGTCGATATTTTTATAAATTAGTTTCTCTACGCATAAACAACTTGAATGCTTAAGCTTAAGTTTAGTGTTTTTCGTGCTGTTAGAAATTATTTCTAATATTAGTAAATGTATCACACATTTTTGAAACATTTTGTAACAACAGCGTAAAATTGAAATAAAGAAATAATGATGCTAAATGACGAAGACAAATGAAAAGGAAACAGAAATCTTGTTACTGGTTTATAGAGCATTGAAAATGTCTATAGAATTTTTAAGTAGGTTCGATTGAGATATTCAACAACTTATAATACTCTTTTACTTTTGACCTCTTTGAAACAGGGGCCATATTCGAAACGTTTGTGTAAAGGGATACAAACTAGAAATAAATACATAATATGTCGTTCAAAAAGTTTCGTCGATCGATAAGAAATAAAGCTATTAGATTTGTCGCTTTATTTTCCTAAAGATGGTTACTACTGTCTGATGAACATGTGTAAAGTTTCATGTAGATCTATCTATTTTTTCACAATGGAAAAAACGACACAACTTATTGAACAACCTACTAGCTGTTATCATAAAAACCCTTCACATTACCAAGTGTGTCGAAAACCAAATTACTGCCTAAAGAAGGCAGGACTGATTAGAATATTTCAGGAGTATACACCTTAGCTTCGAGATAAGAGAGCAGGATTGAGATCAACATTGGACACGAAAGAGTCAGCTTCACTTGGTAGCAGATGAATAACGCAGCCATGTGGATAACGCATGACCACGTGTGACAAAACCGATATTGCAGAAACTGCAGGAATTTGGTTGGGAAAGGATGATTCAACCAACCTACTTCTCAGATCTTGTACCGAGTGACCATTACTTTTTCTAAATCCTACAACGTTGATTGAACGTCGTGGCAATTTCTATCGATCGTGAGAAATCTTAAAACGTTAGCAGACAGGTGACAAAATGTTTCAGGAGACAGTGATACTATTAACACTAAATTTACCAACCAGTCGAAATGACTGGTTTCAACTGCTTTCGTAATAAAATTTACTTTAAATTCCATGGCATGTTTTCTGAAGACGTTACGATTTTTCTATTCTACGCATCTGATCAATTACATAAATTCTTCTTTTTCCTCGTCGATTGATTGTCTTTTAAATATATATATAAGGTGTACCTTAATATTACGAAATCTGTCGGTAGTTCTAGTATTAAAGAGATAATCTGACGAACGAATACACGTCTGTTCGTTCATAAACATAGACGTCATCGACCTGACGGACCAGTTCGTTCCTCGTTCGTGATTTCGTGACCAAAAGTCGCAATGTCAGTAGCGTTAATTGGTATTCTTGTACGCGGCGACACGATTACGCGCGCCATACTCGGTGCTCAGCATGGGGAAACCTCGCGATTCGAAAACGTTACGCAATTCTCGTGTTGCATCGTCGATCCTGCAGCCGAGTGCACGTGCTAACGCGTCTGACAAATTTAGTCAAGGAATGCACTTCCGTCTAGGAGCCAGTTCGAGAATGTCGCTCAGAATCGACTGCAATCGCGAGGAAACGTTCTTGCAGGGATTAGGAAAGCCTGACAGCTCACGTGGGAACGTTAAAAGAGAGAAATTCCATTTGTTTAAATTCGATCTATGGAGCGTCCAAAAATATGGAGTGTGAAAATGACCTTTTCATTGTTGAATCAATTCACTGTTCGTTGTGGAGAAAATTACTGCGATGGAAGAAATTTCAAAATTTTTTTGAAAATAATGAAATAATTGTAATACAATAATATCATAATTTTATGAAAATAATGATACACAGGAGTCGACAAAAACTGAACAAAGAGGTGAAAAATCTTATAGAATTACCCAGAAAGTATATCGAGTTGAATTAATCGTTGGAAAAAATTCAATTTTTTTTTCTTATTTTGTTAAAGTTTGATGTGCGTAGAATGTTGTGTGAAAAAGATATTTCGCAATTCAAACATTTAGCGAAGTTACAGCGATAAATGAACTTGTTTTAAGTTTTTCTCAAAACTGTATCTTCCAATCTAGAAATCTCCGGAACTAAGCATTCGATTTATTTAAAATTTTATAGAAATATTCTGCATAGAGTATTCTCCAATATTCTTCAAACTTTTTATAAACGTTTAAAGTCGTTCTTTCTGGATAAAAATCATTGTTTCTTCTTCAAACTTCGACCATTTTTACAATTATTACAATTTTCGAAGAATCGTGCGCTATACATTAGATAATAGTTTCTAGTTTATGAATCGACAAAATTTTTTTATTTCAAACCTCCCAGCTCTTGTCAACTACGACAGTCAACGAACAATGTTTCACCAAAAGGGGTTCTAGGAATAGCGAATAACTTCGCCATTTTGTACGATATTTACTTTCGCAAAATTGCAAAACGAAGCTAAAAGTTATATTTATGTTCTCTGAAGAAGACTAGATTTTTCATTTAGTAACTACTTGGGAAAAAATTCGCAAAATTCACCAATTTTTCAACGCCTCGGAGTGGTGTTCTTCCATAATAGAGGTGATTAATCTTACGGTTTGTTCACCGATTATTTGTAAAAATTTTCGATCGTGACATTCCTTTGAGTTATCCGAAAGCTGTCAAACATTTTATCTTCGAAGGAACTGTCGTGAAAAGTGATAAAAATAATCGCTGGGTGACGAACGAGAACGAACCGATTTCGCGGAAAATAGTTGTTGGAAATGGTTATCGTAATAGTTGGTTTGTCACGCGTCGCAATAAGTCGACCGATTTCTATCGTGTCCTAGAAAGTCTCTATCGCCGTGACGAATCATACTTCTGAGCTTACTATATGTCGCGAGAACGCTCGATGCAACGCGCGACTTGACGTTCGAAGCGTAATTATTATTTCCAACGACTTTCGAGTGTCACCACTTTCTCTTCTGAACATCGAATCGTGCATAGACTTACGATCTGGGGGAATACATTTTTTTCTGAAATTTTATCCAATGACTTTGACAGTTCTGTCCATAGATGATTTCAATTGCAAATGTCGAGGAGACACTTCGTGCCAAGTGTAAAAGGAAAAAGTCGCTCTCCAGCGACTTAATGCCGGAATAATTTTGGTTGTAAATTGTGCTGGGATTTTCTGTTTGCTTATTCTGCTTTCACAGATGTTTGTCAAAGTCCTCTACCGAGAAATTTAAACGAAGACATAGACACAGAGTACTCAATTTCGGTTTTAAATATCTCCTAAATATAATTTCGTTTAATCAATGAACACTGTTAAAATAATTGCTACGTTGAAGCTGTTCGAGTCGAATTGACCTACGTTCGAAAAATATTATAATATTCAATAAATTATAAATAGTGCTCTTTTTAATACAAAATGTCATAGATGATTTTCAATGCTTTACAAGTTACTTAAATTAAATCAATTGTCGAATGTTCTTAACGTACGTACATATGTACGATTAAAAATCATATGTATGATTTGGTATTGATAATGTATTACTTTTCTGTATGTTTTTAATTATGTTAAAAATTGAACTTTGGCAATTGATTTTCAATACTACCTTGATCAAAAAGTTCTAGGACTGTCCCCCGTGTGTCGCTGTCAATCACCCGATTGTTTCTTTTTTTTTTTTGTTAGGTTACCATATCTGTCATTAACACTTCCTTCCAATTTCAGCATCATAGCTTGATATTTGTAAAAGTTACGTTGTACTGAGCACATCTCCTTTGTTCGTGTCTTCGATTTTGAAAATGGCATCATTTGAGCATCAACGAGTTTGCATTAAATTTTGTGTAAAAAACGGATTTAACGGTCCGCAGACCTTGGATATGTTGGAGAAGTGTTTCGGCAACGATACTCTTTCGAGATCAAATGTTTTTCGATGGCACGAACGCTTCAGAAGTGGTCGTGAGTCGGTCGAGGATGACAAACGCAGTGGCAGGCCGACAACGTCGAAAACCGATGAAAACATCGATAAAATTCAAGAAATGTTGTCCGAAAACCGCAAATTGACCATCAGAGAGCTGGCAGAGGACTTGAACATTGCTTATGGATCTTTGGCGGCGCTAATAAGATGTTTAAGGTAGGAGAGAACGGAAATATTAGGTGGACCGGAAAGTAATGTCGTTTCTGCGCATGTCACTATTTGATTGTCATTTGTCAGCTCATTGTGTACATTAAAGTCGTAGCAAAGACATTCTGAGGTTATAGTGACTTGTTTAGTTGTAAATAATTAAATTTAAAATTTTTCTTTACAATTTTGGGTGAAATGGCCAGCCAAATACCAGAAGAGGTACATATCCGGCATTGCATGCTTTTTGAGTTTCGCAAGGGTAGTAACGCAACAGTTGCTACCAAAAACATTTGCGATGTTTATCCAAATGCATTAGACGTTCGTAAATGCCAAAGGTGGTTTTCCAAGTTCAAATCCGGTAATTTTGATCTTTCCGACTCGTATCGATCAGGAAGACCAACAACGTTAGACAATGACGTGTTAAGTGCGGAAGTGGAAGCAAATCCGTGTCAGAGAATCGAGGAATTGTCAAACAGTCTTAACCAACCTTGGTCGACCATCCAAGAACATTTGCAGCAGATTGGGAAAGTAAGCAGAGCAGGTGTTTGGGTCCCGCATAATCTGTCCGAAGAGAACAAGGCTAACCGATCCACCACATGCAACTTATTGCTTCAACGGCACAATACAGAAGCGTTTTTTGATCGCTTGATCACCGGAGATGAAAAGTGGGTTCTTTATGATAATCCAAAACGCAAAAGGCAGTGGCTCTCTCCAAATGAATCGCCACAAAGTACTGCTAAGCCAGGTTTACACCCCAAAAAGGCCCTTTTGTGTGTTTGGTGGAGTATTCGCGGCGTTGTTCATTTTGAAGTGCTGAAACCTGGACAGACTGTGAATGCAGACCTTTACTGTGAACAATTAGATCGTGTAAATAAATCTTTAATTGAAAAGTGGCCAGCGATTGTCAACAGAAAAGGCGTTATTCTGCAAGACGATAATGCAAGACCGCACTGCGCAAGACGAACCTTGGCAAAATTTAATGAATTGGGGTGGGAGGTACTGCCTCACCCACCATACTCGCCCGATGTTGCACCATCGGATTTCCATTTATTCCGATCGCTTCAACACTTTCTAAGTGGCAAAAGATTTGCAAATTTGGATGATATTCAAAATGCCATCTCTGTATATTTTGCTCAAAAACCAATTGATTTTTATCGATCCGGCATTGAAAATTTGCACACTAGATGGCAAAAGGTTGTTGATAATGAGGGTGATTATATCATTGATTAAAAATAAAAACTCGTTAAAAATTTATGTATTTGAATTTAATGTCGGGAAACGACATTACTTTCCGGTCCCCCTAATATAAGGAAGTGGGGGATAAGCGTTTCATCCCGGGCCTGCTGTGGACTCGTCAGTAAGGCATCCTAGCAGGCCCTGCCTTATACGCCGGGACATTGGAAGATCGGTAAGAGGTCGTATATATAACGATCGGAGCAGGTACGGGAACTTGCGGGAAACGGTTGATGGTGAGTTTCCCTCTGGTGGCAAGCGTGGGTAGTGCCGCCACAGATCCGTTCAAGACGTTTTGGTTAGTGATTTGGGCCTCAGACGTGTCGCTGCAAAACTGGTGCCGAAAGACCTCAATTTCATGCAAAAAAAGGACCGCGTTGAAATCGCGAAAGACATGATTTCCAAGGCCGAATCCGACCTAACATTTATTAAACGTATCATCACTGGAGATGAGACGTGGATTTATGAGTATGACACACAATCCAGACATCAAGCGAGTGAATGGCGTGCACCGGAAGAGCCGAGACCGAAAAAACCACGTCGTTTTCAGTCAAGAAAGAAGGCGATGCTCACGGTTTTCATGGATTACAATGGTGTTGTGCATCAAGAATTCTTGCCAGAAAAACAGACAGTCAACAAAGAATATTATTTGGGCGTTTTGAGACGTTTGCGCGAAGCAATTCGTCAAAAAAGGCCAGATTTGTGGGCAAACAACTCGTGGATTTTGCACCACGATAACGCACCGGCGCACAATGCGATCCTTATCCGCGAGTTTTTGACGAAAAACAACACGAACACTATCCAGCAGCCTTCAAATTCACCAGATCTGGCTCCCTGCGACTTTTTTCTGTTCAACCGAATTAAAAAACCGCTTCGCGGAACGCGTTACAGTACCCGAGAGGAGGTCATGACAAAATCGAAGACGGCTCTGATGGACATACGGAAAATTGAGTACCAGCGGTGTTTCGAGGATTGGATCAAGCGCTGGCGCAAGTGCATTGCAGTCAATGGGGACTACTTTGAAGGGGACCATATCGATTTGGACGAATAAATTTGTATTTTTGATTTTATGAATAAAGTCCTAAAACTTTTTGATCAAGGTAGCACGGTCCTTTTACAAATGTAAGTTTTATCAAATCTTGGTTTAATTTGTTTAGAAATAACCGACATACATAAATAGGTACATACATGTGTGTATTTGTTCCTAATAATTGGTATGTATAGTGTATCCACAGGACCTTCGCTAGAATTATAATGTGTAACAATTTCTGGTATTTAGTCCGGCTTGATAGAAAGTTTTTTATTATTATGCATTGTATATAGCAGTAAAAATCGTCCATAAAATTTATGTTATATTCGAAACTGTTATATTTAATAATATAACTTACTTATATTTCGGACTTATCTCCGAATGTCTGTTTATACCCGAATTATAATTAGTTATTATAAATTTCTTGAGAAATACACTAACTGATATACATTTAATAAAAAATAGGCTCGAACAGTACAAGGATAACAAACATGAATATTTTGAACAAAACCACATTAAATGCAATTTTTCCTTGCCTGATTACTTGTATGATTACTTCGAGTAATGTTGATAAAAATGAGAAAAATTTATAAAAATCGAATATTTTTTCAAAAAGTAATCCAAAATTCAAAATTTAATTCCAACTTCGATTTCGTATCGAATCGAACCGAACAAAGATTAAGGGAATACATATTTTTGTTTCATAACTGTGATTAACCACATAAATCTAATTAATTCTTAAACATAAAACATTCAATATCTAATATAGAATTACTGGTTGTCACCGTAACAATTATTTTCAACCACAGAAACATCTTAAAATCATTCATTTGAGTTAAATCCTAAATTTCAAAATTCATCGTCGCAAACATTTAACATATACTGTCTATAAATAAAATTCCAAACTGTCATCGTATATTTTCAAGTAAATGAATATTCCGCTTTCACAAATCTCTATTTCCTAAAATTTCTCTGCCCAAAACCTAAACCTAAATATTTTAACACCTGCTTTAAACTGCTCTGTAATAGAATTCACAGTTGTCGATAGAATCAACGTCTTTTAAATACAATATTCCTTGCACTCTTTTCGAGTTAATGATACAGTTAATTTTTTCATTTTTATATATATAAAAAAAAAAAAAAAAACAAATCCACGAGGATTCCTATCTCTCCTAGTCTAAAAATTCTTGTAAATTAAAAAGTTCTAACATTTGCTCGAAAGTTCTTCTGAAAGAATTCCTCCGAGTCGTTGTAACAATTTCCCTGTCCTCGTTCCAAATCGTAAACGCGACCCATTCAAGGTTACGATGCGAAAGACTGAGGGCGTCGGTGGGCGTCCAATCTAGCAAGAGATTAAAGTCAAGCCTATTAAAACGCGAAGACCTCGACTGTGCTTCTATTAATCAGAGGATTACTCAAGCGAACATGGTACACCGCCAACCGATGAACGAAAACGTGAATCTTCAGACGGACTATAGGTAGTATAATAGGTTGCTCAATGAGTTTTGTCGTTCGATACGAAATGGAGCTATTAGGTTTGTCGTTTTATTTTTCGAAAGATGGTACCACTGTTTGATGAACATGTGTGAAGTTTCACGTAAATCTGCCGACTCGTTCGTATATTTACAGTTTTTTTACAATGGAATAATGACAAAACTTAATGAACAACCTAGTATATTCTATAATGTATATTCCTAGGGAAATGCATTTTGTTTTCATTATGGAAATTTAAAGAAAATGCTGCAAACGCGAAGAAATCGATCTTATTCTCGCAATAATACTAATCCAATTACATACTCGATGATACGTGCCTAGAGAAATTTTTCGAGAGATCCACCAGGTGTCAGAAATTCGTTATCATCAGTATTTTAGTGAAATATACTTGCTCAGATTTTTTTTAGCATCGAGACTATTGAAACGTCGAATATTATTGAGACCTCAATCAGACGAACAATGCAGCCATTTTGTTATCAGAGTTGTGGATTATTCGAATAGCTTCGAATAAATCTTCGTCTAAGAGCTAGTAATGCGAATTTTTGTAATTAGTTTTTACATGGTAAAAATTGTGAAATTTTTATTTTCGATGAGCAATTCTTAACTATTTTTTTAATTTTGTACGACATTTTTGTCTACGTTGGAATTCATAAAAAGTGAAGTTATCCTGATGTTGAAGCAATAAAAAAAATTATTTCTTTAAATTAATACTATTCAAAATACTTGAACGTAAAATGTAACGCAAATGGAATTGTATAATCATTGAATTATTTCCGTACAATTATTATTGTTATTATTGGATTTGTTACATTTTTATCATTTTTCCATACCTGAACAACTCCTTATATTTAATAAGTAGTTTTGAAATTATACTGCCCAAAAATAACATAAATTGGAAATTTAATATATATGCAAATATTAATTTATCGAAGTCTCTAAAAAGTGGAGACTAGTTAAAATTTTTGTATTTATAAGCATGTCTTTAAAGAATGAATAAATAATTGTATTTGTAACAAATATTGGGCGTTAAATGTCTATTTTTCGGATATTTTATTGCTATTCTTATATACACTTGTTGATGTTTTAGAAATAAGACACAGTGGTGAGTTCATGGAAGATCATAGACGATTGAGGCACAGACATAAATCTACATCAATGGGGGAACTTCACAGGTATTCCAGAAAAATATTCATGTAAGTGTTGTAATTTGACAAACAATTAATAGTAACATAAAGTTTCTGTTAAGGTCCGAAATCGACCTTCATGTATCGCCAATGGACGCCGTCGAATTGGGTAAACTTAAATTTACAATATAATGTTTAATTGAAAAATTAATATGCACTATTTATACCTATCGAAGTCCTTCGCTCTGAAAATCTCTTTTAAATTATAATTTGAAAACTTTCTTTGGAAGTTGACATTTCGAAAATGTATACTACAAATAAATGCAAACTCTGATTGAAAATTATCTTCGATACGTTAGAAAATGTTTTAATAACGATACATAAATTCTTCGTAATGAAAATATAAGTAAAATTAAACAATTCAAATGATTCACAATGAAGTAATTGTAATTGTACAGATATTTTGTTTTCACAGATATTCCACAGCGACCTTCTCAGGCAGAATATCGTTCGATAGTAGCAGATGCAGAAAAAGAAAAATACATGGTACAAATAGTTCCACCCCCGCATCTTGACTTGAACACTTATGGCCACCTCAAGATCGATTACACAAACAGTTGGAACTCACTGAACCGCAAGATCAGTAAATAACCATATCGTTTTCCATCATTTTCTCTCTTGGTGCACAAGAAATACCAATATAGTAAAAAAAAAACAAAAGTTTTTTGCTATTTTCTTAACTACTATTTAGACAGTTAATGACATCGTCAATTACTTATGTAATATATTCTATTTAAGAATGTTGGCGTCGAACCAAAAACTGTTACTAGTTTAATTGACGAACGGGAAATCAGAAGCTAATTTTATCCAAAAGTAAATTACTTATTCTTAATTTTATACAGTTTAATATGTTCAACGATTACGTGTTAATTTGATCTTATTCGTTGATCCGACATGGAGCAGATATTTTAAACAATATTAATTGCAGTATCATTGCTTTCATGAAACAATTTCCTTTTCTTGTTTCCTGTAACTCTGTTCTCGATTTTTTCCTCGATATCCATGGGGGTGACGTTAGACTTTTCTATATCCAATTGTGGCCACCTTAGAAATTTATTATTCAATATTATGATTTAATATTTCGATCGAGAACACTTAGAACATCGTAAATGTTGTTCTATTATTGAAAAATGAAGAATAATACCTAAAATACGGTGTACTTTTCTTCCTTGTGTTTAAATTTTTCGATCGTCTCCCTTTCTTATTTTGACACTGTATTATACAAAAATTATATTTTATAAATACGATACCACGAAATGTATTGTTCTGTGAATTTATTAATATCGTTATAAATATCGAATTACGGAAGTAACATCATCCTGCTTGGCGTTCAATGACAACTCCTTGTATTTCTGTATTTCGTCAGAATGTTGTTGCTTCAATAAAGCAACATTTTCGCCGTGTTTCTCTTCCTGCGTCAGCAATTGGGCTTTCAGAACTTCGATCTCGTTCTGTAGCTTGGATACTGTGTTATTAACAATATAAGAAATAATAAATAATGTAAAGTAACTGGCATGATAAGAATTGATAACTGTTAACTGATACCAAACAGCTCTGGTCTAATACTGGGTACTAAATAACTTTGCACGGATTATCGATATTTAGGAAAATGATAAACTTTGATCTGATAATTGATGACAACGCTGACTTGAAATGGTAACCAACAAATTGACATATATCGTGAATTGTCCATTGATAACAGTTACGTACTATGCATTTTCTATTGTTAACAGTTACGTTTGTATTGTGAACTTTGCATTGATAATTAATAACTATGTATTGGAAATTCTGAAGAAATGAATTACTGGAGATTAGAAATTCTGAAATGATAACTAAATATTTTCAACCGAGAATTCAGTTAATTATGAATGTTTGACTAAACATTATATTTGAAATAATTATTTATTTGAACAAGCAAATGATTATTCCAAAATCATTCATGATTTGAATCATTCGTTATTCAACTACCAAATTTGATCTTATATAGTTGATCTTTCTATAAAATAAAGTTACTTTGCGTAAGTTATTTTTTAAACAAAAGTAATAAAGTGGAGTTGGAATACTTCGTTGTGTTAAATTGTTATTTTCTTTCTTTATTTCAAATAAAATTTACCCAACCCTAATACTAATAATGACTTGTGACTTAATATCTCACACTTAATAATATCTTTGATAACTTTTATATCAATTAACAAATTATTAACGCTAATTACACCGATAACAATACGCTATCGGCAAAGTTGCGCCAGTGTTATCAACAAGTTGTTTCGAAACCAAACGATATCGATTCTTTCGAATAAAAATTGATGAAACAATCGAAGAAAATAATATACTCCGTAAAGAATCATTGAAAAATCACTTATGTTATAATAATTTCATAAAAAATAATAAATGTTTTAGTGAAATATACTTTGTTCGTTATTCCCATTACAGTCAGTGACGATAAAACGCAAACGGTCGCATTGTTCTTTTAGGTCTTCGATCGTTTTACGAAGATTCTCGTTCTCTGTTTGCAACCCCTCCATGTTGGACTTGTATCGATTCTCGAGAAATATGTAGGCTTGTAATAATTTATTCAAATTATTTTTCGTTTTGTCCAAGTGCTCGTTTTTCATCGTCAGTGTTTCTTCTTGCGCGTCGCAGAAAGCTTTCAACGCCACGTATTCCTGTCAATTATTACGAAATTACAAATATCATTGTCTCCCGAATATTTTAAACCGTGCAATTGAAAACAATCAACAATTTGTCATACATCTCGAACTCTCGTAAATTCGTCAAGAATTGCTTGGAATTCGGAGTTCAGGTACCCTTCGTTCTCCATTCTGTATTTCTCGAAGCTTTAGCAATTTCTTTTTATCAAGCTATATAACCTCAGACACGAACCACCGTTTGGTTCTGATCCTGTCTAAATGTATTTCCTTCTTTCGACAATTTTTTTTTTGCTCGAGATTGAAAATGCTTAATAAGTAATTTATTTTTGAATTAGTAGTTTTTACGTCGTTATCAATTTCGCAAAACAAGATTATATTACACGACGTTGGAAAGTTTGGTTGAAACTGTGAACGAAGAAATGCGATACGATTTAGAATGGATGCGAACCACGGAGGTTCGTGTCTCAGAGCGAAAGGCGCGTTCGCATTACACATGCGCAGACGTCGCCTCGTTTGTGGCATACATTTACGTAAACATTTTCTTTCAAACAGCTATTTTTCGATACGCTTTTGTTAAAAAATCTTGCATTTACAAAACTCTCGTCAACGTTTGAAATATTTTTGTATTTGAATGGTATTGAATAAAACAGCCAAATACGTACCAATGTTCGTTCTACAATTTTCATTTAAACTTACCTGAATATTGAATTTTAAAAATTGAAGTCTTGGAATATTCGAGTCAAAGTAGCATCTTGTATTTTGCACTTCTCTTTCTGCTTCGTTAATATAACTTCTTTCGAATTAGAAAAATTGATTGTTCTTTAAATGAAAATATTTGACGATTGTCGTTAAAAATAATATTTTAAGAAATAAAGTTACAAATAAAAGATACTTAAAAAGAAAATGGCAATTGATGGAAAATTCAACGTCGTTGACCACAGTCTTGCGACAGATATTTCCTTTTTAAACATTTAAAACGATGAACGTCGCGCATTTATCGAAAATCTTCAAGAAGTTGCCTGCAAAATAACACGCATGCGCGATCATTTTGTTTTCCTCCGCCTTATTCTTTCTTTCACTTGGAGAGAGAATGTCAGAAATTCCCATACAGTTGAAAATGCGCGATGCAATCTAAATCCACGACCATCATCAGCAACAAGGACGTCATCGATGAATTGATGGAAGAGTCTGTTTTCGAGCAGATATGTGACACAATATTCATTCTGATCCCCGAAGGTGCGTCGAATCAGAAAATCAATCAAGGAACTCTTTGGAAATACGTAAAATATATGTGAAAATACTTGGCACGATGAAACATCAAATAAGTATTAATTTCATTTGCAAAAATATTTGGTTAAAAATATGATAATATTTTACGACTTTCGTTATAGTTTATTAACCCCCTGCTCCGAACCATACCCAATTAAATAGTTAAAATTGCTTCTTTTGAACAAGAAAAAGATCGAAAACATAGATATTTAATTCCGGAAAATAGCTCAAATAAGATTCAAAGTATTCAAAATGTAAAGCATTCAAAATTTGTGAAGAGTACATTCATAGCGAACATATTTTAGGGGTTCTCATCTTCGGAGTATACCTCGAGTTGTTTGTTATTGTCTACGAAAAATCGATAAACGATCTAAATTGAGAATCGATGAGCGACAACTGATCACAAATAGTTTCTGTATTAATAACTGATAAATGTCAATTGCTTATCAGTTATCAGTTCAAAGTTATCAGCTCGAGCCTGCACGGACATGTAATGCACGTTCGATTGAACTGACTGTAGATGCGTACTTATGATGGGCTTCTATGACAGTGCCACGACTGAAGCAGCTGTTTCTAAGTTGGAGCCAGCTAGGCACGGAAGACAGAGAGCAACTGGATGCTAAAGTAGAAAACTGGTGTTGTCCTAGCAAAAGACAGCTTTACAAACCTCTACAGGAAGCCTTGGTTCGTTGGGAAACGGTACAGGACACTCAAGGTAGCAGTGCATGTCCATTCATCAACCAGAGCCAACTGAAAGTCTTTCTTCGTGACTAATAAATACTCATGACCTTGAAATATTGAAAAACAGGAGTATCAATAAAAGAAATAATCGTTGATCGTAATACTCTTCCTCCTTCAACCGATAGATCATATTTTATTTACGATAGAAATGAGCTCACAGATATTACCAAAAGGTGTCAAATTGTAGATTTTACGATCATTATCAACCGTGATTAGATTTTAGGTAAAAGTGAAATCTAACGGTCTATTGTTTTTCAATTATGTCGTTTCGCAGACAAAATTCGTTCGAATCGTAGATTCACTGTTATATTCATCTATAATATATGGTGCTTTAAACCATGTAAAAGTAGAAAAAAATTGTAAATTATAGCGCAAATCATAGACGACATGGTTTAGGAATCCTTTCAAGATGATAACATTATGTGGCTGTTGTGTTTGTTTTGTAAATATTATTTATCATGATTATCTTCAGTTTCATTGTGTACAACTGTAACTCTTCCTGTCTATCATTTACTGATCGTTGAATCAACGAGCTCTAACAACATGACCTTGAAATTACCTTAAGTGCAATGATTTGTGTCGACAGAACGTAATATTTTGAACGGATGCCAGGAATTTCCTGTCCAACAGCAGTGTCTGTTCATAACGTCACGTTCTGGCAATACAAATTTTCATTCTAAAGATCACTCGAAGGTCATGTTGTTATAGGCTCTTCAATTCGTCGCTATGTCTGTTAAAAAAATATCTACCATATATATATATATATTTCAAGGTGATAATATTAGACTCTTTTTACTATCTATATACATATTTTTATGCATTATTCAATTTATGCTAATTCATAGGTGTTCCTTCCTAGAATTTTTTGCAAAGAAAATTATAAACTCTACAAAATCGTAGAGTATACTTTCTAAACTTTGGTAGTGTACTTTCAAAATTAATCAAATTTAAAAAGAAATTAATCAAATTCGTTACTCCGAACGCGGATTCAATGATCAGCAAATGATACACGGGAAGAATTACAGTTGTGTACAATGAGAGTGAAGGTGATCTTGAAAAATCAAATTTACAAAACGAACAGGTCAAAATCGTCTTACGTGTTCATTAACGCACAACTCAATTCGCCAACTCGACAGGTGCTCCTGGCTGCGAGCCAGGTATGGTTTCGTTTTCGTGCGATCCACAACTGGAGGAGGAGCTCGTCAACGTTATCTGCGGCCTGGAGCTGTTGTTCACGAAGAATCGTAAGGGCAGAGAGATCGACGTAGACTACGAGATCTACCGTTGCTCTGACATCATAAGGGAAGTGTCCCCGAATCTGAACCCCGAGAGCAATCTACGCTGCATTCTCAGCCCAAAGGATAGAACACCTCATTCGGTTCACAGTTGTGGCTATATCGCGGATTTCAAGAGGTCCGATGACGAGCTTGGTGGTTACTTAACCAATTAGAGATGTAAACACGATCGCGAGTACGCGAGAAAATGATCTCGAGAAAATTAGTCGGTCGAATTCTGAGAAATTTCTTTCTCTCTATGATACATTTCATGTACATTTGAGTTTTAAAAGTTAATTTAAGTTAAACGGATCTACGTGTAGTCCTATGCGAGGGTAGAAATTGAAGAAAGGAAAACTTTATTTAATATCTGAATAGATACATAGATGTATGTGTATAAGGATATAAGTGGGGCATAAACGTGTAATTCGAGAACTCACTGTATCGAATATAGCTTCGTAATGGGCTCGTACTAAAAGAAAAATAGAAACACTTGAAACGTTCGTTGAATTTATAAATGTATTGCAAAGTGTGTCTCGAAACAGGAAATAAAAGAATATAAAATATCATCCAAAAATGATTCTGTCTTACTTGGATTCGTCTGAAATTCTGATATATAATTGTCTGAAATATTTATAATTGTCTTGCAAATAATAATGACGGTGTAATTTGGAATAAAAGTACAGTTGTCAATAAAAACTTACAAAGTAGCTATTTAATTTTAAAGGAGGAAATGCAGGTTTCTTTTTCCTTCTATAATAGAAAAAAAAAATATTATGTCTGCATTTTTCTTATATACATTTTCATTATAGACTTCTTCCTGTACTTTGTAAAAGAAATCGGAAAAAACACACTCGCCGAGACTGCTGCAAATATAAATTTTTATTATTTTTATTAATATAAAAAAAAATATTATCTCTGCATTTTTCTTATATACATTTTCATTATAGATGTTTTCTGTACTTTGCAAAAGAAATCGAAAAAAACACACTCGCCGAGACTGCTGCAAATACAAATTTTTATTATTCCTTCTTCAATGAGCAATCGATCCAACTACGGGGTGTCCCAATCGTCATCGGCCGATTTGAATTTCGCGCTATTTTTAAAACGTCGAACCGATTAACCTGAAACTTGACATATGTCATCCAGACAGATGGTAAATTAATCAGGGAAAAGTACAAGATGAAAAAACGTGTGCAAATTATTCAAGCACATAAGAAAAGTCGCGAACTTCAACGCTAACTATTCGGGAACTTCGTAATCATTTTCCTCGAAATCATGTGTCTATCATTTGGAAGATATATTTTTTTCCATTATTAACTTCCAAGTTTGTACTTTTTAATAAAAAAACAAATATCAAGATCACTTAAACCGTTTGAGTTTTATTTAAAAAGTAAATCGACCGGTGATGACTGGGACACTCTATATTAATGAGACAGAGAGAGAAAAAATCAAGCTCGTTCTTTTATCATGGTCACCAAACGCCTTCACGTTGTTAGTGACATAAAATATTTTATTAATCATCAGTTATAGGGTCAAGGTGTATGAGCATACATTCAACTTATACAGTCGATCGTTACAACAAATTCAAAACAAATACGAACGAAAGGTCTGGATCACAATGTTGACTCCATCTGCTCCTTACGAGAGAAAGGTAGAGATAATACATACGTGCGTACACATAACGAACCGCGCACACGAGCAAAGAACGTTTCACAATCTCACCCTCTTTCATCCTTCATTTAGCTAGTTTTGTGCAGCTCGGCAACGTCGTGATTGGAACGTGGCCCCTGTATACACAATCCACAACGTTTCGTCATTTCTTTATTTACATACGGAATAAAACCAGATCGATTTGGAGGATCCGCTGCGGTTACTATTTGCCAAATCGACTCCTTTGCGGTCCATCGAGTTCAATTTCCTATACCTCGAGAAATAAAAATACATCCTCATCGTCTGTGTCGAAGGATGGTCCAACACGCCGAAACCCAAATCACTTCCAATCGATTGCAATCGTTAAGTACCATCAGGACTACCTGGACAGTTGCGATAGACAAGTGTCCAAAGGCAAATGTTGCAAAAAAAAACTACTGTCGAGAGACTACTGTCGAGGACACTTGTCGAGACTACTGCCACGTCTCGATGGGAATACCTGGACCGCAAAGGACGTGTCCTGTTCAAAATAGAGACTCTCCTTACGGTGGAGAGTGTAAACCAAAGAACTCTTCGGTTCGAATTACGGGAATCTGTGCACCAACATTCAACGCGCGATTGCTACCAACCTGGTTACATCCGGTTCGAGTGAAGCAGCCTTTGAAACGACGAAGAAGAAATACTTCCGGGAACGTGGTCCGAGATACCATCGGTGATTTAATTGTACCAGTAGAAATGGCTCGAAAAAACGTTTAGCTCGGTTAGGCTCTATGAGAGCTCCGATTTGGTTAGGTTCGCTCGCCATTGAACAGAAGTCGATCACATTTTTCGCAAAAACTATTCTTTCGAAATGTTCTCCGAACTCCGAATTCAAGAGACGCTCGTTTCGTCATGATTTTTCTTCACAGAAGAAATTATTATACAATTCCGTGCCACTCGTCGGAGAGTAAAAAACACGATTGAAGTCTGCTGCGTTCCTCGGAAATCGATGTTCCCGCGGTGTGGTCGGATTCGACCATCGCGACAGGTGTATCGATTTCTCTCCTATGTCGTCAAAATGCTCCTCCACCCGGGTACCCGGACGATCGAAGGGGTTAAGAGAGAACACCACTCCGAGACGTTGAAAAATGGGTCAATTTTGCGAATTTTTTTACCAGGTAGTTACCAAATGAAGACTGTAACCTTTTTCAGAGAATATAAATGTAACTTGCAACTTCGTTTTGCAATTTTGGGAAAGTAACAACCGTACAAAATGGCGAAGTTATTCGCTACTCCCAGAACCCTTCTGGCGAAACATTGTTCATTGACTGTCACAGTTGGCAAGAACTGGGAGTATTGAAACAAAAAAATGTTTTCGATTTATAAACTAGAGAATATTATCCAAAATGTGGCGTACGAGTTTTCGAAAATGGTAATAATTGTGGAAATGGTCGAAGTTTGAAGAGAAAACAATTATTTTGACCCCAAAGAACGACTTTTAACGTTTATAAAAAATTAAATAATTAACGTATTAAAAAAATCGTACACTACATTGGAGAATACGCTATTCAGAATATCTTTACAAAATTTGTAGTAAATCGGACGCGTAGTTCCGGAGATTTCCAGGTTGAAAGATATACTTTTGAGAAAACAAGTTTATTTATCGTTGCAACTTCGTTAAATTGTTTGAATTTCAAAATATCTTTTCGACGTGACATTCTACGCACTTTAAACTCGAAGAAAATAGGAAAAAGAAAAAAATTCCACTTTTTTTGGGACTCGTCAGGGTGGTATGCCCCCTTAATGGCGAATTGGGGTTCAGGGAGTGGCGGCCGGAAACTCCCGCGCTGGCAGGGACAGGCGTCTAGAAACGAAATCGCGGCGTATACGACGGATTAAGCGATTCATTGGCCGAGCGGGCAGCTGCACTATATTCGTCTCGTCCGCGAATACTTTGAGACTTCGACGCGTTACAACGCGCGTCAACTATATAGAAACCGATTCTCCTGTTGGAATCTTATTACGGCCTTGTCGCTCCCTCTTTGATCGCGTTTAAATGATAGCCTACTTAACGCTAGATTTAATATTAATCAATATTAGCGCCCAACCGATAGTACATGTAACGTTTTGCTAAACAAATACATATCTATATATATATATGTGTATATATATATATATATATATACATACATACATACATATATATATATATATATTTATATATAATAGTTTGTGTGTATGTATATATATATATGTGTGTGTGTGTGTGTATTTGGACACCCATTAATAGACGTTACAACGCGTTGTCTAATAATTGCGAGCGTTTTTATTGCTTAGAGTCTACACCCTGACTGACCTTTCGTTATTCATTTAGTTTTATTTATTTATTTACTTATTTATTTGTTTTTGTTTTTTTGTGTTATTTTCTTTTTATTGAACTTATCGTACAGACGGTGCTGGTTTCGAGAAAGAAGATCACGCGGAGCGCCGGTCGCGTTTCCGGTTCGAACGAGTGTTTCTTTCTCAAGTAACATAACATCTATTAACGAGGTTCCAAAATTCGGATAGTTGAACGGACCGATCAGTTTTATCGAGGATCGCGAACGCGGGTGCTCTCGCGACCTGTCCTCCCCCTGTACCCTCGTCGGGTCATCCTCTTTACGTCGCGAAAGTCCAGCGCGAATTAATTAGAACACGAAACCCAAAAGACGTGGTCCCGATGTGAATTTCTAGCTCGCGACTCCGTGTGCGCTTGTTTGCCCTTTCGTCTTCTCAGCGAACCAGCACCGAAAAGTTTCCTTTTCATTCTAGCGTCAGCGAAAGTAAACGGACCGACCAGAGCAGTACGACGGTGATCGCGTCGATGATGGTTGTCTCGTTTGTTCGTCCGGTAACGCGTCAAAGGAGCAAAACGTATCCGAAGATTATGCTAAATTCTGTCCGCTAGGTGTGTGTTTGCATGTTTGGGGTGGGTTGGGGGTCGAGGGGAGTGAGGGGGGACGTCTTAAATAAAACTAAAGTTAACGAGTACGAGTAAAAACACATTTTGCCCATACTAAATAGAGGCTAAAAATATACACGCGATTAAAGAGAGTACCATAGACGTCCCCATGCGTTTCTTGGGGTACCCCACTGAATCTCACCGCGGTCGAATCTCGATGGTGTGGTACTTTTTTTCCTTCTCGTTTTCACAATACAGTTCCTCGAACGGATAACAAGACTTATGCTCCTGCCATCCCTAATTCCTCGATCTGTAAATAGATCGCGGATGATCGTGCCAAGTCTCAAGTGACTTCGGATGTCATCCGCGCTTTGGTACGGGCAGCGAATTACGTAAGGTCCTTATCGCGTCCTTTCGACGAACGAGGATCGAGAAAGTCGTCGTTTCGTCTCGATCGAGTAAATAAAAATACATTAATCGAGTCGTTCCGTATACAAAAGAACGGTACTCGACTAAAACGTGACGCGTGTGTCCGTGCGATGAGATCACAGAGGATACCGACGCCAATGGGTTCCGTCAAATCCCGTTGCGTCGCTCCTAGTTTACGTATACTTCCACGTGATTTGCACATTTTATTAGTGTGTGTGTATGTGTGTGTATATGTGTGTGATACGTCGTTGTGACACGTGCCAACGAACAAGAACGCGATAGGGATTGAACTAAGTATTAGTTTAACGTCGTCGTTACTTTTTCCTCATTTTTTTTTCCTTTTTTTGCTTTCTTGCGTGTCTTGTTTGCGTGTTGTGTTTTTGCTTTGCTTTAGGAAGAAGGTACTTGAGTACACCTTGCCCTGAGATCGAATGACTAGCATTTCCGATTGTTGTTTGCGCCACTGTTCTGGATACGCAGCCGGTCATGGCGACGGAGTCGTCCATTTTTAACGCTGAACATCTCCGTTGCCTTGTTGCTCCTCTCCAGACGACCTCTCTTCAGCGCTTGGGTAGACCTCTTTTCGAGAATCTGGACAGATTTCAATTATACAGTGAAGATCACGGATCGTAACAAGACGTCGTTTCGGAAAACTTATGCTTTCGTTTGAAAGCACGCGCTACTATTTATGACCGTTGGCGATCATAATCACTCCGAAACGCGGTGATACGCCAATGAATTGCGTTACGATGTTACCGTTTATCCGACACAATATTCGAAATAATTTGAAAACAAAATTCGATGTGGTTGTATCGCTCCTTGAGATGTTCAATACTCCGAGAGGTCTTGTTTCGCTGTTAAATGCGCAAATGTTTTCTTTTTAAACTTTTTCAACTAACGCAAAAGTGTACGACTACTTTCTAAGTCACACGGTGGCAATCACTATTACTCTTAACCCTTTTGGCGTGTTATAATCAACATCAAGATCGGTCAAGACTCTACTCTTACTGTCCTCTTGAACGCTAAATTTTCTTTTTCAAATCGTTATATAAGGGTTTCTTTCTAACATTTTCGAGAAAACTAACCACTAAACCGTGGTTTTCATATTTGCCCCAATTTAGGCGAACGAGTTTATAACCATACGTGATTAAATCCCCCAATAACACAACACGGCATTTCAAACAAAATAACCAGTCTTCGAAGAGATTACGTAGAGACTAAACAACAGTTTACAATTCATCCTATCAGACTGGATTTTACTGCGCAGTAACTCCACGTAACATTTTGATTCTATTAGAGTATTGAATCTCGATGGACGATACAATCGATTCGAACATACAATTCTCCAATCTCTTACAACGGTGTGCTTGTCGACACATGTTCACTGTTACCATACGTGGTTTAACGCAAACCTCGTGGCTTTTCGATCTAACCCAGACCTAACCCAGACCAATCGGTGAAGGTCTGTTTCTTACGATGATAGGGAAAGTGTCAACCCTCTTACATAATCGGATCAACGTCTCAGAAACTAGGACGTCGATTACTTCTACGAGATCATGATCACGGATATCGAAGAAGTATCGACATAACGCGAGCCGTAATAAGAGAAAAATTAGCACCTTCTGCGCCGATCGCATTCGATTCTGGAGTATCGCTTTCTCGGCACGGACACGACCGGCGACGGGTCTTCCATCGTGAATGGAAGGTCCAGGAATCACGTGATCGTTCACGGTTCTTATTGGGTTCCGTTGCAGCGTGGTTACCGGCGGTGCATCGGTAACAAGAGGAGGTAAAACGTCCTCTTCGAAATCCCGATTCTCCATTGCATCTGGCGTGGGTGGTGGAGTGTCGGGGGCGATCGGGGACGCTGTGACTCGGTACACGGACATGCTGGGATGCTCGATCAGCAAGTTCTCCAGCGGTGATGTTTCCACGTTCACGGGTTCTGCCCGTGTGAAACATGGGGGTGGTGTTACGTACCATGACTCCTCCAGCGTCGTCGCGCCCTCAACTACGGTTTATAAATAGAGCTGGTTCAATTCCTAGATCCTTGAGCCTTTCACGGGACGAGATTTTACAGTTAATCCTACGCACACGCGTTGCGACTTGGTATCTTAAGTGGAGCACCGAATGCTCATTAGGATTGATCGATTTTACGAAACGATACGAGACGGTAGTGAATATAAATATCGATGCTTGCGAGTTTTTGGAAAAGAGCGAAGATGGTCGTAGGTCTTTCTCGATGTAACAAATTATCGATCGAGAAACTAATTATACAAGAACGAAGAAGCATCGTGACAGGTAAGAATCGTGTTAACGATACGGAAAAACTTATCGATTGTAATGTCGGCTTACGTCTAAATCACTAAGTGAATGGTAAATAGATCAATATGTATTGACTGAAGAAACAAAAATAGATCTAGAGTCTGAATAAAAATTAGGTAATCGTCGTAACGTTGCAAATCGAATGCATTAAAATTGTTTTTCACTTGCAGCCCATCGACTATGTTGTTTAATTGATAATCTTTTTATATTAACTCGATTTTTGATTAGGTGGATCATTTGATACAGCGAAGAAGACGTAAGCCCAAGTTCTAAACCCAAGATCGAAAGATTTATAAATAATAAAATATTTCTACCGACTATCTTCTCTCGAATTTTTCTTCGATTCTACGAACCCCTATAAACTTCATTTTATATACACGTAGTATGTATTCTGTTTTAAAGTTTTTGAATTTTTTAATCTAAAATCCTCGAGAAATTTCACATAAAAGGATCGACTGTTCTTTAGATCTGATATGTCTGTAAAAGTTAGAAATTGTCAGAGGCTTCTTGAAGAGTCAAAATTGTCAAAGGTTAGGCCGTTTAGAAAATGACTATGATCGTTACTACGAACGAATATTGAAACTTTTAACGAGATCAATTGCAATAAAGCAAAATGTAAAAGTTATTTTCGAGAAGGACCCAATCACACCTAAAAGCCTCTAGCAGTTTTAACTAAGGTCTTATCAACAGCTATCCTTTACTATGCAATCACGAGAGTGCTCTGCAGTTGTCTCGCCATTATAGAAAGTGAAAAAGTTTAGTTTCGAAAGTGTTATTTCGGCTAGAACTAAGCACAACAAGATAATACGAAAAAAGTTCCTTTAGCGGTTCAACTTTGCTACGAATGTGAACAAAATAGTTTTTCAAAACAAAGCGATTCGTCCTTTTAAACTTTCGATACCTTACTCTTGTCGCACGCTAGTAACCCTAGTGGGTTTCTTGGGTCCTTTTCGACCCGTACTGTTCTTCTACAATTAAAACCATTACAATAGATGCAATTGGCCGCTCCTGAATTAATTCGATTCTTTCATCGTATTGTAAAATTAAAAACACGAAATTTCTATAATCGGCGTACTTTTAACGCAAAAAAAAAAAAAACTTTGAGAACGAATAAAGCGAATTATATTTTGTTAAATGGGAATGATTTTCTCAACCGAAGATGCATTTCGGTTTACGCCTCGAATGCACATCGGTCTCCCCAACGCGAGAAGCAGTCAGCCAGCAAGGGGTTGACAGATTTTTTCGAATTTCTCGAGCAACGTTCCTTTGAAAAGGGTGTTTCTGTCCAGACGTACCAGCACGGTCAATGAGGATCCAGTCATCGCCCTCAACCTCCACCTGGCTGAGCCTGTCTGACACTGAAAGGGACTCCGAGGTTTCGCTATTGGACCCTTGCCGTGAATCTTGCTCACCG
Source organism: Ptiloglossa arizonensis (assembly GCF_051014685.1). NCBI lineage: Eukaryota > Metazoa > Arthropoda > Insecta > Hymenoptera > Colletidae > Ptiloglossa > Ptiloglossa arizonensis. Next base: position 5,694,317 of record NC_135049.1, read on the forward strand.
GAGATATTACCTCCGAGTAAGTAGTTTGCCAAGCTGCTCAGCATCCTGACCTTCTTGCTCTTCAGCGCCTGCAATGCCAACGAACCGTCGAGTCAAATAAAATATTCCAGCGTGAAACTCAATACTCAATGGGTCTCTGCGTATCAAAGGATTCGGAGATGTATGTTTATAGGAAGTTTCGGAAGCAGTTACTCAAATGCAAATTATGAGCCAAGGAAAGAAGCCCCACAGTATGAAGAATTAATCTCCAAGTGTTTGTACATCTTCGTGAGACGATGTCTATACAATCTTTACTGAATAGGATAGATAGGCTTTCTTTGGTCGTTGCTTTTATATTACGATGGCATAAATGTTGCTACGTATTGATCATCGAGTTACTTGGACTCGAATAAATAATCCCGAAGAAAGGGCTCAATGTTCGCAACAATTTCGAAGAGCACTGTCAAACAGATATATTTCATTGTACTCTAGGTACAACGTAGGTATATTGGCTGGTTCGTGCAACTGTTTCGGGTCGTAACTACGTTATTAATGTATTTAGGAAAAAATGTCAAAGGAAAAATGTAACGTTTGTAGGACCTTAGATTTCTTTCAAATGCAACAGTGCAGGTGCAGTTAAGAATTGCATCCTTTCTTTAAATGGAAATGTTTTTTCTTTTTCAGTACAGATCCATTCTCCTGTTTATTCTACGCGAAAAATGATTAAGATATCGTGGCAAGAAAATGATTAGTTTTCGAGATATTTTCAAGAAATGTTTTTATCGAAAATGCTCAAACGCTTCACGACTGTATCGTAAACGTAAACACCGTTTCAACGGTGTCGACATAACAAATACCGACCTGTACGAGTAAACATTTGATCGTTTAGTAGCAATTTACGTAGCGTGACTCAAATACAAAACCAAGACTTTGAAGAATTGATTGTATTTCATTAAATAAAAGAAAATGTATTTTGGTAACAGCGAGAAAGAAAAATATACGTACAACTTCCGTTGATACCGACTTCCAAGATTTGTGCAACGAAAAATATGCATTTCCGTTCGAAGAAAGGATGCACTTCTTAATTGCACATGCACCATTGAATTTGAAACAAACCCAAGGCCCTACAGACGTAGCGCTCTTTGACACTTTTTCCTAAATGCATTAATAATCGAGTAACGACCTGAAACAGTTGCGTGGACCACCCAGTATAGTTAGTTCGGTTTATAATGATCATTCACTCTACGTGCAAAATTAAACGTCACGTGTCAGCACACCAACCAATTTCGATCAGCCGGGGGACAGAATCACCCATAAAAAGAATCCCCATTTGAGAACCGCCATCGAAGAACCGTGAAACGATTTCCACTTCTGGCATTTGTGATGAAAAAAAAAAAAGAAAAACGTCGATTATGGCACTTGTGACGAAAAAGCATCGATCCTGGCCCTCGTGAGGAAGAAACATCGATCCTTGTGATTTATCACGACGGACATCGCGCGGATCGCATAAACGCGAACGTCTACGTAAGTGGGAATCGCGGTGCTATCGGGTCCATGGTCACCATGTTATAATTGCATATTTCAAGCCCGTTGCACGTCGAACGACGCACTAGACATTGAATCGTGTAAGAAGCGTGCGCCGTGTTGCATCGATGCTTCGCGGTATACGAATCGGTGGTTGTGTCGGTTCGTCGCCAAGGATCACGAGCAATTGTAAAAGTATTATATCGCTTTGCATTACTTCATGATCGTTGCGCAATCGATAAACGCGTGAGAACGCCTTGGTAAGAAACTCGCCGCAAATGGGACACCGATGTCCGCGCTTCGTTCATTTTTCAACGCGTTGTCATTCGTTTCTCTGCCAACGACTCTGACCAATCTCCCGATACAGATTGAACGGCATCGTTCAAAATAATAAGACGATGTCCTAACAATGATTTTATCGATCGCGATCAGTGAATAATTCTTCGAAAGTACGACAGTATGGTATACAAAGTCGATGAAATCTGGCCGCATTTGTGGGTCAATTTAATATTTAACTGAGAAAGCTCGTCCAGAGAGTTCAGTGAACCATGGAATAATTAATGTAAGAGATAATTTCTTAGATAGAAATCGTTAAAAAATATAGAAAGTAGCTTCGAATGTAAAAGTACGTTGGTAAGTTTCAGTTATTTTTCATTATCAATAAATTGAAACGACAATTGTATAATTAATGTATATATTCCGATATCTATGATTTGTTGTCACTGTTTAAACTATGATCTGATTTCGTGTTTGTAAGATCGTTTGGCACAACGAAGTCATTGATACATTTTTGAATTTTATCGATTCGAATAAGTAAAAATCAAATTGGTTAACGACTGTAGAATTATCTGAATACGAATACATTTCCCATTCCAACTCTAGCACGGTGGATTTATTGCGAGAAAAGTTTAAATCAAGTGGATCGAATCGATACAAGGAAAGTTTAATAATTTCATTAAACGTTTCGACCCGGTTCTTTTGGCTTCCTTCGGTATATAAGAGATTCGATTAACCTACATAATTAAACAGATAAGGAAAATAATATATTCATACGAGAACTAAATATAACAGAATAATTATAGTACGATAAAAATGTTACAGCGTAAATATCTTTCAGTTTAGAACAGGGGTCGGTAAACTGTGACTAACAAAGGCTTAAATGGCAAAATATTTTAGGCTCTGTGGACTAAAAGGTACAATCGAGGATAATATACTAATACACATACATATAAGACAGAAATAGAATTTAAACAATATTTTATTAATAAAGTACAGAATATAATATAATTTATATTAACGAATGATATAAATACAAATGTTGAGAAATTAGTGAGAATGGAATTCCTGCTTACGACACATAATTACGTTTAATTGAAATTTAATGTTAGTGTTCCCTAGCGGAAGAACCGATTGCAGATGTTCGTTAAATAAATCTAGCGTGCAATGTATGTAATTTTAAAAATGTCTTCTCACAGGGATACGCAGCGATACGTACAACTAAATAATGGATGGCATTTAAGAACTGTCGTGTTGTTACTGTGAGTGCAAGTGACGAAGTGTGTGCCAATGTATAATGCATTGTATTATACATTGTATTTCTTTCCAACGGAATTCTCATAGTTGTTACAGTGTTAACTCGACAGTCTTTTGTTATTTAAGCAAGTATATAGACTGTGACCTCTCCAAAAGTATTACAGACTAGTTTATTGGAATGTGTTGGAGTTAACAAAATGATTTTTCTTCGCCATTTAGTTACAGAGAACTTTTATTTACAGTGCGCACACGACACTACTGTTGAGTTCTCACGACTGTCCTGTGTTGTTTTAAAATTTTTTCTTAACAGAGCGCTTTATATTTTTGCAGTTTATAACAACTCCTATGATTTTCGACAACATTGATCTATCAGAAATTTTTTTATTTTTCCCGGTTAAAGAATTATAACGCAAAAGAATTTTGTAAAATAAGTTTACATATGGTATTTCAAGTCAAGTAAATACATACACTCGCATGTGGAATGGGTAATGCGAAAGAAAATTGTTTGTATAGGAAAATGTTCATACAAAATTATTAAACGTGCACATACGTGTTAATGACTTTGAAGAGCGTGCATGTACCTGTATACCACTTATTTCATTCAACAAATGTCTTCACTTGTAAATTTTAATTTAAGTAAATTATACAAATACGTTGTTTAATATCTAGTATATATAATTTATTTAATAATGCAATCGTTTTACGAACGTTTAATTTGGCCAGAAGCTTCCTTTAAATTCATTATATTCCAGTAAAAAATTCAATTTATCAACGTTGATGAAAGCATAATTTTTGTAAAAATTATAAACCACGAACATAGAAATTCTGTTTTAGAAAATTCTAAGCGAAAGTTTTACTTAATTATAAAACTTTTCTCTTTAATCTTAATATAAAATAACGACAGACTTAAATTTCTTAAAATCATTCTTCTGTGTAAATGAGTAATTAACTATATCGATTTTACGACTTACTAAAGAGTCACAACCCGCATTTTGAAAAACAATACTCTGTGTGTACTGAACATAATCTTTATAATTCTATCACGAAATGCATTTAATTATATACGGTAGGCGGTAATTTGCCGAGCCCTGGTTAAGGTAATCGATTCAGCCCGACAAGTCCCTATCAGATTGTCACAAAATTATAACCAACCGCTTTCTCAAACTGTTCACACCATGTTAATTGTGTTTCAGTCACTCTCATACGCGGTATACATAAAGGTGAGTGAGTCAAAGAGATATATCATCGATCAAAATTGATCTACTTCTCTGTCGAGTTGTCACAGGCTCGGGATCGAATCACAGAACACTGTATAAAACGATACACGTGATCAATTGCATCGTGATTGAATTACCAAACTCACAATGCTCGATTGCATCGAAGATGCATAAATAAAAGCAGTTGCACGGAAAGTCTGCTCGGTTTAAAGGACACCAACCACTCTAGGACGTCGAAAAATGGGTAAATACGAATTCTTGTTTCCAAGTAGTTACTAAATGAAACATATAGCCTTTTTCAGAGAATATAAATATAACTTTCAACTTCATTTTACAATTTCGCAAAAATAAATATCGTACAAAATGGCGAAGGTATTCGCTATTCCCAGAACCCCTTCTGGTGAAACATTGTTCGTTGACTGCCATAGTTGGCAAGAACTGTGAATATTGAAATAAAAAAATGTTTTTGATTTATAAACTAGAGAATATTATCCAAAATGTGGCGTACGATTTTTCGAAAATTGTAATAATTGTAGAAGTTGTCGAAGTTTGAAGAAAATACAATTATTTTGACCCGAAAAAACGTCTTTGAACGTTTATAAAAAATTAAATAATTAACATATCAAGAAAATCGTACACTACATTGGAGAATACGCTATTCAGAATATCTCTACAAAATATGTAGTAAATCGGATGCGTAGTTCCGGAGATCTCCAGGTTGAAAAATATAGTTTTGAGAAAACAAGTTTATTTATTGACGTAACATTTTACGCACTTTAAACTTTAAAAAAATAAGAAAAAGAAAATAATTCGATTTTTTTTATTCGTCAGAGTAGTATCCCCCCTTAACGCGCATGGTGGCTAGATAACTCTTTGATGTATCAACAAATAGTACTTCAATGTTATTACTTAGCACAATTCAACTATACACCGCACGAACCGACTAAATGGCCTATTCGAATACGACTGGATCCCAACGACGATGCGCAAAAAAATGAACAATTAAAAGAATTCAATAGCGTCTCGGTGCGTGTGTTTACTCGCTGATAAAGCTAAGAGTTCGATAACACACCGCGGAAAAATCACGAAGACTCGATACACACCGTGTTACCATCCACGAACGACGTACAACGTAAATACATACATTCATATGAATGTATGAATCACGAGGAGTGAGAACGCGATCGAAGAAAAGAGCGTGGCTTAATCGTATCGCTGGTAAACATCTGTTTAGCTAATTTTGTTTAGATAACCATTTTTATCGCTGTTACATCTATGATGCAACCAGCACCGATTAGGTTTTTGACCTTACGTTCTATTAATTAAAAAATAACGAAAAAGCAAGACTCCACGAATATTGATCAACATTGATCGATTAATTGAATTTCCCAAATGGATGGTCACGGGCCTTCAAATACATACATACGTGCTTGATTAAACAAACGATTTATTCCGCGATGCGTATTGCGGCGCAGATTCCGCACGACCGATCTGCGTCGAAGTCGCGTATTTCCAACGATCACTATCGTTTTCTATACACATACGTACATTTTTTAGAGATTTTAGTATACGATTATGCACAAAAGTTCGATTTTTAACTTTAAGGGAAGGTATGTATAGAATGTCTCAGAATTAAACAAAGTATAGGAACGAACGAATAAGGAATAATTATATTCAACGATAGAGATATTTATACCTTTGAGTGTAAATGTCGGTTAGAGTTTCCAGTTGTAGTAAACAGTATTGGTTGCGTGAACACTTTGGAGAAGAAAGAAGAGAAATGTATTTTGTGAACTGATTTTAAAATGTCACGGTAAAACGGTACAATGTAAATATTAATCTCGGGAAAACGATAGATTTTTAAGTGCGCATAACGTCGAAGGAAGAAATGTTAAAAATACAGTAAAAAAAAAGATTTAATGTGATTTTGATCAGTGTAATAATTGTCAAATGTGAGACCAATAGAAATTATTATTTCCTTCTTTCGTTACAACTTTTTATTATTTACTTTTGGGGTACGCTGTATATTATCACGTTAAGGCCTACAAATAACTCTATAAATAAAAAAGTTGTTTCTTAAGCATCCTTATTAACACTTAATCTAGATGTCAAGATTACACCTTAGCCCCCTCCCTTCAGAAACAACGATAATTGTTATCATTATGAATACAAAGATTCTGAAAATTTTAGGCATCACTGAAACTGTATTTTTGAAAGCAGTAACTATAGCTGTTATATGAAGACTTAAAATTTCCATTTAAATTGTAAATCGTAATTAACGGAAACATGTTTCATAATTATGAGAGTAAGATCAGTTTGCATTTGATCGGAAAAATAGAAGAAAAAGAATCATTTAATTCGATCGAAATTGTGTCTATGTATGCAACCGTGCTTACTGACTCGTTACAGAACCATAAACTGCAAAATAAATGTAAAACGATGCCAACAAGCAATAAACTTGATTGTCACGATCAACCGGATTTAATTCTTTGAAAGAAGAATTAAATTTGTTATGAAATTGTAATCAATGAAATCAAATTAAAAGACTGCCCGAAAATAACGAATTCGATTGTCACAATCAATCAGAGTTAATTCTCTGAAAGTGAATGTGAAAGTGTACGTGTTATGTGAACGTCCACCAATATATAATACATATATTCGAATACACACACACACGCGCGCGCACACACACCACAGTGTTAGGTAACCAGATTTGGTCCTCTGAAAATGAAGAGAAGTATTTTAAAGTCTATCGATGCATATTCGATAATGTTATTTTGCATTTCCTTTATATTTCAGAACGTTTTACTGCTTAAGGTCCACGTTATTCTCTTTTATAAAAATAAACCATTCCCTTCTTGTCCTATTTTCATCTTGAAATTAATTGTTTTCTCTGTGTGCAAAGTGCTTTTCATCTAGCACCGAATTGGATCACTTTCGTTCACGATTCGCTTACACGAGTGTTTTTGCTAGCGAGAGACAGGGATGCGCGAATTACGTATCCAGAGCTTACGTTTTTAACGCAGTTATAAATATCTCGTTGCCATATACATAACTTGCTCGACTTTTCTTTTCCTCTCACGTTTACTCGTATTGCGCGAGCCTGTGCCATCAATTGCGTTATCACAGGTGTATGCAACACGGCACCTGGTGCTGTTAGATCGTCTCGCCGATATTTAATTATGCTAAGCGTCTCTCAACGTAATTATGTTAATAGACAACGGTTCAGTTTCCACTCGTCTCCTTTAAAGATACGAATCCTTGAAGCGTGTTGCTTTGAAACGCAACGAAATTACACAGTAGTATCTATATTCCTCAATTGTGTTTTAGGGAAATGCCACCTTGATAAGTAAAAAAAAAATCGAATTATTTTCTTTTTCTTATTTTTTTTAAATTCAAAGTGCGTAGAATGTTACGTCAAAAAGATATTTCGAAATTCGAACGTTTAACGAAATTGCAACGATAAATAAACTTGTTTTCTCAAAACTATATTTTTCAACCTGGAGATCTCCGGAACTACGCATCCGATTTACTACATATTTTGTAGAGATATTCTGAATAGCGTATTCTCCAATGTAGTGTACGATTTTCTTGATATGTTAATTATTTAATTTTTTATAAACGTTCAAAGACGTTTTTTCGGGTCAAAATAATTGTATTTTCTTCAAACTTCGACAACTTCTACAATTATTACAATTTTCGAAAAATCGCACGCTATATTTTGGATAATATTCTCTAGTTTATAAATCGAAAACATTTTTTTATTTCAATACTCCCGGTTCTTGCCAACTATGGCAGTCAACGAACAATGTTTCACCAGAAGGGGTTCTGGGAATAGCGAATAACTTCGCCATTTTGTACGATATTTACTTTTGCGAAATTGTAAAATGAAGTTGAAAGTTATATTTATATTCTCTGAAAAAGGCTATATTTTTCATTTAGTAACTACTTGGAAAAAAATTCGCAAAATTTATCCATTTTTTGACGTCTCAAAACGGAGTGGTATCCTCCCTTAACACGTTTAATTATTTTTTTTTAACACGATACATGCTTTTAACTACAAAACAAATAAAATGCATTAAATAAGATTAATTTTTCGTGCGTTATATACAAAATCATCGTTGTTTCGCATTTATGTGACACTATTAGATAAAATGTAATTGAATTGGCAATCAATAATTACAATTGAACTGATCTTATGAATTGAATTGGATTTTAATTCCTTCAATTACGAGAATCAATTGCTCATCAAAATTGAAATTGATCAACTGTCAATTCCATCTGTAGTTTGTAAATATGTACAAAATTTGTAAGTTACTAAAGAATTTTTAACAGATTCGTAAATTTATGAATTTTTACATTCAAATATAATTTGCCCGTTCATCTATAATTTCTAAGGTAAAAAAACATTTTCTTTTTAAATTTATAAATTCGTAACAAATTTGTTATAATTTTATGATAAATGTAATGAACAAACATAATACTAGTTACATATACCGTTGCAGAACTGTATTAAAACTGACCGGAATCGATATGTTCGCACAATTAATTTTTCAATTGCAATTGACGTTAATTTTAATTGAAATCGTTCGTCTCAATTAGGTACGATTGAAGTTATTTACAAATAATTTCTAAATTACATTGATCTCGATTAAAAATTGTAATCGATTAGTGCCTAACACTGGTTTGTAATGTGTGATACCGAACGTGTTAAATCGATACATTAGAATTGCATTTCGAAGCGAAAACGACGAGTCCTTTGACTACCTAAAAATAACGATGACGATGTCTTCGTTACTTCACCGTTAATTACTATTCTTACACGCGTATTTTTCCTTCGGTAATCCTTCAATCAGTCGATATACATGTATTGTTATCTTGTTTTCGTTTCATACAGATATCGCGCGAATAACGACTGCTACCGTAGATACGTACACGCGAGCTTCGGTTTCACTCCTTCCTCGTGAATCACAATCAGGCTAATCATGGTGGTTACCGTAGGCCTTATCGTTGCGTCAGAAGAGTCACTGATTTCATCGCTGAAATTGTAACTCGCCTTTCTGATATTACGACTGAACACCGTTCCAACATATGATTGCAAACTTAATCTACAAAGTAAATTGTCAGAAATAATGGTTTCAGAGCCAATTGAAAGCCATTGTGTTGTCTATTAAATTGAACGAAGAAACTCGTTTAGAACTTTGTAGCTATATCTAACAATATTTGATGCGAAATCACAGAATGGAATCAAATTGGTATACATTGTGGCTGCAATACTTGTCTACTTAAAGCTCTGTGCAAACTCAGAGAATGGTCTACCTTATGGCTGCAATAGTTGTCTACTTGCAATAGTTGTCTACTTGAAGCTCTGTGTACTCTATCTGCGCGTTTATAACAGGTCAGTACAGAATTAACGTAAATATACTCGCATTCTTAGCAAGACGAACGTCTGGAATCCTACTTCTATAAATGAGAACGAACTTAATTCGATCAAGAACCTATTCAAGACACCGTACTCTTTAAAAAGATATGTTAATCGGGAAGATTCGAAGAAGTAGTAAAAGTGCTTTCCTAAAACCTAAATTGAATCCGTATTCTTGGTTAGTCCAATACATCTACCTAATCAGTTATCAAACAGGGCCGACCCTACACCTTACCACTTAACCATTTCAATCCATCAGCTGGGAGAAATGATGGGTCAGGTTCTACGAAACAACTTCAAACCGCTCTTCTTCAATCCGACTTGGATTTAAATCTAAATTTGAAGCTGCCAGTTTGCTATATTAGAATATTGCTTCGTGATCAACCCAGAGCTGCAAATTGATGCGGGCTTGACAATATAACGTTGCCCAGACGTCGAGTTAAATAGGCGGAAGTGAGTGCCACGAATACGAGACCGTGTACCACGCACATCGCACGTCTAATCGACATCTATATTCAAGCAACATATTAACTTCGTTATAAAGTCTTTTCACGGCGCAATATCACGAGTATTAATAATTTAACTGCCATTCTGTTAATAGAAATCGACTCTTTCACACTGTTTACGAGCAACTTGCGTGAACCACGACGAGGATAAAATCTGGCCGACAGTTCAGAAAATGAAATACCAGCCCTCGTTTGAAGCAGGAATGGTCGGGATCAATCACGGGGAAGCTGTTAATTGACGCGGTGGATTGCTCGAGCAAATCACGATCAACGTGATAAGGTATAAAAAAGCAAATTTTTTAATTTAGTTTCGCGCTGAGAGAGAACAAAATGTTAATAATTGGATCGTTTAATAATTGATCGCGCATTTGGAAAATTTTCTTTCGATTCGATGCCACGCGAATAAATATCTACACTGCTGACTATGGCTACGGTACCTATACATTGTTTGTATACTTCTTTTTTTTTTTTTTTTTTTTTTTGATCACATAATTTTGAATCACAACGTACGATTCAACGTTTTGACTATACTTTTGATTTCTTATAATTCGGAACTATGTATCGTTATTCTAAGAAACAGAATAATTAGCGTTATTTTGTTTAAAAAGTTTTAAACGAAGCTGAAATCGATTGAACAAAATCATCGGGGTTATTTACTCGTGAGTGTTAAGAAATTATTTGCAATTTAGAAAAAAGTGACACATTGATGTCAAAGTAATTAGAGAAACAGTTTAGAGATTTTTTCGAATCTTCATTGATTATTTAAAAAACATTTGGAGACAGACAATATGTAACTCAATACAGTATTGAGTCTATACGGAAACTATTTATCGAATTTTGTTCAAAGGTACAAATTAAAGGAAGAAAAAAAAAATGACAGAACGTTATTTTTAACTTTTCTTTTTCATTAATCAACTACTGCTGTTTTAATATACTTCTCTCCTTTTCTCAAATATATTTGAACGTAAGTTATTTAACTTTATCTTTAAACACCCATTTGTAGAATAAAATAGTAAACATAAACTGTTTTTCTTTTTCTTTTTTTTTTCATTCTGAAACGTAATTTCAGATTTATCATTTATGTTCTTCAAGAAATTATGATCGCTGTAACTATAACGCAGACATTTTACAGGCACAATAAAAAGCATTTTTGCATCGTATCGTGACTCGTGGATGTGACTACCGCGCAAAATGCAATGACTCATGAGCTATCGAATGGATAATTAAGTGACGTATTGAATTTTTAAGGAAATTCGAAAGGAATCGTCATTTTACAGTAATTTATTATTATTCGTGTTTTTATTGTTAGCTCTGTTTATTAGAATCCAACGATGACTTTAAATTATTCTTCTAATGGTTCATTTTGTAATCGAATACGTTGCACATGTCGAAATACAAGAACATAAATCATTTACCTATTCAATAAAATATCTGACGTTTGAAAAGTTTCACGTACACGGGCTTATAAAAAAGAAAATTATGTTTTACATTTTCGATTAATATTTTTTATCAAGAATCATCCTGTATTCGATTTCCTGCCATTTAGGAGATATCCTGTATCTACATATATTCCTGATATTTACGAAATTATTCGAAACCTATTTTATTAAAAAGATGATCAGTTTCATAGCAAGAAAACTCTTCTTTGATCTGTGTTACGATATTGAAGCATTTTTCAATTGAAGGTAATCCTATGATTTTAACAAATACGATATACCAAAACTATCTATTGAAATGGACCCTCTACGCATTAAAGAGTATTTCTTTCAGTATCTCGTCATTTTCTCTGACCTACATTTTTTCACTAGGTGTGGTTTCTTCTGATTACCGTTACAGTTCTAACGGAATTTAAAATGATCGTGTGTACTTCAAAGTAACATTTATCGCAAACAATCCTAATTTAATGAAATGAATTACTAGAGATTCCTATTTAGGTGGATTGCTCAGAACAGGGTTTCATAAACTGTTTTATGTAAGAACATTGTAATTAATAATTTCAGAAGTATAATAAATAAATGTGTACATTTATTGTGTGCAACATATTTGCAACATTATGATTTTTAACATTATTTTCATCGGTTATTAATTACATTTTAAATCGATTTATTTATTATGTAGAACACAGTCTTAATTCCCAATGATTTTATCATTCATATACATATGTATATTCTTATTTGAATTTTATTTTCAAGAGAAATCCGCATTCGAGTAACCACATTGAAAGAAATTTGGAAAACGCTACTTCAGACAATAAAGAATACAGGGTGTCCCAATCATCACCGGTCGATTTGAATGTCGCGCTATTTTTAAAACGTCAAATCGATTAACTTGAAACTTAACATATATCATCTAGATAGATGGGAAATTAATCATGAAAAAGTACACGGTAAAAAAAACGCGAGCAAATTATTCAGGTGTATTACGAAAAATCGCGATCCTTAACGCTAACGATTCGAGAACTTCGTAATGATTTCCATCGAAATCATGTACCGATCATTTGGAAGATATCTTGTTCCATTGTTAACTCCCAAGTTTGTACTTTTAAATAAAAAAAAAGAATATCAAGATTACTTAAACCGTTTGAGTTTTATTTAAAAAGTAAATCGACCGGTAATGATTGGGACACCCTTTATTTCGCATCGTCGTTTCGTGTCGCCTAAATTTCTTCATTGTGCGTAGACTCCCCTCATAATCGATTTAACACTAACAGGATTTACACAAACCAACGATCATACTTTACGAGTCAGGCTAGCTAACTTACGCGAAGTCGATAGAAAGATTGCCAAGGAACGTTCCCTCTTGCATAGAGAGACTCTTTATATGGAATACAAAGAGGAAGGGACTCCGGCAACCTTCTACATCGACCATCGAGGGAAAATCATCGACTCGGCCCTTTACAGTTCCGAGAAATCTCTGTTGCACGCGCGCCGAATCAATGAACGCAATTATCCACCGCGACGCGAATGCGTTGCGGGGCGGTACGTGCCAAAAGAAACATTTCCGTTTTTATCTCGAAAATTATGTAACGCTCGCGAACGTTAGTTTGCATAACAACGAGCGCGGTTAGCTTTGGCATCTGTCTCCGTTGCACGCGCACGGGAGATGACGAACGAAATTAGTGGAGAAGCGATTAACGGGGTCAATGTGTTCACTGTTGAAACGAGGAAAAAGTGCGCCGAGTAGAACGGTGAAATTACTAAAACCAGTTTGTTCGTTCGAGCGAACAGAGCGATGTGCGGGACTACTACGATGATGAAATTTCTATACAAGTTTGCGTGGTTTCTAATAATACGGAGACTGATCTCAGTCAAGGCCAAAATAGAAGATACACGAGGCTTTGAACTGCGTCGGTTACCAGAGACAGATTTACTTTCCAGAACCATTTCCGAAACCTTAATAAACACTGCCCGAGAGTACAGTTCGAACCGATCGAAAAAATGTCCCGCCTCTTTGGGCTATTAAACTTTGGAGTGAACTCGATCGTTTAGAATTTCAAGAAATGCCCGGTAGAATGATTGCCAACAATTTCTCCGCTCTGAACTTCACCGAACAACTGAAACAAATTACTTTCTTGAAAGTAATATCCGAGACCCCACCTTGGACTGACAAGATAAAATTCACGACTAAAACGGAATCGGAAGAATTTTCATTAAGGAGGCAGTATGGTATTTTGGATTAAACATTTTTTTTTGTCTACAAAAAAATAATTGCATCAAAATAGAAATTAATATATATTATACATACGTGTAATGTTTTCGAGACAACTTTTTGTTATTATCTTTCTTTTAGAAAAAAAAATCTTCCCGATCGATGTGCTCGATTTAACCGTTGATCTAACGGAGAAATATCGAGAAGATTATTGATCTGGATTGGTTTATCTATCGATTGAATCACGATGAAATGAAAGTTTCCCTTTTCTTTTTATTAAATGAATTATAAAATTAGAACATTTAACATTTTATGATGACACTCTTTGGATAAGTGTGTTTTCTATAACGCATTCAAATTTCAAATTAATCGACCACGTAACTTTCGAGATGTTATACACACCATGCCGATAAATGTCATTTCGAGAAAAACACCTTTTAACTTTTGGCGTGCAGTGTTAGATCATATAGAAGATTTTATAGCATTGCCAATTTTTTAAATTTCACCATAATTGTTTTAGAATAATGTTCTAAAGACTGGAGTCTTTAAGAAAATAAAATAAAAAGGAATCGATTTTTTTTATCTGAAATTACCGGACTGCCCTCTTAAGCGATATTCTTACCAACCCAGTCGCAGTGTCGCCAATACCGACGGTCTCGCAGAACAAAGAAGAGGAAGATAGTTGAACACGGAGCGGGGTAAGAGCCAGCGCGATACTCCTACTCCTCCCTTTCGCAGTAGTTTTCCCTCATCCGCTTGCTACGGTTCGAGTAAACAGAGTCGTTCGACGAATCACTAGAAAGCGAGGAATCAGAGAGAAAGACGGGATATGTTCGGTGTCCGTGCCGCGGTAAAGTAGTACTGCGTTCGCTCGATCCGCGGATAAAAGGATGTATTATCGGGACGAAAATAGAAGCATTGGCTCACGCACCGTTCGCGAAACAGCGACATTGCACAATTGACGTTCGAGGAGAAAACGTCCAGGCAAACGTCATCGATGTTCCTTGGCGCTCGTCTGAAATAGAGCGTCGTGAAGCGACACGGGAAGACGGCACATCAGTGACTTATACACCACTGCCATTGCCCTTGCACTTCTAACAATCCATGCGCGTCGATCAGGCGGTTACCAAGCGGCTCCTGCACTGCATTGTTTCGATCGAATTCCACACTACTATATGTCATCTCCCTCTCTCTTTCACTCCCTCTCGCTGAGCATCCTTCGTGCTCTATCGCATCGACGTTCACACACAAAACACGGCTCTCTCTACTTATTCGTACTTCGATCCTGACCGCGTTACAAGGCCGCCACCGCTGTCTTCCTAATATCACTTTCACAAACGCAACGACTTCGTGATGGCATTCATTCCGTCTTGATCTCGAATTTGCTCACTTCTTCCTCTCTTCCCTTCCCTGAGAGAGGGACAAGGAATGAATAGGTAACTTTGGGCAGTTTTCCTTCGATGCGGTAATAACATAGTTAAGTAGAAAACCCGCACACTACATCCCGGACGTTGATGAGCCACTCATGAACACTCACACAGGACCACAGACGCATTCTTAGTCGTATTTCAGGCCAGCGATGTATCGTCGATTCCTTCTTTCCTCTTCGTTCACACTCACAGGTATCGTAAACAGGCCAGGTAGAAAGGAAAAGAATACAGACGAAGGAAGAGAGGTACGGGTGACGTTCGACGTTTTATCTCGACTGACAAAACGCCGATTGTTGTCATGTATATTAGCTACGCGCGATGCCACGAGATATCGTTGACCCCTCTGTCGACACGACAGAAACAAGCGGTACACGAAAAGGGAACGAGAGAGTAACAGAAAGTAAAAAGAGGAGGAAGAAGTGTATGAAGAAAAGGATCCACTCGCCTGAACAGTGTTGCGTGTGAGGCGCCGTGGTAGCAACTGCCCGCAGTAATAGTCGTCAGCTGATTTCGACTGGCTGGCTGGGCAGTCAAGCCGTTGTCAAGGGGCGAGAGTAGAGGTAGGAACTGTTGGTGGGGGGTACGAGCTGCGGGGAGGGCTTTCAAAGCGATATCAGGGACGTATTATTGTGCGACTCGAGGCGCCCTTTCTTGCATCGATCACCACGTACTTACTTCAACTATCTTAAAAAATTCGCTGTCGTATCTGCAAAAACCAGTTTCGATTGATATAAATAATCGTTACGTGACTTTATTGTTCGCGCACGATCCACGTATATCTTTCACAGTTAATCTTTGACAAACAATCAATTACTTTTCTTTTTTCGTACAAAACGATCTATTAGATTATCGAAGAAAAGTATTCCTCTCAGGAACACGAAGATAATGCAATACGAAGTCGAGAAAATAGTAAATCATACGAGGATTTCGAGAATAAAAACCACGAAATCGTACCAAATACAGGAAGCAGAAAATCGATGCGGGTCTCGCTGTCTCGAAGCTGGCGGTACAAGGCTCTCGTATGAAATATGTAGCGCAGTGATAATGTAACACTTAACTGCTTTTATTTATATTACGCGCGATATAGATATCATTGCACCCCTAAAGACCAGGGGTTACTACAATAATAAATATTATCGAAAGAAATCCGCGGCCGCATTAAGTCGCAAAATCGTCGTGTTTGCGTTGGCGAAATAATATTTTCACGAATTGCTAGAAAATGAGAACATAGCGGACACATTTCAGGTGATTTTTATTTTTACTTCGTCCTTCAGCTTGGTTAGAGTTCGCATCCGAACGTAATGGAATAGTTCTATTAACGTCACCTCACGTAACTCGAACGTTTCACAATTTAACAAAGCGCTCTTATTTTTATGGACACGTACATAATGCTGATTGGTGTAACGATCATCAACCAAGAACGTGTCAGGGGATCCGAGAATTCATTGATTCGGTAGTGAGCAGTAATCATGGGTGGGGGAACGTTCAGTTGGGCGAACAGCTGCTGGTCGCTGTTAATGCTGGGACACTTGGAAAACTTCCTTTTTACCAGTGCCTGTAAATTTCCGTTACTTCGCGAAAACCTGTACCGTTTCTCGGGATCGAAAATCACCGGCGTACAAAACAAAGCTTCAATTACTCATAATCGATTCTCTAATTATCGCTCGCTATTACGTTCTCTCGGTATAAAATAGTTTCGTTTAGCTCGCATCGACATCGTTGCCCATAGTGGCAAGATGGCATCATATATAGCAGTGCTTCTCATAATAAGACGCGCACACTACAGACAGAGTCACTGAACCCAATGCAAAAGATCAATTTTTTAAAAACTCTTGTATTAATTTAAGATAGTTATTTCAATTGGCATAGCAATCATAGGAATACAATATTTGTAGCCCGTAAATACAGATACACTGAAAGATAATTATTTATCCTAGAAATATTATTGACTTTTGCGTAACCTTATCGTTTGTGAATAAAATTCGAAACGTTGTGGCCAGTATAGATAAGGTTTAAGTTGTAAAATATAAACTGTATAAAACGGGATAGACTAGAAATTGGGGTGTCATTCGAAAGCGGAAGTGGATTTTACAGTCAATGAAACAAGATTGGAATACCACTGTTCAACAGTGGCATAGTGGTAGTTCAGTAAGATGCTTCCGCGATTCAGCCCTGTTAATACTGTTCGAGGAATTCTTCTATTTCTTCGTTGAACTAAACATATATACGCAAAAGACTATTTGTTTCCTACGATCCAGTATCTCACATTCCAATTTTTAAATTTATTTACCAATACTCTCATACGATTGAAAAATACGACCTTTACGCATTTCACTACAAATATTCAATAATAATTTTATTTCAAACAAAAAATATTATTCTTTATCAAATAAAATTTTAAATCTTAATCTGTTAAAATTATAACACGTTAGAAATGTGAAAAAATGGATATTCTATAATTTGGTATGACAATACATATGAACAGAGATAATTGTCTGTACTGGTAAGAAAACACGAAAACAAAGTTGTGATAAAAACGTCTATATTAATTCGTTTATAAAATTATCTACATGGAAACATGAAGGTAAACTTCATTATTATGAATTCGAATTTATACGGTTCATTGTTGTCAACGATTTTGCTATTATTATTATTTCACATATGTCGAAAGTTTTTAAGCAACGGGAATATAATAAAATGGCATAAAATAAGATGAAAACAGCGATTTGTTTCATATTCACTAATAAATATACTAATTATATATTATAACGCATAGAAAATGTATCATGCACAGGTTATGTGTAAATCGTAGTTAACTTATTATTTTCTGTCATTTATATATTTCTTAAATAATCTCAAACTTATGTTTTTTCTTTCAAGTAGATCGTTTATTTATGTATATGTATATTGTATGCATTATTTATGTATAATCATCACGGAAGTACTACGTATATATTTGTTAACAATAAACACGAGGTCACAAACTGAATTTTCTTTTGGCATGTTCTTGATATCACGAGTACCGCGTCTAGATTTGGCATATACTACTAAAATCACGAAATCGTTCTGCCAAGTTGAAATTTCTACATGCATTAATTATATCTCAATATTTGTCATGTATAGAAGCAGTATTCAAATAATTCAATCGTTGAATACAAATGAAAACGTAAACAAAATTACACATACAAGATAGGAAATTTGACTTTTCAAAAATGGATTTAAAAAAAATAAACGATAATGTTAAAAAATCGTAATTGCGCTTGATACTATTTAATAACCTCTATACACAAAGTTTAAAGTTTATAGTTTATGATTTTATTGTAATAAATTTGGTTTGGAAGCCTGGGTTTGCACCCCACCATTAAGAATCTATTCATACACTGTGTGGGACAGGTTCTATGGAACCGGTTACGTGTGCTTCCGCTTCAGTATATAATTAAATTTTTTTGTCACTACATACGTATTTCCGATTATCGCCGATTATTATAACGATAAAAACGCTCGATTAAGAGAAGGGGGTAAAAAGTTAATTGTTTATCGGTATAATGTATGTTTATAAACATGTATTAAAAATATATCAATAATGAACAATATTATAAAACAATGTAAAAATGAATGTACAAAAAGTATTATCTTCCAATGTTTTCTAGTTTTCTTAATTTAGTCATAAAATTGTTAACTTTATTTTTATCAATTGCATTTTTCCAAACTCCATTGACCTTAAAATATGAACCTATAATCATTCCATCAGAGTGTATGTAATTTTCCATGTTTTCTATTGTAACACCAGAACCAACAAAGACCGGACCTTTAGCAACTTCTTTAACCTCTGTATAATTTTGATAAACAAACCATATATTACAAATTTAACATATTCAACAAAATTGAAATCTTTACCTCTTATAATTTAAAATATTATTTATTAACATGAACAAAATACCTGTCAACTCTGTTGTTTTAACTGGATCACCTGTGGCAGTCCCTGTTAATATTATTCCATCGGCTAAGAAAAATTCTGCTGCTTTTACTGTTTCTGATAAACTTACATCAGAAGTGACAGCATGTGAACTATTTAAGAATAAAATATCACAATTCTTTAATGAATAAGAAATTGAATATGACATGAGTTTTTTACTTATAAAAATATAGTAAATTACCTATGCTTTTTTTTAATATCAGCAAAAATAAGAACATCATTGGCATCAATCTGTTTTCTATATCGCAAAAGAGAACCAGCACATGCATCTATAAAGCCCTCGTCTGCTATGTGAGAGAAGACAAATCCTTCTGCCCTAATAAATTGAAAATTAGTAGCTTTTGCTACAGCTATTGCTTCCTTATTACATCCAGCTAAAATCTATTTTAACTTTTTTAAATGAAAAGTATATAATGCTTATATAAGTTTATATTAAATTTAATGTTTTAACTTATACCTGTATACCACATGGTATATTTTCAGGTAATATTCTTTTAATTTCTATGCAAACTCTGGTCATCATTGATATAGTTTCCGGAAATAAGTCTCTTGACCGTACATATGGAATATCATGCATATTTTCCACTAAGATACCATCCTTATAGTAAAACATAAGCTTAACTATTGCAGAATTAATGTTTTGGCTAGTTTACAAATTAAACTTACAATATTGCAGTCTCTATAAATTATAGCATCGTTGACTGCATCATTTATAATTTTTGTTGTATTGCCACTATATAAAGGTGTTCCTGAAAGTTATCGATTGAAATTATCCACTTAATAAATTACAAAATAATCCAAATTCAAGAAAATTGAATGTCTAAACCATACAAATAATAATTTGTTTGATAAACAACCTACTTCTTATAGATAATGTTAGTTTATCGAGTAATAATATACAAAGTATGTTGTTTCCAATGCATATTATTTGCAACGGATATTTTTTTTTGTATTAAAAGGAAAGATAAATCACTATATTGGCACACTGAAACAAACAGTGATAAAATTAGTATCGAATAAATTTTATTCAGAGCAGACTTTTAGAATGATCAGTTGGCATAAAATAATAAAATAGTTTACGTTTGTTATATGTAAAGTACAGAAAGATCTCATTCAATTTTGTTGAATACGTAATTTTCTTCGAGATATGTAAAAATTTATAAAAATTCTATACCGGGTAATCCACCGACATGTACCATTCCAATTACAGAACACTTTCCTTTCTGAAAGAACTTATGAAAACGTAACATTTTGTCAGTATGAATGAAACAAGTTATTTTAATTCTTATTACAATCACTTGTAAAAACGAACAAATTGTAGTTACACTTATGAATCCGAGATAACTGTACTTTGTGTTTTTTTACATGATTCCGATTCAATAATCAGCTGTTTGGTATCGACAGGGCTGTGTGCTTTGTTGAGTACGGAGGTTGGAAAGAGAAACAAGAGTTTGCCCAATAACAGCTGATTTCTAGAAAGTTCAATCGAATGTTTTAAATTCTCATTTAATCGTTTATCGATATTATTTAAATACATTTAAATGTACCTAAAAAATATTTAAATTATATTAAGATTTTACTTAGTACTTATATTTGTTTAATGTTCGTTTAAGTATTTTACTTTTTCACAATTTAAGAACTTCATACATATTAATTTTTGAAAAGAAATAGAATGTGCATTCATTTATTGAAAAATTTACTTTTATTTTTCTATACTTTTCAAATAAAGTAATGTTTTGTAAATTCAACTGTAACTTTCTGATAAAATATATGTAACATAAACGGGAATGTTTAATGATCATATATCAGAAGAAAATATACCATTAGTCGGTTATAAAAACGATACTTTCTTAGAAGGTCAATGTGGCGCCGCCTCCATAACTGTTAATGGTTTGAAAATACAGTTTATAAAATGAAATTTAGGATTTATATTTTTAAATACTACGAGCATTAAGTGTCTTTATAATTGTGTAAGATAATATTTTTGAACGCTTTTAAGAGTAAAACTAAATTTTTTTTACGTCGCGTGTCAAATTTTTGTTGCAAAATTGAAATTTTATAGAAATCATGCAGTACTTTCTGCAAAATATCGAACATTGTTAAAGCAATAGTAGTATTTGAAATAGATTTTCGATCGTGTACGTTGCAAAATATAACGAATCTAGATACTTTTTACTTCTCATTTTAACCGACCGTGGCGACACTAGCTAGGCGAAGATGTAGCGCTAAAAATTTTAAACTGTATATTCAAATACTTTTTCTTTAAATAAAATTCTAGATACATTTATACTGTCACGTATTTTAATTCGGAATTTATTTGATCATTAATTAAGATTTGTCGTTTATCATGAGAAATTTTCAAATAGAAAATTATCTAAATCTTAAAATCACGTACCAAGGTTTTTTAAAATTGATCTTGTCGCATTTTAATAATTCGAACGCATTGTTAAAGATATTGTCACGCTTTCGTATTGTATACCAGGCTTTTTGCTTTGGATTCTTAATATGTATCTCATTGAACGATATATACCCGTGAAAAGTTGCAAACTGTTCATTATTGGTTTCAATTTTTCAAATCTATACCGTTTCATTGTTATGCCTCGAATCGTTCCAGAACCCTAGGCTTCGTCCATTGCGTTCCAATAATATTTTTTAAATTCATCAATCTGCCAAATGGGTCTATTTGAAAAATATTGTGTACCGTTCCCCGTAGATATTCATTTTGACATGCGTTCCGCGTCCCCTATGCGTTTCCAAGCGGCACGCGCGCGTTTCTTCCGTCAGTGTCGCTCAGTCTCTCAGACGAGAGTGTTCTCCGTGAAGGTGTGCGATCAAAAATTTCCTCGATCAAGAGATTTCCTTTAAATATCTATTTGTAATTGTATTCTCATACGACGTATTAATTCTTGCCCCGTAAGCAGTGCCTCGATCAGATAATTATTACACGAGAAAACAATCGTACTTATTTCGAGGAGATCTTAACAATATTAACATTTTTCATCAATACACGTCGATATTAACGTTTCCTTATCATTGCATAGTTCACAGAAGATCGTGTGCTGATCGATAGGAACAGTCACATAGTTGTTCAATTCTTTGGGCAAGTGCTCGTGTGGTGTTCGTAGATCAGTGTTGATCAACAAGTAGCTTGTTGTGCTTATAGACAGTAGCATTGCTCTCAGCATCCCAAATAGTGTGTTGTTTAACAACCTTTAGTATTGTGAAGCAACGCTAGGACTGGCAATTGTTTTTCATGTGGTGCACAGTGACGGAAATGTAATTACTGTTAGAGAAACGCTTGATTGCCTTTTTCCAAGTGCATGAGTGACATCCGGACAGGATCACGGGCCAATAACTGCGACTGACAATCGCGACAATGTCTATAATCGAAGGTTCTTCTAGTTGTGTAATCGAAATCGAAACTTGACGCAACTCTACAGGCCTGAGGATGGAACGTGGCAATCTATTGCATCGATTTCATGGTTTTGGAAGTTTCAGGTCTAGTAATCAAACGTCGAGATCATCGATAGTTTTGAAACCGATTGGGACTGTAATTGATCGCTTCGACGACAATCTTCAGAAGAAGCATTAATCCGTGTTCCTGAACTGAACGATTATAACGAGCAGGTTTCAAAGATGATCGAATAATAGTCGAGAGATGACGATAACGTAAAGTTTGAAACTGAACAATCTGTAATGAAAATCGAACAGAAGAATCTAGTTGAATGTCTCTTGTTGACAAGTTAAGAATCACCTAAAAAAGCTTCGAATCTGGTGAATCCAGCATCGAGACTTCTCAAGCTGAGGGAGAGTTTAAATGATCAATCTGCAATGATGATTGAACTATTTGCAGAGGTATATCAAAGTTAGCACTGCTTTCTCTGTCGAGCAATTCTTCCAGAAAATCCTATTAGTGAACTTGGAGTGGTCTGGAAAATCTGCAGTGCAGGAAGAAAGAAAATTGGAAGTGCTTCGGGAGAATGTAGAACGTCAATGATGAGAAAACACGAGCGGATGAAATGTAATCGAAATTCAGGCGGGAGAATCGCGACAAGCTCGACATCGTAGCTACGTGACGAGAGGATCCTGGTGCAGTGGACACTAACGAGAGTCAAGATCTGCACTCTGCCACTGACGTCGATGCACATCTGTGCACGAATTTTTGCTCGGGCATGGGACTTCTTCGTCGGTAGGGCCGCGTACTCGATGCATCATGTGAGTACTCGCATTTGGATGAAAACTCACTTTAATCGATGCAATTGTGCTTCGATCGACTGATTGAGCGATACCCGCTTTCAAGTCTATATTTTTCCTCGGATTAAAGGCGCGAAGTTACCCCCACTATTGTTTACGTTTCACTACCGCGAGAGACACATCGACTCGAGCAGTTGTGACAACAAATGTCAACCGACGGAGTTTCGTTTGGTTAAACGTTTCGAATAACGAATAAAAAAGATGAACAGTTTATCCGTTACTCGGTGAACGAACATTAGAATTTGAAGTATATATTGAAATATACTGTAGCGTGCAATACAATTTTTAACTGTCTCATCGAATAAACATCGTGAATGAATCGCTATCTATTCGTTTTATTTGTCACGCACCAATAAAATGATGCCCATATTTGCTACTTGAACACTGACAACGCTCTTTGTTGCGTTTCATACTAATTTCCCTAATGAAACGTATAGATTGTATATTTTTTATTTCACTTTCGTGTCAGTGTTACCGATGAATTTCCGAGGTTCTTCTAATGGAAGCTAATCCAAATACGATTTCATTCGGACTAGTTTTAATTATGTGTAAAATGAAAAATTTTTTAATTTTGCAAGTACCTTCAAATATAGTCGTGTTTAGGCTCATTTTCATCAGGGAAACTTCGTCAAGGCAATAGTAATACTTTTATAAAGATATTAGTAAAAAATATGACAAATCGACTCGAGAAAGTTCGCTATTGTTTTAATTCGAAGAAACTGGAAAAGGTATAGATTTTTAGTATGAGATGTGATCGAACGTCTCCTACTTTTATGGGAAATTGTTCACTTTTAATACAATAATACAATCAACTCTTCGATGTTTTATGTTCGTGAATTGTTAATGTTTCATTGACTCGTGTGGAGTGAAAACAACATGAATTCATTGAACCGTAGTTTTCTAAAAGATTATCGATTGTATTTTCTCACTATTCAGTTTAAGGTAACGTTTTGTATTTAATTGCGAAATTATGTTGGAATTTGTTCGAACAATACGCTTTGTGTCGATCGAGTTTGTTTCTTTGTTAATTATTATACTGTGGTAGACAAAATATACCGTTTCATTGCAAAAGAAAAAAATCCACTAACGTTGAAGTTTTGAAAAAAGTGACCTCAGAGAAAATATGTTGCTCTTTGCAATATTTTTCCTTTCGTAACCAACAATATTTCCCTGAGATGCTTTTTATATCATCAAAAGTAGAATATTTTTACTTGTCGTCGTAATAAATGGGACGCCTCAACATTTTGCATACAAATGTATTAGGGGAAGATATTCGAATATACTTCATGAATATACTAACAGTGATATACTTGATTTTAAGTTACTACAACCTTATAGGGATTCAATTTTAGTATACACATTTTCGAATTTTCCTAGTGCAAATGTTTTTTTTGCGCATTAACTTTGAATATTTAATTGAAAAAAAACGAGCCAAATTTTAAGTGTAAAAAGAGGATAAACTAGAACTTGCGAGAAATTAAAGCAAATATTTTCATAGATTTCTTTCATTTTTGTACACACATATATATATATGCGTAAAAAAAATGTATATATATATATATATATATATATATATATATATATCATCGTTTCCACTGCGAACGAGATTATATCGAAAATACTCGATGGACCATAATATTTTAATATTGACAATTTTACCATGCAAGAGATACATGAAAACATTTTCATGAAAGTAATTGCACGTTTAAAAGCAAACGAGGTATTAAAAAAACCGTTGACGGTTTTGAAAATCTATCATATTAATTAACAGCTTTACCATCAATTTTATCTACTAAATAACGAAAAATTACATTTGATCGAAAATTTCGATTTAAATAAGAAACTAGAGAGAAAATTCACGTGAATTTTTATCAAGAACCTTGCAAATTAGCCACATAATCGATCGACCTCTCGGTTTCTCTTATTGGACGTAAGTCGATTGGCCTGTTCGTTTATGTATTTGGTGCTCGTATCATTTCTTTTAAGCTTTTTTCCTTCACTGAAAGTATGGATCAATTCGGAACAATCTGTTGCTCGCGCCATTGCAACAACGAAAGTTGCATCGAAGTTAGTCAGATTTGTTCTGTTTGAACAAATCGTAATTTTGCAAACGCCAACGGCCGTGTTTTGCTCACGATTGTTGGGAAACTTTCGAAGATTTTTTCTCTACCTAAGTTTCTTAAAGGCTCTTAATAAAAGTTTCTTAATAAAAACTCTATATGTAGCGATTTATTCGGAACGTTTATTCAATTTGAACGATTATTCGGAAAATAAAAGTTCACAAGAACATAAGTCCGTTCTTCGTGAGGTATACGGTAAATTTATCGTGTAATTTGGATCGTAATTTGTATTAAACAAATAAGGTATCGATAGTTATTCATTTTTAGTTTGTCATTTGAAATTTTTATTCGAGAACAAATTTTGGTATTGAATCACCGGATGTTGTTTCGAATCGTCAACAAGAAGGCATGTTGGGGAAAATTTTAAATAATTGTGAAAAATAATGATACTTTTCGCGTTATTCTATATGCATAATATAGAATCTATTTCATTGGATTGCAATCTTGTATCTATATTTGAAAGTAAAGGTAGAAATTGATCATCTTGAGTATCAATTTAATATGTATTTGTTTCGCTTCGAACAGGTCTTATCCCTGAAGAATTATTATCGTGAGTTATGGTATAGCATTGTATCGAAGAATTACTAACGGCTTTCGGTATTGACCCATATTGCTTTTGTCTATATTATACATGATGCACCGTTGTTGTAGAACGTAATTTAAGAATAAAATCTTACATATCGTATCTTGTTCAATTTGTTTGAAAACAATTATAATTCTACTTACAACTGTAAGGGGACATCTTGATGTGTTAGACATCGATTTTTACGAAACTTTGCACGAATGTACAATTTTCCTAACATTCAGCCTAAAAATAATGCTAAATTTCGTTGCTGCTACTTTTCAACATTAAGGGATGAACTATCCATTCTAGTTGTACCTATATATTTTAGATTTGATAAAAAATACTGAAAACACTTTCAAATAAGAGTTGTATTGTTTCAGGTCTGAAAATTGGTAGGGAAAAATGTTAAAAGCATGATAACTTTTTTAGTTTCAGAAAACATTCCTTTCGAACATTTTTCCTACTAATTTACAAGCTTGCAGAAGCAATGTATCTTTTACTTGAAACATTTTTCAGTATATTTTATTATCCAAGAGTTGCATAAACACGAATAGAATGGGTAGTAGATACTGAGAGAGGTGGTTTCTCCTTTAAAGTAAAAACAGAATAGTAATAAAATATGGCACAATACTTGGGTTGGATCGATAAACATTTATGCAGTTTCTTAAAAATCGGTGTCTGAAAGTTCGCCATGTTCTCTTTTTAGGAAAAGACATACGGTTCGCTCTGAAAAAATATCATCAACATTAATTATGAAAGATAGGGCATCTTTTCAAAAATCGATGTCTGAAAGTTCGCCATGTTCTCTTTTTAGGAAAAGACATACGGTTCGCTCTGAAAAAATATCATCAACATTAATTATGAAAGATAGGGTATCTTTTAAGAATAATTACTTCTCCGCTCCATTCTCACCATACGAAATTTATCTCAGCCATCTGTACGTATGCTTAATGATAAAGAAAATAGTTTGATGCTATGTTGCTGATGAACCACTTTATACAATTATAGAATATGTTTGAAACATATTACAAATTATACTACGAGGGTCTGCAGTTCCTATTCAAATGGCTACCATCTACCTTCTCTGGTTTCCTTTGAAAGTTCGTAGCCATTCTCGCGATATAATTATCCCTTCGTGAAATATGTCGGGCTGGTCGTTTGTTTCGTCTTCTTTCCACAGTTTATGAATACAATTTAGACACAAAAGTATGAAAATTACGTTATGAGAAAATACAGTCATGTAATCCATCACAACCAATGTTTTCGTTAAAAAGAAAAAGTGGTTTTTAATACAGTACTTCCCGTTTATCATTATTTTAATAACGATATTTATATTTTCAGTTACAATTATATGTTTCAATGCATATTCGTATTAGTCTTACCAATCGATTGATGAGATTTTACCGATGAAAATAACTTTTTTGATTTTATTATTATTTTTAATTTTACCCGAAACGAATTATTTTGTATTTTGCAAATACATCTTCGAATATGGTCATGTTTGGACCCATTTTCATCGAGAAAATTTCACCAATCGGTAGGCAGTGCCCTCGTAGTGATACAATAAATAGTATAAAAGATTTTATTTCACATTAGTTGCCTGTACACTGATACTTAAACCACCACTTAACACGTGTAATGTGCAAAGTTTACGTCATAATTTGTAAACGGAATTTATCGTGTGATTAACATCTTCTGAAATAAAATGTTTAAGATAATTTGTTGTTGGAGTGTTTGCAAATAATTTCTGTAAATGTTTACAACGTAACATCGTACGATTAAATCTATTCAGTTTATTGCTATTCGGTCATCTTTGAAATTGTCTAGTTCTAAAATAAACAAAAACATCTTGTTCTTGCATTCTCTTAAACTTTGAAGTCCTTAACATATAATTGTGGCAGACTGTAATGAAATTGAAAAAATTGAAAAAGTTATAAGACCCTCAACCCTTTATATAATTTATCAATGTACGTCAACTTGAAAGCTGTTTTGCTCGAAATAAATGGATGGAGTAGTTTCAAATTTTAGTCACGTATAAGGTAAATGCCCTTCTATAGCTCGTAGTAAATTCTACTCGATAACTGCGAGGATTTTGTTCCTATTGCTGATAACAGTCAGTTTCATAATAAATCGATTCTTTCAGGATCGTGCAATATTTGGAATTTTTGAACATTTTTCATTATTTCGTTACGATAATTCAGATTCAGAATTTCATTGAATCTTCTATTTCTGACAGTCAGAACGAGAATTATTATTTCAATCGTGAAGATAAATTTACTTTTCCATCCTGCACGTAACTCTTACAAAGTTAATCGTTTGTGGATGAAAAAATTCGTATGATTCGTAAAAATTCTTACGATTTTATGTGACATAAAATTTGAGATTTATCTCAGTACATGTATTTAATTACTCTAAAAAATTGTAGAGATCGTTTAATTTCGAGGGCTGAGAATTAAACAGACTCTACAAACACAGGTTGAAAAATGCTCTCACGTGGTGACGATCTCTGTTACTCACGTTGGTTTCATACCCTTGTGTGATAGCAAGGAGAAAGGAAGTATTGGTTCTGTAAATGTCAATAAAGTTGCTCCCTACTTTACTAGTGCAATTCCCTTTGTATCACTTTCAAAGCTTATTTGTTTTCGCTGATTTCCAGTTTATCACTTCCTTCAGTCGAAATAAAATCGATCTTAAGGTTTAAGGTCACTGATGGACCCCACTACACCATTTGGTAACAAAAAAAATGGATCGTGAATGTTCTTGCAGTAGGAGAAGCGATCTTCAGCAGTTCGTTGATCATATACTTACCATGTTCTATTTCTTTTCGTTAATATCTAATACTGGTTCTCAAGCACTACTTTTCAAAAATAACTATATGAAATATTAGTTTCCACGTGAATCTCCGATTTTGTAAACGTACGTGTGCTATTCTGTTTAGTGTAATTCAATGGTTTCATACTTCTGATCAGACAACCATATTCTACTGTTTCGAGTGAACAAGAATAGGGGATATAAAGTTTCATGAAAAACACTAGAATGTTCTGTTTCGTGTCATAAATTTTATGAAAACTTGACGAATGCAACAATTGACAATTGAAATGGGTTTGTATTTTGTCAAGATGTTCAGCTGTGATTAAAATATTTGAACAACATTGAATGCCTCAACGAGACAATGTTCTAGCCTATATGGAAGTAGTCTTGTGATGAAATAAAATGAGAAAATATTCTTCACACGTTTATGTATTTGGTTCGAGACGTTAAACCTTCATCTTACTCCACACTTTGTCTGTGAGTTCATTTAATAATCCCCTAGGGCTCTGAGAAATGGCAAAAGCAAGTAAAGTGCGCGTTTTGTACGTAAATAATGAGTTCCTTAATCAAGATTTCATTCTGTTTCCCTCTTTAGGCTGCGATGAAGAAGGAGCTGTAAAATGTCTCCCCTTCTAAAACTAGTATTCATGAAACGCCTCGCATAATTTTGTTTTTCTTCCGAAAAAATGGATTAAAGGATTCGAATGAAATTTACGAGACGTTCTCATAGTATTATGTTCCTTATATTGACCTCTTTTTATTTTCAAATACATTCTATCGCATTCAGGAAAAATATTCTTTTTAACGTATTTCTTCATTATTTTAGAAACAGTTTCGAAAATATTTTTCAAGCGTTTTTTGGATATTTTTATTATCGATAAACGAAAGTAGCAAGTTTTGGGGTTAATCTGTTTTTCTTTTTTTTTAAATAAGAATTACGTTAGCATAATTTAAAAATGCCCATGTATTTCTTTTTTTAAGCAAAAATTCATCAAACGAGATTACGTAATAAAAACTTTAAAATTTAACGAAGAGTACGATTCAGCCTGCGACGAGCTTCGCATTATTAAAAGTTCTTAAAATTATTTGACACGTGGTTTGTCCGCTTAAACTTTCGTTATATCGAAATGCGAAAGTTGAATTTCGACGCTTAATTAAATGTTAATATGCTTACAATTTTCAAGTTCATTAGGCGTGTCCAAAGTGTTCGTTGCAATTAATAATACTGTTATTGGCTACTTTTTTCGTACAAAAATTAAATAAATTCGAAAAATATTTTTAAAATAATTGAATAATATGGTGAAAAATATTACTCTTACCTGATTGCGTTAGAAAAAAGGAATTTTTTGAAAATAGAAAGAGGTCAATAATCACAACTGGATATTGTGGAAACGTTTCAAATTTCATGTGCATTTTGTAATCGATTGTTTCAAGAGAAAACAGAAACAAAATTATGCATGGTGTATAGTGAATACTACGAGGGGAGTTACAACTTCTTCATCATGGTTTATGATGGAAAACAAAATTAAATCTTGGTTAAGAGACTCATTATTTACACCCAAATCGTGCAATTTCTTAGCTTTTGCCATTCCTCGGTGCTCCGGAGTATTATTAATTTGAACTTACAACAAATACAACGGAAATGGGGACGAACAATTTCATGTCCACATGTCAATTATCATCTGCTAATAATTTCGTCTCGTTAGTAGATATTGTGATAAAAAATGGTTACTTTGTATTTTTATTTTCTCATTTTCAAATATTGCTCTTGGGCTCAGGTAAAATCGATAAACAATCGTATTTATCGTTCTACGAAATTCCTGAAAATTTTATCGAATTTCAGTAATTATGTTATAATTTTTTGCGTTTTCAATTCTTCACCGGGAATCACTTTTGAACAATAAAACTGTTATTTCGTAGTTCCCCATAAATAATAATCCAAGTATTTCGTATTTAAAATATTTGTTTATAACGCTGTAACGAAACGTTTATACCAAACGTTGATATATAATACAAAACATTTTTTTCTTACTTTTGCTTGTAAATTAAGTTCACAGTTTGTTAGGAAAAATTCGAGTCATACTATATAGGAGAACTGTATAGTGTAATAAATAGATGCCTAGAAATAAATTTCAGAGAAAATTGAGTGTAACTCATTTCGTTGCTCAATTCTCGTAACATAGAAACAGTTTGTAAGGGATATTTATCAAATTTACCAAATCTATTGTATCACATGGCATATTTTTAATTATATACAGAAAATTAAATAAAGGACGCAACGTGTTTAATAATCTTCGTCTTCGAGCTTCAACTCGCCTTACGTTGCAACCCTTTTTACCTGGGTTACATTCAGTTTAAACGTTTACGTGGTATAAGCGATAACAAGCGTTGCTGGCGCAGCTTGGTTTGGTGTTGAACAGTAATGACGTCATTGCTATGACATAACTCGCGCTCAAAGACCATATTTTATCGAGGTATGGCATTAGAAACGCGTTTCTTCCGCTTAAATTTTCAGCCATGGATGTAAAGTTAACGTAAATTACTGTACACTTGTATAAATTATTATACACTTGTATAAATGAAATTCGATGAATAATCATGTTTTTCTTTGATTAGAAACCTGCTTGAAAAATAGTCAAAATTTTTCAATCGTTTGAAGTTCTACTCGAAACGGTAAATAGAATTAAAAAAACATGGAGAAAATGTAATTTTGGGTGATAGATTTTTAAATTGCTTTAGTGGATGTTTATCATACTACAAGTAGTTGTTTACTCCATTTTTGCAAACTGCGCTTAAACTAAACGACGTATATAAACAAGTTGAGCGGTTAAAAGCCAAATCGAATGGCTGTTTATTATAGTGAGCACACTCGTAAGAGTACTAGTATCTAAATACCTAGTTACATTCGATCCTTTTACATAACGATTAATGTAAATTTTTTCATGTCGGATAAATCGACAACATTTGTATAAATTATGTAAAATAATGATATCCCGTTACAAATGTTGTAATATAAATTATGTAAAATAGTGATGACCCGTTTCTTCTTTAGTGACGTAAATTTAATATATTCAGATTCGTTCGGTGTCGTATAATCTGGAGAAACAAAATATTAACCAGTAAAAAGAAAAAAAGCTTATTTAAAAACAATGAAATCCCATCCCTGTCGGATGGATTTATTTTAAGTGTAAATAACTTCAGCCGATACGTGCATGTTATATGACCACCGTTGCACTTCGAACGATGCATCATCTGTTATCATGTAACTTTTTTTATTAAATATATTTTCATCGCGCGAAGCAACCTACAAGTTTATATATGATAATCATACGAACAATGACATTTATCCAGTTATTGCGAAATTTTTAAACTTCGAAACGATTTTATTGAACTTCATTATCGGTAACAGGGTGCAAAAATGTATTACAATTATTATCGTCGTTAATCAAATCTAATATAGATAATACATTTTCTTATCGTATTACGTACAGATACACAAATAATTTTTCATATACACCTATTTTTGTGTTTTTCTATCGGTTCGTATTTATTGAAAAAACAGTACCGTTCGAAAAAGTAATCGAAACAAAGATATTTTTATTCGAAGGACATTACAACAACGTGGATTTTTCATTTTTACGTATGACAGAGTCAGAAGAAATATTGACGTTATTATTTGTTAATAAAACGCTTATTGCGTAAATTTACAATCATTTCTCTTTCAGTTCTTCAATGACCAGCTCATTCGTCCTAAGAAAAACTTCTATATTGTTTCAATCGATGGTG
This sequence comes from Ptiloglossa arizonensis, assembly GCF_051014685.1. Lineage (NCBI taxonomy): Eukaryota > Metazoa > Arthropoda > Insecta > Hymenoptera > Colletidae > Ptiloglossa > Ptiloglossa arizonensis. The sequence continues at coordinate 5,727,088 of NC_135049.1, forward strand.
TATGGTGGTATTTTCGATGTACCTCTTGACTCGTGACACAATACTTAGTAAAATGCTATCCTGGCGTGTCATCATTGACAACGGTGCTGTCAGTTCTTGGGATTAGCTCTCTTTTGTCACAAGGAACAGAGATCTATCCGTTAAAAGCATTAGAATCACGAGTATACATCAACCGTCGAATAATTCGAGACGCGTTTCAATGTACAATTGTGACACGGGTCACAATTCTATTACTAGAATTGAATTAGTCATCGGATGATAGATCTGGACTAAACGCACACGAAGGTTAATTCTCTGTTTTACAACCTCAGGAGGATTAAAACAAACATCCATGCGGTTAGTTCAGGGCACTCGTAATACCACTGCCTCCTATTACCCGTGATCTAGGTCTACAATCCTAATTATTGTTCTTCGAATCAACCACCAATGGATCACTCCTTAAACGAAACTAATTGCCACAAATTCGCACGTTAGAGTAATGTTGTGATAGTCCACGCAGCACTTTCGTTTCTTGAACAGCGATCAAAATGGCGACCGCAATGAATCGATAGGCCATCGTGTCCCGTGAAGTTTATGGAAAAGGGAGCGAGAGATACCGTGACCGTGTAATTAGATTGTCTAATTAATGGGTAACGTTAGATGAAAATAATTGCACTATAGTGCAGTCGCGTAATGAGGCATCGATATGCTTACCATACTGAAACCATCATCTTTATTGGACGCAGGACGTTATGTGTTTTTCAAAACTCCCGCCGGAAGTTGTCTGAAACGGTGACGTTAAGCTTGTATATCGACTACAAGGCAGCCAAGTAAATTTGTTTATCCCGTAACCGCGCATAATTTTAATCCTCATTTCCGTCTCTAAGCGGTTCTCTCTTGGTGGAATAATATTTGAAAGGAAAACAGTGGTTGGCAAACAATTAGTACTGTATAGGGTAGCTTTTCACAAACAGAACACCTTTTAGAGTCTTCGTGTTTGGGTCAATCACAGTAGTTACTTATTTCTAATATTTAGAATTAGTTCATAATTTTAATCCTCATTTTCTTATTTAAGCAGCTCTCTCTTCGTGGAATAATTTTTTTGGAAGGAAACAGTGGTTGGCAAACAATTAGTACTGTATAGGGTGGCTTTTCACAAACAGAACACCTTTTAGAGTCTTCGTGTTTGGGTCAATCACAGTAGTTACTTATTTCCAATATTTAGAATTAGCTCATAATTTTAATCCTCATTTTCTCATTTAAGCAGCTCTCTCTTGGTGGAATAATTTTTTTGGAAGGAAACAGTGGTTGGCAAACAATTAGTACTGTATAGGGTGGCTTTTCACAAACAGAACACCTTTTAGAGTCTTCGTGTTTGGGTCAATCACAGTAGTTACTTATTTCTAATATTTAGAATTAGCTCATAATTTTAATCCTCATTTTCTCATTTAAGCAGCTCTCTCTTGATGGAATAATTTTTTTGGAAGGAAACAGTGGTTGGCAAACAATTAGTACTGTATAGAGCGGCTTTTCACAAACAGAACACCTTTTAGAGTCTTCGTGTTTGGGTCAATCACAGTAGTTACTTATTTCCAATATTTAGAATTAGCTCATAATTTTAATCCTCATTTTCTCATTTAAGCAGCTCTCTCTTGGTGGAATAATTTTTTTGGAAGGAAACAGTGGTTGGCGAACAATTAGTACTGTATAGGGTGGCTTTTCACAAACAGAACACCTTTTAGAGTCTTCGTGTTTGGGTCAATCACAGTAGTTACTTATTTCCAATATTTAGAATTAGCTCATAATTTTAATCCTCATTTTCTCATTTAAGCAGCTCTCTCTTGGTGGAATAATTTTTTTGGAAGGAAACAGTGGTTAGCAAACAATTAGTACTGTATAGGGTGGCTTTTGACAAACAGAACACCTTTTAGAGTCTTCGTGTTTGGGTCAATCACAGTAGTTACTTATTTCTAATATTTAGAATTAGTTCATAATTTTAATCCTCATTTTCTCATTTAAGCGGCTCTCTCTTGATGGAATAATACTTTTGGAAGGAAACAGTGGTTAGCAAACAATTAGTACTGTATAAAGTGGCTTTTTACAAACAGAACACCTTTTAGAGTCTTCGCGTTTGGGTCAATTATGGTAGTCGTTCCTCATTTTTAAATAAGTCAAGAATTTTGTGAAAAGGAATTCCACATTCCTATGTACTTACAACGTAATAATAACGATGGAGAGGAGAGTGGAAACGAAGATTTTTTATTTCTCTACTGCTGTATTTCATCGATTGCTCTGTAAGGTATTGTGCACATATTGCGATGTATAAAACACGTAGGACAAGTTACCTTTGTTCGATCAATCGTAAATTCGAAAGTGGAAATACAGAGACATCGTGAACTATTTTCGAAGGGTATCTCATTTTCCGCTGTTGTTTTTCGAAAGATCGTTTCTGGTCCTCTGTTTACACGCTTCTTGTGTTTCAATCGTGGAAAACTAGTGCTTATCGAATCTCGTGATGTTTAGAATTCCGTTAATTTACAGCTTCATGGTGTGCAATACGCGTAAACGGTCTAGTTGTTAAAATTTCAATCCTTTACAAGGATTTAAAAACGTATCTACTACTCTGGACAAACACGGAACAACGAATGAAAAGAGCTTACGTTGCACATATCGTTTTAAACGTTTCCGTATAATTTTTTTTATATCCAAGGCCACGTTTAACCTCATCGTTAAATTTGTTTCAGTATACGCTACAAAACGAAAAGGATAAAAATATATTATTTCGAATAAAAAAAGCAAGTCGATCTACAATGTTTCGGAAGTATTAATCTTGAGAAAAAAATTCTTTTGTACGTAAATTACTTTTAAATGTGACGTCTGTCGTTTACATTTTTTCGTATTTTCAAAACTGCACAACGAACACATATTTCGTTCAGTGTCGATTAAGTCAAATTCATATTGTTCGTTGTCGTGTCTCCCAAAAATACTGTTATCTAAAATAGAATTGTAAAATAACGAAATTTTCTCATCGTTGACTTTCCTAGACATTCAATTGTTCATTACTGAATATTTCTCTTTGGATATTTTCTTTGTAATTTTTCATACTTTTGATCGAAAAATTTTTATAATTGGCTAGAATCCAGCCAGCATGGCCAAAGAATGCTTATTGGAATTCGTCGATGTGATGTCGATAGGCAAAAACAAAGAGTTAAAGGTTGGAATCGTGTACAGCAGCGAGATAATTAACCCCTATTAGGTCTAATGACCCAGAAATAAAGGGCATTGAAATCCTGCATCCTCTGTACATTCAGATTTCTACATTCTTTGTGTCACTCAAATACGGTACTTATTCAGGAAAATTTACCTTCATCAAACATCCATTTGATTCAAAGAAATCTCCTCCAGTGTCCTTCGGAATATAATGAATGTAATTTCCAAGAATGACAGCCTGTAGGTACTTTGGCTACAAAAATGATATTTTAGTACTTGAGGTTTGATTTCCGGTAGAATTTGTCAGCTCTGGGTTAGATTTTGTTAAAGGATTAGGTTTCGTGCAATACTATAGTGGACCACGTTTTTAAAAACGCCTAGAATTGAATATTTTAGAAATACTAGAGATAGTAAACTGATAGGTTTATGCAGTTATCTTTTCTACGAATTACCATTATCATGACCCAATATCTTAGTACATAATTATGAAAGTATGAAAGTATTGAGTTTGGAAAGTCATTTCGTTTCTTTTGGTGAAAATGAAACACAATTTTTTTAGAGTGTATAAACATTTGATTAAATTATGCATTTTCCATTTTGGAAAACGAAATGACTCTCCGAACAACCCAATAAAATGTAATCCTTGACACAGGTGCGATAAATCACTAGAATTTATTTTTTCTGAATTTGTGAATATATATGTAAATTGAAAAATATTTACCTGGTCTGTCACTCTCCCCACTCATCTTCACCCAAAGAGCATAAGAGATGTATATCGATATCATCCTTTCCAAAAAGAAAAAAGTACTCCTATTATTTGTGAGATGACTCGATGAAAAAAGATGAAATTTGCAGTAGTTTGCAGTAATTATATTTTTAAGATCGTAAACTTAAAAAAGTAATCGAAAAGTGGACGAAAATCGTCCACAGTTCTCTCACAGGAATGTTCGAGTTCAAAAGCTATGAAACAATAAGGCCCTTGGGAGGGCTAGCCGTGTAATAATAACCGGTAGCATCCTGTCGAACCTAATCCGCGCAAGATCGATGCTTGTTCACAATAAACTCACTGTGGAATTTCGATTAAAGAGTTTCTGAACGCTTCACGCATTTACTTTGATCACGATCCTGTTAAACGTATTCACACATGCTGGATAAAGGTTGTAAAACGACAAACGCGAACAATATTTTTTTCTCGACGGTTTATTTACATGTGTTCTAATTAAGGCGAAGAGATTTCACGTTGTTCGTTATTTTGTCACACGTTTCTGAACCAATGTTGACTTACTATATTCACATATTTACATTTTCTGCAGACACCAGTTTCGTTTATTTGAGCCAGGTGCTCTCTAAATTCCCTCTGGGTTATGCCAGTTTGAGCTTGTTATAATTTCCCATGAAACTGCTGGTACCTTTGACAAAGCATTTGCTCTCTGCTTTTTATCAAACTTTTGCTGGAAAGCTTTAACAGATTTGCAAGCATCGTCTAATTGAAAAACTGTCTACTACATACTACACGTGTAGTAATTTTATTTAATGCAGTGTATGTTTTTAACTTGATCAAGATGGAACGTATGGCATTGTATTCTAATACAATTCAGATTTCTAATCTGTGTATAACTTTTTGTATCGGTCAAAAACACTGTGTCGCAATTTGAGAAAGAAACTTGAGAAAGAAATCGAATATATCTAACTACAAATTGCTAACTTGACAAATACATGAATTAAAAGTAACTAAACAATAATTTTTAAATATTGATACATGTGATACAATGTGAGTTATTTACGTTCTTACCTGAGTAGAATCTTTACAGTCTGGAAAATTACTTTAAAAGTATCTGCAAACAGTTACTTCTAATTTATTATTTTATTTCATTCTTTCAGAATTATAGAACAGAGGTTTATGCAAACAACATTAACTTATTGCAATCGATGGAAGTTTGTAACTCAATATTTTACGGAACTCTAATAATAGAAATACTAGTCGAAGATTTTTCCTGGACATGAATACGTTTAATAATACTTCAATTTTTGAAAATTTTATCCTATTTCTTTTCATTTGTATATTTTTTTATTAAAAATATTTAAGGACACGTCAAATGGCGTCGGGAGTGATACAGTTGAAAAATATCAACTAACTTTCTCTGGAAAAGAATTCTTACACGTATAGAAAAATTCTGAATACTAGAACGATGGTCTCAACAATAACACAGTTCTTATCGACACAACCTAACTCCAGCTACATGTTCTTAATAAGTATTGTTTTTCATTTCTTTTTCTATATTAAATATACTCGTCGGAGAGATTAGTTTTCCATTTTTTCCATTAGAATGTCCCTGTTTGAACGAAAGTTACGAAGGTTGAGGGATTAGTCAACGTCCGACCTTCTACACACACGATTAAAAAAAATTACCCTTCGAGTGATTGGAAAATCCGGAGATAAAAAGTTCCACAACGCGAGCAGAGAGTTTTTCAACGTAATGTTTGTTAACTCGTCAATATGGTAGGCTCGTCAGTATGGTTAATCATGCGCGATTAAAAACAAGAACAAACTACGATGCGCAGAGTCTATGTGAAAAATACAATTGTTGCAAATCGAGGAATTGAATTCGTATGGTAATTTTTATTAATTGAATTAAACCAGAATCAAACTCTGTATAAAATGTTTATCGTTAACGACGATATCTTTCTCTATTTTCGTTGTCAGTAATTTTTAGGGGAGGAGGGTTATCATTGGAAAATTTAGTATGGCGAATAATCGCGTCATTGAATCGCTCTTAGTACGAAAATATAATATTGTAAACGAAATAAACAAACGTGTAATTTAATCACTTTTGAGCAAATACAGTAACTTTCGTATAATTATCAATTGTTATAATAGGATTGTAAGAGATCGAATTTTATCTACTAATGAAAATTAAAATTTGTACAGTTATCATTCTATCTTCATTAAAGTAGTATCAATGAATTAATGAGTCCTTTGCGACGAAAATAAGTGTAAACATAACTAATAATTACAATTTGTAATTATTTGTAAATAAAAGTTTTCCAAAAAATCGAAACAACGTCGTGTTTGGACTCACTTTCATTGGAAAAATTATACAAATTTATTGATAATATTTCAATTAAGTTTTAATGCAAAATGTATAAATTTTTCATTTCTAGTGATTAACAAAACCGACACAGGTGTTGCACTGCTTTATATTTAAGCAGTCTTGTGTCTTTCATCGGGAATAGTATTTTAGAAACGATTAAAATTAATTAACCAATCACAATGGTAGAGTACATCGCAATGGTTCCTTGTATCGTGGTATACAAAATTATACAGTTGCTTTAATCGCAATTCATTAGCGGTTGAGGAGACATTTAATTAGGCGTCACTGTTAATGAAACACGTGGCTTATCATTGTGAACAATCTCGGATCAAATTCCGGATAAAATATCTCTGGTTTGGGAATTTCGTAATTGTATTTAGTACCTCTCGCTTGTTCCTATATGACATGAAATTTGTATATGTTAAATCTGTGACGCTGAATTTGCACAATTTTCATTCAGCTAATTTTATTTATTTCTGAAAATGTAGACGGTTGAATATTAATTTCAATAATCTATTTGTCGTTGAATGTAAAAGTATCCGACTAGCATTACGAATATTTTACACATTAAGTTAAAGTACTCACATAGTAATATTAGCATTTTATTCATTTTATGAAGTAAAATTATTCAAATATTAATATCCATATTTTACTTATTTTAAAAACTGAAAGTACTGGAAAATTAATATCAATATTTTACTTATCTATTCTTAAAATTTTCTATCTATTCGATAAACTATATAAATCGAGGCTCGAAGGAAAATAATTGAGAGCGTGTTTTCCGTATAAAATTAACTCTCTTTTCTTAGAAGATGTATTTACTTTTATAATATAGTTATAATCAAATGCATGTATGTCTGCTTAAATTTTATTTTGTTAATTTTACACTTATAAGGGTTTTTACACCAATTTCTCATCATTGATCTATTTTCTTTTACCATATCGTCTGGTTCAAAATTGAAACATTCTCTTTATGGGTAATTTGTTCATTCTCATTCTTGGATTCATTTTGAGTAACGATTGCATTTGCCTCGGTGATCTTTGTATTATTTTTAGATAGCCAGTCTTGTATTTATTGAGACCCTGGTTAATCGAGACCCCGATAGACCGAGGTCGTGGATAATCGAGAATCTGGATAATCGAGATCCTACTGTATATTTATTTACTACCATCATCCATAAAAAATAAAGTTCAAACGAACGTCAATCGAGAAAAAAAGTTTCACTTTCCGCTCGAAATATTTTTTCAGGGAACTTCAAATAAAAAGTATCATAACAAAATTTTTCCGAATGTTTTTTTTTACTAAAAGTGTTTGAATCAAGGATTTGGAAAACTTATTTACTTGAAATGTTTTTTTCAGATGAATACATTTTAAAACAATTTTTATTTTATTTCTTCGTTCGTGTATACTTGCTCCGTTTCTTTCAATTTTGTTTAAAAAAAAGATTGGAGAGAAGGTCCTTCTAAGAATCAATATACTTTATACGAGGTAATTTTTATATAACATTTGTTTATATTTAGTACAAATGAATTATTTATTTTTATGTAAATTTTAATTCGAGTAAAATAAATTAAATTTGATATCGCGTAAAAACTTTCACTCCAACCTTATATATTATTCTATTTTAAATTTATCTTTGTATATTCAAATTTGACGAATGTCTCGACAAAGTTTTCACTAACGAAGCATATGGTCCGATGTACCGAAGCTCTCAAATGCAGTGTTTATTACTCGTTTCTATCGGTACCTTGATTTCTGAACATCAAGTCTATTTCTATCGCCACGAGCGATGTTAGGGTCGCTGATACGGAATTCTGTCAGGCTTACGATTCGATTTGTCTTCGTCGACAGGCTAGAGACGCGTCTATGTTCGTTCCTGGCCGGATATTAGAATTCCAGTCCTGCCTTTTGGCACTACACGGTGAAACTCAGGTACCCCATGACACTATCATTAGGCTTTGTCAACTCAGGGTCAACTTGTTGAGGGAAAGTTATGTCATACGTTATTCGTTATTCGTTATTCGTTATTCGTTATTCGTTATATGTTACATGTTATACGTTATACGTTACACGTTGTACGTTACACATTACACGTTATCTGTTACACGTTATCTGTTACACGTTACACATTACACGTTATCTGTTACACGTTATCTGTTACACGTTACACATTACACGTTATCTGTTACACGTTATCTGTTACACGTTACACATTACACGTTATCTGTTACACGTTACACATTACACGTTATCTGTTACACGTTACACATTACACGTTATCTGTTACACGTTACACATTACACGTTATCTGTTACACGTTACACATTACACGTTATCTGTTACACGTTACGTCGCTGAATCAACGAGAAATGGAATTGTTTTCCTTCTCGGTGTCAATAAAATTCAAGTGGCGCAATTTCATTGCAAAATGAAGTATCCTGCATACAGTTTTGAACTAATATATATTTAACTACCGTATGGTTATTTTCAACAATCTCACCACCGTTAGAAGACTCGGCCATTTCATGAATGTCGAATGATTCTCCTTGTATCTTACGAAAAGTAATGCGATATCGAAAGTGTTCTTTTCTAGAAATCTAATTCGACATTTCTTCTCTTTTCTCTTGGATACCGATATATGCACCCTTGAATCGCGTCCCCAAGATATTCAAACACCGACAAACTGCCTTGAGCATAGAATAAATTATCCGAAAACGTGAGGGGTCTTCTACACTCCTTGTTAATCTCATCCTAGCTATGTACCCTTGGATGTTCTTACAGGGACACGTTGACTTACAAGACAAGGGGTTTCTTTCAACTGATTAAACTTGTACGTCTAATCTCCACCTAGTAAGCCAAGATACGCCTTGATGAGGTGGTAATCAACAAGGGTTCAAATTGAAGAATATTCTTAAATTGGAATAAGATATGCCTGAAACGTAGTTCCTTTTTAATTTTTTCAGCCAAGATATGTAGTGTTCTCTTCGTTTGAAAGGGACTTATTCAGAAACAACGAAATACCTCCCTCCTTATGGATATACATTTTTCATGATTGGAAAAATCGAAACACATGGATATAAAACTTATAGAATAAGGTTCTTTTAAAAATAGCGCGAAATTCAAATCGATCGGTGATGATTGGGACTCTCAAGTCCAACAAATATGAGTATATTGCCACATGGAGCACGTTCTGAGTCTTCACCTTACAATTAGTATGTACCATACGAGTTACGACTATAGTGAATAACTGGAGACGACGAAAGTAGTTTGTCATTTGGTCACATGGTAAATCAAGGTTCGACGATTTCAAATACTCAGAGTCATTTCCTTTGTTTCTGATGGTTGCCAGTTTACCAGGAGCATGCTACATGGTTCGGAAGTTTGCGTTTCCTGTCGATTACGCGAATAAATATTAAATGCAGAGAAATGTGCATGTCGTTAGGCTTTTGCACAGGAAGAGATTAAAAACCCTGTCGCGAAGAAGAAAATACATCTAGCAGACTAGCCTCGATCGATACGCAATTAACGTTCGAGGTCTGTGAAGCAACAGGCAGTCTCGCATCAGAGATACATAAATATTTGTCACCATAAACAGATACGTGCAATACGAAACGACCTACACGATATTTTTGTCCCCTTTTGTGAGAAGGGGTTGGGATTTGGATATCGAATCGTTTAAATATTTGAAGAAATTTATTGGAATTTTGGCTTATGGGTGCGATTAAATAATAGTTCGTTATTTCTACTTTATCAATAAAACAAACTTTCTTAATATTCCGGAAGGTATATATTTTGTGTGGGTTCTTTACGAGACCGGTTTTCAGATTCGTCATGATAATAAACAAACTCTTATTTTGTTTAATAAACATCAAGTATCCGTAGAATAGAATCTTCTAGAAGATTCTAGAAAGATATTCTATATATACACGTGCATATACACGTACATACATTCATGTATACACATGCATATAGCTACTAGAGATGATTTTTATTGTATCTCCTTTAGATGGTATTGGGAATTCAACAAAATTAATCAAGAAACAGTGAAATTGATACACCTAGGCGTATATACATCACAAGCTAGGTAACTATATTGATCAAGTTGTAAATATTTTGCATAGTTCAGAAGTGAGCTCCATTACAGAAATATTTTACAATAGAGGACTCTTTGACATTCACCCAATACTCGTATCAGACCTGACATTCAGAATTTCTAGATTGTTCGTAGAATATAAAATAGTTAAATATAATTGTGCACACAGGTAGAATGTGACACGTGGACTGAAAGACAAAGCATCGATCAGTTCTTAACAATCTTTTCATACTAAAATCAATACGTACAGTTTTATATAGAGGGCTGACAAACGTTCAGTTAAAACAATTCGATACACACGCCACAAAGATTCGAGCCATGGTGTTGATTTTGCATTTTATGTTACAGTTAAGAGAGTATTGATTTTTTTCGGATCGACAAGATTAATTTTTTTATTTTCACAATTTTTCTAAATGTATACTACCTATTTAGAATATGCGTTTAAATATTATACGAAATTCTATCAAATTTTAACGGAAATACTTTCATAGTAGATATGGGAAGAGGATTAATTATATATCGAAAATAAAATTTTGTACGCTTTTCTTTATTATTTCACGAAATTGTTATTAATGGATTGATAAGGTTTTTCCGATGAAAGTGTATTCAAAAACAAGCTTATTCGAAATATCATTAATTAAACATTATTTGAAACATTTCTAAAAAGTTTTCAACTATGTACAATTAAAAATGGCTTGAATGTGGTCGTGTTTGTATTTATTTTGATTGGAGAAATCTCACCAATGCATTGATATTATTTTCATAAAGATTTAATGGCAAGGACAGAAATATTAATTTTCATTAAAAAATGAAATTCGATACTGTCTGCCTATTTCATTGTTCTCACTAACATTATTGCATTGCAGGGTAATTCCCGTTTTCAAGTGACATTGAACGTTATTCTCTACCGCAGCACTTTAGAGTTTTCTTTGATCCGATGATCATGAAGGGATTCTCCTCCTTAGCATCACTATTATGGGGCCTTTTGACTAGGAATAACTAGCCCTGTCATTATTATCCAAGTAATTAGAACAGGTATAAACGACCCATTAGTTTCATAGTCTTTAGCTGTTCTAAAGATGTTTTCTCTTGGGTTATTTCTGCTGCTGGAGGCATTTAAAATTCCACTAGGTATATGACCCGAGTTTCTAAGTGGTAGTTCTTAAACCACGATTAAATCATTTAATGACGGTTGACGAGCGATGAAAACTCAACACGGCGACAGGAGGAATACGAGCGATTAAACTTTATATAGCAATATTCAAGAAACCTTATTTTAAGTTTCTATATAATATGTTATAGAAAATGGTACACAGTATTGTGCATGTACACTTTCTTCTATACTTAATAAGTTCAATTATTCACATTTGTAATAAATTCAGAGGACATGTTTGAATTACTACTATTGTTTAATAAAATTCAAAATAAAATGCAAATAACTCTTATCTTAAAAATTAATCTTTTTCAATCTTAAAACTCACATACGAATAAAAATAAACAAAATAGTCAAATATTATCACCTTGAAAATATAGAAGGAAATCCAAGTATAGCCAAGATGGAAATCCATCTTATGTGTTGTCTTTGTCAGTGTTGTATTATTCTTTAATATTCCATCTGCGTGCAGAGGATATTATTACTCTCTTTCCCTTTTGTTGTTACAGTTCCTTCTTAATATTATATTTACATCAATACATCACTTGTATTCTAAATTCAACATTTTCATTCCCTATTAATATACCCTTAATTTATTTCTTTCATTTTCTCCAATCTTCTTCTTTTGCCTTTCTTGTGATATTTTGATATTATCATACCTTTTTTTTCCCGACTCTACCTTGTCATATTTCCCTTTCTTTGCACCTCCAGACCAGATGTTCCATAATCTCTTCTTCCTTAGACATCTCGTACTTTGTTGTTTATTCTACCTTCTAAAATCTGTTCACTCTTTGATCATTTCCACTTCACAGTCTAGTTTTCTACTTTTCCTTTTAGGTACACAGGTATACTCCTTACACTTATTTCTTTACTTTTTCTGGTGCATATTGTCTATATTCTGTCCTCCATACCTTCTGGAGTATCTCTCTCCTCTCTACATCTCTGAGTTCTTCCTCTTCTTTCCTTTCTTTTCTACATTTTCTATCTATTTAGTTCCCTATAAAGTTCAATCGTTTAAAAACTTCCACTTACTTTTGTTTTCTTGCCTCCTCGTCCTATTTCACCTCCCTTTTTCTTGTCTCCACCATTAATTAGTTTCTTTTTAGCTTCTCCTGTAATACAAATCCCAACATTGCCCCCTTCAGCTCCAAGATCCATCTAAAGTACCTCTCCTGTAATCTTTCCATTCACTTCTATTTCTTTCGTCCTCGTATCTCTGCTCTGTAAATTACCATACCTTTTTTTACGATTGCATCGAACAAGTTCGGCCTCCACTATACAGGGTGCCTCAACCATCACCGTTCGATTTGAAATTCGTGCTATTTTTGAAACGTCAAACCGATCAACCTGAAACTTGACATATGTCGTTTAGACATATTAAAATTTTGGAAAAAGATCGGTTGTCTGTAAAAAAAGTCGAGGCGGTCATTTGGAAGGTGTCTTGTTCTATTATTAACTCCCAAGTTTGTACTTTTAAATAAAAATCTAGATAGGTGGGAAATTGATCATGGACAAGTACACTGAACCCCCTCATTTTTCCTATTAAAAACCATGATTCTTCTCCTATATATAATACCGTAATCTCGTTCTTCTAAAATATTTTCTCGCTCCTTTTGTTACAGATTTCAGCTCCTCTTTCCTTTCTACCATCGCTATTATGCCTTTCTATCACCATTCTACACTGATCTCTATAGACTGAATACGAGACGGGACTTACAAGCGTATAAAGCCTCTATAAAATGTGGAGGCTTCCATCTTTGAGAATAAACCGTATATGCTGCCTCAATAACAACTGAAATACTATACTTTTGGATTCACGTGGTATGCTTATTACTCGCATAATTTTTCGAGTGAAAATATTTTTGATCGAGTGACGTAAAAGCACTGAGACCTATCTGGTACGTAGTATTATGTATACACGAGGTCTGATTTTAATTTATGAATGTGAATTACTTGCCAATGCTGTATAAAAAATGGTTTAGGAAACAATTGAATATTTTCAAGAGAGACAATTATGTAATAGTAATTATTCTTGGACGAGTGATAATTATTCGGGGGAATATGGGTTTGTTATGCGAATGAAACGTTTTCGATCATATTATTAAAATGGTTTTGTTAAATATAATAGGTTGCTCGGTAAGTTTTGTTGTTCGATAAGAAATGGATCTATTAGGTTCGTTATTTTATTTTTCTAAAGATGGTACCACTGTTTGATGAATGTGTGCGAAGTATTATGTAGATCTGTCGACTCATTCGTATATTTACAGTTGTTTAAATTTGAAGTGTCACAGTATTTGTTTTACAATGGAAAAACGATAAAACTTATCGAGCAACCTAGTATACACTTACACATTCTATTTGAACGTACTTTCCCATCGAGATTAATTTTACTGTCAACTAAAGTTATAAACAGTTTTGGCGAAGAGTACCAATTGTCCAAGTATAAAGTTCTATGTAACACTGACTATGATAGCACTTTGACATTTTCAGAAGCACTATCGTTACAATTTATTTTATCACTGTCTATATTTTAAAATCACAGCAGTAATCTGATTCTGACTCATATAATTTGTAAAATTTAATCTCTCCCCTTTTCAATGGGTTAAATTGCTTATACGATAAGTGTCCCTTGTATCGTGAACACGTTCTTATGGAACACATTGTAACGTAGAAGGAGCCAATAATGAGATCCCTGGCAGATGTTCGTGAAACTGTGACCAGTACAAGGGCTGGCTACCTGTTGACTGAACCCGCGAAATCAATACGTCTCCGCGTGGGTGAACTGAAATAAAGCGAAAACTTTCGAATCAAGTACTATACACGTTGAATTCCAGAATACAAGGGTATGACAATGTTTAGAAAGCTCATCGCTGTTCGTCGCAAGCGTCGTTGAAATTCAATTTTCGCCTGGCTGACAGCATCGATTATAATTGAAATGGTCGATCGTTTTGCCATGGAGGAAAGTCGCAACGCGTCTCGAATTCGAGGGTGTGGGTGTTCAAATATTTCAACCGTTGCCCTGAAACAGTTTGGTCGGTCCTCTGGCGTTCATATGGTGTTACGAAGCATCAGTCGACTCATCTTTTGAAGAATACCTGTCACCAGATGACGCCACTTTGCTCTTGCGACTCACCCAAAAACAAGCCATAGTCCAGTGTTGGAATGAATGAAACAATGATCCTAAGAGTGCCAGACGTCGATAGCGAATGGTCCATGTCAGTTTTAAGGATTGTCTCCATATTGAAGCGGAAGGGTCGTCCGCTAGGCGGTCAACGGTTTGGCTATTCTTTCTCTTGGGTTTTTTCTGTTCAGTTCCAAGTCGAGAGTCACGAAGACTACACGACACTATCGTCGTTCACGTCAAGGCATATTACTGTATACTTGTTTGTTCGGACTTTGTATTCTTAAAATATAATTCTTACATTTATAAGTATCGTATTTAGAAACATAAGTGTAAGTATAAATATAAGTATAAGTTTGTAATTATTTATAAATAAGTATAAATAAATTTAATCTTAATAAATATAATACTTAAACTGTATTTTATTATAAGTACTTATTTATAAGTATAAATATAAGTAAATTTAATCTTAATAAATATAATACTTAAACTGTATTTTATTATACGTACTTATTTATAAGTGTAAGTATAAGTAAATTTAATCTTAATAAATATAATACTTAAACTGTATTTTATTATAAGTACTTATTTATAAGTATAAATATAAGTAAATTTAATCTTAATAAATATAATACTTAAACTGTATTTTATTATAAGTACTTATTTATAAGTGTAAGTATAAGTAAATTTAATCTTAGTAAATATAATACTTAAACTGTATTACTGTATACTTGTTTGTTCGGACTTTGTATTCTCATATGTACAAAAACTATACCACTGGATACGCGAGATCCCTGCATATTATAATAAACTACATATTATAATCTGAACTTTACAACATCTAGGAATGACAGTACCTGGATAACATTAGCTGAAATTTGCCGTAATCCTCACTTTCGCCTACCATACCCCAAAACAATTCAACAATATATAGATCTTCGTGCGAATAGAACTTAAATCTATGTCTAGCAGTTAAATTGAATACACGTTGTATCTCTTGTTAGACCTTCCTTTACTACGGTCTAACGAAGTGTTAAAGTCGAGTAAATTCACGCGAGAATCTTTTCTTATTCGAAAGAATTGGTCTTCTTAAGTAGTCCTCAGTTGGAATTATTTTCGTTTCATATATTCATGTTACCAAGTCCCATCACAGTGTATTCGTTCGAAATATCAAGTTTCAATCATGGCTACCCTATCGTTCGATTTTCTGTTTTGCACTACGAGGTGGACAACATTATTAAACATTATTTGAACGGTAATTTTTACAACACCCGGATAACTTTTCGAAACTCAGAGACACCAATGTATTTCTACATGACGCGTTCTTTGGTTCTCGTGAGAGTAAACATATCATGATCTACGGTATTTCGCTTCGAGCTAGAAAAACATAATGCCGTGAGTAAATGTGTCCCAGTAAAAAATAATTACTTGGTCCGTATCTCGAGAAAAAGCGAAGTGTGTAAAGGAACACCGTTGCGTCGCCCGTAACGTTTAATTATTTAGAGAGCTACAATGTAAGGTTATTAATGTCGCGGGCAATTTAATTATCGAACGCAAGAAGAAAATTGCTCGAGAAATTCTCACAGAGGCATGTTCCTCCTTTAGAGCAAGTCCTTTGCTTGGGTTCTTTTCTTAACGGACACTGAGACCTTGGCCGTATCAGCTCATGACCTTTTTTTAGTCGAATGATTTTCTCGAACCAACGAAGAATCACGTCCTCGATGACACAGAACGAGGTGGCTCCCAAGGGTTTCTATCGACGAGGCCTCGAGAATCCGAGCGACCTTTCGGCATCATATGTCACCGTGATTGTATAAAACCAAGACTGAATTTTTTCTCACCATTTTCATCTTCGCATTATACAAAATGGTGTCTATCCGAAACACGATTCGAAACGAATCCTTTCTCTCGAGATCGATATTTTTAGAATTTTAAGTGTTCACTTGTTCTTTCTTCATACGGAACAACGCGAAGTGGAGTTATCGACTGTAAATAAACAATTTTGAGAAGAAATGTTCATTGATGACTGAAGGATGTTAATTCACTCTGTTCACTCTGTTTTTCTTTCTTTTTTACAGTCCGTGGGAATAGAAGTGCGGGTAACCAAAGAGGTATCCACCACCACGTCAGTGGAACACCTTGTTGAAAATGCAGCGCCATCTTGGACAACGATGTCGGTTATCAATAGTCGCACATCTCCACCAACCCCGACAAATCCGCATCCCCAGTATTTGTCACCGCATGTTTTTCAAGGGAGGAACTCCCTTTGCTCTGCAAACGGTAAAATTGAATTTACTTTTACACTCATGGTAGCTTTGTGTACGGTTAAACTGATTCGAATTGTTATTACATATATGGACAGATCCCAACTGCTGTACCAGGTTCGTCAATAAGTTTTGTCGTTCGATAAAACTTATTCAACAGTATAGTACTAGGTTGCTTAACAAGTTTTATCGTACGACAAAATTTATCGAACAACCTATTATAAGTTAAGCTCTAATTGTTAGATAAGTTAGGTTAAATTATTTCTGTACACTGGGAGACTGCATTCGAAGAACATCTTCGATGACAATACGAGAGTGCATTTGCAAATCATAAGCTTTTGGAAAGAATACGACAACACTTTCTTGTTGTTTCGAATTGCATTAACTGGAGAGTTTAAGTGGTTATTTATTCGATTTACGATAACTAGCTGTTCCTTTCAATTTGATTTGTATCAACTAGGTATTTTTTTTAATTACAATAACGTTAATACATCATTTTTGTTATTCGAATCTGTACGAAATGAAGATTTTTGTCGAGTAGGCCTTTGATAATTGGATATATTTGTTAATTTGATCTGTACTAATATGTGTTGTTTTTTTAAATTGGTCACTTTTGTTAAACGTATCTGTTCCAACCAGTCGTGTTTATTAGTTCAATCTATGTTATGGGGAGATATTTCTCGATTCTATTTATGTTGACTGGAGATTTTTGTTAATTTAGCGTATTGTTAACTACAGGGAAAATTAAGAAATTTGGTCAATCATCGAACGTCAAATTAACCAAATGTTACTTAATCAATTTTGTTACTTTATCTTTGTTAATTCTAGGCATTTGTTAATTTAGCTCATATTAACTGAATTCTTTCCTATGAACATTATAGATAGTGGTTTTATTTTCAAATATACGCAATCTTGCGTAAAATCTTTTAATTTTTACTTTGTAATTTTGCAACTGAAGTTAAATTACGACTATAATTTTGTAAACAGATACAACTTGAACAATGACCAAACATTCTTTCGAGGCTCAATTATTCAACATAGAATCAGTACTTGAGCCTATTATATTTTCAATATGGCCGTGGTCCGCGTTTAATTAGTTTCGTCAAATTTAAACGAACTCGATTCAAAGAGCCGGCTATTCACCATCCGTTTATTAGATTCTGATTATCATCGATTCTCTACATTTAAAGAAGCGATAAAGCGTACTTAGTGAATCTCATTTCTCCATTATTAACAACTATCAGAATGTCTAATTAATTCTTTTTCTCCTTATGTCGCTTGAATATTCTTCAAAGAAACATTATATTCGAAAAGCAACGAATTATTATTCAATTTTAAAATATGTCTATCAAATATGTACTTTGGAGAAAAGATTTCATACAAACCAATGTTTCTGATTTTTATACAATTCATTAAAGAAAAACATTAAACAAAAGCTGATAAACTTATTTTTGCTTATACAAAAAAGAAATCGATCAAGATCGATGCTATTTGTGATAAAAAGTACACTTGAACAAATCTAATACATTTAATCTAAATACATAGTAATTATCTTAATGTCTTACGTGTACCTCATTTACTGTTCATTATTTGAATTGTTCCATATAATTAAATAATCGTATGTTTTAAAATAAGCTATATTCTATTTTTATATTTTTTAGTCGATTAGTAGAATAATTTTTACCATTTTTCTTTTGTGTATAGTCCTTACTTGTAAATACTGTAAAATATATTTTATACAAACTTACAAATTCACACGAAAGAATTAAGTAACCCTTTTCTTTGTCTTTTTCGGTGAAGCAAAATTTAAATAAAATCTTATTCGTTGCATACTCAAATCGTACCTGTTTACTTGTAATAATTTTTTCAATCACATTTTGGTCCTCGAAAAGTATTTTGATGTCTTTAATAATTTATTTATCCCATTTAATTATTTTCTTTCAAGTTCGATTTTAGAAGGGGGACAATCAATGCCAGTAATTTAATCGTCCGATTGAAAATCGTACCCCTAAATATATAAATAAATAATATCTGTGGTTAAACTTCTATTTCACGTCCAATCACCCTAGGATCCAACACGTTGAAATTCATCTTTATCACGAACTCTGGTTGGCAATCTTTTCAAATTGAATCCTATCCCCGCGTAGCCCATTTCCTGACTAACATTTTCTAATCTTTGTATATAGCGTAGGGTCGTGCAGAGTTACACGAACCTTTCATCCTCATCGTTGTTACAGATTACACGTTGCGCAGGAGACGTCCAATGACACTTCGCATCGGGCCACGTTTGAGTCTCCCTAATAAAAGTACGTCGGCCCCAACTACCACTACCGAAGGAGAATGGCCAGCACTCGGGTAAGTGATGAACTCTGTCCTTTCTGTTTTGCCTGGTATCGATCTTGTGGCCAAGTTGATCAGCACCGACTAGGAACTATCTCCTGAAGTTTGGTCACTCCTGGCTTTTGAATCATCTTTGGAATTCTGCTACTTTCTGGATCGCGTCTCATAGTTTTGTTGATTATGATATCGACTGTAACCTAGTCAGCTATTCTTACGAATACCTAGACACTGATACTAGAGTGCACGGAACGTGATTGAATTTCTCGAAACTTAGAAAATTTGTATGTTTCGTTTAAGTGGATTTGTTAATATTTCAGTAATGGAAAATCTTTGGAAAAAGAGGAAATGTAACACAACAAATTCTTTGAACCTTGGATCGTCAGTTAAGTAACTAAACTTATCGGTTAACGTTAATTTTAATTTTTTATGCAAGAAATGAGAGTAAAATTAAAGGGTTTAATCTAATAATAAAGGTAGCTTATTTTTGTGATGTAATATTTTGAAGAAATTGATTTATATTTTACACGGCGCAAAGTTATAATATAATTTATTTTGCATCAGTAGCAAGGTGTCTAAGGGACCGTGTTATTGGAGAAATATAGTAACTACTCTTGCAATTAAAACTTTAGTAAGTTTGGCGTTAGGTGGTAACTAACGGAACAATTTTAAAATGACAAATTTTCTGTTTTACCATTACTCGAATCTTCTCTGCCATCAATCGAGACAGTACCGTGCGCGATACTTGAAGGATCCCTGTAATATCGACAGCTCATTTATCCTCAACCACAAACGATATTCAAGCATCACGAGGTATAGAAGAAACTGCTGTTAACTGAAATAACGACGTCGTGAAAAGTCAGTAGTTTTGCAGGTACACTCTGCATTTTAAAATAGCGACTCAAGGAATATCATACCCAACCCAAGTGTAAAAGTTGGTATATGTAATAAACGTAAAAAACTTCGTCCCTGTACCACATCTGTGGTTATATTAACTCTACTAATCGCAGAAAATATTCCAACAATGAGTTTTATTAATTTTCATAATTTTACGTTGAAATGGATAACGATACAATGCTAAGTGGAATTTGGATAATATTAACAAAGTGCTACAGTACATGGAATAAAGCATAGTTTTAGAGTTACAGCTACCCCAACATTTAACTGAAAGTTAAGTCAAGTCTCACTTATCCTTAGTCTCTGTTCCATACATTATATTACCACTAACAAGAAAAGAACCAATATCGGTCCTTTCCGATTTTAATGCATTTTTGCAGAATAGTATCATACGGGTTCCTTAAGGTGGGTGTATAATATTAATCGTAGTTATTCAATAATTTCAAGGATACAAACAATTAAAATACTTAGTGCGATATTAACAAGAAATATAAAGAGAAATTGGAAGCATCATTGGTACAGTGAGACGAGTACCTGTAGGTGCTAATCTGACGACTGAAACATCGATTCTCGTTCATCTAACATTTTGTTTTAGTTTCGTTTAATTTTGTTAAGATATTGAGGTACCATCCACTCGAAACACAAAAAGGTGCAAGACAAATACACGATAAAATATTCAGAGAACGTAATAAGCGATCAAATTTTTTGTCCCTGGAAACGTTTGTATCGTCTGACGATAACGTCGTTTTTGTCCTCGGTTCTTCTTTATCGGCCGGTGTGATCGAGACGTTTCATCGTCTCGTCGCGAGAGGTCGTTGCGGCGGTTGTGACACCGCCACCCCTCGTGGTTCCCCCGATTCGCTGGCTTTGTTGTGACCGCGACGGCTTTGTCGACAGTTGCGCGTGATTGCGGCCGAGCAGTGCGGATTTAAGATCGCTCGTGTTTCCCTTCCGCGTGAACTATCGCGTGTGGCGCACCTTCGATCCTTGGTTCACCCTCCCTAGAACCTGGGAATAATGGTTCATCTATGCCCCACACACTTCAGTCGTAGTAGCACGGTCAACCAGAACTCGCCGCGATCTCTGGTCCAGGAATAATTCCTGATCTTGTTTCAAAGTCGTGTTACATGATCCGAGAAAGTTCCTTTCAGAGGTGAAACACATCAACGCGTTACAGCGAGTGAAATTCCGCGAGTTTGTACGTTCATATTTTCGGCAAACACGTGTCCGGTAAGGTGTCACGCGATTGATACAAAAACGTGCTCCAAGGAGTTCGTAGATTCGGACAGGTGTCTCCTTGGGACGATGAAAGGATCGTTCAAGCTGCGACGGAGTGGTAGAGTGGAGTTTGACGGTGTTGATCGTACATTCTTGTCGAAACCTGAGAGATTATCATCGCATCGGAGTAGCTAAAGTCCGAGGTTATGAGGACTTTATGCGCAACAAGAGCTCAGTGAAGACTGTTTGCATTTCAGAGCTACCGCGTGATAGTACACTGTCCTTGTGAAGTTTTCTGACGGTACTAGGTGAACGTGCGCGGGATCAGAGATTCTTCTATTGTGTAGTGTCGGTTAAAACGTTGGGGCAAAATGTGTGGACATGAAGTGAAATCAATGGTAAGATAAAGGAATACCAAACATTCGTCCGAGCAATCCGGTAATATGGTGGATCAAGAAAGAGGAAGAATACAGGTAACGAATTTCATTTCTTCGGAGTAGGAAGTTTCGGTGCCCTTCTGGAAACTTTCGTTCGATCTAAAAGGTACACGATTTCTGTCCCTTTATTGAAATTCATAGATACGAAATCATTGACGAAGATAACCCGAAAGGAGTCTAAGGCTACCGAAAGTTTAAATGTAATTGCAGATAGAAAAATCATTGCTTCAAAATTCCTTTAGAGATTGCCTACGTCTCATTAGCTTCTCGTTCGAATTTAATAAAAAATTTCATTTTCGATATCGAACAGCCATCGGACTACCTGTTGAGAAAGTTGATGTGGACAAAAGCTAAGGAGTCTAAGGCTACTGAAAGTTTAAGTGCAATTGCAGATAGATGAATCATTGCTCCAAAATTCCTTTAGAGATTACCTACATTCTATTAGCTTCTCGTTCGAATTTAATAAAAAATTTAATCTTAGATATCGAACAGCCATCGGAGTACCTGTTGAGAAAGTTGATGCGAGCAGAAGCTAAGTCATGCTGGAAAACCAAAGGTCCAGGTGGTTTTAAATATTAAATTCTACCAAGTTCAACACCAACTATTCTACTTTTAGAGTACGAAATCCCAATTGGTGATCAAGGTGGTTTTAAATATTTCATTCCACCAAGTTCGACACCAACTGATTCACGTTTAGGGTATGAAATCCCAGTCGCGTTCGAGTTCAATGAGGCATACTTGTTGCGAACTTACACCGAAACTTCCTCGTTTTCAATAGTTTTGTGGAATATCGATATTTTCAATCGATTCATCGATACCACGAAGACCTGCAATGAACATAGAGAGAACTCAACAGTACGTTTGCAAAGCACGGCACGTTATGAAATCTGCATTTGTCAGGCTTTCGATGGTCGGGCTGTCGCAGAAGTCGATAAACAGTAGAGAAAATGAAACCGATCGACATTCAACATTCTTGATCGACGTCTTTGCATCGAACTATGTAAATTGCAAATAATTGGAAATTGACGGGGTTACAATTTTCTGTGCGTACTAAGTAAAGGCCACTCGTAACGAGTTAGGAATCGCTTGAAAAGTTTTCGAAAACGAAAATTCCTTCCTCCTATCGTCGAGTTCAATTGAAAATAGTTAACCGAATCCCTTTTAGCGTAATTCTCCTATTGTTGGCACGTCAATGGATTGCATTTATTCATTTAATTTTCAACGAGATAGTTGAAGAATGTTGGCTATTAAATGAATCGAATGGGTAAAGTGATTTGGTAAAGTGTGATTGCACTGTTTTGAAAACTTCTGAGTAAAATTAGGAGTTCATTTATCGATTCTGTGCACATCAAAGAATTATTTAGTTGTAGGATACAAATTTTTATATCGTGATATCGGTCTTTATACTCGTATCTTAGAAGCATGGTATGGGGAGAATGCAGTCTTATGCAGATATTGCAGTTTTCTATGAATATTCAGTGTTAGTGTTGTTAATATTCTTAGGTCCTTTGCAAAGATTTTCGAAAAGCTTTTGTTGTTGCTTTTCATGACACAAGGGGTCGTGATTTATATAGTAATTTTCATTTTCAAAACCCAAGGTGTAAGTTCTATGTGTTATCTAATCTAAAAACAAAACTTACATTTTCATACGTGCCAGTATTCCTGAAGAATCTAACATTTTCGTATAAACTTCATAATTTTTATTCTATTTGAGAATCTAACAATAACTGCAATAAGTCACGAGATGTAAATTTTACATGTTATCTAACCTAAAAATAAAACTTACACCTTCATACGTGCCAGTATTCCTGAAGAATCTAACATCATCGTATAAACTTCACAATTTCTATTCTATTTGAGAATTTAACAATAATCACAATAAGTCACGAGATGTAAGTTTTACATGTTATCTAACCTAAAAATAAAACTTACACCTTCATACGTGCCAGTATTCCTGAAGAATCTAACATTCTCGTATAAACTTCACAATTTTTATTCGATTTGAGAATCTAATAATCCCGTTGTTAAGATTCTTCAAAAACATTAAGTATTAGGTTTACAGACCTTTATTTAATTAGGTTATAGATTATCTTATCGACCGATCAAAGGGCAGGAATTAATGTTCGTAGGTGGATAATTGTTGGTGCTCTATCAGCAATTTTCGACATCAGGTTGCAGCGTGCTCTTAAAATTTATCGAGCCATCAGGTAGCAGAGTACAAAGCTTGTCATGTTCCACTAACATGAGCTTCATTCGACGACCTTTTGACCGGCGCTTTCCAACTCGTGAAACTCTTTTACACGAACGAAAAATAACATCTCCAAAGATGGAACATAGAATTTCTAGAACCGCAGTAAATCGCTTATATCGATTCGACGAAGACCGAGTCAAACTTCTATCTTCAGCTTCGATTGTTAATAGGTTTATCGATTCACGCGATTGTAATTTATTCAATGTTATTAGTATTCGATTCTAAAATTACATGGAAGCCTTCCTCTTCGAGAGAAATGACTTTCAAGTTTAAGAAAATTTTCTAAGAAAGAAGAGAAATGAAAAAGTTGGAAAATTACAAGAGGAACCATAACTATCTATACACAGATTTGGCTCAAAATTGAAAGTTAAATACAAGGTTTCATTGAATTTTTTTAAACGGAATTGTATCAACAAATATATATACACATATAATACATACCTATGTAAGTACATACGTACATTCATAAACAAAATTTTGTTAAATATTCCCTCGATACTACATTCATTTTGTTAAGTTTCGTTAATTGTAATTATAAGTCCAATTTACGTTATTAAATTACACTAAATTGAATATAATGTAATACTGCATATACAGTTTATATGGTTTTTGTACACATGTTATACTTGCATATTTTGCATATTTTTTGTATATGCTAACTATACGTCCACAAGTGTCATATGTTGTTTAATACACCAACAGCGAGCGAAACATAACAAAATTTGTTACATTTTTCGTTACATCGTTATAAAAGTATTATCAACGATGAAAATTACTCCATTTTACACATATAATTAAAAATAATCCGAATGGTCTCGTGTTTGGACTCATTTTCTTTGAAAAATCCTCACCGATCTATTAATAATATTGTTGCGAAAATAAAATGACAAATGTAAACATTTTTTATTTCATTCGAACGTTAAATTCGAGGCGATGAGCGAGAAAGGTTTTTATCGGCACAGTTGCCGGCTTGCCGAGTCCTTTTGCGCTGCAGAAACATAAACAATGGCAGGAATGACTCTGCGCCATGAATCTGGAAAAAAAATCCAGCCTTGAAAACGAGATTTACTGTATACCAGAGATGGGAAAAATTTTATACGAATAAAAGGTGACAAATAAAACCGACGTTTTGGGATTTATTTCTGACTGTTTCTTTGATTGGACAGTTAAATTTTGATTTGTTCATGGGAAATTATTTCATCCTATAAATCAGTGTTTAATTTGTATTCAACCAGTAAGGGATGAAAAGCTGTTTATCCCTTATATATTATTCGGAACTTTTATCGAGGTAACAATTTTGTCCATTTCATATGGAGTGTCTACCGAATAAATATACCCCAGTAATGAATGAAATTCGAGTTTATTGGCGTATCTTATTATTTATTCCTGGATCGTCAACGTTCCAATCAAAGGATCATTAGAGTTGAAGAAACTTGGAATAGTCTAATTTTTCTAAACTTTGATGTTTAAGGGGGACACCACCCTGACGAGTCGAATAAATCGAATTGTTTTTTCTCTTATTTCTCTTCAAGTTTAAAGTGTCTAGAATGTTACGTCAAAACGATATTTCGAAATTTAAACATTTAGCGAAGTTGCAGCGATAAATAAACTTGTTTCACGTTTTTCTCAAAACAATTTCTTTCAATCTGGAAATCTCCGGAACTACGCATCCGATTTACTTCAAATTTTATAGAGATGTGCTGCGTAGAGTATTTTCCAATTTAGTTAATGATTTTTTAAAAATGTTAATTATTCAATATTTCGTAAACGTTCAAAGTCGTTTTGTGGGGTCGAAATAATTGTTTTCTCTTTAAACTTTGACCATTTTCTACAATTATTATAATTTTAGAAAAATCATGCGCTACCTTTTGAACAATAGTCTCTAGTTTATAAATCGACAACATTTTTTTATTTCAAACCTCCCAGTTCTTGTCAACTGTAGTAACCAATAAACAATGCTTCATCAGAAGGAGTTCTGGGAACAGCGAATAACTCCGCCATTTTGTGCGATTTTTACGTTTGCAAAACTGCGAAACGAAGCTGAAAGTTATATTTATATTCTTCCGAAAAAAATTACAATTTTTATTTAGTAACTACTCGGAAAAAAATTCGCAAAATTTACTCATGTTTCAACGTCTCAGAGGGATGTCTTCCCTTTAATATCTTCGGAAGCCTTCATGTTTGGAGGTTGAAATTTTCGTGGTTTAATTTTCAGAGTTCACCAACGAACATTATCAAATTTCAGCGCACCGAATAGTACTTAACCGCGATCAAATCGTAAATTGTTTCGTCGGTGTGAATCAGGCCTAAAGATAGCCCTGCGGATTCTTGTTCACGCGACGGCCCCGCGTTTTGTTCTAAAAATGTTCACGTTATCTTCTTGTTATCGCGTGACGGCCTTTTAACGAACACCCGTGTTTACTGCCGAGATAAACCCCCGAAGTCGTAATAAAATACACACGTTTGAAATAGAACCAGAATCTCGTCTTTGTTATTCGGTTCTTTGACTGTTTTCTATAGTTACTAGGTTGTTCGATAAATTTTGTCGTTCGATCAAACTTACCGAACAGTACTGCATTGAACAGTACTGTACAATAAGTTTTATCGAACGACAAAACTTATTGAACAATCTATTGCACACTGATAATGATGTACTGCAACCGTGAAAGAAAAATGGACGAAATATGTAACACGGCTTGAATTTTTAATCCAACGTATTACTCAAAACACAAAACTTTCCGAAAGTAAAATATAAATTAAAATATTGAACGTTTTTCAGAGAGAATATTACTTCTCGTTGACAAGAATCGCGAATCATGGCCTGGTAAATCAAGTTATACAAATTGTGCGAGTCCTCTTGGTAAAGTGCAATGTACATATCGATTCTGAGTTTTCGCTTGGGAAAGCTTCGTATGCTTGGATTTACAAAATAAATCACACGGTTTGAAGCACAGGTGAAGTTTGTTAAACAAAATCATAGCTCGGTGAGTTTAAACTTCATATACGAAACAAAAAGAAACGTCAGCCCATGTGTATGTATACACATAACCGAACTAAAAGAAAAATTACAAAATAGTTGCTAAAAAATAGAATTAAAATTATTTTTTATTCTTATAATACGTGCGATCAGTGATTGGTCGGTGTTCAGGTTTAATTAATGACACAATTTATACTAATGTATACATTTTTTGATACTTTGAAATATCGATATTTTCTAAATTTATATTATCTATATTTTGATTTAAACTCGAGTAAATTTTCTTCGAAATAGCTTATTCAACTTATGGCTTGTATACCTTATGTATGAATTATGCATGGGTCCGTATCAGTGGTTTTTAAACGTTTGGAAAGACGCCCCCTAAAAAGAAAAGAAAACTACCCCAGAGATAAGTGGTAAAAAGAAAAGTACAATTCTACAGTTCTTGAACATCGTTGATAGATCAATAGAGAGAGAAGTTTAGTCGTCCATATTTTCCCAGGTTACAAATTTTCTTTCGAGTTTCCTTTCTGCACTTTACCAAATACACTGGTGTATATTTATATGAAATTGTAATTTCTAATTGAATAGTTAAAACTCAGTATTTCGATTTAAGGCTATAAATAGCTAAGATTAAACGTTTAAGACAATTGAATGTTTAAGAAACGAGGCGTAGGATTTTAGAAACGTATGCTGATGTTAAAAAGATACGAAAAGTATCCAGTCATGTTAGCGACTCCAGCCATAAGCTTTGGTAGGGGTGTGGGATGTCCGCTCCAGTAACGTGCAGCATTTGCTTTCGTTTCTCCGGTTTCGTTCATAAATAAAAGTCATCGTTGGTTATGAATTTGTAACACTGTACCGCTATATGACATATCACTATGACAGTATATCACCTGCACGGCTAGACTACACGAAATGTTCTATATTGTGTTTCGTGATCTCGTGCTGCTACACGTACAAATAAGATCATCGTGTAATATTCATTAATTATAATATAGAAACAGTTGGCTTCCATTGTAATTGTTTGATTATAAATTCGATATTTGATTATAAATTTATGGTAATTAGAAGAAAAAATACTATTTAAAAATTTTTTAAACTTGGTATTTCAATTAAAGGTTTCTGGGGTTTCAGTGTGAGAACCACTGGTTTTTTAGCGATTGGTAGAAATAAGGTCACCCTCGAATAAATGACTAATCTGTTTTAAAAATGGCGTGACAAGTTGTATTACATGACATAGATTTGAATATCGTCCGGGATAAATATTCATGGTTTTTAGTTTAAATTTAAGTGGCAATCATTCTGATTGTTAGGTTTTAGATGATAAGGAAATTTATGGATTTTGAGAGTTGAAATTAATCGAAAACTATGTTTATCGATTGAACTATGAATGTTTATGATTTCCATTAATTGAAACTATGACTATAAGTATTTACATTCGTCGACTTCAAAATTTATTTGTTTCTCGATATTATAAATAAGTAACCATCACCAGAATAAACATAAATATAAATCGTAAAATATAAAAGTAAAATTATAAATATTTAAAAAGAGTAGTGGGAACAAGCAGAAATATTAAGAAAGGAATTAAATGACTATTGAATTAAATGATGCATGGAAAATAATAGTAATATTATTTACATTACTTGTGTAATGTAATTAAGACATATGGATAACCATCACTTAGAAAGAAAAAAAAACAAAACATTTGCACAATCGCACTTAATTTATTTGCTGTATTAAACAATATATCGATGTACAAAATAGAAAAAATAATAAGTAGATTTAACAGAGAAGAATCGTGATAAACAAGACACATTTGCAACGATAAATTCGATCTATTTTTTTACTTTTTTGATTGTTTGATTTCCTTAAAAAATGTATTTCTTTTAAAAAACTAATTGTAGAATAAAATCATTACAAGTTTTAACAATTACTCATCTATTCTGATAATACTTTCATGGTTGTCAGTAATTTTACATAATCACGTTCCTTTTCGTGATGTATAGCAGGTCACGTTCTAAAAGCGTCGATTGTAAAGTTAACAGAAGTAGCTCGCATAAGATCGATAATTAGTCGTTATAATCATTACTTATTTTCTTCTTCCGCTGCACTCGTCTTCGGTGTCCTTTTTTCCATTGGCACAAAAGCTTATGGAAATGAAAGGAAATAACTGAAACGGGAAATATAGTAAAACAGTATAATGGCGCCTTTCGTCTTCGCAACCAGTGCTTTCCACTAGAACTTCTTCTTAGAATTTTACAGTCCCCTATGTAGCCTCGCCGATGAATCTAATAACTGAACAAAATGGTACTCTCTCTTATTTCTTTCATACCTCTTTTAACTGTCAAAGTGCTGACCCCGAGGATGTAAGAACAAACAGTAAAGAGTGTTCAAATCATCACCAGTCGATTTACTTTTTGAATAAAACCCAAACGATTTAAGTAATCTTGGTATCCTTTTTTTTATTTAAAAGTACAACGGTTTATAACCGAATAAGATATCTTCCAAATGGCCAGCACATAATTTCGAGAGAAATGATTACGAAGTTCCCGAATGGTTAGCGTTAAAGATCGCAATTTTTGTAATACGCTTAAATAATTTGTACATGTTTTTTCATCCTGTACTTTACCATGATTAATTTCCCATCTGTCTAGATGATATATGTCAAGTTTCGGGTGAATCGGTTCGACGTTTCAAAAATAGCGCGAAATTCAAATCGACCGGTGACGATTGGGACACCCCGTAAATGATAGAACTAGTTCACATACTTTGACAACGACTTTACTTCGACTCGAACAGGGTTGATTTATTCCAGCTGGACACTGTTATTGCATTCCTAAAATCCTGCTGTGTGTTTTTAATTAAAACATTCCCTCTCAACTTTCTTCTCTCAACTTGTGTCTTAAGCTACCGAGCAGGGAATATTGCAATGCCACGGTAAGATACAATAGTTTCACGGCTTCCACGGTTTCGAGTCAGGGTAAAGTAAGTAGTTAGAGAGAAATCGCGTGTCGACTGGCCATTCGTCGATGGTTTGGTAGTTCTAGCCACGTTAGAATTGGAAAACGTGCGAAATTACCTTGCAGCAGGATGCAGCCAAGGACGTTTCCAAATAGTGGACGCCGATTTTATGCATTCCCACGAGAGGAATAACGCACAATCCGAATCTGTGTATCCATTTTAATGGGTATCGTGTGGATCTCGTGTTAATCATAGTCGTCGAAACGATGATGGTACGCATGTCTGTGATCAACTTTCTTGAAAACAAATTTTTACAGATAAAAGAATTCAATGTACATTTTTCATTTACTTTTGTTTGCAGAGGAATTGCCCAGTTTGAAGGTATCCTACCTGTGAATATCGATAAATATTTGTTCTTTCGGTTGGAATAAAAGTACAGAATGGGAGTAATTTACATTAGAGAAAAAATTTGAATATTTTCTGGAACTGTGTTCATTGTTAAAAGTAGAAAAATCCTCTGAAGACTCGGAGGTTTAATTTTCTTGGCGACAAAAATTTTATTAAGAATGTATTCGTCATTTCTACGTTTTTTCCAGTTCGATCTGTCTTATATTATTACGAGGTTGTATTATTTAAAAGCAAAATTGTTTGGTCTATTATTCGGCATAAATTTGGTGTCATTTTTTTATATTAATGATGTAATTTGGTGTGTTTTCGTACGGCACCCACTGTTCGTACATAACTTAATTAATTATATCGATGGTCATCTAACGACAATCATTGGACACGTATAACTTAAGATATTATGATAAGAGCTGCCTAATACACACTTCAAGGGTTTACTTGAGAAGCAAACGAATTCATCGTTAGCAAATTCAATTAAAACTTGACGGTGCAGGAAACACGAACAAATGATCAATTTTTATCGCTTCGTAAAGTATCGATTCTCTCTTGGGAAATGTGATTTAGTCTTGGTTTTATTGCACCGTATTTACTGACCTGCATTTAATCGCGAATAAGCTTTGATGCGATATGCGCGAATTAAGTCTTTGCTCGAGGATCTGTTATGGTCCAATGCGATTACTTTCACCCTCTCCATTTCTGTATCATCACATGACAATGTGATCTCCGTTTAAAGAATTTTCAAGGAGATAGGGTTGCCTCTACCACTCCGGTTTATAATGTTACAATTTTTTTGATAATTCTCACTAGGTCGTTTCTTTGAATCTTATACCTCGTGAAAAGATGATTATTAGACTGTTTTATAAATTTTCAACTGGCTCTAGAAGTTAATGTTTGTGTGTATTCATATGTATTTTAAAAAAATTAGCACACCCTGTTCTTGAAAATTATTTTATATCTATTTGGTCAGAATTTTGTATGTAATATGACATTCATTTAATACGTCGAATGATTGAAATTGACAATGGTCTAGGCAAGCACAATTCAAATGCTGATATATTTAAACGTTTCAGTCATGATTCGAACCTCTCTACCTAAGAATATAGTTTAAGGTATAAATTATCTATATATATAGTTTAAAGTATAAATCATATATATATATTTTGCACATAACATATTACTAATAAATATTGCACGTTTGTAGTAAGCAAGAAGAACTCATCTTTTAACTTTCTCGGTTACTAATTGGTAACTTGGTTCTTACACGTTGAAAACAAATTTATTTTTATTATCGAACATTAACCTTTGAAATTATTTAACAGTAAGTAACTTATTAACTTGATAATTTATGCTTTTAAGTAACTAGTTCTTTTGTGATTTCTAGATTAAAATTATAATTCACTCAACGTGCAGTCCAAATTTTACTCTCTTCGAGTACTTACAATTAGTATTCTAACAATGGTGCATATTTTTTACAGTCAAAGAATTAGCATGTTTGTATTACATCTAGATTAGGTTTGCAGCAGTATAGAATTATTATGAAAATTACTGCAAAAAGCCAGAGATCGCTATATTTCAAGTAATTTGTTATTACAGTTAGAACTTAATAGAACATAATACAAAATATAATAAAAAAATACTCTCTGGAAGAATTTCCAAATTCAAGAATTGAATTTCTTGCCATTGTTTCGATCAGCTATCAGTATTTATAATAATACCTCTGTATCGAATTGTTAAAAGCTTATAATAATAGCTCTGTATTATTATAAATACAGAGTATAATTAATAATTATTGCTCTCTGACAATAATATGAAAAATAATCCCTTGAAAATTTCACGGTCTCTAAATTCCATAAAATGCGACCTTTGTAAACATTGAAGTAGTCGTTTGACCTCGTCGAGGGTCACCGAACGAGTACGAGGGGTGAATCACCACTTCTCTCGACATCCATAGTCTGATATCGACATCCTCGACTCAAATAATTTCCAGCGACTATATTCGAGCAATCATCGGATTTTGATCGATCGTATTAATTGGTTCCAATCGCGTTTCTCCATCGACTTAGCCTTTCCTACGTTTTAATCCTTTCCCCCGTTGCCGCGTGACCAAACGGAAATGGAATTGAAATCGACCCCACAGATCTACATATTTTCGAACATTCTCGCGTTTGATGTACGATTATGTGGCTCATTGTCATGCGAACAAGTGTCTCTCTTGCCTGCTTTTATTCGAGTTTATCGTGTTGTCAACCTGTAGAAGCACGTACCGTCAAGAATTGTGTTTGTATTACTTCGCGGAGCAATAATTTAAAAATTTATCGAGTGCTCGTACCTCGGGAGTTGTTCCCACGATGTTAACGATTTTTTAATTCTTTCAGTAGGGAATGTGGACTCCATCGTAAAAATACTCTTGTCATTTATATTTTCGTTCTTTATGAAATAATAATACACAAATATGGTGGTTCTTAATTCTTTCAGTAGCGAATATGGACTCCGTCGTAAAAATACTTCTCTCATTTATACTTTATTAAATAATAATACATAATTATGAAATGGTTCCTTGTATTTCAGGGGTTGTTTCGATCAGGTTAATGATTTTACGCACTCTTAATATATTCATATTATTTGTGATTTAGTTTTTCACTGTTTGTAGTGATTTAACTTTGATTATGATTATTATATTTTGTTTTATCGACAAAAAATCAAATTTGGATTAAATTTGCGAATAAAAAGTGAAATTCTACTTCACAACATTTCCATGTTAAATAATTTCTTTTCGTTTTTTGTGTATTTGTGACAATTACAATAAATTAAAAAGTATACGTACTAGGGTGGTCCTTGGATATATTGGTCAACATTTCTTTTGCGAGTTTGTTTATGCTACCGTTCTAAATTATCACTGTAGGTGAGTAAATATTATTTGCAAAATTTCAAAATAATTATACAATGGAAACTTGTGCATTTAACTTACAGTTTCAAAATTTTAATACTTTCGCATTAATTTTGATACAATTGAATTCCACTGTTTCAGAAGTAGTAGTGAATATTGTTCACTAAGTGGAAAGTATAATTTTTTCGCTGTATAATAGTAATATTTATATATAATTATTAAATATTATAATTATTAAAAATGTATACAAAATTTATATACCCTCTATACCTTCTTCTTTACCTGCAATAAAATTACATATATGGACGTAACAAAGTTCATACACCTACTTAAATAATCCATGTATATCTCGAAAGTTTTATATTTATACCTTTGCTTTTTCTTTAAAAAAAAAATTCTCGTATATCCCGTAGTTTTTAACCCTTCAAATTGGAATGCCAACATGATTATGCCAACATGATATGGTCGTACGCTTGAGTTGAAGGTACACGAAACTAACTTCCTTTACGAAGAACCTAAGAAACCAGTTTACGCTACGTCGAAGAAGGCAAGGTTCCCTATAAGCAGAAATTGACAGTGTCACCCATAAAAACGCCCCTCGAGCTATCATGTATGGGACATATTGTGTTATTTCATCGTAGATCGACGGTCGTCACAAAGGAGAGACCCATTTTGCACGATCTTATTGGTGGGTGGCTTTTAAGCTTCGTACACATGTGCTGTTTGCACGAGGGACAGGAAGTTACATACGCACGAGGTCGAAGGACCGTAAAGGACGATTCTAGGCGATGACTACAGCGAAGATGACTCGTGTTTCCCGAAGCAGGCACTAGATATTTCTTCTCTTACGTAATTTCCGACTCGTTTAACGATGACAGTGTGCGCTCGACTAATGTCTATCGAGCGAATTCATCCAAAGACCTTGTAAAACGTTTTACGGGCTCGATCCTGCTCTCAACGATCCTTCAGTCATCCTTTATGGCTGTTAATCCGTTTTTAGTATCACACGTGATAGGTATGGCGCCTGACTGATTTCCTGGAAGGATGTTATCACCATGTGACATCTTTACCCCGGATTCAAGTAACGGAATTACCGTGATCACTAATTTTGTTTCACACGAACGATCTTTGTTGCTCAAACGGGCAAATTTCACTTATTCCTAATAATGAAAATTAAGATTCTTATATCTAATATCTAGAAATATCTATTTTTGTATTCTTATATGTAAATTGTATGTCCATGGAAGCATTAACGATAAATTGTCGAGATTCGCTAGGTTGAAAATTATTCTATACACGACCTAATTCGGATTATATTTAATTATACGTTGTACGAGTGTTTCTTGATTAATTTTCGACTACGAAAATAAATGTAGGCCGCACGAAGTCGAGTTTGGGTGTATTTTTATCGAAGAAACTGCATCGATACATTGATAATATCCTCGTGGAAATATAATGTGAAATATAGTAATTTTAATTTTCTTTGCTGGATGAAATTCGATTTCGTATGTGTATTTCATCGATTTCGCTAATATTGTTTTCAAATGACAATTTCTATACTGAATTAAAGTAATGAAATTTTCCCGCCGTTATTTATGTTCATTCAGTTCAGCAACTGAGCAATCCTTATCGCAAGCGGGAATAAATTTCATCCTCTGACGAAAATTAAAATTTTTCTCTCCAAACAGGACCTCTTTTCAATTATTTTTAGCGTTACGTAAACTAACTTAGTTTTAATTCCGCAAATATATGCTAAGAATAAATGAACTGAATGTAAAGGGTATATAATATGGCGTTCAAGATCATTAGATTTATCATGGTTTGATTTTTGTCTGTGGAGATATTTCAAACAACAAAGTCTTTTAACTACCTGTTGAAAATGTTAATATTTTGCGAGAGAAAGATTGCAAGAGTATGTGCGCCAATAATATGACACAAAATGCTTCAAAACGTTAAAGTAGAATTCGTACCAAGGCTACAAAACTGTATCAATCAGAGCACCCAAAAGAACAAATCAGTAAATCATTCTAAATTAAACTCAGCAATTATAACTGAAAATAAGTAATTCACAGTGTTTCAGAACATTTTCTGTCCTTTAAATATTCATTAGTTTTTATCGATTGTTGGTAAATGGTTTACGAGGGAAGAGAGGAGAGGCTTTTTTTTTTAACAATGTGTGGTCTGGATTGAATTAGTGGCACGGTCAAGTAGGGTTTAGCTGACCGAAGGCGAACACGTGTTGACCAGACCCCTCGATTCTTCGTGATTTTACAACCTTCATAAACTAGATATCATTGTGTAGCACCACGTTGAATCCCTTTCAAGAGAAGCTATAATAATTATCGTAAATAAAAAAAAAACCGTGGCGTTCAATTTAAAACAACTTCTTCAAATCTCCCCCAGTATTTTACTCATAAAAAACAATTGTACCAACATTATGCTCTCCTTCGTGCCAAATAATTTTTGTAAAAACATTTCTTTTTATAATTTCAGTTTCTGCTGAGATATTGCAGTGAGATCGGTTGAAACGAACACATTGTATAATCAATTGAAACTACTACTGTACAATGATTTATGGTTAATCTTTTAGATCCCAATTTGTAAGATACGATACAATTTATTATCTCACATGAATTATCGAACATAGGGGATAGGTATAAATTCTTTTTATCGCGTACAGCATGTTCCAGTTATTTTCCAACAAATTGTGAAAACTTAATGACACAATTATTAATGACATAGTCGACCTTCTCTGTACTGTATTATTCCAGAGGCGTAAGAAATTTCTTTGCATGTTACTTTATTTGAAAGTTTTTTCCTTAACAATTTTTTAATTGTCATAGTTTTTAAAGATTCTATTCAACATTAGTTGCAACAGTGGAAATTATAAATTTTCAATTAAAAACGGTCGTGCTCTATTATGAAGAATAATTGAGATTGTTGCATAAAAATTAGTTCCGAGATTGTATAACATCTAATTAATAGTTAATTAAAAGTAGAGGATCTCGAGAAAGAAAGAAAACCCTTTAGAATCAGATATCTAACCAACAGGAACTCTAGATCGTAATTTGTTTAAATTAACGTTCCCGTTTGACCTATCGAAGCGCATGCTTCTCGTTGATATCTTTAATTAATATCATCGATTGGCAGTATAGCTAATTGCAACCAGTCACGTTGTCACTGATTGCTGGCGTTGTACACGATATCGAATATCGATATTTGATTTCCTCTCCAGAAACGAATGATCGGTCACTTGTTTTACGCATCCAATTGTGTCTACATACTTTGTTCAATTTTGGGTTTTTTTGCGACATTATAATTTCTTTAGAAAAGATCGTTTTGGCTATTTATTATTGAAAAAATAATCGAATTCAATCGAAAAGTAGTATCTCCGCGGTAGAGAAGGACATTTTATATTGTAAATATTTGCTGCAGAAAATGTGTTAAATTGCATCTTAATCTAGCTAGCAATCGTGATCTGGAGATGAGGAACTGTGTTGGACATTTTGTAAAAGAAAGAAAAATGCAGGATTTAAATGTTTTTAAACACAAAAGAAATTAATTGAATTCGAACTGAAATAGTTTAGAATTGTTCGTTATTAGTAATGGAGAACAAGAATGAATAGAGAATTGCTTTACGTCAGAAAGATCCAAGATTTTCGACAAAAATAAGTAACAAAAAAATAAACATGGAAAAACGAGTATAAATTAACATCGGAGATATTACTTTAAATACAGTATTAAATACTGCATTACATTAAATAAAAAATTGGAGAATGATTGCCAGTACTTACCATCACCTATCAACTTGGTCAGCGTTGATTAGTACTGGTCAGCTCTGGTCAGCACTAGTCAGCAGTGGTCAACAGTTGTCAACAGTGATCGACAGTTGTCAACAGTGGTCGACAGTTGTCAACAGTTGTCAGCAGTGGTCAACAGTTATCAACAGTGATCGACAGTTGTCAACAGTGGTTGACAGTGGCCAACAGTGGCCAACAGTGGTCAACAGTGGACACCATAAGGCCAATGGGCTCCAGATTCACCTCTCGATTAGGTGACTTACAGTTACTCCGACTGCCTTTGTTCGATCTAACTGAATATTCCAACAAATTGATGTTTCAAACCATTATTTATACTTTGGACATTGTTAATAATTGTTGAAAGTATGGTTCTATGACGGTTGTTAATAATTATGATAAATGAACATCACGATATTGCGAAATCTGCCAAGGAGGATGGTTTTAACGAGTGTTTGTCCGTGGACGCGATTGTTATTAACATTTACACATGATCCGAATATTGATCTTAGAATACGCATCTTATTTATGTATTATAAATGATTAATTTGTCTATAGAAATTAATTTCGATCGAAATTCAAAGTAAAGACATATTTCTTTATGTTTTAAAGCATGCGAAGTAGTAATTGTTTATTAGATACATTAATTTAACATTTCTTTAATTCTTATAATTTACACTTACATCATACATAAATATTAATAAGAATCGCGTTTAGGAACAAACGTAATCAATCGAAATTGATTAAGAATCAACGTAAATATATTTTTATGTAAGTTAAATTCTTTCCTAGGATGAACTAATTTTTGTATACCATTCTGGACAGATTAATTTTTCATTTAAAGTTCAAAAATGATAGAATGTGCCGTCATTTTTTGTTCTAAATTGAAAATCATCGCTGTGGTGTGTTTGATTTCCCGTGAGTGATTTCTCCTGCGGAGAAAAATATTTTTTTCCCATTTCTTCGAGCAACAACTAATATAATATTTATTCGAAAGTTTCGTAAAAGTTAATTTAAAAGTTAAGTTAAATTTATTATGTTCCATCGTTTTTAAAATCGCATTATTTCTATGCCGCGTGTCCGAACATTCCAGCGTATTGGATTATGCCGCGTCAGCGACACGTGCTGAATAGAGTTCAATAGAACCGTCTAGGTATTTTTATTAGAATCGGCATTTCAACTTGGCCTTTCATGTTCCCGTAATCAAATTGCACCGTGGCCCTTTAGAGCAAGGGATAGAGAGCGTATCAGAAACGAACCGCCCGATAGTGAAACCGTGTTTGAGTGTTGTCATATAAGTAGCAGAGAGAGTGTCTTTTTTTGGTCATTTGATAATGGAGAAACACTTATACCATATCGTTTGAAATACTTCGTTTATGTAAAATGATCAGTTTCAACGACTGCAATTGATAGAATTCGCGAATGTATATCAGATGCGTTCTTCGTTTCAGTTTGTCGTCACGCGGTAAACTTCTATACTGCTCATTATAGTCAGTATTGACAATGTGTCTGTTTAAAGGCGTAGCTGTGACATCACAAGTGACGCTGGTAGATGATTCCCTTTTCCTCCGTACTGTTTCAGTTTCCAAAGCAGTACCAACTTCTCGTACACCTATCAGTCCTTTCAATCTTCACTTGCACAAATTTAATTAAGCGTGTCAGGACGCGTAGTACCTTAACAACTTTAAGGATTGTGTGTCGCGTCGGTAAGAAAAATGATTAAACTTCGTCGTAACGATTATAATATTATAAATAACGAACGGTGAGAGAAACTCTCGAGCTCCTGAACTTACATAAATCCAAAGGGATAATCCTGGAATAGGGAAGCAAAATATTATTTAAACTTAAATATTATAAATTAGTAGGTAAAATATCATATATTTTTGTCGAGTATTATTTTTTACTCTTACATTTTTCACTCTTACAAATATTACCAGTTTTCTTCGGGTAAGAAAGTAGAAACCTTCTTTAAATTCTCTCTAAATTAATTATTTTTTCTTCATTGCTGTTCCTTACTATTTTCTTCGTTACTATTTCTTATTTACTTCACTCCCGAATCATTAGCAGTGCGTGCAGCAATTGGTTTCGAATGTCTTGAGCAACATATTCTGCATAATCGTAACTGTTGCTGCAACATGTTTCTCGATTCACGCGGGTATTCAGTCGTTATTTGGTATTATTACGGAGCCGGCAATGGCGACAGGTCGCGGGAAAACATTAATGTAGCGTAAATCAAGTTGAACGAACACTCTGAGAGTCGGTATTACGTAAATCCTCTTCTAACGCAACCGTTTCTGGGTTCCATGATATTATTCGCTGCATCCATGAGATTATATAGCGAATGAACGTTCCTGGATGGAGAATAATGGAATTTAAAATAGACATGCATCCGTAATTAAATTTAGTTTAGTGCTTTAGTTTTGTAACACTATGGAATTTGAACTACGTAGTTTTTCTCTATAATGTTTGCACTATAGTTTAATGTCTTTTTAAAAAATTAGTTTTGTTTGGTTCGTGCTTAGGAATAAATTAATTAATTGTATATATCTGTTGAATGATGTCCGGTAAAGAAAAATTGTCGATGTACCAAATAAAGTTGATTCAAGTTATTATTTTTTAAATATATTTTAAAATTGTTTTCACAAAAATCTGTTTGTCTTATAATTTTTTACTCAAATGAAAATGTTTCATATTTCTTAATTTATGCTCTTTACGTTGCTTGCTAAAGAAATGCATACAAATAAATATGAACAAATATTAGCAAATTTATGTAGCTCTTCTTAAGATTTACTTAATACTTTTTCATAATAAACTTTGTTATATTGTATTTGTATAAAACTATTTCATTGTATACGAAGAAATAAAATTTGCTATCTCCTTTTGGAAATTTAAATTCGAAACGATGTGGACGGTGCTATTTTTATTTAGAAATTAATTGGAAAATTTTTTATGTAATTCTAGATAGTAATAATTTAGTCTCGTTCTCTTTCTGTATTTAGACTTGAATTATTCTTACGAAGAAAGTATATCAGGCAAAATGGCATGAATGATTTTAAGATCATACTGTAGAAAACATTTTGTTATTTCATTCTCTCTATAAAGTTATTCTTTTTCTTTCAAAGAACTCACGGACTCTCACAAATGCATTCGTAAACCCCGAGGGGTCCATGGGTTTCAGTTTGAGAAAAACCGATTCAATCGATCTGAAGTTAAATTAATTTTCCAAAATATACTAACTTGAAATCCATCCATGATTGAAAAGAGTATCGAGCACAGAAACGATACTAGTTCCTATTAACCGTAAAAAACTAAAATAACGAAAGATACTGGTGATCGTACTGGTTGCGATTATCATCGTATTATTTAAATGTTCGTTACTAGAAACCTGAAATAACTTCTGAAAAAAATGTCAAAACTGAATTCTATTTAAAACACTTTTTCTAATGTAGCGTTACTTAAAAAGAATACATCATCTTGTATTTTGAATCTTTATTTACAAAATGTGTACTTTAAAATAAACTACGGAAAAATGAGACACGTTTTCTGTTCTAAGAAGAATAATGTAATGCAATGAAAGATATCGTTAGTGTTGTCGTCAGCAGTCATTGCCGATAATTGAAGTTCATTAATTTCGCAACACTTTGATGCTGAAGTAGGACAACAAGAAACCCATCTCAGATACTTGACTGATAATATTATCTCGTATAGTTAGCGAAATGGACTTCCCAGCAGGCCATTTCCTTCCAATAGATTGTCATCAGTGGAGAGATGTGGAAATATCAAATATAGCGATGCCTGACGCTGGAAGACTCGTTACTTTGGCCAGTAACAAGCTTTCCACAGTTATCGTCAAGGAGAGGCCAATGATAACTCCTATCGTATCGAACTGATTGTGACTAATGCGAAAAATATGTCGCAATACCAAGGGGTTTCTTACCATAGAAAATCATACTACTGTAATTAGACGTCTTGGAGAAAAGTATTGGAATGGTAACAAGCAAGAAACTTTAGAATTTATTTTTCTTACCTATTTTCTGTCATTTATTTCATTTCAGTCAAATATTCGGATAGCTTTGGCTGGGAGAGTGACTATAACGAAACATGTTTTTTAAATTTATGTGTATTTTTAACTAATGCGAAAAAGGAGAAACACACAGTGTAAAGAATTTATGTAGTTTATTTTAAAAAGATTGCACTTGCACTTTGCAAGTGGTTGATTGCACGCACGAAGAAAATCTGTGATCAAATTAACTACTGAACATTTAAGACCGATTA
The DNA here is from genome assembly GCF_051014685.1 of Ptiloglossa arizonensis. Taxonomy (NCBI): domain Eukaryota; kingdom Metazoa; phylum Arthropoda; class Insecta; order Hymenoptera; family Colletidae; genus Ptiloglossa; species Ptiloglossa arizonensis. The sequence continues at coordinate 5,768,449 of NC_135049.1, forward strand.
TTGTTTATCGTCTAAAGGAGATCTGCAAGTTATCTTTTTATAATAATAATTCGCTACATCGTGTTTTGAATAATTTGGAGAATGTAGATGGTAAAAGTGATTCCTTTTCTTTTTATTAGTCTCTTTTGTTCGTGTTATTTTCCATCAAATGTTAGAAAAACTTTGTTTAATCAAAATTCTTGTACAATATCCAATTGTTTTCAAGATATCATTAGCGGAGAACATTAATTTTGTAAATTAGTATCACCCCTTAATCTTGAGTTGCATTCGCAAAAAAAATACGTTTCTCTAATTTTTGAGTCTACAAACCTGTAAAATTTTATAAAAATTGGAGAACCGGTTTGCAGGTGTATTTTGTAAGTGTAAAATTTATTGTCTGTTCAATCTCTCAGAGATACTCTCCACAATAGTGTTTTCCAAAGTGAGAGAGCGTCTTATAGTACAAAGGGGACAATTTTTAATGTTGCAAAATACAGATCAATAACTTACATTTTCATTGTATTATTTTAAAACACTTATCTGCTCTAAAATTCTGCCATAAATATCGTTCTGTTTATTCCTATTAAAAGTTTTACGCCATTCATTACAAATGAATAAATAAATGAAATGTTTATTGAGTCCACAGTCACTTCGATGATTTAAATTTCTTCCCTCTTGAACAGTTGGGATGTTCTTCGACTTTTCTCTACGATTTCACTGTTTCCAGAGTCAATGTGTCTGGTTAGGATCGTGTCAAAATTTCTGTCTCACATCATAGGTTGGCGCTTTGATTTATTGCGAATCAAGTTTACACTATCGTCGCTATTATTTGTGATCAAAACTGAATTCTAGTTGGCGCATAACTTTGTTTCTCGCAACGGTTTTGTTGTGTTCTGTCAGTTATGTAGTCAACCGTGTGGCTGGATTACGTTGCTAAAAGTTAGTTTGAATTTTGTCGAAAATCAGCGTCGTAAGCACCACTGCAAAATTATTGGAACTGAAGTTAGTCATCCGAAATGCTATAGTTAGGAAGTCATACATCCATTACACGCAGGCTATTTTCTTGACCGCTTTCGGATTCAAATATATTTTCAAATGTGAAAATAATTTAACTTCTCTTTAAATACTCGTATTTTTTTTCAATTGAGGACCATTTTGTAGAGTTTTTGAGCACACGTTTAGAGTCGCGAATGGTGAGTTTATTTCACACGAATCGTACTGGTTGCGATTATCGTCGTATTATTTAAATGTTCGTTACTAGAAACCTGAAATAACTTCTGAAAAAAATGTCAAAACTGGATTCTATTTAAAACGCTTTTTCTAATATAGTGTTACTTAAAAAGAATACATCATCTTATATTTTGAATCTTTATTTACAAAATGTGTACTTTAAAATAAACTACGGAAAAATGAGACACGTTTTCTGTTCTAAGAAGAATAATGTAAACGGTACAACTCTTCAGAGTGAAAATTGAAATTTTCTGTGATTGATTTCAAAATTATATCGTTTATAACAATAAGTACTGTGTAGAAAAGGGATCAAGGAATCGGATGGAATATTTTTATTATGGAGTTACGTATTATATAAAGTATAATTATTGCAACTTCTAGTTTTCTCTTCTATTTGTTTTTCCACTACAAATATTACAGTTAAACGAAAAATATTTGATCGAAAATTCTAAAGTAAATTATTTTCAAATTATTGGCGAAAACATGGACAAAAATTACTAATGATAATTATTGTCAGTTAAGCTCGTCGAGCATTTTTCGAAGGATTTTCTTCATTATGAAGTTAGCAAATGTTTCATCGCAAGCTTTTATGGTCGTTTAATTAATATTTGACGAGTCGAATAACTTTTCTTCCTGTTTACGAACTTTATTTTTAAAAACTGTTCGAAAAAATACGAATTCATGGTAGTAACGGAATAAATTACGAACCATGTGCAATTTACTAGCCTGCATTTGAAATATTTCTCTCAGTTTTTAACTTTAAATCCCTTTACGATTAAAATTCGAATGGAAAACTGAGATAGACAGTTTATTTAAGCTTAACGTTTGTCCACGTGTGGGTCGTACAAATTTTTCGTTTTAACTTCAACTGTCAGTCATGTTTTGACGTACTTCCGATTAATCGATGTCACGTAAAAACTGAAAATAACAACGAGTACCTGTGGAGGATACGGCCGAATATGAAAACACCATTTCATTGCTTCATTGTCAAAGGATTGCCATTTTTTTTTTTTTAACATATTGTCAACGAAACGAAATCGTTTTATTTATTGACAAATAGAGTGTCGTGATTTCATATTTTTACTTAAGGGATCAATTTACAAGGTGGGTCGGAATTAATAGTGCAACCAAGTATTGGACATTTACTTGTGGAAAAATAGATCTAAACTGTTCCTTAAAAAATTTTCATACAACACGAATTAAAAATCTGACGGATATATATACATGTACGTGTGATTGAATACGATTTGTGTCTAACCATTACTCGTAGTTTCTACTAGTGTCGGATTCTACATAATCGATTGTTCGAGTAATTAGTTATAATTTCAAATAATCTTGTTTTCTATAAGCATCTATCAGGAAACGAATCATCCCCAACTATTTTTAGATCGAGTAGTTGGCAGGATTTCCGAAAGTGGTCGAATTTCCTCCTTCGGGAAAATTATTGTACCGAGGGAAAACTTTGAGTCGCATTCGTCTTGGACCAACTTTCATAGTCTGGATGCTTTTTGCAACCTTTGGAAGGCCGCAGAGTTCCAAGTTTCTTTGCCATAACTTTGAAGAAACTGTGATTCGCTTGTCCTCTGTTCTAATTTGTCAATAAAGTGATGCGACGAGAATATGGAAGGAAAACATTGGATGTGTTAACGTTTTGCGGGTAATTTAATTTTTTCCCCGTAGGTTTGTTAAGTATCGAAGAAATTTCATTAGTAGTCATTGCAAAAATATTCAACGCGTACTTTTTGAACGACAACGTTTACCTTATTATTTTACTATTAAATTTATTTCGTCAAATCTTTGTATTCTAACAACGAGTAAAGAAATTTGGTTTCTATTAGTTTGTGTAACCTACTTGAACAGTTTTATCGAACGACAAAACTTATCGAACAACATATTATTGCCATTTTCAAGCACTCGTTGTATCAGTAAAAATTATTTAAGTAAAGTAAAGAAAGACTTACTTTTCTGTCTCGGTAACTCATTAGTCACCTGAGACATTCACAGAAATTAAGGGATGAGAACCTTGCGACACAGTATGAAAGAGAATTTTTGGCATAATGAAAGAAATTATTGTACAGAGATTTCCTTTTCACAGTCACTCTTTGTCGGTGAGCTCTACAATGTATCGGTTTAAACAAAATTATAAAAAGAGTTTTATAATTTGAGTTTTACAATTTATAATTTTTATAATTTTTTTATAATTCAAGACCTCCATGAGGTTAATGATTATATGGAAATAATGGCCAGGTCAAGCGTTAATTCCGGGGCAGAGATGGGCTGCTTCGAATGCTTTCATAATTGAAATACGTGCAAAATACTGGATACATACTTCTATTCAATGCATATCTCAATTAATGAGTATCTTGACAATGTGTATTAATCATGCTATGGAACGTTAATATGTATGGAATGTAAATATCGAATGTAACAATATTTCGTATTCTATAAAAAAAAAGAGATATTCAGTATCACGTTCGAACGAAAAGTAAATTACTTTCTTAAATTTACTCTATTACTCGACTGAATGTAATTAGTATTCACGTTTTGTGGGTCAATAAATTTATAAATACTACGTTGAATGGTACTAGGTTGTTCAATAAGTTTTATCGTTCAATACAACATATCGAACAGTATTGTTCAATGCAGCACTGTCCAATAAGTTTTATCAAACGACAAAATTTTGAACAACCCGTTACATATAGATACAATTTTTACTTTTCATTCATTAATAAACTACATTTAGATGAAACACGTCTTTCAAAATTCGTGCCAGATAAACGACTGTATTTAGTATACCAACACTACGAACCGAGGAGTGTTGAGTCGAGTAGTGTCGAATCGAGTAGGGTTGAGCGAATAGTTGTGAAGCGTTGTAGTGTCGCAGTCACGCTATTTACTGTTAGCCAGCTACTGTCAAAGTATCAATTCTTCATAACTGAATAAATTATATCGCAAATGTAATATCTAAATGTGATATTTAAATGTATCCGAAATTCGAGTGTACGTTGAATTACAAGCTGGCGTTCGTTGTTCCATTCGAAGTCCTGTTTGCTCATTACTGTTCCATAAACCAGATAAATTGTTGTTGTTCGGTGACGAAGCGAATGTTCGATAAGAAGAGCTCGTCGCGGCGGTGAATCGAATATTCCTGTCGTTTAATTCCTCGCATCGGAAATCAAGCCGATGTACTCGACCGAGAAACCCCGTCTGCGGTGTTCTGCGATCGATTCGCGAGCAGTCGATGCAGAAGTCACTTCGGAATTGTTAATTAACGCGTCGCTAGGCTCGCGACCTGTGCATCAGTGGGCAAACCACCGTATGGGGATAAAGACCGTGTGTTAGACGAGGAGGGCACGACTGGGAGGGGTTAGGCCGATGAAGAAGGTTGGTAGGTGAGAGAAAAACTCAGCGACCTCGTTTAACCTCGCGCTCTGGGTGAAAGAAGGTCGCCTGATATTTAGAAACTCGAATGTGTAAAGTGATTGCTCGGAAGCTCGCAGACTCGAGCGCGAGGCTGAAATTATTGAGGATTTGGGAAAAGAATCTCCTTCTTTCACCATTTATGACTGAAAAGTTTTTCGAGGATTATTGACCTACTCGCGCAATCAGTGACTGGTTAGAGCGGTTTAAGTAGATGAAATTTTTTAGAACGAATTTTACATCCTGCTGATGTAGAAAATTGAGAGCCGTTCCGTAGCGTATTGGGTTAACGATCAGTAAATGGGCATCGTTAGCGCTGTTACGGCCACTATTTATTAATAATAATAATTATAACATTACTACCACTACTAATGATAATATTAATAATGATAATGATAAGAGCGTCTTCGTTGCGTAATCGTGTGAACAGATATAATCAAAGTGACAATATTTGTATAAATTATTACTAGCGTAATGAAACGAGTACAAAGTTATGCCTGTTAAATTTTACGAGTAATAAAACACGCATCATTCTTCAATAGCGTAGCTAAATATCGTAACATGGTTTTGATCTGGTCTGCTTGATCCTAAAAGTAATTTAGATATACAGGGTGTTACAAAATGTGTGGGCGTAACTTCAGATGTCAAATTCAGGACATTAAAGTATTATAAAAAAAAAAGTTCGTATGCATATGTACCCGATGTGAGCTTGTACATCAGTTACAGTCGTTTTTAATTTTTAGTCATTTTTATGACAAACTAAACTCTTACTGCAACTATTCGAAGAGTGTTCAAGAGAGTTGCCAGCGAATTCAAACAATACGAGATCGTTGAACAACTGGAATAATACGGATGTAATTCGGAAATAAGGTCATATTGGATATATGTGTACGTCTCTAAGAGCTATCTTGTTTATTTTAATGTTTCGAATTCGTCCCTGAAGTTACAAGAAAGCCCTGTGTAAGTGTACGTTCGTTCCTTTACGTGTTGGAATTCTTTATTACTATACAGTTCCTCCACATGAAACAGAACACTTAATTCTCTTCCATTTACTTCTTACGATACGAAAAAAGGTTTCAGATACGATTTAAATTGTTTCAATGTTTTGTTCACGAAGGTATAACATTTTATTTCTCCGAGGTCATTTTTTAGCAGGTGTTTCGAGGTTGTCGACATTTTTTTAAAACGATACCACTTTTATTTCGTCCTGCCTTTTGTAACATTGAAACGAGTTCAATCGTCTACAACACATGTGACCTTGAGCCTCGCAAAGTGATTAGGCTGCAAGACAGAGCATGAATAACTAGTGATAACTTTTTTTTACAGAGAAAGTCGAAAGAGGATATTTACCGTGAACGATCGACCACTCCAGATACGAGACATAGGATTCTTAAAGCTTGTGCTGCTACACGAGCAGATACGATTGAAAAGGCATCGAAATCAGTTATTGATCGTCTTAGACATCGTATGCGTTTTATGCATCGCGAGGGACATCATTTTGTGACTCGAATAACGTAAACGGGAAGCTTATTCTTCATCTATGCTCCGATTTGCAATCTGGTTACTTTGTCAGACTCAAAATTAGTTCAAGGTCATGTTATGGCACTACAGATGTACTTCATACCTGTGCTTTTCATCTATGCTCCGATTTGCAATCTGGTTACTTTGCGAGACTCAAAATTAGTTCAAGGTCATGTTATGGGACTACAGATGTACTTCGTACCTATGCTTTTCATCTATGCTCCGATTTGTAATCTGGTTACTTTGCGAGGCTCAAAATTAGTTCAAGGTCATGTTATGGCACTACAGATGTACTTTATACCTATACTCTTCACCTACCTTACTATTAGACCACTCTTGTTACATTCTTCAGTAGAATTCGGATGATATTTTCAAAGATTGAATACAAAATTTATTCAGAGAATCATTTCGGTAGCAGATCTAACTTGCTATTCTTCTCTTTACTATTCTTTAGTAGAGTTCAGATGACATTTTCAAAGACTAAATACATTTATTGCAAAACCAGGACCGTTGATAGTGCCCTCTGTTAATGGCAGCTAGTCTAGGATTCGTGTCTCTCGTTGGATGGTCTTTGAAACTTTAGGGAGCGCTGCTGGTGAAGGATTTAACCATTTAGTTCGCATCGAAGTGAGTGGAGTGGAAAAATTAGACACGTTTCGAGCTTCCCATCTTCGCTCCGTTACGTCTTTCGAAGCACAGTCTCGGTCTAGAAAGGAATCGCATTAATTAATCAGGAAAGAAAGGTTTGTCATGGGTTACTTCGGAAAATAGAACTGCCTTCAATACCTTTCAACATCTCCGAAGTTGCAAACTTAAAATTGTTTAATCGCAAGGACCGATTGCTCGAAGCACGTAGTAATTTGCTAGAATGAACCAGAGTGCGCTACTTTTAGAACTAACCAATAATTTGCTGTTACGCAAATGGATTTACACGTTGAAGTTTAAGAACGACTTGTATACAAGGTGTTCCAATCATCACCGGTCGATTTGAATTTCACGCTATTTTTAAAACGTCAAACCGATTAACATGAAACTTGACACATGCTATCTAGACAGATGGGAAATTAATCGTGGAGAAGTACACGGTGAAAGGACACGTGTAAATTATTCAGGTGTAGTACAAAAGATTGCGATCTTTAAGGTTACCGATCTTAAGGCTATTTTTAAGGCTAATTCGGGAATTTCGTAATGATTTCTATCGAAATGATGTACCGATCATTTGGAAGATATCTTGTTCCATTATTAATTTCCAAGTTTGTACTTTTAAATAAAAAGAAAAATATCGAGATTACTCGAACCGTTTAAGTTTTATTTAAAAAGTAAATCGACCGGTGATGATTGGGACACCCTCTAGAGGGATTTCGAGGACTTGAATGCACTTGCTCGAAAATGATCTTCGATTTGTTTAAGAAACCGTATCGTCGACGTCTCGTCGATTTTTCGATCCTTTATCAATTTCATGCACATATGCATTGTATGTCGTTTGAAAAGTTATATTTCATTGGCAATTCTAATCAAACACTTTTACGATCGATGAGCTGCAATGTCGCTTGAGTAATTTTAAATGTCAGATACACAGCATGACCTTCTTTGGATGCATTCCAAGTCTTTCCGATCTTCTACTACGACTTTAATCTTTTTTGATTAAAGTTGCTACGCTGAATCTACTTTACATCGTCTGAGATGATTCGATCGAGAAAAAACTCGTTAACATTGCATTTCAGTAGCGTATCACACGTAGAAATTCAACCGATTAAATTTGTTTCGTTTAACTCTTAGTGTTCCTCAAGTATTTTTAACAAATGTCGACACACTAGTAAGTCGAAAATTTCTTTTAAAATTTTCAAAAAATTCATCCACTTCGAAAAATATTACTACGATTTTACTTTAAATACGAAAAAATGACGAAGTTATACAATATTTTCGAGAGCGTGTTAGATCGCTCGTTTCTTTTGAAACCGTGTTTCACGAATTTATTGTCAACATTTCTACAATGCAATAAACTTCCTGGCTATAAATTTTGAAATTGCATTTTCAAATATACATGTTTCGACGCTGTTTTTTTTTCTTGCATTTTTATTTAAAGGTGTTTCAAACGGACAGAAACGCGACAACCACAAAACATGGAGTTATACGTAAGTTGTGTCGAGAGATCGATTGATTTATCGATCCTCGATAGGAATTTTAATTTTGAAAAAGAAGGCTGGATCTAATATATGTGACATTGTTTAAAGAAAGTAAGTCTATGGGGGATAAGTTTTTGACCTCTGAGATTTTATTTAATTTGTAAATATACATATAAGAATTTTATTTCAGATGGTTCAAAATAGATCCATTTGTTTTACACGTGTACACGTGTATTTCACGTTGCACGCAGTTTAACACGTGATGCCATATGTCACGTTTTTACACATGTGAACACGGTTACACAGGTACACGGGTACATGAGTACAAGAACTTAATTGTTTTTTTACTAAGAGTTGGGCATTATTAAATAACTTCGAAGAAATCTTTATCTAAACAATCATCCAAATAAAATATCCAAAACAATAATTTCTCAGATTTCATTGTGTTCGAATGTTAATGCAATTTCTTGTATCGAAAAATTGCGACTAATATTTTAATATATTTCGATGACTTCTCTATTTTACTCTCCAAAAACTGTATTTTAATGTACTAATAAATGACAATAAAAAACAAAATTATCCAACTCAAATATAGATTACAAACATAGTCTGACTTTTCGACTGAGTATTATGGTTATTATCTCCTTAAGGTATGAGTAGAGTGTAAAGAAATTTCTAATTATTATTACTGAATATTTACTCTTTCTCCAAAATCTCAATGAAGTTCCAAAATTTTTTTCACACTGAAAAGAAAATGTTTGATATTTGTCATTGTACACTTATGAGAATATTATCAATAGATTGATGAGATTTCCTTAATAAAAATGAGTTTAATTATATATTGTTCGTACAATTTTTAATTATACATAATTGACAATTTACACACTATAATTAACACACTGTCTATGTAGTACTATGGTATGATACATAGTAGATACACGAACTATACAGTATTACGGTACGAGAGGTTTTCTTTTTCACTAGAAAGATGAAACCTTTATATAAGAGTAGAACGAGATAATGAAAAATTCGTGAAGACTTCAAGGTATTTAAAAAAAGAAGTTATGACGTTTAATAAGCAATGCTTAAAAGTTTCCTGGTTCTTTTTTTGTTCACTTTAATCGAAATTTGCATTGTTTTCCGGAAACGCCATTATTGTCCTCGCTTTCTACGAGAAAAAATTAAGATTGTGAAATTTGTAGAAATTTGAAAACAAGGAAAACTCCTTTCATGGAGCAGCTTTAAACTTTATGAAACTTTGAGCAGAAGTTAATTATTACTGGAAGTGAAAGAAATTTGGTGTTTGCTCCTTGATTTTTTCAGTTAAACAACTTGCTTGAAAACGACCATCTTATTGATACTTTTAAAGTAAAGCTCCATTGCATTTCTATTGCAAAATCTTTTTGGTCTCTAGAACGTACACCTAACAGACGCACGCTGTTTCTGGCTTAACAAAGAGAAACTCTCGTAGCATCCTCGAGTCAAGATGCATGTAAACACGAAACAACAGAAGAGAAACAAAGAAACGAGAGACAGTTTTCTCGGAACGACTTCTTTTACCGCTTTTCTATGAGCACTGAAACAGAAAAATTGATGCGGTAAACACTTCTTACACTGATCTGTGACGAATCTTTCGGGATTTTTGAAGAGAGAAATAAATTTACGAAGCGTTTCCTATTAGCGTAGCAATAACCAAGTCGCCAATGATCGTTCACTGAATTTATTTAAACTATATAGTGTTTTCTAAAATGGAGTGTGTGACTCATAAAGAGAGTGTCTTAGAATCGTCCATTGGAGGGTGCAAAAGAAAATGTTAAATTTGGAGAAATGTGCATAATTGTAACACCTTTTTTTTATTAATAAATTGTTTTATTTTTAAACTACAATTTTTAAACCCTCAAAAATTCCTTCTTCTTTTAGGGGAAAGGAAAGGTGCATTAGAAAATGTTTAAAAATCACAAATTCACACTTTATCATTCTAATATTTATTTAATAATTATATAAATGTTACATCTTTGGTTTAACAATATTGAGCATTCAATGTATATATTGTATAACGAAATACATAATTATTATATTTTCTTTTAAAGATGTTTCATTTCTATTAAAAAAATTAAGCATAATTGGTACATTCATTTTCTTAGTAACAGAAGAATTTACCTTGTACAGAAATGTTATATTTGATGGCTTTTAGAAAGTATTTACTTTAAGAAGTTAATTAGTATAAAACAAGTTTTGTCAAATTGTGATCTACGGAGACTCTTGGAGGTGCGCAAACTCTCAGAAGGTAAAATGAATCTGACGATATAGTGGAATATAAAAAATGCTTCCCTTAGTATTTTATTCTTGTTAGAAACATCAGTTAAAAGTTTTCGTAAAAAATCGCCAGCAGAAAAGCATAAAAATAAAAATTGCGAACGAAAAAGCTTGGAAGTTCGAAACGGTTGAAATTTTTTATCAATATCGTTCTTTTATTTTGTTCCTTTTAAAAGTAATAAATATGGTAAATTTTATTACTTCTGGTCTCTAATGAAATAGTTTTACCTGAAAACAAAGTAACGAGGATTTTTTAATACTGTTCGAAAAACAGTGAATTATCGTCAACTTATCAAGGTCATTAATATTTTTAAAATATGGAATCAAAACAAATACGTTTTTAGAAGGGACATCACTTATCAAGATATTTAATTCATACTTTCGATGTAAACATTATTTCTTATTCCTCGTTTGATTGTTGCTTATAGAGTTTGAACAATTTCATAGGTGAAAGTTAGATAGTGCTCAATTTTCTTGACATTAACATTAATTTCATAACAATACATGTTTAAAATGTTGCTTATTTAAATTGATGCATTGCAGATATTCTGAATGTTGGTGAAAGTGTTACAATCTTCTACTTATTCTATTATCTATCTCTGTTATATCTTTACAACATTCTGTTGTCTGGATCATTATAAAGGCTATATATTCTTTTAAACATGTAACTTAATAATTCAGATCTTTATAATGTCTATAGTTGTGTGATCGAATGTATATACTGTAATTCACTCTCTGCAATTACTTATAAATAACCATTATATTAATCCAAACTGTAGTATAAGAAAAAGTGCAGCGCATTTGCAAGTAATTTACAAGTACATAAATTCTCTTTGAGATATTCTTCTAGACTGCTGACTAGTTTGTTGCTTTCGACATGAAAATTAATTTCAGTTCCAAGCATGAGTGTATACAGTTTTATGTAAATCTTTCATTCCCGTTCATATTTTAAATTATTAGGTCATCCCATAAGCAATGTCGTCTCTTATCGTACTTTAAAAAAACTCTTGAGTCGCATCTCGGCGATGCGTTTATAGAAACTTCTTTCTATGTAGCTTAAAGAGTACTCTCTTCACAGTCTATCGGTTGCGTTTGATGCAGTTTGATCGACATTTTTCACTTGAAAACAAATTTTTAAACGAGCGTGTGCGAACTTCATTTGCGGCATGTATACTATACGAATTTAAAAAAGGTAGTACAACTACGAATACGGTTGAAAACATTTGTGAAGTGTATGATAAACGTGCTTTGAATTTGAGAAAGTGTCAAAGATGGTTTTCCAAATTTTGAAAAGGTGATTTTGATCTTTCCGACGTACCGAAATCAGGTCGAGCAACATCGTTCAATCCTGAGGCATTGAAAGCTTTAATCGAGTTAGAAGCACAATTAACTACCGATGAAATTGCTGAGAGATTAGGCAGTAGAAGCAGCACTGACCATAGACATTTAATACAATCGGGAAAAGTATCAAAACTGGGAAAATGGGTACCGCATGAACGACGGTTTCTAACCTGTATCCAGCGCATGAACATTCGTGCTTCCCTGCGAGATCGACAAAATAATCGTTCATTTCTCGATCAGATTATTACTGGTGACGAAGTGTGTCTTATACTGTAATCCCAAACGAAAACGTCAATGGCTATCACCTGGTCAATCATCTTTACAGTGCTCAAAACCAGGGCTTCATCCCCGGAAAGTTTTGTCGCGCGTGTGGTGGGATATTAGAGGAATTATTCATTTTGAGCTGTAGCTGCTCGTGGTAGATCTCGAGGATCTTTCGAGCATTGAGTATGTTTGCACGATGGGTGCCGACTATAGATTACTCGAAGGACCACCTTCCCGTTGGAAGGACTAACTGTTGTTGATCGTTGTCCGCTAGGCTGGACCGATGTAGGTTGTAGTGCCGCCTTCGAGGTCTCCGCCGCTTGCTGCTCTCACGTCCAGGGGGGTGTTGAGCGTTGTCCTCGCACACGGCGCCTCACTGGATGCACAAGCCGGCTGCCGAACTTCTTCGAAGGTCCAAGATTCCGTGGAGGCTCGAGGGATTGCTGGTAATTCCCTCGAGGAGTGCAAGTTCTTTATGGGAACTAACGCAGGAAGCTTCACACGTCAATCCGTGCGTTCAGGCCAAAACTCTAACAGTGATCTCTTAGCTGTACTCTGTACGCTCTGGCTGTAAACCCTTGGCTGTACTCTGTACACTCTAGTCGTAGACCCTTGGCTCTATTGTCTTGGTGGTATTCTGTGCACTAGTCTAAGATTTCTCGAGTCAGTGCAAACGTCGCCTCGGTTCGCCCTACTCCCTTGAATTAAGGGTGGGTGGCGACGAATGCCTGACCAATTACGACGGGTCCTAGTCCCGCCGAATCTAAGACATGCCCATCGCTATGGGGCCTAGGTGGGGGCGTCGCGACGTAGACAGGGTGTCCAAACCCCTGCAGGCCTGGGCTGGAATTTTCCAGCATCCCGAATGACGCAACAAGGCCGCGCCAGGGCCTCGCGTGCCAGGCTGTGCAGAGGGTCCCTGTCCAAGTGCCTGCAGTGTTTTATGACGGGAAATAGCCATCACTTGCTCCGTGCTTCGAGTCGAACAACAAATAAACTGACCCACGGTGACAGGCCCTTGCCGTAGTCATGCGGACAATTTCTCTAACAAACTCGAAGCACGGTCCCACCATAAAACGCAGTTGCAAGCCTCTACATGAGCTTTTAAAGCAAAATCAAACCGTAATAGCTGAAATTTACCGCCAACAACTTGAACGTCTTTGAGCAGCGTTAGTGAAAAAACGACCATCGTTAGTGAATCGCAAAGGTGTTCTATTCCACCACGATAACGCTAGGCCACACATAGCAAGGATAACAGTAGAAAAAATTCAAAATTTCAATTGGGAACTTCTGCTACACCCACTATACTCTCCGGATCTTGCCCCAAGCGATTACTATCCGGTCGATGCAACATTTTTTAAGTGGAAAAAATTTCATCAATAGAGAGGATGTAAAATTAGCACTAAATGAGTATTTTGATTCAAAATCCCAGAAGTTTTTCGAAAATGGAATAAGGAAGTTGACCGATAGATGGAAAAAGGTCATCGAAACTGATGGTCAATATATCGATGATTGAAAATAAATGTAAGTATTAATTTTTTTCACCGAAAGTCACCGGCAAAAAACGACATTACTTGTGGGATGACTTAATAACGCGGAATGAAGAAAAAAAATTTGTAGGTGGACTATCTTGTTAGATATTTAAACGATTTAGCATAGCACGGTTTTAATATGAATTATATTACGCCTTTGAAACTCCGAGAGAGTGATTGTTTGTAAGGAAATTGAAATTGATTGTATTAATTGCGTCAATAGTACTATTAATTTCGTTGAAATGAAAATTTTAATTACGACGATATATAAATAGTTAGTTTGTATAATGTTACAATTATATAAATATTTAGTTTATATAGTATTACAACTATATAAATATTTAATTTGTATAGTATTACAATCAATACACCATTATGACATATACAACATTATAATTCAGGTACCAATGTAATTCATATATTATACGAAGTTTTGGCATACTATAATGACGACATTACTTTTATAATTTGTAAATTTCGATCCATCGAAGCTTAGAGCGCTATATTTTGTACGTAATATCACGCATCGTCAACCATGGAAAATTTTGTATCCTACGCGCCTGATATACAGAGTATGCTTAAATTTCTTGTAAGGCAATTTTACAAACATCACGTTAATAAATAAAAATATTATACGTAAGCCTAAAGACTAGATGATTTAAATGAAAATATACTATTTTCGTGTATATATATACGAACAGTTTAAGAGAAACTTAAAGTGTTAGGAGGATTAAAAATAATAATAGAAAATAATCTTTCCTAAGATAATTTTTCTCGGTATTATATATTTGATTACTAATCCTTCTTGTCATATTGTGTGTATAAGAGATGTCACGTTTCAAATTACTATTTTATCATGTACTAGATAATTTTACGATAGTACTTAAGATCGCCTTAATTCATTAATTAACTCGTGCAAATTTAAGAAGGCGTATGAGGTACTTGTAAATTGCAAAGGAAGAGTTTGCGTGCGGTACAAGAGTATGGAGGAATATGCTCGAAAAATGCATATACGACGAGATGTTTCAAATTTCCTGAGAAAGGATAAGGTTTATTTAAGAAAATTTTTGCGAACAAAATTGGACAGATGAAATTCTGCTGACACATTTTCAAGGATCTGGTGCGTGTGCACAAAGTTCTAGCATATAGGTTGTAACATTATATAGGGATAACTTACATATATACATACAAGGTGTTACATCTGACTTCAGCATCTAGAATATTTTTATATTTTCTGATATTACGTAAAAAGGTTGAAAAAGAATTGAAACATTCGTTTCGTAGGTGTGAATGTCTCAGTAAGCAAACACTTTTGTTTAGAATAATTTTCATAAAAGTGGTTTTTGTTACACACGTTCATTTAAAGATCAATATATTCTTTGCGAAAGAATTTGTTTTTTCACAAGTTACATCATTTTGCGTAAATAAAAATGCTTTCTCGTTTGAAAAAATACCGATTATACATTTTGATTATGTACAATATAGTCGGGGACCGAACTTGCTTTTGTGTTAATTTCACGAAGCATATTTAAAAATATAAATATATTACGATGAATAAAAACAAGGATAGAATACTTAATACAAATATCCGAGACATCATAACTCTATTTACGGTTATTCCATAACATAAAAACACATTAAAATTTTTCAAGAACAAGGCGCTTAAACTTTTATAAGAAATTCATTTCGAACTGAAAACATAAAATAAGTAAAATACATTTGTGTTTGCATATTTAAAAATACTTCCTACCATTTTCGATTTTGCAGAAATTATACATGCATGCAAATAAACATTTCTTCGTAATAAAAGAGCAAACAGCAAAAGTAGTTATGCAAACGGGACCAACGAAAGCATTGGAAACTTTTCTTCGACAAGAAAATCGGTACACTTTATTCCCCAGTAAGATATTGCAGTTTCGTTTACCGTTCCTTTCATTCTGCATAATTATATCGTATAATTAAGAAACTGTAGCATTCGACTCATCTGCATCGTCATCCTCCATTTTCTCAGGGAAATAAACTACAATACTTTCCACTTCTCCGCCTTGGCACCCTTTCTTCGATTAATTCTATTCTCCAGCCAGTCAAAATGCTTGTTACACTGCATTACCATTTTACTCAAGGAACAAAGTGTCTTTTAATCGTAACATTTTTGTGCAACGAAGAAGCGTATATACATATATATTTTTCTCAATTAAATTTTCAAGTATAAAAGATTCTCAAAAAAATATCCTATATTAAAAAATGGCACTAAACACTAAATTATTCATTTTCAATAAAATGTGATAAAACATTCATGAACATTCATTAACTTGACTAATAAGGGGATATGACGGATAATTCAATGAAATGTTTACTGTTTCGATGTTAATCGTTCTATTATATTTCAAGTTAAATAACACAAATGACAAAATAATACAGAGGAACGATTTTTGTTCGATTCCCATATTTCGTTGACTGCTGGATTTCATAAATTTTTTAACCGATTTCATTTCGTGAAATTACATTTTTTTTTAATGCAAAACTGAACGAGTTCTCCCTCTAATCTTATAAATTTCTCAAATACTCTTAACGAATTACCTTAATAAACTTATTTATCTTTTTGTTCCATTATGCTTTATTTTTATATTTCGCTTATGTATCCAGGGTAACTAAGCCGGAAAAAGAAACATTGTTAAAAGCTGCTTGGAATTACCTCTTCATTTTAATTAATATTATTCCACACCTTATGTTCAGATTTTGAGATAATACTCTGAGTTGAATTTAAATATCACCAAGAACTAAATGTGAGTTTAAAAGTGGAAACAATTTTCTATTTAACAGATTAATTTATAATTCTCACGGAATAATTTAACAAAGAGATAACTAAAGTTACGGAAAAGGTAAATATTAATTAATTAAACGAATAAATATTAATCACATCTCTAATTCGAAGTAATACCAAAGGAAGTCAAGTAACTATGCTAACATCAACTATGGCTGGAAATATCCTCTGGCTGGAATTATCTTGTTTTCCCTTAATGATTATAACTTGACGCAGTATTTGCGCGTTCTAGAGACGAACTTTATAATTAATCTGCAATCAATGCTTGCTTACCTTAATAATTATACACACAGCGATGAAAGTTATTCACAGATTTAAGATATACTAATCTAATCGATAAAAGATAGTATAAGAATATTAAGTGTTCAAAGTGTTACGAATTGGGAGAATGACTTTTAAATTTCTTCTGGTATTTATTATATTTCATGGATTGGGGATACTTTTTATATCCAACGGTTTAGCTTTAAAATTGTTTCTTTCTAAGTGTATTATGGTAATGGTTATTTCAAACACTGTATATGTTTGCACGTTTCTTGAATGTTATTGCTTTTACTTTGCGTACTGTCGCGAATCGATACGTGATCTCTATTATGTCAATAAATCATGTTGAGGGATGGATTGCTTTATCGATCCTTGATAACTTTTTGTCTTCGAAAGACACTTAACGTATGAACAGGAATTTGAGATTACAAGGATGTAACAGTAAAAAGAACAATAATATATAACAGTAAACTATAGCCAAGTAAAATAATATCGACAAAAGTTGCTTATACCATATGCTATTCTATGTATACAGAGTGTTTACTTTATTATTAGTCAACGTTTTTCCTGCACTCAGCGAATCTTAGATCAAAATGGAAGAGAATAAACATTTGATGACGTTTTATAACATTCGATGACGAACATCATAGCGTACGTAGATTTTTGATATTTACAATATTAACCGAGAAATTAAAGTGAAACATGCAATGAAACAAATTCATCCATGTGCTATACGATGGCCTTCAAGGTTGTACAAGATCAGAAATGAAAGAAACAATTTCGAATGTTTTGTAGCAACAAGATTACTCGATTAGAAATTACTCGATAAGAATAGAAATGAATGTAAACACTCTGATAGTAAATAACAACAAAATAATCAATCGTCTTGTACTCGAAACAAATTCCCTGAACAATTCACATCGTGTGTTAGAATGAAAAAGTAACGTTTCCAGCTTTGTTTGGATCTTTCCATCCAACTAATTTACTGGCGAACGCAACGAGCCAGCATGTCCTGTCTCTTTCATGAAATTATTTTTCAAGTAATGAATTACCACCGAAGGATCTCGCGATAAAGGATCACCCATACACCCACGTTCATCGCACAGCACCCTCGTAAAACCTTTGGGTTTATGAGCTAGAGGATCTTTCCACCTCTGTTTATTCCGAGAACTCTTTTTCTACGTCCTCGAGGTACAGTTCCAGCAATGTTCCATGGTCTTAAGTCCAACTTGCGGAGGTATTTCACGAGAAAGAATATGTTTCCTGAGAGACCCTTGCTCCTTGTTGTTCCCCTGCTGATTGTCAGATCCTTGTGTTCGCACTTGCATTTGTTGGTACTGCTCGTGTCAAAATTGAATTGAGGGAGAAGTCGGATAATTTTGAAGTAGAAAGTGATAAATTTCGTTCCTTTCCTGTAAATTTTATTGTAATATTCGAAAAATGAACGATTCTATAGAATATTAAAGGGGCATAATTTAAAATTGAAGCGAGGGAGGGGTCTCATAACTTTGTGGTAGAAAGTAAATTTTCTTTCTTTCCTGTAAATTTTATTGTATCATTTGAAAAGTGAACGATTCTATAGAATATTGAAGGGGGATAACTAGGGGGCAGGTTTGCAAAGTAGGATCACATTTTCAATTTATCTTTGAGCTTGGTAATTATTTTTTTTACACTGGTTTGTAGACATATTAAAAGGAGTAAAAACTCTTTCTTTGGAGAGAGAATATTAATTTTATTTAATGTTATTTGTTATCAAAAGGGGTTCTGAGTCTGAAGAAACAGACTGAAAATGAATATTTCGAAATAACAGAGGATGTACTAAATTATTTCGGAAAAATACATATGTAATTGACACGATCTCCATCATTTGTCAATATCAAGTTATTAATGAGAAATCGATAATATTGTAGAACAATAACTGTTAGATTTCGGTACGACAAAATTTCTAATAAAGTTTGACGTTTTTACAACTTTAAATTTAGTAACTTAGAGATTGTATCCCATCTAAACTCGTATCGCCAATATATGTATGTATTTTTATATCCCATATAGCTTTATAGCTCATATTAACCTGTGGACCGTATAATCCAACATTACAATATTCATAGTTTTATACTTCCTTTAAACTTATACTTCATGTCTGTACATCTGTAGCTCTATATAATACATTAAATTTCTATAAAAAAAGGTTTTGCAGAACTTCAAGAATTACAATATTATTTTAATTATAATATAATTGAGGACCACTGCGAACATTTTTCCTCTTACAACACATTTACGGAATATTTTCATTTATTTTTATACTGTTTATCAAATACCTTTGTCTTTTGTTTTTATACAATATTTGCAATAATACCTGCAATAATATTTGCTATAAAGAATTTCCATATTTGTGTTATTGCCGGTGTTTTTCTGCTTTTATATTGGAATACAGTGTGACAACAAAAATACGGGCGCAAGTGTATCTCTATGGCACATATGATAACCTACATATGCACAAACCTAAAGGATTGAATCTATCTAAATAAAAGAGTGTTTTGCAAATATGTATTAGAATAAACTATAAGGCAAAGTCAATGGGTCATTCCATGCAGAATTGTTAACTTTCTATACTCGAACTTAGTGATTTTGGTGAAATTGCAGTACGTTGAGGTCCGTGTAAAATTAAGGCGAGTTTAAATCATTATTTTACTGATTTTGAATTTATTTAAAGAACACTAGACGTCAAGAGCTGCAAGTTTTGTCTATTTTCCCGAAAACTGGCTGCACAACTGAATTTTTATTTTCGAAACTATCAGACATATTGAATTTCTCTCTGTTTTATTTTCATCGAGAAGGAACGGCTTTTCCAAATAAATTTTTATTCAAGCCGAACGGTTATGGAAAAAAAAAAAAAAAACACGAGAATCGTACGAACAAATTTTATATGTCGCAAATTCTGGATCCGATTGTTTGTAGTTGAAAATTCTGAAAAAGTATTACCATACGTCAGCTTTAAAGCTTCTTCTGTGTAATAATTAATCTCTGACGTATTATTTAAAGTTACGTATTTGTCTGGTAGGTAACATACATCGTGATATTATAAAAGGAACGATAAAAATGTAGATTAAAAGAACTCACATTGGAAAGATTGAAAAGAGATCGACGAAATAACAGACCAAAGATCAATGTAAGAAGTCAAAGGCGTCCGGCATTAAATTGCTTTCAATCAAGCGTTCTTCACGGTATTCTTAGTTCTCATCTTCATGGTGACGTGATCCCAGATGTCGTTTTTATGGTTGCTCGAATGTTATCGAGAAGCTCATTCAAGGGCTGTAATTCCATCGTCTCCGATCGAAAGTCGAACGAAGTAGCTAACGAAGTTCTTCAACGAGAATGGTGGATTTAATTTTAAACAAATATATAGTCTTTGTACGTAACCAGCCGATAGAAATTCACCGAAGAATGTTTCCCTTCGGAATTGTGAAATTTTATTTCTCATCGTGGAGTACAATTCCACGGCAAAACTGTGCCATTTTTGTACGAATAACAAAATCATAATTAAATTTCGACGTTACTTGCTTCGAGTTCCAGCACTCGAAACATTTCCCGAATAAAAGCTTCGGTAACGATAATTCTGAATTAACCTTTAACGCAATCATTCTCAAACCATTCAAATGGAAATTCTCTTTCTCGTGTCCATTGCTTTCGAAGTAAATCCTTTCAACATCGATGAAGCAAATTCGATCGAAGTGCAGGCCAACGTCCTACGTTCCCTGAAACACGTTCAATCGATACACAAATCCACCTGGAATGGGGTTAACTTCACGTTGGCCACGATAGCAGCGTTCATTTTAAATTCACGAGATGCTGGCAGTGGGAAGAAGGAAAAAAAAAGAAAGAAAAAAAAAAAACGAATCTCCTCGTTTCTCGTCTGCTTCACTCCGCAGTGCGTCTTGCATCGTCATTGCGGAAGCTCGGTGCAGTGCGTGTTACCTTCCTTTTTCATGTTTATTCCCAACGGCCTAGAAACTCAAGGAATTATCTTTCGAGTGGCACCAGAGTTACGTAAGTCGAAGCAATGCACTTCGTCTTGAACTCTGTTAATGCATCGTTAATGCATCGTTTCAAGAGTGTCGTTTGTATCTCTTGAAATTGATTCTTTCCACGTATGAGGGATTGAAGTGTATTCAGCTGATAAATGTGAAATAGAAATGATTAAAATTCTTCTTTCAAAGCCAGTATTGGTAAATGATTGTTGATTTCAGCTTATTGAGCTCTGATGGGAACACGTGAAATGAATTTGTTGATATTTGTTGAAATTTCTTCCCAAATGCTACGTCGTATACTTCGAGAGAGGATCTCTCTCAGGAATTCCCCCACTTGTTGAAGAATGAAATTATTCGACGAAAGAGTAAGGCAAAAAACTGGTTCGGTCGTTCGAAGAGAGTTACTTTATATATACGCAACTTGAAACAGCTTTGTTTGGCGAAAGAGTAGACCAAGATTATCGGCAGGCACTTTAAGTAACTAGAGAGGGGACGCGTTCGGAAGATCGAACCTGCATTAGCATAAAAGCTTCTATCCATTTGGTATAATCTTTAAACTTTAGTGGAGCGTTTCGAGGCAAGTATAGAGTCGGTTCTTGCTGGAACACGCGAGAATCTGTCACTGCTAAAATTTGTGAAGTACAAGGAGACGATGAATGGTAATTTTACAATTATTTCTCACAGAATCGTCCTTTTCAGGGGTTGTTAATGCGTTGTTCCTTTGCTTTCGCGCAATCCACTCTATTGGGAGATGTATCGTTGCCCACAGTTGATCTAAATTATTGCGAGACAGTTTCGTATTTAAATTTAAGGACCCAATTTAGAATCTCGTTGGATCCATAGCTTAAATTTCTAAATTAGACGATTCCTAGACCTCTTGAGTTAGAGTGCTGAAGATTCTTAGCCCTGGAGAATTATAGTTGAAGGCTCCTTAATCTATAATCCTAAAACTTCATCGACAACGTTAAGAAAAGTATATTAACTTATGTTTCTAAATGGTAGTATAAAAAGTGAACAGTTTTTGAACATAATCCGTATGGTTTTACAGTCTATGTAACCCACAGTATAATGTAGCACATATACTAATTAATTATGGGGACATTAGAATGAAAATTATTTCTCGAGGTGCACTATTTATTATAGTTTATAAATATGTATAACTTATTTAAATCATTTAACATAATTATACTGCATTATGGATTAAACAGGATCGTATCAAATTTTCGCTTTACAAAAATATTCGTATACTATAAAAAACGTACAATTTGTGCATTATTTAGTGTGCTTAACCCTTTTATTTTATTATACTTTTGCATCGTTTAAATGTATAGAAAATAATTTTTTTTTTTTAATTCTATATTCATTGCTCGCGTTCTTCCAGTTTTTTTTTCGTTCACATCTAATTATTCAAATTATTCTATAAATTTTCAATGGGACTTAAAATAGTTCGATCATTGGGTGAGATCTATTTTAAAGGTAGAAATAGTTTTTGCGAAAATCTCAAAAACTGAAGCCGAGCGAATTTCTATAACATACTCAAAGATGATCAAAATCGATGAAACTCCTTTCCGCCTTTTTTAAATAATTATCAAAAATTTGTCAAACTATTGAGCTTTATAATACATTTTTATTTTATCGAAATTGATGATCTTCAATGTACATAATTACCGGGAACTGCATTAGTTTAATAATAACGACCCTTGACTTTTTCTACTTATTCGATTGATTCACCGAGTAAACATGAATAACAATTGTACGCCATTCGAAAAGAATATTCGAATTTGAGTAGTGACGTATAGAGTATAGAGAGAGTATAGACGTTATAACTATGGTTGAATTATTAGAAATCAGGATTTCCTACCAAGCATACAAAATAATAACGAACGTTTACATTCTTTTTTGATGTAAACTTTCTAAATACCTTCATTGTGAAAAAACATTCATAGAAATTGCTACAAATATGTTTATCGAAGAATATAGTCCTATTTCGAGTATGTTAAAAATGATGGGCGTAATTATAGACCAAGAGACCACGACGTTCATAAATAATAGCGATTATAAACGAATCAATCGATTCGAGATACGGACATCGTACACAACAGAAAAGGTCAAAACTGATCGTAGAAGAGATCATTCTTATTAGGTGAAGTTTTTCAAGAAAGAAAAAAGATACTTACAAAGTCCTGATATCGTCAATTAAATTTAAATAACCAAGTTTTCTCATTATATTACGGTAGAAACTGTACGAAAAACTTTAAACGCGTTTTCCTGGAAATGATATTTTAGAAACCATGATATTTAAAATCTCCTACAAGGTACAAGAAGAACTAAGTTAAATTACAGTTATAGGTGAAATTATACGAAAAAGATTATTTTGTACCTATAGGAGAAAAGAGTGAGCCTAACCATCAGCTTCGATGTTTACAATAAAGGATTTCTGTAAATTATTATGAAGTTCCATAGAAATGCAGATTTCATAATTGGTCGAGTTCCTCTATTTTCACAACAGGTGCAAAAGTTTGCAATGTTTGAAAAATTCACAGATCATCGATTCTCCAATTTCAGATGGACTCTCGGACGTCGAGGAAGAAAATGATCCAGCAAAAATGAATTCGTCGTCGTCGCATTAAGAAGTAATAAAAATTGTAGTCTGCATTAAAAAATTCATAAGCGAATGAAAAATAGATCGAAACATTCGCTCAATACGTTGAATATTTTAAATATAACAGCAAGATACTTACATTTACAGAATTTGTGTCGTATTATGAATATAGGTATAACATTTTCACGTAAATAATTATTGGCACCTTAGTAAATAATTCCTAAATTATACAAACCAGTAATTAACAAGCTAGAGAGATTACTAACTTATACTAACCACTATTTTTCTCGATCGTAATTGTAATTTTACCTCTTTACAATTTTTCACAAATAATCACACACTCTCTGGAGGACCAACGCTTTTCTACTTTTCACAATTTCAATTGTCGTGCGCTAGCATAGTTGCTAGATTTTTTACCGAAACGTTATAGCGCGAAGGAACGTTCCAAAGGGTAGCCAGAATCAGAACTTATTGCACCATTGAGGACAAAACAGTCGTAAAAATCCGTGGAAAAATAAAGGCCTCCACTGACGCGCACTCTCTTTATAAATTACAT
Organism: Ptiloglossa arizonensis; assembly: GCF_051014685.1. Classification (NCBI taxonomy): domain Eukaryota; kingdom Metazoa; phylum Arthropoda; class Insecta; order Hymenoptera; family Colletidae; genus Ptiloglossa; species Ptiloglossa arizonensis. Next base: position 5,792,449 of record NC_135049.1, read on the forward strand.
CGTCGAGAGTCGACTCCAAGAAAATCTCGTAAAAACTTCCATTTCCAGTCTCGTAGATTAGGTACAGTGTACCGAGTCCATCTTAATTCCTCGACTCCTGGGGAACCAGTATAAAATACAAACGTACCGGTGAAAAATTAAGAGAAACAATATAATCCACGCCGCATAATTCGTGATACCTGGAAACTCGAGAACTGAACATTTTAAAAGGATGTCGAAACAGTGAACTGAAAGAAAAACAAAATCGAAGTGAGACGAAAGTTGATAGAATCGTTTATTCAGAAACACTTAGGTCCAAGTGAATTGATCGAAGTTTGAGAATTTCTCACGGAGCCTCCAGTGGAGTAAAGGTAAGAAACCAGCGGATCCTTCGTCAGCATGATCGTCCTGAGACTTCACGAAATTCTTGACGGAACAGGGAAAAAACTTTTGTTGAATCTGGTGTCTGTAAGAAACGATCGTTGAGAAGAAGTTCGCACAGTGGCAAGGAACTTGACTCCCACGGGTGTTTGGCACTCGTCTTGCTCTTGGTTGACTCGAAAACCGTTTTTCCGTGACATTTTTCCTGCGTGAAAGAGGCAAGTGGAAAGGTCAAAGGTGAACGCAACGCAGAAGATGATGAAGTGCGACGACCGGAAGCGCGAGATGTTCTCTAGGCGAGCGTGTAGCGAGAGCGGTCCGCATCCTGGGATTACGGGGACCGGAAGTGGGCCCGGTGGTGGCAGTGGTCATCTGTGGGGGAAACGGACCCAGGGACGCACCTCAGCACCCGTTGTGGGCACTGCAAAACCACCCGCCATTATTCTTCGGACCAGGAGGAGCTGGCCCGTTGCACCGATGCACTGCAGAAGGTAGGACACTTTTCTGACAAATAGTTTTCAATTATAGATTACTTAATTTGAACTTAGTTCATAAATGATTGAAATTAGTACAATAACTAATAAGTTATTATTAGTAATAAGTTACTAATAAGTTATTACTGGTAATGAGTTACCAATATGTTATTATCGTATATATAGCGATAAATACACATTTGTTTTCGATATGCTATTATACAGGGTGTCCCAATCATCACCGGTCGATTCGAATTTCATGCTTTGTTCCATTATTAACTCCCAAGTTTGTACTTTTAAATAAAAAAGAAAATATCAAGATTACTTAAACCGTTTGAATTTTATTCAAAAAGTAAATCGACTGGTGATTATTGGGACACCCTATATTACGGTATGTGATCAACTTTCCTGTCAGGAAGTGCAACAGTAACGTAGTTCAATCTAATTATGAGTAGTACGACTAATTACACGGTAAAATCTAATTTCAAAGTAGTTGTCCCAATATTAATCACTTTATAAACATAGAGCAGATATTTTGCAATGTAATATCGTTTGTATGATGCCACGAACGAGGTATCTCTGGAAGTTTGTTTATTAGCAGAGTTATAATTTCAGGAACAATCGATCCACATTATAGTGGGTATTAAGTGAAAAATAAACAAAAACAATTTTGTTTATTTTTTTTTGTAGATAGTAAAATTCAAAGTATGGAGTAACACAAAATGCAGCATCACAATTTTTATAATAATAACTAGTTCTGTAATTGGTCCAATGTCAATGAACTGATATACTCTGTATGCAAATATAGATATACACATTAATCAGAAGAATTTATTTAAAAGAGAAGTTTCGACGTGTTATCTTTACTCGTTCAATTTTTTGTATTTTGTATCAGTTAAGATAGATGATTTCTTTTAGTAAATATCCGAAGTATCTTAACCGTTACCTAAGTGTAACACAAATGTGTTACTTAAATTTAAACATGACAACTGGTTGTGAAACATGGCATTCAGGAAAGTACAAGTGATTTAAAAATCTTCAATTATGGTAGCCAATGTTGAATTATATATCATTTTATCAAAGTGTTTCAAATTTTTTCTCTCTACTCGTGTTTCTCCATTACAATTAGTCTATCGATTTGTCTATCGTATTATTAAATTTTATCTCCGTTCATTTGGAAATAAATGATTCTGGTTACGTATCCTCTTTTCGATATTTCATTTACGGAGTCTGAAAAGTCACGAATGATAAACATCACGCATTTCGAATTCGTTCCACGTACGAATCTCTAAGAGTTCATTTAATACGAGAAAATCATATTTACCATCCATGATACAGATCTCAAATATTTACAACGTATACCGAGAGCTACACATCTTGTCTCTATATTAGAAAAATACCAGTGGCGTCAGTCGAGACCAGGATGCGAAAACTAAACGTGTGGGAGACTTTCTATAACGTTAGGACAAGTTTTGTATCACCCTGTGTACACAGCTGTGCACAAGGCTATCATAAGTTTCATTAAATTCCGTCGTTTACGACCACAATAAGATAGGAGTTAGGATACGAAGGATACGAAGTTAGAGCTTTCCTATATAAAACTATAAATTCTGTCCCATATAAGCTATAATACGACCGTTCATTGGTGCATGAAGGGATTTAGCGTTTTTAATTTGATGATTTAATTCTTTACGATCACGGAATAATAAAAGTTCCAGTCCACGCAATGTTTCTACGGAATACTTTCTTATGGTTCGACATTTAATACATATCGATAAATATTACAATCAATATTATAATATCAGAGACTTTCATAGTAGCTAGTTCAGTTTAAAGAGAAAAAGTTTATCCTACGGTGATGAATGGTAAATAAACGTTAGCTTAAGGAACGATCGGGACCGGCAGTTCTCTTAAAAGCGGGGTAAGTTACGATTTTTATCTTAAATGCGGGCCCGTATCGTGTGTACTATCTGACGAGGAAAACGAATGGACTAGTAATACCCCACAATACTTTTCAGATTTCTTAAAAGCTGTAGATTTTTGTAAAGATTGTACGTTGATAGTGTAGTCAAAATTATTTTTGGATTTGTGTAGTTCAATATTTCTTTTATAAACTAACAAACTAACATTATTTTACATATCGTGTACAATTTGTATTACAATTCATATTATATTTATATTACAATTTATGTTGAATTGACTTCATTGAAGAAGAAGAACTTTTTAACGAAAGAAACGAAAGAAAGATTTTACGAAGTAAACATCAAGGGTGTCGTTATTCCACACGACTGTACATGAATTAATTTTCTCTGCGTCAATCGCAATAATTATGCCGTGTTTATGAATAAAGATGAGATGTCAGTCTGCATAATGACCACACGACGAAATGTCTTCCTTAATTGACTGCGTCTCTTTTTGATTACTAATATTGATGAACTTTTTCTTCGGAATTTCTTACGTTGAGTTAAAATAATCATTCGTGAATATTCATCAAATTCGAGTTATTTTTTAAATGACTTCATTAGTTGAACCTCTTACAATAGATTAGCAATTTCTATATTGTAGAATAACAATAGCTTATAGTATAATATATCGCGAAAGGAGACTGTCTCAAAATGAGTTATTTCTATTGAAATAAGTATTTTTCATAAATAAACTAATTTTTATTTTAACCGATATTTAATTAACGGTATTATAGAATAATTTTGTGTATTTTAATAGTTGTGAAAAATAATACAAAGAATTGTGTTCGATTTTGAAAATACTTAATATTACTATGCAATGCAATTTAGTAGATGTTAAGTTTTTAAGCGGAGATATTTAATTAAATTTCTCCACAAATTTGTTTTTTCCAATGCGTTCGTATCACCTGTCGGAAATGCTAATTAATTTTGCTCGCACATTGGATCGGCTTTCGAGTGGAAAGGCTAATTAAATTTGCAGTTATTTCCGTCTGTCATTTGTTTTATCTTCATCGGAAAGCAGTGAATTGAAAACGATGAAAGTGCATTTAGAATATCAATTATATTTAAATATTGATTAGAGAAACAATTTGAGATAATAGATACAAATATGTCAAAAATATTCAAATCGAATAAAATTCACCGTACGTTATAATCCCGAGATAATAGAATTGATTAATATCCGATGAATTAAAATGATTCCAATCCAACCGAGTACATTCTTAGAAAAGTGAACCACGTCCTCGAATAACGCGCAGAAGCGTTCACTTTTTCATAGTTGAAGTTCACTTGCGTTTTTCATTCCTAGCAGGGAAGCTAACGCAAAAGTTCAGCATGTTGTGCTCCGTATGCCACGTTGCACTCTGTCCAGCTTATTTCTTACCGGTATCATTACTTTTTCACAAGGTGTTACGATGCTACATATCGCGGTAAGTGTGCCGCCCTTGGAAACCTAGTCTGAGCTTTATCTAATGGAGTTTTGACGGTGCCGTTGTGTCGCGTGTTTAGGCTCGTTGAATATTTCTTTTTCAAGTCTCTCGCCTTAGATTTCAGAACAAAATGACACTTTAAGCGAGAACGTCATTATAGAATATTTTGAGTGAGTTTAAACGAAGAAACTACCATATACCTGCATTTAATAAATATACGGTATGGTGGACATATAGGTAAAAAAAGTTGTATTATTTTCCTTAGGAATATTTACAGAAATTGAAAGAGAGGAAAATATAATACAATACTCGTCGTTAAATAAAAATTCATCCTCATGACAACCTCTCAGGCATTTATTACAATGTTTAACATTTTCAATTGCGAGCAACGCTTTTTTTATAATAGAACAAAAATTCGACAATTGAACAGTAATTATCATATGAAAATGAACGAAGACAGAAGTCTAAGAAAGAGCTTTAGATAATTAGTATAATAGTGTGATATATAGTGCATACTGTTTATCAAACGATCCAATATGATAAGGATTATATATACACGGAGAATACTCGTATTTATATTTGGTGACTACGAATATTTCACGTATATGGTATACAATATTCAGTAACAGTAATTGTATTTTGTAGTAAAATTCTTGTTCATATTGTTTCATATCAAATTCGGATCGACGGAGCAAATGTTACGTGTCAAATCGATTTGACAAAATGTATCTTGGTTAAATTCAACACGTGTCACGCATCAAATTAATCTTTGTGATTGATGAATAAGGACTGATGAAAATTATTCCTTGACTTAAAATTCATATTCCAAACTTACCCAGAATTTCAACGTGAAAAATTCTCTTGACAGTACGATAAAAGAAGTTTGTGAATTTTCTTACATAAATTATAGCATTAATTTTCTATCATAGAGCACGGCTGGTCCCTCACACAAATACTATATTAAGTTATTACAATGATCCATTCAACAACTAAATTAATACGGAGTTGAAGTACCAACTAAACTTTTAATTAATGTATTACGACTCTTCTACTTCGTAAGAATCAAAATTTGCATAACACTGTGGTAATACGTAATTTTGTTTGCGAAATAATATTACTCTACACAGTTTACTTGAAAACTCCATTATATAATTACTAAATTTATAATTAGGAAATTTCTAAAGTATTATAATGACAAATCAGATTACTTTTCCGAAAATTAAACACTTCTGCCATTAATTATTATTATTGCAGGGAAGCATAATTTACAGAACGAGATTTTCCAATTGAAAAACGAAAATAGGTCTCGTTGTTTCTTTTCCATTGAGAAGGAAAATAGAAAGTAAGTTTTGAATCTGTAATCTCGTTTCTTCGTTTAAGTAGATAGTATCAACGCTTAATCCGACAGTACTTTTAAGAACTATTGCTGTCAGTATTATTACACAACACAAAGTTGCTATAATTTGCATTTCTCATTCCGTTTTATTTAGAGATTGTTTGTTAGCATTTGTCACTAATGTTTATTTGATCTACGAGATATAGATAAAAGAAAGGTATGAATTAATACAAACAATAAGTTGTTAACTAAATTCTGCAAATTGCTCTTAGATGGTGCTAGACTCTATTCAATTACTATTTCTTGTCGATTTTCTGTTATTTTGCCATAACCAAACACATGAATAGAGTTTAATGTTTAGAGAAAAACATTTATTTATCTTCGTTCATAACGAATCTGAGAAGCGTCAAAGTGAACAAAAATTACTTTACTGTATAATAATGTCAGGCTGCATATTGTTAAAACCACTGCTTGTATAGTAAACAAGCTGGGATCAGCAATCCTCCCTTACTCTTATATCCGGTTGCTGCCCTTTGGACTGTTACTTGTTTAGGTCGATGTAACACGGACATGTTCAAAGGATAGTGTTACAAACATCATGATGAAATGGAAAAATGAGTTGAAAAGGAACCTGCATTTTTCCAACGTGGAAATAAGTTTCTGTTAGAAAAATGGGAGAAAATCATAAAGCTGGAATACAGTATTTTAAATAATAACAAATATTGTAACTACAATATTTGTATTAATATTTTCAAGCTAATAATACTATACGGAATGCTTACATTTTTATACACTATAGTAACTATTGTCACAATGGATATTTTCAACTTAGTGTTTTTGTTGTTTTAATTATTTTTTTTTATCTGTTGTTATTAATATCTAGGGGGAGAAATCAGCCCCTAAATTTTTTGAAGAAATACATTTACCTCGATATTTTGAGAACGATGAGTCCTGGGAAAAAGTTGTTTAAACAAAAATTGCGTAGTTTTGAATAATGAATTTAATTTTCCAAACAGTTTTGTAAAATATCAATTTGTTTAAACAATATGTTAAAAAATCTTCATTTTTTATACTTTTTTATACAATTCATTGTTTCTCAAATTCATAAATTTGCCAATATAAACTATAGTCCAATATGAAAAATACGAATATTTTAAAGTTTTTATTCGATCCTTTGAATAAAAGTTAGCGTTGATACAATAAAATCAGTTTCAATATGGAACGTGAATTTTTGGAGCGTATGCGAAAAGTTGTAAAAATATATGATATAGCATCTCTTTATAATACGTATCGTTAATTAATTTTTGGTCATTAAAACTTGTCGCCACAGGTAGAAATTGGTCCGCGATATTGTTTCTGATTGAAAAGCTAGGAAAGCGTGACCGTATCCATAACTATTGTTCTTATATCTGTCTTATTACTACAAATGTGCTAATTTGAAAAACTGTTAGCCCTATTGGGTGTGAAATTAGGTCTTTCAAATTATTTTGAAATTAAAGATATAATGCTGTGAAGTGATTGGTGTGCTCTGAAAAGAGCTGATTTTATTTGCCTGGAACAAATAAAATAACAGAAAAACTGTAATTTGGAATAAATACAGTGAAACTGCAATATGATGATGTTTTATAATTGACATCATAGTTGTTTAATGGCGCAGTGAAATTCAAGTAACTGCTTCACGTACTTGGTTGGCTATTTCCCTTTCACACTATATAGGGTGTCCTAAACATCACCGGTCGTTCAAATTTGTTTTTTTATTTAAAAGTACAAACTTGGAAGTTAATGGAATAAGATATCTTCCAAATAGCCGCCTCAGTATATTTTACAGACCACATGATTTCGAGGGAAATGATTACGAAGTTCCCGAATCGTTAGCGTTAAAAATCGCGATTTTTCATAATACGCCTGAATAATTTACACATGTTCTTTCAGCGTGTAATTTTCCACGATCAATTTCCCATCTATCTAGATAACATGTGTCAAGTTTCAGGTCAATCGGTTCGACGTTTTAAAAATAACGTGAAATTAAAATCGACCAGTGATGTTTGGGATAACCTGTAAATAGTGTCTGGCAACAGGTGTTAGAAATTTGAAAGAATAATTGTACTAAAATAAAACTTAAATCAAGAATGATGGAATTGCATTTAAGATTTTGTGCTCGAGTTATTAATTACTGAAAATACACGTACGAGCTGTCTGATTCAAGGATTTATATGGTACAATAGGCGTGGATGTCAGCTGAGTCACTAGCAGCCATCTTGAAGGGCCTGTTTATCTTACAGTCGATATAAAAACTTACAACGTGAAAGAACCGGAAAAACAACCATTGTTGCTTTCACACTGAATTTCGTACATAATGGAGAAATCTTGTGACAAAAGAGAATACGTCAGAAACACGTTGGGGGTTGAATTCAATTCCCAGAAGAATTCGTATGATAAAATTACTCGATCGCTCTTCTCTGAGCGTAAAGCCCAGATAAAACGGAGATGCTATGCAAGAAATCGTCTGAAAAGCGACGTTCCATTTGTCCAATGACTGAACATCATTTACTTTTTGTGCCTAAGTTTGTGACATTGTGTTTCTTCACGATGTCATTTAAACATCAACAATGTATCTTTTGATTCGGTATTTGCAATTAATGGCATTTAAATTTAAATTTATTCACGATGCCATCTTTTCCAGTTGGAAATCATAAATTTTAATGCCAAATTGTCACTTGTCCGTGACAAACGTACTTCTGTGCCGTACTAAAGAAAGTAAAAAATTACATTAATTCACGTAACGTGATACAAAAATTCAAATTGTATAACATACGATCTATAAAGTGTACTCTTGTTTAATTTAATCGATGTAACGAGGTTTGAGGTAAATATTTCGTAGCGTCATTTTCCGCTGAAATTAAAATTTCCAATTAATTATATTTCCGAAAATAATATCGATTGAAATTTTATATGTACAGTGTTCTCTAATAATAAATTGGAATCGAATTGGCAGACGAGTTATCTGTTATTTTTCTACTTTCAAAAAGTTATGGTTGCCGAGATAAACTAATTACAAAGACTAATTAACTAAGAGAGGTAATTATTCAAACGGGACAACTTTTTGTCCCTCATGGAGCCAATTCTCCTGTTTCTTTACCGACTCATAAATATTCACCAATGAGAAAAAGTTCCTCTTCGTGGTTGCTTCAGTGGCATCCTATAATTGACGAACACTTTGGAAACTTCTTCAATAATCGTAGAATCTGACATCCATTCAAACTAGTCGTGAATAAAGTTGGATATTTTTTGAATAGAAATTTATTCGTATAGACTATTATCAAATTTATGATTGCATTAGATATTGACGAGTAACGAATAATGCTTTTGGAATAAAATTTATTCGAGTCAATTTGCATTCGACTAAATTTCTTTAAGCCTACGACTGAAGTTGATATTGTTTATCAGGAAGGAATAAATTTCTTTTAAGTACTATTTCAAATAACAGGTTTCCATTTCAAGATGATTTTAATGTTTAAAATACAAGTACGTTACCTTGCATGAAATATCTTTGAAAATAATTATTTTGTTTCAACAAATGAAATTAGTTTATACTAACAAAACTGTATTATATAATATGTCTACACATTTGTAATTAAATTTGCAAACGAAACTTTCAACTACCTTCGATACGAATCTATCGTATTTTACAATTATAATTCTTGAAATTAAATAAAAGCTCAACTCGACGAAATATCCAAACGTAATCCATTCACGATTATTAATTATTATTTTATGTAATTTAAATATACGATTTCCCGAGCTATTGTTAACGAAGTGAGAGAGACGATCCTTATTCACCTTTTAGCGTATGTAACTTTTTTCAAGCTGTTATAAATTATTCTTTCGTGTTAAACGACATGTTGAAACGTGCTTGGTGACAGCTTACCAATCGATGTTATCTCGCGTTGAATAATCTACCTGTTATCGATTTCGCGGTCAAGATTACTTAACCTCACTCTCTCGATACTCTACTATTTAAATTTCTTTCTTTCATAATCTACTCTAGCAGATAAAGTGCACCGATGTGCAACGATGTAACCGATGACACGCGATAGTCAGGTTATAGACCTAGGGGGTAGTTCCTCGTTTGAGTTCATTCCTACTACTACCCTTTACGTTTAAATTACTCCTACAGACATATTGTTAAACTTGTTGAGCTATACTTTTGGTATTATAACGTATAATACATAGAATGTATACATAGAAAGAATGTACCAATGTAGAAAGTATACGTCAATTATAAGATGTCACTGTAGCAACCACGAAGAGGAACTTCTTCTTATTGATGAATATTTATGAGCATAGTACGATTGTCTTTTGTAAAATAATAACTGATAATAAAGTAACGACATCATTTTAAAGGTTTCATTTTTAACATTTAATTTTTTCACTTTTTTTACACGTAAGATGCAAACATATGAAAATATTAGAAAAATCACAATCGGATAAGAAACAGTATAACTGAGAATGAAAATTCAAAGGAAAAGAATTGTAAAAAAAGATGAAAGTGTTCTTTAGTTAGTAATAGATTTTAACCTGTCGTTTTTATTTAAAATTAATTTTTAAAGTGAACGAATAGAACCACTTTCTCATTTTTTATAAATTTGACAATTTTCCACAAGCTATTAGAAACGAGAATTTCTTTGAAGCAGTTATAAAAAAAGATTGAATATTATTTATTTTATTTAGCAGTTCTTTCGTTCCCGTAAAAACGACCGAAAGCTTATTCTTACCCGATTATCAATTTAACAGTTGCTTACAATTTATTGAACCACAGTTAGCACTCTACTTCAAACAGCTGTGAAATTAACAATATTCAAAATGTTTAAAAATTCCTCGAGAGTCGGTTAAGTATCGCTAAAAGCTACAAAGCTCTAATTATCAGTTAATTAGAATTTATTTCTACGTTATTTTGCAGTTAATAACGAGTGGAAAATAATGTTATTATTCGAACTGGCTACCTTCTTTTAGTAATTTATGCTTGAAAACGACGTCTCCAAGATTATTTCTTGAGCTACTCTTTCAGGGCGTTTATCAAGCTATCTACGTGAGTTTTTATAAAGAGTCTTGCAAGCTATCTTTACCAGCTCTGACTATAGATTATAAGCGTACATATTTAAATTTGGACTACCAAGAAGTCTATGATTGAAACAAATTTTGATACCTTATTTTGTAGCGACTCCTGAGTTATTTTTAATTTATAAAAATACATCAGAGGCTTAACTAATCCTTTCAGTACATTCTTTCGGTAGACTTTGGCCTCAATTTGAACGAATTTTTTTTACAGACATGAAAGTGCATCACACCTCGATGGAGGATAGTATTTTAAATAATACATTCTTTATACAACAATTATTGATTTTTTTATACGTAAAATTTGAATCTACTTATGTACGATTGTAAACTGTGGCCACAGTTGGAGAACATGATCTGTAAAATTTCTCGTAGAAATTACTGTAACCTGCAATGTTGAATCATTTGTTTCCGTGATATAATTAGTAAGAAATAATTGAAAATAAATTAAATTTCATTATTCGATCAAAAAGTATAACCAATGCGTTGTATCGTTTCAATTCCTCAGAAATGCATTGAAAAGGAGAAAATTTGATTTGGTCAGTATCAATCGCAAAACGTTGCAGTATCATTTAGCGCAGCGAATGCAACTGTATCGTTGGGGATGTAACGTTATAGTTTCATGAATATGCACGATCCTGGATGAAATGTGCAGCGAATAATCGAGAGTTTCGTAAAGAGATTGACGTACACTTTTCAAGCTGTTCGATACATGGGAAAAATGCAAAGAATAGTTTCAAAGCAACATTTCTGAGTAAAAAATACTGGAAATTTTCAAACCTAGAGCCAAAGAAACCTGTAAATATTTCAAACCGAAACATCGACTTTAACGAGTAATATAGAATTATAGTTAATTATTGTATAATAGATTCGATAGAGACTTTAACTAAATATTTAATTGACACTGGTAGAAATTTTACTCTTTGATCGATAAACATTTAAATTAAAACTGTAAGTACATAAGTACGTGTGAAAACAAACGAAACAATTGCGTGTCACTCCATTGTTGTAATAAGTACGACGATTAACATTAATTTACATTCTTTGCAGCGATTATATTTTTTTGAAAATGTGTTGTTAATATAAATTAAGATTTATCTTTACCTAATAAGTAATTTTTTTATATATCTACGTTTCTGAAGCTTACATTCGATATTTACTCCAATATTTTTCCCAAACATGTTTTATAAATTGGAACTTCTCGATGCTATGCATCTTTCGTAATCTAGTGCTACTATTGACATTTTATCATTCACTTGAGCGATGAGTGGTCATTCGTTTTAATAAACGTTAATCCAATGTTACGAAGAATATGAATGGACTCTACTCCCTACGTGAATCACAAAACTTCGCAAGATTTATTGCTGGGTGAAAATGAAAAAGCTGCACATCCTTGGTTAAACGTACTTTTCGTCGACGTTTAGCTCCCCCTTCGTTCGTAAATTTACATTATTTCTCGGTGAATTATAAAATTTATAACTCCCTTCTGAATTCCCGTGTTTCCCATTCTCTGGAAATATTCAACAGCGTACAAACAGACGCGAAAAAATTATAACGTAATCGGTATAATGTTATTTCAAAATTCGATAATTTGAGCAACTTCGAGCCATAAGAAATCGAAATATATCTATACAAATCTATAAAACTTCCAATTGTTTGCAACTGTTGTATAAATTCATTTCGAGATAATGTGAAAATATAAAAGAAAGAAAATCAAGACAGATAATGTTATCAAGAGTGGGAAGAAGAAAATTAATTTTGATTTAACGTTTTCATTTGACAGTTTTTTTTTTTTTATTGAATTTTATACAGTAAACATTCATTTACTGTATAAAGACACGAGAGATGCAGCTTGTAATAGAATCATAGTAGAATGTGAATATGTAGAAAAAGGTACGAAATTTGGTTTTATTGATAAATGCAAAATCATTGGCAATGGTGAAACTAAAAAGGTCGATAGTCATTGTTTCTTTGATCATTCATTCCCTCCAACATTTCTTCGTTTTTCATTTTATCTTTAGAATCCATGGTGATCCAATTGCATGGCTCTCGTCTACCGTTGAAAACGATAAAAACAATCGAGTTTCCCTTTAAAGGGGAATGCTTGAGTAAAATGGCTGGTACAAGTGACTTTACAATTTTTAATTCAAATGCTGGATTTCGCGTGCTTTTTGTCTGAAAGAACGGATTCTGCTTTCGCATTTGAAAGTAAATTGCAAACAATTCTCGGTAGGTTGTGAATTCATTACGTATTGTTGATATAAAGTATGCTTTGACTCGTGGAGACGTTAAAATGGCAGCCAAGTGAATCACAGATTTATGTACACTGCAGGTACTACAGGAGTATAGAGGCTATAGAAATACTATTGTATTATACAGGATGTATGTTCATACAGTTCTAAAACTATAATATAAGGGATACATGTTAGAGTGGACCAACGTCTCTCAAGTTCTATTCGGAAGCCTTAAGGCTCAAGTAGGTTAAAACTATAATTTTCACTATTTATAGAAGTGTACTGAAATATTTTTTTAAATTGGTACACGTATAAAGTATTTTCGAGCTTACATATAGTATTTTTAATAGCTTTAAAGACTACTTTCATAAGATAAAACTTTCAAATATTAAAAGATATTTTACAAATGTTTGCAAACTTTTCTTCTTCGCAAACATTTTATAATTACAAGGAACAAAATATTGCTAGACTGCATAAAGTGTGTCTTGTACTAAGATAAACGACACACTTTGATGAAACATACTTGTAATATGATGTATTTAAAGGAGTCGACAGAAGTATAATTCGAATTAAGTTGAATTTAGTGTAAGTGGATGTGAATGCAAGAGGATTGCTTTTTATTTTCTATAAAGACATCGAACAAATTTTGGGCAAGATTTGGAAAACTATCGACGACCTTAAATTCTTTGAAAAAAATTATCTCGAAGAAAGAATAATTTTGAGCTTGCGGAACTCTAGGATTCCACGGAGCTTATTTTAAGAACCGTTGTTCTATAAGATTATATGGAATTTAAAGCTATAAAATTATATGGTATATAAAACTGTACAGAGTCCGGGACTACAAAATTACATAGCGTAATGACTGTAGTGGGCGTTATAGAAGTATAAGACTTAAACGATTGTCGAAATGATAGAACTGTAGAGACTATTGAACTATTCGATATATTTTACTATTTGTGTTCCAACACCATAGATATTGATCCATTACAATGGATATAGAATCAAGTCTATAAAATTATATAAGTTATAGTACTATCGACGCTATAAAATTATATAGGTTATAGTACTATCGACGTTATAAAATTATATAGGTTGTAGTACTATACTAGTTGTAGTACTATCAACGCTATAAAATTATATAGTTTATAGTACTATCGACGCTATAAAATTATATAGGTTATAGTACTATCGACGTTATAAAATTATATAGGTTGTAGTACTATACTAGTTATAGTACTATCAACGCTATAAAATTATATAGGTTATAGCACTATCAACGCTATAAAATTATATAGGTTATAGCACTATCAACGCTATAAAATTATATAGGTTATAGCACTATCAACGCTATAAAATTATATAGGTTATAGCACTATCAACGTTATAAATTGTACAGGTTATAGTATTATAGACGATATAAAATTATATAGATTATAGTAATACAGACGCTATAAAATTATATAACGTAGTATTATAGACACTATAAAATTATATAACATATTGAACCATGAGCACAGTAGGTCGATGCAACCTTCAGGACAACAAAAGCTAAAAATCTATCCTATTAAAGGAGCCGTAGACTTACCACTGTGTACAGAATTGTTTCAACTGTACAGCTGTATGGATTACAAATCTCTATGGGCTATAGGATTATAGAGATTATAAGAGAATTGGAGCTAGTATTGTGTAGAAAACGTCGAATTGCACGATTACTTCTATTGTACCTGAAACAACGCATTAAAAAATGTAAACAGAGATAAGCGTTCTTTTTCATAGTAGTGCACTGAATATCGATGCACGATAATTTAATTCCCTTTTATGAATTACATTAATTGCTTTTTGTAACGCCAACTAATTCTTGCTCTATTTATAAGTTTTTAAATTGAGCCGTGACCTACTTCTTCGACATCTAGACAAACGTTGAGAAATGTTTTTGTACTTCGATGTTCTTGAAATAAAAGGACTCTTTCAACGTGATATATCGACAAACAAAAGTTGGAAATACGAGTAATATATCCAATGAAAACCACAATGACGATAAAGCAGTTGAAATTGCATTTAAACTATATTTTCAGGTTATTTGTGCAGATGTTCTGTATCCGATGGTTCAGCTTGTTTCTGTAAGAAAATCAAAGGAAAATATTCATTGGTTGAATTTCTCATTGAGAAATTAATATTAATATAAATTATTAGGATGTAATATAAATTATGCTTTGTCCCAGAGACAGTTATATCATACGATGGTTACAGATTGTGCATGGAGATTATAAATCGATATGTACAAAAATTAAAAGTTAAAAAGAAAAAAAAAGAACAAAGCTGCAATAAAGAGAATTTGCAAGAAAATTAAAAGCTTTAGTTCGTTCAAAGTGTACTATACTTTATTTTATTACAAATTAAAGCATCCGATGTTCCGTCTCCATAAATACGAGAAGTTCCCCATGAACTCGTTATTTTTAATAGCAACAAATTTTTCGCTAGATTTATTGCGCTGGAAGCTCTGCACCGTTATCATGGATCGTTCGCCAGAAATTTCTTGAACATAAAATAAAATTCTCCGCCATTTACAGTTCACTCCACGGAGCTGGCTAGCCCTATAAAAATTTTAACAGTATTCCCTGCTACGGGTTTTATCTTAAACAGGGTTCAACTAAAAGTGAGAAATGTTCCACTATCGTGGTAATTAAAAAGAAAATTAATCGACGCTAATGGAAGATTGAGTTCAACGATACATATAATATTTGTATTTTTCGAATTCCATATCATTGTATCTACGTGTTTTCGAAAACAAAATTACAAACGTAAGGAAAAGTTACCGAAAAACCAAAAATGTTGATGGCAATTTTTTGACGTCAATTTCGATTTCAGCAATCTTAAAAATGAAAATGAAAGTATTTACCTTAAATTTTATCAAACTCAATTAATTCTCCCTCGTCCTACAAAGTACTCAATTATAAAGAAACCTCGTTTAAAATTACAATGTGTCTATAAGGTGTCCCAATTATTACCGGTCGATTTGAATTTCGCGTTATTTTCAAAACGTCGAATCGATTAACCTGAAACTTGACATTGTTATTTAGACAGATGGGAAATTAATCATGGAAAAGTACACGATGAAAGAATATGTACAAATTATTTAGGTGTATTAAGAAAAATCGCTATCTTTAACGCTAACAATTCGGTAAGAAAAGAAAATCGACCGGTGATGATTGGGACATCCTCTACATAAAACACTCACATCTAGAAGTATCTAATAATATTAAGATACTTGTACACCATATAGTACAAACCAACCAAGCCACCTGAAAGCATTTCTTTTCAGTGGAAGACCATAGTAATGTAAAATGGAATTAATTTTACTAACTAAACTTTGGAAATATTCTAGAGAAGAAAAATCAAGTAAATTATTACTGAATAGAATATAGTTTTACACACAATATATAGTAAAGGATGATAAAAAACAATTAAACACATTGTTTTCAGCTCTTAACTGTATACTTTGCAAATCAAATAAGCGTTAATATGTACCAGGGGAAAAAAACAAATTTCTAAATATCTTCTAAGTAGGACACTGGTATCTAATGGATTAATCCAATGAAATTTCACGGAACTCTATTAAACCGACAGTAAACTAGACTGAAGCGGAGATCGTCATCGTTGTCACGTTTCTAACTACGCCAAATATAAACATATCCTATCCATGCAACTACCGAGCTTGTACGAGGGGATGCAAAGCTCTAGACGTCTGACCAGATATCGACTCGCACCACTTCCGCTTTTGGCGCGTACGTGCTCGCGAAAAAGAACATTTCCACGAGCCAGATAAAGTCTCGTCCAGTCAGTTTTGGCGGCCTCCATTCACGACTGGACAAAAGTTTCCCTCTCAACTGTCGTGAGGGTTAATACACGCTAAAGTGGTTTCGTGCTTCTTCGGCGAAGTACGAACTAAAAAGCGCGCGTAATGACATGTTGCGACGACGGCAGGCATGTTGTCATTATCAGATAGGTGGTAGTAATTTTGTTACGATAGATGTTCGAGTAAGGGCTGAAAAAAGGGCGTTCGATACGTTGTTATTGGGTAAAGGGATACTCGTATACAGAGTAAGACACGTGTAACCGAACATTCCCAAAAATTCTGATCAAGAAGTATAATATTATGAGGCAATATTGTACACTGCGTATAACTGAGTCGAAAATTCAAACTAGCTCGGAGTTGAGTCAAAAACTCAAACTAGCTTGTAGTTGAGTGAAAAGCTCAAACTAGCTCGTAGTTGAGTCGAAAACTCAAACTAGCTGGTAGTTGAGTCGAAAACTCAAACTAGCTGGTGGTTGAGTCGAAAACTCAAACTAGCTCGTACTTGACTGAAACATGTAAACTAGCTCGTAGTTGAGTCAAAAAATTCAAACTAGCTCGTAGTTGCGACGAAAACTCAAATTAGCTTGTAGTTGAGTGAAAAGCTCAAACTAGCTCGTAGTTGAGTCGAAAACTCAAACTAGCTGGTAGTTGAGCCGAAAATTCAAACTAGCTCGTAATTGAGTCAAAAACTCAAACTAGCTTGTAGTTGAGTCAAAAACTCAAACTAGCTCGTAGTTGAGTCAAAAACTCAAACTAGCTTGTAGTTGAGTGAAAAGCTCAAACTAGCTCGTAGTTAAGACGAAAGCTCAAACTAGCTGGTAGTTGAATCGAAAACTCAAACTAGCTGGTAGTTGAGTCAAAAACTCAAACTAGCTCGTACTTGACTGAAACATGTAAACTAGCTCGTAGTTGAGTCAAAAAATTCAAACTAGCTCGTAGTTGAGTGAAAAACTCAAACTAGCTTGTAGTTGAGTAAAAAACTCAAACTAGCTCTCAATCTAAAAAGTCAAAACGTTTGGTTGCAACTGCTTTTATAATGAAATTTGCTTTCTCAATCTAAAGAGAAATTTCTTTTTTCTTGATACGTTTCCTTCTAACATTTGAGTCTCCAAGTTCATTTGCATTTTGCTATTACTGGATACACCCATTCTATATTTTTTGTTCGAACTTATATATAACCGATTTCTAAAGAAAATTACCTACCAGTTGGTAAACGCCTGTGTCGAGAAAAACGCGTTTAAAATTTTAGACAGTGAACACGTTTCACGGAAAACGTTACGTTTTCGTTAATATTTCGAACGTCGCCTTAATATTTTAGAAGGGTATTGTTAAAATATTGTATTTCGAGGAAACGTGAAGAAAAAAAATTTCGATTCTTTGCAACCGTTTAAACAGAAAATACCGCAATATCGTAACGAAGAAGAATTACAACAACGTAAAACAAACGTAAAGGAATTTGTCTACTTCTCTTCTTTCGATATAAGGGTCGGGCACTCGAGGCGGTTCTCTGAGTACGTAGTTGGTTATTATGATAATAGAAAGACGAGCGAAGTTATGCTGAACTCTCTTGTTTCAATTTCATGCGCTGTTTGTAAAATGAAATGTCCCGCATGATATGGAGGAAGACTGTAAATTGTAGTGCGCCGTTTCATTTCCACCTTTAAGTGGAAACTCAATGCTCCGTTTTATTTTATTTACTCTAACGTAACGTTGATATTCATCTAATGTAACATTACCCTTGGCTGGCGGTTCTGCGATCCATTGACCTATTTTGTTGGTTAAAAAACCTTGGGTGCATTGTTTAATTACCACTGAGAAAAGTCTCTCTTAATTCATAATATACTAATACTACTAATACACACTTGACCTTAAACGAAAAATAAAAGAATGTAGGTAACCGAAAAATCTAGTGAATTAAATAATCCACGTTCTTTAATTTCGCGTTACGGTTTGTCTTTCAATACTTTGATATCGATTCGAAAGACACTCGAATGTCACTATCTTGTACCAATCTCATCGAATGCTACGTTTAGAAGCACGCGAGTCAACGAATATAACTCAAACATCGTATAAAAGGTTTCTCGTGCAGCAACAATTAACTGAATATTGCGCGTTCCGCGTAATCAATAATATTACCAACGCGTTCCCAACGATGCCAACAAGTTTCTTTTTTTATCGAAATCATTGAACGCTGGTTTTGCGTCGGCGTGGATTAATGAGTTTCCAGCTTCGACGAGCCTTAAAAATTTCAAACAATAATTTAAACGCAATTGAAACTCGATCTTTGGAGGGATCGTTGGTTTAGTTTATTAAAGAAATCATGCGTTGATTTCTCTTAACGTCCCCGTGACCGATATATTCTGTCGATCACGCCGCGTTAACAGCGCGTGTACGACCGATAACTTATTAAATAAATGCGTAGCCAAAACTGCGCGTTGCTCAAAACATTAATCGATTTCATGGTGGACCACCGAGGCTAAATTCATTTTGTGCCACGTGTCCGCCGTAGCAATTCCGTTTCCCATTGAATTTAACTCTCTGACGACGATGAGACAGGTTTAGTTTCCGTTCGGAAACGAGCAATCCTTGTGCACCTGAATAGTTTGGAGTAGAATCCCAGAGATCGGATCTAGAGCGAATCTGGACCAGTAGAACGCACGATGATCTAGTCAGATTCGTGTTCGTGCAGTCAGGAAGAATAATTAATCTTTTTTCTAGTAGGAATGTAGACAAGAGGAGTGTTTGCACATGGCTGAAAGAGCATCTTTTTATAAAATATTCACGAAAAACTATAGTGAATCTAGAGTGTGGGTCTAGAGTGAATCTAGACTGGTTGAACGCACGATGATCTAGTCAGATTCGTGTTCGTGCAGTCAGGAAGAATAATTAATCTTTTTTCTAGTAGGAATGTAGACAAGAGGAGTGTTTGCACATGGCTGCAAGAGCATCTTTTTATAAAATATTCACGAAAAACTATAGTGAATCTAGAGCGTGGGTCTAGAGTGAATTTAGACTGGTTGAACGCACGATGATCTAGTCAGATTCGTGTTCGTGCAGTCAGGAAAAATAATTAATCTGTTTTCTAGTAGGAATGTAGACAAGAGGAGTGTTTGCACATGACTGAAAGAGCATCTTTTTATGAAATATTCACGAAAAACTATAGTGAATCTAGAGTGTGGGTCTAGAGTGAATCTAGACTGGTTGAACGCACGATGATCTAGTCAGATTCGTGTTCGTGCAGTCAGGAAGAATAATTAATCTTTTTTCTAGTAGGAATGTAGACAAGAGGAGTGTTTGCACATGGCTGAAAGAGCATCTTTTTATAAAATATTCACGAAAAACTATAGTGAATCTAGAGTGTGGGTCTAGAGTGAATCTAGACTGGTTGAACGCACGATGATGTAGTCAGATTCGTTTTCATGCAGTCAGGAAGAATAATTAATCTTTTTTCTAGTAGGAATGTAGACAAGAGGAGTGTTTGCACATGACTGAAAGAACAGCTTTTTATGAAATATTCACGAAAAACTATAGTGAATCTAGAGTGTGGGTCTATAGTGAATCTAGAGTGTGGGTCTAGAGTGAATCTAGAGTGTGGGTCTATAGTGAATCTAGAGTGTGGGTCTAGAGTGAATCTAGAGTGTGGGTCTAGAGTGAATCTAGACCAGTCGAACGCACGATGATCCACTGAGATTCGGGTTCATGCAGTCAGGAAGAATAATTAAACTTTCTTCTACTGAGAATGTAGATAAGAAGAGCGTTTGTACTTAGCTCAAAGAATATCTTTGTATAAAGTATTCACGAAGAACTACAGGGCAAAAGATGATATTGCACGGAATCAAAGCGATTATCAAAGAGGTATTTTTCATAGCAAGTCAAAGACTTATATAATAATTGCATCTTGGTAATATTGTCAGGAATATGGGCTTGAATTTTGCGTGGTTTCTTTTCCTGTGATTTTTAACTGAGCAGCTTCGTAAAGAAGACTGTGACTGGTGACACCTCTTAAGTAGGTTACAAATAGTTGACGCCTCTGATAGAAGTAGCTACAATGTTGGTCAAGCGTTAGTAGAATTTTCTAGAGAGGTACAGCTAAGTTAGATATCTGGTCAGAGGCTTGTCTATAGAACTAACTTCTGTTTTGAAGATACACTCTCGGAAGATTGTACGCAAATTTTCCAATCATCACATCTCATTCGCACTCATGAATGAAACTTTGTGCAATTTGATGGCTTTTTTAAAACACTATGTAACAACTATTTCAAGAAACTATGTAACAACATTTACACGAACCGAAAATGACAACAGTTTACTGATTTATTGTTTAAATAGAATTCTATAAACGTCTGAGTTTACGATGCAGGTGTCATTTTCTTGCCATCTTGGACATTAAATATTTTTGTGCACATTTGTTACGGCATTTGCATTCTTGGTAATTTTATAGGTGAATTAAAATTCTACTTGGGACTTGGAATCCTTAAAGCTCTTTCTGTTTCTTAACCCCTTCAGTGGGGTTAAGAACAAACTCAACTTTAACAGGCTACGCTCGCTACAATATTCTCATCTTACGAGTACAATTCTCGTCCCTTTTTTAAATTGAACTCATTAGTCCACTGATCTTCTGTGTCGAAAATGAAAGTTTGTATTTTTTTCTAAATAAATTTACCACAAACTGAAATATTTTAGTTTCATTTATGATCGGACATGTTTACGATACTAACCACGTACCGATGTCGGGTTATTCATTAGTACACCCGGACAAATGGTTTCCATCTGTTTCTCTATCACAAGTTGTCACATTGTCATGCTATTTACTCTTCCCTAATTTAATGGGCTTCGGTTTTCGAAGTAGCGTAGTCCAAACGGCACCCGATGAATACGAAATTCAGTGCACACGGATGCACCTCGTCGTTGGCTACATCTAATTGGCGGTTATTGTAATAAAGGAGGGTGATTGAACGATACTGAATGAGCGTTGATTAAACATTTAGCCCAGACCTGGGAGATCGAGTCGCTAAAACGACGGATCGAGTGGACCTCTATTAGCGTATTTCACCGTCGAGTATTGTCATTGTTGGTGGGCCTTGATAACAACTAATGAAATCTATTTTACTAAATTAATCCGTGCCATCTGCCCCGAGATTCAAGTACCATCGCGACCCCTATTATCCATCAAGATTAAACGAATATAATGCATGTAGACTCTATTCAGCTACACGCTTACAAGTGATCTTCAACAGGTTAGACAAGTTATTGATTTAATGGGCATCTCGTTACTGAGTCAGCGTGATCTAGAATTCTTTCAACGATGGAGATGCTCGAGCTTACTAATTCTGAGAAATATTCTTAAGTAGTCCCTAATTGAGGCTTCAAATCCCCGATTGGTATCACGAAGTCTTACAAAAGACACTGATTGGGATCATCTGCATTAGGCGAACGATAAGGGATTCCTAAAACAAACTATGACAGAGTACGAAGGGACATTGGGGAGAAGTTGAAGGATCTATTCCATGAAAGCACGATGATGACGATGACGACGACGATGATGATAATTAGGCAGTTTTTATGTTTCGAGTTGTCTCTCACGATGACCTTAATTTTTCTCAGTTTTCAACGCAGCGTCTACATTCTCGAGTCTTTCCAAGTACCTTCTGAAGTTAGCTGTCTCCTCGGTTTGTAGTGACTCATTGTATACAGAGCCGCTCCTACTTAACCATACACGTGCACGCCAATGCAAATTTAGAGCAGACTAAAGAAGTAACCATAGTAGGGTCAGTGGACGTTGTCCAAGTAAAAATTTCAGCTGTGTTGACCGGTGGGACACTTTTGATGAAAAAAATCGACCCAACTTTCTCACAGTCCTCTTGCTCCTTATTTTTTCTTTTTTTTTTGTGGTTAGGTGTTTGTTTCAAACGATAGGTTTTACTTTGGAGAACAAATCTCTATTTCTGAACGAAGTTTCATACGAGCTAGAACGATCTTCCTCTTCTGTGCAATGTACACACAAATATGTGCTGACACAAATAACACTATTTGCAAATTGTCTGTTCTCCTCGTAGCTCCTGCCTCGTCTACCTCATTGAACCATGCACTTCGTGTTTTACGAGTTCGTTTAATATTCTCGCTTATGATTTCACCGTCAGTTAATTTGGTGGGTGTTGGATTTCTCACCTGATCCATTTCAGTTATTCTTGGTGGGATCTGTGCGGAAGTAACGTAGAAAACCATAGCAATTTCTACCTGTGACGTCTCCAACTTTCAGCAATCTCCATGATCGCAAGCATTTTATTATCCTCGGAGATTGCAGTAGCTTTTACAACTGCAATGACTTACGAGACCTCATTGGCTTCGAAAATTCCACTGGCATCGGTAGCTATAGTAATTTTAACCAATTTGCCAACTGCTCCAGTTACGACTGACAAAACGCCAGAATAATATGGCTCATTTTAAATGTCTGTAACTCTTATAACGACTAGTGACACGAAATTTTTAAATAACGTTCATCGTGTCTTGCTAGAACATATTGTCATGGCTTGTTTAGAGTCTCCAGGTAAGGAGAAACGAATCCTCGAAATAATTTGATAATGAACGGTATGTTTTCCAGCGACTTATCGAATAGGTTCGCCGTTCTGTCTGCAATGCAGTTACGGCTTCGTATCGACCTGTTTTACAGCAGGCATCAACCTGCCAGCAGGTGAGCGTGTGCACACAGGTGTATCGTAAACGCTTAGGTTAAGAATTGATCGCCAAGGTGCTTCGTGTCGCAGGAAAATTTCGTGACGACTTTCTATACGGTGGACTCCCAGCGATTGCATTGACGATGGCGTCCATAACGGTGATTTCCTCGTGTCTTGGGTTAAAAAGTCCATTTCTGTTTGTCGAGTTATCTGAAAATTAAAAATTCAACCACTCCTTTCAAGTAGCGAGTCAAGAATCAAAAAACCGACGAACGTTCGAATGGAACAATTCGTACATACCGTGTGCAAATCTTGAAATGCATTCTTCTCGAATTGATAGTTTTTAAACTAAGAAACACGATATTTAAAGAATTAATTAACTAAACGATTTGAAATTTTGGTTACCACTTGGAAATGCTCCAATATCGACAGTGATTGGGATAGTGTTGTTTTATGGGGGTGAATCTTATTTTTGGATAGCCTTCGATTCTCCTGACTGAGAACTGCCTGATCATCATCAATCGATATATTTCTCTGAAGGATAGTTAAGCTTCAATCAAGGTGCATGTTTGGGGCTATTTCTTAAAACGAAGATTGGAAATTTTATGCATGTTTAGAAGTAATTTAAATGTAGAAAGGATGATCAAAATTTATGAGAGAGTTTTCTGACCATCTTGCAAACCAATCGTTCTTTCGTTTTATACATATTGTTTTAAAATTGTTGATTCAGGGTCTCGTATGTTCTACCGAGTTATAAAGTACCATAACACGATCTTTCATATTCTTTTACTTTTTCGTTTAACAATTTCTAAATTAATCTGCTTTTAATCTCTCAACTAATGTTGGTCAATTTATAATGATAATAATAGAAAGCTCTTTCCACCCAATGAATATAGAGAAGAAAAATTTAAATACCAAATTGCAAAAAGATTTAACTGTTCAATATTTAGTCGCTTATATTTTTTTATTAATCTTATTTTTTACATTTGCATCTATATTGACGTTAAAACAAAAGGATTCGTCTCATAGTAGTTGAAGCATAGTTTAAATCTGCTACGTACTTTATGGCAAACCACGTATTTGTCTTTCATCGTTATAAGACACTTGTACCTGTCATCATGTTCTGTATCTAGTTAAGTATAGTCGACACCATATAACGAATGACACACATATTCTGTACGATTGTGATCTCATTGTATGTATACGATTTCATAAATTTAATGTTTCACACGGTTTCCATTGGTCCCAATAACATTGCATATTTTGTTATTTTTCCTTTCCTTATACGTGATTTTTGTTTATATAAATTAAATATTTTCATGCGTCTATATACATTTTTTATATCTAAGTAAATGTAATATATTTTTCATATTCAAATAAATCAATTAATAAAAATTTTCTAATTAATAAAATAACTGAGAATAATACAAAAAGAATCTTATTGTAACAAACTAATCAGTAATTGAACGAATAGCTCTTAATAATGAATAGTTAGAATTTATTTATATTTCTTTTTAAATACGCAATTATGCTATTTTCTCTGTTCTTTATTTATCTGTTTATTGCAACGTGTTCATGGTACTATAAGTATTACGTCATATTTTATATTTAAGATTACTCCACATATTTATTTAATAATTATGATCTTTTCCGAATAGACAGCTGCCAAGTAAAAACCAAATCCGTTAAATTTTATTTATTTGTTGAGACTTTGGAAACTATAAATAATAATACGATTTTATTGCATGTCAATAATACGTCAATCACAGAAGCAAATGCAATGGAGAAGAGAAATAAAACAATATACAAAATAAGCAGTGCTATCTATAGTGTAAAGAGTGAGATTTAACGATCTATTGTTACGAAATCATCCCTGAACTTAATATCCTAAAACAAGTATCACGATCGATATTAAATTTTTATTTACCGATATGTGAAAAAGAAAAATAATCCTACCAGCAACATGATGCAAGACTCTAATGCCTTGCTTACCACTTGCTCCCCTCCCCTCCCCTATTTTAATCGTGACACTACTCTCATTTAGTGAACTACCCTTACGTTTCTTTTGTGCTCATATTCGTGTCACGTGCGACTCTCGATTCGAGGCATGTTACATTAACATAAAAATCTAGCATGAACCGAGAAATTCAACTCGAAGAACTTTTCTCTCTGGGAGACTTAGCGCAAAATTATAATTTAGAGAATATGAACAGCGTACCCACGAGTCGAAGCATTACCATTACCGCTTCTAAATGGAGGTACGATAATAATCCTGGCTTTGGCAAAATAACAGATTAACGTTTCCACCCGATGAAACGTGTTGATTTAATGGAGCGTGTCTGTTCCGAACGGGCCCCTTCGTTAACTTCTGCCCATTGTTTAACTCTGTTATTCTCCTCGAGTCTGTATGATCTCCAATGAAATTTACATTTTCATAGGTATTATGTATCTTGGTATTTGTCTTTTACATTGCGTAATCTTATATTTTTCTTTGCATCAAGTATGCAACGCGTAAAATTTCGTTTAATTTAAATACAGAAAAAGTTTATGTATTTCTTTTATGTAAATTTTTACCGTGTTTAAGATTTGTAAAGAATCATTTTCTTTTAATCTAACATGTAACAAATATATGTATATCACAAAAAAACAAAAGATTATCAAAATTAATTGTTAAATCACGAGGTGAGAATATAAAACTTAAGTGTGAAGTTCTTTTGAAATGCATAAAGTCGTTTTGATGCAACCATGCTTTTTATAAAAAATTAAAAACAATTTTCCTTATACATCGGATAAATTAGCAAATAAATATCTTAATCGTTGTTAAATATTTTTATTCGAATAAACACTTTTCCCAACTCTGCCCTACAGAAAATAATTTATTTTTAACAATAAGAAACGGGTAAGTGAGTACACCCAGTAAATTTGTTTCTATTCCGCAGAACTGTCTTCGTGCTGCACTCTGGTTTCGACGAAGTGTAGAAGCTTCGATTAAAGCGGAGCTCATAGAGCATTGTAGAATCCTTCTTTATCACAACGTCGGTATGAGTTCGAGTTGCACGAGCTAGAGGCGAAATATGGAATAAACATACAAGCAATGGCTTTTCGTTTCGAGAATCCACTTACCATCTGCGTACTTTCAACGTTATCGATTCAGACTAGAACAAAATTTCAGCGCTATCTAGGAATTAAAACTAAACGTGAAAAGAGTTACTTATTTTGGTAATAATTAGAATCATTACCCTACTCAGGATAAACACGCGCGCGTGTATACGTAATAGATACTTCCATCGTTAAATTACTAAATAAATTTTGTTTCATCTAAATTCTTTATTAGAATAAACTCCAATATAATAACAAACTAAATAAGTAACGAGTAATGATTAGGCGTATAAATTATTCGAATGAAACGTTTTCTTCGAATAATTATATGAATGAAGATTGATTTAAAATTATTTAACTAATGTTCAATTGCAGCTTGTTTAAACATATAGGCACGATGTCTGTTCAGTTCTTGAAATTTATTTCATTATTTTTCTTTTAAACATATTCCGTTAAACTTCCTCTGTTTTAACATCAAACGAAGAAATTCACACAAGATTATTAATCCTTTAAACGTACAAAATTTTATTTTAACAATTACATACCACAATAATAACAGATAAATATTTATATACGTTGTATTCGTTCTTAATAATTATTTACCTGTTATTAATATCTATTCGAAGTGTTCATTTTTCTTTAAAATAACATTGTTCTTTACGAATAATGGGCGATCGGTTTTAATTTCCGAGATATTTGCAAAAAATGTTGGGTTATGCACGATGCAACTGAATTCTGTTCATATGCACACATGTGGGGCAGTATATGCGTCAGCATCGGATTGCCTCTTATCTGCTGTTTCTATAAACACATTGCGGTGGTCTGCCACCAGGTTATATAACGGGTAAACGTGCTGGAACTGACTATCGAATTTGGAGATTTTAACAATACACATTCTAATTTAATTTAATTCACTAATCAAGTTATGTTGAGGCCAGATTATTATCTTGTCACACGTCCATGAAGTAACCGTTGCTTTTTTATTTTGTTATATTTTATTTTTATATTTTATTTTATATGTCTAGCTATGTGTGATTATATCGATGTAATCACCTCATTATTATTATTTATATAATATCACCTCAGTATTAATATTTAATATTTTGTGATATGTAGCAATTTTCGGTAAAAGATTATATGCATCGTCATATATTTATTATGCGTTTTAATCTTTATATCAAAATACCATGGAAAAATGCACCCAGGAAATGAGATGTTAAATTGCATTATAATATTCCAAGGGAAGAAAATTACGTGGAGCGGATGCTCTTAAATCGAAGTTTAAATTTAACAGGCAAAGAGAATAGAAAATGGCGCCAACGTACCGTAGTTCATCTCGATATCTCGAAGCGTATCTAACTGGCATAGATACGAACGAGACACAGACTAGATATTTTATTTTATGGAAGTTTGTCACAATGATCTAAAATACCGACCTTTCGAAATAATGTAACTAGGTCTAGGGAAAGTTTCTCGTGTAAGGACGGTGACTCGGAGAACTACATTTGACTAAACTATCAAAGTCGGTAACGGTTGTAAATGCAGATAACTTCACTCCATAGATCATTTGTGCTTCCATCAAACGTATCAATCTAAAAAAATATAGCAATAGTAATTTCTATTCATTATCAAAACTTACTATATTAATAGATGGAGTTTGGAAATTTTAACATCAGGAAATAAAGAATCTTTTCAAACTTACATCCATCCTAACAGTTTTTTTAAACTCTGTCAAGTTTTCAAAATCTGTCTTAACAGTTTGTTAAGATATACGAATAATTTTAATATTGCGGTAGAAAACTTTTGTAAAGTAACAAAACTTTAGATATTTTGATAAAATGTAAGAATATGTATGTAACTCTTATGTATTTCAAGAAAGTTAGAGGAGAAAGCGAGCAAAAAATTTAAAGAACGAAAAGAGTTTGTTTAATAAGTGATTTTAAATTATGATATAAAGGAAAAGATATAAATTCAATTCTTGTTTGATAAATTCCTCCCTTTGAATATCAAGAATATCGTAGGATGAAAATAGATGAGAGTTGGGCAATTTTAACAAGATGTAATCTAATTCATTTTCACATTTTAAAAATTTTCGCGTCCCTGACAAAACTATTATAGATGCACTATCTATTTATCTCTTGTTTAAAACTTTTATCCGTGTAAAACTGTTGCCCATCTCGAGAAAGAAAGGTGACTGGTTAGTGGTGATCATGCATTTGTAATAGTGCAGATAAATATTTTTCAAACGAGTGTATCACCTATTTCAATATCAAGTTATGAGAATGAATAAGATTTATTATTAGAATATTTTCTAAGATTGGTAGGATTGATAGAACCACAGATAAGGCATATGAGTTTTCTACATTGATTATCTTTATCGACATAGGTCGTTGGGTTGAATATGGTTTCCAGAGTCACCGTGGTTGAACATAGAGTGCGCTGTAAAGCCATTGATTTTTTACTGGGTCGGTACTTCAGATTGTATTGCACCAATTTCCATAAGATATCTATTCGATAACTCGGCTATGCCCATATTTCTATGAAGGTATATCGGTGCTTTTAATACAAACTGTTTTGTAGCTCGTACAAATGTATTATGTTATCGGCAATTTGTTTCGATATGTAGCTACAAACAAGCGATTTTCAATTTATTTTTCGTATTTTCTATTCCAGGTAAGTCAAAGAAACGTTACCTCGAATGCATGCACTGCACTTTTCCTCAACTTTAAATCAGGTAAGTTTGTATGCATGAAATTATTTAAGGTCATTGCTGGTATTCTACTTAAGAAAATTTAATTTACCAGTTGAAACAACGAAGAGAAAACAGAAAATTTAATTTCCAAATATTTCGCTTTTTTCTTTTTTAGGTATTGTCTATATTTATGAACATTTATTAGTATAAATATGGGCGTTTAGTGTAGTGAAAACTAATAGGAAGTGTCAAACGGAATTTGACTTCTAATTGGCTATTAATTAGCAAAATCAGTATGTATTGCAATTATCCTAAGATTACTCTGCCTAGTATAAGTCCCTAACAAGTTTAGAAATAATTTTTATTAATTTTCTAAGGTAGTCTGTTATATAAACAGATTTGTGTTTCGATAGAGTTTTTCAATTCAACTTTTATTCCTTCTCTTGTGGATTCATTTAATTTAAATTAATTTCAAATGGGAAAGTTTTAATAAAAAGTTGGTAATATTTCTGGTACTTCATTCAGACTTGATTCAGTTGACGTTTCGATGTAATATTTCTTTTTCTTAGTTCGAAATTGTAAAATATAAATTGTAACGACTTATTATTGCGTTCCGTTTTAATTAATCAGGGAGATATCTTAATTCAAAATTTTCAGGCAATAATGTGAATCAAAACCTAACCTCTTTGAAAAATAAGAACAGAGATTCCTTAGTTTAAAATACTCCTAAATAAATGGATCAGGGTTTCATTCGTCATTTGATATCAAACTAATCTTTACTTTTCGGAATTCTTAGTCAAAAATTGGTCTAAATTTTAATTTTTATACGAGGTAAAAGTAGGATTATCAAAACCAAAGTTATTCTCTCTGTTTGAATCGATCATAGACAGCGCAAACGTTGAATGCCTTCCGATAAAAAATTGATCAATCTCCTAGTAATCTTACTTCCGCGACATGAGTTTAGTGGAAGCTTTCGGTGCAATCATTTGAAATAGTTTCCACGTTAATCCCGGCTCATTCACCGGCTGGAAGAATCAGGAGCAAAGGGGGAAAACTATATCCTTTATGACGGGATTCTGCGCAAAGGGTGATATTGCTTGAGCTATCAATCATTTTTTTATGTTTGTTAAAGCTCTTCAATGAAATTCGTCGAGTGACATTCATATTTTACGATCGCGTTTAATCTTGGTAAAATTTCTCGTGAAAATTTCTTTCATTCTCTGAAAAGACCGATTATTAAATTTATTATCGAAATTCATAAACTTTATTAATTACCTCTCCTTTTCATGGGCATTTTAACCCTTTGCATTCGATACATTTTTTTTATACAGGAAACTGAAAACCTCGAAGAGATCTTTCAAATTGAAAATAATAACGAATCGCAGAATTAATTTGGATCTTATATCTTTGTATATTTTACAAAGAATTGTTTTCATCTCGAGTTATAAAGTTTTCCTTGGAAATTAGAAAAATTCCGGTGCAGTTAAAATAATACTGATAGGGGGCCACTGAGAGTCGTTTTCCGAATAAAAAAGAATAATATTTCTGTCGTAATTTTGAAAAAATTAAAAATGAACATTATTACTGATTTAATTTGTAAAATAAATGTTGTATATTTTCACGATTATACTGTTTCTGAAAATTTCTTTCATTGTCTGTAAATGATCAATTATCGTACATATTGTTGTGCCTTATATATTATATTAATTACTTTCTTTTTTTGTAGATATTTTAATTTGATATTTGATTTGATTTATAAAATCAGGATACATTGTTTGAAGAAATTTCTCTCATATCATGAAAATGATTAACCCTTACATTAGTTGTCGATACAATACTATGAATTATATTAGTGTTTATTAATATCTTTTTTATGGTTTGATTTAATGCTTTGATCATGACTTTGAGGAGATCCAATAAAAGTTTTGACATTAATTTAGTCAATAAAATTACCATCGACAATGTGATTCTTTTTTACGAAGTTTGGTCGAATTTTTTTGTGATTTTAATTGCTGCGTTTACAGTAATCAACGGGGAGATTAGCAGTTTGTAACAGCTGAACACCGAAGTGGAAAGTTTAACGAATTTCCTTAATTGAACTTGCTCTTCTTCCTTGTTCTGATAATTGAAACAAAATTCGTTCCATCTGCTCGTAGAACTAAGATGAGAGTCAATCTTCTGTGCATTGAGTATACCGTCTTCTAGTTATAGTAAGCACTGAGAGTAATAATTTGTTGGTAATACTTACAGAAGTAAATTCCCTTTGGAAACAATACAAATTAAAACATAGTTTACTATCAAACGGAGAGATAGTAGAGAAAGTAACACAGCATTAAATCATATCGTAGTAAAAGAATATTACATTATATTATATGTATAACAGTTAATTTGGGATATGAGATATACTATGATTTGTTGTAAAATACTACAACTAATTATTTTCTGGATGTTCAGCAAGGTAGAAAATTATTTCATTAAAAATAAATACTAAAAGGAAAATTGAAAAGTATTTTAATCAGTTTTGTTACTGTGTCTGAAAAAAGTTATCGTCGTATTAAATATATGTAATTGTAATTAATTAACATCTTGTGTTATGTAACATATTATACGCAACCTTAGTTAAACAATAAGTTGAATTAAAAAATTAATGTAATCTGTGTTATTAAAGAGCTTTATAAGATATACAAAATGACTATAGAATCCAAATAATAAATGAAGTTATTATTATGTTTAATAAAATTCCAATTGTTCAAAAAAATTTATTACGGAGTAATTTACAAGGGGACCTTACGATAGTGGACATCATTTTTGAGTCAGTAGTAGGTGTAAGTTATAGTACATACCTAGTATAAAAAATCTCTCATGAGTTTCTTCAAAATGGGTTTTCCTTTTCCAGATATTTTGATTTAAAGTTTGATACGCACATAGTAAACGAATTACTTAAATTTTTTCAGCAGAACGAGTTTTGGGTAAATCTTTATAGCGTGTGACTACAAAGCTGTTGGTAGTGGGATCGAATCCCCAGCCTTTCGTTATCATTTTTTGTTTGAAATTTAAATCAAAATATCTCGAAAACAAAGGCCCATTTTGAAGAAACCCATTAGGGTTTTTTGCTACTAAGTAATGTACTATGCATCTATAGAGTATGTATCTACTTGCACCTATACCGTCTCAAAAGTGATGTCTACTACCGTGTGAAGCATCAAACGTCTCATCTTTCGAAGATTACCTCTCACCAGATGACGCCAACCTTGCCCTTGCGACTTACACAAAAACAAGCTATAGTCCCAGAATGACAGTACTTAGATGACATCAGGTACTAAACTTGGATGATGTCCTAGATGACATCAGGGACTGAACTTTACCCTAATGCTCACCATACCCCGAAACAATCCAACAATATATATATATATAGATCCTCGTGCGAATAGGGCCTAAGTCTAGCCTTCGAACTAAGTACACGTTGAATCTCTTACTGAACCTTCCTTTACTACGGTCTAACGAAGTGTCAAAGTCGAGTAGATTCACGTGACAATGGAATCTTTTCTCAGTTGAAAGGATTGGTCTCTTTAAATAATCCGCCTCCTTGTTAGGCGGTTCTCGCTTCCGGTTGATGCGGCTGGCACAGTGTCCGTTCAAATCCCCGGCACTCGATCGTTCAAAACGACCGCGTCATCGAGTGGACAAATCTATTTCTCAATAAATAACGAAACGCCAGGCTAGAACGGACTGCGCTATCGGGCGAATTTATATGGGGCGCCGTTCGTTGGACGTGCTCGAAAATCGATAGTCAGCCGGTCGAGTCGCGTCGCGACGCGTCGCGTCGTCAGGTTCCAATCGTGTTTCATTGGAAACTGTACACTTGTAATTCGCCACGGTCACGAAATCGACGCGCCTCCCGCCCTCTGGGCGAGTTTAATGAACTTTCTTAATTGCTCGTCCCGTACGCGTTCTTCATTGTCTTCCGTTTCTGTGCAACGTTGATGCACACGCTTCGGCCGTGGGAACTTCTGCAATCCCAAGTCCTTTTATCGGTTCTCCCGTGAGGAGGGCGAATTAAGAAACTCTTGGGCCGCTCTGAAGAGAAAAGCTCCTTCCGCGGTAATTTGAGTCGTTGAGTGTAGTCGTTGGGTCGGTTTGGTAATGTATTCGGTCAGTTTGTTGATAACGATAGGCTTGTGAAGATGCCACAAACCTTTTTAAATCTCAATTTTATACGTTACTCGAAAATAACGTTTGATCGAGACGAAGAGTTCTGCGGTTGAGAGATCTAGTAGTCTAGTTTAGGTCGATGTGATATACGGCTGTCCAATGTTTCTAGGTTATCGTGCCTTTTGATAATGAACTATCAGATTATTCCAGAAGTAATGCTAATTTTGTGGAAATATATTCAGAACTGCACGAAATTCAACTGTTTCGATTGAAGCACTACGTCAGAAATTTAATTCGACTGTTTCCATCGACCAAGAGTAACTAGATATCTTGGTCTGCTGTGTAAATAGAGAAGATTTCTACGACACGAAGTGTGTAGTTTCGTGTAAAGTACTGATGGAAGAAATAGTCAAGTCGCTTCGGTTTCTGGGTCTTACACAGTGTATTGAGAAAGGGTTCTTACAGAAGTCTGTCGTGAAACTGTCAATTTTACCCAGCAAAAAGAAATCCCTTGGGCAGGTTAATCCAGGCAATGGTATATGGCAATGCCTTTTGATAATAGTAGAGGCTACAAAAGGTGAAAAACGTTTACCAAAAGAGTATGATCCACCAAGACTGATCCTCGATAGCAATACTACCAGAGTGTCACCTGGTATGCTGGATAAGGAAAACAAGAGGACTACCGACCATTGGGAAGTATGAATTCCAATAAGCTAGCCTCATCTGTTAGCGTTAAAAGACCAATACATTCTCCGAGTTGTCCAGCCAAAGGTTGGATGTAGGTCTTCCGTTTCTTAAAATTCGACCGACAAGTCAATAAGAAGACTAAAAGCGAGATTATACTTTTTCCAAACTTGCAGAAATGTCGTTTGAAACGGAATACTGATCACTGGGCGGTGGTCAAACACAACTTCCTTTTACAACTTGAATTTTTTAATGCATTCTCTTAGATATCGTTACAATCTTGAAGGTACCCTGGCACAAACCTGTACCGTTAAATGACACACTTCGACCATAATCCTTCGCGAGCGAAGAAGGCTCGAGACATCCGAGAGCCTGAATCGATCTAGATCGACGGAATAGAATTCACACGGATATTGCCACGGATATAGCCTCTGCTGAGCGCCGTGAAGTTGGTAAAGTCGTAGCCCAGGCAGAAGGTCGGTTATTGATTGGCTGCCTGTTGCTTTTAACTCTGCCACTGCGGTGGTTATGCACCCCCTCTACTCTCTTTTGTCTCCTGTTCTTCGACCTTTCTTTAGTCTAATGGATATCCCACCATTCTCGGATTATTTGGATATTTTCGTTCCATGTTACATCCAAACTTCCCACTTTCTTTTATCTCTGGTGAACGACGAGTAAACAATCGTACGGAGTTTAACGCGGTTGTTCCCCTCGCGCTCACGATCCTTGTGACCAAGTTGTTTGCATTCAGAAGATTGTCTGCGAAACATCGATACCCAGATTGTTTGAACTGTTATTTATGGTGAAACTCGATCGTGGATGAAGCTTTTCTAATTCCCCTTCGAGAGAACGTGTTTACAAGGGTTTGACGATGGTCTTGTTTGTGCATTGTTATTTTCAAAATATTCGTTCGGAACTGCATTCCATTTCCCGCTTTTTTTTCTCTTTAGATTCGTGGAAGTACATCGATGCAGTTACTAGACGCGAGAATACGTGTTTATCGACGATATTAAATTAAATTTAATTCCCATTCCGTGATGTTATTTTTCCA
The DNA here is from genome assembly GCF_051014685.1 of Ptiloglossa arizonensis. NCBI lineage: Eukaryota > Metazoa > Arthropoda > Insecta > Hymenoptera > Colletidae > Ptiloglossa > Ptiloglossa arizonensis. The sequence goes on from NC_135049.1 coordinate 5,827,566, forward strand.
TGTTCTTTCGTCTTTTAATATTTTTTTAATTCGCCTTTGTTACCTCGAAGGTGATATTTATTCGTAAAAAAGTAACGCATAAAGGCGATATTAAGGCATAGTTTTACCTAAATCTCGTTCAACGTTGGTATTACAAATAAGCTTACGTCGTGGGGCGATAAACACAGTTAAGTGAAATACATGGCCGCACATCGGAAATATGCGCGTTCCCTGAAAATAATTTAAACTTTACGTAGAAGGTACAAATATATTTTTACTAGAGACTCTAAGGGATGTTTGACTTTCGTTATATTAATGCAATTAATTGTTTCTTTAGAGAACAGTGTTATGCTAATGCGTTTAAAATAAATTTGTTACCCTTGCGAAAGTGATTATCAATCAACATTATTAGTTGGAATAAAATTAAAACCAAAATTAAAAAGAATTTGGCAAGATGTTGAACATTCACATACAATATTTCAACCCTTATTGTGAACCGATACAGGACAAAATTTACGTTAACTCTAAATACAAAATATGCAAATATATGACTTCTTTAATATGGTTTTTCTTTCATACCATACTTCAGAGTTTATATTAAATCCTAATAGAACAAATAAGTTTAAACGAATGTACTCGGTATACGAAAAGAGAACTAATCATTAAGAATGTATCTCTAAAGTAAGTTTTATACAGTAAATTCTTTAAACGATAAATAATATATGACTCACTTGTAACTTAAAAACTCATCTCACATAATGAAAAGATTGAAAATTTATATTTCGCTATTACCGTTTGATTTCCTTTTCAAATTGAAATACTAATAGTTTAACGGTTTGCATTCGAACGTAAATGTTGTTGAAAGCAATTCGAGAAATCAATATTCAATTTCTATCGGTAAACGACTCACCGATTACTCGTCCACGTTTCACTCATCGTACGAAAAAAGAAAGAGTCGATTGAATCGTCCAGTGAACGTACTTATTAACGCAACGCGCATCGCGGCAAAACGGAATTCGCGGGAACAAAATCCATTACTGCATCGTATCGTGTCCTTTACATTGTCCGCGACCATTTTTCTTCCCGCGTTTTTACGCCACAATGTAGCTGTCAACGTTTTGAAGCAAAACCGTATTCCATTTTACCCTGCGAATCGAATAGATTTCACTTTGATTCGCTCTACTTGAGCGGTAAATGCAACATTCTTTTCATATAATGATATACTCGTGTACCAGATATGATACCTCGTTAATTATCCATTGTGATTCTCTTGTTTTTTGTCATCGTCAGCGCACTCATCCCGGTGGTTCTACGAATTTACTTTATTCCCTTTTTTTATGATCTTATTATTTCGACTTTAATTAAAAATTAAAATATTCTTAACGATATTGCGAATTTAATTATTATTTATGATTATAAATTTCTTGGAATCATTATGAATAATGGACCTTTGTAGCCTTGCATTAATGTACATAGTTATTACATGTTTATATAATACAATGTATAATTAGTTCTCCTCCAGGGTAAATATTCTGTATTTTGTAAATTTGTTAATTTTTTCACTGCTTCTAAATTCCCTTAATTTAAAAATTTTATTATTTTTCTTAACTCTCCAGCTTTAATTTTCTCCAACTTTTACAATTTATATAATTTGTTTAAATGGCTTAATTTTTCCAGGTGTACTATTAGTGTTTACAAGGAGAGAGAAAAGCAAGTAATATTTTGGAACGTTAATTACACAATAATTACTAAAATTATCGAGAACAAGTGCAAAATTTCCAATAATGTTTTAAACTTCCAAATGTTCTGTGTCCTTAAAAATCTATCTACAATTGGAAAAATGCAAGTTCATTAATAATTACTCGTAACGAATATACTAATAAAAATGATAAGTGATATTTTCATATTACAGACACGTGTCTTTCTAGCACTAAACAATGGTTTTCCAAAAAAGTTTTCCTCTAATTTTTCGAGTTATACGAATTTCATACTTTCGAGAAAACTTACTCCATTCTGTGTAAAAGTCAAACAGCCATGCACGAACTATGGAAAAGGAAAAAGTTTACAGATAAAAATTATCAAAGAAAAAAGTTCTCTCCTCTCGAGTAAATTGAAGAAAATCGTTTCGACAATTTCCACGGTGAACTAACCTCCGTTTCTACCCTCTGAAGTACCAGCAGAAGGACTTCAACACTATACACGAACGACGAAATAGCTATGGCTTTCCTGTCTCGTGCCGAAAGTGACGTTTCCTGTCCGAATTATGGACGAAATTTCGACTTGGAATCTAGAGAGGGATATATTTCGTCTTCACGCCTTGCAAGAATTTCCTAGCTTTACATCGAGGGTCTCTTTCTTCAAGGATACCTGTTTTTACTTCTTTTTTTATTATTAAATGATATTATTTGCCAAGGCCTGCTAGGAAAAGTCATTAAGACTGTGTAGATACAATATTGGTATTGGTCAGCGAAGATGATAAGGGATGAAATGGAGGAGAGATTCTAAAGAAAGGTAATCTAAGTTCCTTTCAAAGGAGCATTCATTGTTCATGAACGAAAAGGTTTCAGGGGCTCTTCACTGCTATAGGTTGATGTGTTTCTTTCTCTGTAGGGCAATAGGTTTATCATAGAAAGTATTAATACCTTAATAATGTGCAGATGCAAACATTGCCATACTACCCTTAAATTTAATTGTAGATAGATTGCGATGGAGGTAGGTTCTAGAGGATATTATATATACAGAGTGTTCCTGAATAACATGTAAAAGCAGGTTGAGGGTGATTCTTTATTAGAAAATAAAAAAAAAAAAAATAAAAAGAATACATTTTTTTCGATTTCATCTTTGTTTTCGAGATTTTTAAAATTTAAAAAGCGCTGTAAGAATTAAGTGGGCTAGGTAGCCCTAGATACTGAAGCGTCTGGTGCTCTTAGATACCAATCTGAGTGGTCTCTATATGATTCTAGGTACTAATCTAAGTGGCTCCAGTGATTTTAGGTTTTAATCCAAGTGGTCCAGGTGGTACTAAGTACTAATTTGAGTGGAAGATAGTGTAAATAAATTAACGATTAGTCTAGATAGTTCTAGATTGCACGGTAAATTAAATAGAATAGCAATGCTAGTCGTTTTTGATAGCCTAGATGGTCTACAATAATCTAGATACTAAAAGCTCTTAGTGTATTCAACAAACACAGAAAAACAAACAGGCTTATACAATGCAAAACATCATACTATTGTTGTTCGTGGTGTTGGTTGGTGATGGTTGGATATATATATATATATATATATATATATATATATATATATATATTAGTATTAAATTAGTATTATTATTGTTATTGTAGTATTATAAATTAGACGTGGTATTAATAATAGGTTTCTCTTTACACTAAAGATAGATCGACTATGTATAAAACTAAGCTAATCGTCTTAGTGTCCTCGGGACGCGTCGTTATCGTCTTCGTCGCCTGAGTCATTACAAGTCTCTCATCTTACTGCATCTTTACCAGTCTCGTCTCGTACTCTTACTCATACTGTCCCAAATACGCTTCTTTCGCACCCTATATCCTTACGTGTATTCATTCCCTTTCATTGTAATCCTCAATCTGTCTCACTTTCGACATCTGGTCATGTTCGTCCATCTCAATCATTCATCTTTTCCAAACACTCTTCATTTTCTCCAGACCGCACGCATTTCCTTTCGCTCTCACGCTCGGTCGTGTTGCACGACCCCCTCTAAAGGGTCGCTCGTGCCCTTCGAGAAACCTGGCGACAGATCGACGCCAAAATGTTTACCCTAATGCAGGTCCATTCGCACGCAATGTACCTTCTAGGTCTGCACTCGAAGCAGGCCCAAGTGGGCACGGAAAATTCCGATACCACACTATTTGTAAATCTACGTATCTATTTATAGTATAATACTACAATTTCATTTACAAGTGAGAAATAGGCATAGATTGTTCATTGTTAATTATACAATGAAAAACATCACACTATAAATTTATCTATGTATTTATAGTACTACAAATTGATTTACAAGTGAGAAATAGGCATAGATTGTTCATTGTTAATTATACAATGAAAAACATCACACTATAAATTTATCTATGTATTTATAGTACTACAAATTGATTTACAAGTGAGAAATAGGCATAGATTGTTCATTGTTAATTATACAATGAAAAACATCACACTATAAATTTATCTATGTATTATATTTATAGTACTACAAATTGATTTACAAGTGAGAAATAGGCATAAATCGTTTATTGTTAATTATACAATGCAAAACATCACACTATAAATTTATCTATGTATTTATGGTACTACAAATTGATTTACAAGTGAGAAATAGGCATAGATTGTTCATTGTTAATTATACAATGCAAAACATCACACTATAAATTTATCTATGTATTTATAGTACTACAAATTGATTTAGAAATGAGAAATAGGCATAAATCATTTATTGTTAGCTCGAATTTTCATGGACGTCGCACAGTCAGCTTTCGAAATTTCATTATTATTGCAAGCGATAAGATGTTTAAATTCGCTGCGCAATCGCGCATGCGGCGTACAGACCACGAAAATTATTATGCTGCCAATGAACCACCGGATGTAGGAGGATGGCTGTCCAATCGACGGGAATACACTCCAATGGATCGCCATGGGCTATTTTCGAAAGCTGCTGGCCGTAATCTCATTGATGAAATAATAATAATCCTCCCTGCAGCAGATAGTCAGCGGTCTGCTGTTGCCGGTCCAAATCTGCTAATGCAACTGGGAGGGCTGTCTATTTCGTAATTAGGAATCTTTCCGTGTCTATAGACGATGCATGGTGAGATTATCGAGAATTATCTGCAATTATTCGAAGCTTGGTTCTAAAAGATGTTAAGAAATCGTATGACGATTATGCAGAGTACTCTCCAGTTTAATCAACTCGGATTCAATTCTAGTATTTAATTGAATTTTGATCGAGGCTGTTGTTAGTAGTTTTGATTTTTGCTTTTTTAGATTCAGAATAAGGTTTGCCATGAGATACAATGTCCAAATCACTGTTCAACTTATCCTTCTCCAGACGTTGAGAAACGTACTCAACTTCAAGTTGAGTAGCGTAACAATCACGCGTTATCTTTGTACAATGATGCTCGAAACAGTGTTTTATCTGTTAGGAGTTTCCATTGTATTTCACTGAACCACAGTTTCAAGTACGTATATAGATTCGTGTGCTGAAATCGTTTTATAGAAACAGCTACACGCGTTTCTTCGCTACACTATTCATCATTTTTAATTATTGAATTTGTATCGCTTTTAAATCTTGCGTAAATACGATTTCAAATTTCTTAAAATTAATGGCTTATTAATTTTAACGAATCGGCCGATAAAATGTTCATTGCAAAGAAATTAATACAAATTCCCCCTTTATATATTCAATCCATTAAAAGAAATATTTTTTCACAAGGTACGACCTTTCAACCCTTTTAATGTTTCGAATAGTCCACTTTGACCTTTTGGCTTTCTTGAGGAAAAATGTAAAAAAACATTTAGATCGTAGACTAAATACTGACATTAAATTATCCTTCACTTGAAACGTTTACGTTTCATTAGTTCGGCTAAAGTATTGTCAAGGTATAGTGACGAAGTTAAATTAACTTTACTCACAGTTCCACATCTGGTGTAATTCTATTTCCGACTAATGGTTTTTATCATGTAGGTGCGTTCGTTTACGAAAACTATGAAATTGGTTCGAATGCAGTGTCAATCTTAACCGTCTACTTTTTCCTTTCCTAAAATTCTATATTATTCAAAAAACCTGTTAGAACGAAGTACTAAAATGTATACGATTAAAATATTGATCAAAATAATAACATAATTCTAGGGACACAACAAATTTACAAAATCGATAGGTGAAGGACGAGAAAGAACGTAATTTACAATGGAGATACAAATCGGTGCAATTGATTAATTAACTATATGTATAACGTAACTTTAAAAATTCGAAGGTAACTGTGTCAGTGGTAAAATTAATTAAATCGTTGAAAATTCATTCGCAAGAAGAAGCTACATCAGCGGAAAGAATATTTGGAGCTATCTCATATATCGACAAAATTTTAACAAATGCTTCGGAACAACGAGCATCGATCTGTGGTTTAATATTTTGTTAAAAATGGTTATGAAACAGAGTTATTTGGCGAAACATTCGATCTACCACGACATTTTTAATACGACATACTGGATTGACTTTCTTCTAATCACATACCAAACGTGTAAGCTAAGAGTAGACATAATCATCCATCTACAAACTAGAGGATTCGCTATATTCCATTGCTTGAAAATTACCGTAAACGAACACTTATGTTTCCCGATATTCCAAATTATAGAGGTCCTATATAGTATAGTAGAAATTAATTAATGGCCAAGTGGCCAGTAATATCTGTTCACTATTGCTATGTGATCGTCGGTGATCGCTCAAAGGGAGTAAGCCCTTAAGGGAGTCTATGGAGATGCCCTTGCTACCTCTCTTCAGCTCACTCACGGTTTAGCTAATTTCGCTAATCACAGGCGAATATTTCCTCGTCCAAGGGTGCACAGGTGCATCAAGTTTGCCCTGCCGTGCTATTTGCCCTTATCTCGAGACGAGAGTTTCGCAAATTTGCACAGAGGCTTAGGGAGAACGTCAACCCTGGCTGCTCGGAAGAGAGCTTGTTTGAACGGGTGATCTATCACGTTTTCCGATTAACTTTGCCCCCGATATTCTGTGTGCGTTCCTTGATTATTTTTATTATTGGTTAATAAGACTTTTGCTCTGTACTTTAATACTTTTTTAATTTCAATTACCGTCCTCCTCAACTTTGCAGCCTTGAGTTATTAGGTGCAAGGTATTGACGATAATTTAGCAAATTGTACATAACTTTGTCTAGTCTCGATGAGTATTCATACTCATGTATTTCTTTTTATAACGATTTTTATCTAGGTATACTGAGACGTACGGTTTCATTAATTTTAGTCATTAATATACATATGTTTATAACTGATCCGCATGGATATGTACTATTATACAATATATTATACATTATACGTTATATATCATATATTATATATTATATATTGTATATTTGATTCAATATAGAGAGGTGCAATTATAATTATTATTATAATTATAAATTTGCAAGATGGTCAGAATTTGTTGTTTACAGTGCAATGAATCTATTTGATGTCTGTTTGATTTCTTACTGCCTGTAATTTTATTAGCTAATTTATGACAAGTTGCATCAAATGCAGTTAAATTACATGCTCTTAGTGAAAGTGTTTTATTAAATTATTTTACAATTTTACCATGTCTGTATATGAATTTCTTTGGAAAGTGTAGTGCGTAGTCTATTTTAATAAAATGTCTTACATTTTTCTTCGCGCTCTGTATAATATATTTATTTCTAACCTTACCTAAATCACTAATAGAATTAATTTTGTTGACTTCATTACTACTACTTCTTTTACCATTTTCGATTCACGAAGAATTAGAAGAATTAGTGGAGAATTGTTAATCAGTCACCTTTCTTGAATCAACTGAAAGGAATCGGGAATCTTGAAAGAAAGAAGGATGCTAGTTGATTTACGATTTCATCCAAGATTCCTAATTGCTACATTAATAACTCATCCTTGGAATTCTTAAAGGAATATTGACGTGTCTGCAAGGTAGATGGAATCCTTTTCACTTTCGAATCAATATCGATCAAATTTATGGACACGCAGATCTTGCCTGTATAAATTGTGCAGAGTGACACGATAAAACGAGCAACTCTGGAAAAAACTGGACATCATTTTTAAATGAAACTTTAGTTTAATTATTTTTGAATCGCTCTAAATAATAATCAAACGGTTATTATATTCTTTCGATACCGTCAAATGTTTCATAATTAAAAATATTAATACACTGTTAACATGGTACATAGTATCTCATAGTTGTAGTTAACACAGTATCTCAGAATTCTAGTTATTTGATATATTAATCGAACCTGTTAATTTAACCAATTTTGAGACTTTCTTCTTCTGAATCTTCGTCTTTCGATGTTATAAAGTATCCAGAGAAGTCGGCAGTCGTTGCTGTGACCGACTTCCCTTCTCGGTCTCCAATACACTTCCACCAGAAGAAACTTTGTAAAACACATTGCACACCATCGGTTCGGCACGTTTCGAGCACAGTTTCCCCTTAACGAGAGATAACTCGGGATATTAGTGCCGAACAGAGGCGAAAGGCAAACCGCGCAAGCGTTCCTTCGTATATCGACCACTGACTGTCTGTGAACCATTCTTTCACAGCTGATAGCCTCGATTGTACGATTAGATAACGATTATACATCCATTCTTCAAATAAGAATATGCACGATCTATTCCAAACTTACATTCCGTTACCAAAGTTCAACATTCGTAGCAACAGTGGCCAATATCATAAGCTTGATTTACGATCAAGAGAAAGCTTCCCACAGAGTTGAACATTATTTGAATAAATTTGTATTCATTGACTTTGCGTACGAACGGGATATTACTTTGCGAATAATGAATAATTTTGTTCAAATATCCCGTAACGAATTATTTTTCAGTTTACGAATGAGATGTATACATATTATGTTTTGTTTCACTTTACACGTTTGCTGGTTCGTCACGTATACAACATATGATACACAGGGTGTATCGTAACATGTGAGACCCATTTCGACGGTGGATTGGGGACACAAAATCAATGAAAAAAGTTCATATAACCGTGTACCGCATTTGACCTTGTTACCAAGTTATCATTTTTGTTCTTTGGTAATGTGCATCTGCTTATGGAAACTGTTTGGAATGGAATTTGATTGCTGAATGTATTCGAATTTAAGTGATTTACTTTTGATATTAATATTCATAGAAATCAATAATGAACAAGGTTGAGAGATGTCAAGGATTTATCGAGAACTTCATACAAACAGTTTAATAGAATCAGTGGTACATATTCCTCTAAATTTGTGATTAAGAATTAATCAAAGAAAGATCAAGATATAGGGAAAAATTAAAGCATAAGGTACACGTTCTATTACACACCACAAAGTACTCGCTATATAAATCACACACTACATACTCTGTACACAGTAACACATCACTTGTCACGTAACAGATTGTGTGTCGCTGAATATAATAACAGATTGTACAATACATGGCATCTAAGTCGCTGATCACATACTTATTACACAACGTAAAGAAATGAAACAAACTGTACACCAGAAATAGATAAAATTTGTGTCCAGATAATTTGAATAACAAATAAAACACGAATAACTGTTTATTCGTTACTCGTCGAATAGAAATTAGAATTTTAATTATAGCATGAAATATTTCATAATAAAAGAACAAAAGTTTAACCGTAGAATTTATAAACGTCTCTATTGGTTAGTTTTATTTATCATATTTTATACAAAGTAAAATTTTACCCATCTCTGTCACTACTCGTTAAATACCTACTGTATAATTTATACAGACGCAGCCACACACAACACAATAACGGCGCACATATAAAAAATGAAAATAAAAATATTAACATTAGTTATTTGCGAACGAAACTTAAAATTTTTAAATTTACCCAATTCTGATTTAAGATCCCCGTACACGAAAAATGCATACGAACAGCGGCAGGATTAAGAATAACAAAAAACTGATTGCAATTAATTTTTAAGACGATTCGAACAAAGAACGATCACTAATAAACAAATTGTAAATCACGCGATCGTATATACACGTGATATGGTACACGCTGCATCGTTAGAAACAAGGAACTTGTTCCTTTAAAGTGGTTTTTGTTCAACATCGATACGTCTTAGTGAAAGTGAAATCTATTCAATTATTTTATACTTTTACCATACGTGTATATGAATTTCTTTCGTGTCTAGAGTCTATTTTAATCAAATGTCTTATATTTTTCTTCGTACCACGTATAATATATTTATTTCTAACTTTACCTGAGCAAGGTAGACCACGAGATATCGTTGCTTAAAGGGAAGCTTAATTTTTAATCGTACGTATCTTTGTCGCGCACGTGTGATTGAACCTCTCACTTGCGCGCCTTCACTGACCTACGACAAAAGCTCGTACGCTGCGGGCTGGTCAATGCTAGACGCTGAGTCACCAGCTTTTTACTATTACTACTAGCGACATACGCATATCCGGGTGAAAAATAGGTCACGTGCAACGTTTCCAAGACTTTTGACTGCTGCTTCTCACTCCTGGGTGAACCTTAAGAGCTTTACTTCGAAGCCTTATATCTCGAGAACTGATTGAAGTATCAACTTGAAATAAAATGTCTTAGCATACGCAGATTCATTCCTCTTCGGATAAATTCATTTTTTAAATTTTGCATTTATTGCTAGCATTTTTGTTGTTGCGATAATTTGAAACTCTCTATAGTAAAGAAATTTTGTCTAATATTTTTAATGAAAATAAAATTTAAAACAAACGATCTGTTGAAAGAATCAATGAACTGTTCGAATAAAGAATTCGACAAGAATTCCAGGCCTAATTAATGTACATTATACTATTCGAGTATAGAAAAGTTCAGTAGCAATTTTAACTTTAATTGAGATACACTAATGACATTTATTGAAATTAAAATTAAAGAGAGTTTTATCTTATTTGCTCTTGTAATTAGTAATTATTAAGATTAGTCTATGAGAAGTGCTTTCCATGGTACCAAGATTGAAATTGTTACTTACTTTTATTAATTTTGATTAATGGCCTTCGCCTTACTAACTGTGGAATTATCTGCACCTTAAAGGTACTTCTGAAAGTAAATTAAATTACTAATTTAAAGTAAAACTATTACGTAGTAAATTAGATGCAACCTTTCCTAAAGCAAAAAAAAAGAATTTATTGTTTGTAGAAAAGTAGAACATGTATGTTATGAAAGATTGATCGATTTAATCGATTTAATTTGCTCCATAATAATTTTCTCTAATTTTTATTTGAATTGTTCTTTTTCATCCTGATTCAAATGCTCAGTAATACTTGCAATTCGAAATTAAGTAAATTTTCTTCTAAGAAGGATACATTGCTTGGTGTACACTGTTGAAATAAATAGCCCACATTTTTCATACATATTAATAATGCAATAGCATTTTGTTGCATTACGAGATGCAGAATAAATGTGCCTCCATTACAGGAAATCGATCACACGTGCATTAATACTGAAATACTAGTAATGTATAACTGTAGAACTTCAATAAAAATTCATTGCAGTTATCAGTGATTGTTTCATGTTGCATCACGTGCTATTATCCATCACAACAAATTTTTTATATCGAGACAATTTGTTAATAATACCGTGTCATTTTGTTGAGTGTCACACTGGAAAATTGATTTCTACAGTATCGTTGTAGCAATTTTCAAATTCCATATTCAAAGAATAATATCAGATAATATAGCCTGAAACTATGTAATATAAAAAAATTATTAAAACTTTATAAAATTATTTTTTCTTTTTTTTAAACGACGTTCAAAGTTGTATCAGCTGCTGGAATCGTTAGTGACTATACCAATGTCAACACTGACTTCACATACATTTTGTATACCGTTAAGAATTTTAATATTTCCAAAAAATTTAATTATACTTTTCTGATACGTTGTCGGTGTGAATAAATCAGTAAAGTTTTCCCTGTTCATTAAATTGTTTTTCAATTTATTCTTCTAATTTTTCCATTATTGTTATGATTATTATTATTATTTTTGTAAATTACGTGGACTTTAGGCTTTATAGAAGCCGAATTAGGACGTGTTTAATAAAAGTAGATCCCTGGCTTCTCATTTAAAACGGATTTGCTACAAATGCTTTACTCCAAATGGTCCCACTGAATACTGTTTGTAGATAGAGTTAATTTCTGTCTTCTCTATATCCACCTGGGAGCTGTGCTTCAAATTAAAAGAGTTTAAAAATGTTCCAGAGAAATGGGAAACACAGAAATATCCTTGTTTCGAAGATTCTTCTGTAAAAACTGCAATTACATTTACATACAATATTAATAAAAATATCTTAATTTAAATGTCTTAATTATTTTTGATTTACAAAATTAAATCAACTTCTATTTAAGAAACTTCAATCTATTCTATTTAGAAAACATTACTATTTTTCATTCAAAAGATTCGGATATTTTCCAATTAGCAAAACTTAATTGTCTTCTATTTAACAGACAGTACTAATTTCTCTTTAAGGAAGTTTACTGTATTCTATTTAAAAGATTCCATTACTTCCGTAAACTCCACCTTCTATTGGAAAGATTCGACCATCCGTTAATTTCAAGACCTAACTCTCACCTATTTCGAAGGCACTATTAATTCATCTCAAAGTTAGGTATCTATTTACGTATAAAGTGATTAGTAAATACAATGAGGTTTGATTTAATGTTAATTGATCTCCAATAGTTTGTACTTAACTCATTATCAGTCGATTAGGCAGATCTGTCTCTTTGCACTGTACTATTATATACCGCTCGTTGATAAATTTATACAATAAGTGTATTTCTATTACGCGTAAGCAACTTAAAAATAAAGATAACGTTTATGTGCACTCTACGGGGTGAAACGTTTAAAAAAAGTCACTCGAATAACCTTTCTGCTTTTGACGATGGAGAAAAAAGAATCGGACAGTTCTTGTAGTGACATAATCTTGTAAACAATAGAGACAATTGAACGTTCTCTTAAGTTATTTGAAATTTTACTTTGTCAGAGCGTTCTTTGGACTGTTCAGATGTTTATAAGAAGTACTTCGTGTTCTTCAGCCTCGGTTACAATTTATAATCAACCGGATTCAAATCTGGGCCACCAGAGTCTTTGGTTGAAATAAACTCGAGGACATTGTTTCATAGTGTTGTTTTTGCGTAAGTCGTAACAAAATCTTGTTGGAAAAGTCACTTTTACTTTTGGAAACGAATCACACTCAGGAGTTTTATTATTGCTTCCACTACATCTTTTTGATAGATTTTGTTCGTGGTTTTAACATCTACACCAGATTTGAATTCATTTATGAACAATTATAAATTATGGTCAGAGTTGGTGAATGACCTATAGAACTTCTCATAGAAATTTGTGTGCCGTGATAGCCAATTGATCGAGCCATGTTGAATAATTATGGAAGGTGGTTATTTCAAATAATACCATATTTTCTTTTTTGTTATGAACTCTGTGAATAAATTATGAATGATTAAAATACCCAATGTTTCTTACATTTTCGTTTTTAATAGCCCAATAGTTGCCACTTATGGTAAGATCAGATATATATTTAAGATCGCTTATGTCGCTACTGTGTGAACTCTTTTAGTTTTTCTAAGTACTTAAGAAAAAAGAAAGCATATTTATATACTTGTAAAAGCAATGTTATGTAACATTGATAAAATTGTAGATAAAATAATCTTATTTAACAATTTTATATAACCATAATTAATTGAATATTATTCGAACTCCTAAATAACTATTTGAAAATTTCTTGTTATTAATCCTTATATTATAGGACTTTGAAGAAGTATAAAAGTGTACGTTTGGTAAACTTTTAAAACGGGCTACTCTACTCTTTTTCGAAGACTCGAAAATCTTCTATTTAGAAGATTCGATCGTTCCTTAATTTTAATATCTAACTTTCTTTCGTTTGGAACTTAATAGCTTCTATATAGTAAATCCTCTCTTATTCTCTTCAGAAACTTCGACTATGTGGTGTTCGCAAGATTTCTCGAGCTCCTTTGTAGAAAATCCTATTATCCTGTATTTAGAAGAGACTATTATCCCTTATTTAGAAGATTCTACAGTCTTCCATGCACATAAGCTTATTCTCTTCTATTCATAAGATTACACTAGCTGCTGCGCAAATGTCTATTATTAAATCTTGTTTACAAAAATTTCTATTTTATGTTTAGAGAATTCGTTACCTTGGGTGCAGAATATATCACAATATTTCGTTTAAAGGTTGCTTCGTAATCTTCTTGAAAATGTTACTTTTAAAGATTAAATAATGACTTGTAAAAGGTGAATTTGATATTTAATTATTGCCTTTTCGGATAACTCTTGTTCGAAAGCTCTTCAGAGTTGACATAATCGTAGAGTATAATCGTACAAGAGGGTCTATTATAACTTTGTAACATCAGGATCGCACGAGAGATCCTAAGACGATTTGGTACCATTACGATCATTATAAGATCTTGTACAATACATAAAAGTACAGTTAAAATTATATTTTAATCCGATTCATCTTTAATAACAATACATTGCTTCAAAACCTCTTAAACGCCATTAATTTATCGTTGATGGCGTAGTCTTTGGGTACGTATAAGAATACCAGCTACGTGCAATTGCACACGGTGCAATCTTCATTGCAACTCGTGTGAAGACAATGCAGTCTAGATTTTCACTCTTTTGGAAAAGTTTCCGGAGAGAAATTATTAAGAATCTCCAGCGATAAAATGTCTAAAAACAAATACAATTACAATTTATATTTGAAATTATAGTCAAGCAATGCTTAATCAATATGTAAGGATAATATTTTGAAGATTGAGCTTTAAACTTTTAATGGACTTTACAAACTGTTACAAACTTGTACAACTGTTTGTGTTTATTTAAATTAACGATTCCATGTCTCGCTTATAACTTTGTACCAGTTTGTATCTGGAAGAGTCTATTAGTTCTCATTTGGAAGATTATATTACATTCACGAGAACATAATTATTTTCCACTGTTTGGTGATTTTACTACATTTTTCATTATCGGAACTCTATTATCATTTATTTCGAAGTTTCCGCAATTCCTTACTTTTGTATTTTCCATTTGGAACATTTTGACTCTACTTATCTTGTAAAGATTGTATCAGCTTTTACATAAAAAGCACTATTAAAGGGTCTGTATAATTTTTAGGAAAAAGAAATTGAGTTTTCAAAATATTTTCCCGAAGATGTTTCGTTGTAAAAGGTACAACCTTGTATATAAACTAACACTGCAGGTCGGAACTTTAAAGTCGTTTCTCTTGAAATGATATTTTTCAAATTGATCGACACAGGAAAGGCTGCTTAAACAAATATCCCACATAAAATGAATTCCCTGAGAAAAAAATATTTTCAGAAGGGTTCTGCGAGCTACAAAAATTTCTCGAAAAAATTACTCTCCTCGCTCGTCGTAAGGATTTTGTCTACGAAGTTGCTCTTCCATGCATACTCCCGTGAAAAAAAAAATAAGGAAAGGTAAATAAACACGTTCGTTAAACTCGATTCACCCTTCGAGCATATCGTTCCTCTTGAAAGGGCCCAACTTGGAGCTTCGTCAAGCTGGTCGTCTATTTTTGCTCTTATTTACACTTTGTCATCTGCCGGCTTAGCAAGAGCGGTCGTGTCGATGAGTCGCACCCGGAAACGAAGTGGCCTTTATTTCTGGACAGGTCAATGGATAACACGAAAAAAGTTCCGCCCTTTTCGAGTTTTAGACCCTTGTTCCGCATAGAGAGTTATTCGATTAAGAAACGAACGATATTGGAGGGTTACTGAATGTTTAATTCGTACGTGAATTGGTAAGAAATATTATCAGAGATTGAACGCGTAATACATTGAATACTTTGATTCTTCGAGGGAAGAGAGTGTTTCGATATTGCGTGTTACGTTTGGAATATTTCTTATTTGTTACGCGAATTCGATAAATGATAAGTCTCGTTTGCTGTAATAGTGAGAATGGTTATTTTTGAATAATCAAGAGGAATCACGATGAATCACGATGACTGAAAATGATTATCGTCATGATCAAGAATTGCTATGCTTATTATGAATTACTATGATTAGATGTAATTCATTATACGTTTAATCTAATTAATAATTTGACTATGTTATTGAAAGACAGAAACAAAGTTCCAATTTGTTGGACGGTATTATTAAGTAGTACAGTATGATACAGTTGTAGTGGTTAAAGTATAAATAATAAATAATCACTATGACGAATATCGATACCGAGTGATCAGTAACTGTTACGGCGTATATGGATACCGAATAATTAATAATAATCACTATTATTCTCCTTACCGAATACTTATCGAGTAATTAATATTCACCGTAATGAATACGGATACTGAGTAATCAATAATCGTTACGATGGTTATGATCACTGAGCAATCAATAATTTGTACGATGATTATGGATACCGAGCGATCGATAATCATTAAAGCGAACAATCGTCATAGAATATCGAATGTTTCATATTATAGAACAACGAGCACAATATTATAATCTCGATGTTTCAGATATTTGATTTGTCAAATTTATTATCGAATATATTAATAATATTCGATTAATAATATTCGATAATATTATTTTTATTATCGAATAGTAGTAGAAGAATGAAATTTGCTATGTGTCAGGATATACTAGGTTGTTCAATAAGTTTTGTCGTTTTTTCCATTGTAAAAGAATACTATGACACTTCAACTTTGAACAATTGTAAATATACGAATGGATCACACATGTTCGTCAAACAATAGTACCATCTTTGGAAAAATAAAACGACGAACCTAATAGCTCGATTTCTTATCGAACGAAAACTTATCGAGAAACCTATTATTAACTTCGACGTTGCAATTTGAAGTTACCGAAGTAACAGGAGATTATTCGAAACGCGTTACTTTCAACGTCATCTGCAAATATATTACAATGATTGCAATCACAGTGCATAAAATTCGATCTGTGGTTACAAGAGAGAGAGTTGGCATACAACGGTAGCATTTTGTGGTCGGAACAACGAACTGTTTATTCAATCGTTCTACTCGCTTGGTTCACAGACGTTGTATTTAATTAATACTCTTCGATACTGAAGCTGGTGTTTATTTCAGTTCAATAAAGAAACGGAAATACATTTAAGGCATTCAATGCGTGGCTTTTGAACATTTGTAATTTTCGCTCAATTTCGTTATGAAAATACCATCCAGCCCCGATGTAATTTATATCGATAGAATACGCTTCACTTTTATCATTTTCCGTAAACAAACAAATATTTCGGTCCAGCGTTTGATAATTTCTACGAAATTCAATAAACACAGATTGAATGTACAAAAATGTATAGAGAATCCATTACTTTTATACAGAAGTATCTTCCGATACAATTTAACAAACGAATGTGATATATTATGTATTTTAAAAAACATAGTATTTTAAACTTCTTTTTTAAGTAGATCGAATTTGTATTAATTATATTTTTACTTAGCCACTCGAAGCTCCGTTCGATTTCTTTTCGTTCTTATAAAGTTTTCAGTTTCTTCGATATACGATTTAATTGATTAATTTTCAAAGCGCAGTTTCTGGCATCGTGAGATTTGAAAAATCATCGATTATAAGCATTAGAGGAGAAAAAAGTCTTTGTTCGGGTTGAATAACGAACCATCGAAAGGGAGCGTCGCAGGCAGCATTTTAATTGCTATTTACCGAGCTTTCATATTTTCCCCTTGCTTCTCGTTGTTTCGAGTCGAAAGTGTGTCCCGAAGCACGTCCTCCAGCAGAAGCGATGATTTTCATAGAGCATTTGTGTACTTATTTATTCCCTGATTGTTCCTTTGTTTCGTTAATTCTCTCTGTGATGATTAACCGGAACAACCACACTCGCGTTCCTCGGGCGAGAAAGTTAGGTGTCGTTATCAAAGAACCGATTCTTGAGATTAATTTCTTCACAAATTAGAGTTCTACGTTAACGTAGAGCTGAATCAACAGACACGAGAATAATAATCGTACGAAGATTGCATCGAGGTATTTTAATTGTTATTTGTCAATATGGTAATAAGTTTATAGACGATGTACTTTCCAGTTGATAATATAAATGAAAACTAAAAATGTAAATCTATAGTTAAAACTACTTAAATTCGATCAAAAGGATGCAAGAGTGGGTTTGTGCAAACTTTCAATCAAACACGTACGTTTTCGGATCGATTTTTACGTTGGAATGTTATTTATTTTCGAGAATTTGTTGTTTTTGATATAATTAGTATAGCGTGGTTCACTTATTCAATGTATTATAGAACAGAGAGGATCGTTTTTGATTAAATTTGTTTATTGTACTCCCTGTAAGGGAAAGTTGTTTATTGTGGAAAATATTAAATTCAATATTAATATTGAATTTATAATAATCATTAAGATATAGTTGAAGAAGTTAAATGATTGATCCGTGGTGATTGAATACATCTTAACGAAATGCAGCAACAATGTAAACAACATTTATATACATACGTATTTAGGTATAAATTATGTTAAGAAGGAAACAAATCTATACAGTAATACTTTGCCTAAAAATCAAATTAGACTAAACGTAGTATTATCAAAGAATTGGTCAATTTTTCTGGTGAAAAAAAGTCCGAATAATGTCGCGTTTGAACTTATTTTATTACAAAGCCTTACAATTTCTTGTATAAACGATTCGACCCAATTATAATAAAAAATCGTTCGAAGGAGATTCTATTTAGACTAATTTCTATCGAAAAAAACACCGCGATCAATTGATATTGGTCTCGACTCTCCATTCTGGAATTTCGAGACTCAAATCTCGAATGTCGATAGTTTCCGTTTCAGAGTTCATTCGTAGTAACTTTTTCAAGCGGATAATAACTATACTCTGTTCAGTGGATTGGTTGATACAGTGAATAACGCTTTGCCCGAATTGTCAGGTAGTCCTTTCCCTTCAGCAGTAAAAAAAACAATCGAGCAACTCGCGTGCAGGCAGCTCGCGTGTCCCATAATTTCGCGTCATGTGACGATCGTGTCGCCTTAAGTAGAACTGACAGACTCAATGGACGGTCTCCCAACTATTACCCACTTGTGTGACGTACGAAATGATAACACCGCTATCTGCCGCAAAGATTGGTATAATTTGCGAAGCACGAGCGTATTTCCTCTTAACCTGCGCTGGAACTGCCTCGAAGGACACTGTTGTCTTTGAGTAACATCCATTGAATTGTTTCTGCCAGTTTTTTCAGAGTGCAGGAGCAAACAAAAATCATTCGATTGAAATACATCAAGTACAGAGAACTTCGAAATGTTTGATTTTGAGTGTCACGAATCAAAATTGTCGTGCCCGTTATTTGTTAACAAATACCGAACGAACGTAGTGTCACGAGCTTCTCTCCTTGTTTTCCTCATTCTCTTTAATTCACGTTTTGTCGTCAGCCTGAAAACAGCGACCTTTGTTACAGTCAGCGTTGAAAATTTAAAGGATGAAACGAGGCCGCAGCTATGCTTTTGTTCTTCGAGCAACAACTCACTTCGATTTCCTGATTTACGGTGTCCACTATTGCTTTGGAATCGATTCTCAGTGAAAAAGAGCAATTTATGGAAAACGTTTCGACGCGTTGCGTTTTAAAAAGCCTAAATCATGATCGTTTATCCTCCCTAAAAGACAAAAACTGTATGTACAGAGTGCTTGCGTTACCAGCAATGTTGAGACTACCCGCATAAATTCAATGCAAATAAACTTTGAATATTTGACTATAATGCTACGAATGAACTTCAAATGTTTAAGTATTCAAATATCACAAATCACGTAAATTGTCACGGTCTTAGTTATTAGTAGTCGTTATCAATTTCAGTATTTTGTTATTTGTATAAAACATACGATAGCTGACGTTAATTTTCAAAATTTGCAATTAATGGCACAATAATGATCACAGAGATGTCCTTATTGATTTTCATCGAAAGTTGCACTTGTTAATTTTGTTGCGAAACCCTTGGTAAAATACATTTAGCAACATACATATATTATATAGTTCAGGATCATACGTTAGGAATTAATGTATTGAGAATTTGGTACATATTAGAAATTAGGTTTAGTTACCAAGATCCGTGATCTAAGTAGGTTGCTCGACATTATCTCTAGTGTGTATCAAATTCTCATTGCTATCTCATTGCTTATTTCTTAGCACGTGTGAGTTTGAACATTATTGCGACCTACAGTAACACTGCATATAAATTATATCTTCTACGTTTACATTCACGATGAGAACTCTCATTAAAATTAGCTATATAGCATTACTTAGCGTGCTGCAATTCTTAATGTAAATTTTCAATTTACTTTATGTAGATTTTAATTGTTTCTTAATTTTTTAATTTTATATCAGTTATACAATTTTCATTTTTCGTTTATAGTAATCTGGAAATTCTCCTCGTATACCAAGGACCCAAGAACTTGCAGGCAATATGGAGGATCAATGACGTAATCTAATCATCTTGACTATTTTCAATATTAGTAGCATCAATTGAAAATGGTTGAATCTTGGATAATTTAAAATAATTACACTTTTGATCGATCTCAGGGCTCTTCCAGTTGTACGTATTTCTTATGATTTCTGAAAGTTCCTCCATTGTTATTGCGTGGTCCGTTTGTTCTATCATGTGCGAGTGATTGTGTTCTTCCTTTTTCATTTATTGGGCATTGTCGTTGTGTTGTTTGTTTTCTGACTAAAAGTTTACCAAAAATCTATCGTTTCTTATTAGCTTGGTGTTACATTGGTTAGTTCAGTTTTGTTTTGTATATTTCTATAGAATTGTTTCTCGTTACTTCTGAATATAGCGTTTTCCTTTTTCTTGTCATTGGATTCTTTATATCTTTTTAGCTTGGCTGCATATACTATTAGTTTTTGTTTCATGTGTCTGTCGTTCCTTGTAATGCTTTGTTACTGTCCTTGGTCACTTTATGTATGTGCTTTGCTATTTTTCTCGATCCATTTTCTTTGTCGTATTGTGTCAAACGACTCGAACATCCTAGACTACTTAATTAATCAATTTGTTTCTCAATTTTTGTCCGCCATTTTGGGATTGTTTTTCGCGGTGCGTTGATTATTATTATATGTAACTTGTAGTATCTGTTGTTCGTTGCAAACTAAAATTATTCTTATTATTATTATACCAAAAAAATTACATTTAATAAGAAAATTAGGTATGACAATTTTTGCTGAATAAATGGTACCTCATTTTGTTTGTTAGATACAGAAGTGATGTTTCGTGAAATGAATTATACGCAATGTTAATTAAGCAATTTGATCGAGGAAATGGGATTAATTAACCGGAGTTGCCATCGATTTTGAAACTTGGTAATTATTGAGCGATGCACGTCAAACGAGGGAATTGAATGTTGAATGTTGTACGATCATGCGGAAGTTGAAAACATTTTCCCACGTTTTCGGAACAAAATTATTTTATAGCTTTTAGAAACAAAAATTTTGAGCTTTGATGAACTTTAGCACGTAAAAGGAAAACTTGGCGTCCAGGCAATCAATTTTTGTACATACATCCCTGACATTTTGAAGGCCCGTGATATATATAAATTTACATATTATGTAAATTTATTCATAAAATACATTTACAAAATATGTATTTATCTATATGTAAAGTATACAATTATATTACGCAAAAATTTCTTAATTGAACAAATCAAGAAAATTGTACACGACAAGGAGATAAATGAAAACAATAATTCGACAAACAAGAAAATTTATCAGACGAAGCATTTTGAAGAAAAAAGTAAACCGATACCGATCTCATCTAAAGAAGAAAGGGAAACGGATTACGAAATCATTGAATTCTCTTACCACTTTCATTTTATAAACCATACTCGTTTTTTCCACTTTGAGTATCCATTAAATTACGGAAAACACAGAAGTGTATACTCGCGTGGTTATGATTCGAGAACGTTGTCTGTAAAGGTGCGCCTGGAAAGCATAAAGCAACGAGCTTCACGATCCGGAAATATCTGAATGGGGACGATAAACCAACGTTACGCGCGAAGAAAAGGAAACGAATAACTCTGGTTAACCATTGGTAGCATCTGCGAGAACGCATCTGGAGGCAAGTGGTGTAGCGCTTGGACGAGCAAGTAGGTAAAAGAGAAGTAACAACGTAATGGGAGTGGATAACAACAGGCAAATAGTGGTGCAGACAAAAATGGGGGAAAATACGGGGGCAAAAGTGGAATGTATTTCGGTAAAAGGAGACATATGGAGAGACACGTGAAACATCCAGAGATCTGTGAATAAAGACTTAAAGAAAGAGGTTGAAAATGAAATATGATGTTATCGAAGGAGTTGGGATACGACAATGGACAGAAATATAAAGATGAAAAGGATCATTTGTTCGTTTTATAGATTCTTTGGTTACGGAAGCACACTTTCTTGGAAATAATAATTTTATTTACACTTATAATGTTTGGCCATTTGGTGGGTCTCTTTAGAAGACACGAACTAAAATTACAACGTGATTCTATAATATAATATAATATAATGAAAATTGTAAACAACGTGTAACACGAAAGAAGAAAACGAAAAAAGGACATCTTAACAATTTCAAATTAAATTTGCATTACCTTAAATTTATGCAAGATATTTAGCTTTAGGTCTATCCTTAATTTAATGGAGAAAAGTGAAACTATCCATGCTTAAACTGCTGTAACTTCATAAATAAACATCGCGACAATCAGCTTGAGTTTGTTCTAAAGTTTACAGTGTCTTTCTTCGGATACATGAACAGTAACTTTGAGAAATTTTCTTTAAATTAAGAAATAGAACGAAAAACTGAGGGTAGTTTTTTTTAAAGATTTGGTAAGTTCAAATGGCTTTATCGACTTTGATAATTTTATATCACGATGTAGAAGAAAGTTTCCGTTTAATAAAGGCCCTCTGAAAATCGACATACGATTTTTTGTTGTCGTTTTATCGCAGTTTCAATGAAAAACTGTGTCACCGATATTCATATGACCCAAGGTACACCACGAGGAGGTTACACGCTCGGATTTGTACCTCGTGTACATTGTGTAAGTATACTGTGTATTTTTCGTGTATAATTAGTGTTTGTTCAGGTCGAACATGTATTAGTATGTTTGAAATCGTGTATTTCCTTATCACATCTTGGCACCGTTTTTGCACCTTGAATTATCCTTTTACAGTTTTGCACAGTTTTCATTTAAATTGCGATAAAACGGCAATAAAAAGTTGTATGTTAATTTTCAGAGGATTTTTGTAAAAAGGAGACTTTCTTCTAGATGGCAATACAAAATTATTAAGGCCGGTAGAGTCGTTTGAACTTAACAAATATTTAAAGAAAACTACCCTCAGTTTTCATCCTATTTTTAATCTACGGAAATTTTATAGAATTTTATAGAAATTTTATAGAAGAATAATCAGGGTTGTACTTCGAGTTTCCTTCTCTATATTTTCTATATTAATTGTCTATATTTTCTATATTTATTTTCTTTTTTTATATATTCTATATTTTCTATATTTTCTATATTTATTTTCTTTTTTTATATATTCTATATTTTCTATATTTTCTATATTTTCTATATTTTCTATATTTTCTATATTTTCTATATTTTCTATATTTTCTATATTTTCTATATTTTCTATATTTTCTATATTTTCTATATTTTCTATATTTTCTATATTTTCTATATTTTCTATATTTTCTATACTTTCTGTATTTTCTATATTTTCTATACTTTCCAATGCTTCAAATTCAACTAATAAAAGGTAGTCTTCTACTACCTGTATCAGTAGTCGATGGTATCATTCGCCCGTGAGTATAGAGTGTAGAGCCACACCGAGAAGGAAGAAGCGATGCGTCGGCGGCGTCGCGGAGGTGCCACCGGGCTGGTGAAACCCTCCGCCTTTCCGGATGCTACGGTACTGTGCCACGGCGACGCCGGAGAGAGAATCGTTCCGTCAGTCGGGTCTCGGCCGCCGTCAACGTCAATACGACGGCGCACGAGTTCATCGTCTCGGCTCGAAAGCACCGAGCCATCTCGCGGTAACAACTTTCTCGCAGCACCGTTTTATTCTCTTCCCTGTCTCTATTCTCCCCGTCGATATATCCCCGCATCTCTCTGTTTTGTTTTATTTTTTTTTTCAGCCCTTCGTCCTCCCTCTGCGTCACTAACCACCTAACTTTCACCTTGTGCCGTCAGTGCAACTTTCAGACCCTGCCTCCCTTCGAAACAGTGTTTGTGTGCCAGTGCACTCTTCGAGAGCCGAGCTAACCGCTCGCTTCGTTGCTCTCGACGCGCATTTTCCTCCGCGTAACTCCTCTGCACTGCAAAAGTAGGCTGAAAGGACGCGGCTGGGACTCAGGTGTCCCTGCGTGTCAGGCGACCGCGAGGGATCCAGAGAGAAAATTTCTACCCAGAACAGACTGGATTCCCCGGTTTTCCAGAACTTTTCGAAGACTGTTTCCCTCAGTGGACCGTGGCACCGTTGAATTTCCAACAGTGTAGAGATATCGTCATCAAGGTGGCATTGTTGATCGTTCTAGGGTAGCAATCTTGGTGTGCCTGTGGTGTGCTCGTTCCGAAGCAAGTTTTGTTTGTGTTATTTATTGTTTGCCTCGTGTTCGTGATTCTGTTTCGAAGTGAAGACTGATCTGGTGGAATTGATATCTGGATGAAGTTCTTCCTTTTTTTTTTGCAAAAGTGATCGTGGGACACGAGTTCTTTGACACCAAGAGCGTAAAAATGAGGTGACTTCTTTAGATCAGCCTGCACGTGGCGCCGGTATACTTTCTTTTTCGCGTGTTAAGTGTTTATCGATGTTCGTAGCATGAATCGTTTATAATTTTCTTCGTTGCTTCTCATTGAGAACGTGGTGCTCCAAATCGTGAAAATTTTATGCCTGATGATTACAGTTTTTTTAGCACCGTATCTTGAAAATGGATATCTTAATCTGGGAATGTCCCGGGCAAAGTCCTTGTTTTGAGATTAAAATTCATAGTTTAGACAAAATTGTTGCAATATGAAAGTGTGATCTTAACCCGAAGTATTCACTATAAATGTTATGATATATAAATATTTTATGATAATTCGAAGATATTGAAATTGATATTTGCAATATATGTTATCGGTTTTATTCAAATTACGTTTCATTTCAGATGGTTATATAGCAAGAAAACGAGTTTAGTTAATCCTTTGTGCAAGGATAACAGTATTATTTTAGAAAATTATTTCCTTATTGAAGCAACGTCAAACGTAATTACACTTAATATAAGAACAAATTCAGTTTGTCAAAAACCACAGATTCCAGTTCTAATTTGAATATTATTCAATATTCCTTTTAGAGGAACGTTAAAATTTAAATAAAAATTGATAGTTGCTTCAAATATTAAATTACATAATAATTATAACAAATTTCATTCTTTGTTTCTCGACATGTTTTGCCACGAATTTCCACTGTAGTGTCCACGCTAAATATTAATTGTTATTCTCAAACAACGAGAGAAATAAACAATAAATGCACCTCATCAAATCCATTGTAATTTTTCATTCTAACCATCATCCTTTTGTTTCCACTCTTTTCATCGACCAACTATTTTTTATCGAATTACTTTCAGCGAATATTAATTTTCATCCCCGAACATTCACAGAGACAAGCTTCAAAAAACTGATTTCATCGAGTCTACCTCTATCTCCAGTTTTGTTTTATTTCATTTCTCGGTTTCATCAACATTTTTTCGTCGATCACCCTTGGCGTCTACAGTCCCTTGACCGTAGACACAATCAAACTTCATCAAATCCATTCCAATTTATCTTTTACCAATTCGTTTCTTGATTAACTTTGTCTATATATCCGTGCTAAATATTAAATTTCACTATCAACTAATTACAGATACAAACAAACCTTGACAAACTCGCCTCACTTAATTCGTTTTAATTGTTCTGTCGATTACTCTTCTCCCAGTGTTCACTCTAAATACTAATTTTCACTCACAACCACTAGAGACACCAACAAACGTAAACAAACTCACCACACGAAATCCATTCCGAACTGATCGTTATTGTACTCTTCACCATACTTCTTTCTCCACCTCTCTTATCGACTATACATTTTCCAGCGTGTATCCTGAATATTAATTTTCACCTTCGATACCTCGCAAAGGCAGACAAACCTAACCGAATCGATTCACGTTTCTCGTGTTGCTCCCTTTCTTCTCTTTCTAACATTTCTGAGGTAACAACCACGGTTACCAGTGTGCACGCGTGGCGAAAGTGTTGTGCATCTGTGTGAATTTCTGTGATCAGATAGGGGACACATCGACCACGACACCCACGTCCTGTGAGATTTTGCTTTCTCACATCCTGGTGAATCGTGAGCCTCGAGTGAACCAAGCCCGAAGCAAGCCGCTCAAAGCACTCAGTAAGCGTGCAGAAAATTATCCCGTAACGTCGAGCAAGTTGCGTGTCGTGCGACATGCTACCTGTTGTCCACTACTTCCTCTAATCCCTAAGCTGCAAACTTTTCGATGTAAATGTGCCGGTGCTTGTCACGAGGTATCACGAGCTTCCGTTTTGGAAAACAGATTGCAATCTTGGCAGTGATTTCATTTAGTGGTCGTTTTTCGTGACGTTTTGAGGGATCGATGGTTTGGGAATCTGCATTTGTTGTGCAGTACTTGTTGACAAGGGACATCGTACGCTGCTCGTTTGCTATGAGAAGAAAAATCGGATAGGGTAACCAGAAGAAACATTAATAATGTAGTAACTCGACCAAATCGAGGAAAGATACTTTAGTCCAAACGAGGTGACTATGAAATGTAATATTGGACAGTGGGATCGAAGAAAGGTACGAGGACTGTAGGGACTTGATCGTAATAGACAAAAACGCATTATTTAAATGCGTGAAGCTTCTTTTGTTACTGTTTTCTATGTGTCGTTTGTTGGCAGTAGAAAGTATACAGTACTTGTTATTCACGAATCAGAAGACGAACTCGATAAGGTAATTCAAAGACAAGATTCAAATATGTGGAATCGTATAGTGCTCCAAAAAATTTGTCAAGTATATTTAATTGACAAGTGTCTGTAAGACAGTGGCGAAAGATTATTCTAACAAATGAAATATTGATGTTTTTTGATGAAGCTAGAATTCAAATAATTATATGATTCAAATTAGACTGTAGAGAGTAACCCAAATGGAAGGTTCGAAATATTAAAATGTCCTTTAATAATAGAAATAAAAAGATTGAGAAAGACGGTTAGAAAATTTGAAATCTAGACTAGACTTTAAAATTTCTAGACTATGAATATGTGAAATCCAGACTAGACTTTGAAATTTCTAGACTATGAAAGTGTGAAATTTAGACTGGACTTGAAAAATTTTAGAATATGAAAATGTGAACGGACGAAATCATAATGAGAAGAATATTTTCGTGTAAATTCGGAGAAAATTCAGAAATTTCTTACGGATTCGGAATGAATTGAATGTTAGAAAAAGGAACGATGGAAAAAGTTCATATTCTGAGTTTAGTAGAGGAACTTAAAGTTAGTACGAAATTGGTTCGCAGGCATAGTGAAATAAAAGAGTGCCTAGTTGGTCGAATCTACAGGGAATGGGGTGAAGTTTGTAGTTAAACTGAAAATTTCGAACTATGCTATGAAACTTTTAGTAAATCGAATATCGTATTCTGAAATTTAATTATTGTTTGACGGACGGAAATGGAGTTCGAATGATTTTACACCTTCTCGCTGACAATAGTCTTATAAAGTTGTCAAACTTCACTATAGTTTCCGCAAACTTAAAATTTAATATACCTTTTTCGACTGTAATTTCTTTCCTCTTTGGTAAATAATACAATAATCTGTATAATATAATTGTATAAGTTTGATTATGAATTCAAGTGCAAAAAGTTAATTATAATAAAATTTGAACGTCGGATAAATATTTTTCTTCAAGCCTAGAAAAATAAAAAACAAAAGAAAGATGTTTTTTTTTCTAATAAACAACATAAGTAACGTTACCGTACGTAGATTGAAAATTTATTTGTATGTGATAAAAGGTTTACCATGGGAATATTAATTAATTGAAATTAAGTTTTTTTTTATATTAGATAAAAAATGTAAAGAGGCCTATGTTGGAAAAAATGGCTCGTAAGTATGCATCGATGCAAGTATGCAGATTGCAAAAGCAGAGGCCAAATTTTGTATGCGAAATGTAAAATTCATTTATCATAGTTATCTGAAAAGAATCATTTCTTTTGGTACCATGAGTCACAGCAGTTTTCTATTATTTCTAATAAATTCTCTTAATTAGTTTTCGTGTTTATTGTTTCTATAAAACAAATTAAAGCTTTCAAAAAGTTTCTGTGCAGTCGCCCTTCAATCATTTGCTCACAATATGTTAAATTTAACGCAGCTATTAACTGCCAGACGGGTCAAGACATGAACTTGAATTTAACGTTAAATTAACAATGACGATTGTGTCACAATATTTTCCGATGAAAAGAATGCGATTTAAGTATACAATAATTGAGACTTCGTTTAATTTAACTTTATTTAACTTTTTCATGTAAAATTTAATTCTGTTTAAGATTCGTTTAGAACACATCTAAAAAAGTTTGTAGTTAATAAATATATATATCACAGAAAACAGAAAATTAGAAAACGTAACCGTTATTATCCATGAATCTTTCTTGCTCAAATTTGAACTTGGTTTACACGAAACTGAAACATGAAGTTCAATTAAAATCCATTCAGCAGTATAAACTCAATTCTGTTAAAAAACATACAGATACACATACGTATATAAACACGTTTAAGCACCGTTGCTTTTATAGTTGAAACGTTACTAGGGGGTTTTAACCAGAGATAATGTATTTTTTGATACAGCCAAATAGTAGAAACGGAGGATTTGTCAATGATGAGTGACCTCGTGTGCTCAAGAAAAATACCTTGATCGAAGATAGAAAAGAAACTCGATCGAATCCCCTCGAATCCACTCTCAAAGGGAGTGTCTCAACGTTTCTAATCTACTGTGAAAGTGCTTTAATTCGAGATACGTGCGCGTCCACCCTCGAGCAGATTCGTTCGTGCTGTGAGGATTGTTGCTCCCGGTTTTTCTTTCTTCGCGTTACTTCTGCCGGGGCATGGAGGAAGCTGATAAAAGGGTGATTCCTATTCAGGGTTGCTTAATTAAGGCTTCGTTGCTGCTCGGTTCGTGAGCGTTCCGCGATGAAAGAGGCACTCGCAATTAAGCCTGCAATGCGCAATGTTTTCTTGTCGAGCGAGGAAAGTGCTGTTGATAAACTTAACGGGAAACGAGGGATGCTTCATGGCCTCGCTGCGGATTGCTTTTCGTTATTATTTTTCGAATTGAGACGGAGATACGGTATTGTTGAAAATTGCGCAGATCGGAAAAATTAAACTCTGGCCGTATTTTCGAATGCTCGACTCAGTGTTTTCGAAATACATATATACACTTCTTTTGTGAAAAAGTATTTCGTTAATTCTTATAGTCGAAGCGCGTTACATTTTGAAAAAAATACTTCGTTAATTCTTATAGTCGAGGCGCGTTACATTTTTAAAAAAGTATTTCGTTAGTTCATATAGTTGAAGCGTTTTATATTTTTAAAAAGGTATTTCGTTAATTATCATAGTCGAAACGTTTTACACTTTTAAAAATTACATTCTTGTTAATTTCGATATTTGATTTAATATACTGTTTACAAAAATTCTTTGCATTGTGAAATATCGTACCTTGTTTATTTTCATGTCAACCACGTAAGCAATTTATTAATTTTCTTTTCTTGTGAAATAGTGTACACCATTATGTGTATGTATATTTCCTCCTTTGATACAATACTGAAGCTCGTGTTGTCCAACCATTAGTGACATACTCCCCTTGCTCAAATATTCCCTCGTTCTCATTCCTTGGGGGACTCTATTTAGTAACTAGAATTTATAGGGATGTAAAATAGTATATTTTTGAACAGAGGTTATTACACAATTTGAAATTCATATTTCATAATCAACTACTTTGTTTCCTCGAGTTATACGTACTTTGAAGGACGAAATTTAAAATAATTTTCATTGCATTCGATTAACTTTCACGACTTTACGATGGAAATTTATTAGATTCTTTTCATTGTAAAATATTGTATTTTGTTCTTTATATTGGCATATAATTATTTGTTGTAACAAATTACTAGTAATATTTGACGTTCATCTTTGAAATCAGAAATTATGTTTCTATTCTAATTTATTAATCTGCTAAAAATTCATCGATTTTGCTTATAGTTATTCATTGACGTAATTAATTCTCCAAAAAGAACATTTGTGGTTGTCAAAATTTAGTCTCTTGAAGCATTTGGAAAAAAGAAATCATTTATAGTAGCGTCGCAAAACTTGCCATTTGTAGAATAATATTTTACAACACAATGAGTGCCATTTAAAATTAAAAATTCAATTTTTTGTATAAAATTTCCAATTGTTGAAAAACACTAATAAGAGATCTTGTCAAACAGTTCGAAAAACTTTGTTTCGAGGTAAACAGATTCGAACCTGTTGGACTGTGTTTGAACAGTTTGAGGCGTTTTCGAAAATATACCATAACATTATTACTCTATCGACTTTTATAACAGAACGTATATTAGGAATGTATACCGAAATAGTTAAACCTTCGAAAGATGGAGAAAGACATTTTTATTATTTTTGAAACTGTAGCGTGGTGATTCCTCTGAACGTAACACCAACTCGTGTTGTCTGACCATTAACGACGTATTCCCCTTGATCGAACCAAGTTTCCCGGAACCCGATTGTCGCAGCCGTAAAACTTGGTTACGTAATTGCAAAAATAAACAGGGAGCAGGGTTCATTGAAAGCTTTCTTTGACGGCTGATTCAGGAGCCGTCGATAATTTTATTTTCCACCACGCTACTAACCATCGGGCGCGATTAATTGATACATGCCAGGGCGCTCGTGCTGACACTTGATGAGTGCACATTCACGCCCTTGTAATTGATGACAGGAGCTGCATCCAGTAATTAAGTCGTATGTTGAAAAAAAAAAAAACGGTTTCGAAAACGCTGCCGAACTCTCGAATAAACTTCCCTTTATCCTCGAACGTTACAAAGAGAAAATTCTTGAAAGCTCAATAACAACATTTTTTCTCTCCAAACCGGTTCCATTTTCGCGTAGGTTTGTTATTTGTAGCAACAATGACCGCTGTATCGAACAATCTAGCCACGATTGACACCGAATCAGAGAACGACTAGCTATAG
Source organism: Ptiloglossa arizonensis (assembly GCF_051014685.1). Lineage (NCBI taxonomy): Eukaryota > Metazoa > Arthropoda > Insecta > Hymenoptera > Colletidae > Ptiloglossa > Ptiloglossa arizonensis. Next base: position 5,858,582 of record NC_135049.1, read on the forward strand.
CGATGAAAAATTGAAAATTCAAAAAAATATGCTCGAGAGAAAATGTATAACGTACGAACAATGTTATTTGTTTTGTAGAATTCTTGGTTCTCGATCACTTTGATACGCAATACGGAGAATTTGCGAATATTGTAATTCGGAGTCGGATATAAAATTTTTATGGTCGAGATTGATGCGTTTCGAAATAAAAGTTTCTAAAGAAAAAATTGTATTTCTTGAATCTTGTTTGTGTTTAGATATTTAACTATTCTTCGCAAGAGAAACCCATGAGTTTTACCTAGTGTATTACCAAAGTTGTTCAAATATAATTACTCCGATAACATTTCCAGTTATTTGAACATGTGCTACCACAAAATTTCATATCTGGTCGCTGCAGCAAATATTAATAATAGGAATCAGATATTGTACAACGAAATCATCAAATTTACAGAAAAAACAACAGTATAGAATTATAACGTAACACGATAGAAACAATTCTAATAATAGTACAGTAACTGTTTTTTTTTTTAAATTGAGAATTTTGCGTATGTTCTTAACAATCTAAATCGATTTTTCAGAAAACAATTTTCAAAACATAGACGTACGAATAATTATGGAAACATTGTATTATTTTCTATTAAACTATCATAGATCTCTTTTTTCATGTTTCCATTGAATATTGTTTATTTATCATATCCTATATATTTGTCGCAAACATTAAAGTTTCGAATCGAAAACCACACATTGCATCATCGACAATAAAAATTGTCTTCTGTGTTTGACGTATTTTGATAAAGTTTTCTAATAAATCTTATTGGCTGTCTAGCCATGAACAGTCTGTTTCCCCTTGCACAGTTACAATAGCGAGGCTCGTACATTTTCACGACAATCGTTTTATTTCTACAGTAATTTTAATAGCGCGCAAATATTGTCTCCTTAACAACAATTACCGTATGCAAATGATTTTACAAGCAAATATTTTATGGACATTTTTGTAGGGCCATTATTTTCATTCGTTGGTTTATTTCCTTTCTTCGAGTTTTTTGTCTCTCAACGGTCTAATATATTTCCCAAACTCCGCTGCTAATGGAACGAAAGGAAATCGTGAATGTAGCCGAAGCTCGAGAAAGCGTTCGGTTTCCGGTCGAGGGTTTTTCATCGACGTACGCGAACTACTCATTCGTTCGTCCATAAACGTGATTTATCGCGGCGGCACCGATGAATTCCCGCTATTTTTTCCCCGTTTTCTCATCTTCCTCCCCAATGTTCTTCCTCAATTTTTGCTTCCTTTTTCGAAAGGGGGACGGATATATTTTTAGAAACATAACCGAGGCGCTGATGACAACAACGCTCGGAAAAACGTTGTATCGTCGAAGGGTGATTACATCGCGTAACACGAATTTAATTTCTAAAATACTAACAAAATTATATTGGAAACCGACTCGATAACATTTGAAAATAATTTAATACAGGGATGGATAAGTTCTTAGTCACTTATGAAATGACACATTGGGACAAAAAAGGGGAGATAACTAGAAACTTAGGAGAAGGTATTTCTCAAGTATTTCTCAATTTATCAAGGATCATTGTTTACATTAATCACGTTCAGGAATTATATAATTCTGAACAGAATTAAAGACAATGTGTACACCATGAATATAATTCTTATTTTAGCGTCTCCTTTATTTGTTATATTTTTCAAGAATATATTTTCTCAATTGATTCAAAATTACAATTTTGTCAACAATGTTGTCTTACAATTTTTAATATTTATTGTTTATATAAACGTTTTTGATATATACGATCAACCTTGGATGGAGTAACTTTGAATTATTTACGCAAAAAATAATACAACTCTAAGCATCTGTTGTTAAGAAATTATTGAAAACTACATTGTTTTTTGTATAGATGATTAAAATTTGTCGAGTCTGCGAATGATCGTTCAGATTAAAATTAGACGTATGAGATTGATAAAAAAAAATGGTTAAAAACGTGAATAAATATTAAGATCGTGTTTACAAGACCGATACCTTTGAGTTAATTTAGAACATTGATGTATTATATATCGATATATACTCTTTGTTTGCCCGATTTGTATGTTTTCCAAGAATAAATATATGAAGCTTGTTTCTGTTCTTTTCATAACTGCATGCATAAACCTATTTTTGTATTCAAGTATTATTACATCAATATTACCGTGAGCAATATCTAATTTACATTGGAATATAAACTTTGCAGAAAGCAATTATACGCTGTCAGGCTTGACAAATCAAAACGTATAGGTATGAATATTGTGTATCGTACATATACACTCAATCGGTTTCCAAAATAAACGCGACTCAAAATTTGATTGGTGACAGGATCGATAAAAAGGATGTACAGCGTCATGCATGGACATCTTGACATGACGTATCATACCTACAGGGTATAAATCCTGAACGTGTTAAACATGGGTTAACATGACTATTGATATCGAAAAATCAGACTAGAAAAATCGGTGGTTATTTGGTGAAAAAATGGCAGCTGGACTTTGAATTTTCATTTAAAAAGAAATTACTCGTCAATCAACTTGGCTAGGAGATTATTGGCTTGGAAAAAAGTTGAAGAAAGTGTTGCCTAATGACGTAACCTAATTTCCTGTTTATTCGATACACCGGAAGCCTTTAATCGGATTCCGGAGAAAATGGAATGTCCTCTTCTGCAAGGTGAAGTAGTTTCCACTTCGATCGTAAAGAGAATCAGATCCCCCCTCCTCTTCTCCACCTACACCCCACCCTGCTCGTATGGATAATCGGATACATTGCGAACTTTGCTTTTTATCACGCTTTACGAGCAATACGTTTCATACCTTGGAAAATGAGGGCAGTTAACGTAGGACCAGGAAATTTCTTTTAACCTTGTTAAGGAGATTGATCAAATTTCTCTTAATTTTGTTTAAAAATCACAAGGTAAGTTATTTCACAAACTTTATTTTCATCGAGATTTTAAATTTATGAACACTTTTGTCAAAAACTTCGTTAACTTGTAAATTAAAGAATCATATTTCTGTGTTTTGATTGCTTTGTTCGAAAGTGTCCTTCACTTTTCTAAATGTATTAATTTAATTCCTTCGGGTTTCTAGATGTATTTTATGAAAACACTACTACCTTCAAATTCTTTGAATTGCAAATGTCATCAGACTCTATTCATTGAATTTGTAAATTTTATCGCCAATACATTTCTGAACTTGTGAAATTTACTTCAGTTGTCTACGTATACAAGTTCCACTGGCTTTCCATTTTTCTGACATTCGATTCTATTGCTTCTTCAAACTGTTTTACATTTTCAAAATCTATATATTTCTAAATGTTGTATTTGCGAATTCGTTTAATTATATGATTCACATTTTTTGAATTAGCAGCATCAACTTTCGAATTTTTTAACTTGCGAATTTTATTATTTTAAACTTCTAATTTATTAATGTGACAGCTTTGGAAATTCACGAATCTAATTATTGTTCGATATTAAAATATTTGGGATGTTGAATTAGGGGCAGTTTTTCAGAGAAATTTCACAATTTATTTCATAAGGAATAATAACTTTATTGTAATATCCACGTTAGTCCTATTACACTTCATACAATTCTTGTACACAGATCATTTTTGATCATTTTGATACATACACATGTATTTTTTTTTCCTTATTAAGGAATTTTAAATATTTTATAAATTGCATATTTTTTAAACATCTAACCGCAATATATTTAAACGTAATACGAAAGAATCAGTGATGAGGCGTTAATTATGAGATTACACGACGATATTACTTCGGATTTAACCTGCTTTGAATTCGTGCTCGGTTGGAAAACTCAGAGTGAAAAATAAAAGTTCTCCGGTGAAAACGCAGCAGTATTGCCGGAAATGTCAAGTGAAGGCGTGTAATTGGATGACGAAACGATTAGTTTCGTGACATTTTGAACCGTGAGCTAAGGAGATCCGTTTCTGGCAATTTATTTATAAATATATTTCGATAATGGGAGTCCCGAGTGAGTTACATTTCATTGTGAATTGACAATTGAGTTTCTTGTCAATTTATAAATTGTAATATCTCGCTCATTCATTTTTGAAGTCGAATGAATTGTTGAGGTTTGTTTAAATGAACTTTTTCATCGAGACACGATACTCTTTGGATTAAATAAATTTCTGTGAAAAATATTTCTTTTCATGGACACGAGACAGTATTATTTATTTCGCACAATATAGGCGAAGAAACGAACAATTAATAATATATTTATAACATTGGTAAGATTTGTTTCAATTTTAACAAATATAAGTTTTGTAAAATTGAAAAATGAAACATTATTAAGAAAGTTCAAGAAGAAGTTAACACGTTTAATGAAAATGAAAGAAATTGAAATTTTACGTTTAAGAATTAATGTTAAAATTTGAAAATAATAATCTAAGCAAAATTTAATTTAAAAATTCGAATGTCCCATTTTTAGTTGGAATAAAATTTTTATTTCTGCGTCTGCAACTAATATATTACTTAAACTCTGTTTCATTGTTATATAAAAGTATATTTCAAACTCTTTTCAATTTAGCAAACTCAATTACCAAAAAGAGCACAATTAAATGTAATTTTATTTTAGGTGGTTTCCTCGTTAAGAATATTTATAAATGCAAACTTATTAATACTGAACGCAGTTTCTACTTAGTAAAAATTTTATATTAAAACATTCTAGATATTCAAACAAACTTTTCCGTTTGTTAATGAGTTGTATTGAAGTTCGACCACGCTGGAGCCAGAAAATCGTTCTAAAACGATTTCAATTTTTCTGCTTCTGAAGATAACTGCTCTCGACTATCGATTTCTGTTCGACTAATATCGAATGCCCGAATGGAACTACTCGATTTCCTGCTCGAAGTGGTGTCGAATATTACACTCGAATCGATGAATGTTTGATATTTCGACGAAGAGAATTATAGAAGTGTCACAAATGACATAGCAATGACATATCGTAGATCCATTATGCTTTACTAAAACGAAAATAAAGAACCCTCATCAAGTATTATCGAACGACTGTTTCAATTAGAAAGATTGATAACGTATCAAAGTGACGAACCAGAATTTACTGATTATAATGGGGAATAATATTTTCATTTGAAAAATGATTTACGATACGAAATAGTTATTCCTATAATTGTTAATTCAAATGAACACTAGGATAATGTTTCCGTCGCCTATGGAAATAGGCTTTCGTGACACTTAATATTACCAAATGCTTGAACAGAAATAAGAAGCTCAATGATATTAATTAAGAATTACTATGTATGTATTATGGATAATGAATATGTAGACTATTATGGATAGTATTTTATAAATCAATTTCGTTGACTAAATTCTCCTCAAAATGGAAATTCAGTTCAATTACTTTGATATTCAAATTTGGGACTAAGCCACTAATTAATAACTACAGACTTATTTCCATTCTAAATGTCATTCGATAAACGGTGATTCAACTATTTAGGTTCCATTAATCACATGTATGTAACTGTTAACTCTTATTGCAACCTAATTGATTTGTTTAATATCTCTATTTTCATATCTTAGTGAACTTAAGTCCATAGTGGCAGTTTCATATATTTAGCTTATTTCATATTTAATACATCCAAACTTAAACTTTATCTGCCAGGTATAGTCTTATATTAATCCTTAGATGTCTATTACGATAAACAGCAAGTTAGAGTCTTCAAATTCTTACTCACGGTATATTTAATAGCACGCTTATACTAGAGGGTGGAATATAATCATATTAGGTAAATGGCGTGTAGTTAGGTCGATGCTTTGCCTGCGTGTCATGAAAAATAATGTTTCAGTTGGTTTCATGCTTCTGGTTGATGGTATATTTGATATACCAATTCTTTCATCGTCGAACTAGCTCATTTAATCAGCCTGGTCGATAGAACGATTTAATTATTATAATAATTAAACATTAATTAATTAACAAAGATTGTTAGGTGGTTTCATAGCTCTAAACAACAGTGTAGTTGATATGCCAATTGTTTATGACTATGTAGATTTAAATCCTACCTATCAGGTGTCTTTATAATTCTCACGAATAATGTGCTCGATGTACTATTATATTTGTTTTGATATTCCTTTAAATTTAACTATCAGTATACATATACAATTCCTACCTACCACGAAAAAACAATGCCATTCTTTTTGCCGATACAATATTAAATTTACCAATTGTTTCGGTGCGTTACAATATCCAAACGATCAGTAACCAAACTGAATTGTTGTTTGTTGGATAATATTCAACTGTTGCTCAATACGACCCTGGTGTGATACGAAACAATTTATATCTGAACATCTCACTTATATCTATGTACATCTGAGAAACTTAACAATGCTATAGTACCTTTTTTCTTTTTTTTAGTCTGTATGAGAGAATCAGGTGCTGCTATATGTATAAATATATATTTTACCTTATCCCTCCTCTCTCTCTCTCTCTCCCCCCTCTCTCTCTCTCTGTTTCTTTCCTTTAATTCAAATTCATTTGCAATCTGACGGGACAAATTTTGCAGAGAACCGATGCAAAAGTATCGTTAGCAGCGAACGAGATCACCGTGCAGCCGTACGGTCTTTTCACCATTGACAATCAGTTTTGTGTTCTACTCCACGTCGGCTACAACATAGTGTTCCAGAAAACGGAGACGCGAGAATGTTCTGGACATATTCGTATCGTCATCGGACGATCCTTCAGAAATCTGAGCCGCTTTCTACACACGTTTTCTACGCAATTCGGTGCCAAACTACTCTTTCGAACGATCCTGTTCGAAGACAGACGTCCAAAGTTTGGAGAAGTTGTACGAACTCGTTTAATCGATGCTGATCAGTGTTGTTGTTTTTTGGAGAAGAGAGAAGGGGTCAGGCAAACAGACAAACTGTCCAGGACAATGCTGACTGTTTCATCTCTCTTCAGTGAATCTGGCAAGGCGAAATTAGTGACAAGGATGATCTGACTACGAAGCAAGGATGAAGGGAGGATGAAAGAGTGGTGTACGTTTGAAACTCAACCTTTTAATTAGTCCAGTAGCTCGATATTAGAGAGAATTACGATTAACAAGGATCTAACAGAAAGATGATAAGCTGAGAAATCGATGTTAACATCGTATGAAGCGGTGTTTATCTCGTGATCTGGTATAAACTTGTTCAAACACGTTCAAACACTGTGGTTTCCTCGCTGAAAGAGAAAGTAACTGTTTGTGAAAGTATGGTTCCGTAAACTCGGTTGTTTCCAAGTATAATCGTTGTGTAGTTGGTGTATGTTCAAGAGATTTCGATGGCGTGAGGACACTTTGTGGAATACCGATCGTGCTTGTGACACCAGATATTTGTTTAGAAGTTGGAGAAGTCTCAGTCGTGATAGTGTGCTTTTATATGTAGCAGACTTTGAATAATCTGGTAGATTCTGTGTATATGTCAGTATCCTCGTTCTTGTACGGGAGGAAGAATATAGTGATTTTTCAACGATTTCTAACTACTTTTTCAGAAGAGTATACTGTGTTCTCGCGTAGAAATTGACCTGTGAAAAGCTGTTCGAGGAACACTTTTACGATCAACTTAAGGGCAGTTGTCAGATGCTCGAATGGAAATTTATTTCTCGAAACCTGATGTTTCTTTACGAAGTTCGATGTGAATGGACTCAAAACTCTCTGTATAAGTCCTGAATGGCACTTGTAAGAGGAATTCTGAGGTGGTCAAACAGATTTAAAGGACCTGGATCTTTCTCCAGCTTCGGAGTATTTCGGAAATACTTACCAAGTGGGTTTATCTTTTGATGTTCACCAGAAATACTTCGTCTTCTTTGACGATAAAAAGAAAAAAATAATAATAAAAAAAAAAAGAAAAATCGTTTCTGTTTGTAAAAGAGGAAGAAATCGTGAGCTCCGAAAAGTATGAAAACTAACTTTCCTAAATTTATCGACCTTTTTTGTCAAGTTTGATAACAACGTTAAGCCTTGTTCAGCCTAAGTGAATAATAATGTCATTGAAGAAGCTTCAATCAGTAGCCAGATTATGAGAGAAATCGATTCACACTTCGATTTCGTGAAAATATTTTTATCGTTTTGAATAGTATCATTACAATTTTGTACAAACACAGAAAAAAGGCCTACGACGTCATCAGATACTTCATTTTGAAACTTCCCTTTCAGTACTTTCCAATTTCAAGCTGTCAACTTAAACGTTCGATACGAATTTGGAAATTTTAAGAAATTATGTGTCAATCGATAAAAACCAACTTAGTAACTAGACGAAAGAATTGGAATTCTTAAAGATATACAAAGCTGTAAATAAAGCTTAAAAATTCCTCCTGCATATTTTAAACAGCCACTGAAACTCGAATATAGCCTCACAGATGAAGGAAATGCCTGTTACATTTCACCAACTTTAATCTGTCGCTGTAAAAAAGCAGATGAATGTAGATAAATAGGAATTTTGCAGTATATGAAATCACCTGAAAGACTTCTCAAATGTGTCAACTACACGCACATAGCAATTTGTATACATACGAGAAAAGGAAAAGCAAAGAAGACTGTTCTGTACAAATGGATGTTTATTATTTAGAGTGGAGGAAAACTCAATTACCCGGAGTACTAAATTATTATAAGAAGTATTGAAAAAGTTGCCGTCTTGACAATCTAGAAAGACACCAGTTAGAGTCTAGGAGCCTAAAAGCCTAACCTTGCAGATCTTAAATAAATCCTCGCGCTTCAAGAGGTAGTCTACAAAAATCTTCTGAACCCAGAACGATAAAAACAAGCTCGAGATTGAACTAAGACTTGTGAAAATTGATTCCCGAGTAAACAATTTCCACCCGGACAAACGATTCTTATCCCAAAGGAAGCCAGAATGAGGATTCTCGAATCATCGAGAATTCTAGAACAGTCCTCCCTAAAAAGAGTGTCTAGGATCATCTGGACAAGGTCTAGAAGAAGATAAAGCCTTAAACAGACCTGTGAAATTAATTCTAAAGTGAACAGATTTTACCGAGGAGAAGATCCTCGTCTGATAAGAATCCAGGAATCATTTGTAATCCTTGATCCCAGGAATCCCCAACCAGGCGACGAAGAGGGTAACGTAGACTAGGTCTGATTTCAACCTAGACGACGTGAGAACAATGTAGTCCATGACAAACGTGTGTAAAGCGTCTGAGAATAATTTGTGATAGTCGAGAGAGATTTGAGGAGAACTCTGTGCAGCCGACCCTGGATGTTTTGACGTTAAGTGGCGCTAGGGTGCCGAGGTGGGGGGCGCGTGGTCTTGCTGCCTGCCGTGCGCCGGTGGCGGCGGGGGTGGGGGTGGTGCAGCTGTCTCGGGGGCCACCCCCGAGGCCAAGAGGGGCTCCACCGGCCACAAGTATCAGCAACAACAGCAACCGAATCAACACCAGCAGCAACAACAGCTGTTACAATTGAAACAACAGGAGAAGGAGCAGCAGCACCAACAGCACCAGCATCATCATCAGCAGCAGCAGCTGAAGAAGACTTCTGTAGTTCAAGACAGTGAACTGGCGCCTCTGAGCAACCTTGACGAGGACCTTGACGATCTGGACGACGAGAAGGGAATAGACACCATTCGAACAGAAGAGGAGGATTTCTCGAAAGAGGGAGGCACTCAGCATCGTTTGAGCCCTAGGCTGCACGATATCGAGGAAGAGGATGATGAGGACGGCCGCAACACCAGGGAGAGGTAGGTGAAGTTTCTTTTGCACCTTTTCGGAAATGACCGATGTTGGTTTCTTTGATCCTTCGAGTATTCTTCCGATCGATTTCGAAATTATTCAGAGAGTTGTACTCATTTAGTAGCTTTAACGAATTCGAAAGTCGGCGATTGTAGTTAATGTTAATGAAATTAATGTTCATTATTACTGGGAAGTGTAAAGTATACACATGGAATGTATCATGAAGAACGTTCCATGGGACTTGAACTATAGAAAATTGAATCGGTGTTGTACATAACTGCAGTTATTTTAATCGTTGCTTTAATCGAAAATATTAATGAGGCTTCCTGGTTCAGTAGGGTAAATTTATATACGTTGTCCGCAGATTTTGAATTAAACTAAACTGCTAATTACCAATGAGACGAGTAATAGTTACAGTTGTAATTACAATTTCAAGAAGGAGACGATTATTCCTGACGGATTGTAAATGAAAGTTTCTTGCATTGTGGATCGATAATAGAATTATTATAAATTGTCCGTTTTGCTCGTGAAATTTCCATCGGACGTAAGAAAAGAATTGCAGTCCTCAGTAAAAGTTCGAAACATCTGTTGCTGCGATAACTGCGTTTAGGTGGACGAACTTTCCCTTTTGGGTCATACGTGCCTGGAAGCTACTTTCAAGTTCTCTTATTTCCCCTGACCTGCTACGAATGAATAAAAGTTATGCCTCGGGTTGTTCGTTTTCACGCGTACTGACAAACATCCAGTCTATCCGATTCGTTCAGTTAAGATGAAAGCTAAGACGACTTTTATATAAAATAAAATTCAAGTACGATGAGATGAAACGTCCCATTCACGTCCATATATAATATTTTAGAACACTATTATACTTGTGACTCCTTTGCATCGTGTATACTAGGCATCAGTGGACGAAATTCCTCTAAGAACACTGTTATTTTTAATAAATTCACGAAAGTGAAATGAAATTTGTATCGGTACAGTCTTTTAATTTCGTTTGAAAAAAAACAACTATGCAATTTAGTAACTGGTACTACCGCTTCAGAGTTTTGAACCGAATGAAGGAAGAATGTTTTTAAACGGGAAGATCTCATGGAGTAAAAGTTCTCTCGAACGTTAGTTTATTTGCAAGTGATACGTCGACAAGTCTGAACGGAATTTGTTATCCACTGAAGGACACTGAGAGGTTACTTGCCACTATACTGTTAGACTACCCCCAACACTGTTTCTCGTCTCTTCGCATAAACCTATCGTCACACGCTTCAAGTTTCTCCAAGATGCAATCTCGTATGGAGTGGAAGTGGCAATCGTGTCTAGTATAATGAAGGTACTCGAGGCAGGACTCAGATGTACAGGGTGTCCCAATCATCACCGGTCGATTTACTTTATGAATAAAACTCAAACGGTTCAAGAAATCTCGATATTTGTTTTTTCCTTTAAAAGTACAAACTTGGGAGTTAATGATGGAATATCTTCTAAATGGCTGCCTCGGATTTTTTTACAGACCACGTCTTCGTCGATCTTCTGTTCCTCATCATCCAACCTCCTAGAAAGGGGAGATGTAATATTTTTACATCATAAATTTTTACATTATGAAAATACAGAGAAACTGGCAAAGTGTCTAAGAAAACTTGCTAATATTGGCCAAATAAGTATTACTTTTTTCCTTGTCGTTAAGCAATTTTCTTCCAGGTTTAAGGCGAGGAATTTCTTCAAGAATTCCTAGAGGTGCGTGTATAACATTGAATTTCATACTCGATGAATTATTTACACTGTTGAGGGTTTGGAACGTATCTGCCGAGTTTATCCTTCCACGGGGATAGTATAGGATTTCTGAATCTGATGGACTTTATATCGATGGAGGGAACGAGAAACTATTCCTTTTAGTTGTTTGGTGACTCCCTCTTTTTACGATATTGTACTGTTATTATTTATCATTCAAATTTCGATTTCACTTATTCGTAATAGAATATTATAAAATTAAACCTTCAGACATGTCTCCTTCATAAGTTTGGTTATACATGCAGTTATTCGTAATAACAGGATTAGAAGAAACATAAAAAAATATGAACAAAAATCAGAGACAAAGACCAGTGTAATGGGAAATTAAGATGGAAACAAAAGAGGAACGAAGATGAAAATAAAGGGCGTCGAAGACCACAAAATTAAAAGAAAAGCTCGAGATGCGAATAGAACATGGTTGTTAGTGAATTCGGTTTTGTGGTGGTCCAAGCTGTTCTCTGGATATTGTAAATTCACACATGTGTACCTTCGGTGCACCAATTGAATGTCAAATATTCAAAATGTATATTCGCGAAGAATAGAATAGATGAAAGAAATAAAGAAAAAAGCGAATATATCTGCACAAAGGGTTCTCTCTTAACAAGGTTCTCGTTGAATGAAACCCTCGACAAAGGAGATGCTTCTACCTAGGGTGATCCCAAAACTTGTGACTATGCATTTTTTATCCGAGTTTAATGGGCGGTAATGGTATTACTCCTGCAAGTTTAATTTAAATGAATAATAGAAAGAGGAAGATAATTCATGAAGTGAGTTATGTTGTTACCGATATTAATGTTGCCATATACTGAACACCATTTGCTACACATTGGTCTTGGAAACGGATAAGTTTGATGAAAGGTATCACAAAGACTTGAGTCAGTCGATTGTAAACCTATCTCAACATCGTGTGGACCTAATATGAATAAATGTAGGTCCTCTGCTTACTAATTTATGATAAATCTAATTTATCGTTCCAAGATAGATTCAATCAAGCTTTGCATTGTACGTGTCTTTCAATCCAATGTAAACACATCCCAGTTGAAGCACGGAGAATGCTAGGCTAATAAAGACCCACGCAACGTAATGCAGATTTAGATTTTCCAATTCAAATTTTTCAATCTAAATCTATATTAACTTCACGCAGATCTATTTCAAACTCTTAATATAATACCACCGGTGTATAAACAATTCTTTTAATGTGAACAGGCTTTAGTAAATAGTCAGCTCAAGCAGCAAGGACCTTCTTCTTTGTTAGGTGTCTTGATTGATTGCGAAGTTGGTTACTTTCTACTTAAATGGAAAAAATTATTGGACTGCAGTAGTATTCTTCTGTTAGGAATTGTATACATTTTACTCAGATCAGTATAGACGCATTCCAGTCTAATCGAATCGAAAGCCAACCTAACGTAAATCCATCACAGCCTAATGTCGACTCCCCACAACCTAATGCAGATACATTACAGAGTAATGTGAACCCAGTACAGTCTAATTTGGATCGAACTTAGCTTCCTATGTGGATCTAGCCTAGTTTAATCCCCCTTAAATGATGAATCAAATCGCAATTAAGTAGTGACAATTCCTTTTCATTCTGTGCTTCGTCCTTTGCATCATTCTCTCTGCTTGTGGTCTACACATGTATGCACGTGTGTTATTCCAAGTGGCAATAGCCTGTTCGATATTGCTTGCTTAATCCTGATTATGGCGTTTCTCCTGTAGACCACAATGCCCTGGTAGTAATGATGATCTGGTATCGGGTTTGCGTTAATGGTTATCTGCATCGAATATCCAATGAAACATATTGGATTATTGTAACATCTTGGACATACGAACTCTCATGGCATTTGATGAACGAAATTTAAAACGTTCCATTAGAAGATAAGAGACTCTATTAGAAGATATATCGTTTCATTTATAGAAACGAAGTTGACCTTCGTATCCTTTTTACAACTCGTTAACAAAAGAATTATTGACATCAGATTATGCAAATAATCCTTCGTATCCTTTTTACAACTCGTTAACAAAAGAATTATTGACATCAGATTATGCAAATCTTTAATATAAAGCCAGACTCGCCTGAAGGATTTTTTTCTATCGTGAGAAGTAAACGAGTTCTTCGGATGACCAATTTTAAATTCCTCACCCTGTATACCTTGCCACAGACACGAGTGCACGGGGATTGATCGATGCATGCCTATACAACAACCGGTTACGAAGCGTGAATTTACGGGAACAGGATCGATTGAATAGCCTTTTGGTAGTGGGTGCAGGAACGTCTAATCTTAGAAAAGGGATTTCTACAGGAAACACATAGAGAGAAGTTAGCAGAGAGACATCGGGCTGTTCTAGAAAATTTAGAAGAGTATAAACAAGTAAAGTAATCTAAAAGTGAACACAGTTGGACTTTCTATGTTACGTTTGTAATGTAGACCAATATGATATTAATACAGTGACTGAAAACAGGTTTTGATATTTGCTATTTCGAAATGTACGCACTGTGTATACACTGTACTTGTTTATGCGAAGCGAAATTCTGAAATTCCTTTTCTCCAAATATTGTGTGGCGAATTGAAACTATTTTTAAATGCTAAAGAGGAGGAATAGTGTGTGATTATTTTTATACGAAATTTCGTAGACAAGTGCTAAAAGGTTAGCTAGGAGAGAGGCGTTAAAATATAGAAAAGTTGTGTCATCTCGCGTACTCTGTAAATATGCAAATTTTAAAGTTAAGCAGCCTACGAGACAGGGTTTGAAAGATAGATAAGGTGGGAGAAGCCTCAAGGGGCATCTTTTTTTTGCGTATTAAAGGTCTGGTGTTGTATAAATTACAGTCACGTTTATTTCGCTCGGAGGTCTGCCTAACTGGTGATTGTTTTATCGATAAATTGAGGGTGTCGTAAACAAGCGAGTTCGAGCTGATGGCCCTCGAGGCGATGCTTTTAAAGGATTTTTCTTCCTTCTGGCGAAAGCAGTAAAGAATTTTACGAATTTTCTTCCGAGAACAGAAATTCCAACCTTTAATAAGGCATCAGGAACCGCTAATCTACCGTTATGTTTCCAAAAAAATCTGAACCGTACTTAAAAGGCAAACTAAAGCTTCTGAATTTCATCTAAATTCACAATACTTAATACATCTGAGACTGAAATGCTAACCAATTGAAACTTAATTACAGCTTCGTACAGCTTAGAGTGGGCCTAGCTTTAGATATAGATCAACCTAATGTAGACAAGATTTAGTCTAATAGAGACATAGACAAATCTCCATATACACATGATCTAGTCCATATAGACATAGGCGAGTCTAATGTAAACATGCTCTAGTCTAATATATGTAGACATAAATCGACCCAACAGGTCTATTCTATCAATATATAAACAAAATTTAGTCTGACATAGATCTATCGTAATTTCTAAGGAAGGTTCGTCAACTCAAAAATTCTAAAGAATTTGAAACTTCATAGAAATGTAGTTCAAGTGACCCTAAAGGCAAACTGAGGTTAAAGCTAGCAAATCTTCATTCTACTGATGCTCTAAATAAAACTATTTAGTGTATTACCAGTGTTTCAAAGATTGTAAATACATATAAGCTCCTAACTTCTGTGAACAAAAACAGGTAATTGTAAATCTTTAATTTATTATCAAAATGTTCGAGGTCCTAGGTGTAAACTATGCGTTCTTAATTTTGCTATTCTTTCATCTGTTAATCTCTTCTCGATTATAATTTTGGTTCAAGCACGGCTATGTAATAGTATTTCGGATTCTGAACTTGGCTTACAGAACTATGATATATTTCGTTTCGATAGAAACAGTAATATATGGGTGGCGATGTGTTAATTTTGATGCATAAGTCACTCCTCAGTCATCATACTCGCATAACAGCCGATTGTGGCGAACAGATTTTTGTGGAGGAACGTTGAGGACTGAAAACTTTCGTTATTGGGTCTGTTTACATACCAGTAGTGACCCATGTTTATACTTGACCCATTATCAAATGATAGAAGAGGTGTTATCGCGTTTCTCTGCGAACATTGACCTCATTCTAATGGGTGACTATAATCTACCAAATATAATACATCGTGGCACAGTAACTCAGATGGTAATCTTTATTTCTAGATTCCTCCTTATTCTGTTCTCAGATAAATTTATATTGTTCGTAATTATTTCAATTATTTACACTTATTTCAATATAACACGATACAAAATAGCCACACAATATACTCGATCTTGTCTTTTCTCTTTTAACAACTTAAATGTGGTTTCTTCTCTCGATTGTTATCATCCACTCTTCTCTTAACTATTTACCATACTATAATTTCTGTGATTTTAGGTCTAAGTGTAAAAAACTATCGCACGATTGCTAGATTAAATGTACTAATAACATTATGTTAAACATTCCACTTCATATTAATTCTTTTGGATTACAATGTTTATTGTGAGTTATTATAAAAAATAAATTGAAATATTTGGAATTATTGAATGTGAATATTTTCAGTTTCAATAATGAATATTTATATTTTATAAAATATTAATAAACAAAGAATTGCACTATTTTTTGCAAATGTTTTTATACAATTTTTCTATTCTCGTATTGAAATGCTTGTAAAGTAATTTTGAGAGACAATATCAATTTCAGTAATCTCTCGTGATAAATTTTTAACAGTATTTTTGTTCCCGATATAGATGTTGAAAATATTGTACTCGTTAAGGAAAAGGAATATTACTGAACACGATGCAATTTTAAAAATTACAGCCTCAATTTACTTTGACGTTAACATCTTTAAAATGTTGCGGTTTTCTGTAAAAAGCCAGAGGAAAGGTTCTAAAAGTGTCAGTGCGAGGGCCACATTGAATTGAATCAACTTTGCCCTTTCGAATTTTGCAACTTTCAAATTCTATTTTCCGTGCTGCTGAAAACTCTCAAGTAACAGAAAAAGATAATTTCAGAGAGTACTTGGAATTAAATAAAAGCTTGGGTTTTACTTCACACTTTTGCTCGTTGTCCATTTTCCCAATATCTATTTGTCTCTGAATTCTTCTTGTAATAAAATATTCGCTCTAACACTTTTACGTTTATCATTTTTTGTTATTATTCTGTATTTTTACGGACGAATAATTTAAAATGGTATAATAAACATAAAAAAAACTTGTCAAAATTTATAACAAAATAAAAACTTAAGTTATCAGAACTTTAAGTACTTATTTCCCACGATTTTGTATTTCTTGTAAAAATATCTAAAAAAATGTACAGAAAATATTCTGTCGAAGATTATTGTAATACATTAATACAACGTGAGAAATAATATAATGCAATGAATTACTGTATTATATTTTAAAGTGATATTTGCATGCACTGAATACTTTTCCAGTCATTGAGCTGAAACTTATTATATAATTATATAGTATATATATATAATACTTGTCTTAGTAAATAGAACGTTATTTAATCGATTTGCATTCCATTAAACTTATTCTTTCTATTAAACTTAGTTTTCTTTATTTATTTCCAAAATCTTTCAATCGTTTTTCATATAAGCTTTATTCATAGTTTCTAAAATTTTTTTAAATCTGTATTAAATAATTATCCTTTCGCTTGACAGCTTCCGTGGCAACAAAATTAATATTTTTTACACTTTGCAAAAAAGTTTTTGACTCGTGTCTTGTCGGTTTATTATCTCTCGGAGAATAAATAGTGAATATCTACAGAAATCGAGTCAACGACTGATGTAAAAAGTTATTGGTTCACACAAACAATTAATATTGGTATAAAATATATTCACATTGTTATATTGGCGTTTTAAAGAAAATTGAGTGCTAGCTAAAAATTAATTTTGCTACTTTTAAATATATAAAAATGATATTGAAGAGATAACATCCTTTATGACACAAGAAGTGGTATTTTGTTAAATAATTTTCAAAGTAGCTTTTTATTTTTAGATATATCATAATACAAACCTAAACCTAAATTGGTTTAACGTACTCCTATTTTAGTATAATTTACCCATCAATACGTCCTTTGTCGTCAATTTATTTAAACGCATATGATATTATAAACTGCCAATTTTTCACTAATTTTGACAATAGTGTCGGTATGGCATAATCTAACTCAAATGTAAACTAAAGCCTTTTGACTTTCATATACAGTCTCAATATTTGCTAATATCTTTTGAAACAAAACCAAAAGCTGACTTAACTTAATGTGGATTTACCATAGTTTAATGTACACTTAATCTAGCCTCATAATGAAGAGTCTAATGAAGGACTGCTTTAAGTGGACCTAGGTTTATGTACATATAAAACCCTAATATGGACTTAACATAGCGCAATATAGACATAAACTTGTATAGTGTTGACCTAGTCTAGCTTCCATTTAAATCGATCTATTTTAGCTTACACTAAACATAACTTAATATAACAAAGACCAATTTTAGCTTATATTAGACACAGCATAAACTGATGTAGACACATTTTAGTAATCTACCTAACCTAAAGCTAACATAGGTTCAATTTAATCTATTTCAGATCTAATTCCTCTTAAATAGTTATTCCAAAAATTAATTTCCTTGTGCGTTTGTAAAAGAATTAATCCTATCATCAACACAGATATTCTTCAAAGGATACAAAAGACAGAAATGCTTCGCAAGTCTTCTGATAATAAAGCCGAATTGCATTTTACGTGGAGTAGATAATTTTCGTGGAAATTCACGTTCAAAGTTTAATAAATCCTCCAAAACAACGGACATTGATTAAACGATTGTTGATATTCCATTCGTTATTGTCCCATAATTGGAGGTTCTCATCTATATGACATCATATCCGCAAAAGATAACAAGCTTGTCGACAATGGGTACTCACATTTTACCCTGTACCGATCCTGGTAATTAAACACAAGCATGTCGTTTTATTGCAACCAAAATGTTGCGTTTCGTTTACCAGCAATAAAAGGGTGTTCCAGGGGCAAAGCGTTGAACAATGTCTCGCCACGCGTGGATTGTTCCAGCCACGTTGTGTAAGCAAAATCTCCGAGTGAATGGATGAAAGCTCACGATTGTCGAATATTGTCTGCTAACAGAAACCTCCCCTTTAGAAACAACAAATCCACCAGGCAGAATTTATTTGGTCCGACTGTATTGTAAATTTTGCAACACTTGTTTATGCTCATTGATTGACGAAATTCATGAAAAGGAACGAAAAATTATAGACGCGTGAAATACCGAATAAGAAATCTTGCTATACCATAGATTTAATGTTTTGCGTGTTTGGTCTTTGTTCTCTTTCTGTTGACACATTTTGTGTGCATTAGTGTCAATTCAAATCGATTTTAAATAAGGTTTACTTATAAGTATTATTCGAATAGAAGTTGATTTTACAACTGATATTTGTATTGAATGTGTAAGAAGTTTAATTGCCTTAACTGACAGTCAGATTCTTTCGCATACGCGTCAGTTTCTGTTATAATGGGATTTTGGCTGTTATATTGAACGAGGCCCATATATCTTGGCCTCTCAAGGTCATTGACGAGGAAATCGAAATACACTGTTGAGCCAATCTAACCTTCTATCCGTCAACTGTTTGCACAAACCTACTACTACAGGACCAGACTTCATCACTTTCGAAATTGCGTTCTTGGAAATATTATTTCAAATAACATGTTACGTTATTTCATTTATTTCGTTATCGAAATACAATTTCTTTACCTTCTTTCATGAAATAACTTTGAAGCTAATCATTTTGTATTTGAAGTACTGAAATAACGAAGTACACTTAGAAATATTCAATTTATTTCGAAAATATAATATTTCAAAATTGTTTAATAAATGAAATCGTAAATATCAATATTTGAAGAAAAAAGAATTAGTATAACAAATAAAAATATTTTATTCATATTTTACATATCCATCGCTCATGATACATAAAATAATTATATTTCAAATGTAATATGCTAATTTCGTCGTCTGCTCCAATTGAAAGATTGTTCAGTTTTGCTGGATTATTTCTTTGTTCATGAAGTACTTTAAGTGAAGAAAACTTTGAACGATGCATTTTGTTACGTGCTAATAGCTGTACTTGGAAGGAAGTAAATAAATTAACTTTAAACATGTTATTTCTTGAGTTGCCTCTTATCACAATTTATTTTCAAATTAAGAATGCTTTTAATTAGAAATTGCGTAATTATAAAACAGCGGTAAAGTATTTTATTATGTGTTTTAGATTGTCAAAATAAAATATTTGATCTTACGGATTGCAAAAATAAAAATATTTTATTCGATTTAGGTATTCAGGCCGAAAATTGATTAGTTCGGAAATTATGATTTTTTTCAAGAATCCTCATATATTCCCATCGTCGTCTTGCTTTACATCGTGAAACAACCTGTTGATGGTTCAGTTGCAGATTCGTGTCAGAAACACCACCAGGGAGGATCAATCGTCGTGATAAGGAAATGCTGCAGCGAGGTCTGCATTCACGAACTATCAATGTCTTTGCGATAATAATTTGGGGATAATCTCATTATTACTCAAGATGACACTGTTTATTACACTAGAACGAAATTTCGTCGTCATTCGAGGAATAAACGATATCTATTTTGCAACGAAAAATAAAATTCTGTTACGTGGTTAGAATTTCATTTATGACTATTAGCTTAAATGTTAAGTGTAATCTTGTACCTTTTCTCTTAATAATTTTTGAACATAGGATTTGTTCCATTTTTTAATACATTATGTAGTAATTTTGTCCAATTTTATTAAGTCGACTAAGTTGTAACAATTTAAATTATCAAGAGCAACGAAAAGGAATCTGTTAGAGATCTAAACAGAATAATTAGTTAGATTAGTCAGCCATCGAGTCAGGTTGGCTATTTCCTTTCTCATGAGATTTCAGTAGTGAGATTCATTCGCGTGTTCTAGGATTGAGTTTGATCCTACTTTATTAGGCTGGACAAGTTGTGGGCACTAGCATTAGAAATGAGATATCTATCTATATATATATCTGGCTTGAATAATTGAATCACTTGGAGCGATTATGCAATGAGCTGAAGGTCCAGTAGATTCAAAATTTATTTCAATATTAAAGTTGCATCTTCAATGTCCATAATCTATTAAGTTTCCAAGTATTTCGATTATGAGAAAAATCTTCTCTGTTATCCAAATTTTGATATTTATTAGGACGATGCACTAGAACATGCAATTTAGGACATTCTGTTACTACGATAGCAACTCATCGCTGTTTAGGTTTGGTTTCACTTTTACTCCTTTGACATTTAGCAACGTCATCAGCTTCAACCAGATAGAACCCATGTCGGGTGCAACTCCACGATAATGGCGTCAACTCAGCTCCCGATAACACTGTTTCTGACATTGTTGAACCTACCTATGTACGTGCGAGACGCGTCATTATGTTCCTTCGTTAACGGAAACGACCAGCTTCACCATTGAAGGAAGATGCCTCCAAGCATGAACTGTTTAGAAATTAACGACCCGAATTACCGAAACAAGACTAAACGCGTTGAAACGGAATTTTGAATCTGGCGCCAAAACAAAGGATTATCATCGATCGCGTCGTAGTCTAAGTGTCGCACTGTCATCGTCCTCGTTGCCTTTGTCTTTATCGAATCATTTCTTAAATAAAATAAATAAATAACCAAGTTCTCAAATAAGTCTTTTCAAATGAAAGGAATCTTAAATTTTATATATTGTCGAATAATAAAAGTTTCGGTTAGATTTCTGTACGCAATAGCTATATTAGGTAGTAGTATTTGTTTTCTGGTGGTCCAATTGTTCTCGAATAGTATCGATAATAAGTATCTCGAATCCATGGAGATTATTTTTCCCCGTTCCTCATTTCATAGATTTTTCGATAATCGAGGAGCCTGCCATTAATACTGTGGTTAGCTTTAAAAAGCTGTATTTATCCAGCTACGCGGTTCAGTTTTCATTTTTCAGTTTTCACAGACCTGTCAATGCATCACACGTTGATTCTTGGAAACTGAACGTCATTTCCATTTGCTTGTTTAATTAGAGAATTCATGTGCGTATTGTGCGGCATACACGCGCGTGTCTGACATCGTGTTTTTGTTCGTCACTATTGGTAGCTAGAAATTAAGGATTCTACTTTTAACCGGTTGTAAGTATAAGAAAAATAAAAGATTTGTATAAGAATCAAGTGGGTAGTACTGGAATGTTCAGAATATGACTTAAAAAGAAAAGTACATTTGAATCAGCAAATGTAATTGCTAGAAATTTTTCTATATTTAACTTTAGTGAGAAATTTAGTCTTACGTTTGAACTACAGTTTCCAAGTATGACTTGGAGCAAGGTTTCAATTTATGTCTACGAAGTAAAACAAAGTCTCAAACTCTACCTGCAAGGAGGTATTGGATTGGGCTAAAGGTCGTTGGTCTAAAAGTCGCAATCTCCAACTATCAACTGCAACAAGATCTTAATTCTTAACTATGAATCCAAGCAAGTCCTGAACATTTAAGTATAAGTTGAAACAAGGTCTCATTTTTAACTGTGGGCTTATATAACTTCTTACATTTAACTATGAGTGCAACCAGATCTTAATCTTGATCTGTGCGTTCAAACTAGATCTTTAATCGTGAATGAAAAGGGACTCTGAAGTTTTATCTATAAGCTGAAACAAAGTTTCAAACTCCGTGTACGAGCTAAATAAAGGTCTCGATGTCTAATCACGAGATGAAACAATCCCTCTGATTGTCCCTTCAATTTGACAAGACATGCTTCCCGGGCACAAAATTGAGCAATTGAGTCATTTGTCACCAGAAGTGTCATCACCGACTAAGTTTCACTATTTGTGCAACATAAATACGGTATGTGATATTTGGTACTGAGTTATCCACGTAACAACCCGTTCAGCAATCCAAGAAACGCGGATTATAGAGGCCTCATAGATTTTGAAGGCAATCTAGCCTTTTGGACAACCGCCAGGAATTTTAGGTCTCCATTTTCCATTGTATAGAACGAACGTTTAAGATAGGACAGGATGTAATGAAAATATTTACTCTTGCTCGGTGTTGGTTATGCGTATTTACGCAGAACTTACGTAACGTTTGCACGCTGAATTCGATTCGAGGCGTGAAGTGTGTCCTATTACATGTATAGCACCACAGTTTATGTATTGTTCTGTATTACGGTTTTAGGATTGTCGCGCGAAACGCGAATATTTGTCTTCCAACTATTCCAGCGTTGTTTTAATTGACAAATAAATGATTTCAGAGGTCGGATCATTTTTAAAACGAAAGCAAAATTTGTAACGTCATCGAGTTCAACATTGTACTGCAAGTACTAGCCTATTATAGTAATTTTATACAAGTTTCCTTCAACGATTCGTTATGGTCTTTGCCACTAAGAAATTTTTCTCCACTCATTTATTGTTGCATGTAGCTGAAGTTACAACATAATTGTCCTTTGAATTTATGAATACTTGATTCGAGTGCATGACCCATTGGTGCATCTTCGAGGACAACCTTTTAATCAAGAAGGACCTCGGTTGTATTAACACCAAGAGGTCTTCTAGGTGGCACTTGTTAGGCAAATACCAGACAGTTTGTTTGCGAATTACTTGCTCAACTGGTCTTACTTCCTTTGCTTTGTTCGCGTTAACAGCTGATACATTTCTTGGGTTTCGCGGGAGCCAGAAAGAAATCCGATAAAGTGACGCTTGTTTCATTCAAGTGGCTCCATTTATTACAGTCTGTTCGCACGACTCTTCATTAACTCAGGAACCCCATTGCAACATTGATTTTTCCTTCGTATTTAGAGTAAAATTGTTCTTTATCTGATTTTTCAATTAATCCAAATAGTTTCCTTCTCGTGTCACTGAACTCATTATCCTTATCGCAGGGTATCTCATTTGTATATTCTTAATCGATCGAATTGATCTATCAAATGTTCGTTCGGTCTAGAAATCTGCCGTCACACTTTACCGAACGAATGATTTATGGGATACGTAATTCAAATATTGATTTTTGGATATGTCCCAAAATTCCTGAATCGTAAAAGCTCCGTCTCTTACCTAACTTGCAGCTATTATTCAATAGAGTTGAAATTCCAAACGATGAGAATATACGTTTGTCAAATGTATTTCGTAGATTGAAGTTGACTCGACCAATTTAATGTCAACCATATACATTCAAACTCTTGAACATTGAACGTGATAAACATTCGAAATCCTGATAAAAAAATGCGTCAACCTCGAACGCATGTTCAAGTTCCTTGAACCTACCGTTATATTAAATGAAATATACAATGGTATATTCCGGGTATAAACCGTGTCCTCTTGGATTTGGTTTCGTCAGCATTGAAACTTCATCGGGAGGTCAAATGACACGGTGATGTCGATACTGTCATGCTATGACACTGATACTCGGAACGGTTTAACTAAAGGACACGGCTTGCGTGTCCATCATGTCCTTCGATGATAACCGAATAATCAATAATCAGATCTGAAAGGGAGTATGTCTAACTTTATGCGAGATATCGTGGAACAGGAAAACAAAGGACAAAGAAACTAAATCGTCAGGTGCGAAGTGATGACTTGTAAGTTAGACGAAATATGTCTAATCTTATGTGAGATATCGCGGAACCGAAAAACGAAGGACAAAGAAACTAAGACGTCAGGTGTGAAGTAGGCAAAGGCCTTGCGTGAAATTGGATCGCGTTGGCGGTGTCTGAATTTTGCAGGCCGTACCAGAAGAAATCACCGACCCCAAGTGGCGGTGGCAGTAGCAGAACGGGTTGGCGATCGCGCAGAAGCATCACGACAGCAGGTGCACCGATACACCAGCACCACGTGATCGCCAGTGCAGCTGCAACTGCGCAGGCCAGGATGCAGGCCGAACAGGGGAGCATCGGTGAGCTGCGCGGGTATCACAATCTGAGGTCACGGAGGCATACCCTCGCCAACGTTCGGTAAGTGGAAGAACATTTTGTCTGGTCTGAGAGGGAACTTGGATTTCCAGTCTCCATTTTGGAGACGTTACAAGTAACTGGCAGCTTGAAAAGTCAAGCAGTGTCAGTTCAAGCTGAAGACAATATTTCATTGACCCCTCGTCGTGGCTTACTTGTTGCTTGCAGTATTGATTGCTTACCCAGGTGTCTACCGAGACACATGCTAGAACATTTCATTCGCTTTATAATAATGGTTTGTTTCTTGCTTCTATCGTCACGCGATGACTATTCGAGTACAATTCCGAACGGATATTTTTCGTTCGATGTTCGTCTTTTTATTGTTTTAATAACGACGGTAACGATGAATGATAAAGATTGAGGATGTAAAGATTCTCGACGAGCAATCAATTTAACTTAAAGTCGAGTTGCGTGACACCTGTTTGGACTTGTTTCATTTCAGTTTCACGACAAATTGTAATCGTCCTGTGTCAAATGCGCGACCGTAGCTGATCTATAGTGGTAACTAAAATATCGTAAATCATAGGATTGCTGACATTTCTTCCTTGCTCTCTTTGATATTCGCGGCTCCATTAATATGTAAATTTCTGAGGCTGTTCTAGCGAGATAATTTTCAGGAAAATCTGTACGAAACGAAGAGTAACTTCGTTCGATCTTATTTGTAATATTTCAAGGGAAATGTCACAGTTGTTGCAAACGTATTCAAAGTTTCCCTTTAATTTTGGAATTCTCACTCCAACGCTTAAATTGACGCTCGTACGACAGGCAAATGGTTCTCGGTACCCGATAAAAATCGTTAGAGAGACAAGAAAAATTATCTAATTTTGAATCATAAAACATGTGCATGTTTTATGGTAAACGCGAGTAGACTTTATTATACTTTGTACGGATATAAGGAATTGCAAACTATGAACGTTGTCTTGCGACCACGCACAAGACATTTATTTTTGGTAAGCCGATGCTGAAATTTAATTTTATGCCGATAACTGATCCTACTACGAATCCAGCAGATGAAAGGACTACCATTCTTCTGTACAATAGTTCTCCGCTATTGATTTTAGAAGAATACCATTGAGTCGGTCATATTATTGGAAATTACATACCAGTTCCTTTGTCGCATCTATCTTCGATTCTATCTTCGTACTCGTTCAGTCGGAAGCTTTTGTCGAGCGCGTTCGTTCCTTTCAAGGTTGGTTTCTTCATTCATGTTCTTAATGCGTCCCGTTGGCAAATTCTCTCGTTGTACCTACGTTTTCGGATTACGAGAAGCGTATCAGAACCTGACGAACATTAGCGGACATGTTGCAGGCATCAAAGAATCGTAAAAGTGCCAACCAATTATGAATAATATTTTTACCTCGCATAGATGAATCTAGAGTTTCGTCGGCAACACTTTTGTTCGTTCAGCGCTCTCAACCCCTTCAGTCGATGACGAGAGTGGTCCTTATCGCAATTAGGGCTATGATTATTCGAATAGTTCAGTATTCAAATATTTGGATACTCAATATTCTCCTCATTATTCAAATATTCGAGTATTCGAACATCATTATTCAAATATTTCAGAAAAAAAAACCAGTGAACATAAAGAACATTATTCAAATACTATTTACAAATACTTGATCGGTACACAAGATATTTGAATAGAATTTAAATTGTATTCGTAGAACATTTGAATCGTTTTAGTGTTCGAATATTTGAATACAGGAAAATTTGTTAAATAGTCCCGGCTTTAACTGTAATTGCATTTCATCCACTACGAGATATACCTGATAGTCAATGCAGTCCAAACACGACTTCATCTAGTCTGTTTTTAAATATAGTATTTCCTGAGAAATTGTTGCATGGTTATCAGCCTTTGTTAACTGTATTCCACTTATGTTTCCCTCTCTTATCCTTAAAATATGTGAAAGTAAGAAAGACAGACAAAAAATGCCGATCAAATGTTATTAGCTTTGAGTTTGAAAACGAGTCGAGATCAATTTTAAGGCAATACTGTGTTTGTTACGGTAGACGCTTCTAAAAAATTTGGAATTTAAATATGATTAAAAATAGTCCAAGGTATATCGTGTTTGGACACATTTTCATCGAGAAATTGATATCAATTTATTGATAATACTCTCGTGAAGATATAATGAAACACGTAAAAAACTACAATTTTCATTGACGAATAATTTATCCTGCGCCTGATAGCTAAATGGAAACTAGCTTTCTGCTGATATATCTCGTTTAATCTCGGTGTATCTTGTTTACCCTCCTTCACGAGGTATACGTGAAGCTCGGCAAAACTGAGATATAAAAAGATCGATATCTGGAAAAGAAACGCTATCTTGCTTTTACGAATGAAAACGAGAAATCCCGATTCAGTTTCTTAAGAGCGAGAGTTGCTGCATTCACTTTCACCGAACTTTAAAAACGCCAGTATCATTGCTTGTATCGGATGAAACTTGAATCTTTTATTCTTTCGTGTCACGTAATGTTCGAAAGACGGTGTCTGCCGCTAAATCATTCTTATAGACAATCTACAAATGCCATTCTTTATGCGATACAGTTACCTGTACAGTATAAAAGAAATTCAAATTTCATTGCGAGACATGCTTTCATAAAACATACTCTCAACTAACCGAAACAAAGGTGTAATACTTCCAGTCCTCTTACATCTCCCAGCATCGCTTTCTATCCCTCCAGAAGATTGCATATGGACATCAATCAGGATCTCCACAGGCACAATGAAATTTCTTCATTACTCCAGGTTTAGTTTCAATTGTTTTACTGCAAGGACAGTCATCTATTGAGGGTTTTCTCTCTACTTTGTCTCCTTTTTTATCCTTCATGTTGAACTCTTCTGTGTCCGTTTCCTCTGGAACTTCTATCATTTTCTGCCCATCCATTTTTACGTTCACTATTTTGGACGTCAAGTCCGTCCTCCTCTTTCGTTCGATCTTGATTTTAGTAATCCCTACCATGCAACTTTGATCAGACTTTTGCTTGCACGTTTGTAGAGATGTTCTCCACGTAGAATATCCGCAGCAACTGATTTCCTGATCACGCATAGGTTTCTTGGCGATTTGTCTCGGTGAATCTTGGTCTCGCAAGGACATCTGAAGATTTTTTATCTTGCACACGAGACAAACTGACTCGTGTTGCAGTGTTTTGTCAATACGAGGCGATTCAGCTTTGCTCACGGATAAATTCTGTGTCTTCGCTGGAGATCTCTGGGGGAGCAGCGTGTTAGACGACAACTTTCCGCACATGCAACAATTACACAATGCATCGGTCCCTCCAGATTTTCGACCATATTGGATACTTCTGAGTTCCTGTTCGTGTTCATAATTTCCATAAGGTGTGCTAGATTTCACTGTTTGGGTGCCAGAAGCAGCCATTGCGATCATCGACGATTCCTTCGAAGATTTTCTCCAACGAGTTAATTGTTTCAGGATCTCTGCTTCTGGATCGTTGATTCTACGATGATTGGGTTTGATCACTGTTTGCGTTGGTTGCGTTTGCATCCCGATATCAGAGACTATACGAGTCATCATTTGCACACTAGCTTTGGGGACCTCCATCTGGTTAACCTGTATTTGGGTATTTTTGATCTCGTCGAGTGTCTCCTGCGCACAAAGAAAGAAGATTACGAGGTTTCGTGAAGTTAATACAAAATGATTTAAGGATAGAGAATATTGAATGATACTAACAGGCTTCTTCACTTTGACATCGGGAGATTTTGGCGCGATTCTAGGGTGCGATTCTTTGCATAGACAAATGTCCTCCTTTTCAACAGGAGAATGACTTTTTGACAAAACTTTAGGAGCGTTACCGCATATACAGGGAAATGAAGCATCGTCCACTTTCACGCTATGAGTTTTTAACGAAACTCTAGGTCTTTCTTTGCACACACAAGGAGGCAAAAGCTCTTCTATTTTGGCGACTGGAATTTCAAGAGGCACATCAATGACTCTGATATCTTCTGGAACAGTTACTGCTAATTCTTTCGAAGCAGATACTTCTAGCACTTCCAGTTCAGGTGTTCCTTCTTCCAATAATACTTCAATTATTTCTTCTCCGGTTACTCTCTCTGCCTCCTCTTCAACTTTTCTTTCTACTTTTACTTCTACTGGTAGTGCTTCTACTTCAACTTTCTCTACTGATAGCACTTTCACTTTCACTGGTTTTTCTTCTAATTCAGGCTTCTCCTTGTCGACAACTTTCATCGGTACTTCCTGAATTATTTCTGGTTCTTGCGGTGGAACTTCCACTTCGCTCAGTTTATTCGTCACTTCCGGTACTTCATCATCTTTTCTCTCGTATACGATTTCTCCTTTTATCTTATCTCTCATTATTGTTTCTTTTCTGGCAATATCCCTTTCTAGCAGCTCTTTTGCCGTGATACGATTCTCCTTCAGTGCGGTCATCTCCTCCTCGGTCAACCCAGTTTCCGTCAATGCCAGATCATTGCAGTCAACAGAACAGGTGGTAAAATCGTCCCGATCCAACTCTGAGAGGGAATCCAGTTGAGCCAGGTATGCCGCTGCTTCCGACAGTCTGAGATTTTCGAGTTCAAAATCTTGCGGTTGAATGTCAAGTCCAGCCTCGTTTATATCCGGTCGAGCCATCATATCGTTATCCACCATTTCCTTCTCGATCGAAACACCCTTCTCCACCATTTCCCTTTTGGCCAGAACGTCCTTCTCCGCCATTTCCTCCTTGGACAGAACTCCCTTCTCTACCACTTCCTTCTGGACCAGAACGTCCTTATCATCAACTGCAGCAAGATCATCGTCTCTACCTATTAATCTATGCTCGAGTGGGACCTCAACAGCAATCGTTTTGTCGGTAACGTCAGCGAAATCGTCGTCTCTGCCGGATAGAGCTTCAATGTTATCAATGTTCTCAAATTTCTCCAGTTTTGACCTGCATATGGCCATTTTCGCCCTGAGTTTTTCCAACTCGTCCTCTAGCTGACAAATCCGATTAGCCATCTGCTGATTCACAGCCGTCTTCGTGTTCAGTTGAGCCAACATTTTCTTGTCCGTTATTTTCTTTTTGATCAGCACACCCTTCTCCGCCATTTCTGTCTTGGCCAAAACATCCTTCTCATCGACGGTAGCAAAATCGTCATCTCTGCCTATCAGGTCATCCTTGAGCTGAACCTCAATCGCAGTCTCTTCGTCAGTAATATCAGCAAAATCATCATCTCCACCTATCAGGTTATCCTTGAGCGTGACTTTAATCGCGGTTGCTTCGTCAGTAACATCAGCGAAATCGTCATCTCCACCTATCAGGTCATCCTTGAGCTGAACCTCAATCGCAATCTCTTCGTCAGTAACATCAGCGAAATCGTCATCTCCACCTATCAGGTTATCCTTGAGCGTGACTTTAATCGCGGTTGCTTCGTCAGTAACATCAGCGAAATCGTCATCTCCACCTATCAGGTCATCCTTGAGCTGAATCTCAATCGCAGTCTCTTCGTCAGTAATATCAGCAAAATCATCATCTCCACCTATCAGGTTATCCTTGAGCGTGACTTTAATCGCAGTTGCTTCGTCAGTAACATCAGCGAAATCGTCATCTCCACCTATCAGGTTATCCTTGAGCGTGACTTTAATCGCGGTTGCTTCGTCAGTAACATCAGCGAAATCGTCATCTCCACCTATCAGGTCATCCTTGAGCTGAACCTCAATCGCAATCTCTTCGTCAGTAACATCAGCGAAATCGTCATCTCCACCTATCAGGTTATCCTTGAGCGTGACTTTAATCGCCGTTGCTTCGTCAGTAACATCGGCGAAATCGTCATCTCCACCTATCAGGTTATCCTTGAGCGGGACTTTAATCGCGGTTGCTTCGTCAGTAACATCAGCGAAATCGTCATCTCTGCCGGATAGAGCTTCGGTATGGTCGATGTTCAGAAATTTCTCCAGTTCTGACCTGCACATGACCATCTTCGCCCTGAGTTTTTCCAGCTCGTCCTCCAGCTGACAAATTCGATCAGCCATCTGTTGATTCGCGGCCGTCTTCATGTCCAGCTGTTCATGCAGAACAGTTAGCGTGTCCCCTTCAACTTTACACCAGAGTTCATCCGCCTGCTGGAGTGTTCTCATGTAGGTTTCTTCTCGGTGTTCCAAGTCGGCGATCTGTCTTTTCATATTTAACTCGGTCTCCGCCAGTTGTTGCAGCTTCTCCAGGCATTCGATGTCAGTTGACTTGATGGAGGTGCTGCTGCGAATCTTCTCCAGCCACTTCTTCTTGCACTCTATGACCCCGCATTCTCCTGCAGAGATTAGATTCTTGGCAAAGGAGGGTAATATTGGTAAAGTGACAATATAGCGCATACAAGGTGCATATACATTAAAATATAGCATATACATTGAAATATAAACAAAAAATTTGTTACAAAGTTGTCTCGTTCGAGGCCTAAATAATTTGTACGCATTTTATCACCGTGTACTTTTCCATGATTAATTTCCCATCTGTTTACATGACACGTATCAAGTTTCAGGTTAATCGGTTCGACGTTTTAAAAGTAGCGCGAAATTCAAATCGACCGGTGATGATTGGGACATACTGTGTAGCCACCTTACAAGAGAAGCATTGTCATGGCAAGCTTCCAGTGCAAGCAATTGATGGTAGAATTGCGATTATGGTACGTTGTCATTGCAGTAACTTACGATAAATTGGTATAAAATTGCAAGATCGATTTCTGTGTTACTATGTCTATGGTACTTGTGAACTAAATCGGAATTAATGTTTATGAATGGTGGTATACGTTCTTTGAACGGAAAACCTTTACTAAATTTTTTATTTATACTTCAATGAAGAATCACCTCCTGCTCGATTGCACTAATCCCACCGTACTTTGTATCATATGAACATAAATATCAGAGAGAAGTGATTGTGATTGATCTATGACAAAGTGTTCACAGGTAGCAATGTTTGCCATTGGCCCTGGGAAGGTATTAGGCGAAACCTCACCACTCTCGCACGCTCTGTCGTTGTCAGGTGCTTTCTTAGCTTCTCGTAACTTCTGACTCTGGGCGGTCAGTTGCTCGATCCTCTGCTTCTGCTCTTTTTGACACTTCTTGGCTACCTCCAGTCTGTTCTCCCGTTCCTCCAGCGCAGCCATTTTCTCGGACCAAAGTGTTCGTGCCTCTTCTACCTTCTTCTGCGCCTGCTTCCTCTCAGCCTCGATTTCTCTGATTCTGTAATCAAAGTGACGACTCGGAGTGCTTGGACAGTACACCTCCCCCGAAGCTGGCCCCTGGAACTGTTTCTCCAGGACTCGCTGAAGATTCGGAATACAACCGCCCTGAGACATCCGCCATATATTCCACACCATCACTGCAGGCATGGAGCACTCCAGTATGTTCAATCGTTGTGTGAGGTCACCCTGTTGTTTCTCCAGCTCCTCGTTCTTCATTTCTCGTTTGCCGATCATCTCACGGAAGCGGTTTTGACATTGGCGGTTCAGTCTACCGAGTTTCGGTTTCTTATCTTCGTTCAATTTAACCAGAGAACTCTTCTTCCCGTTCAGGGGAAGCTTCTGCGAGCTACCAATATTTTTCTTACTCTTTGATGTTTCCTCCGAAACTTTGTGCCGCAGATTTCCAGTTCGAGCACTCTGAGGACTGATCGGGTTCTGTTGCATGTGTTCTGAGTCTACCGCTGCAATAACAGACCTGTTAATAGAAACCTTAGACGTAGTTGACTATGCAACTAGACGTAGTTGATTATACGACCAGGGTCAGAGAACTCGGGATAATATTGGGTGTACCAGGAATCAAGTTGTTTGTTTCGACGACCTTCTCAATATCCTTGGAGGAGTCTTTTTGTGCGTCGTTGAACGAGCCCTCTTTTGCATCCTTTGGAAACTTCATCCCTTTCACTTCGAGAGAGTCGTCCTTTCCATTCTTGAGGGTGTCCTCTATGCTTTCTTCATTTGCCATGATCTTTTACGTCTCACGATGGGATGAAAGTATTCCACGGTAGAAGGAATTACACAGTACAGTTGGCTGATAAATTCATAAATTAATAAATTTATAAAATATTGATCGACGAACGTCGAAAAACTATTTTTCAATGGAATCTCTCCTAACTTGTCGGATGCTTTGTACGAGAATGCATTGTTTTCACCGGAGAAACGTATAACAGTTTGATTTACAGAACGTGATTTAGTATGGTTAACTCAGTTGGTCGAGATAAGTACAACTTTACGAAAAGTACGATTCTATTTCTGAGCGTTACATAATTAAAGCTGACGCCTCGTATTAAATTTCCAACACTCGTTAAACCAATTTTTCCAAAAAACACAATTGAATTCCATTTACTCCATCAATTTTCTGAACCAACTTGAACACGGTCGCAAACATGTCGAGACTTCGAGACGCGACGATCGATTATTCCTTATTTAGTTGCGAGTCGACGTGGAATCGTTAAAATTCTGGCGCGAAAGTGTTTAGCATTGTTTATAGCTCTGTTTGTCCCGGGAGACCATGTCAAGTGTATTGGAAATGACGTCGATAGCATACACGGTATGTCTGAATTCTTATGTGTCGAAACTGACCGATGTATCGATTTCGTTTTCTGAATAGTTAGTTTTCAAATACGGATCAGAATTAATATATTCTTCAAAAAGAATTAAAACTTTCAAACATAAGATTTTCAACCTTTAAAATTAAACATTTTTTAGTTCCCAAAATTTCGAATTTTGAAATATTTCAGAGTATCAGAAGCGTATACTTTTCACGAACTATCAATGAGAATTCATTTCTACAAAATTCTCAGTCAATATCATAGTTATCGGTAAATATATCACTGTTCAAAAAGTTCATTCTCGATCTTTGAAACAAACTCGTGACAAAATCTGATGCTTGCGGCTATTTTTGAAAACTAGTTACCCCACAATAATATTCAAACTGTTTTCCCATTTCGGTTTATTTGAATTCATTGATGGTTCCGTAATGGAAAAAGCTCGCGGAAAAAAAGTTATTTCGCGAGTCTTCTTCTCCAGTGGAGAACCCATGGAGACCAGTGGTGATATTAGTGATTCAGGAACGACGTCGTTTAATTATTGTTCACGTGTAATTTCGCAAGACGGAGGAAAGAAAATGCGAAGCTCCGGGAGCGTGCAATTGCGGTCAAGTTCTCCCGGATCGTTTTCATTTAGTGCACTTTACAAGGGGCCTTCCGTGGCCGCTGGAAATGACACGTGAAATCTCGTGGGAATACCCACGTTTCGGATGCTATCGTGTTTTACGCAGGTACTTCGAGGCACGACCGTGTCGTTGGGCTTTATTCCTACTGGATGACATGTAACGATAATGGACACTATGTTTAAAGCAAAAAGACTTCCACCGACTAGTATTATCAATTGGGTCATGGATCCGGGGATTCGTTGAACGACCGTATTTTTAATCGTTCTTAAAGCGATCGCATACCAAGTTGTTCAATAAGTTTTGTCGTTTTTTCCATTGTAAAAAAAATACTACGACATTTCAACTTTGAACAACCGAAAATATACGAACGAGTCGAGAGACATGAAACTTCACATATGTTTATCAGACATGTACCATCTTTAGAAAAATAAAACGACGAACCTAATGGCTCTATTTCTTATCAAAAGACAACAATTATTGAGCAACCTATTTTGGCGTAGAAGAAGCACTGAAAGTTTTCCATTGGAAATTGAAAACTTTTCATAAAATTGATGTTTTTTTTATTGGACGTTTACATTTCTGATATTTAAATGGCAAGTGTATTTGCAGATTACACGCGAACTTGGACAAAATTTCACAGAAAGCGCGAAATATCGTTTAACGAAGATAAAACTATCAACTGGTATAGATGAAATTTTGTATAAATGTTCGTTCGTTACGTTTAATCTAAAAACTAATATTTCACTGCTGCCACTTATCAACTTTAATCTTTTAACTGCTGTGCTCGAGTATACTCGATTTAATCACTTATTTTAATCAATGAGGATAATTAAGAATATAATTTGTAAAGTAACTAGGGTTCTTTGATAACTATTTCGCTGCAGTGCATGCGATAATGCTATAAGAGAATTCGCTGAGACCAGACAAAAGTGTGGTCTAGAAATAACAAGTATTGTATTAGTTGTTACATCTTCTCCATGTCTTGAACCGGATAAAAAATTGCTAACCATTACGAGGAACAATTAGCGCTAAATCCTCTACTCATTGATCCAATATAACTTTATCTGGAGAACTGACCATCTGAGCAGGATTAGTCCCTTCAACGGGATGATCTTCTTGAAAGAAAACTTGACAATCTTCTTTCTTAAGCATTTCATCCCTTCTTGCAAGTTCCACCGAAACGAGACATTTACTACTTGGTTTCAAGCAGTCATTGTCTACTAGATAACTAATATAACAACGACTGATTCAACATTAACGCTACTTAAACCTAAAATCCATTTACATGTTCAGATATACGTTACCAATAATATAAATTTATACATACTAGTACGTTTTAAATAATATTGGTACATAATACTTACATTACATTAGAAACAGTACCTTCTTTATTAATTTCAGTATTTATATTCTTTTTATTTGTAATCCTTCGTTTAAAATAGATATGCACATTTAATATATAAATTTTGTAATATTTCCGATTTCCTGGTTTACATTCACCCGAATGTTCGTTTAATATTTGTAACAAATCATTTAAATGTATCGGTAGAAATTCATCCTGTACATATTTTTGAATATATCTAACAGCAAATATTGTGGTCGTTTTAAAATTCACCTAAACACTTCAATTAATCTAAAGTAACTGTCTAATGACATTTTCATGATACGAGTGAAAGATAAATTTTATTCAAACAAAAACTATTTGCTACTCATTTCTGAACATGTCATCTTCATTTGGTTAGTTTTAGTTAATCTTCACCTTAGCAATCTTGCACCCTCATTGATTTCACATATCGGGTCTTTTAAAGAACGGTAGATTTTTTATTACTGAATTTTTTAAAAATATCAAAGATTCTTAATTTGAAAAATCCGAAATTCCAAAAACCAGGTTTCCAGTGTACAGTACAAGATTGAAATTTTTAATCTGTGTAATACCGACTTACCAGGACCAACGAAACCTAAAACCCCATTTCTAGTATGTTCCAAGTGACTGCAACACCAGAAATGTTCAGTTCTTGCAATAAATCTTCCCTGAAAGAAAGATTGATTGCCAACCAATGCCTCGATTAATCGTCCCGGTCGATTTATCTCGCGATATTTATGAATACAAAATGCATTAAACGTTATGCCTTCAAGTCATAATGTATTGTATGGGTTCGGATAAACGAGTACAATTTTTTCTCGTGATTCAGCGAGGTATTTAACATGAAGGTAGTCTGAAATCGAGCCTCCTCCATAGGAAACGCTTAAAATAAGCCTGCACCTGTATACATCGCGGATAAACGTAACTTAGTTTGCATAGGGGAAATGCAATCACGCGACGTCGCTTCTACGCGCGCTTCGCTGTCACGTTTCTTATTGTGAAACGATCGAGGCTGACGTTTACTCGCTGCAACTTTCTCGCTCCCATAAATCATTACTCTGTGGATGGTAATTCCGCGTGTTTCATCGAAGAAGGGAAGAAATACGAGTTTAAGCGGGAGAAAAGTAACACGACGCTTGAGTAACGAGAATATGTTTCGTTCGGTAATTCGTTGCGTTTATTTACATATTGATCAAATATGCTAAATAGTAATTTATTAAATAGAATTCAACACTTAATAATGTATTAATATCGTAACGCATTATTGCGAAAACTTGCTTTATCGAAAAGGGTGCTTCGATGATAACTGATGGTTAATCTTCGATTTTTATGAAATTTAGAAAACTTATAGCCAAAAGTATACAACGTTTATATTTATTTTGCAAGGTTTACGTTAAAGGGGTGAAAACGGATCACAAATTTGAGAGAGAAATTGTTATATTTAAACAAACAGATCAAATTGTATGCTTAAACGTATGAATGTAATTATGTGAACAATGTTTTCTTAGACTTTTGTTTGTATATACTTTTCATTCTAAACTTTGAGAACTATTTTCACTTCTTCAAGGTAAAATTTAGGCCAATTAAAGAACAAATGTACCGACAATTTTTTACTACTTTACCGAACTGCTGTATTTGATTAAATTTAGCAATTAACACTTGAAGATGATCTTTTGTAAGAAGAAAGTTTAAAAAATTTTTAATTACTGGACTAACTTTAATGCTTTAACGAATATCGCAGGTTTTCATACGTTCGAGTAGTTTTGACTTAATTTGAATAGGTTTGGACGAATTGGAGTTGTCTGCCTGCAACAGTAGATTTCAAACTTTTTATTCAAAATTCATACTAAAAAAATGTTTCTTATTTTTATTTCAATTAATTCAAAAGTAAGTTGGTTTCATTTGTTTCAATTCATTGAATTTTCTATTCTCAGTAATCGTTAGAAAAACTCTAGCCTCATAGATAAATCGTATTTATTATACTATACAATATATGACAAATAATGTGCTTCGAAACAAATTGAGTAATATATTTGTATAATTTTCTTCGACCAACATTTAGAAATGAAAGTATCTATCGAACGAGGTAAGTGGAATATTTCAAATGATACGAGAAAATCTATACTTACGATTGTTAATAATATATTAATCGAAAATGGCATTGAAGTTATCCATATTTTTCTAGATTAGAAATTCTTCTTTTGCATCGTGACCAAAGAGAAACACAATTCGATATAAAAAAAACTTATTAAAATTACTTTAGTCAGAGTCTATGAAAAATAACGTCAAAATATCAAAAAATTAACTCTCAACTTCGTAGCATTTTCACATATCGATCTAACAGCGGTCCTCGAATTTTCTCAGTTCCATAGCTCTGTTTTTGTATTAACTAAAGAAGCTCTGATGATCAAAACTCGGATATTCTCTGGATAAGGAATAAACGTTAATGAAACAACCAGCAAGATAGAAACTTTGCACAATATACTAGCACCAAATGAACCGTTAATGAAAACAAAAGGATTTCGTCTAAATGCAGCATAGTAAAATACCAGAACTCCAGAGTTAAACATCAATTTTTTCCAGTAGAAAAGTATCGTTAAAGGATTAAACGCTATAAGCCCCGGAAAAACCTTGTTTAATACGAGCTCGTCTGAAAAGGGAGTTGACCTCACCCACCCTCCACTTTCTCCGCCACCCTTCTTTCTGCATCCGTAGCAAAATCAATAGTATCGGTGTACTGAGTTTATCCCGCATTTGACCCGAACCAGAAGCCGAAAGTTCACGGACTGACAGAATCTGGAATATAGGCGGCGAAACTATCGGAAGCAAACCGATAGAATACTTCCTCCGGTTTGGAATGTCGCTGAGAATCCAGCTGGAAACTAATTTCGACAATTTCTTGCCAGAGAGTAGATCGATCATCATGTAGAATGTCTTGTGTTTAAGAACCGATACATTACTATTGGATTCTATAGGTAACATGGAGCTAACACTGGCAATATACTCTGAACGATCATCCACATGATCCTGCTGGTTGACAATAAATAAAAGATACTGGGGAAACATGGATTTGTCAATAGTCCATTCAAAGTGTAAAGTTGTCAGTATTAGGACAATGACTGGTATTTAGAGGCTGCAGCTAATTTAGAAGAAATGTTTACAACGAATGATTACCTTGTGAATTCTATTTTTCTGTTTAAGTGGAAAATGTTAGATCGAGTTTGACTATCACTAGCTGGATCAAAGATTAAGATCGACACGATATGTGGATCATCAGATGATTTCACGAAGTCTATAGTTACCTTTGCAGTGAATTTATAACAAATATTTACAACGAATGATCACCTTATGGATTCTACTGTTACGTTTAAGTGGAAAATGTTAGATCGAGTTTGGCTATCACTAGCTGGATCAAAAATTAGGATCGACACGATATGTGGATCATCAGATGATTTCACGAAGTCTATAGTTACATTTGCAGCTAATTTATATCAAATATTTACAACGAATGATCACCTTATGGATTCTACTGTTACGTTTAAGTGGAAAATGTTAGATCGAGCTTGACTATCACTAGCTGCATCAAAGATTAAGATCGACACGATATGTGGATCATCGGATGATTTCACGAAGTTGTTACGGTGGTACTAACTTAATTTTTATCACCTTCTGGACATTCTAGCCAGTATTGAATGAAACAATATTAATGGGTTCAAATTGCAGTGATTATTAAGCTGCGAGACTTTAAACATCTAATTAATCGGTTGGTTCCATGGATTATAGAAATAATTTCCTTTTGAGATAAAAATTCAATTTTCAATCCCCATTTAATAAATTTCACAGGCAATTTTGGCACTGAAGAAAATATTACAGTTAGGTCGGATTCTTAATGATTGTCCAGGTATCTGCATTTTAATATTCAGGTTAACAGCTAGTTTTGCAGTGCTCTTAATATTCCTAAGAGTTTTTCAAGATTCCTGGTGAGATCATTGATTGCCAGAAGAAATGCAGTCAGCGCTCAATTTCGCAGGAAGAGGATATCCGTGGCTCAACCGGAAATGGAAACGACGGAAAAATGTTACCGTGAGCGTCCGGTGCATCGTTAAAAATTGTGTGCCAACCTCTCGAGGAGGAAACTCGTTAAGAAGTTTAAAAAGTCCGACACCTTTCGCGTCAGAGTCTAATACGGCTCAGATGGACTTATTTGAATAATTAAATCTGGGTTTCGCATCAACGTCGACAGCCTACCGACGGAAACTTAGCTTGTTTTTAAAATGTCTGGTGAAAACAAGGACAATTCGTTGCAAATTAATTAATACGAATCTTGTGGTTTAACATTGTCTCGTTTTGTCATTTAAAATTTTAATGCACGAAGAGACGGTTTCTTACACGAATCTGTACAAGTTTATGTAAAAAGAATCTTCTACTGCACATTTCAATAAATTTTGTCTCGATAAGAAGATCACGAACTGAGATTAAATATAGCAGGATTTGATGTTGGTAAATTGGGTATTATAATACATATCTATTTGTTGCGTTGGCAATAAGCTAGGATTCCATAGATTGCTGACCATCTCGTGCGTTTCAATGTGGTTATAGATCATTTCAACAGTTAGAATAGGTGCAAATCACTTCTCTAAACTGTGAATGACATCACAAACTACGTGCCTCAATACGTTGTGACTGCAGTCGAGAATATAACTTTTTCAGTTCTTTTCTCTTAAATAAATTGAGATTGATCGAACAAAGTATCATTCAATAGCAGTAAATTATTGTATTATATAATAAAGTATAACTCAGCCAGAGTAATTAAATTTCTCATTGGGTGAAATATAGTAGATCCTTTAATAAATTCTCTTACTTTAATCTTACACACTTTTACTTTCTAAACTTTCTCAATTTTTATGTCTCTCTCAGTTTCAGAATATAAAGAAAATTGCAAAGAATTTAAGTCGAGTCTTAGAGAGTTGTCA
This sequence comes from Ptiloglossa arizonensis, assembly GCF_051014685.1. Lineage (NCBI taxonomy): Eukaryota > Metazoa > Arthropoda > Insecta > Hymenoptera > Colletidae > Ptiloglossa > Ptiloglossa arizonensis. The sequence goes on from NC_135049.1 coordinate 5,898,473, forward strand.
TTATAATTTAACGATGTTAGGTTAAAGTAGGAATTTTCACATGTATTTAAGATTTCATTATGCATTCATAAAATGAATAATGCTTCGAAGAGATCAGCTTCTCTCTTTTCACGTGCAAATTTTTTCTCGACCCTTACAATATGATCCGACACGTTCAGGAGCTTTAATTCTTTCCGGACGAAGGCTGATATTTCACGCTTTTAACCAAACTTAGAACAATGTCGCACACTCTGAACGTAACTTTCGTTTTAACGATTATTTTGCTTTCCTTTTAATAATTTTAGTTTTCTTATAGATATTATTTCTATAATTATAACACAAACAGATGCATATGGAAACCTATTTTTGGAATTAAGTACCGCTACATAAATATTAAAGCTTACTGTATTAGTTGATATTGTAATATCACGATTTATTTTACATAATTATTCGAAAAGTACATATATGGCGACTGTTCTGTAGGTGTTAATGATAAATTACCACAAACCTTATTTTTTGATCATACAATTTTTATCACGAGACATCCAAGATTTGATGCATTTTATAGAAAGATAATTTATGTAAAAACAATGTTACAATGTAAGTTTAAAAATGTTGGTTATCTATTCCACTTTAATTTTGGAGCTAACTTTATTTGTATACTTTCAAGTTATTAATATTTAATAAATATATTATTTATCAGTTGTTTAATATGAATATTCACTTTAAACAATGTATTCGAAATGTTTTGATTTTAATATTAAATTCAACGTAAGTAACGCGCACTCAATAATAAATCCTAGATTATGGGGTATATAGTCCATACACAAGGGGAATTTGAACAGTGCCCGTCATTTTTATTGGCCTTATCAAGGCTGATTAAAATGTCTAACCCAGAACGACCCCCACTTTCACTTCTTAAAATAATATGTAATAATTACTGAAGTTAATTTAGTATGTACTTTTTAGAGTTTTAATGCAATAAAGTTCTTTTTGGTATATGTTCTTATTTTATTATTTTTAGTGTTTTGATACAATAAAGTTCTTTATGGTACATATCCTTATTTTATTATTTTTAGTGTTTTAATATAATAAAGTTCTTTACGGTACACATTCTTATATTATGATCGATTTATCCATTTACAGGAATTAATTTTTCATGAAATAACACATCTTGTAGTTGTCCCATGACAGATATTTCAAAAAGAAATTTTCAAGAGTGATTAACAAGTGAAAGAACCAGTTTAACCTTCTCCGATTATAACGTGACTTCGCAGAATGATAGAGTACAGTTTCCTGTTAGGATGCACAAAATATACTGGATAATTTTAGAGATATAAATAATTAAAGTTCAAGCTTGGGTTATACGATGTTCATATTAACCTATCGTCGAGATCAGCGTGACGTAAATGTAAAGTCGAACAATTATTTGGTAGACTTTATCATGCCAAGATGAACCATTCACGGAAACAAATGTTAAAAATAAAAAATACTCTTACACAATATTAAATACTCTGGATAGTTACAGCCAAAAATATATTTGTTCCTTCGCAAAAGAAAAATAGTATATTTGAGAAGGAAAAAAAAGTAGTGTAACCATGAGCTTAATATATATCAATTGTATCACTTAAACAAAGCATATATATATATATATATATATAATGTAATAATTTTATATAATGTAATAATTTTATATATTATATATAATAATATATTATATATACTATTTTTACAAATATATATATTCGATATTCACAATTATCGAATGTCTACGCTTAATGTTTTACATATTGCAATGGAGGCCCTTATTTTTGCATCCTGTAAAAACACGTTAAAATCAAAGGACGCAGATTAAGTCATTCCCTTTTTCCCTTTTTTAGTTCACTATTATGCATCTAGTTAGGAACCAGGTCTCATTAAATTGCGAGCTCCATTGAAGTTCATTGTTTGACGATTGAGAAAGCTTTCTATTTATTGGTATTTCTTCTCGTCTTATTACTAGATTCTTACAAGCTTTTTAAGCAATGCCTGTTACTATAGAGGAGTTATTATTGCACTGCAATTGAAGAGGATTGAATACAAGATTGAATATTTGACTTCAAATAATTGGAAACTGTTTCTACATTATTAGGCGCATGGAAATAGAAATAAAGTACGAATAATATTGAAGCATGTAAAGGAAAAAGGCAAAATACTCTAATATGAAGAAATATATTCAATTTTTACAAAAACAACTGCTCGTTGAATTAATCAATTCGTGGGTATGTATTAAAATTGTATCCAGTAGGTATTACAAATATTATACAGTAGTAGAATTATGTGTGTGTGTGTGTATAAAATTATAAAAATTTCTATTCATTCAGGGATTATCTGTTCAAACGAAAAAAGAATTATTTTTTTATTTTATTTATTTTTTATTTTCTCCTCACGGGCACCTGAAAAAGGATCCCTGAACGAATAGGATCCGTTATATAATATCAGACGCAATTTCTTCGCGCGTATACAATAGATAATTGAAATTTCCCCTTTCCATGATACTTACTGTACACCGAACTAAGCACTAATAATCACTGTCTTAACGATCCTATTAATAGAATTTTCATCTTCCTAAATAACTTTAGTCGCAACGTAAGCCTAAATTTATTGTAACTAATTATATACGGATTTAACTTCATTATATTACAAGGTTACTCCCTTTCGTAATTAAAATAAATAAATATCTCAATTTAAGGGACTGTATGAAATACTTAAAGGATAACGCAATAACCGACATGTAGAGTGTCTCGGTAATTGTAGTACCTACAACCGAGAAAAGGAGAATTCTTCGTGAAAAAGAACGAAAATGTTGAATGAAATTTTTGTATACGTCTATCGTTCGTTATCCAGGAAGCAGCTCGTTATTGAAATAAAGAGATCTCAAATATTTGTTTGCGAACTCTACTCTGTACTATAAATCCTTTATCTGCAAACTCAAGGGTACAATTTCCGTCGTGTCACACGACTTAACTGATATGAAAAAGAAATGGAGAGATCACAGTTTGTACAATTGAAAGTTTCTAAAAATCATCTAAACCGAACGAAAAAAACGATAGGAGCAAAAATTGTGTCTCAACCCTCTTCTTCGGATACATCGTCTTGCGAAACTCAAAGAGGGCTCCGGTCTTGTTTACCGAACACTCTAAAGCTTGCGAGCGGAAACTCTACGCGCACTTCCGCGGTCGGGAACAAATGCACTGTACATACGTGCACGGAGACGTAAAATGCATCCGTAGTTACCCCAGTGCACCGCTCGACGTATATTTTACTAAAAGGAGCTTCGACGGCCACTATGCGGGCCGTGGCAGCATCGGAATCATTCCTTCGCTTAAAGTATGTAGGTTACCAGTGACGTCACTATCTGCCGCGCATGACGTGTGCGGAGTGAAATATGCAATGGGTGCTGCGAAGCCTTCGAGCAGGTCATTGACGTCGATGCACCGCGCTTACCCTGTGCTAAATCGATTTCAACGAGATCGAAAGTCGATTTTCAGATGGGCGTAAAGAAAATGCACAGCGTACCCACGAATTAGATGGATTCCTAAATGCGGGACTGTATCCCCGTTTAAGGAGGGACATCACCCTTCTTATTTTCTTAAAGTTTCATTTATATTGAAGAAATATCTCGACACCACCCTGACGAGTCAAAGAATTGGAATTTTTTCTTATTTTTTTTAAAGTTCGAAGCGTGTAGAACGTTACATCGAAAGGATATTTCAACACCATCCTGACGAGTCAAAGAAATCGAATTTTTTCTCATTTTCTTAAAGTTTCAAGTGTGTAGAATGTTACGTAAAAATGATATTTCGAAATTCAAACGTTTAGCGAAATTGCAGCAACGATGAATAAACTTGTTTTACGTTTTTCTCAAAACTATATCTTTGAACCTGGAAATCTCCGGAACTACGCATCCGATTTACTTAAAATTTTGTAGAGATATTCTGCATAGAGTATTCTACAATGTACCGTATGCTTTTTTAAATACGTTAATTACTTAATTTTTTATAAACGTTTAAAGTCGTTCTTTCTGGATACAAATAATTATTTTTTCTTTAACCCTCAACCATTTCTATAATTATTCAAATTTACGAAAAATCGTACGCTACGTTTTGAATAATAGTCTCTACTTTCTAAGTTGACAACATTTTTTTATTCGAAACCTTCCAGTTCTTGTCAACAATGGCGGCCAACAAACAATGTTTCACCAGAAGGGGTTCTAGGAATAGTGCATAACTCCGCCATTTTGTACGATCTTTACTTTCGCAAAATTGTAAAACGGAGCTGAAAGTTGTATTTACATTCTCCGGAAAAGACTACATTTTTCATTCAGTAACTACTTAGAAGAAAAATTCGCAAGGAATTGACGTCACATAGAATCATATCACGTAGAATTGATATTAAATACAGAAATGAATCAAACATATTTCAGCATTTCGAAATTATACTAAAATAAAAATAGTATTTAGTTACCTGCTCTATCAATTTACTCAAACCTTACTCTGTTGAAAAGATTTAAGTAACTTATTGAAATACTAATATATGCGTATCAAACTTTAAATCAAAATATTTCAAAAAGGAAGGCCCATTTTGAAAAAACTTATTACGGTTTTTTGATACTAGGTATGCACTATCTACTACCGTTTGAAAAACGATTTTCACTATCGTAAGTCCCCTTGTTAGTTCCTGAAAATCTTCAATCACCATGCTCGTGCACACGCTGTTTCTTGTGTCCGTCGATCCATTAACATAAACGCTTGTATGAATGCACATGAATGTGCTCCGACACGATATGTTCGCACTCTAGCTTGCATTGCAAATAGGATCGAATCCCAGCACGTCGGGTAAATTCACGTTCCGTTGGACTTAATATCCATAACTTTTCCTAGAGACATAGCTGTGACTATGTGTGAGTATAAGGATCCTGCATACCAGTAATATTTGATCCCACCATTCGAGCTAATAGCACTTAGGTGCATCGCAAATGTTGCCGCGAAGGTTATTTGTAAACCGTCGATTCCGAATCCCTCGAGTTATTTTTTTTTTAATAGTGTTGCGCAAGGAAAAATGATACGAAGGAAATTCAATGAGTTTAAGTTTTATTCATTTACAGAGACTGCAATCGATGATAATTCGACTTGTACAAACGTTGAGAATTTTTAACTCGATCGTAACTGACTTTGACTAGGGTACAGTACACAATAAGGAAATTACATTGGAGATTTCGTTTTTAAGAAAAATGCATTTCAAAAGAAATCTATTATGCGTGCACCTAAATGACGTTACATATCTTAAGATCGCATTAATAGATACGTAAGTATCGATAGTAAATGTACCAAACCAATCACGATGTCCATTTGTAAAATTCAAATGGACTGCAAAATTCACAAGTCATCGATCAGCTGCACGCGTAATTGATTGACGTTTAAGTGCATTTCTCTCGAAAACAAAGCCTTCAATGCAGTTTCTCCTTCGTTTTCGTCTTATTTTGAATCGTAAAATATCCTTAGCTCCATTTTTGCTGCAAACTCTAGAAACAATTCACTCAATTATCTCCTTTAGTTTCACCCTTGAGGATAAATGCCTCGGTTATAATTCCAGTGGTTCATAACTTGAGATACTATCCAATAAGAGAACTCTTCTTTGATCTCATTCCTTAAGAATTTTCGAGGTTTTGAAAAGGTTCTTAGTTGTTGGTGCTCCAAATCGTGCTAAGATACAAAAGTATAGAAAAACGAAACAATATGCATTCGTTTCAAACACTATCGATAACATTGAAGACTCTGAAGAAAATTATTTCTACGAAAACATTTTTTCACGTAACGTATCCTGTGTGGCCTGTAAAATTATCTGTCGAAGCAACTCGGTATCGAAAATAACAATGCAAATAAATGGGTCCCTTTTTCTGGCACGTCCTATATACCTTGTACAGTGAAATATGATCGATGATAGTAAATTCGAAATTCCAGATGTTCAGAAAGGTAGCCTGTAAGCCTGTCCTCGGCATGTTACGAGTTCCGGTACGGTTCTCGTAAATTCTCGCGTCTAGTACAGGCAAACGAAGTTTCTCTGCATGATTGGTTGCTTAATCCTATTTCGAAGTTCGTTTCGGTAGTAAGGAGGAAGTTTGATCGAAATTCAGTGTCCCACAAAGTGACTGAAACATCAGTTTTTAATTGACTAGGTTACATGAATATTCATCGTGTATTGAACCTAGTGTTCTTCGTAGATGTTGTTTCATTTTTACACGACCAAATGGAAAGCTATTTATATTGCTAAGCGTATTGCAATCTCTACTTAAACACGTAGAAGACTGGTGTAAGTTGGAACAAGGATTTAAGTTCATCGTAGCCAGCATTTGTGGTAATTAGATTCGGTCAAACACCTGTGCTCCATCACGATCATGTAATATTCAAGATTCGTCGACCGTTATGGTGTCCTATCATTGGTCGATAATTCACCGCAGTTCTCGTGTATTGCAGCTCGAAACAGGTATCCGCGAATGACCATCACAAAGTAATATACGACCAATTGGAGAGCTCCTCGATTTCCTCGGTGCACTGATTGCTGGTCGAATAGGCATTGATTCGGAACGCTTTGGGAGCTCAGAAACGGATAATCCTCTGCGAAGGTTCGTGCGAAACGCATGATTTTAACCCGAAACGCTGACCATAAGTCTATAATGATATCTATTATTAACAAAGAAAGTCGTTAATCTCCCATAGGTAACAGCTATTTCTTTTTTTTTAGATTCGATTGACTTCAGTTCTTTTGGAGAATTTATTTTAGAGATTCGTGTGATCCTGAGCTTAATAATATGCAATATTTATTGTAGAATCAATCATTACTTTCGAAAAAAATTGTAACTGGACTTTTAGTCAGAAGACTGGTTACAGATCGAAAGCCTGTCATTTGCAATGAGTGATTTGCAATTTCTCAATGATAATCGAATGTTGATACTTATATTTCTTCCACTTTGCTCGATTCCACTCCCTTCAATAGTGGATCCTAAATCGAATTGTATACACTAATCGAAATTATAGTGTCAGACGGTATGTCCTCTACCCAAAGTATATCTAAATTTTAGCTTTTCGTGTGCTCCTAAGCTTAATAATGTGCAATACTCATTGTAGGATCAATCATTACTTTCAAACAAAAATTGTAACTTGACTTTTATTGCTAAAGAAAATGGAAACGTATATATTTCCAATGGCTTACGTATATATTTTTTATCAATACTTCAATAAGACAATCGAAAAGTACAAATCTATCCAGTGTATCGCAGAGACTGGTCCGTTTAGATGTTAGAGATGGCGTCGTGTTTTTATCGATCAAATTTTGATCAATCGATTGAATTAAATTGTTTTTAGAGGATGTAAGGACGGATTCGGTGTTGTTTTTCTTTCATTTCTCCAGGAATTAGAGAGAGAGTCAGGAAACGTCGGATCATTGGTTGGGTAATTCTACTTGAAATTTCTCGTTGTTTCTGCTTTATTTCGTATCAAATGAAAGAGAGGAGTCTAATTCGATGGGATCCAACCGTTTGCAAATATAAAGATTCCATTAAATGAATCAATTCGGTGGAATTCATAATACTCTTAACGAGTTTTCGCAAATTTGAATGGCAACTCGTTGAAAATGTTTAGCGAATACATGGATGATAGATTCAAAAGGTAACACGAAATTTGTAAATAAAATTTAAACGTAAAAATATACATACGTCTGTAGAGTTGAAAGCACAATGAGAAAGAATATAAATCGTTATGAAATAAAATTTTAATTCGTAAATATAGAATTGGAGATGAAAATTTGATACCTATAGAATGTAAAATTCTGTATCAAAATTAATATTTACGAAAATTATTTTATCGAGGTAACGATGCTCGAAAATCTCGAGTTAAAGCCCTCCGACTTGAGACGAAATAATAGAACAAGCTAAGAAATTATTCTTAATCCTTTTAATGGAAAAAGAGACGAAGGCGTTCATTTCTTATTACGATGATTGCGAGTACCTTCGACGAGATGAATTCTTTATTGTCTGAGGTAGAAGACCAGGAACATAACATCGTTTTATTACGCCGAGTATCCAATTACATTTAAGATTACAGAGTTCTTAAGAACACCGCAAGGTCTCCTTCTTGAGAAAAAATTAACCTAGGTAGATATTTTATGAAACGAAATATGTGGCAGCCAGATAACCCGAACGTGAACATAATTTGGAACCGCCTAACTTTGTTCGATAACGTAAAGAGGGAACATGATTTGTATTCGTCGTTTGATATTAATGAGACCGTATTCCAGTCGTTAAAAATTTATTACTCACCGAGAAATTAGAACACGAGAACGAATCTCCCAGCAAAGAGAATAATGAATTTTATTGCATACAATTTGGCCGAACTTTATCAATATATAATATATATTTTCTCCGTAAGTCTGATATTCATTTTACCAAAATTAGACACGTAGTTCATTGGAATTCTCAAACACCGTTTGAATATTTAATTTTATTATTTTTTTCCCGATAAAGTTCAAACTTGTTTTCTACATTGAACGAGGGGAATACAAACATAGCAGAAATTCAATTTTAAGACGCAAATTTAAAATTTTCGACTCTATAAAATATAATTGACGACCGATTGTGCAAAGATAACGGACACTGCAGTTTGTACACAATTAGTTTTATGCACACCTGCAACAGCACAGGAAATTACGAATTCTGGGCTGAATTTCGCGAACATCGAATCCATGCTCGCGCTATTAATAACGAGCTACGATTCCCTGCACGTGTAATTTCATTTTAACCGTTCGTGGCGCAATTATATGCGGGCTTTTATTTTGAGCCTTTTTTTGTCAAAGGGAAAACTTCGTTGCGTACCCAATCAGTGACGATTAATAAACCTACGATGATATTATATTATTTACAACAAGCAAGATAAAATATATACTAATGAAAATGCAGTGAACATTTTATATTTTTGAAAATATTTAGATAACCTTGAAATATTTAAACCTTATTACGTACAAGTATATCTAACATGGTTTGGTGGGATCTGACCTAACTTTAAATAATCAAAAATGTAATTTCGAAACTGTTCGAACACTTTGTTGGAAATACTAAAATTGTACAAATGGTTTTTCATGGAGATAAAATGTGGAGATTGCGATTGTTTATTATAAAAATGGTATTCAAATAAATTGGAGTTGTAAAAAGGAAAACGCTTTAGACAGATGTAGAACACTCGTAAATCGTAAGATCTGACTGTACTACGAATAATAAAAACAAACTATCTTCTTTATAGAGCGAGTCTAAGTAATCAAGCTGTTAGATGCAAAGATATTGATCCTGAACGAAATCGGGTTTCAAGGAAATCCATTGACGATAAATGCAATGTTTAGTGTATAACATCAGAATATACGATTCCGCATTTAATCGAATATATAGGACAAGCCAATAAAACTTGCGTTGTCTTCGGTTGTAATAAAATGGGAATATGTGAAGTTATCTTTGGTTGTATTTCCTCTATCAAACGTCATAAATAATACAAAAAAAAAGTAGTTTACAAAAATGTCAAAATACATTACAGTAAGGAAATTATTTGTTATTAATTGTTAAATGTAATGGAAAGTGATGTCATTTGATTTTATCGATTTACAAGAAGATATAAGTTACTAGAAATTTATATGTATTTAAGGACTAATAAATTTATCGCAAAATAAATGGGATTTAATAGAAATTAGTTATTAGCACGCTCATAGAAATAGATAGAAACTTATGTATCAGAAAATGAATAGAAATTTATATATACTCCTAATATACAATGATAAAGCATTTTCAAAAACAGAGATTCTGGAGTTTTGTAAAACATTTGAAATTTCGTACAAAGATGAGATATGTCTTCAAGAATGAAAATATATTATCTGGTTTTTATTTGACTATTTTAACTATTGAACAAACAAAGCACAAAACTAAAGTTTTTTGTACAATACAAACATAATATTTTGTTTTAAGTTATGAAGCTTTTGCTTTTCCAACAACACCCTCTTTCAGATGCAACGTAGATTATACTTTTAAATACAGCTAGAAGAAAATTCTGTCCCTTCCTTATGAAACCCCCACGTCATCAGGAACCTCTGTAATGTAAATAATCTCCGATCTATGCGTTCAGGAAATCTTTTCAAGCGTATTTTATCAATTTAAATAAATCCTTTCAAATTCATGAAGCATTGAGGAAAGGACGATGTATTCTGTTGTTATTAAAAGCGAAGCTTTCGCTGCTGAACACAAGCCTTGAAGAAATTTAGCTTTAATCAGTCTTCCATCGAATATTTTTACTCTACCGAGAAATATTGTTTCTTTGAAATAAGTCATTACTCTGTTAAGTGTGATACACAGGTCGACGTATCAAGTACCTTCCTTACCTTTGAAAATACGAAAGTATTTCCACTAAACCAAAGTGCGCAATTCGAATGGACGAATGTTGCAATTTTTTAAATAATTCACCAGGGGATAATTTTCCGTCGGAAAGTGGAAAACGCGGAATGAATTTTTCCCTACGTGGCTTCATTTTCGAGAAAATCGGTTTCGAAGTCTGTGTGTACACGTTTGACGAAGTCGCCTTGGGGCTTCAGGAAGCGCGCACAACCAATAAACTTCAAAGACCATTTTCACGAAAACGATACGCGATACGTGAAAGCTTTGTTCCACGTATTTTATCCACATTTCAACAATGAATCGTACTCTGTCGCAAATTGACACAAAGTGCTTCAATTACAATTAAAGACACTGTTGAACTTATCGTGATAAAAATGTACAATTTTATTCTTGAAATTCTGGATACTTTAGTTGAACGCAAAAATATCAATAAAATCTCACCCCACTTACATCGACGCGCACCCCCATCGTTCTCGTACGAAATATCGGAAGCGACCCCTGTAAATTACAGGGTCTGGCACGTTCGTTCGATCCTGCTGGCGCATCCCAATTCTAAATAAGAGAAAATCCTCTGATTCTTTCCTCCCTGAGAGACGAAGCGATCAATTGGTCAAAAATCCCAGTGGTGTAAGCGCAGAGGGGTTATAGCGTGCACGTACGGAGCACGTTCACGCCGCGGTTAATGTTTATCACCTGACGTCACTTACCTCCGCCAGTTGAGCGTGTGGAGGGGGTAGAACCGAGGGTCATGGTTCCTCGGATGTGGCTGACGACGGGGGAGCTGGTCGCCATGGCAACGGGTGGTGGGGTAGTTTGGGGAATCGATGCCACAGTGGCGTAGCATCAGGTGGCTGGTGCCCTCTCCTTCGTCTTCTTTTGACGTCCAACAAGTGAAACTCTACGTACGAGTCCACGGAACCCTGACACATCGAAACTATTGAAGAGAGCTTCTTTGAGATTGGTGACCCGCTGCCGAGATAACCATTGACAGAGAGATAACGAGATTGTTGCTTACCGCTTTAAAGAACGAGATTCTTAAGCGATTCGATTCTAGGATTTATAAGATAAATCCTATCATTTGTAAGATGTAAAATTACGCTTTGAAAATCCTATCATCTTACAAATGATGGGATTTTCAAAGCGTAATTTTCAAGTTTCCTTTTAACTTTTAACGCATTTCAAGTTATGTATTGCAGGTACGATTGGAATACGATTGGTTAATTCTGCCCAGCATACTGTGGAGATTTTTTTATGTTTCCTAAAACGATTTTCCGAATTGAGATTTGCGCTGCTGTTTCTGAACACTCTCTTTCGGGATTTGGAAATTCTGATTTTTTTTAATACTTTGGACATCTTCGTATTATTCGCTGTATCTTTTATTACGAGAGTTTGTAATGGTATTTGTTATTTGAAATCAGTGTTCCAATTTTTGTATTTCAAAATCGCGCGAAATTGTTCCCCTCATCTCGAGCGAATTTCGAGCCGAGCGATCAAGCGACCGAACCAGCTGATCAATTCACTTTTCTGCTTGCGTCGAGAGATTCTTATCAGTGACGTTACCGTAAACCCGCCACCCTCTAGAAAGTGTTACAATCTGATCGATTATCTCTTCGAACGCGTAAGTTCTCTTCGGACCGAGTGCAATTCGCTGGTTCTTTGTATCTTTGATCTGGCAGACTTCGAGATATATTTAGACTCGGCTTCATCCTCGAACGTGTTGACAGAACTGCGAGGCAACGGAGTATGCTTCTAGTTTCGTGGACGGTCGCATCCGATATGGATGTACAAGATAAATCCTTATCACAAGCTCTTGGAAATTCAAAAATATGAAATTTACTGTTCGTCCTGTAACGAGAAAATATAAATTCTTCGAAGAAGTGTGAATTTCTCTTACCATTTTGAAATAAAAATTTGACGTAATAAATAGCGAAAGAAATGTGTATTTATAAAATTATATAGTACACAATTGTTAAAGTTGCCGTTTAATATAATATAATAAAGAGAAAAAGAATACTAGAGGCACACATAAGACAGATAGCTAGAAATAATTGAGGTATGGGTTAGGTTCATTGCATAATTTTTTATTAGCACAGTCAAACGTACTTACATATATACAAACAGTCTTAAACACACGCGTGGTTTTCATCACTATATAGATAGTTTGATGTATTTCAGATTTAAAGTAATTTAGTGTTAGTTTCGTAAAAACTTTATAGAAAACAGTCATTAGTCAACGTAGTGAAACACGTTCAAACATATATAAATAGATCTACTTAGTCATACATAAACAGCCTTAAACACACACGTGGTTTTCATCACTATGTAGATGGTGATCAAGATAATTGGATGTATTTTAGATCTAAACTAATTTAGTGTTAGTTTCGTAAAAACTTTATAGAAAAAAGTCATTGGCCAATGTAACGAAACACATTCAAACCTACGTAAATAGATCTAAATTGCCTTTATGTTAGGTTGGACTCGAGTTGGGTTCATCAATTGTTCAAATAGTTTTAATATTTTAAAGATTTTACATATTGAATCTTTTTCTAAAATTGTCTACACACGCTGTTATTTTTATTTTTTATTCAAAATTGTTAAGAAACCCCTTGTCACTCTTTTCGTACATAATACTACAATTTCTTTCGCTGGAAAGAAATGTACAATTCATCTTGATACAAGGTAGATAACTGACGTATCACACCCCAGGCCAAAAAGATCTACTATCTACATAATGTATTTGACAGTACCTTTCAATTTGCTTTTTATTCCCCGCTATATTCCTATTCGAAACATCCGAGCTGCCCATTTTGAAAAAAGACTCGTAACTTTTTGCTCAAACAAGAGTTCTTAACAGTTCGTATAATTTACTAATGAGAATTTCATAGTTCTCAATTTACTTTAATTATTAAAGCTTTGGACCTTGTTTTTGGGTCCTTTCAGTATAATAATCTAAATAATTTAAAAGGTTGTTTTTAAATAAAATTAATACACTAACGTAAAAAAAAGAAACGATAACTTAGAAACAAGGTCAAACAGAACAAATGTTTGTATGAATTGTTTTCATTATTTTAGTGTATCAAATACAACAATTTTCGTTGGTATTAGTTACAAATTTCTCGACAATGTTTCTAAGATGTTAAGGACGATTGAGTAGTAACAATTTATCCTGTATATTATTTCTTCAGACTTCGACATTTTGCATTTTTCTGTCATTTCGTGAAACAATGGATTCTCTCGTACTCGAAGAAGATCAAATATTCAGATTTCCCAGATGGATAAGATTCAACGAAGTTCTTTTTTAAATCATAGTTATCGAAGGTTAGTTTTCCTCGTACTTATGGGACAAACAACACCGAACCGGACACACTGTTTCGGTGTAGTTTTTTTTAATTAAGTGCAACGAAGAATACGCGGACTGAGATTTCCTTTGGGAATCGATGCCTCGAACTTCGGTATTAGATTGGAACGTGTCGAAACTACGAAGTGATATATGGTGGAACGCGAAGGAATGACTAGGCTCCTCTTTGAATTCCATTCCGAGTCGAGGAATTTTTAATGTCGACTCGAATTCTTCATTTCTGCGGCAATAGCGTTCATTAGATCGCGTTTGGTCGTTATATTGAACTCATTACCATAGGTCCCACCTAAATTATTATTATTATTATTCAAACTGTATAGAGTCCTTGAGTCACTCGAGTGTTCCAATATTCAAATATAAAATTATTCGACAAGTAGTCTTAGCTCTACGTGTAATGTGACAACCACTCGTTATTCCTCTATTGCTCGTTTTCCTCGTTAGATGGTGTCCACAAGATAAAAATTGCTAAAGATCGTCAGTTTCGAGCGAACTGGCTCGAAATAATTCACTCTTATTGAATTATTATTGTATGTTTTTATCGCGTATATAGAAACAATATAATATACGTACATTGAAAACAACTTACGCGTTTAATTCGTTCGAAAGATTTCTATGTGAATAGAATTATACAGGGTGTCAGCATGCATGTGAGAAGTACTACTATAGGTGTGATTTCTAGAAATAAAAAGAAGAAATGATCTATGGGGACGTTTAAGATCAATAGTCTACGGAAATCCAGTCGATAATATTGAAACACTACGTCAACGAGTTAACGAAGGCTGCTGTCAAATCTGTACAATATCCAGCTTATTCGAACATATTCGAGAATCGATGATACGACTTACAATTAGTTATGTCTGTATTGAAGCTGGTGATGGTCACATCGACAGTATCTTCGAAGGCAGGTGATAGCTGAAACTTGAAAACAAAGTTAACTATTTATTTATATGAATTTTTTTCTTATTTTTGTATCGAAAATCCATGCTTGCATTCTCATATCCCAACAGACACGGTTTATAAACATGGATAATGTATTCGACAGTGAAAGAAATACCGCTTCCGATTTAAAAACAATGTCATAACAAATAAATGGAATAATGGGAAAAGTGAACATTGTCACGGATAAAGGGAAAAACGCACTTCTAAAAATCGGTCTAAAATCTTAACGAAAAACGATCATCGAACTTGCAGAGAAGATCTTAAGTAAAATAAACTAAAGCTTATCTTACACAGATGTATTTACACACATTTCATACGTGTACATTTCTTAGACATTTCACACGTATTGTCATGAAACGAACAAGTGGCACAATGACGGGCTACAGTCAGAGAGGCTGCTTTTAACCATAACACAGAAGAGAAAGTGAGAAAATAGACTAAAACTAGATGGCGCTTAAAAAGAAGACAAAGTATCGTACAAAGTATTCGTAGATAAAAAATCTAACGATGCATGTTTAAAAATCGAACGAGTTGGACTGTCACAAATTTCTTTAATATTATTATTTCTCATAGAATTCTATCAATCCAACAGAATATTTAAAAACTTTTCGTTGTATGAATTTAGCTCGGAAATATAATATAGAAATTCCATTGGTCGAGTTATAAAAGGCAAAGAAAATACATCGTTTCAAAATTATCGTCTTTTAACGTATTGGCTGGAAAAAAATATGGCTGTTGCAATTGTCTAAAAATAAAAGAACGCGTGCGACATTGTTTTGAAACTCCACGACCGAGCATCTGTAACACAAGACACGCTCGCTGTTACGCTTACTTTTTGTGTAGTACATTCACTCTTCTCTTTGGACATTTCACGCGGGGTTAATTGTGAGCTTTACCTCGAGATAAAAAGTGTGATTTTCTAAAACGGATTCGTAACCATGTTCGATTACATGCAAATGTTCATTTCGATTTCTTATATATAGTCTGACACTACTGTATTTATATTCCAGTCATCTTGTGCGCGAATTCATACACGAGATATACATACGTATCTGTGTTGCGCGCGTAAAATTGTTAACTCTTCATACTTCGATAGCTAAGTTTTAAAATGCAAAACGGTGAAGAATTTTTCAATTTCTTTTCCAGGAAATATTTGTATGTTTCAGCTGGTAGATCTTATTGAAACATCTTGTATATTATCCACTATGAGTTTTCAACGAATAGCTCATTGGAAATTATCTGATCTATACAATGGCTTCAATACCTATTGAGGTATAGATCAACTATGAGTTTTCAACAAATAGCTCATTGGAAATTGCTTGATTTATATAATAGCTCCAATATCTTTTCAGTTACATATCAACTATGAGTTTTCAACAAATAACTCGTTAAAAATGATTTGATCTATATAATAGCTCCGATACTTTTTGAGGTACATTCTCAACTATGAGTTTTCAATAAATAACTCGTTAAAAATTATTTGATCTGTATAATAGCTCCGATACTTTTTGAGGTACATTCTCAGCTATGAGTTCCCAACAAATAGCTCATTGGAAATTATTTGATCTATGTAATAGTACCAATACCTTTCGAGATTGGAGATCCCTACGTTACAGCACTTAATCTTACGTCGATTTAATCTTCAGACTAGTGACATAAAAATTGATAACGAAATACCGACGAGTTGAAGAACGAAAAAACAAACTTGAATTTCCATTTATAGCGACGTCCAATTTCGATTTCTATTTCGCTCACGAAATTTACCGGTGCAATGTAATTCGCAATTTCCCCTGAAGATTTCTAGAATTTAATAAAGCTTCGCCCAGATTTTTTCCGGCCTGCTTTCCACCGGAAGGGAGAGCCTTTAATCTCGCAAAAGAAAACGCGATGAAAACCGTGCTCGCGAGACGATGCGTTTACGTGATTACTTAAGTTACGCTCATTCGATGGGCTTATGTTTAGCTATAAAATAAATTATTTTCCACGCTGCCTCGTGTTATACATTTTGAATTGCAGAGGCCTGATTTTCCTATCCCGAATAACGGGTCAGTTCGCCTCGGTTTATAGTCGAATGAACAGCTGCAGCTTTTATTGAAACCGTAATTTCCATATTTGTATGTATATTTTCTTTTGTATCTTATGCTTTCCTATTGAAAAAAGGAAGGTGATGTGAATTACTGTTGGGATACCTCATCCGGAAATTCTATAATATAAAATATGATACATACGTAAATACCATATACGAGTACACAGAAATTTTTAAGTAAAATGAAATTTTTAGTGTGAATATTTGAATATTTATATTTTCTTTGATATATATTTGTTTATATTTTTTGTTCGCTCGTGTGAACGAATTTAGAAACTAATTTAGAAACATTATCGCGCTATTTCAATATTTCATTATTTAAAATTTTAAAATGTATGTAAGCATATGTTCCTATATATTTGCGTACATGAATAGAATTAAATATACCCACAATAGCTAGAATATAATCCATCCACACCTTAAGTAGAATTGTTAACTCGAGCTAGCCTATCGGAAAGTGTTGATAAAAAAAAAATTATTTATTCCTTGAATTCGTAACATATTTTTAAATTCAATTTGTACTTATATGTCTACCTAATGATTATTATAATATTTGATTTGTATTTACGTGATTAAGCGCATCGAGTTAAACTGTTGAAAAATGAATTTAAAAAAATTTTTTTTAAATGCATTTCTTTCCCCTAATACAGGTACTAATCGTATCGTCCTCGTATTCGTATTACAGTAAGATAATCCATAACTATTGAGACATTTGAAGTTATTCATTTATGAACAATATAATTGTAATTAGTTTTAATGTATACGCTTATATGATAAACATGATCACACTTGTTCGTGCATACATACATAATTGTCCTACGCTTTTATGTTGCACTAGTGCAACAGCACCATCTAGCATTTCCATCGCGCAACAACTAGACGCTTGTCAACAGGACGCATTAATGCTTCTGAGGGTAGACGTGTGTGATGGGATAGGTGGGTCAGAAACATTCGCCAGAGTTGGGGATGAGTGACCGATTGCTTGTTTCAGCTCATAGGCAATCGGTGGGCAACAGTTATGGACCAATTTACGTCACAGTGAGAAGTGTCGAGTGAAGAATAACCTCAAGTAAACTCCAACACACCAGCGTTTAAGCACAGAATAGGAAGTGAAGGGAGATATAACTCTGCACCAATTCCAACTGTTAGTTTGCACTTACGCATTTAAAACTACACTCGGCTGAACTATACACCGTCTGTGACTCAAACATAGAGGTAAACTGGCCTCTCTTTACTACGTGGCCAGTCTTTCCAGGAAACATCAGAAGTCTTTCGATGAAGTGTCAGTTGGTCAAAGTGTGTAAAGTATACTGATTGTCCCTGTGTTCTAAATTTCAATTGACGATAAAAATTGAAATAATTATATTTTTCAGCATATTTTTTCAGAATATTATTACGTACATGAATTGACTCACTGTGATGTTTTCTAGACCAAGAAGATTTCAAGAGATCTAGATTTGATTGACAGTTAAAAGACGGACACTTCTATAAGTGTTCGTCTACGTGAGAAAAGGAAACATTGGCTATCTGCGATAGTCAATGATCTTGTCCTTATTCATAGAGAACAAAATATTTCTGACTGATCAATAGATTTAGCACTGTGTATATCTCGTCTTTCTGTTTGAGAGACAAACGGCACTGTTTATGGGTTTGTGTGAAGGGATGAGAGGATGAGAATGCACAAGTGGAGAAGCAAACGGCATAGTGAGGATTGCTCGATGGTGACTTTGAGAATCGAATTGCTTTTGTGCAAATTATTAGGGATCGAATTGAAACATTTTCAAAGCACAGAATGTTGTATTGCACATAGCTCGTTTAGCTATGCGATCGAGAAATTGAACAACATATCGTAATTATTTGAAATCGGAAACTTTCGAAGCTTAAAATTAGAGTTGGGGTGTAAAGAGCTCGGAAAGAAGCGAAGTTCGATATCACTATATAGGAGTGAAAATATTTGAAGATGAAGTTCTGCAAGAAAAAAATGCTGAAAGGGAGGAAGAATCACCTTCCGTTGGCATTTTGATAATACCAACCGGGAGTGTTTTAAAACAGTGAAGGAAAGCGGAGACATCCAACAGGAGAAGTGCAGTTTTGTGTCATGCGTTTCTTCATTGTTTACCGAGCTTACGGTCGCAAATCTGGGCCACGTTACAAAATTCCAGGTCTTTCGTTTCTCATTTTTTAACCATTTTTCACTCGTTCTTCTCAACTTTCCAATCCTCTTTGCTACAGTTTCTCTTTTATCCTCGTTGGCCTCTGTGGCCTTTGAGTGTCTCCTCTCCTCTTTCACCTGCCATCCTCTACTTGTATTCTTCCGTGTTACTTCTACCTGTTCTCTTTTGCTTCTTCCAGACTCACACTCGCTCCAGCCTCATAATTTCTGTTGTAGTCCCTACGTAAATCCTCTCCCTTCGTTCTCCCTTTCTCTCTCTCTTGCGCGCGCGCATGTGTGTCATCGATACCAAGGATGTTACGTTGAGTGGAAGGCTACGATGAAATGGTTACATGGTGTACACAGGGAAAATAGTGTTGTAGAGTTTATCAGCCGTGGCTGATTGAGCTCGCTTGTTGGACACTCTTTTGAATCTATGGGCGAAGCTACCTACACACGTTCCTAGCCTTGTGTAGAGGGCGTTTCGACGCTGTCCTCGATAAAATATCCTCTTTCCGTTAGAATCAATTAACCGACCGAGACGAAAAGTGCAGTTGGAAACGAACAACGATAGTCACCTTGTTTTCTATCATTTCGTCAGAAGCAAGAATTTATTTCATTTAATTAGTGTAAAACGTTTTATATATAGCGAACTGATTTAAGTTTTGTTGATAGGAGGTCAGGTTAGGTAACGTTTGCAAGTTTACATCGTTGTAAAAGCTATATCGAATGATAACAGTTTTTCTTTGTTATTAACGATATAAGTAAATTCTGATTGGGTAAAAATGATAATGATTCTTATTTTACTATATCTCGATAGAGTTGCAACGAAACTTTGCATTCAATATTTTTTAAATAAATGCATCATACTTATATGTTATTTAAATAAAGTTGTGTGTAACGATGAAAGAAACAATAACTGCGACACTATTATTGGTTAGTTGTGTCAAATATTTTAGACGGTTTCGGCCATGTTAAATCGTTGTAGTAACGCCATCTAGTGATTCAACAATGCGACAATCAGAAGCTGGGATAAAAGCCTTTATCATTCCTGTTGCACTTTATCATTACCTGTTGTATAATTAAATTCTATCTTCCTTACGCAAAGACTTTACAAAGTAATCTAAGTTATATGTATACAATAAAAATTGACAATCTAAGATGACACAAACTCGATCAATTACTCGAATTATCGCGTAAAATAGTTTCTCTTCTACTTTTAAAGCTTGAACGATAGAAATTTAAGTATTTAATAGATACTTTCGGCTTTCAAAGTCATCCTCCTCAAATTCTTCATTGAATAATTTAAAAAACAACTCTTCCAGATGTTCATAAATATGTCGCGAGACTCCTGGTAGATTCAAGAATCTCTAGAATTTTAAGCGCGAAGCAATTTACAGGAATTCGTTATTGTTTTCAGCCATGTACTTCTTAGACTTCAAAAACACTCGATCTAATAAAATATGAAATTTGTCGAGACTTTGAGCATCTAAGTTCGGCGATAAGTCCAAGTAAAATTCTTTCAAAGCATTCTTCGTTCAATTAATATTAGATAGCTATTTTCGCATTTAATAACACTTTGCCAAGAGATTAGGGAAATTCATCGAAGCGATACAAACAGACACTTAGTGCACATGTTTGCATCACGAAATACCGGGTGTACATACACGGTGCTCAGCATCTTCTGTGTCTTCTGTCACGTTGACAACAAGAAAGACCAGGGGCAGGGGTGGAAAGTGGCCCGAAGTAAACCACTCCCTTGTTGTGTTGCTTAACACGTGCACACAGTATGATGTCGTACTGTGATACGTCATGCGATAAATTGATACCAGCTGCAAGCGTTACGTTCACGCTTCAGTGGTCAGGTTGGTCCATGCTTTACACTGTTATTCGACTCCTTTTCAATTTTCGTTTCGAGAAAATCCCCGACTATCCTATCCCCCCCCCCCCCCCCCGCTCTGGTATTGGTCCATGGAGTTCCCTTGTTTGCGATGGTTTGAAACAGTGTTTTTTAAATTGTGGTCCGTAAACCCTGCAGGTTTGCGAGCTTTTGAAGGATAAAAAAAAAAAGGGATCGTTTCACATCAAATCGAGTACTTTTTGTGCTCTGTGTCAGGGATTTTGATCAATTTGAAATTTCCCGCGACCCACGTAAATACGACGGGGATCATTTTATTCGTTTAAAAAATACAGGATATTGAATTTTGCAATTTTTATATATTTGTACGAAAACGGGGCGTACATTATTTATCTTTAAAACTAACGACTATACCGAATTCGTTTGTTTTTATCGAGAAGGAATAATATTTGAACTGTTTTATTTTGTGCTGAAATGTCATCATTGCAAGTGAAAAAAAAAAATATAATAAAATTCGTACTTTTCGATTTTCGGATCAAAGGAGATGTTTCAAAACTCAGAGAAAACGTGAAATTACTTCTTATAGCTTTTCGTGGAGAACTACGACGCGATGTTATTTTAAGGTGGGTGTTTTATAAGTAACGTTATAATTAGCTGTTAACATAGACGTGTTTCATACCTTAACCTCGTTTTATAGATAAAAATTCAAGAAATATGCTTATATTTCTTCTAGACTTCTAAAAATTTTCCTTTAATTCGAAGTTTAAAAATTAAACATTTTTTGATAATTGTCACCTTTGCTAAAACGATTCTTCAGCTTACAGCTTAAATGAAATCTTCGTCCCAAAAGGTTAATCATTCTCGAAAACGAACTCGCTTCTAAAGTAGATATTTTATAATTGACATTATAGTGAGCTGTTAAACGTTAAAGGATGAATAAATTAATGACAAATATATATCAATATTTGTCGAAAATCGTATTAATAATGTTTATTCAAGATTATTAGAAAAAATCGAAAAATAGGTTATCTCTTATGTATAGTATTTACAAATAAAAGACACCGTCGCTTATATGTGTAGATTTCGGATATACTTTTGTATCTAGTGGATCCAACTGTCTTGTTACTTTCCGCTACAAACGATACACCGAATTGTAAAACATCAACACCTGCATAATGAGTCAGAAACTAGACAGAAGCTAGCTCATTAAGCGCTTTATTCGTATAAATCCATGTTTGTCAACTGTGATCTGTCAGACCCCGCCAGGTTACTTTGAAATTAGTTTGTTAATCCATTTCGCCTAACAAAGACTTCTTCGATCGATCAACGAACCGAAATTTCCGGTTTTTGACGAAAGATTCATGCGTACGAGGAATGATCCGCGCTCGAAAGAATGTCTTAATCGTCCCTTCGAACGTACTCGGAATTCAATTTCCAATACCGAGCTTAATCAATAACCCAGTTCGCGCGAAATTCTTCGCTTCGATACTGTCACTTTGACTCTTTGTCATTGACGAATGCGCCAATGGGACGAGGAAAACGTACGAAACTCGGAATTTATCGAACAAAAGAGAGCGCAAAGTTATACCAACGACTATTCCGCGGGGACGGTATTTGTGTCAGGGAATGATCGCAAGCAGAAAGCCTTCGTCGACATAACAGTAGGTACTGAACGTCGCGCGTGTCCCGGAGCAGATATTAATTTCCACTTTGATATGGCCGAGTCGAGCGCTAGCTTTCGACGATGTTGTCCCGTGAACTTCGATAAGACGCGATAATAAATTCCCGTTCAACTTTTTCCGCCTATTGTAGGTAGTTCTCATTTTACGAATACAGAGGGGAAGATGAGAATCGAAATCACGAAGACAGTTGAAATATTAAGGTTTCCCAGAAAATACAACGCGTTGTTATGTCCCTCGTAACTAGTTGGGTGACCGTTTCATTTGTGCTGGTAAATTTGTACGCTTTTAATATACTGGGTGGTCGCGAGCGTTTCAGGTGATAACTCTGTTATAGATACGCAATTCAATTGAGAATTGCATCCTTTCTTTAAATGGAAGTGCATATAATTTGTAGCACAGATCCATTTTCACAGGGAAACTGTGTGTTTCCAATATACTGGGTGGTTCAGGCAAATGTTTCAAGTCGTAACTCTGTTATAGATACATTTGTAGTACCTTAGTTTCTTTTCGAAAATTCAATTAAGAATTGCATCCTTTCTTCGAGTGAAAATGCATATTTCTTGCAGCAGAGATCCATTCTCCCTTCCATTCTGCGTGAAGAATTATTAAGGTATCGTGGGGAAAAGAATGATTAGTTTTTGATTTTTTGGAGAAGAAAGGCCGAGAACGAGACCTTTGCTTCAGAACGAGTGTGAGGAACGGTTTCTTAATTAAAAATGGCCAATTCTAAGAATCGACCGCGCCGTTGTCGGAGCTGACTCACCAGGATAGGGTTTTACGGTGGTATTGTTCCCAGGCACTTCGCAAACGCCTCGATATTGCAGAACAATACAAGGGTTTCTCCTTAACCCTGAAAACATTGAGCCACGTTATATTAAAGACTAAAGGTGGTAGATGGTAGTCTACAATTATATATTTTCGAAAAATAATTCTTTTTTGAAAATGATTATTTTTGTAAATCTTCTTTTTGTACACAATTACAAAGAATAATATAATTTTGTATAATTTTTGCAATTGTAAAGAATGTATTTTTTAAGATGACATTACACGTAATTGTCGCGGTAACTATTTATTTTCATCTAATCCTGGTTTCATGTATTTATCGTATAATCTTGTTGCGTTAGAATGCTCTTTGCCTTCTTACATTCGTTCTTTTAGCTATTAGTTTATTACTACTTTGCGTTCGGTTAGTTACAGTTCTTCTTCGTGAATTCAAAAATTTGTTATATAATATTCCTAAAGCAAACACATACCACTGGTATATATATATATATCTGTTTATCAAAAAAACATAAATAATGTTTAAATAGGGCAGGTAAGAATTATAATACCAACGAGGCATTAATAAAAAATATACATACGCGAGAAAAACAATGAAGGTTGGTTAATAAACACTGTGTTGCAAACTTATTAACTGTTTTACGTATAAAACATGTAACAGCGCATTTTCCACCACAGTGACATGTTTCTTATCGCTTGGTAATAATTTCTTGTCGTTAATAATCAGTCTAATAAAAAATGATTACATAGTATTTTAATTCCTCGTTTTAAAATGTTGCCCTGGAGCCCCGATACAAGCACAACATTTTTTTCTTATTTTTCTCTATAAATAAAGTGTTCGCAGTTTTTCAGAAAAAATCCGAGACACTGTATACGATTGGTCTAATTTCGATCGATATTGTTATGAATTAAACGTGTTCGGTAAAAGTAGTACGCGATTTTAATAAATAATTCTGTACGTCGAATTAAGAATAATAAATTGCAATAGATTTCGAGAAGTGAAAGATTTGTACACGGTGTGTTTAAATAACGTGTGTAAGTAAGTGACAAATGATTCCTTAGAAAAAAAAAGAAAAAATATAAATAACATACAATTTCTTAATTTACGACTTAATTTACGAGATAATCAAATTTGAAAATTCACTCCGTATGTATCTACATACTTACGGCTAAAATACGATTCATTAAGCACACGTATAATATCGATTGTATGTATAAATAATATATTATGATTTTTGGTATACTACTTAAACTTTCTATTTTTCGTGAATCTTCGTTTTGGCTGACAATTTTCGCAGCATACTTTAACAGGAGAATCTTATTTACATCTTTCATGTGAAAAATTATTAACAGTATTAAATGTTGTGTCTTATACCATTCGAGAACGAAAAATTTTCCAACATGATGATGTTCCGCCACGCTCGAAAATGATAAATATTGGATTGGTCGTGAAGTAAAAATTGACCTTACGACCCTTGGTTTTTATTGGTGGAGTCACATTGGAGGAAAAGTTTACAACAAAGACATTCAAAGTCGGTACCATTTAATGCAACGTATTAATCGCGTATTCAAAAGCTTAAAAAATGAAATACGTTACCTAAACACAGCTATGCATACCTGAGAACGAGATAATCGATCTCAGAAATTTTTTTAAGTAATAAATAAAATAGTTAATAGAATTCATTTCTTTGTCCTACTCAATTATAATACTTGGTAAATATCAGGGAATCGTATCTTATATTAAATGCAAATGCATGAGAAAAATAAGAAAATTTTCTTCCTAATATTTTCCTTATTTTTTTATAAACAATTACCTCCAGCTTGCTTATACAAGTTATTTAGACCAATCCTGTATTATTGTCGGGGCACGGATGTCAGCTAATTCACGATTAGGGTAGTGTCGTGGTTACCTAGAAGTTTCTCTCCAAAATTGTGCAGAAGGTTTAATTTAATAGCAACTTTTGTAACTATAGCACGTAATGTTATGAATTATTATGTTGACTACGAGATAAGCGGACCCTTTTAAATAGTTACGGCACTGTCGGTCACTGACCTTATCGTCAGACAGCTAACGTCTGAGCGCTGTCAATAATATATGTTCTTGGCTCTTGACATCTCTTGCACGTACCTTCAGTAATTAATAATTTAGACACAAAGCCTGAAATGCAGTTCGTCTTATTTTGGCATAGAGAATCACGCCTTAATGTTTTGGACACCTGTTGTCGAGCACTCTACATATTATATCGTCGTCATTACATTGATTTAGCGTGAACGGAACGAAGTATAATAATTCAAAGCACAGCGAATGTGCATTATTCACAGGGCATTATTCGTGTCTTTTCATTTTTACTTCGATGCTGTTTTAAAAAATAAATCGCGTTTCAACATTAATTGTACGTTTTTCATTTTGAAACTTAAATTGCCACGAAAAATGTAAGCGTTAAACCATACATGTATATTTATATTGTGAGATAAAATATGTTCCTCGACTAAAAAAATTTGAGTTTTCATGGTTTTCTGACAACGTACCGGAAGCAATTACATTTCTCTACAACAACATGTTGGTTCTTTTGATACAAAATACTATGTAACATTCACCCGGTTCATGTTACCAGAACTGTTGACTTAACGCCTGCAAAATGTCGTGTAACATCCACGTTTAAAGTTATCATAATTTTTTACTTGATGCCTGCAGAACAAAGTCGTACGGAAAAGTTATAACATGAAACATAATTTGCACTATATATTGGATAAATGATGGACTTCAATTCAATGGAGCAAAAAAAGAAAAATTATTTATCGTTTGAAATAATTCAGAATAGAAAATGGAAAAATTAAAGTGATGATACTTCAGCTTGACTGCACCGAAGCAATGACCTCCTAGAGAAATCTCATGCAAAGAATCTAATTTTTCAAATCCTGTTTGAAGAATCAAACACTTTCGGGTAGCAACAATCGAACGAAACTACAGTGTCCCAATTATAACCGGTCGATTTGAATTTCACGCTGTATTTAAAACGTCGAATCGATTAATCTGAAACTTGACATATGTCATCTAGATAGATGGGAAATTAATCGTGGAAAAGTACACGGTGAAAAACGCGTGAAACAATGGAACTTTTGCAAACAAAATTTCTGCAACGCGTAATTTCTCGAATAAGTGATATCAATTGGCCACCAAGATCATGCGATTTGACACCTTTGAACTTTTTCTTTGAGGTCACGTCAAAGGTAAGGTTCATGCTGACCATTCAGAGAAAATTCCAGAACCAAAAGGCAACATCGAATGTGTTATTGATGATCCTGATGATCCGAGTTTGTGCGAAAACGTCGTGAAAAATTTGGAGAAAAGATTGATAGTCTATAAAAAAAGCCAAGGCGGCAATTTGGAGAATATCTTATTCCAGTATTAACTCCCAAATTTGTACTTTTAATTTAAAAAAAGTCATCAAGATTACTCGATCCGTTTGAGTTTTATTCAAAAAGTAAATCGACCGGTGATGATTGGAACACCCACTATTTAGCCGATGTTTCCACGGGCGTTGTTCAGAAAATCAGACACTGAGTTCACTGAGGACGATCTGTTCATTTGCTGGTGGTTACTCGGAGCTCCTCGAATAAACTTGTGCACAGTATCCAACGTGTGAATTACCGTGGTGCATAGACAGCTGATAAGGTAGTTATAATTAAATAAGTAAACCGAGTCTTAGCGAGTGTTCATTGACCTACGCCAAGTACACCTGAGAATTAACAGTAGGCAACGATTTTAGAATATTGTACCGTCCGGTTTAATCTATGTTTATTTTTAAATAAATGTGCGTTGCCTCGTAAGAATAAATTGCAATAAATATGAATAACTTTGTATTTTTATTTTCATTTTCGATCGAACAGCGTTCGAGACTAAAGATGAAACAAAAAAAGAGAAAAGAAAGAAAAAAATTGTAGAATATATTTTATTGCAATATTCGGCCGTAACGTAGAAGCTGGGATGTTTAAAACAAGTCATTTGAATAATTTGACTACTATATGCGATAGAAAAAAAATGCATCAGTTTTAAATTGTCGATTTTAAATGTAATAATTTTTTACTTATCTTCTAATAGAGTGTTTCAACACGCGTGTAGTAATCTATGGGTTAAAGGTCGTTCAATATTGTTGAAGGTCAATTACGATGAAAAATAATTTACCTCAAGGATTCCAATTATCCTCGAGAGCAATTCGTAAATATTTAGATTATCGACTTTACATTTATTCTACTAGAATGAAAAGAAATATTTTCTTAGTTTCTGCACGTAGAACTGACACTCGAAACAGGTTTCGTAATTTTGCAAATACCCTTGAATAATACATTTATGTTCCTCCTATTTTTCTTTTTTTAGTTTCCAAGAATGTAAGCAATGTCTCGCTTTCATAAAATCGCAAGAAAGTAATCAATATCCCAGTTTCGTAACATTGCAAGTAAAGAAAAAATGTTACTTTTATGAAATTTTCTCAATTTAATTTGAAGCTTGTGAAACGCAATGTGAAAATAATTGCGTAGTGCAAGCGCAGTGTTGCTAGATTTAGCATACTATGGTCGAACGGAAGGTCGCTCAGCATGTCGGTACACGTGCACTGTTACTATTCAATCGAACGTATAATTATTTTAAGAGATCTGTGCATTATTACAAAATACTTGTAATTTACATTAAATGGAATAAAGCTTGTTCTAGTAAAATCAATGACGTTAATACAAATTTCTACATTGAGATAATCTAAATTCATAGTGGTGAAAGAAACATGGAGACAGTAAAGAACTATTGTAAACGAAACCTAAGTGTTTAAATCCGTGTGAAATTTAAATAAAAAATACATATTTGCAAAATAGACCATTACGATAAATACTTTTTAAAAATTATTATTTCGGTTACAGTACTTTCTCACTATTCTGTGAATTTAGATTATCCTTGTATGGAAATTGTAAAGATTGGAAACTAAGAGGGAATAATAAATAACTTATCGAGACTAGAATCGACATTATTATTATAGTTCATAAAATTTCCACAGATTTAAAATTTATGACATAAAATTGAATTTATTTAGAATATGTCCATGTTTCGGTGAAATTTTCTCCTATGAAAATATAAATTCGCCATATCTGTACCTATCACGTGAAATGAAAAGTATTAAATAGAAATATAACTAGTAGTTATATCACATGTATCTGTGTATTAACATCACGTGATAAGAACATTACTTTGTGCAATAATAAATGTTTCCGAAACTTTCAAATTTAATTCGACAATAACATCCCTACGTATATTTTACAAAAATCGCCTTTTTATTTTTATTTCTATTTCATAAAAGGTACTTTTATACAAAAATGTACAAAATATCACTGACTTTCGCGAGATTTAATTTTGCTAAATTAAAATCGAACAGAATTGTGACAAATTTACCATAAATCCCTATCGACTCGCTCGTATGTTGCACGACGAATCATCATTTCGAAGCTCGATTTTACCCGAGGGAAAATTAATGCTCCCGAAGCTAGACGACGATAAATAATCAACGGGATCACTCGATCGCTAATGATCGCTCCGCGAACGGGTTACATTAATAATACGAATTACTCTCGCGGCTGGATGATGAAGTTTCAAACGCATGATTAATTAATTACCTACCGATTCGTCCGTACGACCGAATAATAATCGTGGAGAAGGTTGATTAGATCCAAGATGTAGAATAGTGAACAGATTGGGATGAAATGAAAAAGAACGCGACGAAAATATCTTATTTCCGTATTTCATACAAATTATTCCAGGAGAATTTTCAAACATTTTGTGCCATTTGTTAATTTTGATTCTCGTATTATTCAATATAAATAGAATAATAACACATAATACCGCAGCGTCAACAATGTTCACGAACAGTAAGAAACAACGAGCAATAAACAGACACATTAGTCAAGTTGCAGTCAACTGCATGAATACCTAAGTAATCAACCTTAGTAACCACCTAACTTAAGTAATTATCTAAGTAATTTCAAATTTCATTTCCTCCAAAACCGAGCTTTCTACGAAAAGATGTTATTGTTTACTTTTTCTTCATTTTTACGTGTACAATAGAATAACCTCCCAATTACTAATAAATCTACCGCAAATAGATAATGTTTTATCCAAACAGTCATCGAGTTTTCAAATTATCCTTCGCGTTCGGAACGTCAATACTTCGCTACATAGTTACGTTGAGTTTCTACATAAGCTTTCGCAACCGTAACTGTATATAAAATATGCAAATCCATCGACCGACACTTCCTGCAGTTCGCTTTAACCTGAAAAAAAAAGACTATGTACCAATAACGATCAACTGCAAACTTGTTGCTGTTAACAAAATTTATATGTAAACATTTCTCACAGCAAGTTTTGGATAAAATTGCTGGTGAATGTATTTCGGTTAGAAAAATCTGTATGTCGCTTTATAACAAGTTAGAAAATAATATTATACAATATTGGAAATATATAAAAAAAAATGTAAAATTTATTTCAATCAAAATAAATTTTCATGTTCAAAGAGGTAAACTTTGTCCCTTAAAAAGTCAGATATGTGTTATTTAATTGACAAATAAAATATTATAAAATTGAGTATTGTTTCGCAAATTTATCGTATATTTCTCGCCGGTAAATAAAATAGTTTCTTATAAATTTGTCACTGACAAATTGTAAAATTGAAATAATATGAATTCTTTTAAAAATTGTTCCGTATAAAAATTTCTCGCGTTATTAACACTTGAAAAAACTGTAAAACACTTTCACTACATTCTATGCAAGAGTTTTCAAGTTCAATCTTTTTGGAACATGCTTGAAGATTTTTTTTGAAAATGTTCTACCATTCTCATAACTTTCTTATTTACGAGGCAACATTGCATTATAATTAATTGTAAAAGTAACGTCTGGCCTACCTTGGAAAAATGAATTACTGCGTACGAGTCATACAGTGCAGTTCCCCTTAATATCCGTAACGGCCTGGTTGCTGAAAAGTTTTCTCGGAAAAACGATGCTTTTTGTGGTAATTAACACAGCAACGGGGTCTGCAAAGGAAAATTACTTGGCATTATGCGCGCTGCTTTGCATAGAGCATTGCACACCAGTCTTTTCTGTGCTTCCAATATCTTTTACTGGATGTATAATATATGACGAGGCAGCAGGTGCACTAAACAGATGGACTAGCTTTTATTCCTCATTTAATGAGAAGAAAAATATTCTTGGACAAGTTGTTCATGAAGTAATAATTCTAGAAGGGATCGTTTCTTGTTGTACTCATTTCAATTTGTAATAACGTGTCGTAAACATTTCATAAACTATACAGTAAATAACTGTTGTTTTCTTTTTATTTCAGGTGAGTGTGCATTCATTCGTCTCCCTTAGTCAGTACTCAGAGTTTCGTAAGTTGAAATTTTTTGTTACGATTCTGCATGACTGTACGTAGATTATTAAATCGAGATGATGGATAACATCACGTTCTGTCTCACTTCCCTATGAAGAATTTTGTATCGTAACTGATTTTGATATTAATGAGCATTTGGTATTAGATTTTGGTATTAAAACGCATTGCATTGAATATTAATGTGTTTAATTTTTAAATCTAAAACACGACATTAAATAAATTGTACTAAAGTTCTGCATGGCAAACCGACTGTCGGCTAAGTAGGAAGCCATACAATTCTAGCATCGGTGTGCAGTGAAAGTAGAACACTGTATTATTAACCGTAGCTTGCAATATTACCAACTGTTGGTAGTATACGCGCTCTTCGTTATCTGTTGTAAATAAATCAGAAAATTATCTACGGTAGATAATTCTAAATGTAACTTACACATTTTATATGATAGGAACATTTTATCTGCGTCCATTTGCAGGTATCTTTCTTACCAGTGATGAATAATTTTTATAAATTTGGAATATCATTTACTGATAGTAAAGTAGATAATAGCATAAAACTAGCATCTTAAGGATCTAGTACCTTATGTAATACGTTAGTATCACACAAACTGAAATACCGACTCAACGACTTGGCAATGATTTTGCAGCGCATTCTAGATGTAAGGACGATAATTGACATTCACTATTTATCCAAATATTTACCGCTAAAGGTAAGAAACGTAAAAAACTGGACCTTGTACATATATTATCAGATGGTTAAGAAATTTGTCATTCCATACAATATATGGTTCAGTCTAGCCTAACAATCTCTGAAAATATTTTAACAATTAATTATACCCATTCTCAAAGTTTGATATCAGAATAAATGGAACTTTGAATAATTCTAGAATATGAGAATAAATTGAACTTGGAAGATATTCGTACTGTGCTAGAGTTTTCAAGTTACAATTATATTAGCACCTAACTAAAATACTTGAAGTTCCTAATGAAGGAATGATGAAACGGCGTTTTGAAGCTTGATATCTTTCTCTTTGCTTCGAAACTTAGGATCATATAAAGAAAATGGATACAAAGAAGTATAGGAAGAAAGTTATTCGTGTTATTAAAAATTAAATTATTGAAATACATAAAAATTATGCACTTATCCTTACGTTTCATTTTAATATTTCTGTTCATTCTTATGCCTTAGAAAATCTTTCAAAGTTATAATACATACAATACGTACAATATTTTTCTGTTCTTTATTAACCTCTGTGACAATAATAAAAGACATCATTTTAAAAGAGAGCATATATTGGGTAAACGAAATTCAAGCAGAAATTTATATTTATGGTATACATTAGAAGGTATGTAATACAAATTGCTTGTATTTCTAATATTATTGAGTATTTACAAGTAATATTTTACACGTAGCAACAGGGACCTCTAACCTACCATCCTACAAAAGTAGGTTAAAATCGGAAGTGAACCAGGTTGAGTGCTTCTCATTGTTAGTGTGTCGGATTGAAGAAAAAGATGATTGACGATCCGAAACGAGTTTTCTATTGCTCTCTGTACTACGAGTTGAGCAAAGCTTAGGATGACTTCATCACAGAAAAGAGTCCAAAATTGGCGACTTCTGTGGTCAGGTGGGCCTGTCACATATCCTTCTGCTGTCACACATCCTTCTTCTGCCATAGTATCGTTCCTTTCATTCAAAATGTCCAAGTCCTGGGTTCTTCCTAGTTATAATTACTAAAAATGCGAGTATAGCAGCAAATATACATAAAAATTCTTAATTACGAGAATGGCGAGGAAATCACGTTCTATTTAAATCCTTAGCTAAAGTGACTCCCCAGCTAAATAACATTTTAGTTATAAAATATTTCGCTCAATTATCTACTATCTCTATATTTTGATTATTTCGTGAATTCACAGGGCCCCTCATCTAATCGTATCTTCGAAAGAAGATTACTTGAAATGCGAAATTTATATATTTCTCTTATTTTCTTAGTTCGGTGTTTCGTCGAACAAAGAAACTTGGAACAAGATTCATTTTAAGCTCTCCCTCGATAATGTAACGTAATAAATTCTTCTCCTTATTAGTTATGTCTAATAAACATAAGAGAGGATAGTAGGGTAATAATGTGGTATCGGATTTTCCGTGTCCGCTTGGGCCTGCTTCGAGCGCAGGCCTAGAAGAGATAGCGCGTGCGGACAGACCTGGGTTAGGATAAACACTTGGCGCCGATCTGTTCGGTAGGTTTCGTGGCAGGCACAAGTATCCCTTTACAGGGGGTCTTGAGAGACGACCGAGCGTGAGAATGCACGAGGACGAAAGTGAATACATGTGGTTCGGAGAAAGTGAAGAGTGTTTGGAAAAGAGGAACGATTAGGATGGCGGAACGTGACCGAATATCTGAAGTGAGAGAGACTGAGGATTAGAATGAAAGAGAATGAATGTGCGCACCTATATAGAGTGCGAGAGGAACGTTTGGCACAGTATGTCACAGTATAAGACGGTATGACGTAGAGAGTGTGAGACAGTATGTCAGAGTATGAGAGAGTATGACGCGGAGAGTATGTCCGGAGAGTATGTCGCGGACGGTACGAGTAAAAAGACGTAATAATACGAAACAGTTAGAAAGACGCACTAAGACGAAAGACCAGTAAAAGACATAAGCGACAAAGACGATAAAGATGCGTGCTGAGGGCATCAAGACGATAAGCTTAGTTTTATACGCGGTCGATCTACCTTTAGTGAAAAGCGAATCTAATCACCAACACCACGTCTAATACTAATAACACTGTAACTTATAATATTCTTAAATATACATCAATACACCGCACGAGTACAACAATTATTTGGGGGCTCGTACGGGGATCAATAACTAGGCACACTTGTCTAGTTATCCGAAGAAGGAAAAACAACAATAAGGATCAACGTTGTAATAGATAAAGAGTTCGATCAGCAAGTAGAAGACTCCAAGTTCAAATTCGCGTTCTTTATTTTCTCGTGACTTCTATAATTAAGTTTCGAGCATACATCGAAACTTAATTAATTATCGTTTTCGTTTCACGAGAATTTGGTCGAGGTGGTAAAAAACATGGATCTATGTGGGATCGTGGTCTACCACTCCTCGACTATAGGACAATGCTTTGTATCACCTCTATCAACCTCGACCCAACTACTATGCGACGGAAAGTCAATAATATGGACGAGGTTTTAAGGAGCATAACCACGGTGCCGTGCCGAAAAGTAAGGTTATCTTTGCAATTTATCTTTGAGTTGGATAATTATCTGTTTATTCTGAATTACTAACGTATCGAAAGTTCACTTTTTGGGAAGAAAAATACAAGAGGTACGTTACACCCTTATTTTAGCAGAAATAAGATTAGATTCCTCTTATCTGCTTAGTTTAGTAGTCTCGGTAAGGGGTATTAATAAGAATTGTTCTAAGTTATTTTGCTTAAAAGAACAAACTTAAAATAAATAGTTTTTTATGGTACGAGAACAAGTGTAATATTTTAACTTGGAACACTTTTATAACGCATATTATGATGAAATATAAGTATGTGTAGGTAATCTTCACATATTTCGGGAGATTCGTGTCTGGTAACAAAGGAACGCCTTTCGTCCTTTCTTTTGCTTCTATTTCTTTTATATAATTCCAAATTATGAGACAAAGGAAAAGCTATTAAACTTCCAAGTATTATTTAATTATTCCTGCCTTAAAATGGAAGATACGAGAGTAAGGTCCGCAAATAGAAGTATCGTGGACAATCTAATACGTTGCTTAAATAGCTGTAACTTTTGACCGTACTCCATCCATGTACTCTACAATCTTGGTAAAATATTTCTAGTTTCGTTCGTTTTTGCATCGTTGATATTTTTCTAATAGAATTTCTAATAGAATAGATAGAATGCAGAATATTTTCTAATGACGTTAGTTTTAATTTTTGATACTAGTAGCACTGCTCACTCTTCCATCTATAATATCGAATTTTATTTGTTTGGAAGATTATAGAAACTCGAAGTTGGGCAATTTTTTCATTACATGCTAGATCGATCCTATATAATATCGTGTTACGAAGAGAGATACGCAAGGAATTGTTACAATTCGAAATCGATTAAATATCGATGAAGAAGTAGCATTACTTTCTTTTTCTTTAACTCAAGTATACAGTTCACTCGATCGATTGTTCAGATTCTGCTGAAGGAAAGATACTGAGTGAAGATACAATCCTCGTCCTGTGTTTGTAAATAGGATAAGTTCAAATTTAAGGGGGTTGCCTGTTTTGCATAATAGCTTCGGAGCTTTATACGTCGCGAAAGGGTATTTGTGGGTGTAATAACAGCCCACATGATCTCCATGTTCAGCCATTGCCTCGAGGAACTACTATTATTCCTATTATATGCATATGTGTGTAAATATCGCCTACTTTTCTTCAATTTTTGTGTACATCTCGTTGAAACTCTTTTCGGTGATTATTACACAATTTACAACAAAATATTTTCCACTGTAAATTTTGTTGAACATCATTCTAGGTAATGGGTTGTAAAGCTATTCGACGCTCTACGGTATAATCGCGATGATACAATAACTCCTCGATAAAAGGCTCACTGTCGCGTTCGTGTAAGACCTTTTAAGGAGGGACAGTAGCGAAGTTGTTCCTGGAATTAACGTTTCTTATCTCTTATTGTGAAATCCAGTCACGTGTGAACCGTCTAACAAGATGAACTTTAAAGCGATATCTTGTCTTAGAGATACCTTTGTCTCAAAAATAAGACCAAACTATTTTTGATATTTGGACTGTTTTGCAGTTGTAAATATATAAATATTTCAGAAGAACTTTCTATCGTGTATAATTAAATATAATTCGAATACGTTCGTGTTTGATTTCTCATCAAACCATTGATCTACGAAAGTTTAATACCAGTAGTCAGCTAATTTTTAAATTCAGAGCTACTGACTGCTCAAGTAAATGATGATTCGTTATATTTTATAGAAGAAGAAGAAGAGTTATTTACAGAGGAGTTACTATAATACAAATACGCTGTATTTAATGAAATTTAACCGAAACTTGCATGCCAATTTTACGAACAGTTGAAAACAAAATTCGAGAATCGCTCGAGTTTCTTGCTCTTTTTACTGTTCTAAATAATTTTTTGTTACACACCTATGTACAATATAGGTACACAGATATTTTTCTGCTTCTAATACACAAATATGGTATTTCAGGGTTGTTAGGTTTTAGGATATAAAAACAATTAATTCTTATTTTTCTAATCTCGTACTTATTATATATTCTTTTTAGTTTACGAAGGAGATGCTCTTCATTGCTATACCTTCTTGTGTATCGTTGCTTAAGTTTAGGGTACAATCCACTGTCTCTTAAAGAACGACGTTCGTGTCAATCAATACGTGACACGTTAAAGTTGATTCAATGTATTCATATAAAAAATTATTCATATATAAATTAAAATACTCTACTATACAAAAAGGGATTATTGGGATAATTAAAAGCGTTTAGGAACAATAAGTAAAAGTATCGTAAAAAAATATAATTTTATCGTATAAAGTGTACAAAAAAATGAGTATCACACTGTTAGAAACATGTTTACATGGATATATCCATCTATACAAAATATACCTCGACTTTTACTGATTCATCGGATCACCACTTCTTTATTATCAATGCACCACCTCCGCCAAGGGAACCAGAACCAGAGCCGGAACCAGAACCAGAGTATCCAGAACCAAGGCTGGATCCAGATCCGAGACCTGAGCTCGAACCAGAGCCAGATCCTGAACTGGCAGAAATGCTGATGGTGCCCAAATTGATACTCGAAGAACCTCCGTTGGAACCCAATCCTGAACCGTAGCTAGAACCCAAGCCGAGATCCGAAGAACCTCCGCTGGAACTTAATCCTGAACCGTAGCTAGAAGACAGGCCTGAGCTTGAACCAGAGCTAGATCCCAGACTCAAGCTAAGTCCAGAACTCAGTCCGGAGCTAAGTCCAGAGCTAAGTCCAGAGCCAAGTCCAGAGCTAAGTCCAGAGCTAAGTCCAGAGCCAAGTCCGGAGCTAAGTCCAGAGCCAAGTCCAGAGCTGAATCCAGAGCTAAATCCAGAGCTAAGTCCAGAACCGTATCCAGATCCTCCTTGTCCAGAACTCAAACCCGAACTGAATCCTGAGCCACCACCTAAACCAGATCCAGATCCAGAGCCACCGCCCAAACCAGATCCAGCAGATCCTCCGGACGATACGGTGACCAGAATAGGCACAGGTTGGGGAACTGGCACAGGCTGCGGAACAGGGACTTGCACTGGATGAGGAACCGGCACTGGTACTCTCACAGTTTGAGGAATGATTACTGGTTTCTCAACGGTGACTGGTACTGGGTGAGGTACACGGACTGGCACTTCCCTGATAATGGGGACTGCTTGCTTTACGTAATAGGGAACAGGTACCGGTCTCGAGACAGGATACGGTTGAGGTACAGCAATCGGGACTTGCTGGGTGATTGTGCGAATTTGGGTGTCACCACCTCCGCCACCGGAAAGTCCTCCACCAAGACCTCCACCAAGACCTCCACCGAGACCTCCACCGAGGCCTCCTGATAGACCTCCGCCAATTCCACCACTGAGTCCTCCTCCGAGACTTGAACCTCCTCCAAGTGAAATTCCACCTCCGTGTCCCCCAGAAAGACCTCCAGAGTAACCTCCGGACAGTCCACCGGACAATCCTCCGGATAGTCCGCTTGATTCTAAGCCGCTGCCATAACTTGAACTAGAACTAAGATCAAGTCCACCAGATGATCCGCCCAATCCTCCTGAACCGCCGAAGATACCCCTTTTCGTCTTCTCTTTTTTCGCTTGTTCCGCTTCGGCGGAAAGCGCAATGGCCAGGAGGCAAATCTGCGTGAACGGATAATCATTTTTTAGTAATCATATCAGTTTTACATGAAAAAGATAGCAGTGACTATGGCTGAGTTTAAGCTAAACGTTTTCTCGATGCATGACATTTTAGAAGACTATTGTGGATGGTCTTGAAGTGATCCAATTTTACGTGTATTGAAATGATGCAGTAAAGTGACAAATTATATTCTCTACGAGGTAAATATTGTTGTTAAAAAATATTTGAATAACTCCAAAGTTATACTAACGATGGCTGCATTTGTAGCTGTTTTTTTAATGAAATTCATTCGAATATTCTTAAAATTGGATGTATTAAAGCTTTCATTGAATGGAATTTTCAAATTTTAAAAACAAATTTTTCCGTATTTCGAGCTTTGCAAGATTTGTTTTGACACCAACATTTATCAGAAAGTACACATTGTTCAATATACCTGTATATATTGTCTTTATAGTATAGTATAGTATAGTATCTTTTAACTACTCTGACAATAAATGTTCCGAGAATATTAATCTCTAAAATTCAATGCTCTGATGAACTATTTAAAAATTTTACCAATATTCAATAAAGTTTCCAAACTATGAAACAAACTGTACAATGCAATGGCCTAACTCTGTTAACTACTCTGCACCAACAACATTTCTCGTCTTGAAACTCGAATTAACCCTTATTTAGAGGTCCCACAAATATATTTATTCTTAAAGTCACCAAATCACAAACTGCAGATTCATGGATATCAGTCTCTCATTAGTCTTGAAAGTGCTAAATCCCTCATGATACCCACTATTTAATGAAACTCTGCATCCACTATGATCGATCACTCTATTTACCCCAATACCTGAATTTATCACATGGTTACAGCTTCCGACCAATATTGTAATAATTCTCTCCTTCGTTAAACCCTCGAAATATGAATTTTTTCCTCGATAAAAGTTTACGAAACTCTCAAACATGAACATTCTCTCCTTTCAAAGTCCGGAAAGCTTACCGACGTTCTACTTACTATTGCGAAGGTCCTCATTGTTGCTTGTTCTCGGAGGTGAGCTTGGAGTGTGCCATCCTCCAGTCCACACCCCGGTTTTATACAAGTTGTCCGTGTCGGACACAGCAATCACTTTCACTAAATCGACGGAGGTGCACGCCTCGCTAGATACTCTCATTCTAATTTTTCTGCGACTACTTCATCCGACCCCCCTCTTGTGATGTAACCGCAATGATTGAAAACAGACTGATTCCGCGTTGCAGGACATACACTCTTCCGTGCGTGCGCTATTGGATCGCGTTTAACTTGGGGTGGTGTTTCAATAAAACCATTCAGATTGATACTATCTTTCCATGATCCTCGCCTTTCTATGCAGTATCGTGTATCGTGCACGCGTAGTGGCTGCGTTTTTGCGACGCATGTACGATCTCGTGTGCGTCTGTTCTCGATGACTCTCGCAATCAGGAAGCCCGATGACGATTTTTCAATTCTGTCAGCTATTCTTGGAGGGAGGAAAGGTGAACAGGCAATAGTAGTCCAATTACCGAGAAGTTCGACCCTACAGTGCGCAATGATATATTTTTGCATCGACTCAGTTTTGCAATAATAATCTTATAGTAGGTATGTATTCCGGACAATGCTTCGTGTCGATTAAATTTACATTTTTCAACGTTTCTTATTTCTATATACAATAAATAAAATCGTAACTTTTTTTGAAATTGTGAAATTTTTAGGGGATATTCGACTTAGACTTCTACTGGTTTGTAGAGTATCTAGACCGAATTATTAGGATTTTTCTTTGTCTATTTACTTGTTTCTTTGGTCCGAATTAACTCAAAATCCATGGAAATGATTTTGATTTAACCTTGACTGTTTCATTTGAGTAATCAATATATTTCAAATTTGTTTCAAATTTGTTTCAAATGCAATGTAATTATTAAAATAAAAGTTACTCGAAAATTAAAAATGATCTTTATTACTATTTTTTATATATTTCTAGCATCTTTTTTTTAAGCCTAAAGTTCTATTCGGTTTTTATTAATTTATTTCACAGTTCGTTCATTTAGTGCTCGAAGGACGAAGGCAATGCCGATAGTCTTTCACTTTCCTTAATATAAAAACTCAATTTGCTGTTTGCAAAAACGCATTTACTATTACATGTTAAACCCACAGTTTTGCAACAATATCCTTATATTACAAATATATTGCATCACACGCTGGTTGTAGTTCATACGTGTGTTAATTCTCACATTTTT
The DNA here is from genome assembly GCF_051014685.1 of Ptiloglossa arizonensis. Classification (NCBI taxonomy): domain Eukaryota; kingdom Metazoa; phylum Arthropoda; class Insecta; order Hymenoptera; family Colletidae; genus Ptiloglossa; species Ptiloglossa arizonensis. The sequence goes on from NC_135049.1 coordinate 5,938,326, forward strand.
TACGTACAACATGTCATATGAAAATTTAATGACGTATGATAAACAAAATTGTAATACAATTTTTAAATTAAACACCGGAGGGTTAAAATGTGGCAGAACTGTAGAAAAAATCCATCTTGAAACATGTGTTGGAATGTGAATTTCGAGAAAATAATTATTTAATATAAAAAGCATCTGTGTAAGATTTCCCTATTTCTGAGAAATATAATTAAAAAAGGGCGAAGTTATGGCGAAGTTATTATTTACTATGCCTTCCAGATATGAGTAACAACGAAAGTTGTCGATAATAGATTTTTTATTAAGTAGATTTAATTAAAGTAATTAATAGTGTCGTAATGAACGTAATGAGATATTCATAAAACAATGAGTTGCAAAAAGTGAAAATAATTGGAGAAAATTGTAATATAATAAATTTTTTATTAGAGGACGTGGATCACCTAATGGAATATAGATAATGGAATTTTTTATTAAACGAATTTTTTAATATTTGCTAAAAGTACACCCTTCGATGAAAAGTATTATTAAAACTTCAATACGTAGAATTTGAAATGAAAATTTTCTCGATCAAAGATTTTGTAATTAAGTATATCTACCTGTAACACGGAATGAACATAATCCAATTAACAGTGCAATGAACTTTAACATCTTCCGCAATTGATTACATCCTACTTGTGTTAATTATCGACCGTAAAATTGACGTATAAGTCTTTGGTTCCGGTAAAAGGCACAGTATCTCTGCACATAATGATTGATAATGAACTATGAAAGGTATGCCTATCGAAATAACAGGACAATCGAGATGCAGTTCGCCAAAGTGAGATATCGAACTCGGGTGACTTCGAAAGGCGCGGAAGTGACGAAAGTAAAAACGATTCGGTATTAACTGTCTGGTACAAAGTAACAAATCATGGCCTCGAATTTGAAAGGCGGCTTGTACGGCAAAAAGAAGCTTCTGCGCGCGCTTCCGCGTTAGGAATCAATTCTCCTGCGTCGATGATTTCAGGAATTTATACTATTTATGAACAAATCACCATTTAATTATCACAAAATTTGTCGAGCTCAACCGAACGTTTTTATTACTAAATCTTCTGTTTGTCAATTTGTGTGATTATGAATTAAATATTGTATAAAAACATTACAATTTATAAACTGTAGCGCAGGTAAATTTGAATAAATTTATACAATATTGGGGAAGAATATTTAAATATGCAGTCTGTCTCACTTGTCGCGTCAAAGAGTAGAAGAACTGGAAAATAGAAGACTGTTTCGTTATAAGGTGTGCCTGTCCCCCAAATGGACGACTTTTAACGAAACAATAGTGTAATACGTTTGGAGATATTCTAGAAACACATGTAATCGAAACTGTATTGTATAACATAATAGCTTCCTAAAAAACTATTTGTAAATACTATTCGTATATTTATTATTGCTATTATCAATAGCAATCAAATTAAATTAATAAAAATCTCCATTTTTGGAGATTTATATATTGTAGCTAAAGTATCCTAAAACTTAATAACACGTTGTTAGAAACGAACTTCAAATTTGTAGAAATGAACTTTAAATTACAATTGGTAGAATATAATTAAAATAAACTATCCTTTTAAAATTATAGTACGTAATTATTTGTAGATAGTATCCCACTTATGCTTTTCGTACTCAATCGTACTTCAATCGTGCTCAATTGGCAATAAACAATAAATTCAACTCACCAACAATTTTTAATCCCTATCTCAGAGTGTTTAGTTTTATAATGAATTAATCCTGAATTATTTTACACTTAATAACTTGTGTCTTTTACCAAGCACATCACCGTGCTTATTCGAGACGTATGATTCAAATAATTTCCAAACGACGAGCCAAAACGAATATATGAATTTTGATCATTTATTTCTAACGACAATAATCGCGACGGTGAGGGATGCAGTTAATAAAACTAAATCTCGTGATTGCTTGGCATTCGAAGATAACTGAAGTCTCCTTTGGGATCGGATGGAAAAATTTGCAGTTGATGTAAGCCGAGCTATTCTTCATCCAGGAAATGGCTACGCGAAGAAGTAAATCCTACCCCCGCTGAATTTCACGGACATTACGGGGCCACTTTATATTCACGTCATATATTCCCAGGAAAGTACGTTTTATTCAAATCGCTGTACCTCTACTTAGGAAGATTCTAGGCAAGTGTTACGTCTGCGTCATTATCTAAACATGCTACCTGGAATCGTCATTCTTCAGCAGGGATGAAAGAAATAAAGAGTCTGCGGATTTTGTTAACTATTAATTCTATTTACGTCTACTTTAACGGTACCACCGAATGGTTTTAAAAAGTTTAATTATTCTCGAAGAATCTAGGATTTTAACGATATGTCTGATTCCTTTTAAAAATATATTTCAAATAGTATTGGGCAGTTTTGAAGAAATTTCGAACACTTGGTCAATGTGTAAACTGCTTTTGTTTAAAAAATTGAATTCAGCAACTTAAAACATCCTTTTAATTTTATCGACAATTCAGAGTTGTATTTCGTGTGTTAATGCATACTGTACGATTCACGTGTACATATATTTATAATTTACAAACTGAAAAGTGTAACTATTAAATTGCGATACTAGATAGGAAATACACAACCACATTTCAAAGAAAGTGGTCTTCATCCTTACATCATACGGTAGTAATTCGCAATTGGTTGACATATAATCCTGCGATTGAAACTGCATCGTACGTGGCATTACATTACACATTATGGTTTCCTCGTGACATTGCCAGTACAGGTACAATGTACTTTGGAAAACGATATCGGGAGATCAGCACCTTTGCGGCAATTATAATTGTCGTTTTGAAACCTAAAACTGATTCGATGTTACAGCAGTTATTTTTAGAAGTTAAAGATTCGTTTGCATTATTCAATATGTTCTATTAATGGCCATAAACCAAGTATCGATTTTGCAAGAAAGACTCCTGACAACTTCTTTCTTCGCAATATTGAAAACGTAACAGTTAGAATTAATCATCGAATAGAATTTTCACTTTGCAAAAATTTTCCAAACAAGTAGTTTTAAAACCCTTGACAAATTATATTAAGTTGAACTAAATATTGACTTACAATCTACCAGCACGAAGACTTCTAACAAATTAAGTTCGACTATTCTATCCAATCCAGTAATCAGGATTATCTGAGCACTGACTTTGCATATTTAAAGTATATAGACAGTTGAAAATTTAATTTAAACTATTTCGTGTTGGACAATCGATCAGGATAAACTAGATATTAACCTTGAAATCTTCAAGAATATAGATTCTCCATAAGTTAATCTTTCACTGTAAGTCATTGCTCAGGATTTCTTAGGTGTTGATTCTATTTTCTTCAAGCATTAAAGACCACTTTCGATTGACCAATTTCAATCGTTCGATAAGATTAATCGATCAAGAGTCGAAGTAGGTGCCAGAGCTACGATCTTTAAGAATTGAAGATTACAGAATACGATCTATACCAACCCATCGAAAATGGTTGCATTAAATGCTCGTTTACAGTGGACTCGCCTTCTGCCTGACAGAACTGAAATTCATGAATGCGTCGCGATTGGCAATTAAAGTGACTATCAAACCGAGGTAATTTCATATACGTAGCGTTCATTCGGCATACCGTTGGTCAGTGTTCATTTTCCAGCGAATGCATTCGTTATTGGAACCTGTTTTGTTAGCCCGTGAAAATGTCATTTCGAACACGTCGATCAATTTAATGCGACGTGAACGCTTCCCGATGATGGAAACGTTGAGCCTATTATCGCATCCTGGAACTGATTGTTCGACCGTGAAATGCAGTTAAGTCTTCGTTAACTTATCGGAGAAAAGCCAATGCAACTCGTTACGTTATTTTAACGGGTGACAAAGTATTTTTAACAATGGTTCACTTTGGACATCATCGAGAGATCGAGTTTGCGCATTTGTGAGACGTATTTTGTAATGAATTTTGAAATGAATTTTGAAATGAATTTTGAGATGAATTTTGAGACGAATTCTGTAGATGGTTTATCATTGTTATCGTGCTTTTGTAAATTCGAATGCAAGTGTAAGTGCTTGTTGTAAGTGCTTTTGTAAGTTTGAATTAATAATATTCGTGAATTTCTCAAAATTATGAAAGTCTAGATGACTTTTGCAAAGTGTATGATTATAATGTTAATCACGTGAGTCTTCAACTTATTATACTTAGAAACAAAAGATGGTTATTACTTTTAACTGTTTTTTCTAACAGTACTTTTCACTTGTAGAAGGAGAAAATTTGGAACAATTGATAAGTATTGAAATAATTGAAGTTAAAAGAAAATTTACGATCGAAGTAGACAAAGTTTTCTATGATAGGCTTTTGATCCTAATCCTTCATTGATGATTTTGCGTTTGATATCGTCCTTTTTATTATAAATTTTGATTTCGTCTATAAATTCTCATCTTCTTTCCTCCGTATGTAATTTGGAGTGTAGATCTCGCATAATCGAACATCTGATTTTAAACGATACGAGTTTTAACATTAGCAAATTAGTTCCATACAAATTATTTTCAAGCTGATAAAAATCTAACTGTAACTGAGAGTTGCTTAAGATCGAAAGCGAAATCTGGATCCTTTAATGAAAAGTTCCAAGTAAACTATACAAGATAGATCGTATACTTAATTTTTATTAAAAGAAGCTAGTAAAACTTCGCGCTCCGGGTTTGCATTCCTTCTGTTAATTAAAAGTTCTCGATTGTAAACGAATGAATAGTCGGAGGACTTCTTTTCCTTTAACGACACAGCCAATTATGCAATAATACATCGTTGAAAGTAATTAGAGCCTCGAGTTTCGAAAATGTTCAGGAAAGTAACAAGTAACGTACCTTTAGAAAGTGTAAATTAAATTTTAGAATATTGTCTAACGTAAAATGTTCGAAGCATTCTGTCTCCGTCATTCGTGAAAGGTTATTAAAAAGTTGACGACAGAGAAAGTCCGGAAACAGAAAATCTATCTAGATTTACAATGGTAAAGCGGCCATGATTCTACGATACGGAACAAGCAGGAAGTGTACGTTGTCGAAAAAATAAATGATAAAAGGAACAGACGATGTTAGATGTACGATAATTTGGCTAATCTCGACTCGCAACAATGTTAAATTACTAGGTCAGAACGTAACGAGAGAATGGGCAAACACGTTCGTGGAAAGTGATCGGTATCGACATCAAACTGTTCCCCGGAATACCGATGAAAGTATTAAATTGTGAAGGTCTGACGATCGCACTCCTGTGATACGTCTACGTGTTATCGAATATTTTCTCTTGAGTTCCAGCTGCGTTTCTTTCTATACTTTTTAGAGAGCGATGTCCCTTGTGTTAGGCTGCAACGATCATTCTCAAAGTGATGGGTCTACGCTAAGGTGGTTCTTAACATCTTTGCGTCAAAGTCGTTACACCGAACATATTTAATCACGAGTGTCGTCTATATCAAGTGTTTTCAAGCTGTGTTTTAGTGTACACGTTCAAAAGGGATGAAAATGTCGCGAAAATACGTTGCGAAATATACTAGATTGTTCAATAAATTTTGTCGTTTTTTCCAAAATAGTACGACACTTCAATTTTAAACGACTGTAAATATACGAACGAGTCGACAGATCTACACGAACATTCACACGTGTTCATCGAACAGTAGTATCATCTTTAGGAAAATAAAAGGACGAACCTAATAGCTCCATTTCTTATCGAACGACGAAACTTATCGAGCAATCTATTGTGAAGAAATCGAAGACTTTTATTAACAAGTGATACGAAACGAGAAACGACGAATAGAGAAGATAAGTTTTGATCATCGACATTTTCTTCAAATTAAAAGAAAAGGGCTTTGATGTACCCTGTGAAACTATTCAGAGACGATTGATTGAAAGGAACATTAACTTCTGTATTATTATCAAGAAACTACTATTGTTGCAAAAGCACATTGAGAAAGGGGATCGTTTGGGTATGTTTAAATATCGAACGTGATTGGATAACGTTTTTTCCGGATGAGTCTTCTTTTTCGGCATAATCTTCAGTTCTCCACGACTGATCATTATCAATCAATAGTTTCTCCAGGGGATAGTTAAACACTCGATAAAGACGCATATTTGGGATTACTTTTCAAAATGAGGACTTGGAACTTTATGATTATTTATGGGTAATTTAAACGCAGAAAAATAAGAGAATTCCTTTGAAATGTACAGACAAGTGATTTGGAAGAGAAAACAAAAATTGGATATTACAGGAGAATAATTACCCTAACTACAGAAATCAACTTTATAAACAACATCTCAAAAAGACGTTCAAACTATTGGATTGGTAAACATAACCTCCAGACGCGATAGAAAATGTTTATGGTTATACGATGATAAAGCTTGGAGGAAAATATCTGTGGAATATTAAATAATTATTACGACAAATACGAATATTATTGGAATCTGTACCTTAGGCATATGCAATTAAATTCATTGACAGCATGCACTTACATTGTGAGGCAATTTTGGACGACAATGGTGATTAGATCAATAGTTGATACAATAGAGTGATAAAACTAAGTCAAAGAAACGTGCAAAATAAGTTTCATGTCGTTAGAACAAGTAGTTGTTAAAGTTTTTCGGTCACGATCTTGCGAGACAGATTATACAACATCGTTTAATATGTCAACAAAGTATTGACAAATAATGGAGTCGTTGCGAACCACATTGCAAAAAATAGGTTTCCATCCACACGAACGGTTAGATTACGCGACGAAGATGGGTGCAGACCTTCATTAATACAACTCACGTCCGAACTTCTCACTGAAAAAACAAACGACGACGACTCGAAAACACGTTCATAAATCAATCGAAACGCCGATATTGGCCAACAGCGTAAACTCAGCCAGACTCCCGGAGGAAATCAGGTGTTCAATCTGAGGATGAGGAAGTACACCATACTTCCGATTCTTTGACTTTTCTACGTGCTACATTTTCTAGTTTTCAATTCGAGACACATTTGTACACCGAAACCACCAAAGGTATCATTTGACCCCGGTTTAAATTTCTTTTTAAAGTTACTCAATTATTGACGACGCATTTACCTGAGATATTCGGTGACAATTATTAAAATAAACAATTAATTATATTCGTAAATTAATTCCTCTTTTCTACTTTCAAAGATACGTATAAAGTCCGGTAAAAATAGAAATACGTTCACTGTAAATAATTTTCGAGTTAAAGTCGTTTTTGGATATCGTTTACAAGTCTCGTCCTATGTTTTTTACTAATTTTGAGAATTGTAATGTGACGTTTGTGCAATGTATACATTTTTCCTCGAGAGAGGATATCAGGGTACATTTATATCGCTTAACTGCTATATTTTTTCTACTCATTGTATCATTACTATTCGTCCAATTTTAACAAATTTCATTGTTCCGGGCCTGAGTCAATTTTCAACGCAAAATTGATGAGGCATTTGACCGTCAACAATTCATAAACAATGGAGTAAGAATATCGTAGCAACTAATGTTTCGGTAGTATTCCTTGTTACTTTAAACATTTTTAAACTCACAGATGCACACTCAGAGATTGTCTCTAGACAGTCCTCGGCCAATATGGCTCGAGGCGGTTCAATATACATCCTATCACTATTTGAGGACATCACGAAGGATGTTTACGTTACGCGACACGAACTTCTCGGATGATCTAATAGAACGTGTCTTTGATCTCTGTCGAATATTACACGATGATTGTGACACAAGTTTGATAACTAATATTTGGAGTTCGAACGTGATGGGTGCTTCAATTTTTCGAAGTAGGTAGATCGATGTTTTCCTTCAGGATAAACATCAGGTTAATTAAAGAAGAGCCAATTCCAAGAATTGGTTATCGGTACTCACTCATCAGGGTAGCATTTTACGATAGTATTGTTTTGGGAGTCAATAAATGGAACGATACTTGAAAATACCGTTTGCCATCGATTGGTACCTCACAAATCTCGGAACTAGAACAATACAAGGATTTTTCCCAATACGAATGAACTAGTCGTCCGGCTTGTTTGTCTTTTTACGAGGGTGGGAACAGTTCGTACGATATTCACATCTATACGAGGCTCGGTGATGTTAGTATGAAATTTCCATCTGTTGTTTGGGTGATGTTTCTATTTGATATTTGTCTGTTGTTTATACGAAGTTTCCATTTGACGTCTCTATCATATGCGGATGATTATCTTTTGTGTTTGATATTTACATGTTTGTGCAAGCTTTATACGATACTCACACCTGATGTTAATTTTCGTCCAATGATTGCACAATGTTTCTATTTGATATTATTACACAGTTTCTGTTTAATGTTTGTATAATTTCAATTCGAAGTTTGTACGATGTTTTCACTCAACATCTGTATAATATTCGTATTACTGTTTTACGAAGCTTCCACATATTTGACGTGATGTTTATATCCTTTTCTTTGAATTTTTGTATCCATTAAAATGTTACGTTCCACCAGTTTGTTTGTACAACATTAACGGTTATACTGTTTTCTCTTCGTAATTTCATGTAAGTCTTCTTATGTTTTATCTAAATGTTAAAGTATTAGGACGTAAAATATATTAAATAGAACAATTTTATTAGGACTGTGTTCGAAGTTAATGAATTTTATTGATTATTGTTGCCCAATAATCCAAATTACTTTAAAAAGAAGAAACATTTTAATGTCTAACTAAATACAATCAATTTTGTGTATGCTCTACTATTTTATAATTATATCACGTTACACACAGGTGTAATAAAAAATCGAACGTAACATTTTATATTTTCGTTAATTATTTCAAAACACTCAAAAAAGTACGAAATTTTATTCGAGCGCAATTGAAATTTTGTATCATTAATTACTATTTCGTTAAAGAGAATATCGATTAAAACTTCACCTTTGAAATTAAATTTGAATTCTATTTTAAATAAAAGTTCATTCTAGGAACTTTGAAGACGCTATCGCTCGTAAATTCGTAAAAGTTTCTCGAAGATTTATATTTCCACTTTTTATAAGTACATACATATTCATAAGGTATACTGTCTATGCAAGAGAATACTAGAATGTAACTTTTGGAAATTGTTTAGTCATAGAGCTCATTCAAAAATAAATAAATAGTACATATCGCGTCATCTGTTTAATGTAAATAAGGAAAACTAAGCTAATGCAGTAAAATGTAATTTGTCTCTACACTTATTTAAGTAAATGTGTCTCTAAAATAATAGAATAATCTCCATAATTGTTCGTTCATGAATAAAAAATTAATATTGACTAAATTAAGACCTCATGGTATACGTCATTAAAATAGTTAGTAATTAAAAAAGTATTAAAATATTAAAATGATTCTTTTAGCGATCCCTTTTGAACAAGATAATTGTAATTCCAATAAATAATTTTAAATAAATAAACAACTATTCATCGATTATTTTAAATGTTTCTTTCTAATCTATTTTTTTAATTTTTAAACGGTGTAACTATCATTTAAAAGTATGTTTAACAAACTGTAAATACAAAAATATTAGACCAATAATTGTTTTAAACTACTGTCTATGTAGTATCTTTTATAAATAGTTTGTAAACTGTATGCAAACGAGATCTTCCACTTTAAAAACATCTTAGAAGTTGTTTCAACAAGACCGTCACGTCTTCACCGTTTTACTTTTTTCCCATGCCATGTTCCAGCTTCAACCGGTTCAATTCATACTTGTCCAACTGGAGAATTTATTTTCGCCAGGAAGATCAATGACTCTGACAGTTGTCAAATTACTCGGGACAGAAACGATCACGAAAAAGGTGTTACTGTGTCTAGACAACCTATCGATTCAGTTTCCAAGACATTTGATTCCTTATTTTTTTATTTCACAATATACACGTAAAATAGCAACCAAACAAGTCGCATAAATTTAATGCAACAAGTTTTGTTCTTTCTGACTATGTTAATAACCCAGGTATATACTTTTAAGGGTATAGAACATGTATAATTTGTAAAATTAAATGTGTTATTCTTTTTGTGGTTGTTCCTATATCTCAAATAACTATTTTAAATTCGCAGCCAATTAGCTCGGTACTACCCGTGACGAAGGATTATCGTTTGTCACGAGTAATACCGATTACCAGGTCTCACCACGTGGAGGTTGCTGCGAGCGGAGACCCGGAGAGAGATAGATGGAATCAAAGTTCCATCGATCTCCCTCGTTTAGTTCTGCCAAGCAATTACATCGTCGAACAAAATAAGACGAAATTAGGAAAAACGCGACGCGAACCGTGGAGTTGGTCCTACTAGATCGGTCCCGTTTCCCCGCAATGGCCCAATTCGAAAGGAAGTGGCCGACGCCACCGAAACGAGTGCCCCATTTCCCCACAACTCCGCGCCGCGAGCCACGCAAGCGTGGACAAGACCTACGAAGGATTACGGAAGAGAGGGTCCACTCCTGCGATTAGTGACTTTCGCAGAGACAGAGATGAAAAATCTCCCTCTGTGTTCGCAACTTCTTTCTTTGGAAATGGACGCACCAGAAGAGACGGCGACTGACCGTTTGGACCAGCTACACGGCCGGTCACTTGCTCTTGCAACAAGCAGATGTGACCAGACTACGGAACAAGGAAGCGAGCAAAAAGAAGCTAAAGATTCGATAATTGCTTGGCAGGCCACAGATATTTGTACGTGGTGGCCTTAAAACTAACTTATTGTTAGTCTAAACTTAAAAATTAACTAAAGATCCCGCGCCGGCTGCGATGAGAAACCCGTTCGTTCTTCGTTTCTTCGTTTCGTCGTTTCGTCGTTTCTCCGTTTCTCAGTTTCTCGGTTTCTCCGTTTCTCCGTTTCTCCGTTTCTCCGTTTCTCCGTTTCTCCGTTTCTCCGTTTCTCCGTTTCTCGGTTTCTCCGTTTCTCCGTTTCTCCGTTTCTCCGTTTCTCCGTTTCTCCGTTTCTCAGTTTCTCTGTTTCTCTGTTTCTCCGTTTCTCCGTATCTCCGTTTCTCCGTTTCTCCGTTTCTCTGTTTCTCCGTTTCTCCGTATCTCGGTTTCTCCGTTTCTCCGTTTCTCCGTTTCTCCGTTTCCCAGTTTCTCCGTTTCTCCGTTTCTCGGTTTCACGGTTTCTCCGTTTCTCGGTTTCTCGGTTTCTCGGTTTCTCTGTTTCTCCGTTTCTCCATTTCTCGGTTTCTCCGTTTCTCCGTTTCTCGGTTTCTCCGTTTCTCCGTTTCTCGGTTTCTCTGTTTCTCCGTTTCTCCATTTCTCGGTTTCTCCGTTTCTCCGTTTCTCGGTTTCTCCGTTTCTCCGTTTCTCCGTTTCTCCGTTTCTCCGTTTCTCCGTTTCTCCGTTTCTCCGTTTCTCCGATTCTCCGTTTCTCCGTTTCTTCGTTTCTCCGTTTCTTTGTTCGTTCCTCCGTTTCTTTCTTCGTTTCTCCGTTTCTTTCTTCGTTTCTCCGTTTCATTCTTCGTTTCTCCGTCTCTTTCTTCGTTTCTCTGTTTCTTTCTTCGTTTCTCCGTTTCTTTCTTCGTTTCTCCGTTTCTTTTTCGTTTCTCCGTTTTTTTGTTCGTTTCTCCGTTTCTTCATTCGTTGCTCCGTTTCTTTCTTCGTTCCTCCGTTTCATTCTTCGTTTCTCCGTTTCTTTCTTCGTTTCTCCGTTTCTTTATTCGTTCCTCCATTTCTTTCTTCGTTTTTCCGTTTCTTTCTTCGTTTCTCCGTTTCTTTCTTCGTTTCTCCGTCTCTTTCTTCATTTCTCCGTTTCATTCTCCGTTTCTCCGTCTCTTTCTTCGTTTCTCCGTTTCATTCTTCGTTTCTCGGTTTCTTTGTTCGTTTATCCGTTTCTTTGTTCGTTTATCCGTTTCTTTCTTCGTTTCTCCGTTTCTTTCTTCGTTTCTCCATTTCTTTCTTCGTTTCTCCGTTTCTTTCTTCGTTTCTCCGTTTCTTTCTTCGTTTCTCCGTTTCTTTATTCGTTGCTCCGTTTCTTTCTTCGTTTCTCCGTTTCTTTCTTCGTTTCTCCGTTTCTTTCTTCGTTTCTCCGTTTTTTTGTTCATTTCTCCGTTTCTTTCTTCGTTTCTCCGTTTCTTTATTCGTTCCTCCGTTTCTTTCTTCGTTTCTCCGTTTCTTTCTTCGTTTCTCCGTTTCTTTCTTCGTTTCTCCGTTTCTTTGTTCGTTTCTCCGTTTTTTTGTTCGTTTCTCCGTTTCTTTCTTCGTTTCTCTGTTTCTTTCTTCGTTTCTCCGTTTCTTTCTTCGTTTCTCCGTTTCTTTTTCGTTTCTCCGTTTTTTTGTTCGTTTCTCCGTTTCTTCATTCGTTGCTCCGTTTCTTTCTTCGTTCCTCCGTTTCATTCTTCGTTTCTCCGTTTCTTTCTTCGTTTCTCCGTTTCTTTATTCGTTCCTCCATTTCTTTCTTCGTTTTTCCGTTTCTTTCTTCGTTTCTCCGTTTCTTTCTTCGTTTCTACGTCTCTTTCTTCGTTTCTCCGTTTCACTCTCCGTTTCTCCGTCTCTTTCTTCGTTTCTCCGTTTCATTCTTCGTTTCTCGGTTTCTTTGTTCGTTTATCCGTTTCTTTCTTCGTTTCTCCGTTTCTTTCTTCGTTTCTCCGTTTCTTTCTTCGTTTCTCCATTTCTTTCTTCGTTTCTCCGTTTCTTTCTTCGTTTCTCCGTTTCTTTCTTCGTTTCTCCGTTTCTTTATTCGTTGCTCCGTTTCTTTCTTCGTTTCTCCGTTTCTTTCTTCGTTTCTCCGTTTCTTTCTTCGTTTCTCCGTTTTTCTGTTCATTTCTCCGTTTCTTTCTTCGTTTCTCCGTTTCTTTATTCGTTCCTCCGTTTCTTTCTTCGTTTCTCCGTTTCTTTCTTCGTTTCTCCGTTTCATTCTTCGTTTCTCGGTTTCTTTGTTCGTTTATCCGTTTCTTTCTTCGTTTCTCCGTTTCTTTATTCGTTCCTCCATTTCTTTCTTCGTTTTTCCGTTTCTTTCTTCGTTTCTCCGTTTCTTTCTTCGTTTCTCCGTTTCTTTCTTCGTTTCTCCCTTTCTTTCTTCGTTTCTCCGTTTCTTTTTCGTTTCTCCGTTTTTTTGTTCGTTTCTCCGTTTCTTCATTCGTTGCTCCGTTTCTTTCTTCGTTCCTCCGTTTCATTCTTCGTTTCTCCGTTTCTTTCTTCGTTTCTCCGTTTCTTTATTCGTTCCTCCATTTCTTTCTTCGTTTTTTCGTTTCTTTCATCGTTTCTCCGTTTCTTTCTTCGTTTCTCCGTCTCTTTCTTCGTTTCTCCGTTTCATTCTTCGTTTCTCCGTCTCTTTCTTCGTTTCTCCGTTTCATTCTTCGTTTCTCGGTTTCTTTGTTCGTTTATCCGTTTCTTTCTTCGTTTCTCCGTTTCTTTCTTCGTTTCTCCATTTCTTTCTTCGTTACTCCGTTTCTTTCTTCGTTTCTCCGTTTCTTTCTTCGTTCCTCCGTTTCTTTATTCGTTTCTCCGTTTCTTTATTCGTTCCTCCATTTCTTTCTTCGTTTTTCCGTTTCTTTCTTCATTTCTCCGTTTCTTTCTTCGTTTCTCCGTCTCTTTCTTCGTTTCTCCGTTTCATTCTCCGTTTGTCCGTCTCTTTCTTCGTTTCTCCGTTTCATTCTTCGTTTCTCGGTTTCTTTGTTCGTTTATCCGTTTCTTTCTTCGTTTCTCCGTTTCTTTCTTCGTTTCTCCGTTTCTTTCTTCGTTTCTCCCTTTCTTTCTTCGTTTCTCCGTTTCTTTTTCGTTTCTCCGTTTTTTTGTTCGTTTCTCCGTTTCTTCATTCGTTGCTCCGTTTCTTTCTTCGTTCCTCCGTTTCATTCTTCGTTTCTCCGTTTCTTTCTTCGTTTCTCCGTTTCTTTATTCGTTCCTCCATTTCTTTCTTCGTTTTTTCGTTTCTTTCATCGTTTCTCCGTTTCTTTCTTCGTTTCTCCGTCTCTTTCTTCGTTTCTCCGTTTCATTCTTCGTTTCTCCGTCTCTTTCTTCGTTTCTCCGTTTCATTCTTCGTTTCTCGGTTTCTTTGTTCGTTTATCCGTTTCTTTCTTCGTTTCTCCGTTTCTTTCTTCGTTTCTCCATTTCTTTCTTCGTTACTCCGTTTCTTTCTTCGTTTCTCCGTTTCTTTCTTCGTTTCTCCGTTTCTTTATTCGTTGCTCCGTTTCTTTCTTCGTTCCTCCGTTTCATTCTTCGTTTCTCCGTTTCTTTCTTCGTTTCTCCGTTTCTTTATTCGTTCCTCCATTTCTTTCTTCGTTTTTCCGTTTCTTTCTTCATTTCTCCGTTTCTTTCTTCGTTTCTCCGTCTCTTTCTTCGTTTCTCCGTTTCATTCTCCGTTTGTCCGTCTCTTTCTTCGTTTCTCCGTTTCATTCTTCGTTTCTCGGTTTCTTTGTTCGTTTATCCGTTTCTTTCTTCGTTTCTCCGTTTCTTTCTTCGTTTCTCCGTTTCTTTCTTCGTTTCTCCATTTCTTTCTTCGTTTCTCCGTTTCTTTCTTCGTTTCTCCGTTTCTTTCTTCGTTTCTCCGTTTCTTTATTCGTTGCTCCGTTTCTTTCTTCGTTTCTCCGTTTCTTTCTTCGTTTCTCCGTTTCTTTCTTCGTTTCTCCGTTTTTTTGTTCGTTTCTCCGTTTCTTTCTTCGTTCCTCCGTTTCTTTCTTCGTTTCTCCGTTTCTTTCTTCGTTTCTCCGTTTCTTTCTTCGTTTCTTCGTTTTTTTGTTCATTTCTCCGTTTCTTTCTTCGTTTCTCCGTTTCTTTATTCGTTCCTCCGTTTCTTTCTTCGTTTCTCCGTTTCTTTCTTCGTTTCTCAGTTTCTCCGTTTCTCCGTTTTTCCGTTTCTCCGTTTCGATTAATTGATTATAATAGTTATAATTTCTATTATAAATCAGTTGATCTATAGTTAAATTAGACACTAATTCTCTAAATACATATTTAATATATTTTTTAATCTCTTTAGTCTCCAGAAGAATTTTATTTATACTATTTACTATAAATAATAATTTACACAAAATCAGAAATAAAACTAATTATTTATTTATAATAATTGTTTTTTTTTCACTTATCTTAAAAATTGGGATGTACTCTTTAAATGTTTGATTCATTTCTTTAATTTATTCATTAAATTGAATTAATCTATTCTTTATAATAATTTTATAGAATTAATCCCTATAATTATTATAGAACTCATATTAAAGTTTAATAATGAAATTTATTTTATTTGGCTAATTAATGTAATTATTGCCCCTATCATTTGCTTAAATAAAAAATCAATCAAAATAATTATAGGATATTCATCTGTTATACAAACGTCTATTATAGTTATTTTATTAATAATTAACAAAAATACATTTTTAACATATTTCATTTTATATTCAATAATTTCTTTAATTTTAATTTTTATATTTAAAATAATAAAAATTAATTCTTCTTCCTTATTTAATATATTAACCTCTAATAAAATAAAAATTATTTTATACTCATTAATTATTATGTATACAAATTTCCCACCTATAGCTCTCTTTATACTGAAATGAATCATCCTAGAAACATTAATAAATTCAAGAATAAAAATTTATACTTTTAATAATTGTATATCTTTTTATAAGATTAATTACATCATGAAATTATTTAAATATATCCTTCTTATATTTTTTTCTTCAATTATATCAAAAATATATGACAAAATTAACCTTAATTTTCTAAACTATTCTGTATTTATAATTTTTTTAATATTTATATTTATATCTATAATATACTGATTATACTAATTTTTAACATAATTAATATATGTAATTTTAAATTTGCAATTTAAAAATTTCATTAAACTATAAAAATTAATATTAGAAATTTTAATTCATACATAAATTTACAATTTACTCCTTTTATCAGGCATAATATTATTGCAAAGATTTTAAGTTATTACATCTATTAAACTTCAAATTTAAAAATATAAACAAAATTATAAATCTTAATGTACTTTATAAAATGATTCTATTCAACAAATCAGAAAAATATTGCGATATTATATTTCATATCAGCTATATGATCTGGTATAATTGGTTCTTCTTTAAGGATACTAATTCGAATAGAATTAAGTAGGCCAGGAACTTGAATTAATAACGACCAAATTTATAACTCAGTTGTAACATCACATGCTTTTGTAATCATTTTTTTTATAGTTATACCATTTATAATCGGAGGATTCGGAAACTGAATAATTCCCTTAATAATTGGAGCCCCTGATATAGCATTTCCCCGAATAAATAATATAAAATTCTGATTAATTACGCCTTCATTATTACTTTTAATTCTTACAACACTATTATTCCCAGGCTCGGGAACTGGATGAACAATCTACCCTCCTTTATCATCAAATCTTTATCACCCATCTTTATCTATAGACTTAACAATTTTTTATTTGCATATTGCAGGTATCTCTTCAATTATAGGATCAATTAATTTTATTGTTACAATTCTTAAAATAAAAAATAATGCTTTAAAATTCGATCAAATATCCTTATTTGCTTGGTGAGTATTAATTACTACAATTTTACTTCTTCTCTCACTACCTGTATTAGCCGGAGCTAGTACTATGTTATTAACAGACCGAAATTTAAATACTTCCTTCTTTGATCCTACTGGGGGAGGAGACCCAATTTTATTTCAACATTTATTTTGATTTTTTGAGCATCCTGAAGTCTATATTTTAATTTTACCCGGGTTTGGATTAATCTCCTATATCATTTTCAATGAAAGAGGGAAAAAGGAAACTTTTGGAACCTAGGGATAGTTTATGCAATACTCGGAATTGGATTTCTAGGATTTATTGTGTGAGCTCATCACATATTCACAGTAGGCTTAGATGTCGACACACGAGCTTATTTTACTTCGGCAACTATAATCATTGCAATTCCCACAGGGATCAAAGTATTTAGATGACTAGCTACATACTACGGGTCAAAACTTATTATTAATCCTTCTATTATTTGATCATTTGGCTTTATTTTTTTATTTACTATAGGAGGATTAACAGGAATTATATTATCAAACTCATCTATTGATATTATACTACATGATACATACTATGTAGTCGCTCATTTCCACTATGTACTGTCAATAGGAGCTGTATTTTCTATTATTGCTTCATTAATTCATTGATTCCCTTTATTCACAGGATTAACCCTAAATCAATTTTATCTTAAAACTCAATTTTATATAATATTTATTGGAGTAAATATAACTTTTTTCCTCAACATTTTTTAGGGATGATAGGAATACCTCGACGTTATTCAGATTACCCGGATTCCTACTACTGTTGAAATTTATTATCATCTATTGGCTCAATAATTTCATTCAAAAGAATAATTTTACTCTTGTTTATTATATTGGAGAGATTTATAACTAAACGTCTAGCTACATTTAAATTTAATCAATCATCACTAGAATGACTCCAAAACTTTCCCCCAAAAGACCATTCATTCCTTTCTGTCCCTCTAATTATTAAAAACAAATTTTAATATGACAGATTAGTGCAATGAATTTAAGATTCATTTATAAAATTTAATATTTTTATTAAACATGTCTCATTGAAAAATAATTAATTTTCAAGACCCCAATTCCCCATATGCTGATAATTTAAATCTTTTTCACAACTGTACAATAATTATAATAATTATAATCTCTTCATTAACTCTAATAATTATACTAGATATTTTTACTAATAAATTTATCAATCGATTTTTACTTAAAAATCATCACATTGAAATTGTATGAACTTTAATTCCAATAATAATTTTAGGTGTAATTACACTCCCTTCTTTAAAAGCTCTATATTTTATTGATGAACTATGAACACCCGTACTTAACGATCAAATCAATTGGACACCAATGATATTGATCCTATGAATACCCAGAATTTAATAATTTAAATTTTGACTCCTATATAGATAAAGATTTAAACAATATTTATATTTTTCGCCTCCTAGATGTAGATAATCGAATAATTATCCCATCAAATACACCAATTCGAATATTAACAACATCGAATGACGTAATTCACTCATGAACTGTTCTTTCTTTAGGCTTAAAAATAGACTCAGTACCAGGACGAATTAATCAAATAAATTTAATTACTAATTGGCCTGGAGTACTTTTCGGTCAATGTTCTGAAATTTGTGGGGCTAATCAGAGATTTATACCAATTGTAGCAGAAAGAACTAATTATTCAAACTTTATTAATTGAATCAACAACCAAAATTAAATTTAAACTTACTTATTACATAATATTTAATTAAATCAAATCATTAGATGTCTGACAAAAGAATTGATTTTTTAAATCAAATTATAGTAATGAATTACTTCTAATGATTAAATAAACTATAAAAATTAGTTAAATTTATAACATTAAATTGTCATTTTAAAGTTATTACAAAATAATATTTTTATCATAAAATAAAATAAATATAATTTGATTTTTAATCAAATTAAAAGCTTACCTTCGTATGAAAAAAAAAATATATATATATATATATATTTTATTCCTCAAATAATACCCCTTCACTGAACATCTTTATATTTAACTATCCTAATCTTATTAATTATTATATTTCAAATATTTATTTTAACAACATTAATAAAATAAAATTATCCACGATTAAAAAATTTTTCCCAAATAATTGAACAAATAAATGATAAATGATATCAAACTTATTCTCTATTTTTGACCCATCAACAAGAAATAATATATCATTAAATTGATTTAGACTTACACTGCCATTCATTTTTATCCCTATAAAATTTTGAGTCCTAAATTCACGATGTTAAACATTTTGAAACTTATTTTTAAAATTTTTATACTCAGAATTTAAAATTTTGACAAAAAAAAACTTTACAAAATATTTACTAATCTTTAACATACTTATATTTATAATCCTATTTTTTAATTTTTTAGGCTTATTTCCATACATTTTTACCTCTTCAAGACATGTATCAATTAATTTATCTATATCATTATTTATATGAATTAGATTTATAATTTTTGGGTGAACTATCAATACTAAAAAAATATTTATTGATCTAGTACCAATAAACACTCCCTTTATATTAATAAATTTTATAGTATTGATTGAAACAATTCGAAACATTATCCGACCCTGAACATTAACTATTCGATTAACAGCTAATATACTAGCAGGACATTTTCTACTATCCCTATTAGGCTCAACTATTAGAAAATTTCTAACTTGACTACCTTTTACAATTTTAATTCAAAACATATTATTTATTTTAGAAATTTCAGTCTCCTTAATTCAAATATACGTATTTATTATTTTATTAACCCTATATTCTAATGAATCAAATTATGAAAATATTTACCCACCCTTATCATATAGTTACACCAAGACCATGGCCTTTAATTACCTCTATAAATATTATAAATTTATTTGTAAGATTAATTTTATTCACAAATTTAAAACTTTTCACTTTATTAATAACAAATCTATCTATATTAATTATTTGTTTATCATTATGATGACGAGATATTATTCGAGAAAGAACATTTCAAGGATTCCACTCTCAATCAATTCATTCTATATTAAAAATAAGTATATTATTATTTATTATTTCTGAACTTTTTTACTTTATTTCTTTTTTTTGAACTAGGTATAAATTGACCTCCTATATCAATTAAAATACTAAATCCATTTGATATCCCATTATTAAATTCTATCATTTTAATTTCCTCCGGATTTACATTAACCTTAAGGCATAATTTTCTTTTGTTACAAAATAAAATCTATAGAAAAATTTATCTTTTAAACACATGATTATTAAGTATAATTTTTATAAGTCTTCAATTTAATGAATATAAACAATCTTCTTTTTCTATAAATGATGGGATTTTTGGATCAATTTTTTACATAGCAACAGGATTCCATGGATTACATGTTTTAATTGGGGGCTTTATATTATTAATTATTATAATTTGAATAAATAATAATCACTTTTCTTCAATTCGTCATTTTAATTTTACAGCTGCTATCTGATACTGACAGTTTGTAGATGTTGTATGATTATTTCTATATATAATAATTTACTGACGAATATATTAATATAAAATAAATATAATAAATAATTATATTTAACTTATAATTAAATTTTTATTGTTTAAATATATTTAAAATGATTCATATTTTCATTAAAATAATAATTATTCTAATTATTCCCATAATTATTTTTATTGCAAATCACTTATTTTCATTAACCAATTTTAAAAATCGAGAAAAAATTTCTCCTTTCGAATGTGGATTTGACCCACTATCAGAAAATCGCCTACCATTTTCCATTAATTTTTATTTAATTGCTTTAATCTTTTTAATTTTCGATATCGAAATTATATTAATTGTTCCTATAATCATTACTCTTAATAAATATTATGAAATAACCACTTTTTATTCTTTTATTTCTATCATCTGAATTCTACTATTGACCCTCTGACTAGAATGATACATAAAATTTCTAAAATGACACTTTAATTGAAACCAAAATAGAGGTAAATTATTGTTAATAATTTCATTGAATTAAATCTCCAATTAATTGCATATTGTACTATATATTGTAGTATAATACAATATAATTAATTTCGAATTAATAGCTTGATTCAATAAATCATATATATATATAGTATAATAAAATATAATTAATTTCCAATTAATAGCTTGATTTAATAAATATATATATATATATATTCTATACACCAATTTGGAGAGATATTTATTAATATATATAGTATAATAAAATCATTGATTTATCTTTATACTGAAAATATAATATTTTTATAAACTATATAAACTTCGGTATTAGTTAAATTATAAAACTTAATTTACTATTAAAAATCAATAATAAAATTATACCTATATTTTCATAATTTAGAAATAAAATGATTTTAATCATTTTAAAGGAATTAGAAATTCTTTTTACTTTATTTCTGTCAAAAAATACAAAATATGTATTATCCTAATATTTTCAATATTATACTGTTTAAGCTATTTAAACAATACAAATTTAATAAAAACAACCCTATCAAAAATAAAATATACCACTCTATTATATTAATAATATTAAATTTTACCCCTTCAATTAATTTTCTTAATCTTATTAATCAATAAATATTTAAACCATAAATTAATTCAAATCACCCCTTTTCAACACAAACTTCATATTTATACACTATATTAAATAAATATCCATAAGAATTTTTAAAAAAATAATTTAAATAAAATATTCTTATAATAAATTTTAATAATTTAACTAAATTAATATTTAATTTTAATCCTTTATTAAAAATTCCTCTTAATAAATAACCAACTAGATATAATTTTAACACTATATACTTATCAATCCCCCCCACAGGAATAACATACATTTACATAAATATATTTATAAATATCCATCCATAAAAAAATATAAATAATAATATTATAACTATAGACCTTACCATATAATTATTTTTCCCCAAATTTACTAAAGGTTTAAAATTTAATTCTTTATTAAATAAAACCCAACTAATCAAACGAATTCTATAACAAATAGTCAAAAAGGTAGAGATATAAACAATTACTATTATAATTAAATTATATTTTTCCACACAAAAATATTCTAAAAAAATATCTTTAGAATAAAATCCAGACGAAAAAGGAAACCCTACCAAATTCAATAAACACAAAATCATAATTATCCTCTTTATAGGAAAAATTTTAACTAAACCGCCATATTTCCGGATATCTTGATTTCCTATTATTCTATGGATAAAATCCCCTGCACATATAAATATGTTAGATTTAAATAAAGCATGCACAATTAACTGAAAAAAAGCCAAATCTCGGTACCCTAATCTCAAAAATATTAGTATAAACCCTAATTGACTCAAAGTAGAAAAAGCAATAATTTTTTTTAAATCATACTCAAAATTTGCTATCAAACCCGCCATTAATATAGTTAAACTAGAAATTAATGTTAATAAAGATTTATATTATACATTAAAATTATATTTCTATATCGAATTAATAAATAAACTCCTGCAGTAACTAAATTTGAAGAATGAACTAAAGAAGAAACAAGGGTAGGAGCAGTTATCGCAGCAGGTAATCAAGAAGAAAAAGGTATTTGAGCTCTTTTAGTTATTCCACAAATTAATAATATCAAAATCATAGAGCCTCCTATTCTATCAATCAATATATATTCCCAAGAACCCCTAACTGAAGCCAAAGCAATTAATATTAATAAACACACATCACCTACTCCATTACATAAAACCGTTAAAATCCCAGAATTTATCGAAATTAAATTTTGATAATAAATTACCAAACAAAATGAAATTAATCCTAAACCATCCCATCCAACTAAAATACTTAAAATTCTAGGTCTTATAATTATAATACATATAGATATAATAAATAATAATAACATATATTTATACCGATCAATATATATATATCACCCTCTATATATTCAACCCTATAAATTAAAATCATCGACGAAATTAATAAAACTACTCCTAAATATATTAAACTCATAAAATCTAAATAAATTAAAAAATTTAATTTTATCCTATTTAAATTTATTAAAACTCACTCCATAATTAAATCAATTTTTGTAACATAAAAATATAAAACTCACCCTATTAATAAATATTAAAATAAAACTGTATAAAAAAAAAATCATAATTTAAAATAACATTATATATCTTTGATTCCACAAATCAATATTTTTAATAAACTATGTAAACTTAATTATAAAACAATACTATATCTAAAATATAAAATTTAAAGGAATTCAATGTATTAAAACTATTATATAATTAAATACTGAATAGCTATTTCTATACTTGTAAAAATAATTACCTTTCCCGTGAAAAATATAAATGAACATACATATTGAATATAAAAAATTTTAAAAACATATAAATAACAATAAAATTACTAATATTTTCAACCAAATAACTAAATTAATTAATAAAAATACCTCCCCAATTAAATTTAAAGAAATAGGAGCTGATCCGTTTCTCCGTTTCTCCGTTTCTCCGTTTCTCCGTTTCTCCGTTTCTCCGTTTCTCCGTTTCTCCGTTTCTCCGTTTCTCCGATTCTCCGTTTCTTTCTCCGTTTCTTTCTCCGTTTCTCCGTTTCTTTCTCCGTTTCTCCGTTTCTTTCTCCGTTTCTCCGTTTCTTTCTTCGTTTCTCCGTTTCTTTCTTCGTTTCTCCGTTTCTTTCTTCGTTTCTCCGTTTCTTTCTTCGTTTCTCCGTTTCTTTCTTCGTTTCTCCGTTTCTTTCTTCGTTTCTCCGTTTCTTTCTTCGTTTCTCCGTTTCTTTCTTCGTTTCTCCGTTTCTTTCTTCGTTTCTCCGTTTCTTTCTTCGTTTCTCCGTTTCTTTCTTCGTTTCTCCGTTTCTTTCTTCGTTTCTCCGTTTCTTTCTTCGTTTCTTCGTTTCTCCGCTTCTCCGTTTCTCCGTTTCTCCGTTTCTCCGTTTCTCCGTTTCTCCGATTCTTTCTTCGTTTCTCTGTTTCTCCAATTCTTTCTTCGTTTCTCTGTTTCTCCGTTCCTTTCTTCGTTCCTCCGTTTCTTTCTTCGTTTCTCCGTTTCTTTCTTTGTTTCTCCGTTTCGTTCTTCGTTTCTTAGTTTCTCCGTTTCTCTCTACGTTCCTCCGTTCCTTTCTTCGTTCCTCCGTTTCTTTCTTCGTTTCTCCGTTTCTTTCTTTGTTTCCCCGTTTCGTTCTTCGTTTCTTAGTTTCTCCGTTTCTTTCTTCGTTTCTCCGTTTCTTTCTTCGTTTCTCCGTTTCTTTGTTCGTATGTCCGTCTTTTGGTTCGTTTCCCCGTTTCTTTCGTCGTTTCTCCGTTTCTTTCTTCGTTTCTCCGTTTCTTTCTTCGTTTCTCCGTCTCTTTCTTCGTTCCTCCGTTTCTTTCTTCGTTTCTGCGTTTCTTTCTTTGTTTCTCCGTTTCTTTCTTCGTTTCTTAGTTTCTTCGTTTCTCTCTCCGTTTCTTCGTTTCTTTCTTCGTTTCTCCGTTTCTCCGTTTCTTTCTTCGTTTCTCCGTTTCTTTCTTCGTTTCTCCGTTTCTTTCTTCGTTTCTCCGTTTCTTTGTTCGTTTCTCCGTTTCTTTCTTCGTTTCTCCGTTTCTTTCTTTGTTTCTCCGTTTCGTTCTTCGTTTCTTAGTTTCTCCGTTTCTCTCTACGTTCCTCCGTTCCTTTCTTCGTTCCTCCGTTTCTTTCTTCGTTTCTCCGTTTCTTTCTTTGTTTCCCCGTTTCGTTCTTCGTTTCTTAGTTTCTCCGTTTCTTTCTTCGTTTCTCCGTTTCTTTCTTCGTTTCTCCGTTTCTTTGTTCGTATGTCCGTCTTTTGGTTCGTTTCCCCGTTTCTTTCGTCGTTTCTCCGTTTCTTTCTTCGTTTCTCCGTTTCTTTCTTCGTTTCTCCGTCTCTTTCTTCGTTCCTCCGTTTCTTTCTTCGTTTCTGCGTTTCTTTCTTTGTTTCTCCGTTTCTTTCTTCGTTTCTTAGTTTCTTCGTTTCTCTCTCCGTTTCTTCGTTTCTTTCTTCGTTTCTCCGTTTCTCCGTTTCTTTCTTCGTTTCTCCGTTTCTTTCTTCGTTTCTCCGTTTCTTTCTTCGTTTCTCCGTTTCTTTGTTCGTTTCTCCGTTTTTTTGTTCGTTTCCCCGTTTCTTCCTTCGTTTCTCTGTTTCTTTGTTCGTTTCTCCGCTTCTTTCTTCCTTTCTCCGTTTCTTTCTTCGTTTCTCCGTTTCTTTCTTCGTTTCTCCGATTCTTTCTTCGTTTCTCCGTTTCTTTCTTCGTTTCTCCGCTTCTTTCTTCCTTTCTCCGTTTCTTTCTTCGTTTCTCCGTTTCTTTCTTCGTTTCTCCGATTCTTTCTTCGTTTCTCCGTTTCTTTCTTCGTTTCTCCGTTTCTTAGTTCCTTTCTGCGTTTCTTTCTTCGTTTCTCCGTTTCTTTCTTCGTTTCTCCGTTTTTTTCTTCGTTTCTCCGTTTCTTTCTTCGTTTCCCCGTTTCTTCCTTCGTTTCTCCGTTTCTTTCTTCGTTTCTCCGTTTCTTTCTTCGTTTCTCCGTTTCTTTGTTCGTTTCTCCGTTTTTTTGTTCGTTTCCCCGTTTCTTCCTTCGTTTCTCTGTTTCTTTGTTCGTTTCTCCGCTTCTTTCTTCCTTTCTCCGTTTCTTTCTTCGTTTCTCCGTTTCTTTCTTCGTTTCTCCGATTCTTTCTTCGTTTCTCCGTTTCTTTCTTCGTTTCTCCGCTTCTTTCTTCCTTTCTCCGTTTCTTTCTTCGTTTCTCCGTTTTTTTCTTCGTTTCTCCGTTTCTTTCTTCGTTTCCCCGTTTCTTCCTTCGTTTCTCCGTTTCTTTCTTCGTTTCTCCGTTTCTTTCTTCGTTTCTCCGTTTCTTTGTTCGTTTCTCCGTTTTTTTGTTCGTTTCCCCGTTTCTTCCTTCGTTTCTCTGTTTCTTTGTTCGTTTCTCCGCTTCTTTCTTCCTTTCTCCGTTTCTTTCTTCGTTTCTCCGTTTCTTTCTTCGTTTCTCCGATTCTTTCTTCGTTTCTCCGTTTCTTTCTTCGTTTCTCCGCTTCTTTCTTCCTTTCTCCGTTTCTTTCTTCGTTTCTCCGTTTCTTTCTTCGTTTCTCCGATTCTTTCTTCGTTTCTCCGTTTCTTTCTTCGTTTCTCCGTTTCTTAGTTCCTTTCTGCGTTTCTTTCTTCGTTTCTCCGTTTCTTTCTTCGTTTCTCCGTTTTTTTCTTCGTTTCTCCGTTTCTTTCTTCGTTTCCCCGTTTCTTCCTTCGTTTCTCTGTTTCTTTGTTCGTTTCTCCGCTTCTTTCTTCCTTTCTCCGTTTCTTTCTTCGTTTCTCCGTTTCTTTCTTCGTTTCTCCGATTCTTTCTTCGTTTCTCCGTTTCTTCCTTCGTTTCTCTGTTTCTTAGTTCCTTTCTGCGTTTCTTTCTTCGTTTCTCCGTTTCTTTCTTCGTTTCTCCGTTTCTTTCTTCGTTTCTCCGTTTCTTTCTTCGTTTCTCCGTTTCTTTGTTCGTTTCTCCGCTTCTTTCTTCCTTTCTCCGTTTCTTTCTTCGTTTCTCCGTTTCTTTCTTCGTTTCTCCGATTCTTTCTTCGTTTCTCCGTTTCTTTCTTCGTTTCTCCGTTTCTTAGTTCCTTTCTGCGTTTCTTTCTTCGTTTCTCCGTTTCTTTCTTCGTTTCTCCGTTTTTTTCTTCGTTTCTCCGTTTCTTTCTTCGTTTCCCCGTTTCTTCCTTCGTTTCTCCGTTTCTTTCTTCGTTTCTCCGTTTCTTTCTTCGTTTCTCCGTTTCTTTGTTCGTTTCTCCGTTTTTTTGTTCGTTTCCCCGTTTCTTCCTTCGTTTCTCTGTTTCTTTGTTCGTTTCTCCGCTTCTTTCTTCCTTTCTCCGTTTCTTTCTTCGTTTCTCCGTTTCTTTCTTCGTTTCTCCGATTCTTTCTTCGTTTCTCCGTTTCTTTCTTCGTTTCTCCGCTTCTTTCTTCCTTTCTCCGTTTCTTTCTTCGTTTCTCCGTTTTTTTCTTCGTTTCTCCGTTTCTTTCTTCGTTTCCCCGTTTCTTCCTTCGTTTCTCCGTTTCTTTCTTCGTTTCTCCGTTTCTTTCTTCGTTTCTCCGTTTCTTTGTTCGTTTCTCCGTTTTTTTGTTCGTTTCCCCGTTTCTTCCTTCGTTTCTCTGTTTCTTTGTTCGTTTCTCCGCTTCTTTCTTCCTTTCTCCGTTTCTTTCTTCGTTTCTCCGTTTCTTTCTTCGTTTCTCCGATTCTTTCTTCGTTTCTCCGTTTCTTTCTTCGTTTCTCCGCTTCTTTCTTCCTTTCTCCGTTTCTTTCTTCGTTTCTCCGTTTCTTTCTTCGTTTCTCCGATTCTTTCTTCGTTTCTCCGTTTCTTTCTTCGTTTCTCCGTTTCTTAGTTCCTTTCTGCGTTTCTTTCTTCGTTTCTCCGTTTCTTTCTTCGTTTCTCCGTTTTTTTCTTCGTTTCTCCGTTTCTTTCTTCGTTTCCCCGTTTCTTCCTTCGTTTCTCTGTTTCTTTGTTCGTTTCTCCGCTTCTTTCTTCCTTTCTCCGTTTCTTTCTTCGTTTCTCCGTTTCTTTCTTCGTTTCTCCGATTCTTTCTTCGTTTCTCCGTTTCTTTCTTCGTTTCTCCGTTTCTTAGTTCCTTTCTGCGTTTCTTTCTTCGTTTCTCCGTTTCTTTCTTCTTTTCTCCGTTTCTTTCTTCGTTTCTCCGTTTCTTTCTTCGTTTCTCCGTTTCTTTGTTCGTTTCTCCGTTTTTTTGTTCGTTTCCCCGTTTCTTCCTTCGTTTCTCTGTTTCTTTGTTCGTTTCTCCGCTTCTTTCTTCCTTTCTCCGTTTCTGTCTTCGTTTCTCCGTTTCTTTCTTCGTTTCTCCGATTCTTTCTTCGTTTCTCCGTTTCTTTCTTCGTTTCTCCGTTTCTTAGTTCCTTTCTGCGTTTCTTTCTTCGTTTCTCCGTTTCTTTCTTCGTTTCTCCGTTTCTTTCTTCGTTTCTCCGTTTCTTTCTTCGTTTCTTCGTTTCTTTCTTCGTTTCTTCGTTTCTTCGTTTCTTCGTTTCTTCGTTTCTTCGTTTCTTCGTTCTTCGTTCTTCCAATGTACTTACCTCGGAGAAAGAAATTGAAGAAAGAGAAATATGAGATTAATCAAGGCATGATAGAAAATTTGGCACCGTAGACATGAAGTACACGATATAAATTAAGAGGCATACAAATATATGGCGTTATATAAAAATAAAGAATGGGACAATAATCAAAGTAACAAGAAACATTAGTAACATTATTAGAAAATAAGTTGATTAATGATTAAATATAGTCATGCAGTAACAAAAGAAATTAACGAAGTAGTGAAAAGAAAAAATAAACATGGTAAAACAAGCACAAATTAAAATCAGAGAATAAATACAAATATGTCACAAAAAAAATTAGAGAATGATCGCCAGTACTGACCATTGCCTATCTGTACCAGCTACTAAAAGGGCATACGGTGCTCACGGCTGCCCACGGAGTATCCAGGTACCAAAAATGGAGACATCCGTCCAGCTCCGAGGCTACCGGTGGAACTAAATTTTTGGCAACCGGGGGTTCCTTATGTACCCACCACAAGGTGACTTACCGTTACTTCGATTGTCTTTGTTCGATCTAACCGAATATTTTAAGAAATTGATGACTTTTAAGCCATTATTTATACTAGGACATTGTTAATAATTGTTTAAACTATGGCCTACTACAGTTGTTAATAATTATAATAAATAAACATCAAGATATTGCGAAATTTGCAACGGCGAGCGATTTCTGTGATTGTTTATTCCCCTACGCGATTGTTATTAATATTTACATCTGTTCCAAACATTAATGTTAAAATATGCATCTTATTTATGCATTATAAATGATTAATTTGCCTGTAGAAATTAATTTTGATCGAGATTAAAGTAAAAATTGGTTTCTGACATATTTCTTAAAATTTTAAAACATGGAAAGTAATAATTGTTTACTAGATACATTAATTTAACACTTGTTTTATTGTGATAAAAGGCACAATGCGAGTAAAAGCTCCAACTTTCACATTACATTTTTTTCGTAAGAATATTGTTTCCTTTGTACAGAAGTAGATAAATTTGCAAGACCATAAATTTCAAGAACTTAAATTACACAATAGATTATTTTGCAGGTACTCATGACGATAAATTTTATGTTTAGCAAAGTAATTAATTATATTTTGGTCCTATTATGCAACACATGCTACGACTGCGCGTACTGTCTGAATTACTAAATTAATTCAAACTTTTATTTTTATTCAACGAGTAATAAATTCAAACATAATTATCTTTTATTCATTATTCGAATTTTGTATGTACATAATTCTTTCACATTAATTCGTTATTTAATATTTTTATGTAGATAATTATTCTATTTTGTATTCATTATTCGTTATTACTCTTTTATATTTTATTCACAACTTGAAACTTGTAGGTACATAATTCGTTCATCTATTATTCCAAGATATATGTAAATAAATATTTTATCCATCTCTGGTACAAGACATATTCAAGCACAATAGTCTGTGAGATTATCAGAATCCTTGGTTTCGTGAGAATGTAAATTGTAAACGAACGTTAACTAAGTTTTTCTCGGAATTTCATTAAATACTAAAGAAAAGTACGGTAAAAATCCTGCAAACAAACACAATTAAATGAGATTCATCATACGTAGTACAAACTAATTGCTTCTTTCAAATTATTCACTTACCATAAATATAATGTCGGAAATGTGTTTCTTCTCTTATATATATATGTTATTCATGTTTTCTCCTTGAGAAACATTTTATAACTACAATAACTTTTATTTTACATCCACATTGACAATTTAGTTGATCAACAAAAGAAATTCATCTACATATTTGCGATTGTATATTCGACTTGACGTTACACTTATCGCGAAATGTTTTCTATAGTAAGCATAGATTAAAAAAAAAAGTTATTTTTCACAGCGTAATTTTGCTATATGTATATACTGTATACAAAATTTGAACTAGAATCCTGGGAAGAAAGCAACGTATAAATCTAAGTCCATCTTGCTACTAACCTTCGGTTAAAATGCAATATGCATAATATTTGAAATATTCATAATACACTTAAGTAAACGTCGCCTAGCCGTCGTAAAATAGTTTTTAACATTGATCGGTAAATGTTTTCTCGCCCATTTGATTTTACATTTAATTTTTTTACACTAACACTTATGTACTGTTTCCGCATTAACAATTATAATATCCTCTTTACAACGTACCAAACGTAACTTTTATTATACAGTCCGAATCAAAGTCCTACGGAATAAAACAAATCGCTGTTACTAATATCTGTTTACGATCTACGACGAAAAATATTTATACAACGAGGTATGCTTCGTAGTTAGACGTTCCTCTTAATAACATATAAGTTTCTTCGTCTACTTTTTCATCCGCCAATACTCTTTTCATATACTTCATCAGCAGATATTCCCGGAGTGAACCTACTACACGATTTCGTTATCAACTATTACTAAACACTTAAGTAAAATTTTACCAGCATTAATAATAATTTCATTCGATATACTAAAATCTATCAAATTTTGTAGAAAGACTGTGGAATTGTTTCTAAACAATTTTTCGTCACATATAGAATTTATTACATAAAATCTTACTTTGTTCTCAAAGTAGCGATTAAAAAGAAACTAATAATAACGGTGGTTCAGAAATCTTCGAAGAATGTTACTAATCTGTCGTAATTCTAGAATGAGCAAATATTTTATTCTCAAATAAGTAATTATTTTCAAATACATGGAATTATGTTGCTTGTGTTACATAAATTATTTCAATTTATTTCAATTACTGACCGTCATTTACAGTACAGAAATTCATACTAAACAATTGCGGAAAATACGAGATACGAATTTATGATATTGACGGAAATAAATCTTCTGTTTATACTCGCCCAAGTGTTAATAACCAGTGGCACTTTTGTCGTTCTTCGATTTTAGCCAGTTACGTGTTCTGAGTCGTACATAACAGTATCTTTCAGGAACTGTCGAATGAAAATGCGGACATAAAATAGATTGAATTACTCGATTTAAGCAGCCCTTAAATATATTAATATTATTTAAAGTTTCAGATTGTTACTAAAATTGTTAATCTTTAATTAAAAACATTCACCATAAAGAATCCTTAATAATTTAACCTCGTAAAGAACACTAATTCAGTTAGAAATACTTAATGAAATATTAAATGTTTCTGCTTTTCATATAAGAATAATCCAATAACCTACAACAACACGATCTCTATGTGACGAAAAATTTTTTTCTTTTTTTAGTATTGGAATAGATGTAACTATTGAAATAATTACGACACAGAGATTAGTGAAAAACATTTATTTAAAGCAGTACTCAGATAGTATTGTATCATCCTCTTTAATAACAATTTAGGTGCAGTTGATGCAATGCTGAACCTATAAGCAATAAAAGGTTTAATATTTCTACAATGCTCTACAAATTTTAGTTGCAATTTAAAAGCTAAGTTCACGTAAACACCATCTATTTATTTACTGCACAAAATATGTACGTGAACATTTAATTTCTGTCATTTCGAGATAGACAGATCTTCAAATTGAATCTTCTTGTGTAATCTACCATTGAAATTGATTATTCTCGAAAAAAAACAATCGTTCGAGCAGCTGCGACTTCTCGATCAGCAACACTCGAATGTCATTGTCTTCGTTCGGAATACATTGGATCACGAGTGACCATCCAGGAATTTTGCATTCGCGTTGCGATTTCGTTGAAGTATGCTACCCAAGAGCCACACGAATACGTATCCCTCTTGTCGACGGCATTAGAGGTGTGATAAGAGAAAAAAATCAACCGAGATGCTGGAATATCGATAACTAACCTTTTCGAACGTGATGTCAATCGAGGCTAAAGGCAGTACTACAACCACTTGTGCCTCAGAAACCGATGGTTGGTCCTTGTTACGTGCTTATCTCGCTCTTCTCAAGTAGATTATCTCCTCGAACGTGGGGATAACGCTCAAAGAGCGTTCCCAGTCACTAATACATCGAAAGTAAGAGTTTTCGTTCATTCGAATGAACAACAAAGTTGTAACTCTCATCGACGTACAATTGGTTCCCCGACAATAATTATAGTTAGCTATAGCAGAATCTTTTTCACATTTAGCAGAAAATTCCCCACGTTCGTCACTATCATTGAGAAACTACAGCCTGATCTCTGTTTTTCACGTCAACATAGAAGCAGACTATGAGACGTCTAGCGAGGGACGGATTCGTGTAGTGCAAGGAAAACAAACTATCGAAAAATCGAATATAGAAAACACAAATTCGATGAAAATGTGTTCGGAACGTAACAACGAAGCAGAGAATCCCATCTCGAAGGAAGAGATGTCAACAAAGGAGTCTTCTTACGATTACAAAGCTGTTTGCTCATCGTCTATCTTGACGAGATCGGAGTCCATGCCGATGCTCAAGAATTCATCGTCGAAGGAGGCAAATGAGGACGTGGGACATGTCGCTTTGACTTCAGAATCTTCGTTAGCCCGCGAGAAAAAGATGAAGATGATCATGGCTCGGATGGATCCACTTCTTTCTTCAAGATCCAATTTAACGATGATCACTTCCGCGGATACGTTGAAGGTGGATTTAATTGACGACAACTACGAAGCAAAGAAGCTGGAGTCAAAAACCGAGTTACCTGTGCTACAGGTATGCGAATGTCTTTCACTTACGATTTGGATACAATACACTATAGTTTCGTACCGTAGACTGGGGAAACAGGATTTCTAGGTGTGCCAGAGAAACGAGTTTTACATAATAAGGAATTTAATTCCTTTTAAAAACTTTTGCACCCCCAGTCTTTTTTGAGCAGTTTGCCCATCTTCCCTGGACTATTGTCTAAAGTTCCTAAATTCTCGATCCTCTTTTTCCCAGGACACGATAGACGAGCTGTCAAGTAGCTCAAAAGAGGTGACATACTACGAAATGTTGGACGTTGAACAATCTACGAGGGAGAGGTCACAAAAGAGTTATAGTTCGCTCCGCAGTGAAACTGGAAATTCCCAGTACTCGCAGGAAAATGACGATCTAATAGATATCGCGGAGAATCCTCAACCGTCTATCAAATCCTTCTACTTTCCCCCAAACCCGCAAGAGAAAGAGAATTCTTCGACGCAAGCGAAGATTCAGCCGCGGGTCATGAAAGACCTGGAGGCTCTTCTGAGGATCGATGGCGAACTAAGTCCTCTCCAGCACAAACTGAACGAGATAACTGGCAAGTTTCGAGCCTTGAATCTCACTGTCCCGCCTCTGTTAAGCCAAGGACATTACTCCTCTTGGGGCACACCATCACCGAATATGTCCAGCTACTATCTCCATCGAACAGACACCTTTGGTCGTGACTCGAACATCAATAACGTCATCCATTTTGTTGGCAAAAAGATACCAAATTGTACCATGACGGGCAACTTCTCACGGGAAGTTGGAGCTACTGATCATTTGGATAACCGATGGTTTCATCCATTGGGCACCGAGTCTGTCCCTTTGAATCGCAACTCCGTTTCAGTGAATAAAACGTTCAGCAAGTGCGCGAGTGTTGTACCTGAGAACTTGTATCCGTCCAGATGTCCTAGTAAAGCTGTGTCGAATGTGACGAGCAACTGGTTGCTCGAAGAAAATGACAGCTGCGTTACTGTGAGAAATTCTTATGTTCAATTCGAAGGTCGTATCAACAAGGACCCTTCGGGTTCTTTAATACCTTCTGTCAGCAGTTCGTGTTACAAGAATAGAATTGGCTATCAGAGGCCGCGTACTCCTTACTATTCCAATGAGCTAGAAGCTGGTGGGTACAGTAGCAGTTATAGGAAACAAAGTTTAATAAGATCTTCTCCCGGTAGTCAGCCGTTATCCAATATAAGTACCGATACCATGTCAGCTTCTAGTAGACCAATTGATCGGACGAATTTTCTTAACATCAGATATCAGGATGTTAAATCCAGAACACCTAAGCATACGTCACGCGTCATGGTATCCGATGAATCGGCATGTACTTCAAGATACGCTGAAAAAGAGTTTGGAAAGAAATCAGTGTCGAATAATTTGACGGAGTCATCGTATGCACCCTCTACGAGCACTGCTCCAGAGGTACGTGTTATCAGCATGAATACAGAACTCTGTGCCACGGTGGAAAAACACTACACTGGTCGAATAGTTGGAGGTGCAAACTCTAGCTTCAGAGAGGTGACTAGCCCGTGTCAGGATTTTACGAAGGAGCAGAAATTGCTTAACAACGACAATAGTTTCTACCATCCTCCCGAAGAGAGTGTCTTGCCTCTGATGATCATTGGATCGTCTGGAAGTAACAAGACCCGTTACGTAAACTACACGCGTGTGAACAGTCAGACATCTCTAATCATTTCGAAGAAAGACCAAAGCATAGAGACAACAGACCTTGGAAAGGCACAGAATGCGGTGACTCATTCCTCGACGCACTTAATCACGAAGAAGAAGAATTTTGGCGGAGAAATAAAGAAGATTCGCGATATGGATGTTCAATGTTCAGGATTCAATCTAACGTATCGTCAGAAAGAAATCGTTCTTCGTCAATCGATGGAAAGTCTTCTGAGACCTTCAGAATCCGAAGACAGCGGTACATTTAAGTCGAACTCTGACAAAACGAGGAATATACAAATACCCAATACCGGCGAGAAGGTTGTGATAGTCCCAATTCGTTTCATCGATGGGGTACCCGAGCCTCCTAAGGTCCCTCTTTTCAAATTTACCAAATCAAAGTGTTATTTACCCAGAACAAATAATCGTATGGCGAATTTAGGTGGAAGAGCTTCCACTTTGACGCACAGCAGCTTGCTCTCTGACACCAGTGTCGAATCATTAGCAATGGAGACTTATTTGGGAAATAAGTTGATAAACAGAGATCATTGGAATAGTGGACTGTCAGTTTCTTGCGTCAGTCGGGATGCATCATCCATGCACAGCAAACATCCGTCCCAATTGTCAAGCACCATGAAAACCCTATCGGAACAGTATCAGAGGACTGGTAAGAGCAAGAGACATGGAAGCACGATATCTGGAAACACTCGTGCGAGCAGATCATGTGCAGAGTCAACGAAACAAAGGGCGAAGAAGGTTATACGTGGAATGAGTAGTTCACCGGAAGATTTTCTTTACGACACCTGAGCATTCGACCTAATTGCGTTTAAGGGCATGCTACATGTGTTGCATCTATGGATGCTCCCAGAATTACGATCAAAACGACTCGTCTTGGGAAATGTTTGGATGATCAACTGAATCGAGACATGGAGAAATTCGAAAACTGGGATCGAGGATTCTGCACTTTGTTGGGATAGAGCTTACCGTGAATAACGTAATTTTAGATTTTATTTGAAGTTTTCCCGGGCGAGGAAGATGTTACATTAACATCTGACGGTGATACAGATTTTGTAAACTTTTACCTGAAATTGAGAATACGGATTCGAGGCACTTATTAGAATTATAATCGATGCATGTAGATAACGTAGCCTCGATTAAGTTTTTGCTACCGATTATTGTAAATAAGAATACAACGTCTCTTGCATATGGTTTTTGTAGAAGTAAATGTAACTAGTTTTGTTGGAGTAAATAAAAGGAGACGTTTCATAAGTATTTCAATGGATGTCTTTCTCAAACGTTTCGTCGCCGATAAATTATGCCCGCGAAGATAGCTCAGTGTTAAACACTACTGAAGAGTATTCATCGTTCTCGACATTCCAAACAAATCTACTGTTCGAATTTGCTTCTCTTTGCACAGTTGCACCCGAGTTCCTTCGCATATTTCGAGTAAACACACCGTCGCTAAAACGAATTTTATTATATGAGCGGTGTCAGTGACGTAGGAGTACCAACGTGATAAGTGGTCACGGATAATCAGGAGCCCGATCACCGTCGCTAAACCCACGTTTGCAAACCGGTTTTCTATTCAAGGAAATCTGTTTGAACGGCATTTTACATAATGCTGCTAACTCATGCATGTGGAACTGCGTGCCCAATCATAAATTGAGGTTGATCACGGATTGGCCAACTGTTGCATAGCTGTTGCAGGTACGCAGATTGCTGCCACGTGTCTATTGAACTATAGGGTTTAATCGGAAGTTGTTCTATCGTCAAGACCTGTCACTTCTGAACGAATAAATAAATCGAGATCGTCCTGGAGAGTTTCTATCTTTCCTAGTAAGTTACTATATTCTATAAATCTTTCGTACCACCTAGCAACAAGTTTCACCTCAATATTGTCCAAAATATCTTTGAGTGACACGAGGCCTAAATTCAGGGGAAATAACTTCAGACATACTCGTGTGTTCTGTTCTCTTGGATAATTCTTGTCACGTTGAATAAGTGAAAGCTGGGGTCATCTTGATCAAAACTTAACGAAATTATTAGCCACGCATTCTGTAGCAAAGTGAGCCACTTGGGACAGAAATATTAAAGAGATTGAAGTTCCAATAAATTAACTATCCGTCTTCTGGTTTTGCTTCCTTCGCTGCTAGCTTTACACCCTAATGGAATTTTCGGTTCGCTTTATTAAGATCTCCGGATACGTTTAAAGAGAACCCTACGCAGACTGAAGAAGGTTTCTACAGAATGAGGAATGAGATCATAATTAATGGAAATACTATTCGCCGCGCTGCTCTCGCAGATTGCTCGATAAGTCATCAGTGACGTTTGCGTTTCGTTGTTTGGAATTCGATGCAACCATTTTGGAAAATTCGAGATAATTTGTTGCAGATCTATACACCCTTATTACCTAAGATATGAAAGTGCATGTGCATGATAAACGTACATCGTTTCTTCAAAGAGGTCTTGGGGTAATTTTTTCCACAAAATACTCAATTTCCCATGTATTGAGCGATACTCAAATTATAAATGAAAAGTTTTCCTCTATTTGTATGATATTTTACAGTCACTTTTTTTTAACCAGTAGGTAATACAATGTGAATAACGTTACTTTCATATTCTTAATACGTTGAATTATGGCGAACGAAGTTAACATTAATAAGATTGGTTTTCACAATATATTATACTCGCAAGTTGTACTAAAAACGTGTCTTTTGTCTAATATACATATAAAAACGCGTGTAATCGCTTGATCTCGCTCCAAAAGATTTCTTTTCATTCTCCAAGTTAAATCTAATCCTAAAGGAAAAGTATTATATCGAGGTGAAGTAGAATCAGAAAACTCTAACGATAGAGCTCCACACAATTTCAGAAACTGTATAAAAATTTCAATGGATTTTTAAATACGCTTAAGAACAACTGAAGAAAGGTGGGGTCTGAATCAAAACATTTCATTAGTAAAATACTTATTAGTAAACCGTTTAAAAAGTGTTACGAATATATAAATGCATGAGGGGCGCAGCTAAAGTTCTGTCAATAAACATAAGCTCGATAAGAATAAAATTGGTACCTAAATAGATATTTATGAAGAATTATATGGTAACAAATCAAGGATTGCTATTAACATTGGCAGAACCTAAGCTATATCAAAAGAAAGTTGTGTCCTGTTTAAGGATATTGCTAGTAATTGAAATAATTATGCAATTACACAAGTACATGATAATTGGATAATCGATTGGTCATGAAATGCTTATTATTTTAAGAGGGAACATATATCCTATGAAGTAATTGGGAGCTCTTTCAGGTATCTGATACAACATACATCAAAGGCTCGGTTTAATTGACAACGGAGGCTACATAAACGTCACCTCGTGTTCGTTTAATGCTTGATATTCCCACAAGAGTGTAGATAAACGCATTGCTGGCCACATTCCAAATAGTTCTCCTTGTCACTGGCGTTTCCGACGATATTTACAGCGTCGAAGCGTCATTGTCCGGTTGTTCACTGCACCATGTGCAAATGACCCTTGATTAGTGACAGATCTAACTTTCGAGGAACCAAACACGACGACAATGACACGTGTTGAGTTTCAGTCTACATAACAACGCATCTTGTCCAACTTGTTTTTATTTCTCCACGCTTTATTTTTGCGAATTCCTATCCAGCATGAGACCTCCTTCTCTGGGAGCTAGCACTTCATTTACCGCAACTATACATATTTCCTATTTAATAAGATAACAAATATTCCTTCATACTTCTTAGCCGTACTTACAAGAAAATTAATATCGTCTGGTTCGGTTGATCGCTAAAAAGACTAATGTTTAAACGTAATGTTTGTTATGGAGCGGGAGGGCGAGGAAGGGGTTAGTATTTATATTTGTTGAATCAATATAAGAGAAAATTATATTTTCTTTGAAAGTTTACCATGCGGCCGGTGGTGGGGGTCTGCTTACACTCCCACCCTAAAATAATTCAACTCTAATCTAAACTAATCTAACTCAATTGGTGGATAAGGTTGAATTAGATTAGATTAATAGCTCAACTGCTGTCATGTGATCGACAAGATCATTGAAATTTTGGCGCGCTGTAGGGTGATAAAGGTAGGAAAAGTTTTCATTTCGGGCCTGCTAGTGGACTCATCGGTAAGGTATCCTAGTAGGCTCTGCCTTATACCACGGGATGTTGGGAGATCGGTAAGATTGGTTTCTTATCTTAAATTGCTTATCTTAAATCGAAATAATGTTTTAAAAACAAGCAACTTTACTTCCTATATACTGAAATACCATATACGTCCTATATATGTCTGGCGATCTTTATAGGGAAATGTTAAAAATGATAATGTTTGCCGAATAATAAGTGCTACATTTTTAAAAATTTTCTAGTGAACTTTGTACCCTAAAATGAATAATGAGTACAACTGCCTGAGGATTATTTAGGAGAAGTTCTTATATCTTATGGTATATACTGAAATACCACATACATTCTATATACGTCTGACGATCTTTATAGAGAAATGTTGTTAACCGAATAATTATTGTTTGCCGAATAATTACCAAAAATAAGTGCTATATTTTTAAAACTTTTCTAGTGAATATTGTACCCAAAAATGAATAACTAGTACAACTGATTGGAGGATGTTCTTGATAACACATTTCAAGGTGAAGGTTTGACAGTAATGTCAAACATGTGGCCCATAAGTCTCTAGGATGCAGCTTAGTGCCCGATCATCAAATTTCATCACCCCTTTTATTCTATAAATAGGAAATATTCTATAAAAAGTTTCAATACTTAACTGTTTGTTAAACTCGGTTTCGACGTTTGGTAAATGATCATTTAATATTCACTTTTGTGTGATACTTGAAGTCATATAAGGAAGAAATTGAGTAAATCCTAATGATATGAATTCAGTACAAGTCTATTCGACAATTGATTTTCAGTTGGTGTTTGAAAATTAATTTCGAGAAAGTGTCAATACACGACTTGAAGGCGATTTATTATTTCAAATTTTGTTGTACTATTGCTTCGAAGTTTCTCGAATAGATTCGATGTGTAAAAACTATCGACACATACTGTACATTTTAATCTCGATGGAATTAGTAGGAAATATTGTTCAAGGACCTTGGAAATTAGGTGGCTCGGATAACCTATGCAACTAATTTTGAGTCACTAGTATGTCTCAGATACGAAAAGTCCTCATTATCTCACACACGTTAAAACTTAAAACGAGGAACCTTGCCTTTGGAGTTTCCACGACGGTTTCAACGAAGCTTTTAACGAACCCTTGCAATCATAGAGCCGTCCGTTCGCTGGGAAATCCGAGACACTGTCTATTGAGTGAATCATTAAAATCCTTTGTCGAGAGTTTCAGAAACAGGGATCCTTTTGCGGGATCCTGCCACGATGTATAAAGGACAAAACTCCGTCGTTATTCGCGATGCAATTTCCTTGCACTTTCTTCTGCATTTACTTTTTCTGTGGCACAAACGGCGAAGAACCATTGTGTACAACCGAGGAAAAGACAATTTCATGAAATTTTAATAATATACCCATGTATGCAAATCAAAATGCAATTGCACGTTACTCTTAGGGATCCTTTGAAAATGATAATAATTTTTCTTCGAAACAATGCTTGGTGCTTAGTTTGACAGTAGAACAGAGTTCTTTTACTTAACAACTTTAACTAACACAGCTTTATAACTATAAAATTATAAACTGAAAAAAGTTTGTAACTTTATGCACTCTAATAATATGTAGGAGAAAACATGGGAGAAATAATTTTAATTAATATTTCTAGAACATCTGGTGTAAAGAGCATATCTCGTTCTAGGTTTTAAGCTTTCATTAGATAAATATAATATAAAATTAAATTTCAAAATTTCATAGTAAAAGTAATTAAATAGAAAGTATATAAATTGATAGGTATCTACATTATACTTCGCATCTTCTTTATAGTTGTAGAGAACTATACAATCTTTAAATATAATTTTTATTACATATTATACTCACTTTCCTGATGAGGACCTGTAAGCTTATAACTAAGTTCAGAACATCATTGTATTCTTTATAATTCTGAGTGTTCTGGAAACTTTAATTAAAATTATTGTCGCACATTACTAATAATATTTACTCAACAAATAACATTAATTGAATTTCATGTATTAAGTATATTATATTTACAGATGGAAGTAAGATTTCTGAAAATATATAGCTTGTTTTTGTCCAGATTTAGGCTTAAATATTACAAAGAGCATTGATAAAAAAAAATAGCTCAATTTTCACAGTTGAATGCGTTACCGTAAATGAAACAATCAACGTTGCCCTAAATAACAAAGGAAACAAAATTTTTATTTTTACTGATACCGTAAGCGTCTTAAAAAGACTCCAAACTCCGAATGCAGATATCAAAACCAATCAGTATATTCTAGAAATTAAAAAAATGATAACATAATCGAGGAGAGGCTATGTTACGATTTTTTAAATTCTTCTGGGTTCTATCTCATATAAGAATATTGGGTAACGAGATTGCCAACGTTCTAGCTAAAGCTACAACAAACTCCGAGGTATTGGACGTAACTAAAATTCCATTTACTGACTTGTCCGATACACTTAAATGTAAAGCCAAACACAATCCGAATAATATGGTCAAAGAGCAAGGTATTAGTAAAGGAAACAAATACTCCCTATGTTTTTGTAACGGTCAATTTACCATACGCAGATAAAAAATTAGAGAGAGAATTTATTGTCGCAATAAACCGCGTAAGAGCGGGTTACTATTACTTAAATGCTGCAGATCTGTAAAAAAATAGACAGCATGTATTTTTTTAAACAAAGCTTAATTTAAGTTTTAATTTAACTGACGTCAATTGGTGTCACTTGTACTAATATATGTATTAAACTGTGCAGCTGATGCCAATTGGCGTTGCTTAAAAAAGACATTATTCTGACTGAAAAAGAAAATTGTCAGCAGTGAAAAATTTTATTTTGTAATTCTTAGTAGTATTACAGTAAATAAATTTTTGTGCGATACATAAATGGGAATAAAATTAACAAAAGTACATATGTAAGAAATTACATATATTTTACAGAATCGTACATTTTTTTATGAAATAAACTAAAATAAGAATCAATATACAATTTTGATTTATCAGAACGTGCATTTCCACATAGTATCTCTTCTTATTTTTTCGAGTATTATACTCGTTTGACTCTAGCTTAATGGTCATACGTTTCTGAATTCTTTCTGTATTTATTATGGAAGGCAATAGTTTTCCAATAATTTCCATTCTGTACTCAAAATATGCTATATTGTCAGCAGAAAATTTGCAATATAGAAATTTAAAAGTATTAATTGAAAAATATGAATTTCCAATTTTTTGTACCAATATAACGACTTTCGAAGAGAGCGATAGTTAGCCACCATTTGGTTCTGCCTATCGATGACACTCGTGTATTTATTTTATTCAACACTGTGAAGTGGTTTCTTTTTTAATATTCCTCTTTTGTTTTTCCTCTCCATCACAGTGCTTTCAAATTCTGTTGAAATCTATATCATGATGTATGACATCCATTTTTTATCTGTTCGTTCCAGAACAGCATGGTTGATCATTATCAGCGTCACTCATTTTTGCATAATTAAGAATATGTTCATAAGCATATTAAATTAAAAATGGCTATAAGTAACACGTGCACTGAATCTTTCTCGTAATATCTGTGACAATGCGTGTTCTTTCACTAACGTGTACGATGGATATTAACAAATGAATCGTAAAACAAGTGACAACGACAGTTGGTGTCGTTCATACGTATTGAAACAAGCGAAACCGTCAAATGGCGTCATCCGCAGCAAATGTGTTAAATAAATTATTGTGCGACGTTCCATTTGAAATTGTGCACCATATGTAGTTTATGTATAACGACGCTTGCCTAGTCGTAAGATAAGACAATTTTGAAATTAGATCTTACGTTCAATAAACTGAACGTAAAGAATCTATCGTCTAACCATCTCAAGCTCCAAATTTAAGTTCAATGAATTTGTACACATGGTTTCGGTTAAAATGTGAGATATATAGTAAAACGGTGGATGCCATTTAATTACTTCGTTAATGCATTGAAGATGATGTCAAAGAATGAGAGCAGCACTTGGAATTTTCGAATATATTAGAAGCTCAATGAGAAGACTTGTAGAAGCTTGCACTGAAGCCCGAGGCGATCACTTAGGGCATTTTGTTTGAGAAGAAAGCTTATTCAATTTGTAACGAGAATTACTGAATTACAGAAACACCTGTCATACGAAAATAAGGTCGAACAGGATAAATGTTTATATGAATTTTCATTATTTTTTTGTGTCCGTTCCTGTCAAAGTTTATAATTACTTTACTATAATAACTATTAATTTGTGACTGTGTTTTTTAATATGTTAAATAAACTTATAAATATTTGTTGCACAAGAAAATATTTTTATTAATTAAATTAGGAAAAGTAGAAAAAATTGGTAAAATGATAGTGTTTTATATTTGAAGGTTTCTCGTGTTTAGATAAGAATCATGTATGTAAATTTTGAATTTATAATACATTAAGCGTGATCATTTTCATAAAGACATGAAACTTATATTACAAACGAAAAATTTTATACAAGTACGAAGGTTTGCTATTATTTCGTTGCAATTAAAATACTTAAAATATTTTATTAAGAGATCAGAATTGATTGAACCTGGAATATTTTAGTAAAAGTTGAAATTTATGGAGCTTTGAAAATGTTTTAATTACATTACTAAAATATTTTAAATTCTATCAATGTTTCTATGAGAATACAATATTCTATTTATATCTATGGCTATAATTGAAGAAAATATTCCAGGTCTCGTCTATTGTAACATGAAACTATGAGAACAGAAGGGAATTGGCAATATTTTCATTGGTTGTCAGATTGAGCAAAATTTAAACTATTTTAGTCAGCTGTTAAGTTAGAATGGTCTATATTTTATTAACACTTTGCCAATCGCGTACTATTCGTGAACTATATGCAATACATCTTTAATGTAAATTTGTGTAACTCCTGTAATATTGAGATTAATTATATACAATATTAAAACAATACTTATCGTGTCTCTCTAGTAAAATTCAGGAACGAAGTTTCTTATAATTGCAAATTATATTTAGATCCTAATGCTTATACAAATATTAAGTATTATTATTAAATTTTTAAATAAAACTATTTCGTATGTAATTTTACCAATGTTACTAAACATTACTCTTGCTCAATAAAATAACTAATAAATAACTGTTTTTCTTCTAAGTGCAGAAACAACATCTTACGAACAGTACTCGATCGAAGTTCGAAAGAGACTAAAAGAATCCGCATATTAGCGGCACAAGTGATCTTAAATGTGTATATCCTTTGCAAATATGAAGTAATAACTCTTATTTAATGCCTGTTAATCTTATCTTTGATTTCAGTTTGTCTACAGTTAGTATAAACACGCTTATTTGTTCGTGCATATTTGTAAGCGCACTATGCGGCATGACGCAAAGAAGGTAGATCTACTCGATGGGTTGGTGTTAAGGAGTTCGAATACATATAGCTAAGAACATTTTCTGAGACTGCCATGGTAGAAGGAACTTTGGATATTTTATTGAAACGTTAGTATGGTAACTGAGAATATTTTTTGAGATTGATAGGATTTGTAGAAGCTAGAATATTTTAATAGATTATTAAGTAGGCACAACTTGAAGTACTTTAGTAATCTGCTTGGATAGGTAGAAATCGAAATGTTTTCTCAGATTATTTAAATAGATGAAGCTAAGAATATTCTAGCGGGTATTATTAGGGTTCCAAAATTGTTCGATCAACGCTGTTGCCAAATACAAGATATTTGCAGAAATTAGTCGAAACGGTGTATGTCATTTATCATCAACTCCGAAGACAGGCTAAGGTCCGTCGCATGACTAAAGTTTCGCATAAATTTTCCAAATAAACGGTTGCAGATGCAAAGATTCATATGTATTAAATCGTAGATATTCTATTCAAATTTCGAGACTGTTGCTTTTCTACAGAAAATTATCTTAAGGAAAATGTAAAGAAGTCACTCGAAGATTTTACAATTATAATTATAAGGCACATAAACTGTTGGTATAATTATAATTAGATGCTTGTGATTTAGAAAATCAAATGAAATGCAAAAATAGTTTGTGTAACATATTAAAAGAAAATTGTCTTGACCTCTTGTTAGTTGAATGTATAGTAAAAATGAAAAGTAATGATCACAAAAGGAATCAATAGCAGAGAGTGAATTAATAAATTAATTAGTATACGTATATACACTTGCGCAAAGAAACATATGGAGACAGAAGTGATCAACAAAGGAAAACAAAAAAAACAAGTAAAGGAGTATGACTGAGAAGGAAACATTTTTTATCTCATATCCAAACAAGTTATTAATGTCAAATCACCTGCACAAAGTAGTTATTATGGAGATTCTGACCAACAGTGTA
Organism: Ptiloglossa arizonensis; assembly: GCF_051014685.1. Classification (NCBI taxonomy): domain Eukaryota; kingdom Metazoa; phylum Arthropoda; class Insecta; order Hymenoptera; family Colletidae; genus Ptiloglossa; species Ptiloglossa arizonensis. The sequence goes on from NC_135049.1 coordinate 5,982,712, forward strand.
AGTTATTGTCAATTGGTTATGAACAAGAATTTGTATTTACGCAGAATTATTTACTAGTTCTGCTTGTATCTGACGGCTATCTATTATAGAAAACATTGTTTCAAAAACATGTAGTATCTTCTTGAAACTTTAAGTACAACAGAAATACCCATATGAATTTTTTTAGTAATTACACGTATATGATAAACTTATAGTATCGCAAATTTAAGAAAATAAGTTTTTGTGTAATTCATTTTTAGATTAATAATATATCATACCAAAGAAGACCTAAACCAAAGATCGAAACGTTTGCAAATAATTATATATCTGTATATATCATTTTCCTTTTTTATTTGATTCTACTTGATTGCAATAACACTTCTCGAAAATTCATATTGAACCTGAATATGAATTCAACTGAGTTAATCAAGAGGGAAAACAAAGCTGAGGATCCCTGAAAAATTGTATTAATATTTTAAATGCACAATAAATGTCATCATGTGACATCGATCAACAATTCTTAATGAAGCCTAACCATCTTCAACGAATTTAAGTCCCGGAGCAATATCTTTAAAAAGAACAGATTTCTCATCGCATACTGATACTTTTGCAAAAGTAAACGTTTCATTTATACGTTCGTTTGGTCACAGCTCTGACTCGTATTTTGCGAAGAAACACACGTATCGATACACGATACTCTTGCAAAAAGTGCAATAACGTGTGCTAGAAAGTTATTGTTTTGAGGAGTTGCCAATTGTGAAACTTCGCGGTATTTTTGTTTATCGTTTCTGCAATTATTCTTGTTTTCTGTAAATTTCAACGGTATCTGCAATCGCGATGTCTGAACGCGATAAACGCGAGAACCTGGCAGAATTCGCCCATCAAGTGTATGTACATTATGATCGACACGATTTAAAAGATTGCGGAAATAATAACTTTCCGTGCACAAACGATGTACTCGATATTTCGGCCTGAACATATAATTTCTTCGTTAGAAAAAACGTTTTACTCTATTGGATGAAAAGTTCTATTTTAATATTTCAAACTTTGCAGTCAATGTATGTATTCTTTTATGCTTTATTTTCTTTGCTGCTATTACAGTTCTGTTCATTTTATGCTCGTTTTTTATATTCAATTTTGACATTTTTATTTATTTGTTTGTATTTTTCTTTCAATTTGGATTTAAATGCATTTAAATATATTTATGCGTATTTTGCAAAGAAGTTAACTGATATTCTATAAAATATTCTTTCGAAATAAGCAAGTAACTTATTTTTGTAATTTTATTACGACTCCAACCGTTTTTAACCGTACGTATAAATTTCTTAATTATTTGTTCTAAAACATCATTTTTGGGATTTTCCTACAAATTTGCAATAAGTATTGACAACATAATGGAATGAAATTTTATGTTGAAATACTTACAGTGTCTATAGATTTGTACATCTTTTGATCATTGTGCATGATAGAAGCGAAGTAATATTTTATTTTTAATGTAAAAATATTAATTGAGATAAAATAGTTTTCGATTTTTGGAAATAAGCGATTTCTGCTAAGACAAATAAATTCTTCATTATCCGAATAAAAACTAGTTCAAAAGTTCGCGATAAATTGAAGCTTCGTGCTTGAAAGCTTTTCAGCAAAATAAATTTGGCGCTTTCGTAAGTATTGCACTGTATCCGTAAGCTATAGAAATCTGCATAAATTATCGATGAACCGAACAGTGCATGCGAAAATTGTAATTATAATTGATCAAGTTTCGTGACATTAAGAAATTCGGTTTCGTTATCGTGCTAGATAAATGTAAAAAGTAATCACGGTTCGGAAACAGATTCCCTGATACTCAACGATTGAGAGACGTTGTAAGCGACGTTAATAAGTAAAACTAACTGTGTCGAAGTTTCAAGGCACTCTTTTGCTCTCGGGAAATTACAATTTCAAATCTATCGGTGCTTTTAAGTTCATTTTCATTGGAAATTTCGTTGAAGCTTTCCCTACCGAAGAAACTTTTTGCTAATTGTCTATATTGAAACTACTTACCGACGCACGATGCCAAAATTATGGTGGCAGAAACTGAAAGTAACCGGTTCCTCTGCAACAAATACATAGATAATTTAAAATAAAGTTTCTTCGCGCACAATTTCTTTTTGAATATATTTGCAAATAACTTAGTAAGTACTGTGTAAGTAATTAAATAATATCTAACTTTGCATATATCTATATCTGTGTATTATGTGATATTATCTAATAATATATTTTATACAATAAATGAACGATTCTCTCATATCGTTTTCTCGTATCGTCCGAGATTGTGAAATATCGTCGTAAGTGGCTGCTTGTGTCGAAATTAATGGATGTAATTTTGAAAACGTTTACAATAAATAGAAGCCTTCGCTTCAAATTTTCGTTATTTTCTTAATTACATCTATTCTTACACATTTTGGAATCTTTCTTGTTCAAATGCTGCTCGTTCGATCGATTTTGACTTCATTTAATACTGTACAATGATAAAAATATGAGGTTCCATTTCAAATAACATCAATGACCTCAAGATGAATTTGTTGTTTCCTATAGTACGTGTCCTTTTCAAATAAATCACGTTTTCTTAAATATTTTTTCCTATTATAAAAAACAAGTGAGATACTTAATGTACTTAAGTTAGATGAGACATTCTATACAGCAAGTGAGTTTTATAACTATAAGAAATCACTTTTGGAGCACACTAAAACTTTTGTCCAATCTTACATATGAAATCAAACGATAGAAGGTTTAGTACAAATGTTGAATATGGTATAATTCGATATAATTCGCGGGCATCCTCAGCTCGTACAAAATAAACTGCGAAATTTTGTCTCAGTTTACTAAAATCTGCACGCAAATATTGGATTAACATTGTGTGACACGTGAGCATAACGCAATTAATGCTCTACAGACGTTCAATCCTATTAAGTTGTAACGCATGAAAGAGGAGTCCATTCCTCAGCAGGTGTCGGTAACATCAATTTCCCTTAGACGATGTTTGTGTGCGAGTACTAGGCAATGAATTCAAGATTCGCGGATCCTGATACATAACAAGTGTTACCACGTATGTACAAATGACATCAGAAATAGAATTATGCCGTCTTCGCATTCTAACACGATCGAACACTGTCATACAAAGTAATTTTTACGCCAATCTTCAACCTTTCAGTGATTGTCGAAAGAGAATTGAAATATCTTTCGAGAAGGAACTCTAATTAATTTTTTCCCCCGAAATAAATCACTCTAAGAACTTTTCCAATTCTGATGAAATCAAGGTGTTTCAGAAAAGGAACGAAGTTTCTTTTACAAACGTTAGTATCATAGGCATTAGGTACATAGAAATGTTCTGTCATTTTAATTCACACGTTATAATGTTGCGAGAACTGAATATAAAAGTTTAAACGAAAGAGAAGTGGAAAACCAGTACTGTGAAATGTTTGACTTTATGTTAAATATAATTATCATTTTTTTACGTACATATTAAATTTTTATTATACTAATACGACGTAACATTTTCTTAGATATATTGCTGCAATTCGTTCCTGTGAATCAATATTTTGTTCTAAATATTATATTTGATTTTATGGTCGCATCATTTTTTAATTACAAGCCCAGTCTTCAAACGTGTACATGTTGATGCGTTATGGTAATAATATAATATTATTTAATTCTTTTTAGTAGCATGTCTACTTCAAGTAAAAATTTTTGACCTAACAATTCTATTCGATACACGTAACATACGTTAAAATGGTTGAGTTAAAAATTTTACAGAAAATCGTTTCATTGTATCTATCATCCACATTTATACTTATTTCTTCAGATATTCTTTTCCTATTTCACTTAAATACTATTCGTATACTTGAATATTCGAATAATTATGTGCAGCGATTACATATCTAAATATTCATAGTATTTGAATAGTATTGTGCAGACTAGAAATTAAGTCCTTTGGTTTGTCGTTCTTTTTTAAACATTTTCGATTAAGATATTTCATTCACAATATTCTAGACAAACTTTCCATTTCGATGAAAAGAAAGTAATGTATTTATATTTTTAGGCAGCGAGCAGTTTCTTAGTTATTATTATTCGAATAATGACATTCGAATATTCAAATTTTAAATATTGATACTCGAAATTTAGTCGTAGCATTCGAACAATTGAAAAATACTCGTAGCTTTCGAATAATCGAAAGATATTCGTGGTATTCGTATAATTGGAAAATACTCGTGGCATTCGAATAATTGAAAGATACTCGTGGCGTTCGATTAATTGAAAAATACTTGTGGCGTTCGATTAATTGAAAAATACTCGTGGCATTCGAATAATTGTAAAATATGCGTGGTATTCGAATAATTGAAAAATATTCGAACAGTCCTAACGCTAATTTCAATAACGTGGCCTCTGCTGTACGCTCTTATCGCGAATGCGTTCTCGCGCTAGCCAATTCGTTCGGTAATGCACATTTCGTTCAAGCAGCGTCGCGGTACGCGCGTGCCTCTGATATAAGCGACGATAATCCACACGAGCCGTGCAATTATTATAGCGGCGAGAGAATAATTATTTTCGGCATTCGAAATACGGGGCGAAATACCTGGGAAAGTCTCGCGAGCCGGACGCATAGCGTTTGATTGCATAACGCGTTAGTTATGAACGAGCGAGAGAGGTGCACGTAATTCATACCGTTCTGTCTACAATGTTGTAACTCGTGGCGTTAATTAAACACTTCTGACAGCGGGATACATATAGTATGGTTGCGCGCACCGGTAAAACATTTGTAAATGCAATTCGGCCGGTTCTCGCGAACCGTCCAGAATTATTAAATATGTCTTCCTATGTCTTTAGGAACTTATACCCATGTTCGCGTGCCGCTTGCGTTCCTTCCTTTCGCGTAATAACTTCTCAACTTGTCGTAAACTTTTCTGCAAGCCACCGAGTGAACTATATTCGATGTCGGTTTTTATTACGATTTGTAATAGATAAGGAAAGATAAAATTCAGATGCGAAGAACCAAATAAGTCGTTATAGTCGACAGGGGCGGATCTAGATTCATCGAGGCCTGAAGTCGATTATTTTCTTTCTTTTTTCGAAATGTTTTGTATAGAGTAAATATTATTGGGAAAAAAAAAATATATATATATATACTTCTTTATTTTTCTCCAAGTAGGTCCATTATCGATGCATTGTTAACTTATAAAAACAGTAGTGTTTGACGAAAATTTGATTTCCAGAATTTTCGTACCCCGCTTATAGAACAAATAACAAACTTTTTAACGATTAAATTCGTGAAAATTATGCAGTGTCATCAAGTAGCCCTTCCTAATTCCATCGCGGTCTCGTGCTATTCCTATTTGGTTTTACCACTTTCGAGAACCTCGTCTCGAAAGATAGAAAAGTAAATTATACATCAGATAGCCTGAAAAATTTTAGGTCTTTTATTCCAGGCAGATGTAACGATTAAGACTCGTGCAGTTACACGCAAGTTAATGGGCAAACTTGGCTCGGCTACCTCGAATGTGAATGCATTATCATTAAAATGAATTTTAATTGCGCCGATACGAACTAGAAATTACATGATTCCGATTGCCATTATACGGAATTATTCTGTCGATTTTTTACCTTGATTCACTGACTCAAATGTGAGTTAAGAAGAAATCGACGATTTCACGAGCGTAAACAAAATGTTGTTAGGTTTGATGCAAGTATATTACCAACCATGGTTATAAACTATATTCTAATATTCAGAATTATTTGTATCTGAATAGTTTATATAAAAAGTTTTTCAGAATGTGAAGAAATAAAATTGTCTAACTCAGTGAATATAATTTCTAAGCTTTCTATTAATTATTTTCGATTGACTTGGTCTATTAACAATTTTAATACTATTTACGAAATTATTTTGAACGTTTGTATACATTATACTCTATGCAAATATCGCGTAATATTTTCTCCTTCGTTTCTTGTTTTTACTCATTAACTAGAAGAAACACAAAATAAAACTACGAAATTATGAAACCACGAAATAAAAAAAATATGTTCATGATAAAAAGGAAATAAGTTGACGTATTCTGTATTTTCCTTAGTTTGTTTTCTACGAGACAAATAGCTTGTTGTCTATTTCGTTGTGTTAACTTAAATGAGATACCCTGTATATTTTCGCTAGAATATACAGAATAATTAAATGAATAAACATGTAAGTAACCGATTAAGTAATTACATCACTAAAAAAATGAATAAATGGATGAATACGTAGATAAATATTGTCAATATTCATATCCCCTCTGTTACTAAATTTCTAATGACCAGAGTTAAGAAAATTCTATTTTGAATAACATATTCATAAAGGAGGAATATATTTTCATTTGGAATAAAATTTATTCGTTAGAATAAATTATTAATTTCATTCGTATCAGACGATAAGACTATCTTTCACGTACGTATGTATATGTAATGCGTGTATGTGTGGTGTATGTAGTATTTGTACAGTGTGTATGTAATATGTGTGTATATTAAACATGTGTTGTATGCAATATTTGAACGACTTTAATACGGTTGATCTGTAAGTACATTCATATCTGAGTTGCAAGTTATTCGAATAAATTTTTATTGGAACAAAACACTTCGATATTATTGAATGGTGTCCAATATATTTGTAATCTTGAAAAAGGGTGAAGCTTAATTAAAACTGTTTCAAGATATGTTTACGTGCAGAGAAAAGGATTTCAATAGAAGGTCCATCAATTACTCGATCGAATACAGTAAATTTCAACTCAATACATATGATTTAACTTGCATCTACGAAGAGATTTGCATATCACGATCAATGTTCGTCGTTGTAATAGCTTCATGACGACATCTCCCTTGATATTAGAAATTATAATACATATTCCAGAGGCCAGGCGCGCCAAAAAAAAATCATATTTGTGAACTCTGATCCTGTGATTTTCTAACCAGTAAGAAACCACTGCTTTACTTTTTGAACTGGTACCTTCAACTTTGTAATTGCCGTGGCAATAAAAGAAAAGCTACGAGAATACAAGCAGATAATACGAACGTTTTACAAAGTTATAAGAAAGTCAAAACTTATACTGTCGCATTTTCCACTTTAGAAATATATTTTCTGTTCGTTTGACGAGAAAATAGGAAACGAAAATCATGCTTGGAACTGAAGAAAAAATCGCGAAGATATCGAGGAATTCTTACTCCCGATTTGAGAAAAGTATTCGACACTATTTTTAGAGAAGAGCTGGAGGCCATGATGAAACTTTCGATCCAGATTCTCCCTTACTAAGAAGTTTCGACCATCAGTTTGAAATCTACTTATCCCAAAAGTTTCGTTTTTTTCGTCTACCTCCGGGATGTGCACGAATTTTAACAAAATAAAATGGAGACTGAAGAATAGTGTTCCAAGAAACTTTCGTAATCCTTTACGTTGAATACATTTTACAACTGTATTTCAAATACAAATTTTTGTGTTTCATGTTTGGCAGTAATTTAGGTATTTATCGAAATATCATTATCATTAAAATTGTTTTTCATTAAATGTTTAATGGATCGCAATATTCATTGCTGATATAATACAATTATAATTCACGTGCTGAGGTAAGTAATAAATAATTAATGTTTGCAATATGTATAGAGAGACAATTTGCAGACATTTAATACTTAATTTGCATAATTTATGTACTCTTATTACAGTATCACTGGATTAATGTGTCGCTTGATATTGAAAAATGATGTAACGTTATTAAAAGTATGTATTTACCTTTATTTTGTTTCAAGATGAATTTATAATACTTGTGTGTCTCTTCAGCCTGTTATGTATAGTCAAACATACATTTCCGTATTATATTTTAATAAAATACAGCACTATGATTCGATATTTGCATTATAATTAACATTGCAAATGTTAATTGATCAACGTCTAAGTCAATCGAATCTTATTAATTCAATTCATTATGAAAAACATGTTTCATGATTGAAAATCACTTTTCTAAAACTGAAAACTGTAAATTCGTGCTTGTTACTTAAATAAAATGTTCTATAAATTTGATGATAACATTTAAGTATTTTGACATAATTTCATTTTTAAATGAATTAGACGTTAATCTAAAGAATTAGTCTCACTCTCTGTCCTCCTTCTAATTACATGTATATATTCCGGTTGACGTAATGACGATGTAATAGACGATAAATGTGCGATATCAATTATCGGTTCATAAGGAATATTCAGTCATTGCAATCGCGTGTCCCTCATTACGCATAAAAATTGTTCTTATCAAATAGAGACGTATACCGAAAAGCATAAACGATGTGCTTTAAGATCAAACGTTATCAATATCGAACTCTTCTGTTTCTTATTATTGTGTCACAAAAATATCTCCAAGTAGGTGTTTAATATTGATAATACATAAAACTAGCCTCATATACTAACGATAATGACGATAAAGTATTTGGATAATTCGTCGAAAATTTCAATTAAAAATTACTCAAGCATAGTACAATAAATATATATTAGTTTCCCTTTGAAAGTGAAGGTAAGGTGTCCTTACTCGTTACAAGCGTTCGTGTGAAATTTAATAACAATACGTGATATAGAATCACTTTAGAGCTACAACCATTTTTGTATACCCACTACATTGACGCACCAGTGCGAAATTTTGTCGCATACAGATTAGCAATCAAAAGTTCGCGCAATTATCGTAAGCATAACCGTCTAGTCTTTTCCGTGATTTTCAACGTCCAATCTTCGTCCTTTCCGCATTGTTTCTCAAGTACACACACCTATGAAACACCTCGGATATGCGAATTGAATATTTTCTATAAAAATAATCATCGGAAAGGGTTGAAAGGACGCGCGCGTCCGATAAATTCAAAGCGACGGACTCGCAACATTAGGCCTCGTGCGTTTTCGTGGGCGATCGGGCTCGCTCGGCGCGGCCCGTGCGAGCCACCAGCGCCGCAGCGCGAGTAGTTTTCGTGCTTTCTCGACGCGGTGGCCGTCGTCTCGATCGTCTTCGTCGCGGTTGTCCACGACGGTGGGCGACTCGCGTGAAAAGCACGCGCCCCGAAGGACGTGTCGTTGTTTCATTCATCGTTTGGCGGCCGTTGACGCGTTGGTCACACCGTTTCGCCGCGAAATCGGCCCGACGAATCCTTGCGACGACGTTCCGCGTTTCTCTCTCGCTTGTTTTCTCGCGACTCTTCGTCGGTCAGTCAGCTAGTCAGTCGTGTACAGTGCCGGCTGGTGCACGCGTCGCGCGATTCTTTCACGCGTCCCGCGGTTAGAAAACAAAACAAGAGGCACTCACCGTTTTGCGCACTCAAGCCGAAAACGATGCTCATTCGTCGGAAGTGAACCGAGCCGTGCGCTGTTTTCCGGGCCGCTTTCGATAGCGCGATCAAGGAGGCATGATTTTTTCGCGCGCGCAGTTTCACCGTTTCCTTTTCCTTCTTCTTTCTTCGTTCGTACGTTCGTTCGTATGGTGATCAGTGTATTTTTTCTGCCTCCCCCGCGAGTGAGTTTCCCATTGTGTGAATGTGTTCGTGAACCGTACATGACCTGCCCTTTTTTCCGCCGGCGTGTCAACGTACTCGCCGGCGAACGCACTTGCGCTGCGCGCATCTAATTAGGAGGGAAGAAACGAGACCTCGAGCGGATCACGTGAGTACAAAAATTACGTCTTGTTTTGTTAACGACGCACGGAGACGTCGCGTACGAGACTTCTGTTTCGGAAAATTCCTGTAGGACCGCCGGGGCGGCAAACGGAGGGGGAAAAGATCATTAAAACGAAATCCTACCTCGTTGTTTTTCCTTCTGAGGTTGGAATTCGTCTCTCTTTGTTCCTTCGCTTCTTACATTGCTCGAAGCAAGTGTCGAATGTTCCACGTTCGATTAAAATAGATAATTGTGGGCGCGATGTGTTATTTACAGTTGAAACGTAAGGTGATGATTATTTTGATGATACGATTTTTGAGTTTATAGAATTTAGCTTGTCTGCTGGCATACTTTCCAGTTCCACTTAACCTGCCATGAAACCTCTACCGACGTTTATAATTTATTACAAAGTACCAAATAACTGTGACACAATGTACTTTTGAAGTTCAAAATTATGTAATTATTATTAGCGGCAAGGTTTTCGGAAATTTTATTCAATTTATAAAATTAATTATTTTCTAAACCTTCTGTCAGATTTGAAACGTAATGTTAATCGTAATATTTCGTTTTTACCGAACAATTTGATAACCTTGGACTATTTTAATTTTGAAAACTAAGACAATTATTTATTCCGATATAATTTTCGAGTGTCTCTAAAATTGTACATAATCGCGATATATTTTACTACTTGAAGGTAAAAGATAAAATTACTTTTGCCAATTCTTAATCATTTGATCAAATTTCTAATGTTTCTGTCACATTTAAATCATAGTGTCAAATGACACTACATTTGTAAAAAGCAAAAAGTAAAGTAATTCTATTTTGCGATAAGATTTTCGTGTCCATTTTATCGAATTTAAATAATTCACGTATAATTGGATCTATTGACACTGCTGTCCCTCCCTCCCGCCCCTCGTTCCGTTCAAGGATTGCTTGGTAAATTAATTATAATGTGCGTAACGTTCGACAAGTGTCTCGTACGTCGAATCGTTCTCCAAAAAAACAATTTCGAAAGATACATTGCAAAAAAGATAATAGTAAAGAATAAAGGAAAAATAGATTATAAGCGTTTTGTTGTACAAAGTAAGTAGAGATATACAATAGGTTGCTCGATAAGTTTTGTCGTTCGATAAGAAATGAAGTTATTAAGATCGTCGTCTTATTTCTCTAAAGATGGTATTACCGTTTGATGAACACGTGTGAAGTTTCATGTCGATTCATTCGTATATTTACAGTTGTTCAATGTTGAAGTGTCGTAGTATTTTTTTACAATAGAAAAAACGATAAAACGTACCGACCAACCTAGTATATATACACACAAGGGTATCAGTGCTATGTGACTCGCGAACGTTGGTTTTCGGCGCCATTACAACCGGAAAGAAGTTATCGTAGAGAAAAATTCACGACAAGGTGTGTTTTTGTGCTTCGAACGAAGACTAAATGGAAACGTGTGAACATCCTCCTTCTTTCTCGTTTATTTATCACGCTATCTGTCCTTTACTTTTCAAGCTCTCCTTCTCGCTCTGTATATACAATAGTATTCGAAACGATGTCTGTTCGCCAGAAACTGGGAGTAATTAATTATTAGCCTATTTCTGTAGTTCTAATTCCATGCGGTAACAAGACTTTCTTGTTGCGGCCTCGTGAAAAGTTTACGCTGGATTGTTTAGAGTTATAGAGAGAAGTATTGGTTTATCACGGAAATCTTTTCGTTAAGTTCATTATGCTCGTACCTGGTTCCACCGGTTGATTTATACGGAAAGCGGTGTTGCTTTTAAGAGAAATGCAATCTGTGTGTTATGTCAGAGACGATTAAAATATTCATGTAATCGCGAAAATATTTTCTGTCGAGTTTCACTCCGTGAGCATATTTTTGAAACATAAATGGAACGTTTGAAGTTATTTTATTGTTTAAAAATACAAACTTTTTACATACTCCAAATTTTCTTCAAATAGACTATACTTATATACATTCGTAATATCTAAAAACAAATTTCGATAATCTATAGCTAAGGATATACACAGTAGGCCAAAATTTGTGGTATGAATTGAGTCAGGTAAATTCTTTGGCCCAAAATAAAAAAAAAATAAAGAAGAACAAAATTGTGAATCTGTTTTGAAAAAAAAAAAAATCATTTGAAAATCTGATGCCTGACCTTACGGATTTCACTACAAACGACGTAATTATATTTTTATAGGATAGAATGTCAGGTACTGTTTACTATCGATACTTATCTATTAATGCGTTCTTAAGTTGAGCGAAATGCATTTTAAAAGTCTGTAGTGGAATTCGTAATGTCAGTCATCAGTTAGATGTATGGGTCCTAATTGAGTTTCAAATGCATTTTTTAGTTTGAATCGATATAAGTAATCGGTCTAACACCATTTGTACCACGAATTTCGACCCACGGTGTATATATTAAGATGGTCCTTAGTTATAGGTAATCGAAGATTTTTACTCATTTTTATTTCAAATTCTCCACCGAATTTGTCCACCAATCTGGTAATTTTATTATTTATTTACGGGTACATAACAGATTTTCTGTGACCTCTTGACGCAAATGCGCTTTAGATTCTCTTTTCGATAGATTTCATTTAGATTGAGAATTTTTATTCATAGACTACAGACTAGAAAACCCAACTAGGAAACAATGGTTTTAAAAAAGCATTAAAAATTGCAAGGAAATGAAAAATGATTAATATTACGACAAAATGAGACGTTGAATTGATGGAAATATGTAATAAAGTAATTACGAAGAACGAAGATTAGAATTGGTAAGATTGAAAGCAATTTTGCAAACTGTTAAAGAGTATCAATGTCGCTCTTCTGATCGTAAAAAGAAAACATTATTTCGTTCAAGACAGGAAAATTTATAAATAAGTATTTGGTTATAAATTTTATATTTGTCGAACAGCTTTTCTAAAAAATAATCGCATACTTTTAAATGATCTATCAAACTTTATTTAATTCTATTAACATTTCAAACCCAAGGCAATCAGGTAATCTTAGATAAATGGTTGTAGAAGATAATGGCATTCAATGCGTCTTTTGTTTGAAGGGATATTAAAAAATTGACTGCAGTAGTCAAAAAATAAATATAGTGGTCGGATAGTTTCGTTATATTTGAAACATTTGATACAGTGGTGAAGCTACGTATATGTAATTTTACATGTGGTAGTTCAAGGCCTGTATGACACGTTTTTTCGCTATTCGATCGAGCTTATATTTGACAGGAATTATATTTTTAATGCACGATATTGAAATCACTTTCGAGGGCGAGACTAAACAATTTGGCCAAAATTTTCGACTATCTATAGCTGGAATCATTCTAACATATGTACATGAATGTATATGCACGTATTAAAGTAAAATTGTAAGTTTTATTAACTAATACATAAATCGATAGATTTTAAATATTAAAATTAATACAAGTGATATAAAACTACATATAATATAAATTGACAAAAGTATTTCAATAAAATTTATTTTAATAAAAGTATTTCGAAAAAATTGAAAAATATTAATATACTTATTATTATGAAACATTGAAAAGGAAAGTGTAATAAGGATCTAATTAATGAGTCAAATATGCATTAAATTGGAGTATCCTTTCTCGTTTTATATAATTTACATTTCTTGTTCCTTATATATTAAATGAAATAATATTCAAGAGTAAAATACTAGCCAGTATTAATAATATTGTTCGATATGAAATTAATAAATTTAATATCGTACGAATTATAAGACTTCTTATATAACTTTTTAAGTTTAGAGTCTTAATTAAAAATTCAGTGCAATCATTATTCAGAGGGTACTTTCGGTCCTTTCGGCGTGTTTGCCCGAAAATTTGTATTATTTTGAAGATGTGCAAATTTTGCGCGATATTAGACCATTTGAAGTCTTTCTATTAAATTCGTCTTATTATGCGTAGTTCCGGTTTCTTTAGGCCAATATCCCGCCGGCACATCGAACACAGTCCTGTTATTTTTAGGACAACCAGTCGCGCGTGTTGCGTTTCTTTCCCTCTCACGTATTAACAAAAATTTCCTCTCCTGTCTCTATTTTTGTTTCACGGTTACGTTCTATTTTATTTGCTTAAATTTTAACGAGTTACCGCCAGGGTTTCGTTGAACTCCGACGCGTTAAAAATAGACAATTCTGTCCACGGAAATGCGCGACACCTCGGTTCGTTGGTTGTTTCCTGCCGAACCAACGCGACATCGCACACTTATCCTTGCGAAATTCATATTTAACGCTGCTCGTCTGTAAATTAGTACAAACGCGTCGTCGTAGTTGGGAACCGTGTGTTGTCCGTGCTTGAAGCTGTTTCGTAAATCGCAGGAAATTGTGTTAATTGTATCAAAATACGAATTGTCAGCGAATTGCATAACCACTAGACTTAGACGAAAGATCGAACTAAATTAGAGAAACGCGAGTTCGTGACTCTTTGTAGTAGTTGATTTATTATACAACTTGCGTTTCACTCCTGAAAATGGATTCGACACTATAAATCAATCGTCCTTTCTTCAGTTTCGTAAAGTTTCATCGTGATTGTCGAAACTTTCCAATTATTTTGGTTCAAGTATTAGGGTAGATTACACGCGCGTTGAATAGAAAATCGAATTTGAACATTTGAAAAAGAGCAGAGACTTCAATTTCTATCGATGTTTCGATAGTTTTTAAGTCATTGTGTACGATGGATCAAGAAAATGGTAGAAAGGGATCGTGATTTGTTTCAACGGCTATATTGGTGTTTCACATGATCCTTCGTTGCGCTCAACGTTTCGACATCAGTAGGCTCTCCTCGCAAACTTGATTATGCAATTCATGCATAGGAGTTAGTTTTCTTTGGACAAAGAAATATGGAATGTGTGTCGATGAATATGAATGGTAAGAAACTATTGTTTAAGTGCGGAGTAAGGTAAATATATAAACAGAAGAAGAAAAATATAAAATGTTCTCGATAAACAGAAACAAATTTACTTATATTAAATCAGGTAGAAGAGAAGAAGAGATAGCGAATGCAAACCTGACGCTATTTATTCAACACTAATCTTCACCATAAAAACAGATCAGAAGGAGGAACTCTACAAATGAAGTTCTATAATTTCACGTTATCATAAGTTTTTACATAAAATACAATATTCTCTGCAAGACCTTCGACCGAAAGAACCAATTCTAACGCAGTTAATCAATGATGATCTCTGTTCGGTAAATTCCATCAAAGGCATTCTTGGGAACAAATTCTCCATTCGTCGTTGATCGAACAAATCGTTAATGTTCTTTATCGCGTTCAGCTGCGATGGCAGAATTCTTGAGGTGTTTCTAAACGAGCCCCCAGTGAAAATGATTGGATATCGAAGCGTGATTTAAGAGGAGTACGTCAGCGACTAAAATCGAGGATTTTTCTTTTGTGCTTAGCAATCATTAAGAGCATTTTTCTTCGTACTCCGTAGCACGAGCCACAAAGACCCCTGGATCACAGCTGTCTGTCAATAACGCTGACAAGCGTTTCGAGTTAACCAAACGACGTATGTCTTCCGTATGCAGAGAGCTTCTCCCTTTACGAAAGAAATCTTTGCGTCTGTCGAGATAGATCGTTTACAATCCCTTCTGACCTTTCACTGTCTGTCGATCGCGACAATGCAGAAATCGCATGAAAATTATGCGGGAACATCGGGCGCTACGATTTAATAGTCCCGTCGAGAACATTTTCTATCCTCCTGACGTTATTGGTTGAATCGACATGTTTCTGTCAGGAGATGCTAGGAGAGTGGGTTTTTACCACTTTTTTAAAGATGCAATTTTTACTGACAGAAATTGCTGTATTTGACGAAGTGTCCTCCTACGGAGCCAGGATTTAGCTGTGCTCGTCTTTGATGGAGGTTGATCTTCAAGGTTGAATCTCTATCTAAAGAATCTTATTTTATTTCTCTAAAGATTTGAATTATGTAAGGGACGTTGATAGCGAAGAAAATCCTCGTGGTAACCCAAGTTTCTTTTTCATCGAAGGATAATGTTATTGTAAATTGTAAAAGAGTATCCTCGACAACAAGTGGTATCATTGGTAATATGCAAAAGAATATACATAATCGTTTTAGTTGCAAACGTAATTAGTTCTCACGCAAAATACCTACACAAAAGCTAGAAATTAACGTTTGTTCCGCTAGCTTTCAAATGTTAACCGTCTATAATTTTAAACGAAACACAGTGTATTCAACAAGAATCAAGTCGACACGGTTTTAGCGTAATACCCGTTTCGCGAGGACATTTCGTACTTTATGTAAGCGTTTACCTTATAACACGGAACAACACGGACGAACATGGAAAACTCGAACTACACTGAACGTGCAAACTTTTGTCAACGTAAACTGTGGAAGGAGAATGCCATTACTCTTTCTAATATTTTCGTTGTACAAGGTACGACGTTAACGCCTCTTCTATTGTGAAAGTATTTGTATTTGAATAAAATTTTTATCAAAATTATTTTTTAGTAACTTTTATGATTGGAATATTATTATTAGAAGTTGGATAGCTCGACATTTGGCACGCAGTTAAGTATCTTCGGTGTTTCATAGCATTCAATGTAATCACAAAGGGCACTTGACCATTTAGTAATGAGTTGCAGTTGTACAATGATGCTTTTGTTGAAAGAAGTTCCTTTGCATTATCTCATGTGCATTTCAACACTTGAAACATTATTACGGAGATCTGAATATGTGTATATTTAGCTGTTGGAGGTCCTCCATGTATTAGTTAATAACAGAGAACATCTAAATGTTTGTTGTTTGGAAACTGTTGGTTCTTTCGTTGAAATAGATATCTTGGCGTCATCTTATACAATTTGAATAGTTAAAATATTATTACTTGGACTTTACGAGAACTTTGACAGTTCGATAATTAGCTCTCTGTTAGGTGCCTTATACTTATAGATAATAGTATAAGACACCTAAGTGTTCTATACCAAGGCATTGTTGCCCACCTTGGTCATTTCCTATTAATTTAGATAGTTAGAATATCATTATGAAAACTTGGATAATTTGATAAGCAGCTTGTCAGTTAGGTGTCTTACTTATTAGCTAATAATAGGAGACTCTCGAGTGTTTACTACTTTACATCTGTTCTGCACTAGCATTTGAAATCTTAGTATCATTCTCTTCTAATCGAAACATTTGGAATACCATGGAACTTGAACAGTTCGACAACAGCTCGAAGTTAGGAGTTCACTGTTGAGTATTTTCACATATTCTTTAATAATAGAGGATACTTTTCTGTCAGCTACTAAAATACTGTCGCCTGATGATACTTTAAGTAATTTCGTTAATTTTCTAAGTATTTATCACTTTGAATAGTTACTTATCTAACAGTTCGGTGTCTATAACACATCTCACAATTTGGTGTCTTTAATGCATCTCGTAATTTGGCGTCTTTAATACTTTTATAACGGATAATAGGTGTACAGAAATTAGTGCCCGAAACTTTCTTGCGTGATCTGTCGATAATGATAGACAATAGGTGGAGGCATTTATCGTTGCCTTAATGGTTCCGTAGCCACTTGGAAATTGGTCTGGAACTTGAAAACCGATGAAACGGCAACGAAACCTTTCCGATGGTCTCTGGAGAGTACCGTAGGTATAAGATTGATTTCCCACTTCCGACGGACGCGTGCCTTGGTTACTTTTCTACGAGCATGTCGTCTAGGGATTTCTATACTTAAAGAGACTGTAAATTTTCTATGGACAACATTACAGTTATTGTGAACATGATTAGTGCTCGCATATTATGCGAATCTAGGTGTTGCTGTAGCATTGTGGTTGCTCCATCGGCGACAAGGCTTAATAGAGGCTTACTTCGTGTTTTAAATTCGCAATAAATATTAATGCGACCTCTGCAGAAGTTAGAACTTCTGGATTCGTACATACTGATCATATCACGAGAAAATGTCAGGTGGTGGGCAATATTTCATATTCCATCAGCGCTATTAAGACCAGTACACTGAACTGCGTTCAATTGTAGACCAGACTAATATAAATTTGAGAAATTCAAAAGATTCGGAAATTCATTTTTTAAAATGGAAAACAACGATCCTGGATTGTCTTTTATTGAACGGTATATTTATTACGGTAAGTGTCACGATTAATTTTGTAAGTGTTACGATGCATCTATTCGAAGCTTCCAAAGTATCAGCTACGTATTTTCTACCGATCTACCAATTAACATGGAATAAATTGTAGGAGAAACAGAGGCTTCTTTCAATTTTTAGGTAACTTTCTTTTTGTACGATATTATTTTGAATACTACTCTTTCAACTACCACAATCGAATCAATTTTTTTTCATTTATATATTTCCATAGTAATTTTAATTTTAATTTTAATTTAGTTCAAAGATCAAATTTATTTATTAACAACAAGTGATTAGTGATTATTTCTTTTATATTGTTTACACATATACCATGGTATATCAATAGCACAGAATCTACGAGTTTTGTTTCTTACAAAATTTTGTCATTTTCAAAAATTAACATTCATTTCTTATCTACGTATGATAGAAAGCGAGCTTTCCGTCAGATTTCCCAATTTATAGCTAATAATTTTATATTTTTGCTTTCAAATAAAGCAAAAACATATTTTTACGCATAAAATAATAAAGTATCGTATATAAAACAATATGGGGCAAATTATACCGTGTGACAAATTGACTTCGAATTTATTTTCCCCGAATAAGTAAACAATATAAAGCCTACATTGTACAGTACTATTTGTATCAATAAGGAGTTGGTAGTACCAATAGTTAAATAGTAATGATAAATCGAATTCTAAATAAAAACCTTATTTACTTTACCGATAATTACACTCAAACTTTGAATCAAATATGAAACATATGTGCATCATTATTTGATACAATGTAAAAAACTGCTTTATTGAAACAGTTTTTCTCCGGTTCGTTTGACAATATTGCCACGATGTAATACAAAAGCGGTAATAAGTGTGACTTTTAACCCCTATAACTTCGAATCTCAATCCCCCTTACGTATCTTCTGAATTACATCTATATAAGAATGATGAAAAGTAGATTTACAAATACTTGAACTGCAGTCGTAATCCTCTAACAGTATAATCCCTCGTGAAAGATTTAACTGGACATCAATTACACCACCGATTGTCCAGAGCTACTGTCAACAAAAAGGTCTGACAACACTATACATCGGAGTAGCCTCGCATCAGTCACAATATTCTATCGTTGTACATTATGTTTTCAATCGATTGAACTGTTCTACTGTCCCTGAACTATGGACTTTACTACAAGTTCGGAGCGAATGTATTGCGCAACAAACTTTGTCGCAACAAAGTAGGTATTTTTACGTGTACTCTTCTGTGTGCAAACAAACCATGCGCTGCATTGAAAATCCATACACCAGCCATTATTTTAGAAATCCGTTGGAGAAGTTCGCGGCCCCTTTGAAGCGCGAATGTGACGACGGTGTATCGGGAATATTTCTAGAGAGTAGATTTTATTGGCACAGAGGTATATTGTTACTCCTAACAACGAGACAATTCTATTAGTCGGTGAGAAAGCATTGCTCCTATCTTTCATAGAGCATTGCTTTGAGATCTCCACGCTTTTAAATGTAACTGCTCATCCTTTCTGCGAGTATTTCTCGCTGACTGGGCATTCTGAAAGGAACCTTTACGTCGCACTCGTGTGCATAATCGCACGTACTCCCCTCTGTATCATAAAACGAATGTTTCTTTTCCTGCCTTGACAGGTTTCCTTATTTGTTCGCCTTAGAAGACAGTCATCAGGTGCTTCTGCTTGTCCGTTATCGGTGAATTGGATAAATATTCGTTGGCGACGATCGAAGACTTCGGATACTTTTATAGTGAATAATAAGTCTTTGCTAAACGTGAAAAAGAATATTATAGACTGAAAAAAATGTTCTACTTCGAGCGATTAAAAATACTGATCCTGAAGTTTATCACCCATTGTTTCTAGTAATAAATCCGAGATGAAATTTGGTAGTCACTTAATTGTCCTTGAAAAATCACGTAGACATCTTTGACGCAATTTGAGAAAGTTATTTCTATTCGGAGGATGTAAAGGGAGCACTTTCATTGCCAATTAGTGTTATAGAAATGCAGATGTCACTCTAATTTGTTTTTAAATTGTTTCAAATCTAGGTACCTAAAATATTCTTTTTTGTTTTTAGCCTGAACTTATTGCCCAACATTCCCAGGAATTGGTCAGAGGTTATATTTAGTGATCACCTAACTTGGTTCTGATTCGAAATTCACGTAGAAATCTTAAACGCAATCTGGAACATTCATTTCCAACCAAAAGACGTAAACTCGTCTCTAAATTGCATTAAATTGAAGTGCATAAAGTATTGTTTCTTTATTTTAGCCAAGACTTTTCACCCACCCTTCTTAGAAATCGTTCAAACTTGTTTGGTAATAATGTGGATACTTGTCATCGAAATTATGCACAAAAGTCTCAGACGCATGGCAGAAAATTGCAATCATTTCTATTCAAAGAACATACAGGACATTCTCACTGACGATCCATAGGAATCCAGATGTCTCTCAAAATTGTTTCTAAATTGCATTAAATCGAGATGTTCAAGCGTTCTTTCTTGATTTTAAACAAGGCTTGTTGACCCAAAATTACCGAGAAGTCTCAAATACAACACATATTTAAAGGATATTTTTACCGATGATTCGCAGATATTGAGATGCCTCTCTCTGAAACTTGTTTCTAAACAGCATTAAATCGAGAAGTCTATGGTGTTCTTTCGATTGCATTTCAGAGAATTGTTGCCCAACATTTCTAACAATCGCTCGGGTATTAAATGTAACACTTGTGTAGTTCCGACACAAATGTCACATAAAGGTCTCGAACGTAAGGAAACGCATTTCCATTTAAAGGATATAAAGGATACTCCCACACAGGATTCATAGAAATTGGGGCGTTTCTCAAACTTGTTTCTATATGTGCTTTTAATCGAAGTGTCTAAAGTTGTCGAGAGTGTTCTCCCTTTGTCACACACCGGTTTCCTCGCAAGAAAAAGACGTCCTTCGCGGTCTCGAAGCCTTAAAGCTAGCATATCGTGTATCCGTTTGATCGATAACTAAGTGGCGGGAGCGACACATGGTTTACCGACACAATAGCCGAGTATCTCTCGGTCTAACGCCGTACAGGACACAGACAATGGGAGTCTATATGGATGCATGGATTCAGTGACGATAGGAACGCATTATTCACGACCATTCGTGCAATTAGGAGACGGTGGCTTTGTCCAGGGTGCTCTTTGATATATTAAGCATTATTATAGTTATTTTGCAATTGCGGTATAGGTTTAGAGATTTAGTGTTCATTATAGACAGTGTGAAACAATTTCGAATGTAATAATTGAATATTAATGGTGAAACATCTGGATTCGAAATACGACGATAGTTATGGACAAAGTTATGGATTTGAAGATTAAAATTATATTCTTTTAATATTGGTTTGACGAGGTTTGTGGAACTCTGTTGTTATTGTAATATGTTTGGACCTTGAGTTAGTTATATTTAAGTTTGTTTGTTTTGTAATTAGGCGATGATAACATTGTCCGGAGTTCTTTGAAGTTTTAGTCGTGTAATTGTAGCTGTTTGACGTGTAGTACGAGACTGAGCATTTAGCGTTTATTACGAAACAATTTCAAATATGAAGATGAGTGGTATAGAATGTGACGATAATGTGGATAAAGTTATAAATTTGAACGTTAAAATTATGGTTTGTTGGAACTAGTTTACTCGTTGAGATTTCTAGAACATTATTACTACTATAAATTGTCTAGGTTTTAAGATATGTATATCGGAGATCATCTCTTACAATTAGAGTAATATTGTTATCGATTTTCTGAAGTTTTAGTGATTATTGTAATTATTTGTCAGATAGAACCATTTCGAAGTTAGAATAGACTAGTGGTTAACAGAGTTGGGACTCCGAATGATGATAGTTATGGATGAAGGCATAAATTCTGATACTAAAATTACGGTCCCTTCGAATCGATAGTTTGATGAGGTTTGTGGGGCATTATTGCTATTATAATGAATTAAAAATATAAATATTAGAATTGTCGCTATTGAAGTAAGTATAGAGGTTAAAATATATACTTTGTGTTAGTTGTAAATTTGAAGATCGCGGAGTTCAACAATGCTCGTTGCATCAACACTCTAGAATGTAATCACTAAAGTTTGTAACGAATTGTGACAAGAATGGGACCTTGATTTGAGAATTTGTATACAATTTCTGTCTAACTGTAATCATTCAGTACTATCATTAAGTGTTAGATTTATGTTTCATGAATTGTCAAACATAGTTTAAATTTCGAATTTCAGAGTTTGTCAAACGCGATTGTACCCTATATTTAGTTCATTTTGTTGTCGAAACATATTCTGATTAAGCAGTCGCTTTAATAAATCCTGTAAACACTTTGGAAAACAAGGCTGATTGGCCGGGATTCAAGACGAATTATTTAGTTCACGGACGATAAACGAATCGTGGAAAGTTAATGCAAACACCGGGATTTCATAAGTACAAATTATCTGATCCTTTTACGCTGCCTCGACATAAACGAGTAAATGCATACGTGATCGCAATACGATACTGCAACAGGCTATAAATTAGCCGCAACCGGTTTTAGACCACTTCCAACATATTCGCGATTGCTTTGGGCCACTATTCCATTCCGCAAATCGTCTTTACAAATTTATTATTAATGTCGGAACTTTTTCTGCTGGTAGAAAACTGGAATAAATCTATTCAATTCACTTACTTTCGTTAGGAAGATGATTTACTATTGAGTACATTAGTATATGTTTTCTCTCATATATTTGAAAATTATTAGTTAAAGTCGTACAAAGAACGATGAAATAAAAATGCGTAAAAAACATAGAAATGGAATTTGAGCTGTTAGATTCAAAGAATTGTTATTGGAATAGTTCCTAATTAATCGTATTTTTTAATTATGAATTTAACATCTTGCAATGTCTTCGCACTAAATTTGATGCAATTGGTTCACCGATTCAAAAATACCGAAAGCAATTTCCTATTTGACATCAGAAAGAGCAAATTTTTTATTTTGTGGTCAGTCTTTGAGCATAAATTATTTTGTAACATCTGTTAAACAACAGTTTAACAAACAATTTTATTGTTTCCTATTATACCGTTGTTGATCGAATTTTAAATCAATTATCATGGCTAACATATATTTTTTTGTTAATCCAGACCAGGTGTAACCGTTAATAGTTGACAATGATTGTTACTGTAACGCTCCTACAAGACGCACTGTTTTTCCAGCAGAAGCAAACTAATTTTCATATCGCAACAGAAAGCTATCAGCTCCGGCACATAAATGCATTTTTATCGCAAACATTTGTTTGTCGATTTCCAGCGGTATTTTTCCATTGCCTCATTCTCGTTCCCGCGGTAAAAAATTTGTAACCGTTCCAATAAATCAAAACGAGCAATCGAGTTAAGTCAATCGAACAGGAAAGAATTTCTCCATAAAAAAAAAAATAATGAAGAACGAGTATGTTTGCGTGCATAAATTTGCCTAAAGCTGTTTTTGCAGTTGCGTTAAAATTTCCACTCGTGTCTTGCTTTCTGCTTTTTGTACCTTTTTGGTTAAAAATTGTCTTGCAAATTTTAATTAAAAAAAACGTTCCTGTTAATCAATACGTGCCTAAAACCCTATTAAAGAAAAATACTTAGAGGAGCTTTTGTCGTTAATAGATTAAAATTGATTGCTAAAGAAAACGATGCAAGTGAACAAGTGATTGGTGTTTTTTTTACTGTGAGAGAGAAATGTTGGTTATAAATTATAATAATGGTTTTGAAAGTAACTTCGAGTAGAAAATTTTCAAGTGACGTGCATACAGCAGAATGTCTGACCACTGTCTGAATCTCCTTACAGTATGGAACGGTGTTCGGTTCTTCGTATCTGTTTTTACTTACTGCGTCTGCACATTGAACGCTTCTACTTAAACATTTAAAATTACTCAAATGAATTATTAATAAAATATTCTGCATTAAATTTTGCTTACTGCGAAGTCTTTAAACTTTAACACACAAGAGTAATATTTAATATGAAAATTATGTCTATGTAAATAATACTTACATCGGAAATATATAATCGATAAATAATAAAAATAAGACTCGATTAATAACTAATCAGAATAATAACTATACTTTTTATACTTTTGCATGAATGTAAATATTAACAGAGAAATGACAATTATTTAAGAAATCACAGAATCAGTTTAATTTTTTGTAAAATTAAAATTTCGTTGTAAATTGCGTAGCACAGAAAAATGGTTAAAGAAAAATCAATTTGCAATGGTAGAAATTATGATTGTATCAGGTATAAGTTTAGAAATCAAGTACTACATCCGAACGTTGCACAAGAACAGAAATATCATAATCGTTGTGAAATTGTTTTTGATAACACAATTATTTATTTGTCGTGTGCAGTGAATGAGAAAACAATTTGGTTCGCTTGTTATATAACTGCAGACTTTGATACATCGTATTCCTGCGCTTTCTTTTTTTTTTTCGACATCTCAATTACATTTTTCACGATTAAAACGTAGCAGTTATTTAAATTCCTCTCTCGAGATTACATTCTTCGTGCGTAGCGTATGTACATCGAACTTGATGATCGATCGTTTCACGCTATTAACACGTCTGCGATTTACACATTTCTCATTCTTCAAACACCTGTCGAACTCAAATTAAATTGCCTCGTGTGAAATAATCAAAGGGGTTATTATTTAACTACACCTTACTTTACGTAATTTCCATTATTTCCTGCATTACTGAATTTGAAATAAATTTTAAATCATTGGAATTAAATCGAACTAAATAATGATGTATTACTTTCCACATTCATTGCTTCATTACGCAGTTACATTTAGTCACTTTTAGTAGTGAGTTTGTATGATTAGGTATTTGTGTTATCAAATTTACTCAAGGAATTACTTTCTCCATTTTCATTTATTCGCTTTCAACCTGTTCTTGTATAACAAAAATATGTTACGTTACATTCATTAGTCTTTTAAATTTATTTTATACATTTAAGGTAGCAATTTTAAATGTATGAAGTATACAAATTCATCGGTTTGTAACAATTACATGGATTAAATTATTGTCGCTCCTAGTAACATATGATGTGTTTAATTATTCATTTTGAGGTGAATATTGACGAAACATAGGAAACAAAAGTGAGCGAATATGATAACAAAATGTACAGTTGCAAACGATTTTATCCTTCTAAAAGCATTTCTGCCATTGAGAACACCGCTTTATGCTTTCATTGTATTCCAGCTACTCAGGTCACGTACCTTGAATTCCAATGAAAGGAAAAAACAAGATTGGACTTGATAATCGATTGTTATGTCGCCCGTGACATAAGATGATCATTAACGCCGTGTCGCATATTTCTGGCTACGAATATTCTTGTCGCAAATTTACGTGCTTTTGCACCAATTCCTTTTGCTTCGTTAAAATAATTTTATTCTCTTATTTGATCATTTTAGTATTCAGGTTTGCAACACTAAAATCAATTTTGAGTTCTTTTTCTTGACAATGTGTGTCATTCTTGACCCCTTTAAACAGTAATTAAGATATATATAAACTAAATATTTAGAAAAAATCATTCCCTATGTGGTTGTAAAAGTATTTAATAAAGTTGAAAGATTTCGAACCACGGGCATAGATAGAAACCGTCAAGAAATTTATTTTTAACGATGAGGATTTTTTACCATGAACCTTGTTAATATCAACTGAGAAAAATATTGTCGAAAGTAGAGATAAACAAGTCAAGATTGGCACGTCCTTCAGGATTAGTAGATCCTTCATCATGTTTTTCTTCAAAAGAAACAGATTCAACATACGACATAATTGCAAATTTTTTACCAATACTAAAACACTGAAATTCTCATGCCTACATCGCTGAAAGCAGTGTTGCAATTAAAGCAGGAGGAGAAACATGAAAAAAAGGAACAAGAGGCAGAAAAGTGAAAAACAAACTCAATTCTCAGTTGGATGTATTACAGATTATAGCCAATGACATTTGCAGGTTATACAAAGGATTTAAACGAGTTGGTGAAAGTGGTGCAGATGCATATAATAAGGGCAATGAGCACATAAAAAGTGCACGGGACGAAAGATCCTTGAAGATTATATTTAATTAATCATCTTGAAGAAAGAAAGAACGGATTATTTATTAATTTAACTCATCTTTTATTCCTATTATGGAGAAAAATCACGAAGAAGAAACGAATCGCCTATTGTGATTTTTTGATTTTAATTTTGTAAAGTCTAAATTTATGCTTCCCAAACGATACATTCGAAGTCTTAAATTTTTCATTTCAGAGCGAAATCGTAAGAGGTATGCGACTCGTTCGAATTGTCGAGCATTTCTTGCTTATGTAGCCGGAAATACCTCGTTCCTTCCTAATACAATTTATCTTCGTCACTTTCATCTGGCTCGTACCATGCCCAATAAAATTAGGACAACTCTGCAGAAGGCTGCCGTGAAATGTAAATCGCAACCATTTCTGCGTCCAGTTTCCTGTTATTTATCGAGACGATCCTCCCACGTAACAACTGATCTATGTATGTATGTAGCCTAGTTAATTCGATGCAAGGTTTCTGGCTGAAACTGCTAAAGGGCCATTACTCCATCGAAGCTGGGAACTCCAGAAATTAGCGAACTGTCTGATGCCAAATTGCGTCGACACGTTTCCCCTAATTATTCCGTCGATTCTGTCAACGTCGGCGTCAGAGTTTCTTCGCGTTCAGATAGATTATAGGCTCTTGTTGCACGGTTGCTCTCTCGGCGCTTTGCAGTCAGCAGCAAGATAATCCATTGAGAACTCGTTTCGTATTCGTTGCGATCCCGCTTGGAATGGCGGCCAGCTACGTTCCATTATTCATTCTGTACCATATCGCTCGATCGGTACTCCCGTTAACAGTCTTCTGAAACATTTTTGCCCGTTATGGCATTTTTCTCGGTTTCTCCATTTTTTTTCAAGTCTCATGGCTCCTCGAAGCTGGTGTATATCACCTCTGCACGTACACCGCGATTCCGGAAGCGAAGATGAAGCTGTTTCGGGCGAACCTTTGTCGTGTTTTACGTTTACTTTCGCGCAAGTGCATGGAACGTTGCTGGAGCTCCCCTTTTATTACTCATGGCAGTTTCAAGGGAATTAGAAAACAAGAAAAATTTGGCTGCTTTCAAGAGAATGGAATGTTGCGCACTAAACCTTTCTGGGGTGGTTGTTTGCTTTTAATCGTGATGTTAAAATTATTCTATCTTTCGGTGAAGTTGCGCGAATAATTAAAGGGTATCTCACTCATCACCGGTCGATTTACTTTTTAAATAGAACTCGAACGGTTTAAGTAATCTTAATATTTTTGTTTTATTTAAAATTACAAACTTGGGAGTTAATAATGGAACAAGATATTTTCCAAATGATCGCCTTGGCTTTTTTTACAGATCACCAATCCAAAATTTTTCCAAAATTTTTCACGTTTTCGCACAAACTCGTATCAATTTCATCAATGGCACGTTCAATGTTGTTTCTTGGTTCTAGAATTTTTTCTGAATCGTTGGTATGAACCTTACCTTTGACGTGATGTCAAAGAAAAAAGTCCAAAGGTGTCAAATCGCATGATCTTGGTGGCCAATTGATATCACCTCTTCGAGAAATTACGCGTTGCGGAAATTTTGTTTGCAAAAGTTCCATTGTTTCACGCGTTTTTCACCGTGTACTTTTCCATGATTAATTTCCCATCTGTCTAGATGACATATGTCAAGTTTCAGGTTAATCGGTTCATCGTTTTAAAAGTAGCGCGAAATTCAAATCGACCGGTGATGATTGGGACACCCTAGAGTTTAGGAAAAGAGGAGCTATCGATGTTAACGATGTTAAGGTTCGTTTATATAACGTTTTCGGTCATATTTTGAAGTTTTTCTTTGCTATGATATACACAAATAATTGAAAACTCGCGTAAGATTATTATAATATAATGATAATGGAATTCTACGAGAAAATATTTCATCTTTCTTCCAATATTAGGTTTTACTTGGTATTTAACGAATAAACCATAACACATATATAGTATATTTTTATTATCTGTGTAACAATTTTTATTTTGTTTCACAGACCACATGTATAGAATATTATTTTATTGTATTAGGTGAAATTAATATATCACACAGTATTAGTCTGACTCGTGTTGTTATATTTATTTCAAGAGACGTGGTCTAACCGATTGTTATAGTTTAACTAATGAAAGTTGATCGTTCACGAAAAATGTTACCTCAGTGTAAACGCGCTAATTCGTCAAAAATCAAATTTAACTCTTGATTGGATACGAAGATGCGACGATTGAGGAATAACCAAGGTCCATCGTAGTGGGCGTTATCACGTAGGGAGAAATTGTTATTAATATTTGATCTGGATGTTCTGTTGCTTCTCGATGCTGCCAGAATCAATATCCACTGAGCAGATGTTACTACATTTATGGTACCGGTAATGTGATTTGTACCTGAAGAGTGACTAGGCGTTTGGTTGCAGAGCCTCCTTAATCCCTACGGTTGGGTGGTTTACGAGTTGGTTGTTCTATGGATGATAAAAGATTTCTGAACGAAGCAGAATTGTTGCAGTCTACTTGGGTTTGTAACTAATCCTCCATTTAAAATTCTAAATAATTCTCAGGGCACGGTGGCCTTCGAGTTGATTGTTCTGTGAGTGATAAAAGATTCTGGAACAGATAAGTGTAATGCAGATAGTTGCAGTTTACCTAGGCTTGCATACAACAGGCAGTACTTTAGAAAAATGTTTATTTCGCATACATATTTTTATATATTAGTCGATGAAGATTCGTTTGTTCATAAATTTTATATCCCTTGTATACTTTTTATCATTACAATTATATTATAAATTTTTTCTTAATATTGTAATTGTAACTTTACGTTTCTGTAAATTATTTCTACCGATGAAATCTTAAAAATTATGTTCACAAGATGATTCAGTGTTTATAAATACAACGAACTATTTAATATAGTTTCTTGGGTTAGATTCATTTGTTCGTTATTTTGTTTTTGAAATAAACAATTGTGCGAGTTTGAATATCTTCAAGTAAAAGCAGTCTTTAAATAAATACAATTTGTCACGTAAAAATTAAGTATTTAATATTTAAATGTATTTAGATTAAAAGATCTACGTTGAAAGTAATTGCTAGGAAATAGTTGTATTATTATCAGGAAATTCGTTTCTTGAATTTTTCACTTCGCAAGCTTAGCGCAGAATTGACATACCTATTTGTAGTCGTTTTAAATTTCACAGAAATACCGAAGTTACGTCAGAAACTTATTACCTAAAAGTTATACACAAGTATTCGGGTTGAAAAGAAATTCCAAATTAAATGTTGATGTTTGTGGAACACAAATTACAGATTGGAGCTACACGTGTTATAGAACCATGGCATATTAGCATAACTCAAGTAGATGGTAATCCGCGGACAAT
This sequence comes from Ptiloglossa arizonensis, assembly GCF_051014685.1. Taxonomy (NCBI): domain Eukaryota; kingdom Metazoa; phylum Arthropoda; class Insecta; order Hymenoptera; family Colletidae; genus Ptiloglossa; species Ptiloglossa arizonensis. The sequence goes on from NC_135049.1 coordinate 6,011,946, forward strand.
TATATGCAAATAGGGTCGCCGATTAATCGCGATCGATATTGATTTAATTGCCATAATTATATCTAATTATACATTAGCATCGTACAATTTAAGCCTTGCAGCAATCAGGCTCAAACCTGATCGATGCGAATTAATCTCAGATATCGTGTCTTAGTAGTTTTATTATTTACACGTAACAGTTTAAATTAACAGCAATTTTTAACACTCATGTGCTTGCAATCAAAGTTATTATGAAAATTGCTACAATCTTAAAATATTGTAAAATTATGTATCGATGCAATTTTGTAGCCATTAAATCGACTTCTTTGAAGATAATTCCCTACTCGTGTTAACGTAAATGAACATAGCAGATATCTTGTGTAAACTTTTGCAATTATTCAAATTTCCGTTGAAGATTAATTCCTTATATGGGCCTATAATATGGCAAAATCGACGTGAAAACGTCGACGAAAAATTTTGTTTCAAGTTGGAACAGGGTTCAGTTTGCAGACAAATCAACCAGATTATCGATATGGACTTTCGTCGGAATTGAACGATGTTAAGTAATTGGAACTTCCATGCAATAAGATTAAAAGGTCTTCGAATCGAAAGCTTTTTGATTGCAGGAGTAAAGGTCGTAGAATAGTGAAATCCAATACTTTCTGTATTTTTGACACTGTTCCAACCATTATCGTGACGAATACATTCTGTTCGTCACGTTTGTTACCTATTTTGGCAAACTCGGAGTGCTTTTGTTGCTTGCTGAAAAGTTTCCGTGGAAGGTGAATTTAATGCTTTCGTCAATTAAAAGTTTGAAGATTTAGGGTGCTAGTCTATTTAAGGCTTGCGGAAGTTGCAACAAGACTTGGACACTTTAGATTCTCAAAAATGTGAAAGGCGGGAAGTTTAATGAATAGGATTTGAAAAGTTCTGCTTTTCTAGGTGACATATTTAGGATATTATAAAGTCGCAAACTTGAGAACTTAATAGTACCGGGTTAACAAAAGTTTAAAAATTTTTTAAATGACAGCATACCTGAAAAAGTATGTACGTAGCTTCGTATGTAAAATTGTCAACTCTCGTTAAGGCAAATGATATTACTAATTGCAGACGCAATTTCGTTCGATCAATACTAGAAATTTTAACAAACGTTGACGAGTCACACTTTCATATAGAATTCGGAATGAACATAGTTCGAAAGTTCAAGTAATATCAGTGAATTTAATATCCAAGAGAATTGAAAAGTAGAAAGCTTTGTTCTAATCTTCAACTAATTCTCCAAGTTCATTCGATTGTTGTATTAATTCTAGGATCTGTAAGGCTCTGTTCGATGGTTATAAATGACGGTCAATCTAGAATTGATCTAGCAAGAGACCATAAGCTTTTGACTTATAGTTCAATTTCGTTAAACTCAAACCTGACGTTCTAATGGATTAAAGATATGTCCAGCTTTTATAAAGTTTATGGAATTGATCATCTAGTAAGTTATGGATAATTGATCAATACAATTGTCTTATTAATAGGAAAGATTTATTATTGATTACTAGTTTAGAAATGTTTTATACCTTTGAAAAGTGTAAGTTCGGAAAGTTTAATGAATATTCCGAGAAACTCAATTGAAGTCTGAAAAATTTTAGTTCAGAGCTTCAATTTCTCAGTTTTTATTTAAAAGCCCAGTTAATTCTAATCCTAAACTTAATTTTGTTCTGCTCGCGATCTTTTAAACTTTCCAGTGTCTAAAAAGACACTAATCTTTCAAAGATAGTGATAGGTATAACTGTCAGATCAAATGTAAGAATTTTGCAAACTCTTTTCACAATTTGTTGACCTTGTACATACCCATAATTTGAGAAACCTTACGGTTTAACTACTGTTTTACACTTTTCTGCCATTTAACTTTTCGGTACCGTCATTTACAATTCATTTATTCGATAGATGGGGAAACCCTTTAATATGGAAATAATATTTTTAGTTATTGGTGGACAAGTCACGAATTAATTGAAGCGTATATATATTCTTCAAATCTGAGCATAGTTTATAATCGTCCATAAGTGATCTCAAATCTAATCTACCAGAAAACCAGTGATTGTTTTGTGGGGAGTGCCCTATCAAAGTGTGACGTGTTTCTAATTTTAGGAGGGGGGTATTGAAATCTTTATTAGCAGATTAGAAAAATTCCCAAGTATGACTTTCTTCCGTCGACAAACGGGTTCTGCGACAAGTTTTCGTTCATTGATTCATAAAGCAAAAACAACTAAAAAATCCAGAGTTCATTTCAGCCAAAGATTGCTCCTCTGATAGATCAAATTTGAATCTTGTTGGATATAAACTGTGGTAAGCTTACATCACTGCAAGAAGTGGCCATTTTGAATAACACCGTCATTGTTCTCCTTTTATTAACTGTGAAAATAAATTCTGATCGGTTAAAAACGACAACGATCGTTATTTGTTTTATAATATCCCAATATAATAATAATAATAATAATAATAATATAAGAACTTGTAACACTGTACGAGCTGAGCAGAGGACACAATTTAAAAGTAGTGTAACGTTTGTATCGTAAACTCCACCCTTAACGTTGTCTTTAAGAAGCACTTGAAAAGAATATTGATAATACACGCTACACTTACCGCAAGAGAATTTCTTTGAAAAAGAAGTCTCCTCAAGATCAAACTTCATCGGGTGTTCTTGGTCTCTTTCGTTTTCATAGAATTCCTTTGCAAGGAAATTACACAAAAGGTAAACGATTCACCGATCGATCATAAGTTCCTCCCCGTGCTCAAGTTCGCGTTGGTTTTAAGGAATAAGAGTCCATTGTAGTCCGTCTCTGGGGGCTCTTGCTTGAACTGGTGTCTCCAAAGGAAGCATCGAGGATTCGCGACGAGTGTAGTCGACAGTAGTTGAAGAATGGAGGAACCAGTTCCGATTGGTTGCACCGATCGAACGAGAAAAACCGATGCAATCGATGCTCCTCGTTTCTGCGAGTGATGTTCACGTCCTAGAGCTTCGAATGCCAGACGATTTCGGTTTCTACACAAGATTCCCTAATAATTAGGATTCCGGGAATTCCAGTTCTGTCGCAGGGATGATTGGAATTTGTCTGCGGTGCAGAACACGATCTATCGAATGCACTCGATAATGCATCAACAAATTGAAAGCCAAGAATTTACCAGCTATTACATTCTCTCTGATTTCACCATTGTATAACAAATAGTTTGAATTGGTTTTCGAGGAAGCGCAAGTCATTTATCGAGCTTTGTAATAGTATTTATTTTCTACAGTTTCTAGTAAGATTTATATTTTTTACGAACAATCCAACATTACGGCGTAACAATAAAGAATAAGATCTTTAAAGGCTTCAGAGGATTTTAATATCTTCGATAAAAACCTTTGAACAATATCGACCTGGAACGTGTCGACCGAGGTAATTCAGGTAACAAAAGTCACACTTGGCCATGAGCTGGGAAAACGCTATAAAGTAAGCAGTTTTCGTAGGAGAAAAATGCTTGTAGTTGATTGGTGCGTCCATTGGTCACCAAAGTGCTATACAAAGAACCTAGAGAATCGAAACTTGAAGACTTGACCAATAAACATCATAACAATCGCTGTCAATCTATATAAAATTCCAAACTCAATTGTCAATCCATTTGTATGAAAATTATTCATATTTAAACTCGACTGATTTAATTCAACATTCACTTCAACATTAATTTCATAACATGAAGTGGAGCAATATCAGGAAACATCTTTTATCGATTTGCTCCAGAGCAACTATTATTTTCACATCACGACACATTATTTTTCGATTCTGACCGAATCATAATTATTAACGCGCATCGCATATAAATTTGTCCAATACAATTGAATAATGTTCAATCAATTGTACAATTGAAACACCTTCAGTTCGTGTTCCCAACAAACTTTCTAATCCATTTATTATCAATGTTAGCTTCAAGTACCAAAATTCAGGTCAGGAAAATTCACGAGCAAAATGTCATCGGTCGTCAGTAATTATCAAGCATCATATTCTCTTGTAGGTAGTTGCTGGTCTCTTTTGCCGAGGTACGTTCCTGAACGTAAAATAAAACAGCAAGAAACCGGAAAGACCTCGGCACAGTGGATGGAGCGAAGAAAACAGTAATTAAGCCGACACTACTACACTTTATCGTCGGCATGACACTGTGAAAGAAAGATGTCAAGGGAATGAATACTTTTTCGTCGCGCAGGGGAACACATACACTGAAGCGTCTTTTGAGTCGGCAAGACGCGGTGAGCTCCTTTTTTTGATTAGAGACATCGTTGGCCTCGGTCAATGAAACTGTTCTCTAGTTTGAGTGCGAGGATGCTTTATATTTCACGTTAACTTCGACGTTTCAATCACGACCCAATCGTGAGATAATACTAACAATTTTTTCGAAAGGTTTTATTGGACATTATTTAAATCTCTGGAGAGACACCATAGTATTTTGAAGGTTATAATATTTATCACGGACAATTGTTACAAAAACAAATGATTACAGCTGTAACAGGTTAAATGTCTTCAATGATGTACTACTTCTTGATCTACTTCTTCATTGATGTTTCAGATTTGGTGGCATGTTTTAGTTGGAGAATTCCTAGACTACAGGCTACTTTGTACATAGATAAACCCCAAGTGAAACAATTCATTTGAGTTTTTTAAAAAATCTTTCGGATTCTATAACTGCTTCAAAGTATCTGGTACAAGCTAACTCGTACATAGATGAACTCACATAGAGACGCATGTACAGTTACATGTGGCTTGTATATTTTAGATTTCTGCTATCTTAGCAATTGATCAATTTGTTATAAACTTTTACGTTCTTTTATGAAACTGAGTATTCTCTTGTTCATCCGTTCATCATGTCTCACTTTTAAAAAGAAAATAAGAGTAGAATTACGATAAAATTCAGATTTCATTTTTGTAATCAAAGTTTCATCAAAATTTTATTAACGAATCGACAAAAGTGCAAATCCTGGTTGCTTTATCTACTGATATTGAATAATTTACTCGAAATATTTTTCCATTAGAAAGCTTTGTTTCACCAAGACCGAACTTCAAGTTTCTGATGGTAATTGTGAAAAAATGATCATAAAATGATTACGTTCTTGTATTTCATTAAAATATATATATATAAAATGGGCGGAACACTTCAATAAATGTTTCATTGGTAGCAAAGGATCGTCACGCTTGGAAATGAAATCACATGCAGTCGCAGCTGAATGTACTTGATAAGCTTATTGCACGTGATTTTAATTCATAGAGTGCAAGAACTTTCTGTTTCACAGTATTCTGTTTTGTGTACATTACAATGTGTAAACTAATGGTTATATCACGTGATTAAAAGGTTTGAATATTGCACGTCCTTTAAAAATGAAAAGCGAAACAAACAAACAGCACACAGTTTAAATTAAAAGAGAGAAGTATCACATTTGCAGAGAAAATTTAATTTTTGTTTCTCTTTAGAAATATTTTCGCACAATTTTACTTATTACGTTAAAAGTGATTTAATTATATAATTATAATAGAAATTTAAAATTACTCGTTGATTATTGTTCATTATTAAGTAATAATCCACCAAGAACTTTTGCTCTTTATAAGCAAAAAGTCATTTGTAAAAAAAGAGGTTTATGAAGAAGTAACTGTTAATCAAAATTATAAATTCAAAACAAAAGGTTACGAAAACAAGTTGAAGTTTTGTTCAGATTTTGCTAGTCAATTCGTCGATAAAGATGACCTAATAAACCTTGCCTTAAACGTGACTACGCTTAATTATTTAATTTCGAATTTAGTTTCATACGGTCACATGAAAGTCCCGTTAATTTTACAATCCTCCTTGAATTTCATTTCCGTTAATTTTATATTTAATTGTTGGCAAGATAATCTTATTATTCTAATTTTATTACGATCGACTTTTCAACTACATAAGATCTTTTATGGTCTCATAATGGCGCGGACACCATTTGCGACGTAATTAGTGTCAGATGCTATTTCGAATCAGGTCATTTCTTTTTTTCTTGTCGAATCGGTATTCCAACGACACAACGCCATTGTTTGGAGTAAATCTCGCGACTCGCATTTCCAATTTCTTTGTTTAATTAATGTTCGTTATCACAGAAATGAGAATGTCATGATGCTGTTCTGTGATTTGATACAGACGTACGATCTCTCTGCAGTGGAAACCTCATTTCACGTTCCCGTGAGGAATTGTTGAATCCCGGCTTAATAAATATCATGATGTTCCTGAAAGCAACGCGAGTATTCGTACCTTTTCTCTATCCGAGATGAATTGTTAGGAAAAATCATTTTTCTCGCGATTAGAAAATCGAAAACGTCTTATAAAAATTTTAATTTCGCTTGTTAGGTTGTTATACTTTTACGTGTATCTTTTGTGAAAAGATAAGAAAATTTAGACCATTGTGTTCGAGATTTTGCAATAAGTTTTCTAAAGAAAAAAAAAAAAAACATACTTTGCAGGGAGACACAAATCTCCAAAATTGAAAGATTTCCAAGATTTCCAATTTTGGAGTCTGAATGCAGAAAATATTTACTGGGTTGAGTTATAAATAACTTTCACTGTAGGTTCCACTCTTTTGAAAAAACCAAATGGCTTATTTCGAGTAATTTTTTTTTCGTAACTTTCTAAAAAGTGTGACTCACTCTCTGGTATTATATTTCTTCTGTGAAGAAACCAACATTTTAATAATCGTAAAAGTTTCAATTGTATACATTTTTTAAATAGAAAATATCGACTTTTGGAACTTTTGTCTTCCATAAAGTGTAATGAAACCTATTCAGTTTTTACGTTTTGAGATTAAAATTAGTTGAGTTTTATTGTTGACATAAAAAATCAGCATAATAGAAGAATCTAACTTCTTTTCTAGCATTCATTGTGAAATCACTCACAAAATACGTATATAAGAATCACTTGGTAATCGATGAATGTTCCATAACCCACTGCAGGAAAAATGCTGTATGTTCTTTCACGTTCAGTTCAGGGCTAATTTCGATAGTCTATATCTTGATAAATATAAATAATTTCATCGAAGATAACGATTCAAAATTTCAATATTTTATTTCTGTCTAAGTAAATCAATGTTAAATCAGATCTAAGGATGTAACACAATTCAATTTTTAAAACCAGAATAAAGTTCCTCGACCAAATTCGCTTCAGAAAAATAGAGCAGCATCGGCGATTAATTATTGAAAATATATAAGTCTGATCCTCTTTTCAATTACCGTGTCACAGTCATTCAATCGTAACTACCTTGAATTCACTTCGTTGCTCTTGAACGATATCATTTATCTCATGGCGAGACACGGATCATCGAGATTGTGTTATCACCGATCAATGGGATCCTCGTCCTCGTTGACGCCACAGGTCAGCTGCCCTAAGGGTGTAATCATGGCATTTTGTCCTCCGTCGTAATTTTGTTAGACCGCACGCGAAGCCTTATAACGATAGAGATTGCTGGCAAAGGTGACTGCACTCGAGATCGGAGATCCTTTTCTTAGAAACAGGCGAGCTACTGTCAAGAAGCTATCTTCAGTTTCGTCGATTAATTTTCTTCGTTAACGTGCTGCTAATTATACAGTAAACATTCTCTGAGTAGACAAACGATTTCTGATCTTGCTTGTTAATGATAGATTGTAACGGATGAGACGTTCGATGAAAGAGATGCTACGAAATTCACTTTTTGTATCGTTCAAACTGTTACGATGAATAAACTTCGATTAATGTTTTTTATACGGCGTTGATAGGATCCCAGCAAGTCCGTGGGATAAATTATTTAGCATAATATTTCTGAAACTTCGCCTTCCCGCAATTCCCATCAATAAAGAAAAACTTTTGACGGATCCCTGAGACTGGAATTAAATCACTATTTTTACTTTCGAACCTATAAGGGAGGTAAATATTGTGATCGAAACAAATTTCGAAAACATTTTTTTACGGAAAAACAGACTTTGAAACTTTCTGTCTACGTTTTACTACGAATATTGAAATGGAAATTTCATTTATATTTACGTTTTATATTCTCGTTCAATTTTAAGCAAAATCGGCAAGTAATAGTTCACTTCTTGAATTTCTTTGATTTTTCTGGCATATGTTCGTTATTCGTAACTTTTTAAATATATTTTCAATTCATTTCCAAGAAATTTAAATGTGACACAAAGAAGTTTATTTTTTGTAAAACAACAAGGACAAAAGATGTTGTTCTTATTCGTTTCTAATTTATAAAGTAATTTTTTGTAGTATAGACATTTAAAGGACTCAGCTTGATACGATTTCGTTCAATATCTGTTTGAATTTTTATTTATTTCAAACAATTTGCATCTCTTTAAGGATTTAATATTACACCCTGGTCAAATTGCGTGGGATACACCCTGTATATACCCAATGGGTGAGATTCGATGATACAAACAGAAATATGGTAATTCTCCGTGAAAAGAATACATTAAAAATAAGAAATAATATTTCTCTTTTATTCGATGTTTCCTTTTCAAGAAAATCAGGTTTAAAAATTCCTCGAGTACTCGTAGAATTTAATAATTGGCCTACGTGTCTCTTCATTACTAACTATCTTGACTTGTGTTGGCGTACGTGAACATCGCTGGTCGTTTTATTTATTTTAATTGGTTGTAACTAGTTACAGGATCGTTAAATAAGTGGAAAACAGATAATACTCTACTGCCATTAATGTTTAGAAACACTGATACACAAGTAGAAGTAGTGACTGATAAACAGACCCGTTGGTCAAGTCGATAATCGATAATCTTTCAAGTTCGATTTTTTCGAAAACGAAGATTCCTACACAAAAATTGTATTGTATATTTTCAATTTATTTTCTCGTAAGAAATCATCGTATACTCGGTCAATACTATTCATTCTTGCTCACTCTATGTCGTTTGATATATGTGTTTTCGGTATTAGAAATCTTGTAGCGTTCATGTATGCGATGTTTCAACTGAAATGTGAAAACAAGAAGATTGTTTGGATTGTCAAGTTTGCTACTATAGAGTGAACCGTCGATAATGGGACATGTTTGCTATTATTATTAATAAACACGCAATTTGTCCCTAGTGAACCGCATCACGATCGCAGCCAGGTCGTGCGGTGTGGGGTAAAGGGTCAAAGAAAGGCTTTAGCCTGTGCAATTAATGCGTGTCGTATTGTACAACGATGCAGCTGCACACGCGACCCTTATTATATTATAATTAATAAGCGACCGCTAGTCGAGCGTCAACAGGAGTCAAAGGGAGCGTCGATAATCGATAATCGATTATTCGACACGTATCCTCCTTGTTTGATCGTTTGTATATAAATTTTGGCGCTGGTTTAAAACAAATACTCCGTACATTTTCCGAATAAAGGAGCCAATTTAACGAAACAGTTAATAACGAAAACGGTAAAAAAGTATACTATAATAAATAACAGTAAATACTAAATCTAAATTAAAATAATAAAAAAATATATTCTGCGTACAGATTTTTATGAACAAATAAATCACAATTGTAAAAGACTTATTCTGAATGTGACGTTCGTTCAAGTTTTCCAATTTACTTTTAAATTGTCGATAAATTCACTTTTCCAGTGTTACGTAATAGTTATCTGCACGAAACGTTAGAAATATTATTTTGCTAATAACAAGTCTTCGTAAAATATTTGAAATAATTTTTCTCAACAACAAAGTCACGCACAAAATATTTTATTTCACATTTTTGACTTATTTTTATCAAAAACAGCGTTTCAAACTTTGACAGTAGGATTCTACATATATTTATCTCCCTCTGTTCAAAAAAAATTGCAGACAACTGGTATATTCCCTTGGCATATTTCTTTTCAGAAGATACTAAAACTGAAGGAATGTACATTTTGAAGAATTTTCCATGTACTCAATTTTATTGTTGCATCATATTCGGTAGCCTTTCCTAACAGAATAAAATGGCAATATATTTGGAGAAAGTGTGAAATGGCGGTAGCACAAAGGGCACTATCCCTTTGTTGCTCGTTCCTCAGAGCAACATTCCCAGGAGGAAGCACTCCTGGATCTGTGGGTGAGTCACTTTGCGCTTCTTACATCCAACCCCGCGACGTTTCTCCATTTCACATCATCAGGTTTTAACAGCCTCGCTGCAACCATAAGCAATTTTCCGCAGACCTGTTGATCCGAGCGGATTGAAGAAAATTGGATTTGGCTTAATAGAATTTTTCTCGGTGCTTTTGTACGCAATTCTGAATTAGTTATAGAAAAATTTAATCAAAATTAGATCAGATTCAATTAGCTCAATGAATAACGTCACCTACTTTCATTTTATGTTGGTTCGTCTTTCTTTTTTTTTTTGAATGGCGTCCTTCTGTTCGATATAAATTTAAGGACATTGGGTAAAAAATATCCCTAATATATGCAACTCGAGTTTTTAATTTTTTAACACAAGAAGATAACTAAGAAAATGCAGAAGATTTTAATTGTATCTATTAAAATAATTTTAACGATAGAAAAATATTATATCAATATCAACAAATATACAAGAAGGACCTAATTAAGAAAATTGTAAGTTTCATTAACACAAATGCGATTCAGATTCTGAATAGGTCAAATTAGCCAATGAGCTACTTGCATCGTGTATAGGAGCCATTGGATGTCACGGTCGATCAGATGTTTCTAGGTGACTTGTACTTTCGGTTAAGTATAGTTGATATTATCTCCTGAGGTGTATAATCTTCTGACTGTAAAATTAAACATATAAGATCAAGGATGCTTCGTCATCCCCTTTTTTTCTGAAGCATGATTATTGCGACACCATGCTAACCCTCCTCTTTACAAACAATTCTCGATTGAATCTTTTTAAGATAATATTAACCGCTTGTTTCATTTTTTTCTACTGAATGAAAAATAACAGAAGAAGCATATTATTTCGTTTATTTTCAACAATTTTCATCTATTTCTCCCCACAGAGCACAACATTTCAGGATAGAGAAAAGAGTCAAGATGCATCCTTTGAATTAGAAAGTTTGTATAGTTTCGTTTCTTTACTTTAACGAAGATTTACTGCGATCATATTTCTCTTATAATAAAAGGTACATTAGAAAAGGAGAGATTTTTCTTCCATTGTGTTATTTTCTCGTAAATGGCTGCTTGCAAGCACGCGAGGAACAGTAAATCTGTTGTAATGGAATTTTCACCTACAATCTTTCGTGCATTATGCACTGTATTAAATGGGTTTGCTCGAATCGAAGAATCAGGTTGTGCCAGGTTCACGTGCATCATATTTATGTAAACGTGTCGCGCTCATGATCAGAATTGACGTTTTGTCATCGACAAAAAGTGCTCTAACCAAGGAGAGGCCATAGACTAGTCGTTGAGAAAAACCGAGGTTCTTTCGTTAGGAAATCTCTGACATTGTTCCATAATTTAACAAACAATCGTTCCCCAGATCTGACGTTAACGAGCACTCGAGGCGGGTGTCTAACAATTGTCATCCGACTTAATGAGGTCCGTTCAACGTCGTCACTAATCGCTATGAATTTCAATAATTTCTCGCTCAATGTGTTTCCTATAGCCGCCAGCTACGTATTCGTGTGAAGTCGCTTCTGTAGATAATAGAGAAATGTTCGAGATTAGAGAATGGAATTGACGGCGATAAATTCTTGGAGAGAGAATATAGTAGAATATGTAGATACGAAGAAGATACTTTGAGAATATTTGGAACCAGTTGTGTGGAAAATTCTGTTTATTTCGCATAAACGAGAAAGGTTTGTGCGTGGCGAATTTAATCGTTCAAATAAAGAAACGATAATTGTACGATATCACTGTAGAGGAAGAAGGAAGAGGAGATCGCGAGTTCTGGAAAGGAAAAATCGATGAGAATTTTAATAATTGGAGACTTTGAAATTGTATACCAAGAGATCGTGAACTCTAAAAAGATAATATAAAAATTATCTGTATTATATGTGCATTCGTGCGCGTGTATGATAAAACAAAACTAGTCAAAAGTGTAGAATACATGTTTTTCATAGATCCTCTGCGAGAAAATCAGCCGCTCTCATGGCAATGGCATCTCAGTGGTTCTCCATACAGGTCACTTCTGTGTATCGAGTAAGGGTACATTATATCGCGTTTATCAATGTAATACAATACAGAATATTCGTCTTGGTGACTTATACACGTTGTTTAGTCATTTATTTAATCGAAACAACATTGTGCACATTGTGCTAGACCGTAGCAACTGTTTGTACGAAGAACTATTCAGCTGTTTCATTAACGACATGTGCGCTCGACAATTTTCAATGTCATTTTTCTCACAAACGAAGACGTAATACAATTGTATTCCACATTTTTGACGTATTTTGTTACGAAGAATTATACACAAAGTTTAGAGCACTTTTAGCGAAAAGAACCGTGGAAATCGAAATATTCTCGTGTTTCACACAGCACTGATACCATCGGGAAGAAATAATTTGTATAAGCGTATGCGATACGTTCGTGAGTTAAAAGAGAATTCCCTTTAATTTTTTGTAAGATAGCGGTATAAGCTAGCATGTCAAAGAAATAAGAAATCAAATTCTTTTATTTTGTACTAGATCCAGACTAAATTTAATACCTAATCAATTGTAAGCAACGAAACGATTTTCTTTTAAGGAAAATTAATAATTTTCGAAATTAAATACGATACGAAGTCTTTTACAAAATTTCTTGTCATCTAAATGGTTCTCTTTTCATTGATACAATTCTATATTCAAGAAAATTTCATTAAATTCTCAGTATTGTGCATAACAGTTCCCATAAGGAGCTACTATCAACTATCAATACATCTTATAAAGTGTTAAGTGGATTCTCAAACTTACAAGGGGACTTGTAAGACGCCGATGAATCTGATATTTCAATGAGCTTTTGTACAGTGATAGGGTTTAAAATGTTGAAGGCATTTATATGTATATACCTAATAGGTAGGTATATATATATGCCTAAAATATTTAAAATTTATCCACCTTAAAGATTTAAAGTTTAACTACCCCCTTAAATATCTTCTGAACTATTAATCTTCTAGAGGCTGTCCCAATCATCACCGGTCGATTTACTTTTTGAATAAAACTCAAACGGTTTAAATAATCTTAATATTTTTTTTTTTTATTTAAAAGTACAAACTTGGGAGTTAATAATGAAACAAGATATTTTCCAAATGGTCGCCTTAATTTTTTTTATAGACCAATCTTTTCCCAAAATTTTTCACGACGTTTTCGCACAAACTCAGATCAATTTCATCAATGACACGTTCGATGTTGTCTTTTAGCTCTGAATGGCATAAACCTAACCTCTGACGCGACCCCCAAGGAAAAAGTCCATAGGTGTCAAATTGCATGATCTTGGTGGCCCATCGACATCATCTTTTCGAGAAGTTACGCGTTGCGGAAATTTTGTTTGCAAAAGTGACATTATTCCATTCGTTGTGTGACACGAGGCACCATCTTGCTGAGATCAAATATCATCCAAGTCAAGATCTTCCAATGGATGCCAGAAATAACCAGTTGACGTGTCGCGATATCGTTTCCCATTCACAGTAAAGACTTTGCCGTCATCATTTTCGAAGAAAAATGTCCCAATCGTGCCTTTTGATAAAAAACCGCAGCAAACAGTGACTTCTTTTGGCTGCATTGACAATTGTTCAACCTGTCGTAGATTTTCCGAGCTCCATATGCGACAATTTTGTTTATTCGTAATGCTTTTTGCCGATACAGTATTTCGAGGGAAAGAATTACGAAGTTCCCGAGTCGTGAACATTAAAGATCCCAATATTTCGTAATACGCTTGAATAATTAGCGCACGTTCTTTCACCGTGTACCTTTCCACGATTAATTATCCACCTATCTAGATAACGTACGTAAAATTTCAGGTTAATCGGTTCAACGTTTTGAAAATAGCGCGAAATTCAAATCGACCGGTGATGATTGGGACAGCCTGTATATCCAAAATCGTGTATCATTATCTTCATAATTTCAAGTTCCAATGTTGAACGAAAGCTCGTTTAAATATCAGTGGTACATTCTGACAAAGGGTGTGTCCCCTTTGTCGGAACCTTTTTCGTGAAACGTGCGACCCAATGCGTCGGGTTTACCGTGCGTAGAATTTGCGGCCCGACGTCGGATACAGTAGGAAACGGCGACGATTCCGCGAGTACAAATGAAGAATGTACCTTTCGTAGTCTTCACGGAGCGTGTTATAACCAGGGCAGCTCGAGTCCACGCCCACGATTCTTATGGATTCGTTGAGAACCGAACGAGCCAAGAGGTCAGTGATGCGTGATCGATGGGTCTGCGAGGACGTCGAGGTGATGTCACTTTGGTGACGTGAAGCGCGACACAGGTCGAAGATGAGCAGCCTTCAGGTACCGGAGCTTCGGCTTCCGGCCGGCGACGGCGGTGGAAATGGCGGAAGCACAAAGGGCACCGTCCCTTTGTTGCTGGTTCCGCAGAGCAACGTGCCCAAGAGGAGGCACTCCTGGATCTGCGGGTGAGTCTCTTTGCGCTTCGTACACCCAATCCCGTGAAGTTTCTTCATTTCCCTAAAGACTAAGGTGTCACGAATATCGTTAAGTTTCAACAGCCTCGCTGCAACCATAAGCAATTTTCCGCATACCTGTTGATCCGAGCGAATTGGAGGAAATTGGATTTGGTTCGATAGAATTTTTCTCGATGTTCGATGGGCCGATGTTATCGGCAAATCGAATGGCTGGGGATCTGTATTGAAGGCTCGACCTATGCACGCAGGAAGTTGGTTTGCCAGGCCAGACGAACGATTTCGAAAAGTTTACTGCATGCGATTGAAACTGGAGTTTGCTTAATTTATTTATCTTTTGCATATTGAATACTTTTTTTTTTATAAATTAGGGAACGATCGTTAGATATTTAACCCGGCTCAATGAATTCCGTCTAACTTACTTTTATGCTGTGTTGGTTTATATTTTATCTTTTTATGACGTTTCTCACCATAAGTTAAGCACTTTGGGTAAAAAATATCTTGAATATACGAAACTCATATTTTTTTTACTTTTTGATACAGTAAAGTGAGTAAGAAAATGCAGAAGTTTCCAGTTGCGTCTATTAAAATAATTTTAATGATAAAGGAACATTATATTACGCAATGGGTAAAGAAAGAATTATGAGACGCATCAGGGATAAAAGAACAGAAAATATAAGGAAGGGGAAAAAATGGAGTAAAGGAGATAGCCATTTCTGGTTATCCTAAACGTTAATTAGATATTGCTTGTTAGAAAGGGATTATGGGTATAATAAATGCATATCGGATGTAAGATTTCTTCTTTACACGCTTTACGATCATCTATCTTCCATTTTTTCGAAAAGTAAATCTGATTCGATTTTATTCCACACTTTTGACTTTATCTTTTTACAAGAATATTTCCTTTTCTTCCCTTATTAAGTCTATTCAGAATGTTGGTACGTGTGGTTGGGGATTGGTTAAATGTACATATATTATACTAGCATATAGTGTTATTATTGTAGTTGTAGTATTATTAGTGTTAGATGTGGTATTGGTAATAGGTTTCTCTTTTCACTATAGATCGACTATGTATAAAACTAAGCTAATCGTCTTAGTGCCCTCGACACGCGTCTTTACCGTCTTCGTCGCCTATGCCTTTACAAGTCTCTCATCTGACTACGTCTTTACAACTCTCTCATCTGACTACGTCTTTACAAGTCTCTCATCTGACTACGTCTTTACAAGTCTCTCATCTGACTACGTCTTTACAAGTCTCTCATCTGACTACGTCTTTACAACTCTCTCATCTGACTACGTCTTTACAACTCTCTCATCTGACTACGTCTTTACAAGTCTCTCATCTGACTACGTCTTTACAAGTCTCTCATCTGACTACGTCTTTACAACTCTCTCATCTGACTACATCTTTCCAACTCTCTTCTCTTACTACGTCCTTACCAATCCTTTCTCGTACTCTTACCGTTCTTTACGTCTTTACCAATCTCTTCTCGTACTCATACTGTCCTTACGTCTTTACCTCATACTGTCCTTACCTCTTCTCGTACCCATACTGTTCCCAAAAACACGTCCTTTCGTACCCTATATCCTTACGCATTCATTCTCTTTTATTCCAATCTTTAATCCTTCTCATTTCAGACATCTGGTCACGTTTGCCTATCTCAATCGTTGGTCTTTCCCAAACACTCTTCATTTTCTCCGGATCACACGCATTTCCTTTCGCTCTTACTCATTTCTACGCTCGGTCGTCTTGCACGACCCTATATAAAGGGTCGCTCGTGCCCTTTAAGAAACCTGGTGACCGGCGCGAAGTGTTTATGACGTTAATTGAAATTCTTTTGACTAACCAGCATAGAATTTTTGGTGAAGAGGGTTTACTATTAGACAACGACTATCGACGAGTTCAATATTCTTTTAAACTTGTGGATAGTTAAAAAATTTGGCATGGAAAAGTATCAACATTGCAATCCGTGTAACAAAATGTTGGAGAAAATGTTTAAGGGATTTTAGCTCCAGAACTTTCAAAATGAAAATATATTTATTCTATTTCTTAATTATACGTAGCTTAGTTTGTGGAAAATTGAGAAAGATGAAAAATAAAGTAAAAATAATATTATTCTGTCGGAATGGAAGATTTTGTTGCAAAAATTGAGCTTGTGATTTCTCACTTACATTACAATCGCTCCGATATTTGGACCAACAGGATAAATATTAGACGATAAAAAGGAAAATACGTAGACAGAAAAAAGGAAATGGTTTTATGTAATTGTTTTGCAGTAAACTTCCGTCGATTTGTTCCACCACGTTTCATCCGATCCAGTTCACCGTTTCAATTTCGAAATTTAATTAAATCTCCGAAAGATCTATCAGTTCGCGACCGAGAACGTTGTTCTGAGAATAATTCCGAAATGGAATGAATTTCGTGAACTGTTAGATCAGAGACAGCTTCCAGACTTCTTCATTGAGTCGATAAAAAGTTTATTTTTTTTTATCGTGTATCAAATTGCCTTTATTTACTCTTTCGACCTTATTGATCGACCGATATTGATTCTTTGTACAAAACATCGAAGATTAGTGTATAAAATTAATTTCAATAAAATCAGATACTTAAAAAGAGAAAAACGATACAAATTCAACGTTTTGAAAATAATATTCGTTATTTATTAATAATCCGTGTTATAATATTCTTCCCAAAATATTACATATTAGAAGTTACCGAAAAGTATACAAAATCGATCATATATTAAATAATAAGTAAAAAATTACCTGTTAAATAGGTATTGAAACGACATATGCCAGTTTGCCATCAATTTGAAAGTTTCTCTGCTCGATATATTCGCTTCTTACAATTAATGAGTAAATTTTTGAAAGATTCAATAAAATAACCATTAATATATTTTTGAAATAATTTATACAGTATTGTTTACCTCTTTTGAATAAACAATACTGTCAATATTTATAGAAAATAATTTAATATTCAATACTAAAATATATTTCGACGTCGAGCTGTAGGAAATTAATATAATATTTAATACGGAAACAAAGTTTGATTATTTAACGTAATATCGTTAATTAAATGAAATAAGAGCAACTTCATAACCAATTTTCCTTTTACTAATATAATAACACGTTACACAATTAACAAGGAAAAAGATTAAAAAGTTTTCTCAACGTAGCATTAACAGTTCCGTTTTAACGATCTCGAGAAAACTTTATTTTCGTTGCTCGTGCTACAGCATCTGCGAAACTTGATAAGACTTTTTGTCGCATCGTAATGCCTTCTAGTTCAGTTTTTCCACTCCTGTGCTATTTCCTCGCCGGTAAAAAGTGAGGGAATCCCCCGATAAGGCGATCAGAGATCTTGAAACATAAAGATTATGGTCTCCTAGCCAGGCAGGAAAAAGAGAAAAAAAGAAGAGGTCCTAGTCAGCTCTCAGCAAGTAGCCGAGGAAAATGTGGCGCTTCAATTTCCGTGACAATTTCATTAAATTTAGTATTTACTCCCGAATTTCATGACAAAAAATCAGATAAAATGAAACTCTGAAACCGACAGCTTCCTCCAAACCGACCTAAGGTCAACATTCGAACTAAATTGTGTCCGTACACTCAATCCAATAAACATGAACACATCCATTAAACATAATCAATCCAATAAACGTATACATTTACCTTTCTCACGTACAATCGATTTCACTTGCATTTTCAGTTTCGCGTGCAAATATCGAGTTTGCGTTTGTGGAAGTTGCATTTATCTCGTACTCGTAAATATTCTTTCTAAATGTATTTATTTTATTTTTCATTTTTCAACTTGTAAATTAATTTTATACGAGAAGTATCGTAATAGAGGAAATTTTTGAAAAATTTTGCGAAAATTTATAGAATAATAGAAATTATCAAATAATCATGATATTTCTAAATATTATGCTTTACTAATATCAGCTTTACGATTCGTTATTTCCAAAACTAATCACGTTCTTTTGATCGACGGAGTTCAATTTCCACCACCCACGATAGTCATTTCTTTCGCGAAACGATATCTCAAGTAAGTTTAATTACATTTTCCACCGGCTTAAATACTCGCCTATTCTGAACACAACTGACTCGTTCTTTTCGAAGCCACTACGATCACCAATCACAGATTAAAATCGACCGTGCTCGATTATTCAAACGCACTTCCGCCACCGCGATCGTGATTAGCAAGTTTATTATTCATGATGAACATTTACGATAGCGCTTACTGGTAAACAGCCTATAGAGACCAGAGTTTAATTAATTTTGCTCAAAATTGAATCAAGTCTCAAAATGAAAATACTAAATTTAAATGTAAAGTTTCATTTAAATTAACGCAATCGTGTTAACGGGTATACACGCTTTCAGTCATACATGCACTGTCGTCTAAAAGTTTCGAACACATTTCAATTTTTATAGAAGAACAATTTTTGCATACACATATACAGGGTGTTTGTTTAAGTTGCCACATCAAAGAATTTCATAGACAAGGAATTAAAAAGGAAGATATTTTTCAGTCTTTCAGTTTTTCATTCTTAATACGTGGACATTTTCGAGTCCATTTTGAGGTTAGCTTATTTCTCTTACCATAAAATTATATCTTTTATTTCGAAATCCTATTTTACGTAAAAATATGTATCGCTTTTGTCTGAAATATTTTTTTAAAAACCTCTGATTTTTAGAATATTTGTAGAAATATCTACAAAATGATTTTCTGCTAGAATCTTTCTCCAAATATTTTAAACAATAGAGGTTTTACACCTAGATAATACGTGCAGTTACAATTTTTAACCGAAACTGTACTTAAATAATGTCCAATTAAAATGTAAGGATAATATTATTAATTATATATATGTGTGTGTGTGTGTGTGTGTGTGTGTGTGTGTGTGTGTGTGTGTGTGTGTGTGTGTGTGTGTGTGTGTGTGTGTGTGTGTGTGTGTGTGTGTGTGTGTGTGTGTGTGTGTGTGTGTGTGTGTGTGTGTGTGAAAAAGATTCATTTATTTTGAAGTTCGAAAGATTCTCCAAACTTTTTTGTGATTGTGTACGTGCGAATGCCACATTCAAAAACAATTATCCCTTTTATTTAATAGGTAAAACGTGACCGGGTGATCTTAAAACGTGTTATTCCGTTAAAAATAATGTTTTCGATACTTTCCGACCTATATGGAAGAAAAGTAATGAAACAACATAGTCAAGCGTTGATATTAATTCTCCGCTCGTTTCGTCTGGATCAGTGTAGATCCGCATCAGGATGGCCAGTGTGGATCTGATGCACGTGTCTGAAATATTCGAGTGGCGTCGCAAAAAGATGTTCGTGTCACCTTAGATCGTTCGTACGAGGCGCGTGTAAATACGTGTCAGCAACAATTGGCTATTAATATACGATGCACGTGTCAATGGTGCTTTCTTGAGACTAGAGTCTCGTCTATATAGCGAACAACAAACGCTTCACGGAAAGAATTGGAATAGGACGTGTGGTCCTGGACCAACGGCAACATAACTATTAAATACAAAATTGGCCAATAACTTTGTCCATCTCCTGTATCTTCTCTATTGTAAATAAAAGAAAGAAATATTATTTGCCAAAGAGGAACCTAATATCGTTGCAATGGTTTCTTTGCTGAACACTGTGAAGAGGAGATACAAAGGTCAATTTTGTTTCTATTAAATGTAATGTATATAGGGTGTTTGCACCGTTAGTTACCAGCTTTTTTCTCGCGAGTAGTAGATTTTATAACAATAAAATGAAAAGCAAAGAGTTTCTATAAGCAAAGAGTGATTAATTGAATTTCGGATCTCTAAAGTAAAAAATGCAACTTCCGCACGTACTGTATAAATTAGAAGAATTAAAGAAATGTTAAATGAATGTATCTAATAGATAATTGTTACTTCGCATGCTTTGAAACATAAAGGAACATGTCTTTACTTTAAATTTCGATCAAAATTAATTTCTACAGGCAAATTAATCATTTATAATGGATAAATAAGATGCGTTTTGTAAGATTAATACTCAAAAGATGCATAAATGTTAATAATAATCGCGTTCAGGAACAAATATTTACTAAAACCGTTCACCTTCGCAGATGTCGCAATATCTTGATATTTATTTATCATAATTATTCACAACCGTCATAGGACCATACTTTAAACAATTATTAATAATATCTTAGTAGAAATAATGGCTTGAAACATCAATTTGTTGAAATATTCGGTTAAATACAACAAAGGCAATCAAAGTAAATTTTATTCTCTGGGGAACTTCCGTGGTGGACAGATCTCTCCATCGGGAGAACCTGGCCTATCCGCGGACAATCATAGAGTGCGAATGCCACTGTGCTGACCACTGCGGACCCAAGTTGAACTAAACTGACCACTGCTGACTACTAATGATCACTACCGACTACTACATAACGCAGACCCAACGACCACTACTGACCATTACTGACCAGTGCTGACCAGTGCTGACCAGTGCTGACCAGTGCTGACCAGTGCTGACCAGTGCTGACCAGTGCTGACCACTGTTGACCACTGTTGACCACTGTTGACCAGTGCTGCTCAGTGCTGCTCAGTGCTGCTCAGTGCTGCTCAGTGCTGCTCAGTGCTGCTCAGTGCTGCTCAGTGCTACTCAGTGCTGCTCAGTGCTGCTCAGTGCTGCTCAGTACTGACCACTGTTGACCAGTACTCTTTTGGGTATCTGGACCCTCCACGGACTACCATAGATGCCGTTTAATCTCTTGGTAACTGGTGCTGACCACTGATAGGCGGTGGTGAGTACTGGCGACCATTCTGTAATATTTCTTTTTGCTTCATTTATCTTATTTGATCACACATGTCTTTGATATACAATAAAAAAAAATACTGAATGTATTTAACTAGTAACTCACGTATATTGTGTTAATTGTTATTTACCCAGTGTATCTATAGAAATTTCAGTCGAGAGAAGAATACAAAAGAGCGTGAAAATACACAAAAGTGCATTTTTTCGAGTAAGAGAAACTGAGCTGAATAAATAGTTCGAGCGAAATTGTGTTTTTTGCTCCAATTCATTGATAATACTTTCGTAGATATGTAGTAATATATCTACAAAATTTTATATAGTATTTGTGGTTAACACATCGATGCATATACACCATCGCTTTGAAGTTTCGGTCACCGAGCGCGCGTAATGCTATACTCGCTGACTGTTGCTTTATCTCGCTCACACTCGGGGTACTTCATTCAATGTTATTGGTGGGTAGTTTATGCGTGATTGAATCTGAGCTCGAGACAGAAATCGCCTGTTACTCTACTTTCAAGTGAACTAGTGGTTTCAATTATGTTACTTGGAAACAGGAATTACTGTATTCAGGTTTTGAAGTAGCGTCGAAACACCGACCACTATTTGATCGCACTTTAACAAACACTTGTATAAGTCGAATTGCTGAATATCTCAGAAACAATTAATTCTATGCTATGTGTAACTTTTTGATTTTAAATCGAAGTATATCTATTCGTAGACTGTTTTTAACTTGAGATTTTGAAATCTTTTACGTTTAAATAAGTTTGTAATAGTCTGATCAAATGAGAGTCAGAGAATGTTAGTCAAATCATCTTCTTTCTAGGTTTCAAAGTATCAAGAAAAATGTGTTTTTCTGCCTCAAATTAGAGGGCTAATTTCACCCCCTACGTATGGATAATTGCAGATAAAAAGAATACGTGTCAAATATTTTTCTAAGAACTATATTATAAGTAAGCTTCAACAAAATCGGTGATTTACACTTAAGCGATATCCCTTGTAAATTATTTCTTATCGAATAAAAATTCGTGTACATATTTCCCTTCTTGCGTGGAAAGTTAAAAGTTTAGGGTTAAATTACTTTTTAATCCGATATTTCTGATATCATATTGCGTTTGTTAGTTCGGAAGATTGTTATGATTAAGTTTTCGGTCAAACTTTCCGGTGCAATTACCTTCTATTGGATCGAATTAAGTCACGATGAAATTAATTTGTTTATTCGACCCCTGCTTTAAGTCAATTCGTTATAGTTGCACCGCAGAGTGCAGCTCGCTTCTACAACAGTTTGTCCCACTTTTGAAGACAAATTAATTACTAGATTTAATTGCATTAAAATACAAGAGCACCTTGTGCAACTAACGAATAGTACAGTTCGTTCGATGTTCACTATTGAACTTACACAACTTGGTAAAATTGATGCATCTTATATATGCTCCTAGAGAGTATATGTATGAAATATATGAATTAAGTTCCTGACTGTTATCTGAAATAGTATTATGTTGAAAAACTGTAATATTTTATTTTACAGTTTACAAAAGTTGAAAAATTAACATTGAGAATTAAGTGTGTGTTTCGATGTGTGTTCCATTTTGTTAAACGTTATTCTATGTTATATTTCTTAGTTTCGACAATAGCTACAATAACATCAATTTTGAAAAGGTCAGATTACTTAATTCGTATTACATTTCGTCGGTGGTGTTTTTCATCTTGTAGAATATTAACGATAATTGTTTGAAATCTTCTGCACTATTATTTGAAACCCGAGAAAACATTTGTAGTAAAGTGATGAAATAGAATAGAGTATCCCCTTAACCTTTGAAAGGATTTTTTAATGGTCCCGCACTATTCAAGAAAAGGTTAAGAGGATCTCTTAATTTAAACGCTTAAACAAATGTTATTTCATAAACTGTTTACTCAAACCCTACTGATAATAATTTTTTAAAACTCTGCACAGTTATTTGTACACATTTCGATAAAAATATCTAATAATGTAGAAATGAATAAACTAATATAGAATTCATGGACAATATCTTTAATAAGAAATTTACATTACTTAGATTTAATAAAATTATCGTTTGAAGAGAAAATACCTTCCATAGTGAATAATTTCGAATCTCATTTCAGATTAAGAATAAAAACATTACCAAGAATATCGCATAAATGAAACTGTGCGAGATCACACGAATAGGTCACAGGAGAGTGATAATATTAACTTGAATGCCATTCTAAACTTGTCAAAGAATTATTTTTCAAATTTGCATTTCGCGCTAAAACTGAATGTGTTGAATCCTTATCGTCCCGTACGAACGAGACAATTAATATCAAACTCGTTACGCGTTTGATTCATCGACGTTAATGAAATTATCTGCAAATCTTCTGTACTTTGTGCAGCAACGTCAAACTCTGAACGTGGATTAAACAGGTCGATGCGCGAGAAAATAAAAACAATTATTAACGGGACTTCATTTTTGATAGACAATACAAATATTTGTGTCCATTACTGTATTCATTGACTCTAAAAGCTATCGAAAGTAGCTATTTAATATTTACCAATTAGTACTATAGAACTCTTTATCTAACGTCAACTGACAAAGCGTAATATGGAAAATGTTAAACGTTCAAAAAATAACTAGCATGCTATAAAAGTCTCGTGTAAAACTGTCGAACTGATTGCATCGATTATTTAAAAAATGGAAAGAAAAAATTTCTTGACGTCATCGAAGTTGTTTGTACGGAAGGGATGAAAAGAATTTTCCGCGTCCGTTCTTTTTACTGTTAACAATAGAGTATCTATTCGTGGATTTTTCAAATATTAACATAATATTAAAGATACCATAAAAAGTTTTATAATTATATTTTCTCAACAACATTACTCCTTACCTTTTCAATATTATTTCAAGCCCACGCATGTTTCGTTAGCAGTCTTCTGTATTTTCTATTATATCATGGACGTACAAAAATATTAATTTCACGCGCAGTGGATTCTCGTATTTGTGCCAAACATGTTCAAAATCGCTGTACCGTAAAACTTGTTAAATCACAAAACAAATTGTCAGTTATTCCATATTTAAATCATTAAACATGATTTTAAAGTTCTACTTATACCTTTAACTCTCAAATATGGTTTATTTGAACTGTGCATTCTTTCGAGATAGTTCAACATAAATTCACCGAATTGAAAAAACACAGCTCTACATTACAGAGTTGTACTATGATCTTGTATTATTCTTATAAAATATGTGGAATATATGTGTTTGCACTTTTGAGGTGAGGTTTTGAAACAGTTTTGGCTTCACATTCATCTGCAAAGAAGTACAGATAATCTTGAAATTTCTAAAAATATAACCTTCAAAAAAATTGTTTTCTTACTACAGTATTTATTCCTTTCATACGAATAATGTTTTCCAGTGACACCTATTCCTCTGTGTACTCCAATTATGTTATCATTTGTCACATTCAAACTTATAAAGAGATAGGGTGAAAACTGTGAAGTGTCGAAATATTTTTGTTCCTGACTGTAGCTGTACGTTCCCTTATATTTATTTTTATCACACAACTTACGTCGATTAACATATATTTACGCATGGTTATGCGTATTTCCGTATATCAATGAACGTTTACGCACGTTCAGATACACTTACTATATCTATTTATAAATTTATTTATTTATTTATGTACACTTAAATTTTCTAACTATTAAAACTTTATTGCACCAAACCGTCTATCCTATTAATAAGAAAACAAATAAATTAAATTACACGACAAGTTTCTGTTAAAAATATAACAGTGGTAACGACAACAATGGAGTCAACGAGAAAAGACCTTGGTGCATTTTCTCGTGTTCTTTACTATTTCGACACCCTGTATCGTAATTAAAGAATAAATTCCAGGCGATCCGTCTTGTATAACAATCGCCGCAACCATGAAATCGATAAGCTCGTTCGGCAAACGATCAACGCACTAACTATAAATGCATAAAACACTCCGGCCACAAAGAAGCCATCATCGTTAAAGCACGCGTGCTGCTTCATAAAAAAATAGCTACTGCTGCTGCTGCTGCTGCTGCTCGAGCCTCACCGAGAGGGTTCCTTTGTAGCGCTCTCACCTCGCGAAAGAAAACGAGCCCCTTCTCGAGGCGAGAGGGGTTGAAGGGATTTGAAAATTCCTCGCAACCCCGCTAGCAAACGTAATCTATACCGCGATATTTCTGACAATCATTGATCGAGCATTCGTTATCTTCTCCAGGTCTCTCTTGCTCTGTCTTTAAAGAGAGGCAGCAGTCTGAGACGTCGAAAAATGGGTAAATTTTGCGAATTTCTTTTCTGGGTGGTTACCAAATGAAAAATGTAGTCTTTTTTGGAGAATATAAATATAACTTTCAGCTTCATTTTACAATTTTTCGAAAATAAAAATCCGTACAAAATGGCGAAGTGATTTGTTATACCCAGAACCCCTTCTGGTGAAACATTATTCGTTAGCCGCCACGATTGTCAAGAATTGGAAGGTTTGAAATAAAAAAATGTTGTCGATTCGTAAACTAGACTATTATCTAAAATGTAGCGTACGATTTTTCGAGAATTTAAATAATTGTAGAAGTGGTCAAAATTTGAAGAGAGAACAATCATTTTTATCGGAAAAAAAACTTTAAACTTTTATAAAAAGTTAAATAATCATCTATGCAGAATATCTCTACACAATTTCAAGTAAATCGGATGGGTAGTTTCGGAGATTTCCAGGTTGAAAAATATAGTTTTGAGAAAACAAGTTTATTTATTGCTGCAACTTCGCTGAATGTTCGATTTTCGAAATATCTTCTTGACATAACATACTACACATTTTGAACTTTAAGAAAATAATAAAAGAAAAATTCCATTTTTTTTACTTGTCAGGGTGATGTGCCCCCTTAAGGAGAGGAGTGATGATTTATGTTCTACGGTTCTTGGAAGATACTTTTCAGGAACAATGTTTGTTCCCGAGTTTCTTGTATTTCTTTATGTCACGGCTTAGAGGACACTTTAGGGCACGATACACCCTGCGAAGATCCTTTTATTATGTTTGCCCTTAAGTTTCTTACAGTACTTGCGAACTTGTGATAAATTCTCGTCGTTGCGTCTGGACTGATTTGTTCACCTTGAGAAATTTGCTGTTCCTCCAGTAATTTTATTACAAGACTTCCATGAACGATGTTGCGTAGCCGTCGAATTAGTGTTTTTGCTATCAGGCACATTTTCCGAGGGATAAGTTATTTTATAAAACAGATACCCTAGGTTCGACGCAGCTTATAAAGTTTTTTTTACTTTGCGTCCACCTTAAGAATTCCTTTCTTCGAAAGGTCTATTTTAGTATTTACTTTAACACTAAGTGTACCCTTCATAGAGTTATAAGTTATTTCTTACTTCTTAGAAGCTACTTTGACATTTCTATAAACCTTGTAATCTACTTTCTCTTACGTTCACAAATTTTTTTCATGTTCTACGCTGTAGTTGTTTCTTGTGAACTTAAGGTAAAATGTTGACCATTATGTTCATCTTTAAACATGTATTGATCTAAGAGAAGATATATTCTAATACTTAGTTTTCAGGCAATTAAATGCACTTTCCGTAAAATAAACATTGTCCTTCTCCTAATACAGCCCATGAAAGTCATTTTTCCATATTTATTATCATAATTTCGTCCACCTTGAAAATTTTCTTGTCATAAGAAAAATTATTCATCAGAAGTCTCATTTTAATATCTGTCTTCATTTTATTTCTTTGGTAATAACACATATCCTTTATAAACTATCTAAACTAATGCATGATACATCTCAGAATTAGAATGTACCACACCTAACAAACTTCCTTTTGATACATTTGATAAGTTTATATACTCTTTAGCGTAATTTACGTTTTTTGTCAACTGGAGGCAAAAAGCTATTTCACCTAGACCTTCGGAAATTTTATTTTAATCCTCATCCCTTGACTGATACATGCAGTTACCGTTCAGATACCTTTGATAGCGTGTGTATTTTAGTAGAAAATATTATAAATTTTTATCATTTTTGATAAGATTCTACATCTACTTCTGAAGTACAGTCTAGAGTTAAAAATACAATTGTCTCGACCATGGGAAGAGAACAACGAAGAAAATCGAGAATTATTATATTCAGAGAATCAGTATATGCTGATCTGCGTTAGGTTAGTCACGCAACTTTCAGGCAGTTTGCTCTCTGTTCGTACACGAGAATGGTGACTTGGCTAAGCATTTTTCGTGACCTTATCACGTATAAAGATGCGTTCCGTTCTTTGAGGACAATCGAAGACATTCAACAGTCCCTGGAGATTGGCCATGGGAATAGAAGTCAAGAGGGGTTTAGACTATTCTCAAACGATGAAAAATAGGGGGATACACTTGTCCCCAATCTTTCCTCTTCAACGAAGACGGAGAATTCGTTCTGGTAGATCTGTTTCGGGTTGTTTACCCGGCTTGTGTCTTTGCGGTGGCTTTGGCGTGGCAGCGCATCGAGAGAAACGGGATTCCAGCTGAAGCGTCGTTTATTATCTCGTCTTCTGAACGAGACGTCCATTCTTCACTTTGAGGTAGAACCAGTCGGGAAAATACACCGATGATGGGACTTCTAGGTTTGTCGTAGAGACGTGTAATAGAGACTGCTGTCTTAACAACACCAGATGAGCATTAACCCTTTCGCTATGGATGTAAATACATGTACGTCATTGAACGGAAAGCCTCTCAGCTCAGTACTATTACACGTTAAAAATATTTACATAGAAATAATAACAAACAGAAATAATGGTGAATGGATGAACTGTTTGTTTAATAATTATGAAAGTAGCCTCTGTCCTGATTCAAACTTGCTCGAAGTAGAGTGACAAGAGTAAATGAGAAATACAAATGACGAAATATAAATGACAACGGAATCGAAGATACGAATATTTTTTTAGCTGGTCAGACTTGAAGCGACTAAAAGCTTCAGAATCGAGTGTCCATAAGACGCAACGATGAAATCCGGAAATATCGATTTCAGATGGCCCAGACTTGTATTTTCAGCTCTGCTTTCCTCTTCTATTTATTCTATATCTTAAAGACGTCTCAGAAATCAGCGGAGTTTTTCGTTCGAATTTTCTATTCTTCGCCTATTAAAAGCATTTTGCTAAAGAAAATAATATTTCGTATGGCTAGCTGAATTAGAAAAGCACTCCAGTTCAAAAGGAATACTGAACTTCTCTGAAGAGGTTTGAAAACGATGGAAAGGATATGTTGTTATTTTTTTGGTTCCAAGTGATCTAAATTCTTATTTTTCAATAACTGTAGGAAACATTTTTTAAATTTAATCGAATGCATACGTGAAAATAGTTTCTACTCATTGATTTCTTTAGAATTTCAAAT
This sequence comes from Ptiloglossa arizonensis, assembly GCF_051014685.1. Classification (NCBI taxonomy): domain Eukaryota; kingdom Metazoa; phylum Arthropoda; class Insecta; order Hymenoptera; family Colletidae; genus Ptiloglossa; species Ptiloglossa arizonensis. Next base: position 6,040,631 of record NC_135049.1, read on the forward strand.
TTTGTTTACGTAAAATTCATTAACTTAACAAACGCGTATATTTTACCGTGCATATCATATTTCAAAAACAATTTTGTCTTATGCTTTCTATGACTATCGTTCACATTTTCTGTTGGGGCCGGAGTCAATTGATGTTTATTGATTATATGTTTTGAGATTCAGAGTAAGTATTTGATACATTTCGACGTAATACTATTATAATTTTTCTGTTGCACTTATTACAAATTGGAGGACTTATTGTGGAAATTAACTATGAAATTAAGTTGTTTCTTAGTCCATTTGATACTGTTTCCTCTTTCCGAGTAAATTGGCTCTATTTTTATTTATACGGAACATTTTTTTGTCTATTTTTAAAAAAGCGAGGGTATGACATTCTTCCATTCGTCATCCTACTGATTTAGAAGTTTGTCTTTGCAATAGTTTTGGGGACGAGACATTCTATTTTTTCTGAACGTGTTCAGAAAAAAACAAATCGTGTTCTCAGTAACACCATCTCTTGAGTATTTTATAAAATATTTAAAACTGTTAGTGTAAACTACAATTGTCAGAAATTTTGAAGGTTAGTGAAACAAAATTGTTGTCTTTATTATAGAGATATTTCTCTGTAAATTTTGGAGATTATTACGTAAAACTAAAATGCTTTGGTATGTAATTTTGAACTGGTTGTAGTTTGTTGTAAATTTCGATGCGCGTAGCTACTCAATCATTGTGTATCATACTCATTGAAATTTACGTCAAACTTTAACAATTGTTACACATTGGTTGTTTTACTATTGCTAGTTTACAACTATACATAATAAATTTTAAAAACATTTTGCATATTTCGATTAAAATGGCTACAAAGAGAAAGAACTTATAGAAACGTCAAACACTTACATACATATTTATAATCAGATGTAGATGACATTGACTCCGTCGATGACAAAGTTGAAGATGATTCATGTGACGCATGTGGATGATAAAAATGCAGCAACACGGTATAAATTTTCTTCGCGCAAGATTGTACCCATATCTTTTGCAGAAAGTGTAAAGTTTAGTATACCTTGTCGAGAAACGAAATATATTCAACCGTAAAATAATTTTTCACAGTACATTCAGATATTTGTTTTATTTTTTTTCTTTGTTAATAACAGTAGAATAAATTAAGTCATGTCCAATAGTTATAAAAAGCATTTAAATACTATGATAATATCAGTAAGTGCACATTACATGAAAATGCAAATAAATATGTATAATTTTCTACTTCTTATGTATCTTATAATTAGTATGCAATTATGTTCAAAATTATTATGTGATTTACTAAAGAGGACCGAAATTACAGTTGAGAGCGTTTTAATGAAACTCTAATAACGGTTGCGGATATTAATATAATGGTGAATTATTATTTTGCAATAATAACTGAAATTTAAATTTACAATAAAAATATAAATGAAAATTGAAGACAAGTGTACCGATAATAACTGATGTATTAAAATCATTAGTTTAGAATTGTACAATCTATTTTAACAATTGTAAATTTCTATACCACAAGTTACTGTTATTACCATTCTATTATTTTTAATATCGATTGTCTTTTTCTATTTCAGGTGAGTCTACACATGATTAAACGTGTTGCGACGCTGTTACGTAAGTAAAGTGCTACAATTCACACATTTCATTTTTAATATCTCAGCGGTTTTACGCTCTCTGGCAGGTAAACGAATTTACAAAGGGCGTAAAACCCTCTTTTCTCGGAATGAAAAAGGATTGAACCACTTTCTGCGTTAACTCTTGCATAAAGAACACAAGAAGCTTTGAGTATGAACATAATTTCCATTTTGCTAGCTCTTCTCTCATAGAAATCCACTTGTCATCGACGAAAGTCGTCGAAATTTAATTTCGTTCCCCACAGAAAAATCTTTCTTTAGATTCCGAATTATTTCGTACAACATTCTATTGTTTCCATTTTTCGATCAATTCTATAGTTTCTATTCTGCTCTACCAATGAGAAATCTTCGGTGACCTGGAAATTCTAATCTTTTTGTTAATCCTTCCAGTTTGTAAATATCGAAGGGTCCAATATTAGAAAATGGTAACTTTTATTTTTTAAATCAGTATTATAAATTTATTATATCATTATTACAAATTAAAGTTATTACTATTGCAGAGTTATTAAGAAAAAGTAGCCTTTTTTAAACCACCGTTTGCATTCTAATTGAGATTAGTCGTATTTGAGAAAATATTGGAAAACATATTATAATGATTTTAATATATAATTTTAATTATAATACAATATACAATTATAACATATAATTGTGTCTCATTTATTATTTGTGGAATAGAAAATTTGGGCGAGATGTAAAGTTTTTCATATATGCATTTGATTTTGTGCATTTATTGGCTCCTATAAATAAAAACAAAACGATACGTACATTGTACTTTTCATGTTCGTATAATAATTATTATAAATTGATTGTATTGTATGACGTTTACTTATCGGTAAACATTTTAAAATAATGCTGCATGGAACTATTACATACACGATAAATTGAATTCGAAATTGATATAATTTCCAAAATTGTCACTTTCAATTCAGGTCGATAACAACTAACGAAAATCTATTTCTCGTCGAAAAAATATGATCGTTTAATTCGACCAACGATAAATAAAACACAATGTTCAATTCTAACAAAAATCACGACCAAGTAAAATGTTCTTAAACCACAACTATTTCCTTTCACACATTTTCGTGGTGCCAAAAGTCGCTGGAATAAACGAGACACCCGTTGTACACAATTCCTCTTTTGGATCGTCGGTACCGCATTCCAGAGGTCAAGTACATCGAACGTTGTTTTATTAACTCCTTATTTATAGACTTTCGTGGATCGTTCTAACCTCCTCTTTCGTTCTGTCCCTGTCCACCCACCTTGTATTTTGTTTTCAAAGATGACACGAACGAGTCCTGGCACGATAGTCGCGTTCCTTCGAGTTTTATTCACCAGACCCGATCGAAATAACGGATAGCTGTGCGATAATGCGAATTCAAGAGCGTTGAGCGAGAAAATCAAGCGACGTTTTCGTGGCCCGTTACGCTCGAATTTCGTTTCATTTTCCTCGCTATTGGTCACATTTGACAGCGGCAGTTGCCTCGATATAAATTCTTTCTGAAATCGCTCGAAATTGAGCCATTCTTCTCGAATGTTCGAAACTTGAATCGTTTGCTCTTTGAATAACCTTTTCATTTGTACTACATCGTTTTCGATACCAATCCGTTTCAATTGATTTATAAGGACAAGGAGCGAACTTAAATAATATAAAATGTATCATGAATACTTATCTATGTAAAAGAAATTTCATTCGCAAGTATATGCTTTTTCCTTTATTTTTAATTATTGATGTAGTTGTTTTTGAGTATCGAGTAATCTTCAATTTTACCGAATCCTTGACAGTAATGATTTTTAATGGATTGTCAGGCTCAAGAGAAATACATATTCTGCTTGGGGATCTCCGAATTGAACGGACAATGTTTCATTTAAACAAAAGTCCGATAGTCCATTTATACGCTGTTACATGACAATGTTTCAGTGAATGACTAAGGTAGAACTGTAATTAAACCTCGATAATTCCACGAGAACTTAGCTTGTTGCATTGTGTTGACAAGTGAAAAGGCTAGTCGCTTAGTAACGAGTGAAGCTGGAGGTGAATCCGATAGTAATGACCATAGGTAGTGGAGATATATTGTATGGCTCCCTTTTATTAGATCGAGTACTTTGATAGTTGCAAGAATCTCGATACATGCAGGAACTTTTGGATTCGTTTTCCTGCAATTTTCAAGATTCTTCTGTATATAATCATATATTCTTGAATATAATGGAACGCAAGCATCTGTAGTATCGGATTTTCGGCGTCCGCTTAGGCCTGCTTCGAGTGTAGGCCTAAACAAGATAACGTGCGCGGTTGGACTCGAGTTGAAGTAAACATTTAGCGCCGATCGGCCCGCTAGTTTTCCTGGAAGGCACGAGTATCCTTTACAGGGGGTCTTGTGCGACGACCGAGCGTGAGAATGCATGGGGATGAAAGGAAATACATGTGGTTCGGAGAAAGTGAAGAGTGTTTAGAAAAGACGGGTGATTGGGATGGCCGAGCGTGGCCGAATGTCTGAAGTGAGAGAGACTGAGGATAGGAATGAAAGAGAATGAATGGGAATGACTATATAGAGCGCGAGAAGAACGTAGGAACAGAGTATGACAAAGTATGACGACGAGAGTATGTCCGAAGAGTGTGTCGCGGACGGTATGACTAAAAAGACGATAAGACGAGACAACTAAAAGACGTATCCAGCGAAACTAACCACTGACACTACATCTAACACTACCATCATTGTAATATATAATATTATTAAATATACTTTAATATACCACATCAGAGCAATAGTTATTTGGGGGCTCGTACGGGGATAAATCATTCAAAAGGATCTCTCCTCCAGAGATCCAAGTGATAGGAGGAGAGAACGGAACAACACATCTGATTCTCAAACACTGAGTTCGTACAGAAATTTCTCTAAGACTAATGAAGAACTAATTGACTTGTACAGACCAAGTTTAAGTAACTAGTACCACAAACGTGTGAGAGTCTTACCTGAGGAAGTAATTGACTGTATAACTAATTGAAACCAATTAATACAAGGAGTTCAAAGTCTTATCTAAGACTTCTAAGGAGTTAATGACTCCAGGATAAGAGCTAAGAGATCTTTTGAAGCAATCATTATTATGAACAGTGCGTTCATCACTAAAGAGCAACGTGCAAACATGCTTAAGAGTATAGATTAAAATAAGGTCTTTCCTTAGGGGTTACTTATTCAAATAAAAGAGCTAAAAGATTATACGAACTGATCATTGTCTCGATGACTGATGTTAAGTGGTGAAAATTAGATGGTAAAATAGACTCTACCGGGATTGACAGACACAGTCCATCAGAACTCTCAGTGATCGAATCTTCTAGTAGTGTCTGTATTTTAATTTTAATAAAAACTGACGTATTCAATTTCAAGAAACTATATTTACGCGCTGACAGATCTATGTCCTTTAAATTGAAACAAAATCATTCTGTACTATCTACAAAACGTCAACATTTCAAAGGATCAAACTCCGAACTAATAGCATCCCTGTCTTGATATAACGACGACAGTCGCGTGTAACTTCAGGGATTAGTATCTTTCTGTCAGAACACGCGGTTCATGGTTTCGGTAACTTTTGAACAAAAATTCGATAAAGGTATTCTGCGAGTATATTCTTTAAAAAAACATTCGGACAGTTACCGTTGAAACGTCAGTTGTAACAAGGCAAAAAATTTAATTAATAATCTTCGAGAGTTTGAAACAACTTAAGGGAGGACACCACTCTGAGACATCGAAAAACGGGTAAATTTTGCGAATCCTTTTCTCTAAATAGTAACTAAATGAAAAAAGTAGTCTTTTCTGGAGAATATAAATATAACTTTCAACTTGATTTTACAATTTTGCGGAAGTAAAAATCCGTACAAAATGGCGAAGTTATTCGCTACTCCTAGAACCTCTTCTGGTGAAACAATGTTTGTTGACCGCCACAGTTAATAAGAACTGGAAAGTTTGAAATCAAAAAATGTTGTCGATTCGTAAATTAAAGACTATTATTTTAGAAAAAAACAATCATTTTTATCCAAGAAAACGACTTTAAACGCGTATGAAAAATTTAACAATTAACATATTCAAAAAATTTGAAGTAAATCGGATGTATGGTTCCGGAGATTTCCGTATTGAAAAATATACTTTTGAGGAAAACGTGAAACAAGTTTATTTCTCGCTGCAACTTCGCTGAAATATCCTTTTGGCATAGCATTCTACACACTTCAAACTTGAAGAAAATAAGGAAAAAAATTCCATTCTTTTAACTCGTCAGTGTCCCCACTTAAGGACCTAAATGACTAACGGAAAGTATCTCGGTTAATAAATTACGTCTAATTCCCGGGATCAACGTCTTCCCTCAGAACACGTGTCTCGTTAGTTCGGGATTCTTACGAAGACCTATGTAACTCCAGTGACAAGCTCACGTGGACCAGGATTCCTTGAATTTTACAACCAACAAAACTGGGCTGTCGCCTATTGGTGAACGTGCAACCCTGTGCAAGCGGAGGCAGGCAACGGTTCGTATCGATCCCTCAGGACCACCGACTTCTCCCCGGTAGCCTTGCATCTAGTTTTCGTCCCCACAGTAGCCACATTTCGAGTATGTGCCCCCTCAGAATTGCCAAATGTGCCCTCTTATCAAGTGCAATACTCTGTTTATCGAACGATTTCTATAAAATATTCGGTTCCCGACATTGAGTGCATAAAAAATTGAAACGCAAAAATTGAAATGCGTTTAATTTGTACAATTTAAGTATTATATTTTGAAAACTTAACTTTTTTTACTTATTTGATTATAGTACAAATACTATGAAGTACTATATACAGACTTTCGATCTTTGATTTGAAATTCTCTTCATAGTACAAACAGTCAATTGTTAATCTATATTGCAAGGAAATTATGCAACGGAAGGTATATTTAAAATTTTTCAGAATAATTATTGGCATGCTTAATTACGACGTTTCGATTATTTTACTTTCGGACCTCATCGAGCGGTTTAAAAGTTAATATACAATTTGTGTTTCTGATTTATACATTTGTTTTATGTTCGTGTAATAGAAATATAAATTGTGCATTATATTTTTATTTGTCTGATTCTATATACGATGTATATACATATATATATACACATATATGTACAATGTATATAGAGAGTATGTGGTGAAAATCTACTAAAATTTTGTACTTATTTTCCATAGATAAACTTCAAAATGAAACAATTGGAAACTTTTCCATATTCCTCAATTGCAGAAACTATAATTTTCATTAGTCGATTAAACATTCATGTATAATGGTATTTATAATAAAGAAAGATTTTTCTGGAGAAAGCGGTTTATTTCACTGTGCAAAGTGTATGAAAATTCGCTAGAATAAAATAAAAAGATAATTTTTCAAAACGATCAACTTAATTCCATTACCGTATTAATAAAATTAGATACAGTTACGATGGAGATTTATTTTATGGAAACAGTATAGTAGTGAAAAATATGTGTGAAATGAATAATTTGTAACGTTTATTAGCAATCGGTCTTATCTGCGCAGAGGTAGCAAGCTTCGGAGCGCAATTTCTCCATTTCGGCGTGTAATTTGTCAAGAATGGAAGGAATTACATAGACTGGGAGAAGGATAGGCAATTTTCGAAATGAATGGCTGGAAATGTAACTTGTACTACTTCCTTGAAATTCTCATTTCTCGAATTCAAATTATTTCATTTACGAAGAAACTACAGAGTACCAATTTAACCTTCGAATTCGAGTACTCGATATTTATTATACATTAATTAACTTGTGAAAATTTTTATGAAAATTCCTATTTCTGAGCAAGAAAATCAAATTTTACTCGTACCCGAGAAAGTACAACTGGCAAATTTTTTACGAGATAAATTCCATAACGATAATATTATATTTAACTCTATTCAGATGTTAATGGATTCGAAGTTGCACAAAAATTTATTACTAACACGTGCTGTCTTACAAAAAGTTAACCATTAGTAACCTTGTAAACACCGTTTAATAATCGTAGAAATGTTGCGCTTAGTATACTTTGTAGTAATTTCTTTTCAAACTCGACTGTAACGAGTTTTTGCAATTGAATGGCTTCAAAGTTTCACAAATCATTCGCTTTTGTCGCGGAACAATAAAAAATGGACTTCCATTATAGTCCTGTAACGTAGTAAAATGCCAACAATGTTTGCACGTTGTTTTCCTTTTTGTTAATTCGCTCGTTAGTATCGAGAGAAATTCTCGTTAATTCAAAGGATGACGACGGGAACCACAGCCGCAATATAGAACGAGTGAAACACGAACATAGCGTCGTGCAACATGTAATTTTATACTGTGTGATTAATGAAACCGAGTTGTTCGCGTGTATTGGCATAATTTCGCGGCTATCAACACGCGTCTGGCGATATCTTGGCGCCTGCGTCGTGAATGTGCATCTCTGTAACAACGATCAAAGCTCGATGCACCAACGTCGATAACTTCGTGGTATTATCGTTCGTAAAATTCGTCAATTATACATTTACGTATCATGCAAATGTAAATCGGTAATTGTAGACAATCGCAGTATATTCTTCCATTATACGTGAGAATACTCATCGTTTCTTAAAATTGCTTTTGTTGTTCATTTTAAAGTCTTTCGTCGAAATTTGTACATTTTAACGATCGTAAAATACATTCATGGACATTTCATTTATGGTGGAATTTTTACTCGAGCGTGCAGCACTCGTTATCAAAAAGATTCCCACGTATATTGAATGACTTTTAATATTTGTTCACGCTCTGTTTCCATTAGTTAATTCGTACAAATTGAAACGAAATGTGATATTGATGCGAAACGAGTGAAAGTGATCTCGAAAATTTCGAAAAAGATTATTTACAATGAATGTTGTGCGAAATAGCAACAGTCGCGTGAATTATCATCATTATCAAGTTACGTTGATTATAGTAACAACCTTTTCGTTATTTTTGTACAAATATCTTTTAAATAGAACACCCAATTTCATTTTGGAATTCCGAAGGATATTGAACGATGAGTGAAAATGTTATATCGAATCCAACATCAATGGTTATTGAAATATTATTTGTTATACGGGTCAAAAGTTAGTATTAAAGTCGAAATAATCCTGAAGTATTCGATCAGAAATTATTTTCTCTCGCAAATGATGCTTCGAAATGTTGTCCATTACGCTCAATGCAAGTGCATAATCGGTTAACGAGCGAAAGTGACACGCTAAAATGTGTCTCCAGGTATAACATTACATACTGTAATGATACATTCTCGTATGTCTTCAATTGTCATTAGCTGCTCGCAAAAGATTTCATTTGTTACATTCTTCCAAGTGACGTTAAATTTGAAGAAACAAGTCACCAAAAACATCAGTTACATTGAACGTAATTACAAAAATATTTAAGTAATGATTAATAATTGGTCCCGTGCACTTTAATAAATTTTCACTTGGTATTTGTTACTCTTAACATTACAAAGTGAAATCTTGGGTATCATGTTTAAATCATTCAAGCTAACCTTGGTATCTCGATAAAAAAGAAAAATAGCAAAAAACTGATTACCGTACTGTACTTCCCTCTTTGTACCATGTGACCTATTTTTTTTTTTAAATATGTTTTTCTACACCGAATAGTTTACGAGTAATTTCAGACGGTCGAGATAAATGATTTAACTTGAAATAGTTTTAAAGAAATTGCTCTACCTGCGACACACCGTTAACGCAATCATTCAACCACTAAAGTTCACCTTCGTCTATTCCTCGTGCAGCTGTTTGCACAAATGTAAGTCGTTTCTTCTGATGCGTAATTAGGCGCAGTTCAATTAATAATAGAGCAACAGTTCGTCGATCGAGTAAGACGTAATCTGTCACACGTAAAATCGGTTTTAACGGTATTCACTAGAGTCTATAGATTTCCTCGATTTTTCAATTGGAAATTGGCTCCATTCGGATAAATTCATAAACGTTGTCATCCACGGAGGCACTTAAGTCGTCATTGTAATTATAGCAATAACAATACGTCGTATTATTGCACAGGCTGAGTCGCGAGAAAAAGGACATCTATCTCGAATGGATTTGAAGATGGTGTGAGAAGTTAAGGTTATACGTAGCCTTTTGTTCTCAAAGTCATTTTTCTCAGATTTTCAAGGTCGTTAATTTTTTTTCTATTCAAATGGAACTGCATATTTTTATAATGCGTGCCATAATGTGATATTAAAATGAATTTGAACGTAGATATTTTATGTTAAGTCAGTATTTACTATGGTAGATTATAATTTGAAGATATCAATCCATTAAGTAAGATATTGTAATATTTACGTTTGTTGTTGAGCTATTTTTTAACTTAACATAGCAGAAGTTAATAACTCACAGGAAAATATAGCATGTAGGTATTACCTTGGTAAACTCACACCATGTGATTTCATATTGTATGAATTAAATTTGAAAACTCAAGACGACTAGATAATTTCACAATCGAAGATTTTTACTGTAAAGTTATACATTTTTGCGTCAAATTTCATTTCAACATTATGTTATGGTACACGGTTCAATCAGTCTTGACATTAATTACAGCAGTATGGTTGAGTCACAAGTATAATAATTTCCACTTCCGGTGGTGAATCATAAACTTTTTGGAAAACTGCAAATGACCTGTAGTTCATTTTCATCGTTGTGTTTGTCTTATTTTAGAGGGTGAACGATCTAAAAACAACAATCAGTCAATACAAATCGAACACAATTGGGTTTTTGATAGATAGATGGCGCGCGCATCAGCGGTGTAACAAAATGGCGGATCTTGGAGGCGAGTGCACGAGATGGAACACGTGCTATCGTTTCTCCGGCGATCGAGAAATGTTACGTTACCTTGATCGACAGAACCGTCGGCCGGTACTCATTATCGTTGATTTACATTTGCGAATAGCGAGCTGCGTCGGAAGAAATCGCGAGCAATGTTATTATTACGTGATCGTTCTCGCGTGCTGAAGGTTTACGCAATGCTCTTTTAATTTCTAGGTTTTCTTATATAAACCATTACGTTTGAAAGTATCATAAACTCAAATATTATAATTTTCTATCTCTGTTTTTTTTTTTTTTTTTTATTTCAAATCGCATGTTTTTTCTTTAGGTATCAGCGACTACACTTACGTGGTTCATTTTGTAATACGTAATATATAGAACGTAATGTAGATCAAGCTAAATAGATCTTTAAAATTGTCGAATCATTTAATCTGTTAATTATTTTGTTTTACGATATTTAATTGTTTGCATTAGAATGGTATCTGTAATATTGATCAATGCTATTAAGCTTGTATTGTTTTTGTGATTTTAGATACATACAAATATATTACGTTATTATTTTCATTAGCGTTCCCCTAATAGAATAATTTTTTTGTTAATCTTGAATGGAATTACGTCTCTTTTCAAATAAATGTATTTCCAATTCTGTTTAATAGCTAAATAGAAATGTTGATGGCCTTGACTATTTACTCTTTTGAATTCAATAGGTCGTATGAGATTACGATTGAAACTACTTTTGATCCCCTTCTTTTCCAATTTTTACTTGCACAGCTTTTACGAAAACTGGCAAATTTTCATTCATGTTTATTTCTTATTTGCAAAGATTCTCTAATCGAATGCATCAAACTAATCAGTTTTGTTAAAATACTTGGCAATTTGAAATTAGTAAACTGTAAAATTTCGATAGCACAAGAGTAAAATAATTTTATTACGCTTCGCTTGAATTTTTTCTAAACACAGTAGAGAAATTAATGGACGCGAAATCAAGTTCAGGTAGAGTACACTTTTATCGGGCAATAATTTACTTTTGGAATATTAGATCAAGCCAGTTTCCTGGGGTACCTTCCTTCCTCTGCTTTTAAATACCAATCTCAAGTACAAGAGATGTGTTTGGTTAACATCGTTCTTTACACAGGTTGCTGTTTGATTTCACTCCGTTATCTACCAACGAAATCTTAGTGTTTCCTTACAAATATTCAACTCAATATTTCGAATCGGTGTTTCCCAATTTTATAGAATTTTAATCCGCTCCATGGAATTTAAGGGAAATAATTCTATTCAAACTTCAATATACATTAAAAGTTTAGACGTAGAGAACTTCGTGTAAAATAAACGAAACAAACAACACTACGTTTTTCCTTTTTATATAAATTTCTTCTCAATATCATCAATTCAAGATTTTCTTGTGCCCTTTTCTTGCACTAATTGTCTCAACTATTTTTCTCGTGCTTTGATCCGATTCGATCGATCTCTGTAATCGAAAACGGGAGCAAATTGAAGAGTACTAAGTGAAAAAGGGTCAAGAAGTTATAATTTCAATACTCGTTTCTGCGGGAAGTAAATTTTTGATTTTCCGTGCTGCTTTCAATCAGGGCTACATTCATTTCGTAAAATCGAGAACTAGTCCAGTTTTATTTTTACATTTCCCTTTAGGCTTCATCCTGATATCGAATATTTCAACGAATGTTTCATTTCTACCGAATTCTCGAAATAGTTCGAACTACTCTGAAATTATGAAACAGTTTCGAAACAATGCCTCTGTGAATAATTTAAACAATGTTCAATCGATGTTTGCCTATTTTGACAAAAAATATAACCAAATCGTTTATTTTCGAGGTATAATCAAAATACCTCGATAAAATGGAATTAACGTTAGAAATTAATTTTTACATTCGTTCTGGCGATTAAATATTTTACGATTATAACCATCAATAAATAATTTGTTCGAGTAAACAAGTATATATTTCCACGTAATTTGAACTTGAATAAAATAGATGGTACATACTGTCATTATGTTACAACTACTCTTGTTAAAATGATACAGTGAATAGTAGGTACATAACGACTCAGTATAATTTTCAAAATATATACCTTCTCTCTCTCAAAATTTTATGGTTGTCTACGGTTCGTATTATTTACACTGTCTTCGTCAGTAGAGACCCACCAATATTAATTTCATCGAAATCAGTATAGCTCGCTTTTCACCCTCTTTCTGTGAATTTGAGTAACAATGGTTTTCAAACCACTTATCTGGTTTGAAAAAATATTCGGTCTCAAAGCTTGGTATCGATGTCGATGTAACAATTCACTTTGTTCTCTAAGTTTTCAATTTTTGATAAATGATTGCACGAAATTAGAAAATAACAATCGAGCTGCTGAAAGGAAAAAGGTCGACGTTCCCTGTACCCATTATTTCATCATTTTTTGCCCTTCTGGTTGGTAAAGCGAGATTCGATTTGCCAAAGGAAATTACCTTCGTCTGTTTTCGAGTGAAAACGATTCCTCCTTCCGCTCGAAAAATAATGATCGCTTTGCCATTGTGCTTCTGGACGCGAAATTAAGCTCGAGCGCGATTCTCCTCGCACGTGATTGGCTGCTGCGAGACTTGTCGTTTTGCTTTCGCGATTCCTTTAATTACAATCCGACTTTCGATGAGAAATGGTACACGACGGACCAGAAAAAATTATACATTACTTCTTCAAATACTTCAATCTCTTCGCTAAAGCGTTAAAATAATAATTTTCTCCCGTCGTTTGATTCCATTAATCGAGATATTACTTAATCGATTATTTCCTAATTATAAAACGAGCGGAAGAGAAGTTTCTTGATTCGTTTCATTTATTTTTAAATTATCATTGGGGGTTTCTTAACTTTCACGGTGTACTGCTTATTTTAAAATCAGTATAACGGCTCATTCGTTTACCCAACTTTATTGCTTATTTATTTTAAAAATAATCTCGAAGTTTGTTCATTTATTCAATTTCGTACGTATTTGTTTCGAAGTTACTGTAAGGGGTTCGTCGATTCGTTTACTTTATTTAAGATTCAATACAGAGACTTATTTATCAATTGATCAATTTAACCTACCACGATACTGATATTACAATTTATTTACTTTAAAATCAAAATAGAGGTGTATCGATGTATTTAAATTACTACTTATTTGTTCAAAAGTGACTACAGACTGACATAGTTCCTTTCAATTGATCGTTTGTATCATTCGAAACGAACATGAAATGAATATTTACCTCGTTTAGTTCGTTCATCAGCATTGCTTCGATGCAATTACATTTAATTGATTAAGAAACAATATAAGCTCGCATATATAAATAACATTTAATTTTATTAACAGCGGAATATTAATTTATTTAATTTATCCAACAATCACTGCGAGTGTTTACTTATCTCGCTTAATATATTATTCGTTTCAAAATCAAATGCAGCAGTTCGTTCGTTTACACGTTTTATTATTCACTTCTTTCCAAATGAATAAACCGATTTAACCATTCACTTGATTCTCTTCAGGATCACCGTAGAGGTTCATCTATGCGTTTCGTTTATTTTAGAGTCACTAGTAAGGTCTGTTGAGTTAATTAACGATTGCAACCTAACGAATTATAATCCTCACGCTTTTTCACCCACCGTACCTAATGTTCCGTTCGAACATTTCTCCGGTGGACTGGACAAAAAATGTCAGTTTAACGCTCGGATGCTAGTGTCGGAGATAGTCGACCAAGGGAGTGTAGTTATTCGACGAGACGCGAAGGGGGTTGGGACCAGGACGCGTTTTGGGGGCGGTCGATATCACCGGTTGTCAAAGCGCCACCGCGCAGTGGTACACAATCAAATTTTAGCCAGTTGGAATTACATTTTGATTCCCAATCAATAGGCACGACCCACGTCGTGAAGTAAAGATTCCATTTCGTTCGAAAACTCGAACGAATGAGAGTGCAAGTAATTTTAGTATTCCGTTAAATAATTTAATAACAATTGACACGGTCGTGAAGTAGGGACGATTGCTTGTGCAACCACGTATATTAATTTTTCTATCCTAAACATTCTCACAGATTTAATGCAAAAGAATTCAGTAGACTTTTCTTGCGAATTAATTTTCGAAAATGCACGCGAGACGTGGCTTCAAATCTTATGATTAATGTAAATTATTATTATCCAGGTATTGAAGCAATTTTGAGTCAATAACGAGAATTATTTGTAAGCAAATATCGATAGTTAATCTATTAGGTGTATTTGCAACATTGTGTTACTGAAAAATTTTGAATTATTCACTCGTTTACTCTAATATTTTCGTTATACTGTATTAGTACCAATAATCTTTTTCAACTAATCAAAATTACTAAGCTGGAAACATAAAAGTAAATGGACACCTTTTACATTAATATTCCATAAGAATATTAAAAAATTGTGATCACCTCGTAGAAGAATATTCACTTTAACCGCACATTAAATATTTCTCGTATTTAATTATACTTTAATGGGTACTCTCAGCATCTAATTTTCCATTATCAGGATACAGATAATAATCGAGTAGAAAATTATGAAGTATTCGGATTAGAATTGAAACAGCTCTTCGATTTAATATCTTGGTTATTGGCGAGAATCGATATTGTTCGATGACCACAGAGTCCGAGCTGTGTTTTACGAAAAGTTGAGGGTTTTCAATATTATTAGCGGAACTCGACAATTTTAAGTTTAGAAACTACGATCCGGTATGGAAACTATTGCCAAAATTTGAAGTTCGAAGAATTCTCGCGAAGAATACTCTGAAGAAGTTTCAAGCTCCAAAGTTGCTAAGTCAGACACCGTCAAAGTACATCTCGGACGAACGATCAATCTTCATTTTTGAGACGTAAAATTGAAACTCTTGCGAAGCGTTTTGAAAAGTTGTCGAGATGTCTATAGAAATTCCATCAGACTTGTCACTCGAGATAACAAAGAAGAATGTTAGAGTCTGGAGTGACTCTAGAAGAATTTCTATCCTAGCAGAGAATTCTTCTTTTGTACGATTTTTCGAAAATTTTAGTTATTGTAGAAATAGTCGAAGATTGAAGAGAAAACAATCATTTTTATTCAAGAAAATGACTTTATACGTTTATGAAAAATAAAACAATTAACGTATTTAAAAAACTATACGCCACATTGTAGAATACTCTATACGGAATATCTCTATAAAATTTGAAGTAAATCGGATCTATAGTTCCGGAGATTTCCAAGTTGAAAGATATAGTTTCGAGAGAAACGTAAAACAAGTTTACTTATCACTGCAATTTCGTTAAATGTTTTAATTTCGAGATACATTTAACGATATAACATTCTACATACTTTAAACTTTAAGAAAATAAGAAAAAATTCCATTTTTTTGACTCATCAGGGAGTGTTGAAATATCCTTTCGATATAACATTCTACACACTTCGAACTTTAAAAAAAAATAAGAAAAAATTCCATTTCTTCGACTCATCAGGGGGTGTTGAAATATCCTTTCGATATAACATTCTACACACTTCGAACTCTAAAAAAAATAAGAAAAAATTCCATTTCTTCGACTCATCAGGGTGGTGTCGAAATATTTTTTCGATATAAATCAAACTTCAAGAAAATAAGAAAAGAATTCCATTCTTTTGACTTGTCACGGTGGTGTTCCCCCCTTGGTAAAAGTACCAGAAATTTTCGTATTAATAGCTTTCTCAAGCCTATTTCGAACGAGGCTGACAACTAATTTTACTCACGATGCACTCGGTTCGAGCTTTCACGGCGCTGAGGATGCTTTATTCAAAAACAGACGTCTAGTAACCTTCGCTGTTATCGCGGAGCAGGAAATACTAGACGGGCTCTAGGCCTGGGTTAAGTCGCACCCATTAACTTGCTCACGAACACGGCACACCCACGAGCTTTCGCTGCACCTTCCACGGCGAGACGAAACGAGAACTTGACCTATAAAAGCTCTACAATGAACCTTGGTCGACGCGACGCACGCGATCCAGCCGAGAATTGTAGAACGGGCAGATGATTCGTATAGTACCGATCAAAAGTATTCGTAAGTTTGACAAGACAGGACATTTGGTCTTATTCATTGAAAAAACGAAGATCTACAAGAGTATTTACGATAGACGGTTGTCAATGCGCGTTTAAACAGAATTTCGTGATCTGTGTACGTACAGGGAGTCCCAATCGTCACCGGTCGATTTACTTTTCGAATGAAACTCAAACGGTTTAAGTGATCTTGATATTCTTTTTTTTATTTGAAAGCATAAACTTGGGAATTAATAATGGAGTAAGATATTTTCCAAATGGCCGCATCAATTAGCTATTTATATATATTGTAATTGTAACCACGTACTGGGTTGTTCGGAATGTCATTTCGTTTTCCAAATATATAATTGAGAATATATAATTTGATAAAATGTTTATACACTCTAAAAAAATTGTGTTTCATTTTCACCAAAGATAACGAAATGACTTCCCGAACAACCCAATTTGTTATACTTTAAAGTATAACAATTGGATATGAATAACATTATGTAGAAATTTAACGAACGTTTGAAAACATTGTATCTGTATAAATTAACAAGAGTTAATTTGTTCTATTATTTAAAAGCTTCGATGTGCTTGCAAAATATTGCACACAGATCCAGCTCATTGTAGAGGAGAAAAATGAATTTTAAAGGTATGAAAAATATACAAATACAAACTAATTTGTTTACTATTATTAAGCGAGGTACTCAAAAGAAAAAAGAAGAGAATATTTTTTAAAGGTACTTATATTACTTGTGCGTGACATAATTACATAACTAGTTTTAATTACTGGGTTCACAATATGTTATCGAACCCTTACTTGTAAATCAATGTTTCTAAATAATTTAACGTCTCGAAAAACCTTTGTATATACAAGTTTCAATTCACTTTTATTGATTTTCGTTACGACAGAAGCTAATCTTTTTTCTTAATAGTAACTTACATATATATATGATTAATAAGAGAAATACAATAACTATTTTGATCGAGAAATAATCGTAAAAGAGATCGGAAATATTATTATTATCAGCATTCGTTAGATCGTTCAATAAACAATGAACGTAATGACGTTTAG
Organism: Ptiloglossa arizonensis; assembly: GCF_051014685.1. Lineage (NCBI taxonomy): Eukaryota > Metazoa > Arthropoda > Insecta > Hymenoptera > Colletidae > Ptiloglossa > Ptiloglossa arizonensis. Next base: position 6,058,183 of record NC_135049.1, read on the forward strand.
CGCAAAAGAATAATAAAAACAATAACGTGAAAAGCGTGTCGCAGGAACTTATATTTCACTGCCAGACCAGGTACAAAATACAATGATGTCCAAAACAATGGTATCGGGGAACAAAAGAGAGATTGTCAGATGCTTAAAGGAACATGTTAAATTATCAAAGAAACAGACAGAACACGAAAGAAGTCGACGTTCACTTTAGTTAATTATTCTTCGGAGTAGAATAATATACGAAGAAGCCAAAAGAAAGAACGGATAGCTTTCTCTTTATCAGTTTAATAGTTACCTTTACAATAGTACGTTAGTTCAACGTTTCAACAAAAGGAGTGAAAAGTTCAGAATTACCTTTACAATAATTCGTTAAACGTCCAAGTCGAATAGCAAACTGGACAACAAAGATGAAAGAATCTTGAGACGCGGGAGGACATTGGCAGAAGGAAGGTACCGAGGGTAATAAACTACATACGTCCAGAAAAATGAATTGGCAAGTAAGATAAGAAAGGAAACAATTGGAGCAGTAACGAAATAATAATGGAGATTGGTTAGAGGCCTCGGTGTAGCAAACACAGATGTGTGTTTCAATTTTCAGACATTCGATCGTTAATCTTCGCGTTGGGGAAAAAAGAAGGAAAAATTCGTCGACAGATTGGAAACTCTTTCTCGAGACAGATTCGATCGACAAATCGTTGAAAATCTCTTCTCGCGTCATATGAATAATTAATCTTCCTATGGCGAGCAAAAAGAGGAAGTTAATGAAGAAACTGCCGCCAACCAGTCATCATTATTGACAACATTAATGACACTTGATTATGAAATCGTCGACGAGGTTATGAAATTTTCAACGTAAATAAACGATGTTGTGGAAAACTTGTTTATGGAAAATATGTAAATATATATGTCTATTCGTTATCAAGTATGCCTACTTAGTATGCAAACACAGTTTGCGTTGTAGTTAAATCGCGTGATGTTTTTAAATGCTTGTTGATGCGTGAAAATAACTCGTGTACCAATTTGCAAAGCGATCTATTATGTGTAATTCATCTAAGATGATTTATTTTCAAATTTTCAAGTCGAGACTCGCTCCTTTCACAGATTATCATAGAGTATGATAAATAATATTAACTTGTAAGAAACGTTGAATCGGTATATCTTTGTGGTGAATAGAATTCCAAATTCTTAACAAACAGAATATAATAACCGAAGATACTTCCTCGAAAGATAATGAAAAAAATCAATATTTTTACTACATTTTCTATGAAATTAATTTCTCTTTAAATAATTAAAAAATTGTAATCAGTTTATTCCCACATTAGTGAAAGCGTTCATTGTACTTGGAGTTTCAATGGTTGAACACTCTCAATTCCTTAAAAACAATTATTAAAGTACAAGTATCAGATTCAATAGACATCGTTTATGTATTTTTTCTGTATATAAGCTGACCTTTCCCAGATGAACATACGTAATACTTTCTCGTTTTGAGATAGAGCTGGAGCCATGCCCAACCACTTTCAATCACCTCTTACCACAGTCAGGGGACACTGTTGATATTTTCCAACCTTGTTTCACAAGTAACCTTAGCCACGAACAATCAGCTTTCATGTTCAATTTTTAATTCTGTGCTTGACAATGTAACTTTGACTTGAACGCTTTTCACAATATGGACAAAATTAACGACTGTAAGAATGAAGAAATTTCGTAATTCATTAAACTGCGTATTACGAACATGTCGTAAACATTCATCGCATGTTGTATTATATTCCTTGTCATTTCAAATACATTTGCAACATTTTGAACGCTCTCGAGATTTCAGTTGGTAGATTCAATCGAAATAACGAGTATAGAAAGTATTTAAAGTTTGATTTCCAAATTCTGTAGCACTGGTGGGGAATCAAAGATTGTGATGGTTTAGAACGAGAACTTCAAACTTTGGTACAAACAAAGTACGTTCGTTTGGTACGAACAGTACCAAGTGTGAGAGTAAAGTGTGGTGCTGTGTGGTGAGCTAAAATGTAAACACGTGGTCCAACTTTGAAACGAAACAATCCTAAGGAATGAATCATTAACGTTCATCCTCAATGGGTCAAAGTAAATACCTTCGAGCACTTACAGATCAAATCACATTCAAGAAAAATACCTTCATACGTACAAACGATTCTCATGAAATTAGACTACTCTTAGACACTTAGATTTTAGCCATCTTCAAACATTGTCTCTCGTAGACTGAAAATACCCCAAAGCGACTAAATCTCGGGACTTTGGTCATCCGTTACGAATATGCACACCTATTTAAACAAACCCTCCCGTTCACCCTGAAGCTGTGAATTTCTAGTTTCCCCTAAGCTTGGAGTAATTACGACCCCGACGTGGAACTTGTAGCATAGAACGCTCACTGGTCCCTGTTGCATACTCCTTGTGTTTGTTTACCACATTAGCAACGCTCCGCTCATTCGTAGAAACGAATCGCCAAGTAAACCGAAGTCTCTTCGCGCTCAAACATCGCTAGCCCTTACTTCCGTGTCATCTTAATTTGCATTTTATTGTTCGCGAGCAATCGCAAACTCCTTAAGCCGCAATGGTTTGCTTTTCTGTTTGACGCCAACGTGCACTCTGCAATTGTTCTCATTTCCCCACGACTGATGAGAAGACGTTGCGTCTTTGACAGAATATTCTAACTTCATACGATGTCGTTTCTCTTGTGCTCTGTGAGATTAGAAATTACAACCTGGGAGAACCATTTCCGCATGAATATTTCGTTAGAGACGTGAGTATTCTTTCCAAATAAATTTTGATTTCACGGTACCTTGCTTATTTGGGTGACGTAGATTGACGGGTTCTTCCGTGTTGGAAGATAAATTGTTGTGTATTTATTTTTGGGTTTAACGAAGGTCTACTTGGAAGATTGATGAGAACCATGTTGGCCCGTAAGATTGGAAGAAATAAAAATTTACGTTACAGTTGGGGGAAAAAAAATTTTGTTTCTAAAATAGCCTTGTACACGTAATCCATTTTGATGATCGACAATTTATAGAAGGGAAAATATTTTTCGATTCGTAGACGACCATTGAACTGTCTTTCTAGTAAATATTATTATTATCGAAAATTCAATAAAATAAAAAATTGAAATGGCTTTCTTCGAGCAAAATTGATACAATGTTATTTTATATAATTATTTATAAAATTGTTGTAGAATGTTTTAGTTTCGTATGTAATGAACCTCGTGTAACCTAATCGTATCTAACTCGTAACTGTTGGCCGATATTTTGCAGTTTCAGTAGCAGTTATCATTGAAGCAGTAGCATGCCAGTGTGCCACGTCAGACAGTTCATTCAGAATCTACCGATGGCGCCACGCTATCGTACGATTACCAACTTTCGGTAACTAATAACGGAGGTATCTGTTTGAAATCGTAATTCTTGAACATAACCTAAATACAAACATTCTATATTCAGTTTGTATAATTGTATTTTTAAAATATTTGCGATCCATTTTATAGATTTTAATTTTCCATTTAATTTACTCGAATATCATATGTACGTACTACAATTCTGTGTTGTTAACGACTTAAAACTGCTACTTTGACATTAAATTTCATTTAATTTTTTAATAAAGGTGATCATTCATATACAATTATTGCTCATTAAAAATAAGGAACAGTTCATTGCGATAAATAGAAATAACAATTTAGTTTTCAGATACACTCTTCGTAAATATAATTAATCAGTCAGTGGTTAATTTTTTGAAGTTTTTTTCAACAGTGTCATTCTTACACTGGGACGCACCTGTTCATTTTCTACTCATGTTTCATTTATACTCATCGTTTCACGCTAATTGGTGCAAATTAATTCTGTAGAACTGAAAGTTCTGCTCTCGAAACCAAGTTCGTTGAATATGTAAGAAATTTTGAAACTTCCCTAAAAATTCGATGGTTCCGATTAATAACTATTCACCGACGTTTGAAACTTCTTGAAAACTAAATTTCGAATTTCTTCTCTAACGTTCAATTATTTGTAAAATCATTTTACAGAATCACCATTCGTTATGGGCTATATGCAGGTTACAGACTTACGAGTGAGATATTATTTTTAAAGAAGCTTCTACCATGTAAAACCAGAGAATTTAAGAAATGCATTATCTTAACTTCCATTTCGTTGTTATTTCGAAAACGGGTCAGTCTTTTGCTAATATATCGATGCTTCTTACGATTTCAAAGCAACATTACAAAATAACAGGCACAGATTTTGTGACAAGGTTGTGGCCCACATACCGCTCACCAGACTTTCAAGATTTTAGTTTTTCGGCCTGAATACCATTTTAGAATGGATCTACATAAACTGTAACTAGAAAATCTCTATTACAAATTCTTTTTTCATTATCCTTTGGTTAAAACGAACGAATATTCGTAATTTTTATATCTAGTATTTCTTTAAATCAAATAGGAACACGACTGTCGTTTATTTGGCTGTTATAATCTTCTTAAATTTGACTGAAAATACAATAAAACTTTTCCTATTTCTACATCAAAGTGTACGCGATAAAATTACATTCCATCCCTGTGATAGATTTTCATTTAAACAAATATAACTTTTAATAACAATTTCATGGATTCTCTATTATTAAAGTGTTAAGAGATAAAGTTAACGTCGACTGTAGTAATTTTTGGTTTCAAGTATGATGTTATTGTCAAAGATTGCATACTAAAGATTAACGCGAAAAATTTCGATGAAAAAAATTCTAAGGATCTTAGTACATTGTTCTTAAATTCGACTCCTTAACATTATTTTTCTAGTGTTTTAGATTATTATTTCTCTATAATATTTTCTTGATATTCAATTTCCTTTTTCAGTAATAGTAGTTATTGATAGAATATAATTTCACAATTGTATGTCTTCTAATCTCTTTTATTATTAAAAAAAGTTAATCTTCATTCACGTATCAGTATACGAGTATACTTTTAAAGTTTAAAAAAAACTTTTAAAAGTTTCTACAAGAAAAGGAAAAGGTCCTTTAATTGACGAATTGAGGAATTGTTTGTAAGGGTCACGATTAACTAAACGATCCATTAAGCACCCATAACGGTCCTGTTACGTTTGCAATAAAAGACGGGACAATAATTGATGTACGCAATATGCCTATAACTCGAATGGATATCGATTATACAATTTTTCTCTCATTGTTGTCTTAATGTGTCGCGCAATTAAATGCTCAGAATTCGTGCAACAATCTCCAACTTTTCACTGGGTGTTCTAAATTCTAAAAAAAGTTATAGTAAATAATTAGACCAGCTGAGAAAGGCTGAGAGATACGTTAAAAAATAATGGTATTCAGTTAAGTGTATTTGTAGAAAAGAAGAATTTAATAACGTAAAGTTACTGATATCCTTTTGAAAATTCAAAAGGTCAAGTCTTAAACAATGATTTTAAAATACGACATTATTTACAGTAAAAGTATTTCTGAAATGTTTAACTCTAAAAAAATCTATAAGTATTTGCATTTGTTCTCCAATCTTCTTAAGTATTCTTTGACCAAATTAAACATTAATGTAATAAAAATGAGAGTACTGTATTTTCAAAGCAATTAACCAACCGTGAATCGTCCATACTATTACAAGTTTATACAGTATCCTTAATTAAAAATGACTCGTCACAAAACTTTCAATGTTAATATAATAAACAAACAGTGTTAATACTATTAAGTTTCTTAATGTATTAATTTTTTTAAGAGAAGCAAATCTATTCGAAAAACTAATGTAATATTATATCCATAAGACTAATGGATGTAATCATATCGGGATGTTAAGTCGAGGTATAATTATCTGACCGCTCAAAGATATTTCCCCCCACCGCTGAACCTCTCCTTTCTTCGCGAAAATCAACATACAAAACGTATACATAGAATTAGGTTTGTTGAGAAGTAAATTAAATAGATTTCAGAAGACTTCATTCAAATATCAGTTTGTTCTATAGAATTAACAGAATAAAATTGAAACGGAATTTATTTTCAAGATTTATTTGTTTTTCATCTTGATAAAAGAAACCCTTCTTTCAATAAATTCTGCGAAAAAAAATTTTAATACAAATAAACTTGAATAATAGGTCAGAAATTACACGTATTTCCTTGTATAAGTTGCAGAATCTTAATTATCTCTGGCTTCTAGTCGCACAGAGATAATTATACATTACTAACATTTCCATATACGTATCCAGTTAATATTACTTTAGCAAAATGTGCTCTAGACTGAGATAAAAGTCAACTACAATCCAAACAAAAATCAACCGGCGTTATCTTATTGTCCAACTGTCACCATCCCTATAGCTCTCTACCACAACGCACTCTGTCTTTCTAATGGAGGATAAAGCTGACACGACGAGTAAATATGCGTCGAGGTTGGCGTGGTTCAGAGTGGGGAGATCAGCCTTGAACCCCTTCGGTTCATACGTCTATACTGATTATTACCATTACCAGCAATCCATGCAACAGTAAACACTCAGCGAAGGAGCAGAGGAGATATAACTTTGGTACAATGAGACCAAGGTCCGAAAACTAATAGAAACCACCTGGAGCACTGTATTTTCAGTTAACTGGGATGATTTCTCATTTCTGACAGAACTTTTTCGTAGCATCGCAGTCCCGATGAGCTAGGTCCGTCCCGTGTTCTTTTTCGTCGCATATCGTAGTAGAGTCCTACGATTTGGCGAGCAGCCTGTGCCCAGATTATAACAGCTTATGATTCACGTCGTGTCTTGCATCACGCGTCGCCCGCAGGCTTGCCAACATTTCGCACGAGTGTGAGAAAAATCGGCCATCGTGACGACGAAGTTGGCCACCACCGACCACGGGATCACGGTTCCCGAAATACGGCCATTATAACTGGTCCCCGTGACTCCCACGATTTATATTCGCGACGCGGAATTTCTTGTTTACGATAAATAATCGACGACCTTCCGGCGGTGTCGCGTCTCTTTGCGATCAAGGCGATCTAAACATAACTTTGTCGTTGAATCGTTTTCGTCTCTCTCTCTTACGGCCACTTTTCTCGGTCGAGAAAGTTCTTTGCACTTGCTGACATAGAATCCTCTTCGACAACTTTACTAATTCGCGTAAGAAATAGTAAATAGGTTATATTTATTTCTTTTCTTTATCAAAAATGACACCGTTGATGTAGTCGCTATTATTGTCTACAATTTATTGCCGTCTTAAGAGTCTTCGATATTAAAAAATAATTGTTTCGGTCAATGCTGTTCGACTCAACTCTGCAAAATATAAAAAATGGCTTTATTTCCATCGCTGCTTTAATTTATGATACGTTAAGACTCGTAAAGAGTCTTTTTTCCGCTACATCGGAATAATCTTTAATTTGGTATTAATTTTTAGCTTTTAGTCGTAACGAGTATCCGTTTCTTTGGTAAAATAGTTACAAAGTTATATATGAAACAAAATTAAATGAAGTGTATGCGTGTATGTGTAGGTGTAAATATAATCGTGAAATAATCGAGATAGTGTTACTTTTGGTTATATATACGTGTTTGATTATAAAAATGATACAGGAATCCCAAGTTGGTCCACTGGAAACTGAACAATTTTCTTAATTTCGAGGATACGAAAAAAATGTCAAGAACGTATTTTGCATAATTGTAAGAATTTGTTTCTCGGGAACATTTTTAGAATTTTGAAGGTCAATTTGCTATTCTAAACAAAGCGACGTACTTTCTTATTTTTCGTTTCGTAGCCGACACCGAAAGGATTGGTCTAGTATTTAAAAAATGAAGCAACGATGACTAGGTTGTTGAATCGCCTTATTTACTTTTGTAAATATTTAAAATAGTATCCTTCAAAGGCAATACATTATCTCGATTTTATCATTCGTTCGATCATTTCCGGTGTTGATTCACTTGGCAGCTTAAAATTAACGAAAACTAAGTATGAATTTATAAAACGAAATATAGGTTCCAAAATTGACACAGAAAGTTTCATTCGTAGAGAGACCTAGAGACAATAGTACAGCCACGAAACAAATTACGTCTTTTAGTATCGGTAAAATTCACCTGGATGATACGCGCTAAACGCCCCATGGTGTCTCACCATAACCTCTATATACCGTCCTGCCATCTACCGTAGTTGCGTCACAATTTCTGGCGAGTGTATAACATAGATAAAGTAGTGCTCGATGTGTACATAAATAACTGTTTGGACTCATTTCCAATGTGAAACCGTCAACAATTCATTGATATTATTCTTATAAAGATATCGTATAATATCGAATACAAAAATTTCAATTTCCATCATCACATATTATCGTATTGGCAGTATAATTGTTTCGCACGTATCCGGACAAAATATTCGTCTACAGTCGGACATAACTACAAGTGTTCAACAGTCGGTTGAAGAACTATTGAGACAGAGATCGGTGTATTTCTGCATTCATTCTTGTTCGTTGTACACACGACGATTTGTTGAAACACGTGCTTTGGCACCGGTCTCCCATTATATTAATCGCCGTTTGTCACGCTATTGGCAATTATTTTGTACACATTACTGCATTCTGAGAGCAACACGTGTCCCTCACCATAGTACTGCAAGTTTTCGATGCTTGTTTCGATGTACTACGATGTCGGTAAACCTAAAATTCTGTTACTGATCGCGAGAGATATCAGGGAAAAGGTAATAGTCGCTTTATCGTTCAGTTATGCGTACTCGAAGAGACTGGAAAGAGCGATTTGACAGTCGCTCTTGCGTTTCTTGTCCATATCAACGAGGAATTTGGAAAGATCGACTTTCCGTAGCCAGCCTCGACTACTTGTGTGTGGGAGAAAAATTCATTACTATGACGTTGGTACAACTTATAAAATGTGACTCTGAAGACGTGCCAAAGGAAGTATATAAAAAATGTCCCGACACGATTTCTCTGTCAGTGGTGCTCAGTTTTCGAAGGAAAGAAGAAATTAGACTCGTTTGCGAAAATGTTTATTTTCGCGCAAACCACGAATGAAAAGATCCTTTCGACTCTATGTTGCTCACTATGCCCAAAATATTTCCCTCTACTTATATTCCTCGATGAATCATCTCCAATTGCATATTTTCTTCCACGAATCATCTCGAATTGCGTATTTTCTGAATTACTTTCCGTCTATTCTGAAATTTTCTACGAAAGGATTGAAACGGTTAACGTAGCCTTGAATTGATAACAAATAAGTAATAGCTTTGTTGATCCTATACGAGTAGTATCAAAGAAAATTGTGTTTTGTAATAATGTTTAGGATTAATTTTATATACTTACGAAGAAGTCGGAGTTAAATCGAATGATCGTTCAAGGTCACCGAGGAGTTATTCCCTCTCAAACAATACCAATTCCGTAAAGCGAGTAGGACGAAAGTATTCGAGTGTTCTAACAATATCTATTGGTCACTATGTCCATCATTATCAACAAGTAGAACCGAGGAATACACTCGGCATGTTATACATTGGGAAAAGTAGTCTCGATTATAATATTGCTTGAGTGTATACTAGATAATGGAAACTTTATCTTGCAATGGAACAAACTCAATGATACACGTATCAATTTCCCATGATTGGAATAAGGTATTAAACAGGTGTCTAGAATAAATGAGTCGTCATTGATATTGGTAATTTGTACCCACTTCTTGACATTTTTTGTAGCACTGATATATTTGAACATCAAGTACTGTCGAAACCTCGATAACGATAAGTAGTTTACGTTTAACGTAATAAAAATTAATATACTGGGTTAAAAATCGATATAATTTCAGATTGTAGATTTTTTACACGAAAATTGACATTAATATCTAACTTGGTTTAAGATGGCAAACTATAGGGCACAAATCCGGAGCATTAATTTAACCTAATAAATAGTCAGTACTTAAAAAGCAATCGATCGGAAAAAATATTTATAACACACAACTATGGTTTTCTTATTTTTGGCCTTTTATATTAAATTAATGTTTCACGTTTGTTCTTAATACTTTTCCATGAAAACTCCAGTTCGTTATTAATATTAATTTTAATGATATACATATACCAAACAGCCTCTAAGTGCAGCAAGTTAAGTGCTGTGTTAATCTTCTTTTGCTCCATTTGATGTCACTTTGTTGAAGCACATAGTTTACTTATATCGTTTCTCTTAAGTTGCCTCTTATTATTAGGATGTTTGAATCTTTACCTTCTTCACATTTTGTTCTTTACAAGGACTGAAATTACACGATCAAAACGTTTAACTGAGTAAACGTAAATCATTGCACATTCCTATCGACATTGTCCTAGTTACTTTGAAGATCAAAAAATGAACACTTATCATTTTCATTTACGAACCTTCATTTCGATAAAAATTAATATCGCTATTGGCGTACATATCGCCTTCATTATTTCCAATTTTTTAAAGATTCGGGATGATTCACCATGGAAAATTCATTCTAACCTAAAAACCATAATTACGTTTGACGTCCAGATTGATCGCTAACTGTTCTTATCGCATTGTTTCTTTCATTCCTGTTGAGTCGTGAATCTACATAAATAAGCATCGAACGTGTGAATCTTCATAAATAAGTATAATCGTGTGACGAGCATCGACGAGTACAATCGTGCGTCTCAATGAGTGTCAAATTGTTCGAAGACATTCATCAGATCGGATACAAGAGTATCAGTTTCGAAAGTACTTGTACCAATGGTATCGAAACGAATTCGAATCCCGCCACTAGTCGTGACACAGAAACGACTACTCGTTCGAGGTCCGATCCTCGTCTCGTGAAGCTCTCGGGCGCGTGTTTACGAAAATCCTGGCGTTCGAACAAAACGAAGGGGAAGGTGTTTTCCACGAAAACCAGGGGGGTTCTTGGACAAACCAGCGTCTTGAACAAACGACGTATACGTGAGAAAAGCGACGCCGTTCAAAATAATCCAACTCGCTCTATAAATACAATGCGGCATTCAGTACTGTGCGGCGCGTCGCGAAGTTCGGATGTTTATCTGACGCGTGTTCGTTCTCTGTGGCGATACCTTTCGTTGATAAGGTGATCAGGATTGACGGAAGTAGCATCTATCCAATCGCTGTTCACTCGACGCGAAATGTTCGCGATCAACGATCGAGTAACATTCTCCTTGGTGCGTAACATTGGTCTCGATCGATGAATTGCTCCTTTTCTTCTAGATCATATTCGGCAAGTTGACGTGCATGTGTCATCGTTGAATGTGGGTGGTTGCAGTGTACGATTGAACATTTTGAGACGTACTTAGCGAAGAGTTTCGCGAGCATTCATGCGTTTGGCATTGGAAGCACAACTACACGATGCTATTTTCGATGGAATATTGTTTCATCTTGGTCTTGAGTGGCACGAACTGACTCGACAAGGTGACACTATGCGTTATTGATGATTCCGTGTTCTCGGTTCTGCGGTATACTCGAACCTGCTGGTATTTATTTCGCGATGAGGCCTTTGACAGTGTCGTTTGCAGAACTTTCCATCAGCTGAGTACAATTTCGTCGTTAATTGCAAACATCGATTTTGAACCAACGAATACTGGAGTTCCTTTGCAGCGTAAACATTCAACTGCTACCCTAAAAGTTCTCGAACAGAGAAGCCCGATAGTTGGTTCTTTGCTTTCACATGATACGCTAGGAGGATTTTCAAGCGCGACGGAAAACATTGTCGTTTCGGTGGTCGAAGAAAATAATTTTTCCCCCGTAGTTCGGTTAAATTCTGGTACTGTATCGTTTTCACGCCATGGAGCAAGTCGCTCACCGCGGGGGAAGCTAGCCACGTGGTGAGCGAGAGAAGAGTTCGAGAAACGAGGCCAATTCAATAGCAACGTGGAAGATTTGTTTGAGACACGTGTCGCGAAATGGAGAGGCTCAGTGTCGCGGAAACATTACGGAGGAAAGATAAGAGAAGGCGCAGGGGTTGGACGGTGGTGGTCGGCCATGAAGTGCGGTGAGTATAAATCATGCATATTTCACTCTGGGTGAAACCTCCCTTATCAAGAATGGGCTAGGTGCTCCCAGGAGAGCTGAATTGTCCCGTTGTTGCGTAGGAATGATCGAGAGAGTGGAGCATAAATTTCTTAGATTAACCTACCATGCATTGTGCATTCGTTGCAAAGACCTGACGTACAGTTACTTTCCATAGTTAAAGACATTCAACTGGATGCATTTTTAACTGATGATATCTGAACGATCAGTTTCGGATTATAGTACCTTTGATTAATCTACTGTCTCTATTTGGTTTTCTTGCAAGGTTTTGTCTACTTGCATTTCATGCGTCAGGGGCAAAATTATTGAATTCTCGATAATCAATTGTATAGAGAAATTATTGCACCGAGCAGGGTAGGACGTATTAGAATCTGTGAATTTTATCGATGATTTTAGTATTTAGTATTGTAGAGGATACCCTTTGTCACAGTCATCTTGAGTGACATGAAAAAATATCCATTGTTCTCCGAACATGAAACTGCAAAAAATTCATGTCCAGTCATCTTTTCCGAAGATATTGTTTGTTCCAATTAGGTCTAATAATTGTTTAATAAGAAACTAGCATTTATCAACGTTCGATATCGTGAAATGTGATACGTTAATTATATAATGTACTCCTTGGAAAGAAAGAAATGTTTTTGTATGTTCGAATACAATGGAAATATCGAAGATGATCATTATGCAAAAGACATTGTGTGAATGGGAAACAGTCCTTGAGACTGTTGCTGTAGAATGTAAACTTCGTTCAAAGATTCACAAAGCTCGAGTGGTGAATGACCTTACGTCATTGTTACCTATCTTACAATAAGATGTATAGACGTAGCCTACCCCACACCTGGCGCCAGACTGAAGTAGACGATGATACCATTTTAGTCAATGGGATACCTTGTACCCGAGGGACTATCGTTTGAGTTTTAACCTTGGAGAGATTGATCTCTGTCGACTTGAATGCTATATAATACCATTACTACCTAAATACCCTACCCTGAAATAAAGACTAGTTACCAATCTAACTTAATTAAGATCCGAAACTTGGCCACGAAGTAGAAAAGTGCACTTGTGCTAAACAAACAATCGTGTCGCTCTTAATCGTAATAATCAAAGTAACAATATATTAATCCAGATCTAACACGTACCTAAGCCAAACTTGTTTACGCTGTAGAAACAACGACTCATACCAAAGACTAATGCCAAGTATTCATCATAATAATCAAGCTGACACTTATGCTGGCATTTCACAGAAACTATGTTTCGATTCTTTTCAGTATTTTGTTCGTGTTTCTCTATTTGTTTATTTGGAACTTGAATTTGATATTTATGTCAGGAAGGTGACTATTCGAGTTGATTTGTTAAGAAAATCATTGGATAACATTTCTGGAATGTCGGTAATGAGATTTCAAGTATGGTTTGTTGGTAAATTGTTGAACAGGACAGCGCTGCCACCTTCGGATGCGTTTTGAAAGCTCTCTGGATTTGAGATATCTCGTATAGTAAAGCGTAGATCAATATCGCGCGTGGCAATCCGCCATGTTTTTACCCTCTTTCGAGTGACGATAAGCACGTCTTTCGTGTAATTTCTAACCAGATGAAAAATTTTTTCTGGAAGTAAGAATCTACCTAAATTTTCGTACTACTGTCACAGTGAAGTGTAAATACGAAACAAACCGACGGATTAACTTTAAAAATGTTTAATTTTCTTTTTTATATCGATATATTAAAAACTAAGTGTTTACTATTTTTGTTTACGAGCTTTAATTTTCAGTTGGCTGCTAATAATAGGAAAATTAAATTTACAGTTTTCAACGTAGGATGCGTGATAAATTTCTTCTTATATTTTAGATTGGAATTAAAATTAACTTTACGTGTAAGTAGTATATGAACGTACGTTGACAGACCAATGAATATACAGTACTGGTAAAAAATTTAGGTACATCGACTGCATTTGTATTTTGCACTTGAATCTGAAGTGCAAGGTTGAACATTTGACCATATTTTAATCTTTACACATTGTTTGTGTGATTTTACTATTGCCAGGAAGGAAGATTCATAGCTTCTCCCTAAAAAATAAACTGTTTCGATAACCAATATCGTTTATGGTATCACATGTCTACGATGTAAATAATCAGTTCAACACTTGTTTACTTCTTTGGAAAACTGGGAAAAGTAGTTTCGAGAATGGAAAATATTATTAACAAAAGAATAAATTAATCGATACAAAAATTTAAAGTGCCATGTAAGTGGTGCTTAATTTTTTAATATTTTTGGATTCTTCGATTAAAATTATATATTAATACGTGCACACACACACACACACACACACACACACACACACACACACACACACACACACACACACACACACACACACACACACACACTTGTTTTTATTTACAGGTTTTTCGTTTCATTTCGCTCGTATTTATATATATTTGAAAGCTGCATTCTTAATAAGTAAATGTTTCTAATAATTTATGGAAGTAATCCATAAAATCGGACAAACCTTTTATCCAAGGTTGATGCGCAATAAATATAAAGCTTTCGAGACAATAATTGATCAAAAGAATTTTTAAGGGAAAGATGATACCAAATAGCATCGATACATTTTAAACTCGCATTTAATATTTAGGGATCATTTCGTGCAAACTAAGTATGTATTTTTATATTTTTGCCATCGATATTACAATACATGCATCGCAATGTAAATTCAGTACCTCTTGGAAAACCATCGAGCTTTATTTCTAGAAAAGAATTACTGGAAAACGAGCAAGCGGTTACCAGAAACAAAGAATCATTCGATCAACGTGCACAGCTTTCCCAGACTGCTTCAATCTTTTTCAAATTGCGGACTACAAGTTCGCTACGTGACAAAAATAGTATATTAGTATTTTTGTAAACCCATTTATTCGACACACGGTGTTTCGTATTGTATTAAAGTTTTGTTTCGAATAACCGAAAATATATTTTCGATTATTGGATAACATTCCTCGAACATCGAATCGTATACTACCGTACGCTCGAAAAGCTTCCGAGTGCATCTCGTAGCCGTGAATTCAATGCTTTCGCTGACAACATCGAATCACTGTTATTCTTTGGGAGAATCCAGCAAAAACAACGTCCCGTATTATACCGTGTCTCGCTACGAATCTCAGTCAGGCAATATTTACGTGAAACGATGCAACCACCAGACCAAACACACTCAGCGTTTTCAATATTTGCAGCTCCTATTCGCGTCGAGTTTTAAAGTCTCGATCAATAACTGGAAGAACGACAAAAATGTGAAGTCTGGATGGAGCGTTCCAGATTTCGTACACTTTGTTGCCAATAAAGAAGCTCCTCATTGACAACATTTAATGAGCCATCATCGAGAAGATTCTAAAGTAGAAACTTCAAAGGCATCTATTCATTCATCTCTACGAGTAATCTGCATGGCGATTCAAAAGAAATTGAAAGCTTTCAGAAATTCAAGGGAAGCTAACTCGAGAATTCAAAGAAATTTGGCACATTGCAAATATATGGTTCAAACAATGCTAATCGAGTAATTGTACATCCCCCTTGAAGGTATAGTTTATTTGCATTATCAAATTATTAAAAGTCTAAAGAAAATATAATTACTTCTATTTACGGGCATATGAATGATAAACAACGAATTTACAAAAATAATTTTATTTAACATTTATATATTCATTATACATTCGTAAAAGTTTTCAAAAGAATCGCGAATTAACATTTTTATCCTTTCGAATAATTTCACAAGATTGCAACAATGAAAACCACTTCAGTTCCCGGAACTGCCCTCCATGTTTGTAGTTCATTATTACCGTTATTCGAGCTTAAATTTACAATCCATTTACGATGTAATTCGATGCAACAAATGTTTCAAAGGGTTGCAATTGCAAGTGAACTGACAAACTTCGACGAACTAGCGAGGAATTTTCAATTTCGTTTAATTTCGCTCGTAAGTTTACAAACAACTGGTCGACGATTGAATTCCTCAATGACTCGTAACTTCAAGGAAATTCGATGGGTATTTCAATCGTTAGGTGCAAATAGTGTTAGCTATTAATTTTCCCCAGCAAAATTTACCGACATCCTCTCTCTCGATCACAATTGGTCGCTCGAAATTTCCCGTGGAAAGTGTCAGCTCTTCCTCGTCAGTTGCTTCGTTAATTACTCATTCGTTGCTTAACTGATTTATCGATCAGGCGAGAGGAGTTAAGATAACATTAGAAGCTGCCGGATAATTGGATTTTGTTGTTGATAGTCCTATTCAAGGACCGTGAGCCACGATTTTAGAAATTTTCTGAATTCATTGTTCGAATAACACATTGAAAAGGCGAGTAGAAATATGCTACATTCAGCTTTATTTTTCTACCTTGTTTTTCGTGCGCGGTAATGTATGGTGAATACTTTCCTTTCTTTATTATTCTTAATATTCTCAGAGTGTAGTGTGAGCAAAAACTATACAGAGTGTTCTAATTATCACCGGTCGATTTGAATTTCGCACTATTTTCAGAACGTTGAACCGGTTAATTTGAAACTTGACATATGTCATCTAGACAGATGGGAAATTAATCATGTTTGTAGCTGCTCGTGGTAGATCTCGAGGATCTTTCGAGCATTGAGTGTGTTTGCACGATGGGTGCCGACTATAGATTACTCGAAGGACCACCTTCCCGTTGGAAGGACTAACTGTTGTTGATCGTTGTCCGCTAGGCTGGACCGATGGAGGTTGTAATGCCGCCTTCGAGGTCTCCGCCGCTTGCTGCTCTCACGTCCAGGGGGGTGTTGAGCGTTGTCCTCACACACGGCGCCTCACTGGATGCACAAGCCGGCTGCCGAACTTCCTCGAAGGTCCAAGATTCCGTGGAGGCTCGAGGGATTGCTGGTAATTCCCTCGAGGAGTGCAAGTTCTTTATGGGAACTAACGCAGGAAGCTTCACACGTCAATCCGTGCGTTCAGGCCGAAACTCTAACCGTGATCTCTTAGCTGTACTCTGTACGCTCTGGCTGTAAACCCTTGGCGATACTCTGTACACTCTAGTCGTGGACCCTTGGCTCTATTGTCTTGGTGGTATTCTGTGCACTAGTCTAAGATTTCTCGGGTCAGTGCAAACGTCGCCTCGGTTCGCCCTACTCCCTTGAATTAAGGGTGGGTGGCGACGAATGCCTGACCAATTACGACGGGTCCTAGTCCCGCCGAATCTAAGACATGCCCATCGCTATGGGGCCTAGGTGGGGGCGTCGCGACGTAGACAGGGTGTCCAAACCCCTGCAGGCCTGGGCTGGAATTTTCCAGCATCCCGAATGACGCAACAAGGCCGCGCCAGGGCCTCGCGTGCCAGGCTGTGCAGAGGGTCCCTGTCCAAGTGCCTGCAGTGTTTTATGACGGGAAATAGCCATCACTTGCTCCGTGCCTCAAGTCGAACAACAAATAAACTGACCCACGGTGACAGGCCCTTGCCGTAGCCATGTGGACAATTTCTCTAACAAACTCGAAGCACGGTCCCGCCATAAACCGCAGCTGCAAGCCTCTACAATGTTAAAGTACACGGTGAAAGAACGTGTGAAAATTACTCAGGCATATTATGAAAAATCGCGATCTTTAACGCTAACGATTTAGTCTGAAGTGAGAGAGACTGACGATTAGAATGAAACGGAATGAATGCGTGTGAAGATATAAGGTTTGAGAGAAGGGCGTTTAGGGTAGTCTTTAGCAGTCTTTGACAGTCTTTGGCAGTCTTTCGCAGTCATTGAGAATGGTTGGGAAAGCGCGACGTGTCGCGTAAAGAAGGAATAGCGTAGTCAGCGTAATTAGTGTAGTCATTATTTCTGTGATTTGTTAATATTTTGTTCCTAATACTACATCATTCGATGCACATGTATCCTAGAAATGTATTCACCCTTATTCTATAACCGCCACTACTTATTTAAATAAAATTCCTACAATATGAACATACATATGTATGTATGTATTTTCATATATATTATATATTACCGTAACTACGATACATTAGTTAAGAAAATTAATTTGAACAATTGCTCGAACTGATGCTTGCCAGTATTTAAGACTTTAATCTATTTTAGATCTACTTTATCATTGATCAGTGAATCGATGTTAACATCAACAATTATGCCACGATGATAACAATATGTAGTCCAATTTAAAAAAATACAAGTGACCTTGAAATCCATAAAAATACGACATCGATCAAAATACCATTAATAACGTTTTTCTTCGACATTTTTTCTCCTAATGAAAAACAGGTGAGATATTTAAGGGCGATTAAATTAGGAGAATCACTTTGTATATCGTAGTGTATATTATTTTTCAATTTGCTTATTTAAACGCACTATTCGAACTAAAACTGCAAATTTCCTAGAATAGGTATTTGTTTTCCAGAGACACTCACTTTTAGTTCAATTGGTGACTTCTGTTACATCATAGCCAGGATATTATATATTCAAATTGTGTTATTTATCGTTTGATAATTTCGTTTTGAGCTCTCACGAAGTTAAAATGTTCACGAAGCGTCAACATTTGTCGTGATGCGACTTGACGCAAGGGGTCGTGATTCATCAGTCGCTTGAATGATCTCGTGAGCGGCTTTTAATTATTCTGAATGTGAATTTACATTTATATTTACATTTATATTTACATGTATATTTACATGTATATTTACACGTATATTTACATATATATTTACATGTATATTTACATTTATATTACTAAAATAAATAATTCTCTGGGTAGTGGGAGGTACCAATCTATCCGCGTACATGAATATGTCGAGAAATAATTTGACAATTTACGGTTATAGGAAAAGAAAATTAATACAGTAGAACTTCCGTTATACGAACATCCTTTATCGGAATTATTAACCATCCGAGTTTTCCATTCTCTAAATAGAGGGTCCTTTTAAATTGAAACATTTTTTCATAATATTGACAATTAATTAATAAAAAAATTTAATTCAGTATAATTAATGATCGTATTAAAGTCAATTGATCATTTCATGACAATTGATAGACTAAAAAATAAAAATTTCACGGTGCCGGGAAAATTTTGCGAGCATTTTGTTATTAAGAAGAACTCTTTGATAATTTGAGACATAAAAGAAACGTGATTCCATGGAATTATGTTAAAATAAACTGTGAGACTAATGACTAAGATACGCGGAACTTATGGACTTTTAAAAACATTATTTGTATATATTATCTTCCTGACGTTATTTCTTTAATTTTATTATAGACGTAAATTAATCAATGTCAGAAGAGTAGGTAATTTTTTAAATAATACTATTATTCGAAATGTTTCTTAATGTAGAACACGACTTTTTCGATTTCAAACAATTGATATTTTCTTTTTTGCATTTTCTTAAAATTTAAAAAACTATTTCTTCGATTAACTTGGGACTGTGTATTCACAACAATTTCTACAGTTATACCCTCGAATTTTTGTTCTCTTTAACAGTTTTCGAGAAAAGTATAAAAAGTTGTTGTTTTCTCTGAAAAGTTACATTTTTTCATAGAAAATAGTTAAAAAATATTGACGTATGAACATCTAGTTTTTAAAAATTATATTCGTTTCTGAGAATTGGGCTCAGAGTGATCGACTTCACCATGAGATTAAAAAGTTCAGATAGGACGGTAGAAAAATCCTCCCATCTTCCAAATAAATTACCAATTGTTTATGAAAACTGCCAGAAATATTATTTAAAGTACATACGTTTCAAATATCTATCAATCATTTCTATCAGATATTTGTATATTGTCAATAAAAGTTCCCAAATTCTTCTTTTCGGATCAAAAGATGATGTTTCCATTTAAACAAATATTTGTACCTTCTTAGTAATTCGAATAAGATAGGTTTCTACTGCGTTTCAATTTCAATTCGTCACTAAGAAGTTTCTCAACATTCTTAAAATTCTTAATTGCTAATATTGAGATGATTCAAAATAGGATGTTCGATTTTGGATAATTAATTGCGCTCATTGAACAATGAACATTTTATTTTCAAACACACCTCATTATTGAGTAAATCGAATCCTCAAAGAGATGGGACGAATGAATGAAACCTAAAAAACGTCCAAGGGAGTTGGTCGTCCAGGATAATTATTACTGGTCGGAGCATGGGTTCTCCAGACTGTGCTGGAGGTGGTCCCATGGTTTGCTGTGGTGCAGTTGGTGCTTGTGTTTCGCGTAACGGTGTGCAACTTCGCTAAACACTGTAAAACCCTAAGGCATTTCCATTCCATGTGTTTTTTCCCCTACTTACAGAAGTTCGGATTTTGTATTGTTGGTCAACGCGAGAAGAAACTTTCAATCCTTGTTGCTTTGCCCAAAGAAATCCACGTTAGTTGAACCGGTGCAACAATCCTTTTGAATGTTGGCGCGCAACCCTCGCACAATTGAGTTACCCAGTGAAAAACAGACACGTGACACAATACTTAAAATTTACAGAAAAACAGATCTCGAGAAATATAGTCTTCAGTATATAATAGGCACTTTGAAATTAGCTAATTCGAAGTAGTCAGCAGAGCATCAATGGATAATGTAAACATTATTTATTCTAGGAAGAAAATTAAAGGGAATTAAGAAATTATTTCTTTTTTTTACACAAGCTTGTGTACTAATTTTTGTAATAATATTACTTTGAACAATGTGATCAGTATACTAAAAATCATTTTCCCGTTCTGTTTAAACGGCTTCCCTTTCTCACAATTACAGTTGCCTAGTTTCAAAACTATCTTATAGAAGAAATATTTATACAAATGCGATCTGATTAGCTCTGGTAGTGCTACCTATAATTCAGTGAAATTTTATTTATACACATGTTATTTTCCATGAAGAACTGTTTTTATATTCGAAACTTTTTTATATTCCCGTTAGTTTTTGAGAGATTTAATTAAATATGTATATCATTCAGAACACAAAGGGTAGCTTTCACATCGTTGTCATAAATTTCAGCAACTTAAATAAATATGACTGTGTAATACCCAATACTTTATCCATGTGGAATATTTGATAAAAATCGGCCTCATAGAGTTGTGCAAAATTCCGTGTGTGTCTTCAATATTATATAAAGTTTTAGGCTAGTGTAGTGATTCTTAATTCTTTTTAGCTCATGGCACAGATTAGAATAATAAATTGTTCAATGACTTCTGTCGTTCGATGAAACTTATCGAACAACCTAGTATATTCTTGATTTGCCATTACGAGTTTAATAGAAGCTACTTCACCTCCTTGAGGTCGTGACGCAATTCATGTACAATAAATATACAAATTTCTTAATTATGAGTGACTATAATAAAAAGTTTGTAAACTTTTAAAACTGCAACTTCATTTTTGCTAGGCATTTACATATAGCATAGTGTTTATGATTTCATGGAAGTTAAGAACCACTGAACTGATCTTTGGAACAATTGTCTATAATTTTACCTGAATACGACCGGAAGCAATGGAGCTGATAACGATCTGAATGATCACATGGGAGACAGCATTGATGAAGCACGTGAGCTATAATTTGATCATTTCAGTGCAAATGAGCTCCATATATCAGAGGGTAAAGGAATATTACAGTGCTGAGGATTGCTAAAGATTTGTGAATCCTGTAACGCAACACTAGAAACTTGGTAACCGATGTAGATGGTGGCCAGTTGCAACTCAACATTGCAATTATTTAAGTAAATGATATAGCCTTCTCCATTGTTACATTTCCGAACATAATGGAACAAACTGCAAAACGATTCTACTGGAGTCCTTTCCAGTGGTAGATTGAGCTACGAGATATTAATTCAGAAGATTAGGCAGATGGTGCAAGATAATTGCGATAAATGTTGAATGTAACGAATGCAGATGGATGGTTACCATAACCGCCGTTACATGCAAACAAATAACTCTTCGAGGTAGCACTTAATTGTAATTGTAGCGAATTATCTAATACTGTATGCTTGTTGCGTTTCTAATGGTAGCTTCCGAGTTTTCTTTCTCGATACTGTGTTCATTTAAATATCCCCTGTGCGAAAATAATTGCGATAGGCGGAACGAATGGTGTGAATAATTCGCTACGCTGTATGTACATATGTATATTGGGCACAAATACTGTTATCCTTTCGCAACATTCTCATAACTTCTTGTAGCAACCGTAGAACCTCGATAATAGGTAAACTAGTATAACCTGTGAAGAAATTGCATTCGAGAAGAGGGAGATTGATGAATGTGAAACACGAAATTTGTTGTGAAAATATGTATTTTGATAGTCGTTTTGACGGTATAGTTTATTTTTGCATAAATTGAACAAGAAAGAATATCTGCACGATAGTACAACGAAAGCTTTGGCAGAATTACACCGACTCGGATTACATCGGTCTAGTATTCTAATGTTTGTTTTGAGGCAGATTGCATTCTAAACGGACAAACAGTTTTTGTACTCGGAATGATAAATGGACGATGAAAGAGGAGGATTATATTGGATATTCGAAGCTATAACCGAGAGCGTGCTTACTCGAATTATTGTATGTATCAAATTATTCACAGGCCAAGCATGCATGAAAATTTATACGTCAGCGGCGAATGCCACAAATGCGTATACAGTTTTCAAAGATAACGATTGCTCGTTTTGAGAGAACTTCATGACGTGTTGTGCTTCGATTTTAATATAATTTCGTGAGTAAATAGAGAATCTAAAAATATTTAAATATTTTGTCGGTTACTCACGTACTTAATCGTTTACAAGGTAGTGAGGATTAAAGATACTAATTCGCCGATTAGTCCTACAAGTAACTACATCACTAATCTTTTAAGTGAGATGCGATTGTAAATTCGATACAGATCGTATAATATATAAACCAACAGTCGGCCGCACTTCATATTTGTCTATATTCATGATTACTATTATTTTGGTAATGACCAAAGTACAATTTTGGAATATTTAAACATCCAAAATGCGTTATATGAAAATAAAAAAAGATATTGTTTTCACTTTTAGTAAATGCTGAAATATTTCTCGATCGTGCGTCTACAGGGTGTCCCAATCATCACCGGTCGATTTACCTTTTTCCCCAAATCGTTAGTGTTAAAAATCGCGATTCTTCGTAAAACGCCTGAATAATTTTCACGCGTTCTTTCACCGTGTACATTTCCACGATTAATTTCCCATTTGTCTAAATGACACATGTCAAATTTCAGGTTAATCGGTTCGACGTTTTAAAAATAGCGCGAAATTCAAATCGACCGGTGATGTTTGGGACATCCTGTATATAGAAACAGTAATGTTATTACATTTATCACATTTTTCTCGGTATATATTATCATTTCTAATATATACGTAGTATCTGGCGAGCTTTCGATAACTCGTAGAATACTCTTTGTTTTGCGCAATTTCTTACCTGACATTCCAATGATTGTTACAAAGTACTGACTCGACACAACTGTTACGTTCGATTGTTAATCAATATGGACACTATTGGGCCTTGTATTTGTCCAGCAAGAGGTAAATATATGTACAAGGTAACCCATAGTTTTCACACAAACTTTGTCAGCGTGTTCTACGACTAAAAAAGCCAAAATAGTATATAAACGTAGTGCAAATGTTTTATAAAAATTACAAGAAAAATATGAAATGTAGAGTAACGATGAAGATCTTACTGGATTAGATATTATCTAGCGGTGGAATGGAAACATCCGGCATACAACTGGTATTTGCGTATTATTCATCTAGAAATACTCTCGGTACTTGTAAATTAGCTAATTCAAAATAGTCAGTATAACATCAATGGATAATATAAACATTATTTATTCTAGGAAGAAAGAATGATCATTAAAGGGAATTAAGAAATTATTCTTTTTTGTTATACAAGCTTGTGTACTAATTTTTATAATTATATCACTTTGAACTATGTGATTAGTAACATACTAAAATCGTTTTCCCGTTCTGTTTAAGCGGTTCTTCTTTCTCACAATTTCAGTTACCTAGTTTCGTGTAATTACAGTTATCCAATTTCAAATGTATTGTTTCACGTTGTTTCGAGTCTTACGCATTGAATATTGCGAGCATGTGTCAACACCGCTCGCATAATAATTTACAAAATTCACTGTGTATTGCTATATTTCAATATACAATTATCCAACTATTAACGTACACTTTAATCCGTTACTCAAGCAGTAGTCTATGTAGCGTCATTGGTCTCGTTCATCACTGTTCACCGTCATCGTGCATCACGACTCGTAAAGCAGTAAACAAGGAAAATACGTTCCCGACATACTGAAATATCACAGATTATCAATTGGCATCGTAATGTGGCAGAAGATCTTCAAGGAAAACGTTCTTATACCGAGCAAAAGTACTTCAATGACAGAATTGGAACGAAGTACATCAAACTGATGGTTAACGGTTTCTGAGGTACTAACGTGAGCAGGACATATTTTTGCATTCCTACAGATTGTGCATACCATGCCGATTCGTACACACTTCGAGTAGCGACTTCACTCTGTTGTTAAACAAATTGTTATAACAATATATAATAAGAATGTAATAGAAATTAGAGATTCGTACGAATAGAGGTACAGAGCAATTTACCACATCCATCAAAATATCAGCTGACCATGCGCACATGAAAACCTCCACTAGTCCAGCCCCAGCCATGAGCACGAACTGCACTTTTACCAAAACCGGTAGTCGCTGTTTATAAGAATATTTTCAGATATGTAATTTTAGCTTGCAATATGTACTGTTTTAATAGTAGAGTAATATACTTGCACCGATAATATTGAATCCGCAGAGCACAATAGGCACAGTGGCCATCATTACCGTAACTATAGCTATGTATCCAAAAACTCCAACCACTTCCTGCGCGTAACTGGAAAGACATTGCCTTGTTTTCAGCTATTCCACTTGAAGCGCTTGTGTCGTATACAACTGCTTATCCTTCGTTCTGATATAATTTGTTCAATACCTTCTCAGACGGTAATATTTCCTCACGCATTCGATCAATGTTTCTATGTTCTTAACGGCACGGAGTTCCACCATTAACATCTCGAATCGAGATGCCGTAAACAACAACATCAGTGCAATGAACACGTTGTTGCACAGCATCGAACAGCACTGCAGGTTGATGTAAGCTTGGTGCAAGAAAATGATGGTCCTCAAAGGTTCATAGTCGACGGCGAAAGGGTATTCCGCGTCTGTTGGGAAGGGCTGAGCTATAAACAGTGTTAAAACGACGAAGCTGCCCGAGGCTACCATCAGCCAACACGAAGACAGCCCGTAAAACTTTGAATACTTGTCGACGTATCGTTGCAAAACGACTTTTTCGTATGACTTCGCTGTCGCGCAGAAATCAAGCATCACTTGGATCATCGCCTGTAACACGTCACTGCTGTTACTGGTTCAAAGTTGTTGCTGGTGTCTTTACATAGAATATACAGCTCTGTTTTGTTAACATCGTTCATCAGTAACGTATCCATTTCCACGAAATTATAAAACTTCGCACTCAGATAGTACATTGAGAAATATTAATCATTTTTGTCGCCTGTGACACGTCACTTCCGTTACTGGTGTCTTCAAATATTGGGTTGTTCGTAAAGTCATTTTCCAAAATGGAGAATATATAATTTAATAAAATGTTCATATACTCTAAAAAATTGTGTTTCATTTTCACCAAGAAAAACAAAATGACTTTCCGAACAACCCAATAAAATATACAGTTCTTTTGTTAACATAGTTCATCAGTAACGTATCAATTTACAGGAAACTATAAAATTTCGCATAGTACATTAATCACTTCTGTCTTGTTAACAAATGATATCCATCCACAAGGTTATGGACGACATGTTTATTTACGGATGTTTCTCTGTTTCTCTAAAGCAAAGAAAAAAAACTTAATAGTGATGCAAATTTTACCTGAATACGATCGGAAGCAATGGAGCCAATAACGATCTGAATGATCACATGGCCGAGGGCATCGATAAAGCACACGAGTTTTCCAACAATAATTTTATCATTTCTGTGCAAATGGGCTCCATATATCAGAGGGTAAAGGAATATTACAGCGCTGAGGATTGCTAGAGATTTATGAATCTTGTAACGCAACACTTGAAACTTGGTAGCCGATGCAGGTGGTGGCCAGTTGCAGCTCACTGTTGTAATGATTTGAGTAAATGATATGGCCTTTTCTATTGTTACATTGTTGAACATAATGGAACAAACTGAAATCAACGGTACGCTTGGTAAAAATGAGCACACTACGAAATAACGAGATCAGCGAAAACGTCTCATACTTTCTTTACAAAATAGCGAAACGATTCTACTGGAGTCCTTTCCAGTGGTAGATTGATCTACGAGATATTGATTCAGAAGATTAGACAGATGGTGCAAGATAATTGCGATAAATATTGAATGTAACGAATGCAGATGGGTGGTTACCATAACCGCTGTTACGTGCAAACAAATAACTCTCCGAGATAGCACTTAATTGTAATTGTAGCGAATTATCTAATACTGTATGCTTGTTGCGTTTCTAATGGTAGCTTCCGAGTTTTCTTTCTCGATACTGTGTTCATTTAAATATCCCCTGTGCGAAAATAATTGCGATAGACGGAACGTGTGGTGTGAATAATTCGCTATGCTGTATGTACATATGTATATTGGGCACAAATGGTGTTATCCTTTCGCAACATTCTCATGACTTCTTGTAGCAACCGTAAAACCTCGATAATAGGTAAACTAGTATAACCTGTGAAGAAATTGCATTCGAGAAGAGGGAGATCGGTGAATGTGAAACACGAAATTTGTTGTGAAAATATGTATTTTGATAGTCGTTTTGACGGTATAGTTTATTTTTGCATAAATTGAACAAGAAAGTATATCTGCACGATAGTGCAATGGAAGTTTCGGCAGAATTATACCGACTCGGATTGCATCGTTATATTCTAACGTTTGTTTCGAGGCAGATTGCATTGTAAGCGGATGAACAGTTTTTGTACTCGAAATGATAAATTGAGGACGAAAGAAGAGGATTATACTCGAGATTCTAAATTATAAGCGAGAGTGTGCTTATTCCAATTATTGTATGTATCAAGTTATTAATAGACTAAGCATGCATGAAAGTTTATACATCAGCAGTGAATACCACAAATGCGTGTACAGCTTTCAAAGGTAACAGTTGCTTGTTTTTCAGATCGCTCCAAAAATTGGTCCGACTCGTTCTGCCGTTTTTATGCTTTGCATGCGACAAAGGATGTTACTTACGCTGGTTAAATTCGAATCTCCGTAATTCACGACTATATGTGCTCCGTATTATTACTGAAACTAGTGAGAGAACGTCGTGACAATTTTAATATAATTTCGTGGGTAAATGGAGAATGAAAAAATACTTGAATAATATTTGGTCGATTGCTTACGTACTAAATTGTTTACGAGTGAGAATTAAAGATGCTAATTCACCGACTAGTTCCACAAGTAACCACGACATCGCTAATCTTTTAAGTGAGAGGCGATTGTGAATTTGATATCAGTTTGAAAAATTGGAGACAAAATTCTACGTCAAATTTTAGATGAAAAATGATGAAGATGTTGTCACGTTACTTCTCTCGTATCTCCTACAATTTGGTAATTACTTCTTTAATTGTATTATGTATTTATGAAACAATAGACTGTCGTTAGAAAATTTCGTTTAATTCGAAAACCAAAAATAATCGGTTAATGGAGTGAAAATTGTTTAAAGTGATCTTTGTACCATGTTTGATAGTGTCTGTTAATAGAGTGGAAATTTCACAAGTGCAGTGTTTTCGACGTTGTCAGTCCTTTGTTTCTTAAATTGATTATAGACTGAGCCATAAACAAAGGGAAAAGGGGAAAGATCAAAGTAACATAAATTAAAAATATTTAGTGCGTAATTTATTGTAGATTATAAATATCGTGAAGTAACACAATTTCTTGAAGTTTTTAAAAGTCTAGCAGTGTGTCGTATCGTATTATTAACAATGAGTTATTAGTTTCCATCTTTGTCATCTTCGGGACTCGTAATGCATTAAATAAAGAAAATTCATGTGCGACGTACTGGAACATTACTGCTTATCAAACATTGCAAAATGGTAGACTATCTATAATGGACAATAATTCAATAACAACACACCAATGACTAATTGGAAACTGATGCTTATCGGCTTCTGAAATACAAATTATCGCATTTGCGAAGCTCGTTGGTATCACGTTGAGTAGTACCATCTGTGAACAGTATTTTCGCTTTTCGTAGTAATAACCAAACTATAATATACTAGGTTGTCCAATAAATTTTGTCGTTCGATAAAACTTATCGAACAGTACTGTTCAATGTAGTACTGTTTAATAAGTTTTATCGAACGACAAAACTTATTGAACAACCTATTACGTTGTCTGGAAATCCACCTGGCGCATGTTTTACGTAAGTTTCGTTTCTTGCGAATAACGAGATGAACGACATCAACTTTTACATTATAATCTCCAGCATTTGTTCTACTGTAACTCGCCTGTCGCCAAGAATGAGTTTATAAATACTACTTTCCATAGTAGTTGAAACACAGATCGGTTTTCCCGCACGATGACTATCCATAACGTGTATTCGACCGTTTTTGAAATTATTCACTCATTTATAGAGACTTGCTCGATTCATACAAGCTGTACCATATTATTTAATAACATTCTCGAGTAAATTTCAGATGATTAACATTCTCAAGAACTAAGAATCTTACACCTAAACGTTACTCTTCCAAAGTGCAGTTTTCGAATGAGTTTACCATTTTTGAACAAACGGTAAAGATTATGGATATTGAAACTATAAACAAACAGTCGACTGAAGTTAATGGTAGGGATGTCGACTAACGATTCAGTAAGTATTTTATTTTTTATTCGAATAGTACGTGAACTGTAACATTTATCTCTTTACTTATTTAATGACTCTGGTATTATTATAAATGAAAATATAAGTTGTTATTACTAATTCATATGGTAACTAGCCCATATGAAGCATATACTGAATTAAATCATAATTTCCAAATCGAATCAACTACTTTAGGCTTGGAGAACATTCTACTTTGTTGACTCTGGAAATTAAGAAAAACAGGACGACTAATTAAATCACTCAACTCTGTTGAAATTAGATATATCATTAATCGTATTCATTTGCCAGTTTAGATGATCCGACAAAACTTGTTCAGTTTTAACGATTATGGGAGGTCGTGTAAGGTATTATTTATAGAAATCCTTGACACAACGATTTCCGTACGCCTGATTGCACGTTATCTAGATCAAACATGCTAATTGCAGCGAACTGAAAATCTGAACCTGTCCTAAATGTTACGAAACGTGGATTAATTTCACGGATAACGAAGCAAGTTTAAGCTTACGTAATGTCAATTTCGCACGAAATATTCGCGCATCAATAATCGACGGTGTTAATCCTGCGTTCTGCATAGTCTGCGACATTAAACGTTTAGAATTATTAACGTTAAGTAAAAGTAATGTAATATTTATCGAGGTTCAAGTTAACAATTTTTCTCTTGTTAAAAATTGAATTCATTCTCACGGCAATAATTCTATTATAAATTTTGGGTCATTAACGTAAATCAAAGAGAAAATTCTCCTACACAAAGCAGGTCATAACTTTCCACATAATTAGACATCGACAATGAATAATTTATTGGAAATATCCAATAACGTATTCACTGAGACAACAATAATTAATAATTAATTGAATAAAATCTACGAAAAATTAATCGAGGCAGCTATTTCTCGTTTCTGTAATAAATGAATTAATTCTCCATATTTTCTTGCACCTCTTGTTTATTACAAAAATTGATATTCCATCGATTGTGAAATTTTGTCTATAACAAACTTAAAGGAAGAATGTATTTTTTAACTACTAGGTTGTTCGATAAGTTTCGTCGTTTTTTCCATTGTAAAAAAATACTATGACACTTCAACTTTGAACAACTGTAAATATACGAACGAGTCTACAGATGTACATGAAATTTCACACATGTTCTGGATTTAAGACCATCGCTATAAATTGAACGATTGCTATTAGCAGATAACGACGACGAGCACAGCAATAAAGCCATGTGAAACTACAATTTTTAATCATTTTTAAACAAGAAACCACTTTTCGTAAATTGCACCAAGAATTTTACTGATATTTCATTTCATTGATATTCCAATTCTTTGAAAATACTCAATGAAAATACAAATGTAGTACCATCTTTAGAAAAATAAAACGACGAACCTAATAGCTCCATTTCTATTAGGACCAATGTGTACGACGAACCTAATAGCTCCATTTCTTATCGAACGACAAAACTTATCGAGCAACCTATTATATTATCTTCCATTGGAAGTAGACGATCGTTCTTCACGTTTCAATATACAAACAATTCCATCAGTCTGTGTATCGTGATTAACATTAAATTTTCGTAAAACTGTTACAAACCTTCGACTGTCTTAAGTTAAATCGACGTCTTCAAGGGTAAATTGTGGTATCGAGCAACCTGGTATACCGAATGACCTAACCGACAAATATCGTGTCACGTAAAACAGTTGCCTATGAACAATTCTCTGACCATAGAACTAAACCAGACCGAGTTTGCGTTGATGAGAGTTCCGAAGTTAAACAGTGGAGTGCTTTGAGTTCCTTCGCTCGTATACTGCGTCTTTCGAATTCTTGGAGCTCACGTTTTGCTTACCAACGAAGTCGAGCTTACATTCCGTGCCAATCGATCGTATAGGCGATTATTCAAGCCACAACGCAGATTTGAAACCTCTCGCCTTCGTAAATGATGTTCCAATGTTGAAAGAATCACTTTATGGCATTATTGCTGCGCTCGTCGTTATCTGCTAATAGCAATCGTTTAATTTATAGCGGTGGTCTTAAATCCAGGTATACCGTCACATTCCAGGAAATTGAAATAATGAACGTTCGCCAAGGATCTTTTGTAACAGGATCGACGTAGCTTTAATAAGATAATATTATATAATTATGATTAATCGTAATATGTATACGGGATAAGATGATTTTACAACTATGATTAATTGTAATATGTAAATCTTGTGTTGCACATGAATCTCTACCGTATCAATGTTTTAATTGTTAATTTGTCTTTATCATTTGTATTTTCATTGAGAATTTACGAAGCGAGTTATTCCAACGAATTGGAATATCAATGAAATGAAATATCGGTAAAATTCTTGGTGCAATTTACGAAAAGTGGTTTCTTGTTTAAAAATGAATCAAAATTGTAGTTTTACAATTTGTTTAAATATATATTTTTTTTTACGACAGTTCCTTTTCGAAAAGAGATTTAAAATAGGTTCGTTGCGTATACACACTATCTGCAATGAGGGCACCAGTGGTTGTCACTGGGCTTTTTCACTTATTGCGCGAATATTTGATAAAATCGTTTCCCTCAAAAATAGAGACTCTGGCAAAAAAATTTTATTCTTTATCTTCGATTCACATTTGAACGCGTCTTGCCGTTTTTTCCGTGCATTACATTTATACAAGTATGTTCAAAGATTCGAGGTATTTTGCTAGAGATCATTATTTCGTAACGACTAGAATTGATTAACGAAATCTTTAGATTCAACAAAAGTGTAGAAAAACAAAAATCGATTTTTTCGATCCAATAAAAGTTCATCAGTCGAACAATTTGATAAAAGAACTATAATTATTCTGATGTATTAATTCTTCTGATGTGAATGTAGTATTTTTTTTTTATTTGTTTAACTATATAGGTTACTTGTATCTCTTGTGCACTGAAGAGGACGTACAGAAACGGGTCGAAATATTCAATAAGAGTACTAAATTATGCTTTCGTAATTTACAATCTGTATGAATTGATCTTCTGTTACGACATACATTATTGATTATAAATTTTACGTGTCAAATATTCTTACAGTTTGAATTGCAAATCATTTTGTGGAATTATAAAAATTGATTTTATTTTGCACTTTTATATTAATCTGCAACTAGCCGGGAAATTCTGAATGCAAGGATAATATTTTCCAGCAATTTTTTCTTCCAAAGGTCATCTTCGTTTCCTCCGTATGCACCATCGCTTTAAAACTGCATTACGTCTAGCAGAGCGGTAAACGTAGTTTCTGTACCTGTACCGTGTAATGCTTCTCTTAATGATTCGTGTCTCGTAGAAACGTCTTTCCTTAAAAGTTACTTGCAGAAGACTCGTGGTCTCTGCCTTTTATCCAGGAGAGGTATTCTGCCAGACCGAATTGAAGCTTTCGCGCGATGCAGTTATTTCGACGAATAGATGAACCTGGAATTCCCACTGTGACTTGGAACTCCACTGCTGCGAGTATTCTGGGGAAATATTTTCAGCTGAAAAAAAACGCTATGACTTATAAAATCGTGAAGTCGCGAAATGAACGAATCGATCATTTTCTTTTCTTAAGGATCATTTTGGTTACAGGTTTTCGACAGAGAGTAAATTCTCACAATCAGTGATCTCCTGGAAACAAAACACCGATTAAAGAGCGAGGAACATCAATCAAATGACAATCTTTGCTTTTTATGAAACTTAGAGAGAACATTGAAAAACATTAGAAATAAAAGGTGCAAACCTACACTCGATGTTAAAAATACATATTTAGTTAAAATTCGCAGAAACTAATATAGAAAAAAAAGTTTGATTTCTGACGAGAAATAATAATTTTATGCATAACTCACATGCACGACTTAAAAAGTTTATATTTTGCTATGTTCTCAAGGAAACAGTCAGGAGAAACATGTTTGAACAGAAATATTTATAGAAAAGTGATGCGACTGGATATAGTAGCGTTAACTATGACTTGGTGAAATTTTTATTTTTACAATGTTATTGCTCGTCGAAACGCCAAACTTCCTTGGTATTTAAAATTTTTTTTCGATTACTATTTGTATTTCTATTACGTATTTGTTTTCAAAACATTTAACAAAATCTTGCGAAGTTAATTTCGGCAATTTTGTTATCCATCAGAGGAATAACTTACTGGGTAATTGATTATTGTATTGAACATTCGATAAACCATTTCCACCATACTCTGCATTTCATTTTTTAAATTTCATCTTATATTTCAATTACGCCTCGAATTGTTTTATTAATCGGTATCACTACTATTGTTAACTAACGCAATTCAATTGTTGAAACAGAAACGTTTATAAGGTATAATCCTAGTAATACAGTGGAACTGTTAGAATACATTGGTATTTGTTCTTCAGATGATTCAGAAGTTTTTGAAAAATTAATTAAAGAATTTTGTCGAGCATTTCTCAATTTCACTTCGCGCGTGAAATTATTTGGTCTTTTTACTACCAAATTCTGGGTACTAAAGAAAATGAAATTTGTTCAATGGATGAATTAAAGAATAAGTCAAATAAGACAAATGTTTCGAAAAGAAGGATCTTAGGTGTTCGATTAAAGTTCAGGCTCAAACTCAACATCTACCAAAACAATCAGATTTCAACAGTAAAATATTCATTTATAGATGAATATTATTTACGATAACTGCATCAGAATGACCGAAAGATCCACTATGAAAACGACCAGGGCAACTAGAACAGATCAGTCAGGACACCTAATGGCTTCGGTATCAATAACTATCAATTAATTTCAAATTTCCAAAGTACCCTAGGCTTCTATCTTCTCTCACCAGGTGATCACAAAGTGCATCCTAAGATTACCTAGCTAGTGCGTCTTAATCAGGGTCTAAATCCAAATCTGTCGACTTGGTTCGTAGGAACGATCGAAATCCTCGAAATATCAACTTCGCTTTAACGTTCAGATTGGAATTCAAACTTAGAGCATTGCGAAACGTCGAGCGGGATCGTTTGAAAACTTTGAACGCTGCACGCAGGGCATCGAAGGCTCTAAGACTCTACATATACATACGTGCCGAAGCTTGTGATCGGTGGTATCGAACAAATCCCCCAACACCGCTAGACACCTTGCACAGTAATTTCACGAAGATCGCTAAGAGTCACGGAACGATGTCACTGTTTCCACGGTGTGACAAGTTTATCTGATCTTTTGCATGCAAACTTCCACGGATGAGATGCGTTCGAGGCTGACTAAATCCTTTCAGAGAGGCGGGCTTTTCTCGTGCAATGTCAGCCAAGCAGAGTGCAAGCACCTAGCCTATATTAAGCGAAAAGGGACCGGTAAAGTAGGAAGGAAGCGGGGTATGTTCACCAGAGAAGGTTTCGTCAAAGCAGGAAAGGTCGAGCTACGATACCTTGAGCCTTTGTTGGTCTCTGTGCGCAGAAAAACGAGATAGAAAAGAGCGCGTCTTTACGGGAAGTTCGAGCGATTGGACTGATTATTAGAGAAAGCTATCACGTTTGACTTTACAGAGAAATCGAGTTAACTCTTGTTCCGTGCAGAAAAGCTTCACGCTATTTAAGTTACTGCACTTGGGAGAGACTTATTTCGAGCCTCGAGTGCCTGTGCTTGCAGATCGAGGTGGTAGCCAGTAATCGTGGGGAATTAATTCGGTTTGTTTAGAAGTGAATGAAGCTGTCCACTTCTTCGATTGGACAGATGAAGGAAATAGAGAAATATTAAATACTTTCGTTTAACGAAACATTCGTCGTGTCTGAAGAAAGTCTCATGAGTCTGGTCTGACGAATACTTTTACTTTTATTATTAATTTGTTAAAAAATTTTTAAATAAGTTGGAGAAATAGAAATTGTTAAATTTGGACGTCTGGTAACAAAAATTTGATCGTAGACATTGAGTGCTAGGTATTGGTATACCTATTGTAGGTACGAGTACACACTATTTTAGTAATAAACTAGCTAAGAATTGTCAAATGACGCGATCCAGATGATCTGGTCATTTGATAGAACAAAAATTAAATATCCTTTTAAAGCGATTGTACGTACGTATTGAATTGCAACTTCCTACCTTTTTTGTGACTCGTGCAATAACTGGAACTTAGCTTGAGAAACATTTACCAGTACAAGTTACTCAAGAATGCAAAAAATTATAATTGTTGGGTAACCGAAGGAAAGAAATCTCAAATTTCTTTTTAACAACAGATGGTTTTTCAAGCGACCCTTTGAGGCTTAACCAACTTTAATAACAGTACGGGCTGGTAGTATTATTGTCACTCAAAAATATAAACTCGAGTAAACTTAACAAAAGTTCGATACCACGCGTTCAATTGTTTTTCTCACAATTTTAATCACTGGGGAACATGTGGACTCAGCTACGGTTAAAATGAAGCCGTGGCATGATTCCAAAAATAAGTATTTCTATACTTGCGTAATCGATCTGAATCGAATGGAAATATTTATAAACATTGCAATATTTCCCTGCGGTTTGTTTACCGTTGTTAGAAAACAAATATGTATAGAAACAAGAATTTCCATTAGAATTCGCAAATGGCTGCCAATATTCAAGTCAACGTGAATCAACACTCGCTTCGTTTTAATTTCGAAAATCCAGTCGGTAAATAACAAGTTCTATATATAGTTGTCAAATGCCTCTTTCTCTGTGCATCTTTTAGGTTTCATCGCATTTCCCAGAAGTGACGAAATTATTTAATCACTCATCCCTTTTATCAATTCCCTCTCTTATTCCTCTTTCATTTCCCCTTTAATTATAAAAAGCTTATTATTTTCGAGTTTAATTTGTTCGCCCTTTTTTCAAGTGGTGCGAGGTATTCCATTCTCTTCAAATTTTTGCATCTGGGTTCTTACCATTGTTCAATTTACATCCATGGAAAATGCAGTTTGATTCACAGTTGGAGCTTCTAATATCGTTTCAGGAAACGCTCCAAGATCATTACAACAATACCACTTTAGTTATTGACCGCTCTCGCGTTATTCTACAGCCTCTTACGATTCTTTTCTTTGCGATCAAGATATTAAACATGGAAACATGCTCGAACTTTAATCAACACGACTCTATAAACTCGTACAGAGGGTTTCAGAAATTGATGATCAAGCTTCAGAAGAGTATTCTATTCAACAAAAATTTCATACGAACATGAACCCTGAAATGGCTCTTTTTACCACTTAAGGAACCTTTTTGTTTACGATAGAATTTAGTAAGAATAAATGGAAGAAAATTTTGTTAGCTACTACACATTTTGAAGCACGTTTAATAAAAAGTCTATAATTAGATAGTAAGCTAACACATTCGATTGCAAGTATTACTATTGTTTAATTCTAACAGAAGAAGAAACATAACATTACTTGTACCTTTAAATATGGGAAGCCAACTCTTTATCAAATTCCATCGTGAAAAATAAATATTTAAAACTGGCATAGAAAGAGTTCTCAAGCCATGTCCAACATCCAGTTCAACAGCCAGTTCAAGTCATGACTTTTTTTCATTCTTCGATAAGTATAATACGCTCCTAAGGTTTAACCACCCGGTGCAATACGTAACACCAGACCTAACCTAGATGTAGTACAGGTTATTAGATACACACCTACTTAGACTTAACTAAATCCAATACTGACTGGACGTAACTTAAACCTAATTCAAACCCAAACCTTAAAATAAATTATATAATTTACTGCTGCTCTCGAACACCATAAAAGAATTTATAATACATTTAAATATCGTTCAAAGAATAATTATTAGATACACCGATTTATAAAAATGGGGAAAATTTTAAGAATATCTCCTAGATAAAATAACTATATTTTCCTGTCTTCTTGAAAAAGTAGCAAATACTGCATGAAAATGTAAGAACAAATTTGTACATAGTTTTTTACGTGCAAGTCTAACATCTATCGGTTAACATTTTTAGATGGTCATCTATTACAATAATAAATCCACTCTAAAGTCATTTCTTCCCGGTTCAGTTAGTTAAGTAGTTGTTTCGCGTCTAGAATCAAGAATAGGTGCATTCCTGTCTTCTAGGCACATTCTTCAGTAGATGATTATAAATCTTCATTCACAATGTAACAGTTAGTTCAGGTAGAAGTCAGCCTCCATTCAAAACCAGAACACTCTTTAAACATCTGCAGCATCTCTTATCGCTGTACTTTAGACGTAACCCCCAGTCTTAATTAAGTTTCCCACTTCATTGGGTATTCTTGAATCACAGTTACCCAAAAGAATACAAATATTAAACACTCACGGTATTAAGTTTCTGACTTCATTGGGTATTCTTGAATTACAGTTACCCAAAAGAATACAAATATTAAACACTCAACGTATTAAGTTTCTGACTTCATTGGGTATTCTTGAATCACAGTTACCCAAAAGAATACAAATATTAAACACTCAACGTATTAAGTTTCTGACTTCATTGGGTACCCTTGCATCACAGTTCCCCAAAAGAATGCAAATACTGAACACTCAACGAATTAAGTTTCTGACTTCATTGGGTACCCTTGCGTCATAGTTCCCAAAAGAATGCAGATACTGAACACTCAACGAATTAAGTTTCTGACTTCATTGGGCACTCGCGCGTCACAGTTCCTTGAAAGACACGTCCCTAAGTGTTCTCGCGCGAAAGTTTTCCCACGAATGCAAATACTAAACACTGAACGAATTTTCCAATGCTACAAACTACGCACACTGTCAAATTCTTAGTAGCAGGATGACTTTCTCTTCGTTCGAATTTTTCTCCCCCAATCTGTTTCACGTTTCCGGGCAACTGAGCTCCGAGACCAGCACTTAAATCGCACACGAACATATTCACCCCTACGGTATCAACGATTCGCCCTCCAGAGCCGGAATCCCGAGGCTCCCCATCCCATTCACACAGCGACTGTCCGCATTCTCTGTCACCGACACGACTAGCGCGGTACGAGACCAAAGCCGCGTCGAGCGCGCGGAAGAAGGATAGAGAGCATGTTCACGGCAGTGGGTGAGCACGACGCTGGTCTGGGTTCGCAGGAGGACAGCTCGACGCTGCTGTTCTCTCAGTCGGACAGTACGCGCGACCTCGAGCGGATCACGGCCGCTCGATCCGTAACTTCGTCCACGTAGATCGTCGATCGCTTGGTTATCGTCGTCAGCACGCGGATATGGGAGACTCGAAGTGTCCTGTTCGTCAGTGGCCAGTGTGGAGTAATCTCTGACGCAACCGTCGTCTTCGTTCGCCGTGGTGTGTTTGTTGGTGTCGAGGAGGAAGGATTTTAAGAATCGTCGAGGTGAGAGTGAGCTTGTGAGAAAATGGAGAAGAGTACTTCGAATTGGGTCACTTGCATCGAAAGAGTCTTTAGTCCCATTGTGAACGAAAGATTCGTGGAGATACACCCGTTTATTGGCGATCAATGCGATTCAATTTGGTGATACCTAGATCATTCGGGTCGGACGTGGTTCAGTGTGGCTTGTGATCGATCTGGTATCAATATTCTGACAATATTCTACCATTTGAAATGCGAAATTTGTACTTTTGGATTGGTTGCATTGAAGACTGAATGTGATATCATATGTAACTTCAGAGTTCAGAATTCACTTGTCCACTTGCGTTGTACAGGACCTGATATTTCCTGGCCAATGAGGGTGTTGAGTGTTTGCTAGTAATTCTCGAACCGAATATTCAAAGTTGCGTGTTTTCGAACGATACTACCGAGAGTGGATCGCAGCATGAATTAATAGCCGGTTCGCTAGTTTCTGTTGAGTTATAATTGATCATCTTTATTATTAACTCCGAAGGAAAGAAAAAGCGTATCTGGTGACATCTACAGTTTTACCTGTTTTCGCTGTGAACGTACAAGTCCTATGGTACTGAAAGTACGAAAGAAAATACTCTTTTTTTATTATATCAATTTCTAAAACAATAAACTGTTCACTCGGTTATATTTACTTTTGGTTTTCCAAGATCCGATTAATTATTTATTTAACGATATATTTTATATCAGATCCAAGCATCGACGAGAAATATTCTAACGTTGTGAAATTTCTGAACTGATAAGCGTTTGAAACGTTAATCCTGCGTTTGAGTTGTTAGAGTTATGATCATCGAGACTTTAGATCGGTAGATAAAACAATCGAGCGGAACATTTCAAGTATGGTTAAATTTTAAAGCTTAAAAACGTTTACGATATTAAACGATTACGAAATTGTTATTTGTCAAGGCTACGAATCTATAAAAGTGACGAAAGATGTCACAATTCCTTCAAGTATGAGTAAAAGTTTCGACGAGTTGGAAAATTGATAATATGGTAAAAATTCTGAATTTTAACGGAAAAGTCAGTTCTACTCTTAAACTACAATACAATTTATGATTCGTCAAATTTCCATTCGCAAAAATCGAGTATCAAATTTCCACGTGTGATAAATATTGTCACTGAACTCTGAAGGGTTTACGAATTGTTGACGTCTGTTCGTCATTGAAAGGATTCTGTTTATCAAGACTCCGAACCCATAAAAGGTAATGAACAAGTTGACGAGCTACTTCGAGATCAAACACCACACCTCCACGTGTCCAAAACGTTGAATCATTGATCGCCAAAGGAACAGATGCATTAATCCCCGAGTCTCTCTTGAAAAAGTTTTTTGATCGTCATAATTTTGGAACCCGTGAACTCTACTTTACATCGTTCGTATTTACTATTTTAAGAAGGAAATTATTTTCATGCAAACTTTCGTTGGAAGGACTCTTCTGCCACTATGACAATTTTACCTCGTGAATCGTTTCCTTTCTTTTGGAGTACCTACGGTCACTATATATCGCCTACCTCCTGGGAAGGCTAAGAACTTTTCTAGAGGTTCGTATAACACGATAAAACCGTCTGGTCGATTGTCATAAACTTTAACAGAGAATCGATTCTCCGAAGAGGGACAGCGCACGTTATTTTGTTAGGGTACATGTTAAACGATTATGACGGATCATCAGTTCCGTGGGCATTTCGCTTCTCGATATTGATTCGCTCATAAGTGCCGAAGAAGCCATAGGCAACATTGTAGAACAAAATATATTTGGAATTGTTCGAAGAAATTGAGGAACGTTATGACATCTGAGAAATTAGGCTAGCCTTCTGCAGTGAAATCGTACTCTAATCTGTGACAAATAGGTCATTTAAAAATGTTTATCGTTCTTTCGAGTATATAGTACATTTAGTAACAATAATCAAAATTCTACAACGTTGCACAAGTATTGGCATTGCTAAATTGCTAAAACTTTACGACAGCTAAACGCTTAGTTAATCGGTAATAAAAGTTAATAGATCTACAAGCAAAATTCTTATTATTATAGATAATGTTTAGTGGTTTGTAAACATAACTGGTTCGTTTTTAGAACCTTTGAACTTTAACGAAAACTACTTCGCAATAATCTCTAATCTTACCTGAACACTTTTAAATGTTAACAAACAACTCGATTTTAAAAGCTTTTTCCACTGGAAAACATCACAGAAGTTAGTATACTCATTGGAGAATTAAAGGAGGTACCAGGAAATGTCTTTATTGTTATTCCATACTACAACCAACTCTAGTTCCTTTCGTCTCGCGTATTATGGTAGAGAAGTACAATACAGGTTATCCTATGAACGAACCAAAGCGCCTTGCTTTCCAGGGCCACTAATTGTTCAAACAAGATACGAGATAGATACACCAAGAACTACATTTTCTGGATAACGTTAGCGATTTCAAAGGTTTCTGGTTTCTTTGATAACTTCGTTCTTTCTGGCACCTTAATTAATGCTAGTCCGAACACAGGGATTTATTTCTTTGACGCTTGTAATTCCATCAGCAGACCAAAAGTTTTATAAACTCTGCCACAGAAACTACTCAATTGAATGATTTCCTAAATATCAGCGTGGACATTAGGACTTGAATCTTTGAAAATGGAAGTCCTATCAGAAAATCTTGATTACAAAACAATCTAAACGAATTGATTATTTTAATATCCATCAGCCTAGCCATTAGGACTTGATTGTTTGAATCTTTAACTTCCATCAAGCAAATTTACATTCGTTAAGTGATTCGATAAACACCAGCATGGACATTTGGACTTGAGTCTTTGAAGAGTTGAGTTCTATCAGAGAATCTTGATTATTGCTAGGTCCACCAAACAGTCTACATTAATTAACTGTTTCAATATTTATCAATTTAGTATTTGACAGTTTGAAACTCTGATTTGCATCAAATTTACCAACAGTTTTACGTTAATTAAAGTGTCTTAACAATTGACATTGGACATTTCAGTTAGACTGGGTCTCTGGTACATCGTACAATCTACATTAGTTAATTAGGCTGTTTATCCACTTGATGTCAATTTGGACTCTTTGTTCACACATCGATCGAGATGATTGCACTACTTTCTTTTAACTCTGTTTTGTTTCACCTGGTTGGAAGGTCGTTAAACTTTCGTGAAGTGTCTTCGTTTGAAGAAAACTGCTTCGCTGGTTGCTTTTGGAACGTAGGAAACTGCAGGTACTTTTTCGTGATGTGCCTCAGCCGAAGACCTTCTGAAATGAGTTGACCTAGAAAAATTGCACCGAAGTGGGAAAAACTAAATGGAACTTGCAGCATATTCGCGTAATGCTCTTTCCCTCATCGACTTTAATGGAAGCATTTTCTATGTCAATTGTTCAAATTTGAATCGACAAACGTGTTAGGAGAACATGGTTGAGGATGTCTATTAGATTATAGTATCTGAGAACTGCATTCTAAATTAAGCTTTTGCTACGATGTTCTTTTCTAGATTATAAAACCGTTAACAAACGAAGATTGTATTAATTTAGAAAATTAATGGTCAGTTTCCATAGATCAATGCCTGGTATGATTACTTATGATAATAAAAATATACTTACGTTATTAACAGAGAGAACCACCTGGCAGGCTGAATAAACAATTCTGATATTTAAGAATTTCAGAAAAGATTTCACTGAACGTCTGATACGAAGGTTTCGTACATATATTAAAAGAATATACTCTAAACAATATTTCTGCCAATTTTCATAAAAATATATGTATATAGAAAACATAAATTCTGGTATTACGCTCCTCGAATTTCCTACTAAGGAAAATATTGATTTATTTATGAAAAAAAAATACCGAGGCAAACAGTCGACTATACCTATAAAACTTAATCAAACTGTGACGATGAGTGGAATTGCAAGAATTTGAAGCACTACTTCTCGAAAAGTTCTATTTCTGGCTGTGTCATTTTCGTTGGACCGTCTGACAAAGTGCTCGTCATTGTTATGACAAAACGTCTCGCATAAATTTGAACTAACGGAAAAAAACGACACAACAGAAGTAGGGACCATCGAGTGTTGGTCTTTCAACGTTACTCGTTTGAACAGCGCTGACAGTCAGCTGGTGCTGTCGCTGTCGCTGTCGCATGGGAATGTGTTACGCATGAAATGTGGAACAACGATGTGAAGAGCAACAGCTGTGTGAAAGAAAAAACGGCTGAAATCACTATGGACTTTCGACACACTCGATCAGATCGCGGATGAGTCGGTAAACTTGGCACGCAACCGCGATTTAAGTTTGCGGACGTTGGGTGGATTACAATTTTGGGTAATTTTAGGGAATTGTGGACGAAGGCTTGGCAAGCTTGCCAAGTTTCGAGACAGTGAACTCTAAGACGTTTGGGAGGAATTTTAGGCAACACGTTAAGTGTTGCAGTTCGTGGTATACATTCAATTTACAGGACAAATGTGTGGTATGGAGTACACTCGCCGCAGAAAATATATCGATAAGACTGTAAAATAAATTTTCACGAAAAGAGCCTCTATGCTGAATTAATTTCACAATTTAGTATTGAATAATTATATCTATAAATACAATGTAAAAGTTAAACGAAGAAGTAGAAAATCTTACATAAAACACAACCATAAAGTCGATATACTAGTATTTTCTTTAACTTGAACATCTGGAATAATATTGTTACTCGAAGTGATAATTGATACATGTTGATTAGTAAAATATAGTATTTTTTACAAAAATTAACGCACAATGTACGGAAGTTTACTTTAACATTTAAAAATAATATACAGGGTGATCCGTTTAACCGGAAGCGGTGGAATATCTCATGAGGGATCGAAGTTATAAAAAGAATATTCGTGTAAATGTTGTTTGGCACATTAGGTGGTATAAATAATTTTCCTGTAGATGTAGTAATGGAAAAGATATCAAAGTCAATTTTTTTAAATGGGACTCTTAATTTTATTTTATTTATAATATAACAACGATTGTTAAAACAAATGCAGTGATCTACACATGACATTGTAAGTCGAATCGACGTTATTTGATACGACTACACGTATGTATGTTTAGAGTCGTTATCTTTTTATAATACACAATAAAAAAGTCTTAAATGCCTAGATAGATTTCGGTAGATCCATAT
This sequence comes from Ptiloglossa arizonensis, assembly GCF_051014685.1. Classification (NCBI taxonomy): domain Eukaryota; kingdom Metazoa; phylum Arthropoda; class Insecta; order Hymenoptera; family Colletidae; genus Ptiloglossa; species Ptiloglossa arizonensis. Next base: position 6,101,448 of record NC_135049.1, read on the forward strand.
AGGTTTTGTTGTACAATACATATTTATACATCATTACTCTTTTTAAGTGTAAATTGTCTGCGCTAGATAACGAAAGACCATCTTAAATTAATACAAATCCACTATCGTGCTTGTCAGTTGAAATTATCGTATTGGGTATAAAATATTCACCGCGTTGTCTTTGCAGGTATTTTATTTTATTATTTAAACGAAATTTGAAATTTTATGCGTCACTAAATATGCCATTTCTCTAACTGCTTTCGTACATTAACTTTGTGGAAGTAATACGTAAATGTTTCCTGGTCACCCCACCGTGAGATCCTGTTTCTTTAAATTTGTATATAAAATTAAGTTTCGTAAATAGAATGCTGCAACTTTGAGTTCAATTGTTTTGAAAAAACGAAACAATCAAGGTGAAGTTAGTTATAGCACTTTAGCTGTACCTTGTCCCTTTTGCACAATTATTAGTATATTTTACTTGTTTATTTTATATGTGTATCTTTACATATATGTACAAAAAAAGACGTAAAATTAAAAAAAAGAATAAAGTAAATATTTATTAACTTCCACGGTCGTCGTCCTGATCGAGTTTTTGCTGTTCCAATTTTCTCTAATCTCTGAAAAATATCTCTAATAACTTAAAAATATTTCTTTGAGTATATTACAATAAAGTAAAGTCGAAAATATTCATTAACTTACTTTCCACTTGAGTTTCAAATACAAAATTGACTTTGTACACATGTCCTTGAGTACAAATTAAACAGTAACATTATAATACGGTTTGTAAATAAAATTCTGTGGTTTAAAAATAAAAAGATACGTATTTACATTGTTGTTTGTTCAAAATACATACTTTTTTATGTTGTTAATATACTTCCCGCGGCAAGTGCATGTCTCATGAAACATGGACATTGATGCAGGTGTAAATTTCATACGTAGATAAAAATTGGAATTTGATTTTCGACCGACAGGACAAATACTTGCAGGACTGCAAACTGAAGGTATGAAGATAGCGTACTAGATTAATAAATGCGTAGATCAGAGGTTTGTAAACATTTTCTGTTCACAAAGCTCTTACTGTATCAGCAATATTTTCACAGCCTGTTTGTCAAACGACTTTTAACCGATAAGCCGCGTGCACAGTATGAGCTACCCATTGATAAAAATTAACATTCTAATTGTATATTTTACTTCAAATAATTTTTTAGAAACTTTTAGTTACGTATATCGGGAAAATAATAGTTTTAAACAAGCTCCTTTAAAGTTTCGGTCCTCAAATTTGCAGTGTGAAAAATAAACAATTATCGTTGAATTATAGACATAAATAAAATATATTTATATAAATTTAAGAAAAGAAACAATAATCTTTGATAGTATCGAAAATGAAATATTTACAAATTTTCGTTACAAAAAGTAACGAAAGCCATGGACAGGCAATGTAAGTTATTAAAATTGAATGTTTATATGTGTAACTGTATTTATTATTGAAGCTTATATATATTTATTGAAGCTAACAGAAAGCATAATTCATGAATAATTGATATGAAAATTATATGTGGTTGTAAATATTGATACTGAATTAGCATTACATTATTGCCTTTTTTCAAAATAATTAATATATTATCATATTATTACAGTATATTTTCTTCGAATAAAACAATTTTAATTTCCATTAATGGATGAATTCGATTTCATTTCACGTGGATTGCTCGTGCTAAAGAAACAAACAATGATAGGCACTATTTCTTTTCGTTCAGCCGTGGAAATCTTATTTCATATAATCAGCGAATAAACAGTTCCAATTATTAAATATTTACTTCAAAATAACTTTAAACTTAAAAAGTATTTATTCTTAAACAAGAAAAAGATGATCGCTATAAGAATATTTGATTAAAAAAGTATACTTTATATTTATAAACGTTTTCCTAAAAAATTTGAAATTTCCCACAGCGTCTACTTTGAGAACTATTGCTACATATATTTAGTTACTAACTAAAAGTGAATTGAATATATAAAATAATAAATGTTAGGGTGTTAGAAATATTTGACTTTCAGTTGAGAAGCAAGTACTTGCTTTAAAGATTGTTTCATAACACATAAATGTTATTGCTGGAGTGTTATGTGCATACAATGTAACTTGGAATTTGATTATCAACTAACAGGGCAAATGTTTGCCTCGAAAATTGTTACACAAAACATGAACATAGCTACTGCAGAAAGAAATAGATTCAAAATTTTAATATAAAAAAAAGTTCAAATTTGATTTTCAATTGGACACATTGATATGATAATTTATATATATATATATATATATATATATATATATATATATAATATATATATATATATATATATATATTATATAACTTTTAGAGCTAATTGTACACAGATGTTTGTAGAAACATTTGTTTTGGTTGATCTCGTTTTCAAGTTCCAAATTATTCTTCTGTTGTACAATACTTTACAGATAAATGTTACAGGTGAATGCGATAAAGCTGTTCATTGCCAAATCTTGTCTTTAAATATTTATGTTGAAATTCGCAGTGAACCGTTAACAATCCAGAATACTCTAGAAATGTGAGTACTGTTTATCAATTTCACAATTCAACTTACGAGACTCTTAGATGGAAACGAAGGTCGTTTACACATGATTAGGATAGAAGTATCGCTTTAAAATTCTCGTCGATACACTAATTTTATTAGAAAAAAAAAAGACTTGATTTGCACATGTGTAATAAGCAAAGTTATTTCTGTCGCAGGACTCGCGCTACTTAGTTTATATTAAAAATAAATGCTTATTCTCAATGTCTCGGTTTGTGATCTCTTCAATATTTCACTCCTAAATAGAAATCCTTTGACACGTTTGCTGAAAGTCTGGCTTTGAGTATAATCGACACTAACTCGAAATTCTATAAAATATCGATGAATCAGTGATGCAACTCGAATCGAGGGTATCTTTTATAACAAACAAATTATAAAATGTGTGTTCAGTACGCTAAGTGCATATTTCACGAAACTGCAATCGAGATAACCACGAAATATTATCTGCAATTATTATTTTACGAATTTTTCTCTATTTTTAATTATTTTACGAATATCGTTTATTTGACATCGTTTTGTACATACAATTTGTCACGTGTGTTGTTATCTATTATCAATAAATTTAATCTTTGAATTAATTGGAAATTAAATTTAATAGAGCAATATATAGATGAAAAAAGAAACTATTGATTTGACTGTGGTAGTTGAAGGTGTTGTATTCGAAATAACATTACTGTCGAATAAATTTAATTAAAAGTTGAAACAATAAGCTCCCTGTCTCTCCTGTTTGCAGGGTTGCTTCGTTCTGCGCCGGCGCAATCATGTGACTTGGTTCTCGAAATATCGGTATTGGTGTTCGTAACTAAAAGAGCAGCTAGCTATCTCGTAACATTTTCCAACTCCTCGAAACCGGTCACTCTTAAAATTGCATCAACAATTCGCCCAAGGTCTTCGTGAAAATATTTTGCCCAGTGACATAGCGAAATCCTTTACAGCAGTTTGGCATTCGTTTGATATTTCCGAACAATTCACGATCGCCAGTTGGCAAATGGAAGGTCCAATCGTTAGGTGTCTCCTAACACGTTATACTCGCAGGAAATTGCATACAAGACGTTGCATTCCATCGCATCAATGCACGTTGTCGGGGATCTATCAACGCAAATCGGTTTCGTAGTTATAGAAACCTGTCTGACAAGTTTTCGCTATGGTCATAATTATTTATTCGAAGTAATATCGAGTAATAAACAATGAGTCACCGATGTATCCTCATTGGGAACTCTGCAGCAATGCTGGCTTCTAAACTTGCAAATTTGGCAAAGATCAACGAGCCGAATTGTTTGAATTATTTGGGGGATTAATTAACCAGTTTCGATGAATTTGTTAACTCCTTTCCTCGTTGAAGACATCTATTGTCATATATTCATCCAGTTGATATTCTCTTGTTAGTGAAAGTTTCTGAAAGTTGAGGATTATAGAATCCTATAAAGCAATAAGGTTTTAACATTATTTAGTTTTATCATCATCGATATCTTGTTAATTCTCCCGATTTGCCTCCAGTTAGTATCGTTTGAATATATTGAGCTGTGTGTATTTCGTCAGTTCACCAATGTAAACATTTGAAGACTTAAACTTTGATGAAGTGTAAGCCAACATTTGCGAAACACTGAATTAATTCTCTGGTAATTGTGTCAGCCACAAAGTTCATGATTATATACTTCAATTGTATGATAGAATCTTGATGAAAATAAATGAATATTTGAATACTGTGATTCTCTAGAAATTGACAACGTTTTGCAACAATAGTAAAAGTTACGTTCGTTGTGAAAATTAAGCTACAACTTTAACTAAACATCATAGAACTTTCTCGAATATTCAATTTTCCTATACAGATGTCTACTATTATTATTAGGAACGTAACGTTCAGAATATAAATGAATTACAAAAGTGAAAACATGTATGAGTATGATAGCATTAAAACTGAGTTATAGAAAATCATTTGTGACATGTAACTTCATAAAATACTCAAAACAATAGAGAATGATAACAATACATTATAATGTCTATAGTTTCTAAATAAACCACGCATTCAATAGAAATGTATTTCTTTAATTGTAACCAAATATAAATAGTTATATTCCATCGAGAATAAATATAAAAGTTTTCTTTCCTGTTGATAAATAACTATATTTCAAACTACGTATTATAGCCGTTATATATCTTCGCTGTTATAAGTATAAGTTTGAAAAATCATTTTGACACGTATGTTGCCAATAAAACAACAGCATTTTGCATATAAACAAACAAGGTACACTCTTTGGATCAAATGTTCGTTTAATATCCAAATACAGTGAAATTTGAAAAATTTTTGTAAATATCATTTTTGAATGTATCAACTCATCAGGTGCTATAATGCCGAAGCAATCAATCAACGTTAATCATAAGATGCCCTACTTCCGGTATTGCGTCGTCGTATATACCACAGCCTTAGATCTTTATCGTCTTATCATATTCGACGTCAGTTAACATGACTATACTCAGCACACAAATGGAATTTACGATTACTTCTCTGACTATGCATTTCATACCCTACTTCCTCGTTCAATGAAAGGCCAGTGGTTAGATCAATATATATTCAAGAATATAACTCACAAGTAGAGTTTACGACCTCCGAATCATCGATTTAATCGAAATTTTCACCACGATTAAATTTTGTTATCTTATTTACAAATGAGTACCATTATAAGTATGTACTCAATATTTTTCAAGATATTGTCAATTAAAGTTTCGATATCCTTAAAAAGAGTGCTACCGTGGCTTGAGAGTCCGTGAATAAATTTTCTTTTCTTTTCTTCATTCAAACATACAAAATACATTAATTTTGATTTCAAATACTTTTGTGAAAAAATATATTTTCATGAAAATATCTTTATTTTAATTATTAGTTCTATCAGATAGCTGTAGTTTTAGAGCTTTTTAATTAAACTTTTTATCTGGCGAGGGAAGGAAACAAAAAAGTGATACACAACACTTGGGTCATAACAACAATACTTCATTGCTGTTGATTCAATTATTTTCCGAAGAATATTCAAATTTAATTGTAAATATCTTGAAAAATATCGAGTATATGACTTTATAATGGTATATATGTGTAATGGGATAACAAAATCTATCAGTGGCCAAAATTTCAATTAAATCGATGATTTAGGTCGTAAACTCCTTGTCAGTTTAATACCTAAATATAATTTTGTTAAACTCGATTAACAGTGATGTTCCATTTAATCTACTTACAGGAGTAACTGATGTTACTACGTTGATATTTAATATTTAATAAGTCGAAGGCTTTAAAATATTATTTGAATAACTTGCCATTAAAACTAGTCCAGATAAAGTTGTATTTAGATTCATTTTCGTCGTGGAAACCTCGCCACTACATTAATAATAAAACTCTCATGAAGAAATAATGAAAAATATATATTATTTTGCATTGGTGGTTGATACACTGATGTACATTGCTTTGACATTTTGGCCACTCGTCCACTCTCATTGTATTCTGTAAAAGCGAATATAGAATTTGAGATTGTGACTTTTATCGAGATGTTACCGTACCAAAAGTGCATATCTTCTCTGTTAATTTTGTTACGTAATCATAAAAGTGGGTAAAATTAATGTGTCGTTAAAACTAACGTTTAAAATTATTCCAGAAATACTATTCCCTTTTTAACTTAATTTATGTGAATATATTTCAACATACTTGCGAAGGATGCTTTTGTTTTATAACATTTATTAACTGTTTTCAATATTTATCAAATATATTTCAAACATTTAAGTATTCAAACTATTCCAATATTATTCTACATGTATGCTTGCCCACGTATGTAACGAATGAAGATTTTTGTTCAGTGTTTCTCTTAATAATTTACTATCGTTTCATACTTCGTCCGATATCTCATTTTCATTAACGAAGAAAAACACTCGTTTTACTTTCACTTTTAGAGAATATTCCTTAGGAATGAATTACTAACCTTCTTTTGGCACTAACACGAGTGATGTCAAAATGTAAATGCTGTTACTGTTTTTTAAAATACTCATGTTAGATTCGAATCTATCGCAGTACATTTCGATACCACTAGTGATATATTCGATCGTCGTTAGAACAGAAAACACGCGGCGACAAATTGGTGTCCATTTATATAGTTTACACAGATGCATAGATATGATAACCACGCACGCAATTTTTACTCCTAGCTTTTTGCTTGAAAGTGTCTTACTGCCTAACGGTAAACAAATGTGTGTTTTGAAAGTGCGACTTAATAATGAAACGCACGTAGCAGTAGTTCTGTTGCACAGCCAATGAATGAATAATTGAAACTATGCTTCAGGGATGCTGGTAAATTTTTTATAAAGTAAACAGGATCTTCTACGAAACATTGCACTATGCCGGATTTTTAATACGAAATGCTTCCTGTTGCCTCAACTACATCTTCGCCTCATTAATTAAACTATTTCTTCGTTGTACTTATTGTTATTCAATTATAAATTCTTTGCGTAGAAAATTTAATTATTTCAACTGGTTACATTCGTGAATAATATTGTAACGAATTAATATTTTGTTCAAGTACTGCGGTGGGATACACTTTTCTGAAATTTGATGTGTTTTTATTTATGGTAAGTCACATTCGTTCATTTTTTCATGTAAAATTTTATTAATTTCTTTCTAGGTGAAATAACTCCCACGAAGTTTTCGATGTATTGTAATTATTGCTTTCAGGTGACCCATTTTATTTTACATGAAACTGAAATGGAATCGTCGCTACCTACCCCGCTTTCAAGTGAATTGGTGGTCCCGATTTTATCATATGTAAACTGTATTTCTTTGCAGAATTAATTCGTTGAATTGCTTCGTTTAACATTCACTATTTACATTCCCCTTCTGTGAAATATTAATTCCTTGAATTGAAAACAATTTCGAAACTGTTTTACAATGACACAGTGACACAGTATCATTATTCGAAGAGTCGTTTTCTAATTCAGTTATTTTCTGATGTTTTATTTTCGAAAGATTTCACTTATTACTTTATGCGTAGAGCTCCTTCCAATAAATTATCCAGATTGATTCATTTTTTAATAGTGAGAGATTTTGTATTATATTATTGCATTAAGGAAAACTTAAAGAGAAAATAAATTTATTTTTCCTTAAACTATTGTTATAATTTGTTCAATATTGGATTTCCTTTAAATCTAATTAAAAAGGGATTTCCCTGCTCGTATCTAGCAGATTTTTTAGAAAAATGCCATTTTGTTTCACCGAGACAGATTTATTCAATTTTAATCCAATCAATGTTCGCATGTATGCAATTACCGCATCGCTAATTGTTTCTTTTCATTCGTAGAATTTTTCGCTTTCGTGATTTTCAATTATTTCCAGCTCCGTTCTAAAACCATTAAAATCCACATAGTGTGGGCAGAGTAGAGTCCAACTTTTTGACGTTAAATCAAATTATACACGAATAGTTTGAAATCAATTTTATGTTACAAATTCTCTAGTAGATTTATCAGAGCGTAGATGTGAACCGAGTACACATTTATGTGCTTTTTATCGAAAAAAAAAAATGAAAGTATTTTCTATTCTTCAGCCTGTTGAAAAAATTCTATGATATATTCTCGAAACTTCTGCTTCTGAATTATATTAAATTTTCTAATAAAAATTAATAATAATTTGAAGATCGAGAATAAGTTAACTCAGATTTCGAATATCTATTATTTTGTCCAATATCAAATAATGTTTCATTTTTAAATTCTTTTTTTGTACTCAAATTTTTAATAAATTTTTGAAGTAACGCAAAGAATAATTTCGAGGTTTCAAATTGTGTTTACTAAATATATTTACGAGTAAGGATGCGCAAAGGTTTTCTCGAAGGTTGAATTAATTATATTTTCATGCAAATCTCTCACGAGAAATACGCGTGTGTTTTCCATTTGACACAGCAAAGGCTAGCTATCTCTTTGTAGCTCTTCGGGGTAGAGTGCTTCCTGCGTTTGCATATTTAAATAATTCACGTTGGAGTATTTACTGCGTTTCTATGACAAGATGCTAAACGACAAAAAGAACATGAAACAATTTAATTTCAAAGGCTCGAATTTCGAGTTTTACTGTTAGATTATTTCATGCTACTATTATTTCACATATGCAGATTACTTCTTGATGAGTTTCTTGTAGCAAATATGAAAGAGGTGTTCGACAAAATTCATTAAGAACTCAAACATTTCGACGTGTAATTGACAGGTAGTTAATTAATAAAATATCAAAAATATCTTGTATATTTTTCGTAACATTTTTTCGTTTAAATATTTTTGCATCACTTCAAGGTCACCTCGATGTCTCGAAAGATTGAAATAAATTTGGTAAGAATGGTAAACAATGAGATATAACTATAAGAAATTACTGCTTCGGACAAGATATGTACGGCAGGCAAATAATATTTAATATTTACATTTAAACTTATTTGAAATATTATTTTCCATTCGATTTTTTTGAAAATAGGTTTATCCACGAATGACATTTCACACATACACGTTTGGGGAAGCCTTGTGTAGTGTGTAGATCCCAAATCTAAGCCTCTTATATTGTATAATAGTATGGTCGTCGTTATGAAACACTATGTAAGTAAATACAATAGTGCAATACTATGTTCCTGCTAGTTTTAAAGTGCCTCCATTTCATTTTCTACTTACTATTTTATGAGTCAGTTACTAATGAGTCACCAAAATAGAAAGAAATACAATTTGTATATTTTTTACTAAGTACATATCACAATATATTTCTTAATATTATATAATCCTTGTATATAAATATACTTATTTATATTTGAGAATATATGTATATAGGAATAATATTGTTAATGAAACTATACAGGAATATTATTGTTAATGAAACTACTATATTTGCAGTATTGTTTCTCTGATTATTACAGAAACAAGTTGAAAATGAATTGATATTTTTAAAAGTTTTATTTATTTCTCATCAGATTCATATTTCACAATGATTTATAAAAACGTATATATTTGATATATGTAGTGATACATCTGATCGGTGTATGTTGAAAGTAATAAATGAAATTTTGAGCTGTGCATATTACTTGATGCATAAATTTGCTTAGCATTCACATTTTTGAGACACTCAAGGTATAATGTCTACGTGAACGCTTCCTAAAATGAATACATCTCCATTACACGATAAACAGATGATAAACTCCTCGTTAAGCCCAACTTTCGAAAGTCTGCAAACTCCCATTAAAGTTACACAACTGCTTTTGAAATGAAAACTAGTCACGTCAAAGAAGTTTCAAACCCCTTTTCCACAATATTTTCCTCCCCTCACCTTCACTTCTTCCATAATTTCAAAAGACTTTTACCAGTGTATAAATATTCAATTCTATAACGAACCAATTCTGTTTCGAAACTTCGACTTCTTCATTAAGTAAGAAACATCAGAAGTTATCTTTTAAACGGAGAAAAATGAATAGATAGATTTTCAACTACCTCCAAACCGAGCAACTTTAGCTATACGTTAGTCGCATAACATATCACTCAAACAGTAATTTCTTTCTACTGTAGATACTGTTTATGGCGACCATAAGGAAAACTAATTTCGTGCATATTACTTTCTTCGGTCAGAAAAGAAACATTAAATGCCTGGAACTGTACAACAAAAGGGATTCTTATTCAAGAAAACACATGTTTATTTTCTAATTGTGCTTAGTAAGAAATCGATCCTTGTTTAATTTCTCTAGACTATCAGCATTCTGTAACTCGTTTACTACCTTTAAAAATACTGTTCATTGCACTATGTATAGTTTTTAGTATTATTTTTATAATCGCTTTCCCTAACTATGTTGTTCATCTCTCTTTTTTATTTTATTTTCCTTCTCTTTCTTTTTCAATATTATATATGATATATACACATTACATCAGTTTGTTATTATTAGGTGTATATTTTTATACTTAAATTTTCTCTGTTCGACTGAAATTGTACTTCTCTTTGTCTACCAATAGGTTCTTTCCATTTAATTAAATATTATCTTCTACTATTTTCTTTAATAGTAGTTTAGTGAATTAATTATGATCAAATGTGTACTAACCTTTATTATTTGTGTAATTCATTAACCGTAACAATTGAATCCTCAGAAATCATAATCATTAATCACTGGTTTCGATTATACGATAATAATAACCATTTATTATTAATCAGATTACATTTCACCCAGCAACAGTCGAGAGGAAAGTGTGTTTGAATTATTACATAGTAACAGCGTTCAAATTTCACCTACCTTACTATGCACTTTGTAACTGCACTATTATTATTCTCAGCTTGTTATGACTCTCAAGTTTAGAGCAATCTGATAGGTATTTAGTGCTGTATTTGGTTAGATTTTTAATATCAAAAGCTATTCTATCTGCAAAATATACAGCCACAATTTCAAGAATGATTCTGGCTCGCAAAAGAATGAAAAAGTTTGTACAAACATTGGTTCTGTTTGACCTTCTTCACAAGTTGTAGGCATTTTGTTTCGTCAATAATTCTTGTTATATACATACAAAGCTGGCTATGGAGTTCACATAGAAGCCTTTTCTCCAAGAAAATACTTCAATTGACCACCTAGGGTTCTAATGCAAACTTCAAAATTTCATACCGACATTATAATTCATAACATTATGAATTATTATAAAATTATTATAAAATAAATCTACCATGAATCATGAGTTTTGAACAAAATTAATAAATAATACAGAATAAATTCTAATACAAGTATTGTAGATATTTGTATTTTTTATTGAAAATAAAGAATACCGATTTCGATTGCAAACTTGTTTGAAACAATATAATGTGAGAGCTGTACGATCCGCTGAACGTAGCAGCTGGACATATGGGTCAGTTACCTAAAACAGGTTGCACCACGACCTTTAACAGCTCACTGAGATGTTAATTATGAAACAAACACGCTAGAAATTACTTGTTTTAAAGAGGAAGCTTCAGAGAATTGGATAATACTTTTCTCAAGACTCTGAATTACAAACCTTCGATCCGAAATTTCCAAAATAAGAATTTGTCTATAATTTTAATGTTGCAAAAAAGATTAATCGATCGAAAACAAAATCCATTTCAAAAAATCGATTTTCTTCTATGAAAATGAAAGAAATGAGAGATTCAATACGGTTAATTGTTTCGAAGATAAAAAAATTCACTTATTCAGCTCGTTTTCGTGAGAGTAGACAAAATTTACAAACATTTGACGTTGTTCAATGGTAAAATTATTTCTTGGAAAGAATTTAAAATTTAAAATATTGTAACGCTTATACGAGTCTTCCCTCAACCTCGAGAAGAAATTCTTTTTTTGTCTAACGTAGGTTGTTTCATACTTATTTCTATAGATAGTCCTATATGATTTCGCTTTGATGGGACACCATCAGTTGTGTCCTATAAAAAGAAGCATATAAATGGTAACACCTACATATCTCCGTTATTCATGGTCGTTTGAAGAAGTCCTCTTGAAAAACGATTTCACTGTTTTAAGAGGCACATGTACAGAGAGAAACGGGTTTTCTCAACGTTAGTTTTGTGAAATATTAAGATTATCGGTGTTTTTGTAACTGGAATTATATATTTTACCAATAGTCATCCATATTTATCGTTAATAATTAATAGTTGAGTAAAAACAGTCACGCTAAGTCAGTCTGTAATGAGAATTATTGAAATATCTGAAAAATTCCTCTAACTCGAAAACTAGGTCAAATAGGACAAATTTTTTTACAACATTTTATCGTTATTCTTTGTGCTGAATTCATTCCTAAAGTTACGTGTTATTAATTGTTTATTATTGGATCAATAATGTTTCCCTTTTTAAACTTTACTTGCATCTATTTGGTTTGGGACACTATTACGATTTCTGACACGTAAACTGCATTAGAATTGTAATTAGCAAAACCATGCAATAAGGGCATATTTACCATTCCTGCATTTGCATAGTTTGACATTATCGCTTTAAATGAGACATATTAGAAAACTATATATAAATTAAATATTTTGACATTGAGTGCTCATGCGAAGATAATAAACATTGTTTGTGTATTTAGTCATCGAATATATATTCAATGAAATGTTTTTGGTTCCGATTGTGGGTCCTTTTTAGTAAATTAATGTAACAAATTGATAAACGTCCAATGATTATACAAATAATACGTACGAACAATATTAAATTATTAACAAATTTACTAGTAGTACAAATTATGTACATTTACATCAAGAAATAATGTGTGACTAATTACGGAAAAATTGTACAACCAAATATAAGTAACTTAATGGTAAAAATTCATAAAATATTATTTATACTGCCTATAAAAAACTATATGTTTCACTTGTAATGAAATATTTATAAGAAGGTTATTTCTACCACTAACAAGTATTTTCAATATACAGAAACTAAGTATCAGCTGTTCTTATATATTGTTTAAATTTAGTGTAATCAAATTTAAAACGCGGGAAACTCGAATAATATGTAAGAGGAAAAGTTAATAATAATAAAGAAGAAGAAAATATTGTACAAAATCAGGGGTGTAATAATCAGAGGTGTAGTTCGTAACATTAGAATGAAATAAACAATTTATTAATAAGTATTGATTAAATAAGAGCAAAAATTGAATTGTTAACCGTCTAGCGTTCTTATTCAGGAAATAGACTAAACTGATACGTAGAATGTTACGAAAGTGTTTATAGTTAGTAAGGTCGCACATGACACATAAGGCATTGATAGTAAACAGCTGAAACAAGTCAATTATGCTAGACTTACTGTCAGTCCATAACAAGAATTATTGAAGTATTGTAGAAATGCCAACAACTTGGAAACGAGGTCAAATAAGACAAACGTTTGTATAAATACTTTTCTATGCCACATATACACATATCTTCGTATATTCGACATATTCGTTATTATTGTTAGAATTTTAAAGTAACGTTTTACCACTAATTTTCATTTTCTCGTTATATTAATTATCGAATACTATATGTGTGTCAATATTAAAAGGTTACGTTACCTTGATTGCGTCAAACCAAGGGTATCTTTGTGAATTTTTTATAACACTATTATTCGCCTGAATGAGTCAAATCTTATTTTTATGAATAGAATATTTGATAATCTATTCATTAAAAATATTAAAAACTATTTTTTATGTTCACATTAAATTCCAGAAAATAAAATGGCGTTGTTGTTATTCGTGACGATTATGACATGTGCATGACGTCGATATCCTTGATTCTAGTCCATTAATATTTAAAAATTCAAAGTTGAGCAATATTATTGCTCTTTAAGGTATTCTTTATACTTTATAAGTATCAAGTATAGTAATTTATAAATTTCAAAATATCCTAGAATGTTCTGGTTATACTTCAGAAATTAATTGTAAAGAATTTAATTAAAGTCAGATTAACAGTAAATGTATTTGAATCTTCCAGTACACCGATACAAAAAACATGGTTTTAAAGATAATTTTATACTAATTTTATATTATTTTATACGATTCAAACTATAGTTTTGTCCAACAAAAAAATGTTGCAACCCCTTAATTTATCGCAAGGTTAGAGCGTCTCGATTAAAACCGTAGCAAGAGTGTTCTATGTTTTGTATTTCTTAAAAAATTGGAGCACACATTTTTGCGAGTTAAAATGTGCATAAGAAAACATTCCAAGCGTTCCCTCTGATTTATTGATGGCAAAAACGTGCAATTACAATGCGCGTGTAGACGACCGTCGTTCAACCTCGATTTCTAGGCTATTCAACCTGGTACGAGTCCATTTTTCCTCGTAATCGACAATTTCGCATCGGGGCCAGTTTAATCGGTCAACTCACTCCGTCAAAGCTGCATTCTTACGAATACTTGACTGCCAAAATAAAATTATTCAATTTTGTTTTACATTATCAACTGTACTTTCTTAGATTGAAAAACGAGGAATGGATATGATGCAACAAAGAGCACAAGATATTTTATTTTTAAAACGACACTTTCCCAACGACTATTCTTTATCGAGGAATTACTGGAATCTGAAAATGAATTACGAAAGATTAAACATAACGTTTCGTTTATTTAATAACGAAATTGGACGATCAGATTTTATAATGATTATTGAAAAATTGATTTGTCAATGAATTCAAATAAAATATTTCTATATACTTGATGTCCAAACATGTCGAATATTATTAACTTATAAACAGTTACATTTATATATTCAGTAATTTTTAATAGCTAACAAACGTAACCTGTACGTTTATACAAATTTTTTGAAGGTGCAATATCAATTTAACAAGAACTAATGTGATATATCGACTACATATTGTAGAATATTTGTGATTTTGAAAATCATAATTGATATATTAAAAAAGAAAAAAATTATCAATAAATTTTCATGAACTTTCAACGTTTAAGAAACCAAATTTGAAAAACTTGTATAAAATACAAGCATCTATAATTAAAAATAAAAGTAATGAAATTCCTGAACAATTTAACAATCACAAATAGCAAAATCTGTAGCAAATATCTGAAATTACTAGACTTCCTTCTAATGAAATTCAATTCATATCATCTCGGTGCTCTCGGGGCATTTAATTAAAGCTGAGTCGTTTACGAAATAGACTGAGGAAAACGTCAAATTTGCAATGCATAATACCTCAAAATTTATGGATATTACACCGTTAACCTCGTGATGAGATAATTTGAATTAATTAAATATCTATACCGTGCAATTTGTATTTCGTGTTTATTTTCAATAGCCAACACTGCTGTAATAATTCGATGAATAAAGTATTCGAAACACGACTATGGTTTATCGGAAACTTTTAATGCAAGAATATTTTCAACTTAAATAAAACAAATGTCTTTTAAATAAATGCACGTTCTCCAGTATCCCAGTTAAAATAATCTACTTTATTTTTCATAATAACCAGGACTAATTTGGCAATTAAAAATTCTTTTATAAAAGGAATATATTAAATTCTGGCATGCAAATAATATGATTTTACTATAGAAGTGTCTTCTTTAGTGTTGTTGTTCAAGTTAAATATTCACAATTATATAGCAAACCAAGCTTTGTTCAAAGTCCAATTTATTTAAACGTTTCAACTGTATTATATTTTTGTTCCCTTTGACAATGCATGCAATTTTTATTTTATGTAACGTAAAAGAAAAATATTATAAAGGAAAGTGAATTTATACAAAACAATATTAATTAAATTACATTAAAGGAGAAAAAGTAGATCTCAAAAATTACGTCCATATAGTCAAAATTGTATACAGCAAAACAATGTTTGTATGGTATAAAATTCCTATTATTGTTACATTTACCGTCTGTGCGGGGAGGAAGAATATCAATTATAACTAAATCAAATAGAAACAAAAAAAGAGTAAACCAAAGTTACAGAAACTTGTAATTAATAAATAATTAGAAACAATCTTTTTTAAATACCTAGTAAAGCTAATGTATTTACCAATGTATTTATTATTAATAAAATTAAGCATGTATTTACAAATGCATGTTGCTAACATCAGTAGATTGACTAATTATGTGTGCATACTACGAAATTAAATATTGATGAACATTGCTATTAGGATAATAGTGCGACGTAATGCAAAGTAGAATGATAGAATGAATTTAAGCGACAGAAACAGAGGGCTGACATTTAAATTATGCACACCAGTCCAGTCACTCGTATAAGATTCTCGTGCATATATTTTACACATTAAAGTTGGACTTCGTCAACGTTCACTCACACAAGTCATCTAGAATAATTGTAATTTTAATCACGACGTCATGCGTCAATTTGAATATCATACATTTTATTCCCGAGGATAGCCAAAGAAAATGAACATAGAAAAATGTAATTTAATATTTTTGAAAGCTACAAAAACATGAAGGTTTCGAGCAGTTACAGTTTATGAATTGATGGATACCTGGAATATTGGAATTTTTGGTAATTTGATAATTGAGGTAAGCAAAGACTATGGAGAAAATGAAATTAGAAATTTGAGAAAAATTTTATACATTAATAATATTTAGGAACTCTTAGAAATTTCCAAGATTCAATAAGTTCAGAAAATTGAACAAAATCATTTTTATATCTAAGGAATGAAAAAATGTATATTTAGACAATTTGAAAATCGTTGCAAATTTTCAATAAACTTGATATTTTACTTCGATAGGAAATACGAAATATGTTTAATGAAACACTTGGTTAACCTCTTTCGTCGACATTTAATGTTCACAATTGTAATTTACCTGAATTCAAGCTTCTCCATCTCCATTTTTCTCCTTTGGTAAAGTAATCATTCGTGAGTCCATTCGAAAAAGCGGAATGTACACGTAATTACTTTGTCTAATGAGAACATTGTTTCTGTAATAAGCACGCGTGCCCTTTGTGCTTCAACAATGGTTGTACCTTACACTATTTTTATTCTAAACGATATATTAACGAACATATACATAAAACGTAACCAGTCAATTTATTTAAATAAATTGTTCATCTCGAAACACGTTGATTTCTTCTGTTTGAAAAACATAAATTCAAGTGCTGAATACTTAAATATAATCAAACATATGAACAATTGAAAATATATGATATTTACTTCAATGCAAATTTTTATTGATACGCTGTATCAGCATAATATTATAAATTGAATACTATGAATAAGCATAGACTCTTCTTTCGACAATTGAGTTCCTGATATAGGCATCTAGAAGAACGTTATTTTTTATGAAATATGTAGACAAACTCTGTACAAAACGATGGACTGAGTTTGCACGTATTCAATTTACCACTCAAAGCCACTGAGAATTGATCCTCTACGATAAGATTCGATTACTCTCATTACTTTATCCCTTTGTGCAAATCTGCAGCCACACACTCTTTATCTTTCAAATATGGAGGCACTCGATTACAAAAAAGGAAATATTTACCATTCTGACGAATTAAATCTGGAAAATTGAATTTGTTAATCATTTTTAACAATCGTAACAACGATAATGCTGTTTGATATTTATAAAATCATAAAATGTTTTGAACACTATTACAAGTGTCTATTTAGGATGATAGAGTGGGAGTTTCACTAGCCGTGTTGATTTTTCCGTTTACTTCACCGTAACCTGGTCGATGATTGGGTCGTTAATGGAAAATCGAAGTCTGGTGTAAAGGTCAGTAACAGCTATAAGCTATGAATTATGGGTAAATTCAAAGTAAGTGTACTAGGGATGAGTGATTAGTAGTGATGATGTTCATCAAGTGAACATACGTATTCTTCTATTACAATTTGATAAGAAAATTATATATTTTATTATAAGCCTCAGCCACCATGTGAACAACAGCAGAGTGTATACGCATGATTTGGTAGTTGTGCATTGAGAACAATTAAAAACGAGCACCAAAGATGTATTTAAGAACAGCAAGGGTGTCTGGATATCTGGATGAGTACAATTGGTTAACTGCCAGATGCGTACTTTTGGCACGTGAACTATACATGTTTCTCGAAACAAATGCTGTTCTAGGTATCGGTATCAAGGAGTCTCAACAAACGATGTTTGTATTTTCTACGATTAAAGATTGAACGATGCTCGCCACGATCGTCGACAGCAAACAACTCGAACATATGATATGTTTCTTACACTTATTGATAGTTATATCACGACGCAAAGAAAAAGGTAAAGTTGCTGGTCATTTATCACCGGAGAGGAGTATCTTCTATGACGTATGGTGAGAAATCTCTTCCTGTTTGAATAAATAGATTGTTTACCACACGAAGGCGAATAGGAGAGGCAGGCGAAACAATTTATAACGTGTAAATCCAGCATTATTCATAGCTGTTAATCGCACGAAATGGTGCAGTAATCCATGTTTCGATAGGTTGCTCAATAAGTTTTGTCGTTCGATAAGAACTGGAGCTATTAGGTTCGTCGTTTTATTTTTCTAAAGATGGTACTACTGTTTGATGAACGTGTGTCAAGTTTCATGTAGATCTGTCGACTCATTATACTCATTATATTTACAGCTGATCAAAGTTGAAGTGTCATAGTATTTTTTTACAATGGAAAAAACGACAAAACTTATCGAACAACCTAGTATAGTCAATTTTGATTTTGTTATGTTTAGCTTGAAAGGTTTGCCATGAACAGAACAGTGTGAAATTAAAAAGGAAAAAAAGTTTCCTTTTTAATTTCACACTGTATATACGTTGGTTATACAATTATTTTTCATTGTTCGATTCATTTTTCTACTTTTAATTCGAATTGCTATATTTTCAATTGAAAATTGTTAGGTTATTTGAGTCTTCGTAGGAACATTACTTGTGCTAATTTTTCGTCAGTGAATCGAAGCAATTTGTCCCAGTATAGTCAACATTCGAGGAGCCAGCGACAACTTTAATCTGCTTCGTCAGCTGTAACACTCGAGGCAAAAGGGCGTCCATTCCCTTCGACTTCGAGTTCGTTCGTTCGCATGGAATATAGTATTCCAAGTGGATAATTAACGTGGAACTTAACCGGGAATTCATTTAACGTTTAACGAGCACTTCGTTGATAACGTTAATGAATTTAGCAACTCCCACTTAGCTTTCACCTGCTTCTGGGAGCTTCAATCGCGAGATTTCCCTAATAAACTGCAAAAAGTTCTGCATCAGGAGTTTTCGAAACGTTGACTCTATGTTTTCTTGTTTCGTACTCCAGATTTTAATGTATCGACAGCTACATCTGCAGTATGCGAGCGATGCAACTTTTCACTGCAGAGCTAGAAGAAAATCAGTCCTTAACACATTCCTTATATTTTTGATTTTATTATTTCTTGGCAACTGAGAGGTTTGAGATTGTATTTGTGGGAATTTTGAATCAGTAATTCGTAACGATAGTCCTATCTCATCTGTATCGAAATTCATGACTACTGATTATATTTATTTTATAATACATTACTCCTCACCTTAATCCATTTTCCTCTACGGTCACCATTTGGGAATGCACGATTTTTTAAGTTATTGTTTAACGCGTAATTTGAATAAAGATATGAAATATTGTATATGTTCTTTAATTTTTATTTTACAATATTTAAGCAAAATTTTTGTAACGTTTTCTATTCAATGTGGAAAATTCACAAATTAAACAAGAAATAAGAAATTCAATTATTCGCGTTAGCCCGAACACGTATATTCAAGTATATCATTTATGTGTGTCGACTCTGGTGTTAGGTTTCCTCGGTGAATCAAAAGTTAATCCTCGCATAGATATAACATAGAAATCTGTAACAGATAAAATAGACGTTTCGTTATCTTGGATATATTAAATGTCCTTGAATTAAATCAAAATTTGTTAAATGAATTGCTTATTAACGTTATTACTTGATTGCAAATGCAATTAACTTCCTGCGTTATTATAAAAGGAACCATTGCCATGGGAAAATTATTCTTGTACTGTATAATCTCGGCTACGAAGCCAGTTTTATTTATGTTGGTCATAAATAAATTAAACACGCAATTTGAGTTCAATCCAGACAATGAACTCCTTCGAGAGGAGAAATTTCGATTGGAAACTTTCCAGAATTACTTCATCGCTCGTCGAAAGATTTCCAGAGATTGTTTTTCTCGGAGAATTGTTTGATGTCGACGACATGGACGGTTCTGCGATCGATAATCCTATTCAAACATCGAACTCGTTAACAGAGAGATCGGACTTCTGATGAGATTTCTCGAGAGTGCTCAAAGTTTTTGTGTTCTTCTTAGAAACTTTGATCTTCTCATTATTTATAAATCGTCGATCTATTTACAAAAGTTTAAATATACGGTCATTTTCACTTATAAGTAACCAAATGGAGTTCGTTCGACGAAAAAAGAATTTCTTTGACAATTATCAACTACTTTCACATTTACTTCCGATGAGAGAAGAACCTTCACATTTTTTCTAGGTTTACATTATTTTCTTTTCACAATTGATATCTTTACCGCACCAAGATACGTCCGACACTAACAAAAATAATTAGATGAGAAGTCTTTCAAATTCTTTCTACGTAATTGTAAATAAAATAAAATCTAATAGATAGGAATATTTTGGAGTTCATCAAATACATATTTTCCTTTACAATATTGTTGTTTTTTATGTCGACGCAAAGCCAGTGAAAACAGCCGATTGCACGGGTTCGTACTTCCTCTTGTCATCGGCGATCTATGAAAAACACAATGTCCCTACGTGATATAGAGTCCAACGTCAAGGGATCAATTATTAACAACAAGGAGTATTTATACCAGGAAGAAGAAAGACGCTCCCATTCCGTTGTTCTAGATTTCTTCTTCTCTTGACTTGAAAGATTCGACTTCGCGTATATAAAAATATTAGCACACAAGGAAATTTATTTCAACTATGAAAATTATACCTTATTTTCTAACAAGGAAAACCTTCGTTTTTCTTATTTTCTAAGAAAGAAAATCTTGTTTTTCGTGTTTTCTAACAAAGAAAAACTTATTTTTCTTATTTTCTAACCAAGAAAACCTTATTCTTCTTGTTTTCTAATCAAGAAAACCTTGTTTTTTCTCGTTAGAAAAGGAGATGCAGTTTTCATAGAATATAGACCGTGTGTTCAAATAAATTTCCCTGTATACCAATCGACGAGTCGTTCATTCTGTTTCTTACGAGCTCAGGGTAATACACTCTCTCCTCTTCGAATCATCCTCGAGGCGGGAAAACTCTGCCAAAAATTTTTCATCGCTGTACCAACCTCAAACATAGCAGCACAAAGTGACAAAGTTCAAAAGATACTCGACACTAGCTAATTGATTAGTGTCACCGTTCAACCTGACCTTCTTTGACTTCCTTGAAATGGTAAATAGCAGTGCGACAAACGGACACACTGCACGGTCGAGTTCCTCCAGCAACGAGGGAGTATGAATTTCAAATTACAGCCCTGAGGCCGCATCATTCACGAGTCCTTCGAACTTTCTGGCCTCATTTCCTAACCTCCTCGATGCTGACACTGCGCCAACCACGACCGCGTTCCTGGATGTCGCCTCATCCGGTGTTGTTTCCGATTCCCGACTGACTCCAATGTCACGGATCATCCCTTTGCTCAAATGTATTGCTTGTATCGCTACTTCGTGATGCCTTCTATGAAATAAGTCTGTCAATGACACTTACAAGGATTACATCGTATGGTTCCATTTCCTGGAACCAAATAGAGAATAACGCTGCAACAGAAGTCTATTGAAAATGCAATACTTAAAAATACCTTCCAGTGACCTTTGAGAAGAAAATTGGCAATTATTTGAAAAAACTTACCCCTCACCTTTGCCTTTGACCTTGTCTTTGAGGTAGATTATTCAGAGTGAAGGCCCTGAGGAACTTGCACTTTAAAATAGACAGGGGTCGCTCATGTTTGCGGGAATGTGTTGCTTAAAAATTTTCTAATTTTTGTAGCTAATATAGTTTAATTCAACGCAGAGGAGGAACCGTTTTGAAAAGAGGACTAAAGCACTACTTTTCACTCGCAATGTTCGATTTTGACAAGAAACATAACTTGTTTATTGAACGTTTAAAATAAGATATGGTACAATAATGGAAAATGTACGATTAGCACAATTAAAAGTAACGAATTAGAATTATCCGAATGTCGAAACAAGATGAGTGGAGCGATTGAGGCAATAACTATCCCAAAAGAGTGTAAAATTTGCAACGAACAATAAGTTATAAATCGAGCAATGCAGAAATAGATATCGCAAAAACGAAGTGGTGGTATTTTAAAATAAGACGAGTATAGCATTAAGATGAGCGAAAGGTCATAGTTGAAAGGAATAGTTGTCTTTAAATATTCATTTTAACAGGAAACGAAACCTGGTTATAAATATTTAGTAGCGGATTATCGCACACGCGGTGGACGTATACTTACACATATCTCATGCCTCGTATTGTTTCATTTTAGAGTATTACCTCACAGGAGAGTTTTATTTATACGAAAATTTAAAACGAGGAAATTTATTTCTTACATCACACTGAAACAAGAAAATTTGTTTTTTATTTCACACTAAATCGAGAAAATTTGTTTTTTATATCACACTAAAACGAGAAAATTTATTTTTTATATTACACTCATCATTTGATCTTTCACGCAATGAACATGCACTTTTCAAAATTACTTTATTTTTTATTGTTTTATTAGATAATTATAATATTATACCGATGTTCGTTCTGCACCGAACATAATAAATACATGCACAACCATTTGAGTTGTTAAATAACGTAAGTAACATATAATAATCATTTGAAAACGTGTTTCCAAACTCTTTGAGTTCTCTACCGAATTTGCTACAGGTACAATAAAATCATTCATCCGTTCAAGGTCACTGAGAAGTTTCTCATATTGATTCGCTACACCCACCATTCTATCTGTCGTCTTATGACGTAAACTAGCAATGCATAGAAGGGCTAGCTAACACGATGTAACTTAAGTGTTTGGAGTAACTGATACTAAGAGAACGATAGCCTTGAGCATTCTATTAAATTTCGTTTGAATATAGTAGTTACGTAATATTCAACACTTAAATTTACTCAAACACAGACACCTTGGTAGTTCTAACATCTTTCTTAGCCTCATTATCGTTAAATTGGCTACAAAAGTACTGTGTGCCAAAACAAATAAACGCAGATTTAAGAGATTTGTGCCTCTAAATTTGAAATCTAGAATGAGGTAAAGCTCTCAATATGTATAAAGGTCTCAACTTGGTGTAAAAGATAAGGTCCAATTATAAGCCATAAACTCTATTACTATAAAAATGTGTCAAGCAACTTGGTGTATAAGATGAGGTCCAATTACAAGCCATAAACTTGATTTATTGTCCATGACAGGTCAAAATGTCTTAATAAATGAAAAAAAAATACCATTACAGTTTTTAATTGTCAGTGATTCGGTGTAAATGTAATAAATGTTCTAAATTTTTCCGTCTGTTTCTCTTACGAGCGAATTATCTGCTTTTCGATTGTAACGTGTTTCATTTTGTCTAGTAATCGAAAGAAGAACGATGCATTTTGACGTTAATTTTCTAAAACGCTGCCTCGCAACAGTGTTCCCAGCGGTACATCGACACGGATGGAAAAAGAGGACACGATGAAACGAGCACGGCGTAAAGAACAATCCTAGCTAAGGAGGGAAACTTTTCTTTTATCATAACTGTGAATCGCCGCGAAATCTCGAGGGTTTCGTTTTGAATGCAAATGCCGACTACTCGACAGAAATTGCATTTCATTAAACCAAGTTTCTTTCTAACTTCTTTGAAGTGACAGGAACTACTAGACCAGGTGTACGTTGTACGAAGATGAGATGTTGGCACACTACCTAAAATGGTACAGGGGTGAAAGTAATTATTCATTCGACTCACTGATTTCAGTGATTGTTACAGCGACACCTCTGCCCACAGATATTGTCATTATTAATTGGAGTAGAAGTCCATCGTGTAACGAACGAAAGAAATCGTGAGAAAGTATAATAAGATACTTATCGAAGATTGACAATTAGTCGTTACTTATATACATATTACCAACGATACTTTATCATTACAAATAATGGAATAATATTATTATATTTCATAGAATACCAGGCATACAATATTTGAATACTTGGTATTCTATGAAATATACATTCATCGAATGTGCTGCATGTATCAACTTCCATGCCAGTTCTATAAAAGACTTTCCACCATCGAATGTCTCATAGTATCAATTTTCTTTCGAGATTTCTCGTAGAAACCCTACTGCGTTCTTTGCCCGAGGTTCTGTATTTCTTCTTGGAATAGAATTCACATCAGCTGGGTAGTATTACTGGAGATGAAAAGAATACAGAAAAGGGAAGGAGGGAAGCCAGGAAGCCTCTTGTACTTCAAAGAATTTTTCCAGAAATTTACTATCATACGTCATCCTTCTCCTATCGTTGTTTTCGACCATTTACGTTTCGTAACATCGCAAATTTCAGTAGATTAACCACTTTTTTGTCCTCGACACATTAACGTCGAGTATCTATGGAGCGTATCATAAAATACGGCAGCCATTTCATCTAGATTGGAGTACGGAAACGCTGATAAAAGTTCGTATAAAGATATGCCTTAATTGACCTCGTTGCCAAGTTACAGCCACTTTTGTATTTAGGCAATTCTTAAATGAAATAATAATACCGGTGTAAATGTTCGTTGTTGTTTTTTTATCTCGTGTACGGGAATTAAACAGAAAGTTGGATTTTCCAGAGCAAAGTAAAACAACGCTTCTAACCAGACGTTTTGGCTTTTATTAGTTTACATTCTCACAGGGTACATAAAATAAGTTTTAATAGCTCTGTGTAGAAACTTTTGGCCAAACGGGTTATGTAAATTAATCGATAAGGTGAAAAACAGTACAAATCCAAAAATCACACTATTTTTAAATATTTGAGAAAGTAGCTTTTTGATAGAAATGTTTTATGCATTTTATATATAGTTTAAAGATTATTTAAAACTGGCTAATTTTGAACTTGTACTATTCTTCTAGTCATCGATTCGAATGTATCATGTTAAATGTTTACATTATGAAAAAAACTCAAAGTGACTCACAGGGATTTTATGAAATTTGTTTGGCAGTCAACTTATCGAAGTATTCTATTCTGAATGATCGTATTAAGAATTAAGAAGAATACTATTGAATTCAATACACTGAGGTATTATGCAGATATTAATTCGTGTTTCGACTAATTGTAAAAAGGTCATCGTATTTTGAAATTTCTGCTCATTTGGTAACATTTACTGTACACTTCTTGATCATTTGAATCAATTGAAAAGTTTACTTTTAATTTATACGAGTTTGGACATCGTATGACCCAAAGTAAATAACATCGAATTTTCTAAAGTGGAAAATTGGACTTTCAACGTTGATTTTGCAACGTTTGCAAACCGCAAATATAAATATCATAGATATCGATATCTCCCAGAGGATTACTTTAGGAATATAAAGAAAAAATAAACACGTAGGCAAATTATACGAAAATCTTTATTCTCTTCGGAAGAAAAAATTCTGTAGTATGCAGTATAATACTATCGTTATAATATTATCGTTTGTTGGTTTGTATGATGCTTTGTCTTACACTGTTTCCAGCCAACAGAGATGCATTGTACGCAGTGTAACGAAGATACAAGTAATTATTATGAAGTTCAACGTCCTTTATCAAATCAAAGCGTTGTTGGATAGCTACTTTGACCAACTTTGGCCCCTGATACGTAAAATGCAAATTTTTACACACACATATATAACGTGCTAATC
This sequence comes from Ptiloglossa arizonensis, assembly GCF_051014685.1. Classification (NCBI taxonomy): domain Eukaryota; kingdom Metazoa; phylum Arthropoda; class Insecta; order Hymenoptera; family Colletidae; genus Ptiloglossa; species Ptiloglossa arizonensis. The sequence goes on from NC_135049.1 coordinate 6,127,309, forward strand.
TAGTCACTGGATATGACAACAAGGTTCGATGAATTTTTCAGTATTAAGTGTAAAAATTCGAATAATTACTCCATGGTAAGACACGAATCGCCTTGAAACGTTTCCTTTTAACGTAAACACGTTCGTACACCTAATTTTGATGTAATAACGTAAATTTGGAATGCTTCCAAAAACGGTCCATTGAGAACTTTAAAACGCGATAGTGTTTGTTCGCCATGTCTAATATTTCTCCCAGGGATGCAAGGGTTCACTCTCGTACACGCAGATAATTCGAAGAATGCTTTTTTTTTGGTAGTAATAAGATCATTTGAGGATTTTTCTAACAAATTCCACGTAACGGAATAAGTAACGTGATTTCCAAACACAAATATGCGAGTCGCTGCGAATCTTGGAAACTCAGATTATCCTGCAATGATAGATTTGAGTGCATCGCAACAGCCTGGTTAGGATTCGTACAAGCCGTTAAACTTTGGCAAGTCTGTTCGAGGCAATCGGATTTGAATATCGGAGGTTTCCGTTAACGGTGAACTCACGTTTAATTCAATTTGGTGTGCATCTGATGGATGTGCAAACAGTTCTACTTGCGAAGCTAGATGCATTTGCGCCGGTACTTTCTTCGCACTTAGCCGATATATACGGTTCACTAATGCTAATATAGAGATTATCTTTATTAAATCTCACGTGGACGAAGGTTTAAGGTATAAGAACTAAAGGAACTCTTTTAATATTAATAACAAGTTTATTTAAAATAGAAGTTAAGGCTCACACGAAGGTTCTCAATATCCTCGCTCGACTAGCTTCTTCCACGCTTTTTCCTAACGTATATTCTCTCATGCATTCGTTCCCTTTGATTATAATTCTGAACCTTTCTCACTCGATACATTTGGTCACATTCACCTAAAATTCCTCAGTCTGGTGCGTCTCAATTGCTCTTTTTCTTTGTGTTTTATGAGTCCACGAGGAACAAAGCTCTTACAGGACTTGATCCGACTTCAAGGACCAAAATGTTCAGCGTCGTTTCAGTTAACAGATTCTGGAATCGTCCGACACTCTTTAGTATACCGTTTGATGACACGAATATACTCTTTGCTATAAATTAATCCCTTCGTTTACAATATCGTGTGAGACTCGTAGTAAATCAGGCCAAACATAATAACCACAGGTGAATCTTGTTCACATTCATTCGTTGAAATATATTTTCTTGAATTATCCCCTTTCTAATAAAGTGTTTCGATTTATGGATACACTTCAATGAAGCAGTATAGGTTATCTTTAGTCATTACATGCTGAAGAGACTTTATTTGTTTATTTTTTATTTCAACATTAACCACCATATTTGCACGATTTGTTTTGCAATACATAATACAAAATACGTAGTAGATTGTTGCGAATATGCTTTTAAGATTAATGAATCTTGAATCGATTAATTATATATTTAAAGTTAATGATTCGTGTTTCTTTGAGAAATCACATCGTCGAGTTTCTATGAAGTAATTCCTGGCTGGTTGAGTTTCTTTCTTGAGAGCACACTATAGCGATACTTGGTCGACATTTATGACTCATATTTTTATACAATATGTGCTTCAAGAGTATAACAATTCTCTTCATCTCACTTGCTACGCTCTTGTGTAACAGACTGTACTGTGTACAGTAATGCCCGCTTTCAAGCAACAAAATGGATTTCGACGTGATTGTAAATGCATAATATGTATGACAAGCAACGATAGACAAAATTTTCATCCAAGTAAAATAATCTATTACTTGTTCAATAAACATTATAATTCGAGTTGTGCGTACAATCAAATCGTATTTTATGTTAAACGAACAAAATATTCAGCTTCTATGAATAACTATTCGATCGAATAAACGTTGCATATAAATTGTTGCGCGGAGTTTGCATTCATCTACTATTCAAATAAAATTCTACCTAACTCTGTTCACGAGTGATTTATTGACGTGTCAGTTAACTTCAAAGCGGGATACGTAGTGATTTTTATCTCAAAATTTATATACACTTCTGCTGAGCATATAAATCGATTAATTGCTTGCACTGAAGAAAACAGTGATGTCGTCGATGTTTTGTTACTTGAATCCGGGGTGAAAATTATCATACGAAAGCTAGAGTCACCATATTTATGCAAAAATGTGAGTCAATCGGAGAAGTCGTTTCTTAGTTATCGATCTCGCCAATTTAAAAAACATTGTTTCCAAATAAACACGTTTAATGTTTTGAGTAGATTTAACAGAATTTCCATAGTATTTATTCTTAATCAGTGCCATCAAAGTTCCACAATGCACCTTTCTTGAATGATTCCATTTTTAAAAGCGTCTTTTCGAGATTTTCGTTCCCATTATTGTCAAGATTTATGAAATTCATTAAATATTCGTTATCTTTCATATGCACACTGATACATTGTCCTCGATTTTATGATTTTCCATTGTGTTTCGAAACTATATGTAACTTGCTTTCAAGAGAGCTTCGAACGTCTTATTATAGCACTTTTCAATATGCAAAGAATACTTGACACCTACACGATAAAACGTTTATAGGACCATTATTTTTATGAATTTTAATAAAATTTGTTACGACCACATTTTTAAGACGTTAATCTGTAAAAGAATTTAAAAAAAAATCGATTTTTCCATTATGTTAGATTAGAATAACCTGTTAAAAACGATAGATCGTAAAAAGTAAATTTGATTCTGTAGTAAAACGAAATAAATTATGTCGAAATCATTTTCTCACTTAAATTAAAACAATAAATCATCTTAAAAAATACGAAAGTATAATTATGACGTTGAAGGAGTTTCATTTTCCCACAGAGTACATTTGTTAATCGTGTCCACCATATAAATTGGAACCATAGCTGAAACAAACATAAACACGTCTGTTAATTAAGTGCACGATAAACTTTTGTTTGTAACGACTATGACCAAAACTTCCATCGAAATTTCATTTCATTGAAAAAATTAACGACTTTAATTCTTTACATGGTATTAATTTGCAAATATTTAAAAAAGATTCTATACTGGTTTGAGAGGTAACAAAATATTAACAATAATTAAGATAAATTAAACACATAATTCGCCAAATCGAATTTATTAAAAAAAATGCAGTCAAAATTGCAATGAATTTCGATCATCATTTGTCACAAAAAATTAGTAACTTTGATATTAATTATGGGCTGTATTAAAATTTATTTACCTTCGTTAGTATTTCGGGATATAATAATTTATGAATTATATTTACGACAATTTTTCGACTTTTGTCTATTGAACGAAACACTGTGCGATGCTCGTATTTCGCATTCCGATCGAAACGCTAAAAATGAAGAGGGTATAGGAAATTGGATATCGATGAAAAGCGCTACGCATTGTTTCCTCGAAATTCGATAGTAAAATAGATCAGACTAATTTTGTTCAATGACGGAGAACCAAGAGTCTACCATATTCGTAATGAATGTTCTCAAATATCGCTCTTTCAAAAACTGAACGCTTTGATGATCCCAGGCTAATGATTAATCGTGAAAAACACGATTTTTAACCACCTTTGAATCATTCAAAATCTTTTCAAGCAGAAATGGAAAAAATGTTATGCACAAATTAAATGGCGAATAAAAATACCGTATAATGATTATTCTATTAAACAGATATTCGGATAAACTTTTATTCGTTCAACAAAAATACAATTTAATTTTATAATGTCAAATTATAATTTTCATTAAACGACTCAAATATTTGAGTAATACTATTCAATAGTCCTTACTGTTACAGCGCGAAGGTATTATTACTGGGCTCTGATTAATCCTGCATACATACTCGCAGTCCTGACTAAGCTACCATAATTTCTCAAAAGGATATAATCTTACACCTAAAGGCTTCCGACAATCGTAGATGATATTACCAACGAATCAATTGGTGAACTTAATTCATTTGAGATTAACCTTGTATAGTATTTTATAGAGACAGTAATATTCGTGAATAGTATTTGACTATTTATTATATTTAGGTCGAAACGGACATTACTTGACACAGATAATTGAAATTGTTTGGAGTAATTGTTTAAAAAATGGGGCCTCTCACGGATTTCGACGATTTTTGAATATATCTAATGTTAATTTCTACAACATTAGATATATAGGAAAAAATTGTTTAAAATGTTGATTTCTACAACATTAGATATATAAGAAAAAGTTGTTTAAAATGTTGATTTCTACAACATTAGATGTATAGAAAAAAGTTGTTCGAAATGTTGATTTCTACAACATTAGATGTATAGAAAAAAGTTGTTCGAAATGTCGATTTCTACAACATATTCAAAAATCGTCAAAATCGGTGAGATTCGCTCTTTTCTAAATAATTACCTTGTTTGACAATAATTACGCTGTAAGAATGTTTTTGAAAGTTCTAAAAATGTTTGTTACGCATTGAATCGTTGTAAATTATTGTACGTCGATGATTAAGCCGTACATATGAATAAATTTCCGAAAGTACGATCGATCTATGCAGCTTGCACCGAGTTGCATATTATCGCAACGATTCCAGTTCACGGAGCGGAAACGGACTTGAGCAGAAGCTTCGCTCGGAAATGGAATTCTGGCGATAAGAGGCCTTGAAATTGAAACTCTTCCTCGATAACGAAAGATTATATTTTATTCGTGATTTTTCGGAGCTTTAATGAGCAAATAAAATGATACACTTTCGGTTGCTGTTGTACTTTGTAACCATCTTCGGAAGAAGATCATAATTATTAAATAAACACGTGGTGTAAATATAAATTAGAACACAATGAATTATTGTACAAGAACTATAATGTCAGAAGTGAATTATGTTCCTTGTATCACAATTCATTGTGTTACAATACATGTTTAAGATTGCGACACGTGTTTACTTAATAACTTTGATTTATTCTCAAGATTTTATCAATCTTTTTGATTTTATTTACATGTTAAGGATTCAAATATATTATACATTTTATTACACTCCCAAATAATCTTCTTCGACAATTTGTTTCATTATTCATAGATTGGATAACATTTTATTGCTATACATGGCATACTCATATGCTTGTTTCATAGAGGGTACCCATAATAAATATCAGCAGCTTTTTTATTCGACTAAAGCTTTTCCTTCTTCAGTGGTAAAAATCTATTTCTTTGATATCCAATTCTGTTTAGAACCAACTCAGACCTTTTTCTTCTTTTACTTCTCATTTTACTTACATATCTGTGTAATGTTTCATATGGTGTATTCAGTTCCCTAGAATGTTCTCAAAATGCTTTTTGTTTATGAATTATTTCGTGACATGCTTCTTCAATAATTTTTTTTGATGTTGAACTCTGACTTTCTTCCACATGTCATCATTATGCTATGAAATATGTTATGAACTAACCTTTGGTGAAGAAAAGTTCATATAAACTAATATCTCGAATGTTACTAATCAAATATCCCGAATCGATAATTTTGACTTTAGAGTTTACATAACTTTGAACTATTTGTGTATAAAAGAATATTGTTTCGATAAAAAGTCGTCTAATGAACAAACTTTGAAATATTCATTTAACATTTATTCCACTGTAATTGAAACAATGAAACACAAAATCTTCGAGAAAAAATATTTACTTACGTGGCCATTTTTTGAACAAACGCTGGTAACTTTTACACAACGTGCGATTATGTCGTCAGAAACACATGAATGGCATATTAATGATTTGTTTCTACGGTAAATCTTTTCACGGTAGAGCACATGTCGGTGCAAATTTATTAACAATATATATTAATTAACCTACCCTTATAGGTAAGTTTCTCCTACAGTCTTCCGTGATTTGTAAAGCACATGGAATCTTTAACGAAAGGTTATCTCGAAAGTGAGAAATAAAATTTGGTAGGGTTAACCGTGACCTAGTAGTGAATTTACCTCGGTCTAATTTCAAGACATCGAATTATATTTCTTCAGTTAGAGACCTTCACGTGACGTGAAATAGAAGCCTGTATACACGATAAAGCAAAAAATTACCTTTCTAACAATTTCTTGCATTGTGCTTTGAACATTTCATTTCTTAAATATCCATAAATATATCTAAAAGTCTATTAAACACAAAGTTCACAACTAGAAGTAGCACAGTCGCGTACAATATAACTTTGCATTGCAATTATCTGTGTAAAGTAATTTTAATCGGTCGTAATGTTTCGCATAATAAATCTGTCCTAAAAAATAATTTTTTGTTAACTAATTTTATCTTAACGTGAGTAAATACAACCTATATTTTTTTAATGTATCGAATGTATCGCAAAATATGGTTGAAACCTTCAAAATTCTATCAATTGTACCAAAAGAGGAACGTTTGTCACATTAGGTCTCACGATACATTTTATAGAAAATGAATTTTCTGTATTAAAATTATTTCAGCTGCTATGAAAAGAAAGAAAATGAAAAAATTCATGACAATAACTTCATGTGGAATACCTTAAGAAATATGATAGAGTTTTATATTATACTTTTTCATCAGTTTTTAAATACCCATCTGTGATGGAGGGTTATCGATGTCTCGTTGATACCTAATCGTTAATTTTACATGACGAAGCAGATAACAATTTGATTGTGGCAAACGTACGAGTGCCAAACCATTTACTAGTTCTGATTTTATCTTTCGAAGAAATTCCCTGGTAATTTTGGTAAAAGCTTGCCCTTCTTAACACAGAATCGATAGGTAAACTGCGAGTGAACCTATATTTGAATGCAATGGAGCATGCAATCTCGAGACTCCATCGCGTTTTCACGGTATCCAATACGGTGCATCGTGACGTTGAATCTGATACGCAGCTCCGAGTAAGATTATTTAAAAGTTAGATTGTTATTATCCTTGAAGTAGCTTATTGCAACGGGTCGGCTATTTGTTTTGACCAAATTGAATAGTAGTAATCGACATAATTTGTATGCGGATGGAAATTTCAAGCAGCTAACAAACGATGTTTTTATCTCTTACTGGCTGAATAAAAATTATAATTCGAATTGTGAATACAACGAAGAAATAAAAATTTAATCATCTAATCGTTATGTTGATTCCGTTCGTCACCATTTTTGGAAGTAAAATTTTGCCTATGGAAAATTTCTTGCACTCTGCTGACCGACACTCGATATACTCTTCTAATGTTGAACATTCTCTTTCTGAGGAATTTTATTTTGAACCAATTTACAGAAAATTATTAAGAAATTCTTCGTTTTATAATTTATGAATTCTTTTAACATTGTCAGTACAACTATTAATCTAAACTCATCCAATGTGGAAGAGACAGTTCAATATTTTTCATTGTGGTGAAATTCTGGATTTAAAAATAATTTAATTTTTTAGTCGTTGAACTATTTATCTATAAATTATTTTGAACGATATTTAAGAAGATTATAATTATTTCCAGTTTAAGAATTTGTAATGAAAATCTCATCATTTAATTTACGTTTCATACTGTTTCATTCATTCTACTCTGTTGTCCTATTTATCTTACTCTATTTGTTTAAACCAAAGAAATCGTAATATAGTACTTTATTTTCACAATTAATGCATTCTCATGCATTTTAATCTCAATTATAATTATGGCTTAGCTGTGTATGCACTGTTTTGTGTATTACGTGTCTATTTACGTTGGAGAGCTTATTTTCCAGCCTGGTGATTTTATATTTTATCTTTTATTTATTTATCGAATATACACCGAACCAGATGAATATACGTTGATATTCGTTCGCAAAGGATAATTTCACAAAATTTCAAAGCGTAGGTAATATTGCTCGGTAATTTCGTAAAACAAAATCGAAAATAGATTAACCTGAAATCGTATCTCGATTTTCTCTCTAAAAAAGTGCAATCGTCGAGCGAATTTGCTTTTTCCTCGTTTCTGATGTTCGCGATTTATCAATCGCGTCAAAAGTCTCTCCGATAATTACCTGTCCCAGTAAGCGTATGAAATGAAAATGTTAAATCAACGTTCTGAGAAATATTTACGCTCGAATAACACGAAAAGTCGCTCCATGTCGAGTTCTACAGATGCATTTAAAATAACACCAAGGACTTTCGCGCCAATTATACATAAAATAACAAACCTTAAACATAAATCAATAAATAAGCGGTGTAAAATGCAAAAGTTTCGATGGAGAAGCAAAAAATTGAAAATAATAATAATAATAATATATCTTAATTGCATCTAGATTTTATTGCAACACGAATTTAAGTATTGAATAAAAAAAAAAGAAAATAATAGTAATGTGTCGTCATTGTATCAAGATTGTGTATCAAAAAATGGAAAATGACAGGAATGAAAATGAATGCACAGAAGAAAAAATAAGTATATAGAGAGTGTTTGCGAAATCGTGGTACAATCAGTAGGGAAGTGATTCCTCGTACAACATTGAGACGAAAATATAGAATAAAGTTTTTTCGTGTAAGCACGAGTGCATGTAAACAAGTCTGCTTCGTAATTCCCATCGCTCGTTACTTCTGTAAACAGTATTGTATATTTAGGATATGGTTTAATTTTAATTAACAGTATACCGTAAGTTTCAATAATCGATTTATTCTAGTAATTTACAAATGTTGAAAATGTCTTCCTCGTTGTTAAACAATCGTTGACAAATTCTTACTGAATGAATTAACGAAGCATCAACTAAAAGTAATGTGTTTGATAATGTGTTTGTAACTTCATAAATGAAAATTTTAAAAAGTAAGATCTAGTGATCTCAAGAGCTACGTAGCAGTTCCACCTTGGCCAATCCAACAGTTATATCTCTGGTTGAAAAAGTTTTGAACATCTTGGTAAAGTGTGAATGAAGTTCTGTCATCTATTGATAGTTATGGGTTACTAGAAGAAATAACTATAACGTAATCTATTTTACTTTATATTTTATTTCTCAAGAAGGGTGTATCGTTCTTGCTAGAACCTCATGCAGCACAAGACATAACTCAAGTGCAGTTAATCCCCTAATTCTTTTCTACAATGTGAAGTAAACACTTCAAGTGTTCCCAGAACTTCTTCGATGCATAGATCGACCTCGTGTACATTTCTCCTAAGAAATGAATTTTTGTACAAACCAGATAAATTATAAAATAAAAAAACACAAATACTATACGCCTGTTAAATCCAGGAGAAAATGTACTTCGATTGTTTGATTGCTAGGTTCCACATTGAAACTCCATCGTTCTTGAAAGTGAATTTTCACAATAATGTGTGGATTGTCTACTGACCATGAATGCGTATTATGAACATTAAAGACTCTATTTCTCGTAAATTTCGATTACGAAAATATTCAATGTAAATCTTTCATTGAAATCCATTGAGCCATTCTATTATATATAGATTGGAGAATAAAAACAGTTTATTTGAAATTAATAATTATTTAGTCACCGTTTCTGTATTCTTCGTCATTTTAATTAATATAAACTACATTTATATCGAAGAAGGAAATTGCTCAAAGTATATAGGTTTGTCAACCATGAAACGTTTGGTATTTGTTTGTTCGGAGCAATCGAACCCAGGTCCTCGAATACTCGACAATAGTAACTCTTTATAACTTCAATTAGAGCGTGAAGTAAGTTTAGTCTACAGTATCGGCAATTGATGAATCCAATCTCCTTTCGAGCATCGCTTTGTCAGGCTCCTCTTAACAAATAAAATATCGCTGGCTGTCTGTAACGTTCGAAAACAAACAAAAATATCGAAGAATACTTATGGGGTGATTCAAGTCACGAGAATTGATGTAAAACAAACTTATAAATCGCCTGATGAGAATAATTTACAGATTGCTGTCGCTGTGAATTAATATCATATGTTCGTTTCGAAACATCTCTTGCACTCTACTCTAGCTCAACTGGACGTTTGCAGTCTGATCAATTTATACTTTAGTTAGGAATAAATTGATACCGTTAATTATTCAAAGAGTGATTTGAAATTTTATCCACATTTAAAAACATGAACAGGATAAATGTGAACATTCTTGTACTTTTATTTTATATCGTAAAAGTGGTGGACTTGTCACTGACTTTTTCATATCGGGTATCAGAGATGAAGAATTTTAATATTTTTTAAAACTGGACACGTATAACTTTTTCTTCTCGATTATATCTGTTTTGATAATTACTTCAATCTAATTGTAAGTAATTCATTCGTTAACTGGTCTTTGTTCTATCCTAACTATCAGTTACACTCGTTCAATACCTCTTGTAGAGTATCTATACCATTAGTATGTTCATATTTCGGTTTTCATGTCTGCGTTTTTCCTCCTTTATTCCTCATTAATTTATTACATCAGACTTTTCTCTGATCATATGTCACATCTATTTCATCAACTCTATTTATCCTCATCTAGTGAATTTGTTTTATCTTTTCCCTGTTTATAAATCACGTTTTCTCCAACAGTCTTTATCCACCATTTATTTATTTATGTGGCACATGAATTCCACCAGTCTTTACCTTTCCTATCTATATCCATTACATAAGTTATATTTGTTTATGTAGTTAACTTATTCCAACAGTTACGCCTGATTCCAATACCAACCCCACCTGTCTCTTACTCCATAAACTCTACGTATCCTAATCTTGCTACTACCTACTGTATTCACACCAGTTTTATTCACGCTGCCTACTCTACATATACACCTACACTATCCATTCTACTGTTTATTCGTATCTATTCTGTAACATATATCGTCACAATTAGGCCAAACTCAGATCGTTTTTTAAACACTTCCTACATCAATTCTTAATATATAGCTTGAATTGCGAAACATGCAGTTTAAATAACAAATAATTGATCGAACAGCACGAAGACTAGATTGAAAATGAAACTGAGTTTAAATAACATCCTATGACCATAAGATCATCCCAGATCTGAATGTTCATTTTAGCACCAAGTATGACCTTAAAAACACATCTAATACAGTTAAATTTGACAAGTAGTAAACTTGACAAGTAGTAAACTTGACAAGTAGTAAACTTGACAAGTAGTAAACTTGACAAGTAGTAAATTTGTTAAGTAGTAAACTTGACAAGTAGTAAACTTGACAAGTAGTAAACTTGACAAGTAGTAAACTTGACAAGTAGTAAACTTGACAAGTAGTAAACTTGACAAGTAGTAAACTTGACAAGTAGTAAACTTGACAAGTAGTAAACTTGACAAGTAGTAAACTTGACAAGTAGTAAACTTGACAAGTAGTAAACTTGACAAGTAGTAAACTTGACAAGTAGTAAACTTGACAAGTAGTAAACTTGACAAGTAGTAAACTTGACAAGTAGTAAACTTGACAAGTAGTAAACTTGACAAGTAGTAAACTTGACAAGTAGTAAACTTGACAAGTAGTAAACTTGACAAGTAGTAAACTTGACAACGTAAACTTGACAAAGTAAACTTGACAAGTAGTAAACTTGACAAGTAGTAAACTTGACAAGTAATAAATTTGACAAAGTAAACTGGACAAAGTAAACTGGACAAAGTAAACTGGACAAAGTAAACTGGACAAAGTAAATTTGACAAAATAAACTTGACAAAGTAAATTTGATAAGTAGTAAACTAGATAAAGTAAATTAGACAAGTAGTAATCTCGACAAAGTAAATTTGACAAGTAGTATTTTTAATAAAGCATAAAGGAGACTCTGCTAAAAGTAGTCAACCCAATCTCAGCATGAGAAGGCAATCAAAAATGGATATAGAAATGTAGTCCAGGGGATGGTCTCCCAGCGAGGTCACGAAGAATATCCAAGAATATAACTATTACTAATATAACTCATGATACCCAATATAGTCCCATCTCTTACGGGTGTGATCTAAAATTAGACAACATTTCGAGCATTAGACGATGAGTTATTCTCATTTGGAGACGTCTTACTCACATGAGACGTATTATTGCTTATCTGCGTTTGAACTGTATTCAGGATCTAACAGAATCTGTAAAATCAAACTATGTAGTTTATAATCGAAAATTTATTCCTCCGTTATGGTCGTTTTATTTATTCATACTTCAATCGTTATCTATCTTTCTGTTATCTTTCTGCTTTATGTACATGTTTATTTTAGTACTACTTTATCGACTGTTCTCGTCTTTAAATTCTTTAAAATCTTAGAAGCATAAAATTAACGAAAGCTTTGGAGATAAAAGGGACTTAATCTAAACGAGTCTAGGATAGATATCTACTCACAAATTTACTTCATCGTAACGTTTACGTGCCTTTTGCATGGCACGTGAATAGCGAAAAAGCAAACAGAAAGGTATAAAATTGAGGAGAAAAATGTTACACGTCAATACACACCTTTTAAAAGGCCAAGTTGAGCTTCGATAGTTAGATTAAGTATATCTGGATTCATGGGACCCGTTATCAATTAGTAAGAATATCACAGAAATTGTAGATGAAGAAGGAAAAATTACACGCCAAGTTAGAATCGTGTATCACGTGAAATTTAATTTTACTTTGTTATTCCGCTCGGAAGGGAATAGAAATCGAATAAAAACCAACGTGAAAACTGAGATTCAGTGCACCCGCTGAATAAACTGTAGTTTAAAATTGAGTTGAGCAAATTTGGAAACTCTTTCGGTTGAAAATTTGTTGAAAATTGTACGTACTGAAATTGATCGGAAATTCAGTCTGAGAGCTCGATAACGTATATTCCCCCCGAAAATTCAATTAACGGCCATTTTGAAGGGACATTTATAATTACTGGAAAAATAAATCATTCGATAGCGAATTATATTGTGCCGCAATAAAAATGCAAATTCAAACCCAGCAAAGAGAGATTAATTAATCATGCTATCTCGTACCGATAATTAATACAGTTCGTTACATTCCGATTTAATTTACATACTAAATTTCGCTAAAGAAATCACGTTCCATATTGAGAAATCTCATATCTCTTTTATCGAATTTTAATATTGTATTAGTTATATTTTAAAGTTGGTTTCAAATTTTTCAAATTCCTAAATTAATTTTCCGAACATTAAATAAAAGAATCGTGTTTACATTGAATCTGAAAAAGGGTTGCATTTTTGGGACAATAATTATCAGTGATAAAATGATTTAATTTGAAGAAGTACTCGGATAATTTGCAGGTTATATGTTTTTAATTTATTTCTCTACGAATCGACTAGATTTTCCTCAAATGTCAAAGTCTGATGTCGTTCCAGTTCCATTCGACTGCAAAAAATTGCACTTTGAATACTAACTCCAACCGATCCTTTTCGCATCAATCATCGATTAAATCATTGTTAATAGCGATTCCTCGGATGCGCCTGCAAGCGTAGTTAATACGATTGCTGGAATTTTACATTGACGAGAATTTAATACCCCTCTGAACAGTCAAGTTCGTTATTCGAAACGTTTCATTCCAGATCCGAATGTTCGTTTTAACCACCAAGTATGACCTTAAAAACGCATCTGATGTAATCGTGTGAAAAATTCGTTTTAGGTTAAATATGAAAAAAAATTGTATCTGTCCACCTTGAACTGCGATTAATCCGTTGACTAAATTTAGTGTAGTACTCCAGCGTAAATTTCCAGGAATAGAGGACTTGGGTTTCGTTCAATAATACCCTCGTGTCTCTGATTAATCTCTGGTAACCGTAGGTACTCCAAAAGTAAAGTTATCGCGCGTTAATCGGGGAACACTGTGAAAAAGTAGCGTTAACTTTTTCAGCCAGCCAGATAAAATAAGAGATCCGAGAGGACAGGGGAGAACGAAGTGGCGGGAGTTATTCGCACTCAGATGATCCCAGAAATCCAGGAGGAATTAGGACTCGATTATCCTTGACAGAAACTGCACACTTTCAAGCGTTGACGCAAAAGCAACTCGAGAAGCCAGAATTCGAACGTGAAACTTCTTTCCTCTTTCTTCATTTTAAACCTCCAACTCACCGGTATACGACTCTAGAACAGGAAAAAGAACTGCATTGTCGACGATCGCTTCGAACAATTCCCTTCAACGTTAGGGGACTCTCGAAAAATGGATGACGATGACACCGACGAAAAACGGGAATCCGTGACACTGGTCAACAAACTATCGCACAAGGAATCCAAGACCAGAACCCTGGTGGCCTCCTCGAAATTCAGCTCCAGGTTCTCTAAACTCGAGATTCGTCATCGTAACTCCACAGAAGATTCAGACACGATGGAGTGCGCCTCTGAGAACGAGGTAGAGAACATCCCTAAGGACGACGAGGTGCCCGAACCTTTGGTCACGGACGAGAAAGGCAACAGGATATCAGGCGGGGATCGACACTCACTCGATGTGCCCGAGGAAGCAGAAACCTTGCTACTGAATCGTCAGCGGATGATCAGGACCAGTCTCAGAGTGAACGAGGAGTCCAGGATATCTGGATACTCTGGTGCGCGTATTGGACTGCTCAATCGGAGCTCCCAATCCTCGTCGAGCCAAGAAGAATACGAGCCCGAGGTGAAGAGCCTCTCCAAGATTCACAAGCAGCAGCAGCAACAACATCAGCAACCGCACCTCCTGACAACCGGCAGTGGTGGTCAAATAACAGCCAGATCCATGGAGAGCCTACGAACCTCGAAGAACTTCCTCAGTGCTGACGATCGCTACAGCGAGGACTCGAAATCTCTGGAGTCGCTGTCTCTATCCTCGGAAACTCACATGACTGGTACAAGAAGTCACTACAGAAGCTTTTTAACCTCGTCCACGAAGGACGTCAGAAGAGTTGTCACTGTGGAGTCTAGAAGCAGTGATAACCTCAATAGAGAGGAGAGCCTGAACGCTGAAGTCAGACGCGGATTGTTTGCTAATACCGGTTTGGAGAGAAAGATTCCTCAACATCTGAGCCTACCACCTCCGTCCAATGTGTTCTCGCTAACCAGTCCAGGTGGTAGTGATCGGAAGATCAAAATCTTGAGTCCTCATTCGCCACTCCAGTCTACGGAATTCCAATTCGCGTGCCAGACACTCAAGACCAGGCGAAGGAAGGCTATCGTTCTGCCGAGGTTGGTGTTGCCCAGAAGCGATTCCGAGGTCTTTTTAGAGTGAGTAGTTAACATGATAGAGTTACGACAATCGGTGTTGACTTCTGGAGAGGTGGATAAATCTGGCTGGTTTGAATACACGTAAAATTGCTAAACTTTATATTTCGTGACATAGATCGCTTGGCTGTAGTGATTGCTGTTGATGGATTAGATTTAGAAACATTTTAAATACAGTAACCCATCGATAACACGCACACTGTCAGATCCGTACGAAGCTTTTTAAACGGGGACGGTAACGAATTTATTCCTGGAATCGACTTTTTGTTTCACGAATTCAGACCTAGTCACGTACCAACCGTCCAACGAGGAGAGTAAACGCGTAACAGCGAGCATGGCTCATATTACGCACCCGGTCGCTGAGCTTCAAAGGGATACTGCTCGCGTATCGGTGTGATGAAACAAATGACAATTAATAACTTTTATATGTCTCGTTGTATCTTTATAAGAGTACTATAAATATATTGTAAAGTTATTCCGATAAAAATGAAACCAAACCGTATTCGGACTATTTTCAGATATATGTCATACGAATCATCGTTTGAAAACTTTCAACTATGTACGTATAATTAGAAATTGTCCCGATAAGGTCATATTTGGTCTCATTTTTATTGAGAATCTCGTCAATTCGATGATAACACTCATAAAAACGTGATAAGAAATATAAAAGTTTTTAGTTTGCATTATTATTGTCGATACGCGAGAGGCACAAGTTTGAAGGTTGGCGAGCTGGTTTTTAATTTCAATTATTTTAATAAAAATTATGGGAATAATTTGGTACGTTTTATAGAAAAACAAACGTAGCTATTTATCGAAGGGCTGCTGTACATTAATTTACCGACAAATAATATCGAATTAATATCTCCTTTGTTTATAAAACTTGAGAAACGGATAGAGTATTGAAAGATTTTGGAACCTTTTGTTTTATTTGCTAATATTTATATTTAAAGAGTGTTAACTACCTTCAAAGTTTTGGATGAGGTACATATTTAGTAAAACATTTCAAGAGCAATTGGAAATGCAAAAATTTTAATTAGAAGAACAAATGATTGATTTATAATAATCGCAAGATCTCGATGTAAATTTCAATATTTGAGGTTCACACTTTCACACCTTGTATATGAATATTAGCAAATAAAGGTGGGATTAATATTTTTCAATGCTCTATCAATGGGCTAAGTATTATTGAAATTAGAGTCTGCCAAGTAGCTGATATTCTTCATGATAGCAAGCTGTTCAAAAGATTTTTAACGGACTAAAATATGACGATTTTTTATTGGAGGAATAATGATGTTATTTTGCTTTTTTTTTGTAATTTTTATTCAATGTCCTAGAGAGGATTTTTTCATGTTTAAATTTTGTTCATAATTCTCTGTTTTTTCATTTTTATTGAACATTACTAAATATTTTTGAGTAACTAATAATACTAAGTACTTATTTTTGAATCATTTAAAATTATTTTTACCGGTGTTTGAAGACATAATTTATAATAGTATTAATACTAAATCTATGAAGTCGATAGCCTACAAAAGGGTTTCAGAATATCAATAGAAATTTCTCTAGGTACAATGATGAACTTATTCAAAAATTTTGTCCACTGTTCGTTAATAATAAATTCAACAAGAAAGAAGAACAGAACCGTCTGTAATGTAAGTTCGTCTCACAAATAGTTGTTAGGGTTCAACCTTCATTGATCAAAGTAGACATTAGACTAACCTGCATGTCAGCGAACACTATAGCTTAAATATATAACTTCAATTTAGCTTTCCTGCATTTTAGAAAAAATGTAAACTTTGCATTTTATATTTCATTTGTTATTATTTATTATTTATATTTTTCTTGCATTTTAACAATGAATTCCAATTCGTGCAATCAATAATTTGCATCTTTTACTTAAATCACATATACATATTATACACAAACATATTACACATGTTTAATACATTAGAATATATTAAAAAACATGTATATGCAGAATATCTCGAAATGTGCAGAGTATGCAGTTTATGATAAATTCTGCATATTCCAATGCACTCGCGTATTATGAAATATACAGGGTGATTTTCTCGCTAGTGGACTCAAAAGCAGTGCCACTATCTAAACACCGCGAGAATAATCTTCTATTTGTTTGCAATGATCTATCGACGATATTGCTGTTGCGTCATTGCACGAGTACTGTATAATATGCTGTTGTGGTAGCTATCATCGACCAACCGATGACACAATAGCGTTATCATCTCTTCATCGATAAATCACTATATATTATACAAACACGGGATTATCCCCGTAACGTTCAAGCAGCGACATTCATTCTGAGCCCACTGACAAGAGAATCAACCTGTATTATAATCTATAGAAATATAAATTTTTATGTATTCTTCTTATGTGCGATTTATTTGTGTAAGTGTATCCCTTTTAGATCAAATATGCATTAAATCGCTCAAAACTTTCTCAAAATGCAATGAAACGCATCGAATAAAAACTAATTTAACGCTTGCTTCGATGATCTACTTTAAATTTTAGAAGACGCTGAGTTATCAACGGAGCATTGTTATTTCGTAGGATTTCATACGTATAAAAGCTCTATTGTATCAATAAATATTAAACTCGTACCGTAAACTAATATCGTCAAAGACTAATGAATGCTTCTAAATAATAAATTAACTTAGAAGCACTATATTCGAAATAAAAATAGGGTAAATTAAATCTGAAAGAAGAAACATGAGTTATTTAACGGATAGAAACTCAAAACTATCGAGTGAATTACTAAATTCATCGTTTATTATAAAAAGGTTCACAGTAACATTATAGTGCATTTCATTTGGGTCTCACATTCGTACGTTAAAAACTACGTCGTGTTCGAATAAACTTTATTAGATAGACCGCTAAAGGCGATGTAACTAAAATTATGGATGAACATAAAACTGTGAAATTAAATGGTAACACGGAGAGCCGCGGTATTTTTAATTTCAAAAATTGTGTCACCTTTCAAGGGAAACTTTCACTAAGCGTGAAAGCTCACGCGTGACCTTTCAACTCGTTACTGTTTCAAAGGGTTAAGTCGTGTAATTGTCTCGCGTGCCAAACATTAGAGCACCGACAACCCCTGTGGTAAATTCCTTTGAATACGCAAACGGGTCCGTGTTTAGAATTAATTTGATCCTCCACGACTAAAGCGCAGTTTCGAAGTGAATTTGTTGTACCTGGTTGGCCGTTAACTACAATCGCTGCCTGCTAATCAGAAAACGTAATTAAAAGTTTAGAATTTGCAATAAGGGAACCATCGTTTTAAATACATATATTTCTTATTAGGTTGGAGGTCTTTCAGTTCATTAACTTTTCGAAATGTGAAATGAGAAACTGTTCAGTGAAAATTGAATTTTTTGAGTGTGAGTTATTTCGATTATGAAAACTGGACAAATAAATATTCGCGATAGACGAATGCTAGAAACATTCATTGAATATATTCTACTTTTGTTTCGTTTTTTACGAATTCAGTTTTCTAATTGTCATAAAACTTGGTGATAGAATTTTCAAATGTATTTCAATATTGTAGCCAACTATGTATATTTATTTTCTTTCTACTTATTTTATTATTCAATTTGTCACGTTTGTACCATTGACTAGACATCTCGAACGTCTTGTGCATTTATCTCCTTTTATTTTATCGGTTTTAAAGAGGGAGATGTAGACGTATTTATCAATACTTCCATCCTTTGTTTTCTTTAATACGTTTGCTGCGAGATACTTTTTATCAAGAAATTTATTAAGTAGAATCTTGTTGATTTACATAAAGTAAAACGCTCTAATCTTTGTCAGATGTAGGCAAAATAAAATTTTTAGCGTAATTCATTGATCCTATTATAAGCTATATGCATTTACAAGTTTTACGATTATTTTCACGTTTCACGAGGCGAAAAATTAATTTTCCTAGAGTTAGAAACTACGACCAGCCATTGTACGAGCAAAATAAATTTTCCTGGAAAGTTGTGTGCCAATTACGCGAAAATTGAGAATAGTTTGTCCTTTCGTTGCACTAATTTGTTTAAATAGCCAGTTCAAATTCTGAATTAAAGGAGAATGTAATTTACTAAATATAAATACGTGTTTTAAAGAAAATACACTGTTGTGAACAAAATGGATATTTTTAAATTAATGACAACGTATGCGTGTTTTATTGCACATTTCTATACGGATGAACGATGAGTATCGGTTTTGATGTTTCATGAATCGTATTAAATTTAATACTGAATTCAATCAATTTTTCGTTTTTTATGTTAAAAACAAGCGTAAGAGGAAAATTGGAGAAATGAATTATCGTTGAAATTGAAATGACTTTTATGTTAATAATAGCCTCGTATTTCTTACGCATTGGAGGACGACTTTAATTAAAATAGGAAGAGATGTGTTTGTTCATGTATCTCTATTAATTGCAATTTTATGACTTTCTAGTATAACTACAATGTAACTGCTAATTAGCTCTGGCACAGTAAACTTCAGAAAGTTAACAGAAATCAAAACTAATATTACAAAAGAATTATGTATATACTCGTATAAATAAATAAAACAATATTTTTTTATAAAGGGTATTTCCTAAATTAAATATTTTTCTACAGCAATATAGCCAAAGTTTTTTCCATAAAACTTTTCTAAACATAATTGTCCATGCATGTAAAATAAAAATACAAATAAAAAGTAAATTGAAGCATATTCTACGAAGCATAATTTTTTATTGTTTGTAAAAGGCACAATCGAAGTATTTTTCGAAGTGCTTTTCCAAAAATTTATGATATAGTTACTAAAAAAGGCGTAGAAAAAATTTTCATTTTATTTAAATAATACAAATGATAGTACAAATAGTACGTAATTATTGCTACTTATGCTATGTCGTTAACTAAATAATCTTTGATTAATAAGTCAAATGTAAAATGATTTATAAAACAATTTTTTAAGTAAATAGTGGTTTTATTCTCAGTGCTTCATTGTTACTTTTAATAATATATTTTGACACATAATTTTCGAAATCAAAATCTCTCTTGTATAATTAATTCCTTTTGACACTAGTTTCTATTACAGTTTTATCTTTATAAAATATGTTTCGTTCCTCAGCCGAAGACGCAATTTTTTTAATTAAAATGTCTGTAGTCTATAGCGCTTTTTCTGCTTTAATCTGTCAAATGGAATTATTAGATTCTCCTACCTTTCTCCTGTCTTTGCAATATTTTCCCTCTCTCGTTGAAAAAGAAAGAAGAAAAAAGGATTTTATTAATTAACTCCGTGCCTTTTAGAGAATTATGGTAGGCTAAGAGAATTTTTTTCATTTAAAATATATTGTGTAAAAGTATTTTTTGCTTACCAGACAAATTACCCTTTTTCTTTAGACGTATACTCTGAATGTTAACTTGAACAGTATGGTGTAACTGTTGTTTGTAATGCTTATCAAAAAAAAGGATAAAAATTAAAGTTGTACTTTGAAGTAGTCTTTAATTTTGAAAATGCTACCTATGAAACTTAAATATTCATAGTATTTGAAACGTTATGTTAAATAGATCGTGGAATTTAAGATCACATTTTTAAAACTGTTATTTACTTAAACAATGTTATCATTGTACTGATTTTAACAAAGTATGTTTTTCTTCGAAACGAAATGCTTTTAAGTTCTCGTTAATATCGAAGAACCGAAGGACGAGTATCTTTTCCAATAATTGTTTAATTAAGCACACGTGTCTGCGTTTAGTTTATTAATTCCTGATAAAAAAAACTATCAATGTTTAATGTGAAATTGAAATAATTTAGACAACGAAAAACATATAGTATTTCAAAACTTATTTTAGAAATATTTATAAAACATACTCTATGAATCTTTATCATATACATAATTAATTTTACAGTTTCTAACATTAAAATGTCGTATTATTCTGTTCTCTCTCGTGTTCCTCGATGACGAGATTGCAAAATATGCATTTCGGATTAACCACTCAGAGACATTTTTTAAACTCAGTTGAGTGTTAAAGTTCGAAGTTAAGTCAAGAGCCTGAAAGTAATTTTATTTACGTATATGGTGCAAAAGTTTCCGGTTATAATTGGTTCGATCGAAGCAATTAAGAAAAATTTCGATAAAATTACTTTGAAATGTCATTTTGAAATGGCGTTTAATTTTACATAATACCAGCTTTTAATTTTAGGCAATATCGGTGTTGACATTTCGTAATAGGAATGCGGTCCTATTAATTATCTAATTGGTCTAACAATATTAATTTATGTTTCATTATTGACCGATTACAATGTAGGACGATGTATTCAGGTATTCTAAACCTGAGTTTATAATATCGTACGCGAAATTAATTAATAACAGCTAACGGAATTATTATCATTCCGCTTGTCAAACTCTGCTAAAGTTTAAGGTCTTAGAAATTGCTTTGTTGTCATGAAATTTCTGGGCTTCTGGCGACCATTTGGATTTGTAGTGTTGTCTTACTACCTCGTCTACAATAACGATTGACATATCGTAAACTCTCGAAGCATCCATGCTCGGTGAACACCTGCACCAAATGGAAGCTGAGTTCGCCATAACTTATGTCCAGCCATTTCTCTAGAGCGGTTGGACAGCCTCGATAATCCGTTGACCCTCTGATGTAAACCTCTAAAGTAATATTGGATATTGGTACGAAATATCAAAGTTCATATTATTAACCTGCACAATTATGTTCAAGATTTTTACATGTTGCAGCACTAGTTATTCTAGGGTATTCAATATTAGATAGCTTTGTAAACTAATGTTCTATTTTGCGAATAAATATCTAACGAATTTTATTCTTTTAAGTTGTCACTTTCGCATTGTTTAGTAAGATACTTCGAATGTCTTATTCACATTGCGCATAAACTTAGTTTTTAATGTTAAACTGGCAAGTCCTCGCGTCACAAACAACTGTTTAAGAACAGAACAGGAACAAATTATGAATGAGTTCAGAAGCAACATGGTGTTATTAGTCGATCACGTGAAACAAGGAAAAGGGACACGAAATGATGGAAATAGGGCTAGGAAGTTCTTTGCATTCTCAGAAATCGATGAAACTGTTTAACATAATAAATGTAATGTGAGGTTTAAACATAAAGTGCAGCTCGAATAATCACCAGAGGATGAAGATAAATATACTTGTAAGTTAAGGAAGATTGGCTCTTCAAGAAGCACTTCGTTTCAAATCAATATCTCTATCGGTTTCCGAGATACGAGTCTTCAAAGTGTAAGCATCGAGGCAGAGGAGCACTCGCAAATTACGGAAGTACCTTGACCTATTATCCGTTCACAAGAAGAAGGCACACGTGTTTACATCTTCGCTCCGCTCGTAATCCGTTGTTGCTCATACGATCACAAGCAAGAATCACCAGAAAGCTTTTAATTAGCCCTCAAAAATAGAAGAGAGTTTCTTAAATATAGTGGTATATAATTTATTAATTGTTTTTGGTTCTAAGTAGATGATTTTTCTACCTAGAAAAGTGATTGATTGAATTTCGGCTCTTTTAAGTAAAAATGCATCTTTTACGCGTAGTGTGTAAATTATAAGAATTAAAGAAATGTTAAATTAATGTATCCAATAAACAATTATTACTTCGCAACATAAAGAAACATTTCCTTACTTCGAATCTTGATCAAAATTAATTTCTACAGGCAAATTAATTATTTATAATATATGAATAAGATGCGTTTTGTAAGGATAATATTTGGAATAGGAGTAAATGTTAATAACGATCGCATTCATGAACAAACATTCACTAAAACCATTCGCCTTCGTAGATTTCGCAATATCTTGATATTTATTTATCATAATTATTATAAACCCTCGTAGGACCATACATTAAACAATTATTCGTAATGTCTTAGTATAAAGAATGACTGAAAACATCAATTTGTTGAAATATTTGGTTAAATCGAACAAAAGCAATCGAAGTAACTGCAAACCATCTTGTCGGAGGGTATGTATAGTGCCGCCGGTTTCCAAAAATTTCATTCTCTGGGGAGTCTTCGAGGTGGAGGAATCTGTCCCTCTGAAGCACGTGGACCATCCGCAGACTACCATGGAGCCCGACTAATCCTGTGCTGACCGCTACTGACCGTTACTGACCGCTACTGACCGCTACTGACCGCTACTGACCGCTACTGACCGCTACTGACCGCTACTGACCGCTACTGACCGTTACTGACCGTTACTGACCGCTACTGACCGCTACTGACCGCTACTGACCGCTACTGACCGCTACTGACCGCTACTGACCGCTACTGACCGCTACTGACCGCTACTGACCGCTACTGACCGCTACTGACCGCTACTGACCGCTACTGACCGCTACTGACCGCTACTGACCGCTACTGACCGCTACTGACCGCTACTGACCGCTACTGGCCGCTACTGGCCGCTACTGACCACTAATGACCAGTGCTTACCAGTACTGACCACTAATGACCAGTGCTTACCAGTACTGACCACTATTGACCACTACTGACCACTACTGACCACTACTGACCACTGTTGAGTACTACTGGCTACTACTGGCCACTACTGGCCAATGCTGACCAATACTGACCACAACTGACCAGTCCCGTTTGGATAACTGGACCCTCGACAGACTACCACGGATGCCGGTTGACCCCTTGGTAACCAGTGCTAACCGCTCATAGGCGGTGAATTATTTTTCTTTTAATTTCCTTTTTTGCTTCATTTATCTTATTTGTTCAAATATATCTGTATTTATTCTCCGATTTTAATTTGTACTAGTTTCCTCAAATTTATTTTCGCTATTATTGCATTAGTTTATTTAACTATTAACCCACATATACTGTGTTAATAGTACCTTGTTAATAGTTATTTACCCAATATATCTATAGAGATTTCATTCGTGAAAAGAATACAAAAGAAAATGAAAGTGCACAAAAGTGCACTTTTCCAAATAAGAGTAAAATTTTCTAATCACGGGTTTCGTTTTTTGCTAGATGCTGTTAGATATAATAAAGAAATATATCAGGGTTAAAATAGCGCCAAATTGAAGTCATTTAATGGCTAAAAACAAAACGGAGTTTCGTATCACGGTGATTGAGTTATCGGTACGGAAACATGAAAAATCAGATTACAATTTTAAATCGAATTTTTCAAAAGATTGATTTATATCAATCTTATGGTTGGGTCTATTTTTACCATGACATTTTCACTAGCTATTTTTTAACGTGTGATCCGTATAAAGTCAAAAAACTAATTTTTTTTAACAAGAATCGACATCCCTATGTGAAATGTATACCCTAACTGATTACTCCTTTCAAAGAATTCAATTTCAACCGTTTAAATGGAATTCTTTGTATTCCAAGAAGTTTTTTTCAGATATTCATCAAACTATTTTGATCGTTGTTTTTTAACAATTTCTTAAGTATATCACTATTTCGATAATTTCTCTCGAGGTTTTAATTTAGTCTATTGTTTCGTATATTTTCCTACCTACGTTTCACTTCTCCAGTGATCAATATTCACTCTCAGTGACGCGGAACGTATACTAATTCGTACACCGGTCTCGATATTTATTTACTTTTCAACAGGAACGTATTAAATAATGGATCGTCAACGTTGATCAGGCTTTGCCAACGGACGAACTGTTTCATTATTTAATTGAATTCTACATTTCGTTACTAAGCCGCGATATTTTCACGCGTACTGTGTGATTTTACTTTCAAGTAATTCGAAGCCGTTTAGTCCAATGCACAATGATCAAGAAACTAAGGAAGCTTTACGTGCAATTTATTTCACGTTGGACCCTGTTTTTCGTCGTTAATAAGCTTTCGTCGCACGAGTTTGCGTACCTGCGAATTTAATTTGCACCATGGGGAACGCTAATCATGTTACAACGGGCACCGACGCGATCATTAATTAGCGAGTTCCATTTCATGGTAAATGAAATGTTTTTCCTCTGTTTTTGAAACGCTGAAACGCCTCCAGCTAACAGAGATGACAACCAGTATGAGAGCATTTCGAACAGAGACAAGTTGAAATTTTAATATATGTAAGAGTGAAGCAGCTAGGAAAATTTTTTTTTTTTTTGC
Source organism: Ptiloglossa arizonensis (assembly GCF_051014685.1). Classification (NCBI taxonomy): domain Eukaryota; kingdom Metazoa; phylum Arthropoda; class Insecta; order Hymenoptera; family Colletidae; genus Ptiloglossa; species Ptiloglossa arizonensis. The sequence goes on from NC_135049.1 coordinate 6,152,399, forward strand.
ATTCTTTTTATGCCTCGGGGTTTAACATATATGCACATAAAAGATTTGATTAAAATTCGTAAAAATAACAGAGCCCTAAATGTTTTATCACGCATCTGTCGTAGACTGTATAGCACTCGCGCGAGATATGTAATATCATTTGAAGTTATGGTGGTTCCAATTCATTTAGGAAACATCTCGGACGTAAAAAGGATCTATTCAATAATAGAGAACATAGCTACGAATACACACTATCGCTCGAAACTATTTGATGATGCAATCGATGCAACAGAAATTCAATTTAATTTACTAAAAGCATTTAACCGCATTTTCAAACACACGTGTATTTTATTAGAAATGTTTACATTCATAAAAGTAGTAAAACTATATACACATATTTTTGAATATCTTACCTATTTAAAAATAATAATCAATCTCTTACTGTTTTCTCAAACATACGCATATATGTATAACATGTATTCAAATTACTTTTGAGCGCCAGCGAACATTTCAAATTTTAAATAAATCGATTACAGTATAATCTTGTCTGTTAGTTTGAAAAAATCGATTTTATGAGAAACGTGTTTGAGATATATTAGATAATATTATTTTTTAATATACTAATAACCAAATTTAGAAATTTATTCCAATCCAGTCACTACCATATAACGAACCTTCCATAGCAGTGATGAGCAAAACGTAATCTAATTATTGTTTAACAATTAATGATTGTAATTAGTAAGAAATCAGTATCTAATCATGATTAATACCTAATGCGTGTAATCAAAGCAAATGTATCTGTCAGATACGATTAAATGATTAATCATTTAATCGGAAAATAATTACACGTCTATAAGTACGATTGAATCAACAATTTAGTAGTAAAAAAGTTTAAAAAGGTAGTAAATGTTAAAATCAATCTTTCATCGAATAATAACAAATTGTTTATTTATGATCACTGAATAACCTCAGGGATGACGATTATCTGATTAATGCTTTTCATTATTATGAATACTTTTATTAATCAATTATAAAAGTAATCGCTGAAAAATCAGTTACTGTTTTATAGTACTCACAAATATTGCAAATTTAACACTAGGAATTCTCCCTTATTATCTTCGTAATAATGATGCTGCATGCTTCAACGTTAGTTACAATTATGTATTGCAAATATATTATCATAATTCATCTGCCGCAGGGCCATATAACGAACCTTCTGCACTAAATGCAGCTCCTTCAATGCTAATTCTCTGTTATCTTTGCAATAATATTACCTCGTATGTCAACTCTCGCATTTTTAGGTCGGTTATGATAATGTGGTAAAGTTTTTCCTTTCCGCAATATTCTACAGTGATTGATCCAATTTTAATGTTCACTGTTTGCATAATGAATAATAAAGTACTGTTCTATTATGAAATATGCAAGAAGCGAGATACACTGTAATTTTTACGATAAAAGTACAAATTGACATCGTTTTCGAACCAAACTTCGAAACAATAGCATCAAAAAATTCGTTGTTGTTTCACGAAACTGTTTCAATAATTCCTAATGGCTTGAATATTCGTACAATGGAAGTATTACATAAAAAAATTGTTGGTCGTGTGTTGGTTGCTGATGTTGGATACATTATATTAGTATTATATATTAGTATTATTATTGTTATTGCAATATTATAGATTGGACGTGGTATTGGTAATAGGTTTCTTTTTTCATTAAAGATAGATCGACTATGTATAAAACTAAGATCGTTTCAGTGCCCTCGGCACGTGTCGTTATCGCCTTCGTCGTCTGCGTCTTAACACTAGGTTTACGAATATTTCTTGTGTTAAATTGGCGCGTATCGTGAAGAAATATGTATACCGTATAGAGAATTATAAAATTAGAAAGCTTTGAAGAAAATGAATTTCAATACATATTGTAGTATCGGATTTTCGGCGTCCGCTTAGGCCTGCTTCGAGCGTAGACCTAAACAAGATAACGTGCGCGGTTGGACTCGAGTTGAAGTAAACATTTAGCGCCGATCGGCTCGCTAGCTTTCCTGGAAGGCACGAGTATCCTTTACAAGGGGTCTTGTGTGACGACCGAGCGTGAGAATGCATGGGGATGAAAGGAAATACATGTGGTTCGGAGAAAGTGAAGAGTGTTTAGAAAAGACGGGTGATTGGGATGGCCGAGCGTGGCCGAATGTCTGAAGTGAGAGAGACTGAGGATTGGAATGAAAGAGAATGAATGGGAATGACTATATAGAGCGCGAGAAGAACGTAGGAACAGAGTATGACAAAGTATGACGACGAGAGTATGTCCGAAGAGTGTGTCGGTATGACTAAAAAGACGATAAGACGAGACAACTAAGAGACGTATCCAGCGAAACTAACCACTGACACTACATCTAACACTATCATCATTGTAATATATAATATTATTAAATATACTTTAATATACCACATCAGAGCAATAGTTATTTGGGGGCTCGTACGGGGATAAATCATTCAAAAGGATCTCTCCTCCAGAGATCCAAGTGATAGGAGGAGAGAACGAAACAACAATATTTGTCTCGTTAATTGGATAAAAGTCGGTACAAGTGACCGAAGTATTGTAATTCTTGTAATTTTCCTCATCGATAGAAATGCGTCAAAATGACGTGTCCTGTAAACCTAGTGTTAACAAATCTCTCATCTTACTGCGTTTTTCCAACTCTCCTCTCTTACTACCTCTTTACCAGTCTCTTCTCGTACCCATATTGTCCCAAACACGCTTTTTTCGCAACCTATATCCTTACGTGCATTCATTCTCTTTCATTTGAGTCCTCAATCCCTCTCACTTCGGACATCTGGTCACGTTGGCTCATCTCCATCGTTCGTCTTTTCCAAACACTCTTCATTTTCTCCAGACCACACGCATTTTCTTTCGTTCTCACGCATTTCCACGCTCGGTCGTCTTTCACGACCCCCTGTAAAGGGTCGCTCGTGCCCTTCGGGAAACCTGGCGACAGATTAACGCCAAGTGTTTACCTTAACGCAGATCCATTCGCACGCAATGTATCTTCAAGGCCTGCACTCGAAGCAGGCCCAAGTGGGCCCAGAAAATTCCGATACCACACAATCAATTGAAGAAATAAAGCAGCGTTCGCTTCGTGTTAAATGTATGATGAATTTTTAGTTTTAGGACAATGTTAATAAAATGATTAATAATACGATTAAAATAAGTACTCGAATGCCTTCGTATTCTTTCACTTCTGAACGTGTGTTAATGTATTGTTTTTCTATTACATGAATCTAGTTTTAACATAAAAATGGTGTTCCTACGAGCAATGCTTAAAAAACATAACTTTCTTTGTAAAAAAAGTTCGAGTGTCATTAAAATGAAATTCCTTTATCAAGTCACTTTTACTTAAATATATAAAAGTATGTAGGTCAGTCCAAGCACACTTAAAAATGGTGTAAAATCCTGGGACATAAATGGTTTTATGTTTTTACTGTAGAAATGCTATAATCTGTTAAAGACGATATAATAGAATTTCTACGATGTATATATCTAAAATAAAAAATAAATTCTCGATGTTCGTAAGTACACTTCACATTTACTTGCACCGGTTTTAACCTTTCGAATCTACATATTTGCATCGATAAAAATAATTCTCTTAATTTATAAAGAGAAAATGGTCGATGCAATTGACATTTTCTTCTGATGTAGGTTATATCATGAGCGAAAGCACTGAAAACCGTTCTATTTTTTTTTTTTTGCCGAGACAATATCAATTCAGTTCTAAGTCAACATTTAATCTCCGTATCTTAACCAATTCATTTTTCAATTTCCAGTGAATCTCTGTATTTACACTGATTTCAAATTTAAGTTTAAGTTCAGTGTTAGTTCAGAGTCTAACGTCAAATCCATATGTAGGTCAAACTTGGATCTAGTTTCGTATAATTTTACCAACCCACATTCCATGTCACGTTGTTGATTGCATAAACATTTATCAACAAACTGTTAGTTTATTCTTTTCTTTTGTCTACTACAGTAACTATATGTTGAAATGTACACTTTCGAGATCGTTTCAAATGTTTTAAGAAGGGTTGGTAGAGAACTTGCTTCTCGAATCAATCTTTCATATTTGAGGTTAGGTAATCTTTCGCGATACAAATGTCCAACGAAGAGAATAAACGAGACACATTAAAGTAAACGCACTTCCTATTACAAGTGCTTGATTATCAAACTTCAAAGCGATTCTGCTCGCGTATCGGCGCAACAGTAGCAAATACAAACTAAAAATTTTTTTATTTCTCATAGTATCTTCGTGATAATATTATCGATAGATCGGTAAAGATATTCCGATAAAAGTAAAAGCAAATTTGTTCGGACTATTTACACTTATGCTTTATACGAATCACTTTTCAAAAATTGTCTATTGCATAAAATTAAAAATAGTACATATAAGGTTGAATTTAGACTTATTTTTTTCAGAACAACTTCGTATCCATTTATAATACTCTCACGAGGATACGATAAAAAATATAAATGATTTTAGTGTTTATTAGTAGCCACATTGATACGCGTACGATATTATTTCGAAGCTTAGCCAATGATAGGGATGATTCGGTACGTTTTATCGAGAAACAAACGCGACGTTTTAACTAGGAGTTAAATGTACATGGATCAGAACTCGATGATCGATCAATTTAACTTTACGATCTAGAAGCTTGGGAACAGAGCAATCCTTGCACTGATAATATTACGATATGATAAATATCGAGTTTATTTGTTAAGAGATTGTGCGATATTGTCGCAACTCGTGCAATCTCGATCGTGTGCTCGTATCGCGACTCGAAGAGAGAAGAAAGGCGGTGATGTCGGTTTCAAGTTATCGATTCGAATGTCGGTGCTCGAACGTACACGGACGATAATTGTTTCCGACGAGTTACGTGCTTGCTCGTATCACGCTGACAGTGTTTCAATACTGTGATCGTAATTTTTAACGAGGTGACCATCGATTGGATTCGTTCCTTATTCCGTTTAATTCGCGAACGACCCAAGATGGTTTCCAGCGTTCCAAAAACAACTCTTCCATTTCGGACACTTCGTTGTGAATAAGATTATTGGAGAAAGTTTAAAAATAGAAATGAAAAAAATTGTAATCAGATTCATACGATAACAAATTTTCGTTTACAGTAATTGCTTCCTTTATATGATAATTTTTATTCCGAATTCGAATCACGGAATCATACTCATCACTGTGTATATTTTTTATGGGCTGTATTACGATTTAACTAAAAGTTTCGAATAACAAGTAAAGGATAGATAACTTCTATCCGTTGTTCGTTACAGATTAAACGGAATTATTTGTGGAAAAGTTAGGATTTTGACGTTAACCTTTAACTTGAAAGGTTTATTGTACTATTTGAATATTTGGCAGGCAAATTGCAATTTTTTTTTTAAAGAACGACTTATTTGCATCTTGCAATTTTACTCAAAACGTTCTAGACCAAGTAACTTCTCTTTGATTCACTGTATCTTTTTGAGACAATCGATATAAAATTAAATTAGCGTGTTAAAGAAATTGAAGAATTAAAAAATTAGGAAATTCACGGTAAAATTATTATAAAGAAGGATGTTTGAAGTTTGGAATGTTACAAAATAAAAGACTGAAATTAAAGTTAAAAAAGGAAGCTAGTGCAAGCTAGAAAAATTATATTACTAGGCAATTATAAAATTTAAAAATTAGAAAATTAAAAAATACCAGATTACTGAAATCTGACGAACCATATGGAAAATTATAAAATTATAAAAGTGGACACAATTAGAAATTTAAAAACTTATGGAACATTATAAGATAAAATCGTAAGAGACATTGAATTGTTTAAAGAGCTTGAGAGCCGCGGGTGTAATCGAAAATATAAATTTAGGTAATTTAGAAGACAAATTTTAAGAGAAAAGGGAAATTCGAGAATGTAAATGCGAGGTAATTAGAATTGGAAGTTAGTACTATACAGTTGACAGAGATAGTAACTGTTTCTGACGTGAAACATGTTGTTCGGTACTCTGACAACGTTTCTGGTTTCATGTGTCCTAGCGATCAGTGCTTCGGTTGTTTGTACCTGATTTGAGGTTTCGAGAGTGACTCGGTGGTGAAACAGCTTTCCAATGTGGACAAGGCTTTCGATTATGTCATAATTGATTTGAATCATTTTATTGATACACTTTTCGATAGAAAAATTCTCGTTAAATTATTACAATTGAATCCTGTAATAAATGTACAAACATTTAAACAATATATTTAGCACGTAGTTTACTAATGTTGTTAGCAATTAGAAAATTATAGTATTAATTTAAGCAAGATTAAAAGACGAAACGACTGTACAGAGAACGAGACATTTTTTGTTTACTGATCTACGAATATTAATATTTCAAATCAAACAGTATAGAAAAATCTCAAAAGTTTTGCAACTGCGTATTTCAAGAATAATTGTTTCGTCGATTACTATTTCCTATTGACTAGATCGACAATTATTTTATTTACTTAAACGATTCATTTACATGTATTACTATTTTATTATATTTGTTGTTGCTTTGTATAAATTTTTACTTTACTTTTAACACACTTCAACACATTATTATTTCATACAAATTGCAACGTATGAAACGAATGTTCCGTTTCTCACATTTCAGTCGCACAATGTCAGTTATTTATTGTGCAAACATGTCACCAATAGATCATATGTGTCCTGTGTCACGAAACACAACCGGCTGTTTCATCGATAATTCGATTAGACATTGTTGTTTGCAGAATGGGCTCCAGTGGGTTAGTGATCGATTTGAAATATTGATTTCTGAGCGCGCTAAGTGAATTTCCGCTTTACCGTTGTACCCTCCAATTCGAATTCAAACATAAATGCCAAACCATAGTTTGGTTTTCGCTGAACAAGCAACAATAATCCAAAGCTCGTTAATTTTCTATGTTGAAATACAAATAGAATCCCTCGAAATTTCCATCTGAGATAACTCACTAATTAACTAAGCTTCGTATTAACCTAACTAATCTTCTTGCGTATCTTGTAGGATGTAAATTCATTTGTCCTTGAAATGAATTTGGAAACTATCGTTTGATTTTAAAAAATTATCATGGGATCGAAGCAGATAAATTTAATAAATCAGTTTTCTATTTTATCAAGTTAAAGTAGGGTTTCTGAAATGAATCATTCGGATTTGAATTCGAACAAATCTTTGGTAAAATTTTCGATTCGTTATTCCTGTTGTAATAATCAAATATTTGGAGATCGATTTTTTATAAAAACTTTCGAATATCTAGATACAGATTTTCGTTATGATAAAATTGTTAAATTTATTTTACTTTAGTTGTCACATCTGATTTCGATTGAAATGTTGGTGATTAAAAAATTTTTTTTTTCATAGTAGGCGTTGTACTTTAGAATCTGTTTTATTTCATTATTCGGATTCGGATTCGAGTTCAACAAATATTTGAATTACTTTTTTCGGATTCGATGAATGTTAAAAAACCGAATCTTCGGAAATCCTAAATTAAGGTTATCAAATTTAAGAATATAACCTAACAACCTAAATAAAATTTTTAAATATTCATGTGAACTACAGATATATTAATTTTTTTAACTATTTACGTTCAACAAAACTTGTGAGCAAACTTTTGTCAATATTAGGTTAGAATTTTCACCAAATTATCCGAAATAATTATAGCGTGCAGCTACTAATTTTCTCGTGGCGCCAGTATTGGACAGATTCTATACTAAATTGTCCAAGTGCTGTTTGAAAATGATTTGAACCACTGTAGGTAACATCATGTCGAGAAAACTACTTTACCGACGCGAAATTTCACTATCACAAAAGTTGCAGAATTTCTTGTACGCCAGCATTGCGGCAGCACCAAAGTGTCTGTAGTAAATCAATAACTAGAACCAGATTGTTTTCGCTTGTCTCTTCGGTGATAAATCTGTTCTGCTTTGGTTTATTTTTACCATTAGTATTCAAAGTTCAGACATATCTCGATAACCATTAGCCAAAAAATAGTGGAATTATAGAAAACGACACAAAACCTCTTTTAAGGAGACAATTTAATACATTTATTTAATAAAATTAATCGAAATTTTCTAGAGTAATATCAATTTCGTATTAACTTGGAACACTTTAAACTCTTTAATCATCTGAATTTTTTCTTAAATTTTCAAAATCCTTGTATTCAGTTTTTGTTAAAAATTGACTATTTTTTGGACAATTTTAGAAAACAATGGATAATGAAGTAATGCAATTTATGAAGAAAAATAAGGTATAGAAAATACAATATATAGATAAATATATAAAACATGGAAGATATATATATTCTAATACAAATCTATAAGCGCGTACATACATACTAGTCTTTCAAAGAGGTCCAAGTCTTCCAAAATTATTTTTAATATCTTGTACAAATTGTTGAAAAAAACAATTTCAGAATATTTCACTATTCAATCCAAACGTTCGATTGACCTTCATAAATAACTGCTAAACGAATGAAATCCTTAAAAACTTTAGACTTTTTCTATTCTCCAATTAGAAACGGTTTCAATTTATCACCCTGTGAAAAATTTCCACAAAGTAAAATCGTTGTGTGTTTTTTATTTAATTTGAAACGTTTCGCGAATGAAAGTTTACACTAAATCGAAACTTAAAGTAAAAAATCTGCTAACTAAAATCGAATTTAAAAATCTGAGCTCTTAATGCTGTGGACATACCAAAATAAACGTGATCGTTTCAGTTTCATCCCAAATTTATTAAAATCTCCAAGTAAAATTTCCTAGATTCTCGTCACAGTTGAGTATTATAGTGTCAAATTTAAGTATTTAAGTGCCCCAAATTTCCACTAAATCAAGCTGATTTAAGTATAGTAGAAACTAAATTTCTTAGTGGCAAGTCAGTGCTGCATTTTTATTAAATCACATTACACGATGCTTTTTGTTGTTACGCGATGTAGTTTAAAGCAATGTAGCTCGCTCTCTCTGCTTGAGTTTCAGGGACACCTCAGACGCTTTCACGGGAGCTAAGAAGTTTCTCGAGGTTAAAAGCTTCATTCGAGAGTCTGAGGCTCGCTTGTGACGAGAAACCGAAACTGGAGCTGGAAAATATAGATTCAATCGAATTATTCGAGGAGACTTAACACGATGAAAGTAATTCAGAATATATTATCAGTTTGATAGGATCGATTTCAAGCTTCCATTTCATCCCTCATCTGTTTCAATTGATAAAGGGTCGTTGGTGATTGGCTGGGGTTAAGTAAACGAAACATATATTTTGGCAATTTCATCAAACGATCGAATTATTTCATCGAGAAAATAATATTATACAAAATGGGTCGTTTAAATGGGGGACATTTAAATCTCTACTTATGGTTGTATAAAGAACTCTTCAGGAGAAAGTTGTACTATTTGAAGAAACACATGTGGTAGGTTTATTCTTTTTCCAAGATCATTGTTCTGCTAGAATTTAAGATTATCCTTATTTTTTTGAATAACAGTCTATTATTCTTTTCGATATCCTTATCGATCATAAAAGAAGAGAAAAGAAATCCAACGACCTTTAAAATATACTATTCCGATCGATCGATCTCGATCATTTTTCATTCAATCTAGACCTAATTATTACACGTGCCCCTTCAAAGAGTATAATTTTACCCCCTTTTTTCCTACAAGAAGTTGTCCAGAGAATCGAAAACTGCCATCGACGTAATACCTGATGCTTTGACCCTTCATGCTGTACGACACTTGAAGTGTTAACTTTATTAAAAACAACTTTGGTAAAATCAATTTTGTTACAAATCCTGTTCCATGCTGATTTGGTGGATAGGAGGGTACCACATCATCCTCCCTTCTTCCATTTACGATTTTAGCTCCTTAACTCTTTAAGGATTGTTTGCCTTACGATTTAAGTTTTGATAACGCGTGTTACAATCAACATCAAGATCAGTCACAACTCCAACTGTTCTCGTGAACGCTAAATTTTCTATTCAAAGACATTACGTAAGGGTTCCTCTCTAATATTTTCGAGGAAATATATTTGAACGTACGAATGTGGACAAGATTCACCTCTGGTTCTTACGTTGGGTTCCATTTCCTTACTACGTGTCTCACACGATATAGTAAACGAAAGGGTTCAGAAAAATCCTCAACATTGGATGAAGGATGGTCAGGAAACTTCCCTCTCTATCACTGATTGCACCTCAACGAGCTTCAGGATAAGAAAAACGAAGGAGGTGGTAATCTGTGGACCCATTGCCCTCTTTCCTCTTCTCTCTTTCAATTCTTTTGCCACACCCATCAACGCAACCATACTTGCATATCCAGAAAGATGTTGCTTTTTAGCAACTTTTCCCCCTCGTTGAAATTTACTGGACAAAAGTAAATAATTAGTTTATTTACTGGATAACAGTAAATGAAGAATATACAACTAATATACAATAATATAATATACAACTAATATACAACTAATATACAATAATATAATATACAACTAATATACAACTAATATACAATAATATAATATACAACTAATATACAATAATATAATATACAACTAATATACAATAATATAATATACAACTAATATACAATAATATAATATACAACTAATATGCAATAATATAATATACAACTAATATAATAGAATATACAAATAGTCCAAATTTCGACACCAGTAAATTTTGACTGTTTGTATATTCTGGTTGTATTACGCTAGTTGTATATTGTATATAATTTTGATATCGAGACAACGCAATGTAAAAATTCTAAATGATCTTGTCGCATTGCTTCATCGTTCTGCCAGAATTGTTAACCTCTAGCTTTTTCTCGAAACATAACTCGGCCCGTTTGTTCCGTGATGCTAATAGTAGCGTGCGTAGGATCAGTATAGCATAGAAATTGTTGACGTAGGTTGTAGGTAACCCGCTGCCTTCACTGTCTACGGTGTTTATAATCATGACTGTGTTTGTTACGCGGGTCATGGTTCCATTTCTATCACGAGAGTGAAATCAACTGCTTTTTACGTTCTTCTGACTACTTCCTTGTTGTTCTTTCTCACGTGTCTCGTTCTTCATCACTTTCCTCGATTTTCTGAGAGAGGCTAAACAATCTCAAGAATAGACATCAGTCGGTATTAAGTGATTTAAGAGACTGAAAGTGTCAAAAATGTTCCACTTGCAAAAATTGGGTTCGAAAGTTCAACACATCTCAACCTCTTCGAAGATGAATTATTTTCTTCGAAATAAATAAATATTCTGATTGATATTTATCTTTAACATCTATCAACATCGTGACCATGAGTAAATTAGTAATTGTAAATATTTTTCGCAATTGTAGTGGTTACTTCCCTGCTACAAGATTTAAATAATTGAAAAACTAAAGGTACACGTTGAAGAAAGATTAAAAAGAAGTTCGAAAAATTTGTATGTAACAATATTTGATGATGTTTGACCAAATCCCGATTGTTGAGGTATATCATGGTTTGTAGCTGTTTAGCGTCACTCTCAGCTTATGTATGAAAGGCAATTATTTTCTTTCCTTTTATTAAAATTAATACGATACGAAACATTTTCGAAAGATGAACATTCATAGCATTGGGAATTTTTTTGGAAAATGTTAAACTCTTATATAATGTAATTATTGTGATTGTTGTTGCAACCTTAAAAATTCGATAATAATAATGAAGAACAAAATGGAAATGGTTGTAAGTTATTTCTTCTACAAATGTACTCAAACAAGTAGTCAAAAACTTTTAAGTGTAACAGATTGTTCGAATGTCTCAAAAAATATTTTCCAACAGTTTTGATTGTTAATTTTTAATTCTTTCGGTCGAGAGACTACAGCTTCCATTCGAACTAGGAAGGGTCACGGCATTTCCGCCACTCCTCCCCCTCCCCCTCCCCCTCCCCTACCCCTTCCCACTGTCCATTGATTTTGAGCATCGTGGGTGTGTCACGAAGCACGTGGCCATTCAGAGCAAAAACTAAAATTTTTACTGTACAGAATGTCAGTCAAGAAGCAAAATATTACACGTAAAAAATAAATCAGTTAAAGACAAATTACATTTTGCTCTCGATAACATAAATGACTGTCCCAAAAATGTTTACATACTAGCTATTTAATAAACGTTTATCTGGCTCTACGTAGAAATAACTCGCACGAAAATTAAAAATCAATCTATCAAATAAATATTAAATGTATTAAATATATTTTAAAAATATTCTGTTGCTCGGTTATTTAATAAATAATTATTTTACAAGCAGTAGAAAAAAATAAATGATAAATAATCAAGAAAACAGTTAACTGGGTAACACAACAAATGCTTTGCAATATTGGTATAGTTGGAGTAATAGAATTTTGTTAAACGTCACGGTTCCGAAAGTTGCTAACAAAATATAGATAAACAGGTGATGTTTACGACAAAACGACCGAGTTCATTGAAACTTTGCCATTTAATCATTGTGTTGTACACTCGGAGATACCTAACTTCTCTATCTATGTTCCTAACTGCATTTTATGTTGTATATTCGAGAGCTTGTATCATGAGTTTCGTAAAACGAGGTACAGTGTGAATATTAAACACTAAAAGAAAACGAAAGTAGCAGAGCTGAAAAATTCTGTAAATAAAATTCCAAAGTGGAATTTTCAATTTTGGGATAAAATTCCAAAGTCTCGAATGCTATAACACAAACAGCAAATAGTTCTTTCAAGAATTGAAATTGACAGTATTAGATGCAACAGAAGTAAAACAGAATTTGCAATAGAATACTTCAAAATTCTTTAAAAAGCAGTCGACTGTTACAACATCGAAATTTCGTTACTATTACCGAAGAGAAAGTTTTAGTCTTTGATTACAATGATACTTTATAATCTGTACAAGTATCGTTTCAACCTTCTAACTTACTAACTTCGATCTATGCCAACTACCTTCGAATAAACTTCAAGAAACCTTTGAACTATCGCCACCCAAAAATTCAGTGCGCTATTCAAGAAATATAAACTTCAGTCTGTATATTTCATCGTACGTAAAGTTTTCAATTATCGCAACCCAAACGAATTAGTTATTCGATAAACAAGATCCCTATTGTAAGGAATGATACTCATTCACAAACTATCTATTTATTTAGATAAAATCTTTGTTAAAAATTTAAACAGTTTTCTTAACTAAGAGTGTTCTAAAACCCCATTTTCTCATTTACGTACAATTGTATATTCTTATAATCTTCGAATACAATGGTCCAAGTCTTCAACAAAGTCTCTGATAAAAGTGAGCTCGAGTTTTTGATATAACAATTGGTACCAACGCAGAAAATCATTTTAACATCTACAACACCTGATTTTTGGAAATTGTTTAAATTTTGTTTCATTTTTATGTGAGTATTTTCAAATAATTTTCTCGAACAGAACTGCATATCCTGTATTATCATCCTAAACTTTAACCAGTGTTCAATTATAATTAAATTCAGGCACTTGATATTAATATTAACATTGTTCTATTGTACCAGCTCATCGTCACAACAAAATACCGCTTGAAATTTGTAAGTATCTCGGTCCAATAGTTCAGCTGGCTATTCAGTACAGAAACTCTCAAATTTAGTAGTGGTCGGTCCATAAAGTCACCTCATCGTCTACATAGATCGAGCTATTCCAGGTCTAAAGATGACTTCAGCCTTTCAGTGCAAAATATCTCGAGCACTCAACATGAAAATTAGCACTGGCCTCACGACACCATACCATTAGCTACACATAATCCTTCAGCAGACCTTCCAGCAGAGGCGAATTCAAGCTCAAAATATTCCAACCCCTGAATTTTTGAAGTTTTAAATCATGGAAGTTCAACAATCTATACACACGTAAACATTTTCACAATTTTCGACAGGTATGATCCAACACTTGGATTAGTTCTACAATAAGAAGAATTTATAGTCTAAATATAAATTTTAACACTAATTCATAGTAGTAACGAAATTCTTTTTCGAACGTTTAACTGTAGCAATTTATCAATTTAGATACGTAAATTATTACCATATAGGCATTGATGTCTACATTCCATCTTTCTTAAAGTCTACATCTATTTTAAACCTGAAGTTTAAACAGTTCGACAGTATAAGATGATTCAAGTTTTCAACACGAAAGTCAACAAATGATTATTTAAAAAATTTTCAAATATTACCGTACAGTACAAAAGAGTTGAATCGTCCAGTACAAAAGAGTTCAAGGTCTTAATATAGACGGTATTTTAAATTATCAAATTATTCATTTTTTGTTGTCAAGTAAATTAAAAATATTTCAAGATATAGCAACATAATTTTAAATTAAACAATAAATAATGTACACACGATGTAAAACCAACGCTTCATTGAAGATAATGTGGATTGTGGTCGAAGAAATATACTCTCGTATTATTTAAAACAGTAATATTCGAATCAATATCGTGTGAAATTGAAAACAAACGACAAAAATTTGTTTAGAAAATAAAAACAAATACTTATCGATGTGTCATTGGTTTGAAAAGTGAATCAAAAAGTTAAAGGTCACAGTTCTTAGTTTAAGAACAAATAATATGGAGCAAATTTTTGTTTAAATTGCAATTTATGTATAACCAGCACACCATCTTACATAGATGTTTCACAATTATCGTAATATAACATTTTTGGGGTGTTTTAAAAAACTGTTCTCTCAACATAGTGTTGATGATTTTCTAACATCAAGTAACAATGCTCCTTAAAATAATTCATAAATATTTTACATATGTACCTGATGTGCACATTATCTACTCTTCAATTTAATTTAAATTCATTATTATCCTGCTTCCGTTCGTAGATCTTGAAATACCTATTCGAAAGGCCAAAACGTTGATTAAGAATAGCCCACGTATCAATTTTTCCCCAGAATTTCTGTCAAATGTTATCACCGATCCATCATACCATCAAAACTCTCACCTATCACGATCCAAGAATTCAAGATCCAATATAGGGAAGCTGGAAACTCTCGAGGATTATCACGATGCCACGAAACTCCTGTCTACGAAATATCCTACCAAAAATCCTTCGTTCATGGAAAATTGCACCTAGTGTTCGCTACCAAAAGGTTCAGAACCGCAAGAAAAACAGAAACGAAATTTTTGTTAACAACGAAAACTTCCACGCGATTCGAGGGTATTCTTTCGTTCTACTCTCTCACCCCTGACGACCGAAAAACGCGCAAAACGTGGGAAAATTCGCAGGAAAAGAACGAAAAAAAAAAAAAAAAATAGAAAAGGAGACCAACAACAACTACACAGATCTGGCACCCTTCGAAAACAATTCCACTCCACTCCACGCATCGTCTTCCGTTCCTCGTGTCTGCCCCTCGTCCCCGGGCGTTCTCGGTAGCCACCCCTTCCAGAGGTCCCGGCGTCGTCGTTTTCGGCGCCGAAGCCTCGACGAAGGAGGCGCTCGCGTCGATAGAGCCACGAGAGGACGACTCGCCGTCTCCTCGTCTTGCTCCAACGTGGCTCGCACCCACCCCTCGTTGGCCTCCACCCCACGCTCCTCACGTCGGAGCACATCCCCGAAGAAGTTTACAATTTCCGCGGCCACGTTGGAGCTCGTCACGTATCAGCCACCCTCCTGTGCCGTGACGTTCGAAAAATTAGCGAGGATTCGCCCTGTCCGGCAGAGAACGCGATCTTCCACATCCTCGTAGCTGGTAACCGACTCTAGTCTCGAATCTTTTGTGAATCTCGAGATTTCACGGTGTATTCGCGGTGTCTCACCGACGTCATCCGTCCTCGTTTCTCATCGTGTTGGGAAGTCGAATCAGCGTGTCGAGGTTTGTTTGTTTCCGAGTATCCTCGCGCGTAGGAAGTAGGTGAGAAGTGTCCACGTGTCGTTCACACCTGGTCGAGAGACAGTGGTATCGCGAGGACCGATTTGTCCCGTAGGATCGAGTCGAAACGAATTCCGTATTCCTCGTGGTGGATCGTCCACGGAGACATACTTCGCGAGGGCAGCCAGTGGACTGGAGTGAAAATCCGAGCGTGCGCGCGGGGTGGGGAGCGGAGTGTCCCGTTTTTGGCGGAGATTCAATGGACGGAGATACATTGAACGTGTTTCGAAGCCGTGTACCGTGCACCGTGCACCGTGAAGTGTCGTCTGGATGAAAAATAGGAGCAGAGTGAAGCTTGTTCCGCAAGTTGGAACGATACTAGGAGGTTTGCGATGGATGACTCGCGTCGTCAATTTTGCCACGAGTTTTTAAACGGGATCGGAGAGTCAAGGTTCGCGATGGAAGCTAGGAGCAGTGAAAAAATGATTCCTCGAAAGGGAAATGCAAGATCGAATGCCACTACAGTCACGTCTCTGGCAAATTGATCGAGAGGTTCGGCCTGACGTTGAAGCGGAGACGCTTCCCCGTGACCTTTCGAAAATCCATCTTGGTCACATCTCGAGCTGGATCGTTAAAGTAGAAGTGACACGGTCCTCTGAATTGGAAGGATTGCGTGTAATCCTACAATTTTGCTGAAAGCTCCTCTGGGGATCTATAAGGAATACCGATGATATCTTTATTCGTTTCCCTTTGGACTCTTGGCTCGAACGGAAAACGATAAATTCTACCTTTTATCGCGCTTCGAGAACATGGTTTCGACCGAGTGCGAAATAACGTAGCCTGAACGGATTAAAGTTAAACGTCGGGACTGTCGTGGCTCCGATGAAAACATTTCAGCGAGGAGCAAAGGGATTGGGAATGTTCCTGGTCGAAGGTTGGAGTTTTACCAAAGTTGAGGGTAAATGTGACCCCTGCCACGAGAATGCGTTTACGTTGGCTTCTCTCGAAGAGGAAAAGCGTTCCTCCTGAGCAACTCGCAGTGGCTCGAGGACTCGAGCGTCGCGTAGATTATTGGAAGAGGTGATAATTGATACGGTTGGACGCGGAGGATGGGTCAGGATTGGTGTGCACGTAGGAGGAAACGATCGAGCAGCGGTTGCTGCCCCTGCGGACCACGTGTTCATCCCTCAAGTAGGTTAGTGAGACGACGGGACAGCTTTTAATTCGAATGTAGCGTTCAGAATTAGTTTCAGGAATGTTTAAGAAGGACGTGACGATGAATTTTAAGTAATTGAACCAAGGAGGTTGCCCTTGCCAGGCAAAATTATACTCGACCATTTTTAAGCGTGATAAAATCGTAAATGAGAAGATGCTTGAGATGGTTTAACAAAAGTGACTCTTGTCGAGGGTTTGTAAACGGAGGGCAATTGGTAGCCGATGAATTTTAAATTGTAGTCACAATCGTTGCAACAATCCTTTTGAAATATTTTTAAACAGTTCTTAAAGAGGCGACGCAGCGAGCGAAACGATATTGGAAACGGTTCGATGAAGTTTGTATTTTATTAATTTTTAAATCGATTTACTCCATCATTGTATTCTGTGACTAGCGCTTCCAATTATTTTCAACGATTTTTTCAGAGAGAGTGCAAGATTACGAATAAAAAGACGTTCGAAATGATTTGTTCGAATTTGACTTGTTTAGAAACGAAAGGTTTGGTAACCGATATTCTAAATTATGGTTGCTCGTGATGACAACCGTTTGAAACTACTCTTGACGATTTCTTTCGAAAGACAAAGCAATGAGTTAAACGATGTTTGAAACAGTTTGGTAAAGTTGGCTTCTTCAGGGTTACTAACTACAAAGTTTGTATTTCATAGAATTTTAAATGGATTTACACCGCCATTATATTTTTTCATTAGCGTTTAAAATTATATTCAACGATGTTTTCAGACAGACAAGGTCACGAAGTGATTTGAGGAAGTAGTTACTTGGGGGTTAATAAACGAAGGAGTTTGTACTTAATGAATTCCATTTTGTGAGTATCGAAACAATTATTTAGCGATTTTACGTGAAATAAAATAACGATCGAAAAGGTATTTGGAATAACGACTTCAAGAAACTGTTTGTTAGTGGCGTTGAAATGAACGAGCGCGTGTGTAGATTCACAGACCTCGTTCTTTCTTTTCATTTTACAAATAACGTTTGATGAAATAACGCACGAGAGAACACTTTACACGATAATTCGAAGTTGTCATTTCTTGGAGACCGATGAATGAAGAAATTATTAAATTACAACGTCCTTCTCTTAAATTTTGTAATGCACATTTCGAAACAGTTCAAGGTTTGTTTTTTTAACAGTAATAAATTATGCTCCATTCGTGAGTCATTGCAGCATTTTTGTTAATAATACCACGATTTTCCTGTGCGACACTATCGCGAAACTCGAGATGCACGAACGTGATAAATTGTTAAAACTCAATTGAAAACAATTTTCAGACTCGTTGAAAAGTCAAATCTCTTAGGAGCGTGAATGTATAAAAATGTTAACGAGTTTCTTCGTTTCTTGCGCATTACTGGTTGTTTTCTTTTTTGTTCGAAAACAAATTGATCGAAGCAGCACATTTTGAAGTTAGTAGTCCGAAATGTATCCTAGAATTTTCATTTCAATTTTCCTCTAAGAATTTTACAGGTTTACCGTTTATTACAAAATGGAATTAAAGAAGCATTAATACAATTTTCATCGTTACTCTTGGTCGTATATATTGAATGATTTTTGTACGATTCTTGAATTATTTGAGAAACGTGAATGATTGAAAAGAAACAGTGAAATGTCTTTCGAGAGGTAAAGCCCAATCGCACGAGCTTCGATTAATCTTCTGTAGGAAAGAAATTGCTCGAGGAACTTTTTCAAATGCTGACGAACTTGCTGTAATCAAATTCACTTTTCATCCATTCATGTAACGTTTTCCCTAGCATTTTTTCCTTTCTGAGCAAATTACGCGTCAGTTCGTACTCTCAGTCAGAAAAATCGATCGTGATTACTCTACGAAAACTTCTTTCCTGTGAAAGTGCTAAAAAGTTTGGAATTTTATACTTTTATCATCAAAAATTAATAACAAAACTTTCGTACTGCAAACGTACCGGTGGAAAATTTCGGTGGAAAAGTCTTGAAAGATTTTGTGCGCTTCTATTAATAGCGAGTTGAATTCGATAAAAACACGAGTCTTCTTATTTATCTCTATCAAACATTAACCAAATATTAAGTGTTACTTAATTCTAGTAAACACCAATCAGATATTCTCGATTGACTATAAGAAACATTAGTCAAACGTCTTCGTTTAAGTTCAACTAACACAATTTAGACATCGTCATTCCGTTCTAGAAATATCTACTCAAACATTTTCAATCAATTCCAGAAAACACTGATCAAACATTCTCCTCCAGCAGACGTTAGGCAGATATTCCCATCTAACTCTAGGGAACAATAGTCACTCTCGATCAACTTCAGTGAACACTAGTCAGAGATTCTCATCCAGCTGTAGCAAACACTAGCTAAATGTGTTGTCAGGTTTAACACATATTAGTCAGATATTTTCATTCAACTCCACTAAACACTTGTGGAACGATATTAACTAGGAAACATTTATCTCTAAACTGAACACCAAGAGAGACTCTTTTGTTGCGAATATTAGCTGAAAATTTTCATTGAACCTGAAGGTTCACTTCTACAATCTCGATTAGCATTAACCATTTATTTCATAACCAACATTGGTAAAACCTGGCAAAAGGCAAGTTTTGTTTATCACAAAACGTAGGTCGAACATTCCAACCAAATTCGAAAGAACACTCCCTTTTCTCATTCCTTTTGCCACATTCCATGAAAATCATCGAGAAATGTGCATTTATCGTTCATTTTACACCCACCTTCGTGACATCTTTTTCAATTTCCGTCTCGACTGTTGACACGCGCTCGTTGCGAGGTCGAAAAGCAACTCGCACGATTCGGAGCGTTTACCTACCGACATCGAAGCGGGTAACACGTGATATTGGTCACGATGAGTATTTCTACGAGAACGTGAGATGTGTTTTAGCATAGTGGAGCGAGCTCTGTCGACGTCTCACATGACGAAAGTTCTTCCGGAACCTTTCGATTTTCATTGAACACAGTAAAAGTAATTGACACCGTATTTCCGGTAGGTACAAGGTGTCCCGATCATTACCGGTCGATTTGAATTTCGCGCTATTTTTAAAACATCGAACCGATTAACCTGAAACTTGACGTGTGTCATCTAGATAAATGGGAAATAAATCGTGGAAAAGTACACGGTGAATGAACGCGTGAAAATTATTCAGGTGTATTACGAAAAATCGCGATCTTTAACGCTAACGATTCGAGAACTTCGTAAGCATTTCTCTCGAAATCATGCGTCGGTCATTTGGAAGGTATCTCATTCCATTTTTAACTTCCAAATTTTTACTTTTAAATAAAAAAAAAATATTAAGATTACTCGAACCGTTTGAGTTTTACTCAAAAAATAAATCGACCAGTGATGATTGGGACACCCTATAAACTCCGACAATTGCAAAAAATTTCAAGCGACTGTGTTACTGAATACTGGATGAATTCAAACTAAAATATTAATATTATATCTAATCTAGACTATGAATTGTCATTGTAAAATCTACTTGAAATGGGAAACGTTTTACAAAGACGAAGATGAGAGGTGAAACAAAGTTCAGGATAGAGACATCTCAGTATATGCATAAATAGAAATTAATATCATCAGGCTAGGTAAAAGGTGGTTGCAGTGGTAACGAGTTGTAACAATAGCTTGGTATACCTATTCACATACATAAACGACTAATTAGGAGTATTACTTAGTATTCTGTTTGCAAGTGTTCTTAGATATTAACATTGGATATTGACATTGGCAGTTTTCTATATAGGAAGTAACTATGTTTGATGAACTCTATGTTTGCAAACATAAATTACTACTTATTTTTTATTCTGTTCGCAAGTGCCCTCTGACATTAACATTACTATTTTCTATTGGTAGTTTTCCATAAGTAGAAGGTAACTATGTTTGGTGAACTCTGTCTTTGCAAAAATAAGTATTATTCTGGGATACTTGGAAGTCAATCTAACCTATGATCTTTGTGCATCCAGCAAACTTAATTTACGTTGCAGCAAGCATTGTAGTACGAGTATGCTCTGAATGTCTTCTGCGTTGAATCCCTAAAAAACTAACGTGTTCTCTCCTTGAGAAACAGGTATGCCTTAAAAGGTCAACCTCGAACATTGATCTTTTATTGACAGCTTTTCGTATATGGTAGTGGTATGTGTTGTACATTTCTTTCAGACGTGTTTTAAATTATTGATGGATTCGTATTTTAGTAAACGTGAGCGTGTACGTAGGAAAGAGTAGGTTTTCAGTTTTTTTCCATAAATAGTGAAAAGTCACCCTGTAATGAAAGAACTCAAATCAAATTTAAATTGACCGCTCAAAATCAAAATCTCTAAAGTTTTCATTTATTTGTGTTACGACAGAGGGGATTTCAGTTACATTATACGGTAATAAAAAGTCTACATGTTGTATCGGTACGAGACTAAACATTCATGACACGAATGACATGAATGTATATTTAATACGAATGTCTGTGGCATTAAGTGAGCTTTGATAATAAATTATTTTGCGATTAAATTAGCAATGAATCTTGGACTGCAGAATTCTTTGTAAGTTGTAAATAAATTTTTACTATATCGATAAACCAACTTATACTCCTTCGCTACAGTTGAGATAGAATCAACTTGAACTGGACAGAATAAGTTGGTTGCTCAAGGTCACGCTTTCACTATGTATCACGACATCCGTATTTATATCATACCAGTTTTCCTATCAGTATTGCTATAGTACTGAAACTACTTTACGGATTGTTCTGTATTTGAATAATTCAACGATTCAAATATTCAGTGAATACAATTCAAATACTAATCAAATGCAATCTATTGAAATATTTTGGGCACTAATCGAGTATCACATGCATAGTATTTGAATAATAAATTGTATAATGTAAATTATAAATCAAGTTTTTTAAGCTTATCCTTCTTTTTTAAATTTTATTTTCATTTAAGATATTTCGTTAACGATATTTTGTACATTTCTATTGTGATAAAAGAAAACTAATTCTTACATATTTCGGTTGTAAGCAATTTTTTCTTGCAGTCACTATATTCATAAAAAAGACTCTTTCAACGAAGAAGAAGTGGTAGAATATTTAAAAAGTATTTCGTTAAATTTGCCACAGAAGAAAACTCATCTTGATTTAATTTCCATCGTTTTAAAAAATTTGTATTTCATTCAATAATTACAATAGTAATATTCCAATATTAAATTATTCGAGTCTCAGCCATGTTTCAAAAACAAAGCTCATATTTCTGTAGGTTTAAACTATATTATTCGAATAGTTTCAGCCACGTTTGAAAAACAGAGCTCATATTTCTGTAAGTTTGTACGAAAGAACGAGAAATAGAGTAGGGATACTCGAATGCTAGAAAAGGTACGGTGCAGCGTGTCCTTGAGTGACCAATCAATTTTACTCGGATTGTACACGTTAAAGAACTCTTGGTCAGACTCAGACACATCTGCATGACCGTAACAAAGAATTCAGTTAACGATGTCGGTTCAATAAACCGATATCGGATGCATCGTAGTCTTCGTGCTTAATTTGCAAAATATGGTCGCGAAAAATGAACATTTATGGAAAGTTGGGAAAGATTGGTAATTTCAGAAACCATTATGCGTTATCTGTAATGGCACCGGTATAGGTGTCCTCCCGGCACTTTTGTGGGCCGTTGAGTTTATCTCTTGACATGCTTGCTGTGAAATTAATTAAGCAACGGGATTAATGAGGGTGAGCGCGTTCTAGAATTTCTCTTTAGCTGTGGTCGTGAAAGTGTCGTCGCTTGGTGTCGCTGGGACAAGGTATTGAAGAAAATTGAGAAGAGAGTCTCTGAGTTGTTGGATTTCAAACTTTGAACAATTTTCGAAAATGGAGTAACAATTCAAACGTTTCCTGAATCGTAGAAATTGTTGAGTTAACCAATTCTGACTCGAAAACTTGACAAATGTTCCAAATTTTATGTATATTTGTTTAATATTTCTGATCCAACCCGATTGAAGTCTCCTTAAAAAAGATAATCATCTCTTAATGAGCAATTGTATCATTCTTTCTTCATTGTTCTTTTCGTGAATCGATGATGAAATCTTGACATGGTTATGGAACAAAATATTATTTGCAAAAATTGTTCTCTGAACGTAAAACGAGTCGAAACGTTACAGGAAACGTGATAAACGAAAGAGACATCGCAAAATTATATCTCCGCGAGGGCGATGGCTGGACGTAAAATTATATTATTTTCCAGCGTCAGTTATTCTTCCAGCGTTTCCTCTTTTTGAGTCTCCGCGGCGCCATTATTAACCTGAAACGACGCACGCTACTGTTTCACCGCGGAAAATTCTATTCGAAAATGCAGCAAAAGAATTACTCGCTCGTGCACCGAGCCGAGAAGCAAACTGCAGAGGCTGCAAAACAAATATCCGAAGGTTCGCGTAAAACCTTTACGAGTTCTAATAATTAACAGACGTACCTGAGACAGTTTTCGTGTTTCGAGCTTCCTCGGTAAAAAATTCTGGGAGATACTACCGCGAACTTGGAAACGTGTGCTTGTATTTTGTACGCGGAGAAATTAGATTGTTGTATTGTTTAGATTCTGAATAGAACTATAGCAACTTATTTTTTTAATTGCGATTCAATTTTTAATAAATTTATTGCATAATTTGTTGTCTGTGATCAGTAATCGTTTCTTCGAACTGGGTAAATGAAATTCAATTACATTCAAGGTTTATATATAGAATGTTTAATAAATAATCGAGTAATTTAAAAAATCCGTTAATCAACAATTATTTTTCGTCTGAAATTATCGTCTAAACGAATTTGTTCAGAAACTTTTGTAGTTTTTTGCATTCCAAAATGAATTTAGTTACCGACATATTTATTTTTGAAGTATATTATTTAATTCTTTTTTAATCGGCCTGTATTCAACAAATCACTTAAACATTTTCTTAGATAATAGTGTGTATACTAACTTATTATATTTCGTCGGTACAAATATTACATTAATTTAAAATTCAAATCTGTCTAAAGACTGTATCAAATGCATATTTTACAGTGAGAATTGTAAAATATGTTTTAAACTTTTGGATGCTCGATATTTTCTGAAATTTGGAGCAAACGCAATTGAATCGATCAAATAGTAATTGTTGTTATCTCACTCGAGCTTTATATCGATTGTAGAACGATTTCTCTAATCACTATATTTAGACTATTTAATTGTTAATTCTTTCTCCGGATTATAAGAGTTGAAAATACATGACATCGTAAATGATTAACATATGCTGAAAAATACCTTGACGATGGTCTTCCTCGTTTTGGTAAATGCTAAACATCCAACTTACCAATGCAAATTTTATTTGAACTGATACTGATATTTCCACACGACAGAGTTTGCATATGTATAGAACGTGTACCGAAAGAATACATCTGGTGACGCCCATGAGTTGGCAACAACCGCGCATTTGACCTGGTTTCTACATGGTAGCGTCTGTGACCTATTGTTAATTAAGAGTTGCATATTAGGCTTTTAAGAATGTAAAAATGTCTCGATGAGTACAATTATTAGTTTTGCAATTGGATACCGAAGATAACTATAATTAAACACAATGTACACAAATTGTCGCTGACAAACTTTGAGTACCGTTTGATCTTTAATTTTTAAAGTAAATGAACGTATTTCGCACGAACGTATGCACAAACGTTTCGAAAAAATATTATCTTTACGTATTAACTGAATATTACTTAAGTATAATTCAAGGTCACAATTATAATTGTACGTGGATTTAAATGTATCGTCGCATGTGAATTTTTAATAATCTGTCTATCAACTTCTTCGAAGAAGTGAAAATTGAATAATAAGGAAAAAATCGGAAAATTTAAATGTCAACAAGAATGTTCTTTTGTTGACCAATCGAACACCATAAAATTTCGGTCTTACAAAGAGTAATGTTTATTTGGTTCAACTTTCTTATCGTGTAATTCAGAGATATTCTTCCGTAATACAAACTTTCTTAAAAATAAAAATCGCAGGAAACTGACAATAAGATAAGACATAAGAGACGCAGTAAATGTAAAAAATATATTATATCAAATTTATTAAAAAAGAAATAGTTTGAGTAAAACGTTAAAACACAATATTTACTACATATTTCTGCGAGAAAGAACAATTTGTAATCTTTTCGTGTTTTTCTACTGAATATTTACAATATGCCAATTTTATATTATATCGTACCTCAGTGATATCCTTGTAATACGAAAGAGTATACTTCTCAATGAAAGAAGTACACTCGTATAAAAAAGTTTTATTTTTATCGAGATGGAAGGACGCTTCGAACTTTTGAACGGTATTATGCATGACAAAACCAACAGACTCGATGGAAAATGACAGCAAACGTGATTAAATTGAAGCAAATGCCAATACTGAAGAAACAACGATACTCTCCAGTTCGTGTTAAATATTTGCCTATATAGAGTGAATTTTACTTCAGATCGGTTCCTATGTCTCAAGAATATACCTACCTGGAAACAGAACCGAGTATACTTTTTAAAAATTATTCCTCTGCGAAAAGAAAATAATCTAATAAACATGACTAAAACAGTTATTAATTAATCACCGTGAGGGTTTGAGAAATTTTATTTCGCGTCGCGGTATATACACAACGCGACATCGACCACACCTAAGTGACTTTTAGCGCAATCGTTTAATCATAATACTTAACGGTGAGGAGTGTGACGCGAATCGAACATATTTTCTTACACGGTTCATTGAAATGAAAATCTCACGGTACGATTCGAAGATCTGGAAAGTCTCGTTTCTAGGTGAGCATCGATTGGTTGGAAGGGCCCGGGCCGGGGTATATCGCCGACGGATCAAAAATTTAATTAATGGACCGCGAGTCGGTTATTAGCGATATTTCCTCGAATCAGCCGTCGCCTCGCCCCTCCTCTCGACCCAAGCCGCCCCTCCCACCAACCGGCGCCACGCGATCCGAACTGATCGATGTTGTGGCGGCGAAGGCTGCCTGGGCCAGTGACGTAATCGAGAACCTCCACCCCCGAAGTTTGACGTCACTGATGCCCTCAAATGCGCGTGGCCAGGTGCGTATCAGAGAATCTCTGCAGCACCCCTGCACCCTCTGTTTCTCAACCACTTAACCCCTGACCTCCCCACCCTAACTAGCATTCCCCGCACCACACCGTACCACCCGACTCGTTTTTTCTTTTCTTTTTTCTTTCTTTCTTTCTTCCATCGTCAGCCTTGCGTCGACTTCTCCTACCTGACGTCGTGCGCCGTATAGGTTAGAAAAATGGAACGGCGGCACGTTAACGCGGACGGGTCATAGCGAGACGATTATTAACTGGGAGCATAATTCCTGGCTTTTTCGTGCTGCGAAGCAATAATCTGGTTGGCTCGTTGGCATTATCATGGAACGGGGCTCGAAAGGGGGAAATTGGACTCGGAAATTGGAGAATGGATCTTCCCACGCCCGATCCGCTTAACGATCGCGAAGCTAGGGATTTTATTTTCCATTTAATTTTGTGATTTTTCAGGAGGTCACGTGTCTGTTGTCCTCTTCCGGGAAATTCGGTTTCTCGATTCAATTGGTCTTTGTTTCGGAGATTTGTAAAGTTACAGGTTTCTGGACACACAGGAAGGATTCATTTTGTACGTTCGTTTATTTATTTTGGAAAATTACGATCGTTGAATCTTTATCCGAAGAACGATCGTTGAGTTCTTCTTACAGAACTGAACGATTACGTGTTTTTGGGATCCTGCTGCATTCGATGGTCCATGACCTACGAACTTTTTTTATCGGATCTATGATTTTTCTGTAAACGTCGTACAACGATTTATATTGTTGTTTGTGCAACACTTCTGCCTTGAAAGTTTTACTTTAATCTTACGGTGAATTGTGTTTCAATAATTTAAGGATTCGTAGAATTGAAAGAAAGACATTTTATAGTAATGATCACCTTTCAAGATCTATACAAATTAATCAAATTCTATTTTTACCATTTATGTAGTATACATCATCTAATAATATTTCTTTAAGGATTTTAAAGGATGTCAATATCACCTTAATCTGGATTACAAATTAACCGAATAATCTCATACTGTTTAAAAGCACACGTATCGTATCAATTTGAAGTTTAAATCTATCTAGGGACTTACGAAAAGGAAAGTCCCAAAAAAGAATTATTTTTGTAGCAATATTACTTCTATTTGAACGTGTAACTGTTCATTTTGTTATATTGTGGATGATTTATTTTTACGTTTATCGGTTTAAGAAAATATTTTCCGAATTATACTGTCATGAATTTCAATGCGCAAACACGTATATCGTGATACAATCCATCAAAGTGGAAAGCATCAGACCTATTCAGTCGGTAGGCATCCGCTGTAGGAATCTTCTTTATCGACATACTTTTCTCTCCTACCTTATCGTCCTAGTAATATTGAATATACATACCTTATCAAGGGAGTATTAAATTCGTGAGCTGTTTCATAAAAGCTCCCATCGTCGCTTTCTAAGCTCTGTTATGAATAATTTATACTCTGTTGAATTTGACGACACATTTTTCGTCAATTTTATTTCAACCAACATCTCAAACGTAAGTTTTCAAAGTATTGTGCTTAGTTTGAACATTTTTATTCGAATAATTTACTTAATGAAACCTTTATCGTAACTTTCTCCAAGTGATGTATTATAGTTTAAATACTGTAGCAAAAGTACATAGTAATTGTATATTATACAAAAGTGCTATATTTTAAAGTTTATTTTTGTACAAATATGCTACTATGTGCTACATATGTATTTGTATACTATCGAATACTATTCTAAATTAAACTTTAATGTACTGTATGTATAAGTACATTATAGTATTTATAGTACACTCGCTTACAGTATAATACGGTATATTATGTTTACAGTTGATACAGTATCGTATAATATGATATAGTAAAATAGAATAATAGTCTAACAAAGATTGTAAATGGATTGTAGAGATTGTAGTATGGTCCTTCTTTATATTTTCAAACATACCAAATTTATGGTTACAAAAACGTATAATATTCACGTGCAATAATTTCGTAAGTTCCCTGTTACTCGGTAATTATATAATTATAAAAGTATCCTTGACACTCATGAAAAATATGAACCCTTTCCGTCAAATAATTATCGCAAAAAATAAATACTAACACAATTGGTTGAAATGATATATATCCCCAAATTTGCATTTCAAATAATAAAGAAGAATGACAAGCTTCCTTTTATTAATATCTCTTAGTTTCATTTATGACATTATTAAGGAAAACTGTTGTACTTGTGACGTCAAAATGTATGATTTATCGTTTTGCGTGCAACGAATGTAGGTCGACGTAGCCTCGCGAGTTGATTTTCCGTGCAGCATGGGGCACCATTGTGTTCTTCTGTTCACAAAGTCCTCGATGCCCAACAAAGATCAAGGGGAGCGTCGAGGTCTCTGAAACTTTATTAGAAAGCTGCGATGTCAGATTCATCGAAACCTCTTTTTTTTTTTCTCGAAACAAAACGCAATGAAATTTGCTAACAACATTTGGAATAAATTACAAAAAAACAATTGATTCATTTAAATAGTGACAAATCGTCGAAACTGGTCGACTGACGCAAGATTTAACAAATTTCTTTTAAAATAGTGATCGATCGACCTTTGAAAAAGTGTAAAGAAATTGAAATTGTTAAATCTTGAACAATTTCTTTTAAAATAGTGATCGATCGACTCTTGAAAAAGTAGAAAGAAATTGAAATGTTACCATTCCTATGAAATTTCAAACTATACGAAACGAAAGCGGAAATAACGAAACAAGTGTTTCAAATATCTTCAAAGTTTAACAGAAATGTACTTCGATAGTTCGTATTCCAATTGAAATTCAATTTGTGGAAAATCAGTCGATGACAGTATTCATAGTTTAGAAGCGAACAATGAGTAATTGAGAATTTTTCCTCGATTGTTTTCGTTCTAACTGAAATTATTAGAGCTGAAACATTTAATTAACGAAGAAATGCGGAACCAAGTAAAAGTGGTATTAATATAGGAATTGCTTGAAGAATTTAAGAAACTTGCGTCGAACGAAGATATTATTTTTCTAAACGTATAAATTTAGGGGACGAACATTGCAATTTGTTCAACTGCAGCTCTGTTCGATACTTGGCATATTACAGAGTTTACATAGCACGAGTTCGAAAGTTTTCACATTGCTAAAGAGGGGAAGAACAGAATACCAGATTCGACTTTTTAAGCTGTCTTGAAACTGAGGAAAGGGATTAAGAAAAGTAATAATTTTCTAAAAACTTTTATTCAAGCTTTTACCTTTTGATGAATTTCACTTTATTAGGAGACACAATATTGCTATTGTACTAATTATGTTATATTATACTGCACGATACACTAAAAATGCTATTCTTTACAGTATTCTATAAATACTATAGTATATAGTATACTAAAAATACTGTACTACAATTAGTACCAATAACGCAGAAATTCAGTACATCAATGTACAACGTGCTTGAAAACTCGCATAACTTCCCCCTCCTATTCCTCCTCTAAGGGGATCTTCTACTGTAACCCACCAAAAAATTCGATTTTTTTTTTTAATTTTCTTAAAGAATGTAGTCATAAAAATATATGTGCAAAAGCATATCACTAAACTCGTAAATTTTTTAACGTAAACCAGCTGGTATTTGCTTCTTGGAGTGTAATGCAATTTATTGTATAGTAGAAAATATACTACACATGTAGAATAGTGTAGTGATAAACACTATATTCCATTGAGATGCAGTATACATTCGATACTAGCCAATTCACTACTATGCTCATCTATAGTATAGGTTAGTATAATACATGTACCATATATAAATAAACAAACGTTTGCTACACCGTATATTTCACATAGAAAATTAGTGCTTCGTTACTGCTACATAACTGTTAATTACTAGCTATCTTTTAGACTAAAGGTGTAGTGTGTTAGTAAAATATTCCAACACTTTAGTATATTATATTTCAGTCTAGCTTGAAAACAATATACTATAATATAAATAGTATGTATATGCTATGTTTCACGAAGTATAATGCATACACTAAGGTATGCTTTAATACGCTACTATTTAATATACAAAAATATGCCATACCATATTTTACTCAATTGTGTAATGATTGCACATTAGTATCAAAATATTATGCTACAGTATTCATATATTTTATATAGTCTAGTATACTCCAAGACTGTTTATTCAAATAATTTATTAAACCTTTCGTGTTATCTAGTTAGAAACATGAAAAATAGGAAAGCTTATCGTATAAGTCATCAGCTTCTTAATATTTTCCTATTGCGGCACAGTTTTCAAATAGTGGCTCAAGAATAGTGCATAACGCGTGAAATAAAACGGTAACACGACGATAATTTGTGACGTAAAGCTTGTATAATGAACGTAACTCCTGCACGAATAATTATTTCTTCGATTATTTAAGTCTACGCATGAATATTTCATAACAAAGGAATTGTTACTCCAAAGTATTTGCACCAAGAGCGTCACATTTATTGAATGATTGTTACAGTAATTGATTCTCCCGGCACTATTACACAATCTTTTTTTTAACTTATCTCAACCGTGAACTCGTGCCATTTTTAATATTCATGCTCCGCCTGTACGATTCGTTAAATTTTAATTGTTTACGAGTACGAAAAACGTTTTTGAGGTGATTCGAGTGTCGACACTGACAGAAGCGAAGTATTTTTTTTAATTAATATGTATTAATTTTAATATAGACTAGCATATATACAAAATTGTCATATCTTCAAATACAATTAAGTAAATAGATAAAAACGCTTGATTGTTAGATATTTTTCAATGGAATAATGATCGTTCGAATTGGAAAAAGAAGGTATAATGTTATACCTTATAAATATATTAAATACTTATTACACAGATACATAGTTGTTGATCGACTCTCATTTTTAAAGCAAGTATCAAATAGAAAATAATTAAAAGAAAATCTTTCTCTACTAAAAAGTTAGCTGTTTCTAAGGTATATGTATGTCAGGACAATTAAAAGATAATTGAACACTTTCGAATATTTGTTATTCAATGATTTAGTTGCGAATGAAAATGTGGTCCAAATCGATTTGTAATGAAACTCTCATAGTTTTTTGTAGTTTAATTCACTTCAGACTAAACAGGGTTATTAAGTAATATATCTTAAAAGTAACCAATTATTCTTTTACCACCTTGTATGTTCACTTTTATAAAAACACTGTTGTAGTAAAAATTGCATATGATTCACTTTTTGTAATCTGTATATCCTGAGATAATTTATTAACAACATTTTTTAACTTGTTTGTTACAGGTAAGTGGCTGCTATAAATTTTGAATGCCTATTCACTCCAACGTGGACATTGTGACTTTATGTAAGTTAAATTGGATTAATGGTAGGAGGTAAACGTTTGTTTCACTTTATGAAACTTTTTGTTAAATAGAAGCGATTAATTTTCGGCAAAATCAATAGGAGTCTTCAATTACAAGCGTTGCAGAATTTAATTTCTTGATTATCCGTGCTAATAATCAATCTACATCATATTCATTGAACTGCATTATTTTCCTTTCAATTAGAAAAGATACATCTTTTATTTAATACTTCTCTAATTTATAGTTTTCAATGAAACGTATGAAAATATCCTTGGTATTTTATGTTGAATGATTACTCGAGAATTGAATCTTAGATTCGAAATTAGTACGAAATGTATTAGCTGCTCAAGGCTACTGTGAGTTGAGTCTCCTCTCTCTGTAACTTTAACTCTCACCATTTTGTGCAATACAGATACTACACACTTTCTGTGTCCCAAATTAACAAGTGGTATAAAAGTAGATGTGATACGTCATATGATTCACAATGAAGAAAATGGCCTCAAATGACCAATTGAATTTGATTCGACAATAACGAAGAAAATACCCTATACTTTTTTATGAAACATAAAACGATAAGAAAACAAAAGTCAATAATGCACTGAATACCGATTACAGTAATCTCTTTCTCAACACAAACGTGTTCTTTAGCCAAGTATGACAAAAACATTCATTAACCATAAAAAGGCTATTGGATTTTCGACTGGTCCCACAAATCTTTGAATTATTTACAGTATATTTTTATTCTTCGATTATTTATTTTTCTTTAATTTAATCATACCTGTATTATTAACATACAAATTGGTATGCCACGTTTAAAATGAGAAAAATAGAAAAGGTAAATATTATAATAATTAGTATATCTAATTATCTTCTGTGCCCACTTGAGCCTGCTTCGAGTACAGGCCTAGAAGATACATTTCGTACGAATGGACCTGCGTTAGGGTAAACACTTTGCGCCGATCTGTTGCCAGGTTTCTTAAAGGGCACGAGCGACCCTTTACAGGGGGTTGTGCAAGACGACCAAGCGTGGGAATGCATGAAAACGAAAGGAAATGCGTTGGTCCTGAAATGAGAGAGATTGAGGATTAGAATGAAAGAGAATGAATGCACGTAAGGATGTAGGGTGCGAAAGGAGCGTGTTTAGGACATTAAGAGTAGGAGAAGAAACTGGTAAAAATATAATGGCAGTATGAGTAAGAGTACGAGAAAGGACTGGTAAAGACGTAGTGAGATGAGAGACTTGTAAAGACGTAGACGACGAAGACGTTAAAGACGCGAGGGCACTAAGACGATTAGCTTAGTTTTATACATAGTCGATGTATCTTTAGTGAAAAGAGAAACCTATTACCAATACTACGTCTAATACTAATAATACTACAACTACTAATCTAACATTAATAACACATATAATATATACATTCAACCAATCACCAATCACACGTATCAACAATTAGTATAAGCAGGTAACAATTTTGCTAATATTAATTAGTCGCAGAAAATGGGTTGCAGAAAATGCTACTCCGAAATGCCGACACAAGAATAAATTTCAAATTAATTTGATTGATTTTGGCAGGGATCTTAACTCACCGCCTAACCCGAATCTTGGTTAACCCGGTTAACCAAGAAAGGTTCCTATAAGTTTCAGTAACCCGTAGTAGTCACGAGAAAAAGGTTCCCAAGTACCAGAAAAGACTAATCGTTACGTTACTATAACTCGGTACAAAAAATGATTACTGTTTGAAGTAATTTAATCCGATAAAATTAGATGTGTTAAGAATAACAGTGGCGGTAATATAATGTGAGGGAATAATGATAACATTGAAAGAAACTTTCTAATAAAGTTTTAAATATATTCTGTAATAATGATAATCATAATAATAATAATGCCAATAATATTGAAATAATCATAATTATAATAATATAATTTTTTAGACTTTAACACCAGCCTCGTTTTTAGACATTAATACCTGTATCTGGAATATCATAACTTATTCGTGATTATTGATAGTTCAATACAAATTTCAGTGCTGAAAATAGAATAGTTCTACTGATATCTGGTGGATACAGCGTAAACAATTTTCGAGAACGTCTATAATTCTGGATAAGCATGTTTTTATGCTCCCAATATTCCAAAGACAGTCACGAGCCATGTGCGTTAAGAGATTATTTATGTGTGAGATACAATTTGTAGTGGTGACAGTTGTATTGAAGTCACTAGGGTATATATTTTAACGAGGCACACGAATTTTTAGCTACTTTATATGACAAAATAGTTTTCAACAGAAAGTTATCGATATCGAGTGTACGACTTTGTGTTACTTTGAATTGTTCAAATAGAAGCAGATATTTTTTTCTTAACGTATTATAGGAGATATTGAAATGAATTCAAAAACTGTATAACATCGTATATTTATTAACACAATACTATGTTCGTGGTAGCTATACGTCATATTTTACTTTTAGACAGTACAAAAATATTTAACCTTAGACTACTGAATGTAAACGTAGCATTGGAATTTTATAATGCTGCGATGTGACGAGATAAATGAAAATTGAATACTGCGTACATAAATTACATAAGATAGAAATTATAAAATAATTAAATAATATAAAAATTACCCCGTACAAATAATAAGCTATATTTTCACGTCATTTAAAATCAGTTTCTAAGCAAATTGACTTGCTATGTGTAGTTACGAATAGGAAGTCAAAACTTTGTACTCAAAACTCGTTCTTACCGGGTTAACTGGGTTACTCGAAAGCATCTAACAGACGGTTCTTTAGGTTGCCTGGGTTCCACCGTGTTACAGAGAACCAAAACTAACACGAATTACGGTTATAAGCCCTGGTTTTTGGCACGTCCTTCGGGAAGACCTTCCACTTTGTTTACGTAGAATTAGTTATGTAAAATAGTTAATTACTTTTTTAATGAAATTGTTCGTGTGCTTTCTATTCCTTCTATATTTTCCTTTATTATAAGTGAAAATATAGTAATATTGTTTTACAAATAACGTTACTTTAGTACTATATGCACTATAAATTCATGAACCACAAACCTAATGCAATTTAAATTCCCAAGATGTCTCGAATGACTCTAGAAGTCAAACTCGACAGAATTATTTTAAAATTAAGTTAATACGTGAGATAGGTATTATAATACTCTTATTCGAAATGAAATATTAAATTGTTAGATCTTCCGTTGCAATTTGGAAAACATACACTTCTTTTCATTTTACGGTTAGTTTTGTAATCTACCGTTTGCTTTTGTAATCAATCGAAGAAGGATGAATAACAGAATACTTAATTTTTTCTTGAATAACACAAATGTGTTTCATTCTGTGAACAATTCTTATCGATAAGAAAATTAATCTGTACGTTACTAGTAAATAGAGACAATTTTGTTATAGAATTTTAATTCGTACATTTTACCGTTAGTAATTATACCAATTTGTATACTCTTTAGATTTAGTTTCATTCTTTTGAGAAAGGTTCGTCTGTAGACAAATTTACTTATTGCTAATGATTACTTTCATAACTCTTGAACATTTTTTTTATTTAAAACATTACATCTGTAGATGGTCAAAAGTAAATTACACGATAAATAAAAACGAAGATAAGAAAGTACATATATTTACTATCAAATTTGCTAATAATTTTAATAAATATAAGTTTCGTTATTCAACGTAAGTTTCTTAGCTTGTAAAGTAATCGATTGAAATAAATAATATTGATTTTACAAGTAACTGCAAATAAATAATACTGACGCGGACCACTTCTCTCAGAAATGAAACGAAGACGGTCGAATGAACCGGGCTCCGCGAGCCAAAGCTACGGCCATGAATGGTTCGCATTTAAAGCGTGCGAAGATATCGCAAGACAATCGATTTCTTTCCTTCTCTCTCTTGCTGACGGATTTTCAGCAGTTCCACCTCGACCGTTCTCTTAGTTTGTCCTCGCAACGAGAGCACCTCGAAACGCAGATTGATCTACTTTCGTCACGAGATCGAACGGCCATTGTGATCGTTGGAACGTGAAAACTCTCGCGAAACCTCGTTCCACTAATTCCTACGACGCGTTCGCGCACTCATCCTTTGGCAACAGATGTTCGTTTTTACTCTATTTAATTTCGTTTGGTCGATAGACCGTTGGGATCCTCGAAAAATTCTATATTCAAGGAGAGACCCTATTTTGGTCAAATCTAAACTAAAAGTTAGACAAAAATTTGAAAAGTGATAGTGAAAATATTGTGCTTGTGATTGGTTTGTCTTGGAGCACTTAGAGAAAGTAAAGAGAACTCGATATGTTTCTTGATTTTATATTCGGTGATACGTTATTGTAATTTGGAAATTTTTTGTAAAAATGAAATTTAAATGGCTGTATTTTTATGTTATTTTTAGAAAATTATATATATCATAATTATACATGTATGCGTATATGGAAATAGGAGTTTCCATAGTTGGAGTAGGGAGAGTGGTATCGATACTTGGAACATTAGACGATTAGTCAGTTAACCATAAATGGTTAAGTCAATAAGAGCGTGCGTAGAGGGAAAGTATTATTATTGGTATATTAGTCGTGTAGAATAAGAAGCTAATTAATTCCAACATTAGTAATAATATTTACAGCGAATCAGGAATAACTAATTTTATTTTATGTCTACGAAGATAATTTATTTTCTTCGTAAATTTTTAATTAATTTATGACCAGAACTGCGCAAATACATTTATATATGGGATAAAATGAAAAAAATAATAAATCAATCTATTCCATGCGCGTCTTGGATACATCAAAACGAGACCAAATATGGTTAATTATGCAAGTTGCTCATTCCAGACTTTTATTCATTTACCGAGATAAATATGTATCGAAATCATTTTCTTCAAAGCTTTCTAATTTTATACGCGTTAATTTCACACAAGATATGTCTGTAACCCTAATGTTAAACAGTATTGCACGATAAATATTATTCATTATTAAATGAGATTATTGTGTAAAGTACAGTGTATGTGTTACATATTCTAATATCCATTCAAAAAATGTTTTTGTACAAATGATTTTCAAAACCGTAAACTCCAGTCTTTAAAATATCATTATTGAATTAAACAATACCCCGTTTTTAATTTCTACCAATCTAACAAAAGAATTCTAAGACAATTGTAAATCATTTTCAAACCTGTTTCGCTAAATTCTTAAAATACCAGTATGGTGTTAAAAACGTACACTGACAAATTACATAATACAGTAGGTCGATTGTTTGTTATTTCGTCCAACACAATGAGAAGATTTCAATAAAATTATACTAAACGATTTCCAAAGTGACTGAAAACATCTCTAACGAATAAAACACTGGAGTTAGCAATTGTTCCCCAGAGGAGGTTAATTATTTTTCATACTCGTTACATCTTACCCGATGTAATAAAGAAATAACGAAGAAAATTACATCAAATAACTTTGGAAATTATTTATCAAGATTTAGAAAATATCGTTCGAAAATTCTGTTGACAGTTACATACGAGGGGAGATTGGTTATTTTTCAAAGAGAACACGAAGAATGTAAGAGTATTTCCAATATGGAAATTCGGGCGTGAACGTGCAACAAGAGGCGTGCAGTTGCGCCGGTGGTCGCGTCGCGACGCCCAGCGTCGCCACGTCGCGTGACCGTAAACGCATGCCGTACGCTTAGTTCGCCTCGACTCACGTGGTAGTGCAGTTGTGAAACGTGTTCCTGTTCGTTGTTTTTTCGTCCTTTTTCGATCGTTTTCCGCAGCCAAAAGTCTTTCAATTCGTCTGCAATCGCCACGATTTTCGAATATTTCGATATCTTGGAAACTTCCACTGCATTCGAAAGTTTCGGTGATTGTACCGTACGGACCTTCGACGTTCTCATTTCGGTTATAGATTTTGCATAAATTACAACCAAGAGACTTGAAAAATCGCACGCCCAGCTGAAAATCGATGATTTTTCTTTGCGACTCTACGAGACCACGATGTTTCGGACCGTTAACGATTTTTACGTAAATTTTCTAACAGTTCAAGGACTTTCAAAGTGATTCTCTGTGAAACGTGACACGAATCAACAGACAAAACGCGTCTGTGTTCTTTTCTGTGGCAGCAGAAACGAAAAGTCGACCGATCGAAGACATTGTGACGTTATGAAAGACATATTTGTGTGTTTGTAATTTTATGTTCTTAGAATCGATTCGTGAGTGTAAAAGGAGAGCAATAATGCTGGCGGGATATTTATTTAACTCCTCGATGATCAGTGCGACCTAAGATTCGTTTGAGAATTCGATCGTTTAAAAAAAAATATTAATAGAAATATGAATTTTTAAGCTTTTGCGAGATCCCGGTATTTACTTGGTAAACGAAGATATTACTCATCTTTTAAATTCGAATAATTATGTAACAATCTGCTGACCAACCGACATAGAAACTATTCACCTTCAACTATTATATTATGAATTTAATCACACTTGCACAGCTCAGTCGACACAATGGCATATTATGGTGGTCTCCCCTAATTTTTGTCTCACATTCACTTGCCGATTTTAATAATAAAATTAGACTACTGATTCTAAAATTACATATATTTCGTTTATTTGTTTATTGCTTGTCACGGATAGGTAATACCTACGCGAAAGTATCGATATGTATCAATTTCAACAGGACATACTACTTGGTATCAATTTTCAATACCGACACTTTTGTAATGAATACTCGATCGGTGTCGTATAAACCGAGTAAGTAATAATACTACCGTAAATATATGAAAAATAAGCAACAATGTTTGATCGGTATGAAACATTTTAAACAATTACATTTTTGAACAATTAAATATAATCGACATGGTTCAGAGGATTAATAATAATTACAATTTCCTAAATGGAGTTAAGAATTTGACTTTCGTAGGTGCTGCAGGTCATTTATTTTCTTCGAAATAGGAACACATTTTAATAGTATGTTATAATAGTACGTAATAGTCACGTTAATCGCTCTTTAAATCGGTTCGATTGTATTTAAAGATCAGTGGTTTAATTATGCTTGCGACGATCGGCCAGTTGAATTTCTACTTCATTCGATGCAGTTTTAAACTCAAAGACCAAAAAGCTATGTACAAACTAATGCCGCTAAGGTCGGACAAATGAAAGAATTAACTTGGCTAGGGGAAGAGGTTCCAGGAACGCGAGCCCCCACTCTCTACCTAAATCCTAGCTTTTCGAACTCCTCTAGCGAAGTATTCGAAACATTTAACGACTTCTGCTGGTCAAACAATATTGTCACCGATTGTACTCAACTTGTGATCAATAAGGTTTACAAATATTATTATCACTATTACCGTTACTACTTCTTATTACTATTTTATGTATTTTACCCATTACGTACTTATCTATAGATACAATGTTTGGTGGTCGATCTAGGAAACATATTGTTTTCTTATTTCACTTTTTAAGTACTTCATGACGCCAGTTATAAAAATGTATTAAAACGTTTCTGTTATAAATTTTATATTATGCTTTTTATTCTATTCTTTATTAATTCAGTTTCTAAGCGTGTTTTTCCTAGCTTATCCGACGATCATGTTTTCCGAGTTAGTACAGTCACGGTCATTAAGTTATATATGAACATAACAATTTCAGTTTTTTCTCTTATTGTTAGTGAAATCTTGTCAAGAAATGGTAATTATCGTTAATCATTAAAGCAAGAGGAATATTATTTATTTAAACAAAGAATTAGGATGTTTCGACCATATATAAGTGGTGCTCTTTAGGAAAAATAAATAATAAATAAATACAAAAATTCATGATCATAGAGATATCGTCTTTTATCATAATTATTCTTAATGTCGTTACTGTTAATGTACGTTGTTATAGTATTTATTTCGTCAAGTTCGTTTGATTGAAATAACACGTATGGAAACGAAGCTTTTTCTGCAATTCACTCGATCCCATCGCTACTTTCATTGAATGCTATCAAAGTAAGAGGTTCTCCTTAACGAAACAACAAATGGGAGGTCTTCCAACCGATTCTTTCATTTGTTCGACCTTAGCTGTAGATATCAGTCTCCAACATTTTGGTCTTCGAGTTTAAAACTTTATCGAAACAAATCAAATTTTTGTATGGTCGATTGTGCGAAGAATAATTAAATTTTTATCTTTAAAGAAAATCAAGCCACCTTTGAAATAGCACAGTCATACATTGTATTTTCAATTGTACTTAATTTATCATAATTCAATAAATAAATTTAATTTAATTTATTCTATTAAAATTTTTAGGTCGTTACTTTTTCCGATTAAGTTTTGTAATTATGTACTAGCCGTTATATCGGTTTGCTTACCCTGTTTATTTCTTTATTTTTTACAAATTTACATAACGAAAGTATCGGTTTCGAAAATGATAAAGTACCTATGTACTTAAGACTTGGATATCTTTTAATATTTCCTACTTCACCTTGTTCGAAATGATGAAGAATTCAATTCGATATTGTTCTATGACAATTATAAATATACGTACATTCATCATTTTAATGATTATTTTCATGTTACAATACTTAAAATAACTTAAAACATTGATTTTATATTTTCATTCAATACATTCACGTACATGTACACTTCTTGTCGATTTGAAGCGAAAGGAATTATTACAAATATTTCAAGCCAAATTTAACCTAATTCTAAATATTATATTTAGTATATTCAATTACGTATTTCTATTTGCTTTGACTCTTCTTCTGTACAAAACTTGGCCATAATATTATCATCTATAACTACTAAGTTGTTAGGATGTTTCTTGTCCAACCATAGATAATTTTTATAACGTTTCTATCATATGCATTCGTATAATCGTATGTTGCTAAGGAGGGGGGAGGGGGGTAGAATAAAATGGTTGAAACGTTAACAATTCTTGGAATGATTTTACGGTGACATAATAATTTAAAAAGTAAACGCGTAGATGCTGATACTTTGGAATATTTAATCGAATTAATTCCATTTTTAATTACTAACTGCAATTAGATGACGACAATGTTTCATTTTCACACTCCGAATGTTACGTTCGTTTCAGTCATCTCTGCAATTAACGCTATTTTGAATGATTTCTTACTACGAACCGTCGACAATTTTTACTGCAGTCAATTTGCTTTCATATTGACGATTCACAGCCGACCGCGATTTGATCGAATGTTTATCGTGTTCGTGTTAATTCGCTAGCGTGGTTGGTTCACGTGAACGAGAGGAAGGCCACGGGTGGTTCGCGCGCACACGTTACGAACGTCGCACTCGTTTTATCAAACGCTCGTTAAGTTCATTGAAAATTCAGCGTTGTTATGGAGCCGGTTATATCATTGTTCGAGTAGTGAGCCGCGCGAACGAATTTGCATTCGACTGTGAAGCGACACTGATCGAGCCACAGAGATACATTTTTACAATAGGCTATTAAATTTTTCGAACAAAAGCACACTTGTCAGCGGTAAAAATTATTGAATAACAAATACGAAGACTGATTACACAGAGCTTTGTATAATTGAGAAAATAGTTTTGTTCTCTCTTTTTTCAGATCGATAAGTCACTTGGGAGTGAATAAATGTTCTTATTTGATTATAAATTTTCGTTATTTTAACAACAACAGCGATGTTTGTTCTGTGTTTTTTACCCTTCTTCCGATTATGCAATCGTTTTGTTTGAAAAAAAAAATATATGTAAAACACTATAACGAGAAGAAAAAAAGATAAGAAAGGAGAGTAAAAAAAAAAAAAAGAAGGGAGAGGAGGAGGAAACAAACTTGAGAGTGTACGATTTCGTTGCTGGGAATGGAAACAATTAAAGTGATTCTGTATAACTCTTTGGATAGTATGGTTTATTATTTATATGCTTCATACAGTATAAATATCTAATTTATTTTAAATAATAAGAATGTATATTTTCAATGAGCAATCTTTACTGATAAGCATCTTAGTCTGAACATATTGATTAATAACGTTAATGTTAATTTTAAGAAATTTTTGTTGTTATATAATTATACTCGTCATATTATGTATATTATTGTTCTTCCATTTACATTTCTGCATTTATTATTATTAACTTTTTACTAGTTTTCCTGAATATTTATTGCTTTTATTTTTTTCCTTATTATATAATTATTATATATTCAATTTTTATTTGTAGAAATATATATTTATTATTCCTGTTAACTCGAGACGTGTTATTCGAGAATTTGTAATCAGATATATTTTTCTTCGAAAAGATTATTCTAAATTTGCGATTAAAATTTGCAGACCCCTCGATGTTCACCGTAACTTTTTAAATTATACAGAGCAAATGAAACGTTCAAAGAGTCGTTAAAGTGATTTTATAAAAACAAAATGAAAATTTCAAATAAAATAGTCGCATACAGCCCTTTGAAAAACATAAATTTGTTTTTCCATTTAATTTTAGTCTTTGTTGCGAATACTTTACAGCATTACTATTCACTATGTTAAAGAGTTAGTTGAGTTTAATTCGACATTTATGTATTTAAACCGGTTAAGAGTAGATTAATTATAGGGGGGATTTTATTAATACAGTGCTGATAACGATTATAATTGAATAGTTTGATCAATGTTCGATAGCTCTTTTCAAACTGCAAAAGGAAGAAATAAAAATGTTGTATATACAATGGTGAAAAAAGAAGAAATTGATATTCTGTGTAACATATTCGAAAGAAATATAGAAGAAAACAGAATTTTTTTCTATTGATAAATATTAGCTCTTTAATTTTTAATTTTCGATAAGTTTTTTTACACAGTTTAATACAATAAAATTCTTAATCCGACAGTACACACGAGTGAGATAAAATTTACTTGGCATACTCTGAATCGATACATCGTGAATAAATAATAATATAAAAAACTATTAAAATTAGAATTGTACGGTAGATCAATAACAGATTTATTATCTAGTATTTTATTTACATGTGAAATATGAAATGTACGGTAACGACTGCGTGAAATATTTATAATTCGTCACAATCAAGATAACGATATTATATATAGTCAATAGATTAAAGTAAATGTCTAAAAACATTGTCAGTATCCAGAAAAGAAAATTCCCTTGAAAGACATTACGAGGAAAAAAAACCTGGAACTATCACCTGGGTCACATTTTCAGTGTTGCAAAAACGTGTATAATTTTTATCCCAACGCATGTGCTCCCAGGGTAATAATGAAAATTTTCTAGGTCACAAAATCTATACAAAGTTGAAATATCTCACAGTTATCTATAAAAACGTCCTAATTTTTTTTTTGTAGAGACGAAAAGAGCATTGAACGATAAATTACAAAATGGATGAAACGCAAAATATGTAAAAGATTTACAGTAATTATATTTTAGGTTATTCTTCGTAATCGAAATCTTCGTAAAACGTAGCAATTATATATTATAAAGGAACGACTATAAAACATATTCAAACAGTTTTAGTCGCAAAAGAAATTATTTTTCTATTCTTCGATCCAGTATAGAAAGTACACACCGATCCATAATCGATTGCACGTGTAGTCTGATTAAAAATTTTTCTTTTAAACTTTAGAAACACATTAAGAACATATTACTTGTGACTTTGTCTTATTCCCAAAAATAAAACACCTCATGTAAGGTATTTAGGGGTTGTGGACACCATAAAACTAGAAACAATAAGGTTATTGTACAATGCTTCAAAAAAGGATTACTTGCACCACTGTTTTGATTAATGGAAACGTCTCTGAAGTAGGTGTATACGTACAAACGATGATATTGGAAATTTAACAGTTCCATTCTTAAAAATCAAAAGTGAGTTCGTAGATTCTAAACAGACATACCATATATACACAGGTATATATACATACATACATACATTCGTATATTGACATATATACACAGACATGTACACGATTACTAGAGATGATTTTTGTTGTATCATCTTTAGATGATATTGGAAATTCAACAGTTCTAT
Source organism: Ptiloglossa arizonensis (assembly GCF_051014685.1). NCBI lineage: Eukaryota > Metazoa > Arthropoda > Insecta > Hymenoptera > Colletidae > Ptiloglossa > Ptiloglossa arizonensis. The sequence goes on from NC_135049.1 coordinate 6,195,784, forward strand.
TCTTAAAAATTGAAAGGGAGTTCGTAGTTTCATTTTATTAGAAATTCGAATCGACAACGAGTCAGTGAGTCGAGAAATCGACAGCCTTCGGGAAAGTAGACGTGGTGCCTTCTCCCAGGCCAGAGACATTGTTCCACGAAGTGGCAGGATCGAAGTACTTGTTGAGTTCGCTGCGGCTGGGAATTTCAATTTTCGTAATGGATTCCATCGATTTTGTTCCAGCGTAACGCGTTCCATTGAAAAATCCAGACCTACGAACGTCGGAAATCGATCACATCCTTCGTCCATTGAATTAAGGGGGTATTTTAGTCTAGAATAGAAAAGTATTGGTTCAAAAATAAAAAATACGAATCGAACAGTTTCAGTGAAAGAAAACATACCCTGCTGGTGTCCTTGATTGTTTAAATTTTATTCAAAACGAGACAATAACACAGTTTAGTATCTAGTGAGACTATAGTTATAGCTGAAACTATACAAAGAAATTGTATCGAATATATTTTAAACGACGACGCTTTAAAATGATAAGTGTAATTTAATATGAAAAATTGAACAGTTTTTAAATAGGAAACAGTAATTGCAGACACTATGCGTTATATGTGTGCTAAATTTTGTAAGTAATCTAGTCGAAAAATTGCGAGAAAATATTTTCTAGATCGTAATTTTGTTCAAAGTATCGTTTACTCGTTACAAAGCACAGTTTTATTATCTTATTTTGAAAGCGTAAGGCCGTGAATAATTGTTTAACTAAACACTTATTCAAAATTAGTAACTTCGAAATAGTAGACAGACCTTCGCACTTGGTTCATAATTACTGTCAAATCTGATTAAAAAGTTTTTTGCAAGCACGGACAATTTTTCACAATTTCTTCTACTTGTATATTTTATTAGATTCGAAGACAGATTTAAAAGAAGAGTTTTCGTAACGTGTACACTGTCGAATATAAATAACAAGATATTTTTCTCCGAATGGTTTGCAACAAATTAAAAGATTTTAAAGATGAAACGTTCTCGACGAAACAAATTCTCCTTACAGACTTCAAATCGACGATCGAATGAAATTTTAACAATTATTATATAAGATACGTAAATTGCACGTGAACTAAACATTTGAAATACTTGAATTTTATGTTTCGTAAATACAAATACATTTATTCGATCGTCAATTCGTAAGTTACAAAGAAATAAATCTTATCGTTACAAGAATATTTCGTTGCTAATTTTCTACAAGGAAAAGTAACGTCGGATTGTTAATTTCGTCACTTTCTAATTGTTAATTTGACATACTTGAATTTTATGTTTCATAAATACAAATACATTTATTCGATCGTCAATTCGTAAGTTACAAAGAAATAAATCTTATCGTTACAAGAATATTTCGTTGCTAATTTTCTACAAGGAAAAGTAACGTCGGATTGTTAATTTCGTCACTTTCTAATTGTTAATTTGACATACTTGAATTTTATGTTTCATAAATACAAATACATTTATTCGATCGTCAATTCGTAAGTTACAAAGAAATAAATCTTATCGTTACAAGAATATTTCGTTGCTAATTTTCTACAAGGAAAAGTAACGTCGGATTGTTAATTTCGTCACTTTCTAATTGTTAAGTGTTTTTCGCGTAGAGAATCATCGGTACTCTGGAATCATCGAAATAAACACGTTAAATTACGTATTTCGTGTTCTTCGAAGCAACGGACTGTGGAGATGATATTAACAGACACTTCCGCGAATCAACCGGAAGTTTAACCAGTTCGACCCGTCGCGCTCTCACGAACTCAATCGTCTTTTGTTTTCGACAAAATCCTAGTCACGATCGTACGATTAAATTGCGCGCCATTCGCGTTGTTTGCAAGACGAGACGCAATTAACCTCGCCGCTTGCGGGATTCTTTGTTCGATTCTGCACGACCGTGATTCGATCGCTAAATATTGACTAGAAGTATCGCACAAGCATGCAACGAAGGCGTAATCTCGTGACGTCATCCTTTTGCAAAGTGTACCGAGGAGAAGCTCCGAGGTTCGGGCAAGGATTCGCCGCTCCGTGAGTTCGCGAAAGTATTAATATTTGTGAAGCACTCCGGCCGCCGGGATTAATTTTTCTCCGCCTCGTGATAAAGTCGTGGAAATCGCGAAAAATTGGACGAAACGTCGTCGACCTCGAAGGCCAATCCTTTGTAGGGAAAAGTCCAAGTCGCTCTTTATTTCTACGTAGATGTCGATGAAAGTGTTAGCTCAGAGATTAGAGTATCTACAGAATTTCTGAGAACAGAACCTACCGAAAGAAAAGGTCCACAGTTCTGCCACTTGTCAACCATCGGTAGCCTCTTGTTAAAATTATTATTCATTTTTAAATCGGAAGAATATTCCCTGGCCAGTAATCGTTCATTTCTTTAGCCTTCGAACCAGTTGATTGTTTTATATAATAGAATTCTATATCCGCAAGTTCGCGAATTATTCTTCTCAAGAATAGTTCTTTCGTAAATAGAGGTGTTCTTCGACCAACCTCGTCTTCTGGGTAATCTCATGTCCTAAGATCCTTTTCTTCGCTACTAAAAACTCCATAATTTCGCTCTATTCGCGATTTTCGTTCGCGTTATATCGGATTATCCAAAAATGAATCCGATCTTTCGATAATTCTAGCCAAACAAATGCTTCTTCGATGGTTTTGCTACACTGGTATAATTCTTATTGGTATTTCCTTGAAACGTGTTAAATAGTGGCAATAAATTACAGATAGTGAGTGCATTATTTAGAGTCTTGCACGATGATTAACGATGCTTCTTCGTAAATTCGATCGTAAGAAATGGCCTCCTATTTAACGTTGATTTATTTTTCTCGCAAGGGAACTAACAAAATTTCACGCCAGGGAACCGATAAAACGATGGTCATCGATAAATTCTTCGATGGGGACGCAACTTTTCAACGTTTCGCGAACAAAGAAACGGGACGTCCCTCCATATTTCACGATTCGTTGTATCGACTCACGAGAATTCCTTTTCTCTCAATTTTATTGTATTCCACTACATCGGAGACATTCGTACTCGATCTTTTGGAAAATATATTTTCGGAAGAAATTATACTTTTTTCTGTCACGTTGCCGAACTATGCACCCCACTGTCCATATTTGGTTATTAATATAATGTATTAAATATTTGGCATTATGATTCGAGGAAATGTTAATTATGGAAGTTGCATTGTTTCGTATATTTTTAATCCTATTTTCACGCTATTGTATTATTATTTACGTTAAATAGAACGCAAGCAAATCAATTTAAGCTGGGTTTATTTTTGTTACATGTACGATTGTTAAATTATGTTTTCTGAAGGAAAATTGTTGATCATCTGTCGAAGAATTTTTACTAATAATAGTTAAGCCTATTTTTTATCTCCTACACTCTCCACGAGATGGTGAAACTTCTGAAAATTCTTTACTGAAAATTTATAAACGCTCCATGATTTTTATCAATTGTTATGACAGGTATAAAAAAGGTTCAAAAGTTCAAAAAAAGTTGTCCTTCTGCGATAATGCAGGTTTCCATCAATCGAAGAATCCAAGTGAAAAATAGTAATATTAATAAAAGTGTCTTGCAATAATGTAATAGGTTTCTCGATAAATGTTGTCGTTTGATAAGAAATGAAGCTGTTAGGTTCGTCGTTTTATTTTTCTAAAGATGGTACTACTGTTTAATGAACGTGTGTGAAGTTCCATGTAGATCTGTCGACTCGTCCATATATTTACAGTTATTCAAAGTTGAACTATCATAGTATTTTTTTTATAATGGAGAAAACGACAAAACTTATTGAACAACCTAGTATGCTTGTAAACGATGTGGCCAATGAGCTAAGGTGATATCACTCTTCGAAGTTCACGATCTTCGAGGTTAATTTAGAAATTACTTCTCCAGAGTATTTTTCGAGCTACTTACATTTTGATATCAAGTTTTACAGTCCACATTTTCCATAATTTATAATCAATGAGATTCAAATCGCGGTTACCAGAGAACTAGTCTTCGACTGAAATGAACTTTGCGCCATTGTTCCGTGGCCACTTTTAAGTTGTTTTTGCTTTATAAACTGGGGCAAAATCTTGTTGAAAACCCCACTTTTGTCTATGGAAGAGAGTCATACTCAGGGGTTTTATTACTTCTTCCAGTACTTCTTTTTGGTAAACGTTTATCCCAGTTTTTATGCCTTTCTTACAGAAATGGAAGTGCATTATAGGACACTATTTAAAAAACAATTACTGGTTTTCTAGTGTGTTGGATATAAATCCATTTTGAAACGATTATGCATAAGTATCAGAGTTACCTATGTCGTATAAAACTTCTCATAGAAATTTTTATGTTCCGTAGAATATCACAAGAAAAGCATCTTTTGAAACAACTATAAAAACAATGCCTGACGTAATAGACAACTAATCGCGTTGTTTGTAAACTTTCATCGCTATGAAAGATGACCATTTCGAGTAATACCACTAATTTTCTTTTGTTATTAACTGTACAAATAAATTCTAATTGTCAATGGAGTTTACTAGACTGTCCAGAGCACAATAGTTATCAAAACTTAAATATTTTTCAATACTTCGATTCAGTTTTCAAATCTTCTTCGAGAAAATTAGTCAAAATATAGGTACAATACAAAATATTGTAATATCAACGTATAAAAAAAATTAATTAATTGTTCTTCTCTCATCCAGACTTCGATATAACAAAATGTAAGAAATACTTTAATTACTAGCTGGAAATTATGATTGTATATAAAAGAAGTTTTAGAGGACGTCAAAAGGAACAGAATTAAACATCAACGTTCAGTTTACATATTAAAAACCTGTCACCATATCGACCTTATCAAAATATATCATTGCTAAGTTAAATACTATTATTGATGGTACTTATACGATATTAAACCATTTTTGATTCATAAAGTAATCTTTGTCATTAAATTGAATAATTGTCTCATCGAACACCGAAGAATTATGTATAATCTAGACTAGAAAATTCAGACCAGGATTGTATTTAAATTTTAAATATTTTCACCACGTTGGTATTAAAGAAGTTCAAAGCGTATCGTTGTCAAGTCATCGACACCAAATTGGAAAAAAATCAGTTTCATCGGAGGAATTAGGTCAGCCTTGTTTCGCAGAAATCATCAACAACGTACTTTTTAGCACACGACAACGCGAAACGGCGATCCATTATTTCCGAGATTTGGGACAAGAGTCGTTCGACGTTATTCAAGAACAATATTTATTGTTCTCGAGGCGATGACGGCAGCAACTGCCGGAAACGCATATCCGCACTACAGATTCTCTCTTCTTTTTTTTTTTTTTTTATTGAGAGATAGGGAAACCCAAAAAATGTACCTCTAGTTTTCCATAGATAAACGACAATTAGTTCATCATTTGTCTAATTAGAAGAATGGGATTCTTTCTTTTTGAATGGTGGAAAGGAAATTTCAATGAATACCCAGAAGGTTTTTTTTTCATATAAATAATTCATATTGTCGTTAGCCATGGATGTAAATCGTCAAACAGATAAGCATTTTTCCGAAGATTGCTATAATGCATCCTGTCATAAATTATTTAAACAGCGTTTCTTCCAGTTATACCTACGACCATACTCGTATAGATTAATAATTTGTTTAATTTTAAAAAATTTTTGCCACTGAACCGTGAGGATACTTTTCTCTTACAGTAATTGCACAAATAGCCTATAACGTTAAAACTAATATATATTTTTATTTGTAATTTAATGAGATTTGTATAAACGATAAAGTGAAGTTTGAAGACTATCTTAAATAGTTTAGGTATTATAAAATTCCAAATTGATGTCCATGTCTAGACAGGAATTCTAGTCTAGACTAAGATCTTTAAATAACAATTGCCAAAAGCTGGAAACACTTTTAGTTTACGCGAGGAGGCAAGAAATAAAATGCTAGAAGTAGCCAAACATCTGTGGAGATATTCAGACCGTGGTCTTGAGCGTGAAATTGATTTTCACTAGAATACAGTTCCAGTTTCCACCTTTTTCTGAGAATAATTGGACGACTTGTTTTACCGGATAAATTTTTCAGCTAGATAAAAAAGATTTTATGCACGTGATTATGAGGTTTATCCCTGTTGTGAAAAAAAAGGTGTCCCAATCGTCACAGGTCGATTTAAAACTCAAAGTAATCTTGGTTAAGTAATCTTGATATTTTCTTTTTATTTAAAAGTACAAACTTTGGAGTTAATAATGGAATAAGATATATTACAGATGGCCGTCTCGGCTTTTTTTTATAGACCACCAATCTTTTCCCAAAATTTTTCATCACGTTTTCCCACAAATTGTGATTTTGAAACGCACGTTTGGTCGAATTGTATTATTGTTATTACTTCTGGAAGGTTTGGTTGAAAAATATATTTTATCGAATGGATATTGCTATCGACGCTTCTGGGAAAGTTACGTTTGGTAAAAATTCTGGGTTAGATCTGAATTAGGTCTTAGTTGGAAAATAAGTTGATCGTATGACACTTTTGGCATTGCTCCTGGAAAATTTAGCGTTACTCGAATATCTAGGTGTAGATCTTCAGTAGGTTAGATTTAAGACTTGATTAGGTATTTTAGATCTGAATTTAAATCTTGGTTAGGTATTTCAAGTCTGGTTTGAAATCTTGGTTAAGTATTACAGATCTGATTTAGATCTTTCTAGACCTTAAAATTCTCCATATTCATAAACAAATAATCCCTCTATTTGCTTATCTTAGTGATCACAATACTTCCAATCCTATTTTGGATCCTCCTCGATACGAGCTAAAATTATATAAAAAAGTACATTGTTATCGAAGAAAATTTTCATTCTCACTCGCCAGAAAAAATGTTGAAACTTTCTTAATCGATAGTGATTATTGCCAATTTACTAGTTACTGGTCACTATGATTTCCTATTAATATAACTTTGATTAAAATAAATTAATAACGCGATACTGTTACTGAATTGCGAGACTGCACTTTAACACGAGTAAATTGTACAACGTTCGTTCAGATTTAAAGCAGTTACGTTACCGAGTCGATTTTCACATGCTTATTTACGCCCAATTGAGGACGCAATTGAATCCATTAAGAATACATCATGTAATATTCTTCAGCATCGTTAGACAACAATTCGATAACTGGTTAGATGATTTAAATCAAGACCGATAAATCCATTTTATTTTTCTCACGAGACAATTCTAGCCCGGTGACGATCGAAGGAAATGCAAAAAGTCATTTTCTTCGAACTGCACGTGACGTGCATTCGACAGCGGAAATGGTCGCTGATCGTAAAAATAGGTGTAGAGTGCTTTGGAAAAATGTAAAACGACGCGCTAGTGAAAGAAAGTGATTTTTTTACTTTTTCACTGTTTGGTACAAGAAATATTTTCGCAGAAAAGAAACGTAACAGAGCGAACATTCTTCGCTGAAAATGGAAGTATAGAACGTTAACTTCTAATGCGAAATGAAACGCGAAGATTCATGAAAATCGTTCTATCGTAACTTACGTTCAATGGTGCAAAAAAAAATTTCGGTTATGAAATCGATAATGTTTCAAATAATTTCCTTCGACAAGAAAATGAAACTTAGCCCTCAATTGCTGAAAATAAAAAAGAAATTACGTATCTTACGTTCTATAAAAGGAAATTTCAACAAAATTGATCACATATCTACTATCTTTTGTTATAAAAATTTCCTATAAGTATTGATAGAAAAATGAACTAAAATGTCATGATGTGCATGATCGCTTTTGTTAAAAATGAATCTGAAGGTAATTGTTTCGTGTCATAAAATAAAAGAGTGTTTATTGAACAATAGAAGAATGTTACCACTCGCAATTAAAATTCATACTTCTTTTGTTTGAAACTTTTTACAAAAATTAATAGAATTTCGCCAATTTGTTATTTTCGGATGATATTCTTTTCTACTAAATCGCTAAAAATTTAATTAAAAGACTATTGTGAATAGAGGGGGAGTGAAATGTTTATCGAGTAAATTTGCATCGTTTGCGATAAAAGTTTCAATCGCTTGTGATTTGATATCGGAAAGAAGAAAAATGTTCTCCGAGTGCTCGTGAAAATTATTAAAGTGTGATCGCTGAACAACCGTGCGAATTTCGAGTTCCGGACGGTCGATGATCGATGCCTCGATCGATGAGCGAATGGAACGAAGGCGATGATTGAAGACACGACGATGATCGCCGTGTTGTTCTTCATCTGGACGATAGTCAAGTCGAAGGAGCAGCAGCAGGATCAGAATCAGGATTCCAGGAGAAATTCCTTCACTAAGGATAGTCGAGATCGAAGCGATTCGAGACGAAATTCGAGAGAGACTGCAACTATTGGTTTATCGTACGTCGAAAGACGTCGATATCGTCTTCGACGTCACTCGCGTCGTTATTACGTCGATCGTAACAGGAGGTGAGTAACGGGCCGTTAATTATTTTTTAAAGTGGCGCCTTGATGTCGAGATGTTCTTGTCAGAGGTAATTGACTTTCTTGCAGCGACTCGGTGTGAAAAATCATTCGATGTGTAGCGTTGTAATGACAGGGGACTGAATGTTTTCGAAAATGCAACGAATGATGAATGTTTTATATAAAATTATGATTGGATAATATGTAAAATTCTACGTGTTATTTTTGAAAGAAAAATGGAAATATGATTCCTTTGAAAGAAAAATATTCTAATAATTACAGACAATTACGTAAAGCAACTGGAGAAACATAATTTGTCTTATTGGTGAAGCCTTTAGAATATTTTTTTATTGAAAACAAAATTTTTAGAGCGTAGTAAATTGAACGTGTCGAGTTCGATCTTCAGGGATAGATACATGTATAACACAAAGTAGCAAGAATACTAAATCTTCAGGAGTATACTAATGTCGAAAACATTTATCAATGAGTGATGCATAACTCCTTTAAAAGGTAGAGTCCTAAAAATAATAATTTTGTATCAATTTTTTCCACTGTATATGCCATATACTTGTAAGAGCAAAAGAAAAACTAGTTTCTTTCAAGTATATTGTTAGTATGTACCGTTTAGGGAAATGAATGCATGCTTGAAAGGATCTTGGCATCCCAAAATTGTTTATTGAAATCATTTAAGTGTATCAACATGGTGTTCGTGTATTAAATTAAGAAACTTGGTCACAGACAAAATTGTAGTTCTTGATCTCATGTCATCTCTTCGCATTTAATCGCATTACTCTCTGGAGATCAAAATTAAGCTATTTTAATAAGTAGTCTCGTAATAATCCCAACTGCGTACTGCACCCTTACTAGATAGCCTTGTGTAAATAAAGTGGGGGCGTTTAATGCTCCTTTAAGATTATATCCAGCGAAGTTTATTAAATCTGATCCACTTACTACCCTTAATGCTAATGTAATCGTTGCGCAGCTCGCTTACGGTGCAGTTTACTAACCGTCTGACGAAAATTCGTTACCACCTGGTATTCGATATAATCTTGAGAGCCTCGTGTATCTTTTTGTTTTTACCCTTGTCGATCATGCAACGTTTATTTGCAATTTGAAGGAATCGATGCGTGTCCAGTTCTCTGTGAGTAAATTTAGAAAGAAAAAATGGCGTTATCTTCTTTTGGACCTTCAATGCATATTTCCCAAGCTGTGAGTCGATTCCTGGGGATGTTAAATAAAAATTAAAACTTACCGATTATGTACTGGAAACTGTAACCGAGAAACGGAGATACAGAACCGTTTATACCTAAGATTCAAGATACGAGAAACTTTTATACCTAATCTTTTCTTTTAAACGTTTTTCTCGATATTATATTATTTTGAATAACAGATATTTTGAAGAGGAAGGTTCAAGTAATATGGTGGTAACTTTATTACACAATGAATAGCACTATTATTTTCGTAATACGTGGATGGACATGATGCACATCATAGCGATGAAATTAATCGAGAATTAAGTGTCTTGGATTACAATACTAACGTGGCCTCACAGGTTCGACCGTGTTGGTACTTTGTATAGTTTTGTGGATATATGTGTAGGTATTATCGATATATCGATAGTATTAGAAATGAAAATTGTGACACCAATGAAGAATGTGTGATTAGTAGAAACTACTAGTGTATGTAATGAATACAGTAGAGGCATACACGAATTGGAAAACAAAGAAGCAAAAGAGAATCGATTGCGTATTTATTTATTTATTTTCTAAAATAGAAAAACAGTGCTGTCAAGAAGACGCTACTCTTTTATTTGGAAACGAATAATTTAGTTTGAATTTCTTTCTTATGAAAAAAATACTTCACGTACAAGTAGCACTATCCTGAATGAAGAACATTACCAGCTTAATCAAAATGGTTTATGGAAAGGAAAGCAGTTGTGTTAAAAAGTCGAGGCCATGATTGCTGCATAGAACCATCCTTGAATATCGTTAGTAGAAGAAGAATACAACGACTTTTACGCCTTAAATATCCGGTGTTTGTAGCATCGTAAATTCTTCTGTGTACGTTCGATGAGTTTCTTTTACGACTTCTGGTACGTGCATATCGCACTCAGACAAGTTGAGAAAGGAGTTCTTGACACAAATCTGACGACCCTGAAGAGCACGTAGGTGATAAACACCCCTAACAACCGTGTGGCACGCCAACTCTTTTTGTGATCGATACCGAGCTTTCAGGCCGACCTTTGGGGTAGTTCGTGTTTCTAATCGTTTCTGAAAAATCTGAGAACTAATCCAGCTTTGTCACCCTTGTGGAGAATCTCTCGATAGGATTTGATGGGGGGTGAGAACTGAGAAAATGTTCATATGGAATATTCTCTTATTTTCCTTGAAATGTTTGAAAACGTTCGAATAATTGTGCAATAAGAATTAAAATGAAATTAAGGAAAGTCAGAAAAAAAGAATTCCCCTTTTCTGAAGTTACAAACGAGTTACGAAAAAGAAAATTTTATGGAATTGTGCCTTTACAATCAACGTTTAGTAGTGTTTACCTAAATATTTTTAGATAAGTTTCAGTGTAAACATTGCCTAGTTTCCCTCAGCAAATATTTATCCGTTTCTCTTCCAAATATTTGACACTATTCCTTTAAATACACTTTTCAATTTATCCCTATGTATTTCTTAGTTTTTGCTTAAACACTCTCTTGCGTTTAATCATGCTTCAACTTTTTTCTAAATATATACTACTTTCATCCACAAATATCGATTCCAAAGATACTTCCTAAATTTTTTCGTGAAATATTTTCTACATGTAGGCTATTCCTTACTTTGTATCCAAATATTCACTATCTTCTGTTCTTTTCGTTCACTACTTACCCCATAATAGTTTTTACTTTTCCCTTAAATATTTTCCAAATTGACAATCCGATAAGCGAAACAAAATTTAAAATAGTTGATCGTAGTAAACATATTTACATTTTTTAACCTCAAATGTAATTAATAATTACTCATAAATCAAGCTACGAATTGCACTCATATTCCACAATTTATGTTTCCATAGACTAATTTTTCTGAAATATTCTATAGATCTCTTAAATATTCTCCAGGTTGTCATTCAATTTTTATTATATTTTGTCTAAACATCGCTACTTTGTTTTCAAATGTTCCCTGGTATTTTTCCTAAATACTCTCTGATGTTACCTCAAACATTCTCCACTTATTTCTTTGAAAATTCCATGCAATAAATGAAAATATTAAAAACAACCAATTCTTCTTAAGCAGTGTTCACAATATGTATTTACACTCTTAACGAAGATTTCTAATCAACGTTTTTGCATTAACGTGCGCACGATAGGTCCGCGTGTATTGTAATATATTCTCCTTCTAGTAGCATCATTCGCGACCTAATTTTAGAGCATAATCGAGGTTTCCATTCAGCTGAGCTAATGGAAAATTATATTGACAGTAGCTATGGACGAACAGACGCCACGCCTTTAAACGTTCATCGACTGTGAATCTCAACTCTATACTTTTTTTTTCTGATATTATCATGGATTATACTATTCATTGTAACACGAGTATTTTAAACCTATTCATGATCCATTGTTACCTAGTTCAGCTCCCAGTTGCAAAAAAAGAGAAACCGAAAAATGACCTGCTTTTACGTAAGAAGAGGAAATTTTTAGATTTGAAGTTTTCATCTAATCATAGAATTTATCTAAAATAATTATGACGCCATAATAATACGATAGGCTACAAAATATTGGGTATTGTTAAATCTCAATTTATTAACTGATAAATACTCGGTTCTTGCGAATAAAATGGCTATGAATTAGTAATGAAATGTTCAACCGTTACAATTTTATCCAATATCGATTAACTGTCGTGAAACTAGTGCATTTATTCGTTCATTAAATAAATCTATATTTTTTCATAATTAAAAATCAAATACCTACGCCATGTAGAGTCAATTTAAACATACACACATAAATTGGGGCAAAAACTCTATTCACCTTGAATATCTCTGTTATTCGTCCAATAAACAAGTGAAAACAAAGTCAGATTGTTTCGACGAGCACTTGTAATATTATAGTATAATGTTTTCTAAAGTTATTTTTCGATGAGACTTCAAAGTCATCGATATTCTTTAAACGAAATGTAACATGTTTCTTATCGTTATACGATAGCTGTGGCTGAGACTATTTTAAAATTATACCGTACAACGAATTGAATAAATTCAAGTTCACTGACGACCATAGAATCACAAAAACGTTTACTGTCGCTAGATTTATTCTAGAAAATGCTGCAATTTATCGACTGTTATTTTTACGTTTACGAATAATGTTATTACAACAAGGAACCAGGCAGACCAAGCGAAGTCCTCTCTAGTTATCATGGCGTTCCACTAACATTTTTTCCAACTCTGCATTTACGATATTGCATGGAGTATGATAGTTATACAGAATGTCTAGATACACGTAAATCGTAAGTCTGATATCAGCAGAAGTGTATTATAAATTCTTAAACGATATAAATTTTATCCATATCATATTAATTTTCACCAAGAGTGGAATGTTTTTTTTTTTAATATTATTTACCAATAAAGCTAAATTTAGTAATCATGGAAATTTAAATCTACATAATATGTATGTACTATTATGATATGTTAAATATCTACATTGATTACAAGTAAAGCATCAACGATTATAGGAAGTTAATGTATGGCATGGAATTATTCACGATCAAATAATTGGAGCCTATTTTATGGACGATAATCTTGCTGTTGAAAAATATGAATATTTTGTAAGAAATACAATGAGACATTATTTGAAAATATACCGTTAAATGATTGTCAAGCAATGTGTTTCCAACATGATGGGCGTCCAGCACATTATGCTCAGAGATTAGAACACTTAACGAACTTTATCGAAATTGATGGATGTGGAGAATAAATTTCATGGTTAACTTTTTCTCCAGATCTAACAACAATAGAGTTTTTCCTCGAGAGAATACTAAAAATATAGTCTATCAAGAAATGTCTCAAAAAATGACTACACTGGAAAGAAAGATAAGAAATATAGTTTTATGAACAAAAATAAGTTCTTCTTCAAATGATCTTAAAGTTAATAATTCCATTTGAATGTAACTAACTAAAATCTTATGTAGAACTAGAGATTTAAATATATCTGTGTCCTTTATTTCGATGAATGGTTTAGAAATAACATGAACCAAAATGATTAAAACTACCAAATGTTTTTTAGGACACTTTAATACTTGTAAAATTGGACAAACAATTATTATAATAGTAACGTTTTAATGAGGAAAGCGTGAACGTCAGTCCGATAATATCGTAATTGTAACTGTGAAAATGTAAATTTTTCTACAGAGAATTTGTTTCGTAAAATGTTTTCAGTAGATTAGTTTTTTACTCGCATAAACTTTAATTGTAATTTCTAGTTCACGTTCCCTGACTCATGCAAATTTTTATTTTCTTTTTCACAATGTAATTTGCAGAAATGTTCATATCTGCGTTCTAATATTCTTTAATTCGTATATTTTGTTTCTTCAATCTATAGAAACATTTATTTATATTTCTATTTTGCGATGAGGGCGAAGTTTCATTTCTGCTCTATAAATTCTCCAAGCTTTTAAGTCTATTTCCATTCTCTTTGGTCTTTGTTTGTTTGTTTAATAGAAACCTACAGCGTGTCCTGTAGGTGTCCAAAAATTATGTAATCCAATATATGAATAATATCACTCTTTTTCAACCACCGTTATTAATCATTTCTAAAGAGGACATGTATAAACGTATTTCGGTATAATAATGCTAATAAAATTTGGTAACTATTTAAGTAGATCATGCGTGCTTATATACCACTGCAAACTAGAATTTCTCATTTTTAACGCCTTACTTAGAAGAAATATTTCTCAGTTTCTAATTGATGCAAGGCTGTAGCAGAAATTAAGATCTGAGAGGAATACCGTTTTATAAATAAGAATTCCATCAACGATCCAATAAATCATTTAGATAGTCACAGAATTAGTTCTTGACCCAATAAGTGCCATCTAGATCATCTTCAACCGACTTTGTGGTACAAATTCCAACCTAATGTAACCAAATTACGATTGTTTTTATTAAAGCAATGTGTTAACATTTTTTATATTAGAAAATATTAAAATTTTATTTAGAACCGTTGATAAGACAGTTGTGTCAATTCAAGCTCAGTTTTCAATGGATTTTTGAATATTTGGCTTACATTTAAATAATTATCATATCAAACTTGTACAATTACTACGCCATTTTAGAATATTTTACAAATCTAGTATAACTAAACTCAAAGGTCATCCCACCGAAGAAATTAAGAAGGTTTTTCGACCACGCACTCGTCATACATTAAGTACCGCTCACTTATTACCGGTAGCTGCCATAAATTTATCCACATCTGCACAGAACACGTTGACTTGGACGTGCTACTGTTTCTCGACGTAAATCGAGTCGATGTTATTAACAATTCCCCTTAGACGACGACTTCTCTTACGAGGTGAGGTCGTTGTTAGTTATTGGGCATATTTCACATCTCCGTAAGAAATCAAGGGTTACAATCCATTTTCTGCTTATTAACACGCCCACGCTTAGGCTACATATTTCATAGATGATAATCTTTCAACAACTTGCGTTGCACACAGTAACACAGCCAATATTCATCTAGAAATTGTTTTTGTGAAACATTCAGCTTCGTAATTGTAAAATTACGTATGAAATAAAAACAGCGTATAAAGTGCAACGAATGCATTGCAGAGAATACTCACCCAGAAACCATTCTTGTGAAACATTCAGCTTGGTAATTGTAAAACTATGTTTAAAATAAAAACAGCGTGTAAAGTAAAACGAATGCATTGCACAGAATACTATTACATCTCTTCTGTAATGTTTGCAAATAGTTCGTGTACGATCCACTTGCGTTATGGCGATTTATCAATGATTGATAACGAAAGATACTTTATAATAGAAATAAAACAAAATATAAGAACTGAAATTTAATTTACTGGAGAAAGAAAATATTACGAAGGATAAAAGAGTTGTACAAGTTCGACAAAGGGGTTTACAAATTAATTACATGTCAGAAGTTCGATAAAATTTGATAAATTTCTATTTCTTTCTTTGTCAGAACAATTATCGCAAGTAACAGTGCACGAATATTGCACTCCAGGCACAATGATTTAACTTTCTAATTTTGTTCTTTAAATAACTGACATCAAGAATATTTTCTCAACCATCATTGTTTACACAATCAGCATCTGATGTTCCAAACTTGTGATAGCCATATCAGTTTTTAATGGATTTTTGAATATTTGGTAACAAATACCTAAAGTTTGTAGAAATATTGACGAGTTTAGCACGAATATTATTATTAGAGCCTTAACTAAATCTTCCAAGAAAGTTTTCATATAGTTTTGTTATACTTTTTAGTTTTAGTTTCTTATGGTAGCAAAATAATGCGCCCATTGATAGTTGCAACGTTTATATATGAATGTTCGAATAATTTGAACAATTAGATTGTAAATTTTTCAATGATTTTATTTACGAAGAATGTTACGTAAATAGTGTCGCTGGATATAGTACGTTCAAACAGCTGACAAATACTTTAAAATGAATAATATAACGACTACGTAAATAGTCAAATTATGGCAAATGACTCACTACGTTACAAAATGCAGTTACTGAACTTAGTTTAGTGAGAATGTGAACTGATAAGTTATTAAAATTTGAAATTGTTGTGGATGTAAAACATCCAAGTAATCTTACTGGAGGATTTAAGTACATTATTTATTTTTCACTTATTTGTCCTAAATGAACTGTACAAATCCAGCTGCATATCTTTTGAAGGTCCTGTATATCGATTGGTTGTACAAAGTGTTTATTGATTTATGAATTCAAGTTCATTTCTATGTTAATCATCACGTTTGATTGTACTGTTAACATATAATAAACTTTACTATCACATTTTTGGAAATTTCTAAAAAAGTCGTTAAGTAGGACCAATTTTACAAATGTAAATTTCTCGGAGCACAATTTGTATTGAATTGATTTGATTATTGTTTGCAAAATATTTCATCATTTAAAATATTGCTGAAATATTTCTTAAACACTTTTAAAGCATTTTTCAATGCATCAGATTATTATATGGTTTCTAACGTAGTTCTAAAATGTTATTGCAACATTAGTGAATATTGTAGAATTTCTAAATTATTTCTGAAACATTTCTAAAATATATACAGTATGTTTCGTACAAAACGTTTTTTAATCAATTTAGTAGATAACAAGCTATATCAGATAACAGTTTTTATTGACTCACTCTGTACAAACGAATTCATGGAGTTATTGGCTGAATTTATATACAAGAAAAATATTCCGTTACTAGTATATTCATATTTAAGTCAAACTTTCAACGATCAGTAAAAAATAAGTATTTAACAAATGAACCAGTAAAATTAAAATTGACAGACTTTTTGATAATGAAAATATATGGTTTGTCGAATAAACTAAGCAGAAGTAAACAATCTGAGAGACAGTGAAGTTAATAATTTTGATATTTGTATTGCAGTTGCATTTTGAAATCAAAACTGTTCGTTTCATAGTTGGCAGTACTTTATCGTACTTCTGTGTTAAGATTACGGCTTTAAAAAATGCAGGTTGTTACTAAGCTCGGTAGTAAATAAAATATCAAATCCAAAGTATTATCAGGATTGTAAAAAAATCTATTTTAAGTACAAGGTAAACAAAAGATAGTGAAATAATGGAACAAGTGCTTCATTCGTTCTATTGCAGTTAGAAATTCTCATTGCACGCGAATTATCGATTCATTAAATTCACTTTTTTTCATTACATAAATTAATATTTTCGACAAACACTAACAATTTCTATACCAATATTAGTCAAAATAAATAGTTACTCAAAAAATCATAATAAGAGTTCTATAGGAAAATATATTATTAGAGATGGCCAAAGATTCCCTGATTTAACTTTTAAAATTGTTTCGTTGTTAAACACACACGAGAACCTTCTACTGTCGTTCAGTTGCAAAATAACCCATTTTTGATTATCGAAGGATAACATTACTTTTAGAGTTATCAATATTATTGAAAGTAAATAGTTACCGGTGAAAAAGTTATACTAACAGTTCTTTGATGCAATAGTAATATTGGTAGCTGAATATTTCTCAACCTAATTTACTTACTTACTATTTTACCGTAGTTTACAATGTACGTATTTCATCTGAGCTTTTTAATAGCTGGAAATATAATTTTCCAAAACTGTCAGGTTCCACACTTTCAAATGGTTACAGTATTTTCAAAAAGATAAAATTTCATTTGTGCTTACGATTTGTGATAGTTTGGTCTACTTCTATCCTACCAAACACACAATACCTGCTTTTTACAATAGTACATAAGTGTTGGTAGTACCATATTTGCTGAATTTAAAAAAAATTTCTCCTCCTTTGGTCTTTGTAACTCAATTTTGTCATGGCTTTCAAGCTGATCGAAGACAAGTTGTTCGAGTAATTGGTTCATATTCATTTTGTATTAATACGTAATTTGGAGTTCTTCGAGACTCTCATTCAGGCCCTTTACTTTCTATATTATTTATTAATGATCTATATTTCGCATTTCTTGCTCAGTTTAACGAGTAATATATACCCTTAAAGTCTGTAAATTTATTTTCTTAGCTTATTACATATTTTCTATCAGTGCATGTAGACCTACCAATAGGAAAATACCAATGTTAACCAGTGATGAGCCTAACACGATTATGTACCGATAGTACTCAAACAATTCAATACTAAAGTGTGCCTTGTTAGAAACTAAGGTATCGACATTTCAGTTATTTAATATTAATTTTCAATACCAATTCCTTTATATTACACACTTAAGTGATACTTGTATAACATCTATTGTAAATATAAAAACTAAGAAGCAAAAATCCAGAAACAAAAATAACTAAAATTTAAAATTACGTGGTTCCCAGAACTGTGAAAAATTATAACACAATTTCTTGAGGGAATAGCTTGTGGCATAATTAAAAATGAGCAAATGGCCAATTCGTTTTATTACGATTTGGTTCAGCTTGTTAAGTAGAGCTTGTTAAGTAGGGTCAAGGAAATAGAAATACTCGCAACTGATACAAAGGATCGAAGATCTTTTTATTATCCATAAAAGTTGAATTCATCTCTGAAGTGTCTCTCATCGGTAAAAAGAACCCTATCGTAATATTCCACGACTCAACTTTGCCAATATTTAATCGAGATACTTCGTCACAACTATAATGGTTATCTTCCTGATAAGATTAGGCAAAGGTTGATCATCTAGAATTTTAGACGAACCGAGTTTGGCACTTCAGATTCCTTGCTTTTGTCTTTCAGACCGAAAACGCGCTGGTTTACAAAACGAGTGGTAAATTAGATATATACGAAAGTTCGTATAAAAGTCACCATTGGGATTTACGATAGCCACAACGTCTTGTTATTTTGGGTAGTTGTGCGAACCTCGTTGTTCGCACTACTGCGAACACGCTACTGTTTTCGATTTTTCCAATAAGGAAAATGCATGGAAACTCGTAATTTCAACCAGTGACGATCGATGCGTCTTTGAGCAAAGTTTACATCCTCGTTAAAACATTCGTATGTTTTCGTATTTTCAAATTTTATAATCTGGAAACGTTCTTGTATTTTCCAAGTATAATATTTTTTTACAATTTATTTACGACAGAAACAAGTCTCTACTTTTCTTTGCTTCGTACGATTCAGAATTCAGTTAGGAATTTCCTTCCTTGCTAAAATTCAAAATATATCTCTCGGGATTCTATGAAATTTCACTCATGAAGTTTCGTCCCTCCTGTTACGATTACAGTTGAAATTGAAACGGTAGAATTTAATTAAAATTACTGTTGTTAAAGCATCGTCGGATAAATAATCTGCTTTAAATCGGAAAATGAAGTTCCAAAAATGAATGCGTAACGCAAAAACACGCGAGAGAAATTAAATTCCCGGTGTTAATAATCATAAAACCTTTGAAGGTTAATTCCACCTTGTAGCAAACGAAAAACTTACGTGAGTGTGAAATGAGTTATATTGATTCGTCGAACCAACGATTAGAAAATTCTTTGAAAATTTTATTATCTATCGACACGTCAGAAATCAATTTAATTGGCCCATTATTGATAGAATACTTAAATAGAATTTAATTTTTTCAATTTCGATAATACTCCAGTTATGTTCCTTTTTTACATCAATTGAAAATCAAAAGTATTTAAATATCTGTCAATAAATTGTGCCACCGAACAATATACTATTCCACAGGCAAAAGTTGAAATACGTAGAATAGTATTTTTCATTAACCATTTTATTTTTGAAAGAATAGATTTTGAGTGTACACTCTTAGTTCTATGTAATTTTAACCTATGCGCGCGTGAGGCACTTTCAAAATTAAATTTTGTGAAAACAAAACGTCAAAGAACACATTTTTATTTTGTGTTTTTGTTTTATTTTTCACTCATTGTGGGCCATACTGTGTATATATTTCTTCACAGCTGCTACTAATTATAAAATATTAAACAATAGAAACTTTTTCGAAAAATTTCGTACTTATTTGAGCTTTCAATATCAAAGAAATTTTTACGAGTTAGATCGTTTTCAGTTTTTTTCCAAGATACCTCGACTTGATGTTTGTTTCTATCTTATATAATTAAGTAACTCGTATTAATCTCAATATGTTTACTCAATGATTACTCCTGAAGAGGTTCAGAAATATGAACGAAACGTAGAGTTTGTATACTTAGGGAGAATCGAACTAATAATATTTTTAATTTATCGATGCTCTGGATGACCAAGAAAAGTAATTGATAACGAACTTGAGTTCTTTTTCCGTACAAATACAAAGTAAAAATCGTATAAATATTTATCGAAGTAACTTGGACGATTTTAAGTAATTCGAAGATACGTCCGTTTCAATGAAATTTTCTAAATTAGAAGAAAGTTTCCTCTTAAACAGTAGCTGTTCTTATAATTCTGGTGTTATTAACCAATAAAATGTTTCTGGGAGAACGGTATGTTGTGTAATGGCATTTGTAATACCCTGACAAGGATTTTCTGCGGCGCTCAATTAGACGAGCGTGACACGTTCATTTTCTTCACGATCAACCGAGTCTATGGCTTTCCACATCTTCCAATTTAGTCGGATCATTCGAATCGATAAAACATCGAATAGAAACCGGTTCAAACTTGTCACTTGAACTGCTTCAATCCTGATTCTTTGAACGTCGTTCATCTCCATTTAATTTCAAATCCAGAAAGAAGAAATACGATTGTCTCTTTTATGCAAGTCGAGGAAAATTTAAAACATACTCCTTGGTGACTTTAACCAGAATTTAAATCGTGATTTCTCCGTTCTGTTAAATTGTTACTAGTTCAGATTCTTATTGCTCAGACCGGCATCGAAAATATATGAAACTTGATGAATTTTAATTATAAAAGATTTATTTATCATTAATGTACTGTATATGTTTAACTTGTATAATATAAATGGTAGTAATTTTCATTATAATCGTTATTGTAATAATTATACTGGGCTGTAATAATTATTAAGGCTGTGGATTATTAAATATGTAAAAGATTTTCATTGGAAGAAAATTAATGAATTAGTAGATTTAGATTTCTATTTCTAATTATTCGACTATGTAAAAGTGTAACTCATGCGTATGTATTTAGTTTTCATTAATATATTAAAATACATTAATATATTAAGAGACATTTTTTTATATTTCTCTATACGAAACTTTTTCAATAGAAGGAATAAATTTTGATTCTTATTTTATAGTAATATAGGTATTGAAGTATATGAAGTTTGATAAACAATTTCATTGTGAAAGAAATGGTAAAGGAATAAAACTTTGATCCTACGTTTCATTAATACTTATGAATCACGTGGTGTCAGCTAGAGGCTCTCTTAACGAGAATTGCTACAATTTTCATTGATGCATTTAGGTTTATAGCTTCAGCCAATTTAGTAACTGTTTCAATACATGAAACGTAAATTGTACGTAGTTCCATTTTACTGTAAAATTCTTGACGTCAGAGATTTCACCACTTCATGAATCTTTCAATTGAATTATCTATGAATAATAATTTCATAAAAGAATCATTTCTGATGCTCGAAGAAGTGCATCTCATAATAATATCTAGCAAGAAAGTATCTTACACTACATCAAATAATATTTACAAATTTGAATTTATAACTTGAAAATGAAGTGTAGGGGAATGTCTCGATTCAGACATTTTAAATATGTTCCTTTCTTCTATGAAAAACACAAACATCTCACTATTGCAATCACAGTTTTACGCTTGCAGTTATATCTGTAACGGTTTATAGGCTGTATTCAGTAATCGTTAATTTCATTAGGGAATTCCTATTGCGAAGAACATTTACTATTTATATTTAACTTAAGGAAGGAATACAATTATTCATGGAAATATATTTTTTTCTAGGAAAAAATAAAACAATGTGATTTAGTCTGATATTGTTGTTAGTCTATGAAACTGTAGTAATGTTCTAAATGTCAATGTCTATAATAATCATACACATGTGCATATTTTTTATTCATGCATGGTTCACGCGTATTAAATACGTTTTACTTTCCACAGAAAAATATAAACGTTCAACTTTTTATTATCCGTCTCTCATGCTTGCTGTGTTATCTCCACCACGAAGTAAATAGTAAGTGGTCTCATTCGAAAACTTCCCCCATAAAGATATATCTTTTACGTCTTCTTAACAGACGCAAGTTTTCATCTTCACAACAACGATAGATTCAATGTTGTTTCTTCATTCTCAGACATGTCCGCTGTTTTACTCTTCAGAAATAGCTCACAATTAACAATATTCGACACGATTTAATCTTTATTTGCCATTTAATAATTAAAAAAAATCATTGGCTTGTAATCCAATTATTAACTAATAACAAATGTAAAAATTGTCATCAATTAATTATGCGATAGTTATTTTTCAACATCTGAGTTCCTTTATTCGTATCTTGAATCTAATAACAACTACAACAAAATACAGACACATCATAAATCTTACACTTCGTGTACAAAATTAATTGATTTGATTGAACTATTAGCTACTAATTTTTGGGCATACCTTTACGAGGAATAAATTGTTATGACCTATGTATGTAAGAAAAAGAGATAATCGTAACATAAGGATAGTCGTGTAAGTGAAACCTCAAGACTACAAGAGTGATATTATATCTATCAAAACTAACAGCAACACTGACAGCGAACGAGTATTTTGCATCTAAATAACTTAGGTCATTTTTTTCTATTTGGAATACAGCAATGTTTGCAAAGCCACTTTCCTCGTTATAATTAGTTAAATTACGTTTTTCACACTTCGTCTAAATTTGAACTCAGACTTCTAAATGTAGAAAGTAGAAGTAAAAATTAGGACATCTCAGTTAACGCGAAGAAACATTTCGTTGAACAGCATATCTCAATTTTTGCAAACAGTAGTTTTTGGAACTTGTAAAAACTGTAGTAGGAACAAATCTCAAAATGAAAACTTCCAGTTAACACTTCAAATCAATGGTCAACTAAAGACCAATGTTTTCAGTTTCCAAATTACCACTTATCTGGATAACATTTTATCGTTATAGTTAACATCTCTTTGAATTATTCCAAGCAATAGCCTCTGGAATTATAGACAAGAGTGAATGGTTGGTCTTGTAAACGATAGAAGTAGAGATTCAGTCGAATAACACTAGTCATCAAGAAGTAATAGTTAACCAAAAATCAATGTTTCTAGTTTCCAGAGTACCACCTACATCCAGATGACGTTCTATCGCTACTGTTAATATTTATATAATGCTGTAATTAACACCAGCATAACACTAAATAATATCAAAACAACATCACGGTTAATACTTACGAACACCATAACTGACACCAAAATGCTTTCACGGTTTATACCATATCTCCCCAAAGTTATTCCAAACAACAGTTTCTGGATATTTAACGGAGGTTGGATGGTCCTGTAAAAGCTGAAAATAGTCATCCAAGTAACGATCAATTAACACTGCACATAACACTACTTAATGTCAAAACACTATCACGGTTAATACTCACGAATACCATAACTGGCACCAAAATACTTTCACGGTTTATACCATATCTTCCCAAAGTTATTGCAAACAACAGTTCCTGGAAATGTAATAGAGGGCGGATGGTCCCGTAAAAGCTGAAAATAGTCATCGAAATAACGATCGAGTAAAAAGCAAAGGTTTCAGTCTCCAGGCTACCACTTATTTGTAAACCAACGTTCTGTCGTCTTCTAAATCCCACCCTCGATACTCGATACTCGAATCGTGAAAAATTTCAATATTTACTCGAACGTTGTCCCTGGTGCGGCACATAGGTACACACACCTGTAGCCACGTATAAGCAACAGCCTCAGGCGTACTCAGAGTCAGTTCACAGCCGACACGCGACCGACGAGGATCGTTCTTCGCTCTGCGCGTGAGCGATGCCGGCGTCCTTCCTGCAGGACACGCGCCAGAACTATACAGAGTTCGTGAAAAGTACAATTGTTTATCAACAGAGCTGGCCCGAGTGTCTTAATTTCTGTCACTTTTAATTTCATTACAAATAGTCTCCGAGGAAGGAACGTGTGGACTTTTATTTCCTTTTTGTTTACCTTGGAAGGAGCGGGATGTGCTTTTTGAAGAAAGAAGAAAATCGAACGATCCAAAGGCGGTGATCTTAACTAGTGATTGGTGATGATCTAATGAAAAATTGGTGGCTGTTTTTAAAGACGAACGCAGTTCGCAGTGAATCCAAAATTCTTTGAAGAATTTTGGAATTAGCAAGATGTTCCGCGAGTTTCGTTTTTATCTTTGATTCTGTTTCATGAGTAATCAAGAGTTTGGTACTTGCCCTTTCGACAGACTTTCTAAGATTTTTTTTCCAGGAAGGTTTAGTTGGAATAAAGTTCTTTATTTACTTCATTCGTTAGTTTGATGAAAAATCAGGAAAAAGGAAATGTTTTCTTAAGGCGGGATTTCCTGTCGGATTATTCTGGACATTGGTACATTACGTTATTTACATTCCGGCACGAGTTTTAATTAAAATTTTGTGTTTAATTTAACGAGAGAGTAAGACTTGTAGAGTTGTTCAAATGTTGATTCACTGTTTCATCAATATTTCTTGACAAATAACATTGTGTTTCTCCTTGAATAACATTATAGTTAGAAAATTTCAATTTTATTCTTGTATTTCCCACTTTAAGAATTAAACGAAGTAAGAAATTAATTAATTGAAAATCGGATACTCGTATAACACTATATTCTAAATGACCACATTTCTAATTTGTACGTTTCGTGCAATATTGTTAGTAATATTTCTCAAAAAAACCATGACTGATAATTTGATATCCTATTATACTATATGCAAATTATAGAAAACTTACGTTTCGATATCAGTTTTCAACACGGAATTAGAATATTCGTATGTAAAAGTAATGAAAAATTCGTAGAACCTAAATTTTCATCTAGAAAATTTATAAAATCGATTCATTGAGAAGAAATTTTACATTTTTCCCTCTTGTGTGCCATAATTTTTAAAAAATTTAATTAAAGTCAAATTGCTTTTATTTATCACGATAATAAAACGAGCAATAGTAAAAGTCTTCGTATTCGTTTCCTCGTAACGCATAGCGGAACGTAATTTCTCTTAACGACTAACAATTCTATAAGTCATCACGTCAGGGGTTAAACGAAGCAAAAGGGTAAATCAAATATCAGAGAAGGGAGGCAAGTGAATAAATACTTTCATTTCACGTTCAATCACAGTCGAGATAAACGACACTGTTATTATTATTATTACACCACCACTACGAAGAATATTCGCGAAAATGTCGGTTTAACATTCTACAAATGGAAATAAATATTTTTCTTACTTCAAGCGAAATATGCTGGCTCATCAATACTTATCGATTCGAGGAATTCAGAATACTGGAGTAAAAATACATGTATTTGAAACGAATGATAGTTATTACATGGTTATATGAGAAATACCTTCATCAGTGGAACATCGGTTAATTAAATAATTTTTTAAATACCAAGATTCGTTGAGTGTTGTATAGTTATAATTGTGCAATAATTTAATCAGTGCAAACAATTTCAAAATACACATAGTAGCAATTGGTCTGAAGAAGTTCGATAAATGTTTTCTAGATATTATGTCAATATGAAAATGTGACTTCTATTATTACTACAATTTTCGATTACGAATTTCAGTGAAATATTTAAGAAAGTATTACAAACGAAACTTGTAAGAATTTTAAAGATAGAATTGATAAGTATAATTATTATATTAACAGTGCATGATTTAATGCAAAACAGTATCGACATTAAACATATTTACGTGAATAAATTTTAATAATTATACAGGCATTGAATAATAAATTTTGCGCCATAAATAATTCAAAAGAAAATACATAGATTAATTTGAAAAAAATAGTATTAACTTTTAAAATAATGACACTTATGCCAATGAATCTAAATACTTATAATATATACAATAATAAATCGTGTATAATTAACAACCCTTTCAAGGTATGCTGGATAAAAAATAGAAAATTCCCACATGACCAACGATTGAACAACGAAGTTTGCAATATTTTTATGTTGTAAAAATTTTTTTGTTATCGCATCTTGTCTCGCGACACTCACGTCGATAGTGATTCTGGTAGATTTCCGTATCTATGCAAACACTGGTCGCTGATCGAAGGGTATCGTGCTAGGACGTATCAACGACACAATTATCGATCATGTTTCGGTTGTAATTTCCGATCTTAAACGCCTCGACGACCGAAACAAGTAATATTATCACAACAATAATTTCGAAATCAACGACAAAAAAGACTTTGAGTTGAAATAGGAATACCAAATGAAAAATGAAAATTTAAATACACTTTAATAGAACTATTATATAAAATTTATTAGGATTATAGAATGGCTTCATACGTTCTAATATTAGTTTTCTGAGAATTGTGTATTGAAAATTAAATGAAACGATAAGGCAATCAGTCAAGCTGAAATTTGAATCGTAATATTGCATTCCAATCGTTACCGAAAAAGCACTTCCAATAATCTTCTCTGACGTAGGTAACACTGCATGTAATAAATAATTAAATAAGACTGCATTTAAATGGAAAGAAATGCAATACATTTAATCTAGAACAAGTAGTAAATAATTCGTGGAAGAAGTGGAATTTAAACATTAACGTTCTAATTGAATACGAATATTGTGATCGATAATTAATTAGATTCACTAAAGGAATCAATTTCACTCAATATCATTTAACATCATATAGCATTTTCATACAAAATTATATCAAATTCTACAAAAATTCAAAGTAATCGATAAAATTTATTACAACAGAAAACTCTCAATTTTAAAAGATTTAAAAAAAGATTTGGCTCAAAACACAGAAGTACTGTCAACCATTTCTTTTGCAAAAAGTTATTCTATCCTATTTATGTCCATTTCAAATATATTTGTTCACATTCTTAGTATCTGCTTTCAACCGCCTCTAACATGTTTATTTATATAAATAGAATATTTACTTCCAGCCATTGTGTAACTTATTATCCTTTTTACAACTGGTTATTCGCGGTTCAGCATAATAAAATAAATCGCGGAATCTCTATTTTTATATTTTTAGAAGTGCTTTATTCACATAAATAAAGAATGTTACTCAGATCCTGCAAAAAGCTTGGCTTATTATATCTGTGACAAATACTACAAATGATTGACAATAATGTGACTTATAAAGTTTCCACGGTTGTCTACTGAGCCAAAGAAAAATTGAATTCCGGCAGAAATGATTGAACATTCTTTTTCCATGGTGTTTATGGTAACATTTATTGTCTGGCGTTATGGCATTCTACTTATGGAAACAATGAATTTAAGTAAACATATTGGAAGCAGTGGTTGATGATCTCACTACGATGTTATCACAGCTCTTATTCATGATATAGTAATTCATAGTCTTCATAATAAGACACTTTACAGGAACTCTACTTTCATCCATTCGAAAGATACATATTCATTCAAATATAGAATTTAATTGAAGGCATAGTGGGGAAAAAATGTCTCTTGTGGAAGATACTATTCTTAGTAAAGTTAATTATAGATTTTCTTATTTTGTCTACTGATAAGATATCTATATGATCTGCTTCTTTGGCTAGATATTATTTAGAGCTCTTTATAGTAGGATAAATCTTGAATTTGGCTTATTTTGGAATTATATAAGACACAAGGAGAATATATTTGCAGGTAGATATAGTACAATTATTTATAAAATCTCTATTTAGGGCCACGTAAGGAATATCTATCAAATCAAATGGAAGATTTGGAAGCCATAGATTCTCTGTTTTCACTCTATTATTTTATTCATAGAAAATGTATCTTTTCATCAAAATAGAAAATAAAAGGTCTTCTGTATTAGAATAGAGATTTTTTTCTCATTTTTTATTATGCGACAAATCGTAGAATCTTTACTCTTGTAGATTTTTAAACTTGTTCACATTTCTCTACAGAAAAATAAGTCATGAAGTCTCTAACTGGACAGAAATTGTTAGTATAGGTAGAAATTGAAATAATAAGATAAGACACATAAAATGTAGAATAAATTTATTCATAACTATTCATAGTAATACGATTCATAGAATCTTTATTTTAATCAATTATAAAACGTCTATTAAGCAACACAGAAAATTTAATTCGAGACCTGAACAAAAAATAATCAACAATTCCTTTAGTAAGAAATATTCCGCAAGGAGATAAGCTAGTCAAAACCAATTTTTGCACTCTGAGTGCAAAATTGTTTGGTATATTTATTATTACAAATAATGCACCTGCATATTCCAATAAAGAACCAACGACAAAGAAATCTCAGCATGGAAAATCAAGAAAGAGATGTTCGACGTTTCTAATTCGCGAAAAGATAGCGACCGTAAATGTAACTTTAATTCAGAAAGCATTTCCTTAGAATATAGATTATGTACACGTTATTCATAGGCTTTCGTACCTAGCCAAGTCATAAAGGCTGCTTTTATCCATTACGATCTCGACTTTGGCTTCTAATCGCAAGCAAAGCCGTTACACGCTTTCTAATTTTAATACAACGCGTTCCGTATCTCACCAGGGCTCCATTTGTCTGTCAAGGGTTCGAGCTGTTAATCTTTCACGGTCCCCCACGATGCTGTTCCAAATTTACCTCGAGCACGCCTCCTTCTTGTCGTAGACGCTCTTTAAGCCAAAGTTCAGACCACCTGGAACTTTTTCCATTTCTATGTAAATCTCCCTTCTTCCCCCATGTCGACGATTTTCACGGTAAACGAAGATTTCTTCCTTCAGTTTCGGCTACTACTCCCCTCTCTGCCATCAGAGGAGGAAATTACATCTTAACACTAGAACTACCGACAGATTTCGTAATGTTAAGTTTTCCTTATATATATATATATATATATATATATATATATATATATATATATATATATATATATATATGTCTAAAAGAAAATCAATCGATGAGGAAAAAGAAGAATTTATAAAATTGATCACATACGTTGCAATAGGAAAATCATAAGTCCTTCAGAAAACATGCCATGGAATTTAAAGTAAATTTTATTATGGAGGCAGTTGGAATCAATCATTTTAACTGATTGGTAAATCTAGTGTTAAAGAAGACTAGTTTTCATTCGTTCTTGTCATTTCTATATACGAATATAGAAACTTAATGAAACATATTCAAAATTTAACAGCAGCGTAGTCTTG
Source organism: Ptiloglossa arizonensis (assembly GCF_051014685.1). Taxonomy (NCBI): domain Eukaryota; kingdom Metazoa; phylum Arthropoda; class Insecta; order Hymenoptera; family Colletidae; genus Ptiloglossa; species Ptiloglossa arizonensis. The sequence goes on from NC_135049.1 coordinate 6,225,100, forward strand.
TTATTGTAAATCTTTCTCATCTCGAAACTCGGAGACTAGGAAGATAATAGTAGCATGTTGCAAAATTACGTAAGAATGAGTCAAGACTCTTTGAGACTTTGGTTGATGCTACATTCTTAGCTACTGATTGTAATATTATTGACACTGTTATTTTTTCCACGATTATCGGTATTTTTCTATTTTCGTATCACTTTACCAACAATTGTATCTTAAAAATGACGTTCTAATCGTGAACGTTTTGTGTTGCTGACTTTTCTGATTCTCACTCGCGAGGGAATCCTGTGAACTACCAAACGCTAATTTTTGTTAGAAATTATGTCGTATTTCGTTTTCATTACTTTCTCAGTTTTAAAGAGAAATCCTTTCTACCAGAGCTACCCATTTTATTCGTGTCTATGCAATTCTTAAATTGCATTGTTTCTAGACCTATGTAAATTAGTAAGAGAAAATTTGACGACTGACGAATTATTCAATAATGACAGTTAAAATTTGTACAGTTGTCTGTTAAAATTTGTCTGTCATGATGCATGACAGACAGTATTCTTAATGGATGTATGATGCTTCCTCGGTGAAAATGAATACAAACACGACCTTATTTTATATTATTTATATTTCTGAGGAACTTGCAGTTTCGTATAATTAAAAATAATTGGCATGAAAATGTGCTTAGACTCATTTTTATCGGGAAAACGTAGAAGATCCACCGACAATACTCTGACAAAGATATAATAACGTATTCACTAATTTTTAATTAAATTTCGTTTCTTCTTGTCCTGTGATTATTTTACTAGCAAAAAATCTTGCAATTATACATTATTTGCCTTTAGGATAAGTTGTTGATTTAAAATTAAAAAACAAGCATCAGTTGTAAATGAAAATATATTCATACATTGCCATTTCTGTCATAAGACATATAAATGTTTTCTTTACTACTACATCGACAACCTCTCTTGAAAATTAATTAATATTTAATTGTAAGATCTTTTACTGTAAATATTTACATTCTCAGGGATGAATGAAGTTCTATTTCGCGTGTATTCAAAATCATTTCTGTCAAATAAATAGGACAAAATTGTTGCATACGAATGAAATGGTACACTGAATGGTACTCTATACATCTTTGCAATACTCTATATTGCTCTATACATCTCTATACATCTATTCAAAAACTTGTTCGTATTACAGATTTATGGCATGTTACATAGTTTTGTAGCGTTGCATGCAGGTGAATTAAAGAAGCGATTCGTGTCATTCTATGGTGCACGTGTTTTGTGTCCAATCAGCAATGTATCTCCAAAAACCATTTCCCAGGCAATGGTAGAGACATTTTTCTCGATTTAAGCACGAATCAGGAAATTTCTACGGAGTTTCTGATTAATCACGGTTCAAAGCAAACCTGAAGTAGAACACGTGAAAAATGATCACAAAGAAGTTGCGAAACTTTCTCACACAGGAATTCAAGTCATATTTCAGTATCAAAGAATATTGTTCACCTCAGTGGAACTTCTGCATATGTTTCAAAACATTTAAAGGAAAAACAGAAGGAAATTCTGAACTACCTTTCGATTCATACTTTCATGTCCGTTTTATTTCGATTGAAAATTCATTTCTCCATCAATATACATTCCTCTTTAAAAATTGGCAACGTTTCCAGCAATATTATTTAAACTATCACTTCCTTCTCGGTTCAAACGTATATATATATACATATCATAGGTTCAAACTGAAAATATTAATGAAATTGGTTCATTCGTCGCTTCATTTCAAATACAATTTATCCGTCTTTATTTTATTTGCGGCTAAAAGTGTTTGGTGTGGAAAAATGCTCCCCACAATAGAATAAAGTGACGAATAATGAAATTCGTAAAGCTTTACGAATGTTTCGCGTGTTTCTGTTTTATTTCACTCGCTTTATTTCGACTCTTTTGTCGCGCATTTTCATATTTACTTTGAGTTCTTTAGGAATCCTTTAGAAGCAATAGTGAATAGAAAAAAAAAAATGTACATTTTTATGTTAAACGTGTGTATTTTTCACGATACAATTTGAATAACTCGAAACCATAAAAAATTCCCGTCGAGTTAAATTGCTTTTACATCGTACTACCCTTAGGAGTATATTGATCGATGAAACGGAGATACTTTTTTAAAAAGAAGCTCTCCTTTTGGAAAATGGTGTCCTAGTTTCACGCTAAATCCTTTTTATGGGAGAACACGTTTCATACAGGCCTTTTTTATTCAAGAAGAGAATTAAAACCAGAGTAATCATTTTGTACGTTGCTCTTTAGAAGCTATGCTTCTTTCTTCAGGTAGAAATTTCAGTGAGGAATTTTCATTGCAGAAAATTTGGTAAACTCTTGCATCACTTTTGTGGAAACTATTTGCAAAGGAAAAGAATTTTGTCTTGTATGTATTTTTTTTTAATCTGTAAGTAAGAGCGCGAGGGTGTGTCAGACTACTAATTTGTTTTTATTCTTCAATTACGAATAAATGCTAATCTTCCCTTTAGTTTTGTCCTGTAAACAGTATTCATTTTATTTAAAAAACGGTCCAATACTTCATGGAATATATTTCTAATGAAAAGTAACGCTGCTCTAATTGGTAGTTCTAATTGATTAGATGATAAATTAACGTACAAGTCGGTTGGAAATTATTAAAGAGTACTCGAAATTGTTCTTTATTGGAATGAAAATATATATACGTGTGTGTGTTATTAAATATAAAATTTAATCAATTGTTTCTGTTCGAATAAAAATAAAAATAGATGTTTATTTTTAATAGTAAAATATAATGTCTAATATCGAAACAGTTTGTCATTTACAAAATTTGACTTATCGATGTTGAGAATGTCTTGATTTATTTATTCTTGCATTGCATGGCTTTTAATGGTACCTGATGGTTAATTAAATATTTAGTCAATTGTGTTTGACTATAGTAACACATTCTCAGTGGAAGAGACTTTGTTTTATGCAATACTTTCCTCGATAGAATAAAACGATTTAATATTTAATATTTGACGAAAGACGCATTTTGAAACATGAGAAATGAATTTCCACGGAGACGTAATCAAAGAATACAAATGTTCGAGGCAAAAGAATTTTCGAGGGTAAAGAAAATGTAGTATGAAATTCTTTTGAAACAAAATTTAAAACATTGCCGTCAATGAATCTATTTAAAACACGTTGTTCAGTTTATCTGTTGACAAAGAAGTAGTGCCAAGACCGATTTGAATTTAAAATGATAGAACATTTCTCTCGATTTTTCCATTTACAATTACTCACCGTAATTTTCGCGTCGACCTCATCCATAAAAGTTACTTTCCGCTTTCATTTCCTCAACTTTTCTTCACGAAAACAAATTCCCTTGAAAATTCGTTTTGGACAATTTTCATGCTATTCGTGATATCAGGATGTAGATACAAGATTGGCATTTTTGTGCAGTTATAATTTTTTTTACGGCGTTTAATAAATAAAAATCTACTCATAAATTCGCAATTGGCTTCCCTATTTCAGATTGAAACGCATAGATAACGCGTTTGAATTAAAATCGATGATTTGAATGTATTCTTACATTTTGAATGTTTTTTCCGATTCGAATTCACAAGTATACAATCGAACACAAAAATCTACGTACACCCTATGCATTGTCAGTAATATAGAAAGTATGAAACATTTCTAAGAAACAATAATATTTATTAAATTTACTGAATAAAAAATAAACACCTTTCGAAAAATTTAATGTTAGATTCAGAAATAGCGATTCAGTTGCACCTTCATTCTTTGTATGTTTTATTACCATATATTCTGTTTCTCACGATGAAGGATTGTTTCGATAGAAAATAAATGCAAAAATTGTTCAGTGCGAAGTTAAATTGTTCGAAGCAACGAGTATAATTATGGGAAAAAGATCATCCCCAAGGTTATGCTTATATTTCAATACTATCGACCTCGTTTTTGGTGGATCTCGATTCTTTTTTTCATTCTCCAGATAAAATTATTCAAGATGTTTAAAAATATTTAAAAAAATACTCGGAACGACATAAAGAAATGATTCGAAAAACGATGATTATAGTAATATTTTCTTTGTCCTTCTTTGTAAGAATAAGCAGTTCTGCAGCAGTTTTAAATTTACCACTCTTCGTTGCACTTTTAAATTTCAAGCCTGTTTTTTTCGCACAAATTGTCGAATCAAACATGCCACCAGAGCCTTTATTCTATTTACAGTTTAATCGTTGTTACAATTATTGCTTTAGATCTAAGTAATTTAAGACAAACATACAACATACTTTTGAGTTTAGTTTTCAAACTAACGAATTGACTGCACTTTGTCTCAGACTTGTATGATTGATTGCAAGTTGAAATTCGTTCACCCTCTGTCTACTGAGACTTTCTGTATTATTTTTTTTTCCAGATAGAAAGGAGAAACAGTTTTCTCCTTTCCTCCTTGTGCCCTTCTGTGGGCACAAAGCAATCAGTTTTTTTTCTCGAGGAAATTCGTTCCGAAGAAATTGATTTAGACGTGGAGAAGTTGTTTGTTCCATTGGTGTATCACGTTATTCTTTTTCCTCGGCGATTTCTCCACACATCAAAGATTACTATTACAGAAACGGAAGCCTCCTTTGGTATTATTGTACATGCTACGTTGTAACGTTATTATGATCCCATTTCAGATATTGCATTTAAATGTTCATTTTTCCTATCGTTCCTACGTATTTCCTACGTATTCAGTATCGTTCGAATTTTATGCTCAGAAATAAATATCTCGTGTCAGTCTATCTTGACATTTCAGCTAAACGATTACGTCTTTGGCAAGAATTTATTCCTGGTTATATATGTACTTGAGGCATTAAAAATTCTACAGAAACAAAGTCGAAAGGGTAAATCGTAAATCGAACATTTCCTAAACACTAAACCCGAAATAAACTTAATGAATTTTCTGAAATACTTCTAATAGTGAATAAAAAATTGAGTTTTTAAATTTTAATTCTTACATAGAGGCTGTTTCGATTTTTTGAGATCGAAAGGATAATTATTATTTGTCGAGTGCTTACTAAATTTCTAACTTTCGATTAAAAAAAGCATTTCAACTATCGAATACAGACGAAATGTGAGTGACGCGATATGTGAAGGGGTCGTTCGTAATTATCGATGGAGAATTACTTCCAATGGGAACTATTGACGTCGACATGAACGACTACACTATTCTCGTGCCTCACGAGGTCTCCTCAAGATTGGCACGCAGAGATTCGGGGACGATGAGAGTGACACTTCCGTTGTCTTCGTTCAGAAGGCATAGTGGTTGCGTGTCAACGCTATCAAGAACGAAGCCGCACCCTAAATTGGTCTACGTGGCCGTCCCGTAAGTTTCCTAGATTGACTAACAAGAACAAGACTGATAAGAATATCAGATAGAGTGTAATACCTGCATCTTGACGGATCAACGTGGTACTAATGGGGATGATATCGACTCAGTATTATCGATAACAAGTCATAAATTATAAACTGCTATCGAACAGAATCAAACAGAATTGATGTCCATTTGAGATAAGCATCGCAAACGTTTCTCCTGTCGGAGCTGTTGTTTCATAACGATTTAGTTCTTACTATTTTTACATGTATGTACACAAGTCTCGATGCCCATTCGATACTATACGGGATTGGTTAAATAATCGTTACAAATGTATCTGTATTAAAACTTAACGCCGAGTATACACTTAAAGACAGGTTATTCGGATAACTTGTTTATTTTTAACGATAGATAAGAATATTTATGACAAATATTCATTTCCAGGGAACTGTAGTGCAATGAAATATACTTGATTCCAGGTGGACATGTGTTTCAAGGTCATTTATTTTCTCTTTTAAAGAAATTCAATCAGAGACTTGTTCTAGAAATATACACTAAGCTATCTACAGTTCAAGATCATCCAAGATTACTGAATAACAGTTACAGAAAAAACCGTTGTTGTAATTAAATTTGCATTTTATAATATCGAGCTTTAATTTATACATTTAAAATGATGACTTTGAACAGTGATATCAATTTCTTATATATCTGCCTGGAAAAGAGCTACAGCTTGTTCCAGTTTGCAGATTCGCTGCATATCGAGAAGATAAAAATCCTGAGAACGTGGAATTATTGAGAATTACAGATCATTTCGAAGAGCATCGATCTTCTTCATCGTTTAGAAGCTAACTGAAATGGTTATATAGTTGAGTACTGTTTGATTGCAGAGATGGGTAATATTTGATTCGAATAATACAATTAGAAATAAAAACGGCGGGTAGTGAGTAACTCTGTACGTTTATTCTACCGAACAGTTATCAAGACAAGTTTTCATTCGTTGATTGTGAAATATAATTTAATTTCTGAATTAAAATAGTAATTTTTATCGATGAAATAACGAATCGAAAGTAGTCGACCTTTTATTCGTTGTTCAAAATTTGTCATGTAGTTAAAAAATTTACCTATCTCCGTTTGATCGCAGACCAGTGTTTACAGTTAGATATTGAATCGATCTCACTTGCTGTGTACATATTGAACCTTTGATCATCGCCATTAATCCTCTGTCGACTCTCTCGGAGTTACCATCAAGTGAAAGAGAAGGATCCCGGATGAAACCTGCGCCCGAAAGTTAATGCAAATTCTGTTTGCGTTGCGTTTCACTGGCCAGTTATCCGGAGCTCCTCTTTTCCTGGAACCTTAACTCAGCGGTCAAATGAGCCTTTGCCATTTCCGTTAACGAAAGAATCCATTAGGAAATGAGCTCGAAATAATGGTCCGACTGATGATTCCGTTTAATTAGTCGACGGAGGGAGACTCGAGCCTCGCTCTACGCGCGGATACAGTCGCGCGCAATTACCTTAATCACGGCACAACGATTCACGATCGAGGGAGATTTACTGTTCGCTGGAGAATCGTTGGACTTAACGACGATCGGCGAGAAATAATCCGGGCACCTTTAGTAATCTGGATTGTTGGTTTCAATTATGATCGAGGAACTCGCCTCTCCTCCCCCCTCAACCTTAGAATGTAATTTTCTGATTTTTTCTCTGGGAAAAGCACCTGCTTTGAAATGCAGGGTGTCCCAGTCATCACCGGTCGATTTGAATTTCGCGCTATTTTTTAAATCTCGGACCGATTAACCCGAAACTCGACATATGTCATCTAACCAGATGCGAAATTCCTCGAAAAGATTGGCGGTCCCTAAAAAGAAACCGAAGCAGCCATTTGGAAGGTTTCTTATGCGATTATTAACTCCCAAGTTTGTACTTTTGAATATGAAGATAAATATCAAGATTACTTAAACCGTTTGTATTTTATTCAAAAAGTAAATCGACTGGTGATGATTGGAACACCCTCTACACTAAGATCTTGGACTTAATGACGATCGACGAAAAATATTTCGGACAATTTTCGTTATCTTGTTAGTTTCAACTATAATTGAGGACACTCAACTTTTCTTAGAATGGAATTTTGTGATTTTCTTTCTAGGAAAAGTATCTGTTTTCAAGTACAACAAGGTCTTGGGAAATGTATTACTTTGACTATTTATATGAATGCAACAGTGTCTTGAATAAAAGGCAGTTGTTAGGAGGAGGGGATATACGGAGAATCAAATGACAATGTTTTAGTGCAAGCATAAAAGTTTATTGTACAATATTCACACACAAACACGCACATCGGTGAATGTATTATGTTCTTCGACTTCTTCAGTTATTCGAGGTTCTAATATATCTAATAACTGCATCAAATTCCAGAAACTCTTATATCTTTTCAAACGTTGATATACAATTTATACACGAGATGATGTATGTAAATCAGCGATTAAAAAAATTTTGAAAGGTATTACTCTGGGGAAAGAAAACATTATTTCATATTATTTTTCTAATAGATACTACACGAAAACTTCGTTACAAATTTGATAGATGTCATGGGTCACGATATCGGTCAGTTTTAGTTTATCTTATAGACAATAATTCAGTCTTAAAGAGATTAAAATAATGCAAGAACTTGTTCAAATACATAAACTTGTATTTGAATTCTATGATTTAAGGAAGTTATTAATAATTCTAGCTGAACAACATAAACGAATGACTTAAATATTTATTATCTAAAAGAGATTTAACAATATTAATAAAGCGAATACTTCCAAAAGAGTTAAAAATAAGGAAGGAGCATTATAAACAGGAAAATAAGGAAAATTAAAATTATAAATAAATTTCCAACAAGTTCTGCGATTGACTTCCTTAATAGCACATTTTAATTTCAGTGAAATTCACGTGACGTTATATCGAGAGAGAATATGTTATATGTAATTTATAAGAAAAACTTGTATGTTGAATTAATTTCACACTTTATTTTTTACAATTATATTTGCATGTATATGTAAAAATGAAATAACGAAATAAACAATCTTAGATAATTGTCCACGAAAAGCATATATATTCAGTGTTTTTTTTTTTTCAACTTGAGAGTTCGGGTAGTATAATAATATTTCTCACACTTGAACACATTCGAGCGCAGCAGTTAAAAGATTAATAGGAACCACTACCGTTGATGAACAATTCCTTGTACAATAATTTGTACCATTATAGTTAATGCGACTGTTTGAATGATAGTTATAATGCGTGTAATGTTGTATAATCTGTAGCACGATATGGCCGTGTTAAATAACAGTGCTGCGTTGCCATAGGCCTCCATAACATGATTGCATCATACACTAGATCCTACAACCCCATATACTTTAAAATTATTATTCAAATAGTTTGTAAATTATTGTACAAAAAATGATTACGTTAACAATCCCTAGAAATCAGTTCGTGAGAAGTTTCTCAAAATGTTGTGAAAAAATATTATTAGTATTCTAAGTGATTGCACAACTCCATATTGTATTTTACAACCATGGTTAAAACATTAGTGTCAACAATAATTATATAAATTATTTATCATTATTCTACGAAAAATTATTATATCTGTGACTGGCAAAAATCAATTGATTAAAAATTCGTTACAATTCTTTCTATATATAGTAGTATTCTAAGAGATCTATATCACAGATTCAACTGTCACGTTAACGTCAAGCGTGTGCAACAGCGATTACGTGAAATCTACACGCAGCTGGAATCGGACATCCCTGGCGTAATTTCCTGAAAAGTGTACGGGAACAGAGAATTAAAGGGACTGGTGCGTGTAAATGACCAATCCTCGTTTGTAATGCAAGACTGTCGCGATCAACGAAACGCCTCCAATCGCTGAATATGCAACGCATGCACCGATGGGTCGATAATCGATGTTATTTTCCGCACAAGTTTCGCCCAATTTCCGATAATGAAATTAAACTGTCGATTACTATTAATTAATCCTTCCTTGTTTGTTCAGAAAAATTTATCAAAGTTTTCGCAAAACTGAATCTCTGACTGAACAAAATTCAATAATATTCGAGATCGACAAATAGAATAGAGTAAATAGAAGTAATAAAGTAAATGTTCTAATTAACGATTTATTCTTTTGCATTCATTTCTTTGAATGTAAATAGGTTGGAAATTCTGGGTACTATTTCTTGTCTATATTACAATACTATTAATATGTTTCAGCTTTTTATAAAAGTACAGTTTGTTTTTTTATTTAATTTCTCAAGGAACAAGTTATCAATGTTCGAGAATTTGACTGTAGGTCCTCAAACTATTGTACGAGTTTTTACTTACGAAATGAGAACAAAATTGTCCATAAAATTTAGAAAACTTAATCGCTAGGATTTCTGTGTTGGTAATGATTACAGTGTTTCCATCATCGATAAATTAATTTAAAATGTATAGTTTATTAAAAATAAGACGAAGAATGTCGAAACTAAGCACGTTTCCCTTAAATCTTCATTAATTCAAACCAAAGTAGAGATTTGAGAGTAAAAAATATTATTTACTTAAAATTGTATATATTTAAAATACTATGAGAGTATATTAGGTGATCCAAAGAAGAGACAGAGGAATTTATGGATCTAGTGCTTAGAGAAATAGACAAAAAATGTCCAATCGACGTATAAAGTCTCCAAATCCACCTTGACAGAGACAATTTATTTTACTAGTCAAAACCAGTTGTATGCAAACTGCGATATGTTATGACGTTGAAGTTGACCTACAACATTTATTCAGTTTTTCGGTACAATTCTATATCTATGTGACGAAATTGAAATGGAGGATAAATGCGTCGAATATTTTTTTGCAAAAATTCGAAACAATACTCTGGTTTGAAATGATCTTTTGTCTTTATTTCACCTTAGGTACATCAAAGTCGATTCAGAAGTTCATATTAAATGGATACTTTTTGTCCATTTCTGTGAACGCCATTTGTTCCTGAATTACTTAACCTTTTTAATTACACATTCATTTTCTTATCACTGACAATCATTTCACGGACAATGTTTTCACCGACACCAAGTTTTGTCGACATTGTTTATCTACCAACTTGTTGAAATCACCGACAATAATTACTACCGTGTGGTATATATTTGATAATCGTTCATTTTACTTACTATGTTATTTGCAGTGCAAGGAATAAATTCATCAGGGCAAAATATTAAGCTTTCTCTATATAAAAAGTGAGAAATAGAGACGATCTGTTTCACTAAGAAGAACACATTACATGCAAATGGAGAACACTATTCACTCTCATGATCCTACGAAATATACTAGTAATCATAGCGTGGAAGCATTGCGATCTCGAGTTATAGTTTCGAGTCTCTGAAAAAGGATTTTCGGTGATTTAAAGTTAACCCTTTCTTAGCAATAATAATACTACTGAAAGAGGAATTCATTAGAAACTTTTGTCATTTATACGAAGGAGAGCAATTATATTAGTTAACAAAAAGGCTAAATTTTTGTTTAGTGAAAACGTGTTTGTCATACTGTTCGAATTACTTTTTCTTTAAACCGATCGAAAAGGACGAACACTTGACAATCATGAACAAGAATTAAAATTTTATAATAATAATATAGTTGTAATAATATTATTCTAGATATTCAAGGTATGTAAAACACCAGGTATATAGACATTTGAATTTTTGTTTACAATTTTGTAAGATCCTTTACTTCTGTATTCAATTTTAACATGTATTCACGAATATAATAATGAAAAAAAAATTGTGAAATTAATTCAGCATACAGGCTGCTTCTATCGCTGATTAATTCAGCAGTAAAAAAATTAATGATTCTTTCATTATTTTAATTCAAACATAAATTTTATTGCAAGCTTACTTTTCGACTGGACCTTGCCTTTTAAGATGATAGCAACTTTCATATTTTGCTACAGTTGTAGAATTTTTTTTCTCCAGTCGGTTTTCATTTTCTTCGAACAGAAAATGATTTTTTTTCAACGAAAGCAATGCATTTCGCCACGAAAATTTCTCGGTCGGATTACATCGAGGTTGCACAGCCCTTGTTGATCGATCGTGTTACTTTTAACCATTACTCAATGCAGAACAACGCTTCTTACGTAACAGTGTTACAGGCGCGGCAGCTACAAAACGGAAGTGCCTTTTAATCACTTCTTTGTTATTGGTTCGGCTCGACAACTAATATTAGCTGTTCAGGCTTGGCCGTGTCAGATAAACGTCACGATTGCTCCCCATATCTTGTTCGTGAGTTTGCACTCCGAAATGAAACACTTGTTGCAACAGTTTGTCGAATCACATGCATCGTCTTCAAGCGCAGATCTTTCCCTTAATTTTCACTCTTCTGACTCATTTTTGGAATCGTACTGCTTTCAACTAATTATAGCAAGGCTGCGTAACTGTCACGCTTGGTTATCGAGTTTATTTTATTTCTTTCATTCGTATCTCATGGTAGGCCTACTGTCAATAGTAGGGATGTTTGGTTACTGCGACCAACTTGAGTTAAATAGCTATGAATTGGAAAAACCGAATAGCTTCTAAACGGTGTCCCAATCATCACCGGTCGATTTACTTCTTGAATAGAACATAAACGGTTTAAGTATTCTTGATACTTTTTCTTTTATTTAAAAGTGCAAACTTGAGAGTTAATAATGGAAGAAGATATCTTCTGGATGACCGCCCTGGCCTTTTTTACAGACCACCAACCTTTTCCCAACATTTTTCATAACGTTTTCGCACAAACTCGGATCAATTTCACCAATGACACGTTCGATGTTGTCTTTCGGCTTTGGAATTAGCTCTGGATTGTCAGTACAAACCTTACCTTTGACGTGACACCAAAGAAAAAATTCCGAAGGTGTCAAATCGCATGATCTTGTTGGCCAATTGACTTTTTATAAAGGAGTACAGATGGATCGATTCAACCTCGATTTTGAAAATTGAGATTGCATACCAAATGTATTCTAGAGAGAAAGAAAGATACGTTTTGGAAAGAATTACAAGTCGTATTGGGTCAGACGTTTTTGTCAGCCTTAGTTAGGCCTGTAATTAAGTAGAAATTAGGTGACACTATCCACGTTTCTTTTATTTATTGTACCTACTACATTTTTGTAAATCCAAGAGTGATCTGTTGTTTTCCTTACAATACATCGAACTTGAGGAATATATTAGAAAACATAGTAGAGGAATAGTAGTAGTAGAGTAATATATTACATAACGAAACAATAATTCTGACGTATTTACTTTATTCTACTTTTTATTTTATATGAAATTTACAAGTATTGTCGAAACTGTCGACGTTCCATTTTTTGATATAATGTCAATCGTTTACACGATTAATTTCATTAATGGGATAAACATTCTTTTTGTTGGTTTCAAAACGAGGGATCAGTGGTTTCCAATAGTGAAGGTAAAACTTGTGCATGGTATTCAGTTGCATTTTAGTATTGACTTGGAACGAAATGAACCTATAGTGTATATGATACTTTTGTTCAAAATAACTTACTCAATGCGTAGGAAAAATTTGTTTATTATCTTACTGAAATTATAAAAAAAGAAATCGTACTACGTACAGTTGGCAATATGATTGAAAATATTTGTACCAAATTTCATAAAAATTAACTTAGAGGAATTAAAGTTATCAATAACGATAATAACGAGAAATAAAATTATCGATAACATGGACAACATAGTTTTGAAAAAAAATGCATTCAAAGTTGCATATATTATATAAATAGTAGGTATTGTCATACAAGAGATATTCTTTTCTTTCCAATAACTTTGAAATTATAAACGTGATTTACTTCACCTTTAATCATTAAATCTTTGTGTATCGTTTTATTTATCCTTTAACAATTCTGATCTTTTGCGTTGTGTCTTTAGCTCTCCACCTTGCAGTCGTAATACGAACGCTGTCATTACTATAATTTTTTCAGTGGGACCTGTTCTATATTATTTTTGAGGATTGAAACTGTTGTTATACAACGAAACAAATTTTTCAATCTGTTTTGCCACGAATGTAACGTAACTCCTTAAGAGGGTATACAATGTTGAATCGCTAAAAAATAAATTTTCAAGAATTTTATTAAAGCAAATTAGCAAAAGTATAAATAATGTAAAACTGCAGGCATGTTTATACATGATTTAAGTAACTATATGAATATTTTTCAGTTTCAGGGACACAGTTTTATGACTAAACAAAATTTTGCTTAACGACACACTAGAATGTCCCTTTAATCTAACATTAGTAACTAAATTTACCGCTGATAGCAATCAAACACTCACGATAGCAATTTTTTTAATTCTGAAAGAAACATTTATTGGCATTCATTCTGTGGTCGGTCACTGTCGCAATAGCGAACTACTTAACCATCGAATAGGAAGGTCAGAGCATTAATCGCGGCTTACATAATGGCGTATAATGATTACTATCGGGAACAGGAAAACGAAACGAGTTTTCTGGTCAACGTCGACGATCATAAGAATAAAAGAATGTTAGTTAAGCTCCCCTGGGTAATTAGACTCGCTTAACGAGCGAATTGATTGCAATCTTGACAATTATTATCCGGGTAATTATTTCAGGACTAGTTAAGACGCAAATCAATCGTGAAGGCCTCAATGAAATTTATTCTTTTTTTTCCCTATCAGCAAAATGTTTAGATTGTTGTTATTAAAATTAAAATACAGATTGGAAACAATGGTCTTTAATACGCCTTACGTTCAATTCGCCTTAAATCCATCAACGAATAATATTATAACAATTGGTTGAAAAATATTAGTCTCGACGTATGGGACTAATGACATCATTCTTAAATTGTAATTTGCAAATTTAAACTATTCGATCGCTATTAGTTTAAATTCTTCATAATTGGCGACCTAACAAACATTTCCATATTGCGTACCGAATTTTTTTTACCCATTTTCATATTATGATTCGATGCAAATCTTCCTCTGTTGCAGTAAATTTAATTATCGTTTGACCAGTTAACTGAAAAATTTATGTACATTGTGAACCTCGGTCGACTTTTAAAATTTTGATTCAAAATTTCAATCAACCCACAATTTAGTACCCACAGGTACTAAAATTGGTTTTACTAATTTTACATTTCTCCCAGTTTTCTTTTTTGTCAATACTTTATATTTCCTATTCGTCGTTGAATGTTTCGCTTCGTCTGTGTTTGCAATATATATATTCCAATTTTTCAGACATCTGTCTTGTAACAATATTTCAAATAAATGCTATTTGCAGAAATCGAAAATAAAGAAAATATTTATCCGTTTCTACGCTTCAATTGGAATTATTCGCAAGGAATATTTTTCGCCAGGTCATACAGTCAATGGTGACATCTATTTAGGAATTATGAAACGTTTATTAAAATGAATTCGCCATAATCGTCCTCGATATCGTGAACCTGCAGTTGGGCCTTCTGACGCGATAATGCGCCCGGCTCACCTTGCGGAGACTGCAACTGTTCTTTTAGCATAAAAACAAATTACTATAATGCACCATTCGCTATATGTACCAGATTTAGCACCGTATGATTATTTTTTGTTTCCACGACTTAAAATAACCACGAAAAGCAACCGTCACGATGACACTCCAGACATTGAAAACGTTGTGACGAGTATTCTCAAACACATATCCGCAAAAGGATGAAAATCGTTGCACCGCTGTAGAAGGAATGCATTTTGAATAAAATAAGATATTTCTATTAAAAAATTGTCCATGTTATGCTATTTTCAACAAGTTCGGTTATTTTTGTGACAAAGCGTGTATATAGGATTGTTCTAATTTGAAATTAGTTTGTTAGAAAATAACATCATCTTTATTATATTATCTCTTGCATTTTGATTTCTTACTTATTGAAACTAATATAAGTTTCAAACTCAATGGCACAAAAACCCAAAAGTATCTCTTTTATAATTTTATCCGTTTAAATTTACTGACTGTGGAAATTGGAAATAGTGCGTGCAGTTACGAGAAAAAGTTTTTACATAGAAATACAAAGTTTGAAACTTTGCAAGTAAACTATTCCATCGACTCAAATGACGTAGAGTAAATTGGTTTCGCAGGATGAAAAGTGTCGTGTCTCGGTTTCGTCGCGGTTTAATTAGACATATTTATGGGACATCGTGGACCAGAAAAAAGAGTAGTTCGATGGTGAAATCAAACACCATCATTAGCATAACGAAGTTTGTCTAATGTGTCGGTGGGTTATTTACAGCGTCATGATTCAGTGTTACAGGGACTTTTCTAAAGTTTTAAAACTCTGTGAAAGTTATTACGAAATTCTTACAAACAAGGCTTGTATCTAGACATTAATACTCATTTATGTATTTCTTAAAAAAATTTGGAATTATACTTGAACGAATAGCAGTAGAATTCTTTTCGAACAATCAAGTGAACACTGTTGTACATCAGGAAATAAAATAATGTATCTTATTCTTGACAGTGTTGAATAATCAGTGTTCAGCTTGTTGAGGACAAATTGAAATTAATTTTTCAACTGTATAGTCATGTTGACTTGTATTGCTACGTTGTGCACGAATGAAATTGTTCTTCATTAGACGCTTTCTATTTTTGTTTACAGTTTCGACGTGGAAAATGGCGCCTCGACTCTGGACGGTGGCGCTGGAGGCGGCGGTGGCGCCTCACCAAGTGCAGGCCTCGTTCTCCAAACTCTGCCACAGCGGAGAGAAAGCTTCCTCTACCGTAGCGACAGTGATTTCGAGATGTCACCGAAATCGATGTCTCGAAACAGTTCGATCGCCAGCGAAAGGTGAGACAATTCGAAGATTGCTCCTTCTCTCAAACGATAATCAAATTGAACGAAAATCGTCTTTCTTTCTTCCAATACCCTAGAAAAATTCGAAAAGAACCTAATCTAGAGATAAATGAAGTCCTGAGAGATGTAGAGTATCGTAAACTAACAACCACATTGTGCAGTTTCGATCAGACAAAGTTGTCGAATTTTGTATTTTAAAAAGTATTAAATTGTGTTAAATTTTTAGTAAAAATGGTCATCCACGGTCAGACATCCAAATCGGAACATGAAAACCAATTTTGGTGCATTTTGATCAGTTATTATTTTCAGATTTACTATTATTCGATATAAGAAATGTATATTTATTGAAAAAAATTCAAATAATTGGGATCTCTGGTCTGTTACATTTGCGAACAAAATAGAATCATTAGCTGTTTCTATATCGTTATGAAAGAACACGTTGTCGCAACTTGATCATGTATTTACACTGATTCGTTCATTGAGGTTATCAGATGTTTTGTGTACTGGCGAGGAATTCATAATTACTGGTTATTCAACGCCAAACTATGGTTCATAATTAGGCAAGCTGACTGTAATTTACGCCTACGTAAATCACGGATTCCTCTTGCCATGGCGCCGTTAATGAACCTATATATACAGACCGATGATAATTGGTGTGTCGTAACTCGTAACGCAATATGCATGTTTTCACGAATAGTTAAACGGTAATGATAAAATAAACACGACCTGGATTTAATATCACTTTACTGACTACTTGACGTCAGCACGTAAAATGTATAATCATACATTGTAATTTCACTGATTCGTTTATATTTTCCTAAAACATACTTTGCGCCCTAATTTGGATACGTTATTCAACTGCATTATCGATTGGCAAATATTTACTTTACCGACTGTAGTACAAACTACAGGCGCGAAAACGGGAGTGGACCCTCGGTTGGTAACATACTTCAACAGTTTTCAACATTATTGGTGAAGATAAAGTAGAATCTTGAAAGTTATGTCGATATTGGTGCTCCCTTGAGAGCCTTGGAAGAACTTTGAAGTTTAAAGACTCGTTCAGTTGGCAACGTAGAATACCATTTTCAAATGAAACGATGCAAACTCAAAAATAAGTTAATTTTACTATTACATGGAATTGTGAAACAAATATTTTTTTTTTCAGTTACTGTATAACCTCGGTTTGTAACTGCATTTGTTTGTGTATATTTGTACGTAACTAAACTTGTATGAACGTATGACTAAAGTGTAAATTACTTTATTATTCAACTTCTAACAAACCCTTTATATTTCTATCGATTTGATTAAAATTAAACAGTAATACTTCATATATGTTGGATGTCTGACTATGGTTGTACTAATACTGACAAGATCGTAGGAAAAAATCTTTTTTCTGAACAATTTTAGATCATGGTAGCGCGTAAGTAAGACACTATATGTTTCTTATTGATTCTATTTTACAATTTGATTCGGAGCGTTTAAATTCTAAGCAATTTTAATTGGAAATCAAATTTTCGTAAAAATCGGTGTGTTTAATAACAATCAAAGAATTGTTACACGTAGTTGCGGATCGATTTTGTTTTTGCATTTGCACCAAGATGTTCACGCAGAGTTGCAAGTTGCACATGTAACAAGTGTACAGCGAAATATCAGTGTTGGACATCTGATCTGAACACAATCTTACGAATACCGCCGCGTCATACTACAACTGTACAAAAACAGACTACGATCTCTCTTCTCTGTATGTGTAGCTTGAAACTATCGTAGTTTCCTTTATTGGTGGCGACGCTTGACAACGCGTATTATTATAATTTATAATTTCACGCGTTCGATGCAATAAGGTGCCGAATGAAAAATCTACGATGATTTCATGGAACATATCAAAGTAGTGTGCTAACGAATTAATTGTTTACAAAATTCAAGAATTTTAAATTCATTTCTCTAACAGTCAATAGTGGACCAACTGCAGGCGCGAAATTTGAAATTTGAACGTATGCACACGTAACTACTCGAATATTATTATAAATGTTTTAAGCAGATTAATTATCAGATTGGATTACAACAAAATCGTCACAGTTTTTCCTTCAAGTTATATACTCGTAAAGAGTAATATTAATTTTAAATTTTAATTACTTTTAATTAGGATGAACGCGCAATTTGGTGTACAAATTTCTGCTGTTTATGCCATTTCTATAAGTGTTCTTTGAAACGTTGTTCGTAAGAAGAAACCTTTACGAATGTATCCCTCTACAATTACTTTAAAACTACATTACATACAACATTTCATTCTCCTAAAAACTATAGACGCAGTTAATTAATTGTTCAGTTAATTGAATTTTAACTGTTGTCTCTTTTTAAGTAGACAATTCTTAAATCATGAGAAATATCTGGTAGGAGTTTGATGTATTTTAATGGTAATAACCACGGTGCCCTGTTGAAACATTTAAATTTGAATTATATAAGAATATATTCTCAAAGCTCTATTATGAAATGCATTTGCTTATTTTAGTTTGAAATTTATTTATCAATTTAATTTGACGTTCAAAATAATAAACTTGTCAGTACATTCTCTGATATATTGTATACTGTTTGATCTTGACTGGGTTCTTTGCTTTCATTTTATATTTGTAAACCCGAGGAAATTGACATAAAAAGTGTGACACTTAACTCTAAACGAGTTCCACAATTTTAGAAATTTTTATTTGATAAAAATCCACAACTTAATAATACCGATATTATTGTAAATGATAATATACAATAACTTGTCAACCACAAGACACTCAGTTTCGACGACCAAACGATCTAAACAAAAATCAACATCTTTCAATGGTTCTTTAAACGTATATTCTTCGAAGAAGGTATTGCTAATACATTGATAAATTACAATTAAAAAAATAATTACCGAACTCAGAAATAAATTACTACGATGCAATTAAATTACTAAAATTGCTAAAACGATCTAAATTTTAGGTAACCGTGGTTGTTCCATTTAATGTCCAGTGTCCTCTTGATCGAACGACCTGTTTTTGCATTCGCGCCTTGCTGCATCGTCGAAACGATTTTACTTTTAAGCGCAACCAATGGGCGTAGGTTACGACGATATGTACATATGTGATCCTTGGATTGCAGGTTCAAAGAGACCGAGCTTCCTGTTGAGCGAGCGTATGTACTCGATCCATATTATCTATTACCAATCTCGTTTTATTTCACATATATCCACTACACACTCACAAGACTAATCGACACCCCTTGCCATCATAATTAATCGCTGTGACATCGATTCGATTCTCTGTCCGTTAACACCTCTGTTCGATTCCCTCTTTATTTTTCACGCGAACTGGGTTCCGATGTGCATGGATTTCTTCGTTGTACAGAAAGTCTGCAATTTTTTCATATTTTTTCGACATTGTTCATTTTGATCACTATAGGGAAGAGTTGCCTAATGTAAACCTCACCTAAATCGCACTTCTACAATTTTTTTGTTCTTACTTAATGCAAGCATCACGTAACGGTGAATATATGTATAAAATAACTGAGCAACGAAAAATAGAAACAAAAATTGACAGATAATATTTTATTATACGGTTGCTCTAGATATTTAAGACAATTAAATATAATTGGTGTCATTTTTTACTGTATTTATTTAGTTTGCAAACATAATAATACAATTTTATCTTAAATGTTGACTGTTTTCTAAAAGTATCGAGTTGAGAAGAAATCATTATTTTCTTTCCCATTGTCCAACACATATTAATGTCTATATTAGTTTATTATATAATCATATTCGCCCTTGTTATTTAGCAATTTGTCAATTCCCTATTAATAAAAATTAGTGGATTTTGATGTAAAGCAGTTTTTAACGAACTACCACTGTATTTGTTCATCGTTAGCAAATTGTTTTTTGAAATTGACTACTTAAGTTCCAATATTTTTTATTACGTAAATTTTATTACATGTTGTCATGTGGAAAAACAACTCCCTTGCAATTGATAAACACAGGACGTTTTTTCTGTATTTGTTGCAATTATTGTACGTACATTACCGTGTATAAGTATGTGGATACTCTATATAATATGATTAAATAGGTTTGTAACTTTATTAGACTACAATATTTCTACTTACAATTAACATTGATAAATATTATTGAGGCGTAGAATGTTAAACAACATTGTAACGAACCAATGAAAATTATTAAATATTTCGTTTGTTTACGAGTCCGCTTTTTGGATAATAGCAATATTTTATTATTATCAAATAATAACAATATTTTTAAGTTGGTCACAATTTTTTTTTTATTTTAGTATTTAAGGTCACATTAACCCTTCTGGGTTATTAGTGACCACGTTGGAGAAGTCAGTAATTAAATTTTAGATTAGAGTTTGTATCAAACAATCGATTTCGAAGTTAACATAATTTTTCTTTTAAAAAGGCTAACACTCTTTTACATGAGTTGTTTGTAGCAATTCTGGTAAAGTTGACAAACCATGTTTAAACATATTTTCCCTCTACTTATCATAGTTGCTTAAAATTTACTCAATAAAATAATTTACTCAATGAAAATCAATAGAGTTTTTTCGTAGTTTGGTCTCTATGTAGTTCTTCTAATCTTCATTCCAAGACTCTGTTGCGGCTTTCAGGAGAAATTTTTGAAAATTCCTGTGGAATACAGGTATAGAGTTTATTTATAGAGTTGGAACTCGCTTAGCAGCTGCATCTGCTTTTTCACTTCCCTCTATTTCAGAATGTGCTGAAATCCATGACTATACAATATCTTTATTATCACGTCTGAGTACTGCAGTTTCTTCTAATATGCCTTGGAGTGTTGTAATATTGTTATCAAATTTCTTTAAAGCTGATACGACACTTTTGGGATCTAAGAAAATTATGAATTTATTTTGTATCGATTTTCCTATGTATTTTAAACCTTGCAAAACTGCATGATTCACTTCGCTATTGAAAATTGATGTAAAAATATTAAATAATCGTAATAACATTTCCTCTTTAGTTGTACATACAGCACAACCTGTTTATTTCTCTATTTTGAAAGCATTGGTGATTATTTATTTACATTTCGAATATTCGTTACCTAGTTTCATATATAGAGTATTGAATACACTCCGATTTAGTCTATTTTTGCCTATTTTTGAGAATTTTTCAATTATGGTAGGTGTTTCCATTTTCCACAGTGACAATTGTTATTGTTTTCTTGAAATAATAGAGAGAAAATCAATTTGTAGATTTCAGAGATATTGTTTAAATCGAATATTGAAATGTTTCGATAGTTTTGGTTTATTCGTACAATCATTGAAATATATTAAAAGCATTGACTATGTCATAGATAGGATTTGGTGGTAAGGACAGTTTCGATATTGTATATAAGTTTTTTGCATATAAGTCTTTCTTATCTCAAGTGGGAGAATGTTTGCTTCTCATAGAATCGCATATATCGGACCACTGTGAAAGGCACCAGGTGTTAGCCTAACACTGCCACTATTTATTGACGAGAGAAGTTTTAAAATACTGTATTTCACAAACTCGTACACGACTGAGCTGTAGTCCAATTTGGATAGGATCAGAGCTTTGTATGTTTTGATTAAAACTTGGAATTCAACACCTCAATTTTTTGACGTTAAAAATCTTTCATTATATTTATTTTCTGTCAGCAATCGGCTTTGAGGTTTCTGAGAAGTGATTTCCAGGTAAACCTCTTATCTAAAGCGAAACAAAGAATTTTTGGCGTGTCTGTTACTTTAATCAGTTGTGGTTCCAAGTACAATTGTACACGATCATTTTTGAATGTTCTACTATTTGAGGAAATGGGTGTCGTAGGTATTTTGTAGATTTGTTGACTTTAGAACATTTCCACTGATAAATACTGTCAATTATTGGAAAACGAGGAGAATTTTACAGGTTTTTGAATGATTTTAGCGACATAATTAATTGTGATTAGAAATGGACATTTAAGACCAACTCCTGAGAATCTCTATTTGAGATCACTGTCATTTCTGAGAGGTATCTACTGACCCGGAAAATAAATGATCTGTTACTTAAAAACCCATATATGAACCAAAGCATGTTTTCATTGATGTTCTGTTGTGATAAAAGTTGAATAATTCGCTGTCTCCATATCATATCATAAATCTTCTCAATGTTAAGGTATATGGTTATTAGGTATTGTTTTGTACATATTGTTTCACAGTGTGCCAAATACTTAGGCACGATAGTGTACGTATTTTCAGAAAATGTTTTTATGGACCATATTTTTATGTTATTCGTTTTTCACTTTCAATGATACTATGTTAACCTATTAATTCTGCCCAAAGATTATTCGTGTCTTTATCGTGACAAAAGATCATTCTACTGTCTGCTTTGTTCTTATCACTGAATTTGCAAAGAATCCATACTCTCAGTTGGGTAGTTTTCTCGACTTCTGTCTAAATGACAATAAATGCTACATTATGACGTGTCCAGTTTATCTGCTAATTTCGTTATTGTTTGTAGTAAATTTTATTCCATTAACATCTTCAAAGTGTCATCCTTGAAGCCTGATGAGAGACCAGGCCTTGATTCATCTTTGAGGTTCATATCTCACAAACGAAATTTTACGAATCAATTTTGTACTACCCAATCCGTTATCATAAGAATAACTTATACATCAGATATTTTTTAACCGTTGTGGTTGCATTATTTCCTTGTTTAAATTTCCAGAAAATAACATAAGAAATAAGCATTTTCAAGTTTTTCATTTCTTTAATTCAAAACGATACTTTAAAATGATATTCTGATTTAGAATACTATCAATGATCAGAAAATGAGGGACACTTATTTTTTATAAAATTACAAGAATTGATGACCTAACATAAACCACATGGGTTCTTTTATAAGAGTAAGCTATCTCTAGCTACAGTGGAAGTTATTTATGATTCAACCCAGTAGATTTATTTCAGAATATTTTATATTCATTTTATCTACTCATTATAACTGTTATAAAGATTAAATCGATATTTTTCTAAAAATTGCCATGATTTCTCCATTACACCACCACAAGATTTCTTAAATAATACTGAAAGTTGTAGTCTAGAAAGAAACCATATCTACTATTGTTTGAACTGTGACTTATAAAACAAACAAAATACGTTAATTAATCATTTGTAATATACCTTGAACTTTTTCTGCTTATTTATCGATAAAATATCTATTAGTAAAATAATTTTTCTTCTTAACTTTACTTTTTATTATTTTCATCCACAAAATTTATTATTATTAAGTATGGTACCATTTTGGCAACTCTCCTCTATGTGTTTATTACTTCACAAATATTTTATTGTTTTGTTTCGGACATTTGACAATTATATAAAAAACTTCGGTTAAAGTTTCTTCGAAAACAAATAGATTCGTTTGTTAACCACAGCTAGTGATTTACAAAACTTCTATCAGTTAAAAAAAGAATTCATTTACTTCGTACTTCGAAAATTATTTCCGGAATTTTGTTTACAATATTGATCATTTCACGCTTAAGATGCTTCTAATTAATTCAGGAAAAATTTATTGGATATTCCATAAGTTTTGAAAAATCTCGATTAAGTTAAGCACAAAAGAAAACTGAAAAATTGCAAGTAGAAAGTGAATTAAAAAATTGCAACGAGTTTCCTGTTCGATCCAGGAAAGTTTAATTTAGAAATTAAAAATTAATTTAATTCAGAAACTGTCAGTAGAAAATCAACCAAAATTTGTCATCAATGTTTTTTTTTCAATATTTATGCAACAGACTAGTCATTGTGAATTTAACATAGTCAATAGAATTTTATCGAGACAATTGTCAATTGAAATACGTGGTAGAATTGGATCGATCAAATCGTTGCTTCAGCACTCACATAAACATCTATACACGCCAACAAATAAAACAGAACGCAATAGCAAAATTCCATTTTCAAATTTCGACACAAAGCACTACAATTGCATTTCACTAACAATAAACATTGTACAGCGTCGAAACAATGCCAAGTTTGTAGAAGAGGATGAAAAGTTATAAAGAATTTTAGAAAAATGCTCCAAACAATTATTTTCTTTTTTTTCTTAATCGTTAGGTGTCATTATTAAAGGGATATTCTCAGTTAAAGAATCATTTTTGGAATGCCCTTAGGTGTTAATGTAACAAAACGTATATAAGATATAGGATATAAAACTCAGGTATTTGAAATTTGTCACACACATTAACCTTTTGAGAAAGTGCACAAAAATTTGCATGCAATTACTTCGTGTGTTTCTAAAGTTTTAATTATTTTCTACGATGCATTAAAAATATATGTCTACATGGACCTATTTATCTTGTACATATCGGTCGATGAAAATCTTAATCTATGAGTGTGATTATCGATCACACCAAAATAATGCATGAAAAATACAATTTGCCAAAATGGAGACTTTTTGATCACGAAACAATGATTTTATCACACATTTTTCAATTTATACAATTTGTAAGAAAAGAAATACTTATTGCAGATATTGACTTTATTTTGATACGAACGATAAGCATGTATTTATGTATTTTATACGCGTGTCAAATTCTAATGTAGTTGGTTCGTTAATTTTTTTAAATATCGTAACAACCATGATTTGAAAAGTATTCTCGTAGTTTGTTTTAATGCGTTAAGGGTTTCTCACATTTCTGAATGCACTCCTATCAAATTGGCAAATATTGTTGCTTACTGAGCAATATCG
This sequence comes from Ptiloglossa arizonensis, assembly GCF_051014685.1. Classification (NCBI taxonomy): domain Eukaryota; kingdom Metazoa; phylum Arthropoda; class Insecta; order Hymenoptera; family Colletidae; genus Ptiloglossa; species Ptiloglossa arizonensis. The sequence continues at coordinate 6,249,991 of NC_135049.1, forward strand.
ATTCTCATCAAACATGATATTTGTAAGATTGAATAAAATTCGTAATTTCATATGCAAACTGCTAAATCAAATGTAAATTTCATTATTTGTTTTCCACAATACAGGTGTTTCAATTTCGAACACTCAAAGTAATTGATTTTATTATTATTTTATGCATATGTGCGACATATATTTATGTTACATCTGGCCTTCTCGCTATTTAACCGTACTTGTGCATTTTTACTTAAAATTTAAATTCTATTTATATAATAGAAACAGTTCATATTATTAATCTTTTCGTACAAGGCATCAATTGAATGCCTTCAAATTATGTTACCTTCGTACAATCAAACTACTGCAGCCGTTTAAATATTTATTGGAACAAATTTAAATTATAAATAAAAATTCATGTATTGGTTGACAAATTTTTTTAAACTTTTCCGTTCTATAATATTTTTATGTTGCGCCTGTAGCGATGCATCGCTGTGTTCAAATCACTGTAACTGCATTATTTCGTTAATTTCGATACAATACATTAGAAACGCAACCTTAAAAGGTTAAACTTTAAGAGATGTGATTTAACAATATCGATATTTTTAACCGGACTAATGAGAATATCCCCTTAAACGCGCAAACCTCGTGTAAAACATTCAGGCAGCCAGCTTTTGCTAAGTTCCTTAGAACAATAGAAAACATAAAATAACTCTGACACGATAGAATCTTTATTGTTTCTTCGAATTTGTTTTCTTTAGACTGCGGGATATACATAAGTTATTAACAGCATGTCGCGTATAGTGGAACGTTTTCGAATAAAAATGAATTCTTATTTTCAGGATATTTACCGATCAGTTTAGGTAAGTTGCATTATTACGTAATTTGGGTATGCCGTAATCATTATAGTTGCAAACTGTACGCCCGGAATGCTTCTTTAATTATACTGCTTTTTAATCGATGATATTTATTGTGTGCGATGGAAATGGAATTACAGACGAGAGCTGTGATTATTAAAAACAGAAGCAATTGATTTTGCAATAAAAGATTGTATCCTGCTGCTTTTCCGCTATAGAATATGCATTTTGTTCGATGTAAACTTGTCTGCTGAAAATCGAGCAAACATTAATACCGGAAAGTGTTAATACTTGGACTGTAGTTCCGAGGTCTTAATTTGGAAATTTTATATTTTTCCTGGTGTTTTTAAAATTGCTTCAATCTTGTTAAGAGTTTGAAGGATAAGAAGATAGTTTGTATCACTATCGTTGCGTGACTAATACAAATGATCGATAAAATTCGGAGAGCCGGAAATATCCCGACAAAGATTCAGTCGCCTCTTTTGAGATTATTGTCGATGAATAGAAATTTTTTAACAGGAAATTAGTACCAACAAACCTGTATCCCTGTTTCTGATCAAATTGAATGAAGATTTTGGGCAAATAAAATTTGAAAAATTGTATTCTGTTTATTACGAAATGGAAATTGAATATTATTGCCTCCAATTGATCGATATGAAATTTATTATCGAAACGTTAGTTTGGAAACTTTGTTTTAAAACTAGAAATTTACAAAATTAAATTTTAAAAATTTCGATGTAATAAATAAAGGATCACTAATCGTTTGCCTTAAACGCGGTATTTTCGTTTAGTGTGTCAACTCGTGCGTTTTTAAACATCTCCGGAACAATCATAACAGGAGTCGATTTTACAGGGAGTGAAAAGTTGAAAAATACATTAAAGTGTTGGAAAATCCATTACAGTCACTAGACGCGAACATAATACAAAATGTTTGGAGTCATATAAAGATGGAACTTCGAGGGAAAAGTATGCGGAATATTAAACAATTATCTCGATAGATATGAATATTATGGAAATTTTTACCTCAGGAATATGTAGTTAAGTTAATCGACACTACGCCTTCAGGTCATAAGAAAATTTTTAACGATAATGGTTACTGGACCATTCATGAACATAGTACAGGGGTCATAGTACTAGATAAGAAGAATATATACAATAATTTCCTTGCGACTACAATGGATAGTTATTAAACTATGTTGGTCACGTTCTTGTTAGACAGATTGTACGTGAAAAAAGAATATCAATAACCATGAAATAAAAACATTCTTTGTAACATATTGCATGAAAAGTATTTTTTGTATCATCACAATTGGAAGAGCTTTTAGGTGGACTACTCTGCATATTAAATGTTCAAAATTATTAACTCGTTCGCTACCAACAATGTCTCCTATATGTGACAGCAATAATTTGAATTCTCTCTATTTTATGTTCGTAGAAACAAATAAAGTAAAAACTATAAACCAGTGTCGCGTTATTTAAGTGTAACATGGTCTCTGGCGTATCGTTTATCAACTAAACGGTGGTAGCAGATACGTGCAGCTAAAAAAACACGTTTGTATAAACATTACAAGCATAAGGATGGCAACGACGATCGCGCGATCATTAAGCAGCACTTTTCGCGAATAAAAGGCGAGGAATGGCGGAAGAAGCGTTTACTCGAAATGTATTTGTTTTTCCTGGAGTCGAAATGAGTGTTAATCGCTGCAGTTCCGTTGATCTCGACGCAAATCACCGGAAGCGCTCATTGGTAAATATTTTCGTGGCGCAACGAATGCAGCGTGAGTGCACGCGAGTGGAAGTGCACCGCGTGCAAATATTTTTATCTCGAGTAGAGCAAACATAGATGATACGTAGGAGGTAGTGCAGTGTATTCACTTTACTCCATCTGTCACGATTTGCATAGAGTTGCATCGAGGGATTCGAGTCTTCGAGTCGCGATTTATATAGTCTTTCGCAATTACCGTGTCATCCTTACTGGTAGATTCTTATAGCGCAAGTTGGACAACAGTAATGAGTTATAGTAACCCTTGCATCGTGCTTACGCTCTTTTGGTGACTCCAACACGACTTTTCTTAACTGTTGTAACTCGAGTTTAAGGGGTGAAACCAGCCTCCGAAGTTTTATCCTTTCGATGGTATCTTTGAAACTACCGGACGTAAAAGCAAGTTTCCAAGACAAATTCTATATGCTTTTCTCACGGGGAAAAAAGACAAGATGTTCACGCCAATCCCATGAAATTAACGAGGAAATCAAATAGTCGCGTTCACTACTTTTCTTCTCAACGTTTGTGAAAATATGAAATTACGAACTATTGTTATTCTTAATTCATACTTAGCCATACGTACCTTTGTACCGATACTGTATACACATTGACAGTTAAAAATATAAAGTTAATAATTTAAAAAATCTCTTTGACACAGCGAACGATAGTCATTTTATGATTTTTTAGTTTGTTTGCGAGTGGACTTTTTGTATATCGTTGTGATACTATACTTTCAGTAAATAATCTGAAACAATATTCTATATTATTTAAATTAGATTAACAACAGTATCTGGTGTATCTGTATACTTATAGAACACTAGTTGATGAACGATCTTAAAAGTCATGTTTTAAAATAATATAACTCTAACTTAATAAATTGCTACTATAATATGTCCTTAGCATTGATATTCGAAAGTATGTTTTTTAGCTCGAACATGTTAACTACGAAAACATTAATCAAAAAGTTTTCACTTTGCAATTAGAACCCGTTATACCGATACAGGCCATGATCGACGTTTGTCGTTGAATTCTTGATGCATTTCTTTCATTTCCTTCGTCGGACAGTTCACATATGGTTAAGTCTTGATTCGAAATACGAGAGATCGATTTCAGCAACAAATTATACTTCCTTAATACATTTCGAACGGACTTCGTTACTGAATAATGATTCCAATGACAGTAGTTTGAATCAATTAAAATGGTGAAATTGACTGTGCAAACCTTGTAATAAAGGCTATTAATACCACCCTTGCTTTCACGCGCGGCTGTATCCAAGGTTTGGAACTATAATCAACGTGAACTGTATATGCGCATTGTTTAGGTAAACCTAATCTCAGCCGAATTACAGCAATATCCGTGCAATTTCACAGAATCGAAAATTCGAGACAAAATGATGGCATTCGTGCCAACGTAGTAACTTAGGGTCCTTCAATTTTCCTGCAAATCTCCATTTTTTAATTTCTTCGAACAGTGAATAATAGAATTTTTCTCAGAGTTTAAACGACATAATTGAGTGTACGGTAAAATACAATTTCTTTGCGAGTAAATTTCATTAAAATTCTCGATTTTCCTTTTATACGTTTTTCGAGTGTTGTTAAAGAATACTCATAGATGATTTTCCTTCATCTTGACAATTTATCTAATTCCCAGAGCGGGAATTTGTAATGCGTATAGTGATACCAATCAAACAGGACGAGTCCAGTTAATTATCGCGTTCTACCGGGCATTATGACAACTTAATGAAATTGTTGACGACAGTACTCTGTTAGTTATTCTGAACTATGCAGTGTGTCTATAAATATTACCATTATTGATATTTGAACTATCACACGTATGGAATGTTTTTTTGGTCGAAAGTTTTGTTTTAATTTCGGAATAATTGTTACTGGATGTTGTTTATAAAACTCTGTAACCAAAACAAACTATTGTTTACTTTTAACCTTTCTATTCGTACTCTAACCTTAAAACTATATCTATAAAATTACGAAGTGTGATATTACTGTCACGTGTATTTTCATATTTGAAAATATATTTTCATACCGTTGCATCGCTTCATTTCCAATTTTACTCTTGTATACATAATATTGATATATATTGAAAAACTTTTCAGCAAAATACATAGACTCCTTTATACGAATAATCAATATGATTTTAAACAGCAAGTAAATTAAATTTATCTTAAATTTACTAAAATGCGTGACATTCTGTGAAAGAATATAAGAATTTAATTTTTATAACCAGTTGCATATTTTCAATTTCTTTTCTCCGCTACTTTAGAATACAATTACAATTCTAAATTTATTATTCTTAGAAAACTATTAATCCAGTAAATCAACTATTTTGTTTGCAATACCGAGAATATATGCCTGCGATGTTGACTTAGGTGAATAAGGAAAAAAGGATAAATATTCATCCGTTATTCGTTGAATCGAAATCGGAATTTTAATTATAAAATGAGATCGTATTTCACGCAGAACGAATAAAAATAAACGGTGAACATTTTTCCCATCCCTGTCTGTAGATTTACACAAAGAGATTAAAAATAAAACATGATGCAAACAAACGATGTGGCAGAGTAAGATAGCTTCGGTGGTATTTCACAGCCAATTAATTCTATCTATAATTCAGTACAGACAAAACAAAGCGTTCGTAAACGAACGAAAATATGTATATTCTTATAGAGATTGGTACACGTTTCCAATTCGTTTGAACTTGTAACCGCAAGTTATAACTTCTTCGTTTGTTATTTCGTTCTTGGAAAGCAAGATCGAGTGAATTGTAAAAAATTGCACGACGATAAGCTTATTAGCCGTAAGATTTGAAGCCTGAGGCAATTGTTCGTAGCATGGAACTATTAAGTATATTAAAGAATAAATGTTCGTCGACGTCCTTGACAGCGAACCTGATCCACGATCGCCTCGAATTCCTCGGCCTCGTTGTTTTACGATCCACGATGGATCGGTTGCATAGGTGCAGTTAAAGAATCCAGGGAATTAAGACCGATTGGAGTGTTCATTAAAATAACTACCGCCGTTCCACGTTAAGACAGTCATTTAGGAATAGAACGATAACTATACACGTCTGGTCTGTTTCAACTGTGTACGTAGCAATTACTGTATTGCGGATAGTGTCTGTCAATGTAATATCTCCGTTTCGTTCGAAGTGACAAGTTGCCAGTGGTCGAGCGTTATTACGCGTTGTAGGATCTATCTACGGAGGACTAATCATAATAGACAATACGTTGTTAACAATTGTTTCTGTTGTTCTATCGAAGGAAGCTGCCGTGGGTGAAATTTGTTGTATTTTCTGGCTGCAAAATGCGATGTCTGTGGTTCGTGAACATCAATGGCCTTCGGTAGATAAATGTGACTTCTGAGTGGAGAGTAAGATAAAACTTTTGTTAACAATGTTGTAGAATTCACGAGACTGTATTGTGAAATTTAGCGAACTAGTGTGAAGGGCCTATCGCGGTTTATGCTAGTCAGTTGTGCGATTTTAACGCGAAATTGAAAATTCTGTGTTAACAATAAAACCTCACTGCTAATGACGCAATTGGAAATTGCAACGAGGAGATGACGCCACACTTGCGTAAAAGATTGAGCAAATGGCAGTTAGATCCGGGTTAGATTAGGTTAAGTTAGAATTTGCTGAAATAGGGATGGAATTTTGTGGAATAAATTACGATGAATATAATTTCATAATTAAGTTTGATGTAACAATTCTTAGTACCTTATCCGTTATTTTTATTACTCGATTATTCAAATTTATCAGTTTCATTACTTTCGTAATCATTCTTTTATATTCTGTAATTATTATCTGGAAAATTGTAACGCATTAGGGAAATGTGATTGCCGTTTAGAGTCACGTTTGAACATGGACGATTAATTTTTGGAAAATTAAAAGTATTTTAAATTCAAATGATACACAATTGAAGCAAATATGAGTTTTCAAATTTTTTCATTTTGGTGTATACAACTCTTTGAAAGAGATCAAGTACATTTCATGGCAAAAAGGTAGCTGAAGTATGGTTATTGAAAAATTATTTAAAAATTCTGTTTCTTTATGATTGGTTCTCAGGATTATATTTCTTCTTGAAAGAGATGCACTGGGATTCTTATATGTGGTTTCGAGTATTAAATACTATTTTAAATCTTCGATCGAACAATGCATTTACGCGAAAAATAGGGCATTAAAATTGATTGAATATTCATTGAACATGTCCCGTTAATGCGTTTCGATGCGTTAATGATCACTCTGAATTCGATGATCGTACTTAAATGCCACGCACGATGACCCGAAAGGTATAGGAAATAAATATCTCTCTTTAATCTTTGATCGCCATAATTTCATTGATAAACAACGTCGTAAATTTTTGTAAAGTAAATGTTTAATATTCTCGTAAACTTGTCTCGCATTGCGTTCCAATTTTCATCGAATGTAATTTCTATTTTTTCGACTTCAACTTTAGTCGATTGAAATCAATTTTATCTTTGCCTAACGATTCACATTTCTTTTCGATTTTCGTCGGTGGAATTTTATTTTTCGATCAACTTTGACAATTTAAGCGCGAAAAATTTCACGTTACAAAGTTGAAACGTGTACTTGATGGAACTCAGAGTATTCTATTTACAAAAATATTTCGGCGTTGAGTAGTGTCGCAAATAAACAAAATTTTGTTCAGAGCTTGACAAAGGGATGTAAAAATGTAAAACACGAAGTGAAAGAAAAGTGGCTTGGAAGAAGTGAATAATCGTGAAAGGTACACTGAACCAGCAAAGATAAAGATGTAAATGCAGACGTGGTCAGAGATAATAAAAAGCAAATGCAACATGTGATACGCGAGGACGAAAGTAAATGTGTAATAGAAAGAAAGATAAGGTTAGGAAGCTTCAAAGTTTCAAGGCAAGAATGCGAATTAAACTGTACACATTTTACAGCGTAAGAAATAAAAAGAATTTTTTAAAAAGTCCTGAAAAAGAGTTTAAGATAGAAAAAAAGTAGAATAAAGAGCGATAGAAAGTATAGAAAAAATGTTTATATCTTCATAGAACTAAATAAATCGAACAAGTACGAATAAATCAGAATTAAGAGAATGTTGTTAGTCGGAAGGAAGGTGAGATAGAAAACTATGCATATAGACAAAGATAGAAGAAATAGAAATAGAAGAAGATACCATATATACGTATATATCCATAGAAAATCCAAAGACTCGGAAAAAACAACAGAATATTGAAAGTATAAATAAAAATTTCGTATTTTCATAGTGAAAAGTGGTTCAGATAAGCACAGAGAAACTGAATAGAAAAAATAGAAGAAGTGGAAGAAGACAGCATTTGTATATATCCATAGAAAATCTGAAGACTTGAAAGAACAACAGAAGATTGAAATTATAAATAAAAATTCAGTATTTTCATAGTGTAAAGTAGTTGAGACAAAGGTAGAGAAACTAAAGAGAAGAAATAGAAAAAGTAAAAGAAGACAACATAATTATGTATCCATAGAAAATCCCAAGACTTGAAAGAACAACAAAAGATTGAAATTCTAGATAAAAATTCCGTATTTTCCTAGTGGTAAGTAGACAAGCATAGAGAAACTAAATTGAAGAGTATCGTGATAGTCGGGAAGGAAAAGGAACTAAAGCTGTCAATTTCGGCACAGAAGAGGGTAAAAGAAAGGTTAAGCAATTTTTGAAGAGGAAAATATTTCAAGCATAGTGAAGTTAGAGGCTACCAAGATAACCAGAGGAACGTAGTGAACGGAAACTAGCCGTAGATCAACGGAAGACAAAAAGATGAGCAGAGGCCAAAGAGTGGGTAGGAGCGAGAGAAGCGTCGGTTGGACGACGCGCAAGTTTCCCGCGCAAACCGTGCCCCACCTCCCCTCCCCCGTGCGCCGAGTGAAATCTCTGCGAAACCAGAACACCCTGGCCAGTTGGACGTCGCGACGAACACAAGGTGTTCGACGACATCAGCGCGCCGACCTTTTTCAACACGTAGTGCGCGTACCTTCGGTTACGCGTCACGTTGACCGCGTTCTATTAAGTTCCACTCATTTGCCTCACTCCTCTGTCCGTTTACGTGTCAGGATCTCGAGCGTGTTTCACGATCGATGCACTGGCCATCGATCGCCCGTCGATGATCCCGCGTCGCTCCGTCGGGTGTAATTACGCATTCCATGGAGGACTCGAGTAGGCGAAAGGTTCGATTTGCATCGTATACGTCGCACACTAGGCTCGTGTAATCACGCGACACGGTTCGACACTCCTCGATCGGGACCAAACATTTTGTGAGTTTCGATGATTATTCACGATCAACAGTCGGGACTATCGGAAACTGTTCAGTGAGAGGGAAGGAAGATCGATGGTCGACGATTGTTCGGTGTTCACGGAATCAAATATTGTCAATACGGAGGTTCATTGTGAAAGTAAGAGTGATGCGTATTCGGAGATTGACGTTCCGAAAACATTTGTCCTTGGGGAGGGAGGTTAGGCGGAGATCTCGATGTTTCAGAATTAATCGTCGTGGCAAATGCAGTCCCTATGAATATATTTTGTTAACCGTTAACACGGAAGACTTTTCAGGAGTTGTCACGGAGAATGTTATTCTTTTCGTGAAGCATTTTACGTGAATAGAATTAGGACTAGGAGGAAATAGACACTGTTACGAAAGTGGTCATAACGGTTATTCCGTTTCTATTTATACTTTTGTCTATTAATTGCACGAATGTGGCTCGCTACTTATAATTCAGGTGGGATTAATGAAACGATCGATGAGGCGATACTAATTTTGTTTAAGCGTTGAAGGCATTTGGGTATTTTCTTTAACGAATCCTTTGCAAGGCTCACTTTTATACTAAACACGTATATTGGACTATTTATTTATTCATATCCAATACGAATAAGTCAAGATTCTGTACGCACAAAAGAAGCTAAACTTTATACGCTTCTTTTGAGAATTTTATCCTCGAACTACGTATTGTCATTAATGTATAAACATTGTAAGTTGTCTACCTACATAAAGTGGATTTCTCTCCAATCAGTTATTTATTTAAAATAAATACTAATAAATTAAGACTCGTCACATACAAAAAAAAGCAATAAGGTTACATTTCTGTTCTTCGGTTTAAAATTTTGTTTTCTTAAATGTGACTATGTAGATTATATAGACGAGATTAAAGTTCATTTAATTATTAATTTATTTGTAGCAAATGGTTGAGGCTTTACGTGTTTATGTGTAGACAACAAACGGACATTATATGCATTCTTGAAACTTGACTTTTCTTCGTTATACGTTACACTATTTGTAATTAATTGCACCTAAGTTCAAGATATCAACAACTCGAGTTTGTTGACTTCATTGAGTTTGTATTTGAGTCTTGGAGAAGACTTTGTAGAGTATTTTTCCAAGAAAGAACGATCAGAAATTACTTTATTAATATGATAAATTTTTCAATACATTATATAAACGATGCGGAGTTTTTAAATGCATTTTTAAGCTAGTAATACTCTACAATATCTACTATTTGTCCAGAGAAAAAACAGATTCCATAAATATGCATTGAACGTAATCTGGAAAACATTGAATATTTATGGAATTTTATATACGCCTCACGCTACTTATTTGTATTTATTGATATATATATATATATAAATACGACATGAACTCTGCATATTTCAAAAATGCTGAATTCGGTTGACAAGCTATGCATGCATTATTTTCAATCATCGAAAGCGTTTGTCTACTATTTTATCTACTATTCCGAGAATAGTGTTACCCCATGAGTATAATAATTAGCCGATTAAAAAATGTTTTTCAACGCCATGAGTGGCAAGTTTCGTGAAAAAATTGGAGATCGTTGATTGGACCGTGTTTCTTGTAAAATTATTTCTTATTCATTTTTCTGTTTAGCATTATTTCTGTATTTTATTTCTGCTGAACGAAAGACAACATTTTTCACGCACATCTGTCGTAATTTCCAACTCGATAGATTTTGCAAAGAATTTTCTATGGCACTCTATCACCCTTCTTCACGGGGGGGTCTTTTCCGCCTCTATCCATAAAGAACTCGATTATTATCGAGTGAGGAGGAAGCGTCGAGATGCGGAGTGTCGTTCCATGAGAAAGAGATCAAACTTCGGAGTCGCTCGGTTCGTTTAACCACCGAACTGTAGCTTGAAATTAACTGGGAACTTCGAATCTAAAGCTCCGAATGCATCCGTGGAACTTCGTTTGTGCGAAGAGGATCGAGAAATTAAGCAAGCAAAGGGAACTGCATCAGCAATCGGTTTGATCTCGGCCGGGAACTTTTTTCCGGACCAATCTCGGGTAATTGCACTTTACGACTTATTCGCGAGGCTTCTTCTTTTCCTCGTTGAAAATGTTTCCAGACGATTTTTCCTTTTTGAGAAAATTTCATTCGTTGAATAGGATTCGACAGTTGATCGAACTTTGAAACTGATGAAATCTCGAGCTGGCTGTTGATTCGACGTCACGCGACAAAAATTGATTGTTTCCTTTTAAAGTGAACTTGTGCATTTATACAGACTGTAACAAAATAAAGGGTCGTTAGTTTCGGATCTGATGGAAAAAGTAATTTCGATGTAAAAATATGTTACAATATATTTACGTGTACTAATTTTTAATATATGATTTACGCAATAGTTTTTTTTTATATTTGTTTATACAGCTGAATTTGGCATTCAGAAATACATTATTTTCATATTTAAATTCTTATTCTATGTCTAGTAGTTTCCGAGATTTTGGAATATTGTTAAATAGCGTTTTCACTTCAAATATTGACGGTTATTTTCAACATGTTCATATGTAAATTTATCTATAATGGACTAGGGATCGAATATTTTTGTGAGAATTACTTCGTACAAAAGTTTGATCGAACTACTTCTGAACTCTTCTGCTTGGAACACTTATAATGTTAGCCATACTGTCTGTATAGAAAATATCCAATACAAGTTCATACGTTTTATCGCATATAAATTAGGACAATCAATTCTGAAGACATGTCACGTATACGACTAGACCGGTGTATACCCGAACAATGCCGATCTATATCCGACTTGGTGTTTATATTCAAGGTTTTAGATAGACATATTGACTGTCTTGAAAACCTGAAAATATTCGAGCTCGATGTTTTTAAAGTTAGAATACTTGGGACATTTTCTTGTAGTTATTGTCACACATCAGAATCATTGATGAATATTATTATGTGTTATTATGTGTCATTCTCGAATTTGAAGTGCATGTATTATACGTATATGTAGGATCTATCTATATGAATTTTATAATTTTCAATAAGTCACTTGCTAAAATGTAAGTAACAAATAACAAAAACATGACATTTCTTTAAAAAATGAAGAATTTTATTTTCAATTAAAGAATTGTTTTTATCCATCTATTTGAACTTCGTTTCCGTTTGTAATATTATCAAAATTCGGTGAATATGTAAGACTATTTCTGTGCTTGTTTTTCATTGTTTTCATAGTTAAAAAATGACGATTTACGTAGATACGTAGGATGGAAGAATGCTTTTACACGTAGTGCAACATGATCTGAAGATTGAGTGTTTGAACAAGATCTTTATGAACAACAGATCAAATGTTGCCTCTAGCAAACAGAGTTCCTTCAATACCAATCAATTTGTTTTCTGAGGATCTTCCTGAAAGTATCGTTCGGTACAGCTGGATATATTCTCATATTCTTATATCGTACATTTAATAATAGGGAATTGGAATAATAAATTAGGTATTAACTTAATTTTTTTTCTTCTATAGTTTGAATCAACAGAAGCAACTGCATTCGTCGTTGCACTTTGTTGCACCACTAATGTAGACCGTATGCATCAGTTAGCAAACAGTGTTTATCGTGCTCGAAACAATTTTTTTTAAACCACTAGATTCTCACAGAGTTAACAAAATTTACTTATAAAAGAATCGTTACTCGTAAAATAACAACAACAACAATAATAATAATAATATAGGTTGTTCTTTCATGCCTAAATAAATTTATCGTCCCACTTGTCTTTTATCGTAACCAGACGCTACTCAGCCTCTAAGCGACAGAAAAATTCCTCTCATAATTGACTCCCAGATCGAGATCCTCCTCTCGATTGTCACAACCTTGTCGTCCGCCGGAATAACGACACTGGATTTAACGCAGCCGGATGGAAATTACCGACAGCCAGCGTTTCCTGTTTCGCGATTTCGTCGACTCGTTTCGCGATTCACTATACCATTTTGTCAGCCGACAGAACGGCTACATAAGACGTACTAAAAGACGCGAACGTAACGTTAAAAATAAATTAGCCGCATGAAAATTATTGGATTGAAAAATATTAGGTCGTAAACGTAATCCTGTACGATCGACATGTTTCCGTTGTTTTGAATAAAAAAAAACATTCTGATTTTTCACGCCCAAAAAGATCGATTTTTTCCTCTTTCATTTTCGGAAAGTACTTTTAGAAATATTCTTTTACAACCATTTGTCTAAATACCGCAAAATAATGAAAATATAGACATTTCAGTGTAGATGGTTCTGGATATATTATCCCACGCATATTGTGTTAGTACTTACTTAAAAACAAAACTATATTCGATGGAGTGGTAGATAAATGAAAGAATACTTTCCAAAAAATGAAGTATTTAATTTTCTTAACGAAGTTCGAAGCTTCTTGAACTACTATGTATAGTAATTCAATGTATGTATGTATATTCAGTGAATATTCCTTTATTATTGGATCAGTGGAAATGTTGGTTCTGATTATTATATTTTATTATTTCGTATATTTGAGTATTTGTTAATGTTTGAAGTACCAGTAACAGAACAAGTCTTTAATCTTTTTCTTTTGTATTCCTAACTACTGAGATTAATGAAATCGTGTCAACGCGACAAGATTGTATTTCCTGAAATGTCTTGCACAGCTTATTCTACTGCTACAACATTATATGTATAGCACCGAACGAAAGTTTTGCCGAAGGTAATGTTACATAATACAATTACGTGTAAAGCAGAAATGAAAAACGATCTCGCGAAAATATAATGAACTATTTACAAATTTTTATACGATATTTTTGCACTGTATAATTTATCGAATCATACGTGAATTTAAATTTGTATCGATAACAAAAAATCACAATGTCGTAAGATTTGATAATATTGAATGGAAAAAGAATAGATTAATTTAACAAAAGAAGACACCTTTCTTCTTAGAGTTTCCTCTGCAACTGTGAAACGTATAACCATAACAGAAGGTCGCTTATCAGGAACAATAAGGCGACAAAACAAAAATGAAATCGAATATTCGTCTGAAAAAAAAAAAATGAAAAAAGACAGACTAAAAGAATATTCGTCAAAAAGAGAACAGAAATAGTTATAATTTATTACCGAATATATTTACAATATTGTAGACATGACTGTAGCAAATGTAAAAAAAAAATTTACATTTTCCCGATCTGAAATATTTTAGAAATAACCCAACGAACGATTTATCTCATCTTTCCCGCTAATTAGTCGTTCGGTGAAAGGCTTTTCTAAAATCAAGATTAAAATTTCGGTTATTCGACGTTTTACTCTATAAAGATAAGTGTAGTTCCCTCCATAAAACGACTTTGGGAAGATCAACTGGTCCCATCGTCGATATCTTCAACGTTATCGGTCTACACAGGAGGGTGCTTGTCTCGGTACTCGAATCCCCCTAATCTCTCCAGTTCCTTATCAGATTCGCTGTGCATTAGATCGGCGAACCGAACGGGTTTATCGCTTCACCGTGGCACCGAACTTAATCAAGACGTATGATTTCGTCACGTTTTCAGTATGGAGATCGTAATTTCGCTCGAGCACGTGACGAAAGCTGGAAACCTGGTCGTTTTCGTTAGTAATCGATCGCGGTTGTTCAATCAAGTGCCCCCTTACTCAGTAGCGCTATGAATGGACACATGGTTTCTTCGTAACCTTTCCGAGAAATAATAAATCGATCGGTGGATTTGGTGTACGAGTTTAGTGGGTCGATCGATACGTGGCTGTTGAAACAGATTAAAGGATAATGAAGATTTAAGTGTTCCACTGATCGGTATTTTTGTGAGCATGGTAGCCATTTTTGCGGTATTGGATGACGACTAAACATGGGAAATGCGCGTTTAGTTGGCCCTCTGAAACGCATTTGTGACGCCCATACCCAGTTCTTGGTGAGAAAGTGATGACACGGTGACAGATGATCCGAAAAGAATGATATAACCGATAGAGGGAACTACGGATTCGTTGAACATTAAATATTTGTACATCTTTTGAGGATTTGCAATAGATTCGTAGATAACTTGGACTTGGTGTAGATAGAAATCGTATATATTTTAAACATTACTACTGGCTAGCTAGACAAGCATCGTGCATTACGTTACTTTGCCAATTGAATCGATCAGGAGAGGAACAAAATCGACATTTTAACTACATTTTCAACTGTTATTGTAATTTCTAATTTCTAACTTGAAGTAACACTTTCTTCTAGAAAATTTATTTCTTATTTTACAAATAAGAAATTTTACTTATAATTGAAATTTACACGTGACGTTATTATGCATACTGAAGAGCAAATTCAATGTGATCAAGTAATAACAACTTCTGGCTTCGCTTAGATATAAAACCACGTCACACTTCTAATAGCTCATGAAACGTTAATTGTACGTTTGAATATTGATATCTCTCTGTCACTTCTCGCGATATCAGGAAATGATCTAACAAGCTCTACCTCCTTTTAACGAAAAACCAGCTGGTTCGCATTTTCTTGTAGCTTTAATTCCTTTTTCTCGCTCAAGTGCACCCCAGAGATTAACACAATTATCCTTTTTTTAAATATCCAGTTCACGCAGTATGAGCAACACAAGGAATCCTGAATACCTCAATAATTGGCATTTGAAATCTTTTAACTTACTTAAGCCGTATACAAAAGCATTTCATGCAAGTACACCCTGTTATAATGATCTCTCCTGTGTGCGTGCATGCTGAATAAAACGTTTTAATGTCATTCGCTCATTTACGTTCAATGGAAAGTGTACGTAAAGGTAGCTTATATATCTATGCTTTCTCACCGTGCATCGATTAACTCGCAGTTCACCGCGCTTTATGAAACATCGAGTTAAGCAATCGCACGTAGACATTATTAAAGTTCGTGGAAAAGTAACTTCGATAGTGATTAAAGGGCGATAAATTTTCCTCTCTCTGTAGATTATTATTTTCACTCTGTATTATTACTAATACTCGTATCATTGTTCGCCGTTAAAAATCGTAGAATTTTGGCGATTAAGCATCAGAAATAAAGCCACTTCCCGAGCAGTTTGACGAGGTGTGTTTAACCATGGTTACAAACGCGAATGGACCTCGTACGAATCGACGAATTATTGAAAAAGTTGACGTCCCTTTTAATGAACGGAACAGACTTTCTTTTCTCATCGATAGAGGGGTCTTTGTCACTTCACATTGGCTGACGTCAGAATTTGAATTTTGTCAGCGAGATAAAGCCGTAGATAATGTTTATCTTGCGGTAATATACTGTTATCAACACAGTCTAGTCAATATCGAAACGATTTTCGAGTCTTATCTGGACGCATAAATTCGGTGATAGAAGAGCTTAGAATAGGCAACTCGGATCGTAGTTATATACATATGTATGTAACGATTGTTCAATAATAAACTTCATTGAATTTTGGACTTTGACCGATGAAAATTGGTATTTTAAAGAGAATGTGAAATGAAGAAAATTGGTTAGAACTGGATTGGAAAAGAGAATTAAATGGTGTAAAATATATTTTTTTGACATCTGACAGAAGTTTCCTTTAGGGTTTAAAATCGTGGAGTAGTGGAAAAGTATTAAATTTAATTGTATTTGTGCACAAAATAAAGTATTGATATTTAACACGAAGAAATGTTCAGACCTGATTCGAAAAAGCGGATTTAGTTATACATACAAGTATATTATTGATATTATGAGTACAATTGTTCGAACACAATAATTCTGAAAGAATATTGCATTTAATTGTATTTGAACTAAAAATAAAATATTAAAGTTTATTTTATAATGTTTAAAAGAAATAAAGTATTAACATTATGTTATAAAGTTTAAAACATTCAAAAAGGGGATAAAATTATTTAAATATATTGTGAACTTTATTACGGGTAAAGAAATTATATTCAATTTTATTTAAGAAAAGAATCAGGTATTGAAAAATTGAAATATTTCAAACCCGGATCGAGAAATGCACTAATGTTAAGTTATTAGAAATATTAATTACGCCATCTGGTTCAAGATACTATAATTTAGAACTTAAAATAGTAGGAAATTATCACATTCAACAACAAGTAGAGTGTAAACCAGAAAGTCAAGTATTAAACTATAATTTAAATATTTAGTCGTTATTGAGTAACGTTTAAGTGCCTAATATAATTTTCGGTCGTAGACTTAACGTACTTAAATACGTGGTAAAATAGTGTACTTCCTGAAAAATATAATTCAAATGTCACATAAACCGTTCGCAGAACAGGTTTTCAAATTTCTCGTTGACCCTAAAACAGTAATAGACGTCGGCTATTATGTAAACACTACACGTGTGTAGTTTCGTTTGGCTCTTCGAGTGACATATTTTAACGAAGAGCCCAATAAGCGTTAATCATTGTTGCTATACGTACGTATAAGCATAAAAACACGAGTTGACAATGTTAAATCAAATACGAGAAATTCAATGAAAATAGATAAAGTAAGTAAATATATTTTTTTCAAGAATGTGTTTTATATTTGCATCTCCAAATTTTTACGTTGTAAATATTTTTTGGTATCTTGACACTTAAAGACTTTTTAAATACTGTACAGTCTGGAAAATCGAAAAAAACTTTTAACGATGCTAAAGAATTGCGAATGGAGGAGATTAATGTCAGTTTATAATGATCGAAATATGGAATTATCGAAGGATATTTTATAAATTAATATGTCAGATGCAATCCACTTTTTGATATACGTTTCTTTTTCTTCTCGTATCAAAAATATAAGATAAATCGTAACGTAAACGTTCAATTCTAAATAGCATATACTCTGTGTTTATTCAAAATACTAAACTCTGTATAACGTGTGTCTACCTAAAATATTAAATGACGAATATTGTAGGCTAATTCTAAATATTAATTACTATCAATTAATTCTAAATATATATTAAATGCTATTTACTAATTAAGATACTAAATTCTAAATGGACACCTAATACCTAATAGTATGTGAATATCAAGGATTAAATAATATATAGATACCCAATCCTAAATATTACTTACTAATCTGTAACATCAAACCCTATTTACCAGCTTTGAATATTAAAGATTAGTTCCTAATTCGTAATACGAAAAAAACATTCAACAATTTGAATTATTAAATATACTTGATAATTCATAATACTAAATTTGGCAATTGAATTTTAAATTGAAATTGCCAAACACTAAATACTATTCGTCAGTTCTAAATACTAGTTACCAATACAAAATGTCTACTAAATACTAATTGTTAATTCAAAATATAAAATAGTACTTGCTAATTTTAAATATACAGGATGTTCCAAAACATACAGGCAAAACTTCAGAGTCAAATTCCTCTGAAGTTATTTTTGACAACTTTCCCATTGTTTCTGGAAAAAGTGATAAGGACATATTTTGTCCCTTGGAAGACAAGGTAATCTAAAAGATTCTGTATGAATTTTTCATTTTCAAGCGATGCTAAAAATGGGCATTTCTTAACACTCTCCTTTAGTCATGAAAATTAAAATAATCCTCCTTACGATCCAATAGTAATGATTACGAGCGAGACAGTATTTTTGATAATTCAATCTCGATAATCTAAAGTTTCCAAGAACATAACCCATTTACTCAAAGAAAAAATTTAGTGCATAGGATTCATCTAGACCTAACACTGTGACCTTAGTCTATTCAGATTTCCATCGAGCGCAAAATTGTTCGAAATTTTATTTTAAACCGAATGGTTCGTAAAATGAAGCTCTTGTTAGTGCGAAATTACACTTGGATTTCCGAGAAAGACACTGGGTATCGGAAGACGTAATCAGAAGTGTCATCTACCTTTCCACTGACCGGAAAGGATCTAAATATATTTATAGGCTAGCTGGAACGATCGTAAAGAGAGTTGGTGAAGGATTTCTTTTGAATTGCGTCAATTCTCGATGCCTGGAAAGGTCAGTCTTCTCCCCGGTTTTCCTTCGATGGATAAAGAAACGCATTACGAGATGATTTTGTAATCCCATGGAGCGGCGATCGTAACGCGGCTAACGAGAAAACTTCGGTTGCTCAAAAATTCTAATTTTTTGTTTGAAACGAGAGATCCCACTGGACGCCAGTCGGACAACCGTCGTGACTGCATTTCACGTTAGACGACGTTTTTACATACTGGTTTTCCTTGAACATCCTTGTGCTCATTAATTCTTGTAAGACCTAACTACAAAAACCGGAACATCGTGTTTTATTGTGCGTTAGTGTTTCCTCTTTGAGAGTTGAATGCGGAAAACAGAATTAATACTGTTTAACGATGAACTGCGCAATGTATAGATATTTGTTTTAAGATATTATTATAGATATATATATTGATACAGATATATTATTTAATCTACAAATGGATTACTTGATATTGAATGTAAATCTTTTTCACACATTGGTTGTAGATTTAAGTAAATCTATTTATTGGCACACTCGATAAATTCTAGTTAAAATAATCCCTGAACTACTGATTTTATCAAATTATAACAAAGACGTAATTTTTCTGTCGTCGCCAGTAAGAATGAAATTCTGATTTCCTTCATCGTTGGTCATTTCGTGGTTACCTTTTTTTTTTTTTAAATAGATTAAATAGTTAGAAAATCTTTGACTGTTTTACGTGTTAAAAAATGAATACAAATAAAGGTGTACACGAGACAGGTGAGGTAGTAAAATTTGAGGAATTCGCGAATGTAAAGTTGTTGTATGCATACTCGAGAAAAATCGTGTGACAATACCAACGAAAAGTTGTTGTCGAAAAAATCTTATGGTTTAATAATGATCTAAATGCAATTTAGATCAACTACCTAGTTTTCGAATGCGTCACTTTTAATGTAACCTTGTATCGACAAAAACAAAAATGCAGAACTCTCTTTAAAAATATTAAGTTGACCTTGAATGGTTCTTCATGAAATGGAAAAAGAAATTATTTTCATTGCATCCGACTCCCCATTAAAACCATAAAATGTTTCCTCTGTACTGTTATTTCAGGTGATATTTCAATCACGATGCATACTTTGTAACACCCAATGTGAACTCATCTGTTAAAACGGTTAAATTCCCAAGTTTATGAAACCTGTTCATCATCTATTATGATAATAAATATGCAATTTTGTCTTCACCTCATAAGAAGTTTCCTTTCAAAAACACAGATGTTCTTCATCTTCGACACTGATTTTTCACATTTCTGAGGTTGAGAACCAGTCAAAGCATACGCTGAAATTTAACATCACCGCTTAAATTCCAAGATAAAGAGACGCAATGCCATCGAGTAACGAGAGTCTAGCCTAATTAGTTTCATTTGGTTAAGTTGGTACTTGTCCCAGTTTGTCCGACGGTCCACGGTAAAACCGATCCTCCCCCATTCCATTCTAATGCCACAGTTCCCCTGTATCGTCGATACAGAGAATCTTAATTAACGTTTCATTCGATATTGCTTAATTAATGATTTTGTTCGAACTGAAGAATCATAGCACAAACAAAAGGTTCAATAGCTTCGAAGGTACCGATGCGAATAAAAATTCTTCTCGTTAGCGATGCTAAAGGGATCGAAATTGTTTCGTTTTCGTATGAACGCAATGAACGAACGATATTCAAGTCAACCACCAAATGATAACAATTTGAACGACAACAGAACACGTACTCGCTTTGAATGCTCGATGCTACATGTAAATTACGGAAGCGTCGCGACGCCTACACGTACTTTTGACGAGTGGATCAACGTTACGATTTCTGCTGTGAAACGGTCCGTTTGATACTCACTCGTTCCGATGAAGGTCTTCTAGGAAACGATCATGTAAATGAAAATCTACTTTCTTGTTGCTATTCAATTGCTTGCGAATTTCAGTAACGAGAAGATTGAGCAACGCAAGATTGTTTAGAAAAATATGATGCATGCGTAACTTGGTAAAAAGATCAGACTTTCCAGTTGATTCAAGTTGTTGAATTTCAAGTAGCGTGGAAGCACTGCTATAATCATTGATAAGGTGATATACTTAAGTATATTAACAAGATAAATAAATACAGTTCCTAAACTGTACATTGTAGTATATTGTCGATGTTGTGATTAATTTTAAGATCACTCTTTGCACAAAATATAATACATTGATCGTTTGTCTTAAAATTATCACGAACATTCTTTTGTTTGATCCAAGGGTTGCTTGATTATTATCTTCGACGACAACGATCCTATCATCAAACTTTATACTTTGGTAGACATTTTAATGAATGATCTTTAAAATCCAGTTGAAATCATCTTGTATATAAAATAAGTGGTGATAATTAACTTGGCTCTTTAGGGAAATCAAAAAGTATTCCTTTCTTCGAACCAAATTTGTTGACCATGAGATTCGATTACAATCTTCTCATTAAAGTCTGCAATTTGGCAACCAGCTCGAATAGGAAACTAAAGAATTTGCAATTGTGTAAAATTAACTTCTGTTAAAATCATCCTATGTACAATGCACATTGAAATTATGAGCTTTTCTTTCTAGAAAAACTAAGAGTAATTTCGAGTTTAAGTCACAACGAATTTAACTAGTCCCCTTCATCTTTTCTACTGTGTTCAGTTTAGACTTCATTGATAAACATTTTGAATAGATAGCTGAAACATTTATAACCACTCTATATGCTCACAAATCCTTCCACTTGTATTAAAATTATTTTCTGTATGTAATTTATGAACTTGTTAAGCAGATCAGGAGCCTTTCTTTGTGTAATCTAAAGTTATTGATAGTAATGTTCAGACATAGTTCGATCCCTTTCGATATATTTCATAATTTGGCTGACAATTAGTGAGAGACAAACGAAATCTTTTGACTAGTCTCCTTCATCTTTTCTATTGTGTTCAGTTCAGTACTTCTATGTTATTGTTATAATGCAGTATATTGTCTAAAGAAGCGAAGCCAATTAGGGAAATAAACCAAATTGTAGAAACTGAGGAGATATGAAAGATGCAATGACAGTTTTAAGTAAACGTGTTCTTACTTTCATAATCGACAGCTTTCGTTATCAAAGATACCACGAATAGTGAATTTTTCTTATACAATGATTTCCTTCGGAAGATCTCCGTGAAAAGTGTTTCCTTCGATGTGACCAATCAAGAATAGTTTTCAGTGACGATCGAACTGCGATTCTCTATATTTGTAAAGTGAGTTTGAAATTTAATCAGACAATAATATCGATCAACGATAATGAGTGTTTACCTTGTCATCAAGTTTGGAAATGAAAATCAAGAAGTATTCCGTGAGATGGGATCGTGAAGAATGAACGTTTATCTATTCATCAGTGAATAGATTTTTCTGGTATTCTCAGTGAATAAAGAAACGAAAAACAATTGGAGCTCGTCGAGGAATTATCCTCCAATGGCAACCGAGAATAAATTGTTCAGTTGGATTCTAAAATAAACCATTCCATCGTAAATTGAATCCTATTGCACATGAATAACTATGGAATGAAAGTGTTCCGAGGACACTGTCCTCGATCAGCACTTGACCAACTAGCATTGTGATCAGCCATTGTATTTGTTCCAAATTTTCTAAATTCTCCAATCAATCGAAGATCGAGGACGAGATCCATTGCATATTTTGGGTGCTATCCAAAGCGAAGCTCCAGCTTGATGAAGACTCGGTTCGTATAATTTAACCACGAAGACGACACGGTGACAATTAAGGAGTGGTCTACTTCGTCAGAAATGTACTGGAAGACGGAATACCAAGGAGTAACAGAGAACAGGCCAGCCTAACGATGTCGGGCTCCAGCGGCGGACTAATGGACTTCTCCGAGTCCACCGGTGGTCTGAAGAGATGCGGCGGTGGCATGAGTTCGCCGTCTCTGGGTGCAGGAGGCAGTGCAGGAAATTCCGGAGGGCTGCCTCGAACTCAGTCGGCTTCCGCTCTCCGGGTACGATCCTCTAGGAAGGCTCTCTTCTGGGAGCAGTGCTTCGACTCGCCGCCAAAGAGAGACTTGTAAGTGGATGATGGTTGTTGGAGGAGTTAAGAGTGTCGAATCGAGGTCGACAATCAGTCGTGAGGTAGTTTAGTAATTACTGGTCATGCTTGAGACTTCTGAGACCTCGATGAATAGAGTTGACGAAGGTTTGTTTGATACCTATTTGTGATAGATCCTTACGAACCATTTTGTACAGGTTTTGGATAACTTTTTAGGGTCGATTTAATTATCGATCATCAGGAGTCTCTGGATGATAATCATTACGTGCGAATGAGTATATTGAAGTGGATACATTCTTGTTTAACGAGGACCATTATTGTTTGATTTTGATTACTGTTGTTTGACGAGGTTGTTAAATCGTTCTTGATCATTGCGTTTATAGTATGAATGTATACAACGCGTCGAGTGTTTATCGCTTCTTCTTTTTTGACGTCGGTGACATTGATTCTGATAAAATTTGGATCGATGATTCTTGCTATTGTAAATTGTATTATAATTCACAATTATATTTGACTAATGAAGTATCGAGCATTAATGAGTATTAAAGGTTGATCGAGGTTGATAGGTTGATAAATTGTTGATAACATTTTGATGCACGATTCGAGAATAGTTAATTGGATTATATAATTGGTGATAATGTTTGATCAATGAAGTGTCAAATGATGATATCTATGTGAAGTAAATTTAGGTGCGGTTCATAACTTTTTATTCATAAAATATCGATTCATGATTCTTTGATAATTCTTTATTTATAGTAAAAAAAATGTTGATTATCGACATTTTAATTGAACTTTGAGTAATGCAACATTGTTTGAGTACTTATCTCAAAACAATGTCTGATTATATTTCAAAATGAATAGTTTTAACGTAAAATAAAGATTAATTAATAAATGATAATTAGTGAAGTTTTAGAAATTCATTCACATATTCTTACTTAATTTTTTTGGACAAAAATACAATCGTAAGACTGATTGCAAAATATTTCGTAATGCATAGAAATGACGAAAATATTTGGCGGATATTCAAGGGACTCATGAATGGATGACTTTAATATTTATTACACGTATATTTATCGGTTTGATGTATCTACATAATGAATCAAGTAAATGACTGTCAGAGAAAATAAATCCACATTTTGGAGAAAGGCCAAAAATCCATTTAGAATTTTCTAGGGAAACTATTTCTGTCTTAAATGCGAATTTTCACTTGTTGAAAAATTAATACAATTAAAGATTAAAAATTATTATTGCTTTCCAGGAAAGATCATTTTTTTTTATTTCACGATTTGTATTTATTTTACTTAAAATTTAGTTAAATTGTCGAATGAGAAGTATTTATAAGGAAAACTTGATGCAATTGGTTAATTGCATTTTTGTTACATCACGTTCAACGAAAATATAATTCTTGTTTCTCGATAATGAATTAACGTTACTGTAAATTGCAATTTTACACTTAACATAAAAAAAGTATTGTTAAAGCAGATTTTTGTAACTATATTTGAACCTAAGTTAAAACGATAGGGGGTGGTAATTGCAACTTAAATTTAAATTTTGACTTTCATTAATTAAAAAATATACAAAAACAATCTATCAGTCCAATTATCAATTCTAGTAAGAATTCAGTTTGGTTTGATTACAGTATGAACTTTATTCTTAATTATAATTTGATACAAAATATATTAACAATGTAATGTTATTGAAATTAATGTATTTTTCGAATTTTTGATTATTTGATTTTCTAATTCCTGTTGAAGTTGAATATGATAAGCGTCATTCTTCGTAAATTAAAAAATTTTACTGATATGAATTCGTGAAATTATGTGCTACGTGAAATATGGTTTTCGTTTTTGGTTGTCAAATTTCACTCGACCAATACTAAATTTCGCTCAGCCATTTGCAGATTGCGTAATCCAGTGATATTATAAGTGCGTCAATCATATTCTACCTTTTCCCTAATTTGAAACTGCATGCTTTTGTTCATGCCGGACAAAATCTTTAGTTTGTATTTTTCCAATACAACAAATAAATAGGTAGGGCTTTAAATTGAAATGTTATTTTCACAAATAGGAAAAAATTTGTTTTACATAGGAAATAATTTCAAACGTAGCATTTTGAAAAATATTCGTATTTAATGAAAAATATATTTATTAATTCTTTAATTAACATGATAAAAAAAAGAAAATGTTAATATTTCATTTACTTTTATATAATGATGTTGTTCGTATTTCTTGCAAAAGAATATTCTTCGTGGGATCTTAACGTTTCAAATATTTAAATAAATTAGTATGGAGCAGATTTCAAAACGATTGTATTTTGTACTTTATAACTGCAAAATTAAAATTAAAATTGTATTAAAACAATTGATTCTCCATCTTATTAAGAATTCTCTAATTGAAATGGACTTCATCTTCCGAAGAATTTAAAAAAAAAATTGTACGAGTACTGATTATTTTATCATGAAAAATTCGAAACTAAAATATTTCTTCCTCGTCGAAAATTAAACAACCAAAATATGAATAGTTGCATTCAAGTCCGTTACGTTAATCACCTAACATTTTCATCGAATCATCAGAGTGAAATTGTTTCTAAACGCTACTTACTTTAAGTTATAAAAAAATTAAAAATCGTGTCCTTTTTATAAAGAACAGGATCGAGGTAAAATCTTCATATATTTAAGAATACATATTTTCAAAGAATCATTCTATGGAAAAATTTGTTCTCGAATGTCCTGAAATTTAGTACCCTAATTTCTAACTTGTCAGAAAACAGTCTTCGACAGTACCTGAATTTCTCCAGTTCGTAAAAGATGCACGTACATTTACCTAGAAGTGGTCTTTTAAATGGTGCCCCAGTTGAGACTCCGTCGAAAAGGTTTTTCCTCTTCCATCTGGAACCGTTTACAGCGTTCTTCTTGTTTTGTCATTCTGTTCTCTCCTTTTTTTGCGCTACACTGTTGCAAAAGTCGAAAAGTTCGGCTCGAGGTATTGATCGAGGGGAGAACCACTGTACTGACCTTTTGCTACCCTCTTGTAGATAGAAAATGATCATGTTGAGCGCATCAGAAACTTACTTTTCGATAATCTCATCTGATTGTGTAATTTGCAATTTGAATGAATACTGACTGATTCGTAAATGAAATCTGAGAAATCACCGAACAACAATAGTCTTTCATCGTGTTCTTTCATCACGTGTGCATCATGTTCTTTTATCACGTGTGCATCCTAAGGTTATTAAAGGTTAAAACTGCACACAGGCTTTATAGACAATCTCTAGTTAGATACACCTCGATACGTGACGCGTAGTTCTTGTCTGGAACTTTATCGAGGGACATAGACGTCTTCTTAGCAACGAAAAGATACGCTTTATGGTCGTCCAAGATCGTTTAATGTAACCTACTTTTCTCGGAGCTTTACGAAGTTCTTCGACCGATCCCTGAAACGAGGGAAACTTTCCTGGATTTTGTTTAACGAGGGATACGATGTCGTAGAACCTTTTGTGGGAGCAATTTTGGCGACAAGTATTTTAGTTCTCGAGTGGAATTGATATTCCAGTGACTCATGGGTATAGTTTTCAGTCTTTTGTCTACCAGAATCGAACGATAAGGGCAAAAATATGAAATAGAAATCGTGTTCTTCGAACTTCTTTCAACCGAGAACGATTTTCATTGCGAACTGGATGAGTTATTTACTGTTGAAAGTTAAGATTTTTATATTCATTCTTATACCTTAATTAATTGATTACATCTTCGTCAGAGTATAGTGACAACATGAACGTTATCTTACTTGGAGTATTTTTAATTGTATGTATAATCACTTCCCAATTTTGAAAATAATCACGCCTTTGAATAAGGTTGAGTTTAGACTCACTTTTGTTGAAAAAATTTCATCAATCCGAAGATATTATTCTGATGATGACACCATTTCGTACATGTGGGGTAAAATTGTTTCTAACATGTGGGGGTTAGTGTAATAAGAATTAAACAAATAATTACAATGCTGTCCATCACTTCCTGAAATTGTTGACACTAATCTTATGTATTTCATTTGATTTTACTTTCGCCCCATATATGTACTAAGACGAGCAAAATGGAAATAAATTACACATGTAAGAGTTCATGATTCTGATTAACATTTTGTAAATGGGTTGAATGATGTAAACTGAAAAACATTATATACAATTCAAAAAGAATTGCATTAAATAATACAATTTTAATGATTTTTGTAAGACCTAAGAAATTTGTCGTTTGTAATAACTGTTTTTGTAGTGCGTCAAGGATTGGTAAACACAAGGCTTTTGAATTTAAAACGATATAATGTATAAAATGGTGAGATAATATAATCTTCACAGTAACAGTATTCAATTTTAATTACTTTACAAAATTTACTGTTTCTAATATTTATGATAAACAATATGATTAAATGAACAATATAACACGAAGAAAATAAATTTTAATATTATATGATCGATATCATGTTTTAATGTTAAACATGATTTTATTTATAACAAATAGGTATTGCAAATAAGAAGTTCTCTCCATTATACCGTTAAGAACAAATATTGTGTAATTTCTTGAGTTTTGCATGTTTGACAAAGATGAAAAATTAAATGTTTTAACAAAACTATTGACACTAGACCGTTATTCTATAAAAATTGTTTATTTTATCAGAATATTTCGACTCTATGAAGAATTAACTCGACCCAGTAATAATGTCATTTAAAAGTTTAAAGTTATTAAAAAAAAAAAAATAGTCGATTAGATATGATTACTGTGTTTGATTTATTTCTAGTTATAGTTTCTACAACTAGAATACGGCTCGGTTAAAAACAAAACACTCGTCGAGCTGATAGACTCTCTTTATCTGTCTTAAGTCTAGAAGGAGTAACACTAATCTGTTCTATCGCACTATCGAGTGATTTTCTATCGTAACATAACCGTTTTTGTCAAGGAAGTTTGTAACAATTTCTGGGTTTAAAATTGTATTTCAATATCGCTGAAAATTCTATATTTGACACAAGAGAAAATGATATGTAGTCGATTGTTGAATTACATATAAAACTGCATTCGTTCACGGACTGCCAGTAACGTGGCTATGAGTCCCTCACGTTTTATTTCCGATTCGTTTTCTCGACGATTGAATCTATATTCTTCACCAGTGGTTTTAATGGAACGTTCGTGCCTCTATTTCGACGAACGCAATTGAGCGCTCGATTTGACCGTACCTTTCGAGTTTCCAGTGAGGTGCTTCTGTAGGATGTTATCGAAAATTGTTGATGAAATCCACGGATTATACTTAATGTATTCTCATCAGAGAGAGAGAGAGAGAGAGAGAGAGAGAGAGAGAGAGAGAGAGAGAGAGAGAGAGAGAGAGAGAGAGAGAGAGAGAGAGAGAGAGAAAGAGAAAGAGAAAGAGAAAGAGAAAGAGCTGCCTAAAAATAATAAACGACTGTGTAGTCAATCCATAGATAATTATTGGTTATGTGAATGTTAATACTGTTATTTCAAATAAATCGACCGATATCCAAATAATATTGCGGGAAATAAACTTGGAATATTTTGAATTGTTATTTATTGTTTTTGTTTCAAGTAGAATTTCATCTGGTCTGATCTTATGTACAAAACATTTCTCGTCTAAGTTTAAGAATACTTTATTGTATGTGTACACAGGGTACAGTACCACTTTAAGAATTAATTGACAATGAAGTAGTTTCCATGTACAGTACATTCTCTCTAACAATAAGTGTCACAATAATTCCTTTCTGAAGGTTTGCATGATTATCCCTGCTATTTCTTGGAACTGCTAACTTGGAGCAAGCTTCAGTATCATCATCGACACGCAACCGGCGAACTATCATATCAGTGATGAGCTATTGAAGCAGAAAAGTAAAAATTTTATCGTTTTATTTTATCATGATTAAACTACTATAAACTACTATCAACAATAGTATCATGGTGAATATGATATCAAACATGAATAAATTTAAATGATTTTAAGTTAAACAAGGAATATTTTGTTTTCGATAAACTTTATCTTTTACAAAACCCATTATGATCGTAAGGATAAAGAAACCTTGAACATGTTTCCTGATCGCCAAATAGCATGAGAAAGTATAGCTTTGACGTCTCTATAAGATAAAGTTTATCGAGAAGATCCCCCCTGATGTCAACCACGATGTTCTCTTGGTAAAAAATTTCAGTAAAATTATGATACGTATCAGAACGAAAAACAAAAAATAAATGAAGCTCTGTGATTTTGATCGAATTGAAAAGAAAGAATTTGCAAAATATTTGTACATGTAGACGCAACTCGATTTATTTAAATGATCAACGTTTCGTTGTACTCAACCCTATTCATAGTCATCAGTTTTCACTAAATGACGGTTGAAAGCAATTTTCGGGTACAGTGTACGTTCACTTCGATATTAATCATCGCATTTCTCAGTCTATGAATAAATTGCCAATTAACAGAACTTAATTATTCTGTGAAGATCAAAGACAATGTTAGAGTAAAATGGCGATTAATGGAACGCACGTGAACCCTGACCTTACAAGAAATTTGCTAGAATGGTGTATAATAATTGATTACACACCGGAAGAAGCGTATGATCTAATTAAAGTAAACTCCGCTGGCAATCCTTGAATGACTTAATATAGTGAATCGTTCAAGGAATCATCAGTGATCAAAATTGGTTTTATGAGAAATTATAAAAGAGAAAGAACAACTAGAAACCCAATATGATATAGTACGAGTTTTATTGATATGCATTTACTATAGTATAGTATGTTATGAACTCGGTATGATAGAGTATGATATGAGTAATCTGTAGTACGGTGTAGTGTAAGTATAAACTTCAGTAATATTATATAAATAATTTGTAAAATAAATAGAAACTATAATTCGAATGATTTTGACAAGAAGCAGTAACAATATTTAAGGCATACTTCTCAAGAAACTCACATTTGTAATAGATTTACAATTTTGACAATTTTACAATTATTTCCGCAATTTGTAATGGTTAATGAGTACATTCCAAAATTCACGGTAATAAAAATCCACATATACGTATAAATGAGCATTTATTTATCATAACTACGTTATGATAAATTTTTGATGACGTTGCAGTGAATTTAATTGATTGAATTGTAAAAAATACGTGTGCAACGAAAAATCAATTAAAATACAATCTGTTTGTTTTCGTTATAATAAAATTTTATTACTTAAAAATTATTTTCTTGTTAATATTTGAACCATTAAGTTATGCTGATTTCTTTCTGAAAAAGCATTGAACATTGAATTTTGTTAATTCGTTTCTAAAAAGTAGGATTCCTTCGATTTGTAAATTTTGCTAAATAAATTTATTCATAACGGATGTCGTTTATGATAATTCTGTCAATTATCAATAGGGGTTTTCTTTAATTCACTAATTGCAATAATACCAATTGCATACAAATCTCTGTCTCATTAAATTTCTTTAAATAAAAAATATTTATTAATTTTTGTAGGTAAAAATTTTCACATAGTACATTACTTCAACCGTAAACTTTTCATCGATGTAATTTCTTCCTTGTACAATTTTCGAAATTCAGATGTCCGATACTTCAATGAACAACTGGAAAGGAGAAAACTGTTAAATAAATCTACCTCCAACAGTAATTCAACAAACTTATGGCAACTTTTAAATCATTGCGAATTATTATTACCGATTCGACTACTAAATCAATTTAAAGAACATCTTTCTTGTACATTCTTTAAGTCACTAGGGGTAGTTCTCCCTCGTTAAATCGTAAATAACTTGGTTATTTGTTTCACAATTTATATTCCTCTCGAGACGAGTTTAACATTCCCCCAGAGGATTATATTTATGATAAACACCGTGGAAAATTACAAAACTATGGTTATCGTATTTCCATACGAATATTACTCACGCTCTTAACAATTCCTTTTCAGATTTACTTTTTGGTAAAGAAGTTATATATGTCCCTTATTACACCCATTATAACTCGATAAAAGTGCTATATTGATTCTTCGACACTTAGAAAAGAAAAACTTCTACTTTGTTTGCTGTCGTTTGAAATTGCTTCCGAAATTTGTTATTTTCGTCCTTAGTTAATAAAGACAAGTATACAAGACAACGATATTACAGAATTAATGTAAGAGATAATTATCAGAGAAAATGAACGGTGTACAGTTTGCTACTTCGAAACGCCATGTTTGCATGTCGGTAGAGTACAGCTTTGCTAACATGCAATAGACGACGCGTTCGTTGCAACACAAACGCTGAACCCTCTGACTCCTTGATTTCCCTATTAATACATGACTTGAAATTCTATATACTGATTTTCCCTTGTTTCGTTTTGCAGCCATGGCGAGGAGCTCATCGTCACGCCATTCGCGCAGATTCTTGCATCTCTGCGCTCGGTTAGGAACAACTTCGCGTCGCTCACAAATGTACCCCCAAACAAGTAAGTAGAAATCATTTCATTTGTATAATAACTAGCTGAATTATTCAACGTCGTATGAGGTAGGAAATATTACTTGAATGTAAACAATATTTTATTACTTTCTTACATATATACATCTTATGTACTCTCTAAATCAATAGGGTTCTACTGCTACCTATCCTCCTTGAAAAGACAGGCAGGATATGGACGATATCTCGTTGGTATATATTCTCTCGAAGATTTATATACAGAACGAAAGTTTTCAAATTGAATTTATTTTTGAATTTTTATTACACGCACTTTTATTGTGGAGATAATTGCAAACGAGATATTGGACATCTCTTGAAGGAACTGAATGTTACTTATAACAATAATGTTACTTATGTAGCCTATAGATAAATTTCTCATTTTCCGACATCAAATATCTTCATTTAGACTTCCTGAATTTAATAAATAACTAATTATTTATTTACGTTTCACCCTCTTTTTATTATTACTTTGTTCTACAATTCATCTATAAATGTGTCTGCCAATTACTTTATGAAAACACTACTGGGATAAGTTAAAACATATGCATAGTAAATTTCTCGAAACGCGCTAAGATTTTTATGGAATATGCTGAAACCATGAAATTATTATCGATTTGGTACAATGGAACTGTGACAACTGAAATTATATTGACGACTGAAACGTAGAAGATTAATTAGTGTATTTTACTCTTGTGCAACAGTATCTCGTGTTTCTTATAATTGAAGATATCCTTTTATTCTTTTATATTATATAATACTTTGAATGAAACATTTGAGCTTTTGAGCTCAAAGTTTGTAATATTCGATAACATTATTTTATAAGTACTCGAATTCATTTCTTAAAATGAAATAACCTGAGTTCGAATTTCCCTCCTTTCTTCAAATTCATATGTGTTAGTTTTCCTAGCATTTTTAGTATTAGTGAAATTCCGTGTTTTCTTAATTTTCTAAAAGCGACGTCAATGTTGTTTAATTTTAGGTTTATTACGTTAGTGAATCATTTTTGGAAACTTTTCAAGAATTTATTGTTATATATATTATTATTATGAATAAGAATTATATTTCATATAATTTGTATTATAGAAATGGTATTTTGATTTTTTATTTCCAGATCACGAAGGAGTAGTGGTGCGCAGGGCAGTAGCACACCACAACCTCGAATATTGGCGCCAGGAGGTAAACAATTAAAAAATTCGTAATCAATGCCCATGTATAAATAAAATGTGGTACATTACGATGTTCAAAATTAATTAATTTCGGAAACGACATGCATCTATTGAATCTGAATATTCGAGCTCCTTTTCACTTGGCCATAATTCATCTTCCACGCTTGCAAAATTAATCTATAAATTGTTTTGAGAATTAGTTTTAACATAAAAACGAAATTCTGTGAATATCAATTTCTAAAATTTCAATTTCGAAACTGGAATACTCCTATTGACTATCTCAATTCGTACGAATATGCAAACTGATTTTGTTTTGAATTAATAATGCTCATTTTCTATATTTGTAAATTTACAAATTTACAAATTTACAAATTGATCTTTTCTAATTTTTGCTTCAACATTTTACTCACTTCATTTATACAACTTTTTATCTTCAACAGGATTTAGGATTTAAATTTGATTCTTTCGCCGCCCACTCTTATTAATCTTCTCAAAGCTCTAATAGTTTTTCATTTCCAAACAAAGTATCTCATTTTTAAGCTTTCACGGTGTAACCTATTCGTTTGAGTCAGATAGAGGAATCAACTTATACAAATGAACACGACTTGTTATCTTCATCAATCAAATTAGATAATTAAATTTTAGGAAGTAATATTTTCAATAATTATTCTATGTAATAATTCATTAATTATTTAAATCAAATCTTAAATAACTTCGAAACTAAGTACTTTTTAGAACGTTAAAATAATTTACAATGTAAAAAAAAATTCAAATTTCAAATAAAACGTTACGTTAAATTTTGTTTCCACAGTCTTCGAAATAAAATTAAACAAATTTACGTTGAGCCTTCTGTTAAAAACGGATTTTTTATCTTCCTACAAAATCGAATCATTTACAAATTACAACCCAATAAATTATCAATTCAAACGAAACTTCTATTTTACCCACAGCTTTATGATTGTTTTCACTCTTTCTTTTCTGAATTAAATAAATATAATACTCTCCTAGGATCTCTCTTTCTTTCACTATTTGAAGCTAAACGTATAATTATCGACTATCGTGTATGATTCTCATCGAAAACAACCATTCAGATCTTTCCAATTCTCCTTTTCAATCCTTAAGTATCCCTTTGAGTTATCGCTTTCGTTCTGCGATTAATTTTGTCTGGTCCAAGTAACTCTCAGTCACTTTCCCTTTGATACGTCTGTCGACTAATGTCTTCGTTTCCTTTTGCCTTTCAGAGGAGCCCTACCAGAAGTTGGCGGTGGAAACGATGGAGGAGTTGGACTGGTGCTTGGACCAGCTGGAAACTATTCAGACGCATCGATCCGTGTCAGACATGGCCTCCCTCAAGGTAGGTTCTAGTTATTTTCTCACAGTCATTCAATTTCTCCTATTCTTTTTTTTTTACATCTACGCTGATCTTCTCGTCAATATTCAAAAGATTTATTCCAATGTTATTCTAAAGAATCTTTTGAGAATATCTGTTAGGGAGAGATAGAGAGATTCGGTCACTATTGAAGATGAAGTATTTAAGATTGGTACCTGGGAATGAGAAAGTGACTATAGTTGAGATAAAATCACCTGGTTGCTCGAAACTATCGTTATAAGTGATAATACTTTGTGGGTATAAGGAATTAGGATCTGTATGAAACACTCATACTGATTCCCAACTATTGTGTAACTCACAAATGATTCTCAATTGCTTGTTGATATGTTTAGAAGGCGTTGATAGTATCTATAGTTAAGCCAACGTAACATGATCGCGAAAAATAAATGACACTCTCTGAGTTGATGACATGCTAATTCTGATGAATTTCGTGTAACTACTACATAGTCGTGATGACTTAATGATATGTTTAACAAGAGTTGATAACAAGATGTGTAAGAGCGTCTATAATTAGAATAAACTCACCTGATCGATAAAAATCGTTTAGCAATGTCAGAGCATACTGAGTGTAAGTAGCTGAAATTGTGAGGAGTCTGATAACTCACTGACATTGGTATTCTTCACCTAATCAATGTGACTTGTTTAGGCAATCCAGGTTCATGTCAGATATAACTGATTGTCATTAATCGCAGATTTTAAGTTAACCAACTCATTAAGTAATTGATGTCACACTGTGGCAACATTGTCTACATTTCTGTCCAGGTTGATCAGTGTATCTTTGTTAACGAGACTTGCCTCGTCAATACTATTTGAGATGTATAATTATTTTGCTGAATTTTATCTAAGAAAAAGATGCTAGTCATCTTTTTAGAGTATCCATACCACGAATTATTGATGTCCAACGACACAAAAACTGATGAATCAGATGACCATGCAGGTCTACATGAACCATCTAATTTTATTGCACCACCTGAGTCATGTAATTTATTACAAGTCAAAGATCATTAGCAATGGATATTCCAATGTTCGTCATACTATAATTTATTCAATTGATTGCACAATGAATGTTACAGCCTGTGTTATATATCTATCCTAAAGAATGGTTTTACATTTTTCTAAACATTCTGTAGAACTCGAAGTATTGTCATTTTCCTTTTCCTCTTCTTTCGATCGAGATGTGGTTTTTAATTGTAACGAATTTCGCTCAACTTTGATAAATGATCCCAAACTTTTATCAATTTCGTCTCAATCTCGGATAAATCGTTTTAAAAATGAATCGACGAAGAAGGGAATCTCCACCTTGTAAAACGTTTTTACAACGTCGGATTGGAAAGGAACAAAGAATAACATTTTAAATCCTAAGATCTGAAAAAAGAATTGCACTTGAAGTACTCTCAATGGTAATCTTTTCGCGAGCGAACAATTTCCTGACTTACTTTCATATTCCGTTTAGGAGACTTTCCAATTTCCGTTTCTCGTAAAAAAAAATCACCAGAAGAAGAGAAAGGTCAACAAGCTAAATGACTCTTCCTCGTATTCTCTTTTTTTTTTTTAAATCTCGAAGCGATTGAAATTTACTTTGTCTAACTTTGCCCCTGAAGAAACTTGAAACTGGATTAAATTCAAATATTTCTTTATACGCAGCTCCGACAAAGATGCTTCTTAAAATGATTGTGTCTCACTTTAATTTCATGAGTTAACAAACGAAACACCTGTGTAATTTCATTTACCTTGCTACAAGACTTGTCTCGTGTACTCGATTTCTACATGGAAAAAACTCGACTTTGAATCTTCGATTAGCGTGTAAAATCTCAATTTTATTATTAGCATAAAAATTCAATTCTGTTTAATAATATACGTCGTATGTCTAGCAAAGTTAACACTATTTCAAATTAAATCGATAAAACGTATTAGAAAAAATCTCTGCAATATCGAATCTAGATATTATGACGCATATTAAATAATTCTCGGTCTATGAATCAAGCTCGATTTGACATTAATTTTTGAATATTTCCGCGCATTTCGTGGTCCAGTTCCAATCGATCGGTTATATGACGCGAATGTCTTACCAAGTCCCATGAATATTTATGATCGCGCGGATTATTATGCGAATCTTCGCACGCAATTTCTTGAGATTAATTTGCGGCGTGGTTCCCGCGATAAAAATTTCATTAGCATGCCAACGGATTTTACGTCAACGCGCTTTCGGTTTCCCGCCAGGAAGATACGTCACGCTTCCATTACGAGTTTTGAGCACGTATACTGTAATACCTCAGGCTATCCTTATTGGTGGACGCTGCGTAAATGTATGATGAAATCTGAAATTGTAATAGAATTATCAAACGAGAGCTGTGATGATTTTATCAATGAAAAACTAGACCACCGAACTTCAAGAATCTTTATCGTTATTTTGTCGAAAAGAAAGCTAAACATGGTCTATTAAATATTATTTTTTTAGTTTCGTTAAATTTTAACTTCTCGAGTTAAATTTTTTTATCCAATTCTAATTCTGAATATTGGAACCTAAGTACCTTGTATATAAGATCTATATCAGTTCTATTCTGTTTATTGACCAAGGTAGCTATTTAGAGTTGTTCTATAACAAGCTTACAATCACATTTGTTATTTGTTAACGGTACATTTAATTTTAACTTCTCAAGTGTTTACTACTAAAACAGTCACACGTAAATATTGTTTAGTTACTTTCGGTCTATTTTCCCAAAATAATTTTAGTTGTTTCAGAACAGTTTGATAATTATAATTGTTGCATATTCGCACTGGTGAATGCATCTAATTAGAACTTCTCGAGTATTGAAATACTCTCAATGACGTCACTAGAAGTTTGCACAGAATACTAAATCAGCTATTTTCCTCATATTTGTTAAAATAACCATTCTAAGTTATCTTATAATGCATTCATAGTTATGGTTGTTATATGCATTCCTTTTGAGCCTCTCTAGTATTGCACTACTATCTTTATTATATTCAAAATTTTATATATGTTACATCACACCCAAAACCTTATCTACCTTATATATTGTTTCCTAACAAACTTATAATTACAATTATAATAGGCACCTTGTCACCGGTGGGAATCTCTAACTTAAACTCAAGTTACCTAACTAAGTTTTCAAAGCCACTATTACAGTCCCTGATGAGTTCTTCATACACGAATACTAAATCAGTCACTTCTCTTCTGTTTATCGAAGTATACATTCTTTCCCCTAGAAATCGTCTAACCTTAATAATACAATAGATTGCTCAATTAGTTTCGTCGTCCCATAAGAAATGTAGCCACCAATTTCATCGTTTTATTTTTCTAAATATGGCACTACTGTTCGATGTACATGTGTGAAGTTTCACGTAGATCTGTCGACTCGTTCGTATACTTACAATTATTCAAAGTTGAAGTGTCATAGTATCTTTTTACAATGGAAAAAACGACAAAACTTATCGAACAAGCTATAATACAAATTTGTATAAATTTGTCAAGCTTCCTGTTCTGTCTCCAAAAATTTCCACGAACAACTTCCGTAGCCATGTCGGGGTAGATATTCCAGGAAATTTTGTAACACATTCGCTGATCAGTATGAGGGAAATCGACCTCTATAGAATCGAACAGCCTGCAGCGATCGCTATCACTGTTCCTCGACGAACGTAATTTATTGCGCCCGCTGCGGGCCGGCAGCCTCGCGAAATTCCTGGAAAACTTGACAGAATTTTGACCGTACAGCCTCGAACTTCCTTCCCTAGGAAGCAATTTTTCGGCGACGCTTTCCTTGCCAGCAATAGAGACTCGCGTAATGTCGCGCGTGTCACGTAGCCGGGTCAAGGCAGTGCGTTTTTTGGCGTTTCGAGGCAGACGATCGATTGCCATGCTCTCGTTTCTTTTGCAACTTTTATTTCGCGGAGCACGTTTCGAGTCAGTTGTAGATAGATGACACATAACCTTTTTCTTTTTTTTTTTTACTTCGAATCGTAGACATTTTTTATTTAAACTGACAATTTGCATCTCTTTCTCGTAAAAATAATCATGATCGTGACCTAGTTTTATCGACGATGTTTCCCTCTTTACCAATTGTTTTAATTTTTGATTACTCATCGCGTAAACTGGATGGGATTGACGTCGTTATTTAAATTGGATTTTCTGAAATATTCTCATGTCTCTGTATTTTTTTTTTTTATGGGGGTCTTTCCATGTAAAATCGAACACTAAATGGAGCATCATTTCGAATTTTGCTCAAGTTTAAATATGTTGTGGTCTTCGGAGATATTTAAACATATCTCGAGAATGAAAATGTTTCGACAGAGAAGGAGTACTAAATATTTATTGTTAAGGATCACCGTTCATTTTTATCCAAAATTTTTATCCATTTAGTGAATTTCAAACTGAAAGAGGATAAATGAGACTATGTTTTTAATGCTTCTCGCAACAAAAAATGTTACGCTTTTTATAAAAACGTGCTATTTATTTGAGAAAGGAAGTACAAAGAAATGGTGAAGCAATTATTTTTTTAAACTGAACAAATTTTTGTTCGGTACTCCGAATAAACATGTTTTCGATGTAAATAGCCAGAAGCCAATTTTTTTCCTTAATATAACACTATTATTCAAACAGATGTAACATCCACAATTTAAAGAATTTTGAAAAACTTGAGTCGAATTGAAATTTAAGTAAAATCCAAAATGGTATTTTATTCAACGTCCTATTTCTCATGGTAAACTGACGAGTTATGCAGACAGGAATTGGTGGCCGATCGAGAATTATCACGTTATAGTACCAGAATTGTTATTGATAATAGTGCATTGTGTGTAACTACATTAGACAGTCTCTGAACATTAATTTTCTATTACGCATACGATGATTAAAGAACAAATATACCCTTTCTTTCATAATGAATAATTGCAATTGATGTTCATCATAGACAAAATCACATTGAAACACATTTGAAAAGACCAAATATATTAAAACGATCGTATTACTTTCGTGAAAAGAAAAATTAAAAATAATGTACTTGAATTTTTAAGTTCCTCGCACGAATAAAGACACGAATTTCGATTGAAACTTTTTACATTCGTAATAAGAAAATTAGGAGCATCGATTAATGAAGTAGAAACATATAAAATGTAATTACCCTGATAATAATATTTAAAGCGGTAAATTTCTCAATAATATTTCTATAATCTAGTTCTTGTATAACATTCCTTTCGGTAAGTGTGATTCTTAAATCGTTTAAACGATTCTAGCCAACTTCATTTTGTAAATAATCTCGTGCGAATAGAACTTGCGAGTTGAAGCGTTAAACTAGAATAACGATTCGATTTGAAATTTCTCTGCGTACTCTCTCCGCATTGCTCGTATTGCAACGTTCAAAAGTCACCTCGAAACATCTCGAATCGCTTCTTCGATATTACCCTCTGAAATTCCTTCGAAAGTGTCGGAACGGCGGTGACGTTCTAACGAGACAAGTTCCAAAGTACACGCGAAGCAAAAAGAAAGAGAGGGGCGAAGCGGAATTTATAATCGACTCAAGTCCGAACCGCGATCGTTGCGTTGTTTACATGTACTCGATTGTTTGCCCCGGTTTATTTATATTCATCAAGGGAATGTTTACGACTTGTTTTGATTCGATCGAGTGCCGAGAGTCCGATGTTTGACCAGAAAATAGAAACTTGCCGAGTCTCTGGCTCGACTTTGACCCCGCGAGCACGCGAACACGCGGTATGCGCAATATTTGAGAAACGTATTACGTAACCGTGCTCGCATTTCACGGTTAAGGCGATTGATAAAGCACCGATGGCGCTGATAAATCGCTACCCGAGGCCGTCTGGCAAATTGTAGCGGTCACTGTTGACTTTGTTCCACGTGGAACTCGATTGGACTTTGGAATCGAGTGTCAGAACTGGACTCCGGACCTCGGTCATTGAGAATGTTACCACCCACGAGGAAGTTGTTCGAGAAGCTGCGAAGAAACTTTTAAGGAAGTTCGATGCCTCGGGGCGAGGACTTTCGAAGGGAGACTTGTTATGGAGATACAACTCGCGAAGTCGTCGAGAAACATCACCGCCTTTCAAAATCTTTCATTCGGTAGAATGAATCAAAGAGAATATATCGATACTCTTTCACGGGGAAGAATGATGTCCATTCTGATTGGATTTATTATTTCTCGGGTTTATTTTCTGGGTGTTTTACGTCTCTCTAAAAAGTGAGTATCTTTCGAGTACGGGGTGTCCCGATCATCACCGGTCGATTTGAATTTCGCGCTATTTTTGACGCGCCTGACCGATTAACCTGAAACTCGATGTATGTCATCTAGACAGATGGGACATTAATTATGGAAAAGTGCACAGTGAAAGGATGCGTGCAAATTATTCAGGCGTATTACGAAAAATCGCGATCTTTAACGCTAACGGTTTAGGAACTTCGAAATCATATCTCAAAAGCACTGTGCAAAGTTTGGTCGCTAGATTTGTCAAAACTGGTTCAGATGAAGATCTGAAAAAGTCACTGCTGCAAAATGTTGCTGTTGTTGCTGAAAGTGTGAGAAAACCCCCACTTTGGACTTTTTTTTGAGGTCAAAGGTAAGGGTTATGCCGACGATCCAGAGACAATTCCAGAGCTGATAGACAATTTGTATAAAAATCTAAAGTGGCTATTTGGAAGATATCTTCTTCCATTATTAACTCACAAGTTTGTACTTTTAAATAAAAAAAAAAAAATTAACATTGCTTAAACCGTTTGAGTTTTATTCAAAAAGTAAATCGCCCGGTGACGATTGGGACACCCTTCATATTAAGTGAACGAATGTTAAAGGAATGGATAAAGTAGACAAATAAAAATAATACTATATTATAAGAAACAATATATTTAAACGCAACTCATATTTCTTCATTCTTATTACGTATCTGTACTCTATAAATTAATAATAATTAATTTAATTCTAATAAGTAGACGTAACACTACGAAGTTAATGAATATAACATTTATGATTAATAATTTGTAGAGTAAATAATTATTATTATTCTACGTTATTCTACAATGAGAATAACGATCATAGAGTAAATGCTCAAATATAAGTTGTGTTTACTTGTGTACGAACATTCCATGGCCTAACACAGGGCTATTGCGTTTATTTTACTTCGTTCGTAGCTCACGGTAAGTCCAACGACGTCAGTGGTGAGATTGTCGGAGGAATCGCAAGTATTATTACTTTAGCTACTATGGTCAGTCTGAGTTACATTGCTCAGGCCTAACACGTATAAAAATATATTTGTTCGATTTCAACAATACAGGTAACCTCCGATTGACACGGTACTCACATTGCACATCTCTACACGGTTTCGATTTAACATGGTTAAAATGCGGAATATTTCCGGCAAAGTTCTTTTACCGTTTCGATCGTGTACTGGGGTATTTCCGTCATGAGTATGGAACAATAGTTTAGGCCGTGAAAAGGATGAAACTGAAATCTTTTGTTCGCAGAAATAGTCAGTTAAATCGCTTTTTCGAAACAGGCAAAAGCCAATACGAAGTTAATTTAGTACCTATATATTTTCAATGTATTATTGTTCCTCTTTAATTATTCGTTTTAATCAATTTCTTATTTTTCTTTTTGGGAACTTTTCCCCTAACATTTTTCTGAAATATTTTTAATTTTAATTTTATTTTTATAGGTTACATAATTATGTCTATTTTAAAGATGATTGGAAACGTATCTGTCGAAAGATTAATAATAAAAATAACTTGTTTTAGACCGATAACTAGTTGTTATTTAAATACTTTACTTAATATTTAACATCGTTTTCACCCTTCGTATATGGTTGATTTTCTTCAATTATCACTAGATATGATTTCAGAACCCAATAGAGTTCCGATATAATAATCTACGTTCCATAAACCAGATATTGAATACCAATATTATTGTATTTATATATTGTATTAACTATTTAATATTATTTTCACCCTTTGTATATAGAAAGCAGATAAGTATACAGATAGACCATTTAAATAGGAATATTTAAGTATCTCTGAAATATTTATTTTTTCTAAAAAAATTCTTCAAATCAAAGGTTCACGTGTAACGATAGCATTATTATTTTTTGAGGTCATCTTTTTATCACAATTTTAGGTCATCGATGTCTTTTTAAATAACAATAATTTTATAAACCATACTGTTCCGATCATTCAATCTCGAGAAATGTTCATTTTACTTACGTGATCCGAAGTTACATCACAGTTGTGTTCAAAATGATTGCAATTCACTTAGATCCAATAATCAAGTCTCATTATAAATGATTTCGGTATATTTTCTAACTCCTATGACGTAATTGAAACTCGTGCTACAATAATTCTTTGTTTCATATTCTCGGGTAGTATAGGCCTGCTAAAATAAACAATATTTTTTAATTTTCCACATAGATAGAAATCGAGAGGAGTAAGATTCATACTTTAAAATATTCTTTATTTATAGTTGACACTGTAGTTCGACCTCTCTAAGCGTACTTAAATAATTGAAAGTCCTGTCTCTCGTAAAACAAAACAGAGCCATCAAATGATCCAAAAGCTATATCGATAGACTGCATTTTCTGAACCGAGGAAAAAATTAATATCGGTGATACGATTAAAGAAAATAGACGTGAAAAATGTAACAATCGTCAGAATGTACGTGAAAATTGCGCGAGATTGGTAAAGTATTTCCTGTAATTTTGCGAACCGTTTCACGCGTATTGGTTCTTTTGCGAGATGACGGTACGCGAGCGGATGTTCTTCGAGTGTCGAATTGGCAAGAATTCAAGGAAATATCGATTATGGCCACGCGAAAAGCCAGAAACGTAGACGATCATACTGCATTTAGCACCGTTAATTGGAAGCAACCGCGTAGGCGGCGTCATGTTGCAGATTCGAAAATTGAAAACTATCATGCAAACGTTGTTTTTGCCAATCAGATACGTCCAGCGGAATTACGTGTAAACATTTTCGGTGCATGAAATTATTTTTAGTACAATGTCAGTCTTTATCAGTCGATTCTTACCGAATATAACGAAAGATTTATCATTGGACCAGTTTATAGTAACATCAAGAAAGTATTGTGCCTATTATCTTATATATTCTTTATTTTTTAATTTAGTTATTTTCTACATTCGTTTAATTTCACCTTTGAAATTATGTCTGATTTTATACCCTGTACAATACCGATGAATTAGAATTAATAAAATAAAAGGAATGCTAATGGTGTTTATAATATTTATGATATTTTAATCATATGTGCGATCATAAAACATTAAAATGTTATGTTGCGATAAGTTATTCCATTAAAAGGATTTTTTTTAAAGCATAAATGCTCTATACTATTATCAGAATAATAAATCCTATATTTTTATCATTTGTAATCTTGGAATAAATTTAAGTAATATATGAAGATTTATATTGTAATGTAGTAAATTTCTTGAATGCGTATATATTATACTCGTATAATATACCGAACAGAGTTCCAACATCCTCCTTGAGGTAACTGTTACATAACAATATTACTATATTTAATATTTGATATTCAACCTTCATATATGGTATATTTTCCTCAAATTTCTACAAATTTAATCTTAGAACTCATGAAAGTTTCAATGTTTATCCAAGTTTACCCTCAATTTTCTGCAAATCTGATTTCAGCACTCGTAAAAGTTCCAATATACTCTGCAAGGCAGATATTGCATAACGATATTGGTATACTTAGTTCGTAATGTCTACTTTCCATAGTCCTCTATAAACTAGCTCTTTCAAATGTTTATGTCTCAGACGTGACATGCAATATCATAATATGTAGAGTAATGCAAAAACAATTCTACACAGTTTTAAATATTTATTATTTAGAAACTTAATATTTTACGAACTTATTAAATTCATTCTAAAATAAACTTTCAAATTTTATTAAGCGCTCAACTCTTCTCAATTATCCCGTATGCGAATAAATTACAAATTTATTTCAGGAAATAATCGAATGGTCCTGAAAATTATATTCAGGTAACGAAATTCTATTTCTTCGTCTCATTCTAACTTCTCGAACAGATAACTTTTAAACTTGAAACACCTTCAGATAAAAACGAACGAATTTCTCGCCTGACTCAAGGGCCGCCCTTGTCTATTTCGGCTTTTTCTACCGCAAAATCGATAGTTTGAATTAATTGACCTACATTGACGGCGATGACTCGTGACCTCATCATTAGACATACCGCGAGCGAGCCAACGTGCAGGTCGGTGTACATGCACGTGGACGAACTATGAATATCATTTTGTCGAGCAAGTAGCAGAACTTTAATGTATTTATAACACTCAAGCAGGCGTTCAGTTTCACTTTCGTCCTTCCACACGCATCTATTGGCCCTTATACCGTTGAATTTAGAGGATGTTTTGAAACAAATTACATGCTCTAAAGAACGAATTATTTAGCAATTGAATTTATGCTGTTACGAATGAAATTACGAGATATTTAACACCGATAAGGTTAAGCCACAATAGTGAGAATTCTTTGACATATTGATTCACATTATATTTTGGTATGAATTTTTAA
Source organism: Ptiloglossa arizonensis (assembly GCF_051014685.1). NCBI lineage: Eukaryota > Metazoa > Arthropoda > Insecta > Hymenoptera > Colletidae > Ptiloglossa > Ptiloglossa arizonensis. Next base: position 6,294,418 of record NC_135049.1, read on the forward strand.
AATTTTTAAATTCTTTCACAGTCACGCTATATTTCAATTTCTATACTAGTTACTGACTGTGTCATTTTTAGTGAAAACCAAAATTATTGTATCAGATATCTAGCAAATTGATATTTTCACATTTGAAAAGAAGGTTGGATACTTAATGCGCGCAGAAATTTGGTATAATTTTAACTAAAATGCGTATGTACACATCTGATTAGATACGTTTCTATTAACAATTTTGAATTATATAATTACGGGAAACGTGTACGTTAGATAAGATAACTTATCACAACAGTTGCTAATTTATAATACAATAATATGAAAATTTTATCAAAATTTTATTACAATTATTTTGATCAATTTTACTAGCTTAAATGTTTTTCGTTATTGCGTAACATATTTTGATGAACACAACGTAAAAGTCAAGTTGTTATCGAACCTTATTATGTATTTATTTGCAGAGATTACCTACTGTCCGATTAAAATAATATTCATACTATTTCATGTTTATATTGTGTCTCTTGTCACCGACACTTTTCAAATTATTCATAATCCTATTTGTCCTAAAACGGTCAGGAAAATCTTTAAATAAGTTCCAATACTTTTACGTATATCTTTGAATATTAATATTTAAATACATATACGTACATGTTTGAATATTAATATTTGAATACATGTACGTACATCTTTCAATACATTTGAATACATTTATGTACATCTTCGAATACATTGGAATACCTTTGTACAAATCGTTGAATAACTTCAAATACATTTGCACAAATCTTTGGACATAGTCAAATACGTTTATATCAATATTGAAACATGTTTGAATACTTCTTTACAAGTCGATGAATGAATTTAAATACATTTAGATATATCTTTGAATACTTTCGAATACATTTACAAACATCTTTAAATACATTCGAATACACTTACAAACATCTTTAAATACATTCGAATACACTTACAAACATCTTTGAATACATTCGAATACATTTACGAACATCTTTGAATACATTCAAACACATTTATGAACATCTTTGAATACATTTGCACCTCAGTTAACAGTCAAAATGTGTTACAACAACGGTTTCCGTTGACAAACATCGGTGGAACAATTTCGACATCTTTGTCGACGTGCAGCCGATCCGCGTGAAATTTGAAATTCCCTGAACAGTCACTCGTTCGCCAACCCGTCTTCAATGTGACCTTTAAAAAGTTTCCACGCGACGAGTGGCAATCGAATTTTCACAGACTCTTTCCGATTCCACTCGTAGCCCGGATGTCGAAGTACGATCGATAACGTCTGGATTTCCTCTTCGAGCTGAGATCTGCAATTTTTTTTCCGCAATTTTTTCCGAAACTTGAAGGGCTTTCGACAGTCAATCATCTATGGAAAGGCAAACAAATATGAGTCTTTTTGTTCGTTGCTGATACTGCGAATTAAGATGGCGTAGAGCCAGACCTGTCGATTTCTTTCCACATCACGGATTCCCCAAATTCCTTTGTGCATAACACATTCTGTGCTGCGCCAATTCTGCGTGACTTTCCATTTAGGCCGCGTGTATTACCATTTATGTCTTATAAATACATTATTAATACCAAGAAATAAAGGTAAACGTACAAATTGCCCTAGAAACAGTCAAATATTTTTATCGAACAAATTATAATTCATGATACTATGAAATATTTTGTAATAATATTTTTCTTATACCCTTTGTTTCCACTGTATGTCATATGATCACATATGAATTAAATATTACTGTTATCTCTATTTAAAATCTATGAATAGGTATTAATTTTTACAGTGTGATACTAATGTAAATATTATCTATACATATAACTGGAGTCTAGAGGACATCCTTGAAATATTTCCGGTTTTATTGTGTATATGAATTTTTCAATGCAAATTACGATACATGTTTACGATAAAAATGGTATGGAAAAAATCGTTAAAGTTTTTATACGTTCATTTATTTTCATGAATCGATTATTTGTTATCTGTTTTAAACGCATGTATAAATAAATATTTTTTCTTGTGACTTTTAAATACTTTAAGAAAGAAAGGATTAATAGAGAACCGTACTGGTGGTCTTCGCAACATAAAACGTATTAATATCAACATAATTTTGACAAGAGTGTAGAAGAAATTTCCTCAACGTGTGTTAAATTCTCGTTAAATTTTACGATCGTCTCTGAAGTAGCAGAAGGCTAAACTTACCCAATGTTCTTAGAAGATTCTTGTATGTTGTGGCAATTTAAAAAGATCTTGATTTTGGGAATTGAAGAATTTAATCATTTTAATACATCAAGTAGTGAAGTATCACAAGTAAATAAGTAAACAAGAATACAAATTGAATGGTGACATTTTTGCTAGTATATACGAATAATTTGATGAATATTTAATGTGCAGTATAAAAGTAAAGAATCGAATGACACTGATATTGGTTTTCAATATTTGTAAATTATTTTCAATAGAGAAATATTTAATGTAAGAACGATGCATCTAGTGTTACTGATATTTTTCTTGATACTTATAAATTGTTTTACAAAAGTATTTACCGTTATATTTGTTAACATTTTTATATTGCAGACATTAATTATATCTTTGTTTTAAATTCACATTTATTATTTGACAAATAGTTATAAAACGAAAATCATAATATATTCTCTATATGTCATTAATTTTATTGATATTAATACTATTCGATAATTATCAAATAACGAGCAAACCACTAAATAAAAAATAAATATTGAAAGCTTTTCCTCCATTCCGAATATAACTTTCATTTAAACGAATTTTATTTCTGTATTTAGACTTTATTTAATTTCAGCAGATATTAAATTGAATATAATTAAAGTTATATTGTATTTTATTTTTATGAAATAACATTTGTACAATCACACTCCAAATATCTTTTATTTCATTGATATCGTAAATTGTGTTCGTTCTAATTAACAGAATAAAATTCGATAATAAAAATATTTACTAGATTGAAGCACCTTTAATACGTTAAGTATGTAATTAAATTCCATCTCAATAAATGCATTTCGTCAAAATATAACAGTTTCGAAAAAAATTTAATTAACAGGATATAAATCATTCACAAATCTTTCGAATACGTTCTTTCTTCTGTAACGTTTTCTAAATTTGTGAATATACGAAAAATTCTATTGTTATGATTGTGGTCATCGTTCGTTTCTACGAAAGGTATGACGAATCCGAAAGTTTGTTTCTCGAAATTGTCTGATTGATAACGAATGGCATCGCTTCCAGTTAGCCTGATTTTCGCAGAAGCTATACTAAGCTTGATAGATTAGGCGAAATCTATTCACCCGGCGACCTAAATGAGACAAATGAATGTGTTCGTTGAAATTGTCCGAAAATCCATAAGACTGGCGTCCAGCCAAGAGGTGCCTGACGTCGCAACGCTTCTCATACTACTCTGTTTGCTTTTACTTTCCATTCTCTCCTTACACTTTCTTTTTCGTTTGTAAAGGAATGTGCTTCAATTTTTGTCTCTCTTCCTAAAATTATTATTGTATTCTGCTCGACTCTTCTACTATTCGTAACAGGAAAGCTATAATCATTTTGTCCAAAAGTTCATAATTAAATTGAAATGAAAATAAATTTATATAGGATTATTGTCTTCACGAGTGTATTAATTTGTGCAGAAAGTTTCATTTGAATACGTCGTGTACTTTTATCAAAAACAAATTCCGAATATCACATATTTACAATTTATATTTATCTACATTATATATTTATAATTTTTGACCCGGTTCACGAGAAAACATCGTGAAAGAAACTTTTTCGAAATACTTTGTGATTCGTTAATCTATATTTTGTATAAAAAAATTGCACTTGTAAATTTGCATTACATATCGTTTTAATGGATCGCGAATAAATTTAGATTGTAACATTTTTTGAGTAAATCTAGATTTAATTAATACTAACTTAAAATTTGAAAATAATTTAAATAACGGGGGAAAAGAAACTAATTTGTGTAATAAAGAAGATAAGACACGTACGAATTTCTAAAGAACAGATATATATATATATATATATATATATATTTAAAAATTATTCGGATAACAACATTCGCTATTATTATCTCTACTTTTCTTGAAACTATTCATCCGTGTTACATAATGGATCCTTTTAAGCTCTGCGACAGACAGCTCATTCGAGGGTTATTACACGTAACGTTAGATAGAGGTAGCATTTAATAAAAATACATCGAACCTTACATAAGTCGCCATCTCCGTGTGCTATGCCATTATGCACTGTTCACTCTGCACCCCTCTTGTGTTTCTACCCTCGTCGTTACGTACATCAGTTTTGCACGTGTTTCGACAGCTATTTATCTATTTTACAGCACATACTCGATAACGATGTGACTTTTTCTTATGTTTAGAACAATATGTAGCTTTATTATCTACTGTTTACATTTAACGTGAAATTCCAAGCATTCACGGAATTAGTACCATCTCCTTTGCTACTGTAATTTCCTGGTAGGAAGGTTTGTCTTAATCATCAATTGCTGTCTTAATCATCTATGTATTTACATTTCGATTCTCTATTTCAGAATCATTTTCAGAATTATATGCAAAATAATTATACAATTAAATATACGGATGTTCAAGACTGCACATCCTACTTTATTTAATTTACATAGTATAATTCTGCGAATTATTCTTGAAATATGACGTTAACAATTTTTAATAATTTTAACCTTGGATGGATCATCTATAACAAGTAAAGCTAGAAGTTAAAAACAAATAAAATGTACATTACTACGTAAAGCTTGTTTTTATTAACAAGTGCAAGCAACATATTTAAATGATCAGAATTATCGTTGAAAAACAACTTAAATATATTAAATATACAATCGAACATATTTGATGGCTATTAAGTGAGGACTTATCAAAGAAATGAAATATAAATCACTACGTAAAGGCTGTTCTTATTAATAAGTGCAAGCAACATATTTAAACGATAAAAATTATTGTTAAAGAAAGTAACCACTTAAATGGATTAAATATACAATCGAATTTATTTCAGGGTTATTAAATGCAATATATTTAATTAGCAAAATGCTGAAAATTTTTTAATAGAAATTAATAGTAATATCTTTAAATTCACATCTAAGATTTTAAATGGAGTACTCATCGCGTTGTTAATCGATTGAAAGTGAATGAACGGGGACGATAAAACGACGCCAAGCATCTTGACGCCTTACTTCAACCCTCGATGTCAACACGTTGATGTGTTCTCTCACCCTCGAAACAGCCTTGAACTGCTTCCGATATTCACTTTCACTGCTTGTTATAAGGTGATGGCTATTATTAAAATCTTCACAAATATTTTCCTTTAAATCATCCTAATACTGCAAACATTACATAAAATATTTTCACTTATGTAATATATGCGATTAGAAGTTTTTCAGAACTAATTCAAATCAAATATGTATATAATTAAAAGTAATTCGAATACAATCATGCTTGGTCTAATTTTTATCAGAAGAATCTCGGATAATACTTTTATGAAGATACAATAAAACATGTAACAAGCTTTTTATTTGCATTAACAGCTGACACACCAATAGGCATATGGTATCCCTTTGAAGTTTTGCAACTGAGCGCCTGTAATACGAGACACACTCGCTATTGCATTTATTCTTGATTTATCCCATTCTCTCTGTTTGTTTCATGCAATTCATGCATGGCTCAGTTTAAAATAGAAAAAAAAATTCAACCTCCACTATGTGTTACTGTCCAGTCCCGATTTTTCGCATACGCGTAGTCGAGCTTTACCATATTCCATATTAACTATTAACAATTCTGTGTGGAGTGTGGCTCGATATTACTTACACCAACTCCTCAATTCAAGTGAATACCTAAATGAAATGTATATTTGTTAAACACGGTTGCAATACAACACATTCTCGAGACCTTCATTTCTTGACGTATTTTGTAAATTAATCAAGGACTAGTTGACAGATAAAGAAAAAGTTGAAGAGTACAAAGAGTTAACCGACATGTAGCTACAACGCTACAACGCATTCGGTAACTGTTCATCGATAGATGGCGTTATACCTTTCAATAACCACCTAACCTCGTTATTTCTCCCTGGATAAATCACTATTAAAATTCATGCTTTTTATAATTTGATATAATGATACATTCGTCTATTATGATCCCTTTCTGTGACGTAAGGAAACGTTACAAACAACTACAATAATAATATATTAAAATAATTAAGAAGAATGAAATGTCTTCTATCGAGATTACCATAACATCATAATGTGATAAAATGTTAACTAGATGAAACAAGTGTTTTTTTTATTAAGGCTATCATAATGTTTGCATACAAGTTGCAAAACGTAATTTCGACTTTGAACCCTGACTGATACTCGTGTAAACGCAAAATTTACGCACTTGCGGTAGCTGCAAAATAATGTCACCGTTGCAAACGGATTTTGTAAGCGGAAGATAAGAATACTAGTGAATACACACATGGTCGTGACGCAAACATTGTCTGACGTACACGAGGGTATACTTCCAGATAGATTAATCGACGAGACAAATTACCTACGATCAATTTATGGCAGCTCGATTTATCATTTTGTTTCCTACGTGGTAAACTGTAGGTTATCCGTTAAATAAAATTTCATACCATATATTTCTTTCAACTTGAATCACTTCCTTAGTTATATCCAGAAAGTGTACTTTGTCGTAAATACACAGTGTTGAATGTACTTTCATTTATACTTGTTACGTCTTTATCGATAGATTATAAAGTAATAGCAAAATGAATTAGTCGCTCAAGGTCACTGCACTATCGAACTATCTATTTATATTATTCTGTTCCTGGTTTCTTCAGATAAACTTGCAGGTATCCCTGGAAGAATTATTTAAATCTAGAACACTAATGTTACGGATGAGACCTTGCAATGAGATCATTATTATATACCTATAGCCCAGAAATTTCATTTTATGCTGAGCTACACATTACGAGCTTGCAAGAATAGACTTGAAAGAATGTGCATGGCATAAAAGTAAGATTTGGCGTGATTCACAAAATGTATCCTATTGTTATGATACAACTCGGTCTACTCTTGTCCCAAACTCAATACAGATGAATAAATTTTCTATGTGCTGCGTGTGAATGATAATGACTATTTGGTTCGAGGGCTGCACGTGAAGTTTAAAAAGCAAGCAGTTTTCAATGTGTGTGCGTGTGTGTGTGTGTGTGTGTGCAACGTTAGGGTAAAGAATGCAGTGAGTCTGTAAGCTTAGAATTATTCAGTCGTTTAAAGTTGTGGATGAGAGTCGTGGTAGTTGAAATTCATGGTCGTTCTAGAGTAATGCAGTCTTAATTGTTAAAAGTCTGAAATCTAATGTATTATTTTCAAACAGGAAGTTTTCATTAACTACACATTACTTTGTACAGTACAAGGGACATAAAATTTAATATTAATAAAAATTTCTACAAGGTTAATATCATTTTTTTCGCCACCACGTAAGTGAATTTTCAAAAATGACTTTCCTCTCACTTTCACGTTTAATATGTTTTATACAAAAAAATTATTTTTGTTCAATTTATAAAACTTTAGAGAAAAACCCCGTATTGCTGAAGATAATCTAAATAACAAATCAAAAACGTTATAAATGCAATGCTTGAAATAACCAAGAAGGACTATAATTACTATTTTCAATAACCAAACAACTATTGTTATCTTTCTTCTTCAATAATACACCTCTTTTGATCTCGTACAAATTTATTGCATGGAAAACTTACAGAGTAATACTAGCATATTCGTCTATTGAACACAGAAGGTTGTTTGTTGTATGAGTAAACAACAGGCAGTAAACAAACGTGGTGGTTCACGGTACACCAAGTGAATTGCACTCGACGGAATGGATACAGTTAACTCGATACAAAGAATAAAAAAAGTAAAGAAAAACTCGTTTTTATTTTGAATATTCATTGTTCAATGTTTAAAGACACGTTTAGAAGCGTTTTATCCTTGCCTATTACGATATTCGACTTGAAAGAAGATACAAAGAACACACATTCTATTTAATCGATCGGTCTGCTTCTTTGATGTAACGATGTATGTGGGTGGTCATTCCTAGTGAAATGTTATTTATAAAAGTTTATTATTGTGGCTTCTTTTTGGTAACATTAAAGGAATTGAACGGTTGCGTGACGGTCTAGAATTCTTTAGAATTTCTTCGTCTATTCGTGGAAAATTTTTGCAAATATTTTCATGTTACAAAATACAAGGTAAAGTTTGTTGGAAACTACAATGACTGGAATTTAAAAAAAGTTCGGAAAAACGAATATTCGATTGTTATAAAACATAGAAATTGAAGATTGAGGTAATCGAAGATTGAAACTAATGAAATTAAGAGAAATAGGAAATTAGATAACAGAGAGATTAAATATTGGAAAAATTGAAAAGATAGATATTTTGTGCACCTAGTAGAAAATGGAATGTAAATCTTGTTAATTGTAAACTCTACTTTCGGTAGATTTTATCCAATTAACGCACTCACGAAGAGAATCGTAAATAACTAATTAGAATCTACAGTGTTGTGTACGACACTAATTGCAGAGCATAAATTTGGTTCTTTGTAATTCGAGCGCAAAAACGGGAAACTAATTAACCATTTCTTCCGCGTAATTAAGATTCAATTGCCGCAATTGATAATTGCGACAAATGTTGCTGAGTTGAATTGCAATTTTCTATTGCATAACAATGTGCATCTTTTAATCATTCTGCAAAACTAGGGCGTGCCATTTGTATCAAAATCAATTAAATGTGTAATTGAATAGAAGCAATATCGAAGTTATTGTACTGAATTTCTTATTTCTTGACTATTAACCTTGTAAAGTTGACAAAAAAGAAATAGGATATTTAAAATAATCCGATACTGTATTAATGAAGTGGTGAATAATTAACCTTTCGATGCGTATTTGAAATCACAACTTCATTATAAGTATATAGAATTTAACGAAGTAAAAGAAGTTCACGAAACGTTTTTATAAGGGAAAAGAAGGAGACAAAGCTATAAATTCTATAATAACAATTCGACAAAAACAGTCACGGATGTCTACGTACACACTACAACAACAGTTATTGAGGAAAATCAGAATTTATGAGAAATAAAAATTGTGAAACTAGAACAAAATGAAAAGTAGAAGATTCAGTGAATGTATTAATTAATGAATATTGGAACACAATTGTAAATCATATATGTAGAAAAAATAAAAAGCTGAAATATTACGAAGAAGGACACCAACGACATGGATACGATATAAAATTGAGAAATTTAGTATAAAGAAAAATGATCAATTAATACATTCCAAAAGTACCTGCTCAAGATTTTCCAATATCAGTGTACTCGATCTAAAATTGTAACGATAGAACATATAGTTTACATTATTAGTTTAGAATATATCTATTCGTAATAGAAAATGTAATAAATTAAAAATAAATCATTACATCAACCAATCATTGAAGAACCAGCTAACAAGATGTGATGTCATCAATTATTCTACACGACCTTAGCAAATTGCAGATGCACTTTTGTACCTTGTGACATGACACTTGTCTCTCTAATATTTCACATAATCGGTGTCAACAACAATTCGTAAAACACGCGTTTGCCACGTGAACAATCATCGTTGAACGATATGCACTCAATGCATAGTTGTCTGCCCCATTTTATCAATTTGTTAAATTTAATACTTCTACAGACAATAACATGCATCTGTTGCTTTGAAAACCGTGGATCTTATCTCTTCTATCGTTAATTCCTTTATTATTATGATTTCGATTTTAGCCGAAACAAGCATTTATATTGTTTGTGTCAATGAAGATACGAAACGAAAAAGTTCAACCTCGTTCTACTTCTATACCAAACTATATTTTTGTCTATATCACTTCATGTTTTTGAAATACACAGAGTAAATGCAAATTTACAGTCATTATCAAGATTATGTAATTTATGGTACTTTTCGTCGTTCAGTTGTTTATCGACAAAGTTAAGAATCCTGAGAATATTCACCGTTTTACAATATTTTATCGGCACACGTAATATATATGAAAAATTACATTAATCGTTTAAAAATCGAATTTCTTCACCTAACCAAGAAAGTAAATTATTTACTTATGGATCATTAACATAAAATAAAAATTTATTTTGTTAAAAAACAGATTATTGTAGATTACCGATTTTTCAGATCGATTTGTCAATAAACCAATTACCAACCGATCAACATCAATTCTGTACTCGAATATTAGATTCGGTGGTTCGTTTATTAGAAAATCGATTTAGGAAATTTCATTTACACGGAAACCGAGAAAACGAGAAGCGAAATAAAGAAAACTGACAAAGCAGACGGCCTTCTTCCTCCATCCGTCGGAAGGAAGAACAAAAGTTATTTCCGATGACGGCCCACATGCACCGACCGCGAAGATCGATAATTTGTCGTTGCAGTACGTTCATTTTTTATTTCTGGTTCGCCCGTTCTCCCGACAATGACGTTCAAGTGCATCGATCGAGCTCACTAAGCTTGATTACACTGTTTATTTGCTCGGGAGCTTAAGGTGGGCTTACACCAATAACAAAATGACCAATGGAGCACCGATTTCAAGTGGTATAAAAACCTTTCTGGCATGGGTAACAGTGGCAGAATGTTTTTGTGTTTTTTTTTTTTTTAAATAAAAGGATGAAGTTCAAGGTTTTAACACGTTAAACTCTGCTCGTCGACAAAAGCGACTGCCATTTATTGGATTCTTGACTTATTGTTAGGTTCTTCTATTATTATTTCTTTGCCATGGAATTTTGGTTCGTCGTCTTTTTGAGGACAATTCTATCTCATTTTTGAAAAACTGATATAACGTGAGGCAAATATTAGGATGTCCTTGTGTCTGTGTTTTTCAGCATAAAGAGGAAAGGTATAGGGCTTTAACACCGGCACTGCTTCCATAAACAGAAACAACCGTCACACGTTCCAGGAAACTATAAACTTCTAGAGATAAAGTTACTTAATGTATTCGAGGTTTTTATCTACACATATAAGAATTTTACACATCTTGGTGGGTCTACATGTGTGTTAGGACAGTTCTCACTCAAAAGTCTGTGACCCATATACGGGTTAGAATAGTTTGAACTCGAGAGACTTATACAGAGTGTCCCAATCGTTATCGGTCGATTTGAATTTCGCGCTATTTTTAAAACGTAAGAGCCGAAAAACAGCATCGAACGTGTCATTGGTGAAATTAATCCCAGTTTGTGGAAAAACGTTATGAAAAATTTTGGGAAAAGATTGATGGTCTGTAAAAAAAGCCGAGGCAGTCATTTGGAAGATATCTTGTTCCATTATTAACTCCCAAGTTTGTGTTTTTAAATAAAAGAGAAAGTATCAAGATTACTTAAACCGCTTGAGTTTTATTCAAAAAGTAAATCGACCGGTGATTATTGGGACACCCTTTAGGGCACGCCAGTGAAGGTCATTTACGCTTATGAGAATAGTGTACGCGTTGATGCTCTAAGCCTTCTCTTTTCGTATTAAAAATCACAAGAACTATATCATTTTTTAAGAAACAACTTGTATACGTTCATTCAAACTCGTTTCAGTGAACATTACAAAATGTATCAAGATTTAATTTATCCAACGTGTCGGTCACGTTTCAACACGGTTCTACGGCATTAATTACTGCGTAGATATAGGTTATTCGTGCCTATATCGCGTATACGTTGCAATATCGAATGATACGACAATTCGCCGCCGGAAACAACACTTAATAAAACTTCCTGTCAGCCAACAATCAAGTGGTGTGAAAGTTGGAATCGTGTCTAGTCTGATTCATAGACGAGAAAGTAGCCTTGAATGGTCATTTGACTTTGATCCGACATTACACTTCAGTATAATGTACGTGTAAAAGGTATGCGTATAGACATATAATCGATAATACAAATACAATCATATTATATAAATATAATACGGTTTTCTTCGGTTAGTTTCAAGAGGTCTCTAAAGCGCTGCCCTTGTTGGGTGTTAGTCGTTAAATGGGTTTTCTCAGTGGGGTAACGGTTTATTGACTGCTGCAGGGCTGTACTTATTGGATATGTGTCAAGCTTATTTTTGTTTTCTTCGTCACAGAATTTTACTTCTTCGTGTTTTGAAGAAAGTTTTTTCTTAAAAAAAATTCTATGTTTTGTGGGCCATATGGTAGAATGATCAGTATTTTTGAGACAGCAAAGGACAAAGGAGAGACCAGTGTCTTGACACGTTCACTGTACTCATAAATAGAATGTACATAAAGAAAAATCGACCGAGAAAATGGATATCAAACAACGCTATAGAAAGTAAGCTTCTTAGGTCGTAGTTACTTCAACTTGTACGCGGGTCTGAGATTCGTGAAGAAATATCCTGATCCACTGCTCCAGGAGGCAGTAAGCGTGCTAAGATCTGAAACTGCTAGCGCCTTGCAGCCAAGGGCACTATTGTCTCGACACTTTTGCAGTTTCTCTCGGGTATATGTATATCCAAACCGTACACGTGAGACTTGCTCAATTGGAGGTAACGTGTCCCAATATGCGTGTACCATATCGGTACAGTTTCGTTGATCCAACGAGTACGTTTATAAATTTAATAAAATATTCTATATAAAGCCCAGTTTACGCGATCCCATAAGCGTACAGCGTAACTAATCCAACAGTCCATTATGACCGCACAGTATACAGTACTTCATCGCTCAGATTTATGACACGTGAAGTAGGCGCAAAATGTTTTTGCAAGAAGTGGGTTCCTATTTCCATTTTATTTAAAATTACTCAAACGAAGATCGATTCTTTTAGTTCAGTGAATTTCAAGATATCAAATACGCCTGACGTAACAGCTCGTGTTCTTGGCGATGATTTTTCCAGGTACGTGTTAGAGGTGGGTTGAATTTTTATCTAGAGGCAAATTTCTAATAACGAACTAAAGATAAACAATTCACAGATTTGCAGAAATTATATTCTGAATTATACCATCAAATTATATTGAACGTTAAACGCCTAGAAGCCTTTTTGAATAATTTACGATTGAATAAACATTACGGAGTGAGTGTAGTTAAAATATTCGTCATCTATTATTCGAATAAAATTCTGCCCATATCAAGTACGCGTACCACGTAGAAACGTGTATTATGAAACTCATACATGATCAAACAGGAGTCTTCGGCTCCAGTTCTGATTGACCGATTACAGTATATACGTCTGCGTCGAGACTTCTCTTCGAGTAGGCGCCTGTCAGACGCAATCATCTGACGCAATCGCGTACGGTGAAAAACGTTTTTAGGAAAACAGAAGGATTTATTTCCATTGCATCGGTATACAAGCCTTCGACGTGTACGTTAAACGTACCCTGACGTCGATAGGAAATTCCATCTTTAAGGGGTTAACCTATCTTTTCAGCGAAGAAGGATTGAGCAAATCCATTGTATAGAAGGATAGCTTGATTCGTTGAAACTAATATAGAATAGAGCTTACTCGAAAAATCGTAATACTAACAAAAGTATAACGCTTACTGTGTTTTAAGAATAACTTGATTCCTTGAAACTAATATAGAATACAGCTTACTCAAAAAATGTTTGATCTTCCGTTGATATTTATAATCGTAACAATTTTCTTATTTATTTACATACGTATATACACATACATGATTTACATAATAATATAATTTTTTATGAAGATATTAAAAAATACATGCAATTTATTTGTTTAATATAAATTTAACAATGAACAGAATTATACATAGTTCTATTTGAAATTTATGAATTATTATTAAACAAAATGAAAATAATTTTCTTCGATCTTCGAGTTTGTCTCAACATAGTTTGGGAATATGTGTATATATATATTATTCCTCAATTTGATTTTAATTCTAGTGTGGAATTTTTTAAATTTTACTGCAATTTTATTTATCTAACTAGAAATACAGGATCATTTTTATTCTAAACGAACATTGTTTCGTATGTGCGTTGTTAAGTATTTATATAATATGTCGTACGAGACAAATTTTTAAAGAATCGACAGATACGAAACACTGATATAATATATTTACAATATAAAATTATTGATATGAAACCGAGTTGATAGAAACGTGTATCATTAAATACTATTGCGTTAAGTGTGAAATCGGTGTGAAACGCGAAGTAAAATGGATCTTAATTTATTCAGATTTCAAAATCCGTATTAATTGCGAGGTTTTTGTTCTTTGCAAAGTTACCGTACGTGTACTTAATTATCATTGTTAACGGCAACTTGTTCCAGTAATAAAGACACGAAAATAGTTACTGCACAATCGAGATTAGCATTAGAATGGACTACGGTTACGCATACGGTTACGAATCAACTACATATTATTTTAATAATGTTCCACCAACTGTGCAATTTTTAACGATTTTCAAGTTAAATTAATTTCCAAAGTGAACGGGAACAGCGGTTTGATCGTAATCGCCAAACTCGGAGTACCAGCTCGCCTACGCTTTTATATAAGCATCGCAGCTTCCTTAGGTCCGAGAGTACATCAAATAAACTTATCAATTCCGTGGCGAGCTCCTCCAAGAACTGTAATTCTCGATCTAAATTAAGAGCGTGGGAAATGATCCATTCTCGGCATTAAATCACGGGCGATTATTATTTCAACCGTTCCCCAGCAAAGCTGGGAATTCGGAACCTTGAACTGTAATTTGTTGCATGACTGGAAGCTAAAAATCGACAACCATTTAGGATTTCATAATTATTTCAGCTATATAATTTACTTACGAACCGTCATTAACGTCATTGAACTAAAACTCCAAGACGTCGATTTTTAAATCGTCTCGATGAAACAGCCTTGAATTTATTTCAGCGAATTTGGTTAATTTTGCAAAATGATCTCCACATGCGCACATTTTTTTTTAAATTACGTTTCTCGAGTCTGATTATGATTATTAACGACTTGTTGTATGTGCTAAAACTTGATTATAAATTTACGTATTTGAAGAGTACACTAAGCTTTTCATTCAAAATCAGTCAAGTGTAAGTTATTGACATGTAAATTCTAAAGAATGTTAGTTAGATATTTGAGATTTTTAAATACGTTATTCACAAAACTTGACTACTTGACTATATCTATTACTGTTCTCAATACGATAAATTATTTAGATATCCTAAAGAAAAATATCGATACTATCGAAAATTTTGTCAATGTCAATACAGTATAACTATGTCCCTAACTCAATTTAGCTGATTTTGCTTGCAAAACTCTTACGAAGTTTTATAGTTTTATTCTTTTTCATAATTTTGTAATAAACGGACGGTGTAATACGTACAAACAATTTGTACCTGTTTATTTATCAAATTTTTGTATTATTTTCGATACTCCCTACAATTTTTCATATTACATATTTAGTAATGTCAGTTAATTAAATTTTTATTTCGAGATAAGATTTTCACATATTTTGACATTTTGCAAATGTCACTTTAATGCTATAATCATACTGATATAAATCAGCTTCAGGGTATTGGTCTTGCAAACACATATATAATATGTAATATATAATACATAGGTTCTAGAGATTTTTATTTTATTCCGTGTCATTAAAATATATATATAAAATTTCTAAGTATACGAAATTTTCTAAAACATCTTTCTTGAAGAAGAAATAAAATATTGATATCATCATTTAATATATTTTGAATTACGTAGATAAAAATTGCAACAAAATATTTACAATTTTTATATATAACATAAATTGGATACTACTTTTATCGATAAATTTATTCGTTAACAAATTGTTTACGATATCATTGAATATTAATATTATGCTTGCAAGCCTGCGATCTTCGAGTTTGTGTAAAAGATTGGCAAGTTAAAAATACTATGAATTTTATGTAAAAATAATTTCAAACAAAATTTCGTATATTTCAAGTACTTCCATAGAAACAGGTCAAAAATAAAAAAATCAGAAAGTATCTGCGAATTTACAGCGAAATCAAACTTTCGAGAAAGAACGTGCTGCAATTTCCGTCTGGAAACTACACGCCATAGCACAAAGGACATCTGCTTGGGGGATTTAGACAAGTATGTAATAATTGGGAGAAGAGTTATCTATCTCTCTGGCGCTACGTAATATTTCACATTTTGAGATACGACGTGTCGAGTGTACTGTATCTACGTGCGCGTTGTCACGTCCTCGTGTTTATTCCTAGCAATTGACAGCTGTCGAAGCGATTCGCGGTAAAAAAGCCTCTGCTTGGTTTTTATTCACATAAAATATACTTTCTTTCGAGGAAAATAAGATTTATATACCTTGTTCTTTAATAACGGAAGTTCTAGGAGGAAATATCTTACCATTAGGTTTTAGAGATATCTTTATATTTGAATAATTATTAAGAATTAAATTTATGCTGGTAATATGATCAGTTGAAATTATAGGTTAGACGAGAAAAATGGAATTGTTTTTCGTCCTAAGTCTGCTAAACGAATTAATTAATAAGAATTAGTCGATTAATTTACGTGGCAGATTTATGCTTCAGCTACAAGAATGTTTTAAATTTTTGTTAGATAAGTCTTGAATTTTATATATTTAAAAATGACAAAATTAAAATTGTATTATAATATTAGTACGTACCGTGCTTAGTATACATTTTAGGAATTATGTTGTATTTTATATTCACCTCTTTAGAAAGTGGTAAAAATATTTTTAAAACGATGTATATGCTAACTATGAAGATTTTTAAAAATATTGTAGTCCAGGAAAAACGATTCTGTAAAATAACAATTGGAAAACTTCGCATCTATTTCATGTTTGAATCTGGGATCAAAATTAGCAATAAAATTAGAATTTAAACAATAAGGATAAGATCAAACGAATTTAAACTGATGGATACGTCAAACTGTTAAGTTTGAAATTCGCTAAAGTCTTTTCTATGGGTGATTTATAATGATATTTAATTGATTGAATCTTTATGAAAAAACTTGGGTTCGACTACGTGTAAACGAAGAATGTTTTCCAAAATATTTAAAATCAACTGTGCAAACGTCAGGAAAATGTGTAATCATTCAGGAAGTAATGATGCTAGAAGATGTTGGTATATTCTTATTCGTAGGATGGATTGTATTATAGATCAATATTGTGTGTGCATAAATCAAGCACAGTACTCTTCCCATTTACAAATGATCAAATTCCAGGGAACTGGATTCTATAAGTTGATTTCAAACACATGATCTTAAATACTCGAAATGTAAATTGATATAACTGTGTAAGATATAAGAAATTTTTCCATGACCTCCTTAATCTTCAAATCTCAATGCTATATTAATATTATGGATTGGAGAAATATGTATGAAATTTGAAAATTTCAAAAAAAACTCCAGTTGAGTTTTTTCGCTATTTAATTAATTAAATGCTATATAATCACAGAAGGGACATCTCATTGCGAAACAATTATAAAATATATCAACAAAAGAGAGAAATGCACTAACTGATACCTTCCTAACTTATAACTTATATTATATTGTCTGATATATGATTGTACCATTCATTTTATTAATGTAATCTGCATTAACAACATTAATTTAAATTGGTTTGATATAGTTGATACGATATTGCAAAAATATTAGCAACTTTTAAGTTGAAATTAATGTTATGCTACTATTGTATTATACAATACTCAATATATACTATCGATAAATTTAATACGTGAAAAATTCAATTTGTGAAATGCAAGTCATGCTTATTTGCTGGACTCTGTAGCGGCTTTAAATAGCTGGCCATCACTGTAGTATTATAAGCATCGTTTTGTTTAATGATTTTTCATTGTCTGCTCGATAGTTTCATAATTCCAGAAGAATTACTCTTTCCTTCAAATGAAAAACGGTACGAAGTTGATTTTTATCCCGAAAAAAATTTTTCAATAAGTAATCGTAAATTCATCCAAGTGAACCTAAAAGCTATGGTTTCGTGTTAGCATCCTAGAACGTAAATATATTTCCTAGTAGCTAATTTCGGTCGTTTCTATTTAATTCCTTCATTTGCTTGGTCCCATTTCGAGAAATATAAGTCCAAATTTATGATTTGCTTATTTGGAAGTAGCCCGTAATATAGAATTCCCTTCCAATCACACCAGATGTAAAACATAATCTATGAACGCAGACTATCTTTTCGACTTGTTAGCAATGCTTCATCTCACTTACTCAACGATCGTTTCCGCTCCACATTTTATGAAGTATCTATTCCTCATGGTCTCTAACAATAGATTCAAGGAATGTATCGTTTTCACAAAAATTAAAGAATGAATCAATGATAAAAATAGTTGCAAATATTTAAAATTTTTGTCCGTAATTTAATTTTGACATAGAAGTTCCACACGATGATAAATTTAATTAATGATCACTGTGTCGCTGAATAAAACGCTATACTTTAATCGTCAAAAACTATGCTACACTTGTAATTGTAAAATATTAAACTACATTCAAAAAGTATTTAATCATTGTTTATATGTATGTTTGAGAGAAAAGTAACAGTTTGAGTAGCATTTCTAAGATAATAGTACCTGTAGTTTTACTGTTTCCATGAAAACAAATATTACTAATAAATGTAAGTTCAGAAACACAACTGCATTCTTTTACTATAAAAATATATTTCAAGTGCTTCTAAACTTTTTAACGATAATATATATACAAACACGCAGCGTTGACTTTAAGTCATTTTCGTGCGGTTAATTTTTTAAATTTCACCATTTTTTAAAATTTGTTTCCAAAAAGGATAAATGAACCTGTATCCACATTTTCAAAAATCTTTCAATTTGACCTTTCCCTTAAAAAAATCACAATTTTTCGAAACAATGGGAAAAAGAAGCGATTAAAGGATAATTTTTTAAATCGAAATAATTTTTATTTAAAATTCCTATGTTTTCAGTGTAAACACTCAGAAGTTCATTCTCATTCGATTTCTATTTCAACAGTTATAATTTATTGCAATAATTGTAGCATAAATATTTTCAAAATTTTGTAAAATCCTTCAAAGGATATTTAAATATCGCTAAACGTTATAATATATCCAAAGGTCGATGAAATATAAAAAGGTTACTCTAAAAAGTGTCCAAGTTCGGGTGTAATAACCCTATTGGGAAATTCTAAGAATATTCTGGCTCGTTGAATATATAAGGTGTATCATAACATGTGGGAGTCACTTAAGTGGTCGATGCGGGATACGAAATAATGAAAATGATTTATATAAAGATGTGTAGTGTTTAACCTTGTTTCCAAGTTATAACCATTTCTGTACTCCAGCAATGTGCAGTTGTTTACCTTCACAGAAAGTGCTTGAAATGGTCAAATACATACAAGACCGCACGTGTCGTATCACAGTTTCTCAATCTTTCAAATGTTCCTAGTTTTTGTTGGATTTGTTGGCAGCCTTCTCGTATACGTTGCCAAAGTATTTCAATCATGAAAATTGAGTAAACAAATATTCTTAAGTGAATTTTGTGAAATAGGCCAAAGAATAGATCCTTCATGGTCTATTCATTAGTTATGGAATCATTTCTTCAAGAATAATTTGTACACATACATTGTATAGTATTAAGTTGTATTAGTTAATAAAGCTAAACTGGCTAGGAATAGAATAGAATTATCGACAAACTTGAGAGATACCAAACAGTTATCGAGCATTATTTGCAAATTATTTAGTAGATTATAAAAATGTTTAATGACTTGAAAATAAAATGTTAAACAAACTGTCGAATTGGGGCACATACTTATATAAAATTTTTGTCACTATTTTTGTTAATTCGTTTCTTAATTCGTCGATGATACTGTGCCCTTGTGTTATGATATATTTTGTACAGGAAAATGCAAAGTGATTTCAATAAACCTTTTTCGAACTGACGGGTTCTTTGCAAATTTTTCCTGTGTAACACGATCGATACAAAAGGCGATCATGAATGTCAAGGATCCTATTTAAGTCTTTCAATTGAGCATTTGAAGAAGAATATTTGATTGCTCCAATTCACAAAGTACAGAAAATATACAATACACGTGTATATATTGTTATCTAAGGCGCAACTATGTCATGGTACTCTTAATATCATTTGTGATGTTTTCAGTTACGTAATCATTCGTTCGTCGATGCTTGATATTTCTTGCAAAATTATAAGCCTTTTTTACGCAACATGGCCGTCACAAAGGTGACCAAAAATATCGAGGCTCGTATCGATGTAGATCCTCTAATTGGAAATTTGAAGGATATTTGATTCTTCCAGTTCAGTACACAAAGTATGAAAAATATACGGTTCATCTTACTATTTAAGGCTTGACTGTACCACGATATTTTTAGTACCTCTAGTGACGTTTTTAATTACATAATTACTCGCTCATCGATACTCGATATTTTCTACAAAATTATAAGTCGTTTGCTCGCTCTATTGGATACTTCCTAAGTGGAACGAAAGACACTCCTATGAGATGTGTCGTTTTTTTTTAGTCCAACGTCGCGTTGGAAGTTGTCGGGCTTCAAAATAGGAGACAACGTTCGCATTCGTCGAAATTCTTTGTTGACTCACTTCAAGAAGCAGAAAGTGAGTCAATTTAATTCTTCGGATGTTAGGTAAATTCGTCGTCGATGATATCAGGGTCAGGAAAAGTGGACACTCATTTATGGAATCTGTCGAGGTTCGGTCAAAGTGAAAAACGAATTTTGGGGGGCTGACTCGATGAGTCAAGAATTGAATTTTATAAATATTTTAAATATCGAATATCAGGGAAACAATTTTTCATGCGTTATTTGCTCAACAAAAATTACAATCTGAATTACACAACCAAATTACATTTCACGTTAAACGAATACAAGCTTCTCCAACTGATTGTCAACCGAATAAATATTGTAGATAAGTAATCTTACATAGTTTGTATTTGTTGTGTATTATTCGAATATAATAATTTTGCCCATCCCTGGTGTGTTACATTTGTGTGGAAATTCGAAGAAGTTACAGCATTCTGAAGATGAATTAATTAACTAAATTTAATTGCTAAATTTCATGATTTCAATTCTTCGTTTAATTGTTTGGAAAGGTTGAATTGGAAGGAAAATTTTCTCAAAGATCGGTATGACTATTCTGGTAATTCACTTTTTAAAAGTACGAGACTTATAACAAACAATTTCACTTAGCGCGCAAATTAATGTGTAAACTGGCAACTGAAAATAATAAATTACAATATTAGCCTTTCCTAACGAAAGCAAGTATTCTCGTTTAATGTGTAGTAAATTTGTATTATACGAAAAAATTGTTGACCCAAAATGAAAATACCAAAAAATTATTTGCACAGCGGGATTTCTCAACACAGAAAACACGTTCGAAGTAACGTCCCTCCTGGAAACTCTAACAATGATCAAGAATGACGCGAATGGAATCTCAAAGAGGTTTCCTTTAAATTCGTATAAATTCGAACAGTGAGAAATCTTGCTAAGAACAATATCCAAAAGTACACCTATGTAATTTCAGCTCTTGTCTATTATTATCTGCTCTTGTTTCTACTACTAATATTAGAAGAGAGTAATTTGCAACTTGGCGAAATATAAATCGATATGGTTATAAACGTATTAGTATTACAATTTGATGCTGTTTACTCTCATTTCATTTGCTTATGTCTGTTTTTTACAAATTTAATAGCAAAAAGTTGTTTGGTACTTTTAATATTTAAAAAAATTACCCTAGAACGAATAATACTACGGTCACATTGTCTCATATCGTGTCAGAGTTTTTGTTTCAATTCATATTATTTTATCATCTTAATATCTGTAAAACAATTTCAAATAAGTTTTCAAGTTGTTTATATTTGCTATACTTAAAAATAAAGTAAAAGTTTTATTTGCTAGTTTTATCATTTGTACTTTTCTGAAAGTAATTTAAGCAAACCTAGCATCACAATTCAATATTTTTAATTTCTATTTCGTTCACTAATAAGTCTAAACGTTTAATACAAAATTTCAAACCTGTTTTCTAATTTCTTCCCTTCTGAATTTATTATTCAATAAAAAAAGTACTATAATTATATGTCACGTTTGTAGTTTCTTCGATCTAAGAACTACTAGAAAAATTGTGATCTCGAAACTATGAATTTCAAATCGAATTAGTACTACTGAAATGTAAATTCAGTCAACTGACGAAACGTTGTTGTATAATAAATATGAATTACTTACACTATGAATTAATTTCCTGATCGTCATGAGTACAAAAATAAAATCAGTAATGTATCGAATGAGCGTGTTTCTATTTTGTGTTTAAAATTTATTGTTTCAGAATTGTATGCAATTAAAACTACTGTAACCAATCAGCTATTTATAAAGAAGGAATTTGATTGAATATAATTGTCCACAATCCGGATTCAATTACCATGGATTGACTATAATTGTTGTTACCAAGTGATAGGTGACTTTACTGTAACGAATCAGATATTTACAAAGAAACAATCTTGGTGAAATGTTTATTCAGACAGAGATTTTTTTATCATAAATCAGATTTTTTTTATGTAGAACATTTTTTTCTGTTTCTATTAGTTTTCGAGATATTTAACCAAATATGTATTCCATCGATAACTTGAGGAGTATTTTTCAATGCTCTATCAGAGCGCCACGTGTTATAAAAATAAGAGATTTTCAAATGAATGATGTTGCTTGTCAGTTCTGTTTTAATTACATTTGCATTTCGGTGATTTTAAAAATCACCGGTGACCTTACTTTCTACATCGATCTATTATATCATGTTATGTATAGTGATCAAGGTTGAAAAGTGTATATTTGACACGTTCAATAGCTTGACTTATGTTTTCCATTATTTTGTTCATTAAAGCTAAGCAAGTGTTCCTTATCCTTTGGAGTTGACGTTGACATACATGTACGTGACGTGTCAAAGTCAATAATTTTAAGATGTATATTGTATATCCGTAAATGTTATTGTGCATACTTACAAACATACACAATTCTTTTTGCTAATATATACTGTATATATTTTTGAACAACATGTCAGGTTTGAAAAGATGAAAACAGGAAAGTCAATTTATACTAATGTGTTATGAAAATACTCAACAACTATAAAGATTGTATAATTTTGCTCTTGGTGGTCAATAGATAACTGTTAAAAAAGATTTTTTTCTTTGGCCAATAAAAATGAACACAGTTTTAATTTTGTAATAATATAATTTGATTTGTTCCGTTTTCAAACAACCACACACCATAGCAATGAAAATAAAGAAATTAATATTGAACACGTAACATTGTTTAACATTTGTCGAGTGTTCAAAATAATATAATTTTATTGCACTCCAGGATTTAAATCCAAATAACCTTTTTAAATTTTTAATTTTATTCTGTATTTCCTTTCGTTTCTTTTTTATCAGAAATTCTGCCACCTCTAATTTTATTCTCAATTTTAATACTATAAAACAATCTTTTGTCAAAAATTAAAATTATTATCATTACTTACACAAATCATTATTTACTTTTACTTCAAAGATGTATCTGATCCATACGATCGATATCTGAAATTATATCGTCACATGAAAAAAAAAGTGTTTCTGGTAGAAAAATTCTCACCGGTGGAAAAAGAGAAGAACCAAAAGCTCATTGACGAAACCACTTAATTTTTCAATTCGTTTATCGTTACGATACGATCTCGTGACCGTCGTGAATCATCCAAAGCGCAATTATCGCAAGTCTTACCTTCTCGTGATATCGTTTCAAAAGAAGACTCGGAGCAAATTGCATCGGCTCCCGCCGATTCTCGAAACTCCGTTTCTCGCACGAGCGATTCGCGCGACAGCAGCCGAACGATTCCCCCACCCTTTGGCGCGAGTTCGCGCGAGGCGAACGTTTCACGAGCGTGAAAGAGACACAGTGCTTTGGCCGCGATAAAAAGCAGGCGGACGCGATTCCGACACGTAGACCACGTTTAGCAGTCGAGTGACGTTCACGCGAGTCGCGGCGTCCTCTGAGGCATAGTGCATCTCGTAACACAATATATCCAGTGAAACAACACATTGGTGTACTCGGTTACTTTTGGCCAGTTTCGCAAATCGTGGCCAAAGAAAAAAAAATAGTGAATCTTCTAGTCTTTCACAAGCACCTTGTGATTAGTTTTTGTGCAGTCCCAAGTGGACCGTAAGTGTCAAAAATCGTTTGATTTGCCAAAGGGAGAGAATAAGACTAATAGAGTTAGAGAGAAGCTCCAGTATATAGAAAGTGCGTTGCAAGTTCTGTACGGTTAGGAAGACAGGTTCTGAGGAAGGTTGGTGAAAGTGAGTCAATTTCCTGCGACCTGAGAGACACGACTGTGCTCGTAGTTTGCTCCTCGTTGGCGTGTATCGACAACGTGTACCGGTAAAATCTGGTCGTTGACTGGAGACTATTCGCCCATTGGAACGAGAGAACCATTGAACCATGGTCCAACAGATGGACACGGAGTACGGAACCGGAAACGTGGACGAGTCCGCGAGATATTTCAATTGTTTGGCAACCCTAGCTGATCTTACAGCCATGGCTAGTATCGTAGTTGTCCAGGTAATTCTTTTATGGGATTTTTATTGCGGAACTACTATTACCAAATTTATTACATTCATACTACTACCAATTGACGTTTGATTCGGCTTGGATTATTGTACCGTTAGTTGGACCCCCCCTCTTGGTTATTCTTGACGATCTTATGGAGCTGATCTTGAATCTGTAGATATTCCTGGACGAGAACTGGCAGACGTGGCTATTGTTGTAGAAGACTCGAAGAGAAGGCTTTATTCTCAGAAACGTCATAGATTGACGTTTATTTACTTGCATACAATTTGTCATCGGTTGAATGCGTTCGTTGATTGTTCTTGAGGATCTTATCAATTTTTAATCTATGGATATTCCTTGATAAAACATCGCCACTGTTATGTGGACACTTTACAATGAGATATTAATTTCAAACATGCCACTTCGATTATTCAATCATTGCTTCTTCACAAAGCCAAATAGTTATCGCTATTGTTGGTGGCGAGATTTTGATTTAAAAATAATGTCAACTGAACTATTCACTTAAAAATGGCTTATTTACAGTTAAATTCATCTTTTGGCTGTTCTTAAGAATTTTATCGATCAACTACTTTTACTATGAACATATTCCATTTTTAAATAGATTTTCGACACAATTACTGTTATATTTATTCATCTTCCAGTTGACTTCGTCATTCTTCTGAATCCAGACATCTTTATCGATGAGATGAAAACAGTTTCTTTGTTCTTGTACAGATTCTAACTAGTATCACTGTGGTTGAAAGATTAGTTTTCTTCTCTTTTTCAACTCTGTATTCTTAAAGTTTAGTCGATAAGATCAGGATTTCCTATTGCATATTATTCTCACTTTTCGAATAATACATCGATCGATTGGATACTACTGATAGTACAAAGTCTGTATTGAAACATTCTTCGTAAATATAGATGTATGAGTATTTTTATATTCGATTAGTGTGTTCTTTAGAAACTACACAACGTATAAATTTACAACTAGTCTTGAGTTTGACAATTTTTTAAATCTTATTTTATTTTCACGAGGAGTGAAGAATACTTCTACAGACAATGATTGGAGAGAAAGTTTGTCAACAAGGTTGTTTCGAGCCAATCTCTAAGAGCATTGACATCTAAAAATATATATATACAACTTGATACGTGACAATAATCACGCAAGCAGAATATCTATCTCCTATATTAACGAAGTCATTCTTTTTATATGGAAAAGGTAAACGAAACACTTCAAAATGAACTCCTACGTTTGATGATACTACATATTTCTAAAAATAAATATCAGTATCGCTTTTCACACGAGAACTGTTTCTTCAAGGTAGAATCATCCCTCGAACTATCTGATTTGTTAAAATTTCAAGAAAAGTTACATTCCGGATGTGCATTATAATATTTCATATTTTCTCCGAAGCTATTAATAAACACATCAAAATTCCTATGTTTTTTTTTTTTTTTTTGGTTCTCAAAGCTATATTTTCTAGAAACATTTTTCTTTTTCGGTCGAGGTATAAGATGCCAAAAGAATATTGAATCTTGAATCTTGAATGTTGAATCTGAATATTGAAAGTTTTAATATGGAATTCTTTTTTTCTTGCAAATAAATTTTTGTCGGATTGGGCGGCAAAAATGATCGTACGCTTCCACGAAAAGTATTTACATTCCAATTCTAGCGGCTTACTTTCTTAGATAAAAGAGGAAATATTGATCTATAGAATGAATACCGTGGATTTAGTCTGAATCGTTTGATTCGCATGTACATCTTGATCCTCCGCACCATATGTTGTGTCGAAACGAAGTAGTAGAGGTTTCGCTGTGACGATTTCGAAAGCGATCGATATCGCAACGAGTTACGCCCTTCATTGCCACGGAATGAGGGCGAAGTGACGCGAAAAATCGCTTCGTTAATCGATCAGTTGTTTCCGGTTTTCACGACGATTCACCGATTAACCTTGCACCTGACCACGGAATTCTATGTTTGTGAAATTTTTAATCAAACTCGATGAGAAACAATAGATTCTATTGTGGAATGTTGAATTGTCTCAGACGTCCGTGATAGTTAATTTTTGTAAATTTTCAATGAAATTTCAATCGATTGAATCGAATAACTGTTGATAATGAGTGAATTTTTAACATCAATTAAATCAAATATTCATAAACTTTTATCGAATGAGTTGGCTATTATATTGTTATTTATTTGTATCGTGGTCTTAATTTCAATTTTAATTTTATCAATTGTGACAAAAATGTGGAGAATAAATGTTAATAACGAGATAATTTTTAACATTAATTAAATCAAACATTGATGAACTTTTATCGAACGAGTTGACCAACTAATATTTCTATTATTAGTTATTTATCTGTATCGTAGTCTTAATTTCGATCTCAATTTTACTAATAGCGATAAAAATGTGTAGAAACAGAAAAATAAATACAACTGAGAAAGATCGATAATGGTTGTTGTAATGTAATGTTGACACGAATCCATTGTTAGATCTTGATGCACATACATGGGAAATAAATCAATGGAAAAAGTAAGATATTGAAGCTTTTGTGACAATTTGAGTACGATAAACGATTATATTTTTGTTATTGAATTTGTCCATTATATTTTTAATTTTAATCGTGACAATCGTGCAACTGAGCATCGAAAAATTTCCTTAAAAAGATCGTTAATGGATATATCATCATTCGAGGATCTCGTATGCATGTTTTCCAATCAGATATCATGGTTCTTTATCTCCTCCTTTGTTTACAGAGAATATTAAATCTGATTAACCAATCTTAGCAACCGATTTCAGATTTCTGTATCGGCTCGTTTGTATATTATCTGCGAATTCGCGCACAATGAACTTTTTCTACGAAATTTTCGTCGAATTAAAAACATATATACATAGTATATTCACTTCCCAGAAATTGACATATCTCTGAGAAGTTAATCTTCGAACATCCAAATATCGAACTATAAACTCTGCTCTTTCGTTTTGATTAAATGTAAAAATATCCACGATGAAACGATAATTTTGCGTGTGTTTCTTAAAAATTTGATACAAAACGTCCTTTAGTGTACAAGTTTATTTTTATAGCGATTCATTTTATTCTTTAATTTCGTAAAAGTAACAAATTTAAGGATAAGTTATTTGTAATACGTCGACGAGGATTGTAAAGTGTTTATCGATGAAAATAATTTTTGTTTATTTAAACAAATTTGAGTATTTCAATTAAAGCGTTTCGCAGTGAAATGCAAGTAATTTTATTGTTATTTTTAATAAATTGGGTAACTAGAATTTCCATCTTACAAAATTCAAACAAATTGATACTCCAATTCCAATCAAATTTAACTGGTTTAATATTTTAATTGGAATAGAATCCAACGGAATTGTTATTTACATTGACGTAAAATGTATGCAATTTAATCTACAAAGTACATGCAAAATTTTCCCTCTGGGATTTATTGGACGGTATGTTCTTTTTTTAGTATCAATTCATTTTGTCGCGTCAAAAAAAAGAAGAGTGGAATTTTGGAAACAAACCGGGAATGAAAATCTTAGTTTTTCATTAAACTGTATCAAATGTATCAACCAACCCTGTTCAAATATTCCACCAACGTATCATTCAAGAAAAAGATATTAAACTCGAGTATTTGGGAACCAGAAGATAAATGTTATCAATGGCAATTCAGGATGTCGCCGATAAGAGTGTCATGAGGTCATGTAATCACAGCATTGATGACGTTTCGTTACGTAGTAAGCTCAAATAAACTC
The DNA here is from genome assembly GCF_051014685.1 of Ptiloglossa arizonensis. NCBI lineage: Eukaryota > Metazoa > Arthropoda > Insecta > Hymenoptera > Colletidae > Ptiloglossa > Ptiloglossa arizonensis. The sequence goes on from NC_135049.1 coordinate 6,322,766, forward strand.
AATTGTTTCAATACTGAAAAAAATAATTGGAGAACACTGACTCCACGTTCTTTTTTTATCGATTAACTCTTTTACAATGCGGTTATTCTGTATTTATTGGAAAGTTTCCTAATGATTAACACAAAAGGATACGTCATCGATTTTCATTTCATTACTCTCGAGAAACGTAACTTCTAAGAAAAAAAAAATTGGGTTCTAATTTTCCTGGAATTATTTTTTTCTCAAATGGGAATATTTTTATTAATTTTTAGTTCGTTCGCTCGATGTATAATGCTCATCTTTTCATTTTCCGTCTCTCGTTCAAGCACAATTTATATAATAACATTTGTACCCTGAAGTATAAATTTTGTGCGTTTAAACGATTAGAATTGTTATCCGCAGTACCCAATGATCCAGTACTTTTCCACGATCATAAATTACGCGGACGTGGATCTGTGCGAATTTGCTTAAGGTTGGATTTGAGATACGAGAAAGCTGCTGCAGACTACTATACCGCGACGATAAGAAATCACATGGAAAACTTGTCACGAAATTTTGAAGTAGCTCAACATCCATCATTGACGATGACATAATGGTTGCTAGATACAGACACGTCTCGAAAAACTACGTTAGCACCTTTCTAAGTACCAGAGCAATTAACTTTAATTCGCTGAAGCATAAACGATAAGGAACTTGTACTGTCAATATAATGAGTCGTTGCTCTTGCTATGTGTCTTCCTGGAATAGTGATTTTTCTTGGACTCTCCAACTGACTCATTCATTCGCAATTTTGGAACAGATTATTCGTGCTTCAATACTTTATTTTTCTAATTTTCTACAACTATATAACTCTACCATCGACTGAAATTAATGAAAATATGAATCATGAGATAAAAGAAATATAACATTCATTAAAAGTATATAATAATAATGGAAGTTTGAGACCTGCTTTGTTTCCTCCTCAATTGTAAATTAACAAATCAAATTCTAAAGTTCAAGAAATATTATTTTGCGAACAGCTTCCAGCTACATACATAATAATTTTTTCTTGAATCTCTGAATTCGATTTATTAATTTACAATTAAGGAAGAAATTGTATTATTTGATACTGAAGAATAAAATCAAGAATAAAAATATTTACATAAATGTTATTTCTTAAGCAAGTTATTCAAACGAAGAAATGTTTAAAATTTTTGACTCGTTCTCTTATAAAACTGCAGGTTCTTTGCATTAGAAATTACCATAGATAACATTTTTATTTTTAACCTTACAATTCCACTTTCCCTAGACTAGTGTGCCACTTTAATGGCGACCAGTTAAAAATATTGAAATTAATTTATAACAGAGTATTCTTAATTATACATCTCTTCGTGCAATTGAAACTAAACTCCCGTATTAAATACCTTTGTATTGATAAAAGAAATTTTGCTTGCAAGAAATATGTTATTTAATGCCTTCGTTTAAAAGAAGGAACTCGTACTGCAGCTGTTCGATATTATTTTTAATATCAGAATTAATTTCACATTTTTTGATTAAAAGACAAATAAAAACTTTCGTCTGGCACATATGGTACGATATATATTATATAATGTTAGTAAACAAAAAGTTGTGAAGTTGCATCTATATAAGAATATCTATCAAAACGATCGACGATACAGCTACTTATCAGAAAATTAGTGTCGTGTGTGTCCTCTCAAAAATTATCTTTTCAACATAATCGATAATCTTATCGGTGATTTAACTGGCCGCGTTATATAAATCTTGTAATTACCCAGGCATACGCAATTGGATTATTTATTTATAAACTCTTGTATCTGAGAGTTTTACGTTCCACGTTATTTACCAGAATGTTTCGTACAATCGAGTGGTTAATTGATAAAGACGTGTATATATATAAAGCTTGTCTAAGCGCGACGTTATAGATTAATATATTTATGATCATTACCGCAACGTTGCATAGCGGGAAACAATTGTTTTGTCTCCTGGAAGCATTAACGTGCTTCTCATGAATTGATTATGTTAGGAACGATATATCACCGCAGCGAGGAGCACGTAGATACGTTTATTTGTTGTGCGCAGTATCTGTTCGATTGCTTTTATGAAATTACATAATGAGTTTATCTTAAAATTATTTTCTCGATATTTTTGCAGTAGAGTCGATGTGAATTTTAGTAAAGTTTGGGAAGAAGTCCTTGATAATAAGTAAAGTAACTAAATAATAACTAAAAACTAAACTGAGTTAAAAAAAATGTTAGTTAAAGATTTGGTGCTCCAGAAAGTTCCTGGAGATAAAAGCTGGAGAATTGAAAAATTATTCGTTCAATAAGACGAGAAAATAAATCACCGACTCAATTTTTCGAGAATCGGAAGAGCGTAACATTCGGAAGTATTCTAAAATTAAAACGTATGAGAATGTTAAATTTGAATATTCAAGAATGTTGTAATTCAAAAATCAATCTGGACTTAATTCAGAACGCGATTTCGATATGGGGAGTAGCAGAACTACTTGGGAGATAATAGAAAATTGATAAACGAGTAATATGGGGTTCCAGGCTCGAAATAATAAATTTGTTAATTAGTTTCTTACACGAAGCGATCAGAGTGTACAAGAGCTGAGAGGCGTTCCAGCGTTGTTAAGAAACGCTTAAACAACATACGTTTAATCGAGTTTTCAAAACAATCGATTCGATAACAGGTCACTCCTCCTTTCTCGTTTCGTTCTCGCTTGCATATCTGCATCGATATCCGCATAATCGTAAGGGATAAAAAAGAATCCTTTTGACGACTGCTACAAAGCTGATAAGACAGTGAAACCCAGACAACGGAACAGCCGATCTATTTGCGAATCTTGTCTCTTTTTGTATGCGCGTCAAAATATATACACGTACAAACCGTCACAAAAGTTTACACGTATCCATTTAATGAGTACAATTGCTGTTATAGGACTTTTGTGTTCTGAACATGTTTTGACGGGCACAATATGAATATGTATAGCGACAGGATTAATATTTGTGTACTCTAACCCGACGACCGTGTAACTTCATCATAAATGCCTCTAAACGTTAGAAATGAATAAAGAGTGTATATATACCTCCTTATCACACAGTAAATGTAAAGATATCATTTATATCAAAACAAATATCACGACACGAGTAAAGACAGAGATTTTCAGGTGAATAAATAAAAAATTGACAAAATATCTGGAAACACACCTTCCTTACTTAACAAGTTAATATATTTTTAATATTTCAATGCACAATCTGTTAGCATTGTATCTCGTATTTCACCAAAACAATTCTGATCTAGCATTTATTGCAGCATTTTCCTCCAGTATATATAAATTTATATAAATACTTATATAAATAAATTCAATATATATAAATGCTTATATTTATTTAAAATCCTATCGATAAATACTATCACTGGCGATACGTATTGAATGTTAAGAGTGTAATTGGGGGTTTTTTCTAATAATTCGTAAACTGATGCGACATTCCATAAATTAATTGGGAGAAAACAGACACTCTCGTTTACTTTGTAATATTGCCCTTAACGCTGCGTCTCGTTTCGTTCATAATATTCCAGGGTGTACGTAGAGTTTTGCTACCGTCTGTACGAGTATGTCTACACTCGATTGTGTGTATGTCCCATTTGCTTGTGTGTACTTTTCTGCGTTGAAATTTCATACACGACACCGGGCACAAATATCGTAAATTTCAAGAGATAAGGGCTGCTCGACGAATCGGAAATGAGCCTCCCGTCTCTCTCGGTCTTGTTTGACGAGTTTTCGCCCCATTTGGAAAATTATGCCAGTTTTTCCACCGCGTTCAACTGCCTGTTCGTAATCATTCCTCTCTAGATGCATGAACATTGTGAGCCCTCCGTGGTAATCACCTGTACGTTAATTGTCTTAAATAATGCAAATAGCAAAGTGTGGTTTTCATACAGAGCAAATCTACATTTGCGACACAATTCGAAATATATCTATACAGTAACCTAATTTAAAATTTATGTTAAGATCGCAAAATTTTTGCCAGAAAATTATTCCGTTTACTCCTGCTACTACAGCAAATGTACGTGTACATAACAAATATTATTAATTAAATTTGAAAATGTTTCTCTTATATACAAATTTTTGATAGGATTTGTAATAATCAAAATATCTATATTTTATATTAAGTGAAATAAAATGAAAAATACACATCAGAAATTACTCAAATAATGTTTTATCCAAAGTTTTCGAGTAATTTAGGTAATTTGTTAATATTTTCCTCAAACATTTGGTATTATAGTTTAATATTGGATACATTAAAATCTCCAAATGTAAATAGAATTCAGTAGGTGATTCTTTATTTATTTTGAACAGCGTATAACGATTAATCTCTTTTTTACAAGGAATTGTTCAGTTTTATTTTTACAGCAATTAATAATAAAAAATTATACGACGAACACTAATTACTATGTTCTTTTCTGTTTACAGTTCAAACGAATGTTGAACAAGGAACTCTCCCATTTCTCAGAGTCCTCAAAATCTGGAAACCAAATATCGGAGTACATCTGCAGCACCTTCCTTGGTATGTTTAAAAATTATTCATTCTTCGCCTATTCAATGAAAATAGAAGCTTCTGGAGGACTGTTAAATTGCAATAAAATAGAAGATAGCATTTTCGGACAATTGAGCACCGATGTTTTAAAATAGAGGAAAATTATCATATGATATTCTGTGATTGAACAAATCAATAATTTAACAGTCTTTTTCAACTTCCCAGTTTATTTTACAAATCCTTCTGAACTGTTAAACAAACAGTTATTTTTTGTAATTCGTGCCAAAGACTTAAAACTGAAACTATTTCGTAATTGGTAATTTCTCGATTAAATCATATTGAAAACTTTAATATATCAAAATTTTCAAAATCAAAATTATAATGAAATCGAAATTGATTCCTTTTTTTTTTATTTTCATCTATCCAATATAATTTTTATGTATTTCTTAAATTGCACACATACATAATATTAAACTATTCTAAAAAACCTAGTGCATATTGAAACGTTTAACACAATAGAATAGTGCAAAAAACGAGCTGTGCTATTGTTACATCTAATTTGTAATGGTTAAAAAGGACGAGAAATGAATAAAATTAAAATAATGACTATAATAAAGAAGATAACAAATATGTGAAAAAGAAGAGATCGAAAAAAGAAAGAAAAAACGAAAGAGTGTAAAATATAAGAGGAACATAAAGTTATTTACAATACACGTATTCATGCATACAAATGGGTGTCAAAAAAGTTAAGTTAAAATATGGTCTACTACCATTGTTCTGAAAGCTATTTTATTCTCCTGAAATACCGTGTTGGTTTTTCGAATGCAATAAATTCCACACAGAATTATAATTTTATTTCGTATAATGGCGAATATAAAAGAAACCTAGATAGTGATGATGACGACTTTTTTACTTGAATTCAGGATAAATATTGCCATTTAAAAACAAGAATCACTATATACGTAATACAGATGTAATTTTTAAATGGAGAGTTCATAAAAAATATGTACAAGAAATACGCCGTAAAAAACACTCGTTATGTAAATAAGTGTTTACCGGTATTTTCGCAAACTGGTATGGTATGACATCATGCCAGGTATTTTCGTACCTGTGCTTCTGTAAGCGGTTTTCCAGAAGTAACAGAAAAAAATATCGTTATTTCGTGTTTCACATCGCCTGAAATCTGGGTGTAAAGCAGTCGTGTTTTTGTTTCTTCTGCAGCTTTTCAAACAATGTTAACAATCATAAAACTGAAAGTTTTATGCGCATAAAATTGAGTTTGTAGAATTTTGAGAAACTTGTGAAAAATTTAACATATTTTTTTGTAGCATTAGGTCAAGAAAGATTGTTAAATTATAATAAATTAGTTGGTCTCTGGAGAGTTAGTTAACACAATTTTTTAGGAACATAGCAAACGAACAACCGGTTGTTGGTTTAAATAATTTTAATTAGAAGATATAAATGTGATCGACAAAATATGTATTGACTTTTCAATAAAAGCATACTTGTAGTCACTTCATGGTGGTTAAGGTATATTGAATCTACTGCATCGTATTTCAGTTAATATAAATTTGTCCATTTTATCTGCAACAATCGAATAAATTAGTTACCAAGTGAAACTCCAGTCAGTATCCCATTGAAATGTTAATTACTATTAATTTCACTCAATTTAAGACATAAAATTCAATTTTCATTTTCACAAGTCAAATGTAGTAGTTTCTCGTTAGCTGTCAGATAGTCATGCACCTCCACCACTTAACTTATCTTAGTTACTCTCATAGTTGTTCATTTTCGATTAGATAACTACTAGTATGTTTAATTTCTAGAACACTTATATTACCTCTCAAATGCTTGGAGCACTTCTCGATCTTTAAGATAAAGCTATTTTCAGCAAATATTATCTTTACATATTAATTAATTATAATTTAAGCGTCATCTAAGTATAACTTCTAATGAAAGTTATAATTGTATTTAAATATTTTATCCCTGTGAACTTTTGCCAATTTCTCTCTCCTTCTTCGAAGAAACGAACATTTGTTTACCTGCCTATAAAACGGTATCAAATTTAGAATAACTAGATAATTAAGCACCGGACAGCTATAAATTTTTCGTGTTTTTCAAAACAATACTTATAATATACAATTTTTATCTTACATTACTTCGGTATATATTGTTCTATACATTAAAAACAACAAAGTTTTATTGTTAATACTATTTCTATATAATAGGTTAGGTTGTTGCAAAATTCTAAAAGTGTACTTTCCTTTTTAACTATTACACGCTGGTAGGCAGTTAATATGGTGGTAATTCTGTGTTATCACGTATTAAGGTTCGAACACGTCTGTAGGTTTGAATTGAATTTCCAAAGTTCCAATTACTACCATATGTGGAAAATAGAATTTTGAAGAAAGTTTTTGCCCTGGACAGAGTTCGTTGATATTCGCAATGTACGTCACGCGACCTGGAGCACCGAGAAGACAAAACAGAGAAAGGATAATGGTTAAGCGTTGCGAGGCCATCGCCAGGAGCAAATTTATCAGGGACAATGAATCGAGCACCAACTCTTACGCATTAAAAGCCCTTGAGACCCCGCGTTTGCACGCATATTTCTCGAGCATTCATCCCGTCTGACTCGTTTTGTCCCGTGGATTCCTTTTTGCTCGTTAAGCCAGGAAATGAATTCTCGTTTACGTAAACAGCCTTTTCAACCGATTTGAGGATGGTATGAAAGGCACTTTTGTAGCACATTTGCGATTATCGCGTCGGAGATTTCACGTGGAAAAATGTTTCCTTCTAAAGGGAAATTCCAACTTCGAACATGTGAGAACTTGATCATAGAAATTAAACGAAAAAGCAACATAATTACGATCAAACTTCTTAATTGTCTTAAAAGTAAGTTTAGTACTTTATTTCGATGTTTAGACTGAAATTGAAACATTTTTCAAGAATTTCTTAATCTAATTACTTATCTGAATAAAATATCGAAAGAATAATGTCGATTAGAATGAGATGCACTAAGTCTTTTATAAAATAAATAAATTGATTGCATCCAGCAGAGTCGCTCAACGAAAAATGTTACCGGTACATAAACCATTTACGACATAATTTCAGTTTGCCATTTCCTAAAATGATCTTTGCGTAATAACGCGGAGGAGAAGCTTTGCATCAATTGTTCGTTAGTTTTATCTACTTGTATTGTTTCTTTAAAGGTCATATAATTTGTTTGTTTGTGAAAATATCTAACCATTATTCTATGTTTCTGATTGGTCAGTTTTCTGTCTATGTTCGCAGACAAGCAACAGGAGTTGGACCTACCGTCCTTGAGAATCGAGGATGCAGTTGCAGCTGCAGGCAGCGTAGATGCACGGGCGGCGAAGAAGAAGGACCGGGTTGAGAGAGGTCCGGCCGCCATGTCCCACATAAGTGGTGTTAAACGACCACTCACTCACACGAATAGCTTCACAGGGGAGCGTGTACCACTTTATGGCGTTGAAACACCTCACGAAGAAGAACTTGGCAAGGTAAGAACGAATATTTTCGCTTTTAATTGGCCACTCACCCGAAGATTGGTAGCCAAACACATTTCAATCCCTGACGATTTGATGACTAGGTTGAAGTATACTAAAAATTTACTAAGAATGCTGAGATACAACTCAATAGGTTTTGTTAGAAAGCGAAGTAACCAGAACATTAAAGCTAGCATCACGTTGCGTTACAAATCGTCAAATACAGAAGAAATCGAGTAGAAAATTTAAAGTGATACAATGATTAAGCTGCAAATGTGTGTTAAATTGATTTCTTAATATGTCAGGTTCTAATTGGGCAAAACATTATTATGACAACTAAGGAGAGGACGGTAATATACATTATTATAACTACTCTTATTTGCTCATTAGATTTTATGTGGAAGTTAATTGAACCTAAAAGCTAAATTGATGTAAATCTTAAGCTAAATGTGTCTTTAAAAAGTAGAAATGCTGAGACAATGATTAAGTTAATAGAATAATTTTTATATTTAAAAAAAACTGGGATTATAGAAAAGTCATCTAGGAAAGCTAACTTTACTGTAGTTAAGTTGCAAACTCCTTGTATGGAATTGTTTTGCTATAAGGTCAGGTTCTAATTTGATAGAAGATGGTTATGAAAATTAGGAGATGCTAGTGTTTGGTAGCATGATCGTGGATGTTGGATACTCTCGTTGGATCATAAGATTTTAGGTAGAAAGACATGTAAGAATATAGACCAGATTTCCTTGCCTGATCATTATATATTAATTGGATCTGCACCGACTATTGTGAATTGAGTTGATACAACTATTGGATCGGAGAAACGTGGAATTTGGATTGCATTATAATTATAAAATTTCAATTGGGAAAAAATATAATAAATAGCAAGAGCATAGCTTAAATTACACATATATTAGGGACAAATTTACTATGAAACCTAAGCTGATGTAAACATAGAGTATCAGAATGTGCAATCAGTTTTAATTGTATTAAAGTTCACTATAGACACAAAGATGCATCGTTGATTACCACTTTCGTTCAAGCATTAATTTTTAATTACTGCTATATTATCCGAGAAGATCAAGATTAAGATTGACATTTCTATTACGTCGTTTCCAATGTACCAAAGTATATGTTCCTATGTCCAAATTTACTTGTTCGAATTGTGTAATCATCTCTGAGAATGCAACCTAGAATCGTGAAAGCTAAATTAATTAACAGGGCCAACGCTTTCTACCCATTAAGAAGACCTCGATTACGAATTCAATGGCTTTCAGTGAGTGTCACTTACACAACCAATCTACGAATCTCCTCGATCGTTGATTGTTCATTACAAATCGCGAATACCGATATGAAAAAAATACCACATCGTGTGAATGCAAATGTTTGATAAAATTTCGTTCAATAATAAACTGGATCTATACTCGTTCACAGTCGACGGGAATAAACAGTTACTCGCAATACTTCGTTTCATTTCCATAGTTTCCAATCGTGGTGAAACCGCAAATCAGATCACACACTGCTCTGCAATATTCCAGATTTACTCCTCTGCTAATTCCATGCTGTTGTCTGGTTATCAATTGCGTTTGCACGAGACCTGGAACACGTGTAATCCCTGACACGTACAGAAGGCATCCGAGTTTACGTTCGTTTCAACATTCTGAACGAACATGGAGATCTGATCTGTTGTTTATATTCGTTGCGCAGCTGTGGATTTGATTGTCCCCTAGAAAGATTGTTCAGTTATTTCAATTCTTTATTTGGTGTCGGATTCTTCGACGTGTTCCCTATTTGTGATCAAATTCGAATGAACTTTCAAAAGCTGTGAGAAACGATTAGTATTTTTCTTGCATTGGATATGAGCCAAGGTCAGGTTTACTTAGGCTTGTGTTATGTTTGGATTAGACCTGTGAGAATTTATTTTTATTTTTCTTTTTTTATTGGATTGGAGCCAGGTGTGCTCTAAACTGGATTAGACCTGGGTTAGGCTGCAGCACTGTGAAAATTTATTTGTGTCTGTGTGTCTTTGCAGCATGGCTTTGCATTTGATTTTTGAGACAAATGGGTTACCTTTAGGAAGTATTTAGTAAGTTTATTAATAAATTTGTTTGCGAAGCGTTTTATAGTCTATGTGTATACAAATTAAAGAATTAATTGTATAGGTCCATTAGTTTGGAGTTTTACGAGTATCTTGTTCAAAATCAAAATATCGTATTTCAAAAGTTTTTTTGTTATAAAAATCGAGAAGTCACCACTTAAGTTAGTATAAGATTTCATTGCGGCTCCTTTTTATCTTTATACTTGCGTCTATAGGCACTGGTTTTATACGAGACTCTAGAGATTTTACGAAAACATTTGGCCTAGGAAATTTCCAGCGGCATGAAAGATGCCACGACTGTCAAATATTTGCTTGTTGGCGGTTATGCGAGTATATTAAGATAGTAAATTTAGAAAGTGAAAGAATAGAAAAAAGAAGACTATGTCGCAACAAAGTCGTCTTTGAAATATGGAAACCATTGATAGATTCCTGTGTATTTCATAAATCGTCCCAATATTCGTCTGATTTAACTAGAATATTGGTAGCTGATATAGATTCAGAAAATTATTAATTTTAATATTTCAGAATAATTAGAATACTTGGTTATCTTCAGATTGATCAATGATCGATACACATTTTAAAAAGTGTAGAAATGTACTGGATAAAATTTTGATGTTAGAAAGTATTTTTTGTTTTTAACGAACAAGCTGTTGACATAGGTTGAACATCAAATGTAATATAAGATGTTTAAAACTTTCACAAAAATGTATGGATTTATTTAATAACGTAATTCGAATGAATAAATTCCAAGTTTTGTAAGACTAGTTATAGTAGGTATGATAGACATCGGAATGTCTTTGGGCTTCTAATTGAATATTTGTTAATAAAAAATTGAGTTTTGACTATATACCAAACGCACATTGGATAAAAGGCGGTAATATTATTAATTGTTATATTACTCGATGAAATCAGGGTTAGACAGCCTTCTTATGATTTAAATAACTTTACCAAAGAAAAATGTTTTTATTTTGCGTGCGCACAAATTTGTTAATGACCCTATGTTAAAAATTTGCAGCTTCTGTCGGACATCGATAAGTGGGGCATCGACATCTTCAGGATAGGCGAGCTGAGCAGCAACAGACCATTGACCTGCGTTGCCTACACAGTCTTCCAGAGGCGAGATCTGCTGAAATCTCTGGGCATACCGCCAAAGACCTTCGTGACCTTCATGATGACCCTCGAGGATCACTACGTCAAGGACAATCCCTTCCATAATAGTCTCCACGCGGCCGATGTGACCCAATCCACCCACGCTCTCCTCAACACGCCCGCACTCGAGGTTAATATTGTATTCACTGTTGTTTGTTTCACTGTTCGTGCTCGCGCGAATTTCGCAATTAGAATCGTGTCGAATACAACTGTTTCCTTCGATCCCCCCTTTCTCTCCATCAGAAAGTATTTCCGTACACGTGGCATAGCCTAACAAATTCGCTACCATTTGATTAGAACTTCTTGGTACCTAACAAAGATCTAACGAATATTACTTACTATAAATTAATATTAATTGTTACTCTCCAGCTTCCAATAGCCATTGATTCGCGGTTTTGTGCGTTTAATCGTAGTCAAATGACTTTACCGAATACGGACAGTTGTAATGAACTGGATTTCTTTTCTTCTTCACAGTCCGTGTTCACGCCATTGGAAATCACCGCAGCTCTATTCGCGGCCACCATTCACGATGTGGACCATCCTGGACTCACGAATCAGTTCCTCATCAATTCGAGTGAGTATTTGATCAGCTAGCCGCTGAAATATGAAATCGTTCGGAAAAATTGTATTCGTTATCCATTTGTTTATCTCTCCAGGCTCCGAGCTCGCCTTGATGTACAATGACGAATCCGTTTTGGAGAATCACCACTTGGCAGTGGCGTTCAAGCTCCTTCAGAACGAGGGCTGCGACATATACGTCAGCATAACGACGAAACAACGTCGAACCCTCCGCAAGATGGTGATCGATATGGTTCTGTCGACAGACATGTCCAAGCACATGTCTCTATTGGCAGATCTGAAGACCATGGTGGAGACAAAGAAAGTGGCCGGGTCCGGTGTACTCCTCCTTGACAACTACACGGACCGTATTCAAGTTCTGCAGAACCTGGTACACTGCGCTGACCTGTCAAACCCTACAAAACCGTTACCCCTTTACCGACAATGGGTCGGTCTACTCATGGAGGAGTTCTTCTTGCAAGGCGATCGTGAACGCGAATTGAACATGGATATCAGCCCGATGTGCGACCGACACAATGCGACGATCGAGAAAACGCAGGTCGGGTTCATCGATTACATTGTCCATCCTCTTTGGGAAACCTGGGCGGATCTAGTACACCCTGACGCACAAGAAATTTTGGACACCCTCGAAGATAACCGTAGCTCTTACTTGTCGATGATCCCTCCGTCGCCACCGTCCGACGATCAGCAACAGCAACATCAAGGGAACGAACAGTCCGACAGAATACACTTCCAGGTGAGTTAGCGTCATGACTTACTCTTTACTACCTAGGTTCAGACGTATAAAAAACCCTGTTCAGCTATTTATTTATAACGTTCATTGAACTGACGGTTACTCCGATAAGTGTCAATTTTATTTCTCCGATGTAAAATATATATTTCGTTGTAATGTTTATCGGACAAATAACGCATCAAAAATTGTTTACCTTTCATTTGTCATTCGAAATATTTACCTAGGTAACAATTTTCTCCATTTATGTCAGTACGTTAGATCGAGTACTAATCAAATTTCTAATCGGTGTGGATCGTGTTTGAAAAATTTAGTTTTGTTGGCATATTGTCATATACACAAAACGTATTTGAAATAAAGTTTAGGTACTCGTACTTAAATGTAAAAACGGTGTATTTTTCTTTCGCGTAATATAATAAATAAATCGATTTGATAATAGTGACTCATCGATAAATATAGAATATAAGTGTATAAATAATAAGATAATTCTGTCGCGCGTATTTGTCATAAAATCCGATCATTTTGAAACTTCTCTTTAAGTGGTTCAAGTATGCGTCGCATACGTTTAAACTCGATCTCGTAAATTGGCAATAAAAGTTGTCGAGTATATTTGAATACCTGTACGAGTATCGAAACATCCATCTCGTGTCGAACCATTTGATCAACTTGAACGTACCAACTGTTTCAGGTGACACTGGAAGAGGGTGACGAGACTGGAGACACAACGGAGACAGGGGACGCAGGTGGAGCGGCTGAAACAACTATGCCGAGTGACGAAGGGGGCGGTGAGGCAGATGAAAACGCCGCGGAGGCTGGAATGTGACGGAGGCTCGCGGGTATTTGCAGAAAGCTCCAAGAGAAGGTGCAGCAGACCTTGTGGCGTGTGCGTCAGTGACGACTAGTTCACTGTCGGCTGGCCGGGTCTTTTTGTGTCGATCTACCGACCTTTGGCCAAGCTCCACTCCCTGGAACGGTGGGAAAAGCCTTGTTGGGATAAAACGAGCAAGGATACGAAGGGAATGTCTAGTCGCTGCTAGTTCAGACCTGGAGGACACGAAAGGTCCTTCTTTCTGATGCGTTGGAAACGAGACGAACAGAGACAGAAAGGAAAATGAAAACAATCGAAAGTAACACACACACAAGGAGGAGCTCCTTGTACGCTTTGGTGATCGTTTCCTCCTCGCTGACGCGGGTCTCAGGATGAGGAACGATCCTCGATCGCTGCGCTTCGGCTGGCTCGATGCGTATCGAAAGCGTCGAAAGTGATATCCTCACTTCGCAATGGAGATGAGTATCGTCGTCGTTACCATTGTCGTCCTTTTCTTTCCCATGTTGTCGTTCGATCGGGCCCTCCCTAAGGGTGTCCGAGAGTCGAACGAAGTGACGAATCTCTTCACGAAGTACCTGTGCAAAGTACGGAGGGCTGATACCAGAAAGGGATGACCCCTGTCCGGGGTTCCCTAGAATCGACACGACTCGAGGATGCAGAAATCTCATTTCGCAGTGACAGGATCCTTACTGACATATCAATTACATGGTACAAGCTGTGCGGTCGAAGCCGCGATTTTCGAACGATTCGGAGGATCTTCTGTGTAGCCAGCTGACCCCTCATCGAGCATACACCGAGAGGAAAACAGTAAAGTATTCGAATCTCGTTGGTCGTGGGCTTTAAAAGAGGCTGAGTTCCTCTTCGGCGTTAACAATGTCGTCGAAGAGGATCAGTCTAGGTACGAAGCAATTGGAAAAATTGTCGCCAAGAAGTACAAGTACAAATAATAGATGCAAACAGTGATTGGAACTCGAGGAGGGGATCAGGGGCAGAAATTGAACAGAAGACTTTAGAGGAACATTAGTATCGCGTTTCACGTTCATCCTTGATTCTCCGATGAATACCTCGGCAGCAACCTAATCGTTAGAAGGACTAAGTCTATCTCTAATCGTAAGATTTCAAAGTCATGCTCGCTGACTAGTACGTAGAAGAAGTAACGGTGGAAGAAGTTCAATGGAGAGCCAGATGTAGCCACGCCCGATGCGAACGAGATCGTAATGGATGTCGCTGGAATCTGTTGAGACTCGAAGCTACATGTCGGACCGTGGAACGAACGGACGAGCGATTAATTTTACTATAGAACTGCGCTAAAGGCTGGCCTTTTCTTTGGGTTCTTCATATTAAAATTATCGTGTAGTGACGTTTTCGTCGCAACGTTCGCAAACAAACAAACAAACAAAGAAACAAACACACGCACACACAAACATACACGCGCATACACATTTACACGAGACACCGAGGATTAATTTTTAACCAAAGAATAATGTTAGTCACCGTCGAAGGAGAAATAAAGACATTCGAAATATCTTCATCCGAAGAAACAAAGAAAATATACAAACGAAACAAACATTTCTCGCGAGTAATCATCGCACGTTTTGGCTTCTAGCGATGGTAGATGTAGGGGATCGTAATCCGTGACAAAGTGAAAATTAATTAGATAGGATTGCAGCTCGATGTGTTACGAAAAAATAAATAAATAAATAAATAAATAAATAAATAAATAATAATGATAAAAAAATCCAGAAAAAATACAAACTACTCTCGCTTGGATGTCTGTGAATCGCTCAAATTCGTGAGTCGACCTCGACGAAAGTCATCTCGGAACCGCGACTTTAATCTAGTATTCATGCGATCAATCATATATTTCGATCGTCGAACGTCGATTCCTTGGGAACACGACGTTGTCTTTTTCGAAGAATGGACCACTCGCGTGTCCACTTCCGGTTCGCGACGCTGATTGGACTTCGAGCGCGTGTTGGCACGAGAGTAATGGGGACAGTATTCGCCTGGAAAATTGATGCGCCATTTCGAAGAGAGATTTTCTTTGCGAACGACTGTCGATTCGGAAAACTTTCTTTTTTTTTTTCAAATCGAAAAGAGTGTTTACATTGTATTGAGATTTTTACAAAATGTTCCCAATCATTACTTTCCGGCGTGTAACGCCGTGTTTCTGTGATCGAAAATTGTTTTATTTTTTCTTTTTGTTGTTTTTCATAAATTTTTATACGAATAAATCGACACGAAAGTGAAACGAAACAAGTATGCATTGTTAATCGAACAGATAGAACCCGTCACTTCCTCGCCGACCAAGCGTCATCGAATTGTCAAAATTTCTTGTGGATCGAGATTGGTATAACTGAGTTATATATAATAAGATGAAACAAACGACGCGCAAAAGGGGCTCAAAAAGCAACAAAGTAATAAGTAATCGAGACCTACTTGAGAAAGGAGCGAAACTGTATCTGTGTCGTAGGCAGTGAACCTAGTGAATGTTTTTTTGGTGCTGGTCACCAAGCTTAGTTCGTAAAAGTATTACGTAAGGCTACGAGACTACATATTAAGCTGAAGATTAACTTAAACGAACTTCTTAGAGCGTAAGCAACGAGGTTATTAATGATAATTAACGTGTAACCGTAAAAAGAAGAGAAATTGACGTAACGCAGGCGTGCGGACGCTCTTTCGAGGGAAAATGAGTTTTTCCACCTCTCCCACGGGATCCTTTAAAAATTGCGAGAATTCCGCTCGAGATGGATTTGATCGGATCGAGATAAAAGTTAAGAAGAAAGAGATAATTGAAAGACGATAAGGAAAGAAAGTTCCGTTCAAGCATGAACGACCGATCGAACGACATGGTTTTTCGATTTTTCCTTTCCATTCACCCGTTAGATTTTTATTCTATTACCTTCCCCCCTCCCCAAAAGTTTTTTTCGTCGATATTGTTCAACCTCGTATGATACACAGTAGCTTGGCGATGACTAATCCAGTGATTGTTTTACCGTGCATGACAATGACCATGAAATCACATGATATGTGTGCTTGTATTAATCACAGTGACAATGGTGACGACGATGACGATAACGATATGGTCACGCGACATTAAGATGCTGATGATTGCGAAATAAATAGAGGTAAAAAGAAATACAACGTGTTTGATTGCTGGACAGTTAAATGAACATGTATTAATATCGTGTAACCCTCGTACGAGATGTATGTGTAATAAAACATATTTATTGTCGGAATTATCAGTCCTGTTTTTTTTTATTCTTACCTCCAGCTCAGATCCACGATCTTTGAAGATATTTCTTCGAACAATTTGGAAACGAACGAGTATACAAATTATAGAGTTGTAGCCTCGATGTGAAAGAATTATCCAGTTACAGTTTAGAAAATTGAAAAATTCGGTAATTTGCACAGTACTAAAAAACTCGTTAATGACTTCTAAGTACGTTGTAGAGGAAAGATTAGAGAGTGTCCTCTATCAACGATTAAGAATCATTTACTCTTAGTTTTGAAGCTATAGGAATCAGAACGTAATAAAAGCATAGTAGGTAATTACAATTTACTTTCAACTGAAATTGTATTTCATTTGTTTGCACTGGCTGCAATCCACAAGCAATTCAAATCTAATCGAGACTTTCTTGTCCTAAACACACGTAATCTTCCACTTTAACGTACTTTGAGCGTAATCGGTGTCTATAATATTTAGATTTAAAAAGGGATGCTATAGTGATACGTTCATTATTTCGATGGCAACTTCTACATTATCAATTCGAGATGGAATAAATGGGAATAAGATGGAATAAATTCTCTATTAGTGATAAGAATTGAAATAAATAATTGCAGAAAATATTTTACACTCTATCACAGATAAGATACACGATATATTATAGTCTTCCTTACCTTTTTTGTGTTACATCGGACGAAATATAGAGTAGACAGTTGTCACATCTTTGTTGACAGATTACCAAGACAATAAAGAGGTTCGCTATATACACAATTGCTTCTATACTACTTCGTATAAGTATAAATTGCAAAACTCATGATATTACCCCACGCGTCTAAAGCAGGGATTATCAGGTTTAATTTCATTGATTAGAGTCTATCTTCTTTTTTTCTCTGTTATGTTCCTTCATCTTTTTCTCAGTCGAGAATTCATATCAAGATGCTATGACACAAACAAGGGAGTTACTATCGCACAATTTAAAATGCCGATTTCGTAAAATATCAGTGATTCTAAAGCGATCTCTTTGTTTAAAAATGGTGATATTGAGAACTATTTACAATCAAATCACTGAAGTTGATAAAGATACTAAACGTAGAAAAATGATTATACATCTTATGTATTTCTATTAAACCTATTCAGTTTCAGAAAACATTGTAACAGTAAGTTTTATTCGTTCTCGAAGTTCGATGTGACAACAGATAGAATTTTGAATATTTTAGCACTATGAAACAAAGAATATTTTCAAAGTTACAGCTACCCTAATACTTCATTAAAATCTTCCCATCTAGTGTCAGCACGTACTCTCTAATATCTTAAATTCTAAGAAACAAACGGTTAAATAACACCTGAAACTATGATGTCACTTTTTTAACATCATAGTTTAAAATCATATATAGAGATAGTAAAAAGGAGGGGACAAAAACTATTTGTGTTACTAGAAATTAATTTATTAAAATGAATCGGTTACATACATATTCTTGTATTCCATTCAAGTATAAAAAGGTTCCATACAGTCTTACGCGTTACAAAAGTTTCGTACATAATATTTTATTTTCGTTTTTCTTTTCACAATCTTCCTGTCAATGATACCATCGATACAAATTGCAATTCATGTGCTCCCGCTTATTATTACCGTACAATTCGAGCCACAATAAATTATTTCCCAACCATTGGATTGGATAAGGTGAGTCTATTTAATTTCTACTAAGATTATCAAATCTGACTGAATTTTTTCTTATCGAAATACTTAAAAGATAAGGTCGATACAGAAAAATATACAACTACAAACGTCAAAAATGAATCGATGTCATTTAAATATCGAGTAAATTTCTACACTCAGATTGAAGGACGTACTATTGAGCACTATGATTAGACAGATAAGTGTTAATACTTGTATTATGGATATATAGTATTAATACCACTACTCAATCCTAAAATTCAAATGTTTTCTAAACTAATGATTTTTTTTTCTAAACTAATGATTTTTTGCCATAAGTAGTTTAATACTTTTCTGTAGGAAATAACAAGCTGTATTAGTGCATTACAGAATGTACAATTCTATTTAAAAAAACACCTTCACTCGAGGAAGTCATCTGCATACCGACTTCATAATGTACGAATAGTTCTTCTCTATTAATAGCTACAAACCTATGAGCACCATTTTGTTGCTTTTCCAGTACTTCCTAGTTTTATTTTCCTCTTTTTATTCCGTATTGACAACTTTTGTTTTCTTTCTTTTCCATTTCCGATTGCCTGACACACCTTAATGTTTACATTAGTTTATTACATATTCCTCTTCGTTATTGATCACAATTTCCCTTTTGAGGCAACAAAATTTTCCACAAAATGCTGCGTTTGTTCATCATCTGCGAATTGTTTCTCATTTAATGCATTTTATGGAGCTCGAAACAGATGGTAGTCAGTAGGTGTGATGTCTGACAAATAGAACTGACCACCGATGTTTTAAAATTGTTTCTTCCATAGGTTTCGTTGTATACGATAGAACAATACCCTTGCGATAGCACAGGACATTCTTCTCCACGTTTTTTCTGCACTCGTTGCAATTACTGCAATATTTATGGAGAGTATTTCGTTGTGATTTAAATATCTCGAGGTTACAATTTTCCGGAAATCTCACTATACGCACAACATAAACGTTCTATCGTATAAAGGAAGTTTTAAACCTAGCTGAGATTGTTAATATTTATCAAGTCAATTGCCTTTTAATCACATTTTTACGTGTTACCCATTTTTCACTACCAGTGATAATTCTGTTCAAAAGAGTTCAGTTTGGTGTCATAGAACATGCTTTGTTTCTATATTACCCAATTTGCAAGTTTTCCCGAGTTTTTTCAAATGACGATAAAAGGTACATTGTGACGTGTCCAGCTTCCTGTTAATTCTCTCGTTGTTTGCCATGGATTTTGTTCCCCTAGTGTCTACAAAGCAGTATCGTTGGATCCCGATGAGTGATTAGGTCTTTTTTTCATGAGAAAAAATCTTTCGAAGACTTCCTCGTTTCCATGGGGTGAGGTCAGAGGGAACAGGGGATGCCCTGGCCCTTGGGTGTGAAGCGCACTCATTGAAACCTCCATGGTGATCTTCTTCCCACGAAATAAAATAAAAGTCTCCGAGTGGACTCAAGTTTGTGACTTTCATTGAGGAGTTCCCGAACACGTTACGAGAAAGAAAGAAGTGAAAAATAATCCTGGAACATATAATTGTTTGAAGACACTTATCAAGTTTATCGCAACAGAAGAAATACAAAATACACGTATTAATTTTAGAAACTATCGGGAACGTTACAGTGATGGGAGTGAATGAAGTACTTGGGGCGGAGGACGTCAATGAAACTACCACTTTCGCTTAATTATTTGTAAATATATTATTAAGTAACATCTATAATATAGTAATGAAAAATCATGTACATTAATAAGTATCGCCGTAATATTTATAATCCATTAGTAAAACACTCAGTTATGTATAAGACTTCGTAGCTTTCAAGCGTGGATCCATTTCTAGGATAGTAGTACCATCGGATCGAGTTCAGAGTGCAGAAAACGTGTGTGTTTCAATCGTGTCATCTTTTCCTCTCCTGCCCTAAGGGTACCGTTTACCGATACCCTGCTTAGAGTAAGGAGGGGTGGGGGATGCTTTTCATCCCCCATTCACCCCGAACGCTATCGTGGTTCGCGAAATAAAGTCGATATCTTCTCTCTTTTCGTTCGGTAAAAAATGTATCAGGCGCCTTTTACACGTGTTCATACTTAATCTAGCGTGGTTATTGCAGGTATTATCGAGATGGCTCGAGTTTCACGGTGCGACCTTCGATCGAGTCTCGAATGGCGTGATCTACCGAGTCTTGATCAGATTTATAGCATTGCACGAAGGAGTTTTTCTTCGAGACACCCCGGAGGTTCTCCATGAGGACATTGTTTGCGTTGTTTTACATTATTTAGGATGGATGATCAAAAATTATTTACCTTATTTTATCTGAAACGTTTCTCGATCAATTTTGTGTCCCACCTTCTGGTACAATTTCAGATACAATAAGAAATTAACAGAAGAGAAATAAATATTTACATCAATTTTGTCTCTAATTTTAACGTTCTTGCCTTATTTTCCATTCTTGTTTTAGAGTGCAATCGGCAGTGCACCATTTCTTAAACTCGTAGAAAATAACTAATCCCGCTTTTGTTTAGAAAACATCAACGAACAACGCCAGACGTGTGCAAACAATGCCACACTTTGATCACGTTTTCGTATTTTAAATGAAAATTCATGTTTTCCACGAACCGGGATGATCAAATCCAATCGAATGCAAGACGATTGAAGTATCAACCTTACTCACCAAATTATCAATAATTCCTTTGGCAATATCATTCTTTAATTGCATTCACCTGCGAGCAAGGTTACGTTTGATCTTTGACGCGGTCGAATTAAGCTTCTCGATATGTACAAATCGAGGACAATACATCGAATGGATTTCCCCATTCGAGTCTCGATCGATTATCGCCAGGCCGTGATTTTTCGTCGTTTACGAAATCGAAATTACCATGTAAATCGCTAAGCTAGAGACGGTAGTAGTCGTTGTGTTTCGTTTTACTGGCAGTAACATGTGCGCGTAACGAGGAGAGGGAACGAATAATTTCAATTTTATTTTTTCTTTCGTTAATTTTTCAGTACGACCTGTGTTGCGTTTACGTTTTGGTGATTTGTGATAGGTTGTTCACAATTGAATAAAATGCATTATGAATTTTTCGATCTGCAGATTTGAAAGTTTAGTATAATCATCCTAAGATCAAATTTGTTATGCATGCAGTATACTGGTAAACTGAACGCTTCTAAGCGCCCGTAGCATCCAAAAATATAATTGAGAAGGTTTAAGGTGGTTTGAGATGGTTTGATGTACTTGAAGTATTGTTTATTATAATTGTAATTGTTAATTTTAATTTTTCGATAACATCTTCGTGTGAAAACAGTCGACCCTTGAATTTTTAATCCGATATGTACATTACTTTACATGTTCACAAAAAGACGGATACGTTTTCGTTGTCTTTACCGTGTACTGTTACTTGTGGAACATGTTTTTTTTTTTTAATCGAAAGTTCCCTGATTACCATTGACAAAGAGTAATATAACTTGTTCTACGTTGAAAAATATTTGGGGCATCGAGTTAATTCTACATATAATTTGTGACGAAATTACGGCATTTGTTTGCAATTAAACGATGCTAAAACATAAAATGAATTCCAGCATGGATTTTTGAGTTTTATGGATCGCAAGTTAATTCACTAGAAGTTTTGAAGTTCCTACATTGAACTCTTGAAAAGCATAAATGCTTAGTTGAACCACATTTGACCCAAGAAGTGATCCTTGGCACTCAATGGAATTCGTTTATAAGAAAAGAATCCATAAACTTTGAATATTAAATCAGGGTGCCCGTGAATTCCAGGTTCCTTTATTTACAAAGTTCACCAAATGAACTTGTGACGATTTCCAAAGGATTTGTACGAAAATTGTTAGTTCGAAACTAACTCTTTAACTTTCTAATTATTAAACATTTCTAAATCAACCATCTGAAATACTCGTAAGTATGTTGACTTCGTAATCAATTATTGAAAAAGAAATAATTTTCTTTCGGCGACGATAACTAATAATTATCCAGAATAGAAATAAAAAAAACATTCGTACGAAAAACAGAAATCACCACAATGAAATTCGATTCACAATCGATCGACAAAATAGACTACCCAACGTTCAAGATCTAAAGGATTGCGTATCATGTATCACGCTTCGAGAACGAAGATATCTATTAGGAGTACACGAATTAATTGTGTAGATTGTAAAAAATCATCAAACACTTTTCTACGTATTATGTGCGCGCGTGTGTGTGTGTAAGAAACTGTCGATGAAAACACCGACCGAGTAGTACAGAAATTTGTTCTCCTCTTGAAAATCCGCAACTTGAAATGTGAAATGAGACTTCTGCGCGCCCGCCACTTCAAACCTCAAACACTCGATGCTCCAAGGGCGGGGAAATTTAAGAGCGATGTTCAGTGATGAGAAGGACACTTTGTCGGACTAGTATATACACGTGGAAAACTTTGGTGCCTGAATTTGTTCAATTTTGGGAATACAAAAGCGAAGAATTGGAGATTTAAGTAACATTTAAGGAAATTCGAACACCAGAATAAAAGGATTATTCCTTCCCCAATTAAACGAAAGGAAAAGCACACGAATTGTGTTTTATAATATTTCTAGATGAACAAACTACCAAAATAACTTACTTAACAGTTTGTTCGCATCGAAGTGTACGCGTGTTTCCATGAAAAAGAAGATATTAAACTTTGCATAGATAAAGGCAGAAGAGTTCATCTACAGGATTACAGAATCTAATGTAGGGTGTAATAGAACACCCTAGATGAACTCCCTAGAATTCATCTACAGAATTACGGGACTTAGTGTAGAGTGTTAGTGAAGGTTTGTGCGTGTGAGAGAGAGAGGCCCACCATCTGGTTTACACCTTAGCGACCACCCATAAAAGGTAGACCATTTAGCCTACGTCATATAGGCCCAAAACCATAGGTATAAGAATCTTGTCGTAGCAAGCAGCGAGTGCAGAACTGAGTAGCCAGCATTATAGTAATATTTTTGTTTTGTCATTATACTTTTGTCAGTCACCGTATATCCTAAGACTTTATTCCCTATATCCCACACTAGGGTTAAGAAAGATCATTTTAGATCAATAGAGGATTATTCAGTTTGCATGTCTTCGTTCCCTGGTGTTAATAACAATTGGTGATCCTAGATTTTTAAATACTACTATCAGCAAACCAAAACTGGTTTACCACATATGTCAGCAACTCGTCATTATAATGAATTCTCGAAACAGTATACAATGAGAGTAAAAGAAATCTTAAGTGTCTTGAAGTCTGGGCATTAATAACAACTAGGTAGTTTTCCACATTATCACTAACAGGTCAGAATGAAATTATTGAACGTATCGGTAACACATTACCAAATTGAAACTCTACAATTATCTTTAACGGTAAAAAAGGATCACTTACAGGATAATAGAGACAAAATGCCTCAGACCCAGATTGTAAATAAGAAATTCAATTTCCTTTAATGGCAACAGCTGACTTCAGATTACCCAATACCACTGCATGCGAATCAGGACTGATCTTTCAATTATGACAGCAACTGATCACCAAAATCGCTTTACAACTTTGAAACGAATGACTTTTAAGCCAACTACTTCAGTAATATCTTTTTGTTAACTTTGACGGGTAGCATATGGACATGAAGTTTCATATCAATATTCTGGCAACTATGCCCTGTACATTTTACTTAGCCGCAGGGAAATCCACTCGAGAAAGATTTCAAGGAAGAAGCACCCTCCATTTTAAAACAACGCATCGTGCACTACAGGTGCGAATCGGCCTACTACACGAGTGATTGGTAAATGAAAATGCTCGCACAATTTACGAAATAGTTGTGAAAATATTAAAAGCTACGCGAACAGCTACGGCTGAATCACAAAGATCCGTTCTTCGATGAAACACGAGTATATCCCCACTGACGACACGGTCGTTTTCGACCATTTCAGTAACTTCACAACAATAAAAACATAGTATATATAATATATATAATATATTTTTTCATATTTATATTTATAATATAATTTATATTTAAATATTTTTGTATATTTCGTATAACTATTCAACCCTCGATATAAATACCCTGAAATCTACATTCTCGCGTTCTATATAAAACCGAACTCTCCCCGTGCGTCGTCCGATTTTCGGTCTTTTTTCTCCTTCTCATTTTTTACAGGAAAGTCTGTCCAGCGATTAAACCAGCCACGTTCGAGGATCGTGACATGGAACTGATTGACCGTATTTTGTTTTTCTTTGTTCTCTATACGGAAATCTTTAATTCTACTATTTACAAATAGGTCGAGTTGTCGGCTCGCAATTCCTCTTTCACTTTTTCCCCCATTCTTTTCGGCAAAAAAAAAAGAAACATCAGAATCCGTGTTCGTTTGTTCTAATTGTTAGAAAAATATGAGAGACTAAGATAACCATGCTTTGATTCTCTATTTTATTGAAGTTTGGATGCAATCGCGTCTAAATTTAGGTAACTTTTAAGCATTCGGAAAATTGTGTGGAACGAAGAGTGAATGAAATAAATATAGTGTGTTTAATTGTTGTGATATTTCGACACTTTAGCTGTCATTGCAAGAGTGATGATGAACCATGATAATAGGAATTTGTGTATTAATAAAACCAGAAATTATCCGAAAATTAGTTTCAGTTGGATAAAGTGAAAGTTCGAGTTGAGTTTTCTTTTCAGTTCACTGAATCCAGTTTCAAAAAACATAAGTTAGATTTGAATGTAACTCAGTTGAACTATGTTAGGCCCTAGTACGAGATAGATTGAGTAAGATATCGATTAGACCTGAGCAAGATCGAGTCAAGTCTGAGATATACTGTTTTAAATATTGATCGGATGTATGTTACGTTTACGATAGACTTGGTCGAGTCTGTAATCAATCAATCTTATGGATAATGCATTCCATACTTTCAACAGTGAACAGAAAATGTTCAAAAGCGTTAGGAGGAAATTTACACTGTCGAATTAAAAATATATTAGTCGGTGAAAGTATGAAAGTATATTAAAGTACAAAGTGAATCGTTACGCTAATTATCACGTTTCATACCAACAATCAGAAACTGTTCATGATGATCAGGACAGCAAAAGTCTCAAAGATCATTGAGTGGTTAAAAAGTGGATTTGGCTCGTTACCGACAACCGTTACGGATATATCATTCCCTCGTTTTTAAATTTCCGTTTCCTTTTCATTTACCTAATAGTGTACAGTTTATAGCCAACATCAAATTGTCCTCATGTATTTATATATTTATGTATACATATATATATATTTATTTATTTATTTATTTATATATTTATATTTTATATTTATATTCATATTTATATTATGTATATCCAACTAACCAAGTATGTATAGTAACCGTCTAATACACGACCAAGTACTCTCCTCTTTCTTCGTTCTTACAATCGGCGTACTTAATTAAAATAGTTTAAGTGAAAAATATGTGTACTTTGTCGAGGTTTTGGGTTTCTGCATTTTATTTCCGCTAAAAGGATCGTATCCCTTCTTTTTTGCTCGTTTCATTCCTCTCATTCTCTTTCTTCTCCTATGTCTCAAAGTCCGTTAGCTCTGATCAAATAGGTGCATGATTAATTATCTATCGTTTCCGCATAGTCTAATTCTCGCCCTAGCAGCTTATCTGGCTTCTTTGTTCGATTCCTCTTGATATCGATATGTCGTGTTTATCAATAATATCTCGTCTCGTCGTCAATGGACGATACCACCTTTCCTTGTTCTGGGATTTTTAACAAATATGCACTACAATTTGATAATTCTCGCGAACTAGAAAATCTTGGACATCTTGGCTCGTACGTGTCGAATTGTCAAACAGAACCTGCTAACGTGATACTTTGGATCATTATCATATAAACCATTGAGATTGGCATTAATTTAAAGGGATTACTTAACACAAGGGCCAGGAATATGAAGATAATCTTAATTTTCCAATATCTTAAACTCACGCTACTCTCATTCTCATAAACCCAATTAAGCATTAGTATCTTTCAATTGGTGTCACTTCAGTTGGATCTATCAGGAGTTGAGATACTGATACTGACATGCGCCTCTTTGTTGTAATCGTAAACAAATGTATTACTTACTTAAGATACCCATGCTTGTATCAAGGATTGCTAACGATATTTTTAATCATAATTGATTAAAAAATGGAAAAATATCTCATATAAAATTCAATTGATAGCCAGTATCCCTGTTAGTGCTTCATCGTTCCAGCTCCCTCAAGAGCTATCTCTTTCTCGTAGCTATCACGTTAGTTCTATCGTTCTATAATATTGTGTAACATGATTGATGGTAAACAGCCTAATTTGAGGCATCTCTCGTGTTTATACAGTGTGTCTATGCTATACCTAGTTCCTGCCATCTACACACGACTGAGCATGACTGTATCTTATACAGGATAACTGTGAATTCTTTGGAGAGGTGAGTACATCAGTATCAGTGCATTATCCTTAGCAAAATGAACTGCAATGTTCGCTGAACTTTCAAGGCTTATCAACTGTTAGCATCATGATGTGCAAGAACCCCAGCCGTTTCAAAATAAACTTTTTATTCTTTCTGTCATTCTTTCTTTCTGAGTGACCAATTTATTACCAAAATTTCACAAGTTGCATACAAAATGTTTCCTCAGAGATCGCATCAGTTTTTCAATCAGTGTTAGAAAATGATCCCAGAACAAAGAAAGAGACGAATGGACGTTTTGGCCGCTGTGATGACAGTAACGTGCGTATACAGGGAAGATTTCCCATCTCTCCTTTTCGGCGCCATTTTGCGCAGCATCGAGCCAATCTCCCGCATTGAAACTTCTCCGAATTAACCCTCGAAGCAACGTGATTCTCTTCGGGCAATGAAGACAATTCTGTCAAGTCAGTCCGTACCCCTTATCAGCAAATTGCTCTAAACAGATACCATACGGTCTGTTTTCATCGACTGCTCAAATTCTACGTAAAAATAACAATCTTTTGCGGAGTGCTTCGATTCAAAGGTTAATCCAAAAGTCGTTATGTCGGTCGACCGGTTTTGGGGATGACCTCGAGATCGGATCAGGGAAAGCTTCCTCTCTCGGTTAAAACACAGTGTCCTGGTAGCTTTTAACGGCGGCACTTACGAGCTAACGTCGCCCCCGATGATCTCCCTCGGGAAAACGCGAACGAAAGCCGAAGAGTGGGAGGGTAAGGAAAATACAGAAAAAAGAGGACACGGAAGAAGGGAGAAGTCCATTTACACGCTCGTTCCTGCACGTACAATAATAGTTATAATAATAACCGTTCGTTCGTTCGTCGTCGGTACTCGTAGCCCGGTGAGACTCCGGGGCACTTCACCCCCCACCCCCACCCCCTCCCCCCACTCCATCACTATTTTTTCCATTTTTACACACGCACAGAGAGTTCGTTTTTTTCTTTTTTTTTCTCTCCCTCCGTCACGACGCGATCGTGCCGCGGAACTTTAATTAAAACGTGTGTATAATTACAGCTGAAATACAATAATGTTCCTGTTTTCTCAGTCTCGAGTAAACACAACGTTCGGCCGGGAAACATCGCGTGCACCCCTGGCGAATGTGGCGGAAACCCTGCAGACTTAAATAAGTACTAATTTCTCGTTTTCGTCTCCTCGCGTCTATCTCTTGCACACTTGGGCTCACAATCACCACTCATCGCACACAGTATTGGCCCCATCACCCTTATTTTTGTATTTTTTTTTTCTTTCTTTTTTTTTGGTTTTCGTCGCTTTCTTTTTTTTGTTTTGTTTTTCTTCGATTAGATAGGGCGACCCGGTCGTCGCCGGTCGATTTGAATTTCGCGGTATTTTTAAAACATCGAACCGACTAACCTGAAACTCGACGCACGTCATCTAGACGGATGGGAAATTAATCGTGGGAAAGTACACGGTGAAAGAACGCGTGCGAATTATTCAAGCGTATTACGAAGAATCGCGATCTTTGACGCTATCGATTAGGGAAAACAATGTAAATCGACCAGTGATGATTGGGACACCCTCTAGATCGCTCTGTGTAACGTGTGACACAATCGCGGGGACTCCTTGGGCTTGATTGCGATCAAATATTGAAATACAACTGTATTCAACTGGATTCTTGGTAAAAGGGGTGCACGAAGAAATTGAGAATATATTTTGTAAATTATTTTAGAAGCAGTGTCGTTCGTTCTGAACATAACGAAGAAACTACACGTACGATATTAAACGAACCAGTTTTGAAATATTTGTAAATACCTGTCCGATCAAAAATGTCACCGAGAAAATCGTATATCGCCGTATCGTTTATTTTTACCGGTCATTTTCCAGAACATCGTGCATCGTCGAACATTTCCCGATTCCTCGGTCCAATCTCGTTTTTTCCCTTTGACCTCCGTTCAATCGAGCGAAAATATCGACGTCCAAGTCGAACACGCTAATCAGTAAAGGAACATGTAAATATTGGTAAACTTGGAAGGGCAGTATTTCAGTATTCGTCGCATTTTTATGAGTACTCTCGACTCGTTTCATCAGCCCCAGGCTTTTCCATCCCCGTGAAAAGCGAACGTACAATGTAACAAAGCAACGCGAAACCTCGCCAATTCTATCTACGTAGACAGCTTCGACGTTTCTACTCTGCACACACAACTCTTTTCACTTCCCTTGGACACTGATTAACAAAACCGAATCAAGCGTACAGGAAACGTACAAGGTGAAGTAATTGAAACTGTCACGTTTATTCGTATCGATATTACAGTTCCCAGATGAAATGGCCAAGATTTCTAGTTCTATTGCTTTCAAAGAGAAGATATTACATATTGAACGAAATCTTTTTAAATGGAGGTCTACCGGAGACTTTAATGCAATTCGTGTTACTTTAAGGACAATCGTATATTTAAAAATGCGTTTAAAATATATTTTGAAGATCATTTGCAGAACCGTTCTAGTAATTTAATTCGAGAAATTTCGCCATTCATTAATGCCAAAAATACCTTCCAGGAGTGTCCAAATTGGAGAAATAGATGTCACATGCTTGTTTCAAGAAGATTTTTCACTAAATTGTTAGTCCGCTTTTCTCCCTTGTATTGTTTAAAATGTAAGATATTTCTGTTCAGGTTTATGGTAAGAAGAGGATTCTTCATTTCATAAGTAACGTCAAAATCCTGTTAACTATTTGGTACAATATGCAAGAGGTTGTTATACTCTGAAGTGCTAGAATACATTCAAACTAGTACTAGTAATGTTTACAGTGAACAAACGGTTTAACTGAAATCAACATTGGAAGTAAGATAGGTAGCTTCTGTCAATGGAAAGAAAGTCCTTTTCTGTCAATACAATCCAAAAAAATACATTACAAAAACTAGAGGAACATGACTGGGAAAGTATCAATTTCTCATTCTACTCCCTTGATAGTGCACTAACACACTACAACATTATTTAAAACGAAAAATCAAGTAATATCGACAAAGTTGTATCGACTATTATGGTTAATGGCTGTGTAAATTATAATGATTGTATTAAACGTAATGCATTCATTAATTTCGTTAAAAAGAAATTACTTTTTCCATTTAAAACTCTATGCTCTTGTTGAAAGCATGGAACTTTCACCTGGCCTGTTTTTCTGTTAATATAATAATATTGATACAAATCAAGGTAATAATTTCAATTGTCTCTACCTGTATATTTACTTTGTTTGAAACTAATTACAATAAAGATTGATAATTATAACAATTAGTTTGTGGATATGGATACGAATAAAATGTATCCATATTTATAGTTTTGTTACTTTCATTCGTTGTAATTTGCTTTACAATATACGACAATAATATTTTCAACATTAGTTTGTAAACTATATTCGACTTAGCTTCAGTAATGATTTTTTATCATTTTCTCTCCTAACTTTTTCATTCTGTTCTTTACTTTCCAATTATCATGTACTTTGTTTTCCTTCAATTATTGAATTCTACGAAACGATTCAGTGTTCTGCATTGATATAATCACTTCATGAAACATAAATATTCGTATTGATTATGACGAACGATCAATAACTGATCGGGTCAGACATTTTACAAGAGTTTAATGAAACAGGTATTGTTTGTTTAATGTGCAACAACTTTCTCGAGCCTATTAAAAATTGATGTCACTTAATCGGAAGAATTAATTAACCTATAAACGAGGGAAGACGAGTTACGTGTCATTTTTATTATTTAGCTCGTGTCTTTTCATACTTTTTTGATTCTTTATTTATTTACGTAAATATCCTTGTCTTTAATAACATTATGATATTTATATTATTATAAATAATGTCATATTCGCATTTGCAGATAAATTGTGAGGTAAGGTGCATTAAATAGTCTTTATTTATTTTTTAAGTATGCATACATAGGGATTCTTTAGAATTCACATTTATTTAAAACTTTATCAATTTTATCCTGTTAAAGTAGAAACACATTGTTAATCTACTTTTCTGCGTGTAGTATCGTCATCCATATTTTTTAAACATTTGTTGAAAATATAATTGATCGTGTGACTTGGTCATTGAAAATGCTAACAGAAATTGATCAGACGACTTATCATGCGATAGTTTATTGACAATTGAATCCGATTTTAATAAAAAATGTATATACACCAATATTTCACATTATAATATACGATTATCACTTTCTCATGAATATCAACTGAACGAGAATCTTTTAAATAAATCTATATTTCCATTGGCCCTCCAATAATTAAACTCCCCAGAACATTGTAGCTCTCTGATACCATATTGAACTTGAAACAGATTTGTGTGCATCCACAAAACAATAGCTTCCAGAAAGATCTGTAGCTTACACCCAAGCAAACCAATCCAAACCACAGCCACAGATCGAACTCTAACCTCCACAGAAACTAACCATAAGACTGTCTCGCAACCGAGGACCTCGAAACAACCATATCGAAGTAAACATATGTACGTGCCTGGAGAAGGATGTAGGTCCCCAGGTAAGAAGGAGAGGAATAATCCGGAAAAGAGGCCGGCAATATTTCCAGGGCGAGCAGTTCCATCGAAGATAGAGCACGAACGCGCCGCAAAGTTCCTGTCTCATGGAGGGAAACGTGTCTCGTGAATGTAACGCTACTTTATGTACAGCTGTTCGACCGGGGATCCGCCACGTTCGCTGCTGCGACGAAAATCTCACAGGTTTCAACATGCACGTACTGTCTCCTCTGTTTGTTCACTTCTCTGCACGACTCGCACCTACAGTCACATATCCACTAAGCTTGATTATTAAGTTACTTTCTCTTCCAACATCGGGATTCTCCGTTAAAGTGTTCCGTTTAATACATGTATATGTATATATATATACACACACACGCACACATACACACATACACACACACACATATATATATATATATATGTATATATATTTATATATATATATATGTATATATATTTATATATATATATATTTATATATATATATATAGCATGTATGTATATGTATAAATTTTGTAACTGCTGTTGTTGAATGCTGTTCGAGCAGCTGTTCGCTGACTATACGGCCGTCCATGCATGGCCTCGTCTCTCCACTCAGTGGCATCACCTCGCGATGTACCTGCCGAATAGGATGCCCAGGACTACGAAGATGTACACCGAGGCTGAGATGCGGTACGTCCACGACGAAGCCCGTGAGATGTCGCCGCATTGCGCTGAAACAGGGAGCTTGTGTTATTTGAGCTACCTTAATGAATATAAAGTCTTAGCATATAGGTGCATACTTCTGTGCATACTGATTATACTTTCGTTGTTAAATTGAAAACAATGCAAAATAGATAGAATTGAATAGGCTATGAAATGGTGACATTAGAAGTATAGAATAGAAGTACTCGGAACTAGTTTGATTATGTTTGACAGAGTTTGGTTGTTTAGATGCGTTCTAGTATGTTTGACTGCATTTGAGTAACATTCATTCATTCACTGTGAGTGACTAGATCGACTGTCGTATAGGAATTAACATGCCTGTTTAAAAATTTCATCTGTTAATTCAACTGTGATTTAATTTGACTAAAGGCTGAATGTTTACTGGGACATTAAACAAATTTGTATGTAACTAACTTTAGAAGTCCTATTCACGTACCGTCTGTGTAAATCCATCAAATTTACTAATTTTGCTTAATTATGTTCAGTAGGATAGTGAGTTTGTTGTCTACACTTTGCGGATTATTATTCAATATACTACACGAAAAGAAATGAAATATTCTCAAACTTGCTCAAATTTGTGCCCTCTAAGGCCAATATCCATATATATATAAATGGACAAGTACTTCAACTCTTGTCGGTATTATTTTGCAAAAGAAAATATTCACATTCAATGAACAAATGTCCCAATATTTGATTATACTTTGCAAATATTACTATTACATCGCAGAATACAATACAAGGTAAAATCCGAGTTTGAGTACATGTTTCTCTCCTGGTTTCTCGAATGATTTGTTATCAAAAATCGAGATGCAAACTTTATATACACCTAATAAGCAACAGTAATACAAATTCTTTAATGGAATGCCACATTCTTTACTTTATAATATGAAAATATATTAAGTATTTTATTAAATCACAATTAAGGTACTATAAATTAACCAAACTATCTTTTGTGTGAACTATCTGATTGATCAAACTTCCACTCGCGTAATCATCAGGTCAATCGAAGGTGGCTCCGTTATCCAAACATCTGCAAGGAAAACACCACCCACTACTCCTCGCCTAACATTCAATTCCCTCGATACCAAATTACTTGAACTTCTAATTACCCAAACACCTAACACAGTACCCAATCTTCTCTTTTGTTACTTAATTCAACAAAGTCGCTACTTCATCAAACGATTGTTAATCCGATCGTTCATTTTAAATTGCATGACTCAACTTACGAATCGTATCATGGTAGGAGCGAGTGAATTTATCGATTAATTAACGTTTCAATAACGTAATTTCACGTAATTAGGAATTACGATTATATTGTCGATTTCGTCAGCAATGCTCACCATACGATGTGAGGTTGACCTGCCACGATACTAGATGACGGTGAGAGGCTCTTGGACAGGAAGCAAGATGACCCGTCACCGAAAGTTCACGACTTCCTGTCGCTGCGGCGGATGCACTGTAAACGAGACAGTAACGACCGACATCGGTGCTCGCGACTAAGTACGCTGTGTCGTTTTCGATCCAAGTTCCGTGGCAGAAGTACTCTGAAAACGATTAACTCCGTTATTTACATACGTTAACAATCTTCTATTTGTGCGAGTGTCATGATTACAATTTCGTTAAAATTTATAAAATTGTATGATTCTTTCCAGCTATGGAAACACGAGTTTGAGAAGTTTGACAAACTTGCAAGGATCTGCTTCTTGAATGCTACCTTCGAATCTATTAAAAATACAGGGAAGTTTTTCAAACGAATTTTTTACGTTTCCTCACAGAGCATGATGTAAATATTAATAAAGAAAAAATGTGTATAGAAATAAAAAGAATTAATATTTAGAGTTACTCTTGCATATATTATGCATGTTAGAATACTCATTGTCGTTTAACAATGGTCATTACAAGTACTCGTTTTTTATTAATTTCTAATATGCACGCAGTATATAATTCACAAATAAATGAATTTACAGCAAAACTAACTCATTATTTTATCTTTACAAATAGGTTGAAAATAAGATAGTGAAAGTGATTCTTTAATTGTTTTATTAATTTGTTTTACTGATGTGTGTAGTACATTATTTTCCGGTGAAAACTAGGTTCAATAAAAAAAAGGAGGTTTAAAAATTGTTAATAATTAAAAGCGACTTTATTCAAAAGACAATTCAGTAAATACTTTTAACAACGTAGGCTTGATTAATGAAATCAAATTCGTCATTAAATAATCTCGTCTCCTCTGTTTCTATTATATTATTTAGCTACAAACAAAATTGCAATTTGCATGCTGTAATTTAATGCAAAGTAGGTCGTGTACTGTGAGAAATATACAAGTTTATCTGTAATAACTGAAATGACTCTTTCTTTATAAACACATTTATAAAAGTTTTAACAAAGATGATCTTAGTGTGCTCTGTTAACTTTTCACTTAATTAAGTTAATACTAAAATAATTAATATAATACTATATTAATATGACTATATATATCACGACCAGTTGAACATAAATATAAATACTTTTTGCAATGTTATCGCTATTATAAATTGGAATAAAGGTTACACATTATAACAGTAGTTGTATAATAGGGTAGTACAGTCATAGTCTGTTTGTAAGCCTAACCTCAAAGCCATTGTACGAAATGAAATATAGAAAAATAAATAAAGGAGTGTGTAACAATATGTAGATAAATACTTATCTAACTATTGAATATATAATTACATACTATAAAATATGTAATAATACACAATTCCTTACATAATCATTGAATATCTGAACGACTTGTGCATGAAAGAGGTACAGTAAACTTTTATTTAAATGCAATAAATGTATAAAATGTATATTGAAATGGAGAAGCACAGAATATTACGTCACAAGTTAATACGACCCCATTATCGAGAATCGAAGCACAAGAGTACAATTTCCGAGTAGTTTATCGGTTTCAAGAAAAATTCCGGAAGCAATGGAGGAACGTTTATCGTCCTAACGAAAGCACTGAATGGGTAATCATCCATGCTACGGTTTTAAGTGTTCGATTTCGTTCACCTTAAGAGTCATTTTACGACCGAGTTACAGGGGAGCTAAGGGAGGGGGCGGGGGGGAGGGGGGAATGAAGAAAAAAAGAAGACGTAAAAAGGAGAGCAATTGAAGCGTGCACGGTAAAGAACGGACTGGTTAACGTTTATGAAAGGGAATTAAATTATTCTAGACGATGCAAAGTAAAAATTTAAATTATAAGGAACACTTGCGACGAGAATTACAAGGTATTTTCATAAATTACTATATTTTTACCATTTGACGGTTTATGGCTGCCAATTACTTCTGTCATCAACATTTTATAACTATTCGAATACTTCAACGTGACATTTGCAACAATTAAAGGAATAAATGATTATCATTTTCGCGTGTTTGGTAGATTATTTGTTCTATAACTAAACAGAATGTTTTAAATAATTATTTGGAATACAAAATAAATCACCATATACCAAATAATAAATTATTTGAATTTTTTCACGATTTTCGATCATTCGATTCGGATAAAAATATCTTTATTTTACTCTTGATTAAACGATTTTGTGTTTTATTCTGCAGTTATTTACTTTTATAAATAAAATGATTTAAGGAATAATTATTTGCTTTCACAAATAAACTAACGAATATAAATATTTAAAATAACATTCTATCAACTTACGTAATTCATTATTTGAACAATCGTGTTATAAATATTTTATTTAAATGACATCTAAATCTAGTCAATATTGCGTTCTTGAAAAGTAACGGTTGACAACATTTTTTGACTTTTTTCTTTTTAAGAAAGTCTTAATTAAGTTTAATTTTATTGTTCTAATATTTAAATTTAAATACACTCCTAATTTCTTGACTAGAGAAATATTTTCAGATTATTTGAAACACTTCTAGCAATTCTGCGTGATTAACATATATCTAAAATCTTCATTTAGTTCAGTTGTATTCACTTGAAATAATCCTTGAAAAATGATCCTCTTCTATAGACACTCCCAAGAGGCAGCTTTTAGAGGAAAAAAAGGTCGACTGCATTTCGAGTTCGAGTAAGGTGCGAACGGGAACGAAATAAACGAAAGCCGTAAATCGCTTCGACACGTCGATATCTGGCGTGTTGTCTGGACTCGATACCTTATCGAGACTGCAAGATAGAAAGATGAGAATTTACAGCATCCGCGCGACAGTTCGCTGGGCGAAAACGGAAATAAACAACAAAAATTCAGCAGCAGAAGGAAGACATTCTTTCAACGAAATATGTTTCGAAGGTACCAAAATTGAAGATAACAGTTGACTTTTATAACACAAAACCCAACTAACAGAAATATAACAGACATAAAAGGATACTCCGTTTTTCGATAACAAGTCCTCGGGTAAAAGTGTACAATATGTTCTGTAGAACTCAATTGTGCTCTAAATATACGACTATTACTATGTATTTATTACTATATATTAATGAATTACTATATATTTAACAAACTGCGTAAACAATATAGTCTATATAGTATATGTTTCAAATTTATGAAATCTTTGGTAATTAGTTCAACACTGAATAATTAATTATTATAAAATTTACGAAAATACTTTCAGTATTTGTCAGCGTAGCGTTAAATCTGACGTAGAAATACAGTTATAAGAACTACCACACTGTGAAAGTAAATCTGTTAAGATGTCGGTGGAAAGTATGTTCTTGACAACACGATTCGTTTCAAGCGAATATCTCAATCAGTTAGCGAGTTATGCAGCTTCGATATATGAACCTCATCGCAACACTAGCAGCAATGAATGTTGGTCGTTCAAGGATACAGAGCAGGTACCCCCTCCATAACATTTGGTTGTCCCATTATTTCACCTTATCTTCTTCCTGCCTCAGAGAGGTGGAAAAGAGAAAGGAATGGCGGTAAGAAGACAGCTAAAGATCGAATCGTGCACTCACTATGGTGTATAGGTGCATGTGTAACTAAAGCTGAGTTAGTTAACAAGGATCAAACAGAAACTATTCCGAAGGAGAGGAGTCCATGCTTCCAAAGCTATTGGCTTCAATAATAATGCAAAAGTATACCGCACACTACAACAATCAATGAATATTACCTATACTTAATATGATGCTCCATGTTTCGACTGATTATTAATTGTCCGGTACAATTTTCAGATAGATAAGTGACTTTGATCTATCAAACCTTTTTACGCCTTTTTCTCAAATCAACTTCCAATACCATACTTGCTGTAACTATACAATAGCTATACTGTAACTATACCGATCAATGTACAAATGTAATCGGAGCAGTACTTAAACTTTCGTACTTAGAGATAGAGCGAAAATTAATCTTTATAGACGAGAAAGAAATGTTCTCGAAGAAATAAACTAGCAGGAACAGTAGAAGATCACGGTGCCAGACTGATGCGAACAAAAGGACGTCGCGTCAGACGTATCGCACAGCTCGTAATCCACAAAAACACGAGCAGGATCTCTGGGACGGGTTAGAGCGTTTCGTATCTGGAATTATTTTAGCAGAGGGGAACGTTGACATAACCGAGGATTTAGACGCTGGAGCTTCGTGTCTTATGGCTGTCGACAAGGGGATTGCGTTCCACGCTGCAGCTTCCCCTTCTGTCAGCGAAGAGAACGCGAATTGGTCATTAAGACTTCGTACAAACAGCGATCTTAGCTCTGCTCCAAGACCGAGAACATCTCGAAATGTCTCGAGCCGGCTTTCCAACCATGATCGTTAATCACATCTGGTTCGTGGGCAGTATTTGTCTACGCTGGGATTAGAATCGTGCCGAGTGTAGCTTTATAGAATGTATAATACTTTTCAAAATGGCGTGATCGCTTCTTAAGAATTTTTACCATATCTGTAAACCAACATACATGATCAAAAATTTTACCGAACTGTCAAGAGAAACCAGAAACTGTGAATGAACAATTGTCTCCATCGATGAAAACAAAGCAAAAGTCAAACCCCATAAACCCTATCCATGAGAACCCAATGTAGATTCGGTAGAACGAATATAGCGATCCACTTAAGTCTTGGAATAGTTAAGCCCTTGAAATTTTAAGATTCGAAAAAGCTTCCATTGGATTAACTCCGAAATGTTGACACCCTATCAACTTGGAACTCTAGTTTCCACAAGATCGTTACATTTCTAATACAATGAAACTTATCAAGAAGGCTAGTATTACTTCACCCATTCAATCCTTGAACATCTGATCCCTCAGATTTCGTGCGTTAAAAAATAGGATTCCGAAGGAAGAAAAAACGGAGGACTTTCCAATATCCCAACCACACTTATATTTGCGCGTGTATAAGCACGCCGCCATAAACACGTACAACCGAATAAAGCTACAAACTTTGCACATAAGCAAGCACAAGGAACCACGCCAACCGTCACGCCACTGACTCCCCGCAAACTAACTATCGCCACTTGCGATAACTTTCCTGGCAGCGGAGAGGGTAAAGGTAAATGGGGAGCGAGAGACGCGTCTCTCGATGGGAGGATAACTCGACCTGGTACGAGTAATCCGA
Organism: Ptiloglossa arizonensis; assembly: GCF_051014685.1. Lineage (NCBI taxonomy): Eukaryota > Metazoa > Arthropoda > Insecta > Hymenoptera > Colletidae > Ptiloglossa > Ptiloglossa arizonensis. The sequence continues at coordinate 6,361,283 of NC_135049.1, forward strand.
TAAGATGTTTCTGCCGGAGGTGCTCCACCCTTCGAGAATTCACTCGACACCTCACCTGATTCGGCACCCTATGCGTGGAGTCAATTCGACAGGGTGGGAAGGAAATGCAGGTTAGACGAATGACAATTGAGGGGTGAATGTAAAAGTATTGGGTTGTAACGTGTGAAATATTCACTCCTTTGTGTCAAAGCAGAAACACTATGGATTGTGCCCTTCAAACTACGATAAATATAAAAGAAACCTACTTCTTGTGGCGTTTGATATCACGATGCATAATGAACACTACTGTGTTCTACTACACATGTTAAGTACTCACTGGTAAATTAATAGCAATAAAAGATACTGTGTCACCATGTCAGCTTATGTTGAGAAATGTACGTGAGGTCGAACTATGCATCGAAGAAGTTTTGTAGATAAGAATTAAGGGACCCTGCATGAGGTTCAACAAGAACAATATACCTTCCCGAGAAATAAAATATAAAGTAAAATACAGTACGCTATATTTGTTTCTTTTAATAATACATAACTCTCGATAGCTTGCCCCTCTCATTGAACGTCAAAGAGTGTACGATAAAGACGAGATACAGTGCTACATAGAAGTATAGTGGGAATAGTTTTTCATAGTGAGTTTGAACAGTCAACTGATATTCTGTAGCCTATAATTACACCGAACAAAATAAATAATCTCTCTATAGTTTCTACTATAAATAAAATTCTCTCTGTTTCTATTATTATACCATAAGAGACAATTCAGTGATGTTAAATTCATCAGTAGCCTTGATAAGACAAGCAAATGAAAAACATGATTTTGATACAACTATCAGGTTCAATAAGAGGTAAAATATTTGGATGTGATACTAGGCTATTGGAATGCGTCCAGACTCGAGCTGAGCTAACCGAGGCAGCGTACTTCCTGTTCCACCCTGTATATTTTCCCTGTGCATCAGACATATATACAGACTTGCACTGTCTGGAGCTGAAGAGGGATGACGTCTTTCAAATGTGACAAGGAAAAAGACGAACTTGACGATTTGTGTCCGTCAAACGTCAGGACCTACGTCCTAGTGTCGTCAATGTTATCAAACAATTTGTGGGCCTTCGTCTTCTCGTTGGATGTCAGGAATTTTTATGTCTCTCTCTTCCACGATTCAACAAGGAAATTCCTGTAGGAATAACGATAGAACGGTGGAGAATGTGTCAAAGACGAACGAAAAATTAATTTCTCCTTCACTGGGAAATTCTTTAAGACGTGTAAAAGAAACTTTGAGAAAACAGTAATAAATATCTGATAATGACGAATAATTTTCGTTGAACAATTTAAACAATAATGAATCACGTATTTGGATTCTGTAGAATCTACATGAACCTACACTCCGTTTATCGAAAACATACAAAAAAGATAAATAAAGTTACCACGTGATCGACTGCTACGACTGCAACCAAGTAGCTGTTAAACGTCATTGTTCAGAGACGAATTTTAAGCCTGGCAGAATTTATTTTAATTTATAATATCGCATTAATATTGAAGATGAGTAATTATTTTAAAGAAAATAATCTTATTATTTTCTAATGTATAAGGATCTGAAAATTATGTTTCGACCATGTTCTACTCACGCTTCGTTCATGTGCAGTTGTTTATGTTTCCCGTCAGTTCTCTGAGAAAATAGACACTCAGTTCTAACTTAATATAACTTATATCAGTTATATTCAAAATGGTCCTACCTAATATCGAAGATTCTACAACTACTTAAAATTGTTATCAAAGGGACAAGGTACTTCAACATAACAATCCTTTCAACAAAATATTTTCATTTCAAGTTAATTTTCGTCTGTGTTATTCAAGTACTATGTCATCTGAATCCGTCACCAGTTGAGCTCCTATATAATCCGAATTCCACATCATTGAATACCTAGTCATAATCCAGAATAGTGTATCCAAAAACTTGCCTTTTTCTATTACTGTAACACCTACTTCACAATCCTCAGAAACTCAACAATTTCCTACCGAAAGAATATTCTATCTTTAAATCACGTGTAGTTCGAACGTGAGCTAGTTCGAATGTCAACATACACTTGATCGTTCAAATGTCAAGTGTCTGTCTACTTTCCCACAAAGTCGATTTATCACGTGTTGTAGAATGCAGTCAATCTGCTTCCAAAACTATCTACGGTGTGTCAAATTCTCTTGAGGATCGCCCGATTACATTACTGAAAAATCTTACCAGAGGGTGTCTCGTCGCTGCAAGATGTAGCGAACTCCATGCGATCTGGTCTCTTGCAACCGATATCCAATCGGCGAATACTTCCGTAACGACATCGTCCTGGATAGGGTGTCGACGTGACTCTGACGTCCTGCACCTCGGCAGCGTTGGCAATGTTCTGCTCCCCATCGACGCCCAATATATCCTCCGCGTTTTCGTTCGTGTGTGAATGTATCATCGACACGATTTCATAGCGACCCAAGTTGGGACAGTGCCTGTTCATCGGATCTGACGCTGAAAGTATAAAATTTGGCATCATTATGAAACTGACATGAAAGATTATCCTATTGCCTCGATTCTTTAGTAGCAACTGCACCAATTCTTTATTCGGATGTTATACAGTCTGTCCTGTAAGAACGTAGCGATATCTTCGAAACTTAACACCCACTGAAGCGAAGACCATGATAATTTAAACTTTTACGATCCTCTCGAACACGCGTTGGCTAAGTTTCTTTCAGATTCGTTTCTATGGTTGCTGAGAATACACCTTTTCGAGATGATTAGTAAGATTTATTAGACTTTATTCTTATTGGTTATTTCGAAGACACAAGATAAGATACTGTCGATTAAGATACTACATTGTTCAATAAGTTTTGTCGTTCGATAAAACATTATAGTACTAGGTTGCAACATATTAGTTCTAACCGGGTAATATTTTTCTTGCGGATTGTGATTTTTTATATTCTATGGTAGAAACTTGGAAATCATTATACCATTGAAGTAATCAAAGGATGCATAAAAAGTGGTTAAATATTTCGAGGACATTTCGATATCCGAAGATAAAGGTGACCAAATGTAAAATAAGGGTGTCCCAATCATCACTAGTCGATTTGAATTTCGGGCTATTTCTACAACTTCAAACCGATTAATCTGAAATTTGACGTATGTCTTCTAGACAGATGGGAAATTAATCGTGGAGAAATACACGGTGAAAAAACGCGTGTAAATTATTCAAGTGTATTACGAAGAATCGACCGGTGATAATTGGGACATTCTCAACATGTAAGTTCGATTATCATCAAATTCATACTTTGAACTCATTTTTGACAAAGTTTCAGTTTCTCGAGAAAGGGATAAGGATATTTTTTGTTTCTTGGGAGACACTCTGAAAGATATCGTATGAATTTTTCATTTCCAGATGGCAAAAATTGGCATTTCTTGACACCTTCCTTTGTTCTTGAATTTCAAGAATATCCTAACATGTAGAAATGCTTGAACAACGACAAACGGAAGCAAACATCGACAAACAATTGCTACGAGTCGAGATCTTGGCAAATAGGTCCCGGAAGCGTAATTTGAATGGCATCGCGATAAATTCCAAGCTGGCAGAGTGACTCTGTCTTCGTCGCTGTTATGAAATCGAGTAATCGGCTTAAGCAAGAACTATAGAAACGCATCAGGTCCGGAGAACCAAGTTTACGACGGATTCGGCATATGATTCTTTACGCTATCGTAAATGAGCTCTCCACGCGAGTCGATTGTTAAACTTCGACATTTGCAACTTCTACTTTATGCACGTCGAGTTTCTGTTTCGTAGCGTCGCTTGCGTCTGTGTTTTCACTGCTCTCTCAATCAGACGCGATGTTTGACTGAGCTTTAAGGCGCTTGATAATGATTTTCTTAATCAGTTGTCGAGGAAACGAGAAAACGGAACTGTTGTAAGATTTGTGTAAAGTGTACGAATGAGAAATTAACGACGGAATGTCAACACGTTGTATCCAAGCGCGAGTAGTTATTTTCCTATTCGAAAATAATGTTGAAAATTTCTCGATGGTTAAAACAATTTTAAATTATATCTTTATTTCCGCGAAGTTCAAAATTGATTAAAGACTTTTAATAATTCCGTTTAACGCTTATTAATTTGAAATAGCAATTCTCCATATTTATTGAAAAACTATTAATTTAATTTGTAATGGTATTAATATTTACTGAAAAATATGAGAAAAGTTTAAAATAAATTCACAAAAAGTAAGTAAAAACAATTGTTCATGGCACAGGCTAGTACTATTGTTAATAATAAAACGATAATATTCAAATATTGTTTTAACTGTTCTTGATCTTCAGAAATAATTATTAGCAGTGTTAAACAAAAGAATTTTCTTATTACTGGATAAATTATAATTTAAAAGTAAGCTTGTTTACAATTTAATAATGTAATTCGTATTTAAAAATATAACAATGCGCATTTTGAATTAATAAAATAGGTTTATAAACTAATATCGAATCGTAAACGTACTATGTGCACACAACACAAAATCAAATTTATTAAAAAGACTTTCGTAGCTTTCACACAAATCCACAATTTACATCGATCATTAATATCGACGAATTTGTCTCTGTTAATACAGATATCATTAAAGTTATTTTTATTATCCATTAGGGAGAATCTATAATCAATAAAACCATTAGGTAGGTCGAGAATTAATACTCAACGCAGACAAAAATCGTTGGTTCGCCAAATGGAACGTTGCCAGTGATCTCTGGTAATCCGATAAGATCGAAACAAGCCAGAAACACAAATTCGGTCGCAAACGGGTGGAACCAACCCGATTGATACCGAGAAGCGATTCTACGCAGTACAGGAAATCACTTTTCAGAGGTGTTCAGGCAAACTGGTCGACTCTGATTCCGGTTTCCTGAATTCGAAATACAAAAGCCCCTAACACTACGAAACTTCACGGCGTAGATTTCGAGCGTAACAAAATCAATTGGCAGCTCAAGGCCGCTTCCCCCACTATCAGCCATATCAGTTGTAACCTCACTGTTACGTCAAGTTAGCTAGTGTTGACACAATTTTATTCGGATAACATATATAACAAATAATTTTCCACATACTACTAATAAAAAAATGTTTATATCAAAATGAAAATTTAACCGACCAATATAAATGAGCAAATAAATACTGTTCCATTATTGAAGATTATTTTATCGATTCTTTTGATTGTTTTACGCGAAAGATTTATATAATATTTTTATGTTATGAAATAAATAGTACTTCGTTACTCTATACAGTTATCTCTTTACTCTTGTCTGAGCATAATATTTTGAGATTAATTGTTAGAGAGGCCTGTATGGAAATGTGAGTGACGTCATGTTGGACACGTACACTGCACGTTGCACTACGCTCGTTGTTAAAAAATGTAAAAGCACTTAAGAAATATAACTTCTGTAACAAAGAAGATACTGAGAGAACTTGGTAGAAGAAAATAAGAAGAAGGGAATGTTGAAAATAAAACAGAAGACGTGTACAGTATAACACAATACTCAGGGTATATAAAAAAATTAACACAACGAGAGGAATTGCAAGATTGAGACACAAACGCGAAGAGAAAGACAATACGGTGCAGGGGAAATAAAAATGGAGGAAAGTAGTGACCTAGAATTCTTGGATAATATAGAAAATGGAGTAACGTGGAGAAAGGAGTACCACCAATCAACAGATAAATATTTGTATCAAATGTTTTCGAACATATACAAATTTTTACCAATATTTGTGTTTTCTTCTTTCAAAATGTTATACTAATTCTTCACTGATCTTTCTTTTCCAAATGGTAGCACGAAAAATGTCTTCTCTGTCAAATGATTTACTTTTCAAGAACGTGCTCACAAGCATGGAAACGTGTAAACACGCCCAACCGCTAAACGAGCGATCCAACCACGTTTAAAACACTGCGAGACCATTTGTGTAAATATTGAAAGGCCTTTCCGCGGTGAAGAGTTAATAAATGATCGTAATTGACTTACTAATGAACGTTGTGTACGGCGTCGAGTGGGAGTTGAACGTACTCGAGTTGCACACGTTGTCTGGTTGTGGACTCCATTCGGACAGTTGCATCTCTATTATGTGGTCATCCCTCCGGTGAAACATCAGACATACGTATCCATTAATGCTGAAAAAGAAGACAAAGTCCCAGTTACAAGCTACTGGTGAACACTTGCCGAAAAAAGAAAATAATTATAGTGGACAAGTTAAAACTGTTTAAAAAATATCTTTGTAGAAATAAATGTTAAAAGTTGGATAGTAGAATGAAAAAGTATTGAATTAAATATTAGACAATTTATCGAAATTTCAAGATACAATGCATGTTCTTTTGATAACTTATTTCAACGATTCGTCAGATATTGTTTGGATTAACGAACAGGTTAATTTTACGAACAATGAGTTTTGTATACGCCTTGTAGTGATTATTTATTTGAGATACCGCAAAATATGTTCGAAGTAATTGATCACCAATCATCACGAATTATCAGCTTAGAGAGCCAATAGTCAGTCGAGCTCGAGTTTTGTGCTATAAGCGCGTTTAGAGATTGTAAAAAATGATCATTGTCAGTTCTCCATGAATTAGAAAATAATATAAGAATTGAATGATACGAATATATAATAATGTAATTATAGTAGTTAATAACGTTGCGAGTGATTTGTGGCTAATTTGAACGAAACCAAGTTAAATTAGATTGTTGCACAGTCGAGATATTAAATTCAGGTTCAACTGTTGTCCTTGCTGATGACTTTAGGATACTTCATCGTTTCCACTATTTCTCTTCACTTCCCAAAAATATCCCTATTAACGCAGTTTTATATACGTTCGTAATAAGTTAGAAAAATTAGAAATTTTTCATAACAATAGAAATTTAAGAAGTTTAATGTCATCTACAGCTTTGAGTATCTCTAAAAGTAAGACATCATAATGGGAGGAGTCACCGAATTATATTTGTAGCGTAAATTATGTACGTTCAGGCTATTATGAATGATTTAAACGAAACTGGGGACGTGAAATTTTCATTAAAATGCCCTACGAAATTAATCCATCGATGGAAATAAAACTGACGTTAATTTTATTTCTGGGGATCCCCCTTTAATGAGACAACTTTAAAAAAATGCCTGCTAGGCTTACGCTATTATTACAGGATATTTATTAGATCTTGACATGTTATACGTTTTTTTCGACCCGAGGGTGCCATTATTTTCACCTTTATTTAAATTGGTAAACTTGCTGGTCCAATACTTGTCTTGGCTTCCATGTTTCATAGTTGGTTCGCTTTAAGTAACGAAAAGTTTGAAAAGGCTACCTATATCGTAGCAAACTAAAAATAATAATGTGACATTGTGATATTGGCAATAAGGGTACCAAAATTGAATATTAATGCTTTAGTAGTTTAAGTGCTTAAAATAATTTTGATTAGGAATGTTCAATGAGTATTAATTCAAATCAGTGATTATAGCAATTAGAATATATATATACAATTGTTAAGACTATAGTAGTTAAGTTGGTCCAGAAAATATACACGAGTTAAAATTACTTTTTCTATTGAAAATACTCACTTTTGTGTCCTAACAACGTGTCTGCTTTCTTGACAAATAGACCCAAATTATGCTCACAAATTTTGTCACTTATGTAGTAGTATAACAAAATATACTTCCTTAACAAAGGTGAGCGTAGAGAAAATATGAAATATGGGAAGGGGGAAGGAAGGTCACATAGTAAACTTGAACAATCAATATTCACTACTCCGAATGTAGCTTATTCAATTTTGGCATTGAATATCATTTTTCTTTTCACAATTAGAAAACGTTTTATACACTCGTAAATTCTAATCGAAGAATTTAAAAGAAACTTATATGCATATAAACTTGTTAATCAATTTTTCGGATCAGCAATTAGAAAACTGATCAACAATTTAGGTAATTTCGATGAATCGACATATTTTTCTTTAGCGATTGATTCGCGTTTCTTCTTGAACGAGCAATAAATTACTTCAAAATATGAACACGGTAAGAAGAAACTTAACAAAGAGTAATTGGTATCTCTTGTTAAATTCGCCCTCGATGGAATCAATTTATACGCCATGGGTACCATAATTTCACCCGAAACCCCTTGGCAACTTTAAAAAAAAAAGAGACGTCGTATCGTCATAATAAAATTACAAGTTAATACAGTTTCGAGCCACGGAAGGTCGCAGAGAGAGGGGTGGGGGCGGGGATGGAGGGGATGAGCTGGTTCTTTTATGAAAACGAGACACGTCTAATAATCGAGCCGGTAAGCCGTAAAAGCTGGCGGCGGCCAACAAAGAGGAAAAGAAAGAAATAAAAGGGCAGAGGGAGATGTTAGTCTGACAGTGCGGGGGAGGGGGCTGGAAAACAAGGGTAAGGGACCTTAAATCTTCGGTCGCTTCCACGGTCGGGGCAGGATTAAGATTTTATTTTATCAGGACGTTTCTTAACGGCCGCGCGTTAACTTTAACGTAATCCTTTTACGACTCGGTCGCTTTTACGACGAATCTAAGCACTCTGGAGCCGCCGTGTGTACGCGAGTTCATAACGCTGCTTGAAATGTACGCGGGCAACGCGTGTTTACGTTTGCTTCGGGGCTGATGTCACTCGGTTCTACTTTTCTATCGCCTTGGAAGCCAATCTATGAATTGGAAACGACGATTCTCTTTTTTAACTACGTTTGTACAAACTGTGTGCTTTAGAGAAAAAGAAAGCTTCTCGAGTTTGGGGAAGAATGTCCTACTTCGATTAAGGGGGGACATCACTCTGAGACGTCAGAAAATTGGTTAATTTTGCGAATTTTTTTCCAAGTTGTTACTAAATTAAAAACGGTAGTCTTTTTCGGAGAATATAAATATAACTTTCAGCTTTATTTTACAATTTTGCGAAAGTAACAATCGTACAAAATGGCGAAGTTATTCGCTGTTCCCAGAACTCCTCTGGCGTAACATTGTTCGTTGGCTGTCACAGTTGACAGGAACTGGAAGGTTTGAAATAAAAAAATGTCGTTGATTCGTAAACTAGAGACTATTATATAAAATGTAGCGTACGATTTTTCAAAAATTTTAATAATTGTAGAAACGGTCGATGATTGAAGAGAAAATAATCATTTCTATCCAAGAAAACAACTTTAAACGTTTATAAAAAATTAAATAATCATCGTATCAAAAGAATCATATGCTACTTTATAGAATACTCTACGCAAAACATCTCTGTAAAATTTTAAGTAAATCTGATGTGTAGTTCCGGAGATTTCGTAACGGTCAGGTTGAAAAATATAGTTTTGAGAAAAACAAAAAACATTCTACATACTTTAAAGTTTAAAAAAATAAGGAAAAAAGAATTCGATTGTTTTGACCCCTCAGGGTGGTGTCTCCCTTTAAGTAGACTATTAAAATGCCTAACCACATACGACTGATCGCGTAAAATCTCTCTTTCTTCCTACAATACAGTAAGCAATGGCTGTACAGACTTGGTCTATAACTGTTTGGATATTCCATCAACATTAATACTTTAATGTTTGTAGTTGGAACACTTAGCTACATATGAATATAGTTGGTGAATTTTAATATAGTTAAGTGAATATATTTTGGTATTACGGAGATGTCGTTTAATTGTCAGTTTTAATCGATTTCACCTTGATGGTTGTTTTTTAGTCTCAATTATCTAATTCCTCGGTTGCAATTTGTGTTGCAAGACACCATTACCATTCTTCAAATGCAAAAGAAACTTTTGAAATTTAGTAGTGTCCTGTCCTGACGAAATTTACAATTTAACAGTTGGAAATATCTTCTTTTCAGATAATCAGTTTTATTTTCCATTAAATAATTGATCAGTTTTCTCATATGTATCCGATATCTGATATTCTTTTCTAACAGTTCTACCAACTGTCCAAGTTGGTACCCATAGTTTCGAAGCAGGTTGAGCTCTGCTACCGTATCCAACCAGTTATTTTATTCAAACCTTCATCAAATCCGTTCAGTTTGTTACAAAGAACGGGCGAATACTTTTGCGAGTAACTGTATTTTCCTTACGATCTTTTGCGCCATGAAAACGAACATAAAGTCCCGTCTATTACTTCCTGGTGGCTCATGAAACCAGGTCTCGCGATCGGAGAAACGCGTCCGGATTTTCGGGTTTATAACTCGACATTCTTATGGACGCATTTCGAGGATTATTGTTATGGCGACAGATCACCTTCCGTTTCAGAGAATGTTTTCGTGCTTACGGTGAACGGAACGGCAAAAGTTTCGAGTCCAGAAAACTATTATGGCCGATTGATTTTTTTATTATTAACGACACACTTTTATCGGTGAAATTCGTATTGTCGGAGTTACGAGATATTGGAAATTTGAGACTTTACAGCATATCCACTTTATAAATATATTTTAACTTTCTCAGGATTTTACGGTTTCTCCCTAAATTATCGAGGAACAATTTACTACATACTTTCCTCTAGAAATCCTACGCTTATCGTAATTTATAGTTTCGTAAAAGTAAAGTTATTCAGAATATGTGCGCTATAAATGTGAACACTTGCTATGCTAAATTATCGCAAACACGAAACAATTGTTCTCGATTTTCTTTATTTTATCCTTTAGGTTAGTACTTCGAGTTTTAATTTTACTTTAATGCATATTTTTACATAGCATTTTCTCATAATTTAGACTTAACTGGTACCTAAGTTATACCTAATCCAGAAGAAGGTAATGTGAATGAAATTGAAAGTAAGCTAATGTTAGGTATGACCAAATCCAATGCAATTTAAAAGTAAGTCAGACTTAACGTAAATGAACAAAATTTAATCGGATATAATCCAATTTAACAGTCAAATTGAGTCCAATTTGAGCCGAGCCAAGTTAAAAGTAGATAAGTCAAGTCAAATTAAAACAAACCAAGTCAATCTAGGTAAAATATAAAGTCAGACATAACCTAACAAAGTCAAATGTAAATTGCATTAAACCGTAATTAAATTGCAGCTGTATTTAAACTTAAAATACCTCGATTAAATCTAATTCGAAAATAAATGATGTCACGTAGATTATGATTCCAAAAATACACAAGTAATGTATCAAAAGATACTCGAACTGCAAAATCGTCAACAACTTGAATTGTTAAATGCTTACATCTTGACAAGTACACGTAACCTAGATGCAATATCTAATCTCTGCTGGTCCTGAGCAATGAAATTTCGAACCGTAACATTTTCCACATTATTAAATTACGCGACATGAAGTTTTCGATCGCCGGGAGGGACATTTTATAAACTTATTCATTAAACTTATTCATTAAACACTAGCTATTCATTGTTCACAACTTTCTCCAGAATTTAAACATGTTGGCTAGCGTTAAACTTGTGTCAAACCTAACACAACATAGCCAAACCTAAACCAAACATAACTTTCGAGGTTAAGTTATTGCGATATAAAGTTCACAATTTCCCTAGCGACGAACGTACACATTTGAAAGCCTAGTTTACTTTACTCGCCATTCTTATGTTTTCCAATACTCGCCCTAATCGCCAGAAAATCAATTATGAACCGCTTCCGGGTAAAGAGAGAACGAAACATGGCACGATGACGGAAGAAAAGCCAATTTAATTAATTAAGTTGCCAAGACAGTCATTTACATTTGGTTTTCTGGAGTGTATCCAACGAAGCCTGGAACAGCGTTAGCACTCCCGGGGGTGCAATGCTGGTTTCTTACGGGCTTGTGTACATTTTCGACCCTCCCTTATCGAGGAAGTACCAATGTAACCACTATAATCCCATTCTCGTCACCTTTTCGCAATTTCGTTCCACTTATCGCCTATAGAAACACCATATCGATTTAATAAATAAATTCCAATTGTTCCAAGCAAGTTAATAACATGGACGAACTCCCTAACAGATAACAGAAAGATCGTCAGATGTAATACTTTTTCTACAATTTTAATCGAATTGCTCGGGGATATTATTTTTATCGCTAAACTCCTAATTTGATCATACTGTCACGCCTTGGAAATAGCATTTCCTATGAAACGGATAATTGATAATTAATAATATTTATTGTTAGTAACAGTTTTAGATTTAGAAAAAAATCTAAGTTCCCATAGAGACTGTGAGTGCTCGTAACACGTAGACAGAGAACTCTATAAATCTTCAAAGAAGTCACGAATAAAATTAATTTAAATTTTTTAAGAAATTTTCATCTTTGCAGCATTTGGGGCTACAGCTTAATAATCTAGAACAAAGGGTCCTAGTTTTAAATGTATCAAACATTACCGAATCGTTTACCCCAAAATAATCATAGTGTATCAATCTGTGAGAATTGTCTCTCACAGAATTACAAAGCAATCTGTCTTCCCACACATTTCCAAGTATCCCTGCACTTTCCTTTCAAATCCCCTACCTCCAGTCTCTCTCTTTTTTCCAGCACTCGAAATAATCCCATGGCTCGTCGAAATTGGTCGTCATTCTAGTTCGATTCGAAAATGTTCGGCGCCGAAGAAACGAGCAAGGAGGAGTAGCTACGTATCTACGTACGACCGTTGTAGGAACCATTTACGACCAGGAATCCCTCTCCACCACCAACCATCTCTCCATTCGCCCCCTTTCCTTCGTCCTTTTGATTCCCGAGCTCCGACTCCGTTTGGCTCCTTTTCTTCTTCGCCCGGTTAACTATCTTCGTGATGAAAGCACATCAGACAGTGTGCTCTCTGGAGCATGCTGCGTGCGATATCCGTCGGATGTTGCGGTCGCAACTATGGCCGCGGAGTCGTTGATCGCCGCTCGTGATGCGGGGACATTGAATTGAATGAGTCGGGTCGGGAAACGAGGGTTGCGATAAGTGAGAACCGAGGGGAAAGCGATGAACTGATGGCGGCAGACAAGTGTTTCTTGTTGCACAGGGTACCTTCGAACCGAAGATTACTTGTTTGGTGGATGGCACATCGCGATTACGTATGTGTACAAACAGTACACGATATGGATATTTATGGTAGTGACTTCCTCTTGTCACTGTACCTGCAAAAACTGAAGTCACCTTAGAGGATTCTGAGGAGGAATGTATCGATACAAATTAACACGGATGGTCTATATCTTGCTATAACAATAAGAAGATCATGGATAGCACTAAGCTTCATCATGGTAGGTCTAAAATGTTTAACAACAGGGTTAGGAAAATCGATGATGTTTTACTGTAAGAGAATTCATAGAGTATATCACCCGGTCATTTACCAATTCAAAAGTATAACATTGAACACATCTGGTTTCTGGAAAAATATAAAAATCCTGGTACGAACAAAGGTCTCTCTAGGAAAGGCTAGACAACATGAAAAACATGGATGGTTAACACGGATGGTCTATATCCTGTTATAACGATAAGAAAATCATGAATGACACTAAGCTTCATCATGGTAGGTGTAGACTGTTTAAGAACAGTTTTGTACATATCTGGCTACGGATTAAGAAACAACGATGATTTCCTGTAAGGGAATCAAGGAGTACATCATCCCCAAGGAGTATATCGTTTACTATTTCAAAAGTACAACATTGAAGACGTATCTCGTTTCTGGAAAAATATAAAAATCCTGGTACGAATGAGATCTCTCTAGGAGAGGCTAGACAACATGGAGAACATATTCACACGAATTGAAAGAGCGGAACTGAGCATGTTTCATAAGCTTTATCCGTAACGTTTCACGAGTATCGTTGGGAACCACCACTTGGATCCGCAAGAATACCGATTTTTCTGTTTCTTCCTTTCTCTCCTTCTTTGAACCTTCGATCCTTCGTCCTCCAACGGCAGGCTATCTCCGTGACGAAAGCGTATCAGACACGATGCTCTCTCAAGCGAATTGAGAGCGATACCGTGCTCTCTCGATGCTCGCAGCAACTGTGTGTTTGCAGTTGAGCTCGTGGATACACTTTGTCCCTCGGCGAACGATATTGTGTCAGTCGTGCCACGATAACGTTATTTTCGAACAAATAGGAGCCAGCCTTAAAGCGATTTGGCAACACGGCTCGTGAATGCATAACACGATGCAGCTGCAGAGATTCTTTGTCGCGTAAAAGTTGTGGACACGATGGCTTATTCTTTGGTGAAACTTCGCAACATGAGTTGACTTGACAGTGAAAATTAAATGAAACCGAATGAAAAAGTTTTTGTTCCTATAGAAATTTCGAAAAACGCTCAAGTGTTAAAATTATTTGTTTCGGTTACCGAAACAGAACAACCAATTAAGATTGTAAATTATTCGTTAATTCCTGGCAAATTACCTTAACCGATGTCCTCTTTGAACAATGTTCTAATTCCATGAGACGACAATTCGGTACTCGGATAGCGAGTTGTACAGTTTCTACTGCAGAAGACTTGGTGCTAGCAGAATACTGTTTAAACATTATCGACAGAGGAAAATTGACTGTGGAACTTCAAACAATTGACTATGGCAGTGGAAGTTTAAAATCGCCATAAATTTCTCTCATCGTTTTAAACGTTTAGCTGGCCATTTTCCCAGAAATTAATATTTGCTTTATTATATATTTGCGACAAAATCTGTCAGAGTACTGCGACTGAAATGTCAGAAGCATTCGAACGTTCATTTTGGTAGCTAAAATCGGCATTCGATTCAACATAGATGCTCTTTAAGTGTCTGCTTCCCATTCCAACCCATACCTAAACGGGCAACCATATGTTGACGTCTTCGTCATAATAGAAACTTACAGCAGACACTGTGAACAACGCAACGAGACGTAATCTATGTGTTTGTGGGAGAAGGTGAATCCCACAGGTTTCCAGTGACCTAATTTGGACAGCGCTGGTATAAACATAAGACTGTCGAAGTATAATAATGCCCAATAGATGGCGCAAGCGATCTCGTGAGCCTATCAGATAACCAGAAGAAAATAGTTATTTGATATTTTAGACACACACATATATAAATTGCCAACGGAACGTATGCGACCACTTTCCATATTTTCTATTAATACACTTTAACACAGCTGAAAGTTATAATAATTTGACTTATAAAATTTTCTATAAAATATAAAAGGGCGTTTAAGGCGTCTGCTAAGAGTTTGCTCAAATTTCTTTCTCGATGAGTCTATTAGCAAACAATTTTGTGTAAATATTCTTTCCATTCTTTAGTAGAATCAATGAAAAGTATTGAAAATATTTTCATCGCTACTTTATTATTTGTTAAATAAACTGTGATATAAATATACAAAATATTATATACTCGCTAACAATACCAAAATGACGCTGCTAAGGGGTTAACAGATCCAAGCGGACCACTCGAAATTTCGACGATAATTGCCATTGATGTTTAAAATAACATTCGCGACTCATCATTGTTGGATTATCGAGTTGTATCGAATGGTTCGATTTAACGACATCCAGCGTCCCAGTCCAGCCATTGTTCCCTCTCCATCCACTTTTGCGATGTTGTCGTCCCTTTTCGTGGAATTTCAGACAGGAATGTTCAACATTCTCGGTTACATCTGTGATCGGAGAATTTTCCGGTGATTGTATCATGGTCTTGGTAAACGCAGAGACGCTTTGCGAATAGCTCGGTTAATCAGCGAAAATTATTTCGATCGTTCCGGGAACGAAAGGGTATAAAGGATAATTATTAAGATAGCATGGGAACCCGTGACGTTACTAGTATCCGCGGTCGGTAAATTATTTCATCGCAGAAAATGTTTCGCGGGATTAGGTACCGGAATCTCTCGTTCGGGTGTCTGCGAATTGATTTCGTGGTTCCCGGCATTTTCTGGAATCGGTCGAGACTCTTTTAAGGGAATTGAAAATTCGGAATCGGGTGGGGGAATGGACTCCGTGCAGGAAATACGAAGTCGAAGCTTTTGCAATAAGCAGTGAATATCGAAACTTTGGAAATTCTGCAGCTTTCGTTCCTATGTAATTCGAAGACCGATTTGTGTATTACCGTTAACTATTTTCTGGCGTTCGTGCCTTCTAGAGAAGATTTTCGAATGTTTCCAGCATTATCGTGAAACGTATGCGTCTAGTATCTCGTTACCGTTGCTCCTGTAGACAGATTATGTACTAGAAAGTTCGAAAATTAGGTTATTGGGTAGAGTCGTTAGAGCAGATATAGTGGAAGAACAATCTGGCAAATTTTCGCCAAGTTTGACCCTGCTTGATCGAGTTTGACCAAGTTTGACCCTGTTTGACCAAGTTTGGCCCTGTTTGGACACATAAATTCTTGTATGTTCAAATACGTTAACGATTTCAAACATTGTTATTCGAGGAAATTGAAATGCTTCGGGATAAATTTTGGGTGAATTTACCTTTCCATGTACTATAGTGTCACGTTGATTTCAAGGTCACTAATAAGTTCATCTGTAACAGAGGATCATTTTCGACGGTGTCATATTACCTCTGATATTTTAGGTGGGTAAAAATACTCCTTGAAAAAGAATGGAGATTTCTCTTTTTCCTAAAATACGTCTCTTTTGAACGATAAGAAATACTGAAACATGGTTTACACAATAGTTAAATCTGATTTTTAAATTTACAAAACTGTCGACAAATAATTGTCCAAAAATACGTTTTTCAAGTTACTGTCGTTTAGTTATCTTTTTCAACAATTATTTGTTTGCAATTTTGCAAATATAAAGAAAATATTCAGTATTCGGATTTTCATTTAGATTATACCGTACTGTGAAAACTTGCACACTGCAAATCGCTATTTTTAATCTAATTTTTACGATTATTCCTAAATATTAAAATATATTATTCCATGTATTACTTATATATAATTATATAATGCCACACTCCATCTTCACTTACGCCTTGAGTTATACAACTTTGAGATTTAAATGTAAATAGAATCTGACATTCACAATGTTTCACTTTTGCATTGCATTCTCTAAATTGCATTGCTACCGATTATGTAAGTTTGCCGCTGTAACTAAACCCACATTTACTTTTGTTAGCAATTTTCTTTACGTTTAGTGATACACGAAGATGTCATTATATTCCGAGCAACATAGTTCGATTGAATCTTTTTATTTTCTAATTAGTTTTCAAAATGTCATTTCATCACTCTACATCGTGCTGGATCAATCAGCGAACGTCCTTTTTTACTTCTAGGTTTTTCGATGCAACTTGAAATCAAACCATTTATTACCCAGTTGCGAAATTGTCTTCAAGAGACTTTTTCATATTCTACGTATCGTAACAAATATAACAATTTACCAATTCCGGTTCAATTACAAAGTGCTCGAAATTCATTGGCAAACAATTCAATCGGTCTCATTCTATCGAGCACTCTTTCCTGACTCAAACAAGTAAAAATTTATATCATCATCATTAGTCTTATTATTATCATCGGGACGTACAAATAATTGTTAACACGGTATAAACACTTTTATATAATTTATATATACACAAATATCGCATCTACGGTGTCGATTTAAAAAATACTCATACAGTCGAGTTAAAATAAATGTACAATATTGGAGAAATTATAAGCCCCGTTTACGTATTTTCAATTTTAGAGAAGAGACTTTACTCGTTGTCTTGAAACATGGAACTCTCTTCACGATGACATTTACCCGTCTCCTTACAGCCGCTGTCCGAAAAACTCCAGGTTTCACTCGTACGAGTCAGGTGGATGCACCTGTACAGTAGCCTCGAATTTCCCCGCACAAAGATTCCAGTCACGTAGTTCGCCGGTAATATACGAAGGACACGTTCACTCCTGCCCCAACCGTTGCACCGACCAAGGTCCTCAATGGGGTTAAGGAGCAAACCGTATGTAGCGCGTGGATGGGGTGGAGGCGGTTGGGGTTCACCTCCGGCACGAAGTAAACAAGCGTGTCTCTTCCTGTCGACGGAGATCGACTTGGCTGGAAGTTGGACGTTCCGGGGCCAATCGGCCGGAAAATTGCTCGTTGACCGGAGATCTAGCGACCGGAAGTGCACCGCTCGTATCCGGGCCGATGCACCGGCCGCCGGTGAAATTATCCCGCGTGTGTATCGCCAAATCGTGGCCTTGATACGCGCGCCATCTACCATGCCGTGTTCCGTTTAATCGACGACCTTTTAATGCACATGCTTCCGGACCGAGATAAATCCAGGGAATTAATTGATAATTGGAAAATGAAAACGAAGATCTCCCGGATAGCGAAGAGGTATTTAGGATCTTCGAAAGATTTGGAAAGTCGTTTATTGATGCGAGATGTAAGGATAACTGTATCGTGAACGTTTCTAGGATTTTATTCGATTTAAGAATGTGAAGCGTTGTACGAGAGTATGATTCTTATAGTGGAAGATTCTTCGAGCACAATTATGCTTCCAGTGAAGTAGCTAATACTAGTTCCAGGTTTGGGACTTTGTTATAGAAATGGTGTCCAAAAATGAATTTTATCTGGTGTTTCATTTGGATTTTGTCAATCAACTTGCTAGTACTACAGATCCAATTCATTTTATGGTACGTACTAATTTGTGTAACATGTTAAATATAAATTTTGATACATTCGGTGTAAATATTACACTTATTATGTAATTTTATATTTTAGAATATCAATCTTATCAATGAGAGGTCACATTCGGTCTGAAACGTTAAAATATTGTAGATATGAGATAAATATCAGTATGACTGAGTGTACCATAAATGAAAAGTGTTTGAACAGAGCGAACTACAGCGAACAGATTTTTATAGTTTACAGTAGGATATCGGTTTTGAGTGTGCATGGATTATTGGGAACGGGTCTGGAGTTTTTAGGCTGGAAGAGACGAACGAGACAGTCGAAGAAAGGGCTTTGTTTCATGGTTAAATATATTTTATATTATTATAATCATAAAAGAGCGTGGATGGATCATGGTTAGAAAGTCAAAACATGGGAATTTCATGCTTAAATATATTTTACATTATTATTGTCATCGGAGAGGTGTATTGTCGTTAACCAGAACGGCTAACATTCCTCCACAATATAAAATTGTTATTTAAATTATGCTCCTGTCGACCATTGTCTTTCTTGAATTGAAAAGCATGTTAAACGAAACATTTCTGATCAGTTGTTTCAGGCCTTTTTCAGAATAAAAACTTACAATAATTTCGGCAGAAAATTGTAAATTTGTTAGTGGTAACGAGAAATTTAAATTTATTATTTATTTTGTTAAAATTTCCCACGCATTATTTGATTAATCTAGGTTTATTATTGTTTAATGTAAAAGGATATTTTTACTAATTGTGTATTATTGCTTCTATCATTGTTAAATATAATATGATTACCGAAGAGAACTTAGAATGAGGTCAAAAACGTTAAAATGACTCAATGACTAGAAATATTTGTTGCGTTCATTATTTATTTGTAACAAGTTGACGATTTTTCTACTTAGTACATCTTAATATTTTTAGGTCGATCAATCAGCAACAGTGGAGGTCACTCACCTCTTTCAAAATAGCAATTGATAACTAAATTAATTTAAAAATTGTATTGCACGTATGCAATCGTATTTGTTACCATTATACCAATGGAAGGATGTTAGTCCGGTTTAAACAATTCCGTCAGTATGATGTCAGTGGTAAACACAAACAAAAGCGATAGAGAACTGAGAATTTCTAAATAAAACGTGAAAGTTAAAAACGAATGTGGTTAAATGAAAAATAGTAGACGGAAAATATCGGAAAACAGGAGAAAATGTTAAAAAGTGGGGCACACTAAAATAAATACAGAATTCATGATGGTAAAATATAAAAGAGGTGAACAGAAAATGCTAGCGGAAAACTGCAAAACAAAACGTTGGAAGTTATCGCGCACTGAAAAGTAGAACATACGGCATCAAAAAAATCGATGGCTTAAAAATTGGAAAAGAGAAGATTTCAAAAAATATTCAAAGATAGAAGGTGCTAAAGTACATTGTAAAAATATGTAGAAATAACAGGTATCAAGGTATTAAAAAAATTGTAAAATTTAAGATGAAGTACGTCTTCGAATTTGTGACAAATATTATCTAATACCAGAAACGACAGAAACAGCGAATTTCAGAGGCAAGCTCGTAAATTTTCTACAAAATCGATACTATCGATAGTAGGCAATCAAAGACCGTGCAAATGAGAATCGCGAAATTTTTTAAATCAACGACTGATAAGGGACATCACCTAAGTGTATATCGTCGATTTTAATGAAATTCACATATAACGTAGTTCTTAGAAAAATATTTCACACGTAGATCTAGAAAAAAGTTGTTTAAACAAAAATTGTGTACTTTTAAATAATGAATTTAAACTTTCGAATAGGTTTGTAAAATATCAATTTGTTTAAATAGTATGTGACAAATTTTTCGCTTCTTATACTTTTTTTAATACAATTTTCTATAAATTGGCCAATATAAACTCTAGACCGATATGAAAAATGTGTATATTTGAAAATTTTATTTTAATCCTTTCAATAAAAATTAACGTTGGTACAATAAAATCAGCTGTTTATAATTATTATAAATACGTATTTTTAATTAGTCCACGGCTGTCAGAACTTATCGCTAAACTTCTATCGAAAACTTCTATTTTATTCGAATTAAGTTCCCTAAGACATATATCATAAATTAATGTTATATCCACTATTGTTATAGTGGTTAGTTAGAAAAATCTTCTTTCCTCGAATCTCTATATCAAATTAATAAATTTTAGTTAATTAATATATAATTCTCGTTTAATATATATTCTCATTTATAAAAGAATAAAACTTTGTATGTAAAAATATAGATTTATATATATAAATAATTATTATATATTAATTTGTGAATAATTATATTATATTAAATTATTTATATAGAATTCGTAAATCGCATCGATCAATGAACAAAGAACATTTTTTAATAGGTTTCAGTAAACAAGTCGTAGTGATTACATCATCAAACGGTAATAATGATTATTAATTACGAAATAATCCGATACTCATTTCTTCGACTAAAGTCATTCAAATTTCGTATCGTTATAGATCGTGTTATAATAGGTTGCTCAGTAAGTTTTGCCGTTTGATAAGAAATGGAGCTATTAGGTTCGTCGTTTTATTTTTCTAAAGATGGTACTGCTGTTCGATAAACATGTGTAAAGTTTCATGTAGATCTGTCGACTCATTCGTATATTTACAATTGTAAATATTTGTTATTCAAAGTTGAAGTGTCCTGGTGTATTTTTACAATGGAAAGAACGACAAAACTTATTGAACAAGCTAGTGTATCGTTGTAAATTTTCTTTATACCATCGTGTGTTGTTTCATCGGATTCGTTTTGATAAATAAGGTACCTTGTATATCAGTGACTTGTACACGTGCAAATTATTTAATTGTCCACAAGACCGTTTACCATTTTCCAACATTTCTCTCCCGGTCGCGACAACGTCCCAGCAATATATTATTTCCCTCTATGTATCACGTGTCATGAAAAAGCATCTTCGGCCCTGCGGCGTCGCGAACGAATTCATAAATCGATGAACGCCACAAGCAGAGCAGATACTCTGCAGGCAGACAAAGCCGGGGATATATCGGATCGACCAAAAAAATAAGCTAAAAGAAAATTATCCCTGGGTATAGGGCGAAACAAAGTGACACGAGAATCGGTGTGGAAATAGAACAAGTTGCTGGCGTGCTGCTCGTGTTGTCCGAACACATGGTTGATTATGTTTAAACACCTGTGTCCCGTATGTGCGCGTGCGAGCGTTTCATTCTGTAGGCATTTTGTGTGCTCGGACAAAGTGGAAGTATTTACGGGCCAGGTAACTCGTAACTCATTCCTTTCTCTCCTCTCTCTCTCCCTCTCCCTCTCTCTACCCTTCATCCCTTTCTCCCTCTCTGTCTGTCTGCCTGCCTGTCTGTC
Source organism: Ptiloglossa arizonensis (assembly GCF_051014685.1). NCBI lineage: Eukaryota > Metazoa > Arthropoda > Insecta > Hymenoptera > Colletidae > Ptiloglossa > Ptiloglossa arizonensis. Next base: position 6,383,141 of record NC_135049.1, read on the forward strand.
ACCCTGTCTACCTGTCTACCTGCCTGCCTGCCTGCCTGCCTGCATGCCTGCATGTCTGCCTGCCTGCTTGTCAGCCTGTCTGCCTGTCTGCCTGCCCGCCTGCCCGGCTGCCCGGCTGCCCGGCTGCCCGTCTGCCCGCCTGCCCGCCTGCCTGTCACCCTGCCTGCATGCCTGCCTGGCTGCATGTCTGCCCGCCTGCCTGTTTGTCTGCCCGTCTGCCCGTCTGTCTGTTTATCTATCTATTTATCTATCTATCTTTCTCTCCCTTTTTCTGTTCTTGTATCGAATTCAATGGGCCGGACAATATGCATACCGACACACAAGCTTGGATCAAGCGAACGGACTGCTTCAAAGAACGCTTCTGATGGAGACGAGACAGAGTTGTTTTCTTTGATAAACGATACTTGAGCTACCTTTTCCACGACGTACGTCGAGTATAGTTACTTTTCGGTGATGTAACTAGATTTCTGAGTTAAAAACGAGATCTCTCAGAATTTTTGGGAAAAGTCGTAGTTTTTTATATTTATCAATTTTTATCTGTTCAAAAACATTACACCAGAGAGCCTAGAATTAGAAAAGAGCGCGAAAGAAAATTTGTAATATAAACACTTCCTTCTGCTAATGCATTGATCATCGGAATTTAAAACTGTACAAGTGTATATTAACTTTTATTTAAACCTATCATTTGTTTAGTGTCTGGAAATATTTTTTATTTGAGAGGGAGAGCTTTGTGAACCACTGGATCAATTGGCTGAAAACAAGTCGAACGTTTTACGAGCATCAAATTTGAAGAAAAAAATTGGTAGACTTTCACCAGTCGAGGAGCAACAAGTTTTTTGAAATGGCAAGCAAATTTCGAGTAGCTAATTTGAAAAATATGTAGGAACGCGATGGTAACGGAAACACTTATTGTTAGAAACGTCAGAGTTACGAGCTGTAAATACTCGAGGGTTCGAGATGACTCGTTTTCCGATCAGCGTTCAAGTCGCGTATAACGATCTTCCGGTTTTATATTGCGGACCGGAATTACGGGGGCTCGCTTGGCATGCGAGACGTCGCGGAAATAAAAATGGAAAAGGGACTGTCGGCGGTTCAATCCGCAAGAAAGTACGTGGTGGCCGTAAAAATGGGAAAGAGTGTAGCAATCAGTCGGAAGCAGAAGCTGCGTAAAGACTCGTCTTTGTGCGAACGTCGATGATTACGAATCACTGAAATTCATTGGGCATTTGACTTTATAGAGCCTTGCGCTTTAAGTGCCAGTTTTGTCATTTCACGAAATTAACTCAAACTCGTTCCATTCTCCAAGGCCTTCCTTGACAGCAATCTTGGATACTGCTCCAAAGAGTGTTAACTACTCAAAGTGTCATGGGAATACTGGAGGAAGTGACTTCAAAAGTAGATTTTCAGTATAAAAAAAGAACACCTAATTAACGAGTGACTTCAAAGAATGAATAGTTAATAGGTGACTCTGATGGTTGATTGTATTATATATAGTAATTGACTGTTTTTTTGGACTAATTATGGAGTGTTAGGCAAGATGGATCAATTAATCAATTAACTGTATATAGGCAAAGGGTTTTTAAAACGACTAGAGTCACTGGGTAGTTCAAAAGCTTCTAGAACTGACTACCTAGCTGATCGTAATCTGATTGGTTCTGGGTTCTCTGACTGACTGATGAGTAACCATTGAGACTTCTGAATACTAGCTAACTAACTAACAAGACTAAGCTGATTGGGAAGTCTAATTGCTTCTAAAACTACCGACCCGGAAACAACCAGGCTTCCGGGTTCTTTGACTAGTTGTATCAGTAAGCAAATTTAGCAACTCGTTTCTGGAGTTTTTAATGCACAGTATTGTGGTATTGGAATTTTCTGTTCCCACTTGGGCCTACTTAGAGTGCAGGCCTAGAAGATACATTGCATGCGAATGGACCTGTGTTAGGCTAAACACTTTGGCGCCGATATGCGCCACTATATCGCCAGGTTTCCCGAAGGGCACGAGTGACCCTTTACAGGGGGTCGTGCAAGACGACCGAGCGTGAAAATGCGTGAGAGCGAATGGAGATACGTATGATCTGGAGAAAATGAAGAGTGTTTGGAAAAGACGAACGATTGAGATGGGCGAACGTGACCAGATGTCTAAAGTGAGACAGATTGAGGATTAGAATGAAAGGGAATGAATGCGCGTAAGGATATAGGGTGCGAAAGAAGCGTGTTTGAGACATTAAGAGTAGAAGAAGAAACTGGTAAAGACGTAATAAGAGAGGAGAGTTGGAAAGACCCAGTAAGATGAGAGACTTGTTAAGACGCAAGCGACGAAGACGATAACGACGCGTGCCGAGGACACTAAGACGATTAACTTAGTTTTATACATAGTCGATCTATCTTTAGTGAAAAGAGAAACCTAATACTAATACCACGTCTAATCTATAATGCTACAATAATAATACTAAACTAATAATACTAAACTAATATTACTATATTTACTATATATATCCATTATCACCATCAACAACAACAGTATCTTATAATGATAATTATTATCGTGATTATGCTTACCTATCATGGTGTTCGTGAAGTCGTGAAGTCGTGATTATGTAACAAATACAATTTTTATTCGCAATCTTAACAATAAAGTAGCTGTATTACAACAGAGAGTTCAACATTTGTTTAACATTCTTTAAGAGAAATTATTTGCTCGGAAAGTACAGTACTGCGAATGTTAACGAACTATATGCGAAGATTTAGCCCGAATATATGAATATTTTGCTCCCATCGTTAATTACACGTAATTCTCATTGGTTCTAAATTGTGTTTCTGGAATTCAAATTACGTATAATTAATCTCGGCGAATTCTTCGGTTTAACACTACACTTAAAGTTTTTCAGTTAAAAATTTTGCGAGAATGCCGCGGGTCGAGAAAGACCCGAGGTAAGCACTACGATTAAAAGTAGTTCTAAAAGTACTGACGTGCTCCAATACTGTATTACTCTATACACCAAATGTCATATTTCACTAGTATTAGTATTACTCTATACTCCAAATGTCATATTTCACTGGCATTGGGTGTTTCGACTGGACGTTGACCTCACGTTTTAGCTCTAACAAAGATGCATCCTTAGATTACTTCGAATCGTGTGTAATGCCTAAAGTGCAACTTGAATACAGAATTGTGTCAAGATGATGACGTAACAAGCGAATTAATATCAAAAAATACCTATTGTGTTTAGTCTTTAGGAATTGTAGCTACTACTTATGTCGTGGTGGAGTGTACGAAAATTGAGCCTAGAAAATTGTACATCTGGTAAGACCAATGACTATGAATGCAAGTGCTGCGTCAATTGTTATTAATTACCAAGGCAGTGCGACTCTGAACATGGACATGTTGGACAGAAATATAGAAAAGTGAATCATTTTGTCACGCAAATCTGTTCGCGAGTAATATTAGGACACGAATGACATCAGAGTGAGACATGGCGAGTGAAGGATTAACTATATGAACAGACTATACCAGTCTATAACGTACACTTACACACTGACGACCACTTCTCATATCTGGACCCCCAATCTTGTTGTTGCTCTCCACTTATCATCCTCACTATGACATGACTCTCTTCGCGTGTCCGCTGGCCTGATCGCGACTACCCGCAGCAACTCCATAGAGCAAAGAGTTAACTATGATTTGATTCATAGCCTCAATCTCCAGGTAAATTAATTAAATCGAGCCTAAACGTTCTCAGTGATTGTTCCTTAGAAATAGAACCCACCGGTTATATTTTACAATTGATGGCAGTCATCGCAATTAAATGTGATAAGGAAATTTTGAAATGTGTTTTAAGATAAATATTTAGAAATATTAAATAATAATTTTTAAATTTTTTCGTCTATACGAAAAATGAATAAATTTGATGACTAACTTAAGTAAACGTGGAGATAGTATTCAGTATGGCTGAACATAGAGTAGTTTTGAACGGCTAGTCAATTCTGTCTTGATTCTTCAGTCATGGAAATATATTCCATGCTATTTATTTATTTATTCTATTTCATTTAAAGTCTCTACTGTACAAAATTTCCAGTATTATACATACGAAATAAAAATGAATTTACTCCGAAAATTTGTGAAATGGACGTAACTGATGCCTGTTTTTAAACCTAACCTCTAAGATGTCGTTAGACTCGTAACAAATGTCACTGATAAAAGAACAACCTGGTGGAAGCAGTACAAATGTTATCTAATTATTTTTCTAAAATCGCCATCGTATTGCACGAAACATATGTATACACTGGCGGAAAAACGATATTCTAAGGGAAAAATCGACCACGTTTATCCGTTTTATCTCGAAACGCGAAAGCACCGGAAGTCGAGGTAATACACGTAACAATGTCGAAAGCGAGCTCACCGAGAAAATAGATTCGCCAGACCGTTTCGAGTCTGCGATCGCGTTGAATCGAACGAAAGTTTTATGCGATACACTATGGTATTCAGCACGATATATACTCGCGATAAGAACATTTCTCCCCGATAAGAACGCGTTTCTCTCCTGTTGCACCAATGAGGGGGAACCGTCACGTTTCCGATCGAACGAACTATATCGATATTTCGACGCGGGAATAATTATATGAGCTCTTTTCTAATTCAATAAGTTCGAATCGACATCCAGAAGTTTCTCAATTCTTAATGATTCTCGATGGAGTTGCAAAAATATTCTTTCCATTCGCCACTTAATTTCGGTACTTCCGGCCCCGTTTTAAACGGGAATTTATGATTTGTTTTGAACTATGAAACTTGAAGCGTTTCTAAGAAAAAGAAACGATGAATAATGCGGAAGAAAATATCTGGGAATCGTTTAAATTTCAAACTACTTTCGATGAAGTAGCGAAAATTGTGAAAACTTATTGCAATTTCTACAAGCTTTATATTCTCCAGTAAATAATGAACTTTCTCCCATTTGTACGTAACATATTAATTACAATGTGACTCGGATCTTATAATTTCTCCTTACACATAGGAGAAGTATTTGTGTACAGCTCCACAGAATAAATTGAAAAGTTTCTGTTGGTCAGCCATTAAAGAAATTACACGTGTCCAGAGAAATATAAATTAGAGTAATTTTAGTAAACGTAAATAGAAAATATAAATACTTGTTTCTTTTCCAATGTTTCATATTTACGGTTATCAAAATTACTTTTCTTCGCGTATTTTTTGACACGTGTAATTTCTTCTATGGCTGTAACATGCACGTACCCCTACTATTAAATACAACTTATTTAGTCTGTAATTGTAAAATCCTTCACTTAATACGGAATGAAATTCATTTCTTCGTAATAAAAAACAATACTAGTTAACAATAAACACGACGACAATCGGTCTTTTTATTTATGAATTTTAAAATTGACACTTTTCTTTTAAAGATTTCACTTTAATATTTTTAAAATTTTCTAAACTTTGTACAATACGTCTGCGTACTGCGCTCGTTATAAAAGCGAACAAGTGTATAAAAATGCGGGTAAATTAAAATCATTACGGTTTGCTCGTTATAATTGTGATCTTGCTACATCCATGGACGTTACAACCAAGGTCGCCTGTGTATTTTTTAACAGTTCACGATATCAGTCGGCAGTCCCTGACAGCGTTCATATTATTACCCAAAAATGTACCAGAATTGTTGAAATAACAATATGGCGCTATTGCACCTCTAACAAGACTTTTCTTTCCACGAAATCAATTTTGAAAAAATACTAAAACTGTTTCGCCGAAGTAACTAACGCAGTAATTTTTTCCCACAAATACTTCAATAAAATACCGATCAGTGTAAGAATTTCTGTTGCTGTACAAACGAAACTTATTTGACACAACGGAATTCTGCTCAATTAGGGACCGAATAACAATCATAAATATCGCAGAGGAAGGAGCACACGGTCGAATATCGATCGCGGGTTGCACAATGGCTACCCGAATATTTATCAATGTACAGTAGCCGCGCTTCATTATGTTGTATCAGCCATAGAACGGGTACAGGAAAACCGGTTCTGTTCGGTAACACCCGCGATTGTGCCGCTAATAACAATTACACGTGGACGTCCGACGAAAGGTTAATCGTTTACATCGTGGCGCGTGTTTACGGGACGCCTGTTACAAGTTTCCGGTTTCTGAAACGGCCGTTACGAGGGCGGAACACGTGCAAAAATTCTCCTCGTCATGTATCGAATCGAGGTTACGGTTTATTTTTTGTTTCCTGATAAACCGGTGAACCGCGTAAACTGTTAATTTTTTGAACGACATTCTTCGAAAGTTTTGTCGAACGAATCAGGCCAGGGAATTATTCTCCCAAGTACGTCATTGTACAAGAGTTCGTTATACGTATGTAAGGACGTTCGATAAAATCGTGATTATTATTTCTAGCGAATTGATAATATATGTAATTTTATTTCTTTCAGGAAAGCAAAATCTGGTGAGAAAAATATATTTAAGTTTAGAAACGCGGATACATTCTTTTGGGCAATAAAAATAAACAAAGGTGTACACGTATGTAGATAATATATACTATTTAGTGTATACTCATAGCACTATTTAACCAAGAATGTAACACCCGAGAAGATTATTGGTTCTCAATTAATAACAAAATTAAGATACCATTAAGGACGTGGCGAAGCATAGTTATTGGAAAATATGAACGCGTAACCACATTTCTAATACATTAATTTATTTGTGTCAGTGAAGAATAAAACGGAAGTCCAAGTACGATTAATGACGACGATAATGATTCACTTGAAATTGGTTCTTGGCACACGATTCGCTAGAATATTGCTAGAATATTGTTAAAACGATAAATATTCAGTAAATAAAGTTTCGGCTTCAATTTCTTGATTAAATCTAACATCAAAATAAAAATAATGAACTAATAATTACATAATTTACGAAGAAAGAGACTGCTTGAAATGTATCGCTGTCCAAGTTATAACACAACTAGAATTTATTAACTAAGAAACATTCCTCATATGTGTACAAAGGTTAAACTTCTCATACACAGTTAGCTTCTGACGAAAATATACAAATGTTGGCGCATTAAAGTGCTTCTTAACATATGACTGAAATCAACCACATTCTTCCAAAGATTTCCGTCATTCGAATTTTAACGTGTTTCGAATAACTTCGTTGTGCAATCGAACCACCTGAATCTCCTGTGTGCATCAACGGTGTCACGAAAATTAGAAAGGATTAAAAGCCGACAAGCCACGTCCAAGTTGTCAAAGGAACGTCGACTAAGTACATCGAAGCACCATGAACGATGAAGCAGGATGCGCTCCATTATCGTTGAGCATTTTGCATAAATTATCTCGAAGCCTGTAGAAGAGATCGATCGGGGGAGTTCGATTGACCAACCAGAAGGGACTGATCGTGCGATAAATCTTGGACGTTCCGTTTCGACGACCTAGCAAGATGAGGATGGTAGAGGGACAACTATAAGGGAGAGAAAAATGAATATACAATGATTTACCGCGGGGATATCGTCCCTACTACTAGTTATTATATACATGCGGCAGCTTCCGTGACGGAAACCCATTTTTCACGTCGACCACGAAGAATACTTACGGTTGACGTTTTAATCGATCTGTAAAAAGCCGACAGAATGGCAGGCCAAACGCAGAGCCCTGCTTCAATCGCGAACATTGTAATAATTACACGCCAAAGTTAACGACTATGACATTTGTGACGACTATGAGCAATGATGGCCTCAATACCTATTCGAATCACTTTCGAATCTCTGATGTTACTCCGTGGACAATTCTGAGAGACGAGGCGGACGGGATTATGAAAAGATTTTCAATGTGAGAAGATTAATGAACTATGTGTGGATGTGTGCGCGTTTGAATTATTCTAGAAGATGAAGAATCAGGTGTACAGTGAAGTGCACACGTTTATTTCTAAGGAATGGATGCAACCATTTTATCAAAGTATAATGAGAATGTAGAGGCGGTATCTAGAGAAGTGTCTACTCTAGATGCGGTATAGTAGATTGCCTTTTCAAAGTACCTCGAGAAGTTTCGTCTACTCGGGATACGTCGTTATTGTTTGTTATATCTCGTGTGACAGTTGAATTAATATTTCTGCTACTCCTCACTTTAAAAGAAATTCTACAGTATATTCATGATCATTTACCAACTATGTCTCGGCGTATAAGGTAGTTCTTCCTAAGATGCCTCATTGATGAATCCACTACCAAGCCCTATCTCGCTCGCTCTTTTTCCTTTATTATCACATTCTAGAGAAGCCCGTTACACCCAAAAAGTAATCGTAATCACGATCAGAAGAATTATATCAATCGACTTCAAAAATATTTTAATTTTGACACTCATTAAATAGACATTTAGAAGTATTTTTGATCGTACCTGTTGTATTGTAGAAAAACTTTAGATGTACATCTTGAACAAAAACTTCGATTAGTTATGTAGCTAAATCAGGACTGTCTTAGATGTCTTTTCATATGTCTTTTTGTTATCACAAGACATCCCCGTTTTCACTAAGAACTTTTACAGCATATCACTTATTCATTCTCAAAGAACATATTATAAACTTAAAATTTTTCCTTTCTTTCGCATATCGTACGCACAGGTCGTTGTGATAAACTTGGAAAAGTTCACAATGCAAGAAACTGTCCAACTGTTTGCTTTTTTAAGTCTTGGGCAATATAATGTTCAAGTTTCTTAAAGCTATTACGAAAGAACTTCGCATAGTTTCTCCTCGACCAAAAACATCTTCTCGTTAAAGTTTCAATCGAATGAAATTAAATTTACTCACGTCATTGTTGCCATTGACTCAACTCCATTCAAAGCAATATGATACCTCGTCCAATTCAATTTTATCTCACTTGCAGCAATATAATGCTGTATTCATTCCAGTCACCAATTCCCCCGATCGCTCTGTTCGTCAATTTCGATGATACTGTTATTTTACTTACGCGTCCTTTCTGTCATTTAATAAGATCGAAACAAAAGAAGGTTGACGTTCGGTCCTCTTGTCTCTATGCGTTTACCACTCCTCGCACTGTCTATCGTTCTTTCGTAACTAAGAGAAGATTTTCTCTCCTTATTTCGCAAAAATCTTCCAGCCTGATCTCCTCGCGTTTTAATATACCCACGATTACGCACCAGCTCGCGACTTTATGAGAACCACCATGCAAGAGTTTTCCTCTGCTTCTACCCTCCTATCCCTCGTGCAAGGAATTACCCATAGAAGGGGGGGGGCGGTATTCTTTTATATCTACTGCAGCAGGTTTCACGAATTCATATTTTCATGACAGATAGAGAGAGAAAGAGAAAGAGAAAGAGAAAAAGAGAAAGAGAAAGAGAAAAAGAGAAAGAGAAAGAAAGAGAAAGAAAGAGAGCTAGCAAGAAGGTAGCATGAAAGAATTGAAGAAGTTTGCGCGGTCGTCGTATGCATCTAGCCGCAAACGTTAGTATTTTTCGTTTAAGTGAGACATTGGTGACGGTTGAATCTCCATTGAATGAATTTTGATATTGTAAATTGCAACAATGACATAGTTTTCGAATGATGATGCAAATCGTTAACTGCCGCGTCATTGTTGCAAGTTAATATTATCATTTAACAAGTAACATACTCCAGAGTAGGGCCGGCAGGCAGGTCAAAGCTAGACTAAAGTTACGTGAACTAACACTACACTACAGGTAGACCGGTTAAGATTAGATTAAAGACAAGCAGGCTAATGATGAACAGTTTAAAGATGGATAGTCTAGAGACTAAGGATAGGGTAATGTTATTCTAAGTATAGACAAGCTAAAATTAGGCAGACTATAGTTAACCCTTTGTTTTACAATATCGAGTTATATTCGTGGACCATGTTATGAGCAAAAATGTACAGAATCGCATTGGTGATAGAGATTATGGTCCAAACAAGATAAAAATTCGTCGTACTCGTGGTAAAAATAATCGTATTCTGTATTATTACTTAATATCCGATGCATTTTTAAAGAATTCATGTTTGAAACTTTCTTGCCTTTGTGTCGTTCGTTGTAATTGATCAACAAAGGTAGATTGAACGTTTGTATCGGGGTGTGAGAATTTCTGTACGTGACTATAGCATACACGGTCACGAATTCAGTATTAAGGTAAGGAGCTCGGTAGGGTACTATTCAACAGATAACAATTAAGCAGGTTAGGTAGGCAAGCTGAAGTTAGGTAAGAGGAAATTCGACAAATTGTAGTTAGAGACACCAGACTGAAGATAAACAGGTTAAAGATAGTCAAAGTTATGCAAACTACAAGAAGTCTTCTTTAATAATATAATAGATATATATATAATATTAATTAAAACTATGATAAACTGTGACCTAAATGCATCCAATCATCAGAGCTTATTCACACTGGCCTAAACAATTGTTAGCAGTAGCTAACTTCGATACCAGATACCATTGTACTTTCGTTTAAAATATTTTATCGATAAGCTAATAGAACCAGCTCTATCATCGTGACGACCAATTCATGACTCATCTTTATACAAGTATATCGAATATATCAGGTTGTTTAATAAGTTTTGACGAACAACAAATCTTATTGAACAACCTGTTACTCATATCATATCATTATTAATTCCACATTTTTAAAAATATGTTAAATATTTTTCTCAACTTGAACTTATTTAAGAGTAATATTGTAGCACACAATTAGCACGATGTGCTTTGATTTCAGGCTAAATTTATCTTGGTTTATTTGTCTGACCAAGTATATTCTTTTCTACTGGGTCGAAAGTAGACGCAACCTCCAATTGCTTAAAATCTTCACGAGCCACTCACTCTAACATTTTATTACTCTCCCCCTGTTTCGAGTTGATTGTCCCTCTTAATTTTAAACTTCGGAATACATTCAACCTCGAAAATTAGGTTTAGTGCAGGAGTGCTTAGTAGCGGGGTAAAAAATGAAACGCTTCCAGATGTGCGAATATATTTCTGGCTCGAAAACTGACCCAGTTGCAAGTGGAAAGTCGAAATTACGTTTCGCTTGAACTATAATTGACGATTCGTGAGTTAAGTTTTTACAAAACGTTCGCAATAAATTTGATCGAAGTTTACGAAGATTTCTGAAAGCTATTATCTCACTATTACCTATTGAATTTGATTCGTGTTAATTAAGAAATTACTTATAATTAAACCGCATGAAAATAAAAAAAAATGATTATTCTAATCATTGACTTATCGGTTACATAGGACTTGCATAGTCTGTATGCTTCTCTGACGTCATGTTCTTCAATTAGGAATATTTGAAATAGACATAATTCAATTAGGAATAATAAAAATAGTCAGTTCCTAATTAGACACCGGATTATTAAACATGTTCAAGAAGTAACATGACAAACTCTTCCCCTTACTTCAAGAAAACATCCATTTTGAACACTTCCCTTGTGTACAATTTTAAACTATCATAAATTGGGAGAATAACTTGCGAACACATTGTTTCAACAATACGATTAGCGTTGAGCTCGGTCGACACATTTCAGAAACACTCCGTGTATTGAAATTCCGACCTTCGTCCCTGCGTGAGATGGTTAGAGGAATTGGATGATCTCCATGTTTAATCTTGAGCGCGCTGTTTATTTATGCGTGTATGAATGTCTTCGGTACGCAATGAAAGGATTATCGCAGCATACCGTCATGATTACACACAGTATATCTCACTTGCAAGTGAGTATGCAGTTGTGTTGTTTTCTGCACTTCAGAGACAGTGCTGATAGGACATTCACATAATTGAATGTTTACCAAAGATGGCGTTGAAACATTTTACGACTATCTTTCGATATATAGAGAATGTATTCAGGTAAGTGCGTCAAATTGCCTTTTCCTAAGTTGTCAGGTAGTTAAGAGGACACATAATGGGAATATATTTTTAAAATTTAAAAATCATAACTATTGAACTTGACAAAGTTAACATACTTAGAAGTAATGAAACATTCGAAATTGTCGAAAATTTTAAACGTAGTATTGGCACGACATATGAACTCGATCGGTCTTTTAAATTTAGAGTTAGTGAAATATTTGCGTTGGTAAAAGTAGCGAAACATGTGTATCTATTAGATCTAATCTAGATTTAGAGCAGACGAAAAGTTTGAACCCATTGGAACTGGACTAAGATTAATAAATGACTGGGTTTACTTGGAACTATTTCAAACTTAGAACAGAAGAAAAATTTTATTTATTAAAATGAACTTTGCTTTAGAAATGATGGAGGGTTTAAATCCATTGGAAGTGATCCCAGATACTCGAACAGGTTTAAACTTAAAGCTAAGAAAAGAACTAAATTTGAATTCTTTAATTCAATTAAATTAATTCAAATTTGAAAATCATAAAACTGTTAAATATAAAGTAGATGAAACATTTAAACCTGCCACAAATATTAAACTTAGACTACTCATGAGAAGCATTAATCTTTAGAAAATTGTCAGTTTACAGAACGTACAAAAATTGAAATGTATTTTAGAATCTACGATATTAAGTGTCTACAGAGAATTCAATGAATTTATCAACTCTAGCACCTAATAATATTCCTCTATCAGACTCAGAAACTGTGCTACTTTGCAAGATTGTCAATCACTCCTCTTAGAATTAAATATACACATATTTTTCTAGAATTTACAAAAAATGTAATTTTTTCTACTACATTACAATATCAATATTGATACATAATTCTGTGGGTTTAAATTCTGACTGCAATATGTGGGCCATAAACTGTTGATCTAATAAGAATAAATTTTACATCGTTCCAGCTTTCAGTTTACAATGGAAAAATTTTCCAAACAAATAATAAGTATTACCTGAAAACAATGAATTGTCAAAATTGAATGACTTACCAGTTGACAGTATGCTGCGCGATGTACATCACCTGGTTCTCCCTATCAGGATTCAAGGGTCGGTGATTATGACGATCATTGATAGAAACAATGGAGTGACAAACAAGGCGAGTCTCCTTTCGATCCAGTATCGTCAAATTGTACGGCGATGTCAGGAGTCGTGATCCTATTCGATCCAGGGCTAGCCATAGTTTATTGTCTACTACCCAAGATGGATATGCGCAATGTTCTGGACGATTTTCTGCAAAAAAAATCATAAACAATCATCAGAAATGGTATAGTAATGTTAAGCTTAAACGTAGCAAAATATAGTTGTACCAATTTCGTAGTGTTGAATGTTATCCCTCACCTCCGAAAGAGAGTAATACAACTAAAAAAATATTAACTTCACAATAGATAGAAAAGAAAATACAGTAACTCCCTCGTAAAGCGCAGCGTTTATCCCTCTATAAAACGTACCGAATCATCTTCAACACTCTTTACGTTCTTTGGCTCGATTGTCCGTCAACTCGAGCTTTTATAAGTATTATCAATGATTGACGAGATTCTATTGATGAAAACCAGATATGGAAACATTTGGAACATTTTTAATTATATGCAATTTAAAGTTTACATCAATGATTCGTACAATATGTACGAAAACGTATTCCAAGTTTGGTCGAGTTTGATCCGATTTTCACTGGGAGCATCTCATAAATTTATTACTTATACTTTCATAATGATACAACAAGACTAAAAATTGTTGATTTGCATTAGTATTGTCATATCAATACACGTGTGGCATAGCTTTGAAGTTTGTCGAGTCACGATATCGACAGAGCTTCTGTGTAACTCTGGGTGTATTTTGTTCATTCTTTTCGGAAGATGGTTTGCACATAATTGAGTCTTAATTCAAGATATGAAAAGTCGATTCTAGGAACAAATATACCACCGTTTTATATAGTAATTTTAACGATCTAACTATCCGAGACTACTCCGTTTGACTCTTCTACAAGTTAAATTACTCAATGTGATCGATTACTCGTGATAACAGATATCGCAAAATAAAGTTAGTTCTACGATTTATTAATTTCTTATCTACTAGATAATTCTTTAATAATACTTCAACGTTAATCTAAATATTTCGTATAATGTCTACAGTTGTGTGACTTTCTTTATGAAAATTTTTCTATCAAAAAATCCTTCAACTTTGGCCATGATTGTGCTTGAATTAATAATTGAATAGTTAAAGACAGCATAGGAACAGTAATTACGTTACTAAAATATTGGCATTTGAAATTTACCATTAAATTGAAGTTATTATGTACCAGAGAAAAATTTTCAATTGATTTGATCGTTCGTGGAAATTAAATACAATTAAACGTTGAAGTACTGAGAGCGCCAGGATGAACACAGGCTTTATTCTGTTCTCGAAATAATATAACTCCGTTGCTAACATAGTTATTCCAACCTCAAAATGTATAATACAACTAGGAACTCATTCCCGACTCTTCAAGTTTGCCAAGTCCTCGCGTTGATAACTCAACTAGGCGTAAATTTTGTCCTTTTTCTTTCCTCGTCGTTATACATTTAATTATGCGACTGTCGAAGATAATTTTCTATGAGGGACAACAAATCGAAATCCTTCGAAAGCTACATCGATTTAATGAAATTTTAATTTCAAATTTGAATCGAGACGTTGCGACTGGAATTATAAACACAATGTAATGAAAACATAATACAACTATCCTCACATTCAAATGCGTTTCCATCGACAAAATTGTTCCACGAGTGTTACTCAAATTTTTGTAGAAGAATTAATTATAATCTTTCGAAATTAAATTTGTGCATGTGTTTATTGTGAGAATTATTCGCGGGTAAATTTATCAATGAAAGTGTTGTGGCTAAATTCTATTTAAAATGTCCTGAAACAAACTTCAAATTCATTAAAATTTGCCTCTTCTAAAAATATTATTATTATAAAACTTAGTTTGTGTATTATTCAATCGAGGTTTTCATTAATTGTTACAGGAAGAAGGTATATTCGAGAATAGTATAAAAATTAAATTATTCACCTTCAGTAAAATTAACTTGTAAACAATTAACCGGAATCAAATAAATCCTGTCATGATGTGCCATATTTGTCATGACTCTTTAACGTGTCACGATGTCAATTAATATTGTTTTTACACACCAGTATCGCGAATGTAAATTTTAGTGCTATTCGTTTACAATCTGAAGTAAGAAAGATAATAATAATCATTGCAAACATCTTTACCAGAATTTTGCTCAAAGATGCATGTTTTATTTACCGATATCTGTATGAATTACAGATACCTTAGAAAATACAAGAACGAAGACTTCTAAGAGACGAAGGGAAACTAGTATTCCATCACTGTCTTTTTTTCAGAGATACAATAATTCATGCAGACATTTGCAGAACGACGATATTGTGTTCGATCGATACACCGATCACCTTTTAGTACACTGTATACTTCAGCGCCTGTGCATTTTTAACGGACCATTAATTCGTGCACATTGATTGATAGCTGCGAGCAGTCGACCATCGACACGATAACTGTTTGCAAACGACAAAGCTGACGCACGTTTATGGACGAGCATTGCATTCCTCGCATGTCGTTGCGAAGTCTACGCTATTTATTGCAACAGACTTTTCTATCCTTCGAATTCAATTTTCATATAATATTTCATCAAATAAATTGTAATTTGTACTTTACATAACAGTTGGAACTAAACATTTAACGCAACAAGCGACTAATTTTATTTCATCGATTTTTGTGTACGGATTATTCATCAAAATTGTAATAAGAGTGTTTGCAGTGAATTTTATAAATAATTCTTCTCACTTTACGATGCTATTCTGGTGTACAGAATTCGAAAAATTAATTTTTGAATTATTCTATTTTCTAAGAATTCGGGACCTTCGAAATATCTCACTATATTATTAATACTCTATATAAGAGATATAGAAGTTGGTGATTTTAGATAATTTTTGGATTATTATACATTCTTAAAGTCAAGGGTTTTTAAAATGTCTCCTCAAAGTATTAAAGTGAAACTGATACAATTATCGAGATATAGAGGTTTGGTGAATTTAGTAGCTATAAAGTTTATAGGGAAGTAGTTATTACTTTTCCTGTTTCTTTAACCAAAGTATCTAGGTGCAATTGTTACATGCAAAAACTGTGAAAAAAGTAAAACATGTAGTATTGTAACTCCAGGAAAAACATCAAATATTATTTTCTTAAAACAATATTTTTCAAACTCACGCGTCTCTGTGCTTTTTCTGAATTTTTTCTAAAAATTCGGGACCTTCGAAATATCTCACTATATTATTAATACTCTATATAAGAGATATAGAAGTTGGTGATTTTAGATAATTTTTGGATTATTATACATTCTTAAAGTCAAGGGTTTTTAAAATGTCTCCTCAAAGTATTAAAGTGAAACTGATACAATTGTCGAGATATAGAGGTTTGGTGAATATAGTAGCTATAAAGTTTATAGGGAAGTAGTTATTACTTTTCCTGTTTCTTTAACCAAAGTATCTAGGTGCAATTATTACATGCAAAAACTGTGAAAAAGGTAAAACATGTAGTATTGTAACTCCAGGAAAAACATCAAATATTATTTTCTTAAAACAATATTTTTCAAACTCACGCGTCTCTGTTATTTCCAATAACTACTGGACGGATTGATTTTCAGTTTTATTGGTACACAAAGTGTCTCGGTAATTTCTGAACTAAAATTATATCGATATGTAGCACATATTTTTGTTACGTTTTAGGAAAGTTAGAAAATTAACTCTGAAAATCGAACTTTACATTTTCAAAGGTCATCGTCTTTTTAAAGGTTCTATCATTATGTTCGCTCTAGTTGAAACGATAGCCTCGCTTACATAAATTAACATAAAATTTTGAATACTTGATTAGGATAATTACGAATGGCCCAATCAATGTTACTAATTGGAGTAAAATTTCGAAATACAATTTACATGGTGATTTATTCTATTTCGTAGAATATTATATAAATTAAGTAGATAATTAGGTAAATTAACTGAAATTTTGTTTACAATCAACTGAATCATCAATAAATATCTATACAACGGTTTGGTAAATGTATTTTATATTTTTATTGTTTTTATTTAATTCCTCAAAATAACGTCTACTTCAAAATACACTCTTAAGATTTCAAATTAAATTTATCTGTAAAAAATGGCGATAAATAAATTGTTACTAAAAACATTGGTCGAAGGACTATTTCATTCGAAAACTAAAAATGAATAAAAAATCCAAATATTCGAGGCACTTTATTTACTTACGTTAGAAGTTCAAAAATAATATTCTGTGCGAAAATGACACTAATATTATATTAATATCAAGTGATGTATCGTACGCAAGTGTCTGACCACAAATCGTGTTGTACTACTGAATATCTGTTTACGTATACATACAATATTTCATCATGCAGTACAAAGCTTTTTCATATTTTTATATTGTTCTTTCGTATTTACATTTTCGCGTATTTCTTTATTTCGTTTCAAATTTATGTCATCTCTGTTCTGTCGTATTTTACTCCAAAAGAAATTGCACTCGCAGTTCGATGCAAATCAGGATCGTGCGCCGACGTTTCGTGCTAAACGATGCTGGGAACCGAAGTATAAAAAGCCGCCGCCGTAAAGTTCTGAACTCGAAGGCGGAGAGCGATATATTTACAATATGATGCCCGCAAGTAGTATCCTATAAAAAAAATCCCTTCCATTTTATGAGAAATAAGAAGCGGCCCACCTAAATTCACTTTGTTGTCGGGTTTACGCGGTGTGTCGAAGTTAGGGCGCCTCGAACCGCCATATTGATGCGATAAAAATGTTAAATTCACGCCAGGCATGATAATTCGATAGTAACTCCTTACTTTTCTCATCTGTGCTTCAATCTTTCCTATTATGAAATTTATAAATAATACGTTAAACTGTTAAACTGTTAATGCATCTTTTAATCCAGTCTTTTAATGCATTCTGTAAAATATTAGTTTTTTTTTCAACGTTTTGACGTTCGTTCATTTTACACACAACAAAATATTTACTTCTCTACTAATAAGGAGCGTCAGGATTATTGTAATCGCAAAACATTTCGAAAAAATTTATTTGATAAAATATGACGTTTTAAACCCTCATGACCACGTTTTGACGTTATAACGTATTAGTGTTACAGTTAGTTTTACGTTGAAAATGACTTTCCTCGAAAACGTCAGAACCGATAAAAAAAATTTGTGCTGTATTGTCGAATAGTGTTTTATAAGTAACTATTTCCTCGTCGAATGTGTCATACTTTATATATAATGGACACTGTATATATAAAGCATGAATTAATTTTTGATTAAACTGACATGGTGATTAAATTGACAGCGTACATTACACTAGATGGATTATGGTTGAGTAAACTGATTAACAAGGAAAAATACACAATCCGGAAATTCAGAAAATTTTGTAACAGTGGTATAATACAGTTGGAGGAAGAAGGGGAGGGGATCTCTTCTCGAAAAAAATGTTAATTTTTCGAGATATCAAAACAACATTCAAGTTGAGCAACAAAAGAGAACATGAATTAATTACATGTATGAGAAAATATTATGAAGAAATATTTTTACATAAATATGCAACGAGGGTAACTTGAGAAGCATGGATGTATTGGTAATTATTTATACAGTTCTCAGATATCGAAGTAAGATACAACTTTTTCATAAACTTTTATTCCATGTCCCACAAATTATTTCTGAATTTGTGAGTTCCTCAACTTTCGTAAGTTTGGTCACGTTGACAGCCTAGCTGATGCCAAGCTACGCTAGACTGTTCCCAAAGTAACTATACTTAATACAAGGGGAGGGTTGTATCTAGACTATCTATAGACTAGATTCACTAAGCTTAATTGGACTAGCAGATCGAGTTAGGTTAGACCAGTGTTAGACGTACCTTTGAAGATGAACGTTACTTAATATAAAAAGTATCTAACTATTATTATAATTTTCTCGATAACCTACATAAACAGAGTTTATGGAAGCTTCAATGTGCAAGATCATGCCAAGTCT
This sequence comes from Ptiloglossa arizonensis, assembly GCF_051014685.1. Classification (NCBI taxonomy): domain Eukaryota; kingdom Metazoa; phylum Arthropoda; class Insecta; order Hymenoptera; family Colletidae; genus Ptiloglossa; species Ptiloglossa arizonensis. Next base: position 6,402,085 of record NC_135049.1, read on the forward strand.
CCGTTAAAATCGGTCATCGTACGTATACGTTTTCACATTCAGTATATCTCCGCGAGTGTGTTCCCCTAAACGGAATTGTGGCGAAAGAGCATTAGTATGAGTAATGTGATCTTCCAACCTAGCCAGAGAGAGAGGTAAAGAGAGGTTTGAGATTCTGGAGCTAATCTGCCTTCTGAAAAGTTTAAATGAAAACGCAGACCAACGTCGAGAAGTAGGATCAACGAAACATCCGGTCCAATGTTGAACAATTTTTGAGCAGCTTGACCTAGGATCGAACATTATTTGGAAATTTTATTAATGTTGCTTTATCCGTATCCGTTGCTTTATCATCGTAGTTTTACGATGTGATTCATTTAAGTGGATTATTCTTAGTTTCGCGAGACATGTGTATTTTAAATCACGATGAAAGCGACAACTAAAAGCATTGTCACTGATAAAATGCTTCGCGTCGAGGCCGCTGTATTTTTAAGTCGGTCGAAACGGAAATTACTTTGGGATTTAGAAAACGTCATGGAAACCTGGCACGAACTGTAGGTCGCATGAAATAAATCTTGTCAGTGAACAAGCATTGTGCAATCAGTCATATATCCCGAAAATCCACCTGAATGTGGTTTACCGCAAAGCCAGCAACAGGATCATCTCCATCTGATACCAATGTCTATTCATATTCACACTTGGCAGTTTGCGCAATGAAGAGAACTAAATGGAAAATGTACTTATAACGAATCCAGAGTCAATTTTACGAATGTCCCGAACTCTTGAACGAAGGAGGAGGACAGGAACAAAGAAACGAATTGGGTGACTTGGCAAGGGTAATCCAATCCTAATAAAAGAGTAACGGACGAGGACAAGTGATACTAGTTGATTGGTAATTTTACCATTTAATGAATCCATTTTGTCAGCAAGTCAATAAGTGTCTTCCCTGACTGCATTGACTTGGAAGAAACATACTACTGGAAATGCGCTGAAGTAATTGCCAATCAGCTTTCTCATTCACATACGACTGTTCGAAAGTCGAGGCGAGTCTACGCATTCACGACAGTATCACCCGCTTCTCTCGATATCAGTGTACAAGTAGCAACGTTTCACGTTCACCTAGATTTCAACAGTTTAACGATCATGCCGTACAACCAACGGCAAGAGCAATAAAACTCGTGAACATTCCCAAGCGACTCGTATGCTAAAATTCCATTCTATCCCCATCAAACGGTGAGAGTGGAAGAGTAGGAGGTGGGTGGTGAAGATTCAGTTCGAGTTTAACGTTCAATAAAATCAATTCCAAGAATGTCCGGCGTCGATCCGACGGCTCGAGCCATCACCTCAATTTGGTTAACCGTGGCTGGAGCGCCAGAATCATCGCAATCTGGTAAGGATACGTGTAGCTATGCGATGCCATGGAATACTCCAAGTACTTGACGTCGACCGCTGCACAGCCTCGATAGCATGCAGAGCAAGAATCCGATCTAGTGTCCACAGACACCCTCATAGTTTACGTGCTCTTGTTCTTGGAGGCTGTTCCCATCACCCGTCGCGGTTTCTGTCATACCAAGATGCACGCTTATCAGTTAACGACTGTGGCGCTAGGTTGGTTTGAATTCACCCGCAGTACCAGTCGTTTCGAATTTGGTAGCATACGTCGAAATAGAGCAGATACTGGTGAGTTATCAGCGATAGAGATTATCTACGCAGTATGGTGGTGCATGGAGCCCTGCTGGAGGGTGTCTCGATCATCACCGGTCGATTTACTTTTCGAATGAAACTCAAACGGCTTAAGTAATCCTGATACTTGCTTCTCTATTTAAAAGTACAAACTTGAGAGATAGTAATGGAATGAAACATCTTTCAAATGGCCACCTCGAGTTTTTTTACAGACTATCGATCTCTTCCCCAAATTTGTCATAACGTTTTCGCACAAACTCGGATCAATTTCACCAATGACACGTTCGATGCTATCTTTCGGCTCTGGCACTATCTCTCCAGATTGTTGGCATAAACCTTACCTCTGACCCCAAAGAAAAAAGTCTAAAAGTGCCAAATTGCACGATCTTGGTTACTAATTGACATCACCTCTTCGAGAAATTACGCGTTGCGGAAACCAAATATCAGCCAAGTCAAGACCTTCCAATGAATGCCAGAAATAACCAGTCAACGTGTCCCGATATCGCTTCTCATTCACAGTAACCACTTCGCCATCATCATCGAAGAAACATGGCCTAATAGAGCCTTTTGACCAAAACCTGCACCAAACATTGACTCACTTTGGATGCATTGACAATTGTTCAATCTGTCGTGGATTTTCCAAACCCCATGTGCGATAATTTTGTTTATTCGTGTAGTCACGCTAAGGATAATTTTGTCGAAAAATCATCATCGTTTTCTTCTTTCTGCAGCGCCTAATCCACGAACGTACGATATTAGAAATGGTCCAATTAAGTTCTTGACATAATTGAATCTTATAAGCGTGCAAATGAAGATCTTTTGTCAAAATTCTTTGCAAACTAGTCCTCGAATCGATGTGCCCCGGGTTTCTCTGACACTTTCAGCAACAGCAACAACATTTTCACTGAAACGAACGGTATGGAGACACGGTGACTTTTTCAGATCTTCAACTGAATCAGTTTCGACAAATCTAGCGACCAAGTTTGCACAGTGCTTTGGTAAGCTTGAATAATGACAATGCTTGAATAATTTGCACCAGTTCTTTCACCGTGTACTTTTCCATGATTAATTTCCCATGTGTCTAGATGACATGTGTTAAGCTTCAGGATAATCGGTTCGACGTTTTAAAAACAGTGGAAAATTCAAATCGACCGGTCATGGTTGGGACACTCTGTAGGTTTCCTTTTTACCTATGTTGCTATATAGACGCCTAGCGGCAACCTCCTAGCAATGATGTTTCATAAACTCCTGTAGCTACAGTGTTTTAGTCATAATATTGCATGAACTTTCCTAGTTACAGTTTCCTGAATATAGTATTGTACAAACACCTCTAGCTGCAGTATTCTAACAATGGTAATATACTGATTTCTCTCCCTGCAATCTTTCAGTTATGATGTTATACTGGTTTGTATCTATGGTGTCAAATACCTACGTGTAGTAACATTTATTAGAACAGTCTCTAACAATAATATTCCAACGCTAAGTGAGTGCTAAATTAGTAATTATTTTACACAGAGAGTATTATTGTACATTTTCTGGTAAAGCTATTATAGAATAACATATAGTCTGTAACAATGATACTATGCTCTCATCTACGGTGTTGTACAACAATGATGCGCAGCTTGTATTGTTACCCAGTCTCCAGTAATGATATACAGAACGTTTTAATAATGTGTGCAGATTCTAGCTGTGAAGTCACATACAATTTACAAATAATAATATTGCGTACGTTCGCCTAATAATAAATCTGTACTTAGTTTTCCGACAATGGTTTGCAAACTGTAACGATATTATGGAAACTCTTTTACCTAGAACGCTGAAGAGATTTTGATAGTTTCGAAAATCTTTCAAACGATCGATACTATAACTCTACACAATGGTAGAGTAATGACCTTTCCCGACGAATACGTGTAATTTTATTACGGTTCTTTTTTTTTAACATCACAGTGAATAACAAGACATTTAAAGAAATAAAGTTTCGATGTACTCACTCTGCCTCATTTTGTACGTTCTGGCAGCATCATCGATGCTGAAGCTCGTGCAAGCGGCATCGCCACTTTGCGCCAAATTCCACGAGTTGTTTGAAGTCTGTTGATAAATGAAACATCTGTAGCTGTCTTCGTCGTTCGTTTTTCGAGCTCCGTGAAGTCGTGCTACCAAATTGTGCGTGCTACCCTCTTTCCACGTGGCGAAACACTCCAACTCCACATCTGGAAGCAGACATGGCGCCAAATTACTATGGATATATCAAACTTTGATTAAGGGTCACCGATCAGAGCCACGGAAGCCATTTAAGTTAAATAAAATCTCTATGCTTCGTTTTACAAAATTATTCATTTGTAAAAATATTCTATTTAACGTCTTAGTATAATAATCGATAAAACGCATCTTCGTTTCAGTATTTCCTTTCCCTAATTACACTGTAATGCATAACCGTGCTAATTACGATGAAGGCTAAATCGTCCGCGATTCTTGCCGAGAATTATGGACGGAAATATTCTAACTCGTTAATAAACTGTGCTCCACCGTAGGGAATGAATTATATGCGCACTTTCGTCCCGGCCACGATTGTCCAGTTTACACGATCGCATTCGTAATAATCGTGGAAAATCGTTTGGGCAAGCTGAGCAACAAATGGTAATTGACAAGGCCATTAATCATTTACTGCGACGCCGCATGCTTTATTGACCGTTACTGGTCTCCTGTGCCGTGTTAATTAACGTCACAACTGAATATTATTAACCGGGGAAAAATTACGACGACACAACCTGTTTGGTTTATTGCTGAAGACACGCTTGTAACGATATCGGTTCGTTACGAACTTAGAAAGTTAATCACCAATATACCAGGCAGTACTAGGTTGCTGAATAAGTTTTTTCGTTCGATAAAACGAGAACACATACTTTAAACTTATATATATTAACGTAAATTTAAAAAAACTACCATCTGCTTAAACTACCATTGTAACTATCTTCAAATTGAGTAGCACCACATGGACACAAACTTTTGAAATAACTTCATAAATAAATTCATTCTCCGAGTTTAAATTATACAATTATTTGAATCATCATTACACATAATCTTTGAAAGACACAGACTGTAAACTTACGTATCTAAATGTGAATTAAAAAAAATTACCATGTACTCGAACTAACATCGTAACTATCTTTAAATTGAGTAGCACCACATGGACACAAACTTTTGAAATAACTTCATAAATAAATTCATTCTCCGAGTTTAAATTATACAATTATTTGAATCATCATTACACATAATCTTTGAAAGACACAGACTGTAAACTTACGTATCTAAATGTGAATTAAAAAAAATTACCATGTACTCGAACTAACATCGTAACTATCTTTAAATTGAGTAGCACCACATGGACACAAACTTTTGAAATAACTTCATAAATAAATTCATTCTCCGAGTTTAAATTATAAAATTATTTGAATCATCATTACACATAATCTTCGAAAGACACAGACTGTAAACTTACATATCTAAATGTGAATGAAAAAAAATTACCATGTACTCGAACTAACATCGTAACTATCTTCAAACTGATTAGCACTACATGGACACGAATATTTAAGATAACTTTTCCAAATGTGATTCCAATACAGTTTTCAACATAAAGAATTATGTTGACATTTTCTAGGTGACATACCTAGGTTCTAGGTATTAACATAAGGAACAACAGATGCAACTCACCGATTCTTTCAGAAGAGCGAACATTGGCACATGCCTGATATCTCAGAAGTAACCGCGACTCTTGGGTGCAAGTCTCTGCTGTAGACAAAGGTGAGCTGCACTCCTCTTCTCCGTAGATGTAGGTGAATTCTAGAGGTCCTTTGAAAGGACACGGCATGGGAGCAGCGCCCGTGCGAAACAACGAAATAAGATTATCATCGCTCGTCAACGTGTTGCACGCTCTAGGTAGACTGGGCTTCGGTGGCGTGTCTATGCAAAAACCTAAAAAGAAATAAACAAAAAGGAGAGATAAAATTCTGAAGAGGAAAACAATGAGATGGAAATATCGAACAATTGAAAGGGAGATTTTTTCCATACATTTTGGGCAAGTTGGATCGTAAAACTAACGAATATATATTCCTAATTTGGACGACTGTTTGCTGAATTTCAGGATTTTCAAGAACGTATACAAGGAGCACAGAGTTTCTGAATGTACTTGAGAACAACTCGTATAAACACATGTTACCATCGCTCAATTTGAATCATTTAAATAGAGTGCCAGATACAAGCAAAATTTTATTCGAATAATAAATGAATAATATTAACGTGTAAAGATTTATTCGATTGAACAGTCAAATTTTTATTTCTTCATTATAAAATATTTCATTCTGCAATATCAATTCTGACTTTTGTTCAGCAAGTAATGAATAAACGATCGATTGTCTTTCATTCGTTACTCGAAATTTTTATCTGTATCAAAATTTTCTTATCTCAAATCATTTTGAAAATTTACTTTCCCATTTCGATATGCCCATGTTGAAGTGCTTTGAAAAGCTAATTGTGTTTTAGACAGTTTCTAGATTTAGAGACAGAAGCATTCATTTTTTAAATCTCTCTATTTGAACTGATTATTGAAACTAATTCTCATAAGTATCGATACTCACTTTCTTTATACTGGAGGACATTCGAGTGTTTCATGTGCATCACAATGCAGCGATAACACTTATTGCCACTGAAACAGAAAACAAGAAAATTTCATTATAAATTGTTGCTCTACTTCCTTAGACTTACTTGGGCGACATAGTGCAAATAACTCGCAGTTAATCGATCGTCGTATCATTCAACTACTACAATAACGAGTAACATTGTAGGCTTTGCAAAGCAGTCAGTTTTTAATGCATTATACAGGAAATTCGAATAGTTTCTGCGATAAATTGAATAAAACTGATTGATCAAGTAATACTAGTATTAGAAAAAAAAGGATTCACACTTGGTCAGTGGATCATAGAATTGTGTTTTAGAATTTAAATAAAATATTTGAATATTTTTGTGTTGAAATATTCGCTACATTTTGCACCATCGGTTGTTCACTGTTAATCTTAATGTCAATCTCAATATAGATATATTATCACAATATTATACACATCTCGGTAATTTATTTCCATAATTGAAACCAGGAAACAACCACTTGCAATACCCTGAACAATGATTCAATGTAGCCAACCTACATATTTGAATTTTTCAGGAATAAAAATCCAAATTTCCTTTTATTCCTTTTTATCGCGAAATTATTTGAGTGTCTCGCAAAATATTTCCGAGAAGCAAGGTTGATGAGTCAATCTATAGGTATCTATAGGGATATTGACTTATTGTTAGAGTACTGACGTAATAGATGGATTCTTATCGGTACAAAATATTTCTGAGAAGTAAAGTTGACGAGTCAATCTGTAGGTATCTATACGAATCTTCGAGTGGAAAGTATCATCGAAAAAAGAATTCTGCAGAAGATTCAATGAGCATCAAGATTCTCGTCGCACGAAACTATCCAAGGATTAACACTCTTCATCCCCGAATTATTGAAGCAGTCCTCTGCAGCAGTGGCGCCATTTTCCAGGGTAATCGTACCGCTAGCCAAGAAGTATATCGCACTGACGGACAGAAACAAAGGTAAACTTCGTCTTGAGCCAGCAGGAAGGGAGGTACCAAGAGCTAAGAACATTCGCAGGGTGAGGGGGAGGGGTAATAGTAGGAAGGAGCGGAGCCAGGAAGAGAAGGAGACCATGGGAGTGAGTAGGAGTTGCAAACCTGAGCTAAGTAAGCAAGGTGCCAACTAGTAGGGACACAAGACAAGCTCCGAAAGTTTTAAGTAGCTACGCGATACTACTTGGACCCAAGCCCCGGTCCATTCATCCCTTTTCCACCTTTCGTAACCGCTGCGGCTCTCCCTATTCCGCCACGCAGTTTGTCTTTTCAGCGTGTACAAATGTCCGTAGAATGTGTGTGCATGCTTACGACACTATGCCACGAGTATTTGCGTATCCTTGTTTTTGGTTGCTGATGGGACACCTTCGAATAGAATGCTTTACTGCCTTTGAATTTAGTTTCTTGCATGCAGACGGATTGTAAGGAATAGTAGCTGAAAGGAGGTTGCTATGATGTACCTGAAAATAGAAAGTAGCATACTTTTCGCTTGACCAGCCTGAGGATGCAGAACAAGTCAACAGAAATTGTGGCGAAGTAGTTTCGTGGAATGTGGTCAGTATTAGATTATAATACCTTGTATTCATTGGATGGTCTGTTAGATAATGTAGGACTTTCGGAGTAAATAGTGGTCACTGACCTTGAGTGTGTGATAGAATACTGTGTAGTGTATAGTAGTGTATGTAACTAGTATAATGAAATTTTCAGTATACAATTCTCCCTTACTTAAATTATTTAAATATTTAACCATTCGAGCATTCTATTATTCCAACCTTCTATTATTCGAACAGAGTATGTCCTCATAATGTATCCTTTTCTTTCGTTGAGATATATTTTCATAATGATGAAAATTAATTATTACAAAAATTTAGTACGTATAATAATCGTAGCAAAGTAATGCAACAACGAGTTTAGTTTAAACAAGCGTTCAGAAAGACCTTAGGTTTAATTTTGGATATTGCGAAGATATATACAATAGCTGTTATAACTGAAATTGTTAATTGTGAGCATAATCTTTGCGATTCTTTTAACGTTTCAACACTTTTAGTTGCTATAGAAACTGAACGTAATTGGTTAACCATTAATATGCACCATTACCGAAGGTATGATTATTGTGATTTGATTGTCTTACTATATTATCATAATTATAAAATTACTCTTTTATCGTAATAGAATTTTAAAAAGCATTCGCAAATATATGCAACGATAACAGTTATAACGAATGTTACCGCTCTGAACAAACTAAAGAAAATGGGAATCGTGTTCTAAACATAAAAAGTTAATAAAATGATATAAATTAAAAAAAAAAAAGATAGCTGAGAAAGTAGTTTCAAGCGTGATAAGGGCAAAAATTAACGTAATTTCCTAAAAAGGCGAATTGACTATCATAAGATCATCATAAAGGATGATAAGAAATATCATAAGGGAGGCATTTTCTTTGTTGTATTAATAAAATATCAAAGCATTAATAAAGAATACATAGATCATATTACGTGATAAATGATTGTACAATGGGCCATTCCAATTGTTTGCATTTCATTAGTAACATGCTACTGTTTCAAGTATACAAGCTACTGTACTTGAACAGGATCACACTCCTTCATGGTCGAAACACCGTAATAATTAATAAGTAACTAATGTTACACATACTTATGCGAGTAAAGCACAAAATTGTCAAGTTATTATATAATATTTAATATAATACACAAGTTGGGTCGTCAGAAACAGAACGTCTAGAAGGTAGAGAGAGCATCAAAGTTCAAATCATACTTTGTCGTTACAATATTTACATATTTCCAGTATCATTATTATTACCATTATCAAACACTATTTCTCTTATTAAAAGGAAGACTGACGAGTAAACGTAGAGTAACCTTTTTGCTTGAATTATGCATGAGATACGATCTTTCAATATATTTATGTAAACAAATTACTTTCAGTTCCATTATACCATCCGCTACCGTACATCAATTTATTCCATATGGCACGAAATTGCAGATCCTCATAAATCCTTTACGATCTAACTTTTCCTGTACACGACGCCAGTCGTATTCCCGTGTGTTTATCGAGAGTCACTCATCATTTAAATGTACCGCACGCTGAATTGGTTTCAAGAGATCAATGAAAGGAGCATAAAGTAGACTCGAAAGACAAATATATACGTAAAATGTGTGCGGAGGCAAACATCGATACATGCATCGATGGATCGAAGCGTTTCGGAACACAAATACACGTCTATTACCAATGGTTCATGGTTGGTAAAAAGAATACAAAGAGATATATTTATCAATTTGCGACATTTATGAATCGATTGCTTTTAGAAATATATTCGGCATTTCACTGCGCCGATTTCTGTTTTAAAAATACACAGAAATCTCGATTTCTTTCACTTTTGAATCGAAAATAAAATATTAACTTCGACACAATATTTTTCTAGGCGAAGTTAACTTTAAGGAATAAACCTTTTAGAATAAAAGAAAATTAAAATCAATTAGCGTTACTTTGACGTTATTTAAAGATCAATTAGAAGTCGATTGGATCTGTTACATCAGTTTATTTGTCCGAGAAATGGTTTTCTCAAGAAATCAATAGTGCATCTCTTCGTGTATTAACCCAAGCAGTATTTTGTGCTTCATGAAAAAGAGAAAAACAATCCAAATAACGAAACAGACACGGACTAAATGCGGGTCTCGGTTGTACAAGTTCTTCCGGTTGAGGCTATTTTTTCTCAGAAAAACATTCTTCTTTCTTCTGTCAGCATTCGACACTTTGAGAACTCAAGTAAAAGTCCCTTTCAAGCTTCGTTGAATCGATAACGCGACAATTAACACGGCTGACGTGGTTCCAGCTGGATAGACACTGTCGACCAATCAACTGTGCATCTGCATCATCGATAATTATAAAAAATATTAAACCGTGTCTGCTGCAATGGTCTACAGAGGAACAAGCTTCGATACTGCTTCCGTCACGATCGTTAATTTCTTCGAGTCAATTAGAGCTAATTATCTCTCGCCCAGGAGAACGCGAGCAACACCGTGGAATAACTTCTCGTTCGCCTTTTAACTCTTCGAGTACCTTCAGTAACGCCGGAGACAGGTCAAAATGACTCAGGATACATTTACTTATTTACGTACATACATCTCTGTCCGTAAGTATTAGCACGCTTACGAAAAATGAGGCGAACTTGAACAATCATTACGACAAACTACTAAAACCTTTCAGAAGTATCATTTGGTTCGATACATTGGATTATGAAAATTTGGTATATTCAACGATTCAATAAAAATTTCATCACAAGTTTCACATAATTGCAATTTCAGTTATTGCAATTATGGGCAATAAAATTAAATTATCCTTTCGTCGATGTATCTACCACGTTACCTAGTGCTTTTGCTTTCAGCTGTTTCGGTGTTCGTAATATTAGTTTTTTTTTTTATCGTTTCTGCTGTTATTCAACTTCATGGCTCTTGTAAATGATTCGAAGGATCAAATTTCGATCGTGAAGAGAATTCTCAAGCTGACTGATCTCATTCGTCCTGAATTTTTCCAATGGAATTTATATCGAGTGATTAAGGGACATCCTGTATATATGTATGGACAAACTTATGTGACATGTTACTGAGACCAAATAGATAAAACAAGTTCATCTAAACACATATCCGAAAATGCTTTATTAAAAAGATAAGCGTTCAAAGAATTACAGACACACTTCGTATTATAATTTATTATAAAGTTACAATGTCGTACGTGTATTATAATTCTTAATGACTATTATTGTTTGCACATTCTGGCCTATGGCCTCATGCCTTTTACTATCGATCGTTCTAACGTCTAATAGATATTTAGTCGTACGATACACAATCTTTTCACCTACTTGCAAATCGGAAATATCTTTGAACACTTATATCATTTTAATGAAAAATTTTCGGACATATGTCTACACGAACTTTTTTCATCCATTTGGCTTCTGTAATACGTAGCATAACCGTAGCCCTAATCTATTTGGACAATTGTTTTAAAAGAACTTTGCAAATTTAATATCAGTCACCAGATTAAAAGATATATCTGCCGTGTCTTGTGATAAAAAATCATTGCGTAATGCAATCACATAAATGAATGTAATGATTTTGAGTTTTACTTTGCAATATCGTCTCGATCTATTAACTAAATACTAGAATTTCCTAATAACGGTAGATCCTCCTAACATCGTATTAATCGAAATTGAAATGTATTCTTATCGTTCGAACATTTTTGAAACGCGTTAATTAATTGCACCGACTACGAGAATTCGATGTTTGCCCATACTTTTTATAACATTCCAATGAGACGAATATTTCGTGTGTATCACAGATTGTAAATACGCGTCCAGTAACAATTTTACATCAGCGGCGATGTCCGAAATTGGCTATTTTCTGCCATTATTCTTTATCCGTATTCGCGAATATTAAAAGCGCGTGCAACATTGGAAATGATAATACGAAACCTCTGTTGTTTAAAAACACGACACCCACGACGCCCGGCCATTTCTATTTTCCATATTTCAAATTTCCGCTCCGCGCGAGGGAAACAATTTTCGCGTAACAGAGGAACTCGTTACACCTGAATAAATTTCTCCGGCGCGATGGGGACCGGTGTAAAAAAAAACGAAAAAAAAAGGGGGGGGGGGAAAAGAAGGAAGAAAAAACACACAGCACACTCCCGATTTTTAATCAAAATCCCTTTCGCGCGGCCAGAAAATCGCGAAAGCGACCTCGCGCCGCGCGAAAATAAATTCGTACGCTCGAGTCGGTACGTCGATGCGAACTTAATTACCGAAGAAAAAATCGCGCGGTGAGTGTTCTCGAGTTGCCGGAAGTCCCTCGACGTTTGCGTCGATAGTTCGTCTCGCGATAGAATTTCGAAGCGAATGGGTACGCGACGAAATAGCGAGTGAAGTTCGCGCTCGATGCTCCAAGTTATCGCGATGAAGAACCTCGCAATCGAACCGTTGACCCGATTCTCCTTGTTACCATCGCGCGACTACCTCGTTTTCTGAAAATGTCGAGCTGAGTCTCGCATTAAATTAAGCTACAGGCCCCCGTCTCTCCGCTGGACTAAAAATTCTACGCGCAACGATGCAATTTATCAATTCTCCGCGATACATTCCTTCCATTGTGCATGCTTACTTATGGGAGTCTATTTTTTATTAAAGGAGTCAAAAAATCGATTTCTTTTTGGCTCCAATTACTCTTAATGCTCGATGAATATGTGTCTCGTAAGTCTGATAACAGAATTAAAAAAATTGACCATAATTCGGGGCACTAAATGCAGCAGGTATACACTATACGATGCTAGTTTATATTCGGGTAATAGAAGTAATTAAATCATATATGTGTAATTTTCCTCCAGAATTTTATCTTCGTTTAAGATACTGTAACTCGGCTCAGTTAGTAGAATTATCATGCGTAGAAACGTTGTTGAAGATATAAATACTAACGTTCCTGTTTGAGTACAACCAGTGACTGATTATGTTAAACGATCAGATCTCTACAAAAGCCTAATTAAACTTTTGTAAACTACTTTTCAATTCTAGTTCACTCTGGTTCGCTCATTGGATTGGATGTTACGAAACTGATCTTACTCCACTTAATTTCCTCTAGTGGGGAAAGTAAAAATGTAATGTTTATCTCAAGAAACCCATCACTTCAGAGAACACAAGGAAAGAAAAAATTATTATGTTTTGTGTGAATATTTCGTCATAAATGATTGATACAGTGGTTTGAAGCTTTAAGGATCATTTTGAATATTCACTTTGATTGAAATAAATTAAATCTAAATTCCTCAGTCTAAGGTGACTTCAAGGTCACAGTATAGCACATGAATGAATCCATTTTGATACACGTATTCATTTTTCTCAAATACTTACCGTTTGTGATGAAAATACTGGTCAAATTTAACGTAAACACCATGTATACCAATATATAACGTATAATGCATATACACAATAATGTAGATACACTTATAATATTGACATATTCATAGTCTACCCAAAAATTGGAAAACATTTTCGAATAAACGAGTTTTGTATTCACGTTCCAAGTATCAAAGAAGACTCGAATACGAGGCTCGAATATTAATTTCAGTCTCCAAAAGTAAAGTACACTTTCTTTCTACTGTGTAGCAATTCCAAGAAAACGTAGACGACCGAAACTCCCCAATTTTCCTGAAACACAGACACATCTAAACAGCAAAATCATTTTAAGCCCAAACCCTCATAAACTTTTGCACCTTTCAAGAACCAAGAGCCACTCGGATCCTGCAGCGAGCAACTTCTGCCAAACAAAAATCCGTCTTATTATATCTGAAAGTTTCCCGACACCCTGTGTAGGCCATTGTTTCAGCAACACTGCCGCGCGTTTCTTCTTAAACTTCCACCCAATCATTCCACCCCACTGTTCTATTGTCACGGAACGCTCGTTTCCGGGAGGACCGAGTGAGATGCTATGGCTATACAAAGACACGCTATGGAAACTTTCGGCGTGTCCGGTTTTGACCAAAAACCATGATTCTCGATAATTATACCCGCATCTGACTCAATTGTTGCCGATTCCCCTACTTTGAATCGCCCATACTCAGATTTAATTAACCATTCAAGTTCATTCTCCTACATTGAATCACACATGGGCAGTTCGTCGAATGCGATTCAATATTAAGTCCTCCAACAAGAGTCACACATGATCAAATCTATGCATACTTGAATCGATTTCAATTAATCGATTAAGATCACCTCTTTATTTGAAATCCTCTACAGTTAGACCTCTAGGTAAATAAAATTTAATTATTCTAGTAAAGGCTGCTTTCTCTGCTTTGAATGATACACAATCATACTTATAACACACAAATTGCAACACCACTCTTAACCTTCGAAGAGCAAGTTTATTTCTGATAACACAAGAATTGGGTGTACTCGTTGCGTTCACCTGTTTTTTAATTATAATGTCACTTTCGATTTACGATGTGATCCGGTTACAACCTCTGTTAATAGAGGTTCTGTGTAATTGAAGTGATTCCCTGCGAAACTTCTGTGTAATTAACATTCTCATTAGTTCTCTACGCGCCAGGAGAACGTAGTAAGTTACATATAAAATTTTGCACCTTTTATATTTTTATTTCTAGATGAAGGGGCCTGCTTCCGTTTTACATCGAGATCAACCCTTTACGGCCACTGACGTTTACACCTTATTTCAGCCTTCTGAATTTTAATTCCGGTTCGATTCGGGTCATCGTTCGACTTTATAACTGCCCCATATTCCCGCTGAACATATATCAGAGTGTTAAGTATTGTAGTTAGCAAAGTGCTGTCGTAAAAAGAGGCTCGAATTCTAGGTGAATTAATTTGAATCTACTTAAGGTTTGAACTGGACAGGGTCAAACTGGCACGAAATTTCCGCTTGTTTATAGTTTTTGTCCTAAAATTTTATATCCTGTCTTCCTCAAAGAGCAAGCCTTTAACCTAGAATGCCTAGAATGCTCACACTCGGTTAATTATTTGAAGAAATTTTATGCTTCATGTAGAATAGTTTGAGTTGATAGTTGAGGTAGTTTGAAATGTGGTTTGAAAATGATTGGTAACATTTATTTTATTACTCGATAATCAAATGTTCACAAATATATGCATATTAATATTATAAGATCTAAGAAAACATATTAAAATTGTTATTTTGCAACAGTAGTTGACACACCGATTGCATCTGATGATAAGGCTGTTGTCCAGTTAACGGTTCAACATCAGACCAACAACGTTTAACTATCCACACATTGTTACCGTTTATCGTACACCTAATGTAACGACGTCGACTCGTTATCAACTCATCAGTATCGCATCAGTGACACATCAGCATACCGTAATATTCATACCCTAACATTTCATATAATTTTGTGAAATTTGTTTGATCGTTGTAGCTTGAATATAACCTTTACTTTAGCTTCTCATAAAATAGAAATGAGATTATAAATCGACGAACCCATTTCATCGCTCAAGGTCACGTCATCCACAGTGAATCACGTTAAAATCGAGATTGCCTCTTTAATTGCGAGACACAGCGTGTGTCTAGAAATTAATGCGAAAAGACGAGACGAAACGATGTAGAGTAGAATAGTCCCTCGATAAAAGGCTGCATTGATCCCTCCATAAAACGTACACAATGTCTATATTCAACGACTCGAGCAAGCGTCGAACAGTGAAGTATTTGGCCTGAAAAGCTGGATGAATGTCGACCTCAAAAATGTTGCATAAATTGTAAAATTGAAACTAAAAGCGCTAAAAATTGAACACATTTTGTAAGAAAATTTTTGTTATTTTTCGCACATTACGAAGTTACAAAGAAAATAAAAGTCGTTGCAAACTCTCCAGTTATCTAAAATCAGCTGAAATCAGTCTTTACAGTGCCACTTTCTCTTCGATTTTTCAAATAAAATTTCGTAAAAGTGTGAAATAGAACAAAATGTTTCATATGTTCAGCTCTTAGTGCTCTGTCGTTCTATTGCAAAAAAATCCTAAGAAAAGTTACATCAAAGAAATAAAAAAAACACTAAAACCTTCGAGACTTGATTTCTTTAGACTTTTCTATTTGATTTCTTAAACTTTCATTAGAATCTTACAAATAAGAAGAATTTCCTTATAATATAGCGTACAAATACTTTTTGGAGCCACTGTCATTTTCCTAACCGAATTTTCCACGTGAACGGCGGATTTGGAAACGAATATTTTTTGGAGCGATTCGTGTGTGATTGGTTCTTCAATTCCCGAAGAAAGGGGACCGATATTTTTCTCTGGGAAGAACGTGAGGTTAATTAAAGACGGACCGATTTCAAGAATCGACCATGTTACTGTCAGAGTTGATTCGACAGGGTACTGTTTTATTGAGGTATTATTCCGCGAATCGAAATGTACACAGGTACGTTGAAAATGCCATTGATTTGCCATTGACTGACATCCCATGAACATTTCGACTGTGGAACAATACAGGGATTTTTCCCATTGAGATCGAGCTGGTCATCTGACTGGTTCTTCTCTTTGAAAAACCCTCTGGAAAAATTTATAACACGGAAATAAAACATCTGGAATTAGAAAATACGTACTAATGATCTTTTACAGTATTCTTTATTAATTTTCAATTATATCGATCGATAATAAATAAAGTTTCATGTTAGCTTTAAAGTATATCGCTTATAATTAAACACTTTATGACTAAGGATTAGTAGCTGATACGTAAAATGAGATTTTGTTAGTAATTTAAACGGAAACTAGAAGAGAAGATGTGCTTTTTTATTAGACAATTGAATAAGACAATTTAGATAAATTGTCACACAATTTTATGGTGAAAAATGAACCATTTCAGTCATTTATGACATTCAGAATAATACAAATTTTAGTTATTACGTAAAATTTGAATATTTTCACGGTCGTATAGAAAAATGCAAACTAATGTTTATTAATTGAAAAGCTGAATCTTAAAAGCTTAACGTTTAACTAGAGTACAACGATAAAGATAATTGCCAATAAATTATGAAACCGTTTTCGCGTTGAGTCAACGAATAAAACCAACGTCTGTGTTTTCTCGATACAGTCGTATAAATAAATAACAATCGTCCTGAGACAACTCATTGTACCTGTATCAGCGTTACAATCCACCAGTAATGAAAACGGTGTTATCGATGTACTAATAGTCATGAACAAGGGTGCTACGTTGCAAAGCTGTAAATCTTTCATAATAGAGATGTAAAACTATTCCAATTTCTGAAAAAAGATTTAGATTTTTTTACACTTTTACTAGAAAGTAATATTATATTGAAATGTTCTGAAATTATTGAAGGAGAGGATTCAAAATATTGTAAACTTTTTAAGCAAATGTAGTCTTAAAAAATAGGCTCATTGCTTTAGCAACTTGTCAAAGAATAGGTTCACAATATACCAAAAATATTGAATTTGTTTAACGCGTTAATCATTTTAATTTCGTCAATATATTATTATCGTTATTGAAAAAGTGGAATGGTGATACATAATAAAGGAACTGCACATTTTGAGGTTATTGTATCAACGACAGTTGCTCGTTTTATAATATATCTTACGCAAATAGACTAAAATTATTACATTTACAATTGTAATTATACATTTCTCAGATTAATACTCCAATGATTGTTATAATGTAAATGAAACGAAGTATTGTACAATTGCGATAAATTTTAAAATAATATTTTTCCGTTTCAAAGAATGCATAACCCATTAGAATTATATCAATCACTGTTCAATTAATCGTCCTTATATTCATTATCATGTCCTCGTTAGCTGAAATCCACTCTCCAATCTGCATTTTATGCAAATATTGAGAAAATCGTTACGTTCATTAATTAATTAATCATTAGTAATAAATGAATACATAATAATAGTAATTATGTCCATGATGATTATAGTAAGCATAGGGAACTATTTGTTCGTCAAATTGATCGATAATAACCGTTTTTTATTTCACAGACTTTGTGGGACAGTCACGAGGAATATAAATCTCGGTTTGCGGTTGTAATACGTTTAAAAAATGATTCATTTCGTCCTGGCGTGTCATGATGGTCGCAGTTGCAGTCTCGAGACAAGTAGCATTTGTAAACCATGAAATATCAGTTCTGAAAAAGACTGTTACAATGCATGCACATCTGCATGCTTGAGATTTTCCTGTTACGTTTCAGTATGCAACTGGGATTAATCGCATATCCCCGCGTCCGTTAAATTAATTAGGACAAAAGTGGTATAAAATAAAAGTGGGAAAATATAATTCAGACTGAGCATTTGCATTTAAAGACCACTTTAAGCTTGGCCTGAATTATACATGGTACATTGTAATTCAAAGTACAATCATCATAGTCGGTGACTGTTTGTGGTAAATTAATACAAAAATAAACAGAAAGAACACAGTCTTGGACAAGGTTGTATTATATTTCAATTTCAAGTTTTATCGATGTGTGTTTAAGATGCATTCTTCTTGTTTGTTTTTGAATTTATGTAGAAGCATTTCTACACTTATATAGAACATTGAACGCACGTTAGAACTTTTGTGTTTTTCAAGAAAATAATTTCAAAAATTGCGCATGTGAAAATTGATTTGGAATAGTTTCCTCAAGATGAGTTCTCATCTATGAATTACTGTTGTATTTCCTTGTTACGTGTGTAACATTATAACTAACAAATTTGACGCAATGTGATGCTAACAAATATTTTATCTATAAATCAGGAACGTAGAAATTCTTTCTCCTTTCTTTAGAGAGGCAATTCCCAACAAATTTAAAACCGATTGGTCTAAAGAGCTTAGAATTGAATCAGACATTTGGAAAATTAGTACCTTTAACGATGACCACAGGCTGACTAAAATAATAGAAAAGTCGAAAGAAATTTGTGAATATGAACAAATATATAATTGCGTCTCCATTATTATTTGCACGAAATAAATTTCAGTTATTTCAGTTATAACTTTCTGTGGCAGCGCTTCGTTAAATACTTTACTACGGTAACACAGAGCGTATAAAAACTGCTTAAAAAGCGTCCAGAGTTCGCTATTTCAGAAATAAAATGCTTTACAGCTTGTGAAAACAGCGTTCCTCCTCAATTGCCTTTAAAGTTCTACAAAATTCTCCCAAGAGTTTTATTCTCTTGCAGGAAGCAATTGTACGCGTTAAATTTCTTAAAGAAGTAAATTTCAAATTAAGAAAGATATTTAACAAGGTATTCATATTTGAACAATCAGATACAACTCCCAATCGGTTAAACGTGGTACAGATTTACCTGTACAGGCACAATTTCCGTATTACAAGATATAAATCTTAGATATAGAAAGATAATAATAATAAACGAAATACAGTGCGTTCATTTTGTCTGAATTTATTTTTAAATCTACGTCTGATTACTTCCTCAAGACAGACTCTCCAAATATTTAATACACTTTTGGATTTGAA
Source organism: Ptiloglossa arizonensis (assembly GCF_051014685.1). Lineage (NCBI taxonomy): Eukaryota > Metazoa > Arthropoda > Insecta > Hymenoptera > Colletidae > Ptiloglossa > Ptiloglossa arizonensis. The sequence continues at coordinate 6,421,399 of NC_135049.1, forward strand.
AAACTTTGAACGAACCAATTACCATCAATTGATATCTGGAAATTATTTCCAGTGCGAAGATATAAGGTATCTAAGGTCGCTGCCAAATATTTTAGCCGTCCAAGGCCACTGAGTGGTAAATTCGATTATGCCATCTAGCTGCCGCTAGGTATCTCGTCTCTTTGTACCACTCTATCGTTTCCTTTAGAACTATGAAAAGGAATCGACATATTAAATTAACGAAACAAACATCTGCAGGAGAAAAGCGAGAATATAAGTATACAAGTAAAAGAGAGAAGCAACTAGGTTTCACTGGTGGTTCTATGACAGAGAAATGTTACACCATAGTGACACTCACCATCCAAAAGTATATCATTATTATTTTACCCGAATCCAATCTGCTTATAATTGTTTTAAATAAATGAGATAATTTTATAACAGAAACGTACCGCAGAATTTGAAAACGATGAAAACATATTTTACCTGTCCTCTTTACCGACATTCAAATTAAATTAATTTTCATAAAAACAGTGAAATTGCTTACATTATTAATTTCTTTAAACAAAGAATCGGATTCTTCGTCTTTTATCAAACGGACATATAACAAGTGATCAAATATTTTTGGACGCTGGTGTAGTTTAATTTCAAATATTGATCGATCGTTCATTTATTGAACGAGGCACTTTATATTTCGAACTAGTCGACCATAACATCGCATTTATGACGGAAAAATTGAAACAAGTTTTTTTTTTATTAAACCATAGTTCGAGCCTTTAAAAGCAATATATAACAGATCCCATTGACAAAAACTCGTAGCAATAAAAATATTACACTTAACGTGGTAATTGGCAGTTTGTACGGTAAGTGTTAATGCATCTGACAATGAATTATGTTTCTGATACGTGTTCTTAATACTTTTGCTGGTTCATAACTGTACAATATATAATATGTACGTAAGAGAGATGAGTTTGATGGCTTACGTATAAATTGTTTCAGAGTGTCCGAAAACTCTTAATCGAATATTATTCGAATACTATTAAAATCATAAAAATTCATCTATTCTGTCGAAATTCATTATTCTCAACATCTCGACTCAGACATTAATTCGATCACTTTACAACAAAAGTTCGAAATGATAATTAAAATGACAATGTTGTGGGTAGAGTTTCCAGAAAGATGCGGTTGTAATTTAAATAAATGATTGTCGATCCAATACATATATATCGATGACATCGTTTGCAGCCAATAACACGACTCCGTCGCGATTTTTTCGACAGGCCGAATCGAGCGTATTTATTTCACCATTAAGACGGATCGCTTACGTTAAGTCGAGTATTCGCATTTTAACGAGAGGCCCCGTTAAAGTCAACTCGTCCAAGCCACTCGATAACTCCGATGCCTCGTTCTGAACTTGTGGATTAATAACGCGGCAGGAAGTGGAAGAACAGAGATAGAGCAACAGATTGGAGAGAGTTCGTTTCTTGCATCATTCTCAATCGTATTCTCTTCCGATCATTTCCACGCAACTTATTAACGACGATCCAACAAAGTGCAATGAAAAATGCATAGCAATTATATTGCATCAATTATGCTTAATAATATACGTATTGTAAATATTATACAAAAATGATAATTTAAATATACATGCCACGGTACCTTTTTAAATAGTTTCCATTCCTAAGTAACAAATTACTTGTAATATAAATATTGTAAATTTTCTAAATACATTAGAAAATCACATAAAAAAGTTTCAAATTACATCGATCATTGTTCATCTCTGGTACAGCACCATTTCTAGTATTGCAAATATTATATAACCACTATTATCGTTGGTAATAGATTCGACAAATGTAATATACGTTAACTTTCGTTTAATAATACTCAAAACGCTCTTCAATTTGAAGGAAATCTAACATTAAAATTCTAATTGCTCGTGTTATAACAGAAATTGCACATCGTATCATCGCTAACAATCGATCGAAAAATGACATATACATTAAACTATTTCCAAACATCGTTCAATCATATGAAATCTTCGTACAGGAGTTTTTATTTTCCATTTCTCTATACACCGTTTTATTGTTTCTAAGATATTCTAACATGTGAACTCTAATTTTTCGACGTCAAGCAAAAAAGTACTTCGCACGATAGGATAGGGTGATAAACAGCAGACGCGAGAAAAAAAAAGTGTTGGACGTGTTGTTAGCCAGACACGATCAACGGCAGTGCTGCTGTTTGTATTGTCTAATAGCCGAATGGCGTGTAAGGGTGAGTTTCACCCTTCCGCGCCCACTCGAATGGCGGCTGGCACCATCTCGCTCAGCTAAACCGGTTCTCGGACATGGTTTATTGATTCCTCTAGTGCGTAAATACACGCGCCACTCCGTGGTCTCTGCTAACGACGCCCGCGAGAACGTCGCGACGCGTACACGCACTGGACTGCGGCTAAAAACGACGAATTATCGTCCGATCCTATTTCCACGTTGCACAATAGTTTTTAACAATTTCGCCGGCTCGGGTGGTACACATGATGCAAATGAAGTTCAGTTCAAGCAATATTCGTGAGGATAGAAATAAGGAAACACTAAAGAGTACGCTTGTCGATATTCTAAACAAATAACAACTAATCGTTAGTTTTAAACGTCCTATCTTTATTAAGGTTTAGATTTGCATATTTTGAGTCGTATTCGGAGAGAACATAATTACGTAAATATATAAGTTAAGAATTTGAAAGAAATAGTGGAAGTACGAGTAATGTTTTCGAATAGAAAATAAATTTGAACATAGAATAGTAGTTGAGAAATTATAATAATACGTGTGTAATGTAATTTATGTAATTTCAACATACCGACTAATCATTGCTCGGGAAGAACATGAAATAACCTTCTTTGCACAATTATTAATAGATGTTTTATTCTATTCTATTGAACAATCTATACTCGTACGTGCAGAATGTTGAAAAGTATTAGACAGATCGAATAGAGAACAATAATTAAGTGAATATACAGATGAGAAATGTGTACAGTATGAAATTCGAATTATTTGTAACTTCAATTGTTCCGATTTCTCCAAAACTCTACTTTCTTTAAATCGTTACAATTCCAAGTTACACAACGATGATTCGAAACGTTAATAAACGCAGGTGAAAAATTATAACTGCATAAATTTTATCCCGGATAATCGAATCGGAGTCGTCTCTACCACCAGTGCTCAATCCCACCTGTTTTGTTGCAGTTATCCGGGTAATACATTTTCTATCGATTTGCTCTGTACCGAGTATCGCGCGTGCAGTCGATTTAATTTCCAACTTCACGATTCACATCTAGCAAACACAATCGTTTAAGAAAATTAATTCTTCCAAATCTGCTTGTTTTCGAACAGGAAATCCAGTGCTGGTAAATCCGTCATCGGCCTACCGTTCCTTGTGTGATCGTCGGTTGAACGCGCGTAGGTGCGCAGAGTTATCGTTCAAGTCGGATTACGAGTGTCGAGCGAAGCCCGCTTCGCCGCACGCTCTTCGACGCGGAATTAAAGCCAGCTAGCTTAAACTTAGGTGCCAACCAATCACGGCCCGGCGAACTACCGCAAAGCCAAGGCTTTGTGCTCGAATTAAATTTTAAGCGAGCGCGCGAAGCCCGCAGCATCCGGTATCGCGGCGAGCGATCTCCGCGCTGATGGCGGAGACCCGGTGCCAACAGAATGAATATAAAGCACCACCAGCGATCGAAAGAACGCAGTCTATCCCCCTGGCAATTTTGACCAAATATTTTTCACAGTCATAGGCAAATCGAGCACTCTTCGAAGTAACAATTTTGTCGAAACTTTGGTATACCGTAACCTTTAACGATATTTCAACGTGCTTTTCAAAAATTTCTGAAACGATTAATTTTAATCGCGTTTGAAGAGTAGAAAATTCATAGTAACATTTCGGATAATTATCGACTCTATGAATTATCGACGTGTGAATTTATTACTTTTAATATAAGTACATTAGTGACTAAAGTTTTTACGAAACAGCAGATAGCAATTTAGTACCGTACAATACGATGTTCTAATGTCACGTGATATACCCTTGTCGATAAACCGAAATCAATTTTATCGAAATATTAAATACTGATCCGAGTGTTTTCGAGTAAATGATGAGAATATATTCCTTTCTGAAATTGCACGCAACTATACTGATTTGAAACAATTGGCATTAATATGTGTTTGGTGCAAATTGGTATTAATTTTTATCCAGTTTAACAAAAAACAAAACTAAATGAAGAAAACTAAAAATGTAATTAACCTACGCTTCTTCAATTACAAGAAGTTCTTTGTTAATTATGTACCAATTCACTTATATCCTTTTTTTGTAGATATTGAAAAATAGATTTATCATTGGAATAAAATTTCTTATATTTATAAATTGTAATTGAGAGAGGGAGGTGTTTGAGGTCTAAGGTAAGGATACGAGTGGAAGAAGTTGACTGGCAAGGAATATCGAGTGCGAGTCCTCGCGGAGGCATTATCGGAAAAACTCGCGGGAAGAAATAATCCAGTAACAAAATCGTGAATCTCTGACTTTCTCGGCGACTCCATCGTGCCGTTTTCGTTCGAAGAGGGCACAAACTTTTGCACGGGAGCTTACGATGTTATCGAAAGTTTTAGGATCTACTACGAGTTCGGAAACAGAATGTGAACCACGTCGATCAGCGACGAACGTGCAGACCAGACATTTTGCTTTCAGAAAGCCTGTCGCAGATCCTGAAGCATTACTGTACCTCTGAACGTCGGATAAAAACCGATATAACGTTTATTTTGGTATCACCGTAAAATTCAACTTATTATGATCGACGTAGATTTTTTCGAGAGGATCGTTTTCACGAGGAAAGAAAATTCATATCCAATTTTAAACGCTAAAGTCGTTTTAACCGTGAACGTTGATACAAAGTTTGCGATTGTCAATCCGTTTAATTGAAAAAACCAATCGGTTACATCGACGATTTCAAGGAAATTTCATCGGTTTATTGTATAATGTCTCAATTAAACAGATACGATTTAATCTTCAATTGTACAAACGTTTAAAGATTAAAGATATTAATTCTTAACTGTCGATGAATTATTCTTTCAACGATAAATTATCGAAATTGCCAGTTGAATAATTCCATTGAACCTTTCGTTCTTTCGGGAAGTGATAGTTTATACGCTTGTAACTGGGTACGGTTGGTAGCAGTGTAGAAAAGTGATCGTCGTAGGTTATGTTTGCTAGATCTCGCACGTTTGATACATAATTCGCAACGTTCTCCGCCCGAAGCGGCATTCCGGATGGCCAACCTCTATCTCGATATTGTATCGATACGGCTTATGCATTACCTTTCCTACCTCTCGGTTTATGGTAAGCTGGAATATTTTACCAGAAGATACAGTGAAATTCTTTAGAAACTAGCGGATGAAAATTTTTCAGCGATATTTCCCGGGAGAATTAAATCTCAATAATAGATTACAAATTATTTGAAATAAATATGTAAAAATAGAGGAACGGTACAAAAAATGTATCGATACAACGTGTATTAAATACAAATTTCAAAAGCGTAAACCTACGTTTTCTTTCAAATTGCACAAGGCAACAAAAAATGTTTTTATTCGTATCGTTTACCAATGTTGTTTCATTTTGCACCAAACATATTCCTAGATCAACTGTTTCGTGTAATAACTATCAAAGTACAGTGAGTCCTCGAGTCAGGTTACCAACTATGTATATATTTAGATGTTAAATAAAGTTTTCTGTCCTTTAATTCCTCATTTCAAAAAAGAGTACATATCGATTTAATTAAATTTCATTAACTTTTGAAATAAGATTATAGACCAAATATAAATGTCATAAGGAGAAAGACAAATGTCTTACAAAAATTGCATGTTGTATTAGGTCAAACGTTTTACTTATCTCTCGCCAGGTCTGCAAATAAGCAAACATTAATTGACACTGTTTACATTCTCCTTACGTGTGATACCATATTCTTCTTGAACAGAAAAGATACTTCTTTGTCCTCAAAATACATTCTACTTATACAATTTGAGTTACGAGGAAAGCTTTACGAGAAATTAATTTTTAGAGAACAAAATAATAGGAAAAATTAATACAGGGAACATTAAAAGTACTTGACCAGGTGTAAATAAGAGTTACGCAAAATAACCTAGCTCATAAATATTCGTAAGTTTTGAATAGATTCTACGTATTCCTTTAAACTTCTTACTGCTGAATGAACGAATGATAGATAATGTCTCTGCGTCGAACAATTCATTTATTAACAGTAAAAATTAAATAAAGCAGTACAAAAATCTTATTTAATTCTCCATATAAAGCAAAAATTGTATACACCCCATGTTATCGTTAACTCTGAAACAATATTATAGACCGGACTCGAATATACTGAACATTAACCAAGAAGGTAAAAGCTAACCTTGATCTAACTCATAAATATCAGCAAAATTTGAATAAATCCTGCGTACTTCCTCAAAGGCATTTAATCTCCTTGGATTTCGATACAAAAAATGAGATTACATCATCTGAACGAGGAAACATTAATAATTTGATTAGACCATCGTCTATGCTTTTCATCGGTGTACCTTCAGATTATTCTAAATTTCCAGTGTCTCGATTAAAAATATTCGGCGACAGATGAAAGCAGCAGGCAACGAAATTCATGAAACATTCATCGTAGTCTCTTCACGGAGCTGACAATTACAAAGGCATTCTAGTATCCGAATAAATCGTTTCTGTTTATATTTGACGGAACCGGGGAAAGGTTAAAAGTGCACCGACGACACACGTCGTGTTCAGAACGTCTGAAAATATCAGAGACGGACAGCTTCGAGTTATCTCTCAGCCAGACTGACCTGGATCAACGGCTCGTAAAACGTTAATGCATTGAACGCCGAGTGTAAACAACGCGCGACAGCTATACACAGCCGCAGACAAACTTTTACGACGAATAAACTGACTCTTGGAGAAGTAGATAATACCGAAACAACGGTATCTGATGTTAAAGTTAGCGATTTATGACGAACAAGGATCTTTAGACCGGTATAATAGTTAAACAACTATTGTTGACAAAATTAATGGCGGTATCTAAAAATTAATGTGTACACAATAATGGATGTTAATTAAAACATCTAAGAAAATAAAAGGTTGACTTATTTATTTTATTTGATCTTTCAAACCATAGTGAAGGCCTTTGGGAAATATGGTAAAGTATATTTAAATTATAACTAGAGGAAACGAATTATTTAGTAAGTTTGTGAATAATTGTAAAATTGATTTGGAATCTGACGTGGTTCTATTAACAGTTCTTTAAAGTAACAGATGTAACTACAACGTGGAGCTGAAATGTTTATTCATGGAAGGAATCTGAGTCCTATACGTCAGAACTTTTAATTTCGTTTTCGTAACGCCTGCGACCAAGTGTAATGTATAAAAAACGTCATCCATTAGTCGATGCATTATCTTGCCTTACAGACAAGCCAATACTGCAACTAACGAGGGGAAGGTCGCAGGTGTCCCTCAGTTGTGCGATTAAATTTTGTTAAGAAGTTTAAGAAGTGATCATTAATGAAGTTAGAAAGTTGCCCGACAAGACATTCCCCATTTTTAAATAAAAAAGTATTCAAGTTTTGCGGTTTTCACTGACACATTATTTACTATAAACATTCAGTCATAAGTATGAAAGTGTTGTAGCAGAGAGAGAGAGAGAGAGAGAGAGGGGGGAGTGTTTTATTGTGAAAAGCTCTTTCTTTGAAATATCTTTTAGATTCTAATAAACTATTATAAAATTTATCAAATACACGCAAAAATCGATCGAAAATGGGGACAAATACGAGAAGAAAGAAATTAAAGTAACAATAACTCTGAATATGGAGGCAAATAACCTAAAATGCACACATACGATATAAATGTAAAACTCTTTGAAAATATTTCAAACGTAATAAATATTATATTTCAGCGGTAGCTACTACTAAAAAAGTCTCTCAAATTGTTGAACAAGAGATAAATCGAATAAAAAAGAGATTGCAAAAACAATTTTTTAAAATGGAACTTAAAGCAGTTTCGACCAGTAGAGTTTCTGAAACGTAACACTCTACTATGTGAAAGGGCTTTTATACTTTCAAGTCAGTATTTACATGTATAATACTTGTAGCTAGTATATTGACGAAAACCGCGAAAATTTAATTTTTTTCAAACCTAAATATGAAAAAGAGTCGTCGCAAGATATGATACTTTGTTATTTTATCAAGAATCGTTTCTCAAACTTAATCACAATACTAATACTATAAGATTATTATATTAATCTCGTCATTAATATAATAAAATACTTATAAGATATCAGGAAAAAATGGTGATTTTATGAAAATTTAGTACTATGTATTACTAAGTATGCAGATTTGTAATACTTTATATTTCTCTTTGTTTCTTCGTAAATTAGTAAACTCATTTACATCATTGTATCAACGAAACATATGTACTAATAAAATTAATATGAAAATATTTCAACACTTACTACTATGTTTACTGTAGATAAAATACTTGGATGTCTTTGTAAACAACACGTTTCACGATCTTTCAATTTTGATGTATTCTGGCGTCCGTAAAAGGCACTCGCTGGAAATGTAAGAACAAATTGTACGTACCACGTTTTAATTTACAGATGTGTTCGTAATGCGTTTAATACGAAGTGCAATAATTTGCACGACTGCGTATGCAGCTCCAATCGAACGTTCTCATGTAGTCTACGTGCCAGTGAAATGCAGCGCGCGATTATACTGTCCATAGAAAATTGTTACTGAAATGATTTAGAGTAAAGCGCAATGGAATACAGTAACTATTCGAAGCGATTATTCAATTTCTGAAATTTTATTTCACGCTAAAAATGTTCGTATTTCGATGCAAGAAATGATTATATTCCTAAACATTTTCCAGCATTAATAACACTAATTGGAGAACGAACATATTTCTTTTACGTAAGCAGAGCAAATAATTAAAATCTTTATTCTTCTAAATTACGATTGTGGTTTAAATAACAAAACATAAACACTTAAATTTCTTTAATTTCATCAATTATTTTCTTTAGAATTATTACTATTATATTAACAGACACCTAAGAAGTGATTCCTTGTGCAAATTTGAATTGAAATTTCAAACTATATCTTTTACACACAAAGCTTGATTTTCAAGAAAATCGATTTTCAGAATTAATTCTGACGCAACTGTAGTTTCTCAAAATCCATTTTTTATCAAACTTTATATAAAAAATACCACCACCGCCTCTACACTTTCAGTACAGTGCTCGATCGCTGCTTTAATATATTTTACGTTCCAGCAATTACACTACTTTCGTTTGTACTAGGTTGTTCAATAAGTTTCGTCGTTTTTTCTACTGTAAAAAAAAAAAAATACTACGACACTTTAACTGTGAGCAACTGTAAATAAGTATACGAACGAGTCGACAGATCTAAATGAAACTTCACCTATGTTCGTCATACAGTAGTACCATCTTTAGAAAAATACAACGACTAACCTAATAGTTTCATTTCTTATCGAACGACAAAACTTATCGAGCAACCTGTTAAATATTTCAGAGAAGTCGATAAAATATCAAATTTACTCGCAATCGTGGAATCGTGGATCCACTCTTTTCGTATCGTGTTTCGAGTGTTCGCGTCATGTTCGGGGTGAACATCTGCGGCGTAACGAGAGTGCGAACTTTTGTCGTTGTCTGTATGTCCGGGCCGATTTTATTTCGCGATCGGAAGGAAAATCGCGCGGAGGAAAGCAGCGGGCACGCGCGCCGAGAATTCGTAAACCCGATGCTTCGGGCCGCAGCCGCCCGGTGTAACATCGAAAACCTATTGTGTTACAAAGGGCCTCTGGTACACGAAATCGAAATAATTCAGATAGTTTCGTGCGGCAATCGTGCAAATATGCAATACGACCGTTCCGAGTGTGCAACGCGCGATCCGAATTTCGCCCGTTTGTTTTTCGATGGAAAAATAATCGTGCAGCGTACCGTTTCCCGCTTTTTGCTCGCCGAGCTTGCGTATTAAATGTCGAGCTGAACTCTCCCAATGAATTCGAGAACGTAATTGATTTAAAGGGTTACACCACCTTCACGTTAACGAAATAGAGCTCACCTTTACAGATTTTTCACAATGATACGATCGATATTAATTTTTCTTACAACGTATATGAATTGTAATGAAATTTAGAAAAATATTTTTCACGTTCGAAATACACGCGAGCAAACAATGTGAAAATACAATACGTACGTGGCATTTCTTTATAGATATTTACGTAATATTTATTTCTGCAATTCATGAAACACTCAATTTATAAAAGTTGTTCGTCTGACGGAGTAACTTTTGCGTTGATACGAAGATCTGCGCAAAAGAATCGTTAAAAGAGTACACGTACTTTGAAGACTTGCGATTAAAACAACAAAATCGATAGTACAATGTCAAAAACATAATCGTTTCTATGCTTCTCTGAAATCGATTCGGTATACAGAATGTATTTGAAGATCTATGCAAAAGAATATATATACTTTATTTTGCAGATAGCAATTAAACCAACAAAATCAATAGTATAATGTCAAGAACCGTTTAATCATTTTTCTGCTTCACCAAAATCGATACGGTATACAGAATGTCAAGTATATGAAGATCTACGCAAAAATCGCTAAAAGAATACATGTATTATACTTTGCAGATTGCCATTATAGCAACAAAATCAATAGTATAATGTCAATAACATAATCGTTTCTTTGCTTCAGGAAAATCAATACAGTATACAGAATGTCCGGAGACAGTCAGTAGATCATTCTAAACGAAGAATGTCATGTTCACTACACTATAGATTTCTTTCATTTCATTAGTTAATTACAGTATCCCCTCGATGAAACCTATACTTTCGGTACCGCGTGGAAAGTTTTAAGGAGGGACAGTAGTGAATTTGTTCCTGTAATTGACCTCACGTATCTAAGGCTGAGACCTAGTCACGTTTAATGAAGTAATTGTCTAATGAAGAGAGTGAACTAAATACACCAAGAGTAATAGGTTAAGAGTACTAGGGCTTTCTTAAATAAACCCGGTAAAATGCATTTATTTTCGATTGTAACGAAATCGTTGACTTTAAATTTAATTGGATTTAATAGGTTGTTCAATAGGTTTTATCGTTCGATAAAATTCATTAAACTAGTACTACTCAATATAGTACCGTTCAATAAGTTTTATATTTCATCGAACAACAAAACTTATTAAGCAATCCAGTGCTATACTGTTCAATAAGTTTCTATTCTTTTTCGTTGTACTTTCAGGAGACTATCATCAATAGATTGGCGATATTCTCCCAATATGACTGTATTCGTTCGGACTATTTATACTTATACGTTATACCAATAATTTTTTTGAAATTTTGTAATGGTTATAACAGAAAATAGTCCGAATAACATCCGGTTTCTATTTGATTCTTTATGAGAAAATTTTGCCAATTTATCGGTAATATGTAATATTTGTAATTTTAGAATGTATATAACATTTTATATTCAAAATGACCTGTTAAACATTTAAGCAAAGTTTATCGAATACCTTACCGGGCAACTTCAAACATAATTCTTCATTTTGACAAAAGTTGTAATCGAAGAACTATATGTACATGTAAATAAACTTTATTCTTAGCATTTCCGTATCTCGAACTTTTATAATCGACGAAATACGCGTTACTTCGTGCAATAATGTTTGTTAGATGAGAATCACACTCTCTCTCGCAAATACAGACACCGGGCATAAACCCAAAAGAGTATTTTTCGCAAAATCAATGGCCAAAAACAGACAGCAATGGGTTTAAAAAATTGACGACCACGTAAAAAGCGGTGTTTTCAATAGTTTTTATTCGGTTGCAAAATTTCCCGGACGTGACGAGTAAGGGAGCGTAACATGGTGAACAAAAAAGGAAAAACATTTCGTGTGGATGTAACAGGCGAATTTTAAGCCGTTCACGCGATCGATATAATTCACACAGCGTGGGAACAGATTCGATGTTGCGCGCGTAAACGTATGCTCGATAATGCCGCTAGCATCACACTGACTATAGGATTAAACATGGAAGCAAGTGAAACTAAATTCCAAGCCAAACAAGATTTAACGTTAAAAATTAAAAGTTTTTCGAATGGAAACGCGTGATTTTTTGGCGTGATATTTCCACCCCGAAATCCGATCGTTCGTGGGCATTATATTATTGATACGTTTGTAAGTCAACAAGAGAGACATCGCTCACAGTTTTGAATATACCTTTTAAAGTATTAACAAATTGTGCAACATGGAATTACAATCGAATTTTTTTCACTTTTCGAATAATTGTTTTTACGTAGTTAGTACATAGTTTCACGTTGGTAGTTCTTTAATGAGAGTTCGTTTAACTCAATGTTCAGAGAACATTTATTTTGCACCAGAAACATTGAACATTGTCGATGAAGAAGGTCCTCCAAAAACACAAATTCTTAATTTAATACAGAAAATGTACTATTAGTTTGAAAGCAAAGGTTGATGATCAGTGTTCAAGCTATTCAATTTTGTATTAGCCTACTATCCTTTTCTTTTATGCATACATACTATTTTGAATGCAATCATATATTGTTAATCGCTTTGTAGCAAAAATGGTGATTACCATTGGTAAAGTATTGAAGACAAGAAACTCGTACAGAAAAGAATTTTGATTATTTGTCATATAACGTTGTCACATATTAGAGAGAACAAAATGGTGGGAGGGGGGTCGTGACTAATATTATCCAAAGCAGCAAATCTTACCCTTTAAACTTATTTACGTTTCGTATCAAAATGGCTTATTGTAACTAAAGTATCAATATTTCATAAATTATATAAATTAAGTTCTGCATAATTTTTAATATTATACAATTACTTCGATTACGATTTCACTTCTTGAATGTTAGTGAAGAATACAGAAAATTGATGATCGTAGGCAAGTTGGAGATAGCGACTCGGTGACCTTGAGCGACAAATATATTTTACCTCGACGATGCATTACTCACAAACTATACATATACTGGCTTGAAACTATGTACCAGTAATTTTTCCATTCTCAAAGCAAATTTGCTTTCGAACCTTCTGAAACCTTCGCTAGGTGTTTTACACTCAAATTTGGCGTTACGTTAAAAATAATTTCATCAATTTCAATCAGTTATGCAGAGTCGCCTGATAGTTCAGAGAAGTCTCTACAAGTTGGATGGATCTGTGTCTATAGTGTAAACATTGTAAAATAACTTAATAGTTTACGCGTAATGCGTTAGAAGAATGAACTTTGCTTCCGATATATTATTATAAATATGATCGACTTGACCAATCTAAAATCAATTCGATCTATATACTTAACGTCTTCTTAATGTATGGTAACAATAGTAATAAGATACATATTGAAACGTATCGAATTTGCTATCACGGTCTATTGATTTCTACGCTTACAGAACTGTTTTCAAGGGCCTGAAAAAAATATGTCAGGTGTCCAACCTAACCTAACCACTGGCGACGTTTGCGCACCGTTACTGTCCCTATGTAAATTTGAAAACGTCTCTATCCGCGGCGTTGTTACCCCGTTATAAAGTTTCCTGGGAAAAAGAATCTATTAACGAGGTCGAGCAGCCCCCGATGGGATTCTAATTAAAAAACTCCACCCTTTCTCCACCTTCGAGGGCTAATTTTGCCCCGAGTTTTATTATATCCTCTCGACGCAACTCATTACAGACCTTATAGCTAACCAGTTGAAATTGTAAAAAAAGTTTCGCGGAAGAGAAGCATTCGATATATTATAACAAAGACTGTATAATACTTATCCCAGTCGTCCGAAGTTACGAATAATATGGAGGGAATCGTGTTCAAGGTTTGAAAATTTAAATAAAATAAAAATTAAATTCTGAATTTATGGTAATTGATTCAGCAGCCGGGAATTAAATTTTTGTTTTCCAAAAGATACCGACTCACAGTCAATAAAAAGGAAGTTAATAAACGAAAAGCTAATTATATATTACCCGTGGCAAGAACTTTAACGTTTCGAAGTTAAATTAAATTTAAGCGAAATGTGATAGATTTAGGAACTTCTTTTGCCAGTATTTAATAAGAAAACCTCGCAAAGGTATTCAACATTTTTCACATTTCACTTTTCAATTCGGTCAAATTTCTCAATGTTAACTGGTCATTTGTATATATTTTATCGTTCATCGGGCGACGAGTTAGCAAATAACAAAAGTCTGACACGTTGCAACTTCCGTTAAGTATACTGGTTCATTGCCAGACACCTTAAATATTATTAAATAACGACTTGGACGTAATTATACAATTTTGTAGAAGTACACTACCCACTGTATTATGATATTTCATTTTACAAGTTAATATCACTTATGAACGCATGAAGTAATATCTGAAACTATAGTCAATCACTCGGTGCAAATATTCCAAATGACAAAGTAATCTGTATTTGCAATTATGGCAGATTGTTTTAAAAATACAACGTTATTTGCTCATTGTGTGATAAACCTCCCGGTGGTTTATAAAAGCAAATTTTATTCGCAAGATAATTTCTACATATTTTCAAATTTGATCTTATACTTTGCGAGCATACGTACGCATGCGCCTTTAGAACATAATCAATTGGGCGCTCAAGGGCACTGAGGGGTAATCCTCATCACATCGTGTAGCTAAGCCCCACTATTCCATCTCTCTTATTCTTATTGCAATCTTCCAGACACACAATGGGGAATGATAGATACACTGTGAGAGAAGTGACCTGCAGTGGCTGTTGCGACATCGTTCACAAATGGTTTGTATTTAATAGGTTGCTCAATAAGTTTTGTCGTTCGCTAAAAAAATGGAGCTATTAGGTTCGTCGTTTTATTTTTCTAAAGATGGTACTACTGTTTAATGAACATGCGTGAAGTTTCATGAAGATTTGTCGACTCATTCGTATATTTACAGTTGTTCAAAGTTGAAGTGTCACAATATTTTTCTACAATGAAAAAACGACAAAACTTATTAAACAATCTAGTATTTTTATAGTCTGTCCGATAAGGTATTGTATTGTAAAAGCTTTGTCCACGTTTTCAGTGAATCATCCTGAACCAAAATTATCACGTAGACTATACGTAGATTTATTTTGTACCAAGTGAAGACTAAAACGTGGACCGAATGCAATACATAAATTTCTTTTGCCTTTATCATTATGAACCACTTGCTTTTTGAACCACCATAAACAATGTTCATCGCGATACAGAAACAAAGAAATTATATAACGTGTATGGACTTAATACATGCAAGATTGGAATAAAATAAGAAATAGAAAAAAAATGTCCACAGTTGCATAACACGTAAGATGTACACACAGTTTTTGTTATAAAATGAAAATCAAAGACGCGAAAGTCTTCGAAGCCTTTGTTTACCAAATTCCGTGATAATAGTGTAGAACTGTCGAGTTGGTAAAATTAAATCGCTACATCATTCGCATAACGATTAATTTAATTCCAACGTGTTATATAAATGATTGAGAAAATTGCAATTGAGCACTGTTTCAATACACGTTGAAACTACTGTATGCAGGTTTGTTTCGCTTTGAAAGTAAACGAAACATTTTGAAACTGAAATTAATTAAATTAGTAATTATTCTCATTCATCTATATACCCAAGTACTACAAAAATTGGATTCGCGAATACCTCGTTCAAGATCCAGAAATCGTAATACCTTCAAACTCACTAGCCTCAGGATCCATTGATGTATCATTTAGGCTAACTCGACCGGCGCTGAAGATATACATGGCGGGATGTCCCGATGGAGCTTTATGGGATTCAAGACACTCCACCAGCCGTCCCTACAGCGTCTGAAGGGCTGGATGGCGCAGTGGCGTTTGAAAGGACTGAGACTGGTTCTCCTTGGGGAGCAGCTTTCCCCAGGCACGAATCGCAGCGTTCTCAGAATTCCTCGAGATTCGTAATCATTTAGAACCTGGCTGTATCAACGAGTAGTCCTTTTCCTCGTCCCTGTCGTGCACCGCCATGCGTTCTTGCATATGCATCCGCGACGGTGGAATGTAAAACGTTTAGGGTTGGCTCTCTGTTCGCGGTATGTGGAACTCGGAGGGAGGATGTCTTCTGCCTTCAGCAATTCGGCACATGAAGCAGTTATCTGCTTATCTTGCTAAAGGGCAAGGGTATTAAGAATGGTTCGATCTAGAATGCAAGTTAACAGTCATAGTTTGCCACTCTTATTCGAAGGATCTCTCAAAAAGTAGAGGGTATTCTTTGAGCGACGTGAGATTGGTACTTAAACGTTCGATATAAATGAATAAATAAATAAAAAAAATCCGCAAGAGTAAAAATCCGTTCTTCGTGCATTATCGACGGTGTACGATAAAAGTATCAGCGACATCTGCCTTCTCTCGAACCATAAACGTTTCAATATTGAGAGTATAGAGTATCCCAATCATCACCGGTCGATTTACTTTTTGAATAAAACTCAAACGGTTTAAGTTATCTTGATATTTGTTTCCTTATTTAAAAGTACAAACTTGGGAGTTAATAATCGAACAAGATGTCTTCCAAATAGCCGCGTCGGTTTTTTTTAACCACTTATCTTTTCAACGAACTTAAAATCTATTTAGACGACATATGTTCTAAAAGTAGCGCGAAATTCAAATCGAAAGATGACGATTGGGACATCTTGTCCTAATTGTGTATTTCATTCGTTACATAACACGGCCTCTTATTTTGGTGTACTGTTTCTTAAACAATTGAACAGGTGTTCTAATACAATTTACGAAGAATTTCAAACTACATCAAACACTTTGAGTGGATATATAAAGTGCTATCTAAGGAACTGAACGTCTAACTCTTTTACTGGTGGGAAACAAATACACGAGAACGATTCCATAGAGATCACGGGGTGTAACGATAATTTTTCTCAATATATATTCTCTTAGGGCAATACAATCGCTCGATATTGGCTGAAAATTCGTTAAAGACTATCTTCGGTATCAATTTCTCATGCTTCTACTCCGAACGTGTATGTAAAGATTTCTGTAAGATTTCCAACCATTTTCTCTTCGGCAAATTCCGTTCTAGAATTCTACGAGGGTTCGTGGAAACTCTATTATGCCAATTTCAGATTACTCGAAACATCTACTGTACCGTTACTCCCTCCACGAATCGTCTACAGAGGTTTACAGCACACCTCAACGCGTTGGAAATTCTCCACGAGGCGCGCTCATAAAAGCAGCTCCGCCATTTACAGCAAATTTTTCTTTCGAGCATTCGGAACGCGGCGTCGATAACGATGTTATCGGGAATACTTCTGGCCAGTATGCACTCCCGAATTCAATTATCGATTTTTTTAAATGACGCACACGCTCGATCGTAATTCGTTTACGGAGGGACGGCCGCCGAGTGTTTCGAGAAAATCCGGCCTGAACTCGCGCTAACACCGACGGGAGTTTTCTCGCTTTTCTTCGAACGCTCGACGGCCATTTTCTACGTGAAAAAGGGAGCGGAACGAAGAAACGTTCGAGACTAATGGAGAAACGTTCGAACGTAGCGCGAAAAATAAGCAGCGAGGATCCTTGCGTCAGGATGCTTTTGCATTGAAATGTCGGCGGCCGGGGTTAGTTTGATCCTTTTTCGAGTTCTTGCTCGCGAAAACCTCCGCAAGATCGACACTGAGAGATGTGAATACTCCAGAGTAGCTGGCGAACGTGCAGCAAACGCGAACGTTTCCAACGGGAACTTGTCTATTTCAGAATTTGCACTTTGCAATGGGAAAACGATGTTCTTTTAATCATTGGAAAGACATTCATTCGAGAAGGCTGTCTCTGCACTTTGTTACCGTGTGTTCCAGATCGTTTTCGAGTCGTATGCGTCGAAATCACTTGGTATACTTTTCACGTAAAATTAATATCGATTCAATGCTCGAAGCAGCTTGAAGAACTTTATTACTAATTGTAAGTAATGAGACAATGAGTGTTTGAAACAGTTTGATCGTGTAGTATTGGTTTAACCGTTGACAGGAACATTCGTGATTTATATTCGATGAACGTGTTTGTTTCACTGTGCTTCACTCTGCTTTTATCGACTATTCACACTTAACGGTGACTCGACTGATTATTCATGTGTGACGAAGTTTGTAACTGAATGTTCATATCTGTCTGTTCATGGTTGAATATTTGCATACGACCGTGTTTAAAAAACTGTTCACGTTTTATTGTGTTTAACTGTACTTGATTGTCTCTTCACATTTGACTGTATTTGGCTATGTTTGACTTGTCGTTGACTAGCTGTCTACGCAATTATTAACACTATAACTAAGTATTACGATGTTAAATGGGGAAAGGTCGAATTAATTTACGAGTACCATTAGTTGTCTATATTTATAATTGTCCACAAGTATTGTAGGCAAAGGTATCGTTAATAATTGAGTAACTTTAAAAAGAAGTTTGAAACGAGTCAAATTGACCCGTTTAGTGGTTCAAGCGTTAACTATTACTGGAAGTCAAAAATCTATCGAAATGATAACCAAGTAATCTTACTCTAGCATTAAAATAATGTACCCATTGCGATTTGGACGAATAATACTTCGCCTTTGAAATTTCATTAAACGAATTTAACTTCTAATAAAGAATAATTCGTTTTCCAGTACGGAATCGGCGAATTAAAGCTTCAACCATTTAAACGAGCACCAAGAGATTCATCATAATTATTTTCCTCTTCGCCTCGAACTTTTGCTCGGTCTCGTTTCATCCTCAACTTATTAATCAGTTTTAATTTCATTATCCTTCTCTTTGCAGACGACCACGGCATTAGAAAAGCGTCTCCTGGCATGGAAGAAAATCTCGTAACGCGCGAGGGACGGTAAAAAGAAAATCGGATATCATCTCATCGCCCTTATGCCGCGTATCCGTGGAAGGAGCTTTTCAAAATGGACGGCAAAGAGGCTGAAAGCCTCGGGACACCTTTTAATTCAGAAAACACTCGTGATATTCGATTATAGTGGCCTAGTCGTGGCCATGGAACTCGTTTAAGTCCCGTTTGTTCCACCGTGACGAGAACACCGCGTCAGACGGAAAGGAAAATCATGTAGCTAGTGATAAGACAAGTAAACGAAAAATTGGATATACTATTGTTCTTATTTTCCAGAGAGAAGGTACGTACCAGAGAGGACGAGAGCTCTGACGTTGTATATTAGGCTCTTTCGAAGAAATAATTGAAGTGATTGGACGGGGAATTTTTGATAGCAAAATAGCAGACTTCTGTTTTCTAGAAATTACTTTCTTTCAATGTCTAGATCGGTTAGTTTTGACGTGATATTAGTGACACTCAAAAGAGACGGTTTTGAGCAACGCTACGAAGAGAAATTAAAAACGAGGCAGCGTTGGAAACGTTTTCAAGTGGCATAAAAACCGTTGAATAGCTGCAGATATTACAACATGTTCTTTTAACGATGGTAGTACCTCATTACTATATAATGTAACGACGTTTATCAGCATTAAAGTCAACGCAGGAACTTTTAAATATTTCGAAAACCAACATGGCCATCGTGTGCATATCAGAGAGCAGGGAACGCTTGGCACACATGAACATAAAAAATTAATAAACGAATTAGGTAAATTTTGTAGCTCTGCATACGAGTCTATGTATGATGTAGGAATGCTTTTGGGTATGGTTGGCATCATAATTCGACACCAGGTTGCCCATGGTAACCTTGAGATCTTTCCTGTTTATGTGAATATATCGAGTCACACTATCGATTCCTTTAAATTGAACAGAATATTTTTATGCAAAAAGAAATGATCAATTTCGTAGTAAAAATTCCATACATATTTTTCAAACTCGTCTACAAAATTATAAATATAATTCTATAAAAATAGCGACAAGTCTATAGTTTAAAAATATACCCGATTTTAGTGATCTCAATTGAGTTCTAGCGAAACTTATCCTACAATTAAAATAAGTTTTGCAATGTAGTTTTTGTTAGATAATTTTAAAAGTGTTCGTTATTAGTATGATAACTAATATATTAATTACGAACGTATATTTTCTTCACATCCCTTATAATTTGCGGGATTTTTATTCTTGGAGTCGCCTAATAGCATTTGTTTATTCAACACCCATTATCAGGGTTGAAATACTTTTGCATCGTATATAAAAATGCTACTAGTAAATTCGGTAAATAATTGAAGTATTTGAAAAATTGAGAAACACTGTGACACGACATCTATAAACTTATATTTATGCCGAAAGTGGTCATTTTCAATATTTTCTGCGAAAATAAGCAACTGTGCATTACTGGAGTATAAAAATAACTATAACTCGGGCACAAGGCCAAATAGGACACATGTTTATACGACCTCTTTCATTATTCTGTATCCCCAATCGACCACCGATGTGGCTGCCACGTATCACAGTACTACACCCTATATAAAAAGTACTAAAACGAAAATGACGTTGCCAATATATGAATGAATAAAAATTGTTAGAGCTTTAAATAAGAATAAATCAGAGGTTATCAAATATACTTAGACTTTTAAGGTCACTTTCTTGACAACTACAATCCTACTAAACACATTTGGTTGGACAGAGGCATTTTCTTCGCTATGAATTACGCAAAAAATGATTTCTACTTTTATGACATGCCCCTTGTCTCTCAATTGGAAAACAATATGTCTCGCGTTTGCCTGCAGATTCTACTTCTATACAAATGATTTTATCTGAATTAACTTCTTAAATTATGTCGATTAATTCTTTGTCTCGCATAATAGAATCGATACATTGATTTTAAATGACGAAAATGGATATTAAAATCTTTGTCTATGAACCATTAGCGCTACAATAGTATTAAAATCAATTGTTCGCTCAAGATTATCGTAAGATTACTCCATCATATCGTTTCCATAACTACTAAACTGCTTTTCAGTATATACTCCAATAGTTCGTTTCACAGATCATAAAGTTTTACGAGTTACTGAATTTAATTGCTAATTGCGTTGAAGTGATGCAGTCTTGGTCTGTTCTGTATATTTCTCACGATGTAATATGATGGAACAACCGTTATGTATGTACACCTTCCGGAAGAATCAGAAATAAATTTGCATCGACATATCGCATTTCATGGAACAACAGTCACAAATGTACACCTTCCGTAAGAATCAGAAATAAAATAAATATGTACCAAATAACAGAATGTTATAATCGTTGGATCCTACGGATAAAATACTAAATTTAAAGTAATTGAAAATTATTCGCTGCATCCTTTTGGACAAATACATGGAAAGTATATGTTCCAGAAAATTTCCCCTGTCTTCTTCCAAATATCAATACAACGATTTCAATTAATTCGCCCGATGTTCAAAATCATCTTCAATCAACGCGTTCCCGGAGGCGATGCCTGGACAAAAGATGCCACAAGCAGGGAGCAACTAATTAAACAATCGACTGGAAAGGGGATGCGCGGGGTTTGCCGATGCACCGCGATGCACAACAAATTCCCATCGTATGCGCTCAACCCCGAGGCAACGATATCATCGACAGTGACCGAACTACGCCCCTGAGCGTGGCTGAAACAGACAAATAACGAAGACAAAAGACGCGGAGAGAGAAAAAGCCAGCTAAATCAACAGGCCTAAGGGCAGCAAAATTTCAACTCTTCTTCCCTTTCGCATTGTCGCACGCGTCTCTGAATTTAGTCTCCATTATAAACGCGCGTATGGTCTCCACCGTAAACGTTTACCCCAAGATCGAACTGGTTAAATGAAGTAGACAACATTTTTTGGTCCGTTTCAATACTGATTGGTTCAATAGGTAAATTATGTTACTCGTCTGTCGACCCCAAGATCGAACTGGTTAAATGAAAAAGTCACAACTTGTTGTTCATTTGAACACACAAACTGGTTTAATAGGCAAATTAGGTTACTCGTAAGATTAAGAGTAAGATTGGTACTATATTATTTGGTAAATTATATTACCCTGTCGACCGTTTCTAACAAGTTCCTACACCAAGTCCGATTGGTACTAGGTTGTTTAATAAATTTTGTCGTACGATAAAACTATTATATATACGATCCACTTGCAAAATGTTTTTCTTCCTTTTTCCATCTCGCTCGCTCCCTTTCCCTTTACTAAGATACTTAGGAGCCACTGCATTGCATTTAGGTGATTAATTTAGGAATATCCGACTTTGTAATCGACTCTTTTCCCTAAATTATACTTTTCAAGTTTATAAAAGTGATCGCAAAAACTAACGAAGCTTTCGACTTAAAATATTAACAGTTTGTATAAAACATATTCATCCTTCGGTTGAACTGGAATTGTATATATTATAGTTCTTTTGATATTAATAGAAAAAGACGTAATGTTTTACTTTCCCCTTAAAGTATCACCAGTCATAAATTTTTAATCGTTTTATTAGTATGTTTGTTCCAGCTCATAATAGTAACTGTTTTCTAAGAAACTTCCTGTAAGAGAATACGTAGATACTCTTCAATAGTCTTGTAAAAATTTCTAAATTTCAGAACACTAGATTTGACAGTTTTCTTCTTTATAAATATACAAAGACACTTGTTTCAGGACGATTATAATATTAATCGTGAAACATCTTGAAAATAATGATTAAATATCGACAGAAACGACCGAACATAGGATACTTTGTTTTTCTACTTATCTACGAAATGTTGTTAAAATTGACGCCTAACACTTGATTTATCCATAATTTGGGATCATTTAGGTCGCAAATTTATCACGTTCTACTAGTTGAGCAAAACTTAAAAGAAACTATTTGATTATTATTGCAGCGATACTATTTTTCATATTTAGAATGAAAAGACGATTACCATAATTTTACCTCGGATGATATTCGACAGATTTTAGTGTCACACATCATTGGGAAAAATTGAAGAGAGAAACATTACTCGAAATTAACGACGTACATAATGATCAAAGTTATCAGCTTAAGTATTGACGATCGAAATGGTTCAAAAACACCGACTGAGCTAATTAATTTCCAACTGATATCAATGTACAGAGCGATGTACCGAGCTTCATCGGAAATATACGGTGAAAAAATGAATACGTACCACTTTTATACAAGACACAAGGTAGACACTGCGAATTTATGAATAACAGTGTACAAAAACCCACCCCTGTACAAGAATACACCTCATAAACCCACACATAATTTTCAGAACGAAATGATTACAAAATCAGTAGGGGTGATCGTGACCGTTCGTACGTTTTTGAAATTACGTTAAACGAAAGCGTGAAACAACGTCGTGATTATTTATTTTTTTTTTCAACCCTCCGTTTTCACTCGTTTCGTATACACATTCTGCAAATAGATATTCACAAAAGACACAGAACCACGACGTTAAATGTATTTTTGCCACTGTGGGTAATAGCTTATGACGATTGGAAAGAGGAAGAGGGGGTGGTTAAATGAAATAGGGGTAGTTCGGGGATTGATGGACGTCAAGTTCGATCGAGTCGTTGGTTTCTGAATAACTCGGTTGAACCGTAATGAAATGATAGCAGTTTTCTCGTTCGTGGTCGTATGATACGGGTTCCAGGTCTGTGACCGAGCGGGGGATGGGTTGGACGGGGGGGAAGGTTGGAAAATCTGTTTACTGGGCTACGTTCGAGTGCAACGATTTAATAAGTGAGTTTGGAACACGTGGACCGTGATTCGCTGTTATTACCATCGGTGTAATAAGGTGGTAAGTGTTTGTTCCGGATTTCGACAAACGGTTTTCCGCTCGGTGACTTTTTCACTTGTTTGTGACACAATTATTTGTCAATTTTCGCGTTGCATTCGAT
This sequence comes from Ptiloglossa arizonensis, assembly GCF_051014685.1. NCBI lineage: Eukaryota > Metazoa > Arthropoda > Insecta > Hymenoptera > Colletidae > Ptiloglossa > Ptiloglossa arizonensis. The sequence continues at coordinate 6,445,261 of NC_135049.1, forward strand.
GCATCGGATTCAACACTGCAGAACTTGAATTCAAACGATTGGAGCGTATAGAATTGTTTCTTTCTTTTAATTGGAATCTTTCGGTTCGGTTTATGGAAATTTAGTATACCGGGTGTTACAGAATAGATGAATACAGTACGTACCGTAGCTCCTCGTGGAAAAATCAATAAAAAGTGTGGAATAAAATTTCAGCCCATCGTGACAAAGATTCTATCTGTGCACGGATTTGCACAGAGACTAGAAATCGAGCAACGAAGCTTGTCAAATAATGCGACAGAGGATAGTTTCACAGTGGCCTTTAACGGCCATTAAAAAACGCCAACTATTCTGCAGCTTGGATGAAAGTAACAAATATAAAATTAATCCCGGAATGTTCGATTCGTTTGTCTTTCGATAACAGGAAAATTTCGATGAACCTTTTTCCAGAAATTGCCTCTGTACCCATACGTGATATCCCTTTGTAAAGAGAGATTATTGTAATCGCGTGCGTTTGCCTCTATTTCAATCCCGTTATTATTTTAAAAGGTAAACAGTGTGCTCGAATTACTATTCAAATCGATGCAAGGCAAATACAGCATAACAGTCGCGACGAATATTTTACCGTGGTAAATTATTGAATTATTAATACCTATATTCGCGCCGAGCGAGCGAAAAATTCGTTGTATTCCCTTTCGTGCATCAACGATTCTCTGTCCCCTACCTCTCATCTCGTACGACTGTCTCCGTTTTAGCATGGAAATTACGAAATTTTTAGTTTCGCGGACGAGCGGCGAGTTTGAACGTCTTTAAACTTTAAATTTCCATCAGTATAAATTTCGCGCTTCATAGTCGTAAAGGAAAGTTCATTGTTATTCCGTGCTTCTATAGTTTCTTCGTAAAATTCATACTTCGTGGGTGGACATATTTCATCGGATTGGTTTTCAGTATTGTGTTTGTTGTTCTCTCGGCATCGTTTCTTAAAAATAGTGAAATTCGGGAACAATTGATTTGGTAAGGGAATTATTGTTTGATTGTATCGAGCAACAATTTGAAGCATTGATTTGATTCTTTATTCGCAACTTCTCGTCCACGAAATTGTACGATCCTCTTTAAATGTAAAATAACCTCAAACACGATCAATGAGAGGGAATACAATATTAAGAGGAATGCATTAGTAGATTGAAACATTATCGAAAAAAAGTACAGTTTAATTTACAAAAATGTGAAAAGATCAATCGAACAATTTAAGAAAAGTATGAGAGTCCAAATTATGGTATAGATTCAAAATAAATCTAACGACCGAGCTCTGTATCCGAATACATAATACAAGGCTAATTGTACTGTACGAATATGTTAAGTAGCGAAGTGTGAAAGACATACGAAATAACAAAATCAAAGCTGTGTCGCATAATAAAATACAAATACCCAAATATTTTTGTTGTTTCGTATTTTATTGACTCATTATTATTTGACACATGCTCTTTGACTACGTCTCTCGTTCATAAAATTTATTTGTAACCTATTGTACTGTAGTTTAGACTTTTATACTCTTCTTGAATTATAGATATAATTTTTTTACGTTTGTGTAAATTAAATTTCTCTTCTTTTGCTAGTCTTCTTTCGATACTGTTTCGATTTGCTAACATTTTTCTTTTGCCAGTATCATATATATTTTCTTCATAATTGTTCTCAAGGTTATTTTACACTCGAAGAGAACCGTACAAAATCATGACCTAAACACCGTACCGTGAATAAAGAATTAAATTCATTTTTTCACTGCGTACTCGATGTAATCGAAGAATAAATTTCCGTACCAAGTTTAATTTGTACAATTTATCCTTGTGTATTTCGAACTTTTATAAGGAAAGGGAAGGCCTGTTTAAGAATTCATTTAATTAAATGCAAACATTTGTAGTGTTGTACATGTCCTATCGTGTTATTTAATGTTCTATTAATGTTCCACTGGGTATGTCGATAAATGGAGATGAGCAGTTAGTTACTTGTCGACAAGACAACACTTGCTCTCGAGACATCAAAGAGATGTCTTCGTTGATCTATTTCTTAATTACTAATTTACATATATCCCGATAATGTCACGTCGCGGTCAAACAAACACGTGTTGTTTGGTTACAATAGTATTAATTTCTGTGTATTTAACATGTATTGCACGCATAAACGTACTCATCTGAAAACAGATCTAAAATCAAAATTTTTAAAAGGCACAAATTGTGTCGAATTGTGCTGAAAGAGTTTTCAAAAACAATCGCACTAGTTTCTATAAAGGAAAGATTGATAAATTAATTTAACGATATGAAATTATAAAAGCGGATGACCGATCTGTGGACCTTTTGCATTTCCGTTCGTGCCTTTCCCGAATATAATTTACTTGAATAAAAATTTGCAAAGACTTATGAAACGATCTGATGCATAAAACAATACGAAGACGAAGAATGCACGAGAAATTCAAGGGTGGTGGAAGAGGATGGGCAGGAAAGCGAACAAAAAATCCGGAAATGTAAAGCGTAGAATGAGAAACGGTAGAGGCGAAACGAGATAAACCAAGGGAAACGAAGAGACCCCGGGGACACAGGCACGAGAAAAATAGATTGAGGGAACTGTCAAGAGAGATTAAAGCAGAGGCGAAGAAGGACGTGAAGAACAGAGATGATAATAAAAGAGTGGACGATTTTTCAACGTAAAATCGGGAAAAGCGTAAAAAAAAAAGAAAGAAAGAAACGTCACGGGAAAAGAACTGACAAACACTTTATAAGGAATCGGTCGGGACAATACAACGGACACGACGGACAACGTCGTTCGGAGCCAAAAGCTGGAAAAATAGTATTCGCAAGTAACCAAAAAAAAAAAAGAAATCAACAGTACAATCGTCAAATGACATCAAGAAAAGAAACGAAGCTTAAGAGCGAAACAGAACGCGAATGAAATAGTTAAGGGAGAAAGACACAGAACAACGGAGATCAAGGGAAAGAAGCAGCTATAGGAGGGATGAAAGAGGTGCAGAGGGGAGAGGGTGGAGGAGGAGGTTGGAGGAGGAGGTTAACAGAGACAGAGAGCCGGTAGACAGGGACAGAGACTGTGTGGATCGTGCATTGTTGGTTTTCCCCGGTGGTGTTTGCAGTGCCATAGTATTGTTGTGCACGTCCCATCTCCCGCTACTGCGGCCCCGCTTTCGTCCACACACGTCCCGTATACTCGTGGGAACGACACACACGGCGGGGCATCTCATATTAGCCGCTTAATTGTCTCTATTTGTCGAGGCCCACCATCCGACAATTCGCCATTGAGGACGGCCATACCGGCTCGCCAGCAGTCGCTGCAAAGAGGCCTCGGGGCGAGAAACTCGCCGGGGGTGGTTCGGTGCCGTTAACGTTGCGGAAATCGAGACATTATCGCGTCAGGGGGTAGAAAGAAGTTTTCAGCTGGCCGGCGTTATCTTCGCTCGCTCGAGCGTGATTGGAAATCGCCCCTTTTACCGATCGAGATCGTTCATTCTCTTACGGATCTTCGACCTATTCGTTCTTGCTCGCCAAGTGTGTAATTAATACAGACGAACACGTCACGATACTTTCCAACGAAAGGAATGTTCGTGTAACATTTTTCGCGGGAAATTCAATTTTCTTCAAGATTCGTTGAAAATACTTTTTAAAGTACACTCTTTAAGGACTGATCAGTTCTTGCTCGACAAGTGTACAGTTAATAGAGACGAACACGTCACGATACTTTCCAACGAAACAAATTTTCGTGTAACATTTTTCGCGGGAAATTCAATTTTCTTCAAGATTCGTTGAGAATACTTTTTAAAGTACACTCTTTAAGGACTGATCAGTTTTTGCTCGACAAGTGTACAATTAATGGAGACGAACACGTCACGATACTTTCCAACGAAACGAATGTTCGTGTAACATTTTTCGCGGGAAATTCAATTTTCTTCAAGATTCGTTGAGAATACTTTTTAAAGTACACTCTTTAAGGACTGATCAGTTCTTGCTCGACAAGTGTACAATTAATGGAGACGAACACGTCACGATACTTTCCAACGAAACGAATGTTCGTGTAACATTTTTCGCGGGAAATTCAATTTTCTTCAAGATTTCGTTGAAAATACTTTTTAAAGTACACTCTTTAAGGACTGATCAGTTCTTGCTCGACAAGTGTACAATTAATGGAGACGAACACGTCACGATACTTTCCAACGAAACGAATGTTCGTGTAACATTTTTCGCGGGAAATTCAATTTTCTTCAAGATTCGTTGAGAATACTTTTTAAAGTACACTCTTTAAGGACTGATCAGTTCTTGCTCGACAAGTGTACAATTAATGGAGACGAACACGTCACGATACTTTCCAACGAAACGAATGTTCGTGTAACATTTTTCGCGGGAAATTCAATTTTCTTCAAGATTTCGTTGAAAATACTTTTTAAAGTACACTCTTTAAGGACTGATCAGTTCTTGCTCGACAAGTGTACAATTAATGGAGACGAACACGTCACGATACTTTCCAACGAAACGAATGTTCGTGTAACATTTTTCGCGGGAAATTCAATTTTCTTCAAGATTCGTTGAGAATACTTTTTAAAGTACACTCTTTAAGGACTGATCAGTTCTTGCTCGACAAGTGTACAATTAATGGAGACGAACACGTCACGATACTTTCCAACGAAACGAATGTTCGTGTAACATTTTTCGCGGGAAATTCAATTTTCTTCAAGATTCGTTGAGAATACTTTTTAAAGTACACTCTTTAAGGACTGATCAGTTCTTGCTCGACAAGTGTACAATTAATGGAGACGAACACGTCACGATACTTTCCAACGAAACGAATGTTCGTGTAACATTTTTCGCGGGAAATTCAATTTTCTTCAAGATTCGTTGAAAATACTTTTTAAAGTACACTCTTTAAGGACTGATCAGTTCTTGCTTGACAAGTGTACAATTAATGGAGACGAACACGTCACGATACTTTCCAACGAAACAAATTTTCGTGTAACATTTTTCGCGGGAAATTCAATTTTCTTCAAGATTCGTTGAGAATACTTTTTAAAGTACACTCTTTAAGGACTGATCAGTTCTTGCTCGACAAGTGTACAATTAATGGAGACGAACACGTCACGATACTTTCCAATGAAACGAATGTTCGTGTAACATTTTTCGCGGGAAATTCAATTTTCTTCAAGATTCGTTGAGAATACTTTTTAAAGTACACTCTTTAAGGACTGATCAGTTCTTGCTCGACAAGTGTACAATTAATAGAGACGAACACGTCACGATACCTTCTAACGAAACGAATGTTTGTGTAACATTTTTCGCTCAAAATTCAATTCCCTTGAAGATTAATTGAAAAACTAACACAGCATACCTACATAATTATGACGAAATAAAAAATCAAATTATTCGATAAATGTAACACGATTATGTTGAATATTTATATAGATATTTCGAAGCACTCTATATACTATATATTACAATATACTATATACTATATATTCTATATATTAGAAGAAAGTGTCCAAGAATACTTTAGCCAGAAATTTAAGGCATAAAATTATTTTATTGTAGTACGAATTCCGTTTCTATGCATCAGGGTGTAAATTTATGGAAAGATGTATGTATGTTTTTTTGATGTATCATTTCCAAGATGAAAAGTTAGGTTAGATTGGTTGTGTGTTCGAGGTTTCACACCGTAGAACAGTCAGAATCGAGAACAACCATCGCGTCCTTGTGACTCAAAGCCTACTGGATCGACAAAAAGGAGATCGAAAAAGAAGCGATCGTGAAAAATAGAACCGACGCCAATAATAACTCTGTCGCCGCAAAAATAATTGTTTCCACGTGTAACAGCGAAGAAGCATCGTTGTTTCGGTGTACCTGTCGCAACGTCTTTCACGCGCCAGGAAAACGACGTTTATTCGTGCTTGGCGTATTTCATTCCGCACGTTTCTCTTGCGGCCTCCAGTCCAATTAACGATGAAATATCAACGTGAGTAATTCAGTTCTTGAAAATACTTTGGGACGTTGTAAATGGTAATTTTATTCGTTTATTTTTAGTTTTGTTAATCCGGAGCAACAACGAAGGTTCTAGAATTTCGTATAATAACAGAATTGCGTTTCGATTAGGTATATAAATTACACGTGACAGCGTGCAACGTGTACGAAACACATACGAATACCGTACAATAATATATTATTTCGTTGCAGCAATTAAAAGTTAATGGTGATTGTTTTTCTCGTCATCGAGCGTAAATTCCGCTAATTAATTCTTTCTATTTGCATGACAAAGGATCCTCGAAATCGAAACGGTCCCGTTTGTTAATTTTGAGCGTCGGAGTCGTTTAATTTGTACGTTTCTCTAATTTATATTTGTTATTTGAAACTGTGATTCATTTCTTTCTGCCAGCTTTCACGAAACGCCCATGAACCTTGAATTAATTTTACGCCGTTAGTTTAATTTACAAAGTAAAATTCTATTTCTTTATTTGTTCACTTCTGAAGTGTTTTTTTACTAGATGTTTCGGAATGCAGCGATCATTTCACAAGATACATTGAGTTTTCAAATAATAAGTACGAACTGACAAGTTGTGAGCAATTGTAAGTAGTATCAGTTGTACGAATCAGATGAAAGTTTCGAATCAATTTTATTCAAAACTTGGTCATTTATTGGGATTATCGCTGAGGTTTTTAGGTCACGGCACTGCCTTTGAGTCCATTGGCGAGAGAATCACCTTATATAATAATATAAGTGGAAGTATAGCAGTGTATCTACGAGTCCACGTAACTCAAAACCGTGTAACTTGAGGATTCACTGTATTGAGAATATCACAGGGCAATTGTTCCTTCTACATTATGATAACCACATTTATTCTATTTCATTTGTTATCTATTCTGTAATATTTTGGTTAGGTTCTTTCCCTTCATTCTTTCTTTCCACTAGATATAATATACTGTCTCTTGGATTATCAATTCTCACTCATTTTTAATGTGCTATTTTCATAATTCGTGTCAAAATTGATGTAACCTACAGAGAAATGATCGAAAAGTAGAAATAAAATACTCGATCACGATAGTTTTTGTAATGTTATCGGAGAATTGGTTTTTCCTCTCGATATTAAAAATAAAAATTTGCAAATATCCTACACCCTACACTCACACAGTGAAGAAATTTTATATTTCTACCATAACTTGACTTTGCTCAGTCAGGGGTCTCAATTGCAGAATATTATTAATTATATATTCTATTATTATATTTGCATATTTTATTGTCTATTAGTTTACTTATAGCATATGACATTTTACATTATTGTTTGTATAATCTTTAATCGTGTTTAGGTCCTTCGTCGCGTGCCACTCTGACTTGAAGTCCTCTAGCAAAAATAAACCGAAACATAATTCTATCGCTCCATTAACAGAGGACAGACGCCATTTTGTGATGTTCTGATAGCGGCCATTTTCCGAAGTTTAAGATACGTTTGTTACAGAAAACTCCGGTCTCCCTATCTCGAAGCCCACTAGGTCAATCTCGTTCTTTGCCGAGGTTAAATTTGATCTTCCCTCGAAGCGCGACATGTTTGATTTAATTAATTCAAAATTCATAGTCCCCCAAAGAGGACGAAAAGATACCTAAATGACGCCTCTATGGAGCATCGAAGAAGTCCTGGGGCCGTGTCACTGGCAACATTCTCAATCGAAAGGCGTCAAGCATTCAAGCACTGCGTTCTAAACGGTCCCGGGACCAATCTACGTTTTAATCGCCTCGCTCGTTTCGCCGGGACAAAGAGACCGGCATAGACGAGCAAATTGTCAGGGCGTGGTGATTACCAGTAAAATAGTTGCGCAACGTCGCGTAGAAGATTATTTTCTTCAGGGAGCCTTTCGACGGGGCACTGTGAAACGACGCGACATTCAGTTTGCGAAACACGCCTGCGGGCTAAATTAAATGCAGTTAAGGCTCTTACTTTGAAGTTTCTCGGCTTTTTCCAGAGGCCACGCGAAACTACGAAAAGAGCACGAGTCACCAGTTGGACTCATAGACTCTCCTGATCCTTCCACTCCTGGTATCTGTATACACGATATCAGATAACGTGGATTCACTTGCTGCTTGAATCTTTCGTGACTTTAGATGGTAATTTATATTTGTATTAATATCTGACGATAAAGGTACCAGGAAACATGATCGTTAGGTACTTCAAATGGTTCGAATGTCACAACTGTCATTCTACGTTCTTTTAGTTGACCTAATGTGTAGAGTATGTTGAAATGTTTCTTCATGTTGGACTGAGTCTTTTGATCTTAGCCCAGATTAAACCCAAAACTGTTAGTTACATTTTTCATACATCATTAAATTTGTATCTGATAATGGAGATTTCGAGCGATGTTGAGGTTCGGATGTTATAACGTTTGGGGCACGTTAAAGATGGACATCTGATCAGTTTAGAGATCTCAATTGTTGAGTCTGTATCGCACTGACTAATATCAAACGCAGAATAGGTTTCTTTGCTACTTTACTATTTCTGACTGTGTGAAGCAAGGAAGAAGAACACAGAATTTATGAAAATAAGGTGTTCGAAGAGTCCCTCTAGATGGGATTATCGATGTACGAAGTATTGGTAATTGATCATAGAAACTTTTAAAAGACAATTATAGTAGGAAAGAACAGATGGAGATATTGGAATAAACGAATGCTAAGAATATTGTTAACAATCGCAACAATATTTGCGATAGTTCTTACAGGTAGATGGTAAAGGAGCTTTGCAATCAATTTTATTGCATGTATGTATATCGATTTCATCCTGTCGGAGTAAAGTTTATAAATTTCTTTCTCGTTAACATCTGTAGCCAAACATTTGACCGAAACTGCACAGATCGCTAGCTACGTCATTATGACGGCTAGGATATTGAGATGATTTAACTATTCTTGCAATTAGGTCGTTTTCAGATCATTTGGATGCATCAATAATTGGAGTGTACACGTAATTTGAATGTTCTATTGACTGTGACATAAATCGAACGTTTCGATGAACTCCGTTGATATTCTCAGTAGTTTGTGTATCATGATTTCGTGTACTAAATTCAAAATATACTGAGGTTGTTCGATAAGTTTTGTCGTTTCGCCCATTATGAAAGAATACTACGATCTACATGAAACTTTACACATGTTTATCAAACAGTAGTACCATCTTCAGAAAAATAAAACGAGGAACGTAATAGCTCCATTTCTTATCGAACGAAAAAACTTGTCGAACAACTATTAAATACTCGATTCAACTTCTTTTGCGTTCATTTTCAACCGAAATAGGATGAAATAAAGTAGCACAACGCAAGTACCTAATCTAGTATCACAGATGCTCTTCGTATTTACCTCGAACTGTCAAACTCTTCCTCGATTGTAACCTTCCACGTGAAGAATTTCAAAATTTAAATTCATTGTCCGTAGAGGAATCGTTCGATTCATAATTGCAGCAAGACTGTTTCAAATTTCCCTAAAAACTCCGAACCAATTCGATATCCGTGTGTTATCTAGCAGAACTCTTAACTCTCTCATAAGGCGGATGGGCACAATTGGTGAAGTAACGGGACAAGAACACGCTTAAGAGTAAGCTTGTCAGGCGATCCTTCTACCTGCTGGAGGCTAGAAGTTACAAAAGTCGAACGAGACAATAAACAATGAGACGAACAGGCGGCCGAAGAGATTCGCATAGCTGAACACTTCTGAGAGATTCGGAAAGATAGAATTCGAGGCGTTCGCTGAGAACCACAAAAGAGGCACGGAAGAACAGACGCGGAGCTATTTACCAGCAGCGTTGCGAGGTATCTTCACAGCAAGAAACTATGAAGTTATAGACATTCGAGGAGAGAAAGATAAGAAGTGAACGGAGGGATATAGAGTAACGACCGAGACGTTTCCACGAGAGAAACGACTGGAAATCCTATTCTGCTTCTTCCTCTTGTACTCCTTTAGCCAGGTTTCTTTCATTTTTACTCGATACTTTTGTCTTCGTTGCACCGCAGAACGGTTTTGCGTTACACAATAGTTAGACGGATAATTCGCAGTGATCTCGTCGACTGTAGGCTACTTGAAATCCGAACGTTTACAAAGAGTTTTGTTCCTTACCTGATATATTCAGTCAGATGTTAACTTTAGTAATACCTGTCTTCAAATAATAACTGTTGTATCTAAGACGATTCCAATACCATCTAAAGACGATACAACGAAAATCATCTCTGATTTTCATATATATCTTCTAGAAGATTCTATTCTACGGTACATGTGATGTTTATTGAACAAAATAAGAGTTCATTTGTTATCGTGACGAGTTTTTATTTAACCGCATCTATGATTAAAAATTTCAATAATAAGAATGATTAAATCGAATTCGAGCAAGAGAAACATCTTTGCCACTGTTTATATTTATTTAGTACAAGCGATCACAGACGAAAACAGCTTTTATCGATCTCACTGCGAGATAAAAGTTACTACCAGATCCATTTTCAAGTGAATCGATGGTTCGGATGTTGTCGCTTAAAGATAGGAATTATTTTAAGTTCAAGTGCATCCTGGAGGCCATCAGTTTCATCCAAACTCAGACGATCCAATTCATTACAACCTCCGAGAAATCATATTATTCTCAACTCAAACAAATTGACGGTTGCAAACTAACAAGGAACATCGGCCAATTAATAATTTTCGACAGTGCATTGAACCATGTTTCATCGGTTTATATTCATATTTAAGTAGTAAAAACTACCTCCGAAGATGTGAGTGAAGTATTTCACCACCTGGATTCCTCCTTTTCTGGTAAATGGATATTTAGATAAATAACTCTAAAAGTAGTGAAAAATTCCATCAAATTATAGGTGGTGCCACTTGTAACCAAGCAGATAATTATAAAACAGTGATTGCAACACTTGTAATTTAATGAAATATGTATTCAAAAGTATAAATTGCTCAATAAAAATCATACTTTTTCGTCGTCATTGTTTCTTTCTATCCCCATTAGTTTTTGTCACATATAATTAAATAGTTCCTTTCATTCTAAATTTTAAAAATAGTTCTTACCCCTTGAACACGAATAAAATGAAAAAGATACGGGTTTAAGTTTGTTCAACGCTCTGTCTGTGTGCCAAGTTTCATGAAAATCAAAGATTGTTAATTGGGTGATGTTCCTTGTAAGACAAATGCGGCCTGAAATCTCGAACGTCTTGAAACTGGTCATGCAGCTTTGTCTCGTTGAAATAAAAATTAAGCCAGTCATTAAACGGGAATGTTAACCGGCAAAGGGCGAGAAAAGGATAACTGGTTCGCTGGCTAATTAAAATAAATTGTCGGCGCAGGTTCCGCGACGTGAATAGGGAGAGATTAAAGAGCACGTGGAAAATCGCAAGCCAGCTGAAATTTTCCACCGCGGGTCACGACCTTAATTTTCTTCTCTCACGCGGTGTGCCTGTCCTTCTTTGTTCGCTTTTGACCCACGAAAATGTCCGGCATATGGCACTGTGTGTCATCGGAGGGAACGGGCGACGTGAATAAATAAAACGAGCTGGCCCAAAGAGAATCGAAAGAAAAAGAGGACGGAGAGTTGAGGCTTACGTGGGATCCAACCGACGGGATTACGTTACGGAAATTTATCGAATCAATCGGCCGGCTGATCACCCTTTCATTGATCGATGTAATCCATTAAGATATCGAACCGATACAAACTACACTCGAACCTAGAACCTGGCTAACCCTTCTACGTTACAGCGTTAATTATTTTTCCTCGAGAGATTCTCAGGAATTTCGGACTGCTTCGTTTTCCCTTTGATACGTCATCATTATTAGTTTCGTTCGTCTCTTGGATCATTTCACATCGAATCGGACATCAGATGAAGCCACATTTTGGATTACACTGAAATTTGAATATACCTCTGAACGATATTTAATCACACCTCGAAGGATTTTTTCTCGAAGCATTTTACAACTGCTTGGGAAAAGGTATGGTATTTTCTTTCAAAATTTTACCAAATAAAAATTATTTCAACTTAAAAAATTACTACTTCAATATTGTTCGAAACTGTAATACTGTTCAATGTGACAGAATTTTTAAGAATTGCTAATCGAAGAGAGTAAATGGAACTTTATTTTCATCTTGTTTCGATTTTTAATTTCGTCGTGTTATAAAAAGATGGCGTTTGTTTCAAACAATTCTAGAAGAAGGTAAAAATTTGTTCAAAAACTTGATATTGTTAATATAAAAACGTTTAAGAAATTTGTACGATCGTTGACAAATATTTAAAATTTATATTTATTTTCAATGATTCGCATGTTTACCAAAGTTCTTTACGCTTAATAAAATAAAAGACTAGTATTTTTCGTTCAACTCGATATGTTGAAAATCTTATACACCATGGACGAAAGTATTTAACTAATCGTGCTAGGCTCACCATAGCCTGATTGCATCTTCCACTACGCGTACACAAAATGTAACAAAATCGAACACTCAAACTCCAACAGGGGAATCCAACTCTCGAAAAGAGGATTTCCATCCAGCCAGCTGACAATTCCATAATAAAGTATATCCATCACGGGTCTGGACCCCAATATCATTACTCTTTCCGTCTCGTTCCAGTTCGCATCGAAGCCGAAATAATTCCCGGAAGTAACGCGCGTCGACGGAGAGATAAACTTTCCCTCCAATTCGAATCCAATCAGCGGATCCTCTGCCGAGAGGATCGCGGAGGAGCCGCGAGCTGTCCAAGCCGCGTGGAAATGCACGCGTAATCGCGCGCACGTACTTCCTGGCTGTTGGTGTTGGTGAGAGCAACGCGGAAATCCTCGTTCGTCGACGGGATATTATTCGTATGCGAACGACGTGTGGACTCGTCACCCAGGACGCAAAGGCAATATAACTTCTTTTTTCACCGATGAACTCCTCTATATTACACGCCCCATTCGGGCCTACCTCCAACCCTTCCTCGTGACTGTTCCCACCCGTCTTTGGTGACCAGTCCTTTATTAGAGGCAGTGGAGAGTTCCTGTTTTCGTTATCCAATAGAACCTCCATTATCTGAAACCTACTGTCCGAACTTTCTGTTATTCGAAGAGAACGAACCCCGTGTGGAATATCCTTTCCCCCATCGTAACACTTTTGTAAAAGAATCGAAGTCAATTCTGGTCATGCTTCCATTTCCATAACTTTTGTCTGAAATTCAGTGTTCCAGAAAACGTAATTAGATAGATTAATAATGGAGAATTAGAATGAAAATTTTGAATTACTAATTGCAATTAATATTTAACCGTTCTAGTTTGGGAAATCAATTGTCTATAAGGATTACAATTGATTAATTGTTAATTGCTATTTCCTCGACCGATAGATTAATTCAAACGTTTTAATGTAATCACACATAGAAATATCTCTCGTATTGAAGACGAAAACAAACATCACTTCGTGATGTTGAATTTGATTCGACGTTGATTCTCCTGGTAAAGGTAAACCATTATGGGTGCAGTGTTCAATTTTTTCAAATGGACGAAATTAGTGAAAAAATATTTATCTGTTTCGACGGTATACTAAAATGTTGAATCTTATCGAATTACAAGTTGTTCAATGCATGTGTTCGGATTATTAAAAACAATATTAAAAAATCGGATTAGTTTGCAGCTTGTGAAACTTTAACCTTCGTCGTACGTTCTTTTTATACACCTTTTTTTCACGAATTTACAGTTTCTTATTTAGTCTAAAAACTGAGAATTTGTTTTTGACTCATTTTTCATTCGCTGTATACTATAATTACAGGAGATGAGTACCTGCACTCTTTTATTATATGCTGTTAAATGCTGCAATTTTTAATATTACCAACGACAGTGTCCTTTCAGAAAAAGCTCTTTCATAAATTTCACATGTACGAATATGTAAATTTATTCAAATGTAAAGCATTATAAAGCATGGAAATTTTGTATTGCGCTTCATAATTTGTTCCTCCGAGTGGAATATTATTTGCATGAATCGCGCCGAGCGTTTTTGGAAAACTAATTCGTCGTTGATTAATTTCATGTTACAATGTTGAATGTCTTACAAAATTCAACATCTCACTGCTAACTAATACTCCAGTTTCTTATAGATATGCTATTTTCATCGCGTGACAATTTTATTTTAACTAATATTTTATATTTCATAATTTGTTCGCAATTCGCTGAAACATTTATTCAGACATTATTGATACAATAAAGTTTCAAGAGCTGTTAAAATTTATTCGTTTCCAAATACGATTGCAATACGAAATAAACATATTCAATCACATTTTTTACATTTATTTAAAAAATTTATATCGTTGGCTTAATTACGCTTAAAGAATTATTGATGCAGGAAAATTTAATATTTTTGTATATCATGGGTTAAATATCAATTTATTTCCTAAAACTGATTCCCACTTCCAATTTTCATTGAATTTCAATTACAGAAAGAATATTTTATCACTGGACCGTGTTCTTTTGTTTCAATTAATTTATGAAAACCAGTGAATTCGCTACAACAACGATTCAAAGAAATCTTTATTGTAGAATTTAAAAACTTTTTTCCACTTTTCTTCACGAATTCCACCGTTCATGGAATTTAACTTATCTTTAAATATATGTATCTGGCTTAAGTCTCTGGCACTTGTTTCCAGTCCGAATTTCACCAGAAACTTCGCGATGAAAGCCTGTCCATTCTTCAGAAACTTTTACATGCTTTTCGTGAAATAAGCTTTAAAACTTCAGAAAATCTGCTTTATTTTAAAGAGCTAAGTGCTACAAAGGATTGTATGCGATACCTATAATGGCAAAATGCATTATAAAGTATCGTCTATGTGCACAAAATATTCTGTTTATATTCCCTTTGCGAAAGATTTTATAATTCGGTTTTAATGCGAACCGTTAAGTTTGTATAAGGGTTTTCAACAAATTTCAAGGCAAAGAACAAAGAAAATTAAATTAATTCTTGCAAAGCGAAAAAAAAGTAAATTTGTTAAAACCACGTTTGTATGTTTAGTACTTTAAAATCATTTCCTTGTTACTGTTAGCTGAAACAAAGTGTATATATTAATATATTATTCTTACAATTAGTTTCAAAGAAATCAATAGTTTGATTATTTTATACTATCATTGAAAATAAAACTGTAATTCTACAGTTTAATTCTATAATTCATCCAAAACTCTCTATATGTTATGACGAAGATATAATGTAAGTAACTGAATTTAGTCACGATAGTCTTACAAATATACTCTCATAATAATAATCATTTTCGTTCTTTTTCACAAAATCAATTTGTAATAAATTTGTATAAAAAATTAATGAAATCGATCATAAAATATTTCTGATCATATCTTGTGTTATTAATGTATACAAACTTTTATCTATTCTTCTTATTTTCTACTAGATTATTATTATACGTTATTCATTAATTTTGTGTAAGATAAAAGAAAACTTTATCGAATAATGAAGCGTACCTTTCGTATTTACGTAATTTCTACCGTTTACAAAATTCCGTTTCACGTGTTGTACATTGGTTAATAATTAAACCTGAAATAATTCGTACGATTGTTGCGCAACGAAGTATTGATTTTATGTCAATGAAAACAGAACAGCGCAAATTTTTAATCTAAAACCGTAATTTCCGACGGTAGTGACAATTAGGAATAATTACAGTTCCCATATTTCAATCTTTTGGCATTTGTTGCCTTACTTTCAGCATTGAAATTGAGTAATGAAACGTTTCAATAATTTCGGATACGTTTCTAAATGCGTAAAGTGATTGCAGTGAAATTGTGAAAAATAAAACCAAGGGACCGAATGCTTGTAAATGAACAAAAACAAATTTAACGTTCGTAACAGAAAATAATCCAAACGAATCGTACAAAATATAATTTTGTAAAAGTTAATACGACGAACACTTTTAATTCTTTTCGAAGTTATAATACAGTTAAATTATTCTATATTCTCGCGAATAATTTTGTTTAAAGATCAGAAACGTTTGATTATGAACTGCAAAAATTCTTGGTTATGGGGTTTAGGGTTGGAATACCATAATCTTCAATCCTTATTCCTTTTAAGCTAATAACCCACCAAGGTAATTCCTCTTGTTAACATTTTTATACTGCAATATGTATTGTTCAAAAATTACAGCTGATGAAAAGAATTTGAACCGGTTTCACAATTTAAGTGTAATGCAGATATCAAATACTACTCAATACTCGCTTACGAAATTGCTTATACAGAATTTGTCAATTTTTTATTAAATTTCAATTCTACTCCATCTGATACAATTCTAAGTAAATGTATAAATTCCTCGAATTTTAAAATACTCTATTCAGCATCGTCATTTTAGATTTTGCCCCTAATTGAATAACATATTCAATGTTCATCTAGTTAGCAAGGAGGGAAGATACCCGGGTGACAACAATCACGACCATTCTATTAGATGACAGTGGCTCAATGCAGGGACAGGGTTAAGTGTAACGTAATCTCGGTACCTTAGCATCGCGGCGCCTCGTTAACGACGCTATGAGATAATCGATATCTACCTTCATGAACCTATAGAGGGTACCCATCGGATCGTAGCTAGAGCTTTCGAGGTTGCATTCAAAATATATCGACCTCTGACTAAGAATTGATTTTAACATCCTACGAGTAGCGGAGTGTTTGGCAATATTGGTCCAATATCAGATTTCAATGTAATGAAAGTTAGGAACTCGGAAAATTGTTAGCTCGCTTAATAATTGATTGTACACAAGCTGAGAGTTAATTAGAATTGAAATGGACTTCGTAAACGGAAGCGTTGAGAATTTGTAGGCAAGTTGATCGTGAATTTTCAGCTATACAATGACGAGATATTTTTAGAGTTAATTCCAAAAGCAATTTTACAAAGTGTGTGTTGATACTTGAATTAACCGATAACGGTTCGAATTGACACATAGGACACTCGAATTTCTGACTATGTTTATTTATATATTATATAAATATAATAACAGTAAATATAAGTTTAATCGATACATTACATTCTACTATGAAATAGAATCTTTACCAAGTAGTTCATATTTAACAAGATTTCTAAACCCAGCAGAAACTCTAGATCTACTAGTATGTAGGTATGTTCAGGCCTTTGGTAAAGGTCTTCTTTAAATCGTCCTTTATTGAATTTTTTATCTTTTTGCTCAACGTGTGCACTTGTATTGTTCTGTTGCCTTATACATCAATAGAGATTAACGTGCCACAAACTTATCACAGTGATAAAGTCAGCTGTTTCAAACGTTCAACCTTTTGGGCTCAACTTTGTTGCACTCCTCCACACTGGGATCCTACAACCTCATGCGAGGCTAGATGGATGTGTATTTAAACTTTCTGATTTAAGTGATGTTAATTCGTGTATTAAATTATCGTTAATTACCACGATATAATATATATTAGTAGACAAAACACTCAAATGAAATAAAAATAAGACACTTGATACAGGGAAGAAAAGAGATTCAATATGCTACTCAATCAACAGTTCGATATTATGCCATTTCAAATTGATATTTTCTTTGCAAGTAATTCACGTATAATTTGCAAACTACAGAATCGGTATCACGATTTATATACGCCAAACAAGGTCTATTATTATGAATTTTATGTATACTAACAACTCTAGGTAAAGGTCTAGACATGGATACATAATAAGGATACTAGGTTTGATAAAAACACTAGGTATAGAGCAGAATTTTTCAGTTCAATCGAAATTTCAAGTACAGTAATGATTCTAAATATAAGAATGTTTGTAGCTCTAAGT
The DNA here is from genome assembly GCF_051014685.1 of Ptiloglossa arizonensis. Taxonomy (NCBI): domain Eukaryota; kingdom Metazoa; phylum Arthropoda; class Insecta; order Hymenoptera; family Colletidae; genus Ptiloglossa; species Ptiloglossa arizonensis. The sequence goes on from NC_135049.1 coordinate 6,463,035, forward strand.
GTGAACTATCAATGTAAAAAATTTTTAGATTAGGTGTAAATTCCCATTGTCGAAAATCTTTAGATCTAATTTGAATTCCAATTTTAACAATTTCTTTCGTTTTTTCAAGATATCTATACCTAGCAAGAGCTTCAGTTCTTGAAATGACACCGAAATTAGGTCTAGCAAGGTCTACAGTTCTGGTAAGTATCTTAGATGTATAAACAGTTCTGTATATAACAAGTACTCCACTTATAGCATGGTCATTAGACACGATAAGAACTCTAAACCCAGCAAGTTTATTCCTAAAAAGAACTCTAGGTTTAACAATAATTGTAGGTTTGGTAAGAACTACAGATCTAATCAAGTCTCTAAGTCTGATGAGGACTACTAAGGATTTTTAGCTTTGATGTAATAAAAAAGGACATTGAAATAAAATTGATTTTAAAATTTAACAAAACTCAGAAATCTCAGATTGGATTGAATCTGTTTGTATGAAATGTTAAAAGTAATTTATAGGATTAATTCAGGCTCAAGTATGACTAACTAGCTCCAGTCTTGGAATGAACTCTGTTCTTGAAGACGAAACAAGAACAGAGTTCAAATAAATCGATTCAACCCAAACCGATTTAAAACAGGCTTATGAAGTAACTGAACAATATTACATTTAAAAAACTTTCAAATCGTTAAGGAAACTGTATAACAAACTACCGTTGTGAGCATAACAATTGCTTTTTATATGGTCCACTATGTAGTCATCAAGGCATTGAAAGAAGATTTTTCCGGATACCGGATAATTGGAAAATAACCCTCTATTTTCCAATTAACTTGTATCAACTGCACTCGTGCTGAGCTACATTAGAAATAATGAGATTATTATCATTAAGAAACTGATTGGATTAATAGGCACTCGAAATCGTTTCTCCGTCCGCCTGTTTAAATGTTTATTGTTCGATCAATGGAAATGAAGATTTAACACTGTAAATTTTAAAAGTCCGATAAACTCATTAAAAAAAGTGACAATTTATAAACTTTACCAACTAAATATTTTTGTTCAAAAATTAAATGCTATAACATTTTTGCTCGGTATAGCATCCATAATCGTCAATGAAATGCATTGTCTACAATTGGAAAGTGTATTCGGTCGTGTTTACACCGGAAAAAATGCGATAATTAAAGTTTAACGTTTCAATGGTTTTCAAACTCGTTTAGCCACAGTTTAACGTGGTTAAAATTTAATTAAAAGACTGGACTTCATTTGTTTACTTTTTCATAGTAATATACGTTTGACTAAATTGGCAATTACAAGTGGTACCAAATTTTTTATTTTAACAACAGACTCAATTAGTTATATGCGAATAAAATGCTATTAACGCATTAATCAATTTCAGGAACTAATTGACTACCACTCAACTAAAAATTGATTGAATAACTTTGAAGCTATTAATAAAAAAGTACAATATTCTATTATAATTATAGTAAACCAAATCTACAAATTTAAAAAGATTAACAGAAATTGTATAAGTACTATTCCCGAAAATGAAATAAAGGAAATTGAAAAATGATGAAGATGAATCGAATTAACGAAGGAAAAATTTCTTTCAACGCATCCGTGAAATGAAAAAATCCTCCAGATAACTTGATAAATATGAATACTTCATGGCAAATAAACGGTCGAAAATAAATTGTCACATTCTTTGGTCGTTCTTTTCAAACAACTACCGCCACCTACACGTTAAATCGGATATTTTTGGGACTACCCTCGTAATAATAATCACCTCGAACGAAACAGAAAGGCTGATGCGAACGATAGATGAAGTATTGTCTGTATCCATATTAGTTGAACATCTCGAAAAGCAATAAATCTATAATCCATGAGAAAATAAATAAAAAATGTAAAGTGACATTTAATTACACAAAACTTCATTTTCAAACAAATAAATATTAAAGATTCATAAGTTACGCGAACACTTGTACACGATTTGTTGCAAAAATAACCGAACTTGTTAGAATTAACACAACATGGACTACTTTCACGAAAGAATGTTTATTTCATTCAAAATACATTCCTCCTGCAGCGATGCAACGATTTGCACGGTCAAGTAATGCATTGAATGGTTACTGTATACCCTTTCGTGGATTTTCCTAGCCCCATATGCGACAATTCTGTTCATTCGCAGTGTTTTTGGCGGGCATACGATTTCGAGGGGACCGATTACGAAGTTTTCGAATCGTTCGAATCTTTCGTCAATTCCTTTCATCGTTTCTGACTTCAGTCGTCACTGCCAACTCGAAACCAAAGTCAAAAATAGAGAACAGGTAGCTTCAGGAGCAAAAGATACGGTAGAAAGATGTACGAATAATGAGCAACATCTTTGAAAGAAATGCAGCAAAAAGGAACATTGGTAAATCAATTAAAAGATTCGAGGAAATCCTCGTCGAGGTACCAAACACTCGATCCGAGTGGCTTCGAGTAATCCCGCTTGTCCCTGAATTCATTTGCCTGACCTCTTCTCATCACGTTTCATCGTCGAATCAAAGAATCTTAATGGTAATGCTGTCGATTGGCCCATTTACCAGGTCTTCCGTCCACGGATTTCGCTTCACGAAAGGACATCGTACTCCATCGTCCTTCTCTTTCTTTTACTTTCTTTTTACCTTCTCACCGTGCCGCATTCTCGAAAAGAGGACCGTACTGATTGGAAGGCTAATCACGCGCTACTCTCCATTACATTAATTAAAACTTAACTCTCAACTTTGTCTGGCTACCACCGGCTGTCTTGTCCTCTTTCAACTTTCCCCACCTCTTTCCTGCCGCTTGCTCGTTTTGTCTCCGGTAGTTCTACATCAGTGGCTGTCAACTTTCTTTTCTCATTTACATATCAACGAGAACGTCAAGTTCCTATTAGCATTGTACCGTGTTATGAGCGCTGTTCGATCGAGTTTCTAACTGCTTGTCATTAACTTCGTTCAATTTCACAGTTTGTAACATTTTTATTCCTCTAATTTATTAATCCCTTTAGGATCTTTACTTCGATCACTTAAGCGCCGCGGCTGAATTAATTCGGATAAACGAATTGAACCGTGATTAGTAATTGAAATAATAGAGAGAAAAATAGAAGGGGGAACTTAAAATTTAAAGCAGATATTTTCAATAGTGTTTTCGAAACTGCCTTCGAATATTGAAAAAATGGAACGAAAGAACGCTGTTATTTATAATTGACTATTGAAGAAAAACTCGGCAAAAAATTGGTTAAAGTCTTTCAATTTTGCGAGTAACATGGAATTCTTTAATCTGTACGATTTTTAAATTCGTAATTTTCTAATTCATTGGTATTCTAATTGTACTATTTTTCAGTTTCAAAAATTTCTAATTTTTTAATTTCCTAATTTTCTATGTTGCTAGATTTGAGTTGGACATTTTCCCTTCTTCATCGTTATGGTGAATGAAATCATTAAGTAAATGAAAAATATAAGAATCTAGTAAGTTTTCAGTTTCTTGAATATCGAAGTTTAATTATCTTAATTTTCTAAATTGCTAATCTCCAATTTCTTAATTATCACATTCTTACCGTTAGCTTCTTAACTGTCCATTTTCTTTATACAACAATTTCCTTTAATTTATTATTTCATGTCTTCTCCAATTTTTCTTTGTGTATGCAATATTGGAATATTCGTGCGCTAACACAATATTTATATTTACTCATGAATAGATTAATTACTGAAATATCATCACATGATATTTTGTTTATCATCGCTTTTCAAAGTTAGTGTTCATAAAGTTCCCTAGAATGATGTAAATTGTTAACTAAAATGAAGCAATTAATTTAATGTAATTATAATATTACGAACGTGTAATATTCATTACCATTTCGTAGCGATGAAAGTAAATTATCTTTTAATTTACTTAAAAGAGAATGCTCATCTCACTGATAAAATTGAAATAAAATTCGTCAAATGTTGTAACAAAATTAAAGAATACTCTTAATAGCAGTAATGTAAGTAATTTCAAAAAATTTCCTTTGAAGGGTCTAATTTATTTTATTTTAAAAGGTGAACTTTCAATTAACTTTTATCAGAGTAGCATTACAGTGACATTCTTCCGAGCAATATTAAATGTAGAACTTTATCGATCAATATTTCCACCTAAGAAAATGTCTATCCTTAAATAACTACTTCTATTAATATTAATATGAAATCTGAACAACTTGAGTTGTTAATATTTTTAGGGTGTAATGCATACTTCCTCTAATGTACATTTAAATAAAACAATCTAGTAAATATTTGTCGAATTGAATTTTACAAGTTGCTTATTTTTAAGTTCTATCGGTATTGTAAAAAACGAGTTTTACGATCAGGAGATCGGATAATCTGGGAATCACATAATCGAGGGACTAGTGTACATTTCTTAAAATCCTTTCTAAAAAGATTACGTTCATCCAGAATCAATCATTTTTTAATACCAAAAATAATTATTCAATCAAATATTCCGAAATTAAAACTTTCATCGTTTTCTTGTAGACATATGGCGTACCATAATATACATATTTACGAAAAGTTAAAAAAGGGGATGAAAATTTCATAAACGATAATTTGATTTTTACAATCTCGAAACAAAATTTAGAGAACTCCTCCAACATACTGTCAAAGATATTCTTTCAAAATTGTTTCAATATTTTTTCTTCTCCATTTTGTAATGACATTAGGATGTCGTTCGAAATGTGAAATTCGCCAAGAGGTATAAATACAAACGGAGAATCATGAAAATTCCGGGCACAATTTCAAGTTTGTCCATGCGATAAAAGTTAGCGATCGAATTAGACACGAATTCCAGTGACGTTCGTTTCAATCGTTGGTGAAAAGTACGTCGACAGTGAGTCTCGTGAAATCAGCCTCGAGAATCGACCAAACGAGAGGGAATTTCGGTTCGCGTGAAACCCGCCGACCTTCCGCCAAGTTTCCGGTGCATTTACAGACCGTGCGACGAGACACTGAAAATTAACCATTTGAATGCTATGAACGCTTACAAGCCTTCAGTCAACCAGTGCATTGCGCGCGGTTCACGTTTATAGGCGTTCGTTGAATGCGACTAACAAATATCTTGATACCAAAAACGTTAAGCATCTCGTCGCTAAACGTGATACTGTACCAGTCTTGAAGGAGAATTTTATGTAAATAATTAATATAATAAGTAGAAAACTAAAATGAAATTTTTCATTTTTGACTTGAACAATATTTACTTAAATAACGCCGAAAATCATTCATTTGTTACATATTATTTGAAAATAAGTTATTTTTTTTTTAAATATCAGAGGTAATAAATGATTAGTTTTCTAGTTCTTATTTTTGAAGAATAACGACGTAAAGAATGTGTTAAGCTAATCGTACAGAATAGAATTTGCGAAAGTAAAGATATAGAAGACGAACGACTAAATTATAAGTATATTTAGATAGTAATTCATTAGGTTTGTTCTTTATAATTTTATTCCTAGCAACTAAGTGCTAGGTTAAATTCAGAAAATCAAAAGTTTCGAGAATTTGAAATAAGAACAAAGCTATGAATTTAAAAGTAAGAGAATTAAAATGTGAGATAAGTTAGAACGACAAAAGGAATTACTGTTACAGTCAAGATGACGTCCAGAGAGCAAATTCCATGAAACGAAAGAGATTATCGGTACACAATATATCCATTTTGGCTCGCTCTTATCACTTTATCTCGTGAACTATCCTTTGGTCGTTAGACGTTATCTGTTCCATGGCAGAAAGCAACGATACTGGCAAAATAGAATTTTCGTAAAGTGCATAAGACGATCTCCTAACGTTTTCTCATTCTTCTTCACTTGGATATTAAGGTCACTCTGGAATATAAGAATCTCACGGAAGAAAGATAAAACGAAACGGAATAAAGGATCCTCATCTCAGGCACGTCTTATCGTTGATTGTACTACTTTGCTCGAGTATCATTCTGCGCCTGAAGGTTTCACGCGCCAAAAGAACAAATAAATGAAATTCTGATAATATTATATAATTCGGGCTACTTCTTTTATATTGGCGCGGTTTAAGATCAAAAATTTCCTGGGCCCGTTTTAGAAAACTTTTAAGTAAAACAATATTAATGAAGAATTCCTTTAAAGGGACAAAAATTTATCCAAGAGCAAGTTTAAATAAAAAAGAAAAAAGTTTTCTACAATGGAACAGAATTTTAACCCTTGCAATATCCGAATAGTCATCCCAATGTTTCGTAACTTTAATTTACTTACGTAAATAATTCTTATTGTATTTCGCCTAACCTCTTTTCCCTTATCGCATCGAAAGTATCGTGTACATCATAGGAAATATCCAAATTTTACCACATATTATGTGCTTCGGCTTCAATTTAAGATGAAAGAAGAAAGCTTGATCATTTTTCACATTTTCTTGCAAAATGAAAAAACATGAAAATTTTACGTTTCGCAAACATGCAAAAATGTAGGTTCTCTTAATAGTTTGACTCATTATTTTCTGGTGGTGTGTTTCATTTTCTGTTTTTAACTTTCGGAGCAATTCATTTTACAGAACCTTACACTTCCTTCTTGTCTCATCATAATATTTTTCCTCTCGCAGCGAACAATATGGTCCTGAAAAGCTTTCGTACCATCAAAAACAATCTCTTTAGAATTATCACGATAACTGGGTCACACTCTACAATATGATTCTTCTTTTTTCTTTCGCGACCTCGTGGGCCCCAAGGGAGGTTCTATACTGTTCTAGTATGAGAAATATTGCCCTGCACGAACCTCTATAGTCGTGGCAAAAAATGTACCACACCCGGCACATCTTCACCTAATCTAAAAAGAACTTGACTTAGCATAAACAAGCTAACCAAGCACATCTTGACTTGATTTGACATAACCTGACCGATCCTTTAACGGGGGATACCACCCAGACGAGTGAAAAAATCGAATTTTTTAAATTATTTTTTAAAGTTTGAAGAGTGCAGAATATTATGTTAAAAAGATATTTTGAAATTCAAACAGTTAGCGAAGTTGCAGCGATGAATAAACTTGTTTTACGTTTTTCTCCATATTTTTCAACATGACTGACACGAAATCTCTGGAACTACACATCCAATTTATTTCAAATTCGATAGAGATATTCTGCATAGAATATTCTAGAACGTAGCGTATGATTTTTTAAATGTGTTAATTATTTAATTTTTCATAAACATTTAAACTCGTTTCTTGAATAAAAGTGATTGTTTTTTCTTCAAACTTCGACCATTTCTACAATTATTAAAATTTTCGAAAAATCTTACGTTATATTTTAGACAATAGTCTCTAATTTACGAATCGAGAACATTTTTTTATTTTAAATCTTCCAGTTCTTGTCAACTGTGGCTGCCAACAATGTTTCACCAGAAGAGGTTCTGAGTTTAGCGAACAACTTCGCCATTTTGTACGGACTTTTACTTTCGAAAAATTGTAAAATGAAGCTGAAAGTTGTATTTATATTCTCCAAAAAAGACAACATTTTTCATTTGATAACTACTTAGGAAAAAAGTTCGTCAAATTTACCCATTTTTGGAAAACGATCCCCTGTTAAACGGAGCCTCTTTAGCCAGCCGTATTAGAAAAGTTGTATTTATATTCTCCAAAAAAAGACTACACTTTTCATTTAGTAACAAGTTGGGGAAAAAAATTCGCCAAATTTACCCATTTTTGGAAAACGATCCCTACTTAAACGAAGCCTCTTTAGCCAGCCGTATTAGAAAAGTTTACCGGAATTGTTAAAGAGGTTTAAAGTGGTGACGGGTATCCCGTTTCACGAAAGAAAACGGAATTTCTGAGAGAGGCGTTCTCATCGCCGGTTGCAGCTTATCACTGATCGCGGCAGCTTAGAGCGATTTTGAACGGAATACGCTCTAAGTTTCGTCACGATAGCTGGTCGGACGAAAGGTAGCGATGTGCGTAGATACTGTCTCCTCGTATGGCAACGAGTGCTCTTTCTGCGAAATTGGATTTCGGCCGCGACGTAAGTTGCGGATAACGAGTACTTGGATTTAGAGATTTCGTGCGGCGAGGAAGCGGAATCCGCGTAAAATCGATACCCGTCGAAACGTATTCCCGCCGTAGGGCGAACAGGCTCGATCCTCCTGGGAAGAATTCATTTCCTGCTTTGCGTGTAATGTTTGCCGCCTTTGGTATCGGGAAATAGTCGGTAAAACGAAGTCGAATTTTGCGGAAGTATTTGTAAATAGACGCTCGAACGCGACAGCGATCGAGAATTTGTATTGTCCGGTGAAATGGGAGAAGAAATTTTTGATCGTGGCAACCAACTAGTGAACAAACCAGCGATTCTAATCGTTTCGTGATACCGACAGAACGATTTCAACTCGTACGACGCTTAACAGTGCTTCCGTTCAGTTTCGTCGACATTTCGTATTCGAATTTCTAGTCGTTCTAATTGCACGTTGAATTTATAATAAAAAAATTTATTATCTAGAAATTTGTTCCCCCGTGTGGCAGAGAAATCGATTCATCGCCCGAGGTTAGACTGAAATTTTCAAACAATGAAAATGGAAAAGCACACTTTTTCAAAATTCCAAACCAGTACTACCCGTTCCTCGTCACAGAATTATTGCTCGATTAAAAAGAGTTCTCTGCCCAACGCTTTGTTGCAGCTCAATCCTCGAAACCCAATTAATTTTGTTTGAACGGTGCTTTTTCCAATTTAGCTCGGTATGCCTCACCCTCTGACCAACTCTGCTATTCGCGCACTCGCTGTGTACTTTTTACAAGAAGTAAAATTAAAATGTGACATACTTCGTAGCCCCGGTATGTAGGGTGCTTTTCAAATAGATGAAAATACAAAAACTTTTTATATTTAACAACAAACTTTCGAAGCTTTAGGTTCTTTTGATAAACTCAGCTCGTTTTCCAATCATTCTAATGAAGATTTTGGCTGATTTCTTGTTGCTTAGTGCACTTTCTGGATATTTTCTTTCGTGATTACTGTTCTTGGACAGTTTGAGCCATTATCGTTGTTAATGTATTTCCGATCCGCCTTAAATTGTTTATGCCACTGGTAAACTACAGTATGAAATAAATAGTTACCACCGTACATTTTCCGTAACGATTGATGAATTTCGGTGAAGCTTTAACCGAGTTTAAAACAAAATTTGATATTGACCCTTTGCTCGAAGCTCGTTTTGCAAATATTCGCAATACGCGTAACATGTGTTTGTAACGTTTTCATAGGCCATTGTTGTAAAAGTTCAGACTGTAATATTTAGTTTACTAATAATTCGCAGGGATCTCACGTACCTAGTAATACAATGATTTAACTCTATGAGAATGACGAACAGTGTCATGTGCTTTTCTCGATTCTCTGCTGGTGACTGACTGTAGAAAACCTAAAAAAGACAGTAATGGCCTGACCCAGACCTAACAACCCTATTGGAAAAATGAACACAGTCCCCGAAACCTAACCCAGACCGTTAGCCACTAACACGTATCACTGCTTAGGTCATAGTTGCGTTTCTTCCAATAGCCACAATTGTATAAAATCGCTCGGACCAACAATGATAGAAGACGCGGAAACACGAATGTTCTTTGTGTTCCTAGCCGTCCGTCTAGTTGTTCCAATCACAAAACAAGAGACGCAAGTTTCGTGTTCGCCAGATTTGTACGTGGTTAACGTTTACCGATGTTGACTCTGCAAGATTGTACATCGGTACCGCTCACCGAAATCAATTACGATCAATCTAACTAACTCCCAACGAAACAATTCCATCCCAGCTTGAGCAACAATATTACGAGTCCACGAACCGGAACAATTTCGGATCCCCGTTCCTTGCGAAATTGAATCATTGAAAAACAGTGAAACACTTTCTCCCCGATCCCTTCTTCAATCTACCCCAAACTGAAATAACTCGAATACCCTCACAACGGAGGTATTAACATTCATCGTAATACCACAGCGCGTGATGTACAATCGGTGCTCCAGGTATCTACAAATTCAACCCCCTCGTGGAAATCGTCCTTGGATCTCGAAACCTCCCTCTACCGATCCCCCATCCGTCTACCTCCGGAATTTCAGGAGGAAACGTTTTATACGCTACTCTCCGGTTGGCACGTCGCCCCGTGGTGCTTTGTCAGTGGGAGAGACGAAGAGGAAGGAGGAGGGCAAGAAAGGAAGGGTGCAGTTAATTAATAAAAGCTCGAACGAGGCGATGCGAGGAGAAGGGGTGCCTTGTCGGCTGTCTCGGATAAAGGGATGAAATACGATCCGTGCATCGCTTCATATCGGACAGAACCGATATCTCACTTGCAATTCAAACGAGACTCACGTGTCATAAATGAGGAACTTGTCGTCTTCTTTGTCGATGCAGCCACCCTTGCTGGTCATGCTGGATCCGTTCACAGTCACCAGCTCCTGATTTCCCGATTGGAACCAACGGCCTTTCCACTCCGCCGGAAATTCGCAGCCTGGAACACAGAGACACACCGGCTACGGTCGGGAATTTTACATTTTTTTAATCTGGTCGGTCGCGGTCGATAAATAAAGGCGCGGCATATAATCTGTCGATAGAGAATATTCAAAGCGGGAAATGGGCGGGATGGGTAGGGAGGACGGTGGGGCCGAACTCGGCTCTTGTAAAGACCGCTCGATCGAGTCTTTTGTGGGGATAACGCAAAGTTTCAACAACAGTTGTGTTCCGTTGTCATCTTTTTTTTTTTTTTTTTGTTCACGGTGACTGGCCTATATCGGTAAAAGCAAGTTCGTTTTTTGTTTCTCTTTTTTCCCTTTTGGAAACGTGGATGATATTAGCTGTGACGGTGTAAATTGATTTTGCGAAAATAGCGTAGGAATATGAGAGCACGGAGAGCTGATAACGGAAACGTTTGCCTTTATTAAGAATATATATTACGGTAGACCGTTGAAATACAGGGTGTCCCAATCATCATCGGTCGATTTGAATTTCCCGCTGTTTTTAAAACTTCAAACCGATTAACCTGAAACTTGACATATGTCAACTGGACAGACGGGAAATTAATCGTGGAAAAGCACACGGTGAAAGAACGGGTGAAAATTATTTGGGCGTATTACGATAAATTGCGATCTTTAACCCTAACGATTCGGGAACTTCGTAATTATTTCTCTCGAAATCATGTGGTCTGTAAAAAAAAACCGAGGTGGCCATTTCGAAAATATCTTATTTCATTATTAACTCCCAATTTTAAATAAAAAAAATATCAAGATTGCTTAAACCGTTTGAGTTTTATTCAAAAAGTAAATCGACCGGTGATGATTGGGACACCCTCTATAAGTAAACTTCATTGAAAAGTACACGATGAGTCACTCGTCGCAGAATGACATGATTGTAAATGCGACTCGTCGGTCACACACGTTCTCACAGACAAACAATAAACAATAATTTTGGGTGATTGCAACTCTCAACGAAACGTTTCTAATCAGATAGTGTAGTACGAAATTTACTAGGATTAGTATGAAGTAAAATAACGTAAACTTTAATTCATAAAAAAAAAAAGAAACAAAATGGTATATAAAAAGAAGTTTCCGATCGTGGCTCGAATAATTAGCTGAGAAATGAATGAATAGTGTAATAATTTTCTGTTTCATGGTAAAACAAGTCAACAGTGTGCAATACAATATTTAAACGATATAAAATTGATAATAATTGAGTTTCCAAGGCAGGAGATTAGTCAAAGAAAAATTGCAGAAATTATAGAGTGTAGTTAAAACACACCTGGTGATTTAAAAAAGAAGTATAACGAAATAAGAAGAATAGTGAACCACGAAAAATGCAGTCGTACTGTTGCAACTAAACGAGATGGCAGAAAATTGAGTAAAATTGTCAAAAATATGAAACGAGAAACTTTGAAAGAGATAAATAAATACAGGGCTCAAAAAGTTTCTGACCGTACTTTAGAAATAAATTAAACGAGATGGATTTTCATTTCGAAATGTTAGAATGAAAAAGCAGACAAGGAAATGTTTACAATGGTATCAAAAACGTGCAAATTGGACATTGGAAGATTGACACAAAGTAACATTCAGCAACGAATCACGTGTACGTATTGTACCGGAGGATGACGTAGAAACATTTTTTTGGCGAAAATTGGACAAAAAGTTTTACAACATTTGTTTATTGTTTAAACAAAAGTATCCACGATCTCGTTTAATGTGGAACTAAATCACAGAGAAAAGAGATGAAAAGGAATGTGTTTTCTATCAAAATATTAATACAAGAACATACATATATTCATGTTTTAGAACATTTTTTAATTGTAAGTACAAAAAATTTCTATGAAAATTCTTCAAATTTTATTGTTAACGAAAAAAAGCACAAAACAAAAAAGAATTCCATAAACTACGAGATTATCATGAGAAGATATTTTATCTACGCATTGTACCTGCAAACTTCATTCAACTTTAATGCTACAAATTAATAAAGTAGATATGCGTTCACAAGGAAACATAATATTAATATCTAAAGTAATTTCTACATAAATTTGAAGGAATACATTCGATGGGAAACTTTCGTCCAGGATTTTTAACAATCGAAAATTTGTTTCAACGTAATATTTTCTTTTTCTCTTGTCTCGTTTGGATAATAAAAATTTGTACTATTCATTTTACACTAATCCCTCTTCAATTTCTCACCAGTTTTAAGTATATATAACAATATTTTATATTCTAAAACACAAATATTTTTAATAAATTTCGTATTAGTGTGACTGACTGAAAACGTTTTGTCAGAGTTTGTATTTCAAAATACCTGTAGCATTGGTGTTTGTGATAACAGTTGGAACTTTAAAAACTCGTCTCGAATCGTTCGACTGTTGAGTAATAAACGTGTCTCGAATGCTTTCAGCAGACTGTTGTTTACTCCTCGCAACGATTGGAGAACGACTGTGTTTGTTCTGGAACTGACCTACTGAATTTTCGCAACGATAGTACCACGGGTCCGGTGACGAATATTTCGAGGTTTTTCGAATGCGATTGGCCCTTCAATTTCCTGGACCAAGAAGACCGACATTTTCTTCGAGACAAATCTTATGGAACGATTTGCTAATTAAAAGGACAAATTTCTAAATTCAACCGCGCCATTGTTGGAACTGACTTGTCAGGTGAACGATTTATTATTTTTTTTTATGCCATTCGTATTCAATCATTACCTTGCAAATATCTTAACTACAGGACAATATACAACATGGTGCACTCGTTGATAAAATTAAAAAATCACACGTAAAAATTGTTTACTGTCGGAAGAAAATTTCTACAAATGCTCGTTTCATTTAGTTAATTGCCAATATGTATAAAATATCGGTACAAAATCCTTGTGGTTAATTATGAATTCGAAATAAAATATTTCACTAGCTTATATTTTTTTAAATGTTAGGAATAAGGATGGTACAATTGATTTTTTAACTTTTACATCGGTTCTTCTCACAGACGTGCACTTGCTACGATATTTACTGTTGGAAGCAAATAAAAAATCTGTTTCACAAACTTGCATCTGTAAGAGTGTTCAAGATGGCATCGAGAGTTGGAATTTTGGAGGGCAGTTTCATCCCTTAAATTTGAATTAGCACGGCTGAAAAAAGATACATATTCCTGTATGTTTAAACCTACACTGACATAATCTTCCACAAGCTCCGAAAGAAGCTATTTTGAGTCTCTAAAAATTGTTTCCAATGATCTCGTAGTTTCTTCAACAAACAATACCACATGTACCAAATACACGATAAAAGATTGTTCAAACTATATTCTCTTTAAAATGAAAATCAACAACTTATATTGTGTCCCTTCCTCATCGAATTCATATCATTAAATAAGTAAAGAAAATTCTTGAACTTATTATACTTACTAAATAAAAAGGTAGCAATGTAAACTAAATTAAAGGCAAAAGTAAGGTAACGTTTTCAACTAAACTTTCTCTATACTGAAGATAATTTGAAATTTTGAATTGGAAACGTTATATACTAAAATGTTTGAACCGACTAGCGATTCAAGAAATACTTTGCTCATACGTTAGGTCGAGCATTGTATTCAAGTGAGCGAAGGTTTCGATCGTTTTCGAGTGCATTGTCCAGAGATACACGGAAATAAACCACTACTAGTAACTGTTAAAATAGACCGATGATCAGCGCTAGATATTATTCGACCAAGTGAAAATAAGTCCCCAAAGAAGCCATCTTGAGCCTCGAGCGTCGATGCTCGATCCAAAAGCACTCGATGCAAGGTCATGCGGAAATTGTTTCCAAAAATCTCGCAGTTTCCATTTGTAAATCGTTCGGAAACGAGTTGTTCCGCTCAACGAGACCCGCGTTCATCCATTCATCCAGAAATAGAATGGGGTTGGGTAGGAGATGGAGAACGAGGAGCCTTCCTTTCGTTTCGGCCGCAAATCATCTTAATGCACGCGAACCGTGGCGAATCCGTGGGGCTAAGAGCAATAATATCCTCCATCTGCACCACCTTGCAATAACCCTGGAGTAATCGCGGAAACAAAAATATAGGGAAGGATTGCGTACCTCACCGCGAGCATATCTCAGCGTCGCCAAGAAATCGCTAGAAAATTCCAGCTCGGCCAGGATTTCGAAACACTCGAACTTATTAAACAGAAAATGCTTCCAACAAGTAAATGCTTAATCGCGACATCTCTTCCCTGTAATCCCCGCCGCTACAGGTAGAAACGTGGATGGTTCCTCGAGACAAGATGGCAAGATGGCGGTGGAGGTGGGGGATGCGGAATTGACGTTCCTAGGAACTCGTTGCTCGCCACCTTCTTCCCGCTTGATAATCCGATCTCTCTAAGGAGATTCTCCATTTTTACAAGCTCGTTTCAGTCCACGCCGCCGAGGGCATTTGAAATATTCGAGGAATCCCGGATTTCTGCTGCTCGGATGAAAGAGAGACGGTAGGGGTAAAGGGGGGGGCTCGGGCCGAGAGAAAACATGGTTTAACGAGAACCAGGGACGGAGTCCGTGATCCCGGGTGCCCTGCAAATTCGTTCCAATTGTTTAAAAGTACGGAAACGGGTTCGCAGAAGCTCCTGCACGTCTTCGAAGACGATTGTTCCTCGGTCCTGGGTTCAGCGAACCGTGCCACGCTTCCGTCGACCATTATCGTCATTACTTTATAACATCGTGGCCCCTCTGGCATGTATTTTCTTGAGAGCATCTCGTGTCCCCAGATCGACCAGGGGGCGTGTTTCTCGTCGCTTGAATCGCAACGCTTGCGGTTTCCAATTTTCTTTTTTTTTTTCTTTTTCGTCCTTTTCGAGGCAACTTTCTCGCTTTACAGGGTGTCCCAATCATCGCCGATCGATTTGAATTTCGCGCTATTTTTCAAGCCTCGAACCGATTCGTCTGAAACTCGACACGTGTTATCTGGACAAACGGGAGAGTAATCGTGGAAAAGTACACGGTGACCAAACGGGTGACAATTATTTAGACGTATTACGAAAGATCGCGATCTTTAACGGGAACATCGTAATCATTTCTCTCGAAATCATGCGGTCTGTAAGAAAAGCCGAGGTAACTATTTGGAAGATATCTTATTCCATTATTAACTCCCAAATTTGTACTTTTACATAGGAAACAAGTAACGAGATTACGTAGGCCATGTGAATTTTATTCGAAAAGTAAATCGACCGGTGACGATTGGGACACCTTGTACTCTCAATACGGAAACGTTTATGGTTCGAGAGAAGGCACGTGTCACTGATAATTTGCGAGTATCGTACACCGTCGATAATGCACGGAGAACGGATTTTTGCTCTTGCAAGTTCTTTCTATTTATTTATTCATTTATATTAAACGATTAGATGCCTTGTATATTTATCTAATACGTATAAATTTACGTGTATGCGCAGTAAAAAGAATGAAACGAAAAGAAATGTAAAATAAAATTAAAAAGTTGAACACCTACATCCAATTTCACGTCCGTTGATTTGCAACGATTTAAATGCCATTTGTATTGCAACCGCGAGCTTTCTAAACGCCCCTCGTATATTGCAATCAACCCATAAACGAATAATAAATTTTCATTTCCAACTAAAAAGACAATAATACGTAAGAATTAATCCGCGAGTAAATCCCTGGAAATGCAAGGACTCGCTTCCACCGTTTCCTTCAACCCTAATTATTTCCTCCTACAACCCGAGATAAACGGACCGCACTTAGCCCGCGGCGAAGAATCCCAAAAAGCAAAGAAAATCATCGTCTCTCGAGGTAATCCGAACCACCCAGTCTACCATCTCTACTAGCCGTGTATGATGTTTTCCACGCGCGCGCATTCGACGCTAGCAGCGAGGAAAGTTGTGAAACAGAAACGAGGGGACAGAGGTCTGGAAGAAGGTAGCCACGATATAATTAGCAGAAATTGGAGTTAGGTCAGAAAGCAAAGTTATTGAGAATGGAGAGGTACAATTTTGACGGTGCACGGGAAGGCTACCATTCCGTGCTAATAGTTTGGCTTTTTCCCCGGGTACTATTAATATAATTATTAATTAATTACTGCTCCCCAAACCTCCTCGAGTTACCCTCTCGCCGTTTCGTCGAGGAAGCTTAAAAGGACAAGAAAACCGAAGGTAAGTTCGGGGAAAGCAATGCCTTCTCTTTTAATAATATAACTCGTATTTACGTAGTGTAAAAAGTGTCAATCGTTACCGGTCGATTTAGCTTTCGAATAAAACTCAAACGGTTTAAGTATTCTTGATATTTGTTTTCTTATTTAAAAGTACAAACTTGGGAGTTAATAAGGGAATAAGATATCTTCCAAATAGCCGCCTGGAAATTTTTACAGACCACCAATCTTCTACTAAAGTTTTTCGTACCACTGATCAAACTTAGCGAATACAGTAAGAATAGTATGCGAATGTTCAACATTTCTATACGTTGTATAATTCGTTTTTGTCGCAAGGAAATCATTATTAAATTAAAATTATACTATTTCTTTTTTCCAACATATTTCCAGTGTGTGAAAAATACACCATACGAAGAATTCTATGTACAATACTCTATATAAAGAACACTCTAATATCTATAAAGTCCTAAGATTTATAATCCGACATTTTTCTGATTTCAAACATACCCAGAACTTAAAAATTGTACACGCGTTAGAAGTTTGCAAATATTAAATTTTCAATATTAGATTTGGAACCTTTTCCAGCTGAATCATACTGAGCTGCTCGTGAGTGTTCAACATAAATTCCCAATATATGTTTCTTATATTACATTTCATTTTACGTTCGATACTTAAATCATTTCCTCGAGAACATGCACTAATTGTGAGTAAAGTACTCAAATAAATAAAACATTATAGGCTTCTATCGCAACCTCTCTCACTCGCTTCTCTGTGCTCCTTTCAGTTTCCTCTTCAAAAAGCTTACGTTGTTCAAAGCTACTCTTTATCATCCCAAAATCAACTAAAAATTGATTTTGTCAGATTCTGCAGGACCAATTCATACGAGACTCTTTCATCGCTAAAAGCTGTTCTGCCCTCGTATAAGCTATCTTTCCTTTTCTATAAAAGTTCCATCTGGTCTTCTTTACCCCTTGGCAAGGTTTCTTTAATCTACTTTTATTTTTCCAGAATCGTTTCCCCAGGGTCCGATTCTTCTACCAAGGATCGAAACACATATAAAGACATTAAGCGGACAGTGCGTGTTCCATAGTTTTTAGTACAAACTCCTCCATCCCCCCTTATCGTTGAAATAATTACACGAAGCGTGTCCTGTAATTGCAGATCTCTATGGAGTCGTAAAACTGTAGACAATGCATGCGATTCATTCTGAGTTGGTTTCAAGGGAAAGTTCAGGGAGAGGATATTCCTGGAAGGTGTTGCGACGATGTTAGTAATTTTCAGCACGTGATATGGTCGTTGGTTTCCGACAATCTGCCCCGATAAATAGGACTGGAGGGACGACAGTTGTCTCATTTAGTATTGGGACGTAATTGTGCTATAATCGTTTGTCCGTAGACTATTGACTTTTCGTTCAGTTTGAAGGGCTAGGAACATTGATCCATTAAGGTTACAAAGTCGAAGTCTTGGGTATTAAATTGGGGAGCTCACGGAACAGGAATGAAAAATTTCTCCTATTGACGTAAGAAGAAATTGACATTATTAAATGAAAATAACCCCCAACGAATAACTTTAAATTAGTGTAGAAATGATTCTTCGATTTATTTTTCAAACTAATTTAATTTCAACGTCCCTATAACGTTCTTCATAAATTTCTATTTGATTTTATATGTATTTACCTCGAATATTTATACTCGTACAGAGTGTTCCAATCATTACCGTTCGATTTGAAGTTCGCGCTATTTTTCAAACGTCAAACCGATTAAACTGAAACTCGACATACGTCGTCTGGACAGATGGGAAATTAATCACGATGGGAAATTAGAAGAAGCAAGTATCAAGATTACTTTGAGCATTACTCGAAACGCAAATCGACCGTTGATGATTTAGACACCCGATCCTAGGTAATCTTCATTGAAGCTGTTCGACAAACCACTCGATTTTCCCTAGTTTTTCGATCTACTCGTGACCATCGCGTGGAATATTAAAACACGTAAAGTCTGCGGCTGTTTGTAAATCACATTCTTCGTTGGTCGAGCGAGAAGCAACGAAACCAAATCCCGAGAAGATTCGGATTCGCGAGTGGCGTTGCCAGACAAATCAATCCCTCGTCAGAGCCATTAAAAAATGGATTATCGAAGAGCGAAATTACCAATTTCCACTTAGCCCGGGAATTATTGAAAAAGCTTGGACACGCACCAACGATTTTCAGGTTAAGGCTCCATTTAACCCAGTCCTCTCCGCCGGTTAATTCGATTTTTATGTATACCCGTGAACCCTACACATCCTCCAACGTCTCTCCCGCCTGCTCCCCTGAAAATGATTGGGTTTCAGGCGGAAATAACTTGATTAAAATAATCTATCACCCGAGCAGTGACAAGGGTGATTGGCTATCTGAGTTAAATATGATGGAGCGACCACTTTTCCATACGCACACCTGCCATGGCGATGTCTGCGTCTCTGTCTACCCCTTTCCTAGCTCTCTCGCAGTCGATTTCATACACATACTTTCTCTCTCTCTCTCTCTCTCTCTCTCTCTCTCTCTCTCTCTCTCTCTCTCTCTCTCTCTCTCTCTCTCTCTCTCTCTACCTATCTGTCTCCCTGTCGCGTCTCTCAGTATCGACAGAGGCAAATTGATTGGTAATATGTGGTCACCGGTCGTCCGCCTATCTCCGTGACATTTACCAACGGAAATGCCTCGTTTTTCCGATATCCGAGCCCGAAAGAGCCGTTGAAAGGGCTTTTACTGGAGGAAATGAATATTACACCGGTAGGTACCGTAACCGGGCACCGGGACCAGGTAATATTACAGACACAGGGGTTGCATGGATACGAGTGGAAGTCAACAGGGTTGGGTCGCTGCCTCGATATGTGTTGAGCAAATGTGTCGTATGAGATTCGGATCGAAATCTCGCGATATACGGGGTGTCGTAATGGACAAACCTATGTGGTATATTCGCCATGTCTTTTTGAACTAAAAGTAACAGATACTCTATGGGACTATTGTTACTTAACGAGTTGTTCCAAGAATCAAACGTTTCGTTTATTAAGGAAGGTTGCCCAATTTGGATCACTTTGCACAATTTTAATCATACGTGGAAAATTTGTTAGGTTGGAAGAAAAATTAATCGGTCGTTATGTACGTATGTCTTTGATTAACATAAGTTGATTTTTTAAACAAGATTACACAAACTTGGAAAAAATTGGAAATTGGAAAAGTGTAATAGATGGAATTTAGTTTCTATAGTGGATAAATGGTACTCTGCTTGGACCACTCAGTATGCGATAGAAACAATCTAATTTTCTTACGAAAAATTACGAGAAAATAGGAATATAAAACAAATCAAAGAATATTGAGCAATTTATTTAATTTAGATCTATTTTAGATAACGATTGATTGGCTCCTGATATACAGAAAACGAAATATTAGCATTCATCGAAGCATAAAAACGAGATCCACGAAGAATTTTTTATTATTTAAATTTATGTTACTCTTTACTGCAATGAAACTGTCCAGACGCAAGTAACAGTTAACGGTCCAAAGTAGATAACTTTAACAAATGACTGGAAACACGTGTCGCAAGTTTAATTCTAGACTAGAGTTTTAAACGATGACACTATCATATAGATGAATGAATGGGCTTTCTAAGGATACAGTGTAATGATTAATTACTTGCAGCGAAATGACTAAAGACCTTTCGATCTGTTAGCAAGCATTCCATCGTTAACTAACACAACGCTATCACTAACTGTCCAAATTTCTCTCGGAACAAATTGAGTAGTTTCACTCACTTACCAATGTAGGCAACCTGTTCCCAACCGAACAAGACAAATTGCCTCTAAATCTCAAATTGCAACACTGCTCCAATATAGGTGACAATCCAATTAAGGTGCCTCTTCTTTATTTGACAGTCGTCGAAAAGTAACGATAATAAATTGCCATTGAGTTTTTCTGGGGCTAAGAAACGATTTGGTAATGAAATAAATAAAAAGTGAAATCAACTATTCGAGAAAGTTATCAAGTGCTCCACAGTTTCAAAGATACATTGTCACGTGGGTTGTTCTGCAATCTGAAGCATTTACAATTTTAATTAGATTCGAACATAGACTTAGTTTCACAGAGACATGTACATAGATATGTTTAGGTTTATAAAATACAGATGATAGTAAGTAGAGCATCGAACTCAACAAAATTTCAAATGTTCCTCGAAGCCTAGAAATATACTTTCGTGTTTATCCAGATTTACTAGGTCGACCACGTGATCAGTTCATGAAAAGTATATCTCCTAATCGATTATCCGTGTCGATCTAACCAGCGTCTATACAGACGATACGGTCGACAGAACTTGAACATTGTTACGGACACCGCCACAAGATGATTGGCACATTCATCTTTGATAAGTTTCATCCCTGATGATATTTAGACAGTGCCCTAATTTCTGTATACGTGCATCCGACGTTGTCACTCATATTATTCCACGTTTTCCACCGCTCACCTATACGCGTTTCGTGCGTCGAGTGTTGTTCCAACTTCCACGTGAATTCTGAGTTACGTGCACTTGGCCTGCAGCGAACTCACAATTAGCTAATGATCTAGCTCGCCATTCATCACGCTCGAAAGCATACATTTTGAGATTCCAGGGAGACTTTTTCTCGGTGGAGGAATTGGTTCGTTTCTCTTCTTTTTTCCGTTTTTTATTCGATGGTACACGGTTGAATGTAGGTCACGAATGAAATGGTTTCCGACCGGGTATTCTCTGGTGTGTTGTTTCAATTTAAGGAAATTTGTTGGGGAAGATAGAGATGCTGTTCTTTTTAACGATTTAGTTTGTATAGGAATATTTTATCAATATGTTTTAAGGATCGTATTGTTTTCTCTATCATGCTCATTTTATATTCAGTAGCTTTGACACAGGAAGGAGTTTCTTGTTCTTTTTTAATTTCATATAGATTGAAATGATCATACCAACGTGTAAAATCAAACGTTTTTGTGTGTATTTACTACACGAGTAGTCTAGTGAGGTCTGGCAAACTCTGGTCAATAAATATTGATTTTAACTAGTAAAAATATAACGCTTAATATGCTAGGTTTTGTCTACCTTTCAACTGACTTATTATGCTTATATTATCGTTTATATTGAATAGTAAAAAAAAACAATGGTTTTACCAGACCTCAACAGAATTCTATTATCCTATTCCAGGTCTATTCTGACCATAGACTATTATCAAGCAGAATCAAAAAGGTCCATAAATGTACGAAACAATAAGGTAACGAAGTAAAAACGTCTTAGAAAATTGATCATAAAAATCAATAAGTTTATGCAGCTAATGTTAGAATAATATTATAGCAGTTGAAAGGTTAATACAATGCTCTCCAAGCCAAATATCATGAAACTTCCGGTGTCTACCGTTAAAATTCAGACAGATTTATCGAGTAGTTTTATTTTGGTAACTGTTTAAACTGGAGAAGTTTAGATGATGATTCCAGTGATTCGATTCCGTTTCTTATATGGGAAGACGTGTGAGGT
Source organism: Ptiloglossa arizonensis (assembly GCF_051014685.1). Lineage (NCBI taxonomy): Eukaryota > Metazoa > Arthropoda > Insecta > Hymenoptera > Colletidae > Ptiloglossa > Ptiloglossa arizonensis. The sequence goes on from NC_135049.1 coordinate 6,485,135, forward strand.
AAAGTGAAGTTGCATGCTGTTTATAAGGACCTGTTTATAAGTAAGAACATTCGTTTTTTATGAAGAGCACCCAGGGAGTCCGATCGAGGTGACTATGGAGAATATGGTCAACAATCTGATTACTGATAAATATCCTACATGAGAAATTGGGCACGAGAAAGCTATCGACGAGATAGGAGTCGTGTTATCAAAAACGAAACTGCATTCGTCCGTAATCGTTACAGAAGAACTGGTTAAATTACCAAACCTGAAAAAATGGCTTGTTCGAAAGAGGTTCATGTCAAACGAAAAGGTCATCGCCTAAACAGAGGCTTAGTTTCTAAAGTTGGAGAAAAATTGTCCAGATGGCTTTGAAAGGTTAGAATTTCGCTGGACTAAGTATATTGAATTAAAGGGAGACTATGTTGAAAGACAAATGAAAAAAGAATGTGCTTCCTTCACCTATCTCGAGTATCTATCTATGATACCGTCCTCGTAAGTATGTGTAGAGAAGGAGCTACAAGAGAAGGAGGTTGAAAGAGGAAGCAGACGAGTGAGGAGCTTTTGTGTTGAGCAACGTTGCACTGCTTTAATAAATACAATTATTGATTTTCTAGGAGATCAGATTCAAAGCTACTGATAAATAACGCATAAACTGTGGCCAAAATTGGGGAATATAATCCGCAAGATTCTTTATAAAAGTTTCGTTTGCCTGAAGAACAATCTTATAAATGCAATTTCTAAAATAATCGTGGATAGTAGTAGTTCTAGGAGATCAAATTCAAAGCTACTGATAAATAACGCATAAACTGTGGCCAAAATTGGGGAATATAATCCGCAAGATTCTTTATAAAAGTTTCGTTTGCCCGAAGAACAATCTTATAAATGCAATTTCGAAAATAATCGTGGATAGTAGTAGCCAATCGATTCTATCGTTTCCAAATCTTGGTAAAGTGGTAAAGTGGTCAGTGGTAAACAAAAGGGCAAACAATATCACTATTTTTCTTTTCATTGTTAACTTCGATGAACGATATTGTTCCTCATGTTTCGACAATACCCAATACTTGGAACAAAACCTGGACGGATTAGATAAAGCACATTTAACCGATTAATTAACCCTCGTCTTACGATAGATTTATGTTTCCACTTTAGGGCCAGTGTGTCTCGTACGCGTTTTCACATTAGCCCACTGACAGAAAGGAATCTCGGGTAGGAGCTTCAATAGAAAGGAACACGAACGGACTGATGTTTTATTCCGCATCAGCGTGCCTCCATCTCTCCAGCTCCGTGATTCCTTCGGCATTGCAATGCAAAAGAGCCATGACGTGCATGCATCAACGCAATATCCTTTTTCACAGGAAACTGGAAGGCCGAAGGCACAAAAGGCCACGCAAGCTGAACAACATTCGGGCTCCGTTTGAAAAGCTCGCCGCCGCAAAGTAGATATTTAATTAAATAAAAGAAACGTCGTGTCGCCTCAATGAAACGATCACGCTACCGTGCAACTCCTTCTTAGACGTTTTACATCGATCCCAAGGTACGCGGAGATCTGAGACGAAACAGTGCGGGGAGATACAGCTAGAATCATTCGTCTTGAAAGAATAATTTCTCTTTTAATTCCGGCTTACCGTCGCATCAATATGGTTATTATATATAACGAGCTTGTTCTATTATTTCTCTATTATATTTTGTCTATTATTTTAGTGTCATTATGTATGACACTATGATGTATCCAAGTAAATTGTGTGTCTCGTTGGAGTCGAAATTGTCCTTAAGTTGAGGTTTTGGATTGTGTTTCCGATGATGAGCGTTGTACAGTGTAAAACTAAATGATCAGTCGTAATTGGTGTGTCGCAGTCTTCGTATATCGGTGCAAGCTCCTTTGATAAGAGACAGGAGTGAAAGATTTTGAAGTGAAGATTTCATATTCTTACACGAGTAATGGGAACCAGTTCCTGCCTAGTTTGGGATATTGTATTGTATTTTCCGAAAAAGGAATCATCCAGCTCTTTGATGCGAGAAGTAGGTATTGTTCTCTCTTTCATTCTCATTGACGCGTTAATTTGTCCTTTATTATGTCGATTGGATCATCTTTACCGAGTTGCTTTTACCAAGAATTCACACATTTGTCTAGACAGAGAGTTGTTATCTTGAAATTCGGAAATAAATTCTTTCCGCCGTGTTCTCTGCTGGACAAAAGATTGAAAAGTTCCGAAGAGGTTATGTTTCTCTATCGAGCGGTTCTTTCGGTAAAAATTGTCGAAGTTTCGATCAATTAGGTTACGCCGAGTAACACAGGAAGGAGCTTCTCAGTGAAATAAAAATTCCCATTTCCTGCTTCGGAGTTGCTTCCCTCTGCGAAACTATTTAATCTGTATACGTTCGTACAACCGTTTCAAATCCACCCTCATACCGCGGAGCTACCCCTAATACTCCCCCGAAAAGAAAAAAGAAGAAAATTGACAGCCAACCGTTCCAATAAAACGCATCTCATGGAGAAATACAAACTTCGTCGCAACCACATGATCGATCCGTCAAAACGAGTACTCCTGTATGTCTACATCGTGTCTGGTGCTCACTAGGAAAAACCATTTTCCGCTCGCGGAGATCTCGTCCGACTTGCGAGTGCAAGCTTGCCGCATTATAAATTGAGATAGAGAAACGTATACACGTGAATAACCAATGCTGAAAGCTGTTGCGAAGGTGGATTCGACGTTCTCGAAAGCGATTGTGCAACTTTTCCTTTGCTTTCACGTCTCCACCCCCCACCCCCACCCCCACCCCCCGTCTTCCTCTTACTTCACTCTTTCCCACCCGTCCCGCTGCCATTCTTCCCTCGTTCCTCTTCACCACCGACCCGATTAGTTTCGTCGGAAATTAAATACACAAGTAATCTCAACCCTCTCTTCTATGCAATCGCTCGTAGATACGTACAAACCACACCCACCTACTTGTTGAGAAAGATTTAAGGTGGAAACACTTATTTTGCGTTGCTTTGTTCAAGGAAGAGTTTAACGTTCCGTGTGGAATTGGTACGCTCGTACATCTACTGGTCACGTTACGCGAGTGATAATCGCTTAACGGATATTAACGAGGATTCCTTTCCGATTTCAAATAAATCGAAAGATTTAGTTACAGAGCTTTTGCTTTAAATCTCGACGAAGATGTAACATTCTCCGCGAAGCGTATACTTGAACTTCAAACGCTTTTTTCTCGAAACAAATTTCTTCGAACCGGTGGAAAATATTTTTTAGGGACTGCTTATACATTGTCTTAAAATTAGAACTGTATATTTGTAATATTATTCTTAAGGATTTTTCTTTTTCATTAATTGTGGGAAACCTTCAGAAATTGATGTGTTTATTTTACGCTTTTTTACACTTTTTTCTCGAAACAAATTTCTTCGAACCGGTGGAAAATATTTTTTAGGAACTGCTTATACATTGTCTTAAAATTAGAACTGTATATTTGTAATATTATTCTTAAGGATTAACATTGCTTAAGGATTTTTCTTTTTCATTAATTGTGGGAAACCTTCAGAAATTTATGTGTTTATTTTAAGAAACTTGGCGTTTTTAAACAAATTTATAGTTTTAAACATTCAGCGGTACGGTGATAGTGACATTAATCTAGTTTCCAAGTTTATTCAATGATGATCATTGGGCACAAAATAATGCACCTCAACATGTGATTAGGATATTTGGGTAACATGATACCACACTTATATTTTTCGTACGCATTAATATTTTCTCATGGAAAATGAAGGAGAAAACAGTTCAAGGTAAAATCTGTAAAATAATAATGGAAATTCCGTAAAATTTACAAACTTACAACACTTTCAATGAGAATGAAATAATTTTATCATTCAAGAAAACACTTTATAGGGTTACTGAATCTAATTAAACTAAAAATATTTACAGGAAAATATTTATTATTTTCAACGAATCTCTAAAAATGGTCGAAAACATACTTTCTCTTTCTTTTCCATTTGTTTCTCATAAAAATAGGATCAATATATTAGGAACTTTGTATAAATTATAATTCAACCTCAATTGTTAGTGTCAATTATTAATTCTCATCGTATTGTGCGTCAATTCGTACGAACGTCACTATAATATCGATTATCTGTCTAAAAGAATTCCTGTTGAAAAATCAACAAATCCGTGTGTAAAACTCGACGAAGCTTACACTATCTCTAAAAAAAGCTTACAACTATCCATTTTACGAAGCTCTAAAATGAGAAGACTATTTAAACGAACGGCGTAAGAAAACAAAAAACGGTAGATTCTTAACTCGACAAAACGTTCATCTCACGAGGATCTTGCAATTAATATTTAAGCATCAAATAACGCATTGAGTAAGCCAGCCTCACGCGGACAAAGCGAATCGATCGCAAAATAACAGAATTTCATTGATTAAAATGCGCTTTGCGCAGAAAACCAAACCATACCATCCTTTAACAAACGATACTTCAACCCGCCGCAGTGGTTCATTAAACGCGTTGTCAGTATCGGTACCGAGAAATTTATTAAACATGGTAGCCGATAAAATAGTACGAAAAAATGTGGATGGCTAATTATTTTCCCTCTCCCGTTACCTATGTCGATCGTGTCACGTAAAAGCCTCTTTTCATCGCGTGTCGCAAGGGATATACAAACGCATGCACTTCCTCTATGAACGCATACAAGTGCATACATTTATACATGTGTATGAATTTATACACGTGTACGAATTTATGCACGTATATGAATTTATACACGTGTACGAATTTATGCACGTATACGAATTTATACACGTGTACGAATTTATGCACGTATATGAATTTATACACGTGTACGAATTTATGCACGTGTATGAATTTATACACGTGTACGAATTTATACACACACATGAATTTGCGGCATTAATAAGGCTCTAGGCGATTTTCGTTCCATCGTCTGCCATATTGTGCAGCCGAAATTTTTTCCCCCTACATGGCTGCTTCTCCTATCGTCAATGCCTAACCCTCTCCCCAACCTCGAAAGGATACGGTGAATTGTAAAGAAGGAGGGAGAGGGACATTTTCAATATCTGCTGTATTTCCGCTACCGTCGTTTCCACCCCTCTGGATATTTAGCAGGGGTAACACTATACGCAACCCAGTCACTACATTTTAATATTTCAGGATTCGATGATACCTCCCTTCTTCTCTCCAAACGCTTTTGCCTGTAGTCCATCGCCACGCAGGTGTGCTCAACTCATACGAATTCGCATCTCGAGCATTTTAACTTATCGTACGTGTGTATTTCAGTTAGAGAATAATTTTGAGTTACCCGGAAAAAGTGTTTCTCTGATATCAAAATTCGTTCGATTATCGCGTAATTTTTAACATATTGCTAACCGTCGTTTAAAAGGAAAATTATCCTGATGGGTGGTTAATTTCAAAAGAGATAACAATTGAAAGCTATGGTATTCCATCTCTAAGAATTATTTTTGAAAGATTTACTATTGCTGCTCAGAAATGAAGTAACCATTTTTTTTTTTAATTTCTTGTGTCTTTTGAAAACATATTTACAATTTGCAATACTCGAGCAATGGCCGTTTATATATATGCAAGCCTTTGAAAAAGTTTAATTTCTGTGTGCTCTAAACTTTTGAACAGCTATGAATATACTAAATATTTAAGGTTACTCATATTATTGTGCAAATTCTTTTAGACTCTTTATAATCATGTTTGGATACAGTTCGTAAAATTTTCTCCTTATATTCAGAAAATAAGAGTTATTTATGAACCATTTCATTCGGCCAGAATAACTTTTGGTAACATTGATAAAATTGCACACAAATAATCATGTAAAGTAATTCCATGAAATCATAATTAATATTCATATAACCATAATCAATTACGTAATTTAGAACAATCAGAAGCTACATGTAATATAAAACTTCAAGAAACTCCTTCTTTGAATTGTTCTGGGGAGTCACGATGAGTATTACTTTAAAATTTCAAGTTATTAAAGCTGGTATTACAGGAGTTGTATAAGTTTAAATTAAGACGTATTACTATGTACAATTCACGAAAAATAGGCGGTTGAGAAGATGTTAGGGTACCTAGCAAAATCCTGAATAAAATGCACTGTACAATTTTCGTAACTCTTTTTCATAATATATTATGTATGAAAGAGAAACAATTTATTTGGATCTATTTCAATTTTCAATATTCTTAAACTTTGATTCAAGAAATTAATTTTGTCCTACGTTGTTCTACTCATCTAATAAAAATATAAATATAAATATTACAGTAACATTGTTTGAGTTTTAAAATTATATACTTTCTGCGTTTACTATCATTAGATCTACTGTGATTGTACTGTGTGTACATACTTGTACAAGCCTGGCAGAGACTGTTATATTCTTTCAGCTAGCCGTTATTACGATAGTAATCTAAGAAAGCAGATCGTACACTTGCCAGCTATATATAATCATAAATGCCTCTGGGGGCCACAATTCTGTTTATAGAGTATGTCGCAATTTAAAAAGAAAATCCTTCTCCACGAAAAAGTTATTTTTATCGGATTATGAATGAGGTACCAAAGCAGAAGAATAAAAATTTTATATTTTTTACTTTATTATTAAAAAATTACTGAAATCGAATTCGTGAGATTCTTTCGATGAAAATGATACAAAATACGAAGGTATTTGAATAATTTTAAGTTACACGAAGAATATGTTCTAATTGACAAAATGCAAGAAAAGCATCCAAGGATCTCGCTAGTTCTTATTTGCTCTGGTCGTTCCTCATTTATTTGTTTTTCATTTACTCCCATAATCCTGTACTCGCTTTAACCGCTTCTCAGTTGCTTTTACTGTTTCCCACTACCCACTATCTTCTTTGATATAAACGTAGCTCCAGTGAATCGCACTTCAAGGAGAGATAAGAGCGATTAAATTTCGTATACCTTTTATTATATCATGATCCGATCCCGAGCCAGTGACTGAATGAAAATAATCACTCTAATTAGGATCAAGGAATCAGGAAGGAATAAGGATTCGTAGAATAAGGAATCAAATATAGTTAACTTTATTCTTTTGACGAAACTTCGAATAATCTCGGTTCACTCTTTTCTATAACTATAATTTTATTTGACAGTTTCAAATATCTTCGAAGCATTATTTGTCATTTCTATTTTAAATGATTATATTATTGGAGTGGTAATCGTTTTTCCTCATTGGCATCTCTGGTGGGAAGTCAGAAGACAACGAAAAACAGAGCAATAGGTTAGAGACGAGAGTTAGTGTGTGACATGTGCAATATACAGTAGAAAGAAGAATAATAATTTATTTTTATAAAAGACTAGCCAAAGATGAGTTTTGTTACTATTTTGTTTCACTGTATTACCATAACAAACAATTTCCTTTGTTTCCTTTTATGAAGCAATCACTGTGTGTAATCCTTTTTTAACATAACCTATAACATATACTCTGATGGATATTATCAAAGCACACTGTTCAGAAATGACACAACAGAAGATATTTAATAGAAATTATACCCACTTGCACTACACGAACGGATCTTTTTCTTAAACGTTGACATCTATACTCGAAAATATTATTATAGATAGATGAGTCAGTTTGGGCTAAAATCATAGCCCAAAGAGTGATAATTTCAATTATTAAAATTACTCTCGTTCCGTTTTAGGTTTCTCCTTACTTTTTGGAAGTTTTGGAAGATGTAATTAAGCCATCGTATAATTATTGGAATAATATTTCCGTAATATAAAAATAGTCTAGCAATATCTCCTATTGTTAATTATTTTACCATCCTGAAATATTTTATTTCGTACGCGCAGTCACGAAATAAAACCGTTAAAAATAAAAATTTTAATTCTAAAATGAAATATAATACATTGCAACGAACAAATATAAATTTAACTGTCCAACTGAGTAAAGGTCGCGAATACATAGTACGATGATTATATTCGAATAAAATTTGGTCCATCACCGACATTGTACAACACTGAATGTTTAGGAACCTTGTGACCAATTCGTTGCATAAAAGAGTCAAAAGTATAATACGACGATCAAAGAGTGAAAACGTTCACCACATACAATGTAAATAAATAGATTCAGCGGCTAATACCTAATCTCACTTTTCCTTTCATTTCGCGTTATCTTCTTACTCCGTTTCTTCGGCAACTGAAAACGCTACCGGTTCTGACACCGCGGGCAATTTGCACAGGTCATTAATTTCAACTTTCCCGAGTTCGTTTCGCTCGAAACTCCATCGACGTGTAAAGTATTAATTTCGGGCTGGAGAAGTTTCAGGTTCCCAGGCGACACAGAAAATTGAAATTCTGATAACGCGATCGAATAAGAACAAGAAATGAAAATCATTTCGAAAACTTACTTTCTCTCTTTACGAAAGCAACGATACTGGACAGGAACGCGCCATTTTCCGCAACGGCATGGCAACCGTGAAACTTCAGAGGCAACGTTGTAACGGGACGATAATCGCATTGGTCGTTAATTCGTCGACGGTTTTGGAAATTTCGCTGTCCCCAGTTTCGACGTGAACGGTTGCGATACGAATCACAATGGATCCTATCAAAGGGAATTATCAAAGCGATGGAACACGCTGCGTGACCGTTAAGGCGAAATTAATTCCCCGGGCTCGCCTTTATTTACAGAAACAGGAAGATGATGGGAGGCGATTGGAATATTGTCGAACGTATGAAAGTAATAAAATCCGACAGAAACGATATTATTTAGTTAATGAAAATGCGTTCTGTTCGATTTCAATTGGTGATTTATAATATTATTTTATTATATATATATATGAATATACTTGCTAATAATTATACTTGCTAAAGGGATAGTGTGATGTACAATGAATCCTCAAGTAACGCAAATATTTATTCACTTATAAGTAGAATATTCGTGAACATGTTTTGTATTTGTACGTATGTCTTTCTTCACTTTCCCTTTTTATAAGTGAATACGTGTGAATTTGTTTAACTGTACCTAACTTACATATGTAGCGAATATTTTGTATCAAATATATTCTAGAGAGAAAGAAAGATCAGTTTTGGTATGAATTGCCTAATCGTATTGAGTACATTTTAGGCGAGCTTTGAAAGGCCTGCAACTAAATAAAAGTCACTTAACATTGTCTACAATTATTAACAATACCACATTATTTTAACTCTAATCTGTTCGTCGTACATCTGTTATCGTACTCTAGTCCTTACTTAAACAGAGTAATCTGTTTCTCCCTGTAATATACTGTATTTGTACAATATGACTTATTAGATATTGAGAATGATGATGTAGTTATCAAAGTTAGGTTAGATTTAAATAAGACGTTGCAATTGCTATATTGCAAGCAATTAACGATTTAAATAACAAGGAAATGTTATTTACTCACTATCATAAACTCAAAAGTACATTCTTCAATAGGATGGGTAGTGATAATAGTTTGAAAATAATGGCGAGCGATTTGAATTACATATATATTCTCTTGAATACGTAAATGTGATAAAATCTCACTAAAACGATATTATTTAATCAATGAAAGTGTGTTTAGTATGATTTCAAATGGTGAATTATGATATCATTTCATGATGTGTAATTACACATGACAAATTGGTGCAAGTGTCATGTATGTATATTGAAAATGGTTGGTTAAAGTGATAAAATTTAGGTTAAGTATAAATGTATTATAATTACTGTTTCGATTTACGTACATAATTTATTTCCGCTATGTTTTTCGTCAATATTTTGGAAAAACATTTAGATATTGTTAAAGAGTGTATCTTTATAACATAATATTATTTAGTTCTTACTCTACTATAAGAAAAAATATGTGTAAATATTATATATACGATTTCATTTAATTAAATACTAAGTGATTAGCCAATTTATATATATATATATATAGGATGTAAGTAATTTATCATTAATTTTACCTTCGTTTAAAATTTAGCCGAACAGAAATAAATTGAAGAATAAAGTAGTATTTTTATTTCGTTTATACGTGCCTAGCGAGTCCATTAATGTGCATGCTGCCCCTCGTTAAAATAATTATTGCTGATTAATGATCATAATGACAGGTTAAGATTAAAAATTAAATTTCGTTCGCTTATCCCATAATTACGTGAAATGATTGCTTCAGCTACTACCAAATTTTGTTACTGCACTTTACAGTTCACTGAACTTCAGTACTCTAAATGTATTCTGTACAATGAAATATTTTAAATTCTATAACTTTGTTAATATTCGTTAAAAACAATGGTGACGAAAAGCCAATTAAAGCTTAAACTTTCTACTTTTTTATACTTTTAGCTGATTCTATTTTGATCTGTATCTAAAGGAAGAAACTCTCCCTTAAAGGCCGTCTGTCAAAATATACAAATTTCTTGATATTTTATATGGCCTTTGACCTAAAGAAAATAAAGTTAGCAATTTATTGTTCATATCATTGGAAGGTACGAGCATTTCCCTTCAAAGTATTATTTCCCTTCATTTAAAAAATATGTTTTTTGATGAAATTACAGCCATATAAAGAACGGCATGCTTCTTATATATTGTCTTTTCATTTTTTTAATCTCTTTATCATTTTCCCAAGTATCGATAATTTTACTTTTCAATTCGATTAGCGTAGTAACAAATGATGGGTAGACGAGTGAAATAAACAAGTAATGACCGTCAGGTCATCGATCGCTTGTTACCCACGGGTATTTTATTAGTAGCATAATTTGTTTACTATTATGTGTAATAAATTAATTGCGTGTAGCATATTCATGGTCAACAACAAATTTAGTAGTAATTTGGCTATCCAAGAACATTCGTAACATAGTGTTGCAATGAGATAAACGAAAACTGCATATATAGTTGTTATTCGAACAGGCTGTTTTAATGGTGTTTCACTTATTTTGAAGGTAAATATTCATACCTTCGAGTGATATACACAATACATTGCTAACTTTATTTTCTCTAAACTAAAAGCCATGTTCAACATCAAGAAATTTATATACTTTGATAGTCCCTCTTTTAAGGGGAGTTTCCTCCCTTAGGTACCAACTTAAGTAGTATGAGCCAAAGGTCTCAAAAAATAGTAGGTTCGAGCTTTAATTGGATCTTTGTTACTATTATTTTAAACGAATATTAACAAAGATATGGAGTTTTGGATTGTAACATATTTTTAGCAACACATAAAATAATAAAACAGTAAAAATTTTTTATAAAATAATAGAAAAGGACTCTAAGATATTCACCATAGCAAGTTATCGCAGTTCTCTTATCAGAAGGTAATACCACCTTCCCCAGTCCATGACCAGATCCTTCAAAAATAAAGTCCCTATTCTTAGCAATACCATATTAGGCAACTGCCTTACTCTAAATACTTTTTTGAGACAAACAATCAGTCCCAGGATACTCGATAGCTGAAAAATCCAACATAGTCATCAACCGTGATCAACCGTTAAAACAGTTTAATGTCACTCCCCTTATTTCAACATCAAATACAACCTGAAACCCTTTTACAAATTTATCGATGGTAAGTCATACCCTGACATCCGATACCGACTCTCTTCGAAAACACATTACCGTTAATATTTTTCAGTTTCAATTATCACTAATAATATTTCTCCACTTTAATTCCGCCTTTCGTCTAATCTCATCTACCTATCGATTATTCACGCACCATAGTTCAGTATAAAACCATACTTCAGACACTTCCAATCCTTTATATCGATCACACCGTGGATACGATCGATCAGAAGGAAAATCCAGAGAAGAGAGAGAGAGAGGCATCGAATCACCGCTAATCCTGAATTAATTAAACAACAAAATCTCGTCGGGTCGAAGAACGCCCGCGGAAATTGTCCGCGAAAGAAAGTTTCCCGTATCTGGCGGAGTTTCTAATTAACCCGACGTCTCCGATCCGTCAGATTTATCAGCAAAGAATCCCGGCCGAGTTTGAGTTACACTGGCGGCGGTCGTTATAAAGTTCCAGCAGCGCAGAGAATTCGGAAAAGGAAAGGAAGAGGCCTGCCCTCGGCGTATCCGACATCCACGCACCCTCGAGTTTATAATGCACCCCTCCCATAACTGTATATTTCACGGATTCACCGACTAACGCGCCCGGAGAATCCTGCCAGCGTATTCAAATACTTCCCTCCCCCCAAATTGTGCTCTGAAACGTGAATTATACGCGCCTCGTGTGATGCTTCGACGAGATTTCCTGCGAATTCCTTGCGAATCTTCGAACACGGTGCGAGAACGCGTGCCTTGTGGTTAGCGATAGTAATATCGCTGTAGGTAATATCATTGCGCTTTCACCCGGTCACGTCGAAACGAGCATTCGCGTTCGGTGAATTTTTTCGAACAAGATCGAAGCATAGCGTCTCGTTTCTAAAAGAAATACCATAAGTCCTCGATAAACAGCTGCGATCTCTTTTCGAAATATATCGAATCACCACCACTAGCGTTTATATCCTTTAATGGGAGCAACCGTAGACTCGAGCTGTAGATTGCAAAGCAGTGTCACGAATTGAACATTTTTATATTACTCGTGGTGTCTTCGTAGAAATATTGTCAGTGAATTGCTGAGGTTGTCCCATCGAGAGTAAATACAAACACGATTTAATCGAGACTATTTTTAATCATATGGAATTCAAGTTTTGCAAGAATGATCGATGTGACCCGGAAGAAAAAGTAGTCCAAATACAACCGCACTTGTTCTGATTTTTATCCGGAGAATCTGGTCAATACATTGATAATACTCTCACAGATGTACAATGAGAAATATAAAAGTTGTTTGTATTAGTGGCTGTCACACCGATAGGTTTGTTTTGGAGCTCAGTAACCAAGTACCTGTAAACGAGCCATGTTTGCTATTGCGTTCACTATTGATATATCTCGTTCACTCTCTTCGTTCAAGAAGGATGATCCAAAGAGTTGTCCATTTGGTAGAATACAGACAGACAAGCTAGATTTATTCCATGAATAGAGACTTGAAAATGCATGTCTACCATCCGTCAGCATTGTCGCTTCACCATATGTCTGATGAGGTACTTATGTGCACCTCGTGGTTATCCATATTTAATATACCCAAGCTCATGTTATGGATCATTGATCACCAAGCATGGCGTTTTAATTGACTAGCCCACCAATGCGTCGTTAGACCCCTAGGGTTATTAAAAGCCTAAGTGTTTCCAAAAGTGCTGGGACGTGACTGAAATGCAATTGACTAACAAATAGAAAGCTAACTGCTTCCGATATAACTATTAACCGATCTAATACTAATTGAAATATGGTTGTTTAGATGTCCGTTGCTTCTAGAGATGTTAAAAGCTTGATTATATCTAGAGATACTAATTGAATTCTTTGAAGCCTGATTCTCAAGCCCAATGACACACTGAGATCTTTGTATATACACATTTTTTGGTCATCGTTTATTTAAGATACTCAATTATGATTGTTAATCGGTTAGTTAACTGACTCGTTCGAGTGATCTCCGAATTAGACTTTTACTTGATCAACCTAGAAAACGAATACTCTTTCGTAAAGGCATGACCGAGTAACTTGGTTTGCATTCATTTTAGACCCGAAAATGGAGCACAGAAGTTGTCGTACACAGTTGCTCCGTTCAATTACAGTTGTTAGGATAGAAATTATTTAACACGGTGCAATTCAATTGGTCGTTCAGTGTTGGATTAAGAAGAAAATGTGCACCGTTTCTTCCAAGGAGGTGAAAAGTTCGAACGAATTCAAGTAATCCGCAAAATATGAAGTGGTAACGAAACACTACCAGGACCCAGGAATCAACCCTTGTGAGTCGCCCCAGCCTCGATAACCAAACGTTCAAACACCGTGAACGTGATATTCCGACATAATACGTCGGACGGGTCTCTTGGAAATCCATCCGCTACTTTCATTAAGCCGAACGTATTAGCGCCTCACCACGGGGCACGACCGTGGTTATAAATAACAATAAGGGCCCGTGCGGACGGCAAACATCGTAAAACCTTTCGTAAACACGGGGGTGACCGAAGACCAGGACGTCGAGGACAACAGAGCATTGCCCGGGGAGGGAAGTGAGCCTGGAGACTGATAGAGAAATGGGGGAATATCGCTTCGTGGGTGGAATACACCGACAGGGTGGTAAGAAAAGCTCCGCACATGGTGAAATACGAATTGGGAAGCGTGCTCCATTGCGACTCGTCGGGATATACCGTTTTAAGGGAACGTGGAAGCCCTTTATGATCAAATATACGTTGCCGTAGGGTGCACCGATGGTAGCAGGAGCTACTGAATGGTCCAGCGTGACACTGAGCAATCGTGTTTAATTGCCTGGAAGACCTAAATGCTAATAAACAGTCGCTCTCTTCGAATTTAACCTATTGTAGTTTTATCATTAACCCAGATCAGCTGAAAGATTCACGGTGAGTGAACCACTCTGGGCAATAATCACATTTTATCGTCAAAACGGATCTACGTAAATAGACCTAGGTTGAATGCTACGGAGATTCTTTAAAAATAATTTCTTAATTAATACAATCTGCTAGTCACATTATCACAAGATGACATCATCACTTTTCAGAAGTAATGATCGAGCAAATAAGATCAATATATTCGCCCCTATTTTCTACTCCCAAAATGGTCGAAATATTCTATTTTGATAGAGCGATTAATCTCTCTATCTATTCCGATGGAGACTAATCTCTGACTAAATATTCCAGTTAGTTAGAGCGATAGATCCCGGCCGTTGGAATTATTCGATGGTTCATGAATACGTTCAATTCTCTCGAGAGTTTAAATGCTAATGAACAGTTGAAGTCTTCTATATTTTTATGATTAACCCAGACCAGTTGAGCAATTGATAACGTGACACCAATTACGAAACATGTCCAATTGTTCGAGAGGCTATTTGAACAGCCAGTGTATTCTTTAGGACTACTTTAAAAATTAATTCAAGCTGCTAGTCACTTCACGATAAAATACTAGGCAATGGACATCTTCAGTTTGCCGGAAGAGTGATGGACAAGCGAATAAGGTTAATGTATTCTTTCGCATTTCCCAGTCCCAAGTCGTCAAGGAAATTTCATAATCATGACCTCATCAAAGTTGCTCCTCATAAAATGTTCCATCTAAAGAGGTTCAGCGTTCCAGGTTGTGATCTCGGCGCGCTTCTAAATTATTAAAATGGCGAAACAGAGAGGAAAATATACACATCCCGCAATAAAAGCGAGAAAAGTGAACGTAATTCCGTAGCCCGCATAGGTGGTTCAGTGTTTCCAGCATTTTACGGGATCCCAGGATTATCAAACGTCAAGACTGAACTCACGTTCGCCAACCGTTACGATTTACCGGTTTCATCAGCCCGCGAAGATAACTACGAAGCCTCTTTATCGTGTATGCGCCGCTGCACCCTGCTTCTAAAGAGTATCGACTATTCCCGTAATTTATGTACAGGTTGTATGCATACGTGAACACCAACCATGTTTACGGTAGTTCACGCGACTCGACAACTAGAAGCCGGAAACACTGGCAGGATTATTGATTAGATGGCAGTAAATATGAGGAACACGTAGTTAGATCGAGTCGAGAACAATTGACTGATTGCTAGATGCGAAGAAGCGTTAAAAGTAATGAGGAAGAAATCCCGAGTTGAATTGCCCTCATGTTAGTAAAAGGACAACAGAGGATTATATCCCCAGCCATAAGAAGCATTACTAGTTACTAGTAATTTATAGTTATATGCACTTCGCGAAAGTTTCAACAATTCTCGTTTAATTTTACGAAAGTTTCAATAATTTTCGTTTAATTTTGAGAAAGTTTCAACGATTCTTGTTTAATTTTAAGAAAATATAAACAATTCTCGTTTAATTTTGAGAAAGTTTAAACAATTTTCATATAATTTTAAGAAAGTTTCAACAATTTAATTTTAAACAAGCTTAAACAATTCTCGTGTATTAACTGGTTACTAGTCATTTATTATACATTCCTTGTTAAAAGTTCGAATTTCTACCTCAATAAAAGTTTCAGAACGATTTCTCTGAACTATATTCATTTTCAGCGCGAGCAAACAGTCCATTCATGTGGTTTACGACCGTAGACGAGAGCGATCCTTATTGGTCTCAATTTCAAATAAAAATCGTTACCTACCCCGCTTTGAAGTTAATTGTCAGTTATGATTTTGCCACCTGAAAGCGGGGACTAATGTATCGTTAATCGAGTGGTGAACTTTTTCGGTAAAAGTAACTCCAAACGACGTGCGTCTTTATTCGGATTATTTTCAAAAAAGAAGTATTAATAAAACTAAAAATCATACAATCGTACAATGGATTCAAGAATAAATTAAACCCTTCACAAAAATATACGAGTAATTCGAAATCTTATTCAATATGTCAATCTCGACAAAATTTTTCGGTAAATAACACAGCAGAAAAATTCTCATTTGAAAAATCGAATCTTCTTTTTTATTGATATCAAACTACTAAGTAAACATTAATTTTCTTTCGTTTCTCATCATTAGAATCCAATCAGTGTCGATTTAATGATTGCACTCCGTTAAGAAAACAATCAGTCAGAAAATTAAACGAGAATTGTTTAAACTTTCGCGAATGTGCATATGCTCGTAATGTAAAGATCAACGAAAATGTCGGTAGTACGCGCGGAGAACTAATTAAGTACTTTTAAAAAACGCTATGAAGACGATGAAGAGAGGAAACCACCATCCGGAAGTTCCAGAGAACTACGTCTAATCCTTTGCAATGGTACTACACATACAACTATTTCCATACTTTATCGTAAAATTAGATAATATCACGTCTAGTTTCAACAACAATACCCATAACTGTTCATCGAAGCGAATGTACCTTTTGTTTAAACAAATTAGCTTTGTTTGCAACGAACTAATAGAAAATCAGATTTATCAGGAAAATTTTCCAATTTCCAATTGCTGTTCAGTTACTTCGTAAAAATGATCGATATTCAATTTATTAGAAAGCTATGTATCTAATATATTTGTGAATAATAAGAAGAGTAATCGATGGGGAAAAAATGAATTTTATCAGACTTTTAAAGTCTCGATCTTAGAATCGAGAGAAAAATCTTTGAAAGAAATTAAGATACTTGTGTATGTTGAAATGTGTATTAAATATTCGAGATTATTAAATGGAACAAGCATTTTAATAAAAATATTACAATAATAAAATATGGATGTAAAAGATCCGAGGATGGTCGTTTACATAATGGTCGTTATCTATCATAGGAAATTTGAAATCACACTGATTAAATGTAACGTTACCGAAATGGCCACTTTTATTTCCACTTCCCTGTCACGATGGTAAAGTGTTCACATAACAGAGATTTGAGTAATGGAAGTTCCCACGGTACAAGTCCCGCACATACGTTAAAAATTAACGATCCAAATTCTCATTTAAAAAGACATTTATCTTCGCGATAAACCTTCGAGATTTTATACACGTTTAATTGCTTTTTCTTAATTGTTTCAGCTTCGAATCCCATCGAACTCGATATAAAATCGAACGGAGCATGGAAAAGAAAACATCGAAGGGAAAAGAATTAAATCGAACGTCACCGAAATCGTTAATTTCATTTCTACGAGACAGACACTCAAACATTTTTATTTTTACTGAAAAGTATCTCGCCGATTTTCCACACGGCCGTTAGGTTACACCGCAAAATTACATTTTCGAGCGTAGAATGGCTCTCCCACAAGATCGTTCGGTATTCCCGTTCGCCATAATACGTGCAAGAACTTCTCGAATGCACACGTACGCGGCCGACATAAAGTGAATATTATAAATGTCGACCGCGTACGAACAGTGAACTCGAGTAAACCGAATTAACAAAGTAGGTAAATGTTGCAACGGAACGCCCCCTTACAACTACCAACGAAAGACAAGTAAACGTGTTGGCGAAGTATGGAGACTGAATCGAGAAAATTAACGCTTGCAAAATTCCAATGACTTTCTCGAGAATTTTATTTCCTAACTTGTTAATCACGCAAGCGCAGTGCAATTAAAACGAAATAATAATTCGTTGTTATTCGAGCAGGGAATAATTTCATGAAACATTTGTACAGCCACGGACGAATGTTTTTTCACGTTTGTTCGGCCGACGATTGTAAATTTATGCGTCCAAAATAACGGCCACTGGTAATTGAAACGCATGGAAAATTTCGTCCGGCCACGAACCGGGGAACGAATGAATTAATTCCCGCGTAAAAATTCGGGTTCTGGTTAACTCCATTGTTCCGTGATACTAGAATGTAACCGGCTTTGGAGAGATGATCGCTATTAGATAAACGGTGCGTGCAATTATTCTTTTTTGTATTATAGTGAAACCAATTGTCGTGTGACTTTCAAGGTATAGCAATCTTCGAGGAAGAATTTGTTGCAAGAACTCATCTCCATGGTTACTTACGTCTCTATCGAGAGAGTCATCGATAGAGACAATTCCAAGTGCAGCAACACTCAGGTATTCTCAATTGTGCCAAAATTTCAATCAGATATGTGTGCTTTTAAACGTTAGTTTTGTGATATTTTGTCAATTCGGTTGGTTTTAGAAAGAAACGATTAAGTATTCCTCATTAAACGTTACTTCACATTTTGTTTGAGTTACGTATGTGTAATTATTGTAAAGCCGAAAATTGTTCCGTAAGAATTTTACTTTTCGAAACAGTATGTAAGAGACGTTCATCGTTTTTAACTATTGTGCATAGAAATGAAAAGTAATGATGCATAATTCGACACACGTTTTATATAAAATAGTATTTTCTAGAATTAATAAGTAATACATTATTTCAGTTGACAATTATTATTGATCAAACTCTATATTCCAAAGTATATAATTTGTAACACTTATATTTCTGAATTATTATATATACGTATGTAGCTAAGTCTATCACCTTTTGTAGTTGAGGTCACAATTTTTATGAAATTGAAAAATGTTATATCTTCGTGAAATCAGGTGCAATGTAAGTGAACATTTTGCTAGTTTCGAATTTATTTAAAAATTACAGGATTTCGAAACTATATTATAATATAATATGTTTATACTATACTATAATACTGAGTTCCTTTCTTTTTTGTTTTCTTCAAGATCTCCAGGCTTTTGGAATCAATTTTATTTTCTTACAAATTCGACTAAATACAACTCATTTCAATTTTATGAAAAATCCTTGACCTCGCCTACAAAAAGTGATCAGTTTGATGTGAAGTAACCTATTTAATATTTTGGACGTGGCAACAGAGTCCTGTCATTTTCTACACTGCAAAAGTAGGTTAAAATAGAAGAACGGCAGATTGAATTCTTCCTAATAGTTACTACAATTTATCTATCGGGACGAGACACGTCAGTTTGGGCAAGAGTAAAAATAAAGGATCGAATAATAAAAGAACTTCATAAGAGAATAAAAAAACGGTTGCCAAAGCATCCATTAAAAAATTGGGTAACTAGGCATAAAAGGGTACACCTCACCGATTTTTGTGAAATTTAAATATGTTGTCAGGTTGGAGATTTTCAACAACTTTTCCCTGTACATATAACCGCCACTCGGCCTTAATTTTGAGATTTTTGCGAAACCCTGCTGCTGCTACTACTACAATGAATTCTGCCTATACTTACGCGTAAGGTAGCATATATGTATGTGAACGCAGGACTGCCGCACCGCTTACCTAGTATTTCTATAAACACCTTTATACTTCTATGACACGTTACGAAAGTTTGTACCCTTTCGAGTCTAGCGAGGTTATTACCTTTTTAGGTAATTATCTCTTCTTACCGAGTAATAAAACGTCGTCTGATCTGAAAACTATATACAGAATATCCCAAACATCACCGGTTGATTTGAATTTCGCGCTATTCCTGAAACGTCAAACCGTTTAACCAGAAACTTTAACTCCCAAGTTTGTACATTTAAATAAAAGAAACATATCATGACTACTTAAACCGTTTAAGCTTTGTTTTAAAAATAAATCGACCAGTTATAATTGGAACACCCTCTAGTATGTTTAACACTAGAACTACCAACGGTGAACGTATTACTATTTGTATCAGACTGTGGGTATATTAGAATCGAACAAATTCAATTACTTAACGATCACAGAAATATATTTGAACACAGAACGAATATAAAAATAGTTCACGCTATTACACATTGCACAAAAGGTCCTCTTTTTTTATTCTGTGACTTTTCTCTTTAGTTGTTACTCTTTACTTAAACTCGACTGCTCCAATTCTCGACTGCTCGCTCGGACAAGACTCTCCCCCATAACATTTACACCATAGACTAAATAACAGTATACTAGACAAAATCTTTCACTCGTCAAATTCATCCTCACTCACATACATAAAACCAATACTCACATAGACCACATAGGTATCTTCGAAGTTAGATGGGGAAAGGAAAAATTAATTTACGAGTACCATTAGTTGTCTATTTTGATAATTGTCCAAGAATATTGTAGGAAAAACACTGTTAATAATTGAGTAATTTTAAAAAGAAGTTCAAAACAAGTCAAATTGATCCCATTGGTATTTCTAGTGTCAAGTCGCATTCTGAGTGGAGTTTCTGTGCGAGTTAGTAGTCACCTTGTGATTCTTGCGAGAAGTATAAGTGAAAAACTATGAGCGAAACAGAGAAGTCGTTCAGAAGCAAGTGGAACAATTTTTCAACGAAAAGTTAGCAAATTTTACGAAAGTGTAATAATAGAATTATGAAATAAATAGAAAAGGATTACCGAATAAGATTGAAACTATGTTTTAACATAAAAGAAGATAAAAGTGAAAATTATGAACCTCAATTGAACACATGGAAACTTTCCGGATACGAACTTTCCGGACGACCTAGTGTAATGGGTAAACTTAAAAACTTTAACCTGTGTGGCTGGCTGCCTTACGGCGACCGAGGAAAAATATACTCCTAGCCAATACCGATTTCGTATCGACTTGGACTATTTGGCAAATGCATCTTTTTCCATATGCACAAAATCACTGTTGAACGATAGTAGATTTTTCCTCAGCTCTACCAGGCAGCTGGTCACGTGAATCGAAGTTTCTAAGATCACCCATCGTAACTAATTCCCAGCTAATGGCAATAATGTTTATAGCATCACTAATGTCTGTCTAAGGTTCATTTCATTAAAATTATATTTACAAAGACAAAGATTCGCTACGAAGCGTCTGATCTCAATGTTACTTTCGTTAAATATTATCAAATTCTGAGCTTTCGACTTCATGGCAAAACAGTAGAAGATGGAAGAATTCTTCTCAAGGGATCAACCAATTGGACATTTCTCTAGAGTTAATTGTTTCATTTTTTCGACGTTAGTTATAATTTTAGTTTACTTTTAGCCAACATTGTTGAAGGTGTAAGAGAAATGAAAAATGAAGCCAAGTGTATTACTTATTGGTAAGATTTAAGGAACAACAGGTTGTTACGTCTTCAGGAAAAACGAACATACGACAAGGTATAATATTGTTGCACCCCGTCGTGTGGATTCATTGTATGATAAATCTTCACTTCTGTAACTGCTGTTAGGCTAGCGGGAAGAGATTGACTCGATACCCCGCTGGCGTTGGGATATAGGAGGTATCATCCTATAAACAAATTGCACTTTACAAACCTCGTGAACGAATCGTCCTTATATTTTAAACTAATCATGTTGTATTTCTACGATCAATTAAGAACACAGTTTTATTTCAACCGGGTGATACTAAAACAAGCAACTTTTCACGGATTACGATTAATTTTACGATAGGTCGTTCTTGCGGATATTATTTATCACTTTCAAAGTGAATTTACTCGATGTTCACTTTAAAACAGTTACAGGATAGATTGGTGTATGATAAAAAGAAGCCGCCACCTCTTTGCAATTACGTTAACAACGCATTGATTCGATTATCCTTTATAAATCACACAAAGGTGTATATCAGAAGATATTGGACATTCAAAAACTTTAATTTAATAAGCGGTGATTACAAGAAAACATTATTTCGAATACAATAATTTTAATGCAAAAAATTCACCATCATTGTTGAATCGTCAAGAAAGTGCACTGGTATTCAGAAAAGGTAATAGTTGGACGAAATAAAATATGTACCAGTGACAGGTGAATTATGGTTTTAATTATAGAACTCAAATTTTGTTTTTATTATGAAGTAAGAACGCTAACGTTTAGATTATTTTGCCACTTATTCTAAAAATGAGCAAGTTCAATAGAAAACAAACAAATTCCACGTATATTTTTGTCACGAATGGAAAAAGAACTTTCCAACAAAATATTTTAAGA
Source organism: Ptiloglossa arizonensis (assembly GCF_051014685.1). Classification (NCBI taxonomy): domain Eukaryota; kingdom Metazoa; phylum Arthropoda; class Insecta; order Hymenoptera; family Colletidae; genus Ptiloglossa; species Ptiloglossa arizonensis. The sequence continues at coordinate 6,507,415 of NC_135049.1, forward strand.
TACTAGGAAGCGTGCAACATAGAACAGAATGTTTTCTAGCAGTGATAGTGTCGCCACCTTCCTCAAGTGGCATGCAAACGTTAATACAGTGCAAGCACGCGAGAACAGAAGACTTTCTCCTAAGGTCTTTCTCTCGTGGTTAGTAGGTAGTATAAGTAGGATGGGGATCGATCATGGAACATCGATTTTCTTCCAAAACGAGATCAGAAATATATTTAGTGTCACTATTAATCGTAAGATAAATGTATCTGCGAAATAGCTACGGTATTATTATATTAGAATTAGAAAAATATAAGTGCTCCTGGTATAGTATTTGTTCAGTACGACTGCAGATATGGTACTCCAAAAAATGATTTAAAAATAATAGAAAATAAAGTGTATTTTTGATTCTGTATAAAATATGTCCAGTTTGTTTAGATTAAAACTGACAAACTAAATAGATTTATGTGTAGAACATGTGGAAAAACTAATTTTAAAAATCGAAATCTAGTATATTACTGAAACGTCAGAAATACTGGTAAAAGTACTAGTACAAAAAACAGAGAGCAATAACTGTGGAAATCTGAAAGTGATCTAGGCTATTGTATATGCATAGGAAACGACCTCATATGTATATAGTACAAAATATGATTTCAATGCATAACGTTAGAATAACTATTGTTTGTCTGTATTTTAGAAATATTTCTTCACCTTCCATCAGTATTTACTATCAGAAATTTTTGGAAAACAATTTTTCGACGAAAACCTTTTCAGGGTAAGAAGTGGTTTATAACAAACAGAATTATAATATTTTTAGGGAAAGAATTATACAACACTTTAACTAAGCAAAGATCGTATATGTGTCAGCCATATTTAATTCACAACAATAAACTTCACGCGACAGTTACAGAATTTAATAATTTTTTTCTGTTTTGAAAGATAATTTTTGAAAAATGCAGTTTTGAAATATAATGGTGCAACCGTGACGTGCAAGTGGGATCTGAACTTTTCTTCACGAATAAAGACGCAAAATAATTTTATCATGGATAATAATTAACATGACGTCTGCTTTCCATATTTGGGTTACTATATATTCATAATAGTAACTTAATTAATCATAATTAATTACCTAATCATTAAGATCTACAAGACGATCCTGCCTGAAACCAAACCTGGTTGGAGTTTCTCCGTAACAAAATTTAATTCCAGTTAAATTTCTGGAACGGAGTAACATCGACTGAACCATTTAAGTTAATCCAAGAGTCGAGCATAGACTCCAAAACCACGAAGAATCGGTAATATTGCCAAATTCGCACGCATTAATGTTCCATCGTATTTTGTTTTCATTCAGACACATGAACTTTATTGGACTCTAAACGTAAAGTGAAGCGCGATCGCCAATTACATCGAGAGTGTTTCTTGATATAACCATGCTCGCCTGAAATGAAGTATGCGTATATAGCCAATGCCCCTCATATTCGTGAGATTAAGGCAGATTTAACGATCTCGTTAATCTATTAGTAGCGCTATCGCTACAGCGATTCAGGAGCTACGCACGTTTCGATAAAACGTGGAGACGCGAAAAGCTATTTCCTTACTCACGGTTGAACATAAAGGCTGATCCTTAGAGGCTGGTGAAAGAGGATATGGAGAACCAGAGAATTTTCATTATGGTTAAGTGAACCTTCTTAGAATATAGCGATAGTCTCTTAACTGCATGTAAATCTACTATAAGAAAATAGAAATATGTGTTCCATGAACATATATTGTCTGGGTTGTATGATCCTTTATTAAGTTATTATTAATTAAAGGAAACAACACATAACGGTCACATATATATACAGAAAGTTCCGAAATATGAGGATATAATTTCAGAGACGAATTCAGCATATTAAACTAAGAAAAGAACGTTCATATAATACAATATGACTGGTATTATACCAGTTGTTTAACTATCTTCACAGAAAAAGTTTGAAGTGAGCACCTTCAGTTCCAATGCAGATTTCAAAAAAAAGTTTTCAATTTGCGTTATTAGGTGCCATATAGATATGAACGTGATATTGCTTTAAAAAACATACACAATCGAAGGAACGATGCAATTTTTTCAATTGCGTGTTAATATTCTATCTCGAAACGAGGCTTACTGTACCTAAACTTCAAGAAAATATATACATAAAATGATCTTTTATTTGAAAATTCCATAAGAAGTTCTTAAAGTATCCTATAAACGATTGTTTACAAGAAACCGACTATACCCAAGCCCACTTACAAACACAATCCCTTTCTCGTAAATGGAACATCCAGTATTTGAAGCAGTCGCCTTATAGCACTCAATTAATTTCTAGATATTTTTTCTCCAAATTTCCTATAAACGATCGTTAACAAGAAACCGACTATACCGAAGTCCGCTTACAAATACAATTTCTTTCTCTTGTAAATGGAGTATCCAGTATTCGGACCAGTCGCCTTATAACACGCAAATAATTTCTAGCCATTTTTTCTCCAAATTTCCTATAAACGATCGTTTACAAGAAACCGACTATACTCGAATACAATTTCTTTCTCTTGTAAATGGAGCATCCAGTATTCGGACCAGTCGCTTTATAGCACGCAAATAATTTCTAGCCATTTTTTCTCCAAATTTCCTATAAACGATCGTTTACAAGAAACCGACTATACTCGAATACAATTTCTTTCTCTTGTAAATGGAGCATCCAGTATTCGGACCAGTCGCCTTATACCACGCAAATAATTTCTAGCCATTTTTTCTCCAAATTTCCTATAAACGATCGTTTACAAGAAACCGACTATACTCGAATACAATTTATTTCTCTTGTAAATGGAGCATCCAGTATTCGGACCAGTCGCCTTATAGCACGCAAATAATTTCTAGCCGTTTTTTCTCCAAATTTCCTATAAACGATCGTTTACAAGAAACCGACTATACTCGAATACAATTTCTTTCTCGTAAATGGAACATCCGATATTCGTAGCAGTCGCCTAATGGCGCGCAATTAATTTCTAGCAATTTTTTTTTTTTCGCCAAATTTTCGCTGGCTCGCGCACCAGGTCGACCGCAAATCGAACAATCGATCGTTTCGGCCGCAATAACGGGCAGCCCGCGTGGATAGAAGCCCGCCGTCGAACCCGCAGCGCCCTAGTCACGCAAATCGTTCGATCCTGGTAACGAACTCGGGTTGGCAATCGCCTTAATCAAGTTTACAGGATAACGGGTAAACGCACGGTTAATCCCTGGCGGTCCCCGTAAAACCCCGTCTGCGGATGCACGTGCGCGTGCGATATACGTGGCCTGGCCGCGGTCTCGGCCGATGTCCAGTCTCATCTGCATCGGCGGCTCGCTTATGAAAAACCGTATTACTCGGATGGACGAAAGTGAACGCGAACGGTGCTTCGTTGGTGGCCCGCTTCGAATTTCGGACACAGACCAGGCCGATCGATATCCATTTCCACGGCTTCCGATTGATATTTGACTAGACCCGTTTTTGCTGACACAGCGAGCAGAGTGTTACGAGGGCGTATGAAGGGATGTCGAGGAAAAAGTGGAAAAACCCACCGGTACACTCCTCGATGCTCTAGAAACGTTCCCCGAGGATCGTTTTTCCCATCTTGTTTCGAATGCTCCAAAGTTGTGTTTACGATGATTAAAAATTGTTCAAAGGTCAAGGCCAGGTCGATACAGTCTTGCTGTTTCTATGATAATGCCTCGTATAATGTTCGAAAATCGGGACTACCGATTATTAACAAGCAAGGCACAAATATAGAATTTGTTTGGGAATTGAACGAACTTGAGTGGAAAATTCAAAGAGAACGATAAATGGTGTACAGTGGGAGTTCAACAGTGGGGATGACACCTGATCGCGAATCTGAGCGACAAATTTTATCAATAATCAGGAGATTACTCTAATCCGATTGTAATTTTATTACCGATAGTGCTGTCGTTGTGTTCCTCGAGGTTCGAGGCAGTTGAGGATCCAGCGTAAGGGATTAAGAGCGATATCCAACCTCCAAGGAAGGATTAAGAACGATAGGCAGCTTCCCGTAAACTCAGGATACCCGATTGTGGCGACTATTATAGTACTCTTAATGCGACTTCAGTGATAAACAATCCTCTTTGATCAAATTAAGAGCAACAACGTACCGTGAAACTAACAGAAGTTGAAGAAAAAGGAGAGAACTCGAAAATCATGCCATGGATTTAGTTACTGTAAACATCGATGTTAAAAAACATACAAAATCTAACACAGCCTTCTCGAAGGCAGTAGTATGCGAGTTGCTAAAAAAGAACGTACACCGATGAATCCGTTATAAATAATAAAAATAGCATCAGAACTGAAGACACAATAGTCAACACGGCATCACATTCTGATGCTAAAGCTATTCAATAGAAATGATCGATATACAACAAGCGATTACGACCGCTTACAACGATCCTGATGAATAATACATCATTCTTACCGGAGGTAGACATGCAATCTACGCTATTAATGACAAAATGGATTAGGATAATCAAATCCTGGATATCTTGAAAATTAATGGAATTGTGTAATTATTTCCTGTGGATAGATGCCAGAGCATAACAAGTACGCTACTAAACGTTAACTAATATGAAAAATAGAAAGGAAAAAAGTATGTACGATGGTATTGTCTATTAAGTCTCTGGAAAGGCTTAAAATTATTGCACGTCCCTAGAACAAAATCAAAATCTAGAACAAGTAGGCCAAACCTCGATCTATCGTTTTCTTCTACCGAACACTCACGAATTCCTCCGACTACACACACTACACATTCTCTCCAACCCCGAATTCAATTCTTTCGTTCCTATCCATTACTCGATCCACAGGGGAGTTCACGTATACAAACAATCGCACCAACTTACTGAACTGTGTCAGTTTTCAAACAGAGCCGGCCGTAATTGAATGTCCACGGCTGCGACTTACGCGGAGCATCCCTTCCGACATCCTTTCCAGCTACTTCACGTAACTACTCTCTATCCAGGCTTATCCTGTCCGACCGATGCCAGACAACCGTTTACAGCCTCCCTCGGAGTTTTTCCCAGCCGCGGGAGAAGACAATGGAGCGATCACCTCGTTCCCATGCGATTTTGAGGCTAACGTGGGTGGACCGATATATAGGGTGTCACGTGACAAACGATCAGACATATATCCACGTAAGTGCGTTCACGTAGTCGAAAAATGCAGAGGCGGGTATTAAATTTTGATTCGGCTTTCATGCGATTTGCGTGTCGCGAGTAGGTTTATTATTAATGATGATGTACACGGAGGGTAGAGAGGATGCATGGGGGTCCATATAGGGATGCTGCGGAATCGATGCTCTCCGCTGGGACTAAAAGGAAAGGTTTCGATATAAGAAAATCCCCCCTTTTATTTTATTTATTGCATTCGATGGTCGGATAGATGTGTCATCCAGTTTGCACGTTCGATAGTGTTTTTAACGTGATTATTTCACGACGAAGTTTGTTTCCTTTTCTGTTAAAAGATACAATTTCAACAGTTATTGGGTTCAAAAGCGGTAGAAATTTGTAGAAGAGTGAAAATTGCCAAGTCTTAATGTTCTATTACAAAAATTAACCTTCCTTAAGATTGACGATGCACACACTCGTTTCCATGAGTTTGCTTCTACTTTTTCGTGTTATTATTATAGATCTATACAATTGTCGTCAATTTTCGGTGTTAAATGTTTTCATAAATAATAAATCTTTGTGGAGTGGAGAAAAAGGGGAAAGAGTGTTAATGTGTCGTAAAATGGCGAAAATCAAAATAGATGCACAACTTTTGAACGTTTGAAGATGCTTTAATGCAAATTCTATTAAAAAATAAAAATTCTTTGATTCCAGACGATATATGGTCTTATTGTACACGATTTATACGTTTTTTAAATTTATTCGACGAAAAACAATTTAGTCCCTCGAAGAGAAATAGAGATTAATACAAAATTGAATCGAAGAATGAAATTCTGTTATGTGAACACAATATATATCACAAGCAAGCGTGATAAAATTGAAAAGGAAAGAATAATTTTCACGGAATTGGGTAAAAGGAGACATTTATTTTCACAAAGGTGTACATTAAAAACAATTGTTTTTTTAAATAACATATTTCGTATTCGTATTAAATAAATGTATCTTTTATTTTCATTTTTATACGTTGAATAGTATTGTTTCTATTTGCCTTGTTCGTCATATTATTGAAATACTAGTGTTCCGAGGGAATAATAATGCTTATAATAAAAAGCTATCGAGCAGCGTGTTTGGAGGTTATGATGGTTTAAAAATTTTAAAAGCGTGTAATTATTCAAATTATATTCGAAACTAAATATCCATATAAGTGCTAATGTGCACGAGTACAGGAACGGTTTTCGAAGTGTACCGTGATTGCAATTTTTATTTTATTAAGTCTGTTGTATACACGATCCATAATGAGAAATATCAGAGGTATACTTTTCTGCATCGGTAAAAAATTCATGTTTGCCTTGAAATGAATAGTCAGTAAATTATGGTGCTTTCAGTAATAATTGGTAACGTTTTGTAAATGTTTCTAAGTTTCTCACGATTAGATATGGAAAATCAACATAATGATTTTCATTCAAAAATTCAATGTTCTTTGTCCTTTTATTTAAATTATTATATTCATTAATTTTGTGCGTAAAACTGGCAACAATTAATGACTACCACGTAGATCTACGAATCAAAGTCCTTCCTTCGTGATTTCGTGTAATTTAGTAGCTATATATCGATATTTAATACTTTCGTTCAAAAAGGATAGTTGAGGTATAATTTCTAAGAAATTTCTACGAAATGTTCATTAATATTTTTCACAATATAAATACATAAAAATAGAAGACATTGATGTAGTACGTTATACAGAATTACTCAAAGCATTGACGTTACTTTTTTTACATGTAAGAAAACATTTGCTATTACAAATATGATTTTGTAAAACTACGAGAATCAGTGTTAACCGTGACTCAAAACGCATATAATCGAATTCTGAATCGGCCGTTTCTCGTGTACTTATCACGCTGTTTATGGAATGGTAATCTATATAATCAAATGCATTTGCAAAATGTAATTCTGAAATGTATATGACAAAGTAAATAATCGATGTGAATTGGTAACCGCACCATATAAAAGGCCACCGCGCGCTCATTAGTTGCACTTAATTTAATTTATTTGGATTCCATTCAATTCGATTTAATTATATGCGCGTAAAGTGGAGTTATTATTAGACGAAACTAATCGCCTCGTCTGTAAAACGCTGCTTTGACACATATATTTTTAGTTTTGCAATATACATATGCAGAAGTCTATTTCGTATCAATTGGTATTATTGGTATACGCAACTTTTTCAATTTCCGGTCAAATATTTTTCTTCTTTGGAGAACTATTTCAACGTTGCTGATGCGGTTTAAATTAGAATCGTCAAAGTGAAATTTAGTGTTCATGAATTTTAAATATTAGAATATATTCCTTACTAGTGTTTATATTTGTAGAACAATTTTAATGACCGATATAACATTGGTATCTTTAAAGTTTGACAATACTTGACGTAAATAGTTCTTTTGCTGTCTATATTTATGGAGTACTATAATGTCCTTCACAATAGTGTTGGTGCGTGTGGTTGGTGATTGGTTGAATATATATTACTAGTATATAGTGTTATTATTGTAGTTATAGTATTATTAGTATTAGACGTGGTATTGATAATAAGTTTCTCTTTTCAGTAAAGATAGATCCACTATGTATAAAATTAAGCTAATCGTCTTAGTGCCCTCGTCTTTACCGTCTTCGTCGCCTACGTCTTTACAAGTCTCTCATCTTAGTGCGTCTTTCCAATTCTCCTCTCTTACTACGTCTTTACCAGTCCTTTCTAGTACTCTTACTCGTACTACGTTTTTACAGGTTCTTTCTCGTACTCTTACTGTCACTACGTCTTTACCAGTTTCTACTCGTGCCCATACTGCCCTTACGTCTTTACCACTCTCTTCTCGTACCCATACTGTTCCCAAACACGCTCCTTTCGCACCCTATATCTTTACGCGCATTCATTCTCTTTCATTTTAATCCTCAATCTCCCTCATTTCAGGATCACGCGCATTTCCTTTCGTTCTCATGCATTCCCACGCTCGGTCATCGTGCACGACCCCCTGCAAAGGGTTGCTCGTGCCCTTTAAGAAACCTGTCGACAGATCGGCACCAACTGTTTACCCTAACGCAGGTTCATTCGCGTGCAATGTACCTTCTAGGCCTGCAGTCGAAGCAGACCCAAGTGGGCACGTAAAATTCCGATACCACGACAGAGTTGATAATTAAAAACCACTGTTGATGTTCCTAACGTTGTTTAAAATGAAACTATTGGAGGGTGATTGACATAAATTTGCTTCTTTGAAATTCATAATGTTAAAGCATTTAAATTTCTATCTCGGTATTCCTCGTATTCGTAGCACAATTTCGAAATTGTCGATGCAATTCAAAATGAGAAATTCGGAGTGAACTTTCTTTCTCCAAAGTTTGATAACGTTTGACACTAATTTGTTTCTTGAATGTACTTAACCTCCAAATTTTTAGTTAATAATTGCTTTGGTAGACACTTAATTTGCGCTGGAAGAAATCTTTTAAGAAAAACACGGAAAGATTTCAGTAGGAAATTTTCAAACGTCAAACGTATTCAAACATACCAAGCACCGCAAACTGAATCCTAAACATTCGAACCACTCTCGGTAATTTAATAGTTTCAAACGACTTGTACAACACGAAACCATTTCGACTCGGGGCTTGCATTTTTATTTCTCTATTTTTGCTTTCAGCTTTTTGTTTACTTGATAGTAAGCTTGCGACCGGACCCAAATAATGGAAACGTATTCCATTGCCGGGAAAACGGGAAATTCAGAAGCGCCCGGATTAAAATGCGAATTGTGAAATTTAATCGCTTGTCTCGATGGTTTAATTAATTTCTCAGTGACGGCGGAACGCAGAGCTTTGTTCGTTTATCGGTGAATTTGATAGGATTGAATTAATAAAATGAAAGGATATTCATACAGGCCGCATAATAATGGCAGTGAAATTGCACGGTAATGTAAAATACATGAAGAGATATGTTCTATGATATACTTTTGATAAATTTTATTATCAAAAGAAGGATCGTATACAGCCTATTTTATTTCTACAAAAATTATTTATCGCCGTTTAAACCTTTCCATTCGCGGCATGTTAAATTTAGCACATTGAATTTCATAAATTTTAAAACCTGCTGCAAAACAATTTTAATCGTTATTTCACGTTTTCCTGCATCTCGTACATGTACATCAGCCGCATTAAATGCATATTGTTATCTAGTTTCTACGTTTTCTATTTTTCTTCGTTCCTAGATGAACGTAGGAGTTCGAATTGAACGTCAAATGTGTTTAAATCGTTCAACGTGTTTGTGTACCGAGAATCAAAGTTTTATTTTAAAGAATGAAAAATTACGAACAAAAGAGTTACCTCGACCGGGGAACGTTTTATCCAGTGCATGTACGAAAAATAGAGTGAGAAAAGTGATAATTTATACACGTTTATACTTCACCAGCTCGAAAAATCAACGCAGTCCAGAAATCTTTTGAAACGTCAACAGAAATCTTGACGCAGAACTGTTTGCGAAATAGAGATGTCAAGTTTCATAAATGGTTGTAGTTATGTTTGACCCGAATAGCAAGTTTCGCATGCGCCACGACGTTCCGTGGTACTGGTAAAAAGAATCTGCAAATAACGCTACAGATCCAGTGAAAAAGGATACCACCGAGATTAGACTCGCGACTGAAACTTATGCATCCTATCAGTCTCACTGCTAAAAGGCGTCCAGGATCCCTTCTTCCTTTTTAAGAAAGAAATTCCTTCGTTGGACCGTGGAATTATTGCTTAATTTCTTTCAAATTGTCCGTATAGGATTTGATTCGTATATCAGACTCATCGACGACCGATTACTTTGAAAGAAACAATAATAACCAAAATTCAAATAAACGTGCACGAACAACGAATTCAGACTACGCTGGTAGCACAATAATCCTTTTTTGAACTATATCAAAAAAAAGTGTAAGAAAACGTCTAAACAGCGAATTTCGAAAAGCAAACTTAGGTCAAACAGTATTCAACTTCGTAAAAGTAAATCTATTGCTTGAACGATTATATTTTGATCATCGACGATATCAAATATGAACATTACTATGATAGAAAGTAACCAATAACAAAGTCGTGACCACTAAGGAAGAAAATTTATTTCAAACATCGTTTAATTTTCAAAAACGACGAATCTACTTTAAATTGCATAAGCAACATCAAAACTGTTCTCCGAAGCAAGACCACTATTAAAGAAGTAATTAAAAAGCCCCGAACTTGTAAACCCTAGGAAAGAACGCTTCATAGATAGCTTGTATCGTAGCTTCCGTGACTCGACATCAAACGTGAAAGCAGCAAATCCAACTTTGACGAATTTTAATCCACAAACAGATTTTAAACTACGGTTAACGTTATCGAAACTGTTCTCAGAACAAGAGAAATACCAACGGAATTGAAGAAGTTGAAGACTACAAATTCCTACGAAACAAACTTATGTAAAACGTGAAAGAGTAAACATTTCCATCGGACAGAAATATCGAGTTCATTGTCGTTTAGTCAACGAGGTACAAACGGGAAGTAGAGGCATTAAAGAGACAATATTTCTCGTTATTGAAAAATAATGCATCCTCGAAGACGAGAAGATCTCGTATGCATGAAAGCGACGCGTTCGAAAGTGCATGGACACGATACGTGCGCTTTAAATTTTAATAATAGCAATGAATTAATTGGATATCGCCGGTGCAATGTGTCAGTGACAGCTCGTACGCAATTTCCCTTTACGCATACATTTCTGCAACAGTTCCACTCTTGTCCTTTCCACCTCACATGTCTTCGTAAACGTCCACCGTTCAGAATCTTGTATGCACGATAATTCACATCGTATTACAGGCTTCAATGGTCGATAAATTCAAAAGTTTGTTAGGAATCGTCATTGTTGTGGTATCTTCGCGCGGATTCCAATAAACATTGCATCATAACTTATGATTTATCAATGATAAATTAATGACGCTGGAGAGGTTTCGAAGCAGTAAGTTCCAAGCGAAGATGGACCGGTTTAAAATGTAACTATGACTGTACTTGATCTGTGGTACAAGATTTTGTGATCGTGATGGTATCAATTTGTTTCAGGATATCTTGTGCGATCGTGATGTTGCAAAATTGTATAAGGCTTTGTTGTACGATTTCTTGTGCAATCGTGCTGCTATAAAGTTGTATAAGGCTCTGTTGCACGATCTCTTGTACGATCGTGATGTTACAAAGTTGTACACTTCTCTGATGTCGTTTGAACCGATATACCATTTCAAAATTGTAAATTGAACCATTATTGACCTCGACTGCACTCTGTCCTTTCTCGAAGACCTTTGTCACTAAGAAAAGGACAAGTGAAGTCGATAGCCTTGGAAAACTCAACGCTGTGGGTGTCCGGCATCGATTTGCAACTATTTACAAAGCGTTGCAATTTGACACCCATCCAAACTAAGACAAAGTGACTATAAAATGCCTCTGCGTTTATTATAAACGTAGCTTTTTGTTCACGAAGGTCGCATTTTTGTTCATTCTCGAAAACGATTTTTTATTGCAGAATTTCTACCAAAATGGTAATAACTGAATACAACATTCTAGATAAACTCCTATTTTATAATTAATATTATATTAAGTTAGTTCTATTCCAGTATTAGTATCTACTCCAGTGTAAATATTTATTTATTTCTAACAAAATAGTAATAACTGAATACAACATTCTAGATTAATATTATATTATATTACTTTCAATCCAGTATTGGTATCTATTCCAGAATTTCTAACAAAATGATAATAACTGAATACAATATTCTAGATAATCTTCTATTTTATTAGTATATCTAGATTATTGTTATTCTATGTATCGTGTCGATAAAAATTCCAAAATTTAACACTTTTTTATTTAAAAAGGGGGGAGAAAGATAGAACGATGTCGAGTTTCTTTGCGACTTTATGAATGATTGTTTCCTAAATATTTCGAAACACTTTAATTGCAAAACTAAGGGAACAGTTCCTGAACAGAATGATATCCATCGTTTCGCTAAATCTACTGGTGAAACGCACTTTTAAGCCAGCCCGTTTACAATTGCATTGCCAATTAAATACTTTCTATATTCGTTGTTCCTTTGGAGTAATTAGCGCCGAAGCTAATTGTCGAGGAAGGACTTTATACCAATAAAAATACGGCGAGTGCGAACGAAAATAATTATAGAAAGACATCTGAACGCGTATTAATAACAGATAAATATATTTAATACGTGGCGATATTTTCCGGATAAAATATTATCTGAGAGGCTGCCGGTGCACGCAGCGTCTGTCGATAAACGACGGAAAGAGGAACTCCGTGAGCTCATATTTCGCCGTGCCCCTCAGGAAATTACACTCCTTTCTACCAATTTCACCCCCTTGTCCATTCGATTCAAACACTGTTACCAGAGAAAATAACATTGTCATCGTGTATACGACTAACAATAGAAGTCAGACGGCTCGGATAAATCATATTTCAGCGAGTTTTGCGCGTCAATCCATGAAATACGAAAATTCAACGGTATGTTGCATTTCTATTAATGGAGCACTTGAGTTTGGAACGTTAATAATTGCAGAAATTTGAAGCACTTTTTCTTTTTTTTTTTTAAGAAACAAACAAATTTATAAGTAAGAAACTTTGCGGGCATATTTACATAATAAATCACTCATCGTGGATAGGAATCAGATTTATTTGAAGATTAAAGAATTTCCTGCTACATAAGTATTGTGCGTACTATAGCATCGAATAATAGGCATGATCGAGAAGTCGCGAAAAGAAATAGTTCGCCCTACTTTCCGAAATCCATGCGAAATGTTTCCATTAAAATCAACCATAAAAGAATCCGGGAAGCACTCAAATGATAATATCGTTCTGAACTGAAAGCGGAAAGACATAGACGAACTAAACCCGTCTCGGCGATGTAAAACTTTTCCACAGAAATACGATTTCACGATAATCGTAACGAGAACTGAAAACCTTAAGCCGGATCGACAAAACGAAAAAAGTACCAAAGTAGCGACTCTATTCATTTAAATTATACGTGGAAATTGAACTGTAAAATTTGACGCAATTTCAACCGGTCCGCGGACGTCAATAAGTTATCTTGATAGATACATGATTGAAAATTAGGTGTATTTACAGAAGCATAAATTATTAGAATTATTAGTGTTTCGATCGATACACCAATAATTAGAATCAAGTGGTCGAATTTCATTCACTGGAAAAAGGAACTGAAATTTGTATACTCGTCATTGTATTTTCACGATGGTAATATATATAGTCAAATTTTTTCAATATCAAAAAGTATGCTTATATAGTTATAGGTCTTGAACAAGCTTATTTTTATCAACACTTTGACTCATGTGTCGTGAACAGTTTTAGAGAAATAGTAGATAAAGAATTACGAAAAAGAATAAAGGTATAGACTGTACGATTTAAATAATATATTAAGAAATAAAAATATATTTAAATAATTGTTCTTTAAATACGTAATTAGTACGTAATAATTAGTTCACACGTTCTGTTTACATTGCACGCAAATTTTGTTCAACTATTTCGCAATATGTTTTTGTCTTTTCGAAAAGATAGTAATATGATAATCTGTTACTATCGAGACCAAGTAGTTTTTGTTTCTACGAGCCATTTTACTGCTAACCGTCCTGTTGCTGACGAGCACTTTGATCTTTCGTTCGTTCAAATTTTCAGTTAAAACTCCGTCAATTGAATCTTTATCCGCACCAAATTTCTCTACCATGATTTTCATTGTCACATTCGCTCGATAGCAACGAGCACGTAGATTCTACACGCGAGCAATACTGTTCACCAATTTGCCACGTCGTCGTTTCAACTCCTTCAATCATTTGCAAAACGTCCATACTTTTCAAATACTTGTGCAAAGGATAATACAATTGTCACAATAAACTTCTCTTAACATTTTAAGTATCTTGTTCGCCGTTTTCCGAAGTTTAAAACAAACTTCTATACAAAACAGCAAAGTACCATCACTGAAATGTCAATAATTTTTTAACAAGCTGCCAATTTTCGTTGAAAATTCAACAATCGGTAACTCGTACCTAGAACCATTGGAAAATGATAATGCCAAATGGATAGCGTGTAGATTGTCGATAACAGAAATTCAAGGTTATTTATCAGACAGAGTACATTACAACCGAATAGGAGCAGAGATGGAGCCAAACAGCGCATCAAACTGCAATAAACATTGAAACCCAGCGTGGAGAGTGCCACTGTAAATTGCCAGTCTCAAATGCAGCCGTGCATAAACGATGGTGACAGAGGGTGGAATAATATAACACACTATCGCGAAAGACCTTACGGTATAGCAAACAATGGACAGCAAAGGGGGCGCAGTTCCACGCAGAAGGGGGTTCTAGGACCAGGGAAAGGAGTGAAGCCAAGGCATTCTCGGATGCCACCCACGAACAGCCGAAACAATACATCAAAAGTTCCGCATTAATTGTTCTTAAGTTACCAGCGTTAAATTCATTACGGTCTTGGTGTAATGGTGTTACCATGTTTTCACCTCCATGGCCTTCGTAATACCGGTCTTTCGGTCGTTTCTGTTCATTCCCCTTCTCCTTCATCGCGGTCCCGATTTTTCTTCTCCCTTTCAACGGGGGATCTCCATTTACCGCGTATTCACAGCAGACGTCACTGCAGCCTGGCTATCTCCTGGCCTCTCACTGAATGTACGCTTTAAGAGAGAAATTAAATTCATTCTATTTATTCATTCGACGGGGTTCACCCATCCCCCCCTTTGCTCTTTCATCGGCCTCATCGTCGACCGGCCGCGGAATGAAAACTCGACCCGCTGGAAGAAGTTATCAGTGCTAGAAGCTGGGGGGAGACATCTGCCTGGAGAAACGTCCTGGATGGAACCTGTCCCCGGTCACTCGTCAGAAGAACCTTTCAAACTATTAGCGAAGATGACACGAGCGAAATGAACTTTCGAATCGCCGCAGAGTTTTAGCCAGTACGAAAGAATCCTCCGGGTTAGATTACAACGTTGGTAGATGGCGACCGGTACTTAAGGATGAAATTTTTAGGAGATATGCTAGCTTGTTCGATAAGTTTTGTCGTTCTTTCCATTGCAAGGAACATACTATGACGCTTCAACTTTGAACAATTGTAAATATAATATATGAACGAGTATGTGATCACGTGTACCAATATCCATATCTATTTGAAACGATAGAAAATTATTTTCTTTTGTGTACTTTGGTTTTTCATTTATTGTTTTCGTATCGTTTCCGATATTCTATACGTAGAAATAATTATAATGGTTAATTGATATTAAAAGGTAACAATATTTTAAAGTTAACGATAAATGGAATGGTCACTAGTTGACCTGTACAATTTTTCAATAATTCATTTCAAATGCAGACGAGGTCTCAATAATTTGGAATTACGATAATCATTTAGTGTATTAAATTTGGTGGTACATGTAAGGGCATTATACTTGTTTATTTACAAATATAAATGATAATTTTCGAGAAATTTATACGTATATAAAAAGCAACTGTGTGTAGTATATGGCTATTACACAATCATTCATACCTTCTAATATAGTACATTCAATTGTAACATATACTTTAAAATGGTTGTTCAATATGTCTTGTCGTTTTCTCCACTGTAAAAAACTACTATGACACTTCAACTTTGAACAACTGTAAATATACGAACGAGTCGATAAATCTACATGAAACTTCACGTATGTTCATCAAACAGTAGTACCATTTTTAGAAAAATAAAACGACGAATCTAATAGCCCCATTTCTTATCGAACGACAAAACATATCGAGCAATCTATTTTTTTTTTTTTATTTACGCTATGAACCCAGTACAGGGTTATTAGCAGCATGCACATTGATGTGCATACTAACAGTACAAAACAAGAATGGAATACATAAGTTAAGATTACCCGAAGATACATCGTTATGTATCGTTATACATAAATAAATGCTTATTACTAGTGATTGTACTTAGTGCTTATAGTTACATACTTATAACTATGGGCAATATATAATACTTATTACTAGATGCTTATAACTTGTAGCGGTTTATAAATATGGTATACTTTATATAAATAAATTCATAATTTTTTGAATCCGTATCAAACAGACAGACAGACCTCACTGGCAGTCAGAGATTTACGCCATGGTCTTTCAGAAATTTGTGAATGCACAGTAGAGGAGGAATATGCAGTTTACTTGTGAAGAACTCAATTGAGTAGGGCGGGTGGTAGCCCATGTCACGTAGTCGAGCAACCTATTACATTATTACCTCTGTGTCGAAATTGAATCTAAGTTTCATTCATCGTGTTTTATTTATTTGAACCAATGATTTGTCGAACTTGTTCCGATCTTGTTTTTCAAGTCATCCAGTCTATTCTTAGCCACTCGACGGTCCGCACTCGTTTCTGTGCGACCACTTTCGACCCCGCATCACTTGATTTCACTTCACGCCTGGTGCTTTCACGCGCCACGTGTGTCGGGTAAATCTATCCACCTGTATCCATCGATCGATCCTGCCAGTCCTCTGATCCGTGATCCGTGTGCACTTTATCGTCAAGTGTCGCGCGTCCTATGTGTCGGGAGGAGAGAAGGGAGGGGGACACGTACTGGACACGCGTACACCAATCGTCAAATATTTTCGTCACTGGGATTTTCATGTTGCTTCCTTATCTCTGTCGGTGAACAGCGCCTCGTGAAAGGTGTTCTACTAAGTAATATTCTTGTAAGAATTCACACTGAATGTTGTCCAGCTTTAAGTTTCGATCTTGCGTTCGTGTACTTACAGGTGTTCAAAGTTGAAGTGTCGTAGTATTTTTTTTACGATGGAAAAAACGACAAAACTTATTCAACAACCTAGTATTCGTGTTCGTAACCAGCAGTGACCAATATTGACCATTATTCTACTACTGTTTTAGGTTAATATGGTTCGACAATTTAGAAAAAATATTTTAGTATGGGTGAGCGGCTCGCGCACAGTCTCTTAACTTAATCGTCTAGTTATCAGGTGACATTTGATACTTTTTAAAAGAAGTATGATTATGACAGGATTATGACAAGAACCAGACTTCGTATTACTGAAAAATAATTACGACATTAATATTTAATATACTAGATATTTTTTGAGCTAGGTGACAGGTGACTGATACTTTACAGTGTTCAGTTCTTCGACATTATGAATGGATGACAGAAATTTAAAAAAGAAAATAAGATTGTGGAATTCGAATTGAAAATAACAAATGTTAACGTTAAGGAATTGAAACAGAACATCTCTTATTTTTACCAACAGCACACGATTGATTCTAAATAACCAACTGTGCTTAATTTTAATATTGAATTAAGAACTTATTATAGGGGTACCTTTCGTATAGAGGTAATCAAAATTTTATTCGATTAAAAACTGAATAAAACGATTTAACGATTATATTTTTATTCGTTTATCATGAAATATTTAATTCTATAAATAAAATTCTAATTTCTTCTCAACAGTAGCGAATAAAAGATTCTTTATTCTTTATTCGTTTTTCCAAACTTTTATCCACATAAAAATTTTGTCCATTTCTGCTCTCACATTTAGTATGAGAAGATTATTCAATTGTATGGAATATATAACTGTCGGAGAAAATTAAGCAAGCGATAGAAATCACTAAAAGAAACAAAAATGTCTTAACAAATGTAGATCGGTGAGTTAATTGTTTAGAACATATTGAACTTTTTTCTTTGTAAGTTCATAATGCTGTATACATTTTTAAATGTTGTGGTACAACTCTTATCTCAAGAGATCATTCTGTCTACAACTTGGAATGAGCTTTTGTTTACATTTTCAGTAATAGCATCAGTTATTGAAGATACCAAAGTTAGTTTAGAACAGTGCGTGAAATTTCAAGGATCCTTGAATATGTATATTTACCTCTAAGAAAACATTGTGAGCTTGCATTCAAATTAGACAATTTGAATATTTGTTTCAAGCGTATCTGTTCCGAAGTTATCCGTTATAACTGACCTCTTCAGATATTAGCCAATTAATTTACGAACTAGTAGATCGGAGTATTTCTAAAGTAATTAGTTTACCGTCTTAAATTTGTTAAGAATCACTTGTTCCTTTCAGTAAATTCTACCGCCCAATTTTTATATTTTCTACCTATAGTTCATAACCTCTGTATATTTCTCGACCAGACATTAAATGCCCCAAATCTAAGTCAAGATCTCCTTAGAAAACTTCACTAATGAGTTCACTAGCAGACCAAGGACGAAATTTCATCTTCATGTTTCTAAAACCCAAGTTGTGCTCTCAGTGCGGTATAGTCACTGATAAATGGAAAATTAACGATAGATTTATATTACAGGAGGAGGACAAAGACTACTTACACCTAAACACAAAGGTAAAATACCTTTAACGAGACAATACTATAATTACTTAGTACCCTACAGTGTCGCGATCTATTTCGTTTGTCTTTATTGGAATTTTGATAAAAAACAGTTTGTTACGGTAACAAACAAACACTTACTAAACACGTTTGTTTACTAAACATCACGTATATATACGTCATTACATATACATGCATATACACATGTATAAATTAGTATATACATATACATATACACATGTATGCATACGGCTACTAGAGATAATTTTTGTTGCACCAACTTTAGATGGTATTGGAAATTCAACAGTCTTCTTCGTAACGCGATGGACTTCTATATGCGATCGACTCAGTCAATAACAGCAATACAGGATGTCCCGATCATCACCAGTCGATTTGAGTTTCGCGCTACTTTTGAAACGTCAAACCGATTAACCTGAAACTCAACATATATTATCTAGGCAAATAGGTAGCCCGAGGCTACCATTTGGAAGATATCTTATTCCATTGTTAACTTGTAATGAGTTACTTTTAAATTCGTACTTTTAAATTTAAAAAATATATCAAGATTACTTGAACTGTTTGAGTTTCAGCCAAAAAGTAAATCGACCGGTGACGGTTGGGACGAACTCTATACGTGATTAGGATCATCGTTGTAACACTATGAACGAACGATTCCTTTCATCCCGGTGCCATTCCAACTTGTGGATAGTGCGTCCACATCTCATCTCCCCACAGTACTTATTCCTGTTCTATTCGTTTTTCTATCATGTATCCGTACCCTTGTGTTTGCGTAACAAAGACTTTAAGTAAATGAATAAATAAAATTTCCTGCAACGCCCTAAATAAATAAACGCAGTCCGGAACACAAGTGGTTCCTACACTGGCCATCTCAGTACTCCCCCTCCCCTTTCAAACATGCCGGTGCAGCACGCTGATTGCAGCGTTTTCCATGGTTAATAATTCACGGGAACGTTCCGTTGGCCCCGTTGGTAACGACGATACAAAGAAAGAACGTAACTTATGGCAGCGGTTAACGAGCTGAAGAACAAGAACGAGCGAATGCAAAGAAGAGCGGCGAGGTGGGGCGAGTGAGGTTGAAGGACGGAACGAAATCACGACGACCAAGATTTCTGCAACGGCCAGGGATGGCCCTATGAATAATTTTCGCCCGGGGGAAAATAATTTAGGAGTCTGGAGCCGGAGGCTTCGTGACTTTTCCTCCGGCGTATCCGGTTTTGTCCTCGTGCTTCCGGTATAATATGACGCCGCGTGGAAAGCTAGCTATACGGTGGCGACCTGGTGGGGGTACAGGGGTGGCCATAGGGCTTGTTCACCGGTCCAATCATGGGACGAAAGTCGCGAGCCGGCTCGATACAATTTGCTATAAGAGGTTCGTTAAAATTCTGATTAAAGTGGTAATTTTTAATGATTTGTGCGGGGAAATTAGATCAACGCGCGCAAAACGTTCTGGTTTATTTCAGTTACGACGATGGGAATGGAATGTCGGTGAATAATAGTAATTTTTATAGTCCTTGGAGCAGTGGTTCGCGCGAGAGAAGTCGACGCGACGCGATGATGAGTGGGGGATGAAATTATTGGGAAATTTCAGGCGGACGTTTGGAACGAGGTTTAGTTTATACGATATTATATTAACGTACGGTATATATGAAAGAATTATGTACCATCACACTTTTTTTTATTAATTATAGCCATAAATTGTACATTCTTAGCACTTTTTTCGAATATCCTCCTGTTTGTATCATTCGTTGCAAGAGGTGATACAAATGTGTTATAGTTGAAAGATCAAATTATGGACTAGTTGAGGTATAATATCATATGAAATACTTCACCGTATCGAGAATAGTGCAAAACTACAACCGAAGAACAAAAGAAGTTGTGAGAATCAAATTGTGGTTTGAATATGTTTCTTCAATTGGAAAAGGTTTGACAGGTATGCTTGTTTTATATATATACATATTAAGAAGACTACATTGCTGACATTGAAGGCTTGTTTTAGCATAATTTTTCTAACGAAAAGCATCGTCTTCAGTTTACTTTAACTTCATAACGTAAAACAAACACGTTTTAAATATACATTGAAATGTTATATTTTAAAAATCTTCAACGTGTTTGGCAATAAACCTTAAAGTATTAGTGCATATGTATTGGTGCATATGTATTATTAGTGGATACGTATTAGTACATATATATTGGTGAAAATCATCTCCTCTTTTATTTTTTCGGAAACTTTTCATTTGCATGGAAACGTCCATCCGTTAGGAAACGTTTCGAAAATACAAAAGCGCGATATGTTCAACGAGTTAGTTGAAATTTTTATTTCGAGATTTTGTTTCGACGTTTCAGTGTTTTTGTTTCAGCGCGAGGAATATTTTAAAAACGGATTCGTTTTCAATCCTTTGTTTTTGCGTGTGAAAGTTGGGAGTAGAATATATTCGTTTCATAGGTTCAAATCGTTTTTAAGAAAAGAATTCTATTTCTGTTTTTTTTTTTATTTAAGGCAACAGTTTCCTAGGAATTACGATATCTGATTTATTAATAAATAATATATTATTCACAACACTCCTCCCATAGTAAACGGAATCCAATTTCCATTACGTTTTATCCATAGGGGTAGGTTTAATACGTGTACCTCTTCATGGAGTACAAAGCTCCGTTTATTGAACAATCTTTATAAAATACTGCTTTCTTAACAATCTCACAACAACATTGTTCAACACAAAGTTTGAAGATTTACAAATTTTAAAGCTGATTTACATAATAAATTATCCGGTCTTCGTTCAATTTGACTTATAAAAACTTGTTTTTTTATAAAATGCCAGATATTTTAATTCAGAATAACTGTTTCTTGTTTACAGTAGTAAAACGGAAGAAAAATATTTCTCCCCCGTCACACACAAAATTAATTTTATGCAATTGAATTCATAAAGAGTAGATGTCAAGCAACGTTTTAAATACACAGGGTGTCCCAATCATCACCGGTAGATTTGAATTTCGCGCTATTTTTAAAACCTCAAACCGATTAACCTGAAACTTGACATATATGATCTATACAGATGGAAAATTAATCGTGAGAAAGTACACGGTGAAAGAACACGTGGAAATTATTTAGGTGTATTAAAAAGTATCGCAATCTTTAACGCTAAAGATTCGGGAAGAAAGTAAATCGACCTGTGATGATTGGGACACCCTCTAGATATTCGTATCGCAGGAAGTACTAGTGGGGCTATAAGCAGCCATGATGTTAACATTAAAAGTTAAAAAAATTATTATGTGCAATTTGAATCTCTTAGAGGTTTGCAACTGTCTTTCACTTCTAAGATGAGTTTTCATCCTTGTAGATATTGGCAAGAATGAGCGTGTTTCAACAATAAAATACACAAATTAGCTTTGTCAAAAAGGATATTGACTTGGAAAAGGTTATGAACACTGTCTTTGATTGATTTTAGAAAACATTAGGATTCGATATAATGTCTGTTCTCAACTAAAGGTAACCCTCGAGTACAGGATCGATCTGTTGAGTGTCGTTCGCAGAAATTTCGTGTGTTCCTATATTTGGTTATGCAAGTCGTAAACCCATAAAGCCAATGAATCAGAGAAGCAGGTGGACAAAACGGACAAATTTCTACTGCAATTAGTAAGCCAGATGGCGTGAGTTATAAATGCAAGTTTCGAATCCTTAACAATCCGAATTATGGCCTCTGGTCCTATGAACGTGCAACTACGCTATAACAATAACGATTTTTCGCAAAAAATTCATTCCTGTTCAAACTATAAAATAGAAAGGAAGCCTTCAAACAAAAAAATCGTGTAACAAAAGACTTATATGATTTGAATAATGTATAAAAGAAATAAAAATATATTTAAATCATTGTTTCTTAAATAGGTAATTAGTACGTAATAATTAGTTCACATATCTCGTTTGCATTGTATACGAATTTTGTTCAAGTATTGTACAATATATTTTTACCTTTTCGAAAAGATCTTTTCTTACTTACAATAAGAATTGTTGTAAGTCAATAAGAATTTAGTTATCTTCGAAATATGCTTATAAAATCCTTTAAATTACTGTTTTGAGAATAACGAGTTGAAATATTGACACGGCAATTTTCTTTTTAACTTAGATCGAATTGTTCATTCTGAAATCATAAAATAGGCTCAAAAATGTTCATTCTTTCTCGTCTTGGAGTATTCTAACTACTTTTATATAGCTTCAACAAAGATTATGCGTCTTCAATGAAACTGTACCGGTAGTAAAAGTTGCCAATTTTACACTAAGAGCATTTGCAGCATTGTTTGTAGTTCTCGTGATGATTTTTCACGTTACATTATTCAAATTTCATTTTGATTTCACGCGAATTCACCGTCGGATATAAAAATTTGAATTTGAATTACAAAATGACATATTTCACAATGATAAAATAAAAATTTCACTGCTGTTAGTTTCGTACGTTACTTTTATTCATCATCTATCGTTCGAATAAAATTTACCCTATCTCTGATTATAATTTACTTCGCAAAATCTAGTTTGCTATGTGACTATTAGTATAATCACTTACAATTGCGTCGTGCTACAAAACAGAGCTCAACGTAGTAAATAACGCGGTTAGATGAGAGTTCCGGATAATAATAAGACAGGAAGCCAAGAAGTTGGTTACACACCGAAACTATTTTGCCTAAAGTCTGTTATCTGCTCCAAACGTTCGAATCGCGTTGAAGGAAGCTTGATAATTCAATAACTCCGTCAATTTTCAGCAAAATTCTCGAGTTTTAAATTTTTAAGAAAGAATTCTTAAATTGATGTACTTTGGAAATATTTAAAAAATCGAACTAAACAAGTGCGATTAAAAAATTTGTTCCGTTACGATTATACTCTAAAACTCCATCAATTTTCAGCAAAATTCTCAAGCTTTAAATTTTTGAAAAAGATTTCTTAAATTGATGTACTTTGGAAATATTTAAAAAGTCAAACTAAACAAGTGCGATTAAAAAATTTGTTCCTCTACAACAATACCCTAAAACCAAACGTTTTATCCGATAATACGGGTAATATTTACAATATTTGGAAGTTCAATTCATTGTTAGGCAAATGTTGGAGGATTCGGAACCGAAACAATTAATATATACATCTCGTATATATACATATTAATCAATTCTACAAAACAGCATTGTTTGAAATTCACACAACTTTCTTCCAATTATTTTCACATTATCCGTAATAATCTTTGAAGAACCAGCTGTAAAAGTGTCACGAGCAGTAATAGTTTCGTATGTTACAAAAACCATACTAAATGTACCAAACGTTCAAATATCGATGTAAGTTTTCGTTCGACGAGTCCCCTCTTAAAATGATAAAAGCGTGGCAGCGGGACAGGTGTTGATGTAGATTTTATCGACAATCCCTATCGATCGCAGATCAGCGTCACAGAAATGTTTAATGGCGCGAGCCCATTAAGAACGTGAGGGAAGTCGGCCAGCAACTTCCGTTTGTGTAATACAAGATAAAACAGACATTCAATTATTACCGCAGCCCTAGTGTTGTATTTTAGGGAAGCTTTCGAGGATTCGTGCTCACTGGGAATAGCTCCCGGCCTCCATTTGTAATCCCGGGCTTTCGTGTCGTGTAAACGTTCAAACGGACATCGAGGCAGGCACGGCTTGTTACACGCATATTCGGCAACCGGTGGATGAGAAGCTTTCCATTCTGGTTTCTGGTTCGAAACGATACCGGACAACTACCGAAAACAGCGAGAAAATCGAAGAGGAACTCGCAGAACTGAC
The DNA here is from genome assembly GCF_051014685.1 of Ptiloglossa arizonensis. Classification (NCBI taxonomy): domain Eukaryota; kingdom Metazoa; phylum Arthropoda; class Insecta; order Hymenoptera; family Colletidae; genus Ptiloglossa; species Ptiloglossa arizonensis. Next base: position 6,531,769 of record NC_135049.1, read on the forward strand.
GTATGATAACTGGTACAAGGAACCAGTGTGTAGGCTTTATTTTAAGTCTACTCGGACAATTATTACTCTTCGTTAAGTCTACGTATTATTTCTCGTCATTTCTTCTCTTTCGTGCAGTAACATATTGCTTAACAGAGCAGAGGCAATAAGTATAATCCCAATCGTGCAAGAAATTTTCTTTCTTTCTCGTACCGAGCACTGATCAGTCCATGTGTCCGGATTTACATTGCATTCGTATTATTATTATTCTTTACGCATGATTCGTGTAATCTATCTTCACCATTATTGTGTCTTCTAATTTCTTTCCTCTGATATTTAATATTATTTCTTTTGCTCCCATTACATCTTTTAATTGTTTCTTTTTTTATTTTAATATTATATTCTACAGGTTGTGTCAGAGCTCGTCAGTTGAAACATTGTGTAATGTTGTCGTCAATTGCTCACATTTTTAAATTATAATAGAAAATACAATGGCAATTGGTACAATGAAAATCTCGATCCATTTGTGATAATTATCTTGTATCAAAAAAGCGTACCTGATTAATTATATTCAATTGTGCATTTTGTGTTCTTAATCGATCGATGATCGTGTTATTGTGTCGAAATGCTGTACAACTGGAACTAGAACTATTCTGAAAAATGGACGGAGGTTAAGAAATCAATTAACGTAGGAGTTAATAATCATCGATAAATTACCATAATTCTTTACAGGCCATTGTTTAACTTTCAAACATGAAAATGACTACAAGGAGACCACCTATGTATAATACTTACGTCAGTTATTTACGTTACTTGTTTAGAAAATATTGAGTTACCTCGTAGCTGGTGTCTACGTGAGAGTGACGTCGAGAACAACGCTTTCGTTCAGCAGCGTTGTGACAGTCAACGTGTTAACTAACACCGTTTCTGGCTGCGACGTCACGAGATAAAAGTCCTCGGGAACGAGTCCGATCAATGCTTCCCGGCATGCAAATCGAGCTCCAGAATTTTCATGATTTTCGCCAGCAGACAAACCGGTTCTCAAGAAGGACAAAGGCACGAAAACAGCGGACCAGAACGAGAGAAAAGGTTGGACGAGGTTGGGTGATAGTGTCTGCCAGGTAGATGCGATATCACGGAATAACGGTGTACACATTGCTATGGCGGCTCGTTATTGTTTCATGCAGCAAAATATCGCATTCTATTTACGCGCGGCTGGCAGCCGCATCCAAAATTCACGAGTCCGACGTATAACACATGGTGGTGTACCGTGTCACGTCATCCATCTTACATCGTGCGCGACGCCATCCGGAATAATGTATGCGCGGTCACAAAGGACTACGCCCGGAAATATGACTAGCTACGAAATTATTGCGCGAACGTTCCTGATTAACCCTTTGGTCACTCCTGACATATGCCCGCTTCTCTGATTTCGGTGTTAAACTTCGAGAAACACGTCGTTCAGCCGGATTCGTGATTTTAACCCCTCAAATTTAGAAAGATCGAACCACGAGCTGTGGTGTTAAAGCAAGTGGGGTACTTAGAATCCACATTATCCATAATAATTTTTGGAGGATCGTATTTTTGGAGATTTTTGGAGATCGAACCAGGAGCTGTGGTGTTAAAGCAAGTGGGGTACTTAGAATCCACATTATCCATAATAATTTTTGGAGATTTTTGGAGATCGAACCAGGAGCTGTGATGTTAAAGCAAGTGGGGTACTTAGAATCCACATTATCCGTAATAATTTTTGGAGGATCGTATGCGAAAGTACATTATCAGCAATGATAGTTTTGTATATTAGAAAAACGTAATGTTACCACAAACGAATATCCTAATTCTTTTTAGGAAAATTTCACTTTACCAATAACTTCTACACAGAATCGATCATATAAAACAGCATTCTATAAAATTGAGACAACTTTCTTGTAACTATTTATTTTAAACTAATTAGAACTTGACGTATTCAGTACTACATACTTTATCCCATATAATTACTCCAACCTTTCTAATGGTACATACTGGCTTTTTAGTTAGCAAGTTAGCTTACGATTAGCATACAATTGTTTTGCATTCGATAAATTACAGTTTATTTTGTTATTATTACACCTTTCTCTTCTAGTTGGTTTCTCACCTTTTATTGGTTCTGATTTTAGCTTTTTTTTTTAATATTTCATATAATATTTATGACACGATTTTATAGTTTAGTCAAGTTCATTTCGAAGGTTGTAAAATACAATTGTATTTGGCAAAATGAAACATAAAGATAGTTTTGTGTGAATGTTCGGAATGTCATATTTTTTGTTAAAAAAATAGTGTTTACTTCTAACTAAAAAAATAATATCTTTAGAGTTTGATCAATGTCCACGTGTCTATTCAATAGCTAAAACTGATGTTCCAAAAATTGGCTATTTAATTCGAGTAGGAAAAATGTCACCTATTTATTTCTATTCTATTGTAGTACAGGGACTGAAGATGTAATTTTAGAAATGTTTGAGTGATACGTAGCCCTAAAGATGACTATTTTATTCTTTATATTCCTTACACACTATTTTATATTAGAAGTAAATGTATATTGTACCGGAAACGAGACTTTTCCACTAATAAATTAATATTTTAATTTAATTTGAGACCGCGAGCAACCGCACGGACAGTGATAGTGATACCTTCGTTATTCCGTTATCAAATATACTTCTTGTTCACCTCGCATCAGCAGTCATTGCACATAAATCAGAAAAAAATGCCTGTGTCGAATATTCCCCACTGTTCTCATAACGCCAATAACTGTCGAGTGCAAAAAAAATGTTTTTATCGTAACGTCCAGATACATAAAATAATCATGAATTCCTGCGTCGACATCCAGTAAAAATATTGCAACGATGGACCACAGTATCAACAAAAAAACGTTGATATGCAATCTTCTCTTTCTAACAACGAGTTAGTTAGCAACGATCCAGCTTTTGATACGCATAACAAGTGCATACTTCGTTTCTAACAAAGTTACGATGTGAATAATTGTGTATCAAATTAAAAAATCAAGAGTACTTTTATTACGCAACTTTGCAAGGATACAAATATATACGTTAAAAATAGCTAAATTAAGGATAGCTTAATTTTGTTCTCTTCTGTCTCTTAACAAAGTCTACTGCTATGTAGGCCTATATATATGGGTCATGAAATTGCATAAAATATAAATCAAATTATGAGAAAGGGAAAACATGCGTTTTTTTTTTTTGAGCTTTGCAATCATAAGTAAATATTAATAATTGAAATTAAAACAAGATATAAACACATCAAAATGTTTCGAATACTCGTTAGACAAATGGAATATAAAATAATATAATAATAAAATATATAATAATAAAATTGATATTTCTCATATCTCTTTGAGAATTCGTACCTTATTCGTTCTTTTCATAAACTTTACACGGTTCGAGTATAAACGCAGTGTAATTAAACGCTTAAAGGGTGTTAGTTTACCCTGCGTATAGAAAATGTAAACTGACAAACAACGAAACGGAGAACGACGACATTCTCAACGACAGAAATTGACTCGCATTGTCCACGCGGATGAAATTGTCGTACGAATAAACAAACGGGCGAAGAATTGAAAGAGTAACGCGGCAAATCGCGAAAATAGCGTCGAAAGTGATCCAGGTCGGGGCACAAAAGTTCCCGAAGGAAGCTAGCTATTTATAAGACGGAAGTGGCACGGCCAATTTGCGAACAGGTGGAAAGTGTGGCTCGGAGTCGCTGAAAAGTTTTCGAGAAGTTCGCCTCGCCGGCCGGATTCACCTCGTAATTCAGGGGTTGGATATTCTTGCAGTCACGTCGTATTTTCAGCGAGCACCAAACCGCCGTGAATATAAATTTTCAGTCGGTTGTGGGCTCCGATGAAGGGTCGAGTTGTCAAAAACAACGAAGGAACTCCACGCGGCGCTCCTGTAAATCTCAGCATTCGAGTTTCAGGGGCTGCAATATCGAAATGGGGCATGCTCGAGACACCCGAATCAGCAAGACAGGGAGTCAAGGTGTTGATCGTGTCAACAAGTTTATCAGTTCGATCGAACGTTAAGCAAGATGAAAATGCAATAATCCTTTCATACGTTACGATAACCAGTATATAATAGGTTGCTCGATCAATTTTGTCGTTCGATAAGAAATGGAGCTATCAGGTTCGTCGTTTTATTTTTCTAAAAATGGTACTACTGTTCGATGAACGTGTGTGATGTTTCGTGTAGATCTGTCGATTCATTCGTATATTTACAGTTGTTCAAGGTTTCAGTGTCATGATATTTTTTTACAGTGGAGAAATTGACGAAACTTATTGAGGAACCATTTTAAAAAATACGTTGCAATTGAGTGTACAATGTTAGAAGGTACGACACAATGAATGATTATTTGTATCATAGACGCTTTTCTGGACAATCTATATACTAGACACCGTTGCTTTTATATACTGATTTTCATAATTCCATATTATTGAGACCTCGTTTGTATTTGAAATGAATTATCGAAAAATTGTACAGGTCAACTACTGACCATTCCATTTATCATGAACTTTGAAATATTATATACTTCTAATATTATTTAACAATTATAATTATTCCTACGGATAAAATATCCTTCGAAGGAAACAATAAATGAAGAAACCAAAGCACACAAAAGAAAATAATTTTATATTGTTTCAGATAGATCTGGATATTGGTACACGCGATTGCAAAGTTCAATTATTTGTGTAATTCATTCATTTGAACGGAATTAATTACCTATATTTATTCTAACAATTTACCAGATTATTATTTCTGTAAATTAAGTATACCAAGCACGTGTCCCGGTTGAATTATACAAGGTATTCAAAAATTGTGTATCGAAAATCAATGTTAATTTATCGTACAACATAACCTCAATATTTTCTACGAACATCATCGGTCAATCCGATAACTTTTATCTCAAACAGTCAGCCACATTATTCACCTTTTAATTCCTTGAAAAATCAAACTGCGCTGTAATTAATCACAACGATCAATTATTCACAACGGTCCAAAATATTCTTCCAACAAGACGCGATTTACAACGTTGGGGTTGGCGCCAAATGAAAATTCCCTATTTGTTCTCCGATACGGGGTGTTTCAACGGGTGGTAAGCCCATGGAGAACTACAGTGGCTCGAAATTACATATTCATAATTAACATTTGTACGAAGGAGGATAGGGGCGAGTAAACAAGCACCAGGTGGCATTTGATCAGAAATTCGGTCTCTTTTCATTTTTCGAAGCAGCCGTCAACTTATGCGTCTCCGGGAGAAATACGAGAGAAACTCGGGGACCCATCGTTTGCTCATGTTAACGAGACCCTTAATTATGTTTACAATCTACGGAGAATAAACTATTCGTTATTAATGCAGGTCAAACGGAGTCTGACGGCGCTACAGCCACCGTCGTTGCTGCCATGTCACAGGTTACGACGCACTCGCATAATATTTGCACTTTAAAGAACGACAGAACCGACCGGGTTTTGCCATGAATTTTTACTTCGAGGAACAATTTTTTCTCCAGTTCTCAAGAAGCCATTATAACCCAAGATTGAAAACGAAATTAAATGTAAGAATCTCGAAAAATGTCGAATGCTTGATGGGGGCTGGAACAAGGTGGCGGGAAATGTTTTCACTTACTTCTCACTGGAATTAAATATCTCATCTTTGCTAGACTTGAAAAAATGCATATCCATTTGTACGAAAGAATATGTTGCAATTCAATGTACGATATTAGAAGATATGACACGATGAATGCATACTTTTCATAGCATAGGCGCTTTTCTGGATAATGCATATTCTACACACTTTTACTTTTTATATACGTACAAGTTTCTCGAAGATCATCATTTATATTTCTAAATATAATCCCCTTAAACATACGATCGAATTTAATACACTAACTGATTTTCATAATTCCAAATTATTGAGACCTCGTCTGCATTTGAAACAAATTATTGAAAAATTGAACAATTCAACTATTGACCATTCCATTTATTAATCACTAACCTTCAAATATTATAACCTTCCAATATTAATTACCAATTCCTAACCTTCAAATTTTATAACCTTATAATTACAATTATAGATCCTTAACCTTAAAATTTTATAACACGACAATATCGATAATCAAATTCTAACTTTGAAATAACTATTTGAACCTTGTAACTGGAATTATCGAGTACCAAACTTGAAATATTTCAATTTACTTTCATTTCAGATTCATCTGTTTCTAGTGAAGAATAATTCCCTGTTTATCGTTAACTAATATCGAAAATTAAGAACGAATACAGATGCAGAACTACACCCAACTCCTTATTACATTTGAAGAAAACCACGTAAAATGAAAGAATATAGAAAAAGACATTAAACATAAAGAGAAAGCTGAATCAAGACAAATCAAAGAGGTAGAAGTCGTGTAGGGGACAGAGGGGAGGGGAAGAGTTTGAAAGAAACCGAGAATGGACCACAGAAGAGGAAATCGAGAATCTGCACCACGTGAAATCCGATGGTTTGCGCTCAAATTGGATGTTATCTCTCGCCAGCTGGGGACAGAAACTCACACGAAGGCATTGGAACATGGGTACACAACACACGGTTGGCACACGAATGCCATCGCATATTCAAAAGCTTTTGAACGTAAGATGAGAACCCCACCGATTCTGGTATCGGAATCCAGACTATAGCCATCCTCTTTGATAAAGTGCTGTTAAACATTTGTTGGACTTTCGTTCAAACGAAATTATCAGTTTTATTTGTATTAATGCATTAATAGAAAGATTGTAGTCAAATCTTAGAATTAAAAAAATTGTTATTATTTTAGTTTTACATTCCCAGGAAATTAATAACTCTAATTGTTTGAAATTTACATAGTCTATTTTTTCTTACTTGGTGAATGTTTGGTAAAAATTTTATTAAAGATATGAATAATCGCGGGAGTTACATTTAATTATGTAAATTAATGAGAAATCTAAAAAACACTTGTCGACGGATTTATAATGTAAAAAGATAAAACAAATAAACAACTTTTGTCTTCATTTTAGCTCTAATAGTTTTTGTTCCTGTATTAAAACTGTAGTAAAGCTCACTTTACTTTTACATTCTTTAAATTATGATTCATACTTTACCGATACAAAGTACTATCGGTGGATTATAGATTATGGACTTATTTCTTTATTTTGTTGAGTTGCTATAATATTTATAAAAAATTCGTATTTCACTTATTTCTTCAAAACGAAGTCACGTAATTTATATGTAACATATGAAAAGATTTAAATGGTTTACAATTTCACGAAAAGGAAAAAATATAAAGATGAATTTACGTGAAACAAAAAAACAATTAGTACCGAATAAATCGAGTACTATAAATTTGAATGCAAGCACTAAGCTTCATAAAGTGAAACATTGGTAATCTATTAAAATTACCATTTATAATTCGATTGTACAGTTCGTTTATTTTGAACGAAGAAAACAATTCAAACATTGAAAACGAGAAACGTTAAATGTTTAAAAAATGCTAATTTAAAAGTGAAAATAATTGGTAAAAAATTTCATCGGTCTTTAAGAGTTATAATAACCATAGAATTAAAATTTTCAGGATTAATGGCGCTTTTGTGTTGCGAGGCTAAAGGGAATAACGTGAATCTCTACCTTATTTGAGATTCAACGAATTTCCCAAAGCACGTTGTAATCTTGAATTAAGATCGTTTAAGTGGACTTAATGAAATTACGAAGCACGGGCAAACGGTTCAACAGATAGAGAGTTCGATTGTTTCAAGATTTTAATTGGCGTTTCCTCGACTCCCTTTTTATTTCCCACTTTCTGCGCAAGGAATTTGTTTTTGACAGGTAACAAACATTTTAATGAGTTTGTATATTTCATAAGAAATTATATTTGCCATTCATACTTTCATCCAATACGTTATAATTTCGAAAGTCATTCTCTGAGTTCTTTTTCAAGTTGTCCAATTATGTTTTTGAAAATTTCTGTTACAACAATAACTTGTTTCAAAACAAAATTACTTACACAAAAATAAACTATAATAATTCGAAGTGGAACCTTGCTAAATAGATGCAATGTTTTGAAATTAAAATTCCATGTTACTTTTTTCAGAGGTAACCGCTTGACGTTTTTTAAATTAACATACAAGTATATATTGAAACTGAAATCCAAACTCTGGTAAACTATAAATGGCATATACTTTATGTCCTAGTTAAACTTCTGGTTTGTCTCTTTTTACCAATTAAATTTATTTTCAAACAGAATAGAACGAACGAATATGTAACTGAAAGTGCAGATCTTTTACGAGACGGATAATAAGTTGAACGAACCAAAGACCGAATTTATATTGTTACAAATATATTATTACAAATACACATATCTCTACAAATATATATGTATTTAAAACATTCATCGCTTTTTTTTTATTCTAGAATGATATTATATTTCTTCTAATTACGACTGAGAGAGAAAGACCCAAACAAAATGAAGTCGAAAAATGTATTGTCACAAACAAATTCAACAGAATATTTTTACATTCGTAAAATTAAAATTTTCTCCCCTCTTATACGTTATTTTATGAATCTACGAAGAACAAAAATTTTTGTATAGTGTTGCTTCGAGAAGAATGCCTATGCCAAGTATTCTGGGGACGATACTATCATTAAATATGTTCCACAATTGAAATTGATAAAGTAATCAATTAATGCTCTAAGAAGAGACGATCGATGAACGACATACGTCCATTTTACAATTATTTAATGAACCGATCTAAGAACTTTGCTATATTTGGTTGGTGCTACTTTTTAATGTTAAGAGAGAAACTACTCCTTTGATTGAAGTCGTCTCTTTTATATCTGCGCTTATAATTCGTAAATTATAAAAGATATAGAAAAACGATTTAAATGAATTTACTGTTCTCAAAGACCAATATACCAGAAGGAAAAGATTGTTTTCTCTTAAGAGACATACATTTACAAAATAACAGTTATTTGAATCTTTTTTGGATATATTTTGCAATTTACATTTTCTAAGCACATACATACATATACAAAAGGAAGATAAGAGTGGTTTCTCCTTTAAAATACAAATAACAATTATTTGAATCGTTTTTCGATACATTTTGTAATTTACATATCCTAAGCATATACATACATATGTAAACAGAACAATAGGATCGTTTCTCCTTTAAAATACAATAGTAGCACATAGTATAATACACGAACCAAAAGTTCTTAGATTGGTCGAATGAACGATTGTTCAAAGTTTCATCGAAATAGGCGTATTACTCACCGATCATCCCTTGTAAGTGACTTAGGCCCTTGTTCGTCTTCCTACAAAACCATTAACTCAGGCGTACACAAGCGCCCACCACAGGCCGAGCAAGCAGCCGTCTGTGTTTATATTGTCCTTGGCGCAACTCAAGGTCGATGTCGAGGAGTAGACAGGCAAGGATACTCCCTTGCCTGTCATGGTACCGCGCATCAGCATTCACCTCAGAACAGAACACTAGTATACGGTAGGTACGTAACAAGGTAAATATATTAGACATACCATATATCTAGTATATACTTCATACAAAAATTTCATTGATTTTCAATCTGAAAAATAACTGAAATGAACGATAATTTGAAAATAGAAGCTAGAATGACCAAAATCAAAATTCTTCGCAGAAAATCCGTGAAATTTTACATTGTTTAAAAGAAACCCCCTTATCTATCGAATCAATACATGAAACATCTCGATCGTAAAGGGGAAAAGATAAATTCGATCAGATACCGATAAACACATTTACCAATTGGCTTCAATAAAGAGAGAGGAGAGAAGACTGGTGCAAACAAAGACGAAATTCAAATTCAACAAGGGACAAAATTGACACAAAACTGGCGCACTGCGAAATGGAAGCAATAAAATCGTTCAAAGGAAGTCCTGTCTAAGAAAGACAACGCCAGGACGCTGCAGGGAATTGAATGGCCTAGGAAACGTCGGCGAGGAACGAAGCTAAATGAAATAATTTCTCGAGAACGATTTGTTTGTAGGCACAATAAAACGCGAGCCCGATGAAGATAAAAGAGGAGCTCCTGGTTCGATTGGCATCGAGACGCAGCCCCGATGAATGGGACGCGCTGGAGAGGCGTCCATCGAAATCGGAAGACGAGTGGGTAATCCTGTACATGGCTATGGGAACAGAGAGAAGTCCTGGAGGATATCGAGAGACGACGGCGACATCAAAGAGAATTCCACTTACTATTGTACGGGCCGTTTGCATTGTACATTTGCGTTCGACGAGGAGTCTTCATATCGAACGCATGTTCGTATCGATAATGAAGTGTTGATTATGTCATCGTTTAGCTTTTCTTCGTAATATCTACGATTGTCCGTTCGACATACAGTCTTGACTGACGGAGCAACGTATGCATAGATTTTCGTAACTCGTACTCTCGGGCGCACTTGTTATGCCTTTACTGACATGATCGATGGAGGATCAAGACAGGAAGTGGTATTGCGATGTTTCCCGTTGTCTCGTATCAGTGTGTTAAAAAACGTGGCTATGGATAAATCGATATGTTCAGAAATTGTTTACCGCGTTTGAACAAGACAGTTTTCCTTTAACTACGTATGTTTGATCAATATTAAGTTTGGCTGTACCTTTATTGCTATGTTTGTAGGAATTTACACGCATGGTCTTAATTAAAATGATTTAGAAAGACACTCGAAACATATTTGACCATGTCTGACTACGTTTGATCATGTTTGACCATGTTTGATCGACATCGACTGCATGCCGTTACATGTTGAGTATGATATTCCTGACTATGTTGTATTATTACGATAACAGAACCTTATACATGAAATTGACAGAGAAATTAATTTAAAAAGGCTTTGTTAAGGTTTTCTGATATTTAGAGAAACATCAGTTTTATAGATTCCTTGAACTAAAATAATAATTTAAAAATGTATAGCCTTGATAGTATACCCTATAAATTATATTACGAAATTTGAAAAGTTAGCATTTCTTTGATTTCCTAATGAATATTTTTGTTTTTTAAGTTTCTCAAGAAAAAAGAAACAAACCGAAAAGCTGATAACTTCTAATCAAGAAAGTGCAGTTTTTATTATTTTTCAAATATTAACTTCAAAGCGATTCACTTAACGGATAAACTAATCTGGATTTATAATAACTTTCTCGCTTTGTTTGTTTCGAGTCAACAATTCACCTAAAATTACGATTCACCGTTAAGATAGATTTTCTTTTCTCATCATATTTTAAATCAATAAAAACGACAACGAAAAATTGTTTCGAAGAATAATATACCTCTCGTTAAACTATACCTATTAGGTACGATGTATATCTACTAATTTTGATTTCGATCTAGTTATTCCTTCATAAAAGAAAAAAATGACCCAAAGTACCAGACTGTTCAACTTAAAGATATAGATGGTAAATTTTGTTTCAATCGAAACCATTGCTGATAGTTCTAACGGACACGAACACGATCTTCTTACGTTCAGCAATCTAGCCACTAAGGCAAGCATCCTAAGAAACGGACGGCAAACCAATCATGACTTTTCATCAGCCAGAGGAACGTACTGAATCATTCCGCACGTCTGGTCTATGAAACAAGCACAAAAGGGGGTATCAGTGATCTCGAACTGCATCGGAAGATATCGAAGAAGGCCAAAGAGGATTCGCGTATTCCATTGTATCGAGATATAGTGCGCGCCCTCGTCGGTCCGTATATCCGTGAGGAGAGTTATCGAGATGTTTATCCGCTTATAAAGGTCGCTATCCGAATATTTATTCGTTCGCAGGAGCACCGATGCCCCGTCTCGTTCAGTTTCAACGGTGAAGCGCCGCGACGCCAGCCCCTGTATTTATTGTCCCGACGGGAATCTACCTTCGTGTCCGGTTGGACCTTCAAATATTTCTGCTGAATGAGACTGTGTTAAAAAAACTTTTCGGATACCATAAGAACAGTGATTTTAAAATGACAAATAGAAAGAAACGCGGTTAATTCGTGCCAACGTAATACATGATACATGTATTTTTAGTATTTTAGTTACTTAAGGAATACTATTTATGGAACTCTATTAGTAGAATCAGTTTGACTATTTAGCTCAGTTTATGATTAAGAATTATATCCTTTTAGTATCGATTTTAGTTCAAAGAATCTATAAAACTGATGTTTCTCTAAATATCAGAAAACCTTAACGAAGCCTTTTTAAATTAATTTCTCTGTCAATTTCATGTATAACGTTGTATTAGATGGAGAGATTTGTCATCCAAAAATACATCGAGAGTGAAAAATGAAATTTTCTTATTCGAGTCTCCATTTTCAAGAAATGAACAACTTTGAATATTATTATATACGAGCGTACTTGGAAAACGATCAACAGTTTGTGTGAAGAAGCTCTAATTTATTAGTGACGATAACGGAGTACGCGTTAATTTTTAAATTACTTTAAATTAATGGATTTAATTCTCTTGGAGCAATATTCGAAATCTAGAAGTTTCTCTTGTATAAGTGCTTTTAATTTTCTGAGTTCAACTGTGCGAAAGACAATGGAGAAGAACACGTTCCATAGTTTGGAGTATATAAATTGTTATCATATAACAATGTGTTGAATTACTTTGATATAGGGGCAAAATACAATATGAGTATGTTTCACTGGTATTTAAGAATAGTTTACACCAATAACCACTGAGCTATATACTCTACAATTTTAACTAGCATATGGACAAATAATAATTTTCTTCGCGGTCGTACTACGAATTGTAAAGCACGATTGTGATCGTGTCTAAGAAATCAAAAAATTATTGAAAAAATAACTTCTTTGAATAAAATATTTTGAGGCAGTATTACAAATGAAAAAGCACAAATTTCAAAAGAATTTATGATAATGTTTGTTCTCATTCAAAAGTCGTATACTGACAAAATGGTGGATTTTGATACAATTATTCTAATTACTTCAAATTATTGTAAATAGTATATGAGAGTAATTACTTATCTCCACATTAATTTTAATCTTAACCGATTCTGCAGTAATTGTTTAATTTCTTAAGTATTTCAGTCGAATATTTCTCGAAAAGAGTGTATTGTTTCTGTAGAAGGAGAGGAATATAAAGTGTCGTCTCGATTTCATTTGAATTGTTTTCGAGTTTCAACTTTGAGGTAAAACACGAAATTCATTCGTGTAAAAGCAATTCTATGGAATATCGTTTTTATTCAGCGTGAACATCCTTTCCAGGAAAATTTGCAAGTTTTCTTTATTAAAAATGAATTCACTAATCGACAAACCACTTTCCGGAACTATCCTCTAATTCAATTCCTGTTAATTATTGGTTGCAATCGTGAAAATATTCCACATATCAGCTTTGAAGAAGAAATTTGAATAGCAAGGTAACATTGACGTGGTTTGGAAATTATTTCATTTGGTATTATTATAACACTTCGAATTCGGAATGAATTCATACGCTCAATTTGAGGTTTACACTGAATTACAGTGTAAACCGAATGCCACTGTACACTCAATTAGCGCCTGGGAAAAACACGGAATAAAAATCTTCCTGGAGTGTAGTTGCCCCATTCCTGCACACCTCTCAGCACTCATCAACTGTCGCATGTCGTTCTGTGCGGTCGCTGGTGCCCCCATCCCACTTCTGACACCAAATGTAGAAATCGCGAAAAAAGAAGGGCACAGAGAGCGGAACTCGAACACGAGACCTCAAGTTTGACGACGAACCGCTTTTCCAATGAACCATCACCAACCTGCTTTTATCCTGAGTTGTCGACTCCTTCTCTTTGTAGATTGGAGACCCGCACCCACCAAAATTATTTTCGAATTTCCTTCAATTCACAAATATTGTATATATTTAGAGTGTGTCGCAATATGCAGGACCCATTTCAGTGGTAAATTGCGAACAAAAAGGAATGAAAAAGGTACACATAAACGTGTGTTCTATTTGGTCCAATTCCCAAATTATATTTAACTTCATACACCGGTATAATTCTTAATCATAAACTGAGCTAAATAGTCAAACTGATTCTACTAACAGAGTTCCATAAATGATATTCCTTAACTGTAATTATGGAATAATTTTCGCTTTCAAGGTGGAATTTTTTATATATGCTCTACTTAGCTCTACATGTGCACAAACATTCATTAAAATCAGTCTTACAGGTAAGAAGAATTTCCGTATAATACAGCGGGTAAATACTTTTTGGAGCCGTTATATGCATTTACAGATACGGATTAATTGTACGCAGCGAATGAATTGATAAGAATGCATATTATTTTCAGTGAAACGTTCGTGGAGGGCAATACTTGAAGGAGAAGAACGTAATACTAATATAGATATATTGGGTAAATAACTATTAACACAGTACACGTGTTAAGTATATGTGAGTTAATAGTTAAATACATTCATACAGTAACAGGGAAAATAAATATGGGAAAACAAGTACGAATTAAAATCGAAGAGTAAACACAAATATTTTTGAACAAATGAGATAAATGAATCAAATAAAACAATTATTTAGAAATTAAAGAATGGTTGCCAGTACTCACCACCGCCTATCAGTGGTCAGCACCGGTTACCAAGAGGTCATACGGCATTCATGGCAGTCCGTGGAGGGTCCAGGTACCCAGAAGAGTACTGGTTAGCACTGATCAGCAATAGTCAGCAGTGGTTAGCAGTGGTCAGAAGTGATCAGAAGTGATCAGAAGTGGTTAGAAGTGGTCACCACAGGGTCATCCGAGCTTCATAATAGTCTGGGGACCATCCATGTGTCCAGAGGCAAAGATCCGTCCACCTCGGAGGCTCCCCGGAGAATGAAATTTTCGGCAACTGGGAACTCTATACATACCTCCCCACTAGGTGACTTACAGTTACTTCGACTGCCTTTGTTCGATTTAATCGAATATGAGGATTGCATTCTGTACGAAATATTTTGCGAGCAATTGTTTCAAAGAGGCCGTCTTTTCATTTCTGAAAATTCTCATTCTTTCTTATAGCGAAATAAAATACATTAGCATTAAAATACTTATATAAATGAGTGAAGATCTATGAACTAACTATGCAATGAATTGCAAAAATTAATCACACAGTGCCAAAGAATGTTAGATATGTCGAACGAACATTGTTTCTGAAATGTATGATAAGGTATAACGATATTTATCTCCGTAGCGCAAAAAATCTCACTTTTGTTTCATCCTCGTATTTCATAGCGGTTCCCCTAACACTGAACTTCCTAGATGTCTTCACATTTCACGTTACGAAATTTCACGACCGGTTTAAGTAATCGGCACGCTATTGGAAATAAATTCCCTTCCTGTTTGGCCTTAGGTAAAACTCCTATTCATCACTCGCAAATAAAAACTCTTGTTTTAACGCGAACTCGGCGAGGGTTGGAAGATAGAAAAAAGGAAGCTGATTCGGTGGGGATCGAGCTACTCGTGCATAAATAGCACACGAATGGAAGCGTTTTTTACGAGGTTACCAACCACTCCAGTCTTGGAGCGGCTTTCGCTACATTTTCGCCACCCTAGCGTTTATGATGGCTCATTCGAGTCCCTCCTGCGAGGTATCCAACGATGCCAAAGAAACGCTCGCAATAATAAAGCTGACGCGTGATGCCGTCGCCTCGAGCTCGCGAGTTTACGGATGAAAACGCCTCGCGGAAGACCCGTTTCCACGCCAAGATGAACACCGAAGCTCGGTTCTCCTTGTTTTGAAACGGTGTCGCTGAGCTAGTTAAACTATTCCTGGCGCTGAAAAAGTCCCGCTCCTAGTTTAAAAATGTTCACCCATTTCTTTCTCAAGAGAGTCTGTTAACTAGCGTATTCTGCGACAGCGAATTTACTTGGGTACGAATTAGAGTAATGCGAGCAAGTTCAAGTTGACGAAGGCTGCGGAGATCCAATGCTTCTTTCGTTTTGTATAGAGCATGATTCAGAAATAAACGCTAAAATATTAAGAGCGTATTCCATTCGTCATACGAATGAAAAGAGGTCGTATTCGTCGGTTTAGAAATCCTTCCTTCCCCATGTATAAATACATTTTGTTTTTACGAAGTTACCACCCGACATAGTAGATATGGTGAACCTCGGATTAGGGAAGGAATCGAGTCTGTTAACTGTCTTGAACTCAGATAGAGTAATAGCCAGCGATTAAATAGCTTTTCCCGGTGAAATTGAATCCAAACACGACCTATTTCGAAGGTTGTACTTTCGAAAATTCAGAAATGCTCGGTTTTACACAAGTAAAAATAACTTGTATAGGGTGATGTTTGGATTTATTTTCATTGGAAAAGTCTCACCAATCCATTGATAATTGTCACGAAGATGGTTTTCTGCCACACGTGAAAAAGAACTTTCAAATCGACGTGTGTCGATTGCAGAAACATAACCTATGTTGGGAGTGACTCCACGCCTTGAATCCGAGGAAAAATCTCTACCTTTAAACCGAAGATTTATCTATAATATTATTGCTTTTCTTTGTCAGTTATTTACGTTATATACGTTGCTTTCAACCATATTTATTTTATCTTAATCTAACGAAGTAATGTTTCAATGTTTGTTTATACGTTTGCGAATAATTTGAAGATTATAGAAGGGGATAACGAAATCATGTTGGATATCAAGTGGATAAAAGGAATAGCAATGTGTTTATTCAATCGGTAACTTTTTAACAAAATTAATATTTGTTTCGTTAAATTGTAAGTCCGTGGACAGGATTGACGTATCAATTAAACTGTACATGGTTATTCTTTCATATCGTGCGGTGCAACTGAAATAAATGTTAATGTATTTTGCAAAGAAAATTTTGTATATTAATGTATTGATAAATAATTGGTATTATTAATGATGAATTCTAGGATGGAAAGAGTTAAAAATATTTTGAATATCGATGATTTCGTAGCTGTTTTAATAATTATCATTCCACTGACTGATGAATTAATACAGGAGGACCAATTGCATCATCTGCGCATTCCCTTAACTTGAATTCTCTCGAGTTTTATTTCAGGAAACATATTACGACTCTCATTTATAAGACTCTCGTTATTACTGGGAAATTGTATCGTCGCATCGTGTGCATCGTTGCAGTGTTCTGCATCGTTGCAAAAGGAAATAATTCTCAGCATTTTCTTTAATGCTGTAAGCAAAATATGTTTATAACTCAAAATAGAGGCATTTCCAGACCCATGTTCGTATAGTTTTCTTTCATTCTTATGGTAAGTATAGTACGTTTCTAAAGTTTGGCCATTTATTTGAGGTTAGGTATAGAAACAGTATATTTAGCTGCACCTCGTTTCCTTTGCACACTTCATCTTCGTGTATCTCATTTCTCACGGTAAACGAATGTTTGCCTTTTATGTACAGCGTTAAAAACCTTGAGCAATAAAGTCGTTAAATAAATAAAAGAGTAAATAAGATATTTTTGAAATATCTTGCGTATTTGTTAAAATCTTTGGATTGCAAGGTTCAACGGAGTTTCCATTTGATTATAATTCACCTGTATTTCTTTATCTGACCTGTGTTTCTCCGAGATCCACTTGAGAAATTTAACAAGGAAGTCATGAAACCACTATAAAAGCATTACTCTACGTGCAAACTCACCCAGAATCCAAACAAATAGAAGATTTTAAGGGGGGCAGGACGGTGTGACGCGTTAAAAAGTAATACAACACCAAAGCAAAAATAAACATTTTACTCTTATAAGTTTTTATCGTTTAATTTACAATAGTATGAACTATAAAAAACAGCGGTAATTTTTTCAAAAATGGAACGAAGTGAGATGGAACAAAAATTAAAAAACTGCTAGAAATTATAATATATTCTCTAAGGGTTGACGTTTGAACAATTTGATTTGTATGAAAATTGTCAAAATGGCAGCTGTTTGTATTTGAGAAGTCGAATTTGGACGTAAATTTTGAACATTTTTTGTTTACACTTTCCGGAATAATTAATACTGTTTAAATATCGCTAAGTCGTCTGCTGACAAATGTTACAGAAAAGATACTTGCAAAATTTCAAAGTAATCGGTTAGCCAGATCTCCAGATATCTTGCACACCGTTTCTGAAAACATAGTTTCGAGAAGCTCTTCGTACCTTCAAAAATACATTCTTTCGAAAACTGAGACCTTCCATATTTTATGGACTACTATTTCGAGCTACAATTTCGAACAAAAAAAAATTGATTTTTCAAAACTTCAAACTGTCCTACCCCCTTAAATTCTATTACATTGTCTCAAATGATGTTCAACGCAATCTCCAGGCTGCTAAAACATTTATTTCCAAGCAGGTCCGAAGATAATCGATTAACCAACGACTATGTCTAACATCTCGTTCGTATCGCTTGGAGATTTTGCCAAAGAGTTCCGAAGCTACACAATACAGTTGCGACATCGAGTCTCCACGCACGACTACCCTCGTCCCTGCCTCGCCGCCTATTTCTGTCTCCTTTTCTCGCTTCGCCGAGTGTAAAACCAAGAATCAGAGGGAGGACACGATGCAGAGGCCTGCTCCAACCTCAGCCACGACCTTCCTCTACACGTCGTTCGAGGTCGTGTTCGTGGACGTGGGGCACAATCATGACGGTGAGCTTCGCATAATTTTCCTCGTTCACCGTCGCTTCGGTAGATCAACTTTATCTGACCGTTTGCAGATACCCTAGCCAGAGATAAGGTGCAGCGAGGTGAAATTTTCGTGGATCTCCGCAGCACCAACCACGCTTTATCTCCTTGGCTCGTTCTCGCTCTCTGTCTGTTCTACGCTCTCCCGCTCTGGAAAGGTTTTTCAAGCATTGCGGCCACGATAATCATCAGCCCCTTTGTAATCCGGTGTATTTTTATGATTCACGGTCTTTAGGTCCGCCGTGGCGGCCCACTAATCGGATTTCTTTTGCTCGACGAAACGGGATACATTGAAGGGAATTAAGAGAGGGGGGTTAAGCATGGATGGATAATTTGGTTGTGATTCCGACAATGCTTTCCAGTTGTTCTCTTTTGAAGCTACCGATGTAACTCTGTATTTTATACCGCGTCTATCTCACGGCCCGGATGGGATCAAGGTATGTCGATTACGGTGAAAATACCACCGGTTGTTACCAGAGTTCAGTTTACTCGTCGAATTTTTCTCGATTCGAATATTCGAACACTTTCATGTTTCGAATTCTCCATGTATATGTTTCGAATATTACTCGAATGCTATTCGAATACTTGACTGAAATTGTCTAGATTAGATCCAGATTAAATCTGCATTTTATTTTATCTATATCTGAAAGTAATTTCCTACAAATTTTGATTCTCTTTTTATCCCTCAATGCCCACGGCTTCAAAACTGGAAATTAGCGAGCGTTAATTACGAGCTGAGAGTACTCATTGTCAGAGACAATCCCCTTCTTACACTGATCAGGATCATTGAAATTGGCAAAGTTGGCGGCATTATGAACAATTAAGCTCCATTTGTACGTTATGCAAGCTTCCCTCTCTATTTGAAAAATAGAGAGCATATATTTACAGCTTTACGCGAAGTGATAAGAGAAGAAACGGCGGTGATAACCAAATGGTATGTTGGGGATTGCCCTCAATGGTCTTGCGGAGCCATTTAATTTTGTTCTAACTGTAGTAAGATTTGCCTAGCAGATTCTGCTTACGCTATTGGCTTTTGAAATCGTTTAGATTTCCCTACACAGGATGTTTAGGTAAATGTTGAGCCTTCTTTCATTATCAATTTATAATTCTAATACAAAACAAAGAGTCCTTTCGTCTATTATTTTAACAGCATTATTTATTCTATTATTTTATCCTTAAACTTGTTCCGTTAAATTTCCCTATTGTAACAGTGAGACAAGAAATAAGGTATTTATTACTATATCGAAAACATTGTGAATTTTAACCATTCGTTATATTACTCGTGTAACTAATGTCCCTTATATTATAATTCTACTGTTTATTCTTTTGCATATTTTACATATTGTTATTATTATCATTATTACTATTATGCATTTGCGTTTATGTCTTATTTTTCTACCAATATATGTATGTATATTGTTCGCATTATGTAAGTTATGTACATGCATTTGCATATGTTTACTTTGAGGTTAGGTACGGTAGCAGCATCTTTGCACATTCATTTTTCCTGTAGCTCATCTCTTCCAGTAAATAGATTATTTACTTAAAATGCCATAGGTTTCTTGCATTAAAATCGTTAATCAAGTGAAATAAAATAAATATATAAAACCGTTTGTAACTTTTCAATAGTGAAGTTAATTTAAAAGGTGTCGTCGCAGTCATTTTTAAAAAGTAGAAAAAAATGTTTTTAAAGGAAGAATTGGACCTATTCATAGATACGTGACAAAATAGTGTGGACCGTGAAGGAAAACGCATAGGTACTTGATCAATGCAAATAAATATGTTGTATCACGTGTTTTTGAAATGTAAAGTGTAACTATTATACTTACAGGGTGACTCGACGGATAAAGTAAAGCTTCCGAATCTCATACGATGAGCGAAATTTGGCTTCATCGAAGTCGTAGCGTGTAAAATTAATTGGATCGGTCTCTGAGTCGCTCGTCCATGCGTCGTGCGAGGTTCAAGCGGCCCGTGAAATTTTTTGCAAAGCGTCGCTCGCACGTCGCGAATACACTCTCCGGGACTTCCTGTTCCAGGAACGAGAGCCACGTAGAAGGTTAATCAGAGTCGAGGTAAACAAGCGGAGGACCACCTCGCTTGGTAATTAGTAAGGTCCGTTAAAGTGGATTCCGACACTGGCACACGGTGCCACAAAAAAGGAGCACAGAGACGACGATTAAAAGCCGGCTCGATTCCGCGTTCCCTTTTTCACGTTATTCCTCTTTCCTCCCCGTCACCCCTGTTTCTCTTTGTAGATTTCTAATCGAGACAATAATGTTTTGTCTTAAGGTATTAAACATGGTTAAATAAATTATTTACTCGGCCGGTTCTTCATTTCGCGAAAGATGGATTGCACTGTCCTACACGTGCAATATTGGTGTGATTATTTTCTATATGTCATTATATAGGTACACATCAATATTTTGTTGTATTATATTATAAAACGTAAGGCATAACTTATTCTCGTAGCCAGGGTCATTATTAATAAAACACCCATAGTATGGGGTTTTACGACGTATCTCGTATCTTGACTGTTTCTTTTTTGTTCACTAACGTCTGACGATATAGTATTAGTACCATACTTGTACAATATTTAACAATTTCATGAGGTGAGCAATTATTCTTGGCAAAAAACATAATACTATCATTAAGTGCAATACTAATTGTGAGTCAGAGATTCAAATGGATTCATTTATCTTATTGTTTAGAATTTCATTCTTTTGTTATTCTCTTTTTGGTTTAAATATATTGTTCCATCTTATATATGTATATTTTAATTTTGATAAAACCAACGTTCGTTATAAAAATAGAGTATTAGACCGGTTCCAGTAATTTCTTTTTCAGATTGATTCTGATTTATCTCTTCTACAATTTTAAATGCATTCTTAATAATGCACTATGCGATTCGTGCTTTGTAATTCACAATCTACAAATCGTGCTGTGAAAAATTCGTTACTCTTTTCTTCTTTGAACTACAAGAAGCTTAAAGTGTACTGTCACAATTAAATGACAAGGGAAAAACTAGGTCTGTCAATAACCTACGAAAGGATCTAATAACCAATGACCTAACCCAGACCTAACGATAACTGGAGGTAAAGCAAATATAAACGAAAAATATTTGATAATACTTCAATCGTAATAAATATATTTCATTAGAAGGTACTCGAACCAGACAAAAAACTGAAAAAAATAATTACCTGTTCGGATAAAACGTTTTTGCAGTTACAAAACAACCTTCTCAATAGATATTGTATCACTTAAAATAAAATTTAAATTAGTCTATCTCTTCACTTTCTCATCTCTATAACGCTGTAATCTTAAAGCAAGAGAGACAATTGAATCGAAAAAGTGGTTTCAAACAATTTTTTCTTTTTACTCGAACTATAGCGAATAATGAACCAATGATACACATTGGAAGAAGTGAGCTATAGCTAGTAAAGTGTTCGAAAAGTATTCAACAGGCTTTTCACAATTTTCCAAAAATGCAATAAGGGTTGAAGAATTCGACAACCACTGTACATCTCGCTTGTCTCGTGTCCCTGTTTCATTACTCGACTCTCGATTTATCGCTAAATGTGACTACTTTTTCAGCGCGTTACGTAAGTTTCACTCGCTCGAGAGTGCATCCGGTCCACGAGGTCCGATGCGCTCTCGAATGCACGTCAGCTGCATAGGTGCGCGTCCTCACGGAAAATGAATAATAATAATAACAGACGGAGGAAAAAAAAAAAGGAAAATCCGGATCCAACGAAGCGAAATACCGTACTGCCGTTGGCTCGACGTCGACCGAGTTTTTTATCGGCCTTACCGATTTATATTTCACGCCGGATTTACCGTCGAATATGTACGTTTTAGTGTATCCTTCGAGTGAGGCGTGGAATGCACCGATGCACCTCGTCAAACGTTCCCTCGCATACACGGAAACCTGGCCCCTATTTTCCACCTTTCTGTTTTTCACTGATTTTCCTCCCGCGTTTCTTTTCTCGTTTTCTGGTCCACCTCCCCATCCCTCCCTCGTATTTTTTTACGCTTCTCGGTTAATAAAGAAAAAAAAAAAAAAAAGGAAACGAGAGAAAAGGGAGACGCCGTTGAGAATAAAAGTAAAATGACTGATGAATGCTTAAATGCACGAGCACAAAAAGAACGGAGGAGAAAAATGTGAGGACAACTGGTTCTCAGATTTACGGAAACCATTGGCAGCGATGCAGTACACTTTTGGAACCGGAAATACCAGCTGTTGAATATACCGTGTAAGATTTAAAGGGAAATAGTTATAGTAGAAATTTAGAACAGGTTGGAAAATGATATTTTGAAAAATAAACGATAAAAGAGGAAAATTGAACAACGAAAAGGCCGGAAGACGAGAAAGGGAGTAGAATTAGTAAACGAATGTGCTTGCTATGCTCATGCAGATGGTCTGGGTTGATAGCCTGATAGAGTCCTAAAAGACATCTGTATAAAAAGAAAAGACTGTGGAAGGTGTAATAAAGTTGTATAAAACAGAGTGCAGGAAGAAAACAATGTCGAACAACAGCAGTGTTAGATGTACAACGAGATGTTTTTCTTTCTGCAGAAACACAATACAACAATTTCCTCTTTCAACTAACATTTCGTGTGCTGTATTCAAGTAAAGGAACTATTTCATCTACTGTTTATGCTTTTTTCCCGTTTCACTCTATAAAATTATTACGTTTTATTTGAAAATATAAAATTTGGATGACACCAACTACGTTGATTACTACTACGGTAATTATTTGACAAAGATAACGTAATTACGATAACGTACCTGCCTAATCTATGCGTGACTTAGTCGCAAAGAATGCGTCACTTATTCCTGTAAACACTGTGTCATCGGTGGAATTGTACTAAACTTTAGCAGTAAAAATAACTCGTGAGTAAACATCCTGACAACTGCTGGAGACAGCTGTGACGATAGTCTAGGGTCTACTGTGCTTGTCCTCGATGATTCTAATATAATGAGAGGTCTAGATATTATTATAATTTGTGATCATCGGATCAATGGAATTATGAGCGTCAAAACCTCGGTATCTATAAGTGCTACAGCATGGAACTTCCTAAACCTTACCCTAACTAATCATCCTCTCTGCTATCTTGAAAATCTTTTAAAGACATTTATCTATACAGGGTATCTGGTATTCAAGGTTAGAAGAAAGAAAAATGTTATATACGAGTACATGTATGACATAAGTCTACTTTACACCGAATGATTGTAGTTGACAAAAAGATTGCAGTCAATTCCCTTTGGCCAATTCAAATTTCAGCTATTGAGAAATATCAAAGCACAACGATAATAAATAAAAACAAATTGCATTGATTTTCACAAATACACACTTTTCCAACTGTATAAAATTTAGACTCGACTATTGTTCATTACCGTTAGATAAATTCTGGTCTATCCAGTGACGCCCTATATATTCGTAAAAAACTGTTCAAATACATTTTGGAACACAATCACAATGAGCTACAAAAATCCTTCGTTAAAGAATAAACGATAAAAGGAACAGTTCGCATCTAAATTGTCCAGTAAAGATGTAACATACCGAGAAAATATTATTTCAGACTGTTTTCACGTAGCGGCAATTACATCGACTCACTTACTACTCCATTTTCCAAAGGAGTATTCAGCCCAGTAGCCTTCTTAACAATTTTGCATCCGCTGCTCGTCCATGTTTGCCCGCGTAACCAAACGTGTTTTTGTGCCACGATTAAGCGTACACACGTACACATCTCCGCTTGTAAACTGTACTACAGCAGTGTCTCGCTGCTGGCTGATAGGCGAGGCTGAGAGACGGGGCGAAAGGAGAGGGTGAGCAGGCGTCCCAGATAGTCGACGCTTTGTATTTGCCCATTAATAGTGAACTACCATCCTAGCCGGGTTGCCTAGTCGGCGCTGAGAAATTAGCGGAGGCGCTAATTGTGTTACGTAACCTAGTTAGCGATGTGTGCACTTGGAAATTTGAAGCGAAGATCCAGCTTCCTGTTCGTCGCTCCTCAACCGACGCATCCCCTGTCGAATGAGCTTTTTCGTCCTAATTACCTGATCGTCGACGGTTTCAACTGTTCTTCATCCTTGGTCCCTGCTCTCTCGCAGTCGATGAGGGTTCTTCGTTGAGATTACGCGCGTCCGTTATGGAACGAGTTTTAATACTTTGATTTCGAAACGGTTTTTCAACAAGTTTCAGAGTAGTTATGTATTTGGGCAAGAATTTTGTCGATCAAGTTTTCACTAAACTTCGAAGTGGCAACCCTCCCAGGAAATTGAGTCAATTTGATCTAAATTTCCTTCGAAGGGATGGGTTAGAGATTTCACTTATAGAAGTCCTAGAAGAAACCAGTCCGAGACGTTATTGAGAATAACGAAAAAGTTATTGATTATATTCAACAGCAGATTGAGAGATTGTACTTTAGATCAACCTCGTTTCAGAAAATGTACAAATATAATTGTTAACTTCGATTCTAGTCGCAACAAAGCATTTATTGTTTCCTTATTTATCGTTTCTGTTGAACGTTTTCAATCAACAATTTATGGTCATCTTTAAAACTATTAAATAAGAATAGAGAGAGTCGTGTATTTTATTTCTAATTTTTTCATATCTATATAAACAGTATCTCGCTACGTAGTTTGTGTTTTTTCCTGTTACTTTATATTTTCCTCTGTTGGTACTTTTTTAAATGACTATAAATTATTGTTCAAAAACGTTCAACAGAAACTATAAAAGTGATTTGTTATGACTGCAAACACTGTTATTGATTTTACTGTAAGAAATTTTATTCCATATAATTTACGAGCAGTATTGTGTTTCGTTGACTTCGCTGCAAGCAACTTTCTTTAATACATTCATAATATTAGGGTGAATTTTTCAGAAGACTTTTGAATTCCAAAAGGAAAATAATTTTTAATTTATCTTAAATGGATGATCTCGAGTGGAATTATAAAATTTTGAACGAAACTGCTACAGAGTACACAGCTTTGAATATTTTAAGGAGATGTTCATGTCCACGAAAACTTCAGGAATTCAAGTTTCTCCAAGGTTCGCAACCGTTCGATCAATCTGTTAAGAATTTCAGTAGTTCGTTTCCGCGGTTCGAGAATTCTTAGCACATGATTTCCTTTGAGAATCGCGAGTTTTAATATTTCATTTTCCTAAAGAATTAAACATTTTCAACTATTCGTTCTCTTCGGAGCCGAGTATTCCATTTAAGAGTTTACCACTTTTTAAATGTATATCGTGAAACTTCCTGTGACCTCGGTTTCTTCTATGGTCGGAATTTATGAATTTTGCTTAAGCAACGAAGTGTAAACATTGAAGAAAGAGAAAATAAATTGAAAAATGCGAGAAACGTGGCTGGCCACTTTGATGCCATTTATTTCAACCTAAAAGTCTTTGATAAATTTCAAACTACTTCAACAATCAACAAATGTTTCATGTAACTATTAATTGGAAGAATACTAATAATTATTACTAATAGCAATTTTTTTCTCTTAATTTATTTTTGGTTACATTTTCATTAAGCTAATACAAAAGATTCAGTTATCTGTTGTGAAATTAGATCTTCCATCAGATATTGTAGTCATAGACATTATATAAAACATTACAGTCTTTAATGACACCTCATGCATTAACTTGTGCATTCTGTGCAGTCTTCAACAGTAACAATATCTTGCACGAATGTCCGTTACTATCTAACAGCCACTTTAGAATAGTGATCGTTAGGTGCTACAATGTTATACGGTCACGAAACCAGCATTAAGATAATCCAAGAATCCAGCATAACGTAACAATTAATTTCTTTTATGCGCGAAAGCAATTTTACTTACATGCCATCTAAGTAAAGTATATACTATATTAAGAATAGTAAATGTAGATTTTAAATTTATAATAATATTTAAATGCTTCTCTTAAATCGTTATTAAACTTTTAAAGTAATTTAAGAGGCAGCTCTCAATTATTACTAAATTACTATTACTATTACTTTGAAAGACTAATTCCTTTGAACAAGAATACATTAGAACATCTTTAGAAATATTAGTAGTATGGAAAAAAGTGCTAGATAAAAGCTGAATTTTCAGAGAAACATAAACTGATGTTACTAGTTACTTGTACAGGGGAAAGGAAAGAAAATGTGCAGGTTAATATTTTTTTGTGAAATAGAACCATATACTTTTTAATGCATTAACCGAAGCACCTGAGTAAATTAAACTTTTCGACTAATTCTACTTGTTGGATAGACTTGTGACAAGTAATCCATTAAATTGCAGTTGTATGTAAAAATATGTTATACAATTCAATTTTACCATTTAATTTCGAGTATATTCGCAATGACTTAAATAGACCACAATTTATAAAAAACATTCCAACCGTTTTTGTCCATTTTCTAATTTTTATAAAAATAATATAATGCATAAGATACTGGTACGCAAGATCTACGCCTTTTATAAAATTATTGTAATTTATTATATATAAAAGCTGATTAATAGTTTACCAGTCGATAACCGAAGTAGCTTCCACCACCTGAAAAATCCCTAAGACCCATCGACACGGTTTTTTACATACTAATCGTTAGATGCAACCGCTACCCAACCACGGAGACAACGGTAACCAACGAATCATCTTGGATAAGTGACTTCCTAATATTAAGAGCTTTTAAACGATGGCGTATCTTCGCGGTCTTTATAAGTATTCGACAGCATACACTGCCAACCTAGCGGAGTTTTAATGGCATACATACAGAGTACACGTGTGGTTTGGTTACAGAGGCTCCGAGGCGAACGTGCACGTTGGCCCAGTTCCTCTGTGTTTTCCACGAGCCATGTAAATATATAAATATGCATTGTGCAACGTGAGCTTGTTGTCGAGTTTGCCTTGCACGATTCTAAAATTTGTGAGTGTGCGCGTCTAACCAGTTAACTAACGTGCTTCGATGCAGAATCTCTGAATAGTCGAGCTCAGACAATCGCTCTGTACGTTTTTACGACGAGACGAATGAGAAGCAATTCACATCATCGCCATGATTCACAATATACTTGTTGAAAAGTAACTTTAACCTCGGTCAAAAATTAATCTATAACCCAAATTGTATATGCAATCGAATATACGAAATTGAGGTACCTCAAAAGAACTAGTGTTTACGAAAGGGTCAGATTAGGCTTCGATACTTGTGTCGATTCAGTCTGCACAGAGATCTTCTGGAGCTAGGAAATACCTTTCTTGTAATAAACAGTTAAAAATATATAAAATCGTTGTTGAGATTATTTAAATAATCCAAACTATAATCCCAAGAATACTCCCACCCAGAATGAGCAAGTTAGCAAATACCTTCCTTGTAATAAACAGTTAAAAATATATAAAATCGTTGTTGAGATTATTTAAATAATCCAAACCATAATCCCAAGAATACTCCGACCCAGAATGAACAAGTTTCTTCAAATCGTTACCAATAAGCAGGACTCGTTGTACCCTCAATCAGACTGCATTAGTCTTCTCTACAGGCTTACTGTTAAATCTTGGTTGAGTTCGTAAAGCGCCGAGTACGTTCGTGGCCACCTCGTGCCCTTCTTCTAAAGTAACGATTAAGGAGAGCTTTCAAAAGCCCAAAGAGAACTTATTGCAAGATAAAAACGCTAGAGAAAGGGCAGACTACGAACTATCAAAGGAGCTACTGCAAAATTTCGAAGCTCCCGGTTAACCATATTCACCATATAATAGGTTGTTCGATAAGTCTTATCGAACGACAAAACTTATTGAACAATCTAGTATACAAAGCTTGACAGTAGGTCTATTGAGACATGATATTTCCATATACTCAAAGAGTGGTCTATTAATATAGAGAATTTTAGTAAACCTTGCCTAGAAGAGATGCTGATAGTGTCAAGGAGGTCTCACCATGACTCGAATGGTCCTACAGCGGCGGATGAAGAGATTGACAGAGTTATCTCTTCTCCAGTCAATGTCAAGTCCTAAGATTGTCTAGTATAGACCAGAAACGAGGTTCCAAATGCGTATACATGAGCGGTTGTGATCAGTGCAGAGCCTCCACTTTCCATTCTGTGTCTTAGTATCCACATGGATATGTACCAATCTTGAGCTTGTTTCATACTCATTGCGTTCCACTGTGACGTCAATTGGCCCATAATTGTGACCCACCGATTGCCTGTGAGCTGAAATGAACGCCTTGGCTCGCGACGATATTAATTCGTCCCAGGTCTAGTGAACGTTTCTATCGTTATCGAACAGTAAACTATAATATTAATCGACTTTTATATATAATAAATTGCAATAATTTTGTACAAGACGCAGATCTTGCTTACCAATATCTTACCTCATTTGCGCCATGTTGATCGCTACAAATTTTACCACACGTTAACTATTGTCTATAAACGAAATTACCAGTCTGGTAAATAGATGTTTTAAGGACTTATTTCCCTTACAGACGTTTGGAATAAATATTACGGGGGTCACAGCAATAAACTATGTATGCCTTCTCTGGAGGCTCTAATCCGAGACGTGATATACAGTAAAGCCGGCTTTTTGGTCCACGAGTTGGAACCATATTTGGACAGTTATCGCGGGAGGTATATGTATGTTCCAGGAATTCTCGCTCGCCTCGGGATGAGTAAACAGTTGGAGTGAAAAATATTGAATATAAGATAATGATACTTGATTCAGATATGTTTAATTATTTTAGATACTTAATGTCGAGATGACACATGCTTTAACAGTGTCCTTCTCAATTGCAAGTGAAGCGTCACAAGCTTGCATAAAATCGCAGGATAGAATTTATGGGTTGGTTTCTTAGCACAAAGACAACACTGTGCTACTCCCCACGGGTATTACACAAGAGGAGCATATCGTTGCAGAATTTTGGATTTCGTCCTTAATATCGATTGATCTATCACCCATCTATATCCATCCTTCAAAAACTGTCTTCGAACACCTAAGACTAACGTTAGTCTTTGAAAGGCATCAGTTGTATCAACTTTTGTTACACACACTTTGTACTGTTTCAATTTCTTCTATTTCGAATTGAAAAATTTTATTAATGAGAAAATACAGAGTATTTGTTTCTAGAACCAATGCCAAAATTCTACACAAATGCTTGTTTTTAATTTTACTTGTAAATTTCTAATTGGCTGCTAAGCCAATTCTTAGAGCTGATGGTGGTAAAGATGGACAGTAAACCCGACACTACTGTATATCATATATTCTATATGATAGAACTATAGTTGTCAATGGTTTTTGCACATTGTATGCTGCATAACCTAATCTACTTTCCAGGTTCTGATATATTAAATATGTGTCATATATTTGTGCCGATACCATTTAACTAAAATATGTAAAATATTATTTATATACATATGTATATTAAAACTGATTCCCAGGACATGTGTATTTAATAAATGAAAGTTTAATCTTTGAATCGATATGCTATTTAACATACTATGAGCTACTGAAATTTACCGTTATTATTTTTTAGGGATTAAGACCAGCCACGCCTAAGTTACATGTATCTTTAATTAAATGTACATCAATCTTGTATTAAAGTGACAATTTCTATACTATTTTCAAGTGACTTTTAAGCTTATTGAGCGATCAAGTTCCATTTTTTAACGAAAATCGATCCACGGATCTCGATGTTACTTGAAAAATCGTGGCTTCCTATTTTTAATGTTTCTCTTACAATTCATTTAAGAATCCTTGACTGAATTTACGCTGTAATAATTTACAATGAGACAAACTATAGAATTTTTACCATCGCTTCATTGACAGAAGTGTCTTGCTATTAGTATAGAGAATTATTCAAAATTATTCGAGCAAAATAAGGAGAGCAAGTATCAAAGTAAAGTGTTAAAAACCCTGTCGACTGATGAATTCAGTCAGCTCTCTTCAGTTCAGTAATTACAAAGTTCTCAGAGATATCATCAAGGGCAAGTTGCAATCGAAAGTTCGAAACCCTGAAAAGCGACTGAATGGAATCGGGGTCGTTTTATCATCGACAATCTATAACTCGACGATATAATTGAATGAAATGAAGTCGAGTAGTGTGAATGAATGGAGTCAACAGTTAAGGAGGTCTCACGGACGACCTATTAAGTGATTGCTCGTTATTGTTTTATAATCTCGGAATGCCATCCATTGGCACAAAGAAGAGTTAAGGGTATAAAGTAGGAGGAGAAGGAGGGAATAACACAATAAAAGTACGAATGGTACTCTCGGAAAGTTCTTGCACGAAAGAGAAAGAAAGAACCATGAGTTTCGGGTGTAGGTAATTGCACTGTTCTTGGATCAATACGTATACTTCACACTGGATATTTCTTTTCGGATGTAGGATCATTCTTGAGAAGGTAAATTCGAAGAATCGTCTCAAAGATACATCTTATTGCACCTTGCGACCTTTTCTTTCACTACTTTCGTTTCTCTTCGAGCAGATTTGAGACACTCGATTCTTTTTCAAGTTTCTGCAGGTCCTAAATCCCTAAGGTTAAGACCTTATGGTATCTTAACGCTTATTTTCCTTTCCGTTTCCATCCTAACTGTACATCAGTACAACGAGTTAATACTCAATGTATCGAAGCATGTATTTCATTCTCAACAGAAATTTTAATCGTTTAATTTGTTCTTCGTTGAGTAACTCCTTTCTGTAAAACTCGATTCGTTCGAATCACCGAGCAACACGATAATCATCGTCGTTTAAAGTTCCACGTGACTGCAATTGCAATTACAAGTACCATTTATCCGCAGAATTCAATCAATCATCACCTCTAACGAGGAAACGAAGGGGACAGGGGAAAAGAGGTACAAAAAAAAAAAAGGAAAAATAGACACAGCCTGAGGTAGCCTTTGCTAATAGCCCAATAGACGATTTATCACGGCAACAATATACTATCGGAGATATCTCGTTACTTTACGGTCCATTAACCGGAAACTTCGCATATTGTTCGTCCCTGCGTCATGTTAATTTCAACGCGGCACACGCGGAAATGGAAATGTACTTTTGTACAAAGTTGCAAAACCGCTCGCCGGGGACAAGGAACGAACGAATTCAGTGTTCCGCTTCGGGCCATGGTTTCTCTCTCTCTCTCTCTCTCTCTCTCTCTCTCTTTCTCTCTTTCCCCCGTTCTTCCCTTTTTGCCAGGTTCGCTTGGCCAAGGTCTGTAAACGTGCATTTTCATCGTCGCAAAATTAGTTCCCTTCCGATGAAAAAGCTTACTTCTATCACGGAGAGCGCACGCGTATTCCTACCTTTTTCCTCTGGTGCAGATTGCTTAAAAGCAAATATTCCTCCCCCTCTACTCTTTTCTAGCTGCTTGGCGAGGAAATTACGGGAACCGGAAGTAAATCTAACGAATTTCCATTGTAACTCGACTAGGAACTACCTAAGCGGACCATTGATCTTGATTTTTTTAGATGGATGTCCCTTCCCTTTTAAGCAAAGTTGGTGAACATTGATTGCTCGGAAAGGGTAATCTCCCCACCTTTAATGTTCTACGAACCGTAGTTGTTTAACCTTCAGGTCTGGTGAAAGAAGACAGCAGTTTCGATGGAGGTAGCGGGACATCAAACGACGAGGATCAGACAGAGATGGACCAGCGTAAAGGTGTTTGAACTAAGCTACGGAGTATAGCTACCTTGTCCTACTTTGCCAGGTTACAATGGTAACGTACACCAGCCTCTACGACACACGCTCAATGGCAACATCTTCCGTGAAAATTAATGTACACATTGGTGTCTCTTGCATTACGAGAGAATTGCTCGAAAGAAGCAAAAATTCGAACAGTACCTGAATCGAGCCATTCCGGTTTACATGAGAGAAAAATTTCGTTTATGTACAGTGCTTCTTGATACAGGTAATTGCTGCATTTAAGTGACAAAATTCAAACTGTTGGTTCGCTCGAAAGCAGTGTGGATAGCTCTTTTTTATCCGAAACTGAGACACAGGCTTGCGTGTACCGTCCAACGAAGAAAGTAAATGGAATACACCGAGAGTGAACGAGGTGGAGTGCCAGTGAGCGAATTTTGCATTACGTGCAGCCCATGGTTTAAAAGTTTAAAGGAGCTAGAGTATCTCCGTGCCAACCGTTAATGAGAAATAAAAATATTTTATGAAAGTATTATCAATGGACTGGTATTTTTAGCTATTTTATTCTACTGAACATAATTTTAATTATTTGCAAATGTGTTTTGTCATGTCGAATGAAATATAGTCTGAACAAGATCGTGTATGAATTTATTCTTATCTGGAAAAAACTCATCGATCCACTGATACTACTTTTTTAAAAATGTACCGACAAATATACAAATTTCAGCTTTGACTATTGTTAGATAAATCATAGTACAAATCGAATTAATCGAACTCAACAGAAATAGATAGTTTTAGCGAACAACCATGCCTGAATCAGTATAAACTCAGATCTACTTCTTTTTCATTTTGTTATTCTATTGATCGTCTTACCAGTTCTGAAATAAAGAGTTCTTGATTTAAATTATTCATCGCGATTCGAGGAGATCGACGAGACTTTCGCGAACATGAGTCAAAATAGACCTAAACAGATATTCAGATATTTGAAGTTTATTCATAGTATTTGGATATCTATAAAATATCTAAATGTTAAATTATTCGAATCGTCCCCACATGAATAAGAATACTTTGCAATACCTTTGTAAAATACACCAGAAAGAGTCATCCTGTGATGAATAAACAAACAATGGGCGGAATGATTCCGTTACTTAAGTCTGATGTAAAAATCGTCAATTGAAAGTTTCATTTTCGACTTACAACCCTTTTAATTTACCAGTAATGTTTATACCTTATTAATTCCACCCAATAACAGCGAGTTGAGATTATCTATAAGATTAACACGAGCATCGCGTTATAGTTATTTGAAAATCGCTTTAGAAAGTTGCTATAATCAGAACAAACTCAATTGGACCTTCGTGATA
The DNA here is from genome assembly GCF_051014685.1 of Ptiloglossa arizonensis. NCBI lineage: Eukaryota > Metazoa > Arthropoda > Insecta > Hymenoptera > Colletidae > Ptiloglossa > Ptiloglossa arizonensis. Next base: position 6,565,377 of record NC_135049.1, read on the forward strand.
ACATTCTCCTTTGTAAACCACGTCACGAACAGAAGTATATGCATGTATGCACGTCTGTGGAAAAAAACTAAAGATAAAATGAGAGAGCAGGAATGGTTACTGGTATATTATTCTAATCTTACCAGTCATTTTCAAGAATTTCTAAATATAGTCTTTATTGTTATTAAAGGACATCAAAGTATTCAGCGAAACTTGTCACTGTGTACCAAAGTTTTCGAAACGTATTCAAGAATTTACGACAAATGGATGAAAAAAACATTTTCTTAAGATAATCGTTTTATAAACCAATCGTTCGAGGAAAGCTTAATAATACTTATTTTTACTTTTACGCATTATTTACTTAATACTTTTTCACTTAATACTTCGTGTCCTTTTGCATATAATCCTGGTGCGATAAATACGTCTTTTGAATACGCGCGGGAAATTAATGACCGTTATTTCGAATCATTTTTTATTTCAAGTAATTGTATACAATTGGTACGAGCGCCGGTTGTCCCTGGCGAATGTAATTTTTTTCAACAAGCCGCGCCATTTAGAAGAAGCACGGTGCACCATAACTCTCGATAACGCGTTAACAGTCTCAGTCTCCGAGCAACAATCGTTTTCGGAACTTTCCAAAAATTCACACTTTATGCGAATAGTTTACGGCGCTGGGAAGTGGGCCACATCCGGCGGAATTGCAAAAATACGGGCCGGCGTAAATCGTGGAAACGGTTTCGCCGGATTGTTCGATGGAGTCGCAGACCTACATGCACGTATTCGGCACGGTCGTGGCATAAACGCGCCTCGTATTTACCTTCAGTTTACACGGGCTTAATGTCGCGTTGATATTCGAAATAATAGCGAGCTTCTGGCACAACACAAGCAACAACGGTGGCTCTGCGCGAACAGCTAGATTTACCGTTCTCCAGTTAGCAATGAGACACCATCCTCGCTAATAGAACACATGGAGAAGGAGGAAGAGAGACAGAACGATGGGAATTGTTAAATAGAAAAAGGTAAATTTCACCATACGTGTGGCTCCACGACACGACAGACCAAGGGTTGTCTATTCTGTTTTGATTGATTACGAAGCACGAGAGCGTATTGCTTAAGCCATAATCGAATTTTGAAGTCAATTTGTTTCACGTCGTTCTCACTCGGCCGAGATACGGAAAATAATGTAGTTTAGAAGAGTGGTAGAAGAGTTTGGAGAATTTTACGGATTCGAAATTTTCGAACAGAGTTCGAGTTAAGAACCATGGCGTTGATTAAAATTCGAGTTGTTCCTTTTAACATATGACGTTCCTGAGAATCTAGGAAGAACAAACTTCAAATCCTTATTAGAAACTTCCAACCTTTCATAACAATAAACAAGTTATACAGTAACCTGGATAAACTTCTTAATCTCAAAAGTAGCAAAGAAGTCACCTCCATATTATACGCTCGACCTATATCACAGTTTTTAAGACGTCTTCTACACTTTATTAATTCGAAATATATTAATCATAACAGCCGAGGATTTACATTTCCACGTAATTCAGAATAGTGAAGGAACTATCGAACATTTCTAAAGTGAACGTCCTGTACACTGTATACAAGAACACCACAATATCTTCGCTGTATTAAAATTTGTTCAAATTAAACAACGCAATATTATTCGTCAGTCAGTTGCACGATCCAAAGAAAAACTTTTTTTTAAACAGGAGTAGATTAGTTCCATTTATTTTAATCGATTAAATGTATACGTAAAATGTTGCAGAAACGAAAGTAAAAATATCAATATTGAAAAGAATCATTTTTATTAAGTTTTGGAAAATGCAACATTTTATTTTTCTTTAACCGTGCAATCACTAGAAGAGTTTAGTAGTTTTTCAATCACTATGGTATCGGAATATTAATCTCTGAAATGATATCTCACAGCTACTTACATTTATGCAAGTATCGTGGTTCGTGCAATGATCGATCTAATGAATCGAATAAGGAATGTCACTGACATAATACATCTCGATTACAGTATGGTTGCTGCTACCTGTTACTTCTCCACCTCTAACTATACACGTTGCTAAGTGACCATTCTTCTTCCTTGTCAGCACAATGCAACGAACGAGATAGCTATGTACTCATTGAGGTTGCACTTATCGAGGTTGTACTGAATCTCGAAAACTATTAGTTGTAGAATACCATTTCTTCCTACTTTTAGTATTACGATTCCATTGTCACCTCTATCGAATATTTTTTTCTCTATCCAATAGATATTAACTCTGTCTATTCGTCAACTCTATCTAATTTCGTCACTAATAACACTTCTTCCTATTAAATGAAAAATTGAAAAAGAAACAGTTTCATATAAAATTTTATCAATGATAGGAGACCTTCAGAATTCTAGAGAAAGAATTCTGGAGTGCAATTATGCTTTCAACAAATTAGACAATTCGATCTGGAGTTGAAACTTCGTATAAACAAATTTACAAGAATTAATTCGTGTCGTCTAGATTTTATTCGTGAATTCGTCAATTAGACTGACCGAGCAGATTTTGTCTCACTTGTGACCAAAGTTTGACAAACTCTAGCTTTAAAATATTTTAATCAAGGTTTTAGCAGGAAGTATCTTATCTTCAACGCTCTGTGGAAGCAAATGTATGAAATGGAAAATTTTCCATAGATCCAAGAAGACATAATAAATAAACAAAAGTTAGATATCATTGTTATTTCCTCGTCTACTGAGCTCTGTCAACCATCGACGAATCTCCCAAAGTAACAATCGAATTATTTGCAAATGATCCCCCCCCCCCCCTCCTCCCCAACAAACGGAAAAAAGGTCAACACAATCCTACGAAGATCCCTCGCCACAACCACGTCGTTGTCAACGGTCTTTGCGTCATTGTCCCACGAGATCCATGCCATTAACGAGTTTCGAGCTTCTTACTTTCCATCGGGAACTCTCTGAAGTGTCACTGCTCCGGCCCACTTCTCTCGACAAAGACGGCTTTTGCGAGGCCCAAAGCTGCCAATTAAGGTAGTTATCAAATTCACCGACTCAAAGAGAATCACTGATCGCGAACCGGAACTGAATGCTGGCGACATCGGTCCCTGCACACACATACCCTCGTAGACACACACCACTCGCTAACTTTTTCACGTTGCTGGTGGAACTTCCCCTTTGCAGAAATCGATGTAAGGCGCTTCGAGTCTCTTCGATTTCTCATAAGACCGTACCTTTAGCCATTAAAAGATACGTATTGTCTAACGAAGCGTTTAACATTACTCGTCGAGTTCTGAGAACTTGACTTTTGCGACGTGATGTCAACTTGAGAAGTAGTAGGATGTTTCGAAAAATTGTAAACGTTTCGAAAGAGTTGCTTGCACAAGTAAAATTAGGCTTTATATATATATATAATACTATAATATATATATAATTACTCGTCGAGTTCTGAGAACTTGACTTTTGCGACGTGATGTCAACTTGAGAAGCAGCAGGGTGTTTCGAAAAATTGTAAACGTTTCGAAAGAGTTGCTTGCACAAGTAAAATTAGGCTTTATATATATATATATATGTTTACGCAAGCCCATTTTATTCGTTTAAGTCTGCGTTTTTCGTACTTTAATCGTGTTTGAGCATTTTTACTTAAAATTGAAATTCAATTGACGTAACAGAGATAGTTTATGTTTCATTAACTTCTATACAGGCTTTCAACTGAAAGATCATTGATCATGCATTGTAGATTCAATGTACCGAAGCTATTCATTATTAATATTCATTGAGTAAAATAAACTTTAAATTATGGTTCCTTAATGTATCCACAAACGTAACTTTTGTCACAATTTTCAGCCATTTTCGACAATCTGACAAAAAATATTTCGAACAAAAATTAGTCGGCTTTCAATCGACTACAATTAGCTTCAAGGTGACTTCGACATTTTTAAATGGTAAAATGTATATTTATTTTCAAAATGTTGTATCGGATGTCAAGAAGAACTCAGTGAGGTCTTCTATAGTCTTCTATAGTAAGACCTTAAAATAATCTTGAATTTATAAATGTGGAGTGAAACAAGTAAAACGCTGTTATGAAAAGTTGCGTCTTTTGAATCAAATTAAACATTGAAAGTGGTAGTCTTCAACGGAAAAAACATTCACCATATGCAAATTACAAAAGGAGCATCAATCGCATACAAAACTCAACACAACTTGTACAGTATTGCGATAGCTGTATACCTTCAATTGCGATATTTAATTGCAAAAACAAAACAATCACTGGTTTCCTTATCAATTAGATTCGAATCCACTTATAAACGATTATAAACTGCAGTCACGGTTAGAGAATATGCTAAACCTTTCATAGAAATTCGAATAGCACAATAAAGCCCTGACAAATGCAGCTTCTGAAATAACCGTTGCAAACGTTGCATATCGCTCTTCTTCTTTCGTCATTAACCGTGAAAATAAATCCCCATCGATTATAAATAACACTTCTCTTTATTCTTTCAAAACGTCTCAATACTTGTAACAATAATGAAAATGTTAATTTTTCCAATCGAGCCTATAGCGGGATAAAATGTTTCGTCTCACCCCTCGACCTCGCTTACCTCTTCCCGACACCGAAAATAAAAAAGAAAAAAAAAGAACGAGCAAGATCTCTCCCGATTCTCGGAGCGATCGATTGTTTCGCGAGAACCATTAACGAATTTCCAGCTTCTTAGTTCGCGTCCGGCCAAGGCGGCACTTCAATCGATGTAGACGCCTAGCGTCGTTAGTCTCGAAGCCGCCAATTAAGTCAAAAGGGGGAAAGTCTCGTGGAGTTCTCGAGGTCCTTCGTAGCGATGCGGTTCCTTTACTCCATCGGGAAAGGAAGAAGGGGGAGAGTGCACTTTGGCCCTGAACAGCCTTCGCTCCGTGTGTCCCGCGTGGGTCTTCCGCCCCATCCCCTCGAATCCTCCGAGATCGAACTTCAAGTTGCTAGACCGGTGAACACGGGATTGTTCGTGGCTGCGACATGAGACAAGGACGGGAGATTTGCTTCGATGGCACGAAACAAGTTGCATACCACTGTACAAGGACCGAATCGAGTGCCAGGGGTTTTAGGTACATGAACTGGAACATCTGCCAGAACGTAGCAAAAGGAGACTGACCCCTTTATTCGAGCACGTGAACTGTAATTGTGTCGAACTGAGATTCCTTTTTATGGGAACGGCTCTGTGGGAACTATTTAAGAGTTCGAGAAGTAGAATAATTATAAATGTGGAATAGAGATCGGTAACTAATGTAATAACCCTCGCTCTTCAGGGTCAATTTCTATGGTGAATTCAGAATTCTGGCTACCAAACTGTACAATAGGTTGTTCGATAAGTTTTATCCAACGACAAAACTCATTGAGCAACCTGGTACTATACTGTTCGATAAGTTTTATCGAACGACAAGACTTATTGAACAACTTAGGACTATACTGTTCCAGTACTATACTATAATACAAGACTCACCTGCTGTTGCTCTATCTAATTCACTCTCAGTATTACACAGTATTCATTTTTTATATACGAATAAAAATCCATATGGCACATCGAAATAAATTTTGTCCGCAAGTAATATTCAAATTTGTACTAACGAAACAGTAACATTCCCAATGAGAATGAATCCGAATACCTTATTTAGTCTACGTTCAGTTATATACATACGCGTTCATAAATGAAGACAAATCTGATTCCAACAGATTTTTATCTTAGATCAACTGTCTTCTAAAATATTAGTCTTTTATAATAGAACTATTTTCTATTTGGCTGTTGGTGAATTTAAAGTGTATATTTTGTCATTGACAATTATGTTGTATAAAATAGATTTCTTCACCGAGTAACAGCAAAATTTGCAGAATTTAAATTTGAGAACGACAGGTTATTAGAAACTGCAATAGACAGCTTGAATTCAAACGTAGAAAAGATTTATAGGGTAAAGAAAAGTAAAGAGTACATTTAAGAAAAAAAAAAATGCAACCTTGAAAACATGGTGATGAGATTTCTTGATAAGGATTAGGCAGATTGGACAGATTACTCTTCTTACCCTTGTTTAGTTCACAGGTGTTTAGTATACTTAATCATCTATTCTACCTAAATTAATAGCCCTAGATAGTGACTAGGGATCAGTGACTAATCGTAATAAAAATAGGAACAATATGTCAGGGTGACACTACTTTAAAGTAAGTAAATATGTTTATGTCATTTCGATAAGAACAATATGTTCAAGTGACGCTACTTTGAAGTAAGTACATATGTTTCTGTCATTTCGATAAGAACAATATGTTCAAGTGACGCTACTTTAAAGTAAGTACATATGTTTCTGTTATTTCGATAAGAACAATATGTTCAAGTGACGCTACTTTAAAGTAAGTACATATGTTTCTGTCATTTCGATAAGAACAATATGTTCAAGTGACGCTACTTTAAAGTAAGTAAATATGTTTATGTTATTTCAATAAGAACACTATGTTCAAGTGACGCTACTTTAAAGTAAGTAAATATGTTTATGTCATTTCGATAAGAACAATATGTTCGAGTGGCACTACTTCGGAGTAGAAAAGGAAGGTAAAAATAATTTGTTCGGATATGTACGGTCCAGGGAAGCACTGACCCGAAGGTTTGCGATTATGGATCACGGTTGGCTGTGCATTACGTCCAGGAATCATCCAGCCACCCTTGTCGACGTTATTTCCACTATGCTCATAATCCAACCCTCGGTGTTGTTCTCGTACGGGTTCACGCCAAATATCGTACGGCTGGGATGGATTAAGGATTTTACGTCCCCACTCGTCGATCCGGAGTAATAGAAAGAAGAAAGTGGATCCAATTCGACTGTTTTTCTGGTTTAGATGCTCGTTTTCACGGTTTGTTGCCGGAAACTCAGGGTGCGGCTACCAGTTGCACCCCTCACGTTTTCTCGAACTGTCGATCGAGGAAATGATTTATGACGCGATAATAGCGGTGGTCCGTGGTCGGAAATCGTAGCGTTGGTTTTATCGTCGAGTTCAACCCTTTTGAAGCTCGTTGTTGCGACATTGAACATTTTATCGACAAGTTTCTACTTGCTCGTAAATGTATTGTTCGATTCTTTCGAAGAGTGGGCCCTGGCCGAGAGATTTATGATTTAAAAATGAATGCAGCACGAATCGACGAGCAAAAAGATCGGTAGCTTCGCACGTTAGATAATTCTAAAGGATGGTTACCAATTTATACTACCAAGTTGCCGGAAAGGTATTCATCAGCCTGTCACACGGTCGATACGCAAAATAACGAAATGATTGCGGACAATATAATGTATTCCACGATCACTGAATAAGATATTACAAGAATAATCACTTACCGGCATGCGATTCGTCCAAGATGCACGAAAGCGGCAGCAGAAAGCAAGTCAGCGCCAACGGCCACTTCATCTTCGAATCTGCAACGAGAAAAATAGGAACAATTACTCGTGAAACCCAGTTCCATCGAATGGATTATCAAAAGAAGCTTTAGACATAAATTTTGAATGTATCCCATGGGTGGACCAATCATCACCGGTCGCTTGTAAGATTCAATTATGCCAAGAAATTAAACACCATTTGGAAGATATCTTACTCCTTTATAAACTTCCAAGTTTGTACTTTTAAATAGAAAAAAAAAATCAAGCTAGCTTAAACCGGTTGAGTTTTATTCAAAAAGTAAATCGATCGGTTATAATTGGGACACCGTTTAATTGTGACTTACTAGCGCATTGCAGACATTAACGTCGCGTATAAAAAGCCTTCGTACAAAATTCTAACTTCCAGCATAGTAAGGGATCCAATGAAACTAGCTTAATTGACTCGAAATGGTCGAAAAGTAGAGTGGTTGAGCAAACATGGAGGTAATATCGACCTCAGCCCCTACATTTACCCAGTTTGTACAGTTTATCCTGCGGACCCTCACGAAGCGCTGAGAAAAAACACACTCGGCACGAATTAATGCGGCCTGTACTCGTTTTCAAACAGCAACAGCCCACAATTAGAGGAGGGTCCGTGTGTTCGGCGTGTATTACCGGCAAAAGTGTTCGACTAATCCTTCTTCCGCTCGGCCAGAACCGGATACTGATGGATGCGCGCCCCGTCGACTGTTGGGGAGACAGATCGTTTTCAACACGATAAAAATTCGACGATCGTTACCGTTCGAATATTTACGACACGGTGATCTTGCCAATATCCATGGAGCTGGTAGAAGAAAATTCAAAGGCGAGTCCGAAGTAATTTTCGATGTAGTCGTTTCAACTGAATCTAGATACTGATTCTTGAAGCGATGTATATGGTGGAAAGAATGAGTTAGGTAGAAGAGGGTCGAGTGTGCAATGAATTTATCAAGTTTAAAGATTTAATCACTCTATGATAATAGAACCATAGTTTTGTACTCTATAAATCAAGGACAATTTAGATACGTAGAACATTTCAATTCTCGAAGGGATGTATGCGGTGGAAAGAACGAGTTAGAAAAGAGTCGAGTGTGCAATGAATTTATCAAGATCAAGGATTTAATGGCTCTATGACAATGGAATCATAGTTTTGTACACAGTTTAGTACACGACAGTTTAGATATGTAGAATATCATCTATCGTATACTACATGTACTACACGTTTACATTACGATGTGTAAAATTTAGCTCGATATTAGGCAACTCGATCAAATAAGAACAATTGGATTGTCTTAAAATATGATTGCTAAAATAATATTGTAATAATTATGATTCAATAATAACGTTATCTGCCTTGAATCACCAATGACTATTCGGATAGCTGAGTTGGATGTCCTTCTTCCTTATTAATAAATTAAATTGCAGTGTTCGGAAAAATAGTTACAAAATGACTATTCCTTCGACAAAAATTTCGAACAATTTTCCTCTTTCGTTCTATTTTCGAATTTTAAGTACAAAAGGATCCCTATTCGTGGCGTTTTAATTCAATGCAATTTTCCAAATCACCGCGAAACATTTCACGATAAGGGAAGATCAATGCTTCGCAGAATCGAAAGAAACTGACATCAATTTTCCATCGCCGCGAGATCTTTGAAAATCGCGGCACGAACGAACAATTTCGTCGCGTTCGACGCAAACGATCACCCAGCTGATTTTCTTCTTGGAAAAAAGGACAAAGAGAGAGAGATGGAGAGCACAGAGTTAATATCCACGAAGAAGTTTTTATTTTTCTATATTAACCATGTCCAGATACTGTAACAATGGCGAAGCGCGAAGCAGTGTCAATGATTTGGCTTTTCGCAGGCTCCATTGCTATATTCACTGTTTTTCAAAACCATCGCCATTGTTACAGAGAAATAAAGGAGGAAGAAATATATTTTCTTGCCATAGAGTTCCCTGCGCAACAATAATTAAATATACTTCATTAAGATTACTATAAAATAACGAATTGGACTATGATGAAATACAGTTACCATAGACATTAAAGAGTTGAAAACCATGTAACTTGCAAATCTTGAAATCTTGGAATCTTGGTGTCCCGTTTGTTTCTTTTACCACGGTTACTTCTTTATCTTTATTCAAAAAGTAATTTTACAAATTTAATTAGGAACGTTGTATTTCGTGTTAATTTACACGTACCGTCTTCGTTCTAGTCTAAAACTTCATACAATGTGTAAGTATCTTTATAAACGGATAGATACTCATAATCAGCCCGATTTACGCTTTTAATAATTGGATCATACTTTAAAATCTTTATGCAATTCGTACAAACTGGATCCTCTGTACAAGGAAGCAGTGACACTAGCTTTTACAAGGTCGAGTACTTCTAACGAGAGATTGTGCAAAATAAAGGAGATTATGTTCTTGGAGACGACGATGGATCTGCTACTTAATTTGATTAAGTAGCTTAATTTTATTAAGATTACTTTGAACAGTGAATAATTCTGATTACTGTCCGTATCTCATAGCTGTAACTGACCACTGGTATTAATATTCAACTTTCAATTTAACTTCCAGATTACGTTTAGTTGGGAGATATGAAAAAAAATGACTTTATGAGATAATATGAGAGGAGAATATAGTATCTCGACTTCGCCTCTAGACTACGTTTTATTTTATCCAGCTTAGTAGTTGTGCGTTATAAAGGAGTCTAGATTAAATATCGTCCAATAGATAGTACAGCTTATAGATCTCGTAGAGCAGTGTATGCTCTACGAAGGAGGGGTAAAAATTCTAAGCAACGGAACATGCATCCTTTTCATACTCTCTAACGCTCAATTGTAGATGCTTTGTTCGACTTTACGGAAAAAAAATTATTAGAAATTGTATCGGCAAAAAAATATACGTTTACGATGCGTACAATTATTTTCATGAATACTTTTGCATATCAGACCAGTTAAAAACGAGAAGGAACATCCTCGAAATGTTCCCCTTCGATTTTTATGAAACTTTGCAAATTTTTCGAACGATCAGAAATACAGGATACGTGTCTTTGTTAGTTGCAGTAACTCAAGTTCAAGGAGTGAAATTCTTCAAATAGTTCATCGCGTCGTCTATTGAAAAATGTTGAGAACAGGAGTGGTAAAAGTGATTTTTCGACTTTCTTATTAATCTATTTTATCAATGTGTGGAACATGTTATTTTCAATCAAAACCCATACAGAGTTTGTTTAAAAAAACTTCCTGCTACCCACAATACAGAGTGTCCCAATCATCACGGGTCGGTTTGAATTTCGCGCTATTTTTAAAACGTCAAACCGATTAATCTGAAACTCGACATATGTCGTCTAAATAGATGGGAAATTAATCGTGGGAAAGTACACAATGAAAGAACGCGTACAAATTATTCACGTATTATGAAAAATTGCCAACGATTCGGGAACTTTCGAATAAAAAAAGAAATATCAAGATTGCTTAAACCGTTCGTGTTTTATGCAAAGAATAAATCGACCGGTGATAATTGGGTCACCCTTTGTATCTTTGAACGATAGTTCCACCACCAATGCTTAAGCAATCGTAGCGAAAAGAAACTACAATAGGTTGCTGAATAATTTTTGTCGTTCGAAGAGAAATGGAGCTACGAGGTTCGTCGTTTTATTTTTCCAAAGCTGGTACTATTGTTCGATGAACATACGTGAAGTTTCGTGTGGATCTGTCGACTCGTTCGTGTGTTTACAGTTGTTCAAAATCGAAGTGTCATAGTATATTTTTATAATGAAAAAAAAATTACAAAACTCATCGAACAACCTAGTACATACCTTATTTCTTGTCGCTCTACAAACCTGCAAAGATTCGTCAAAATCGTGGGTGTAGAAGCGACACGTAGCAGATCTTTTTGCGAAACGAGAGACACGTTCATGGAGACACGGAGTTGTAAATGAGAGAAGCTCGGTAATTTGCTTCCAGCGCATGCTGAGGGGCAAAAAGGGTCGTGATCGCGGCCGGATTAAACAACGTGCAGATTTTTCGAGGAATGAAGCAGCAATGCGGAAACCGGACGTCGGCCGCACTTCCTTGGCCGTGCTCCGCCGGCAAGAATGAACAGGCTGGGTTAGGTAGGAAAGAGCTAATATCCTCCAGGAAGAGGAACCTTTATTTTTCTTTATTAGCCCGGTAACAATGGCGGGGTACGCGGCGGTGTCAATGGTCTGGCTTTTCGCAAGCCCCAGCGAACCTGCGAACCAGCCGAGCGGATGGAACGGGCCGCATCTGCGGATTCCCCCGACCAGTTCATCCATGTCTGTGTTCGGGAACAAGGAACGCGCTTGCGTGTATGCGTTCGAAAGAGTTATGAAGGAGAAGAGAGGAAGACAAAGTGGACTAATAAAAGAGAAGGATTTTGTTGCTTGAATCGCGGTGACCAACATTTCACGCACCAGACTATTGTTTCTTACAAATACTAAGAACGTAGCGATACATAGAACCGATGTGTCAGAGTGTTCAGGAAGATGTCAAATTCTTTTTCAATACTCGTGTAATAGTTCCCGCTTTCAAGATCGAATTTTTACCCCGGATTCAAGAGTCGACGTCGAGTAGAGATAGAAAAATCTCTACCTAATCCGCTTAGAAATGAATCGGCGCCGCTGATATTGTATTTCGAAAGCAGGATCTAACGTACAAACAATTAATGTTCTTACACGCGCGAACGTAATAGATACGTGTTTCTTCTGTGCGAGTCTGTGCGGGATTATCGCCTCTTGTCTTTCGTTTCGCTCAACTTTGTACGTATGTGTTAGGAAGAATAGTGTAAAACAGTGGGACTGCATTTCAAGTACGATTATGGCATATATTGTTCGCTTGGTTCTTTTTTCGTTCTTATACAAGTTTATACATTTTTTCGTTGTTATACAAGTATGGCAATTATTGTGTTCAATTCCAATATACTTTGACAGAAAGTTATAATTGTCAGAATATTGTACAACTACAGTATGTATCGTGCTCGATTTGTATCCGATAATATTCACGGAGAAAGAATCGGTTTAGAGAAAACATTAAGAGAACTCGTACCAGGAAATATTTCTTAATTCGTAGATGTGGTAAAGGTTCTTTGTATAATTGATCTCGTAAGAAACGCTCAAGAAATAACAATCGACGCTTACTGTATTTACTTAAATATTTCTATCTGCATCCATAGGAGAGATCAGAATTTATCTGTTCAATTATTTGTACAAAATTGAGTAATCGCCAGTCAGGGAATCAATGTCTGGAAAATATCTTTGTGGAAGAAAGGAGAATAAATTGTAACAGAAGAAACCAAATTAATCGAACCGTAAAGAGAAGCAACGAATGAACGAATAGACTAGGAAACGAATCACAATCGAGAAACATCAACCAGACATTACCTGAAACTCAGCAACTCGTAAAGTTGTGAAATACAACTCCTATCGGTTACAATTACTATCACAGTTTGTGTATCAGAGTACACGGTTTCTACTCACGACACAATAATCGCTGCTAAGTGTTATCCGTGGACAAACACATCCTTCTGAAGTGTCAACTTCGAAATTCCAAATAGAACGAAACAGAAATAGAAACAAACGTATTCGCAAGATAAGAACGAAAAAAGAACGAAGCGAAGGGACAAGGATGATGAATCGGAACGAAGAATCCGTCCGAGTGCAACCGAGACACGGATAGAGCAGTGCGGGAAATAGAGCACGGAAAGAGCGAAGACTTCGAGGAAGAACGGAAGAAGGGAGACACCGAATGTACCTACGACAGAAAAACGAGAAAAAGAGCCAGGCAACGAGGACAAGAAGAAAAAGAAGGCGGACGATGCTGGTTAGAACAGAAACAGAGCAAGGAAAGGAGAGAACATCGCCTCGAGCGTATCTTCGTAAATACATGCTCGGCTCACCGTTTCTCCCACACACGTGCGCGCGCACACGCGTCACTCTTTCCACACCGCCTTCCCAGAACTCTTTCGAGTTTCTCCCCTCCTTCGCGAACCAAACTCCGCGCGCCGGCTCTAAATAGCCACGTGACGCTACCAGCCACCGTATTACATTCCGTGGACACCGACTCGGCTCCGCGCACTCCTACACGTAGACACGCTCCTACCAACGTTCCGTTCATACGCGACCACAGGGAACTTGACACGGAGTTCCCGATCCTGGCCACGCTCCTCAGTTGACTCAAGGTATAATACTTACCGTTTTCATGGTACACCTACGACGGATGGATTTTTTTCTTTTCTGTTCGCAGCACGCGTGCATTTGCAGTACAATCGAGTTCAGAAATAAGCTCGAGATTCTAGATGTGCGTTTCCACATCGGATAAAAATACGTAGCTATAAAATTATTCTTTTTTCGAAATTTATATTCATTTACCGCGTTCTATTCGAAAATACATTATTAACGAGACGCAGTAATTTTATAATGAAGGAAAATTGGTTTTCAAAATTATTACGTATTACGTATAAATAGTAGTGGTGTACTACATAAAAGAATACGTAACAGCACTGTAAAGTTCTGCAAACATTTCTTTTACGAAAAATTCTAGTAACGCGATCATTTCTGAAAAGCCGGAAATATTCCCAACTAAAGATATCAAATAAATCACTGTTATGCATAATATATATTTCATTTATAATAAGTTACAAAAGAATGCAATATAAGGACTTTATTCGGGCACAACTTCATAAATTAACGAACGCACAATATTCGAATAAATTGTAACACTCGGTGAATAAAAGATTTAAGAAAGAAAAAAATGTTTTTCTGAACGTTTTTTAAATAGAATATTAGTATTGCAGAGAGAAAAAAAAATATTCTCGGATTACGGGAAATATGGAACTGCGCGTAAGTAGAATGTAGATAGCGTCAATTAATTTTATCTCACGAAGTTTTACCCAATACACATGCACGGAATTTCTTTATTCTCCGCAGAATACTTAATAAATTGTTACAGAACACCCGATTAAAAGTAGACATTACATAAGTGTACTGTAATAATAATATTCGCAAAAAAGAAATTTTTATACAAAAATGACCCATATAAGTTAAAACTTTGGTTCAAATGTTGGCAAGAGTAATGTCCTTGCTGTTGGTTTAAATTTCTTTACGTTGTTTCTCGGTTTGTTTATAAGTGATTTTTGATTCACAAGAAAATTTGAATACTATCCATAAAAATTTCCAAGTATTTTTATGATAGTTTCAGTATATAGTAGTACCCACTTTCAAGACACTTTGAACTGCCTTCTCTCTGTCATATCCAAGCACGAGCATATTCGAACAATTCTTATTTATATGTAGTTGAGAATTTTCAAAAAATAATTTGAACATATTATAAGTCGAAATAATTCGAATCAAGTATTATTTGCACTTGTTTTTTGAGTAAAACCTTACCTATCCATTAGTAATATTTTAATGCGTATATGCTGTAAAATATGAAGAATTTTACATGGTATTACAAATCTATTTGTATGCAGATTCATTTTGGAGTTTGGACCTCCGAACTGAGACTCGCTCGCTGAGGTCCTACCTCGTTTATTCTCAGCGTGTTTCATTCATTTTACTCACCGGGCGATAAATACGCGGTTTAATCGCTAAATTGTTACCTACTCCGCTTACAAAGCAACTGACAATCTCGATTTTGTGCCTTGAAAGCGAATAATACTATCTTTGGTTAGCTAAATTCATACGTTTGATTTAAAAGAACGTAACCTTTCTTAATTAATAGGCAATGTAACTAGTAGACAATTAACTAGTTCGTCTTACAAGTGGTAAAGTTATCAATCTCCTGGATTTGGAAAATATACCAACTATTTGAGAAAGTTCCTGTCTAATAATTTTTTTTCGTGACACTGGGTTATAGACAAATGAGTTTCTAAAGAATAGAAAGCTACATTTGTTGACTTTATAAATCTACTGTTGCAACCTAACATAGGATTTATAATACATTAGTAACTTGGAGTTCGCATTGGGCGTTACTGAATTCAATATGTTGATAACTGTGCAATGCACCAGACCCGTACCAGTTACTTAAATATTTTCTTTCAAAGTTGTCGTACGAAGCCAGACCGGTGCCATTTTGAAGTCTTATTCATACTTCGAAAATCTTTACAAACTCACAGTTATATTGCCAATAAATCAGATAATCAATAGGATCGTATTTTAAATTTCTGTATCGGAAATTTTTATAAGTAAAAATTAGGATTTATAAGTATAGGATCTATATTGTTCGAACTATTCAACTAGTGTTAAACTTTTTTTACTTAAGAGTTTTACTTTAACTCTTATTACTATGACTTTACTCGACGAAGAGGGGTGCATTTGACCCTAATCAAGAGAAGTAGTCAAGTATGCTCTTTATCCAATTAAACATATATACGTCTGTACTTGGGGCAATGCTGATACCGTTGAAACTATCAGTGCCTCGGAGTAACAAATTCTTTTGTACATAACACAGTTTTGGATTGCCATTTTTCAAATGCATACCAACTATTGGTATCATCACTATCAGTGCCTCGGAGTAACAAATTCTTTTGTACATAACACAGTTTTGGATTGCCATTTTTCAAATGCATACCAACTATTGGAATAAGGGTGGAATGATGAAACTCCCCGTACAAATTTAATTCTTTCGCCTTGGAGAGTTTGAAAGTCGCGTTTCCATTCGATGCAAGCCGCGCATTTATATGCATGCACGCGGAAAGAAGTGCACTGGAATACGAATCTATTTGTACGGCATCCTGGGGGATACGATATCGTATAACGCGGCCTCCCTTGTCGCCAACCCCATAATCCAATGATACACCCTGCATTCTGGTGGTTGCACTCTACATTATGACACGCGTCGGATTAAGTGTGCTGTTTAATGTCTCGAGTGACACAGACAATTGTTGCAATGACTCCATACTTACCGCGTTTATGATCATAACGCTGGTAAGAAAACAAACGCATCCAGTAAATTAGATCATTCTAGAGAATTCTAGAGAATTCTCTTCTCTTCATTTCTAGAGAATTTCTTTAAAAAGGTTAGGTATTGAGCTCAGATGCTCAGTTTTAATGGGAGATGAAGAATATTGAAGGTGGATAATAAATTGAATCGCTTGATTTTCGGTGGTTTCCTGTTGCTATGCATGCAAGGATTGAAACGCTCTAATTTTGAGTAATTCAACTTCTAATACCAAGGACTGAGTCGTAAAATGAGGACTATGACTGCAAGGACTGAATATTTCAAGAATTTACTCAATCGACTAGAGTTAACTTAGTATTTCAATGAGATTTTGCTTGTAAACTTTTTGTACACTTCGTATCGATAATGTTAGGTCGTTTATTTTAATTTGATTGGGTAGCTCTTCGGATCACTTTCCTTTAAAGCATTGAAATCTTGTGTTATTAATAAAAGTCTAATATATCACGTACCTTCTATTAATTTTGACATGTAATTTTCATTTAACGGTTGAAATCAGTTATTTTTTATCCGTACCATGAAATTTATAAAGCTTGTTTGCCAAATGGGAGTATTTGAATGTACGCAAAACAAATGCCATAAACCACACACACTGCCTTTGTAGTAATTTTAATATATTATATTATAACACATAGGATAACATATTCTACCAGGGTATTTCATATCTAAATTTGAATGGAATACGTTATGTTGACTATGATGTCAATAACTGTCGAGCAATATCACATATAAAATTCAAAGCAAATCAGTAATATTGCAGTTCTACGATGATTATGTATAATATTGCGTAGAATATACTGCATACGTGACAATTTTTATGAAGATTAAAATCAGAGTAAAAACGTAAAACAAATACATGGAAGAATTGTTTGCATTATATTTTGTCAATTAACCGAGTTCGTGTACTTCCTTCAAATTAAAAGTTACAGTTTTACAAATCAGGTTAATTTTACAAAATATTCTTCGAATCAGTTATAATATTTCCGTATTTGTGTATTATAATTGGACAAGTTACACTCATTGTTATTATTTACTTACTTTTGAATTTAAAAAACTTTTCATATTACGGATGTAATAATATTCACTACAATGTTGCATTACCCTTCGAGGAGCACAATTTAGTCTCACAAGTTGTATATTTAAAATTTATAACACGAGTTTAGAATTTCCCCAGAAGGGGAATGAACTCCAGGAATTTGTAATTTAAAGCAAATTCCACATAAATATGAGTTTATAATTTCAAATAACTCTCTCTACAGTGTCGACGTTAATTTTCAACTGAAGGCTAATTAAAAATAATTTCGAACTGCATTTCAAACAGTATAATTGGTTGTCGTACACGGTACATGTGAATTGTAAAAGAATAAAATGACTTTACAATTCAAATGGAGATTGTAAAGAAGGCTAATGAATACGAGTATGTAATTCAGTACATATTATTTTTCAACTGGAAAATTCTATTGTAACATTTTGCACAGAAAATGAAGTAGGGTAGAATGTATAAAAACGAACAGAATTTAAACAGCTTTTTTTTGTTAAAGCTCCAAGTTCTGGCTATTATATGCAATGCATGTATAGTTATATTGTGTCACAGATAATAACAATCAACAGTTATGTTATAGATAAAATTACAAATATTAATACTTAGGAAATTTTTGTAATACTCTAACACTCAGGTGCAATAATTTCATAAATACAATTTAACATTAAACCAAGTTTAATAAGACCAAGTATCTTTTGATCTTTGGAAAATTTTAATACTAAAAACAATTATCCACTAAAAAAATCGCCCTTCTCGCCTTGGTCAGTTTCTTGAATTGTATTATATCTCCACTCATCGTCGTTTTCAATGAATTCACGATACACCAAATACTTTTAAGAAATCAACCTACAAATTTCAATGGAACAATACATAATTCATATGCTGTGACAATTTCATGAATTTATCGTTACACCGTAAGAATGACTTTTAAATATTTCCAATGGTACTTGACTGCATTCTATTCACGAATGAACCAGAGTAATAGTCAATCTTTGGATTCAATGACGTTCTTCCGTGATATGGAAAAATATATAATTCATAAGTCCAGATAAAAACCATCAATATTCTCAACGTAGCTGCTTTTATCCCATTAATGAACTGTTCGTAAACTGGCTATTACATCATTACGAAAATTCCGTGAATAGTGGCTAGCCGAAATGGTATTAAGCGTCCAATTACATCGACTGCACTCGTTGCAACGGGAGAACTACAAACGACTAATCCGATCATGCCCAATACTCTGGGGCTAGAGCACTCGAACTTGCCGGGGTGGTCCCGTCTCATGACTCGTAATCGAATAAAGTGCACTGTTTACATGCGATTTTCGTGCACCGTTTCACCGGTAATTCGTGTTAACGCGGTTTCGATCGATAAATTCGGGCAACGCGAGAGAAAGAACACCGACGTGATCGAGACGAGGATTGAAACATTCCAGCTTTGAGTAATTCGACTTCTACTACTGAGGACCAACTTGTAAAACGATGCACAATGACTAACTTGTAAAACGATCCACCATTGTGCTTGGTTAGTCATTACTAACTTGTAAAACGATGCACAATGACTAATTTGTAAAGTGATGCACAACGAATAACTTGTAAAACGATGCACAATGACTAATTTGTAAAGTGATACACAACGAATAACTTGTAAAACGATGCACAACGACTGCAACGAGTGAATATTTCGGGCAATTAATTTTCGAGTAATTACGAGACAAGGCAGAAATAACTCGTATTCGAATAAATCTCGATAAGTGACTATGAAGCAATCGACCACCAGTGAAAAATGAATTCTCGAGACAATGAAGAAATGGAGACTCTTACGATCTGTAATAGTCATTCGTTACGGAGTAACTCATTGACAGTTCCGTACGTAAAATATTATAAATTTCCCGATAATTTTAATGAGCGAAGTTCAAAATGGTGGAACATGATTAAAAGCGCAGAGCCATGAAAATTCTCTGCACGTTATTACGGAATGGAAACAGTGCCACGATTAGGCACGTTCTAGGGCAACGATCGAAAAACGGCTGGGCAAGAATTAATAACATTCGAGGGGTATTTATTTGATTATCTGTTTGCCACCACAGTCACGTCTCATTAACGTTCGAAATATACCATTCACCTGCGCTTCCATTAATTTTAACGATCGCGAGCGGTAGTGATTTCATAGCGACATCAAGGTTCAACCTGTAATCTGTTACGTATTTCAGAAAATTTATCTTCTGTGCGCAAATTGTTTTCGTAGAAATCATTATTTGGAGACACGAATGTCTACTAAGTTTTGGCTAACTTAATAAATATTGTGTCATCCTGCCGAAATTAATTTAGCGCATTTCTATGGTGATTTATCACTCGATAAAGCTCTCTCTTAATAATCTATTAAATTATTTATTGTTAGATAAGGACGATGCTATGTTGAGCCATGCGGAGAATTACCGAAACACGATTATCGAGTCCCACGCAAACCCCGCAAACTTTCAAAGTTATATTTCTCAAAGAGAAAACTCTGGATGAAAACAATTTTTTAGAGTTTCGACTAAATTCTAAACGAATAATTTCGTTCTATAGGTATTCGAATAATCGTTACTGGTTAAAAGCGTTAGATAGTGAAGATACGAACATAATTTTCGATAACTGTGAATGAATTCTGTTAATTTCGTACAATATAAATTGTACTTTGCTACAAATTTAATAGAAGTGCAGAACTTTAATTCGATATTATCTTTATCTTTCAGGACATTTCATTGAATTGAGGTTATGTTGCGTATAAGTTTAATTCATATTTCTTTCTCTATCTTGACTTGCCTGCTCTTCAAAACGAATTATGAGTTTATAATTTGAGTAAGATCAAACTTCACTCAAGACTTTCTAAAAATTACTGAAAGGCTGACACTAAACTTGGCACAGTACATATATGTATATTACACTTCTCACGTGACTGTAAAGTACACAGTCTGTTGACACAAATCTGTCATCGTCAGTGCTCACAGTATATTTTAATATACCCTTGTATAAATATACATTGCTTGATGCTTTTAGTAGCAGTATTTTTGATTGAATACTTAAACCACCTTTTCTATTCATGTAAATAATAATTACGATAATTTTCTTTATTTAGTATACACATATATACAACACATTAAGAATATTAACAAATTTACTATTACAAATTTTATGGACTCTTTCAAGTATCCACTGCAATTATCAAAAGTCATCACGAATAGTATTAAAAGTTAGTTTAAAAATTCCAATAAAAAAATTATCACAGGACACCCTAAAACTTCATACCGTAAAGAAAATCTTGGACAATTACAAGCAAGTTTCCCCTACCAATGCGATTTCATCTTATTCTTCTACTGCCTATCGACTAAAGTATAAAAGTTCTTGTTACGGTAAGGTTACTTGTTACCAAATCTAAAAGTTCTTCTTACTAAGGTTACTCAAGTAACACCATCGATGCGTGAAATCATTGATATCGAACACTCGTTATTAATCTTCATCGGTGTTCTCCTATTTTTATTAGATGTTCACCGTGTTAACGCAAATATTGTTGTTTCCGTTTTCCGGTTTCGAAAATGTGGACAGATTTCGCGCACGCCGAGGGAAGAAAGCGAGATTTACTGTCGTACAAGGGAAAACAACGCGGCTTATTTTCCCCCGGGGTGCACGTCCGCATGCGTCACAGGACGTCATACTCGCAGCGTGCAGGGGATGTACAGATTGAAATCCGACCATCGATCGAGACACGACGAATTCCACGATACCGGGGCGATGGCACGCACGGAAAAGCCTGGGCTGGCTCCTGCTAGCAGAAATACCGGAGTGTCACGGGAATCCCGCATTTTTTCTCGTCCGATATGGAGCATAGCGATCTGGCCGGCACGACCGGATAGATATTCAATTAATCTTCGCTCGGAATCGATTTAAGCGATATGCCGTGTCCGCGCTTGTGCTCCTTCCGTAGGGCATTTTTATCGCGTGTAATGCCCGCGAGAACCGACCACCGTGACGAATATTTCAACCCCTTTAAGGGTGGACACCAACCCGAGATGTCGAACAATGCTGAAATTTTGCGAATTTTCTTTCTGACCAGTTACTAAATGAAAAATGTCATCTTTCTTTAGAGAATGTAAATTCAAATTTCAGCTGCCTTTTTAGAATTTTGCGAAAGTAAAAATTTGTACAAATTGGCGAAATTAATCCCATAATCCTTTTCGGTGAAACATTGTTCGTTGGTCGTCACGGTTGATAGGAAGTGGGAGGTTTGAAATAAAAAAAAAACGTTTTCGAATCGTAAACTAGAGACTATTATCCAAAATGTAGTGTAGGACTTTTCGAAAATTTTAATAATTTTAGAAGTTAGAAGTTAGAAGGGAAAGCAATCACTTTTAGCCGAAAAACAATTTTAAACTTTTATAAAAAATTGAATAATACACGTATTAAAAAAATCGTAGGTTAGATTATAAAATCTCAGTGCAGAATATCTTTATATAATTTAAAGTAAATAGGATGCGTAGTTTCGGAGATTTCCAGGTTGAAGAATGTAGTTTTGAGAAAAACGTAAAACAACACACTTCAAGCTTTAAGAAAATAAGAAAAAAATTAAATTCGACTTTTTTTTTATTCGTCAGGGTGGTGTCCCCCCTTAAGGGGATAGTGTGTTCTAGGAAGTGCAAATTTAGGCTCTGTGTATTAATTTTTTTCAACTATCAGTCTTATCGATTTCAAATTCCTCGCACACTATCAGCATATTTCAAATAGTTGCATACATTCTTTAAAGTACTAATAATTGTTCGTACTAGAGTTATATAAGAGTTCTATACTATAAGAGTTCTATACTCTTATATCGAAGACCATAAAATAAAAATGATGCCTTCAATTTTCAATTCAAATCATTGAAGGCCATAAATGAGAAATTGCTTGTCCATGATTTGAACAGTTGCAATTTTTTTTACTAAAAAAGAAGAAAGGCTAATCACACATTAAAAAGCACATTAAAAGAAGCAAGAAGAGCTCATACAACCCTAAATCAACTCTGTAAGACTTTTTTGAGGAAGAGAAGGATCCATTCTATAGTTCTAGCATAGTCGATTAAGCTGGGTTAGATCTTATATACTCTTAAACTCTACGTCAAACTTTAAAACTGTTTTCTCGGAACAACATTTTGCAAAAAGTTAACACGATATTTCAAGATATAGTTAACTGGTTTTCTTGAAACATTGCACACGTAAAGACTAAGATTAACTTTTTATGTTAAAAACTTTGATTGCTCATCGTACAATAAAAGCATAAATTTTTGTCAAAAATGGAATCTTTTTTTGTAACAGTCTCCATTTTGCAATTTTCATTATCCTTTTTTAATTTTAATTTACACGATAGCTAAAAGTATGTAGATTGTGCGGACGATACTATTTTCTCCTTCATATAGCACCAGTGGTCTTTGAAAAAGTAAAATGTAAACAAAGTAAATTGCAACTTCGACGAGAAAAGTGTCTGTTTAAAATTTTCAAAAATTACCAGTAGAACTTTACTTACAAAAGAATCACAGGAATCGTTACTACATCGATGCGTTATTATTGGAATGTAATTTCGTTTTGACGATTTACTTTGGTACTCTGTTCACAGCAGATATACAAATATTATTCAACGGTGTTCACAATTGAAAGGTGAACATGTCTCTGTATTATCCATTGAATAATATTTGGCGAAGTTATAGTTTGATGGTCAATGTACATCAAGCTGTAGACATGACGTTTATCTAATATCGTTTCAATAATTGTCGCCAGTTTATTACATAGAAAATATAGAACGAAATGTTGTAAAATAATAAACATGCTTTTCATTTTGCTCTATAACTTTTCTCCGAAGTTAATTAGTTCAGTTACCTAAATATGGCAAGAAGTTAAGAACTTGTGTCAAATGTTAAAATAGTAGGGGTAGAGACATCATATACGGAATACGTATTTGCGATAAAAAAAAAGACATAAAATAAATGTTGGCCAATTCGTAGCATCGAGAAGTTACATGTCAGACTTTCCATTGGTCGTTATTATTCGACTTCCTATTCATGCTAGGTTGTTCACCTTTCCACCTCGTGTAACAGTAACCAGTACAATTACACTTCATCGGTCTTCGTATTTACGTGTTCGTTTTAGTCAATTGTAAAACAGAAAAACCATTGTACGTAGTAACAGAACCGGAAAAACTACTACTTGAAATTGATTTCAAAGACTGGTTCCACAAAGATGGAAGCCCAATTTTTGTTCAGTCTTCGCTCAAAACTGCTCATACTGCGTAGAATAACTGAGTTTTCGAAAAGGACTAGCATTCAACATTTAAGCAACATTTTTACAACGCCCTGTTATTTATAATATTGCTCTCAGCGTTTAATAACGAAATTTAGCTCTAATGTTCCATTACAGTTCTATCATTGTCATTGAAATTTTACAATTTACATTTTCACAGTTTCTTGCTACTATTATATTATATAATGGAAGCAAGACAACCGGCAGTTAGAAGTCATACCTTCGAATAGAAATTACATGGCAAACTATTTCATCTCTCATGTAACAAAATATAGAACAGCAAAGTAGCTTCGATAATTTCAATTTTTGAGTGACAAAATCAGAATTGCTGATGAGTGACAAAATCAGAATTGAAATTAGGACAACAAGTGATCTTCATCTTGCACGAAGCTAAGCACTATCCGACGAGACAAATGAATGGGATACAATAAAAATGAACGAGATGGAGCAACAACGAAAGTGTCTCACATTACGTATGTTCTGCATACATAACTTTACACAGATTCCGTAAGTAAAGGGTGTCCCAATCATAGCCGGTCGATTTACTTTCCGAATAAAATTCAAACGGTTCAAGTAATCTTTATATATTTCTTTTATTTGAAAGTACAAACTCAGGAGTTAGTAATGAAATAAGATTTCTTCCAAACGACCACCTAGATTTTTTTACAAGCTATCAATCTTTTCTCGAAATTTTTTATGACGTTTTCGCACAAACTCGGATCAATTTCACCATTGACACGTTCTATGTTACTTTTGGCTCTGGAATCGTCTCTGGATTGTCAGTATGAATCTTGCCTTTGACGTGATTCCAAAGAAAAAAGTCCAAAAGTGTCAAATCGCATGATCTTGGTGGCCAATTGACATCACCTCGTCGAGAAATTACGCGTTAAAGATGGTGATACTTCGTAATACGCCTGAATAATTTGCACGCGTTCTTGCACCGTGTACTTTTCTACAATTAATTTCCCATCTGTCTAGATGACACACGTCGAGTTTCAGGTTAATCGCTTTGACGTTTTAAACATAGCGCGAAATTCAAATCGACCGATGATGATTGGGACAGCCGGTAGTGCGTTTGCACTTTTAGACCCGAAAATAATGAAAAGGGAAATTCACGAAATGTTAGGGGTTAAAAAGTGAACCATTTCGTCCAGAACAGCCTCAAACGGCTAAACGCTCAAATGGAAGGCACTCAACCACGATGCCGTAAATTAATACGCGACAGAACAACACCAGCGGAAAATGGTTTCAAAAAAGCCGGTTTCGGTTATCTTTCACGGGTCTGGAAATATCTGGAAACACGAATTTTCATTGTGCCTCGGGCGACGGTACCCGGAAACAATATCAACGAGCCACATAACCGTGTGGATAAACAATAGTCGACAAACAATGAGCGTCAGTTCTGCATTTCACGGGCCCCATCGTGGTCCGCCAATAATGGACGCTCGAGCAGAACGCTTTTCGACACCGAAACCGTGGGGAGTTGAAGGAATGATGGGGCTGAAAAAATGTGTTCCCGTTGAAGATTCCTTTTTACGGTTAACGACGTGAAGGTGAGAATTTTTTCACCAGCGAACACGGATACGGTTTTTTCACGGTGAGAATCGAAAGCAGGATAGAAAAGAGAAATTCTGAAACTCGAAAACCACAAATTAGGTTCGAGTCAAACAGGAAACTTTCTACGAAAAATAAGTATTCTACCGAATTCTCCCTTTTAGGCTCGCGGAATGAGAAATTAAAAGTTCATAATTGTGAATTAAACCTTTTATCAATTGTGGTATCGTAGTTCAGCATATATGATTATTCGTTATGCTATATTTCATGTGTGGAATTTTATTGTTATATATTTAATTGTAAATATCTCTGAATTAAGAATAAGACAGATAAGTTGAAAAATGTTAATGAGAAATTGTAGTATTTAACTCCTTTATTGTCATGCTGTAATCATTTTCAGTAGAATGTCCATTTTTGAATTACCATTTTTCAAGATTCTATCTCCTATAGACAAAAGTAAAGCCTTAATTTGTTGCCTGCAATGTGTAGTTTACAACAAAATCTGCTACATTGTGCTACTTTTGCCGTACAATTTAAATTAATACTATTCATGAGAAGCCGTACATGGACTACCAGACTAGAGTACAGCAAATAGAATACCGCCATTTTGTACGATCGTATTCGTTCTGGCCAAATAGAGTACAAATACGCGCAAGTAATCGTATACATATTATAATTTTATTTCTTATTATTATTTTTTCAAGACAATCTTAATTTTTATTTGTATACCAATCACAAAAAAGAAATGACATTTATCAAAAATGCGTATGAAATTATTATGTATATTTGTCCGGAAATATAGCGTTGTCGTAAAAAGTGGAAAAAATACGCGTTTTGGTCGACAATGCAACAATTTCGTAAAATTAAAGAACTTGATCAGTCTTCTATTTTAGAGATGAAAAGATCAACAGTTTATTTGTTCATTTACAACTATGTACAAGAAAATATTATGTATACTAAGTGAGATATTATATTGCGCATGTATTCATAACATGCTTCGAAGGATACTATACGATGAAAAATTTTATAAAATAATTTTTGAAATACACTTGATATACGTATTTGACACAACACATTATATTTTACTTTTTTCTATTATTTTATCGAATATAAAAATTATTTTCTTTTCGAGTGAGTATTTTTCACGTCCAATGCATATTTTCATAGGATCAGTCACTAGTTAATAATGATTAAGTTTACGAATTGACAGAGTTTGAGACTTCCCTTAAAAGAGACTTATCTCAAACTCTAAATTATATTTTGAAAGAACTAGACATTCTCTCAAAGGGTACTTGTCCAACGGATTTGTAGTATTTAAAAGCTGCTCTTTGGACTTTAAGAATTAAACTTAAAACTACTAAGCTACAAAAAATGTCAAGAAGCATAGAAAATTAAAGGGAAGCTTGAAAAAGAAATTTCAATCGGTTAGATTCTGAATCGAAAATAAATCGAGCGAATCAAGAACACAAGAGACTGCAAGTGCAAGCAAGAATCTCGATCGTGATTTACGAAGAATATTACAGGCATTTTGCAGTCAGAAATCTATTTAATTTCAAAATCGTTTCTGAAACGGTGTCTGGCAGATAAACCATATTGAGACAACCGAATAGCATATATTTTTCTACATTTTACCCTTCTTCTTGTTTCACAAGGAGGATTATATGAGGACTCGGTGTTCGTTGAACGTAATTGGGAGATACTGTTCTTATGTAAATTAAATCGAATTCAGATTCCAGGGTGTGTTAGCAAGAATTCGTAGAGTTTAAGCCGAGATTAAACTAAGTTGAAAGAATTCGATATAACATTGAGATATCATCCGATCCCATTACCTTAATCCTTTCCGTTCCTTCATGCAGTTAATAGTTTATCGATGGAAAAAGCGGATGATTATTTATTAAACCTTGCCGGTTTAACTCTCCCAGATCGGATAAACGTCTGAAAGATGGAAATTCGTTCCACCTGTCGCAAAATCTGCTTTGAATTTAAATTTTTCCTAATTTTCCTTTCTGATTCGTTTTATCGATATATTTGCAACTTGACACAATTCAGAAAGATTTGAACAAATTATCTCAAGTTAGAATTTAACGACGAATTCAAAAACTGCATATACTAGTTTTGCCGAAAATATTCTGCATTTCTTACCACGCTCATACTTTCGTTTCTATTTTTTCGTATTCAAGCTCGAACAGTACATACCATAATCTACTTAATGGAAGAATACCTCATAATTTGACGTTGACTACATAAACGTTTAAAATTATGTTTCGTTTTTACGAAGATTATAATTGTATTTACTTATTCTACATAAACAAATTTATACTTACAACCTTGACACCTTTAACACTTGTTTAAAAAGTATTAGTAAGAAGATTTTGTTTTACCCATTTTTTTTTATTAAATCTTGATCTCTCGATATTAAAATGATTGATTGTATTCTTGCCAATCTTTGAAAATATACTATGTATAAATAAAGAAAATGTGAACTATTGTTTTATAAAGCTACTAGTATGATAAAGTTGATAGGAACAAACGACCCATTTAAATAAAGGATTATTGAAAGCCTTGTGAGAAATAAAAGAATCTTTTCTGAAAATAATCTGCACAATATATATATATAGAAAATCGACACTTCGTTAAACGTATTGAAATTCTTAGTTAAATAATAAACAGATGAACCAGATTTTTGGAACTAGTGCGCGGAAATCTCTTATATGATTGCACATGATTTGTGTATAACCAATTTAGAGTTACCACCAAATCTTTTACTTCTTATTAGCTTACTAATTATTAGCATATTACTTTTTACATATTGTTACGTTATTGAATATTCTAGTCAATAGGTGATTCAACAATGAACCCATGCGTTCATAATTCTGGTTTCCTGAGAATCTCAGCTATATTAATTTACACTTTACCGCCTCAGTGTTGTATAAACAATATCATACTTGACCGTAATTCACCATAATCCACGTAGTCCCTAACGATACACCCCGTACCGAAGCTGCAATTTCTATTCTTTTTTTTACGCTGGAAACCATATTTATCATGATACTCATATAATTATAATACCCATAATGGAGCGTATAAGTGTAATCCCGTGGGTGTAGAAAAAAGACTGGGGCGTAACCGGAGAAAACGAGAAAAAGCGTGCAGACTCGTTAACTGATAATCGATAATCCTCATCTGCTTGTCTCTCCGGTACAACAGACAGAAAATATTGACGCGATCCAACGAGTGTTGTGCAAGCGATATTAAACCTTTCCACGGGACGAGTGAACTTTTCGCGACAAGCAGACTGTTGTAAATTAACCTAGGTCACCCCAATGCGGGGTAAATAGAACAAAGAACATCGAATATATTGTATAATGTAGCAACTCCAGAAGCTGCGAACCGTTCGGTTGGCTAATCATTGAACGAAGAGACTCAATGGTAATCGCTGAAACGCATTTCTTCTTTAAAAATTTTCTAATCGGTTTTTTATGACTATCGAAGGTTGAGTTAACGACGAGCAGACATTTAAAACAAGTTTCTTGAGGAACTTGTGGATGAAAAAGTTTATACAGTACTTATTACTTTATGGGATATTTTTAAGAAATATCTTCATTGAAGAACAGTTTACGTTTGCAACAGAGTCATGAAGCTTTTGAACATTTTTTACAATAAAGATATTTTTTGAAAATATCTTGAAAATTAATGAAAATTAATAAATTCAAACTTTTTTGCCACGATATCTAATAATTTTTCACGTAGAATGGGCAGGGGATTGGATCTGTCCTATAAAAATTGCATTTCCATTTAAAAAAAGGATGCAACTCTCAATTGCACACGCACTGTTGAATTTAAAAGACAATCAAGTTCCTACAGATCTAGTGCTTCTCGAGCCATTCATATTTCTCCTTTGACATTTTTTCGTAAATTAATTAATAATGGAATTATAACCTGTGATAGTTCTATGGACCATTCAGTATATATCGATTGGAACTGGTACTGGAGCTTGCAGGAAACGGTCAGCGGTCAGTTTCCCTCTAGTAGCGAATATGGGAGGTACCGCCGCAATTTAAAAGGTGGACGATTCTCGAGCGCACGTTTCTCGTTTCTTTCTTGCCAAAGACCAGTGTGAAATGGAATGTGAGTCAGTTGGAGAGACTGGAAGCGAACGAAGAACTCTTCTATGAGACAGAAGAAGCATTGTTTCACGCGAAGGACAGAGTATCGGGAATATCAGGCATCCGAAAAATGAAGCGAGACCTAGTATCGATACTTCGTCTGCCCGGTATCGTTCCTTGCTCGTTTTTTAGACAGCTCTTGGTAAACAAATACTGTACATCATTTAATCAGTAGAAATTCAAGGATTTGAAAGTGTGTTAACGAAACGTCCACTTCTCTGTTGATTGCGCGCACTTTTGACATCTAAAGAATATTTTCAAAAATCGAATTTTCTTGTAGCAGGTGTAAAATAAAATTGACACCAGTGTACGAACTGTTGACTGTTACGTGCGTTTCGGAAAAAAATGGATGGAGATAATACTGTTGCTAGTCGGTATTCCTGCAAGTACTACTTTTGTTAAGTTCTATGTTCATTTCAACGAAGCATTTGTAGTACGTGAATAGCAGCTTTCAAGTGTATTATACAACTCTTAACCGCAACTAGGTCAGCGCAAACGTACATGCAGGTTACTTTAATCTTTTATGCGATTGTTACGAGGATTCTTGCGTTTCCCTATGCGCCTTTCCTTTGCCTGGTTAACAACACGCAGTGGCTTGATTTGCATGCATGATGTTTTGCAAAATAACTGAATAACTAAAAGTGCAGCGATTGCGATGGCTTCGTGTCTTCGGTTGTGAATTACTTTAATTGTCCTGGAAGTTATCGGATTGTCGGGGTTGTCTATTTCAAGCTCTTCTATAAATACACTCGAGTCCCCATCAGGAGCAAATGCGAGGATTTGGAGCAATAGCATAACTCACTGTATTCAGACAAGGACAAACAATAATACTCATCTGTTTTACGAGCTTTCAACTTCATCTGTGAGCTTCAATTTTATTAATACATTACCACGTAAATCTTCAAATATATTTCTAATATAATTTTCTCGTATAAGTGTTGCATCGAGACTGTACGTGGCAGTAATAATTACACATGGACTTTGGGAATCCTCATTAAGGAGTACACTTTACGAAACAAAGAGGAAGAGTCCTCCAAGGCTTGGAGAATTCTGACGTATCCAACGCAAGAAATTACGTAATCTCGGCACTACCCGCCGGAATTCCTCGCCTGTATTAGGGATTCAACGGAACACGCAACGTTAGGATGATAATTAAGCTACCAAGGCAAAACGAAGATTTAGTGGTTCTCTTGGGAACGCATGCCATAGAACCACTCGCCTAGCTACTGCAAAATCGGAATCAACTAGGTGCTCTGTTAGAGAAAAAAGATTTTGGTCGTTTAACGACACAGGTATTACAGGTTGCCCTCGATAAAAGTAACAATCTAGGGTCTGGAAGACCTTTAACGTGTATGATGAAGCTGAAAATTTTACGTACCGCTCGAAAAGAAGAGTAAATTGAAAGGGCAAAATTGAGACTGAGCGAGGCAGAACAACAGCGAGTGAGCTAAAACTTCAAAGCGATGCAAAATATAACTTTTTTCCGCTCGTGAGAATATCCCCTAACAGATAAATTTCACGTACGTTCGTAAATTTAAATAAATTTAGAAGAATGATGTTACAGACACTTTTAAACTTTGGTCAATTCAAATTGTCTAATTCTTATATCGATTTGTACCGATTTTTTAAATTATTTCTATTTACACGCATTTATGTACATTGTTTCACGAAATACTGTAAATACACGAATGTAATAATAACATTTATTTAATTCCAGAAATGTTGTATATCTAGCAACTTTAAGCGCGAAAATTACAAAAGGGTTTATTCAAAAACAGCGAAAACTATAAAATTATAGAATTACAAGCACATCTTGATAAAACACACTTCAGGTATATTATGAAGTACTACGTATATCTTAACAATCTTCAATATAGTTGGCAATAAACTTTTAAGTAAAACTAGTCTAATCTAATATTTATTTCTTCCGGTCGGATAAATCGAAGAAATGAATATTTACCCAACAAAATAACGGTAAGCTATAAAAACTACATATCATCTAACAACAATAATTTTCCACTATTTTTTAGCGAAAGTCTCATTAAAATAATCGTTCAGAGTTTCTTTATAGACAGGGGAAAATTTATAGCGAAAGTTGACAACGACCACATAAATTTACGAATATGCAAAATTTAGAGTAAATCATTGAAGGGGGATTTCGTAATTTTTGAACAAGATTACCTTGGTAACGGAGAAACTATTGTTGCGATTCATTTATTTTAAAATTGTTTTCACGTTGCACAAATACTATTTCCTTTCCAAAATCCGCGAAGTAATCACAGGATATAGGCACGATTGTAAATCAATGACAATTTGCTTTATTGCACCGGTGACACTGATAACAGATCACTTCAAAGACCATATCAATGCAACAATGCATTGTGGGTTGTCACTGCAATGTTACTCTACAATGTGCGACTGCACATGTTCATTGTGGATAATAGCTTATGCTGCTATTCGCGTGCATTGGGACATTATTTAAGCAGAGACGTGGTTTTGTTTAAATAATATAATGATGAAAAATTGACGCTTATTCCGCAACTCAATCTCCATCGTTATTATGGTGAACTGTTCTGATAAATATTTAGTATCACGAAATATGAATTAGGGAGACACAGCGATTGAATTATATAAAAATGGTTGAAACGAATTCTTTCTACACGTGCTATCCTTCATCCTTTTTTAAATGAATAATCTTAAAATGTTCTTAGTTCCACCTGGAACTAAAAATTTGTTTCAGACATTCTTTTCTGGGTCTGTGATAGTATTATAAACAATAATATTTTACCGTGAATCAAAACATATCAACACAAGAAATTTATACGTGACATCAATTGAATTCAGTATTAATTGTCCGAACTGTAAATTATGTATTGCAGTTTTACTAAATACCGAGAATACAAAATTAACGTTTGTAGTCTGTGAAACCTAGACCTATTTGGAACATAAAAGGAAAATATTAATACTTTAAATTAATGAATTTGTAAAAAATATTCGTCGATAATTATTTTCATCGATTTAACAACTTTATTAAACGTATTAAATTCTCGATACTATCGTTTCCTTGTGTAATAGTAACCCTCTTTGAAATATTATTTTTTTAAACAGTGTTCTCTCTGTGAAAGCACAGTAGACTTAAGATAAACGTATCCCGTGGAATTCATTACGCTTCCGAGCTCAATTTTCTTCTAAACGTGCCTTACTCGAGCCACTTTAAAGACAACTGCCACAACTGAGCACGAAAGATACGCATTTAATTCATGCCCAATTGTTCTACTTGAAATTAAAACTACTCCTCCAGCATTCGTACCAGACTGTTCTTTATGATAACTTTTTCTTATTCGAGGAAACTAGTTCCACGGTAAAACCTAGAAAACGGGCAGTGTATCGTACACACAGGATTAAGGTAATTAAATTGTACTAATTAAAATGCGTACGATAATACTACACAGTTAGAGAAAATTAAAACTGTTGTCTCTCTTCCTTCTATTGTGTGATGTAACTCGTGGTAAAATTGAACAACGGACGAATCTTCGTCACAAAATAAGTCGAAAAAGAAGTACAATTTTCTCACCAGCGCCTTTAATTTTGGGAAAAACAATTTCGAAGATCGTTAAGAACACAGATGGTTAAAGAATGCCAGGGACATGCATGTGGTGGGATAGATACGTGAACCTCACTGAAGTATCATTGTCGAAAGATCTTCGAAGTCAATTATGTCGAAAAAAAAATATCTTGTACGAAGGAAATGTATTGTACAACTTCGACAAGTACACTCATTTCTGAACGAAGATACAATCCTTATAAAATTGTGAGCACAGGTCACGTAGCGTAGACACTAATACAGTTGTTGATATTCATGTACTGCTGAAGGCTTCTTCGCGATGATTAGATTAATCAAAGGAATTAATTGTCTACATCTTGAGCTGATAAGTACCGCTTGCGATATGTCTTCATTGCCAGCAGAAGGACGAGTCTGATCGATGAGAACTAATTTACTGCTTCTCTCTCTCTCTCTCTCTCTCTCTCTCTCTCTCCCTCTCTCTCGACGTGTCAGGTCCAAGAGTCTAGCTCCATTCCGTCTTCAAGTAATACCAGGATTAAGGGTAAGTAACTTCGGCTGAAGTGTAATGGAATCTTTGCGGCAACCTTGTGTCCGCAATACGTCCCTGATTCGAGAAAATAAAGTGCAGATGAATGAAGAATATTTCAAGGCGAAATTTAAATTTCCAAATTGTAATATGATATTGAGTTAACTCGTTAAATTGTGTTTCAATCTGCAACAAATACTGTGGAAGCTTCATTTCCATCAAGAATGTTCTACAGCACGGTTTCGAAAAATAATAAACAATTTATACCGATATCTGCTTCGTTAACGACATTCTTTTGTAAAAGAATAATTCTGGGCTAAGTTAATACTAAAATTAACATCCTACATTTTTCACATTTTTCGAAACTTTATACTTCAAAGTCACTTGAGTTTATTATAGAGACAACGCTCCCTTTCACGAATTTAACCATAACAATGTTGTATAATTTTACTAAAACTATGGAAATGTGAGAAATATAATGTACATACATTATCGTTCGCAATATCGCACTGTACAAAGTTCACACAGTTGACACAATATTCTCAACAATGCACACTGAGCAGTTCTCGAAGTACTACGTTATTCCTTTCCAGCATTGTTAACACCACTGTCACGATCGTTATTACGATCACCCATCAAATATTTTACCCACTCCGGCTCGAAACATTATCATCGCGTTTTATTTTTTTCTTTTCATCACCGAACAAAAATACTACAGCTTTTGGAATCCTTCGAGTCTGCGTTTTAAGCCTTTCTGCTCCGAAAACAGTCGTTTCGGGAAGAAGCCTCCCCCTCGACATCATTTTTCCATCTAGTCGCTCGGTAGGTGTGTTATTCAGCGACCCCTGCTATCAGCGAAACCAAGCATTAATCCAAACGATCTAACTTACAAGAACTCCTTTCGATGGTTCCCCTGGTGCTCCCACGAGTGTGGAAAAAAGGACGGGTCGCACACCCATGCGTGATACATCATCGCGTAACGTTTCTGCTCAGGCGGACACCTGCACACACACCGTCACACGCCATGGTTGGCTGCCACGCGAGAATAATTGATCGAGGTATTTATTGCCGCGGGATGAGACACAGCGGGTAATTCGAGTCCCGCGATCACCCAGGGATCCTATTCACGCACACGCCTCGAGTGGATGTTGCATTGGAGGGAGAGTGAAAGTGGAGTGGCGGCTCGGTTGACGGGATGCACACAGAACTCGAGAGGATTTGCGAGCGACTGTACGCTTGTTCCCGTGGTTTCATACCGATACACGTCCGTCACGTGTTAGCGCGATGAGAAGGAACCTGGCCTGGACGAGGGGACACGAATAAAGGGGAGGGACGAAAATGGCAAGGAGGCCGGGCTTGTGTTCATAACGCGACCCCGTATCGGTTGATCCAATTTCACTCCCTCTGACATGGTGTACACTGTGCGTACCTGCGCGCGATAACCATCAGCACCGATGCCTGGCCTAACCTTTCGCGCGTTGGTATGATGTATGAGGGTAGTCCTAGAAGTACCTGACCTAGCGAAACATTAGAGCATCGACCAAGAGAGCAAAGTAATCTAGAAACATCCAGAGTCGTACGTTTACCTTGCTCGATTAGGAAACGACCTCGAAGAGAAAGTTTTTACACAACGATTAGAATCAAGCTTACCCCTCCCTCCAAGGCGTTTCCGTGCATCGATGCAAGTGACAAGTTATTGAATAATATAAAACAGCCAAATATTCGCCATATGATCTTAAAGGAATAGAATACACAAGTATTCTAGCTAGTGTACCAGCTACTAGATATTGCCTTTTGTAATGTACTCTGTATTCTGAGTTTATCATTCGGTCAACACTTACGTTACAAATATGTTAGTTATGTATATCGGTAACATAAACATTCAAATAGAACTATTACGGGGGTAGTCCCAGAAGTATCTGACTTAACTGAGAAAACACAAACAAATTTGAGAAGAAATGTCTTTATTTCTCTACGTAGTCTCCTGTTAGATCGATACACTATTTCCAACGATGTTCAATAGGTTCGATACTCTATTTATAGTGAGAACCGTCGAGCTCTGCAAAATAGCCATCAACCACAGATTCCACCCCTTCGTTGAAAAATATTTGATGCGTTGAATTAAAGTAGTTTTAAAGTTTGCAAATTAGCCAATCTGCTGTTACTTCACTTACAGTTCCAATAATTAAATTTCGTTGATGACGCGTTAATAGAAATCGAAAATTGTTCAACTCCTCCAAACCGTTATATTGTAGCAATATATATGGGGCGGGGATGAGTAAACCATACATTATCCTATTATCGAGTATTACAAAAGATATGAATAAATAAATTTTGATTCTAAATAAACAGAGAAATAAACAGAGAACAATTCCTTTATTTAAAATATATGCACAATTATCTACCCTTCGGTTTATTTTGTTAAATAAGTATGCAAAGAGTATAATTCGTCGAGACTGTAAAGCTACCATTGAAATAAACTGTTATATTATTAATACACGATCTACAAGATGCTCATCTGAATTACAACAGTTTCTATCATTTTGACTAACACCAAAATTATTCATATCATTTAAATAAGAATCAACAAAAAGACAGTTACCTTTAAAGACCTGAACATCAACGAGTAATCATACATCTTAACCATGCAAATGCCAGGGACACGGTTGAATAACTAAAGAACCCATCGGACGTCTTGTAAAAAATACCCAAGCTGGCAAGTCGTAAGTATCTCAGCCATTTTCAAATTAATATTAATGTCCCCGGGGGACGAAACCGAAACGTTTGGATGCGAAACAATCGCGTCTACCGTCTAAACAAGACGCAGGCCGATATACCGACTTTGAGGGCTTACAAATGATATCAATATGTATCCATTAAGTCCTTCTCATCCCCTCTTGTATCGAAGTAATATTTAAGGGGTGGTGGTTGCCAAGCAACTGGTTACGCTACGTCGAAAGTATAGGACAGAAGTGATCGCGATCAACCAGACAACACTCACGGAGTTCTTATATCCATTGCCCTCATTCTGCTCCCTTCTCACATATCCCCTTGGGGATGATCCCCGTTGAGGGACAGTTCGTGCTTGACCTTGGACGTAATCCTCATTTTTCTGGCAAGATCCGCACATCGATCTTCATCCATGGAACTCACCGTGCGCGTTGTCAACGATTTGTCTCCACTTTTGTTTCATCGTTCACGAAGACAATTTAAGTTCATTACTAGGGGAGCTTGCTCCTGTCAGGCTGGGGTCGATTCAGAACAAACAGTGCTGGTGCTCGTTGAGGTCAGTAATTTTTGATTCCAAATGATAAAATTAGCTGGCACTTCAAATTGAAATATATTACGATCTGTGTAAAAATAGTGGTAGTTTTGGACGTTATTATACCATTTTCGAAATGTAAAGAAATACTCGACAAGAGTGAGCAAGATGGAATACAGCAAATGAGCCTCGCATTACACGTGTATATTCAGTGGTCGAAACTTCAAAACAAAGGCGCACAAGTGTCGGCGTGTCAGCAAGAAATAGTGAAAAACATAAGTTTGATATTTGTCATAATATATTTATAAAAGTATTATCAACGGATTAACGATGAGTCTACTTTAAAATTCTGATTTGTACATTTCACTAAGGAACAATAATATTCAGGTTGAGGACATAATATCGTGTGTGAAACAAATGAATCCCTTAATTAGCTATTACTGTATTGTGGAGCTACTGATAGCACGTGTATTAATTTTATTCAACTCGGAAACGTTCCCAACCAATTACTGACCAAAGACACATGATACGCACCCCAACATCATGGTAATCATTTAACTGACCCAAAGTCCGCTCCATCTATATCAGTGGCAAAGGATTCCCAACACGGCGCCGAAGAGCCTGTTTTCCGAGCAACAGTGCAAAGGAAATGTAAATTGACTTCGTTTAAATAAAGGAACACGTTGGCGCGGCCGAACTCGTTTTCGACCTCCTTCGGTGACGTATCACCAAGCAACGTTTTCGGAGGCGAGCGCGTAAAAATAACCTTTATTACGTTATGTAATCAGTTAGTAAAAGCAATTCCGCTAAAAGCCTAGGGTGGCCCCGTAGCCGTCGACTGCTTTTGCATAACCGCGACACAGGTCGGAGTTCCCTCTCTCAGTTTGGCAGCAATTACTGTCTCCCTGTTTTTCGAGGTCTTACGCTCAAGATAATAAGCGTTACGGGCAAAGGAAGTTCTTAATCTTCTTGGCGCGGCCTTACTGCAGATTTCAAATTGAAAGTTTACGGGGAACGCGGCTATGTCATCCACTCCCAGCTGGGTGGGGACGTTTCTTTGCCCAGCACGTTTCGAATTAACTTAATTAACTCCTCCGGTGTTGGTGATCCTGAAAAATAGCTCCAGTGGAGGATGTAAGTTTCGGAGGGTGGGCAACCGTTGCGACGACGTGAACACTGAGCTTTACCATTAAGAAACTTAGAGACCTAACGTTTTTCTGCAACTGTACTTCGCTGCAGATTAACAGTTCTATGTTTTTCGTTCATGATTTCAACATTTGTTAACCCTGGAATAACCCAGTGAGCGATAGAAAGATGGTTGCTGATTTATGTACGTATAGGACAACGTTAGAGCATCAGACGTATCTAGACACAGGGTGTTGAAAATAAATGAAAGAGATTTGAAATTCGAGTAACCTGTTAACATAATTTCATTCGACCATTCTAGACCCAATCTAAATCTATCGTACCGATATTCAAACTTGTAATCTTTTTGGCAAATTGAAATATTCTTTGAATTGCATCTCAAATGTAAATTTCAGATATCCGTTTCGTAAACCAAGTTAACCTACTAATAAAGAGTAGGCTTCTAGATTAGGCTTTATAGAGTTGACGAAGTTGTTTCTTTAACAACTGAAGGCAATGCTTGCCATCGCAAATATTTAAAAAGTTACTGGACTAGGCTTACATATGTATGATACATTGTATTTTCCATGTTTTAAACATCCATTAAACATTCGTTCCAGGAGTGGTAACAAGAAAACACTTGAAGCCATTGAAGTACTAAAAGTAGGGACACTGTTTTCGTTCCCGTGCAAACACAAATAATTCAATTATTAATTTAGCAACGACCCGAAAGCATACGTTATATGATATTTGCATGATCATTAGACGCATAACGAGTGCGGATCGATTGAGCTACTCTCTATGTACACTGGCAGCAATTACTCGACCGTTGTATTAGGTAGACTATGACTTGACAGATTGCTTCGCGGACTCGTCCCTTTCAAGATTTAATAATGATTTATGAGCATCTTGGTGTCTATTCCTTTCTCTGTGTCTTTCGTTTTATCTTTGTCTTACATTCTCCTTTATTTCAGACTTTTCGATAACTAAATTCGTCGAAACAGAAAATTAGCACTATATATTTTACGTGTATCACTTAACCATGATTGTCTAATTAAGACAAGTGTCTAAATATAATTCTGAACAACGAACCAACGGTTGAAAATGAAATTATTATCAATTTTTTACTTTCCCTAATTACAAAATTGACGATTCCAGCATATTTGACAAATTATACAGAATCAAAAAAGTCACAACACACTGTGGGTGTACATGCCGATCATTATTGAGAAGTAGAAAGAGACTCTAAATCCTAATCAGAGCTTAACCCAATAAAGAAAAAAAAGAAATTGTGTAGAGATCACTTAGAGTAGAATTGAATTATTATATTTTTAATATATTCCAAAACAGTTTTCTAAAATATCATAGATTTTTATGTCTCAAAGATTCGTATTTGATTTAAATGGTTACATATCGTTTAATTTAAACTTTCTATGCGTTATGTACTAACACAATGTACAAGAATAAATTTTAAGTGTAGTTCTGACATGTAATCTCAAGTACAATTTCACATTAATCTTCTTGCATTTAGACCTACTATTAAAAAATATTCAAACTACTGAAGAACAAATCGGTTTGCATGAATATATCGGACAAAACGGTATTAAATATTTCAAATTTTTACCGAGAGAAGCATTCTTCTAATTTCGAAACGTAGATGTACAGTTTTTTAAAATTGCACTTGCTTTGTTTCATATAATTTACGTACCAAGCATTTGTTCGAATTCTTTGTATGAAAATTACAGATTAATTACAGGAAGTACAGGTCTAGATTATATATTTAGAAAAGGCGCGTGAAACAAGAAATCGATTCTTTAGTCCACAATTGTTAAACTACGTAAATACGACGAGGAAAGTATTTGCTGAAATACCCAGAAAACGGTGTATCTGAACGTTTGTTTCTTATTGTTGGTGAGAGCGGTCGTTTCATTCGAGTCTTCGGAAAACATCGGTCAGAAAAGGGAGACGTACGCGTGCAGAGCAGAAAATATGAGTCAGAATATTTTGTTATCAAGATTTTTATGCAAACGAAGAAATCCATGAAAACGAAGACGTGAATGTAATTTCTGTGCAGCGGAAAGTGCTTTTTCCGGATACTGGTTCCCCTCCCACTACCATCTTCTTTTTTTTTCAGAAAAAGACTCGCCGCTATCCTCGCTGCGAGCGAGGCATTAATCTTTTTGACGTCGGTGATGCAAGTATGAATACCGAGGCATCCATCCTTTGAGGTGAGCGAAATGCATTTTTATGGATTAGTCACTTCCGAAAATGAGTTCCTTGCGCGTTAAGTGGGACAGACGAAAATAAAACCTTACGGCGTCGTAGAAGATATACTGGATAAATGTGACCGTTTCGAAATTGGGACGTTTATCTTCGTTCGATTTTTCGAAGCCAACTTCTCGTAAACGTCTCTGGAGGAGTTCATCTTTCGAGGAAATTTTATTCGGACAAAATGCCCAAAACAAAATATTTAAAATTACTTTTTGCATAACCGACGTGGATAAATTCGAATCAGTACTCCATGAATATTTTGATTCTCAATATTAGTACTACCAGCGAACGTATTTTGAATGTGCGTATTATTGTCCTTCAGGTTGTCACGATTTCTTCCTTTATAGGTCAGCGCTGTCCAAACTAGTCCTCGTGAGACTTCTGGAGTTCTGAGAACTCATTTAGAGACTTATCTTCTCCAGTACAGCCTAAATGTGACACTATGACGTAACCACGTTATGTACAACGTTTGCAAATATTTCTTTTACAAAATGAAACGTTGTTTTTTCGTGGATCTTTCTTTAAAGTCGGTGAGAAGGGACAAGTGGAAGGGGAAGCACTCACGCGACTGGACAGAACTACTTAAGTTGTTATATAACGTTGTTATATACAGTTATTCTCACCACTTCCTAGAAGTACTTACACGAAACCTATTTTTTACTCGCTATAACTGTTTCTCACTCCCGTCCTTGATGTATCATGGGGAGAAGGTAGATCAGACCTGGATCGAGAGGACTCAAATACCATAAATATGTAGAATATGGACACTATCGAGTGATGTCTTTTTTAATCTCAGGTTTTACGAAAGTTGACCGAAATGTGTGTCCCAATACTCATCACGATTCCTTCTGGGATCTTCTTCCTTCGTATGATGTATGAATACGATCGAGTCGAAAATAAATGATACGTGCCTATGAAAACTTTAAAAACAATACTGTATTTAGAACACATGTGTATAATATTCAAAATTAGTATGCTCGTTAATCTCTACAATACTCTATGAATCAGCCAGGTTTAACTCTGTTACAAACTAGGTGTCCTAAAATTGGTAACGAATGCTCAGAAAAGGAAGAGATTTCGCGAAGAATCATTTTACATAACTGACTCGCTATTCATTACCAACTGAATGACGTATTTCAATTGTCCCGTCACCTATTTCTACGTTACTCTTATTACATTTACCCACTCAATGTGCATCACAGTAGCGAAGTCATTGACATTATCAATATTGTAATAACTCTAATCGTTAACTGATTATCGCCTGCACGGCTACCCTGTCTCTCCTAGCGAGACGCCCCTATCGAACAACCCTTGCCATGAATTTTCGAGCGTATCGATCCCCGGGGTTCTTGAATCACAACCGTCGAACTATGGCAACGTTGAGAACATCTCGAGGAGAAAAGGAGGATTTCCGCGACGTCGACGGAAGTTCGAAAGGATCGAGATTTGTGCTAAAGCTTGCGGAGTCCTAGACGATTAAACACCTAATTAAGTACGGTCGCAGTCCTGTTGACTCCGCGACGATGAGAACATTTTGACCCGTACCTTGGAGAAACTCAGACAGCTATTTGTTTCAGGATTGCTTTTCCAGAGATGAAATTTTATTCGACTGGAACAGTAAGACTGAGATTAACGGGGTCTCCTGTCAGTCCTTCGTATTAGACCAGATCTGTCCAACGCAGATGGTCTTGCGGGCCACTTCCTGCAACCAAAAACTTGTAAGGGCATCGCGTGGACTGAGAAATAAGAAAGGTTCTCTGCTAATGAATCAGTTTGTGGCAATTTTTTACCATTAGTATACTCGAGCCTGAAAGAAACAGGCAGACTGGAAATGTAGATTCAAAGAACTGAGCATTTCTCAGACTTGTATGCATTAAATCGAGCAGTTATAAAATGGTATTTATAATCTGCCATAGAGATTTTAACAAATGCTCAAAACAAACGCGCAATTTCGGTAAACGCTTAAAACAAATGCACAATTTTAATAAGTGCTCAAAACAAATGCACAATTTTAATAAGCGCTCAAACAAATGCACAATTTCAGTAAATGCTCAAAATGATGCATACCAATATTTGTGTTATGATAAAATGCTCGTGTCTGTGATATTGAGGTTACAATAAACGTGTTTCTAATCAGTAAAGGTTCAAATAATTATACATTTTTGGAAACGTGAGGATTAGCAGAGAATCGTCCATTTATCCTCTGTAAAAATGTATTGAAGTTGATCGGCATAATTTTTAGCATTTGTTGAAGTTCTCGATAATTTCTATATACGTAGTTCCTTAATCACTGTAGCATTTCACTATAAGTATTTACGATTTATTTACATTAATTATGTAATTTGTTTTCCTTTTTGGTTTTTCTTTTTAGTCGAGTTCCAAGTCCAGAGTCAGAAAGACTGTCGTCGTTCACATCAAGACATATCACTGTATACGCATTTCTTCGAACTTTATATTCTTATATATACAATTACTATACTACAAGATACGCGAGATCCCTGCACATTATAATAAACTAGATATTATAATCTGAACTTTACAACAATTATATTCAATTTACAACTGTATAATCAACCGGCAAAACATTTTTCTCTTTCACTAAAACTTCAATAACCTTACATTTATAGACAGTTAGATTCGTCCGTGATGCATAAGCTACCATGGCCAATTAAAAAAAAAGAAAATAGACGGTGTTATTAAAAACTCCCGAAATATGATTTTGAAACCTTAGAAACGCCTAAGTGGACAAAGTTATGTGTGAAATATTTTCTAGAACGTTTCTAGTTTCAAAGACAATCATGCGAGTCGTTTAAAATCGAACACCTTGTATATCTTAACAACCTAATTGAGATTTTTCATATATATAACAAGGTATATCAAAATGGTTCTTTCATTCCTGGTTGAAATTGGACAGGTTGCTCGTCATGCATAAATAAAGACAGCGGTACAGTTGACTACGTTTCATTTATCCGTGGTAATATTGTTTTTTATAAGCCATTGTGCTTCATATCCAATTCTCTCAACGCGCTGGATCGAACAACGTGCCGGGACCAAGTTAGTCCCAACACAATGGACGATCGATTGCGAAGCACGTCACGGCTGAACTTCACGGAGCAACGAAGATTTTACGCGGCTGTATTAGTTTCTCCCTACGCGGCGAGGTGAAATTCGCGTAACGTGGCTTTCGAAAACTTTCGACACGCTCGATATTTCGCCAAAATATCCGTCAGCTCATCCCCCTACTTTGTAGGCCGACGATCTATACGACGAAAACATATGGAAGCGTTGTTAACTGAACATCGCCAACCCGGTGGAATGAATAATGCAGCAACATTTCGAGTAATCCGCGGATGACAAAAGCCAGGACGTTTGCGCGTATCGTGCAGCCACTAGTGTTCCACACGAGGATTCCGATCGACCTATCGCTTGGAAAGCTTCGATGCTTTCGATCGGTCGATGAAATTATTAAGCAATCGCTATACTCTTCAACGTATGTTCAATGAACGGATAACAACTCGTTCTCTTAATGAGCGGAACATGATCATTTACCAGAAGCAGAATGTGTGAACAACTCTTATCTTTTAAAGGTGTACAAAGTTGTCCAAGTAGCATTTCTTAAAATTGGTACGAGATGGTAAGTATAGCCCGTCGAAATACTTGACAAATGCCTTTGGGCAAAGAATAATAGGTTGCTCGATAAGTTTTGTCGTTCAATAAGAAATGGAACTATTAGGTTCGTCGTTTTATTTTTCTAAAGATGGTACCGCTGTCTGACGAATATGTGTGAAGTTTCGTGTAAATTTATCGACTTATTCGTATATTTACAATTGTTTAAAGTTGAAGTGTCGTAGTATTTTTTTACAATGGAAAAAACAACAAAAATTATTAAACAACCTAGTATACAGTACCGTTTTCTTTGTTCTGAAACTCGAAGCGTTTTCCATGTCGACGTCCAAAAACAGTTAAACTCACGTATTATAAGAAGAGCACCACAATGGAGAGTACTCCTTCAATGTCAACCGTATCGCCACTCTGAATCCTATTGGTGGTGCTTGTTGTTTAGTGATGGACGCGTTTCAATGGAAAGGGGACCATTGTGGGGGTTGAATCTAATTTTAGGGCGCGTTACAGTCGTTCGTCGTCGGTGTCGCTTCAACACAGTCAAGTTCACGCGGCCGACTAATATCTAATATCACCTTGACGTTTCACGCGTCAGGCTTAAAAGCAAATCTTCGTTTCACGCATTTACTAGCCGTCCGCTGTCCGCGTTTTTGATGCGCAACACACTGCTTTTGGCAAATATGTAACCTGAAACGATATTTCGAGCAACGCATCCCACCGAAGTGACTACCAACAAACTCTGGACACTTTGCCTCGATCATTGATTTGGACGTATAAATATTCGATTCCAACACTGAATTCCTCAGGTCCAAACCATGGATTAACTCTACCAAGATCCTCGTCCTCTACTAAGATTCTGACCGAAGCACCCTAAATCATAGTACTATGGTCACTCGTGAGCTTTGGTTAGAATCTCTTGTTACAATAATATGTGATTTCATAAGGTGACGTTTTAGAGCGATATCGTCGCTTGTCACAACTTACAAATAGAGCTGGAAATTGATGTGTAAGTATCCATGGATTGTGCCTATTAGATGCTAGTTTTCTTTT
Source organism: Ptiloglossa arizonensis (assembly GCF_051014685.1). Taxonomy (NCBI): domain Eukaryota; kingdom Metazoa; phylum Arthropoda; class Insecta; order Hymenoptera; family Colletidae; genus Ptiloglossa; species Ptiloglossa arizonensis. Next base: position 6,610,225 of record NC_135049.1, read on the forward strand.
AACTATGGAAGGGACAGTAACTAAACAGTATTGCACCTTGCTTTACCGATGCAATGCACGGTACCAAAACAAAATACTTGATAATAATTTTTAACCAACTCATAGTTCGAAGAATTACAATTGTCACGAGAGAATACAGTGATCCATTTAGCAGGAATTTAAAAGTGGAAGTAACGATGCAGTGACTGGAAGAGATACAGCGGTTGAACGTCGAATTAGAAAATGAACTCTGCTTGAGTTTGAATATTGACGACGAAATAAATACCAGTTTACTTTCTTCAAGAAAGTAGATACATTATCCTAGTGTGATTTGTTTTTAGATTTACTCGTTCTTATACATTTATAGATTTTTCACATTCAAGGTCATTTAAAAATCATCCTCTAATGTAGGTATAATTGTATTCCTCTTTATATCAGCTATAACATCGCAGTGATAAATGTACGTGATCCCAGTGGCAGAAAAGAAGGTCAATGGCCTTGAAATCTCAAGAAAAGAAGTCACGAACGAAAAGGTTCACCAATCGTAAGATTTTCCTCGTTAAATGAAACATTTATCTCCTCCGAGTATCGTTAAAAGTAACAATTATATGTAAAGTGTTCAAGTTAAGTTAGACATTCTATATAACGACTTTTGAAGATTTTTGAAAGCAGAAGAGGGAGCGATAGAATAGAACAGGAGTTAGAAAGTTTCATGGTGGACATGGAGGGTAAGATGACGCACGATTCATAGGTTAAAAACGACACAGTATTCACGACTACGAGTGACACAGTATTTGGAGATGAGAAGTCGGGCTACTGCACAAAATTACGTGGAATCTTGCCAAGTTACAAAAAGAAGACAATTCTCGTTCACTTTAACTGGTCGTGTATGTACATGTCAAATTCATACCTCTCTTAAATTATCAGCGACTACAGACAAGTATGTATACGCTGAAACATCCAAATGAAACTCCTCGTCAAAATAACGAGATCTTGACTGAAATCCAATAGTCTCACCGCTTCAAAAGTTATCGCTCTTGAATTGAATCATTAACGGATACCAATACCTGTTTGTTTCGTCTCTGATAACTAATCATCGACAATTTAATCGTTCGTTTCCAACTTTCCTCGAGAAGGTTCCCATGTTTCAATGTAAACGTTTCCGCTTAATGGCCGGTAATAAATGATAAAAGCTCTAGGTATCCATCGTACTTACTCGTTCAGAGGAAAAAGGTGTGCTGTTAAAAACCCCGGACGATCTGTCGCGAATAACGGTAACGACGCGTGGCTGATTCATAAGTAGAGAAGAAAACGGAAAGAAAACAGGGGTGGACAGAGAAGAAACGGAACGCGTTCGTGAAAGCTGCTGCTGCTGAAAACGGAGTTACGGGCAGGAGTGCCGTAAAAAACTTCCCTCTGAATCATCCTGGCCACAGTTTCGCAACAACTCTCGTTACGATATCACCCCTGCCTTAAAACGGAGATCGTCCACGCGAGCTACCAGACGTTCCTGTTGTTATTGCACCGTGAAAGTAAAAATAACGCGCGTTGTTTCTCTTCTGGCAATGCTGGTGAACGTTACCAAATATCTCTGTTAAAGAATGCTACTCGGAAGGTTAATTTAGGAAAGTGTTAAGGCCGATTTCAAGCAGCCGTAAGAGAATTTAATCGAAGACCCATGGGAGAGAAAATTGCGTTAAGAGAAGTGGAACGAGACGTTTTATAAATTTATTATTACTACTATTCTTCGACCCGATAAATAATCATTGTAATCGAAACACGCAAAATAATGTGTCGGTAATCTATATCTATAGACTGCCTTAATAGAACAGATACGTGACACTCAACTATAACACCTTAAACACTTCTTAGTTGTTTTTGATTGTATAATCAGTTGATTGTATTATCGGTTTCAATATCAGTTGAGGATCGAGGTACTGAAATGGAACATCCTGTATAATACTGTATATATTTCGCAACAACTGTTAATTGTTTGTGTAAATGTGGACTATATAATTGTACGTCCGATACATGACAATTAATTGTATCTGACTCTGATCCGAGTGTTGCCAAGTAGTTTGAATCGTTCCTGACTGACTTACAATGCCATTCCAATTCTAACGAAGCTACATAAGGTATTTCTTGTCTGTATATTTTAGTACTGATTATTAATCGAAAAATGTGCTTAAATTTCGTAGAAGAGGTATTTTCGCTTAAGGTATTCAAATTAAATGTGATAGGTAACCTAGAACAACGTTAGTCAATCACCAAGTTAATCAAGATATACTCGTTTCATCTTAAAATTCCTAATACAGAGTAAACATTCTTACTAATATTCTTGCTAAAAAGTATTTTCTCAAGTGTAATTTCTTCCTAATATCAAATAAGATGCGTATATCTTAGTTCACAAGGATATATATCCTTATATATATATAATAAAAAGTATCCTAATTGATCCGAATTTGTGCGAAAACGTCATGAAAAATTTTGGAAAAAGGATCGGTGATCTGTAGAAGAAGCCAAGGCGATTATTTGGAAGATATGTTGTTCCATTATCAACTCCCAAGTTTGTACTTTCAAATGAAAAAAAAAATATATCAAGATTAAGTGGCGGCATTACCCACACTTGCCACCAGAGAGAAACTGACCACCGATTGTTTCCCGCAAGTTCTCGTACCTGCTCCGATCGGTATATATACTTTCCCTTACCGATCTTCCAATGTCCTGGCGTGTAAGGCAGGACCTGCTAGGGTGCCTTACTGATGAGTCTACTAGCAGGCCCAGGATGAAAGCTCTCCCTTCCTTTTCCTCACTTTCCTTCCTCCTAACTTCATACCAAAAATTAGAACCTTCACAATTACTTAAACCGTTTGAGTTTCATTTAAAAAGTAAGTCAACAAATGATGATTGGAACGCCCCCAATTGGGTTGCTCGATAAGTTATATCGTTCGATAAGAAATGAAGTTATTAGGTTCGTCGTATTATTTTTCTAAAGATGTTACTACTGTTTGATAAACATGTGTGAAGTTTCATTTAGATTGTTCAAAGTTGAAGTGTCGTAGCATTTTTTTTACAATGGAAAAACGACAAACTGATCGAACAACCTAGTATATTCCCGATGGTCCTGATAGTCTCTTCTCTTTCCGATGATCAGGAATCAATGTCCAAAGAACTTCCCATTGAAAACTTGGACACGATGTTCAACCAAGTTTTCAATCCTCGATTAATCGGTGGAAATCGAGCGATTACTCGGGACGTCGAACCGAATACTCGGTTCTCTACGTCGGGAACACCTGGAGACCGATCGTTCGATCCATACACAGGCCTAGGGGGCTAGAACCGACTGGCTCGTAAACGTCTCGAAGCGGTGCTTTTGATTCACGAGGACCAGGAGCCGCGTTCCGAGAGTACGAAGCGTCGTGTCAGTGGCTCCGAGCGGTTGAAAATTGAAGAAAGCAATATCGGGGGCCGGCTTTAATACCCCTCAGTCAGCTATCCGGGAGGAACCCTCGCGGGCCGGTTAATCCGGAGTCAGCTGCCGGAAAGGAATGGAAGCCATTTCGGTAGGCCGCGGCTGATATCCGCCACCTGGCAATATTTCAACGATCCGCCCAACCGGGATAACGGATCCACTCTTTCTCCGTGGTAATGGCGGAACCAACGATTCCGCCATCGGGCAATTAGGGACGATCTTGGAGGTTTGGAAAGCCGAAGCATCCTCGTCTGGAGTCGTGTTCCGTGGGATTCCTGAGATTGGGTCTAGGAACTGGCTGGGCTGCGTCGAATCGGGATTCGAAAAGTGTCTGGGGGGGGGGGGGGGCATAAGAAGAACGAATCCATCTTTTGTTAGAAGAATAAGCTTGCTGTGTAGCGAAATGTAGATACGATATAGGGAATATCCACGTAAGTGGCAAGCTGATCGTGAAATAGGCAAACATGCATCTCTTACTCGTCTGAATCCTTTCATATTGAGCATTGGACTTATTAAGCTCCAATAAAGTTCGTAGATCATTAATAGGAATAATAAACTGTTCAGTACCAATCTAAAGACGTAACAAAGGAATGTAAACTATACAATCTTTCGAATGTTAAATATTATACTATTACGTGGCTTTCATGTTTGATAGATTATGGTTAGGATGAGAGGTTCTACATTCGTCCTCTTAAAGACATTTCTGGAGACTAGATGCGTAGGTTGGGGCAAAAGATGTACCAGTTGCGTCTTAAAGATTGTACCAAAGACAATTGACTGATATTTTTAAACGTACCTAAATCTTTAAGAAACGTGTATAAATTGATCATGCTGACAGCGTTCTCAAAAATGGTATTGTTCGCATCAATGGTACGCAAACTTTCTCCTCAGGTAAAACTTAACAAATTTCATTCTCAGCCGTCTCTTAAGCAGGGAAAAAATTGAAATATTCAAAATGTTGGGCCAACGGTGGTTCACTCTTCAGAAAAATTTTGTTTCTATAACATGGTGAAATCTGAAAAGGATTGGTGAAATAACTTTTGAAATATTAGAAAAAAGGAACCTGTAATTAAATTTTATCTTAACCTGCGATTATTCAACGACGTTAGATTAATACTAATCTAATTCAAAATAATCTTTGACGTTCTTTTGTCGTTTAAAAAAAATTCAATTTCGGTCCATTTCTCCAGGCTCAGAATTCTTTTTATCTTTCTTAATATTAATTAGTTTCTTACTATTTTCGGTATACATAGTCGGTCTCGTTCTAGTAGATCTGAAGGTGACACTTTCATTAGCCTAACAACCAGTTGAACCAATTTTATACAACAATCAACATAACTCAAGAATTTTAATCAAACTGTCTTTTAAAATTCCAATCCCTTGCCAGTGATACCTTAAAAGGTATCCGATAACACACACAACTAAAGCCCACTTTCACCGAACATTGCTGACATTATGAATCTCTTTCTGTATCAAAGAAGATAAGATAAAAGAAGAAATATAAAATATAATAAAGATAAGGAAATTTGAGACGCGATCAAGCACGTGGTAAAACGTGGTAACCAAAGAACGACAGGTAAAAGAAAAAAATTGAAGTGACACAACCTCTCCGTTTTAACCATCATTGTTTTCGGAATTCTGGCTACGTTAATTATAGGGGGCTCCCCAAAAGAGCTATTTCTCTGACAACCTGTCAGCGTAGAAGCTTCAGAGTAACAACACCTATTTTTGAAAACGATCACCTAGAAATTTCTACGGAGTAGTTAATACAAGCCAGAGATAGGGTATCTTGTGTCGGATATCCAAATTACACAAGGCGTATCAAAACCATACTAATTACTTTAGGGATAAATTTGATATATAAAAGTTACTGAAAAACGAAAAACGAAAGAAAAAGTATTAGTGTATTTTAACCATCTTTCACAATAAATTTTCTTCTTCAATTTCTCTATCGCAGCTACTTCATTAATTAGATTTATTTTCATATATTTCTAGATATTGTTTTTTCAAGATCGCATAGATCGTGTTATCATAGATCATTGGATTGGTTACGACAACAACCATTAAGCCTTGATAATAAAATATGTGTAATTCTGTTTGAAAAAATATCAATTACCATAAAATCTTCAAATATGATATCGAGAACAATTTTTACTTATTATAATATTTGGCCTTACCAATAAAATAGGCAAGACACTTTGTATAATATTATTTATTATTTAACTGTGCAATATGAATATATAAGTTTGAAGAAACAAAATAGTATCAAAATAATGTAAATATATGTAAATTACACAATTAACCATATTAATAGTCAAATTTTACCGATTAAATTTGTCGAAACTAGAACCAACGAACTAGAAGAATAAACTATAAATCACAATAAACATAATAAAGGTATACAATTAAATATTTCTTTAAACGACAAAGAAAGTATTAAAGGAATACTTTGTTTAATTAAGAAGCAGATAGAAAATATTCTATTGTAGCATTACTAGATTCACGATTCTGGAATTTATCTTTCAATAGTGAAAAATTTATTACACAGCTACCTAATAAATTGATTAATATAGTGAATCCTTTAGAAGTAGCAATTACATAATTTACAGTAAATCAATTTTTATTACAAGGAACAATATCTTGGTCAACATTCAATGCACAAGTATTTACAAAACATTCAGTCCTATTCAACAATGGTGTCTTCGGAATGAAATCAGTGAACTCTTTTTGGCATTAATTTACAGGAACGGTTCCTGTTACTCGTCATCAGTATGTATCGTAAACTATTATACGTGAATCATGTCGTAATCGTGTTAAGGTTAAGTATAAAATACAAAGTTTGACAATAAACGGTTAAATGGAATAAGTTGCTCTAGCTCGGTTGATAATAAGAATCCACGAAACAGAAAAATGCCTATAACTCAGAATCAGGGACAAATAGGACAAATGTGTACACGAAGTTTCTTCGTTACTTTTACTCGCGGAATTTGCCCCTAAATTTATTCCCTCGTGTTTTAATTGTTGGCTCGCTCTGTATATCGTTGAGCCAACTTTACGCCAATTAAAATTTAATATCATCGGTATCCCGTGCCCCTGCTTCTTTAATCAGACGCTATACGTCCCGCGTCAAAGTGGCTTTAAATCTCTTCGACGTCAAGTGGGCATAGCTTCACAATTAAAACTTTCCTATCGGTGTCTTTCTCTATGGGTATCGTTATTTGCCCCCTAGCGTGAAAATAAACTATTTCCGTCTCGTTTTTCCGCTTCGCGAGATGTTTTACCGCGTCGCTGAAAGAACAAGGTCGAGTATTTGGCAGCAAAGTTATAGGGACGATAGAGACGTATAGCAGCGGAAACCGTGATTTGTAAAAAAAGCCGACTTTGCCGATTTGTTGTTCTTTTCACTAATGAATACCCGTCGACTGCATTAACGTCATTGCCACGGAGAGCAAGGGACAGAATGCACTCGCTAAACCTCTCGGTTTATTATGACGGACAGATATTTCAATAAATGGGGAATGTAGGAAAGATTTGAAATGGAAATAAAAAATGGACGAATCAAAGTGAGATGGACAAATGGGGAAGCTTTCAAATCCCTTCGTAGATGTGCATCTCTTTCTATTTTTTAGGGTACGTGGTCGAATATACTTTTCAAATTATTCACACGAATAAACTGGCTGTAGCGATAACAACGGACGATTTTGTTTTCCAAGGGAACAAAGTTTATGTTTGAAAGTTTATACAGTTTGGGCGTGAACTCTTCTTCAGATTTTTCCCTCTTAGGCAATTTCTTAAGGGCGTAATCTCGTAGTACTTTGGAAAAATTGAGTTTTTCTACGTTCTTTTATACTTTGACCCTTTGCAGTCTGAGCGCTTTGAGCGATGGCTGCATTACAGTATCCTGAACTATCGGTTAAAGTGATTAACGTAAGTAATGACAGCTATAGAGAGTGAACGCACGTAATATGGAACATTAAATCTCGACAATTAAGTAAGAAACTCTATATGCAATCATGTGAATTACTTACTTTTAGATAGAAGGTGATTCTGACATTGATTTCTGATATTGATTTTTCAATTTCGACCGAAAATAGACAAATATTTTTCTGTTTGGAGATGTTCAAAACTTGTTGAAAAGCAGTCAAATAGTGAAATCTTGCAGCGAAGTTTAAAAGTACTACTTTTGTATAATTTATCATTAAATAAATTTGTTTTTGATCGTTTCAAAGTATTTTATCGTTAAATTTGCTATTTTCTTCTTAATGTAATTATTATTTTTCTGTACAAGTTTTCTGAGTTTTCTTTATAAATTACGTAGATGTTTCATATTCAGTACCATTTGTTCGAATCGCGGATTGTGATTTTTTTACTTTTGTTACCACAATTTCAAAACATTTGAACTTTTATATATGAATACCTATTAAGTTTGTTATATTTCGACGTTGGTTTTATTAAAAGAGAAATATTTCGCTATGTTTGACATACTTTTAACGAGGTGTTCTATATTATGTACAGTTAATGAGGTGGTGACAATCCCACCGAGTAGATCTTGTGTCTATAACACTCGAGAATACTTCAAAGCGCCCCTACTGCCTCAAGACATCAATGCCACAGAACATGTTTAGGCCCATCATAGGCAAAAGTTCGTTATTATTGCATATCTTCGAAAGAAGGTTGCTATACTTCAAGTAAAAAGAAAATCTTATCAAGCACTGCAATATTAAATAAATCATTTCTTCTTCACATTAAAATGTTTAAATAAATCATTCTTCTTACGGAAGATTACGAATCTATAGTTTTATTATTATTATGTATCTATTTGTGAACGTGATGGTTAGTTGATAATATTTTGGTAAAGGTCACGAATAACTTCGTTTCGTTTGTATAAAATTTATTCTAAAGATCTTTATAAATACGTGCTACATAGTCATTTTGTTAAAATTAATTAATAAACGCAATTATTTGAACTTTCACGAACACTTTTTCATCCACCGTATTTATAAAGATCTCTGTTGCGTTGAAGTAATAAATTCTTATAATCAGTTTTTCACTCTTTAGAAACCGGAACTTTTTGTTTATTACCCAGTGCTACAGAGACTGTTATTTAAACATCAAATTAATTGCTCTGCTGCGTGTTTTCCAAATCCAGATGCTTTATGGGTTTACAACCAACAAGACCAACTGTACGGACACGCGGAAATTCCGGAAGCAGTACCTGGAGGATCGATCTTATGCCTGAGCGTGTTCACTGGTTAAGGGCGGTCAGTTTGCTCGAAACCGAACGTATGTATCTAACCAAACAAGTACAGTGACAATTGCCCCTTCCAAACCCAAAATATTTGTGCAGATCAGTCAATGCACGTGTTCCACACCAACAATATGCCATCCCCGATCAAAGCAGTAATTACTTGTAATTCTTTTTTACCGACATGCGTGTTTACTTTTAAAGCAAAAGTTTCTTAAAAAAAAAAACAAAATCAGGTAAAAGGAAACAGTAAAAGAATACAGTCAAATTCAAATCAATACCTTGACTGAGTAGTTATATTATAGTAAATATTTTAACCTAAGTATTTAATTCTTTTGGTTATTCACGTGTCTCATTTCACTTCGAGGCTAATAACAACAGACAATTGTATCTCGTCTTTATATCGAACGTATATTTAATTTTACTTTCTTCACTTAATGCTGTATTATTTTTTCCTTCTTTTTTAATTTATACAATTTCGGTACAATAAAGGTGCATTACTATATTATTATTTATTAGTAAAACTTCAAATTATCATCTCGAATGGTTTCCATTTTAAAATATTCAACAGGTATTCTATTTTTTATGTACTTTTCGAAGAGCAACCCCTTGATAGTAGAGCACATTGGAACACTCGAGAAGCGAACGTATTTTATTATTTCCAAGCGTCTACAGGATGTCAGCAATGTGTAGGATTTTCAGAAAGCAATACTAGCATCATAACATTCTAATTGCATAGAAATCTAATAATTTCTTTTCAATGGTACTCAATTTCTGAAATTTGTTGTATTGTACGAACCAATAAGATTACATCATAAATGCAGAACAGTATAGTTCCAATTATACGAACTCTTATTAAGGAACTCAATTTAGCGCAATAAACTCTATTTCGCTTTTAAACAGTTTAAGTTATTAGACTGTTAAGTTATTAAACAAGATTTGCATTTTCATCTAGCTCGACATGTTCGAGTTTTCGAATCTGTCTAAATAAAAAAGTAACTCAATCCATAATTATAACATTTTTAAACGTATATAACCTGAATTTACTTATAATTGTTGATTATTCGTCTGTCTATTTATTTCTTCCGAGTTAACTCAAAATCTATATATATATATATAGATAAATAGATAGATAGATAAGTACTAAATAAAATATAAACAAAGTACTGCATCGATTGGTAGTGAAGTTTGAAACGTACTCGTAGAGTAATTCATCTTAAAATTGAAGCTACATAGGAGAGCAAATTTCTCTCCAGAATGGAAGTTCCACAATAAATCAACATCCCACAATCAATATTTCATATCTTGAATAATGTAATTTAGCTACATATACAAAAAAATATATATAAAAATTCCACTGTTCATGAATCGTGCAATACACTCTGTATCGAATATCGTCCGAGAATCCTGTTCAATAATCGTTTTGATCATAAGAATGAAATGCTCCGTTTATACACCGGTCGCAAATCCCGGTTCTCCGAGTCGATTCCTCGCAATCCATATAATTCCACCCTTCCAGGGAGGTTTCTTCTTCTTCAGTCATCCACTTTTCCTAACGAAATTTACGTTATGCTCGGTCACGTTTCAGAGACACACTGCCATGATTCCTGTCCCTCCTCGATTCCTCCTCCTCTGCCCTCCCCCCACCCCTTTCTTTGCTGCACGACGGGACTTGACTCTCTCATGCAAGGAGAGTCACTCTCATCAACGACGAGCTCTCGAATCGAGATGCGCCTCGGCGGCCACGCAGCACTGTTTCATCCCCCAACCTCGGCCCGCACCGCCTTTCGGCGAGTACATTATGCAATGAGGGTACTCGTCGAGCCAAGGGTACTTTCCCAGTAAGACGCGCGAGGGTGTCTAAGGTCGTCCCCGACTCGAAAACATTTCTTGCTCGCTGAGTAACGGTCTGTTAAAAGTTAGATTAGTCTGAGTAGCCTAAAAGCTCTAATGACTAAATGACAAAGAGAAAAACGGATGGTTGACGGCGAAGGGGGGAAGAGGTAAGGCGAACGAGGGTAAGTAGGTCTTTATTATGATTTGGGTCAGAGACCCGTAAAGCGAGACAAGGTTTCATCGCAACCCTTGCCGTGAATAAAGTAATATTTTCAGCGTGAAAATTCAAGGCGGTGGAGGTGGGGGTAGGGGAGAATAAAGTATGTGTACTTTGAAACAATATTTGACGAGATTGTATCTCAACTGTTTTCACGGTTTTAATTCACGCTTTAAACGATTAATCTGTACGTTGTTTCACGTAACATGTTTTCGTATAACTCTGCGAGAGAAAGATTCTGATTGTTCAATTAGTGTCTCAGAGTGGGTTGTAGCGATTCTCATTTATCGAAAATCAAATCAAGCCTGTTCTCTCATGTTTTCTCATGTCTGCCAAAGATTGCGTTTCTTTTCCGGAATTTATCTCTTGTTATCTCGGACTATGGTCGAGCCTTGTATTTAGAGTTCCCTTCGTTGCACGCGAAGTGACTCGTTGGTAAAAATTAAAATTGGAATATTTTCAGGAATATTTTCATGAAAGAGATATCGATGAATCGACGAGTTCAAACACTATTTTATTCGGATTATTTGTAATTGCACGGGCGACTTTTGAATAATGTTTAATTATATACGATGAATCGAACAAGGTCGATTACCAATCATGACACGAGTCGTGTCCTCGAACTAAATAAACAAAGTTCGTAACTTCGTTTTTGTCTGCGTGAAATAAAATTGTTTCTTTACAAACACACGATGGGAACAAATTTCCAAATGTGACCGAAATTAGTATCGTGATTATGAAATCCTTGTTAATTATTAATTGATGACTTATCGTTATCGTGAAATTAGGTATTTGGATTCTTGTTTGTGCTCGTTTAAAATACGGCTACTTAAATAATTGACCATCAACAGTACGATTGTATTTCATCTCTTTCGTATTTCAGTTGAATTATGTTCGTTCGGATTGTGAAGTTTGAGAATGTCCCAACTGGGACCACTTATCTGGTGTACAGAAATGAGACGTTACCACACTACTCGCAAGCTGAAATGGCACAAGAATAAAGGGAATTGTTCGCTTCTAGCGTTCGATGCTTTTATCCACACATATTGTCATTATTGACTGATTGTGAATTGATCACATCTAGAAGACTATTACATATCGTAGAAGACAAATGAAATAGATTGCGAGAGAATGAGATACAACGATAGTGAATGACATTGGCGTAGACATACTTCTTTTTAATATGACCCGTGTTTCACTACGAATTGTTTGTCCCTTCTTATACGAAGCCATTATATGTATGTATATGTATACAGGGTGTCTCATTTAAATTAACGCGATAAAATATCTAGTAGACAACTAATCGAAAAAAGAAAACGCGGAAGGTCTCTTTTATGATTTTAAGGTAATTTTGAGGTCGACTTGTCTTTTTCTATGATAAATCTATACCTTTTATTGTGGAATTCTATTTTATGTAAAAATATGTCTAACTTTTGTTTGAAACATTCATGTGTAAAATCTTTACTTTTTAACATATTTAGAGAAACATCTACAAAATTGTAACAGTATTACATTAATTTCTTACATTTATTGCATTGATATATTGTTACATTAATAAGTACGCGGTGTAAATTTTTGGTCCACGAACATCACAACGAATGGTTAAAATTTGAATTTCCAACTTCCCAACATTTATTAATGTGTTTAATAAACGATTGATGCACAAGTAATAATATATTACTTTCATAATACTTACATAAGCAGTTGTGATTCGCTCTTTCATATTTTCTGGATGTGGATGCAGTATGTGGATCGTGATATACCTTTTCTTTAATGTACCCCCATGAGAAATAATTTGGCAATGTTAGATCAGGTAACCTCATCGGTCAGGGAATTGGAGAAGAACTTCTCATTGATTTGTAATTGATTAAACTGACTCATAAAATGTTACACAACTTTGAAAATTATTTCACTATAAATGGATTACATCGCCTTTCGCGCAGTATGAAAAATAGCTTTTTTTTAGAGGTCATGTTACTTATCAAAGAGCCGAAGGTATCTTTGATACTTCGATCAACCTGAAGAAATTGTCAGCGAAGAAGAAGAAGAAGAAGTAAATTCCATTACCTCGGAAGAAAGCACTAGTAGATTCGTTTACTTTATTTTCGGTAATAAATTCTATTCGTATTCGAAATATAGATAAATTAATTGCTATGAATTTTGTTCCGGAAGATCTGTTCCACTGTGAAGCAGTAGGATCTGTGGTACATTAAGTACCTGCCAAGTACCAATAGTCCTAGACAATTTGATGAGCTTGTCGTTACTTTTCTGAAACCTATTATGTTAAAAGATTCTCGCACTAGGATTCGAAAGTAACTCCTTCTTTTGGACACCAATCTCTTCGGAATACCTTGGTCCAGGACAAGGGATCTTTCCAAAACTACTTCCCCGTAATGTTACTCTCCCAAGGAACACGTGTCCAAGCCATCAACCGAGCTCGAAAATCATTTCAGAGAGTGACGAAATCGTCTACTCAGCGAGTATCGCGCGCGACTCGGCGTAACGCGAAGACATATACGAGGAAACGAAAGAAACGACCCGCCTGCGGAAGGAAGATCGTGTCGACCCTCGGTGAAGCGGAACTGATAAGAGATAAATTACAAGACTCTGTGGCGGCTCGTAATGAAATCCGCCGCTACCAGCCAGCACGTAATCTACGCCAGATACGACACGTACGTTCGACCGGGTCGATCGTGAATGTACGTATATAAATTCACGTGGACAAAAACGAAGGCAGACAGAGTGGTCGCAAGGACAGAGAGGACATGTCTGCGTCTACACAACGCTACGATGAAGAGAACCCGCCTAAGCCCCGACTAAACACGGCAGAATGTCTATAACTCTCGGAACTCGTCCGTCTCGAATTAACCTCTCTCAATTAAGACAATGGTCCCCGGGTTCTCCGGACATCCTCTTCTCATCGAAGCGAGAATGGAGGACCTGAAAGGAAGAATCTCAGGGGTTCTCAGACTCTACTTTATCGCACCGCTACCCGGGAAATGTATATTTATACAAGACTCGAGGATTCGATGGTGAAAGACTATGGTCCAGGGACTGCTAACTTTGGGTCAGCTTGACTCGTCGAAGCGAGTAAAATTAACTTGGGGAAACTTGGGGAAATAATTCCGTTTTACTGAATTATGAATACTTTCGGATTAGTAAACATTAATCTCTCGTCCATATATTTGATTTTGGAACTTTCTCTCGTGTATAGTTTGTTATAACCGAAACCATTGGTCAATACCAAGTTATTTCAAGAAAATAATCAATTGTTATTTCTCAGATTCGTGAAGAACTTCGACTGCGATATTCTTTTATACTTTTATAATTGAATCGAACAAGATTGAAAAAACAAGATAGCATTTCATCCAAGTTCTTCTGGAGATCTTTACTGACCTAGTTAACCTTGCTTCAGAGGCAACTGTATGCTTGACAGACTTTGTTATTGGAACGAGTTAATGTTGTTAATGGTAGTTACAATTTCTTTTGTATTATATTATACTTTGAACTTCGTGACTGGGCAAAATTTTTGTCATTATATATCATTAGCACGTTGCTAAATTCAACTTTAAGCACTCTAATTCTAGGCTCTGTGAATACTGACGAGTCCTCTAGCAAAACTTGAAACTTTAGAAAAATTAATCTTAACGGGCCACACCAATTGTATAATATATGAAATCGTAAAACGTTCTCGACTAAGTTTTAATACATTTCAGAATACTCATAAAAATTGTGAATCGTAGATCAAAGTTATAAACACTATAATTAATTGTTCAGCGATGTGAAGTTCTGCTATCACAATTAATTTTTTTATTAATATTCCAGTATATCGATATATTACATTATCTCAATACCTGAGATACTACCGCAGCTCACATCAATAAGAAGACGATATCCAGGTCAATGGATACTCCATTAAACTTCAATAACTAATTCCTGGAGAGTGCATATTAAATCGCATTATCGTCGATTTATCGTCTGCAACGTACAGAAAATGTTTCATTGACTCCAAAAGAAATTCGCTGACGAATTTACCAGATTGTTCAATAAGTTTTGTCGTTTTTCCCATTGTAAGAAACTACTATGACACTTGAACTTTGAACAACTGTAAACGTACGAACGAGTCGACAGATCTACACGAAACTTTACACGTGTTCATCAAACGGTAGTACCATCTTTAGGAAAATAAAACGACGAAACTGATAGCTTCATTTCTTATCGAACGAAAAAATTTATCGAGCAACTTATTATATCGACAGGAACGAGGAATCGAGTGTCTGCATATTTTTCAGCGTGGTCACAAGGTATCGATCAGATCCTAGCCAGCTGCGAATGGAGCAACACGATGTCATGAACGTAGAGATGCTCGGAAAACGCGATGCAGGAATGCAGGAGCATTGAAGAGGTAGGAGCATGCACCGAAAGGAGAAACACCGATATGCCTCTCTCTTCCCTTTCAGTGATCGCTTCGTCTCGAAGGAGTACTCTCGCTTTCATGGAAGACGACGGGGCTTATCGATTAATCGGCCAGGCCAGACAGAGAACTTGAACTGCCTCGACTTGGCATCGAGCTGGGATTCGATCTAGTGGCGTTTATCTTCGTGCGAACAGCGAGCAGTCCTAGAATTTAATTGCGGAAGAGACAATTCTGGAGGAAATTGACCGTTTCGCGAGAGAACATGGCCGAATGTCGTAGCGAATTTAGTGTACAGCGTTGCCTCGTTAACTGTCGCGTACTTATTTCTCGCAGGTTAAATCTTTGTTGCACAAAGTGCTGCGAACGTGATAACAAAAACTTCAACAAATATCGTGGAATTTGCGCGCGATGTTATCTTATAGAATTATCCAGTTGTGGAATCAGCCATTTGTCGATAAATGGTCGAATTTGTTCGATATTGATATATTTTTTCACAGTGGTTTATAATTTTTAAATAAAATTTTTTAATTGATCTGAATCAATGGACTCGATTCGTTAAGGTTTGGAAAGATTTGTGTACAATCGTCTTTAAAATGAAAATATCGTGCATTGTTCTTAGTTCTGAGATTGTTTGTAAAATGATATTAGCAAAGTTCTATTTCAGAATTATAGATTATATATGTCCTGGAATGTTTTCTGGAAAGAAGTAGAAGTAAACCAATGTATTTTGTGAGACATTCCTTCGAGAAGTGAAAAGTTGAGATACCGATGATGATGTTACATAACCTCACCAAAAAGCAGACCACTTCGACTTTAGAGATAAAGAGAACTTCAGACGACTTTGGCAGTAGTATTATAGTAATCAATGTCATTTATTGATTGTAAAGCAAGAAATATTTTAAATAATGAGAAATGAATCAGAGATTGAAATCGAAGACAATGAAGCTTTGTTGAACAACATTTTACAACTAGATATTTTTTTGATAATAGCATTTGATTACATCAACTATATTTTACATTAAACTTTTATTTTTCAAATGAAATGAGAGTTATTTTTATATGCAAAGTCACAAAGTATGAAGATTTTTAAAAAATACCAGGCATAAAATAATCACCAAAATGTCTGAATATTCAAAATTGTTTGATCCACTCGATACTTCAAGTTTGGTATAATGGAAAGCAGATCATTTTGTTTTCTCAAATCTTCGAAAATTTTAAAGAATTGATTTGTCATTAATTGATTTTCAATCTGTTCGGATAGCATTTCTGGAATCGCTCGGATTGCCAGTAATCAAAGTTTCATTGTTATTAATTTTTATTCAACTGCGTTGAATATTTTAAAGAATTCGTGGAAATTTTATGATAATAACCGTTAATAAATGAAAAATTCTGTGATCAAAGTAATAATACTGTTTAAACGCAAACGTAAAGAGGAAGGGTTTACTAATTGAAAACTCAATAGCGTATCGCGATGCGAACTTCGATTTCCATAATCGATATCCATCCGTGTCGATTTTAAGGGCCGATTTAAATTATTTCGCTTAAGCTCCTGTACGTTTACGGGGAATTTATCATAAGCTGACACAAATTCGATGTAAAATCAAGATATACGATTCCGTTTCAATAAATGGATCATGCGATAATGTTGTCGCGTAAACGTGCGGGAATATAGAGCAGCTTTGCGTTACAGAAATGTACGATGTGTATTTGATCTACACGATGCTCAAAGATTCAAGGATAACAACCATTTTGGTATCAATTTTCCGAGCGAAATTTCAATTATTTTATCACAAAATAAACTAAATTTCTAATTTTGTCGCATATTCATATTGCATAGACTCATATTACGAGACTCATCCTGTATATTTACTTATGCTTTTACAAGGCATAGGAATTTTTTCAACGATACTTACATGACTGGTTTTATTTAAGTTATATCATTACATGTTAATATTTAAACAGAATTTCGTCTAACAAACTTTTTCCAAGGTGAAGAAGTGATGTATTTGTTCTCAAAAATTTGTTTTTAAAAAATGATCAAGGTTTGACGCACAGTATCAGAATATGTTAATTATGTACATGAAACATATTTTTATCGAAAACTCCATCTCTTGTATATTTCTATAGTGAGTGCACACTAATTTATGTGAAGTGCACACATTAATAATGAATTCAAACTCGATTTCCTCGAAAACGGAGCCCCATATAAAAACATTTTATTTTATATTTTCAACTTACTTTTCTGCAAGGAATCACCTCCTTTCCAAAATTGTGACACAATTTTGGAAACACTCTGTACACACAAAGTGGAATATTTGAATTAGATAACTTAAACATCTCCCTTATTTATGACTATGATAAAACTTTACAAGACAAAGTTACACTATTTGAATAGGCATGTGTAACTGCGGTATTATTTTTCCAACGTTATTTTTTTATGAAAATTTAAGGTCATCGATATACTCTTAAACGATACCCCTATAAGTGCTATCTTATTTTTGCAATATCTTTGAAGAGTATGAAAGATTACATAAAACGACCGTACGAATCGCACTTTTCCGATTATGTAATCAACATGAGTGCAATTTTTATTGATGAAGTATTCGCAAAATAGTTCTCTTTTTAATACTGTTTTCTCGCTCAAGTTGTCGCGTATTCGTATGCACATCGTAAGGCACTGCACTGGAAACATTAACTGCATTTTTTGCATGCGTTACGCTTCTTCGCTCCATATGTTTCCTAGTGTCCACAATGCCGGTTAGTTAAAACTGTTTTATTACTATTTACATTGGAAACAATGAGAAGTATTGTTCGGAAAAAATGTTACTGAATAAATTTCTTTTGAAAGATGTAATTGCGTGCTCGAAGGAATAAATGGTGTTAAGGAAAACACTTCTCGACTCTGCTAGCGTTTATAATTACTGTTTGCTGATCAACAATGATTAATCGAATCAAACGAAGAGAATCTTCTTCACAAATATGATACAAAATTTCTACCAATTAAATACAAGTAATTTAAAATCCTGTCCAAAATGTGTATTCGTAAAATCTTAGTACGAGCACAAATTAATCTTAGCAAACCATCCTGCATATCCTGCATTCTGCATATCCGAAAAAAATTCATTAATTTAGAACGAAACGAACAATGTGAAGGATACCGGTCGAAAGGATTTAAATATAAAAAGTATCTTAATTTCGAGTTTCATCAACGATGACTTCCAACCAGCTGATATAAAAGCAGGATCCATGTAATATTACACGCACTGTGATACGCATACAAGCGTGCCTTGCTCCCAGTTTCCCTGGATTTCCCATTAATCAGTGGCCCGAACTTTGGCAAATCCTTTGTACCTCATGGAAAAGCAGTAGCTACGTGCTCACGTTACCAGCGTCCTTTTAGAATACTTTAAGGACGCTTTTCACCGAGCAAAAAAAAAAAAAAAAAAAAAAAAAAAACATTGGCTCTAATTATGTAACTTTTTTTTACCGTCCCTTTCTTCTCGCGCATCTCATTTTTGACGCGAAAAAGCCGGAGTGACTTTCACGTGCCCCTACAAAGGATCCTATATTCTCATAATAGCATTTATTACAAGACGTACCGATGAAACTTGGATAATACAGTAACTCTTCGATAAATAAGTACGTGTTCTCTCTATAAAAGGTATCGAAACATCTTCGTTATTGTTTACATTTTTCATCTGTGCATTTAAAAGGTCGGTTAGAATTTCAAAACAATGAGCATACTTATTGGTTGGATGTAGCCAGTAATACAAGCTAAAAACTTTTATATTTCTCGTTGTAAAATAAAACGAACGAGCCTTGTTTAATCACGTGTAGTTAGAAATTCTTTAAAAACGATTTGTATAACGTATGAGCGAAAATAGTTCGAATATTCATAAAAGTATCTACAATGAGACATATAAAATTTGTTAGTGTGCATTAGTGTTGTCACACCAATACCCATGTGACTCACTTTGAAATTTGGCAATCGAATACCTGTAATATGAATCATGCTCGCCATTGTGTACACTCTTGTTATATCTATTGTCAGATGGCTCACTTATGGCTGTCCAGAAGCCTGAGATACGAAAAGTTAATGCCAGGAACAAATTCGTTACTGTTTCTTTTTGAAAAACTTTGCACACACCTAAAAATATGCTTTCAATCGACGGATTATTTCGTTAATAAGTTCAACAAAAAATTGTTTTGTGACACGGAGTCTATTGTTTTATCGTGATGTACATATGATGCTGTAAAAGGTTAACATCGTGAAATTGATATTAATTGCTCCAAGTCGCATTCTTGATTGAATTATATCAGATATAATGTAGTGTAAGATTGCTACTGTATCTGAGAGATGAGAATGGAGGTAGCTAAAAGGTGTAGAAAAATGATGGTCTTGAGAGGTCATTTGATTTCGTTTCCACGGCAGTCGAAGCAGCATGTAATGTACTGTCATGTTATAATTTGTTATATGCGTGTTGTAACGAATAGAATATATTAACGCATCAAGAAGTAAATATACGTGTCATTTTACAGAAGCACGAACATGTTTCGACTCGTTCTGTGTTTGACTGTTTGGTATGTTCTCTCTAATTGAATGTATCATGTTCAATACCTAAATGCATACTCACTGTCAAGCGCAAAAGCATGTTTAATATTAACGCAGATGCATTATGTTTACATTGTTCCATTTCAGTTTTCTACAAGTTAGAAATCTATGAATGTGTTTGTTGGTGTAGTCTCATTTTGCACATAAAATATCCCATGCATCGTCTAACGATTAAAACGATCCATGGTCATATTTTGAGTCCAGCTGTCTAAGAATTTCAGTTCATTGTGTGTTAAATGTGAGAAAATATTTGCGATGCTCATTCACGCGATGACACAGTTACAATTATTTTCTTATTGAACATATTTCATCCTCTCCTCTTCATTTTTATTATATTTCAAAATGAAATTTGGTCTAGTACTTGTCGAATATTTCTATATATCCCAATATTTGAATATTTCAACGATTTGTATCTCACTGATCAAAAACCTACATATTCGTAACATATAAATATTATAGTATAAACTATAAATTAAGATCTGTAAGTTCGTTTTCAGATGTTTTCTTACATTTTTTTTTCAAATTTTATTTTGATTTAAAACATAATATTTGAGTGATAATATTCAAAGAGCTTGAATGTAAAATAACTTGAATGTAATGTCGATTCCAAAGATCCGTACAAATGGAGAGAATTGTAAAAAACCGAGCTCATGCATTAAAATAATTCTCCAAATTAAAATCTTCATTACACGGCATTCAAACGCCACTGCACAGACAACGACTAGCCCGTACATTTGTTTCAAAATTAGAGATGAAAGTGATACAAGAAGGAAGGATAAATTATCCACTGCCCGTGAAATGAAAACTTTTTTAAATTGGCCGTAGGTTTATTAACTTCTTTCAAAGAAACACTTGAAAAGAATACTACTTTTAAACTGATGAAAAAAAGAAGCTGATAAAGAAAAATATTAAATACTAATCACACATGAAAAAAGAAAGAGAGACGTACGTAGACAGATTTTTCTATTATAACAAAATATTCATCCAATTTTACAGAAAGAGTTTCAAATCTTCATCTTGAAGAAAAATACCTTAATCCTAGCTAAGTAGTATCTATAGACAACCATGGATCTTATAGTTGACATTATGTATGGTTTTCAGGCACAAATTATAACTGTGGACAGTTGTTCGAAGACTTTGCTAGATTGCTAGAGAATTCCAATTCATATCGAGACTAATTGCCCACTTGAAGGGTTAAAAGCCTAACTCAGACCTAATCTGAGCCAACTGATCAGCTGACCAATTATTAAAATAATCTTCCTTTGACCAGAACCAACTGATCATCGGATGAATTAAAAATCTAATTCAGATTAATTGATGAACTAATTGTATTTTAAATAGAAAATAAATCAGATATATATTAACGAACTTCTATGTTCAACTGAGCAGATTTTAAAACTCAATTAGATTCTTCAAGAGCATTTAAACATTTGCATATTAGACTTCAGCAACTAATCTTTCACCGATTAGCCATTACTTTTCAGTCGCGTATCAATTATTCGGAAATCTGGCAACAAATCGATTCGAGTTATTCAGTTAACATTCGAATTACTCAGGCTACAGTCAGT
This sequence comes from Ptiloglossa arizonensis, assembly GCF_051014685.1. Lineage (NCBI taxonomy): Eukaryota > Metazoa > Arthropoda > Insecta > Hymenoptera > Colletidae > Ptiloglossa > Ptiloglossa arizonensis. Next base: position 6,631,571 of record NC_135049.1, read on the forward strand.
GAGTAATAAGACTCAAGTGACTCAGCCAATATGATTCGCAATTGTTACGATCTACTTTGTTACGTTGTTCAATGAATGATACATACGTCGACTGTTGATTTGTTGCCTAATTAATCTATTGTCCATTCAAGTATAGTAGAATTTTTGCTATCCAAACCTTTCTTACTCGAATGGCGTGTCAATGGAACTATTGTATTATTTGAACTTTCTATTATTCGAAGATAAAACATCCGTATACAATATTCTTTCTCCTATTGAAATATTTATATATACCTGTTGTAATTAATTTTCTTTCTTTGCGCACTATTCCAAAGATATTGTATCTACTGTTCATCTAACCATCGTTATTAGTAACGACGGTTTAATATTTTAGACGTAGGGCTGTAACACGAATCAATTAGTATTAAGAAGCATTCTATCTTTTAAAAATAGTATTATCTGATGAATTTTGTAACTATCATTGAAATTTTCTCCAAGGATTGGCTCCAATTAATATGTACATACATTAGGACTTACGATACTTGATGCAGTTAAGGAAAATATGTTTTGATACTATGTTAGTTAGGACTAAGGTTTTTTTCTTCAAGATGAAGATTTGAAACTCTTTCTGTAAAATTGGATGAATATTTTTGTATAATAGAAAAATCTGTCTACGTACGTTTCTGTTTCTTTTTTCACGTGTGATTAGTATTTAATATTTTTCTTTATCAGCTTCTTTTTTTCATCAGTTTAAAAGTAGTATTCTTTTCAAGTGTTTCTTTGAAAGAAGTTAATAAACCTACGGTAAATTTAAAAAAGTTTTCATTTCACGGGCAGTTTTCAAAAAAATTGTATTTTTTTTATTTCATTTCTCATAAATTATTGGAGGATACGTATAGACGATCTTGTGTCATTTTAATAATGTAAAATTAATTCTGCTCAACATAATTTAGTATAAAAGCAGCAATGTATACGTTCTCGTCTAATAATAGCATCAAAGCAGAATTTTGAAAGTTGGATAGTTTTTGTCCGAATAAGAATGTTAAATAACAATTAAAATATGAATTACTTTTTGCCTAAATTTTGCCTATTTCTATTGACAAATACTATAAAATTGGTAAGAGTGTATGGTATTGGAAGAATATGAGGTATATTATATTTATATAGGTATATTATATGAGATATATGACTAATATTAAAAACGACATACGTAGAAGTTTTAGAGGAAAAAATAAATGCGTGAAAAAATTTGCGCGATATGGAAGAATTCGAAACAATCGTATTCTCTTGTACTGTACTCTTATTGTTATTATCAGTATTTATATTGTTTTACCTAAGATGTGCAATATAATAATTAGTCTCGGAAAAATATACGTCCTGCTATTAAAAAATTCTGTTACGCCTATAATCCTGTCTCTCCATTAGTACGTATAATGCATGTACTACTTAATGCATTCATACAACACTACTAGCACGATACACGAATCTGCAATTAGTCGAAACAGTGTGGTGAATTCACCGCATACAAGCTACGAAAAAGTACCAACTCCCATGTTCAACTGCACGAGAAGAAGCACCGGTGACTAAATTATTCAACAAAGAGATTCATCCCGCCATAAAGATTCAACCACTTTTCAACATACAAACCAGAACGAAGTAAGGTTGTTCTACGCACTTCTATTTGCCCGAATGAGACAGAACGCAGTTTCAAAGCTGGCAAAGAAGAGTGGCTGATTAAACGTCCGTTTAAAGGGAAATGAATTTTAAACACGATTCTCGTACGAGGATGGGGGTCGGTGGTGGGGGGGGGGGGGGGCGGTGACGGGGGGGTAGCGCGCGTAAATGTGAATGAAAGCCGGAAATGATAGCGAAACCGTGCCTCTGTAAAAGCTCGAAACCAGGGGAATGTTTCGAAGCGGAGCTATTTTATGCGTCGGGCATTGATTCGAGCGTGTTGGTTCTTCGGCGGAATTGATTTAGAGGCCGCGATTAAACGGCGCGGTCGAAAACTCGCAACAAAAGTCGACGGGTGTGCCGTTTTATTAACACGATATCTCGACAGATATGAGTTTTGAAAGCTATTCTATAAGCTCGGAAACGCGCGCCGCCCCAGCGTCCTGCCCAAGTTTTAACCATTGTTTCGCTCGTTACGAGGTTTCAGCAGTTGCTCTCGCTGAGTTCCACTCTCCCCACTCCACCGCCGCCACGCCACGCCACGCCCCTCGCGGAAAAGTTGAAACAATTCTGCGCCGCGGCCAGATAAAACCACGGAAAACGGAGGAAAACTGGTCGGAAAAATAAATGCCCGGGACGAGCGCGGCGCGCGTGGAACACGTTTCGCTGATCGCGTGGTGAACTATTAATTGTTGCGCTCCGGAAGTCCTTTTCGCCGTGCGATACAGCGGCGAGCGGACGAGTTTCAAAACAGTTTCCTAGATAGGAGCAGCGTCGCGGTGAATTGAAAATTAACGCGAAGGGGTTCGCTCGAGGCAATGAGACTCACCGCTTGTATGACTGGCCTGTAGTCTTTACGAGATGTTCCCTCCGCTCTGGAATCACCGCATCGTAGACTCGGTATGGCAAACTCTGGAACAGGTGAGAGTAAGCTGAGATTGATACGTCGATCTGCTGGTAGTAATCGGCAATGATAATAGTCACGGATAGAGACTAACGAAATCAATTTGGTACGTGTACCGTTAAGGTCGAATAACAGACACTTGACTTAAACGATAAGAAGCTTGGGCACATTATCTTCAGGAAAAGAGACATATATGTTGAGAATAAAGTTTAGAAAAGGGCGTTAACTGTCCACTGGGTCGTCGATCAAAACTTTCAATTGGAAACAAGTTCCTTCTGTACAAAATTATACTACAATCAATTTGGACTTGTGAGATATTATATTAGCAATTACGTTCAAAATTTACCGAATTCTCTCACGATAAACTGACGCAACATTCTTATACTTTGGTGTTGCAAGAAGTTTGAACACTTCACAGTATAGAGATCCATACGAAAATGACCTACGAATCCACTTCCAAAAGTGTATCGATTTAAAAGGAGACTATGTCGAGAAATAAGGATACCTTTTCCCAAATTTGTTGTGTCTTCTTTGTTAGGTCAGCTACTTCTGAGACTAACACCACGATAGTTCTATTTGGACGTCTATGCTACCGGTAGGACTAACTAACATAATGTAACGTAAATGTTACCGAATGACAAACTCAGAATGCCTTACGTGTCGTGTTTTATACGATAGGTAATAATTATACAGAGTACATTACAGAAGACAATGCGATGTTCTATTCCTTTTAGATCATGGTGAATCTTTTGCATTGAAACTTGTCACTAGCTTCGATGCACGGAAACACTTTGGTGAGGAGGAGTTAGCCTGAATTCAAGTGGTGTGGAAGAACTTTCACTTGGAAGTGATTTCGCGCAAGGGAAATGTGCAGCTCTGGATTTTCCTAGATTGCTTTGCCCGCTTGGTCTCTGCTCTAATGTTTCGCAAGTGGACCGAGGTTTATGACTCCTTGTGTACAGACGCTTCAATCGGTGGCTCATCCCTTGCTCGTGACAAAGTAATTCGATTAATTTGTTTTGCCAAAGAACAGCTGAAATTTCATTTTCTTGCGGTGACTTAGAAACTGTGCTCCTCTACGAGCTGACTAATTAACTATGGCACCGCTAGCTTCGCTCCTAAATTCAGAAAAGTGGACACAGAATAAATTTACTCGTGTGCATAATCGTATCGCTAACGCTGTCAATGTAAATATGCTAAAATAAAATTCGCTCGGTACCCATCATCGAATCAAATTTATAATGGTCCATGATGATAGACTTAAGCTGGTAATAAAACACATAAACAGTAGTACAGGTTTTTCTCCTATATTTTTAAGAAATAATGACCAACGTGATGTTGAATTCATAAATGTATACTTAATAATCTCGCGCAAGAAATACTATTCTATCAAAATATTATTTTAGCAACAAAAATTAATCACCTTCCATTTTCTAACGTGTTACAAATGTACAAAAAAGCAACGACAAACTGTTAACCCAATCTTAGCGACTAAACTTATGGATTGTGTTGCTATTCGTTCAGATTAGCACGATCAGCCCTCGTATTTTTGGTACGATTTAGAAATAAGGTGAAGAGCATGTATGGCAGTTCGAGAGTCAAATAATATGGTAAAGTTGACAAATAATTTGTCTGGTAAGCGAAAATCGAACGAGACGCGTATTTCATGCGCTTTGATCCGGAAGTAGCTTTGGGTCGCATGTATCAGCGTGTACAGTCACTACACGGATGGGAATCTGTGTCTAAGCACTTTCAATTTCCGTCAAGGGACTACAGGAATAAATATGGCTGCACTTCGCGAAACAGTGAAGTACAGTAACCACATTGATATTTTGGCTGTAATGTCTCAGTTATTGAGTACAAAGAACTATGTCCTGGCTATTTTGACAGGTTAGTAGCGATTTTGAAAATACACCACACGTGAAAAACTAGGCAATGCAATAAAGGAAAATCGATGCGATCAAACACATTCTATATATTCGATCAGATTGTACGACTTTGATCAAAAGTATTATTGAATTTATTGATTATAAAACTGAAACACGTTTTGATCCTTGGTTTATGCTAGCTTGAAACTGCTTTCAAAAGGATTTAAGTTGATAATGGATATAACACAGTTAATTATATGGCACGATGACAAAAATATACCTCTTTATACTTGCAAGTTAGATCTGAAACAAATTTCCTAAACCAAGGAACCCACATGTTAAAACTTAATGTCGATGATTGTGCAAATTAGATATAGAAATTCAATCTTAATTTCTTTTGGGAATTACTCGATTAAACCACAATGGATAGTTAACCGAGTTTACAAACATTTTATTATAGCTTTCAACGCAAACCTTTAAGTCTTCATTGTAGTACTAATTGATAACTAAAATTGAATAGTACTAATTGAAACCTGAAATTATAATTACATCACAAACAGAAATATTATTTCTTATCCTTTAAATAAAGTATTTATACCGATGAAGACATATTGACCATAGTTGTGGTAAAATTTGTAACAAATTGTTCGTAAACTCGTTTAATTATAATACGAATAATTCTTCTCTTACAATTTTGATCACCGAACGAACCAGATCAATTTATTCTATATTTTGTCTTTACTTTTTCATTAGAAATCACCTTCTTTTCGATTGTCCACTGGAAACGCTATATAAGTACAGTGTTTGCAGTGAACGTTATATCCCGTGTTTCGGATACCGCATACAGCTGTCTGAATCGACTAGGTATTGGACGAAACACCGGAATCACGATATATGCACACCCCTGCAACAAATCCTGGCTCGAGGACTCGATATTCTCGTGGAGACGGAAAGATTTTCTGGACATCCATACACAGATGCTTGGAATCCATACATATTCATGAGAAACTGTGCAACGAGGAAGGATAACAGTACCTCGAAGTTGATTCTTGGTTGTAATATCTGCAGTTTTGTCCGCAAACAAACTTGTCTGTGCTTCTTCGTACTGGAGAGGGGAACTCTTTTCTGCTTATTTCTTGAATTTACACTCACGCTGTGATGAAATAACTGGTCACGTTGGCGCAGAATAAGGGTGTCGGTATAGAGCACTAGAGTTTGAATTCAAAGATCAAAATATTTATACTCGAAATTATTAAGAATGAGAGCATCGTGCTATAAAATTAAGAATATCAGGACGCAAGAGATCTAAAACCCAAGACCTGTTGTATTTAAAAACCAACGGTTCCAAGGATCTTGAAAATTTCAGAGCTCAAGAATCCACGAACTCGTGGAACTATGAACCTGATTCCAGTAGCCAAGAACTTGATGATATAAAGCGTAGAAAGATCTCAAAGACTCGAGTAACTGAGAACCCAAAGACCCAAGGGGCCAAGATCCTAAGTCCCAAACATTTAAAGCCTTAAGAGCTTAGATCCTAAGCATCCAATACCTCAATGAATCTGAACTGCCCAAAGTCCCAATGTTGGAACTTAAGAAAGATTCGAGAACCTAAGGACTCAAAGGCCCTCATTTCGAACCTAAATCAATTTTATCTGACGTTAAAGTTAATTCAATTCATAACGAACCTTGGGACATTAATGCCTAAGTATAATTTCTCATTCATTTTCTGAACGATGTTTAGCAGAATGATATTTCATTTTCATAAATGAAAATAACAGTTTACTCTATTGGTGCTGCATTGCGATGATATAATGGTGGATCGTTCAATCTTTTCAAGCCAATACGGTTTCTCTATTTGCCATCAGTTAAGAGCCAAATTAATTCGCGATATTACAACTTTGCAACCGTGAATATGAGTTGCGTTGCATTTAAAGCGTAACGATATAACTGGAAAACCATTTAATTTTCTACGGCCAAATATGTTTCTCTCGTTTGGACCCACATTAATTTGAAATATTAAAACGTCGCCAATCTAAATAGTGAAACTCTGATAAATTGGAAATCATAATCACTCTATGTATCCGTCTATTTAACGTTTCACAGACAAATCTACTATCTTCCTCTCCTTTATTTACTGGCCTGCATTGGAAATATTAAAGCGATATTTGGTTTGATTTTTACATCGTGATAAATTCCACATCGATCGTACGTTGCGTAAAGTTTCTAATCATCGTTAATTGAGATACAACATAATAAGATATTAAACTTGTTTGCCATTAATATTACAGGATCAGATTTGAAATGGGGTTTGAATTAGACTATGTTAGATGTAGATTATACTATATTATTTCTGGGTTAGCTCTGAGTACAGCTAGGTTAAATTCTGTTAAATCTGGATTACGACTAGATTTACCCTGCGTTTAGGTACGTATGCTAGGTCTACGTTGAGGCTGCGTTATACTCGAGTAAGAGTAGAGTTTAAGCGAGCCTGTCTGATTCAAGGTTAAATCTACATCACATATACGATAAACGTGATGTATATTCAGGATGAAACTAAATTTTCTCTCAAGATAGATTAACATACGTCTAGGTTAGAACTATATAAGTTTGTGGTTGTCTGTGTGACATCTGGATCAGACTTATATCGCCTACGTTAGTTTGTAAGATTAAACGATCAGCCTTGCCCAGTCCGATATAAAGGGCATTCTATTTGAGATGATTTCAATTTTTCTAGATTACACATACTCTTAAATTCGAACGAGCTAAAACATTTATGTTTCCTCCTTGGTTCTATTTAGATTGTTACGAACAGTGCAGGGACGACCCTTTATTGGAATTGAACGTACCAGTAATGCAAATACAACCATGTTATATACATCGTACACTTTACATGAATGTCTCATCTGGGGGAATTATTATTTGCCTATCGTTTGCGAGGAGTTGCAGATAAAACTACGTGCAATGTCCGTTTGTAAAAGATTTACACAGAGAACGATCGGTCCCAAGGAACCAGAACTGGCAGAAAAACCGCCCTCGAAGGAGGCGATCCTTTAAACGTAAAATGTAATGGAACGAGTGTAAAAAAAAAATCGTTTCATGAAACGAGCACTCGAGAGATAAAAACCAGATAACAACGAGCATGCGGGAACTCTCAATACATTTTGGATATCACTTAAGGAATTGCAAATTGTATTCACTAGTTGCATTATTTCATTTAAGATTATTAAGACTACGGTACGTAATGATACATTTTTATCAGAAATGGATGATAATGGAAAATCACATCCTTGTAGTAGTTGTTAGGCTCCTGATAATACTGACTAGAATACCAGCATAATCAAATTCCTTTTTTTCGTCAGGAGTCTGGGGACAAAAGTTGTTCCGGTACAACAAAAATTCTCCTAGCGCGATGATTAAAAAGTCGAACTCTGGACAGATTAGTTCACAATTCATATTCTATCGATATTATTGTTTATAGAATCAAAGAATGGATGAAGCTTGATACTGTATCGTCGACTCCGAGTTGTTTGAAATTAATAAAGTAACTTTTAGGTTGTTATTTAAGTTTGAGTTTTATGGTTAATTATTGATACAATTTATAATATTACTTGTCCTATATTTAATCTTAATATTTTACAATATAATATAATTATAATATGATTATATGGCCTCTTGAAATCCAAGAAAATTGTTACTGTGGAACGTTACCAATAGCAATTGGAGCATTTGAACGATAATTTAATAGAAAAAACGCTGTCAGCAGCATCAAAACGCTCGACTCCACCTTATATTGGCGGTGAAAGAAAATTGACACAACTGGAATAAGAGATGCTTTCTCACCCAGTGTATTCTCCAGACTTTACTCCAAGTGCATATCACTTGTTCCGGTCGATGCAATACGCCTTGAAGGATATGCACTACTGTAATTACGAGGAAGTTAAAAAATGTGCGGATGAATGGACAGCGTTAAAAAATAGAGATTCAACTTTTGCCAAAAAGATAAAAGAAAGTAGTAATATTCGAAGAAAAATACTTTGATTGATATAACCCGATAAATTTTTAGAAAATAAATGTTCAAAGAACGAAAAACAAGCAGCGAATTTTAATGCAACCACCTAATAAAATAAAAATTATTCCCAATTGCTAGTCCATAGCTGATATTAAGCTTGTTGATCTTTTATAATAACCAATTAGGGAAGTTAAATTCTACAGCGATGAAAATCCTCTTTCCTTGTTAAGTATTCCATGTGCGCCGTGGCATGTTAATACTTCCCGTGCACGCTTAGTATCGCGGAGAAATATTATCCGTTAAAATACAGATATCGACTTAGAATCGTTATTTTTAGAACTTCAATTTATCTGTTTATTTAATGTTTATGAACAAAATCTTTGTTCGATCTTTTAAAATTTTCAATATCAATATGATATAATATATGATACAATATACTCAGAAGAGTGTAGTTTGATCTAAAGTGGACAAATTTATTTTTTCTTTGATTTTAAATTCCTTACACATACTTACATGCACTTCAAACACTTGAATTCATTTTCAAAAGCCTCGAAAAGATTATTTACCGACATGCATGTTCCAAGCAGTTGTGACATTCTAAGTCAAACAATACCAAACATATTCCAACTTTCTGTTTTTTGGGTTACTTTGCGAAGAATAATCGTGAAATAACAGTAGAAGTTTTGAATATTTAAAATTAATACTGATTTATAGACACAGAATCGTGTACACTTCATTCGTGGGCAAAGTTTCCAATCAGTCGCTTAACTATATTTTGAGATATCTTGTTCAATAGTATGAAAAATATTTCCAGAAAAATGCTTGCAAAGTTTCGACTCACAGAGTTAGAAGACACGAAAGGTTTCGTTCAAAGTACAATAATTCAGCTAACTTTCCGAATATTGACACTCTATTCATATTCCCTGTTTATATTCTCTATATTTAATGCTTTAACAGAGTGTAAAAGACGAAGATCAATTTTTTGGAGTTCTAGATCAGAGTACTCCTTAATTAGAACCAGATCTGGTGCTATTGTGTCGTGTTATCTTACGTACCACCGGACATAGCGATGTCAGACCTTTACAAACCCAGACGTCTATCCACCAAACATTGATAAACATTCGCCAAAGAGATACCCGACGATCACCGTTTCGAATTGTGTTTCAACAACGACAATAATTATTCTCAGAGAGAAAACCTTGCCTCTCCGGTCAGTAATAACCCCTCTTGTTCCAATATCCTTGTACTTGCAATTATAGACCCCATATCGAGGATGGTGCACTCGAACCAGCTTCGATTCAATTTTATTGCTCGGTCAGTGTGACGCAACGTTACAGAGCTGTTAGTCGATACGTAGAAACGGTTTCCGAGAACCACGGCTGAAGGATGACCGTCGCGGGGGACAATCCTTTAAACGCGAAAGATGGCGCGCGGGCCGGCAAAAAGATCAGGCCTGCAGGCGTTTGGCAAACGAGGCTGGCGCACTAGGAATCGTGGCCGGTACCGCGATCCTCGTACGCCGAAATTGATGGCAAGGACAGAAGTTTAGTGGCCGTCTATATATCTCGCGAAGGAGCCGCTGGTGTCGCGGCAGGAAAAAGGGTGGGAATAGAGGAACGTTGGAGGAGCAGGCGGAAGAGGTCGTTCCCTCAAGTCTCGGGGCTTGTAACGTTGGTAACCGAGCCACCGGCTTGCGGGACGATGGTGAGACAGAGAGAAGGAACGGGAGGAGTGTTGGGGAGGAAAGTCGTGGTCGATTCTCGGTCATCGAGAAAAACTCTACTACTCTCTGCCATTTCACTCGAGCCTCTCTGTTCGCGGTAATCCCGAATGTCTATGGGTGTTCGCGTCCGTGTGCAAAAAGGAGGAATGCGAAATCGGCCGCTCGTAGAAAGGCTCGGAGATCTTAAATCGCCGTCGCATGAAATCGTCCTTGAAAGCGCCGCCATCTCAAGAACCGATCCCAATGTGGACAGACGGTACGGAGGATCCGACTACTGGTGAATATGCATCGATGATTCTCTGTAGGGTTTGGGCTCGAGCTACATGTTGTTCGACGTGCTTGGTCAGTTTAATGTTGCGCGCATTAATACGTTGGGGTTGGAAATACAGGGTGTCTCGATCGTCACCGGTCGATTTGAATTTCTCGCCATTTTTAAAACATCGAATCGATTAACCTGAAACTTGATACACGTCATCTAGACAGATGGGGAATTAATCGTGGGGAAAAATCATTAACGCTAACGATTCGGGAATTTTGTAATCATTTTCCCTCGAAATCATGTGTCGGCAAAAAGCATCGTGCAAAGTTTGGTCGCTAGATATGTTGAAATTCGTTCAATTGCAGATCTGAAAACGTCAAGGTGGTCGTTTGGAAGATACCTTGTTCCATTATTGACTCCCAAGTTTGTACTTAAAAAGAAATATATATATATCAAGATTAATCGAACCTTTTGAATTTTATTCAAAAAGTAAATCGACTGGTGATGATTAGAACACTCTTTATTCGAGAAATGTTACCAAAGCTGCGATACAGTGACTCCTCGATAGATAGCTTTCCTTGTATAAAATATATAAAATTATCACTGTTTATGTTCTTTGGCTCGACAGACTGTAGACTTGAGAGACCGAGGGACGTGGATTTAAAAACCATCTAGGTGAACTTCAAATTGCTGGAATAGAGACTAACGGAGTTTAAAATTCTTTATATCTCTTATTCATCTTCGTAAGAGTTCGATTTTTTTCATCGATGCACTTGTGAGATCCTTACGTTAGAAATGAATCCGAGTACGACCTCTATCCAAACACGAAGTTCTTCAGAGATAATTCATATAAAAGTTCGAATAATCTATAAGGGAATCTGGTTCCAATATAGCCTAGATTGATCTCATCTTCATCAGGAGAACTTCACCAGTATATTAATAATAATCAAATGGAATATGAAATATAAAAGTATTACACCAATACACGGGCAGCAGCACTTTGAAGCTCACCTATCGAGTGCATGTAATACGAGCCATGCTCGCCTTTGGGCTTATTCTTGATTTACTCTCCTTGTCGGGGATTTACACGTGATTGGGTCTCAGTGTGAGATACGAAGGGTTGATTTCAAAAATAAATTCGCTACCTTAAAACGCTTTGCGAGTACCTGGTAGTGTGCATTTTATCAAGGGGTCGCGGTAGCTTAATTTTTTCATTTAATATTTTCTTCATTATTTCATGTAATATCTCACACATCCGTTGTCTCGATCACTACGGTTTCATGTAGCTGCAGTTGATCACGACTCGCGAAACTTAAATCGAAAATTCTATGAGTTTAACATTTCGATCAGTTAAACAGAAAGGAACCACAACTTCAATATTTTTCAATGAATCACAAATTACAATATTCTTCTAAAAAGTTACAGCGAAACAATCAACTTCATTTGTTGAGAATCTTGAACCACCAACATTGTTATCATTCGACGAACCAGAATCACCTGAAGCAGATAGATCTGTGAATGGAAAATTAATGTCTTCACAAGTCAGAGCGTTTATTCCAACCTATGGGCAATCGGCGAGCCATAGCTACGGACTAATTAGTGTCACACTAAGACGTGACGGGTGGAGAGTAACCAGGTAGGTTCCAACGGAATAGGAACAGAATAGGAACACACGTATATTTGGAATCTCATTCTCGTTTGACTGAACTATACATCTGTCCTATTCGTGGCCAAAGGGACAAGTAGAACCCGCTGTAACTCTAGATGCAATCTTTTCATGCGCGTACTATAGAAGTTCTTTTGTCAGAGAATTATCCTCTCGAGATTTTGAACGAATTTTAAGGCGTTCGGAATTTCTTCATCGTACTAAATTATCATACTAGTCGTAAGTGTGTATATGAAAATCTACATGCTTTACCGATTCTCAACACCGGTATCAGTTTTCATGCAATATGTGACACATTATTGGGGAGTTCCTTATTGGAGCAATTTTTCTCTCATTTACATTCAATAGCAATAATTACATACAGTTGTTAGGAAGAGAATACGTTTTGATCTCGTGCCATGAAAATTTCTAAATAATAATTCTATCGATACATCAATAGATGAAGATTCCATTCTGAATTGTAGTCACACTTCAAGATTCTCGCTTATGATATTTCTATTGCTATTATGGAAGTAGTTCGAAATGTTATTGGCCATATAAAAATTAATGAAACTTAGTACTGTATGTTTTCATATATTGTAGAATCAAAATTTTTTATGATTTTTAAAAATTCTTCGATATATATTCCTAAAGACTACAACAAGTTTCAATCAAATTCGTAATGTTACATAAAAAATGTTCGATTACACATAGAATATCCGTATAATAAAATACCACGTATATCTTGTTACAAATTTGTAAAAAAAAGTGAATAAACAAATATCAATGTGTTTAAAAATCTTTTTTTCATATAGGTTGCAGATTTATTCTGTTTACAAAGTACAGACAATGTGTATTCATTATTATTCGCACGTGTGATGCAACGCATTAATATATTCTATGTGTATAATTCTTATGGGAAATCGGGCTGTATGGTTTGCAGGAAAATTAGCGATGACTTGTTTGCACGAAAATAAACTCCACACGTGCGAGAGGATATTTCACGCCACCGTGACACATAATGACATTGTATAAAATATATCGTAGCACTTAATGAGTCGAAATATTTGTTTAAAACAAAATAAATACGGCCCATTTAATACATTCCCTACCACGTTTGCTGGTGACAACCAGAGTACTACATTTTCGGAAAATTTATTGGTCATTAACGTACACAAAGATATTTTTATAAATATAAAATGTTTGCAAAAAATAAAATGAAACATCAAGTGCATTCTTTCGTTGTTGGTTAACAGTAAAAGAATATTCCAAAAGAAGAAAATTAGGTTTTTACTTTGATGATAATAGGAATTTTTGTGATGTAAAAATTTGAAATTTATTAACATCTGCTTATAATAATTCATTCCACGAAAAGAATGTTGTTCTAGAAGCTCTCATTCTTTTTTAAATTTTGTGTTAGTAGAATTGTCAAAACTTTCTTTATTCCAGTTTTTTCCTTTGTAGTAAATAAATTACTATAGAAGTGTAATAACTTATAAAATCATATAGCATAATGTGTCAAACAGTTCAATATGAATTTTAATCGCCACATTGATACGGATTTCAATTAAAGAAAATATGAAAATGTGTATTGAAGTTAGTATCGATGTCCTATTTAAAATTTAATTAAATTCCATTCGTACAAGTACCGCCAATAGTCAAGGTTATTTAATTGCATTTTTATATATTAAACGAGTTCATATTGAAATGGATGTTATTTGACGAAGGCATCAAATATTCAGAATATACAAATTTTAAATTATGAATGCTATTTTTTTTATATTTATTGGTTAGTTAAATTTTTGCATAAAGAGCAATTGATCTTGGATGGTACTATTAATTGAAAATTAAATTTTCATTCGAATGTGTCTTCATTTTTTTTTAAATTTGAATGTATAATTTAGAATATAATTTTGTGTTTACATGATCGATTAATTTGAAAAATACTACCGGAAGAACGGAGTTACTGATTTAAAATGTAAAAGACATTGAAAGTAAAAGATAACATTTTTTATCTCACGAATATTTTTCGTCGGTATTATAATACCATTTGAAAGAGTGAACCGACCCTTATATCTGAATGTTTATACATTGTAAATGCATACAAGAACACTACTCAATAATCCTTTTCCTTCCCTATAAGGTAGGTAGAAGGTAACTTGAAAAGTATACATTTTTATATATTATTCGCAGACACTTTTATAAATATAATAAAAGATGCAACATTTGTTTGAATTTTTTTCAAGTTTCCTCGTAGAAAAGAATTCATGTTTTTGCAAAGAATGGTTTCGTTTTACTAAGCCGTATTATGGCACCGACAAAAATGGTTTTGCGTTACATGCTATTTGCCCACAATGTTTAAAGATTTGATAAATTTTTCAGTTAATTTACTTCTCTTGTCGAAGGAGATTTATTTTTCTCATAAATATCTGAACTATTCGATGTATATAGTATCTAATACTATAATTTGGGATAATTTAAGTTGTCTAATACAACCAAATCTACGTAAGATATCCAAAATTAAAAGGAAACTTTTATAAAGATTTCCCAAAGCTGCACAATACTTCATAAAATTCATTCGACGATAAAGTACTTGTCGAGGAAGCAAACCAGAGAAATTAGAAAAAAACTTGAATTGAAAATTGAAGCAAATCGATCAGAGGATTGACAAAACGCTACCAACCTGTAGTAATACCACTGAAATTCCCCAAACATTGATTCTTAAACCGTGTAAAACAGCTTCCGAACGAATTAAACAGTAACTTTCTCATTCCCATAAAATTTCTCCCCTTTACAGCTGCACGTTCTACCAGGCTAGTAACACGCTCGACCGCGACTTATCGTCAAGAACCTTTTATCTTCTTCGACATAACGTAACGCGAACGTTACGACTCTTTTTGTCGGTCTCTTCTGCGGACATTTTCAAGATAAACCACACACTGGAGACCGCCAGGTGGTAGGCCTTACCTCTTCCTCGAAGGGTACGTGTCGACGTACACTACCGACCATAAGTTACCGGACACCACGAAAAATTAAAGTATTAGCAATTTTATTCAATACAATTACTTATATTATGAAGTCAAGTTACTATGTACTACATATGTATAATGTCTAAAGCATATCACACAAATTATATGTCAAGAATCTTACCAAAAAGTGTATAATTCATCTTATATCGTCTTCTAATTTTTTCCATAAGTTACTACGTATTGCATATGTATAATGTCCAAAGCATGTCGTACAAATTATATGTCAAGAATCTTACCAAAAAGTGTATAATTCATCTTATATCGTCTTCTAATTTTTTCCATAAGTTACTACGTATTGCATATGTATAATGTCCAAAGCATGTCGTACAAATTATATGTCAAGAATCTTACCAGAAAGTGCATAATTCAATTTAACTTTGTAACATCACGATCGCATAATAGATCGTACAATAGAGTCTAAAGTAACTCTCTACTGTGAGGATCGTATAATTTTGCAAGAATAACAATAATTGAACGTTTCGGTACAGGTAACTCTCTTCTAGGACTACTCGATCCGATCACATTTACTATCGAACTAAAAATAACAAAGAAGGGTCGATTGCTTATTAGCAGTTCCATGTTGTAAATATGGGTTGAGTCAGAAATCTCTTAAGAATATAGTTATCCATTAAAGAATCATACAGATATACTCTTCAGATTGTTTCGAAATTCTAAAAAAAAAGAAAAGGGTTATAGAATTTCATTCGGTCGAATTGGATGTGTTATTAAGTACATGCAGTCCTTTTTTAAAGTTTATTCAGACTGTACATGTAAAATATTAATTTTCTTTTCCAGTATTGTTATTCGATAAGTGCGTATAACTAAATTCTACAACAAAATTAATCCAGAAACGTATATCTGTGTTTTAATAATCATTTGTTCGAAATAAGTGTCCAGTGACTTATGGACGAGGGTGTACATGGTGTCTACGCTGAGCGTGTATTGCAAAGGCTACGGATAGAGAAGAAGAAGGATTTACGAGCACACGGAACTGAAGGAGACCTGGAACCAACCGTAGCAAGGAATATCTGCTAGTCGCGGGCACGGTACATCCTCGTGTGCAGGGATAGACATACCTAATGCATCGGCCAAGGAAGCATTCCGTCTCTTCCAGACTCTTGAGGACCAGAGGTTTTAAAGTAGTCAAACGTTTCGATTGCGTTCGCGTCGATAGAGAATATTACGCGATGCGCAAAATTTAGAATTGTCTGTGTAGAGAGTTCTTGAGAAATTAGTCACAGGTTGGGAGTTTTTCTTTTTTATTAATAAAGTTGATATTTACGAGTTACAATACACACCCACCTAACTTACCAATAAGATTTTCTCAAGGGTATATTGTTCGATGTATCAAAATTATATTTTTACTCTTGTGATGTAATCAGACGAGATTAAGATCGGTTCAATGATATATGATAGCATAATTGTTATGCAAGTTTGAGTACGGAAAATGCAGGAATGTATGGAAATAGATATAATTAACGAAATAACTATAATACGTCAGAGAATGGCAAACAAATTAATTGTAATAAATGTTGAAAATAATGTTTCAAAACCTCAAAATACAACGAAACTTCAGAAATACAAAAATATATAATACAATGGACAGTATCGTTTAAACGAAATATAAAACAAATTAGAAATTTTCTACTGCCTAATTTTCTTTCGTATTTGTTTCGAAATACAAATCAGATTTGGGATCGAAATTTCTAGCATTATTCCAAGCTGCAATGTATTATATTTATGTTGAGCGCAATGTTCTCCAATAACATAAAAATATTTTAAATACCTTTCGAATACCTGTCCCCGTGTCCTTATATTTTGTCCTTGTTTTTACTATATTACTATGTATCGTATAAGAAGCAAAAAAGAAAATAGATTTCTTAATCTCTACAGTTTGTTTTCGTTTAATCTTCTCAAGCTCGTTCAGTTTCTTCAAATATTCGTTACTACAGTGGGTTTGAGCATCGCTAGTTAACCAAATAAACGTACAAAAGGACGAAGATATTCCAAGGGAATAAAACCAATTACTGGGTCACTTTAATCACCGATTCACCTAGTTTACCACCTCTCGAACCGCAACAATACCATCCCCCGTATCACCTAAAGGGGATTTCAATGCAACGTCGCCAGTTAACTCGACGAAAAAAAAAAAAAAAAAAAAAAAAGAAAACACCGGAAAGCCACCGTATGAAAATTCAATAGCACCGATTCGGGCGGAGACACCTTGTTCAAGCCGAAAAAGTTGGCTGGAGAGGCGTTGAAGCGTGAGCACCGGCAGCTTGTCGACTTGTAGAGCAGCAGTGGATGAAGATCGATCGAGAGACGGAAGGAGTCAGGGGAGAGGACTGGTTTGGATGCCTTGCGAAGAAGTGGAAAGGGGCGGGGGTAGATGTTAGAGGTGGCAAAGTACCGCGTCTTAATAGCGGTCGTAGCGTCCTGGCATAGAAAAGGGGATGACGTTTGGGGCTGGAGTAGAATCCAGTCACCCCGGTCACGCCAATATTACTTACCACCCCGAGAGAACGATAACTTAATTGATGCACGAACGATGTTAGTACTCATCACCGCCGAGTGACTGTGAATTTTCATAGCGATATTGTAAAACAAACTGTTTCGTACAAAGTAGACTGAAATTCTAATTGACGCGAACCAATCACGTCTAGCGAATATTTATTAACAGTTGTTGTGTATGTTATCTTGATGGTACAGTATTTGTAATAACGTGAGAACTAAGCTTGCACATAACATGTACACATATCTGTCAGTGCCGAGGTTGCGTGTACCATTTATTTTATTTAACAAACGCTTCCATTCTTAAATTTTCAAGAAAATTGGGCAATTATGTTACACAGATTTTCATTCTTTGGTTTGTATCACATTTTTTACAAAATATAGCGTTGTAAATATTATTAGTGTTATTTATTGGTGCACGTGTCTTGCAAGTTGATCAGTAACTTTAAACGATCTTTCGTAATTCATTGATTAAAGAGTTTAGTCTATCGAAATTAATAAGAACACCTTAATTTTGAATCGATTGAATTAAAAATAACAAAAATTCCTCGTCTATAAATATGTATTGGAATTTGCGTTTATTTCAGAGAAGTGCGTTTGAAAAGATTTGGTAATCAATCGTCCTCGAAAAAAGCATGCGATGGAATGGAAATGACATGTCACATTATTGTCACTCCGAGTGGAAATAAATAAACCTACGAGCGAGCACAATTGTCGTCTGAACAACCAAAGGACAAATTCAAATCTACCCGATATACATACGTACCACCAGCTCGTAAAATTGAAAAAACTACATGAAAAACGTTCTTTAATACAATTGGAAATGAATTCATAGTACTTCAACGACCAAACATCCTGTCAGGACTAACTAACCATGTCTAAAAGTACGACATCTCTCATAAGTTACATATATTCTGTACTTCGGTCTACACTTGAACTCTGAGCTCAATTCGAAGCACCGCATCAAAATGAAAACTGATCGAATTAAACTACGACAGAAACAAGTGTCATAGTTTGTCGCGCGCAGATCCAAAGTAACTCCAGAAAATAAGCTCTTATTGTACAAAGCCATATTCAAATTCATATGGACGTGCGGGTTTAACTACGAGGAATAGCAAAATCTACGGTAGTTACAACACATCGTGTGAATATCCGAAACGAATAACTAAGAAATGATCTAAAAACACCAACCGTAGCGGATATATTAACGTACACTGCAATATATAGGACAAAAACGAATAATGACCTCAACGAATTAATAATAGAAGCCCTACACGCAACAGAAAGTTTTCGAAAGGAAGTTCGAAAACCAAAAGGTATTCTACGGATCTCGCGCAAACGTACAATCAATAATAACCAGAACATATAGTAATTTTCACCAAAAGAAATTATTCGTTTTGTTAATACGAACAGTACTACCATCGTTATTTTTAGCGATACATTCAAATAAATTTATTTACCAAATGTCTATGTAGCAAATTATACACAAGTTTGTACGTTAATAGAAGGCAAAGAAAGATTTGAACAGTGGATTAGGAATCAGCCACATGAATGTCACGAGTATACGATTGACTTCGTTGTCTGTGTGTTCATTCACTTTCAAAAGCTGCATTTCGAATCGAGGTAATGCACTAGGTCGAAGTTCATCGTTTATCCTTTTTAAGCGGCTTGCGTCAGGAAAAAATGGCGTAAGCCTGTGCGCGCATTAATTAATGTTCCATTTGACGCATTTACCGTTGAAATACGTATTAATCGCTACGCTGATGTTTTGTTCAATGACGTGGCTATCGATTATTATCGATTTCTGGATCGAGGGCACAATTTTGAAGGATTTTCGTATCTACGGCATAGCCAAACGGTTGTATGCAAGATTAGCATTATTGACCGAAACACGCTGCCAACGATGGCTGACTTCATCATTTTGAATTTTCGCTTCACGGGAGATGCACAGTCGTCGAGACAATTCACACGATTCACTGGAACACGAATAATGTTATCTTAATGGACAACAATAAATTACATCGAACGTCAAAGCGGGAATACTCGTCTTCTTGCGTTGCAGGACATTTTTCTTTGCACGCCTGATTAAATTCCACGATCGGGTTAGATACACGAAATACAGTAATCGTTGCTTTCAAGGTGAAAAATCAAATTTGACAATTACCTTGAATTCAGGGTTAGTAGCAAATTCTAATTATTTTGAGGCGAGATAAGGGAGATAGAACAACGGTGAGCAAATGGTCGAAACTTCAAAGCGATGTCACCGGTTGTCGGTGTTATAACCATTAATGTAATATAATACTTTTTTATATTTTTTCTTATATTGTCACGAAAGTATTATCAATGGATTGGAAAGGTTTCCTTCATTAGAATCAGTTCGAATACAATCCTGTACAAAGATTATACAATAGATTGTTCGGTAAGTTTTGTCGTTTGATAAAACTTATCGAACAGTACAGTAATTTTATCGAACGACAAAACTTATCGAACAACCTAGTACTAGACTGTTCAATAAATTTGATCGAACGATAGAACTTACCGAACAATCTAGTATTCACAGAATTTAGAAGTGTTTCGTGTCACAAATGTCTAATTAAAACTTATTTTATAAAAACCTCATCGATCAATTGATAACGTCGTCGTGAAGATACAATGAAAAATATAAAAGTTGTAAGAAGTTTCATTAGAAGATGAAATTCTACACTAGCGCTAAAGAAACGTAAACAAATATTTATTGACTACTCGCCTTGCATTCGAGGGAAAGATTACGTCTTGAAAACGAGGTTTACTGCATTATTCGTTTATAAGAAACCAAATTGCATCCACTAGTTTGCATATATCTGGGTAGGCTAACGATTCCGTTCCACGAAACCTTTTACGTCTCGATTTGTAACATCGAACGATCCACTGATAGAAATACAAATTTCGATATTTTTCAGAATCTCCACGTGACAGTGTTAGCAATAGACAACCACGTTATGAAGCCAAAAATTAGAATAATTGGAGGTAGAGTTACAAATTTTTGTACGTTGCAATCAACTCTGTGGATACAGAGAACAATAACAGGGCGAAGGGCGAATGCGACAAAATTATTCCTGACAGGTCTCCCTAACCAGGCGTCGCCCTTCCGTATGCACCATAATTTCGTCAAGAGTCAATGCTGCGTCGGGGCTGCTGTATTAGTGTCAAATGACGTTTTCGTCCAGGCGACTGAACGAGCGGAATTATGCACGCGTACGCACCCGTTACGTCTTGTCTCGTCCTACGGCATCGCAGGAGTCGACGCGTCAGGGTGCCGTCACGACACGATCTGCGATAACACGGGGGGTTCCACGACCCCTGCTCGAATCCAATTTCTTCTAATTTCTTCGGGAATTACGGTCGTAAAGCGGTTGGTAATCGCCAATCAAGTTCACTGCTGTCAGACTATCGTAGTGGAACAGTGGAGACGTAAATCCAATAGCTGTAGGGTAAAGTTGCCAAATTTGGATCACTTCGCACGTTAACTTTTGAAAAGGTATTACTAAAAATAAATATAAATTGGGGACGTGTAACCGACCCAATAGAAACAACCGATTTCCTAGGCCAGTGATAGTGTAACTTAGATCGCTGAGTAAACAGTGGGAAGACATTTTTGAAGAAAAATAATGAAAAATTGCACTATTAAACACCAGACTTAACGTTTAGTTTTTCTTACGAATCTTTCACGTACCAGATAATAATGATCTATTTGAAATAGGAAACGAAGTCATGATAGAAGGAAGAACAATATTTCAGTTATTTAACATTAAAGAAATTATTAAGTATCGAAATACAAAAACAGAATTCAGGAAGAATTTTTTGTATTTATCTTTCCGTCATCGTTGCCTGCAATTAATCGATCCAAATTTTAAAACTTTTACAGCGTGTAGCTGATCAGATGATTTTATTTAAAAAAAAAATGCCTACTGATCTTTAGATCTGTTTCTTAGGTATTTGAGCATAAGCTAGCACTACAGTATCATCTGTACCAATGTAGATAATCTACACTATCATCTATATACCAATGTAGATAACCTATCGATATCTATAAAATCTTGATTAATGCCATGCAAATATAAATACCTATTGTTTCCTCACTGTAGCTATTTCTATTAAAGTATTCCAATATTTCCTATACATTACGTATCTTTGTTTTATCTTCAATTTTTTCTTTTAAACACATCTTCACTGATCTATTTTCTTCCCTTTTCCATATTCTCTTCTCAAATATGACAACTCTTACTCTCATAATTTTCTCCTCTTCTCTTTACGTTCTCTAACACTACACACCCAGAAATACATTTATCCAGTCTTAAACACCATTTAATATATGTTTCTTCTCATCCATATATCTCATCTCCGTACAATATAATGTCCCTCTCTCGTAAACATTGAGAAAGAGACATCGTTCCTTAAAATTATGTTTAAAGGATTTCTCACCTAATCCCCCAACGTATGTACGTAACCCGTTATTCTCTCGTGAAGAAGAGAGAGGACGCATCGACCACGATCCAACTCGAACTCCAAACCGAATGGAAAGGGAGAAAGTTGAATGCAGTTGCAGTGATACTGTCGCTGGCTCGTGGCTCAGCGGGGGGAAGTGTTGGAGTTAGGATGAGTGGCGAGTGAGTTTCGAGGCGAAGGAGACACACAGAGGGGAGGGTTAGGGGTTGATGAACAGTTTGCTTGGCGACGCACGTTGTGGCTGTCGGCTGTCGGAGCCACACTGCCGCTACATAGAAGAGGAAGAGATAAATTGGGGATGGAAGACTCGACTAGGAGAAAGGGAAAGCGGAAAAAGAGAGATGGTTGCGAAGAAGGAAAGGAATAGGTGGTGCAAAGACAGACACGGAGATCCAGGAGGAACACACAGGGTAGTTCTAAAAGGTTGTCGCGAAGTTTATAGATAGAAGACGATACCAGAGTGGTGTCACGTAATTTGTAAGTATATTCTGCACCTCGAAATCAAGAAATAAGTCCTGCCGAACCATTGAACTACTTAATTGGCAATGGTGTCGCGAGTAATTATTTCTTGTACGAGATTAGTTACATATACGAGATCGGTGTGGTGTAAGGATTACTGATGAAATTTCTAATTTAACCACCCATTTATAAAAATAAATAAAAGCAAAAATTGTCTAAACTTCCACGAAGTGTTCAACAAACCGTGTAACATTTCCATCTTACTTTTGATCATTGAATATATTAGCAAAGCTTATATGAAAAATTTTTCGCGAACATGATAATCACGTTTTATTTATTAATTTTGTTTATTTTTCTTTTCTTCTTTACCGAGATGGTCTAATGCGGTGCATCGTTTGCCTCGTGTAAAGCTAGCCAGAATCATCGTAATTGGCTTAAGTTAGGCTAGCTCGACACGCACCATGGGATTAGATATACCGGAGTTAATAAAAATTATACCGCGAAAGCTGCTCTGAATTATTCATGACTTGGAGACACACTCTGAATAGGTACAGCTGATTACGCGTGGAAATATTTTGATCGAAATCTATTAATGTTGCTTATTGATTGATTCGTCTCCGCAGAGCGTTAGAGGCATTCAAAGAATTTAAAATTGAAGAAATTTTTGTTTTCAAACGCAAAGTAAACCGAGCGTTCCTCAGAGTTCTGCGTAGACTTTTAAAAACATTCAAAACTCTTGGAAAACTCGCAGAACAAAATGGAATGCAATACCGCAGATTAAATTCACAAAAGCCTTTCATTGTTAATCAACCAATTTTTGGGGCTAAGTATTCAACACAGAAAAGAAAGCTGAAAATATAAAATTGGAAAAATTTCAGAATTTTTTTTCTCAATATGAAGAACGTGTTAATCTTTAGTTTTTTCAATTTTCTTCTTGCAATTAGATGCGAACGAATTCAATTAAATTTTTAGACCTATATTATATAATTTCTCATATGTTACCTGAATCCAATACATATATATTTTCATAATACTCTTCAATCTCTTCTAACAATTAGAGTTTCGTACTATTCCCCAGCTTTTATAAACATTTCCCCAGCAATTGAAATCAAAATTTGTGAGATTCGAATTATCGTTTATTAATACGCGATTCATCTCTATAGAACAATAAACAAACTTCTTTGAAATCAGTTGAAGGATTTTTGAATAAAATTGTACGAGCTGAATTTTCAGAATCGTGCATATTTACTTGTTCAATTTTCTTTTTTTATGTGATGTATTATCAACTAAATTTGGGGAAAAGTTGTACAGCAGAGGAAAAACGTTTCGAGATGAAAAATGAATGTTAATCGATCTACACAGCGATGTAACTCATTTTATATATTTCTTCGCGTTATAGCCATTTCTACGGATCATGCCATCGACTTTAATGAACGAGAACGACATGAAACAGACTGTCGCTCCTTGTATTAAAAAATCCACTTCATGAGAATGGGAATCCGAAGGAAGGGTGAAAACGTGGTACCGGAAGTAAACAAGAAATTGTAGCCGCACTTCAGCGTCGACAGATTATCTTTAAGACAATTTCACCGCAATGAAGATCACAGCTCCATTTGTGTCAGCGATAAATGCGAAAGGAAATAAAGAGAAACTAAGACCCTACCGCATATCTTTTTATGATCTTGAAAAGCGTGAGAGTTCAAAAATATTAATTCTACTAATAGACGAGTTTTAACAAACAACGCGTATCTTGAATAGACAGCACTTCTCTAGATACTCTACAATCGTAATCAACTATAGTGTATCCAGAGTAGACAACACTTCTCTAGATACTCTACAATCGTAATCAACTATAGTGTATCTAGAGTAGACAACACTTCTCTAGATATTCTACAATCGTAATCAACTATAGTGTATCTAGAGTAGACAACACTTCTCTAGATACTCTAAAATCGTAATCAACTATACCGTATCTAGAGTACAAAATACTTTTCTAGATACTCTATAATCGTAATCAACTATACCGTATCTAGAGTAGACAACACTTCTCTAGATACTCTACAATCGTAATCAACTATACCGTATCTAGAGTACAAAATACTTTTCTAGATACTCTACAATCGTAATCAACTATAGTGTATCTAGAGTAGACAACACTTCTCTAGATACTTTATAATCGTAATACACTATACCGTATCTAGAGAAAACAGCACTTCTCTAAATACTCTATAATCGTAATCAACTATAGTGTATCTAGAGTAGACAACACTTCTCTAGATACTTTATAATCGTAATACACTATACCGTATCTAGAGAAAACAGCACTTCTCTAGATACTCTATAATCGTAATCAACTATAGTGTATCTACAGTAGACAACACTTCTCTAGATACTCTAAAATCGTAATCAACTATACCGTATCTAGAGTACAAAATACTTTTCTAGATACTCTACAATCGTAATCAACTATACCGTATCTAGAGTGGACAACATTTCTCTAGATACTTTATAATCGTGATAAACTATACCGTATCTAGAGTAGACAGCACTTCTCTAGATAGTCTATAATCGTAATCAACTATACCGTATCTAGAGTAGACAGCACTTCTCTAGATACTTTGTAATCGTAATAAACTATACCGTATCTAGAGTAGACAGCACTTCTCTAGATACTCTATAATCGTAATCAACTATACACGCGCTAAAACTAATCATTGTTATCTCTTTCTCTTTCTTTCAATATTCAGTTATAACTGTTAAAACTGAGAGAGCGTCGAATTATTTACTCCAAACAACGATGATTTCATTGCCTCTAAAACTAAGGATCTTTAAATTGCAGTATTCGCCTTTTACTCGAAAGATGGCAAAACGCAGTTTATGAAAATATTTTTACTGAAAAATATTATACGGTTCAAATGCCGTTAATAAAGAAAATTGGTCGAGAAACGACGAAAATTTTTCCATGCTCCTAATAAATAAAAGGCTACTTTTTTTAGTTCGACATTATTTTAATATTCCAGTACAGTACAATAGTTTGTAACATGAAAATGCACATTCGAAGCATTTGTGTATTTATCCAACAAGTATAATTTTTCTTCCTAGTTTAATTTCTTTATGAAATTTAAATATTTCCAAAAGTTCCCCTTTCCAAAACTGCTAAAATACCGGGGAATATTAAAATTCAGCGTTAGATTTCTTTACATTTAAAGCAACAACTAAGAATCAAAGTCCTCCTTATCACGGCAGCCAACTAAATGAAATTTCTCTAAAGTCTTGAAAAATACATCTCCTCCTCTATTAAATTCTGCTTGTCGCTGAGCGCTACTTTAAAAGCACAATAACACTAAATTTCTTTCGAGTCG
This sequence comes from Ptiloglossa arizonensis, assembly GCF_051014685.1. Lineage (NCBI taxonomy): Eukaryota > Metazoa > Arthropoda > Insecta > Hymenoptera > Colletidae > Ptiloglossa > Ptiloglossa arizonensis. The sequence continues at coordinate 6,657,478 of NC_135049.1, forward strand.
GAGACGAGCTTCCCCCGCCTCCGCCCTCGCACCACAGACGCCATTAACGCGGGGCTGTGATAGTTGGCACGAAAACGCCGGAAAGAAGCCACCGAGCCCATGAAAACAGATAATCTCTGTTTATCTTGTAATTCCCTGGTAATTCCATTATACCATCCGGCTCGGACCAGGATCCCCCCACGTCGGCCGCTTAAATCTTTGTTTCCGTGGCACTGAAGACGAAATGCACGGGGGCTAGTTGCAAGCGTAATTGAATCGACCACCCTTAAAGGCCGATAAATCTCTCGAAGAAGCTACTTGTGTGAGTTCGTGTGTCGCGCGACAGCTACGATGCCATCCATCGCCTTCGAGTCGCCATACAGGCGCGCACATCCACTTTTAAACTAGATCCCCCTGTTGTAGCCATAGACGATCGATGTATTCGCACGATTTTCGGGCTTTATCTAGACAGTGACGCGTCCCATGACGCGGGAGCAAGAAATATGCGAACGATGAAATAGAACGTGACTCAAACATTAGAGTTTGAGACTCGTGAGACACGGAGCTGTACAATGCTGCGCGAGGGTAACCGAGAACTTTGACACGTGCGATAGGTCATTGAAAGTTAAAGAGGACACGTACTCGCACGATCGATCTTTTTCGAATGGATTATACGACAACTTTAAGAAGATTCACGAACGAGTAACCTGATCAAGAAAGTGGAGTTGAGATTGTCACTCAGACCTGGATCGAGCCTGCGTTACAGGGTGTCCCAATCATCACCGATCGATTTGAATTTCCCGCTATTTTTAAAAGGTCAAACCGAATAACCTGAAACTTGACACACATTATCCAGATAGATGGGAAATTAATCAGGGGAAAGTACCAGATGAAACAACGCCTGCAAATTATTTAACGCGTAATTCACCTTTTTGAAGAGGTGATGTCAATTGGCCACTAAGATCATGCGATTTCACACCTTTAGACTTTCTTCTTTGGAGTCGCGTCAAAGGTAAGGATTTATGCCGATAATTTAGAGACAATTCCAAACCTAAAAGACAACATGTCATTGGTGAAGTTGATTCGAGTTTGTGCGAAAACGTTATGAAAAATTGTAGAAAAAGATCGGTGGTCTGTAAAAAAAGCTGAGGAGACCATTTGGAAGATATCTTGTTCCATTATTAACTCTCAAGTTTGTACTTTTAAATAGAAAAAAGTATCAAGATTACTTGAACTTTGGAATTTTATTCGAAAAGTAAATCGACCGGTGATGATTGGGACACCCTGTAGTTTAAAAGAAATTAGTCTATAGAGGAATGAGAGAAACTGACAACGAATCGAGTCTAAGGGGACAATTGATAAGAGAAGGGTTTCCAATTCCAGGGATTTTATTTATATTATTGAATAATGCAACTGAAAAAATCTGACCGTGGAATAAACGATCATCCACAAGATCCATCTGCTTTCATCGAAAACCCATTGATCGAGCTATACAATAAGTATCGTTTCCAGCAATTCTCTGGTACACGATATTTAGAGGAAGCAAACAAATTAATTAAACGCCAATGAAACACCGGGGTAATATCTTTCGACCGGTCAGTCTGGTATCCCGAAAGCCGCATAATGCTCGTGCACCTATCTGCCGTTGACGTTGCAAACTGGAGCACGAATAATCAGCGACAATTAAATGGTACAGCGACTCCCGATCAATTTTCCAGCCTGCGAGTCTGTTGAGGCTATCTCAGATACTAATTCGCGATGGAACGTGTCACCAGGTACCTCACGCGTTGATATTGTCCCCAGGTATACACGTAATTGGCGCGAATTAAGTTGTATGTGTATATGTATCCATACACGCTAACAAAAGTGGTTGAGTTAGTACAGGTCATTCACAATAGAATGGAATTAAGGAAATTCGACTTTTACAGAACTTGATATTTAATTCATGGTAATTTACACTCAAGATGATGACGAGAGAATCACCTTGTAATATTTTTACTTGGGAAGGAGTATGATTTCTCGTTTTAAAGAGACACTCGTGAGATTCTTATTCAGTATAGGTGTTATCCATATAGTTAGTATTATTGTAATTACTAGTTTCCAGTAATCGAATTATGTATCCATACACACTAAAAAAAGTGGTTGAGTGAGTACAGGTCATTCACAATAGAATGGAATTAAGGAAATTCGACTTTTACAGAACTTGATATTTAATTCGTGGTAATTTACACTCAAGATGATGACGAGAGAATCACCTTGTAATATTTTTACTTAGGAAGGAGTATGATTTCTCGTTTTAAAGAGACACTCGTGAGATTCTTATTCAGTATAGGTGTTATCCATATAGTTAGTATTATTGTAATTACTAGTTTCCAGTAATCGAATTATGTATCCATACACACTAAAAAAAGTGGTTGAGTGAGTACAGGTCATTCACAATAGAATGGAATTAAGGAAATTCGACTTTTACAGAACTTGATATTTAATTCATGGTAATTTACACTGAAGATGATGACGAGAGAATCACCTTGTAATATTTTTACTTGGGAAGGAGTATGATTTCTCGTTTTAAAGAGACACTCGTGAGATTCTTATTCAGTATAGGTGTTATCCATATAGTTAGTATTATTGTAATTACTAGTTTCCAGTAATCGAATTAGTGACGGTAGTATAATCGGTAGTGACTTAATCTCGAGCAATGGCTAGACGTTACATGTATCATTCAACAAGGAAAGTGATTGGGATACACTGACAACAGAAGGACTTTACCTGCTTAACTCTAATTGTACCTACTTTTCTAGGATGATAGATTACAGGTCTCTATTGCTATGTGAAAAATATTACTAGGTGAGACAATCCAATAATTTCAGAGATACGAATAATTAAAGTAACGTACCTTAAATAGATACATAAGTATACTATCAATATCAATTTTCATTTTAGCGACCTTATAGTAAATAATATAAACAAAGAGCTTATAGGGTACTCTTTTTGGTCTCATATACGATTGCTATTACACGACGGTTATATAATTGTTAATGAAAACAATTATAAAAAAAAGTGAATAGGATTCGAACGTGTTTATATCATCTGCACCATGGTCACTTTGGTGATAGAAATTGATATCCATAGTAATTGCACTAAGATACATTTAATTATTTTAATTACTTGTATCTTTAGAATTATCTCGAATTCTACAGCAATAGGAACCTATCCATAGTAAATTCAATGATGTCCACAGAGAAATCTGTTTTTATAATATCTAGTGGTTGATTAAGACACAACTTCGGTCTCGCTATGCGCATGCGTCTATCTTGACAATTACACACACTAGGAACGAACCCCTAATCGTGTTCTGTAATTATTTTTCTACCAAAGTACCGAAAAATTTCAATTACACTAGATGTTTGCAACGACCAGGTTGTAATTAGTTGCAGAGTTTACCAAATTGACAAATGATCCTCGAGGGCTTTACAAATATTCCCCTTTGAAAAATGTCCATACTTCGTTCTGCTATAGTCTATAAACTACCCATCAAATCAACCTAAAGTTATAATCTTTCTCTCAACCTCAATAGGGAATTAATCGGCGAACACCGACAGCAGAATAGCCACCGCAAAATGAAACCAAACCGCAACATTAGCTGACTCCGATAGTAGGTTAACTGCAACGAAACGGGAAGAGTAATACAAACCGCTCGCGGTTGAAATCTCGTTACACCGTTAATGGGCCACGATTATCTTTGCGATGGAAATTCCGCTGTCTCCAGGATGTCCATATTATCCGACATATTGTGGAGGCTACGTCGCGAGTCGACTTGAACAGGACCAGCATTCATTTTACCGGAATGAAAAGACTGGGGAGAAGGAAGGTAGGTATAGTCGAAACAATAATTGTTACGCGAGAATTACGATCGGTCGAACAATAAACACGCTGTGCACCTACCGATATCCATTTGTGCGTCATAACATTATTAAACGGTACCACGCAACGGTGTTACTTAACAGTGGTTAGTCAATAATTCGGAGGAGATCATTAGGCGGCAATTACACGGTCGAGTGACTCGAGATAATAGCCGCTGCTCAATGGGATTGAACAACGCTGCTGAGTTGCTGTAATGTTAATAATTAGCTCGATTGGCAACACTGACGCGGGGATTTCGGGCGGCGTTTTTTAACGAGATAGACTGGTAAAATCTTGAAATAGAAGATGGTTGTGTAACGGACACAGCAACTGGATGAACGTATCAGTTTGGTATTGAACGTTTATTAGGAATTACACCCATTCGATAGAGACCTACACCATGACTATCGTGGACCTGAGTATAAAATGCTATTGAACTGTTCAGATTTGAAACTCGATTTTCACTAATAAGGGTAAAACTAGAATCTTTTATCTTCAATTTTAATCTACTTTCATAAGACGACAGATTACGTGTACTAGTTGGAATGTGCAAAATGTTGAGTGTTACTCGATAGTTTTAGGGTTATGAATCAGTGCTTCAGCATAGAGATCTATTGCGTACTTACCTGTTTTCCCTTCCAATCATTCCTCCCTTTGTTCCAGCATACCTACGAAAGAACAATTTCTTTATCGGAAGGAAACTTGAAGACACTATGCACGATGTAACTCTCATTATTTTGCCTTATTATCTACTATGAAATGACCTTGAATTAGAGGTTGTTGGAATCATCTAAACACCTGCTATTTTACTAGGAATAGAAAAATATAGCATGCCATTTTAAAAAATGAAAGTAACCTTGAAATCTTCGAAAACTCTTTAACTATAAACAATATTAATATTCATGTTATGGAACCTTCCATATCATACAAATATTGTTAATAGAGTTTCTCCGTATCTATAAAAATAAGGGACATATTCAAGGGACTATGATCAAAGTTATCGTTCCATACTGTATAATTAATATAGATTAAATAAATTAACTTTAACTTTACTAACTATTTCTGTTTTTCGGTCATGTGCAATACAATGATGTGAATGAAATAACACTTATTTCTTTTTATCGTTTCAGGTGTTCAAAGAAATTGTTCAATTTGGCAAAAGCCCCAAATAGCACCCACATTCCACTAGCGCTTCAAATAGGTTAACTAAATTGATACGGTTTTATAAATATTAACGATACTGTATTCCTCTTACTAATCTAAATGGTCTCACAGTTTTCAGGTTAGCAGATGCAATAATACTAAGTTACTTTTTAATCTGCGATTCGAACGATTTGATAAACTATTTTATCTCTGCAAATATTTAGAAAATTTATTCATCGCGTAATAAATATTGAAACGATGCATTGCGTCGTGTATGCAAATATTATTAGCTACATAAATGAATTATTGTAAATTATGTGTGTGTGTGTGTGTGTGAATATGCAAGAGACGTGAGTGTAAAACCTACACTATCATAAACGAAACAACGACGATGTAAGGAAGATATCTAATTGCGATGTCAGGATCTAATTATGCAATATGATATCTACTGAACATGATCTCGAATGATGGAACATTAATTAAGGTGCTAATCAACGGCATTGAGAAGCGTTAAGTTATCGTGCACATCAACGCTGATAGTTCAACCTTTCAATTCTTAAAATACAGAAAGACAGACTGTAACGGGGAAAAAAGTACAATTAAAATTATAGTAAATAATATTTTTTACAAGAACCTTTGCTACTGGAAAAGTATACTGTGAATCGAGAAAGAAAGATTTTATTTGTTCAATATTCGTATCATTTTGAGAAACTGAAACTTGTTTCTCGATTATTCCCATCTCAAGTGTTCAATAATAAATAAAAAATTAACGATGAATAAATACCTATTATTGAGGATACATATTTTCAAGACAAGTATTTGTAGAAAAAAATAGTACTTGCAAACAGTAAATCAAAATTGATGTTACAATCCTTTCCAAATAGTCAAACTAAACTATTAGTGTTCTATTTAATCTTTCCAGTAAAAGAGATCAGAAAATAGTTAAATATATTTAACGCTTTGGTGTTGCCATCCAGTCAAACCTTACCTCTGCAAAGGATTAGTCAAACATTGTCTAGCAGTTTCCAAAACAAAAGGGACAACAAAGTTTGACATAATCAATCGTGTACCGATTTTAAGACGAGGCTAGTGTTTATCTTCAAAAGACAATTTTCCGTCTAATGATAAAAATTCATCAAGTTTCCTAACCCAAAACTACAATTGTACAGAAGAATTACCAACAACACTAAGTGCCAAAATTAAACAAATAAAGATTTCCCAATAATTGGACATATTTGTTTTTATAACTTTCACCATATACACATACAAGTTTTTCCACATCTCACGAATGATCGATAAGGCGATTAATCCATCGATGTGAGTTATCGACACCTCTAATGTTCATACATAACAATGTAAATACAGACCCATAATGATTTCAAAACAAGTTAAAGGCGTTATGCTACTTCAGTGTTTTCCAAACGAGGCCTTGTAAGACCTCTAGAGTTCTTCCATTCTGTTTAAACGCGATTCTAACAATACCTATTTACGTTGTGTACAGCGTCTATGGGGTTTCTTACGACGTAGACGTAGCTTGTCTTGACTGTTCCTTTAACGTTGTGTGGTTTCTTTGACAACGTAACTGTGCTGTGTGGAGAAGGAACTGTAGAAAGTAGAAGCAGGCATTTGAGAAGCCCCTACACTGAGCAAAGTTGTGTTGTGCGTTCATTTGAGAGTTTTACATTTGGTGATCGCTATTGACATTTATAGTGGGCACAGTATTGAGAAAAAAATTTCTTTGACACGAGGCACGTGTGCCAAAATAACGGTGTGCTGACTCTTTCGTGTCTTCGTGTAAAAGAACTCTTAATTTTGATAGCAATTATCGCGAGTGAAACTCTCAAATGGATCTGCAGCAATATATACTATATACACGTATCAGCGTTAATGTATTTTAAAGATGCTTTAAAAGCTAACGACTCGGTGCTATTTTAAAAGTTTATAGCAAAATCAAGGGCTAAATAAGCCATTGAGAAGGGCTATACCCATTGATGGGCGTTAAACGATGGCTAGCGATTTGCAGTCGAGTAGTTATTGGGTGTAAGATGATATTGTTTGGAAAACGTAAGAATTTAAAAGGATGGTTGGCGACGCTACGTCGCACTGCTAAAGAATGTGGCCTTGTTCCTAAAGGATATCACCAGTGAGAAAAGCAACGATGCTTTCTGGGAAGAGGAGTATGAGGAACCGCATGGCACTTACCCCAGATCCTTGAAATTGAAACGTGTGTTCCACCAAACAGTGAAAACTCTAATACAACCATTATACTAGGTATATATTATCGATTTTCCATTAACTAAACTGTTTAGTCGAGTTCAGTATCGTGCTCAATTTGTCAGCAGTCAAATGCCATTTTGAGGCTCCTGTTGAGTCGAGAAGCAGTCGACAATTATGGGCATTCCTATGTAAACGCATTACTTGTACCTTTCATTAGACATTTAATCTTGAAGTAATCAAATTATGAGAAATATCAAACAGTGATCAAAGGATTCCAAGTTAATCGCAAAAATTACTGGATATGAGCCCCCTCCCCCGCGTCTCTTTGCTCTCTTTTCTCTTGGCTCGTCACATCTCTATGCTCATCGATATCTCACAATCAGTTTTATTTATTATCATAGTTAATTTCCGCGTAGAATCTTTAAAAATGTAATCAATAAGTTAAGCAAGATACCACTTACTCATTAATTATTTTTAAGATATTACCTTTAATACGACCAAGTATCGAACAAATTGTACAATTATTACATTCGAATCATGCTTTGAACGAATTCTTAAGTAATTAAACCTCACAAAAATTATTAAATTTATTATTTCTCTTTTACTTATAAATTGTTTAGCGTAAAAACGCAAAATAGAAAATTGTGCGAACGTTGCATTTCTTATTTGTGTTTATCTGTCTCCCAATAAATTTACGTGTTGATTAACATATTTTTATTCAGATCTTGAGAATAATTGTCAAAAGAAATTTTATAATTATGATTTCCTATGTTTAATAAAACGTCAAGCGAGTAATTATACAGCATGATCCATTCACGGTTAATAATTTTCACGAATTTTAAACCTCCAGTTTTCCACGCTATTATCTGTACAAACCGATTGGCTTTAACTTCTGCTGATATTCCTTATCTACCTATAAAAGTTTATAACTTCTCAATTTTCTATGAATCATTATTTTTTGTAATCGACACGCGACGACGTACTCTATAATAATTTAGCGATGACGACATCTTGTATTCAGTAATGTATTTACTCTCGATCATCCAGTCAGGATTACCTAACCAAGTGCTTTCCGAGGTAGGGGTCTTTCCCGTAGATATTTCCTCTTTCAAGTGTTTGCCTTTCGCCCCACCCACGGCACACTTATGTTGTCAAAGAAACCACGTGATACGACATTAAAGAAGCAGCATCTCCGTCAGAGATTCTGCTACCGCTCTTACTCAGATTTTCTGTCATCGGCTAGGACAAGAGTAGTAGAAAGGAAATCATACAAGAACCACACTTAAAGGCTCACTCTACACTCAGTGATCCAACCAAACACTGTGTGGTAACCTGGCATCCCTGATCTCCATCGTAAACTCACGGGAGCTACGTACGACTTATGTATAGTGTCGCGTTCGGGAGTGAAGAATCCCAAAAAAGACGTTGACGTATCCTTTCGATGTCTCACTCAGTGATAACAATTGTCACTAATAATCTTTTACTTAGGTAAACTCCGTGATAAAATAGCAATATGTTCCTGACTACGTATTCCAACATTTGTAAAAGATTTGAGATACAAATTCATCACAGTTGGATCTACTGAACGAAAATCACTGGAACTTAATTATTTCATAATTTTTTAATACTGTATTCTTGTAATACTGTTGTTACATTGTTAGTGAATGATAATGTCATTGCCGATCACCCGTAATAAAATATATAAATATATTATAAAGAAACTAGTGATGCATTGACCGCTTCCAGAGTGTTAGCAATGTAGCGTAGCATCTAAGTATGGAAAAATCTTCGTCTGTCTAATTTTGGTATTCAGAGGATTACAAGTAACGTATTAGATCAAACATTTTCTTTTTGAGTCTTTCAAAAATTTGCAAAATATCTACCTCTACGTTACAATTGCTACTTAGAATGAAGTTAACTTAAAGTAACATTAAGGTTCATTTAACAAGTTCATTCTGAAGTTTTAAAACAACGTTAATTCCTTAATCTTTAAAAATATAATTAACAAGTTAAGCAAGTTCGTATATTTACAGTTGTTCAAAGTTGAAGCGTCATAGTAGTTTCTTACAATGGAAAAAACGACAAAACTTATCGAACAACCTAGTATTACCGATATTAAAAACTTTCAAGATTATCTTGTATAAAATTAATATACAACAGTCCCGATTTACAAGTTTTTGTAATTTTTCTTGTTATTTCTACACTCAATGAACATAGAAACCAATTCTACAGTTAATATATACATAGTGTACGAGATAAATGGTCACTTTAAACTTAAACATTTGCCTTTTTTTTTACCGTATGAAAAACTTACCAGGACAATGTTGCAGCTGTATTAAGAAACATAAGACCCGGCAAAACCTATAAATAATACACTAAGTAAATTTTACAAGTTTTAGTCTTCGTAAACAACATTTCAAAGTAACGAGTTCAAAAACGTGACCCCGACTTACTATCCAATCCACTAATAAACACTTAATACAGATAGCGATAAGGAAACAACGAAGTATAGTTGTACATAGAGCTATAAACGCTAAACATTCGGCCACCCCACTTCGTGCTTGACTTTCAAGCAAGTAATCAAAGGACTCGATCCACTAATAAACACTTAATACAGATAGCGATAAGGAAACAACGAAGTATAGTTGTACATAGAGCTATAAACTCTAAACATTCGGCCACCCCACTTCGTGCTTGACTTCCAAGCAAGTAATCAAAGGACTCAATCCACTAATAAACACTTAATACAGATAGCACAAATGAATCAACGAAGCATAGTTGTAAAGAGCTGTAAGTGCTGTCTTTTAAAACATTTGGCTACCCAATTTCGTGCTTCCGAGCAATCGAAGGATCCTTTTGAAAAAAGCCACCACCTTATCTTTAAGAAGAGGGGGTAGGGGGTAAGCAACCCTGTAATGGATTCGCCCCTCGACGGAGCTGACAAACGAAAAAAAAAAAAAACGTGCGAAGATTCAATTGCCGTGGATTGCCTTATTTACTCCCCTTAAAGGGTACCCCAGGAGGACGCACACGGATCGACAGCTTCATCGAATCCTCCGCTTCCCGGTGATTGTTCACGCTAATATAAAAGGAACGGCAAGTTTTACGAAATTGGCTTCTACTTTCCCATCTCTCGTGTCCTTAGTCTTTCCACGTGGAACACGGCCGACAGGCAACGACTGGGAACAATGAACAGGTATGGCAGGAGCGGACAAGTGCCCCGGGAATACCTATTGTTTTTCCCTGGCTGCTACAACCGCCGGCAGCATTAATGCCCCTCATAATAGGAGGAGAAAGGGGGTACGTAATGCGAGCTAGGGCTGCAGACGTCTCTGCGTAATCCTCAGACAGTACGTGTGTGCGTGAAAGCGTATTGCTGCTTTCTTTATGAATTTCGCCGCCCGCGAGGCTTTCCGAGAATTGGTCGCAGGAAGCAGAGGAAGACTCTTTGTGCGTGGGTGCAAATTCAGTAACGAAATAACGTTTTCCTGAACCGAAAATGGATCTCGGTAGAGCAATCACGAAGATTTATCAAACTCAACGTAAGAGACTTTTCTAAACAGATTTTTCGAAAGATGGTACTACTGTTCGATGAACATGTGCGAAGTTTCGTATAGATCTCTCGACTCGTTCGTATATTTACAGTTGTTTACAGTTGAAGCGTCATAGTAGTTTTTTTACAATGGGAAAAATGACAAAACTTATCGAACAACCTAGTATTACCGATATTAAAAACTTTCAAGATTGTCTTGTATAAAATTAATAAAGAGAGCACAGTATAATCAACGCAGATTTGAAATAGTAATTGGGTTAAATTAATTTTCAAACGAAATTATCCGATAGTTCATTCCGACGAACGTTTGTACGAATATCTGAAATATTTAAAAAAATATTATTAGTTCGTAACGAAATTGTCGTGCGGTAACTTTTAAACAAAAACTTGAAACATTGAATCAAACAGAATCCACTTATTCAATATCTTGGCATATTGAACCCTTACTTGCAGTGTTAGCTTTTATATTCTTTTGCTCTTAGAGTTGCCTAAACGTTTATATATATTTGTTTTTATTTAATCCATCAATGAAATTATTACACAAATTCTGAAGAACCATGTTTGCGTTACGTTAACCTAAGTTTTAGTATATTTAAAAGTTAGACCTATTTTAGATTTGGTTGCAACTAAGAACTTGATCTGCATCGACCAAGGTCCACCTTAAGTTCAGATCCATCGAAAGTCTAGACTTGTTTAATCTTAGGTCTGATTTACCTTAACTCACGTTTGAGTTAGCCTCCGAACATTTCCAAGAATTCATCTTTGTTCCTTTCCCACTTCCATAGCATCTTCGTCCGCTTCGAATCCAAGGGAGTTGGTGGCTTCTATTTGAGGACGTACGCGTCGTTAGTCGCTGGTTCTCTCGTTGCTTCTTTAAAATGCAAACCGCGCGACATAACTAACTACTTCTGGGGTACTGCGACGGGGTGGACGGAAAAAACGGAGAGGGGAAAAAATAAGCGCGAGCACGCGCGAGAGCATTCGAGCGGATTGCCGGTGGATGCTTGCGGACGCGTGTGTATATTTTTATTTTAACTGGGTCACCGCACTTTCCAGCAGCCTCCGAGGCACTCAGCGAGAACCTAGCAATCCGGGCTTATTGCGTCTTCGACACCCGTATGCAGTCGAAATCCATCCTCACCGACCTAACCTAGGCATAATTGAATACCGTTCGATGCTTCCTAACAGCAAGAGAATTTTCTACAAGAAGAGACCCTCTTGGATAGAGTACCCGATCTAGTTCCCCTGTTGTTCAGTTTTATACGATCGAGAACGTGTGCACTACTCGTGCGATAATTAATGGGGTAAGTACCGTCAAGTATTACAATTACATGTAATCAGCTGTAAATCGGTAACCCCCAAATCTAGAATATATAACATATATGAAAGTGTGAGCGAACGTGTGTAAGCATCAGCGACGAGTGAACGTGCGGTAAGAGTTATTAAGTGTATAAGAATACTTAATACGACAAATTATTAAAATTAAGTAGTATCCAAATAAGTTCTGATTTGTTTAAAACCACACCTTAAAAACTTATCACGTACCTTTGTAATATCACAGATTGTAACGGTTTATTTAAAATCGAACCGTAAAAACTTATCAGGTACCTTTGTAATATCACAGAATGTAGTTACGTAAGAAATTTTAGGGAATATAGTGTCAATGTTTTTTGGTGTACGAGTATATACTCGACAATGGATTGATTGGATTTGTATTCTTGAAATTGCGACGAATTTTACCGGTCGATAATTAGTTAAGTTTAAAAATCACTAAAATCAAGTTGCTATTCAGGGAACTCGACTTCTCGTACGAATAAAAGAAACAAGATTTTATGATCGAATAATCAGAAAACGGACACATATAAGCAAAGTTAGTGTAGAAAGACTGTATAGTATTAAAAAAATATGATATTTAGTGACGCGTCAAAACTTGAATTTTCTTCAAATGAAATAAATTTGATATGTCAGGCACGATTGTACGTCTACATTGGGAGTTGTATTTCTTGTTATCCAATGTAACTAATTTATGCTTCATTAACGGCACATTGACGAGAAAGAAAAGTATAAATATTTTACGACAAAATATACCAGAATCTGCTAACGATAACAGATTTTTCAATAAAAATGATATTCGATTTCCACCATGGTCACCTCAGAGTCATGATCTCAATCCAATTGAACAATTGAATCATTTAGATAGAATTGTTAAACATTTGAGGAATATTAAATGCAGCTTTCGGACAGCATTATTAAAAGTTTGATCTAAAATGTAATAAATAATAACTCACGAGACATATTTATACATTTATGAAATTAAATGATTACGAACAAACCGATTTAACTTGCAAGAAATACGTACATTTAATAAAGAAGATACAACTTAATTGGGCATAGGCATGATCTAAACTCTCATCTCGTTAGCTTAGTCACACATTCAATCCTTGAATCATGTGTTATGAAGGAAAAAGCACGCACAGGGGAGAGAGAGAGAGAGAGAGTCGCACGTGCATGCATATTTGTATTTATTACAATACTTATTATTACAATACTATTAATTTTCGTGAAATATATGATTCTTTATATTCTATAAATTGATGCTTTGTTATTCCAATATTTAGCAACGAAAGGTACAGTTTTCAAGCCTGTCAATATATTTTCTACGGTGAATATAGCTGTTGATTTTATGGTACTGAGAGAAGGTATTAACGGAGTACTATTCAGTATATTATTGTAGATAACGTGTAAAATTATGAAGGAACTAAGTATTTAAGAATACAACTGATCGTGACAGTTTAGACCGTCACAGATTAAAATTTCTGGATTGCTCAATATCAGATTTATTTGAAAGCCATTGTTTCGTTGCAGTTCACGACGCCTTCGAAGAGTTCCACGGACACGAACGTGTTGCAATAACTTTTTATTGTTCAACGACGACAGGGAGCCATAATCTGGACTCCTTGGAGCATAGATTAAGCACGCATAACAGTCTCCGCTTTACAATTCAGCCACTGAAACGTTTCAAACTCAAAGTGAAGTAGTTGGAGCTTTTACGACTACTTCAAAGGCACAGGTTTCCCGTGCTTGCACGTGTCGAGATCTATACAGCTACATACAGGGCGTTTGCGAAGTTAGCGAGCACCATGAGTTGAAAATTTCAGCAAGCTTCGTGCTAATTAACTTGATACGTACTCATAAAATATATGCTTATGGATTTGTTTGAATTTTTCGCTTTGAAAGGTAATTGAGAAGACGAGAAACATGTTAAAAGTTACGTTCCGCAGTTTTGAAAAAACGAATGTAGTATCAGTCTTACCAGTTATAATTTCAAGGCTGCCTGTTTTCTTTTTAGATGGGAATATGTATGTATTTCTGTTTCTTCAGAATCTTAAAATTATGCCTTCCTCATAATCACTGCCAACATGTACACCGTTCAAAATAATCAGAAGATAATTATGAGAATTGTGCAAGAACGATGAAAGAATTACGAAAAATTTATGAGATTAATTATGAGATTAATTATCTCATTATTTATGAGAAATGTTAAAGAATCTGAAAATTGAACGCAAAGATATGAAAATTCCAGTTCTAAACTCTAAAATTGGTCAAATTCAGACATTAAAGAATGGACCTCAACCAACAAAAAGGTAGCTTATAGCGGCTGGAGGCTTTATTTTTACATGTAATCTTTATAGAAAAAAACAACTAGATAAGATATTTTCTCGCTTTAAATACTCAGATACGAGCTAATTCTTTTGTTGGATACATCTCATGCCCAGTAAGTTTAGAATACAACCGGTGCAAGAATTCAAAATGGAACAAAATTCCTTCACACATGTATGTCCCAAACATTACCGGTCGATTTGAATTTCGCGCTATTTTTAAAACTTCAAACCGATTAACTTGAAATTAGACATACGTTATCTAGACATCACTTCATTCTTTGCTCCAATGCTGAAGCAGCCATTTAGAACATATTTTACTCCACTATTGATACCCAAGTTTGTACTTTTAAATGAATAAAAAACATCATAATTACTTAAACCGTTTGAGTCTTATTCAAAAAGTAAATCAACCGGTTATGATCGGGTCACCCTTTATAGCGAGTAAAAAGAGTTAGGTTCAGAGGAAATCTCGTCATCCAAATCGCAAGCTTTTAAAGTACCAAAAAGGGTTACAAACAATATAATATAAAGCGAAACAGTGTTCAACTAATAGGTTGTTCAATAAGTGAACACTTATTAGGACACGCCATATAACAACTTTGAGCTCCAATAGTTGATTTTGTTCAATCAATCTATTTCTGATTCGCACAAGGTACATAGTAATAGATTGCTCGCTAAGTTTTATTGTTCGATAAAACTTATTCAGCAACCTAGTACTGTATTAGGTATTATCGAACAATAAGTACTGAGTTGTCATTTTTTATCGAACGACAAAACTTATTGAAAACGTATAAGCTCTCTAACTCGTACACGATCCACGCGCAATACGCCATAGACAAAAGAACACATAGAACGAAAAATGACGCGATTATTCGTATCGATAACTAATATTCCTAGATTCCGACACCTGACGAACCATAACCATACTTCTTCCACGTTTTGCATGAATTCAGCACGTGATACATTTCCATTGTTCGCTCAAAGCGTTATCCAACTACTTAAGTGTCCAACAGGAAACGATAAGCCAAGAGCTCGACGTCTGGGGAACACAATGCTCCTAGGGACAATTCGCGATCAGTCTTTAACTCGGGAGACTGTCGTTGTCCAAAATTCAGCTCGCGGACGTTGCCACGAAAGACGAAGATGAAGAGGAAGGAAAAGAAGAGAAGCAGCACGCGGCTCATTGCCGGGAGATTTGGAGGAAAGCGGGTTGAGATTGCCGGGAAATCCTCGGGAACATTACCGAATCGGTACGCGTACTCGTGTGCGTGTTACACGGGCACACGGAGGAAAACAAAGAAGAAAGGGATCCTATGAATTCGTGAGTGACTTCGGATATCACGTTCGCCGGCATCTGGCAGACATTTCCTTCGGGCTTCCGGTGTGCATACGTGGGGCGCGCGCGCGTGCACGCATACATACACATACACACACATACCGGTACACTCGTACCAGTAAAGGCTGACACACGTCTCTCGCGCACGAACAGGAGACATTACAAGTTTAAAAACGGGACGGTTCGTTCATGTCGCAAATGTATTCCACACCGCGATTTCGTTTTCGCTGCTGTGTCTACAAAGTCGGCATCACGGAACGTAAATTCTGTCGCGCGATTATCTACATAATGGGCGAGCGTCGCGCGCGGAGAAAATTTATCGTCCGACTTCCCGATGAAAATTCATATCTTCTCGTGGCCGTTCGCGAAATTTTCCCCGTTGCCGGTTTTCATGAGAAAACGCTTTCGGAGAGCGAAAGGACCGGTTGCTTTTTTCACTGGCGAATTAATAGTCTTTTTGAACTAGAAGAACCACGATGGAGATCTCCATTATACGAATCTACGTTATCCAAAAATGGAACCATCCGGGACCTTTATCATTAAAACGTTCTATTATTTGAGCAGAACATGTCGTTATCGGGGATGGATAACATTCTTATCTAGATACAAATTTCAAATAAGGAATGAAAATGGAAGATACACAACTTTTCATGCGTTATTTGTTCGAAATTGCAATTTTAATTGTAGAGGGTGTCCCAATCATCATCGGTCGATTCATTTTTTCCTGAATTGTTAAAGTTAAAGATCGCGATTTTTCATAATACGTCTGAATAATTTGCACATATCTTTTCTCCGTGTACTTCTTTATAAATAATTTTCCATCTGTCTAGATAACGTGTGTCAATCAGTTTCACGTTTTAAAAATACGCGCGAAATTCAAATCGACCGTTGAGGATTGAGACACTCTGTAGTGTAAAGATCTTGTGTTTCACACACATTTTTTGTACGAATAAAAGTTTGTCCGAATAACTTTTGATCAAGTTAACATTGCGAATAAATAATTAAATGATTATAGAAAGTTTTGATTTGTCATCTATTATTCGAATAAAATTCTATCCATTTCTAATTTTCGTACTCCCTTTTCTTATATACATTTCTTTAAAAGAGTATTCAAATTACATATACCTTAAAATGATAATAATCAATGATTTTTATGAATATTGATTAGTAAAAATATTGTATCATAGAATGAAGTTTTGTAAGAGAACGGTTTGTCAGATTAAATTTCACATTATACATATATGTATTCATATTATTTTAAGTATAGTTCATTTATACATATTGTAATAGAATGCCAGTTACTGTATATTGTTTTGTTAATTCGATCATCAATAAAATTAGAAACCAAGAAACCAAATTTTTTTCTCGCGCCCATATATCTCAAGTGTTATATATCCTGATTTATTTACAAATTTCGTTACACACCATTGACTAATTCCAAATATATGAGCGATAAAGCATATTGTCCGAGAGACAGTTTAATTTAATATTAGTTTCCTCCTTATTGTACTATCTTTCTCTTGTATAAATTTTATATTACCCGAAATAGTATGTTTTATCTTCCGAAGAATTAGTTTAACTAAAATAATACTTTTATTATTACTTACTGTGGTAAGTATAGTAGTAATTTTTTATAAGAAGCAAATATTTGGTAAAATCTTCCAAAAGTTATTACGTTACGAACAGTTCTACAGTTATCGATTGAAATTTCATTTATCTACAAACTACAATTAACGACTTAAATATTTAGGCTTGAAATCTATGAAAAATTTGTAAAACTTCCACGAACTCTTTCTTTTGTTACGCGTTTTGTTTTGTCGTGGGGCGTAAAAAATAAATTAGGCCGAATAATTATGGAGCACGCTTTGCAATTTCGTAGCTCGTGGACGATAAAGTAAGCAATTACGCGTCGTCTTTGTGAATTTTCGCGGCTCGCTGAAAATAGGGCAAACGATTGTATGACGCATTTTGCGATCTCGCAGCTTGCATAAAAGAAAAAATGAGGCAAACGATTGTGCATTGCGTTAGACAGGTTATTAGTCAGGTAGCAAAATATCGCAGACAATTGAAAACAATAGGAAAATTTTATAGAAAATTAAATTCGATACTTGGATGTAAAAATTTCGAAATATTTGGAATTTCATTCGCAGTGGAAAATAATTGCCACAGTACTCACGTTTTTGCCAGATAGTCGGCCGGCCAGAAATATATATTTCTTTATCGAGGTCGTATTTGGAAGAGGATGGCGCTCATTGGTTTCTTCTGAAACGAAATAAAGCGGAAAGTTTCATTAAGCTTCGTAATACCTTCGAGTAAATTAAATTACAAATTTACGTAGATGTAAAGTGGAACAATAATAAATAGTACATGTTAATTCATTTAGTCAAATAGTATTTTACACAATTACTCGAATAATTGAAGGTATCGGAAGAAGTAACGATGATAATTTTATTGCAACATATTAATGTGTTAATTTTTACTGTTGCGCGTTACAAAATTTGCACTCTAAAATAGAAACTATTCCTCCAAACGAAATTCTTCCTATCAAATATGTTAAATTTGAAACGAATGTAAAAGAAAAACAAACCGATGCTCACAATATATATAGTACAAGTTGTCTCGTACATAAGTTTAATTATTTATTTTACAATTATCGAACGTTTACACTTGATGTGTTATGTATTGCAAAGAAAACCTAAAATCAAAGAATGTAGGTTCAGTCTTTTCTTTATTTGCGATAGAGATGTGTTATAAAAGCTCAAAGAAGTAATAATAATATATAATTATAGTTGCATTGAACTAACACTAAAAAGAATAGCAACTTTTTCCAATTCTTTTTATTACAGTCTCTACTAAGAAGCCCCTTTTATATTTTCTTATTTTTCATTACTTTTTATATTTTCCGTGATTAAATCGAAATGCATTATTTTTGAATACAGATACCGAAGAAGTATAAAAGACAAGATACCGAAGGAACATTACGAATAATAATCCGCAATTTAATTAGACAGTGCAGAGGCAAGGGTCTAACTAGAAGTAAACTTAGTTTCAAAAATATCCTCGCGTTTCTAATTCTAGAAATACCTCGTGAGCTAGTGTTCCAACTTTTTATGTGAGTAATTTCCATAAAAAACACTAATTCCAGGGAAACCTCGAGATTTTAAGAAATTCCACGTCTTGGCAATTTCGGTACTATGTTGATTTTATTCCAACCTTTCTACGAAACCCCAATATTGGCCAGAGGTTTCTTAGAAGTCTCCAACTGAGAGTGTACTTAGGCAACAGAAGATTCGCTTTCGTAATAATAAAAACAGAAACTGTTAATAAACAGCGACTCACCCAGTTTCCAAGAAGCGCAAAAAACGGTACGCTTCCTTCGCCTCACTTCGTTTCACTTCTTTTTAAATTCTTCAATTTCTTAAGAAATTAATAAAGTATTAACTTTTCTGAGAGATATTACGAGACAATGATAAATAACAACGAATTATAACCAAAACCGTGATCGATATTCTGGTAATTATTTGAAAATTCACTCTTCTTACCGATTCCAATGACCTTGAAGTATTTGTATTTTGAATAATTTTTTCTGTACGTATTACCACTGTTCGGATTTAATTTCCGAGTTATAAATGAAAATATATTCGGTAGTGTATATTGTATTCTGTTTATTATAGCAGCCCTGAGACTTGAATATACTGAAAAATTTAAAGTTTTTTTTATACCCTTTAATCTGATCTAATTTTATCTATCAAAGTTAGGATAAGTTAGATTAGGTTACAGGAGGATTGAAGTTTTGAACGCCTCTAATGTGAACTTTTATGAGGTGTCCCCATATAAATACATGAGAAGATACCTTTTCTACGAGTTTACTTTCAATACTTTGGTACCAACAGGTTTGTATAAATATCTTGAAAATATTTTGGAAACTAAAGCCGAACAATGATAACATATATCGGAACAAGTTATTCAGATAACATACTTTAAGGTTATCGAAAACTAGACTATCATCAACATTTTTAACGAGTAGTAGCTACATTGTGATTCAATGGAAATAGTAATCGATGCATGTGTTGTCACATTGAACGGAGAAACTAGGCGAGAAACATCGATGGACATGGTTGCACGCAACACGAAGGAGATTTAGCCTTGAACAGCTAAATTTGTTTGTTGTGAGGGGCGTGGCCTCTACTGGTAAACGCTGGAGGCACCTTTATCGAGTGAAGGCATACTTAAGGATATTTACAGTCAATTCTCGAGAAAAGTGAGCTTCGTTAATGCTCTTATGAAACTGTACAACTAGAAAATCACATGTTTAAACTAGTTGAACCATATTTGTCAAAATATTACATAATTAATAGCTTTAAACGGGTTGATAACGTTCCTTCGTTTAATTTAACGAAACTTTTCTACCATCTTTCTAAAAAGTTCCAATGTATCGATAAACCGGTATAATGAAAAGCTAGTACGGACTATAACCAGCTCGTGCCATAAAATATTAAAGTTTCTAAATAAAGTCGTCGCAGTAAATATTTCAAATAAAAGATTCGACGAATACGTTAGAATATTTCGATGAAATTGTAAAAATACACTTTTCTACTACTTTTCTAAAAAGTTCCAATGTATCGATAAACCGGTATAATGAAAAGCTAGTACGGACTATAACCAGCTCGTGCCATAAAATATTAAAGTTTCTAAATAAAGTCGTCGCAGTAAATATTTCAAATAAAAGATTCGACGAATACGTTAGAATATTTCGATGAAATTGTAAAAATACACTTTTCTACTACTTTTCTAAAAAGTTCCAATGTATCGATAAACCGGTATAATGAAAAGCTAGTACGGACTATAACCAGCTCGTGTCATAAAATATTAAAGTTTCTAAATAAACTCGTCGCAGTAAATATTTCAAATAAAAGATTTACAGTTCGACGAATACGTTCAAATATTTCGATGAAATTGTATAAACGCACTTTTGAAAGTAGTATATATTCTTTCACAACTGATGTCCCTCGATGTTGTCCAGGACGAGTCAGTTGCACCGTGACTCGTGTCCAGAGAAAGCTCCCGGTCCAGTCACGTTAGAATTTATCCAATCGGGTAACGTGTTGGTAGTGGCTGCAATACATCAATCGCTGGAGAAATGAACTCCGAGTCCAATTAAAACTTTGGAATTTTTCTTTCCTGGCAAGGAAAAACTTAAAATCCTGTGGTCAAGGTATACAGAAACAACGGAGAATCCCTGTGGCAATTGACGCGTCCAAGGATTACCCAGGAGCATCAACCGAGCATCATTAATCGATCGTACGCTCATCAATACACGCTACCACGTTTCGCAACCGCCAGCCATTTTAATTGCAACTAATAAAATTGCCCGTGGAACGTGTCCGACAGAAGTTATAACAGAATTCTATTTCATTCGAGGAACAATATCTCGGCGAATGGCATCAGGATATCTGAGCCATCGTATATTTACGAGTCAACGAGGTCACGAAACGAACGGAATGGAGGAGTACACGCATCGAAACGTACAAATCGACGCTTATAATGGCGATTTTACGAAAGAAAAGGACCTACGAATCGATCCTTTGTCCCTGGAAAATCGTTTCTTCCGACCACAGACGATTTCCGAAAGCGACATTTAGGAAACTGAACGCGAAAACGACGTTACGGCGCCAAATTTAAAATTCGCTCGTAAAATGCAGACTTACAGACTCAAGAACCGGCGAGAACTGTCGAATGATTCACGGTAATTTCACAGAACGTCACAGAACGACTGTTAATTATCCATAGCTGAAATTTTTCGTTCAGATATTGAAAGACACCTACATTATGGTGTGCCAACTATTTAACACTTTGCCAACTTCTCGGGTTATGCTCGTTTAGAAGCGTGACACATACTTTTCGTGAATTACGTTCAATAACATGCCTCAACTTGAACTTCCACAAGTTCTGGTAGAATATAGACAATGTTTCGTTTCAGTTGACACAGGGAAATATCTCGTGGATAAAAAAAGGATGCAACGTGTCGTACGCGATTTTTGTAGAATTTACAATTATAATTTCTGAAAACAACTACCCATGCAACTGGTAAAACTTAGCTACCACTTGATTGGCTGACATTTAAAAGAAAAGAAAACAAGCTGATCAAAATTCAATTTACGTTAACAATTAAGCAGAAACAATATTGTAGACTTAAATGACGATTGCATTATAGTTGAAACATTATCACGCAGTTCTATAATTTATATTTTACACATTAATTGTTTTATAGGTGTTGACCTTAATGAAAATAATGATGTGATAAATATAAATTGATTGAAAGATGTCATGAAAAGGTTAGTGTATGATGAACTGTAAAATTGTCAAGACGAAGATTAAAAATAATTTCCATTTTCGATTAGTGTTTATCATTTCGAAAAAATATATTTAGTGTTCAAAACTTTCGTTTCAAGTTTTTGATGTTAACGAAACTTAGTTTAACGAACACTGATGCTGTATCTCTGCCAATCGCAAGAGACTTATCGTTTATGAATATATAGAAGAATACTGCCTTCTAAAATAATCAATGTTGAAAGTTGTAATATTCGAGTCAGTAATCTGTTCAAAATATTCGTGATAAAATATTTGCGAAGCCAGATATGTGGCGCCATGATATAAATTATATTATAACTTCATTAGGTCTGTAAATTCATTCCCTATACTCTCCGGAAGCAAAATATCCAATAATAAATAACAGTCCATACACCGACTGAAGTAATGGTTTCATTTTTTTCTTTATACAAAAAAAGTGAACGGTTTAATAAGAATTAAACGTCAATCTACACAGAGATTGAAATTTATGCATCGCAAATCTTGCATGATTATCGTACCACAGACAGATTATTGAACCATCAATTACAGGCTAATAAATTAGAGATCGGTACATGTAGCAGATTGCAGAGTCAAGAAGAAATATCTTCAGCAGATGAACTCAACGCGTAAAAAAAAGTCTAATCCTGACTAGAACAGTGATCGATCACTATGAAAGCCCTACGACCCTTTACTGTCAACACTTTCTAAAATAGCTATGCAGATGTCCACTATTTCAAATAAGAAAAAAGTGGATCTTTCGTCTCTTAGATGGATCTTTTAACCAATTAAACTGTCACGAATCATCCTCAGATCCACCCTAACTTTAATGCAGCTGCCACTTGCATTTGGAATCTGCAGTTTTTCCGAGTGTTGTGTACTCAAACGTCGTCGGACGCTGCCGATGACAGCGATTACACGCGGAATAACACTGCTCGTCGAGAGATTTGGGTTCGTTCGATGTAATGTAATCCGCGCTATACGAGGACCACTCCAGTTTATTCGATATAATACAATCGATCATAGTGGGACGAGCCAACCGGTCGACGTAAATCCATGGCGTCAGATTACCAAGTGCTGCGTTACGACATATGTGTACGTGCAATATTTAAGCCTCGTTAAACGCGTAATTTCAAATCGGCCATGGAGTCCGCGTCATATGTTATTGATAACCGCGCCGCATTCCCGTGGCTGTTGAATAATGCGCAGATTACGCGGTCTAAACTAAAGCAAACGTCGAATAATTAACAAGACTGTGCTTTGAAGGCTCCGCTGCGAGTAGTGAGCTCTTCGCAGATCCATGAGCGTTACACTTCGGCCTCATTAACTATACAACTTCCAGTCTCTTTGACGCGGCGTGAGGAGATTGATGAAGCGAGCACCGGCCGATTAGAGACGGTGATTAAGATTGCTAAATGTACGGGTGCATGCGGATTTCTACATCCCAGGTCTCGTTTTCTTTCTCCTGTTGAAACTTGCTGAGATTGAGAAAGAGTCACGAATCGTTGGATCGATGGTGCCAATTAAACACCACTTTACGATGAACTTTAACGGCACATAGGTTCCTTCATCACTGAACATGTAATTATGGTTACACATAGGCAGGGTTTTTCAGATTAGAAATGAAACTCCAAAGATGTGAAGTCTAATGATCTTGGGAACCGACAATTATTCCGATCCAACGATTATATTCCTGGTTTAATAGTTTCAAACTCGATTCTTTCAAAACTAGAGCACACTATCGTTAAATTTTACTCTATATTTTCGACTCACTTACGAGGAATCATCTCCTTTCCAGTTGTACCATGACCGGTACTGCAAATGGAATATTTATGTGACGATACATCGTTAACGTATATCGCTATCCGATTTTCTAATTCAAAATTTGCCAACGAAGGATAACAAATTCTCATAAATATAACCTAAAAATAATTACAATCTACCATCTCTAAGTCTAATCGCAAAAAATTAGGTTTCCTTTGAACCTCGAATTGAGGACCCCTCGACAACCATAAAACTACATTTGAAAAAGAAAAGAGGGTTCCCGCTCTTGTTCCTAAAAATTCATCCTACGGGCATCCCCTATCGAGGGGTCGCTCCAATGACGCTTGTACGCAGGCGTATGTCAGAAAATCGCAATATAAGCATAACAGAAGGGCCGATTTATTCAATCCAGAACGATGAGCAGGAATTGGACACCCTTCACATCCCTTGATTGGCGTGTTCGTGGGTGTGTTGTATTGTTTGGTATGCGTGAAGCTGTACGTATTGCGTGTACACACAAAAGGTCGAATTTGGGGAAGAGCGATCTCGTTATCTGAGAAACTAATCATAACATAGCACCGCATCTTTTAGTATCGAGATCAATTACACGGTTCGGTAATTATTCTGTGCAAATAAGTATGGAAAGTAATTTTTATTAAATAACGGATATAGTACTTTGAACAATTTTAAAACATATAGACAACAATATTGATAGAGAATGGTCAATTTATTAATGGATCGTTTGAAAACGACATACGACAGTGGTTTTGTAAAACAAACATTGCAAATAATAGTATACATCCTGCATATGTATATAGAATTATTCTTGAATGGATTTGTGTTGAAGTAGGAAAGTTTCTACAATGACAATGGAGAGGGAGAGTGTTTTCATAGTTTTTGACTGTACGTTGATTAATTTCTCAATTCTGTCGTCATTAGCAGTTATGTAGAAAGAATCGAAAGATGTATATGCGATACTTTCGAACGAACTGCACTATAGAAAACAAAATGTAATCAATGTAAGATATCATCGAGCCACTTTACTTAATAATTATGGTGTTATTTATAACACTGTGCCAGAGTTTGTTGAATTTGCCAGTTGTTAATTACCCATTGTTCGAAGGTTTATCTTTAAAAAGAAAACCTATACCAGCGTTATTTGAATGCTTCTACAAAAACGAAAGCGTTAAACATTCAACTCTTAACAATACTTTACAGTCACTTTGTTCGTCCATCTTATTTTCCCAACTTTGAATTGCGAAAACAGGCAAAAGGAAGAACCAAAGGGAAAGACAAAAGCACTCAAAGATAAAAGGACAAAGAGAAAACAGTAAAAGAATACTTTTATCATTTTATCGACTGTACTTTTCTTTCCTTTACTTTCAGTTTCACGGCAACTGTAATTGCCCCCTTTGAGAGCCAAAGCCCGATGCTCGGCCATGACTTTTACGATGCCCGATATGACTGGTTTTATGGTTCTACTGCCGACGATGAGCAAGCAATGGGAAAAAGGGATGTGTCGGTATCGTAAGCCGTTAAGCTGCGAACGAGTCGAGCGTAGGTGTCTAAAAGGGAAAACAGATAATTGAATAACGGCCAGATACAGAATTTCTACGTGGACGCCTTTACGACGCTGATTTACACGTTTTAGGGAGTTTCGTATAGGAACGGTTGACTGATTCTTCGCGAAATTTAGCGGCGGGCTTTTCAAACAGTTCCATGGACACGTTAAGATGACAAACGTAAAAAATTCGATATTAGAATTATATTTGAAACTTATTTTCACTTTTCCTCGATCCATTAAATAGAATCGAAGGTACAAAATCTGATAGTGTTTTGTGTTGACACTTGTGTTGGATATTTCCAAAGAGAGAATACGATAAACGGTTCAGCAACACTATAGTATTTAAGCCAAGGGCCACTGTGGTGTATAGCCCACTGCTGGAAAGCTTGTGAGTAGAAGAGTCCAATAAGGGTTGCCATAGCTACCCAAAATGTCCTATTCAGAAAATAGAGGGGTAAATTTGTCAAAGTGTTCTTCATTGATTTCAACAAGACTTTTCCTAATCATTTTATCATGGCGCATAAGTAACAACAAGAACAATTAAACGAGTGTGTAACATTTCAATGACCTTCAGAAAAAGTTAACAAAAATTAATTTATGCTTGTCTAGTCGATCGTTTCGCCGAAAGATGACTAGCTACGCTAGTATGTACGTATCTACATACTAATAGGCTGGTACCGGGTCTACACATTTCAACCTATATTTTCTGAATGGGGCGTTTGCGGTAGCAGTGACCATCCTTGTTGGACTCATCTACTCATAAGCTTTCTAACGGTGTGCCATACCTACCAGTGGACGTTGGCCTACATACTACAGTGCAGCCAGGAGTCCACATAAAGGAATAGTAGGTATTCTAAATGAGGAAGCATTAATGCAGAATGTGGTATGTTTAGAGCTCGAAGATTTATCGCAGAACTTAAGATTTTTTAAACAATGGATTACAGTTTTTGATCATTCTTCGTAAATGAAAATCAATGAGAGTGAGAGTGTCCAGAAGAAGAAGTGAAGAATACAGTATTATGGGAACCTTGATATAATTTATCGTTAGACTAGAATTAGATAGTAGTGAACTAACAATTTCCAAATTTCAGTAAAATATCGGTTTCATCGAAGTCATACCGATATTGAGTCCCTGAAATGTAAGTATTGTAAAAGTATGTAAATTTTGATTGTGTTATTTTAACGTCGAGACGAATTTTTCAATCTACATACAGTTTTGGAACTTATCTTTTGGTAAGCTAATACTATCACATTTTACTAACCGATTTTCACTTTCTTTCGAGAAAAATAAAAGTTGAAAAGTTTTACAAGGCCCGCAACATTTGTATTTATGCAGCACGTCTTATGTGAAATTCGTATTGATGTAATTTCAAAATTTGCTTTAACAACAATTGCGCACTCTCTACCGATAATATTCATTTATCTCTACCTGGTTTCAACATGGTCTAATAAACAAATGTACGTATTTACATATGTAACAATTATTATTTCGTTTATTTAAAAGACCAAACTCAACCTTACACTTACGAATAAACTTTTGTGCATTGTTTTACTTGAAACAAGAGGATTCTCTCACATTTTATTTTATAATTTTTTAACTTTGATTTATTTTTCAATCGTAATACCATTAAGATTAGATCTATTTAATTACAAAGTATTATATAACATATATCTAGTTATATAAAGGATTACTTCGCGAAATTAATACTAATATTGCTACGTAATTCGTTTAAAATCACATCTTCTTTTAGTACGTGTAATTTACGATCACATATAAGTGTGTTTTAGATTGCATATTTGTATGTGTAATTAGGACAAATATTAATCAATTTTTTTACCATAAGATATTTTTATATGATAAAATTTGTATTCAAATATCTTATAAATGACATATCTTGACAATCACAATGTTCTGTAACAAATGTCATGAAATGTAACTTGTTCGTTAAATTTGTAACTTATTCAGTATTTATTATGTATTCATACTGTATAAAATGTTTCTATTTTACATATTAACACGATAAATACTACTCGCAAGGAATGAGCAGCATAATTACAAGATTTCGTCCCCAATCACAGAATCATAACTTCACTTGGATTAATAGACTTGTCACAGATATTTATCAAACCAATAAGTTATACAAATCATTATCACTCAATATTTCGTAAGTTATTGAGTGTTCGAATAAATGGCCAAATATAGGTAAAATACTTTTCGGTTCCCCATCTATTAATGAAGTTTCATTTAACTCGATAAGTAACTTCTGATTGCCTCGTAAGTTATGTCCGAAAAGTGAATGACTGAATAAGCGAAAAATAATTGTCGAGAATAAATATTTAAATAGCATTATAAAGAAAAAATCATTCTCTATTTGTATAAAACGAAAACATTATTTCAATAAATGATATTTTTGCTATTTTGTACCTTTTTTCGGACCTATTGAAAAAGCAGCGATCAAAGAAACGTTCATCGTACAATTGTCGTGAAATAATTACGAGAGGTTTACAGCTTTGATGTTGCTCGCGCGCAATGCAACAATTTCGCAGTTAGCCCGCGAGCCCCGTCGATCGCAACGATGACAAGAGTTATTTCCTGTCTGACAGGTGTCGGTAAAACGTCGATCGTTTTTTAAAGCTCGCAACACGAGTAGGACCAATTGAACAGACGCAGTGTGTAACATGCCCAGCCGAATATTCCCGGGTGGGATGAACGATGCGCGCGTTATTTTGCATATAAAAAAAAATTCTGCAGTTCAATACCGGGGACGATCAAACCGATAGACTGACAAATATTTTTCGCGAACATCAATTTTATCTCAGCCGGAGGAGTTTTTTTCCATGGGATGGGTCTTTGTCACGATCATTCAAGGAAAAGTTGGCGTTCTCATTTTTCATACGTCCGATTCTTCCAATGTGTACGAATAGAAAATCGAAGTATTAGTAATTTTCACTCTCAAGGTGAAATTTTCTCCACGGAATCAAGACACGGGGTCATCCCTGCCATAATTTACGTTTCTTCAGAGCGAGAAAGTTGATTCGAATAGTCGTGCTGACAAAAACCGACTGACCTCCGAAACCGTTATTATTGAATTTCATTCTGTTTGAAACTTCAAATTTTTATATTTTTCATCGCGCGTTCGCGACAGTGAAATCAGCGAATTGGTGAGGTATTCCCAATGAGAATGGGTCCAAACGCGATTTCGTTCTGAATCTTCAATTACAAGTGGTTGGAAAATTTTCAAAATCGTTTTGTTAACGCGTAATTACGAATAGGTTGATATTTGAACTCATTCGACGATAAAATGTCGTCACTCTATTAGTAATATACTCGTGACGATAATTCGAATAAGATGACAATTTTAATTTTACTTTACTTCCTATGACTTTTACATTTTATGCAATTATTGTGTTTTTTCCTTTTCTTGATTATTTTCAATAGTCATTCTATCCAATATATATAGGAAGTAAAATAAAATTAAAATTCTTATCTTATATATATATATATATATATTATTTTATATTATTATATATTATTTTATTATATATATATATATATATTTTTTATTATATATTATATATATATATATACATTAATTTAAATTCTCGTTTAAATTCTGACTCTCGGGGCATTCATTCATTCATCTCTGACACCTTACACATGAATGTGCACGAACAGCAAATTTTCTTTGGAGTGCCGACATTGCACGATGCATCGGTAGGAATGGTCGAAAACATTTGCAAACGTTTTCTGTTCGTGTACGCTTCGCGACTCCAGTAAAAATAATTTACATTTGAAAATGCGAATACAGTGGATAAATGGTTTTGGTGTTACAATGGTTGAAATTTTGATTTTTAAATTATGTCAATGTCGTCCTATGTAAATAAAATTTAAATGGAATAAACGATAAATAATAAATAATGTGCACATTGAAAAAGTTGGAAAGCTTTGACGAAAATTAATGTTATAATTCATGTAACAAGTATAATGTTAAAAATCATACGTTGATCTTTGATTGTATCTGATTTTTAAATTTGAATCGAATGCTGTCCTAAAGTTTTACTAATATAAACCATCTATTGGTTATTTTTAGTCTATTTTACTAATAGACTGCTGTCCTAAAGTTGTACTAATATAAACCATCTATTGGTTATTTTTAGTCTATTTTACTAATAGACTGCTGTCCTAAAGTTTTACTAATCTAAACCATCTATTGGTTATTTTTAGTCTATTTTACTAATAGACTACCATCGGATCGAAAATGAGGAGCAAAAAATGTCCCCCACGATTTCAAAGATCAACCATTGTCGAAAAACAAGTTTCGTGAGAATCAGTCGGTAAAGATGTTTTCGGAATTCGTGGAGCCTGCGCCAAACTTGAAATCAATAATAGTTTTATTTATTTTAATAAAACAATAACGTTTTATCGAACGACAAAACTTATTGAACAGTACCACTATTCAACAACCTAGTACTTTCTACGATAACTTAAAGTACCAAAAGTCGAAGATCACAAATCTGTTTATTGGCACACGAGTCTGTGCTTAAGGAAAGCGAATTAGCATTCGAATTGACGATCACCCATTTCCTCGTCAGTCGTGGAACGACGTCATTGATCGTGGACCTATTCTGATCCCTATAGCTGATTATATTGAGCTTATTAATTGACGCTCTGCATTGTTCTTTACGACCATGGCCCTCGTCGTAACTGCCGTGTATATCAAGTAACATCGAAGACGATGCTTTTACCACAAGGAGTATTCACTTGGAGAGCACTCGCGCCTGCATCAGCCCCGTAGATCGGGATTTACAGCCACTGAAAGGGTCCTCTGTTCGAGTACTTTATTTCATGGTCAAATATCGTTACCGTTTTCGCTGCGAAAGGGCCCGAATGTATCAACTATCACTCATAACATTTTCACAAGTTGAAAAGGAGTGCTGGACCTGCCATGTTGGCTGCACCGTGCAGAGGGCAACTGTTTCGTAGCGCACAACGTCTTTGGTTTACTTTTGTTGGGACGCATAGTCCTTGAAACGATATCTCAGCACTACGTGTTCTCACACACCTAATTAAATTTGTACGAATGAATCATTAAAATAAACTCGTACGTAATGTATCGGTGTTTGTTAAAAGAGACTGAATGATTGGACGACTACAATTGAAGGTAATAGATTGCTCGATAAGTTTTGTCGTTCGATAAAACGAACCTAGTGCTATACTGTTCAATGAGTTTCATCGAACGACAAAATTGATTAAACAATCTAGTATCTTCGAATCTTTAGTGTTCGATGTTTTTGTAGTAACTGTTCTAGTCTCATGTCGGTATCATCGAGGAAAGTTCTGTTGTGTCAGTGCTAGTCGATGGGGGATATTTTTAATAGAGTTCGCCAATAGGAAAATATGCGATTATCCGATGGTGGTGGTATGCAACATTTATGACCTGGTCTGCCATTGACGAGTAGCTATTCACCAGATTCTTCGAAGCAAGGTTTCCCATCTTTACGAGAATGGTAAATTGCCCCATTCTCCATAGTTTCGAAATACAGACTCAGTTTCGTATCAGAAGAACTCTAGGTCGAGTCCTTGCTTGATCAATAATACAACATCGTCAGGAATAGTCGACAGATACGTGGTATACGCCAGCGGCCACAGCTTGGGGGATTTGGTTACACAAGAATTGAGATGTCCATCAGTTTGCGAAAAGAGACAGTGATAATGATCAAAGTCAATGACTTTGAACTTTTACAAACCGGAGAGCTACCCTCACCGATGTCGTTTATTCTTCATTCCTTGTCACTACTGTGACCTTGATTCCTCCTATAACAGCATTCGTTGAACACGATGGTAAACGAAATCAAACCGGGTTCGCTATTCGCCAAGTCACAGAAACTATGTTGAATGCTTTATCGTGATGCTCACCCCCTTCGCTCTTTCGCTCTTCACCTTTGTCTGATCCAAATGCCGGAACCTCTGAAAGAACCGACCAGCTTCATTCAGCCCCAGGCCAGACCAACGGAAAAAGTCGGCTGAATATCGCTGCGACGAGGAGATAAAGACAGGTCGCGTACACGGCCGCCTGTCCACAGTCAAGGGAAGTTGTTTATCTGGACGATTTAATTAAGCCCGGGCGCTAATTCAATGGACGTGTCCCGAGCAACTAACGAATTACGGTCGCATCTGCGTGTCGGATTAGTAGGCACGTCGTGCACGCTGTTCCCCACCGACTAAGGAGCGTGTATCCTGTGCATGAATATGCTAGTAATTAACCGCAATTGTACAGACAACCCTCAAAACGCAGCTTGAATGCGGCTCGTGCCGGTTTATCTCGCTGTCGATGTTTTCGCCAATCCCATTGCGGATTTCACGTGCCTTTTCGAGCGATGTTTCTTTCGATAAACTTCGTTCGCACGTTTAGGCTCGAGACTTTGAGAAATTTTTAATCGCATTCAGGCGAATTTATGCGGTGAATGGTTTATTTGAACATTTTTAAACGAAGATGCAAACGAGTACTTGCGATGGTTTATTTGAAAATTTTTGAACGAAGATGCAAGTGAGTACTTGTGGGGATTTATTTGAAAATTTTTAAACGAAAATGCAAGTGAGTACTTGCGGGGATTTATTTGAAAATTTTTGAACGAAGACGGAAGCACTCTTCTACAATGGAGGCAGGCTGATCAATTTACAATGATAGAGAAAAGTGGAAAGTAGACGAAATAAAAGGAAATTTTCGGTCGAATACTCAGATATTAGCTGCTCAATTTTGAAAAGAGAGTGCAAAAGATTTAAGCTCGTGGACAATTCGACATATCCCTGAACAAAGTTGTTAGAATAGTTGAGGTGATATTAAGAAATTATACATCAGAGATAAAAATAGGAGAAAGTGTTTAATGTTTGTAAAAGATTTCACTTTTATAAAAGATTGATGATCGGACGATGTAATTTTTATCGATGAAAAATTGTAAACGTTAAAATTATTGAACTCGATGGTAGCAAAATAAAGATTGTATAAGAATATCAAATCATAACAATATAATGTCACATTCTCAAATAATCGATTGTTGAAACAAAAGTGATTATTTGGCTATTCAAATGCCAAATACAGAATTAAGAAAAGTGAATAATTTATAAGCGATATGAGACAATTTGCAGAAGCTACAGGTTACAAATTACGTATCGAACTAACGTTATCCAGTAAATACTGCTTTACAATGACAGCCCATATGGAGCAAAATCATCCAAATACTATGACTAGTGGATCCTTGGGGATTTCCGTCTAGTTCTCACGTCATCCGTCTTTGGTAAACACAACGTCATAGTTATTGATTGAATGTGATTCCTTTATGGTATGTTTCCTGAACTAGTTTGAAACTTCTAGTTTTTATTACGTGTTAGAGCTGGAGATCAATAACCCGGCTTCCAGAGACCTCTACGTATTGTGTAGTACAAGGAAAAATAGTTGCAAAATATAATTGCTGTGTGAAGTATACGTGCCAGAATTGAACAGAAGAATTAAAAAGTATACCGAATGTTGATTAAGAAAAATCGTCGTTTATTTATTTTTTGAAGAATTAATTTAATGAAGTCGGTATGTGTAAATATTAATTAGAACTAGTTACTAAGAGTAGAAATTACTACAATTGAGAGCTCTGGACAGTGGTCCTACAGGTCGCTGGTTGATTGTGATTGCATAGTCATCTAAATGTTAACATAGATGTCTAGAATCTGGTATCTAGAAGAGTATATGACGTTTAACGGTTACATAATTCTAGACTCATTGTATTTTTAACCCATTAAACAACAAATTATTGTTTCAAAATTAATATTTACTTTCCATATGTTTCATTCAAAAATATTTCATTTAGCAGAGAAAGATGTGTTCGTAAAATATGTACATCTTTAAAGGTAAATGAATATATTAGTAAAATTATAGAATAAAGTACCATGTAGTTTTTTTTTTATGTAAAATAAGTTTTCATAGGTTTATGGGATTCCGAAAAACAAATTCCTCCTTTAAGGATTACAAAAATACAAAATTGTGTACAACTTGCAAACATAAAATAGGGCACATGTATATATATGAACTTTTTCATTGGTTTTGGGTCATCATACCATACTTTAGCAATCATTTTGAACCATTGTATGTATAATATGTATGTATGTATGTATTTATTTATTTAAATCGTACATGTACACATATATATAAATCATACTTAAAATAGTAACCATTGCTCACACGAAGTGCCCAGAACTTGGATCCAAACGATGAAACTTTTCTTGCATAAATTGTTTGAGGAATTACAAACTTTGTAGTTACTTGTTGAACTTTACAATGCATTTTAATTTATTCTCAACTTCATAATCCAACTAATAAAGTTACGTAATATTCAAATAAATATTAACATTGGTAAAACATTTATTTCCAAATATAATCTAATTAGAGTAATATACCATATTATGGTTTGTGTAATTGAAATAATCATTTATCTACAATTTGAATTAAGATCGTATATGATCCCAATTAAATGGACTTTTATTCTGCGCTACTCTAAGCATGTTTAACAACATCGACGAATTTATCATACCTATACACCACGCGAACGTGATTATTACAAGTTGTTTGCATGTATTTCTCCATAGCGAAACCATGATAAGCTGCATATTTTCCTTTTGTTTACGTTACCAGAAAGTGTGACCAGTCACGAAGTTCTCAGATTAATAGAGGATCTCTATTAACCTATGGCACCTTGACATCAAACTCGGATCATGCGTTAAATTATCAGAACTATAATTATTATTCGCAAACACGGTTGTCGGAAGCCGATATTCAATATTAACAACAGGCAAGGGTAGGAAATGAATCGAATATAAAAACTCAAGACTTCTAGATTGGAGAAATTCCAAAGTTTAAAAAGATAATATGCATAATTTCAGAGCCCAAAGTATCGAAGAATGCTTAAACTAAAGAATTTTATGATCTAAATTAAACGTTATAATTGATGGCCCAGATCTTATGAAAACTGGTTACTTATGCTATTCTACTGGACAATCGACAGTTCACTCTATCCTAATTTTTCGGTAGGTATACTTTGTAGTTAAAATGGAAAATAGTCTAAGAAAAAGTGTAATTCAACGAATAGATTATAGTTCCAAAGAAAATATTATTTAACGTGTCTGCATTAACCTAGTGATCTTGGCTTGAACACCCCACATACTTTGCCTTCTTCCCTCTGATTTGTGATTACATATGATCCCTTCTAACTGTTTGTGTTCGTCATTTCCAAGAATACATTATGTGACGTACCAATGTACCAGGATGTTCCATAGTCACACGTATAATCACAAGTAAGAAAAGATTTTTCGAATTAATATAAATGTTTTCAATCGCAAAATAATACATTGTCCTAACATGTCAGTCTGATCTAGGATTCC
Source organism: Ptiloglossa arizonensis (assembly GCF_051014685.1). Taxonomy (NCBI): domain Eukaryota; kingdom Metazoa; phylum Arthropoda; class Insecta; order Hymenoptera; family Colletidae; genus Ptiloglossa; species Ptiloglossa arizonensis. Next base: position 6,692,374 of record NC_135049.1, read on the forward strand.
TCTGTTGGTGGTACAGGATTATTACTTTAACCAGTGTGGCTTCCACTGAAATACTAACTAGGAGTGTGCTGGTACTCGAAATCTCGGATTTTGGTCGGATCACAAAAAGTCAAGTGAGTTTGGGCGCAGTCCAATACATCTCGAGCTCTCTGAACACTATGAATATTCGAAAAAAGGGACAATCCCGCATGAAACGATTCTCAAAATCGTTCCTTAAAGTGGCACTTCGTTAATTCTTGGCGAAACTTTCGCGAAATCTGTAAATCCGACATTTTCCACGAACGAAGCCACACAACTGAATGAAATAACAGTTATCCTTCATTATTCCCGACTAGCACGGTCCAAGGGCGCAGCGGCAATGTAAACTTCAGCCAGGTGTCGGGGTGCGTTCTCGTTAGCGGGTTTACGGCCAGGTCGCTATTGTATAACCACGTAACCAGCGACTATGTTGCACGCAGCTTACTTGGCAAATATCGTCGCGCTGTGTAACTGTACGTATAACAGCGATATTATCACGGTAACGACCATGATAACAAGGGCCTCGCTCAGGATTTTTCCAGACGCGTGTTGCCCGCGCCCTCTCGAGAACTTGCCTGTTCTAGTCACGTTTTTCTCGTTTTTTACTATTTCTTCGCGTGTGAAGTGCGAGAAACTTGAAAACGAAATTGTTTTGATATCAGAAATTTTCCTGTTGTCATGTGCTTAGCTACTTCACTTGCAATATCTTTGACAAAGAGAAATATCAAGATCGACGAGGTATATACGTTACTACTGTACTACCAAACTATATATTTCCACGCGTTGTCTAGATCTTTCGCTATCTGTGATCGAATCGAAACTCTGACGAACTTTGTTAAGTTTGCACCTGGTGTGCTGACTAATACGTTGAAAACCATCCTTTACCAAAGGATGAGGCTAGCAACTCGGTTTCCTAGATTTATTACGCAGTGTCTTAGACGAATCTAGGTGTAACACCTTTCTAAATAAAATTGTAGAGACATTAGGTCCAAGAGGTCTCGCATTCTGTATCCTGATGATAAACCTCAAACGTTATTCAATTGCCAGAAGTTTACGTAGCCAATGGAAACTACCAAAATACATCAATAACTAGGGTCTTGAACTTTTGGTTCGATTAGTCATTCTTCCACACATGGTCTAGATATTTCGCTATTAGAAATTTGTCAAATGTCCGTATCACGAACCAAAGAATTGAGAAATCCTAACACTGTACTTACAGAAATGCATAATCGCTGCCCTCGATGCGTCTACCACTATCTATCCCCTTATGGTTCTCGTCAACCTGATCCTAAGAAAAGAGAACAATTGGTTCTCTAGAACGTTCTGCAATAATAACGGCATACACGCGTTTATCGTTATCTCCTTATGCTTCTCTTCGACCTAGTTCCGATAAAAGAGGACAATTAGTTCTGTTCTGCGATATAAAAGACCCTGCATAGTCGCTATCACGAGTACACGGATCTCCCTTCGTGTCTCGATTCTTGACTCTGATCCGACTCGAAGGAAAAAGATCAATCAGAAATCGACCCTAGAATGTAGTCAACAAGAATCAACGCGTGTCCATTCAAGCTAACGCGACCTGGGAAACTCACCCCTCCCCCAGGTGTAACGTATCGCAACAGGGGATGGCAATAGGGGTGCGAGCAAGGAAGGTGGCACACGACGTCCATTGAACGCGCCGTCAGGTGTCAGGAATGCGGACGTTTCCTCCAGCCTTACTTATACAGACTGCACCGGTCACCTTTGTACGCGTGGAAACGTCCGGCAGTTGCATACCAGCACGCGTCCCGACGTGCGCCAAATTCCGGGCAAATGGCTTCGACGTAAGACAGAGGGCTCGCCAGGAAATAATGTTGCACAACGAGACCGAGACAAATGGCAAATCGATGCTGCCGTCATTTACTTCGACCCCTTCCCTCTCTCGCGTTGTTCGAGAAAGAGGTAGACTGAGACAGAGAAGGGACGGAAGTGGAAGAACGGAGGACAGAGAGACGAGCCTTTGTTGCCGAGGGGTTGTCGCCACCGACGAGGCCTCCCCTTTCGCCGTTTCTGGCGACACTTATTGTTAGTGAAAATCCACCACCAGCTGCTGCTACAATTGCTCTCTATTTCCTTCGTTCTGTACTCCGTGTGTGAGGAACGTTTAAATTTTAATGAGTTGCAGTTTGAGAGCATATTTTCTAGGTCAGTGTAAGAAACAGGTTGCTGCAATTTTGAAAGGGCTTCAACAAGATTACTGTGTTAGCTTATAAAGGAAACAATGTATTGCCATTATTATTGTGTTTATACCTGGTTTAAGGTACAGTATTAATCGCATTACACTATTAGTCGGGGATTGATTATTTATTCGTATGTTAACATTTCATCAAAGAGAATTATTAAACTATGAGTCAATGATCAAATTCTGTACCCCGAGTATAAATAGTTTTGGGTATATTGGGTATATGTATGTATATCTATCGGTCGAAGAGAAGCACGTTTCAAATGTTTGCCTCGTTGAAATTCAAACTCCTTGCAGAATATGAACGCACGCAAGGTATACGATTTATTAATGGTTTGACGTATTGAATTAACCGCGACGCTGGCAATAGAAACATTTACCTTTGTATAGAACTCACCTAGAAAACTCCACGTCGGTAAAATTAAAAGGAAACATTCTGGTTGCTATAGCTCCGACCCCATTGTGGGAACCTGATTGGTTTGTTGGTTGATACGATACAGTAGGCAGAAACGACGCATCGTGACCGCGAAGGGGTAAAAGGTCGATGTTACGAGGATTGGCCTAGCTGGATGCGCGTTGTATTTAACCCCTTAACCAGGAAAGCCGAGTGAACTCGTGCCTTGTCATAAATACTCGTGGGGTGAAATCTCTTCTTTTGTTGGAACAATGCCTCGTTGAAAGATCGATTCCTTCACGGACTTTAGTTTCAAGAAGACCCTAAAGAATTGTGTAACGAACCGAAGCTATTCAAAGCGATATTCAATGAAGTGAAAAGTTTTTTTTTTTTTTTTAACAATAGTACATTAAAGAATGAAACGAATGCTAACAATTTTGTTGATCGAGCGAACCACGAGTCTGAGTTATGTCTTGATCAAGTTACGAAACATTTGCATATGCAACATCTTGAATTTGAAAAATTACTGTATTCAATTGATAAATTTTACTTTCATCGAACGAACCATTGCACATATATTTGGAAAACTTTTTGTTTACTTTATTGTACCAATCAGACTTTATAACTGTCTATTGTCGTACCTTTGGAAACAGACAGTAACACTGAGATCTGAATTCTGCGCATAAATATCATAGAGAAATCCGATTAATCTTTTAATTAAGAAATACTAATTAGTATTCACTTTGTTATATAAACTTCGAATGTGACACAGAAGTTTTATTTTCTCCTTTTAGCAATTCTTTCTACAATATACAGGCTATTTGGTAAATCATATTAGAATCAATGAGGAGAAAATTTCTTATAAAAGAAATTAATGAAAAGTATTCAAGTAGGAAACTATAGTGCTACATATTGAACTATACATTCTATCAACTTTAACTTCTAGATACACACAACGGTGCATGTTGTATATTTGAATCAAGACTGACACAATCGTAGAGGTGATCATTAAATGCCAACGAAATTATTTTTGTTTAGTGTTCGATATATTTACATTGTGAAAGACAACAGTTTCAAATACATTTACCAATCATAATATCTCATACGATGAAATGGTAAAAGTATATTCTCATGAATATTCTAATGCACATGCGCAACGAGTTAGTTCTAAGTTAGATTAGGGTAAACTCATCATTGCACAGAGTCCTGCCCCCTCCCCCCTACCGAGATTAGTTAAAGTGGGGGAGAGGAACTGGTAACACATTTTCATTACTCGAGATGGAATGGAATGGCACCGGAGATTATGCCACTAGCGTTTTCCGGTGTTTTTCCGATCGTGTAGAAGGGAAACTACTATGAAAGTGGGTAAAGATATCCCACACTCCCACTGGACTTCCTCAAGAGATCGTTTAAATTAAAAACATATTAATATTTTTAAGAATGATATGGATTTTGATTATTAAATCGACTGGAGCAAAATTGATAAATTATATTGACTAGATTCATTTGGTCCGTATAAACCAAATATGTATACAGAGACTGTGACTCTATGTATACAGAGACTATGTAGAAGCATGATTTTCAAATAAAATTTACCACTTTCATCACTTTTCATTTAACCTCGGTCAGTAACCTCTCGCGAAGGAACTGCAATCCTGATTGTCATATATACAGTTCCAACCTCAGGATTAACATTCACGAACAGGATTAACGTTCCGAATAATATGTTCCCTTCATGATTAGAAGTAATGCCATAAATACCAGACGTGAGCAACTCGATAAGACTTGAAATTGTTTCGAAGATTACATTCCAGTTACAACGTAAACCTTTTTCAACCCACGTCCGTGGAAGCTCATAGACCCACGAATGGTGAATATATTCGACGAGCTCGATTATCAATAATATTTTGCGAAAGCAGCTGTATCAAAGTCGATGAGCTTGGCGAGTGCGGGGACTGCGCGCGTTGCTGTAGGGAGGAAAACGAGCTTTCCCGGAAATCTCGCGAATTCGATCCATAAATAAGCCCGCGGGGGCCTATCTCCGCAATCTACGGCGGAACTTGTAACCCTAAAATACTCCGGGAATAGCTCCTCGTCACGAAGTCTCTACCGGTTGTGGCGAGGGAGCCTCCGTATTCCTTGCGGTTTTATATACACGATATAACGTGCGTGATATAATCGATCGTAGGCGTTTCACCGAGAGATGAGAGGGCAATGAGCGTTGTCACTATCGGGGGTGAATCTCGATAGAGAAAGCCGAGATGAAGGGAGAACGTGCACCACCAGACACGTGTTCCCCAGAAATTATTATTATCCGACATCGACGTACGCTCTTTGGCGGATTCGTGCCTTGCCACTGCTGTGTTTCTCAGCTGCAACTGTCGGGGGATGGGGTTCGTATACACTTCTCGCCTCTAATCTTTTATTTCACACATAGTCCGCTGATAACACAGCCAATTGTGCGAAACGCTTGCCAGGGGAGGAGTGAAAAAGAAAATGCGTTTCTCCGTGAGTCATGCTTCAAGCGAATCGTTTATAAAATATCCAACTATCGAAAAACAAAATTTGTTTACTTTTCACATTTTTGCGGGTTTATATAGAGACATTGTTCTGACTTCAATTGCTGTTTTAAGATGGAAAACGGTTAGTTGTTATTTTAGTGATCTTTACATATGAATATATATTTTTAGAATTTTTTTATTTACGAAGAGAAAGTTAACATTCTTTTCATTTATCCATGATATGTAATTTTCAGTCTAAATTATTGAAAACTGTTTTGAAAGACCGTTCGAAGGATTGATATGTTTTAGAAATTAGTTTTGACATTTTTCATTCTATTATAATCTTAAATAGAACTATACAATATTATATTTTTATACCTAAAAATTGGTTTCACAGACCGACGCTGGTCATTAAACAATGAAAACACTAGCCATCAACTGGACACTATCTAAAACACATATCTATATTTTAGATGACTAATAGTCCACGACGCGAATGTGATACTTGGTACTTTAAATAAATTATGAATATTTGTACTGTTACTGATTTTGTCATGTTAGACTTCTAATAAATCTAGCTAACGATTATAGTTACTCACGAAATATTGTATTATACGATGAATCATAAATATGTCTAGTAAAATCCCTCATACTTCACATTTATCGTTCAAACGATAGTATTAGCGACAGTTACATAAATTATTGTACTAAAAATCGTTACGTTTGTGACCCCTATTAAAATAACTCAATCAGTTGCAGTATTTATCGTTCGAGTTAACTAAATAACTACGTTTGTTAAACATTTTTTATTCCTTTTGGTGACTACTATAAGCTTTTGAAGTCTTTAGATCCTTTCTTTACCTTGTGTATACTATATACACCTTGTGTATAATTTTAAAAAATTCGTGATAAGCTATAAATGATGTACGTATTTCATATATATTAACGACGACCTCTCCTATGATAATAATAAAAGAAGAACATCAGAGGAAAATGATTAATTTTTAATTGGCTCGATAAATTTATAATTGATTTACATCCGATAGTAATGATACCAGGAAGTATCGAGTGGTCAATTATGTATCAAATTTTCAAGTATTCGGCCGGTTATTATGAGCCTTCATACGAACTTGATTATTCGAGTATGTCACGCGCAATAACTAATTAATTAGTTCGCCCGTGACCCGATCGACAATAAGCCAATAATTTATGACGGATCGCTGACATGACACGCGTTCACGATTAAATTTTTAATCCAGGAAATTAACAACGTTATACAGACGCGTACTGTCGCATAAGGTTTCGTCCCAACTTCAATTCATTGTATTTATATTTCTATTCAACTTCTAGGGAAGTTTTTCTTTCGAATGTTTAAATTTTTTAATTGTCGAAAGAGACCTTAGCCGATCGAATAAAAAATTTGTTTAACCTTTCTTACTTGTGACAACATCTTCTTTGTTCACAGATGACAAAAAATTGGACAGAACTTCGGTTGGAAAATTGGCTACAGAAGAATAAGAAATTAGTGGGGGAAAGTGCATTCTAAATCAGGAAAATCAACATTAAAAATTACACAAAAGTACTGATTCTGGGCTGCACTAAAAACGATTGCAATGCAGAAAAAGTCGGATTGAGCTTCTGAAAGAATGTGAAAGCGTCATTACTTCTGAAAAGTATTACTGTTTGCACCAGCGCTGTTCAAGCCAGGTCTTGGGGTTCTTTAAGTCCTGTCTCTGAAAACGTAAGTATGCTGCGTGAAAAAGGAAATGGAAGTAGAAATAAGTGCAAGAGGGGCTCCCACGTTGGACAGTGCAGGCTTGTTTTATTTGTAACATGTTATATTCGATGGGATTCATCTCACGTATATACTTTACTTTCGCCATTTTCCACATTTTCTGATGTATAAAAGACACTTTTAATTTCTTAAATGGTACCGTATATTCTTTTTCGTACTGTGTTATAATCGATAAAAAGTTTAATTTAACAAAGTGACCTTAAAGGGACTTCAATAAGTGATCATAAACAATAAATACAAAGAATTAACCATTACTAATTCTATATTGACTATTCCGCTCTATTGTGCGTTATTCTGCGCTACTCTGTTTGTTGTTTCTTCGCTCTATTCCATTGTTTATTTTAAACTCAATAAAAAGGAAACAATATGATCTGTCTGTAGAAAAGTGAATGTAAGAGCGATGGGTAAATAAAATTTAATATCAGTGAGAAGACTAATGAAGATCCAACTACACTCCTTCAAGTTGACCCATATGACTGATCAAAGTCGAAGCCTGAAGCAATACTGTGCGAGGGAAGGTAAAATGAGTCACATCACTCATCAGTAAGGAAGTGACCCAGATCAGCCAAATTATTTGACGCGGATTTTGGTACTCTGGTTTCTAATCATTATACAGACATAAAAGTTAAAATACATAACGTATGTTTTAAGAATAAAGGTCACTTCAAAGTAATTTTGTTATTGGTCATTGAATTCATGTTTTTATCGGTTGCAGTACAATATTAAAAATAAAATATTTCTATTCAATAAACCCTATCAAAGACATCATATATTTCGTGTAAAATAGTTCTTCCTATAATTAACAAATAATACATTATTTCAGATACTGACTGCCATCGATTCACCCTATATATATAAAGACAAGCAGCTTTGACAACCTGAAAAGCAACACTATAGTAATTCTCACTTTTAAGTGACAAAATCGATACCTATCGTTCACTTGAAAGCAAATTGAACAGTAATTTCTATCTCAAACTGAGCCTCGCATATAACACTCAAAAATGAAAGTGAATGAGACATGAGTGAATGAAACACAGCAATAGTAAGCGAGTCTCGTGTTACTTGCATTTGATAATCAAAACTTCAAAGCAATACCGCATGCTTATCGATGTATCAAGTACCTACTAATGCAATATAAAAATTTCTATACTACAATTGAATGTTGCTTATGGAACAAAAGATTAATTTGTATTCCAATTGATACAAACAATCCTTTTAATCTAAGGATGATTTCGTTAGTTAAATCCAGTGGAAAAATTCTCACTTGAAAGTGAGAATTATAATACTTAGAACAATGTATGTGTTGAAATTAGCACAGTCAGTGACCCGTTTATATTCAAAATGAGGAAGCTGTTGGATCTGCTATTTAATGATTTAACTAACAAGTTTAACTCTGCTGGGGGTACATTGTCCCAAAGTTAGCAATGAATAGTCGGAAAAGGAAGTAATTTCATAAATAATTGCTTCACATAACTGTCTCATTGTTCACTATTATCTATTTAAATTGTCTTGTTCCGCATTCACACATTATCTTTATTGCTTTTATACATTCGATGTTCATATTGTAGATAACTCATCGCGGTGATATTACTTTTATTATTAGTGATTGCGAAACTTTAAATATTATACATGTGTTTGGCTAAACTTAGTACAACAGGCGATACCATTATGTAAAAAGTCAAGGAACCATCCTTTAATAATTTAACTAAAGATTCATCTTTGCGATGACTGTGAGTGATCAGAAGAGAGAAAACATTCTCGTCAATGACCTAGCTATTCTTCAGATTGTCAGGTGTCATAAAAATCTGAAAAACAATACTGTATAAATGTTGATCAAAATGAAATGATCATCCAACATATTCCCTTAACTTGACACCATTGGAATTACCATTCCACCCGATCACTAAATAATTTTTTAAATGATAAAAAATAAGTAATCACGAATAAGTGGATAAGTAACTTTGGACCATTTTCAGCTAAGAAACGTCAAGTTGCATGCAAATAGAATAGATCATTTAATTTGAGTAGATCATTTAACTCTAAAACTATCGTTTAATCTAGGCAATCGTTTAATCAAGATGATAAATGAGGAAGAAAGCAAGTTAAGGACTAGTAATTGTTCGTTCGAATATGTCGTGAGGAGATAATGATGTTAATGATACAACTTTACGATTTTGTATGAAAATTGTAGCAATAGATATGGATAATCGATCAATTGTTCTAACGTGATTGCAGGTCAACCTGAAGGAAAGAGTGAAAGATTTATTTCTACTCAATATTGAAATAAACGTTGCTTAACGTTAATGTCAAGTATGTTAATATGAGTTAACATTGATGAAAATATAAACTACATACCTATGTTTTTCGCAAGGTAATAACTATGAGCGTACAGTACTTTCATTGTCAGTCTACTATTGCATCATAACTGATGTACACTATTTAACAAGTAGAGTTCTTTTTGAGGTTATCATCAGTCAAAGATTGTCAACGAGTTACGCTACAAACATGGGACTAGTTGAGGTAAATTGTATACAGAAGAAAGGAAGAAAGGTTTATAACTTTTAGAGTAAATAGTATTAGACAAATGTAGCGAATATTATGTTGAGGGTTTTCAATCGCTGATATTCTATTTAGTAAAGGTGTTCATTTGTGACAGACAAGTTTGTTTTCATAAGTGTGATAATCTACGATCCATCGAAGTCAGTCTGTGAACTGGTTATTGAAACGACTTATGGTTTGTACTGACTATGCAAGATACTTGAGATTACACTATATGTCATGTAATAAGTAATGAGATAACGTCAAATGCCACAATATCCAATATTTGATAAAAGAGTTTCGATAAAAATGTTTAGATTCTCTAAAGAACTTGTGTATATCACAATACTTTATGACACTTGATATAAACTCAAACAGAGCACTGAATATACTTTCCCCTCGTTAATATTTATTTATCTTCCAGTTAATAACTATTTATACATAGTAACCACAATGTATCGTGCTATATGTCTTTAAAGATGCTTTTAGATGTCCTCGATCATTGAGATCACAAACGTTGACGATCACTCTACGCAGATATAGCAAAGGACTACGCATATTTTAAACGCAAATACTGTAAAAAGGTCATTCTACACCTGTACGTTCTTGTACGTGTCTGTTGGGTGAGAATAGAAGCCATAAATGGATGCGGGAACGTCTCCTGTCTTCGTTGAACTTCGTGTTTGGACACTTGGCAGGTTGAAATTTAATTTCTGTGACATTCAACAGAGATGGATATTGAACGGATTTGATGAGATTAATTGGGAAATTGGTAGATTAAGATGTTGGAATCGAGGCAAGAAACTCCCGGGCTGTTGATTTATTAATAATACTACATATTTCACTGAAAGCTGTTTAATGTAACGTTGTTTGCGACGAGAGCTCTTAAGAATTGAGAAATTACGCGACGTGACGTGAATGAAACCACTCTGAAAAGATACAATTTTAATGTGTGCACTTATAAAGTGTTTCCTTTGCAGAAAACATTTAGAATATTTTCGTTTCTTTAAAAGACACAAGGAAATCAATGAAGATAAGCACAATTTTTTGTTCAGAATCACACTTTACAAGACTTCTAGCTCATCGAGATTTGTTTTCAATAAAATAATACATTTATCAACATAATGATGAGTTTCGTAAAGAAAGAAACTCATGTTGAGTTTTAAATGACATTGAACAAAAGGAATTGCATAACAGAATGTAGATCTTTGAAATCCTTGAAACTCGTTTCAAGAATCTTCAGTCTTTATTAATAGTATACAGTGTCTCAATAATCACTGGTCGATTTGAATTTCGCACTACTTTTAAACCATGAAACCGATTAACTTGAAATTTAACATATGTCATCTAAACAGATGGAACCTCGTAATCGTAATTTCTCTCGAAATCATTTGGAAGATATTTTACTCCATTGTTAACACCCAAGTTTGTACTTTTAAATTAAAAAAAAACGTATCAGATTACTTAAACCGTTTTGGTATTATTTAAAAAAGTAAATCGACCGGTGATGATCGGGACACCCTTTATAGCGAAAATAATTTCAAAAAGATTAGATTCGAAGAAAATCTCTCATCCAATTCGTACGCTTCTAAAGTACCAGAAAACATTACAAACGATACAATATAGAGCGAAACAGTGTTCAACTAATAGATTAAACTACATTGAATGGTACTGTTCGATAAGTTTTATCGAACGACAAAACTTATCGAACAACCTAGTAGTTAGACTTGGAGGATCTGATGTGATATTTCCTTACCTATATAAGAAGAAAAGGTAGGTTTGGTGAATTCGAGATGTTTAACGCCTCGAAGACATTAAGGTCGGAAAAGCAAAGTCTCGTCGTTTCGTGGTTAAAAATATCAAACCTCCTCGAGACTCCGCCATCAGGGTAACCGAGTCGATAGCAATTTGTTCTCCTTATCGCGACGTAGGAGGGGTGCTCGCACCCGGAACCACGGCTAAACGTCGACGACCGTGGCTATGGATTGATCCGTCAAACTTCGGCACAAAGGGCTGCATTCACGTCACGTCGCAGTTCGAAAAAAAGAGCGTGGCACACGGCTGAGGGGACGTCGCGTCGGCGCGAAAACTTAAAGTCGACGTAACAATGGCTTTTTGTGAGCCTATCACAGCCACCGAGAATGATACTGGCGGGACGTAAGAGCCCTAGATCTCGCTACCAACCTCTTCATCCCTCTCGAGCTTCGAAGGAGGACCAATATATCGGTGTATCGATGCATCCGACACGTAACTTCTTCTCTACCCATTGTGCATTTAGGTCAACCCTTTCGACGACAGTTCTATCAGGCTCTGGCTGTCTCTGTTCCTGGCTAGAGAACGCCCGAGCGTCGCGTCGTCGCGTTCACCATTTTTCTGGTGGTGTGAAAGGCCACTCCAGCGGAGCTTCGTGTGGCTTCTTTGTCGTTTCGCAGGTGAGAGGTTGATCTTAGTTTTCTCGTCGATGCGGATCTACTCGAAAGCTTGGGTTTTGTGAACCGGATAGCAAGGCACGAAGATTCGCTTTTCCTTTAGCTCTGTCCCCGCTCGTTCGTTTTCGTTCTTTTGTAAGCGAGCTTGGGTGATCGATAACCACTAGTGTGGAAGGAAGATTTGTTTTTCGAGAACTTCAGTATCTCTCGGTTCGAGCTACGTTGAAGTCAGGAATGGGATCTGCGGACCGCGAGGGTTTTCGACAGTTTGATGACTGAATTTCATTGGAAGTAGATTATTTCTAACGGTAGCTTCGTACGATCCACGACAAAACGATAGACCACTTCTGGAACTTCAATATTTTGCAAAACTATTGCCTAGTACACAGATTCCCTGTAACCCTGCGTCGAAAGTGTTCCTTTCTTAATAATATGGAAAGTGTTTTTGTTTGTATCAGAAACAGATGCCTCGAACTGACAGGAATATTTGAAATAGCTACCGCCCGATAGTTGAAAGATTAAGAGCAGTCAGAAATAGTTTTCGATCGTTGTTTTCAATACATTGGTTTAACGATATTAAAATAGGGCGCAGTGCACAGCTAAATGAAAGTGGAATAAAAATAATTTTAAATTTGAAAAAGGAAAAATTTCTAGCTCAATTGATTTAGATAATGATGTTCAGTGGTTCGTAATGTATGTCTTTGTTATTATTTTCAAACTGACATAACGTTTTAATTATGATCGTTCGTTTCTGAAACGTGAATATTGATGAACAATGATGAAGAATGTAAGGGAATAGAATTCAAATATAAACGACTAGTACCTCTCATAACTTTCGTGATATTACGATTATCAAAATAGAAAAATAACAGAGTAACAAGTACTCTGATCACAAAAATGTAAAAATTACTTACATAGTTAATAGTCGCGCCAAGTGTTATCCTGTAACTAGTCGACTTACCTAATTATTCTAAATTTATTAATCACTGTTTGTCTGAGTGAAGAGGTCACAAAATTGAAGTGCACGAACAGATTCAGATTGTTCAAATCGGAGAATCGTTTATAAATAATTATGTTGCTCCGTAAGGTGTGTTTCGAAAAAATCGAGTCAAACTATTAACTTGAATTTCATAGATACATGATCTCTAAATTATTTCGCTCATTCTACGAGAACTCTGAATTTAAAACAAAACGAAACTGAACACAATAGCTTCATCCTCTCGCCAGAGCAATTTCTAAAAGCCTTCAGCTCTGGCGATCGAATGCGAACAGCGAAAGAATTTCTCCCGCAAAAATCGTTAGAACAATATGAACACCAAGTACAGGTACAATGCCTCGTCTCGTTGTTTCTGCCTCTTTCAAACGGAACGTTCGAGCTAGTAGCTCGAATTCGATTTTACGAGAGCTAGCTGCACGGAGATCGATTATTATAGCTGCTAGCTCGTTCCGATAACTGTCGACAATTTCATTTTCCTCGATACTCGGCTCTATTTCACCGTCTGCAGCTGGATATGCACGTTTCTCTCGATCATTCCGTGTCCAAGTGTGCGCTCGACACTTTGCACCATCGTAAATTTTATTTCCTTTACATAAAATCCCGCCACCTTTTTACAACACACGTCTCGTGAAGTAAGACGCGAGAAATCGATCGGTTGCTCCGAAACGATTTCATTCGAAAAGCGTTACATCGAAGTTCAAGTGTTTATAAAAGTTTATAGACTAATACCTTTCATAATTTTGGATAGTGTTACATCGGTTTCAAAAGAACACATTATAGCCAAAAGTTAATCAAATCGAGTCTTACGATTTTCGTAATTTTGAAAAGTGTTATATTGGTTTCGAAATAACACAATATTGCCAAAAGCTAATAAAATTCAGTCTTATGATTTCTTCGGAACCATGTTGTGGAAATAATGGCTATAGTTTTTATCGATATTCGCAATTTCTCGAAAATTGAGAGTTCGAATTAAATTTGTCGAGAATTCCTGAAAAATTGAAACATATATTATAAGCTTCAATTTTTAAACGTCTCTACAATTTTCTGTACGGCTATGATTATTTCTTTAATAGGTGACCGTAATAGAGTTTCAACATCAAAATCGATATTTGAGAATTAATTTTTAATGATTTATTATTAATTAAATAAATTGCGTTATTATTTTGTTAATAATAATAATAATACGTCTTAATTGCATCAAGATTATATATATTAAGAAAGAAACAATATTGATACAATATTGAGAGATTGAGAAAAGAAAAAGGAAAAAGAAGAAAATGAAAATAAAATCTATAGAAGTTTATGTATGGAAGCAAAATTAAGTATAAAATTGCTACAAATACGATGTGTATCTATTTGATGTTTCGAAAGGAGAAACGAAACTATGTTTTCATTATAGACAAATATACTTTGAAGTATATGCTTCAAATTATAACTTAAAACACTAATTTTCACTAACAACTTTCGTGCATTTGCACGCAGAACTTTGCATATTTTTCGACAGGTTTGAAATATCTAACTGCCTTCTCTCAAATGTGTTCTCAATGACATCCAATCTATCCTTCTAGGTGAATATCGTTGCAAAAAAAGTAGAAGCGATGAACTCGTAGAAGTAGTCAGGTGTAAAGATAATAATTGACTTGATAGTCAAGAGTTTGGAATTTAGGATAAAATTCGGAATCGTTTCTGATCACATGCATGCTCTTCATCGTGTCCAATTATGTCCTCCAAGATGTGTTCCTAAAGATACTGTTATATATGTTAACGATTTATTACGTTCTATCAATGTGCCACTGAGAACGTAAATAAATGAAAAGAAATATCTGTTAGTTATCGACGAGACAATCAACGAGACGTTTCGGAGATTCACTCGAGGTTCAAAAGAGATAGAACACTTCATTCCTTGTTTACTAGTTTGTATATCCGATTATGTCATGCTGTGGCCGAAGTAACATGCGTCGTGTGGTTACAATACGTATGTGTGATTGATGATGTCCAACTATATCTTCCTAGATGTATTATCAAGATCAAACTGTGTCCTCGCGCATGTGTTCCTAATGATGTATAGCTCTACCTTCCTGAACGTGTTCTTTATCATGTTTAACTGTGTTCCCTTCGATGTGCCTTTAATAACACGTGACTCTTGCATCTGTTCTTAACGATGCCCAATCATGTCTTCCTAGATGCATTATCGAGATCTAGCTGTGTTCTCGTGCACATGTTCCTAATTATCTATGAATCTACCTTCCTGAATATGTTCTTTATCGTGTCTAATTATGTTTAACGTTATCGTATCTAACCATGTCCTCTTGGATGTGTTTTAAACCATATCCTTAGGATTTAGGATTTCCAATATTCTCTTCCATATGTTCCTAACGATTCTCAACTATGCACACTTTAATCTATTCATTATGATACCTTCCTGTATGACCTCTTGTGTGTGTCCTGCATAATCGCGAACTGTGTAGTCTTAGATGAGATCATAATAATGTGTCTCCTTCAGAACGTATTTTTTATGATGTCTCATTGAGTCATTCGGTATACGTTCTGTTAAATCGTGCATATATGCATATTTTATGCACAATTGTGCATACATATACAATTTTGATTGTACAAAAACTATAGTTTCACAGGATATACGTTTTGTTGGTCTTTGTAATATATACAAAGTAAAATTGAATGTGGTAAATTATATTACCATTCGTACATCGCGTTAGTTCA
This sequence comes from Ptiloglossa arizonensis, assembly GCF_051014685.1. NCBI lineage: Eukaryota > Metazoa > Arthropoda > Insecta > Hymenoptera > Colletidae > Ptiloglossa > Ptiloglossa arizonensis. The sequence goes on from NC_135049.1 coordinate 6,707,988, forward strand.
ATCTCAAGGAAAAGTTTCGAGTCCTCTTACTTCTAAGAACTTCTAAATCAATGAACTCTTGAAATTTTTCGACCAATTAAATATCGTCCATGACGCGCTTAATTCGTACATTTAAAATGGGCCAGTGTGTACGAGGAATGGTAGTAAGTTCGGTAACGTTATCTGTCCCATTATTCAAAATTTTTTTAAATAAATCGATGCTCACGATATCGATCGTTGTATGATTCAACAGCGGAACGGTTTTCTACATTACTCTACACGCGTGCAAGCACCGAGCCAACCATCGACAACGAAACTCGACACTATCGATGACCAATACTAACGCGCGCGCGCGTGTACAAGGGATGGAACTCGCATTAACAAAACCGAGTGACAAGCGGGGAAAAATTTTATCCCACGCACGAATTACGAGCGAGCGTTGCACTCGTTTACAAGCATTCATTCCGAAATGTCATTTCGCAAGAATTGTGTCGCGACACGTGCGCAGCCCGCGTTTCAAATTCGAGGCAAAGAATAGATTTGTGCGGGGTGAAATTCAGGCTAACGCAACCTACCCCTGTTGCAAACTACGTGCTTGTGCTTTCCTTTTTTTTTCAGAAACTTGTAAAAGAATCATAGTACGCTGGTTGCGACTAGTATTACGGATAGCTTCTCATCTTCGTTAAACTCACTGATATCGATGTGAAAGATTGCTCGAGAAGTTTTATCGTTCGATAAAAGCTATTAGGTTCGTCGTTTTATTTTCCTAAAGATGGTACTACTGTTTGATGAACATGTGTGAAGTTACGTATAGATCTGTTGATTCATTCGTATATTTGCAGTTGTTTAAAGTTAAAGTGTCATAGTATTTTTTCACAATGGAAAAACGACAAAACTTATATATATATAGATTTAATTAACTATAGATGTTTACACGACCAGTTAAAGAATACCTAACCAAAAGATGTATATCATTATCGGTGCATCATCTGATATCTGGTGAAGCGAATAGCTCAAGTGTGAAATGCTTTTGATAAATATTTTTTTTTAAATCGATTGAGCATCACTCATACTTAACATTCCACAAATAGAAGCTTCTCCTTACTGTCTTCCATTTCTGACCTCTTACGTTCTTACAAATTTTTGCATCATGCTGTATTTGTCTCAACAGCCACTTTTATGGGATATAAAACAAATTGCAGTTTCCTGGAGGCAAGAAAGTTAAGGTCGTAGTGCAAACTCTATTGCAAACTTTTAGAACTGACCTAAGTGCTCGTATTCCTTCTAAAAAATAGCGTAACTTTTACTCTTGTTCAATTTCTCCTCGTGCCGTTCATTTGCACGAAAAATGCACGATTTTAATAACGTAAACATTTTAGACGTTGCAGATACACAAAATGTCACAAAGACCTGAAGAAGCAATGAAAATCGTTCAATTATTTAACGAAACATTTGTTCTCATATTTTACAGGATTAACTGTTTATTCTACTAAACAACATTATAAACAGTAATTAAATCTTCTTTCGTCCCATTTCCACTATTTTTTGCATCATAAGAATTAATTTTTTCTACGAATTCTTGAATAATACTGTTATTGTGATCATACAAAGCTTTATTGTGTGTTTTGAGTCATCGTCTCGATCTTAACTGTCCTATAATTTTTAAGCACGAATGTACATATGTGTATATATACCTTCACGTGCACGTAGATGCGAGCGCGCGCTATGCTAGTGCGACAAAAGTCCACGCGAACTCGCGAGGATACATAGCGGGTGTACACGGTAGCATAAATGTGTACCAACGCTTCCACGTTACCAGCAGAATTTATTTCGCGGAGGAGAATTAGTGAGATATTTATGTAGCTCGCGCGAGCCACACCATCGCGAGGAAACGACGTAGGAGAAAACGTGGTAATACGTCCACGTGCGCGCGCATGCGTTCAAAATGTCCGGTTATACATCATAGTAACTATTAACACCGGGCTGAATAGATCAGGACTACGACCCTGTATTTAAAATACTTTTCCTAGGCAGTTAATTAATCTCGATCAAGGACGAGAAGGTAAACGGATTATGGACACTATAATTAATTATTGTTGCAAGAAAAAGTGTTGAAATCTACCTTGTTTAGCATTTGTCGAAGCGTTCAACGTGTATGAACGATTCTTTAAGGGTTGTAACCAGTTTCACGAGTTCTATGCAATGAAACATAGTAGGTTATTCAATAAGTTTTGTCGCTCGATAAAACTTATCGAACAGTATAGAACTATAATAGGTTGTTATGTATACGGGATACTTATAATAGGTTGTTCAGTAAGTTTCATCGAACGACAACTTATTGAATAACCTATTATAAGTATCGCGCACATAAGTTAAGACAGGATAAATTTTTGATAAGGAAGATAGTCGATATTGGTCGTAGAGTTAGGTTCAAAATTATTATAGATGTACATTTTTGGTAATACGGTTGTTCAAGTACTTTCCTTCACATTAGTGGACACTGTGCTACAAATCGCTTAGAATCTAGTCATCTAGTATTTTCCAAATCCTAAACCTATTGACCAGTACTATATCTTTTGGATTTTCTAAACGCACCATCTAAATAGTACTGTGTATACTGGTCTGTACCTAGATCTCGGTACTATAATGTCTTGTATATTAATTAAAACTGTTGCTGGGATTCACGATCAGGTATCATCCCCACCACTGTGTATGTTTCTTCGACTCGAGCGATCGCCATTTTCAAGAATATATTATACCTATGAAAATAGAACTCGACCGGTCGAATTCCATCCCATTGTATCGCATTTATTGTTCTATTCGAGAGTTTGGGTTTCGACAGTAAATCTTCTACTAATGTTTTTCATATTGATAATTAGCAATCTACATTTCTGAACATTATGCAAAACATAAGTGTACCATTATGTAGAACTATGTTGTACCTTTTTGACCACGCGCTCAAAGTACAATACTATGTTCTTTCTGAATTGTAAATGTAGAATTATGGTATGTATCTTCTAAATCCTGGAATTAGAATGAATCCAGTTTTCATTGATACTGTGATACAATCTACAACTGATATGGCACTACTATTTAAAGCTTGTATTGGCATTACTATAAAATGTGCTATGAATGTGAAGATGTTATTTAGAGATTCTACCGATAGCTCTATATAATCTGAGAAGCCAATATAATACTAGTGTTTAGAACTTTCATCGATAATCCATATGAAATAATGGCATTAATTAATGTAGGGTATCGGTGAGAAAATAATATTTGGATTAGTGTTGGAATACAATGAATAATCTGTTTGAAAATACTGTTGATAATATTTGTCATTGTTACAGGGGTGTTCATTTTCAATAGTGGAAAAATAGTCGACAGACATTGTAATGTTCAGGTAAATATTAATTATGGAACCGCTTAATTTTAATAGTGGCAATACAAGTAGATTGCCCATACAAAGAGACTAAAATAATGCAAACGTAACAGAAGGTGATAAGAAAATTAAATAATTAAAAATTTATGAAGTATTAACAATAAACGTAGCTGAAAACCATTTTAATTAATCGTTCAATTCACTATTTATCTCTTAGTAGAAGATCGTTCAATCAATAGACATTGGTTGTATTATCAGGAGTATTATATTTAAGTTTTTAATTAATTAGTTAATTCCCTGTTATCGATGCCAGAATTCCTGACAGACGGAATTCCTTTGTTCCCATACGTACACTCATGGAAATGCGAGAAGATATGTTGGTGAATAGGTTCTATAAAGGCCGAACGTGTATTTTCCTGCCATTTAGTGTGGAAATAGTTAGAATAGCCAAGCCGATAAAGAGACCGCCATGTTGGAAAGCATTAATTAACATCGCTGAACAAGACGTCAAGTTAGGCGTACCTGAAACTCCGAATTCCGGTAAGCTTGAAGCGTATTTCGGGAATGAAGGTCGTTAATCCTGATTTGTGTTTCAAACCGAGAAACGTCTAAACGCAAAATACAGGGTAGTAATCGCGGAAATGACAAAAAGCTGCATTCAGAGTAAAATTAACTATCTACCATTAATTTCTCTTTTGAACCTTTCTTTGTTGGAATTACAATGCTGGAAGAAAAACAAATTCAATGGAATTGGTACACGAGATTCTAATATAAACACAAACTTGTATGACCATTTCAGGTTTGTCCAACTCCTTTAAAACAACCCAACCGTGCACGATGAAAAATCATACGCAAACGTTTACCAACGGTATTTCTTCCTTCTTATATTTCCTTCGATCGCTACCTTTTTATTTACGACAATTGTATTTAAACACGACATTCCGGAACACAAAATGCAGAAAATACAACTTTTAATTCTTTGAAAGCTTCCTCTTCAATATTTGCACCGATATCCAAATATCAAGAATAGCTTGAACTTTGTAGTAGAAAATTGCAGTTGAAATTGAAAACTATTTGGAAAAAAGTTTTTTCCAAAGTTTACGGACGACACGATTAATATTAATGGAACCGTTTCCCAAAATTTTCACTGCCATCGCTCGAAAGATTGACACCGTAGTCATTAACCAACTTGAATTCTTAAAACGCTTTCGGCTGCAAAAATTAACGAAGTTAAATTCAAAACATAAATGTTCACGGGATGTGTTACTTAATGGATGGTGTTATTTAAATCTTACAATAGGTAATCAATCCAATGAAGACAGCATTATTTCTTAAACACAAATGTATATTCGCTTGTAAAGTAACTCTATTTATTATAATATAATTATTATTATTTATTAGTAATATAATTATTATTTAATATTTGATATAATCGGATACATACGATAAATCGATTATTTTGATATACATAAATATTATTTGATCATTACTACCATCGAATATATAAATTTTTATTTTAAAATCGAGTATTTGGACATAATTTTTAATCGATATTTAATTCCGTTTAAATCGGGTATGCTGCATGGTCTTATTTATTAATTGGTTAGCCATTAATCCGGCAGCAATCTAAAACAAAATGCCAATTTTGGGAAAGAAATGATTTCTTTAATATTTGAGAAGTGACCTAAAATGATTCGAGTTTTAAAATGGTTGATAATATTTTAATTTCGACGAACGAATCTAGTTCAATAAACCATCGTACGAAGTCAGCTGCCGCTGAAAAATTCAAAAGTGTATAAAAAATTCAAAGAGCAGCAGCAGCAGACATTTCGCTTTAACCACGTATATTTCATTGGTTTGATAGCATGATTTTGGAAGATAAAATACTCATTTATTTTATGAAAAAATTCAATTTTACTTTATTCATTTCTATATTTATATTTCTTAAAAGATAGTCTGTTTAATCCATATATCTATTATATTCAATGCACGAACTCAGAAAATTAACCACATTGATTCCCTCGATGAAGGAGAAAGCAAGAATTAAAACGATCCAGATTATGCTACATTTGATCTCATATTCATTAGAAATATCTAAAAAAATTAGTCGGTAGAGTATTAACGATTAAATAGTATAAAAGAAAGAAATTTTTATTTTTAGTAATTCGTTGGACGCAACATGTTCCAACTGTTTAAAAATTGGAGAACCCAGTCCTCACCAACGTCATTCTCGAAACTGCAGGTGGAACTATTTCATTGATTATCTTCAGAAAGGAAAAACAATCAACGATGAGTATTATGCGAACTTATTACAGCGTTTGAGCGATGAAATCAAGAAAAAACAGCAGCATTTGGCGAAAAAGAAGGTTTTGTTTTATCGAGACTGCATCAATTTACACATCCATTATGTGGATGGCCAAAACCAATGAGTTAAAGTTCGAATTACTTCCTCGCGCAGCCTATTCGCCAGATTTAGTCCCCTCGGATTATTTTCCATTTCCAAACTTGAAAAAATGGCTCGATGGGAAAAGATTTGCCAACAATGAAGAGGTGGAGTCTGCGGTTGATGACTACTTAGCAGAGTTCGATGGTTCTCACTATAAACAGGGTATCGAAGCTATTGGACATCGTTGGGAAAAGTGTATCGATCTAAGAGGAGACTATCTAAAGAAATAAAGATATATTTTCCAAATTGTTTTCTTTATTGGGTCAGGTACTTCTGGGACTAACCCAGTAATAGTTATATTGGAACGCCTGTTACCGATATACCTAACATATTTGTAACGTAAGTGTTGACCGAACGACAATTTCAAAATGCCTTGCGTATCGTGTTCTATACTATAGTTAATAACTATACAAAGTACATTAGAAAAAGCAATGCGAAGTAGCTGGTACAGTAGCACTTGTATATTCTATTCCTTTCGGACCATGGTGAATCTTTTACATGGAAACTTCTTACCAGCATTGATGCACGGAAACGTCTCCGGGAGAGTGTAATTAGCTTAAACCTAATTACTGTGGAAGAACTTTCACTTGGAGGTAATTTCCTAATCGAGCAAGGTGAATGTGCGACTCTAGATTTTCCTGGATTACTTCGCCCTCTTGATCGATGCCCTGGTGTTCATCCAGGTCAGGTACTTCTGTGACCATCCCCGTACAAAGCGTCCAATTATTAACGGTAGTTTCGCATCGTCTAAGAATCACTGACTTGTATCACAGCCATCGGCAACCGTTCGTGCTGTCGCTACATCGAATCCGCGGCGCAATCGTCCCTCTTAACGACCGGAATTTCTTCCGGAGTAATTAAACGAATTATCAGTCTGGAACGTCGCCACCAGCCGCTATTAGACGTTCACGAAATTCCGGGCCGGCGTGAAAAGTGGAGTGCTGGGAATTCTTGTCGGCCTCACGAAGGTGGTATCGGCGGGCCTGGCAAAGCCCTGACTACTTCTTCGTGGTTCTTTCTGCTAGCTGTGGCGCCATGACGTGGCGTCGCCGCGGAAATGCGGTTCATTACGTTCCTGGGTAACTGGAGAAACTATTGTCACAATTTCGTCCGGCGTTGGTACAGGGAGGTGGGGGAAGGGGTGGTGGACCACCTCCGAGACGTTGACAAATTGGAGTGACATCGTTGACGAGTAGCGGGGCGGTGGTACAGCCAGGCTGAACGAAACCAAGACACAATCGTGTTCTCTTTCCGCCCCCTCCCTACAGCTTGGTGAAAGTCGAGCGAACGCGACGCCATGCTTATTCGTCTTCGTTTCTTCCGTGGTACATTCTGCCGCGACGCTACATTTGCAGTGGTACTCACGGGAAAATTTATTGGGATTCTTTCGACGTTTCTTCTTTTCATGGGTTTCCTCTCGGTGGGAGAATCTGGGGAGAGGTTGACACGTGAGAAGTGTCGTGAAAAATATTACTGACTTTGGTATCTTCGAAACTGTTCGTTTCAGTTTCGCGGAAGACTTTGTTAATAGATTCGTCCGTGGACCGTTAGAAATGAGAGAGAAGTTTACTTTGCTCTGTTTAGACACATTTAGTTAGTTAGAGGTGGCGAGCACGTGGTGATAATAATCGATTGGAATTCCATCACCAGAAAATCATGTATTCACGATCGGTTGTCGATTATCCCTAGTTGTTGAGTGGTATCTATTCTATTAATCAAAATCATGATTCTATTAATCAAATGTGTTTATTGTTACTATTATTCTAATTGTAGGCAGTGAGATGTGTCGTGTAAAACGTGACAACGGAATATCGAAAACGTTGATGATATTGGAAAATATTATTAGACAAAGTTTTATTTTAGGAACATTATTTCAGAATATCATTCTATGTAAAAATTTGCACAACTTTTCTCTGAAACGGTTTTTGTAAATCTTCTATTTTTTAAGATATTTAGAGGTAGATCCACAAAATTGTTACAGTATTATATTAATTTTTTACACTTATTGTATTAATATATTTTCACATTAATGACAATACAGTATAATTTTTTGGCATAAAGAATGCTATAATAAATGTTCAAAATGATGACATTCAACTACAAACACTTATTATACTGTAAAGCATACAACTTAAAAGTCTTGTTTAGATTTTGTCTTGATCCATGATAAATAAAAATAATTTCAATTTTTTTTTCAACTTTTAAGTATTCCATAGTTAACTGAGAATAAAGTATCTAATAACTGAATAAATAGAATAGTAGAATAAATAGAAATCGAACCATCCTTACCACCATAATTTTACTTTTCTTTTCCCAATATCTCATTAGTTTTCATTATTTATTATTCAGTCGGTGCCTAGTCTTTAGTTTCTATGCGTTTGAAGTTTGCCAATGATGATGCGAAAATAAGATTCAATGCGTTTGAAGTTTGCCAATAATGATGCTTGTGAAAGTATACTTCTGTACTATTAACAGTTACGAAATGTTTAGAAGTTTGCAGTAGAAGGTTATTTCTTTTCGATAAATTCAGTGGCCTTAAAGTTTATCTAGGTAAGGAGTTTGAATTAAAATCATCTTCCATTTGTTTATTCCCCTACTGCCATAAAATTTTAATCTATTCCTTATTCAGAGTGAAGCAAACGTTTCTTTCGCTTCAGTTGTAATTGAACCCCACTTCCGGCAAAAATAAATGTCCGTTGAGCTGCTTAAAGATACAATTTCGGTAATAACTGCCGAGGTTTGCACGGTACATTAACTCAACTGTGTCTTTCACCAAGATTATGTTCTTAGATTGTTCTCTAAATCAAACTTAAAGTAGTTAACTCCGAATTCATAGTGAAAAAAATCCTTAAAATTGGGCCAGTTTGATCAACAGAGTTGAATTTGAGAAAATTAAGCCGAACAACGAATGTTTTTCAACGTTTGATAAAACAGATGAATTGGAATATTGGAATATTGGAGACTCGACGCTATGTATTAGGTATTGTGATTCAAAAGATTCGAGCCCCAAGGTTTAGCGATAAGGATTTATGAAATTGCGTGCGGTACCACGCTAAAAGGATCTTGGATAGTGTTAATAAAGGTTCGGTAGAGAAACGAAGCACGAGCGTGTTTTGAATCCAATGACGAGGATTTTACGCCAAATACGCCATTTTGGAGATTCGTTCGAGATAACGAACACTATTTTCGATGTTTCTAGTTTTCTTAAATTATCGTTCCTTTCATTAATTGAGATCGTTTGGAGGTAAATCGACACGGTTGAATTCGAATTTTACGTCAGATTCAACCACGTGGCAATGCAAATGTTACGTCACTGCTACGATATAACGAAAAATGTCGATTATCTGAAAACGTCAATAAACGACTTTGAGGAAAAATGTAATTACGATTTTTCAGGTCAACAAATATCGTACGATTAATTTGTTAGCTTTTCCGAAACTGCAAAATACAGGTATACCACGGATGTAATAATGTGTATCGTGTTGCAGTAAAAAGATAGAATATAATATTTATTGCTACGAAATAAACGAAACTATTGGCACATTTGAATGGTATTTGCACTTATAAATTTTCACAGTTCGATTTACTTTTTTCCCGCGGGATGCAACTTTCATGCACGCAGTTCAAAATAGTTGTTCCCGTTGTAAAATCATACGTATCTCGTGCCATTTTACACAGAGCCATCAACAACGTTTATTCGACTCAGGTGAACTAACACGCATTCAAACGGAAACGGTGGAACAAATGATTTCAGAGTACATCGCGGTGAGATGACTTATAGCACTTATTCATTAGGAGAATTTATTGATGTCCAATCGAATCCCTGTTTACGGCGTTTACTGCGAAATCGGCTTGTTTAGTTAAATTACCCGTCGTCGATAACGTTCTCGATGATGGAGTGGCTGTGGAAGATAAATGTGTACCACGATCCTCGAATTCGATAAGATAATCGTAACAATTCCTCTTCCGATTCGCCAATCACCGTTCCTTCTTTCTGGTATCAGAAAGAGTATTCATTGTAATTTATAGACGATGTACGGAGATTCATTTCACGTGGTTTGTTTATCGTGTTTGACGTTAAAAATAACTAAATATTTAAAATTCTGATTTTCATAATTACACATTATTGATCATACATGTGATTTTATATAACACGGACTCTTGCGACCCAAAAATAAACAATATAACCTGAGTGTTTTCATAATACTTTTGCAAAGAAAACGAAAGAGACGTACAGATAATCGGTCGAATTATCAGTAGAGAAACTTTATTACCTGTGAATCAATCATTTATTAAATGTATTAATAAATGTCTGCAAACTAAATGCCACCATGTCATTTTGACATTTATTACAATGTTCTTCTATCAACACAAATGATAGTATAATACATTGTTATTAATGTTGAAATATATTAATATATTAAGTATAAAATGTTAATGCGACACTGTAACAATTTTGTAGATGTTTCTCTAATACTCTAAAGTAATTTAAAAAATACTTAGAGGTTTTACAAAATATGTTTCAAACGAAGGTCACGTATATTTTTACGTAGAATAGGATTCTGAAATTAAAAATATAGATTTATAATAAAAAAAAAAGAACAAGTTGCACTCAAAGTGACCCTGAAAATGTCCATGCATTAAAAAACTGATGACAGTTGAATTTTCTTTCAAAATCATAAAAGACGTGTTCCACCAGTTTTCTTTTAAATTAACGTCTACGAGATATTTCGTTGCATCAACCTACAATAAAAAAATGTATAATATAAAAAAAAGTATAATCATAGGAACATACTATGAGCCTTTCATCGAGTAATCTTCTTCACATCCATAGTAAACATATTTGTCTCTATATAAACGTCCACTTTAACAACAATACAACATTTTTCGTATAATTTTGTTAAAAAGAAGTATTCACATATCTGGAATTTTTTAAATGCTTATGATCACTGGAATGTTTCTGTTTTAATATCGAAGAATTGTAGAAAGTAACGAATTATGATGCATATTTGTACATACACTAAATAGTACAAAAATAGTTAAATAGTAAATAATACAAAATTATCTATCCATGAAACTTCGTTAATATCGATGCGTAACACGTTATGGAACTTCTTTGTGAGAGATCAAATAATATAAACAAATTTATTTATTTAATACAATATTGTCCATCAATATTTCACAAAAGTTTTGTTCGACTAATCGTACTCTCTGCTCTACAATACTATCCAGATACATACTTGCTCAGTAATTTCTCGTTTAAAGATAGAAAAACTGTGTGCAAGGCATTCGAGATCATGATGATCCCCACTATTGTTTTTTATATACCTAAAATCATTTACATACGACCTTATTTGTACTATTCCTTAATATACATTGTTGAAAATTGTTCAGAAGCGATTCGATTAAATTATAATTAAAAATAATCCTCATTTTTATTGGAAAGAATTCATGTGTCGAATAATATTACTCCGATGAAAACAAAATGAAAAATATACAAAATTGTAATTCGCATTAGTACCGATACACCGATACTGAGAATTGTTGCTCTATCTTGCTCGTTCTCAATATTGTATGCTATTGTCTAGCGTTTCCGAACGATACGTTTGAGTTCGTCAAGTCGTGAGAAAACTTCTCTACTAACCCTCGATTAAAGACACCTGGTGACTTTTAATCTTGAAACGAGAAATTGCTGTACCGAAACAATGAAACAGAATTACTCGGACCTATAATCGCTTCGAGTATGAGAAAAATTGAAAAATGGGGGTCTAAAGGCGCGAAAGAAACAATAGGAGAAAGAGTTAGATGAACCCAGCCTTTCTACGGTCCGCTTCTCGCAACCTCGACTGCTACCTTCCTCGACGAATCACGAAATAACATTGGACTATGTTGGTGGGGCTCGCCATGACGTCTCGGTCCACACGAAAACGAAATCTGGAGATACCCGAACCAGCTCGCCTGCGCTCCAGTCACGACAGCAGGATCCGCTATACCCTGAGATTGAATCTGCACAGTTCGGTTAAGAGGAGCAGCCCCGGGGTAAGTGTCGCAGGGACGCGGGGTACGGAAGAGGGCTTGTAGGAGCTTGTAGCCTGAAAACGGGAGAGCTGCAGAAGCGTCGGAGAAAGGAGGTCAACGACGTCCTTAAGGATTTCGACGAACTCGAACGAACGGGTCTTGGACCTGGGAATGCCATCGTCGTCCCACGGTATCTTGTGAAGTATGGAAGAGGACGCGGATGAGGAAGAAAAGGGGAAGACGAACCTGGACGAATCGAAAGAACGAAGCCGGGAGACATCGAGATGAAGAAAAAGGTAGCTGGTACGAATGGTGGGGAGATGGACGAAGATGGGACGAAGAGGGGAGGGTGAAGGGACCAGTCCAGGAAAAGCATCCTTCGGCGGACCACGAGTACCTGGTCTCCCGCGGGATCTGACGCTGACCGAAAGCCAGAAATGGAAGAGAAAAGACGAGCCAGGGCTAAAGCGATACGGCCAAGGGGATGAAGCGGGATGCGGAATGGGAATGAGTGCAGCCGTTTCTACCAAAAACGTCAAACTTTCTTCGCTGGGAATTCCACGATGCCCGATATTTTTAGCGAGCTTTCTCTCGCTGAAAATTTATCTGAGCGAGGGAATGTCGAAAAGCAACGCGGCCATCGTTCGGATACCGTGGAAATGTATATAGGAATGAAGCAGCAAGGTGAAAAATAGAGACGATAGTAGCCGACGGGAGCCAAGCTAGAAGTGGAAGAGAGGAGCAACCGTATCCGGTTCTCTGGGGATCTGATACTGGCCGAAAATCTGAAACCGCAGGAAGGACTGGAAACTGGGTACGAAATAAAGTGGAGTATCCGGTTTTATAGGAAGATATTTCAGCGATGTTAATCTTGATAAAGGCTTTTGAGCGGTTTCGAGCTAGGTAAAACGTGTCTTCTCTTTATATCTCGGATCTATTTTCTGAGTCAGTGAACTGTGACACGAGAGTAAATACACTTGCTTGACGTAATTAGGGGATCGATAAAGAGCGTTTAGCATATGAAGTGAACAGTACCTCCTGAAGTACGGTAAATGTAGATTTTACATTTACCGGGGGCTTGTACGAGTTAGGCGAAGAACTTGTAATTTCATATCTTCCAAAGAACCGAATATTCTTATCTGGAACGTAACTTTTCCCTAATCCAGCTAGCACAGACCGCATCCAGGGATCGCATGCGTTCAAAGTAGACCAAAAATAATTCCCTCGTAGATTTACCTGGGCTTCCAGCAGCCAACGCGACAAGGAAGGAAACATCGTTAACTTCAAATGCAAATCTCGTCAGGAAAAGGAATCCGGAGCGTCGTTTGATTCAACCAACGACTACTACTGAAAGAAAGAAAGCAAGTGAAGGATAAAAAGCAGAGAGAGGAAGAGCGGACACCTCGATAGACTCCAGAGATAGCGCTAGGAAATACCATGATGGAAATGAAGATAGTGAGTAAAGAAGGAAGGTAAAGCATAAAGCAACCGGCGAGGGACCACGACGAAAGCAGGAATCCCCCGGGATCTGACGCTGACCAAAAGCCAGAAATAGAAGAGAAAAGACGGACGAAGGCTAAAGCGACATGATCAGAGTGGTCGAGCATGCTAGGAAATGGAGAATGGGAACGATAGTTCTCGAGAAACGTCTTCTACTTTCCGCTGCCGTTTCTAATTTTCCAGATTAAATCCTGGCATAACAAATAACCTAATAAAAGCGTCCTCCGAAGAATTTTCCGATCGGATGCTGGTGAGGAGGATAGAACGAAAAAGAAATAATGTGGTCGGTGTGGGTCAAAAGTAGGGTAGTTGTAGGTTCAACAATCGGGTGATTTTACGAAATTGTCGATTTTTCGTATCAGTTAACTTTTGTCCTATTATTCAAGCTCATCGTAGTACTTGATTGGGTACGAAACCGAATGTTCAAATCCACCGAACGAGTTTCAGAAGAATTACAAGGAAAGAAATTGCAAACGGTTGATTATTTATTACGAAATGTGACTAAATTACAAGTAAACTTAGAATATGAAACTTCGATAATTTGAAGATTTAAATAATTTATTCTCTCGACAGAGCTACAAACTGATTGGTACAACTACTTGTTGTACGAAAAGAATGGAGCATATGTGTACATCACCACAGTGAATGTACGAACTATCCATAGTTAATCAAAGGATTATTCTTGCCCAGGAAAAAATAGTACCATTGAAAGTAATAAATATTTGTAATGACGATTTATCCACGACTGTACACAGTTGTGGATAACGATCCAAGTCAACTATTCGAATCGAAATCGTAGTTCTTGTCTCAACTATGTTCACTCTAAGTGGGCTCTGTACAAGACGAACGAACTCTGCGATGATTATGTCGTTTAATTGGACGATCTAAACTGTAACTGATTGCAAGGTCTAGGGACAAATTAGGCGAACTCTAGAGATTAACTGACAATCGTCGATGTCTTTTTTCGCTTCCTAATTTCACCAATGTTTTCTGTGGAGATATAGTTTCTCGGGCTGCTGCCGATATTGATCTGAATCTTGGTAATGACAGATATTGATGGTTTCAATGTCAAAGGATATACTAAGTACATGTTGATGGTGTCGATGTCAAAAGACGTACCAGCTACATACATATTGATGGTGTCGATGTCAAAGAACGTATCAACTACGTGTTGATGTCGATGTCGAGGATGTACCGACAGAATGTTGATGATATCGATATCAAAGGACGTGCCGACAAAACAATGATGGTCTCCGTGTCAAAGAACGTGCCAACGGATGTTGATGGTGTCCATATCAAAGGACATGCCACCAAGAGGTTGTCCGTATTTATATCAAAGGTTGTGTCGATAGGATGATGTCCAAACTAAAAATGGTACCGATACGTACTTATATATGATTTGCCGGGTACTACAGGTCTTGCGAGAAAATCGGAGCTATCGTCTTGTACGATTGTAACCCAACAATTTGCCGATATTAACCAAGTACCATTTCGGTACATTTTGATCAGTTGGTTCATCACCTAAACCAATCATCCTGCTCTATGGAGAGCATTCGTCTCGATCGAGCTACCTAAATTCAAACGCGAGTTAGAGGCGAGAAGTGACGGGATCGAAGACACTTAGCCCCCCTCGGAGCTGGCAGAGAGTTTCTGAAAATGCTGAAACAATGCAAGCCAACGAAAGGAAAAGGAAGTCTGTTGAAAAGGCTGAATAATTTACCGGTATGAACTGGATTCCGTCGTACAAGTTGGCAACTCCGCCCCGACGTTTACGGGGGCCAGCAGCGTTAAAAGCAATATTCCGTAAGTATAGACTAACTTTCTCTTTTGATACTCTCGGACCGTGCTCGTGGCCACCAACGTTCCAGCAAACGTTTCGCGAACTTTTCGCGAGGTAAACGAAGTTCAAGATGAAACCACTCGTAGAACACGCTCGGCTAATCCGAATAATCGGCCTCCTGACGTGCATGCACCTCGCCCGTTCGCTGGAATATCGATTAACCGCCGGCTGCTTGTCCGCCGTAGGAATTCTTTGATCGCGGAAACGACCAGGTTCCCAGGGACGCAGCAACCAGCAATCGGTTTATTTTCTGATTCCACGGGGTTGTCGAGAAAATCGCTTTAGTTGTCTGGGATCCCGACGCAGCCCTCCAGGATATTCTGGCTGCTGGTCGTTCCCCGTGAAAAAGATCTGTTTCGCCTTGTAACCGTACGCCCGTTTCCACGAAGAATTTCCTTTCACCGATCGATGAAATTGTGTGTTTGACGTGGAGTGTTTAATCTTTCTGGCCCGAGGAATTTAATGTCGCCGCAGACCGCTTTTTGTTAACATCGACCCTTGAGAAGGATTCGATTCGATCCTCTCCGGTGGAATTTCCCGTTTGTTTGCGCGGATACGATTACCGCTTTAAATATTGTTAAATATTCGCTTCCTTCGTCTCTCTGCCAGCACAGGACGATCGACTCGATCGCGTGATCGTGATACATCGTTGAATTTTATTTCCAGAAAGTGATACGAAATGTTCAGTTCCATTGAAAATGGGGGACGTCACTGTACCGGTAAGAATTTAGTTACCGACATCGCGTCGGTAACTAGGTTCGTTTAAAGACTAAAGATGCTCTTTTGTTTCCCGACGTGACCAGCGGCGAAGACAAAAGAAAAGCAGAGACGTGTAATAGGTTTCAACGAGACGAGTGTGATTTCTCGGAAGCTAGAACGACAGTGTAAAACAGTGTATAAGAAAAGATAATAAAGAAAAACACCTATAAATTATTTTTTTTTTCGTGCTCATTACGGACCACGGTGGTCAAAGCTTCGATACCACGTGGGGAAACTAACCTATTTTCCACCACGCGTTAGACTATATTGATACTACAACTACCGACAGATTTTGGTGTATTAAGGTATTCCTTATACGCGTCTCAGGAAAATCGATGATTCAGGCAAAAGAGGAACTTGTGAGATTGCTTATACGTATAGAATAAAATAAATCGTAACGTCTTTTGAAAATATGCTACGAAAATTAAAATAAATTTCTTTATAGAAATAGTTGAAACTAGTCAAAACGATTAGTTGGTGAATCTAGCGTTAATAACGAAGTAGCTCCTCCGTATTGCACCACAGGGGGGGTAAGAAAGAAATAATCGAGACTTTTAACGAAATGGATCTCTAATTTCGTTAAAAAGGCCTGGGTGGTTAAGTTTGGCGTATCAAATCTGTCCTCGAGAACTCCAACCGTCGTAACGTATGATGAAATCTACGAAGAAGACACGCCGTTAAGGTGAGCAGAAATTTGCGCTTGCTAATCGGAAGAACAGTTTGCGTCTGAAATCGACCCTAACTAGAAGCAGCGAACCGACGAGCCCCGGGAGTCGCATTAACACTCTTAACACGGGCTCTCTATCGCAGCTAATGGAGGTCCCCGGTTCCAAGCGCGTCGGTCCACGGGTATGGTACTTAACCCGTACCTATCTGCGATTACCATGAGAGAGAAGGTATGAACGAGCAACGGGGAAGGGGACTGAACGCGTAACCCAGGATAGTCAAACGTTTGCCGAAAGCCCAATCTGCTTCCGATTTCACTGAAATCGCCACTAAAGCTTTCTATTAATCTTCATGAATATGCCGCAATTTCGCAATTCCAATTGGAGTTGAAAAGAACCGAGTCTCGCCCGCCGTGGAAGCAAACATTGGCATCGCTGTCAGGGTGAGAGTCAATTTAGACGGATCTAACAAAGTGGGATAGTTCTTGTCAAGATCGTTACGTAGAAGTTAACGATGATCAAAGCAACTCAAATTGTTGCACGTATCATATGTTATACGGAACTAATAACGTATGTAGAAAGTATGTTGGAAAATACAATATTTTTACTTGTACGTAATTACTTTTGAAAAACCTTCAATTTTGTAAGAATTAATAATGGTTCGAATAAGATCGTAACACTTTCACGAAGATGTAAACAAAAGTATAAAAATTCTTTATTGTAATTGCGAATGGACGGATTGCTATCATTGGAGAAACAAAACAAGTAGTAGGGATGAGTTAGTATCGCATATCGAGATAGAAATTATTTCACGTATTCGAATAAAAATTGTTTAATGTATCCGTGTACAAATTGTTTTATAGGTCCAAGTAGAAGTTGTTTCGTATATCTGGTCATTGCTGTACGTTCCAAATTTGTTGGTCAAAAAAGAAGAGGAAATAGCAGAAATGAAATGGCGAACAATAAAGTCCTTGGTGAATGATATTGCTAAGAGCAACGAGAGAAGAAGACACGATAAGTCGAGCAAAGCTGTTGCGAAATCTGTGGCCCATCAATTTGTCCTTGCTTCCTGTAGCAGCGGATCTTTCTGACATAATTAAATATTACACGAATCCCTGTTAGTACTGTTCCGCTGTTCTCCCGGTTGAGAGATTAATATTTTATGAAAAAAAAACCCCGGCTAGGACGGCTAACGTCGCGAGAGAAACACTTCGCAAAAAGCAAAAATGGCAGAGAGACTCGCTGGTGCTGGAAATTTAACTCGATGCGCTTCTTTTTATTCAATAAAGATGAAGAAGTCCCGTTGGGTCTGCACGTGTGCGTCTGTCGGATGAAATACAGACGGAAGCGCCTAACCATTCCTGTCACGGTGAAAAGGAAAAAAATGTGTAATTCTTTAACACGTTGACTGCCAAACCGATTTCACGAAACGTTTCCCAAGTTTTTCCGTAATTTCTATTTTTAATCCAACGCGTTTCTTTCGAACGATTTTTTCGAAAGTTTTTACGAATGCTACACTTTCAAACATCCATACGATTTCTACGTAGCGTTATTCGTATTTGAATGGCTCGAAAGTGTTGCTACGATAATCGAAGTATCAGTGTCAAAGATACGATTTGTGATACAACAGTACGTTGTGAATAACTTGGGTGAAATTCAAGTAGGATAGAAAAGATTTGAACTAATTTTGATCAAAGATTTGAACTAGAAATGATCAACAAATGATGCTTCTGTATCCAAGTGTATCCACAAGTTAAGGAACTTTATTAAGAAGAACGATTGCTAATCCGTTTAAACGTAAATCTGGATCAGATTTGCATCATAAAATGGCGAGGAAGTTTTTTATCCATATAATGATTATAGAACTACGTCTAGAAAACAATAATATTTCTTAGAGGAGTACTTTACTACAACTTTTGTTGTCAAGAGGAAACATCGAAAACTGAATAACACGAACTTGGAGCAATGTTGATCGTGATTGGAGTTCTCATTTTAAACATTACTTTCCATATCGAAATCTTGTTTTTTTTTTTTTTTTTTTGTAAAAATGCACTGATCCGGTGAATCGTTGAATATTCAAGATAAATTTATGTTTGGGGCTCTTTCAATGCTCACGATATCAGCAGTTTGTAGTTTGTATTCCGGTATTTTAAATGCGACAGAAATTATGAAATTATATAAAAAAAAAATCTGTTAACTTTTATAAAAAAAAGTAATTTGGTCGTGAATGTACAAATTTGTTACTATACGAGGATAACCGTTTAAAATATTAAAGTACTCTGCAGCGATTGGAAACAGCACAATTGCGTTTCTTCGTTAAAATGGCTACCTCGATCGTCTAGATTCTTTTCAAAGAAGAGAATTTTTGAAAAAATCGCATTTTTACAATAAAACACTGAATGCACCAAATTGGCCAAATCTGATGGTATTTGTCGATTTCTTGTGTTAAAAATCCAGTAGAAAAAATGTCAAAACAGTGCCAAGCTATAGCTAGGTCACAGCAATGGTGGTGATTGAACGTGTTATTAGGTATACACGCGATAGTGACAAACTGTAATAAGTTGCTCGATAAGTTTTGTCGTTCGATAAGAAATGGAGCTATTAGGTTCGTCGTTTTATTTTTCTAAAGATACTGCTACTACTGTTTGATGAACATGTGTGAAGTATACTCATTCATATATTTACAGTTGTTCGTGTAGATCTGTCGACTCATTCGTATATTTATAGTTGTTCAACGTTGAAGTGTCGTAGTATTTGTTTACAATGGAAGAAACGACAAAACTTATTGAACAATCTAGTATATGCATGATTGACAGTCGTGTTAAAGTGAAAGCAAGGGAAACTAAACCTTCGATGGTTGAATGAGCTTGTTGAAGAAATTGCACATGAAATCATTTCGCATATTTCCCAACACTCAGATAGGAACTCGACTATCCTAATCCATTTATTATACTCCTCAGCGTTAAACAATTCTGTGATACTAATTGTTCTTTTAACTGTAGTCTTTAATAAATATAACATATACAAAAGTGTAGGATGACCAGTTTATAAGACTCCCAGTCAGAATGAGAGTACACGATACCTATACACTAAAAGCTTCTGCAAAGTTGTTGTTTATCAACTTTTTCAATCGTTCTGTAATTCCACAGAACGAACAGTAAAATTCATAGAGAATTCGCTACGAATTCGTTTTGGCCACGAGTAAAATTTTATTGCCAGACCGATTCGCTATCAAAACTTTTTGCGAATAAACAAGTAGGTGATTCGAATCCTCCCAACATGGTGTTACAATTTCTGAAACAGTTTAAGATAAACATTCGTATAGACAATTGTGAAAAGATTTCTACGAGTCTTACGATTTCGAATGAAACAACACTCCGTAGAGCCTACCAAGATTAATTCATCACAAGTGGATTTCCTTAACATCGCTGATCGATTCACTGTTTTATCGATGGATCATCGAAAAATCTCCAATCACCGCTGCAGACTCGATACATGCGGTAAAAGAGTAAATCTCCAGTAATAGGATTAGACTGTTTCAAACGGCAGATTTCAACTAGATATTGAATTGGCCGGCACGCTCAATATTTGACAACTTCGATTAAAGTTTCCACAATTTCACACCGTATCGATTCACCGGGACGATATTATCCACAGTCACCGGTGTTTGATGTAACCCGCGGAGACGCTGTTGGACAATCCCCGAAAGTTTGTCACGGATCATTGCATTAAAAATTTTTAGCAACGAATCCTCAACGTGATATCCGAAATCGACCCGACCGGTGTTCAATTGAAAGTTCACAGTCACGAATAGTGTTCAATTTTTTAGATTCAGTTTCTGCTCTAGGTTCTTCATAGACGTTGTAGCTACTGCACTTGTATCGAGGAGGTGTATGTATGTGTGTCTAGGAGCAATAGATCTGCCAGCCTTTCGTTCTCCGAGATTCGCTCTCTTACGTGATCTTTTCTTCGCCATAAATCTCGCGGTTCACTTTCAGCCTGGATTGCTTCGCCTGAACGGAGAACGTTTAATTAGCTTTCTATCCAATTACCAGCACCAGCAGCGTAGAAACACGAACCATCGAAGGAAACAACGAAATTAGCGTGTCACCGAAGTGCGCTTTCGGGGACCAAATTCGTGATCCGAAGAGTATAGCGTATTTTCAATGATGCACCGAGTATGCTCTCCGTTTCAAGTTTTCCTGCGTTGTTGCGTACAATCCGGGACATTGTAAGAGATGGAATTTGAAAATTTAAAGAAAACATTGGAATAGCCACGCGAGGGAAAATTTAATTCACGGAAGAGGCTTAATGGAATACTTTGAATTTATGGGGTACTGAATAAAATATGAACGAGAGGCGCACCAGAATATCATATATCGTGAATAATTCCGCAATTTCCTTAGGTGTGCGAAAAGTTCGTCTCGCTGTACGATTTACCCTGTCCATAGTCGAAGAAAATGGAAACGTTTTGTTACAATTTTCTATAGATTTCATAGGAAATGGTCACACGTGCGTTTAGATCGACAATAGAAACGATTCGACCCTTAACAGTAACAGGTATATTCTATTAAATCGACTACGTAACATGGGCTACCACCCGCCCTACTCAATCGAGTTCTTCACAAGTAAACTGCATATTGCTCCTCTGCTGTGCATTCACAAATTTCTGAAAGACCATGGCGTAAATCTCTGACTGCCAGTGAGGTCTGTCTGTCTGTTTGATACTGATCCAAAAAATTATGAATTTATTTATATAAAGTATACCATATTTATAAACCGCTACAAGTTATAAGCATCTAGTAATAAGTATTATATATCGCCAATAGTTATAAGTATGTAACTATAAGCACTAAGTACAATCACTAGTAATAAGCATTTATTTATGTATAACGATACATAACGATGTATGTTCGGGTAATCTTAACTTATATATTCCATTTCTTGCTTTGTACTGTTAGTATGCACATCAATGTGCATGCTGCTAATAACCCTGTACTGGGTTCATAGCGTAAATAAAAAAAAGAAACGATTCGACGTTTGGTTTGATCGTTTCCAAAATTTTCCTTTCGGTTCCATGAATAATTTACAAGCCCTTGTACAATTCAGGGTAATTTTCGAAATCACGTACAGAGGGAACGAGGAAAGCATTTCACGCAGCATTGATAAGTAACGTTGCGGATATCCGACCAGAGTACTGTCAGCGTATTCCAATTTCAAGACGGAGCAGTGTATATCATCCGCGGAGCGAGCACGTAAAACAAAATGAAAAATCGAATCTCGATTAAACCGTTCTCCATGGGCCGCGTCGTAAGGGTGGTACGCCCCTGCGCGCCGCTTCACTCATCGTTCACATTTCCTCCCCGAATCCTTCTTATTCGCGGCATTATCATAATGCCATCGGCCGCTACGTGACAGGAAAGACGTATTATCGTGGCTCGCTCCAGTTTTCCGATCCTCCTCGCGAGCTTATCGTGCTTGCTTTAAAACGAATGCGAATTAGCGTTCTCCTTGTCTCCGTTGCGTTCTATTCGACTCGGTCGGGAGAGAGACAACACGGAGTATGCTATACTTGCGAGAAACGAGAAGAAAAAAAAAAAATGAGAAATACACTTTATCGAGGATCGATACGACTAAAGTATTCGCGACGAAGGATAGATGTTGACATCGTCTCTGTCGATTGAACAATGTTGAGAATATCCATATAAATGGAATTAAGGCCTTGGATCAGAGACTGACGCCATCTTTGATACAGTGGCTGCCACGTGACTCTGGCAGCTGATTCAAATCTGTACCTATCAGTATGTTAATAATAATACATTTCTTTGCTATACTGCGGTCTAGTTGTCGATATCGCTAGTGGCAATATTTTTAATGAAAATTGTAACAGTTGACGGTTTACTTAAGAGCGTTACTTACTTTCAAAAATACATTTTCTATGTTTTTAGAAGAAGAATAAATAACAGTTACAACATAGAAAATGTATTTTTAAAAAGTGTCAAGAGGTACCATTTTTATTACCAACATTTATCGTCATAGTTACTAAAAATCTTATTCTAACTGTGTACAAGCGGTTTTATAGTTTTATGTTATTTGTTTTGTAGTATTTATTCACAAGGACACGTGTTATAACACACGTTTAATCGTGATTTGAAAACGCGCCTTGTAATTTGTTTTCCTTCTTTAAAGAACTTGTTCCACTTTAAAAAAAAATCTACATTCTGCAATTGAACAATGTAATCAATTCTTTTCGATTCGTTGCAATTTAGTTTACACATATTCGAAATATTCTTCCAGATCTATCTGCACG
The DNA here is from genome assembly GCF_051014685.1 of Ptiloglossa arizonensis. Classification (NCBI taxonomy): domain Eukaryota; kingdom Metazoa; phylum Arthropoda; class Insecta; order Hymenoptera; family Colletidae; genus Ptiloglossa; species Ptiloglossa arizonensis. The sequence continues at coordinate 6,730,884 of NC_135049.1, forward strand.
TCTTTGTTAACTCTCTGGGTATATACTTATTTGAAAAAAATGTTACATATGAAACAGATTGAATTTGTTAATTTGTTGGTGCTTGAAATGATATAAAACATCAATGATACATATGTTTAGCACGATGACTTCGGATAATTAAAATTACAGAGAAAAAAGAACACAAAATGCAAACTAATAAATTCAAGATGAAAGTCATTCAAACTTTCGTTATCACTTTCATAAAATACATTCCTTATTTCTGACATTATGGGCCAGTGCATCGAAAACAAAGTTCACCGAAATATTGTAATTGTTTCTTCTGTTGACATCGACTATTCTAAAATGAACAAGAATGTTACGTATTAAATATCGTCTAAATTCGATCGACGAGTTAGAATTGCATCTTGCACTTGGCAAAACAAGTTTCGTGCTAAGTCTCAGTGGACAAACGTACCTAAAAAATTAAGAACTACCGATACAAAGATTTGTATTCCTTTCGCACATCTATCAGGAAACAATTTCACCCAAATCTCGTGTAACTTCTAAGACTTAACAGCTTTCGAGCTTTCGAACTCCAAAATGATCGAAAGTAGGTCATCGCAAAGCCCAACTTCCACCAAAACCAAACACCTTAATGAACTCAAAATTACCTATCACACACAACTGAAACATTCTTCCTAGTATACACACATTCTTTAAGTCATCGAAGGTAAGTATATCGAAGGTTTCTACAGCTTTCGTATATCTGTTAGAAAATAGTATCGTCCGAATCTCGCGTAATATCCAAGACGTAACAGTTTTCCAGATTCGACTCGATTGGATTTGAACTCCAAAAATAGCTAGTGGACCATCGGAAAGTCTAACATCGTTAACCAACTAAAGACCACCGCATCGATAAACCCAGCTTGACCTGATACGGTGCAACGAGACCATCCGACCAGCATCCATTCACCCATGTTGAGTACATGTCGACAGAAATAACTTTTCCTATCGCGCCATATACATTACACACGTTACATTAACCTAGCGAGGAGACTGGCTGGTGGATTTACATCGGTATTTGCAAGAATTTTCAAAGGGTTTCCTCTCGGTAATGTCTAAACGTGTTGAATTCCTGTCGGCAGCTCCCACAGGAACGAGAACGGAAGCGGATAGTTGGCAGAATGCCAGACGACACCCCTAACTTCTTTCTCGCTCAGTCATTCCCGCACATGAGCGTCGAGCAGACTCGCGCATCAACACGAGGGCAGGACCTCGTGGTAACAGTGTTTCTCCCTATCCAGCAGAGCCAAGTAATAATCCTAACTCGCGGGTTAGCCGGGCTTAATTAGAACAGAGGTCGGTGGGTTGCTGGTTATAGTCGCATCTCCACTATTCGATACTGGCCACCTCGCTTCATTTTGCACCCTTCCAACCTGGATCCACGACGAACCAGTCAGGTTGATAACGAACGACCAGCCGAGCGTGCAAACTAGGATCCGGACTGCGGCATTATTACGGGAGTTATTGTTGCCGAGCGTTGATGACGAACATCGTTAAGTATGCCGGTATCGTGGAAAATGTTTGGAACTTGCATAGTACGATTCGAGATGTTACCTAACGAACTAAATTATTTTAACCTCGATGAGGCTACTTTAGTCGATCACAATTCTACCTTTGACAACTTTTACGAACAACTCTTCTCGTTGAGGGTGGATATCGCTACGAGAGGTCCAAAAATGGATAAAGTTTGCGAATTTTTTTTCTGAGTAGTTATTCAATTACAGATACAGTCTTTTTCGGAGAATATAAATATAACCTTCAGCTTTGTTTTAGAATTTTGCGAAAGTGAAAATCGTACGAAATGACAAAGTTATTCGTTATTCCCTGAACACCTTCTGGTGAAACATTGTTTGTTAGATCCATCGCGTCCTCGCATTGTATTGTTCCTCTGTGATTGAAGGTATTATAGTAGAACCGACTGGATGCTCTCGTATTTTACAAATAAAAAAGAGTAATATCAAAAAAACTGTATGGTAAAAATTTCTGAACCCGAAAAATGAAATTTTAACGTTATTCGTTTTTTTAATGTAATTTGAAAGTATTGGTTCAATGGAACATAATAATCAAGGTGATCAGGTTAAATACTTTGTTCAAGTTATGAGTTATAGTTCAAGCGTAAACAACAGCGAATGAATAAATTATAACGCTCGTTATAGCTAGGAAATATACGAAGTCACTAATACGTATATACAGTGCAGAAATAACTTGTTGGCTAGGCAACGTGATTGGTTGACACATAAGGGGGACACCTTTACTCCCACGTATTATCGTTATTGGTTGAATCAATTACACCTATCGCGTAACAAAGAACATATTGAGATAGAGTGAGATACATCGTTCGATGCTCACTCAATAACTTGAAGAAATTAACCGAACCTTACAAAGTGTAACAATCTTAAAGACATAATTTATTTCTTCTACAATTTCTTTAGTTTACAAAGAGTTTGTTTATCGTCATCGCTTACTTCTTACAATATAGATAGTCGCTCTTTTGATAATCAATATAGAATCCATAGAAAGAAATGTAATTCGAACAGTCGTAATTGTATTAATTACTAAGATACTGAAAAATAATAAAAATATATTTCCGAAAAAAAGAGTAGTATTGAGAAGATTTTACATAAAAAAAAAATTCGCATTTTTTAAAGAAAATAAAGACAGAAACTTTTAGTTTTTTATTTTATGGATGTCCTATTACTGTGCAGTGGAAATTTAAAAAATTTTTAAGTAAAATTACTTAGTGGTAATTAGGCGGAATTGATGACTCCTTATTCTTGTACCGAAACAAAACATATTTTGTTTTCTTTGTGGTTCTTATTATCCCAATTACGAAATTGTGAAATATTTCCAAGAAAAGTTTACAATACACGTGATGTTTTATTTCTACGTAACAATTAATGTCACATTAATTTTATAAATTTTTAATAACGATGTTTTCATCGAATACCGATAGACTCCGTGCCCGTATCAGTATCAAACTTTCAGTGATCGTAATTAAGGATTAACGACAGAAATTTGTTTTTCACGCGTTAATAGATGTCTACAAGAGTGTCGAATAAAAATGCAAAACTCGCAATTAGTTTAACTACAACCAAGAATCTTTCTCACTATGTTTAGTCTATAATGGATCAGGAGTCTAACTCGATATTATAAAACAAAAGAGTAAATGGCGGACAGACTTCTTCATAAATATAATCAATCGGTTGAAATCTCGTTCGCTGAACGAATCCTCGAAAGAAAATAACTACAAGAAACAGTTTCTCCGATGGGATTCACCAAACCGACATGTTCAAACGAGTGTCAAGAATGCTCGTTGATTCAGTCAGTGACAAACACGAGCGGTGCGAATGCTTACTAATTCGACATTATCCCGGAGCATCGATATCGAGTTTCGATATTTCGAAGGGTCGCAGACACGTCGACGGAGCGAGGACAAAAGTGAAACACGCGACTAACGACGAAGACGGAGAGGATGAAATAAACCGCCCGGACCGAGGCAAAAAGGAAGAGACACAGAGGACTGAAAAGAACCCGAGGGAATGTAACGAAAGGGAAGCAGACAACATCCACCGTGAGGGCAAGGGATGAAAAAGACGCCAGCAGGGTGCAAAAGAAACCTCAGAGAAGCCTGCTTCTCTCCATTCAGCAAATGCAAAAGAAAGCAGATCCTTCCTGCTGCCAAGCTACCACCGGAACGATTCTCTTACAATTGGCTGACAATGGCTCGAGACACGAATGTAGCAGGGCCAAGCTCGATTGGCAAATCAATCGGCCTTTTTGCGATCTCGTCGAAACGCACAACCATTGGACAGTATCCGATAACACAGCCCAACACGTTCTCGAGATTGCTGTGTCGTCGCGACAGGGCAAAATTGACCACGACCAGACACAAAGGAGAAACCTTTATATGTATATCCTGTACGATGCCAACGACGAAACTGACAAGGGGAGACAGCCGACATAAAGCACGTTCTTTCGCCGCAAGGACACTGTCCTCTGGTAATAACTCCACGCTCACAAATTTCAAATCCCCGGTACGTCTGTTCCTTCCAAGTGTTTTTATTGGACCTGGCCAGCCGTAACGGGAATGAATTTCGAAGTAATCTGGTGATCGTTTCGTGGTACAAGCTTGAAGGATTTAGCGACCAGAAGGGAAGTCGGCTGAACATTCTGACTTGGTTGAAACTTTTCTAGTGTGTAGAAACTGTACGGCTAAATAACGAAATAGAATAGTGCTGTATGAAAAGATTTTGCTCAAATACACTGTTTACGTTTCTTAATTTTAAGTGAAACATTCATTCGCTGATACAAGGTATCCCAATCATCACCGGTCGATTTGAATTTCGCGCTATTTTTTAAACGTCAAATCGATTAACCCAAAACTCGACATACGTCATCTAGACAGATGGGACATTAATCGTGGAGAAGTACACGGTGAAAGAACGCGTGCAAATTATTCAGGCATGTTACGAAAAATCGCGATCTTTAACGCTAACGATTCGGAAACTTCGGGAACACTCTTTATTCTTACATTTGATACTGTATTTTCATGAGAATATTATCAGTGTATATTATATTTAACAAAATTTAAATATTATCAATGTATAAATATGAGAATGAATAGTTCGAACGCAGTCGTGTTTGGTTTGATTTTAATTTGAGAAATTTCGTGGACTCACTGATAACACTTTTATAGAGATACAATGGGAAATATGAAAGTTATGAGTTTGCATTAGAGGTTTTCACATCGTCTTGAAGCTCTGAGAGGCGCATAGTAATGGACTCATTCTGGTGTACATATCTCGTTCACTTTTCTCGCAGAACGGTTAACACACGGCTGAATTTTAGCTCGAGATAAAAAAAAGTCGATTCCTGGAATGAATTTACAACCAATAGTGTCTACAATTCGATTAATAAAATTCCGTTAATTTGGTTTCTGCCACTATTCTGTCTTATTTTGGTTTATATCGTGTTTATAAACGTATACTAATTTTTATAATATTTAAAATTCTTCAGTCTGTGGAAATATCATACATTTTGAAGAATTCATTTACCTTTGTTTTCAACTATTTGCTTTCTTATTCTTTCATATTTAAATTTGTTTATGTTTCCCTTTGATCGGATGATTCTTCCACTTCTTTGAGTCTGTATTAATTTAAATATTATATAGGATGTTGCACGAAAGTAGGTCGAGTTGCACCGTTAAAACAGTAGAAGATAGAAACAAATTTTAATAGGAAAATTAATTGGTTTCGAGTCAAACTCTACATCACGTAAGTATTTGAAAAATGTAAAAGACACCTTTATTTTTTTTTAATTACTTGGTTAAACAATTATTATCATCCTTGTGTCTGCAATTGAATATTTTATGGATTTCTAGTTTATTACATTTTTCTTTTATATTTTTAACGTTCACTTTAGTTTATTATTTATTAACATATTTGAGTATATTCTTTACGCACGTTCATTTTTGTGTGCCTGATTTAACATAGTATTTGCTTTTAAGACGTATGTAATCCTAAAACGACACGAATCTATACGTTCGAAACGTTGAATTCTATTACGGAAATAAAAATTATTATCTTTATTAGCTAAAAATGAAATGTTCCTTTTCATCTATTGATAACTAAAAACAAAATATTACACTTAGTGCATTCGTATGTGCACTAGGCTATTCGGTACGTAACTCGTACATTTTGCTTTCGAAATTTTAAGTTAAAATTAAGTCGTTTGAGAAATTAAATTTATTTATGACTCCTATTCGAATTCTCTGTTTATTTTTCTACAACTATCCGGCAAACTGGTCCAGCCAGAATTCATAGAACAAATTGGGAATTTATTTCTCGAAAACGAAAGACCATTTTATCATTTTTCATCGCAACAAAATAAAATATAGTTTCATGAAATCATAAAATATTCTAGAAGAAGTTGGTTTACAACCTAATCCTAGCAGGTTTATAACATATTTTCTTCGATATATCTTAAAGTTACTTATAGATTTAGAATACCTGTTTCGTGGTGTTCGCCCAGTGTTGCATTCAACGCTTGTGGTATGCAGCTGCAGTGCACAAAGAAGAATCATTCTATCTTCTATTTCTGAAAAACAAAAAATTATAAATATTACTTCAACCGAGTACACCGTTATTGAAAATTGTCAGTCTCTGTAGAATTGTTATTGCGTGTATGGTTATTAATCGTTTCAAAAATGTATATTGCATGCACTCCGTTCAATTTCACTGGGAATGATTTTTCCTCTGAATTGGAAAGACTCCAAGAGTAAAATGGAAACGTGTGTAAAACATAAAAGGTTCGATCGGTGCGTATTCAAATTTAAAAGTATTAAAATGTTATCAATTTTTAAACCGAGTGGAATTATTATTTAACTATTGAAATTTTAATTATTTTTTCAATAATTTCAAGTATTCAATATACTAAAACAATTGCGAATCATTTCCATGTATTCGTATATTGTTGACAAAATAGAAATGATGGTAGTCGAAATAGTTACAAGCTTAAATAGTCAAATGCCATAAAATAGAGATACTTTAAACGAAACTTATTAATTATTTAATAAGTTATTGATAAAACGTTTTGTAAAAACGTTTTGATACAAAAATTTCCATAGACGTACTGCTTGATTTATTGTTTCGTTTAATGGACAATATCTCAGACATTTAACAAGGATTGATTATTTTTGTTGAGAAAGACTTACAAGGAAGTCTTCAGACGTCAAAAGACTTACACTGTTAATTTTCACTCAGTTGTGTAATCTTAACAACTCGTAGTCTTAATTTTATTAAAAAATACCCATAGTGAAATATGTACCATCCATGATGTTCCATAGTCAAAAATGCAACGTTTCAAAAATTATTCTTAACTACGAGTAGACAACGAAACATTTTATTTTTAAAGATCTTCATATACCAAGGAATGTTCTACAGGTAGTGTTCTAATAATATTTCTTTTTAAAACCTGACAGAAAACATCGAGAAAATTGTAACATCAATTTTGTCATGTACACGATGCATTTAATTAATTTCCTTCTCCGAGAGAGTACATTTTAATATCCACTTTTAATAACCTTTCTTTTCAAAAACATATAAAAACATATTCAACATAGATTGACCTATGGAATTTATTCTACTTATAGTAATATTTTATTATAAGACACCTATAATAAAGTGTCATTAAATACATTATTCATAATCGAGGGTTTAACATTTCAAGAACTTGCAATATCCATCTCTGAAAGTATCAATTATGTATATTTAGTATTTTAAGCACCTGAACAGGCATCTATAATCTACCATCCTGCAAAACATGTTAAAATCAAATGAAGACAGTGTGCGTTCTTCCTTCAGTTCGCAACGAAAACGATTTTAAAAACTACCATAGGCACTTAGACTACTCGATTCGTTCTTTTCTTCAATAAATAATGCTCAAAAAACAATATTTAACAATCTTTCTCGTCAGTGACTCGCAAAAACAGCCTCAACTTACACCGATCTATGAAATCTTACTTAAACGTACTTTCAATTTTATGTGAGATTGCTATAGTGAGATGCCATTTATAATTGAGACCTATTAAATTGTTCGATAAGTTTTGTCGTTTTTTCCACTGTAAAGAAATACTAGGACACTTCAACTTTGAACAAACATACACATGTAAATATACGAATGAGTCGACAGATCTACATGAAACTTCACACATGTTCGTCAAACAGTAGTACCATCTTTAGACAAATAAAACGATGCACTCAATAGCTCAATTTCTTATCGAACGACAAAACTTATCGACCAACCTATTAAACGTTTCGATAATCTCACATCTACTTTGCAACGAAAGCAATATGGTAGCTGATGTTCCGAAACGACTCGCAGTGTACAGTTGAAAGCAAAAGATAGAATTGGAAGTAAAAGACACTAAGTAAGCCCAGCCATTTTTAAACGGGTTAAGCGGACGCTACTTCACGAGGTCGGCTGATCCGCTTTGTAACTTTACGACTTCTCTGATCGTGGGTGACTGGTCTCACCCGAGGATATCGAAGCAATAAAACCGACTGACGTATTCAAGACTCGATTTTCCATCAATTACTGAATCACGATACGTACATCTGCAGCAAGATTTCAGGAAATCGATGTAAACTCAACCAATCGCGATTCCGGAACAATTACGATGCTCAAGTTTGTCGAATTCCGGTAAGTACGCGATTAAAGTATCCCCTTAAAACCGGAGGTAAGGTTCTGCGAAACTCGAAGCAGACATTCAAGGAACTCACGTTATGGAAACAATCCGTTTGAACCTGACGATCGATAACAGACAACGTTGATAGAAGAACAATTTTCCTATTTTTGTATACAATCTTTTTACGCATTCCTCCTATATTTCCCGAAGTTTTGGAACGCCATCGAAGGAAGAAATTAATCTATCGAGTTTCAATACAGAGTGAGTTACGAAAGTATTTGAACCCTCACAGTGGAGAACTTTAATAAACGCGATAGGTGCACGAAAGGTATATTAACCCTTTGGACTCGAAGAGTTTTTGCTACCTGAAACTGGCGCCTCGATGGAATCTTTCAAATCGCAAAATTAATACGATACGGAACATTTTTATTTCAATACTTGACATACATATGTTTACATCTTTAAAGAGTGTAATACCCAATTTCCAATTTGAATTTCAAGTCACAAAAGTTTCACGGATTGGAAGAAGTACACTGAACTGAGTGGTGACCGAGAGTCACTTCTTGAATTCAAAGGGTTAATATGTCTGAAAAAACGCACTTTCCGTTGTTAAATATTATAGTATAGCAAAAAAGTGATTAACGACTGGCATGTGTCGATTAGTATCGTATAACGAATCACATACTTTACGAAAACTGGCACAAACTGTGAAACGATAAAAAGATTGTCAAGATTACTCGAACCGTTTGAGTTTTACTCGAAAAATTTTACTCGAAAAGTAAATCGACTGGTGACGATCGGAACACCCTTTATTTCACGGTAAAAAATGTGGAACGTATCAAAATGGAAACGAACGAACTCGTCTGGGATGGAAAATATGCAACTTCGGTGGAGGCGCGTAACTGCACGAACTCTACGCTGCAAATCCTGATAATTCCTGCGTACCTGTACTCCTTCGCGCGCCGCGTGTTTATGCGGATGTTTTCGAGAGCACTTCCCGACCAACTTCCACGGTTCCTGCGGTTGGAGTTATATTTTTAATTGCGCGACAGGCCAGCGCATAAAAGCATTACGCTCTCCTACCAATGTTTTCGCGACTTAGGGATTCCGTTTTCAACGCGTGAAACGCCCACATCCCACCATTTTACGAAAACGAGATGCAACTTTGAGTTAACAGCGTACAGCTTCAAATGTTTACACATTTTCTGAGGATCCTTTGACGTAGCAGACGTTGTTCGAGCTGCGTTGAAAGGCCAACGTTTTGCTCGACTTAAGTACAGTACGAAGTTTATGAATGTGTCGTCTTTCGTTCGAAATTTTTCACACCAAGCGACGACTTCTTGATTCTGAAAATAATTTTTTTCACACTATCTATGGTTCTAGATTCTGAATAGAGGGATAGAAACTAACACGGGACCTTACGATTGGAACGAACGCTTTTCCAACGAGACCAAGTGCAAACTCTAGGACACGGTATCAGAGATGCGCAAAGTTTTTAGTTGGATAGAATTTTCGAATGAAAGGTGAACTAATTTTTACTCGTTACTCGTTGAATAGAAATCGGAATTTTAATTATTCGAATTTGAACGAAATACATCACAACGAAGAGATAAAAATTAATTATACGATCGAATAAACGTGAATTAATCGCGGTACTTTAGTTTTACTCATCTTTTTTTTAAATAAAATTTCGCTAAGCTGGACAATGCCTATGCATAAATTCTCGAATAATAAGATTATATCTATTATAGCTGTTACGGTTGCATTCGATGGTTTTTCACATATTTATTCTCTTTTTGTAATTTTCTATAATTTTGTCACATATTTACAATTAATTCTACAATTTTACAAAAAGAAAGGACACGTTGGAAATTGAGTCTCATTTAGAACACTTAAATATATACGAGAGATTTTAATTTGTTAAAACGTGTAGTTCAAAACGTTAATAATCATGCTTTTCCTACTGAATTTTTGACGAGTTCATCGTTATGTAGAAAATAAAGATTATTTCCAACTGAAGTGTACTTTTCAGACAAAGATAGACAATTTCCAGTAGTAAAATTCATTTCTCGAACTCTGAGGCTTTTCGATAAAAACTTTCGTTTGTATTGCACTTCTCGAAAGTATCTTGTTTTCTCAGTTAAATGTCCTGTGGTCTGTGTTGAAATTTACAAAACCGCGGATTTGACAACCAAAATGGTCGAGTGGTTGGTAAACTTGTTTTTACCTGCACGCAGGTAGACAAACAGCGACTACAGGGAATCCTACTAATACGAGTATTTGCCCTTTCTTCTGTATTTGGAAGCTGAGGTAGTCACAAAGGAATATTTTCTGTTGTATTTAAAATATTTACAAACACTTGCATACTGTGATGTGACCTAACCGCATGAATTTTCTGAACGAATTCTCCTGAGGTTGTAAAACCCATAATTACCCATTAATTTATTCTTGAGTAACTATTTTAAAATACTGGTAGAGTTCGACGAAGGAAAGCTACATTATATACTTATGAAGATCTAAGTGGAAAAAAATTATTCACAAGATGTATCGATGGATTTACACAGGACTCAAACAAGAGTTTTAATAATACAATGTGAATAATGGTCCTGCAAAAAAACTCTAATGATACAGAAAATGTGGAAATAGATACGTATTTCTCAACTTCTACGTTCAATGATTGTTACAAAACGATAATAACATTTCACGAAAGATAAGAGGTAAAAGTTGAAATGCACACTGGCGAAGAACAGTCGCATGCACGATACTGACATCACCTTCAAAAATAGGTCAGAGAAGAGTCGAATTCGAAAAATAATCGCGCAACAGAGAGAAGATAACGTAAATATAACTGTAAAAATTCATACTCGCGATGCTTCTGGTAGTATTTTGAAATCTTGTTAAGAATTTAAATACTTTTAAATACTTTTCGTATTCTCTTTTTGTTATGCAATAATAACTCAAGAGTAAATGATATCATATGGTAGGTAATTGTATTCTATTTAAAAAAATTAATTTCACTTTGATATCTCTCCTACTACTACAAGAAAATTATTTGTATCACCTAAAGTCCTCCTTTGTACCAAACAAGATTTGTAAAAACATTTTTGATTGTTTCAATCCCTCATCAAATATTTCACCTTTTCTAGTTAAACGGATCATTCTATATAACTTGAAGTATAAGAAATTCGCCTCTCAAGGTTACCGAGTGTTAACTATCCACATCATATCGTTTGGACGATCACCTTACTATTTCTTATCTCTTTGTACAAATACACACTCTCTATGTCTCAGACAGAGCTCTCATAATGTGTAGTTGTAGTTCTGTTTGAGACGATTCAGAGGCAAGAAAGTGACTTTAAACGTTTAATTGAATTTGATGCGACTGTACACCAACTGAGTATTTGGATAGACCATACAATTACGAATTGAGGGCAAGAGGTTTCTCGAAGATTAGGTACTCATCTACAGGCACGTCAGTAAAGTAGATTAATTGTGAACGTAAATAAACACTGATTATCAACAATGCATAGAGCATGCTCATTCTACACTAGAGGAGTGACGTGTACCTTGATGTATTTCAACTTCCATACAGTAATTCTCGCTTTCAAGGAGCCAAAAATAATTAATTGATTTCAATGATGACTATAAGCAGGGTAATATCCTGTAAGTAATTCCTTCAATTTTTCTACGATGCAATAATGCTTTCATTTTCCTTGTTTAAATTGGTACATTGATAAATTAATAAATTATGATTATCATTTTATTTCTTTATATAAATATCCTTGTTTCTGATGAATAAAAATAGAAGATATAATTATCATTTGTTCTTAATTTTCAACCTAATGTTTCAATTAAATGCCCATATAGAGATTTTAAAAAAGGGTCCATTTATAAAGTATATATGGATACAATTTTTGCTTAAACGTCGATAAACAGTTTTTAAATAATAAGATGAATTTTTTACATAATTCTTAATAAAGTAATTACAAAACTTGTTCTATTTGAGATGATTAAATTATGTCGGTTACTATTAAAACACTTTTTAGGAACAAGATGGAAGGTGTTTAATAACGAAAATTTAGTTATTTGTAATTATAAGGGAAATTGGAAAAAGGGATCAAATAGGGACAAATAGAATCGTATAGCTAATTTTTATGATTTTCGAATAAGGATGTCTGTATAAAAAAATTAATAATCATCGTAATTAAAATATTTCCACTTTTCGAATTATTAGAGCGATAGTTTAAGCACGAGAGATAAAAACAACATCTAATATTTGTATTAGCCATATTAAATATCATATAATTCACAAGGAGTGAAAAAATAAGAGTTTAAAGTTACCATGGCGTTACTTACCAAAGTTAACCTTGTTGAATCGTTTGAAAATGTGTAACATAATATAAGATTTGTATTTAAAACCCTTACTGCGTATCATTCTTGCCTACAATGTAAACTGAGAATTTTTATTTAAAAATAAAGTCAAATATTAACGTAAAACACATAGAGTTCTAAAGAACAAGTAAAATGTTTCTGTCTTTTTTCTTTAGATTTGGCAGAAATTTGTATTAAGATCTCTGATGGAATAATTCGAGCAAGGAAGTGGGACTGAGATTATCTCCTTGGCATTTAGCCTAACAATCGGGTATTATCTGATACAGATTAAAAGAAGTAAGACTCATGGTGACCCAGCATTTTTACCCCCGAGGATCTTAAATGCCAAAATTATCGGTCTATACATCGAGAAAAATCACCGAAATTACTTGCTAGATTATTTACTTCCCGAAGTTGTTACTAACATTTTTTCCAGCGTACTATAAATGAATTCTGGCTCTCTGTGCGCCGATTGCTCACATCACGTAAACATAATCATCATGAAAGAGAGAGGTGGTGATTTCGTTACTTGAATCCGGTGTAAAAGTAATATCTTGAAAACGGGGTTTACTCTGACCTGTTACACCATGACACAGTGATCTACAAACAGTTAATAGTTTGCAAGAAGTCCCGAGTCCTTGCTCGCGTTAAAATTCCTCCTAATTTCTCACGGTCCGGAAAAGATGGTTTCCATGGTTGGCCTAGCGAGTCGCGGTCCGCTGCGCGTTAATCTGAAGCGGGTAGGCGTTCAGAGGTACACAACGAGGACGAAAAGGAAGAAAGGATGGCAGAAATGGCCGAGGGAGATGAGCCAGGCCACTGCAGTCGGTCCAGGTACTAATTGCTTTAATGAGCAACGGGTGCGGCTCGTTCTATAAAATTTCTCTGTGGCGGCCGTTTGCCAAGGTGCGATGGAGAGGCTAGGTAGAGAAACATAACTTCACGATGAGGGAAAAGTGGAGAAGAACGTGGAAGGGAACTTAGGTGGTTCTTAAGACTGCGAGAATGGAACGGAGAAATAAAGAGGGCACGAAGCAAAGAAGGCCGGGACGAAGAGGCAAGATCATGAAAAGGAAAGGAAACATGAATGTTGAAGGTAGGCGGTTGGAAACAGGGAGAAAGGCGGAAAAATGATTGAAGAAGGAAATATGCAGTTTGCGTAGGAGGAGGTAGAAAAAAGATGGCATGGAAACACAGAAACCTAAACACCAGACGGACGAAAAAACGACGCATCAAAAATACAGAAATGGCGGGGTAGGGGGGAGGAGTAGGGGAAAGGGGCAGCGAAGAATAACGAAAAGAAACAAAGAGCACATGGAAAGAGGGGAGTAAAAAATTCACGCTGCAACTATGAAACGCGAGCAGCAAAAACGAGCCAGAGCGTTGAAGAAGAAGGGAAGAAAAATATAAGAAGAAAATGGCAAAAAGATGAAGAGAAAGAGGGGAAGAAAGAACGAGGGTGGAAAAGTAAGCACTTTCGCGCTTGCACAAGAGAGCAGCGAACGAGTCGGTCTGAAAAAGAAGCTGAACAGCGAAGGAGAGTAAAGAAGAGCTGGAACTCGAGTCCACGTGAGATACACACACATACTCTGTAATGGAAGAGTATACCCATTACGTCACTCTCTTCGTTCTAGTACTAATAATGATGTACTCTATGTGCAGATGGTCACATTTTGGACTTCAAACCGGGGATCTAAATCATCGCTGAATCATAGAACATAGTTTCTGATAGACAGTTGCAGGGTACGCAAAGTGTTAATTTAAATGAGGGGAATACGTGTTTGTAAAGACCATGATAACCAATCATGAGTACGTATCAGTTTCCAAGCTGAATATTGAGGCATCAAAGAGGTATTGAAATAAATTAACAGTGGCATTAATAAGATGTTAAGTTTCAAATTAATCGGTTTGACGTTTTAAAAATGGCGCGAAATTCAAATCGACCGGTGATGATTGGGATACCCTTGTACAATATCAATATAATTCAGACACCACGTATCATTGAGATGTCAATAGGATAACGATGTAGCTAGTCTACTATCAGAGTCTTCGATTGTTCGAATAAATTTTTACGATAAGATCAATTTATGATAAAATTTAGCACGTTAAAGGTTGTAAAATAAACTTAGGTTAAAGATCAATCACTTAAGTTAGTAGGATATTTCTACCAAGTTAAATTTTCCTCATTATTACCCTAATTCGGTTATGAATACTCTTTTAGTGATCTATATCTCTGTGAGAATAGAATATTTGGCAGGTCGATAGTGATACACTTGCCATCGATAGGTATAACTTTGTTAAAAATTGTCTGTATATCGACAGTTTGACAATCATTATTTTCTACGAGGTCATAACCTTTACCGATTTGAAGATAAAAAATTTGTACAACTAATGTTAATATTCTTAATTGTAATAATTTTTATTAAGCAATCACGTAAGAAATGATTTGAAGGATATTTGAGTCAATCGCCGAAGAATATTTGGATTAGTGTGGGCGTACATCATTTTTAAAGTTATTTCACAAATATTTATTCCAGGCATACAAAAAATCAACTCTTTTCAGAGCTACCAATTATTTACAAACGTACAACACACAAGTTATTTTATGACATTATAACTTTAATTTCAAAATATTTAATTTGGAAAACCTAATGTCACACCGAATAAAGTTAGAACTTTTTTGAATCAACACATTTGTAAAAGTAAAACAAATATAGAAATATTTAACAATAGGTTAGTTTTGGCAGCCAATAACTATTTAACAATACGTGTCCATAATATAGATAGCTACTATATGATATATTTTTACAATTGTTCGCGTACACTCCAAAAATTCACTTTCCACATTGAAATTAATTTTATTGTACGAACGCTAACTTTCAATGAAAGGATCAAATCGAAATTTTTAAATATACGTATTTTCCATATTTGTCCATAGTTTATATTGGCAAATTTATAAAATTGCGAAACAATGAATTGCACAAAAAAAAAAAATAAAAAATGAACGTTTTCAATACATTGTTCGAACAAATTGATATTTTGCAAAACGGTTCGGGAACTTAAATGCATTGTTCAAAAGTATGCAATTTTTATTTAAACAACTTTTTTCTAGATTTCATTATTTTTGAAATATCGAGGAAAATGTTTTTTAGCCTTCAATTTTGAGGGCTGATTTCACCCTCTATATATAGATAATAGCGGATAAAAAAATACGTGTTTAAAAATCTCTTTGAAAAATCTTAATACTATATACAGGGGCTGCAATTGCTCGTTCTATTAAAGCAATTGAGTACACTGAAATTAGATCTTTTGAGCATAACAAGATTCCAGAAATAAAATTTGTGTCCTCTGAAATATTCGTTCAAGAAATGGAAAGAGGAAAGAAATTAACATTTTACTGTCAGCAAAGTTACATTATCCCACGAAGAATCTTATTATACGTTTCAAAGTATTTTTCTTAGATTCTGATTAGGTTGTCTGCGCAATATTGTCTTGCAATGGAAATGAAAAACTAACATTTTCAAGAATTCTCACCATCCGGGTAACGTCACATATGGGAGAAAAATGATCAGTGTGAAAAACAATCAATATGAAAAATAATCAGTATGAAATTAACGCAGTTTGAGGCTTGGCTGGAACTATAAAGATGTCTTCGTCCGAAATCTGAGAACGCCCTAATAGCAATCAATGTATAATAGTCTCGAATATTACGAAATGAACTTTCCTATGAAGAAATAATCAAATCTCAAAGAAATAATACCAGACTATACAATCTTAATGAAGGAAATAATGCAAGCCCCCAACATTTCGCTAAAGAACAACAAATCCAAAAACGATCAAGCGCGCACTTTGCGCTGGATTCTCCATTCCGCTGTTATTAATATTGTAGTTGGCGCTTGTTGTATGCAATATTGGGTTTCAATCGGCTGATTTGCGCTACTGCTATCGATTTCGATACGAACACCGCGTCTACATACTAACGATCTCGTTTCTGGTAATGGACAGGCTGCGCGCGTTTCATCCGCGCTCATTATCATCTGAAACGACCCATGCAACAACCCGGGTACTCGTTAGCGAGGTCAAAGTGTATTAATTGTCATATCTGAGTATCGATGAAATGATGCGTAAGTCATCTCAATTTTTCCTTTCTTTTAGCTGGAAAGGATGACTCCTCATGATTTCACATACGACAGATCAATGTGTCACTATACGAGTAAGTACTTGGTAATATTCTCTTCGATTGTGCGTGTTTCTTTTTCGAAAATTAATACTCTTTACACGAATACTGACATTTCCCTAGCGACAACTATCTATTAGGTGAAAGTGTACGTCTACTAGGTGAAAATGGTAAATACCTATTAAGTACAATTATGTTCTTCAACAGAAATAGGTTTGGGTTAGGTCCCTATGAAGTACTTTTTCGAGATTCCTGGCAATCAGCATGCAACGTGACCTGTTGAAGTAGTTACAGTAACAGCTGTTGAAATGATCCATAATCGACAATCCCGACTGAAAACAAATTCTCGTTTTCAAAGATAATTTACCAAAGGTAATTATCGATAACGTGGATGGATTAGAGAAACTCCCTCCCCCAACCTTGCTCTGTTAGTTCTCAACGTGAAGATTTGTGGATTTCTTTAGGATTTTAGAATCAGAAACTTTGAAAGTTGGATCTCGTGTAATCGACCACCTCGTTAAATGACAAGAGAATACGAAAACGGTGTAATTTATTATTTTGCCGCGTCACAAATCTATCGTTCTGTCGAAGTAGACTTTATCGAAAGCGTAGAATCTGTGTCGCGTACGTGTTGCACGTGCACGCAACCGGAGCTCGTGCATCACGCAGCCAGCTCGCGTTTTCACTACCGCAGCTTTTAAAAGGTCCGCCTACGAGGGGGATGGAAAAAGAGCGGAAGAGGCCATTTAAGCTGAACGCGGCTCGGTACCCGACTGAATAACACAAAGGCGGCATTTCACCCCTACCCCTCTCACGGTTCCGTCGACTGTGGTTACTGGTTTAATGGCGTAAATAGTCACTCTGTTCGACCTCCCCTCCCCCTCCCCTTTTTCTTTCTTTGCTGAAAAACTCCATTGCCACGGGACGATCGTTCTTCATCGCTTCAAAACGCGTACGGCCGTGTTTACGAGTCGGTTGCCGCCACGTGACAGTGCTGATGTATCTAACGATTTACATTAAACAGAAGGACCCTCGTACCTCGGACATTAGTACACTAGTCGCTAAACATTGTAAACCGAGATTCGTGGGAAACTATATGTTTTGTGCTCAGGTTATATCTCTGGTGGAATTGTACGAAGGAGGGACACCACTCCGAGACGTTAAGAAATAAGTGAACCTTGCGAATTTTTTTTCTAAGTAGTTACTAAATGAAAAGTAAAGTCTTTTTCGGAGAGTATAAATATAACTTTCTAATTTCGGTTTCTAATTTTGCGAAAGTAAAAATTGTACAAAATGGCGAAGTTATTCGCTATTTCCAGAACCTTTTCTGGTGAAACATTGTTCGCTGGTCGCCACGGTTGACAAGAACTGAGAGGTTTGAAATAAAAAAATGTTATCGATTCGTGAACTGAAAACTATTATTTGAATATAGCGTAAGATTTTTGAAAGTTTGAATAATTATAGAAATGGTCAAAGCTTGAAGAAAGAGCAGTTACTTTTATCCAAAAGAACGACTTTAAACGTTTATAAAAAATTAAATAATTAACGTATTTAAAAAATCATAGGCTACATTGTAGTATACTCTAAGGAAAATATCTCGATAAAATTTGAAGTAAATCGGACGTGTAGTTCCGGAAATGTCCAGGTTGAAAGATACAGTTTTCAGAAAATCGTGTAGCAAGTTTATTTATCGCTGCGACTTCGTTAAAGTTCATAATATTCTCCACGTTTCAAACTTTATGAAAATAAAAAAAGAAAAATTCAATATTTTCGACTCATCGGGATAGTGTCCCCCTTGAGACAAATAAACTTCATACGCGTTAAATTAAGACACCGCAATCGAAAGAGTTGCCTTCCCTCCTAAATTAGTCTAACGTTGCCTAAAGATTCGAGATAGACGTACCCCAAAAATATCACGGTTGGGTATGTGTTAGGTATTGTGAACCCAGCATTTGCAATTAGGGTCAAGCTTACATTCGTGATGTATAAAGCGCAAGTATTCGTGCAGCCTAAGCCTGGCAACCCTTCGTTCGAAGTTATCAGCGAGATACAGCCGCAACGCCATTTTGTACGTTTGGTTCGATGCGAGATCCACGAACGCGAGTCTCGCATCTCCCGAGCATAATTCATTTCACGTGGAAAAGAAGCCCCCAACGAGGATAACAAACCAGTGGATTTCGGTGTCACGTGAGACGCAGTGACGTCCCGTGCTTTTGGAATCTCGTGCGTGGCGTGCACACCGAAAACCGTCCAACGCAACGTATACGAAACCACACCACTTTCGAGGCTTGCTCTTCCTCCTCACCTCTATCATCCCTCTACCGTTGAGCGCGTGTTTCTCGCTTCGGCCAGCTACCCCTGTGGCCCGCGACGGCTGCTTTTATGCACGGTACGTGTGCGTGTTTCCTGTAAAAGCCGAGGAATGCAAACCCTCGGGGGCGGGACGAACCAGCTACAGCTCGAGGCTTGATGAATTTCGTCCGGACAGCGTCGGATTTGCCCGACCAGAAGAAGAAGGAGAAACCGGGGATGGTTGGGAGTGAAGGTAATTGGAGCAGCGTGGCGGGGTATAGGGGGATTGGAAGGAAAAAGGCGACTCGCCGGGACGATACCAGTAATATTCTGCGGAGGGACGAGATAACAGGCTGGTACGTGAGCTTGGGAGAAATATTCTTCTCGACGGAGTGTGTTTGTGTATGTGTGTATGTGCGCGCGCGCGAGATCCTCTCTGTGTGTATGTGTGTGTGTGCTCGCGCGCTTGCCTTTAAGTAAAACTCCTTTCTCCGATTTTCCGGGCAGGGAATAAAGGGTTCGCGTCTTTTCCCAAGAGGAAGCGAACCTTGCAGCTGATTTGCATTACCGCGAATGTTTGTGTGCGGAGAGGCAAGCGGTCGGAAGAGGGATGAGATAGGCAGAAGGATTTCTAATTTGGCGTATTGCTGGCAGTGCTTGAACGGTCGAGAAATTTAACAGGAATTTCGTGATCGTCGATGGCGGGAATTTGGACCCGTGAATTGCGTATCGCGTTGTTTAATTGCGATATTCTCCCGTTATCCTGGCCGAATAATGTACAGGTACAGAGATCCAAACGAAACTTCACGCTTCAGGGACAAATTTAACAACTCGTTCCGTCGTGAAAAGGTCAGCGCGATGTCGCACCTTCGCTCGCTCGGCAACGAGAGAAACCTCGTGCGGATTAAACGATGCTCGAATAAATTTCTACCGTTCGTCATTGGATCACTGCGATTCGATTAATCGTTACAAACTGGAGGTAACTAGGTGTTATGTCAGACTTTTCCACGTGGAAGAACTTACACCGATCCGTAGCCGGTCCAACGAGGCGAGTCTGCAGATGTAAACGAAACTACAGGGTGTCCCAAACATTACCGGTCGATTTCAATTTCGCGCTATTTTTAAAACGTCGAACCGATTTACCTGAAACTTTACACGCGTCGTTTAAACAAATGGGAAATTAATCGTGGAGAAGTACACGGTGAAAGAACGCGTGTAAATTAATCAAGGTTATTAGGAAAAATCGCGATTTTTAAGGCTGAAGATTCGGGAACTTTGCAATCATTTCCCTCGAAATCGTGTGATCTGTACAAAAATACGAGATGTCTATTTGGAAGATATCTCATTCCATTACTAACTCCCAAGTTTGTACTTTTAAATGAAAAAATAAACATCGAGATTACTCGAACCGTTTGTGTTTTATTTAAAAAGTAAATCGATCGGTGATGATCGGGACACCCTGTATTTATTTCGTCAATTATACGCGAACCGAGCCGTCCAATTTCCAATTGCGTTGAAAATTCACATCTACCGGCGATCGCGGAACAAAATTCGAATGAATAATAAAGTATCCGTGGAAACGTCAGCCTCGATCCCCTTTGGAACCAGCCGCGTTTCCGCGACACTTCTAAAATAATGCATTGATCCGATCGGGCGCGCGACGCGACAGTCAGGAGCAAAGTCCGGCCTCGTGGGAGTTACCTGGCCGTGCACCTGGGCATACGGGATGTCGACAACGTTTTCACGATCGGTCGAACGTGTGCAGAAGCTTTTCGCTCAACTTCGAGCTGCGCCGAAAGTCCAGAAAACTTGGAAGAAAACTTGGACGAGTGGCACGGACACCGTGCAACACTCGCCCGCCGATGCAACTGTTGCACCGGAGAATACGAGTTAAGTTTAATCGGGAACACTGAAAAGCTTGCACCCTAGCGACGCTTTGGAGAAGTCGTGGACAACGCGGGAAGATTCACTTTGTAGCCTCTCGTGCAATTTAAATCCCGGGACGAGAAAAGTGCCTAAAAATGTCAGAAATGCTTCGCGCCAATAAACGGGATGACAGCAGGATGGCGTACAGACACCGCTGAACGAAAAATATGAATCGAAGGAGGAAGAGTGTTTCTGGTGTTTGTTTCTCAACGCGTTCTTTGCCAAATCGATTTCGTAAAAGTTCCTCAGGGCACTGCTGTAGGTTTCTTTGAAACATATCTTTAACCTAACGTCTATCGTTAAGACGATGCAAAGCCTTGTCTACGATTCCACTATTCTTGAAGAATATTCACCGATAGCCACCATTCAATTAAACGATCGAGCAAAGTTTTATAGTACAATATACTACAATCAAGAGGTTAATTCGTATCTCTGTTCGCTTTGTACAAATACTCTACGTATATAAAAATAATTTAGAAAGTATATAAAAATAATTTCCATAGCCTATAATAGCAATATAAATTGCTCGAGTTAACAAAGAGTGATTGGTATAAAGTAACCAGAGTTATTTCCGAACGAATTTCTGACATTTGATAATTAAGCGTACCTCGTATCTCGCAAAAAGACGTAATCGCATCGACAACTTTCAACTTTTAAAAATGGTAAGTTTTTAACTGTAGCTTTGTATATTTGTTCGCCAAAGTACTAAATATAATAATGCTTACGTATATTTAAGTAAATCGACAATTAGCATTAAAATTATCGCGAAGTAGATAGCGATTTTATTCCAGAAATGATCTCGAGCTCTAGTTTTAAGGCATAGTGAAAGTAAATGAGAAATACTCGCTAAAATGAATCATCCAATTACAAAAATTAGAATTTTTTATATTTGTACAATATCTTTATAATAATTGTAGCAATGTACCGATGAAGTTCTCCTAATTAAACACGGTGTAAATCGAAGGAACTTTATTTGTGATGAATTTAAATATCTCAGATAACAAAGGTAATTGACTAATAGCAAAATTTCTCCAATTTATGCCGTGTTTGGATTCATTCTGATCGGGAAAACTTCATCGACTCGTTGACACCATTATTATAAAGATAAAATGAAAAGTGTAGAAATTACAATTTTTGTAATTGTACGATTCGTCATAATGTGAATTTAAACGAGCATTATTGTAATGGGTTCTGTAAAATATTCGCTCAATGATAGGGCGAGTCACTATAAGTTAGCATCTTAATCCATTAGTGGTAGCTTCCACACGTAGTTTGGACTCACGTTTTCTCAGAGGAGTAATTATAACTATGGATAATTGTTTCGAACTGCACTGCATCGAGTTGAATTATTCAGATACATGTGACCTATTATCTACCTACACTTATTATTAATTTGCTTATGAGGAATTGTAAGATGTATTTTACTCGCTACCAACGTTTATTATCAATTTTATTATTATCGATTGCAACATTCTAGAATGGAAAAGAGAAATATGACAAGAGTACGTTAGATCCTGAAACTGTTAAATAGAATATTTTTAAGCAAGTCTCATATATCACAAACTCTCTGAATATCGTTGCATGTAACTAAAACGAAACGTTTGAAAAAAGGAAATTTCACGATTCAAAACTGTAAATATGATGGTACAAAGAAATATTACCTTCGACATTATTTTCAAAATCATCTCAGAGCCATTGATATCTTTTAAACGATATATATGTTTTTATCCCTTCGCCATCTGGGAAAGGAAATAACAACGCCATCTTTCGTATATAATTTTGCACATAGTCACATACACTTAATACACAGTACTTATCAAAGGCCTCTTTTATTAAAAAACCAACACGACATTGCAACAAGCATCGAATGGAATTTTGAAACCTTCACGATATTCAAGTGTTCTTAAACAAGAAATGCTAAAATAAACATAGTAGAATTTACACGAAACGAAATGTTATTTTATTTTATCAATGAGGTACACCATCTTTCGGGTAAAAAAGATGCTAATATTTAGGAATTTTTTCTGGAAGTTCGAAATATCTTATATAAATGTTTCATATGTATATTCAAAGTACGTCCTTTCAACAATATTTTTCATTAAATAATATTAATACGCACAGAAAATATAAGGATCCTCGTACCGCATTATGCAAATTTTGTAGTCACATAGTGGAATAAATTTCTCTGGTCCTAATAGTCAAAATTAGAAACAATTAAAAGTTTTGGAAACCAGATGAATATTAAAAAGACATATGGATTTTTTAAATTCGTAAATATGGTGTTTTCTCTTATAGACTTTCAAAGACGATAATGAAAAATTGGTTTACATTCTTTACACCTTTTTGACCAATAATAATTTAATGCTTCTCGTATATTGTCTGGTGTCTCAGCTGCATTATAATACATTTTTTTCAAATTCCGTATAGAAAAATATCAATGGAGAATATTAGAAAATGTAATATCTAATGCAAATCATTTGAAAGTCGTATTGTTATTCGTTATCGAACTTTGAATACCAGGTACAAAAGAACAAAAAGAACAAAAGTATGGAAGACCTTGAAGTAATCTTGACAATAATTCTAAAGAAGAATTTTGTTTTTACCGTCATAATATTTGTATATATGTTAAAAAGAATTAAAATTCTTTGAATAAGCGACGTTACGTGTTGAGAAGCTGCACCAATCGGGTGGCCTTCTGGCAGAGAATTGAACAATCTGTTTATGCTTTGCTTACCAAACTATATTTCAAACGATAAACACGAAACATACCTTTTGTCAAATTAGAAATACACATTCGAACAATACGCAAAAGAAAACTCGCTGAAAACCACGCACAGAACATAATTCCTATACTAGAAACGTTTCCGGTGTTTGCAATTTAGACGCTTTTAATAGAACCTCGAGCACTAAAACGAATGTAATGGTAGAAGAAGCTTAACTATGCAATGAATCAGAATTAAAATAAATTGCTCTCTCCGTCATCCGTTAAGACCATTAAGCGTCCTAAATATTCGATGAAGTTAGCGACAGAAAGAGGGAATCTAACTACTCCGGGAATAAAATTTCAACTCGGAACGACCAAAAATTACTCTTTAAAAGTACGATTCAAACTTTCTTCAGTAACAAACAACCATACTCGTTTCTTTCTCGCAAGAACGTTACCAACGTTACTTCCATTGACAAACATCAAACCCAGAGAGCGCTTCGCTTGTCGTACACTCCCATTAAAATCTGTTTTCCCGTGGTGTATCACAAATCCTCGAACATAAAGTCGCGTGCACATCTAGCGGATCGTGCGCCGCGATTCCACGGCCTTTAACGATCCGTTATTACTTTGATAAAGTGCATAAACACGGCAAAAGGAACGACCATAATTTTTGCGACAGCACGAATTCCCGACTGTGAGCAAACGGGGCCAAACGCAACCCCCTAGAGCAGGGGTTGGATGCACCGAAAATCCAAACAAACATATTACAGCGGTAAATCTCTGCGAATCGCTGGCTCTTCAATCGGCAAACAACCCACTTTTGCGATCTCTTTGTCCCCACGATAAATTATGCTTGTCGTCTTAGCGACACGAGGCCGAACAATCGTCCGGAGCAACACGCGCCATCATCATAAATCAAGCCCGTCGTCGCCGTTCCAGGGATTTTTGCGTTTCCTCTGCAACGGATGGCAAAAGTGGCCATTGGCCAACGACCTCGTCGATTATGACCTGTTCCAACGCTGACTCTTTTTCACGCATCACCGTGCTGGACGTCCCGCTGAGGATGCTAATGAAAAAGTTCAGCTTGTTGGGAAAGTTTAACCTATGGCGAATAAATATCGAATGGAAAGGGATCCGGAGATATTCCAACGATGTTCAATGGATTGAATCTACTAGGATGTTTATTTTTGGGGAGATCTAAATTTCCACACAAGACCATCGTTTTGGAATTTTACTAGTTTCAGCGTATCATACTAGTTTTATTCAAAACCAATAACCATGTTCTTTTTGTGTACAAATTGCTCGAGATAAACATTTAAGTACATCGTAATCTTTAAGGAATAAAAATACTAGCCAGTGGCGTAGTAGCCAGTGAGAATTTGTTTTAATGTTCTTGGTCCGCAAGCTCCTCTTCGGAATAATCGAAATCGATATAAAGAATGATTAAACATTTAAATACAATAATTATGGAACTTTTCCACTTGTCGTCGTGTAACTATAGTACGTTTTTTGGGTAAAATTCGTTATTATTAACTTGTAAAACTATCTTTGGGTAATATACTATGACATCTGAGGTTAGCCCTAAATTAATGAATAAGAATGGGAAAAACGTTAGGAGAAAAATGAAAGACACAATGAACAAGAACAGAGATGAACTCGTGGACTTTATGAAACAAAACAAATGTTTCAAACATTAAATATTCAAAACGTATGATATCTTCTTCCGAGGACAATTGATAGATGGTCTAGAAACCAAACACTCCAACCTAAACCTGTTTGAAGCCATATTAGCGATTATAGGTACATACATATTAATTCTGAAGGTCGCCATTTTGAACACTTACGAAGGTAGTCCCAGAAGTACCCAACCTCGCGTATAGATGACAGTAGTTGTTTAAAAAGAGTGACTAAGGGAGAATGACCGATCTTACAAAGCTCAAGTTTGAAGGTTGACGACGCTACGTTGTTCGGCATTCGTTTGGCGAGGTTTCATAGCAGTAAAGCCGAGTTTTTGCACCGATTCATAACCATGAATGAAACATGAGTCTATCACTTCACACCTGAGACGAAGAAACGGTCGAGAAAATGAAAGAGAAGTAGCTCCAAAGAAGGTGAAGACAGTTCCATTTGCAAGCAAGGTCATGACTTCACTGTTTTGAGATGTGTGTGAGATAATTTTCATCGATTATCTTCAGAAAGGAAAAACAATCAACGGCGAGTATTATGCGAATCTATTGCAGCGTTTGAGCGCAGAAATCAAGAAAAAATGGCACCATTTGGCGAAAAAGAAGGTTTCGTTTCATCGAGACAATGCACCAGTTCACACATCCGTTATCTCGATGGTAAAAATCAAAGAGTTAAAGTTCGAATTACTTTCTCGCGCGCCCTATTCGCCAGATTTAGTCCCCTTCGAATTATTTTCCATTTCCAAACTTGAAAAAATGGCTCGGGGTAAAAGATTTGCCAACAAGGAACACGTGGAGTCTGCAGTTGATGGCTACTTTGCAGAGTTCGATGTTTCTCGCTACAAACAGGGTCTCGAAGCTATTGAACATCGTTGGGAAAAGTGAATCGATCCAAATGGAGACTATGTAGAAAAATAAAGATATTTTTTTAAAAAATTCGTTGTTTTCTCGGTTAGGTGAGGTACTTCTGGGACTACCCCGGTAGGTTTCGTTCCTACACTTGTCATTGAAAATTAAGCAAAGTGTGTTAGAGATCAATTATTAGAACTTTGTCAAAGTCGAATAAAGAAATTTACGAAACCTTCTCTTTTATTGCTCAGCTTAGTCGATCACAATTTGGACGAAATAGTGTATAAAAGTGGATTTATTCGGCCGGTTAATAATGTGTTGAGAATTATTCGTCTTCCTGCTGGTTCGACTGTTTTTCTGGAATGCTCGAGTTCTCTCATTTCTATCCCGTTTGTTCTTGTCGCCGAACGGCAGAAGGGAACAGAACTGAAATTGTTTGCAAACTAATCTGTCCTCGTGTCGGGTCGCGACAACTAAACGGCACGCGTGCGAGTACACCGCGCGGCAGCAACACGATAGGTCTGCCAACAGCAGAATCCGGATACCGAGATCATAGCTCGGCAACTAAACACGCCATCGTGCCG
Source organism: Ptiloglossa arizonensis (assembly GCF_051014685.1). Classification (NCBI taxonomy): domain Eukaryota; kingdom Metazoa; phylum Arthropoda; class Insecta; order Hymenoptera; family Colletidae; genus Ptiloglossa; species Ptiloglossa arizonensis. Next base: position 6,757,684 of record NC_135049.1, read on the forward strand.
GAGATGGAGGCGTACAATTAAAATTTACTATCGCATAACCACGTTTATCCGTTTCAGCCACGCGCGGGATTGCGTTCCGCGTACAGTACACGAAGTACCCCCCTGGCGCGAAAGACCCTTTAATGAAAAGGTATTCGAGCTTTTTTGGGCCAATGGTTCGTAAAGTGTAACTGGCTGACGGGAATGGAAGTCCTGGATTTTGAAACGAAGGACGGTTTGCGCAAACATGCGTGGTACTCTGTTTGGTACCATTTGTAATTTTTCTTGCATAAAATGACGTTACGATGCAACGTGTATTACATTGAAACGTAGTAACGGTACGCGTGAAATATGTGCTTGTAGTTGAAGTACATAATGGAAGTAAATATGTACACTGGGCTATCATAACACTTGTTTGGGGTCGCTGGTAGCGAGCAACAGGAAGCTAATATTCGCGTCGGGTGAAAAGTAATCAGAAATATATTTTTAACAATGTTGGTAGCTAACAAGTAAACATTAATATATGTACTTTCTTTTAAGAGTGATACTCTTTTGTAAGAGTGTATAAGTCGAATTGAAAGAACTCGAGTGACAATTTTTTATTTTTTTTATATTACGAACTATAAAAAATAGTAGAGTCATATTTTGTGGATTCAACGATTATGAACCAAGTTACATAACCTTTTATATTTGTATATTTTCTTTGTATAAATGTATAAGCAAAATTATCGATCAAAGAAATTGGTTTCTCGGAGAAAGTAACTTATGATTATTACCCATTTTTAACTCGAAAGTTAACAACTCTCGAACGGTTCAGAAATCGTCTCTATAATGCTATAATAATTCACCGATTCGTTATGAATGTATTGCTTCGTCGAGCGTTCATCGGTATGGTAAAATAGAGTAGGCTTGATGCAAACTTTATTTCCTAACCAACGATTTTTGCTAATGTAAATAAAATTTGTATCACAGACGAGACAAATTATGCAGGAAATACGAAGTGTCTCTTCAAAACTCTCTTTACAAGATATTCCTGCTACTAAATGTTCGTATGAAAGTCTACGGGCATTAACATTGAATTTCCTCTTACATAAATTTCGTTCACGTTGATTGGTCTACGAAACAACAGTACTACATCAGAAATAATATTCCGCTAATCTAAATTCTAATTTTCTGGTAATTAGCATGTAGTTTCCAGAAGCTTTCGTAACGTCTCCCTCGAAGCACATTATTACATTAGTTACGTGTCTCGTGAATGTCATATTACCTGGCTCGGCAGCATAAATTTACCCAATACTACATTGGGTAACGCTAAAATGTATGTGAACCATGAGAGTCGTGTGATCAGAATCATCATCTTCAACTTCATAGAGTGCAATCGTTCTTACAGAATAGCTCTTTATAGTGTTGCGAACATTTGGAACAATATAGAAAAAAAAGTACAGTACACAAAGTTGAGCGAGAATGAAAGCAATCAAATTTTATCTAACTCCCTGAACAAGAGTCACCGGCATCGCGACTCTTACGTAGGGCAAGTAAGTGACATTTAATCGCTCTTATTTCTTTCAAGGCAAGGTTCGCTCGATTTTGTAAATATATAATAAATTGGTCGATAAGTTTTGTCGTTCCATAAGAAATGGAGCTATTAGGTTCATCGTTTTATTTTTCTAAAGATGGTACTACTGTTTGATGAACATGTGTGAAGTTTCGTGTACATCTGTCGACTCGTTCGTATATTTACAGTTGTCCAAAGTTGAAGTGTCATAGTATTTTTTTACAATGGAAAAAACGACGACAATAGTTATTGAACAATCTATTATATACTCGTATAGTAATCTTCACAAGGCTGACACGGTGTCACCCTAACCATTGTTCGTATTTATTCTGGATGGGAGATCTCTCGTATAAGATTTTATCTTTTAATGAAATTTAAAATTTGTGTAGCTTTTATTGTATTTTCACGTTGGTATAATCGATAAATTGACGAGGTATTCTCAATGAAAATCAGACAAAATAAAATCCTGTTCAGATAGTTCTAAAGTACGCACTACCTTTGAGAAACCTTGTCAAAATACCTCGTCAATCTATATGCAATTAGGTAAAACTTCAAAAGTATCAAACATAGGTAATTTGGCATAATTTAAGAACATATTGGGTACATTTAATCCCATCGTACATTACTTAATATGGAAAAGACGAGAAACTATAAACAAATATTCTAATTTTCAATCATTTTAAGACGAACCACTTCAGAAGCCCGTAACCGTGATCAAAATTAACAAATAGTATAAAAATATCATACCAAATCATGACTTATACGTACAATTGACTATCGCTAACCAAATTTTTCATTATGGAAATACTTTTATGAAGTTTGAAGAAAAAGCAATCATTTTTACCCAAAAAAACGACTTTAAACGTTTATAAAAAATTAAGTAATTAACATATTAAAAGAATCGTAAGTTACATTGTAGAATACTCTATGCGGTATATTTCCATAAAATTTGAAGTAAATCGGATGCGTAGCTCCGAAGATTTCGTGCTGGCCAGATTGAAAAATATAATTTCGAGAGAAACTTGAAACGAGTTTATTTATCGCTGCAACTTCGCTAAATGTTTCAGTGCTATATCTATTTGACATAACACTCTGCAAAATTGACATAAACTCGTCAGGATGGTGTCACCCCTTAAGAAAATACAATCAAGCGACCGCTTGAGAAAGACGAGTATACGACTCCTCTCGTCGTCCCATCGATACTCAAACATCCCTAACTACACGATTAATTAAATCGAGCCATTGGTATCTTCCATACGCGGTTCAATTGACTGACATCTCACTAATTTTCGATGAATTCGTTGCGTGCGTTCCCAGCCCGATGTTAATAACGGCCGACTCCGAACATTCGCAACGCATAATGATAATCGTTCCACGGGTCAGGGTGAACTGAGCGGTGCGGGAGGGTAAACGATTTGGATAATGAAAGTCGAAACAAAATTGCCAAACGGGAAGCAAATGAAAACGCTCCGCGTTTCGACGAAACTCGCGGAGATTTCGAATCTGCGAAATTATGTACGTTTCGGCGGAGTTTCATTTTCAACGGGCGGCCGGTTGAAATAATTTCATCGCTAATTTCGCCGAGCCGAACATTTTATTACGTTGCGCGCGACGAAAAAGCGAGAGAAGCGTAATAATTTTCCAGGGGACACGCGGAGGAGCAATATAGCGTTTGGAAAATGCGTCCCGCAGAGGGCACGGGGTTGTCCACGCGACATTAGACAGGAATGCGTGCGTCCGCCATTCCAGTTTGCGAACCGTTTGCTTAATTAAAGTCGGCGAAGGTTTGTTCTGTCTGGTGGAAACTACCGATAGACGCTATCGCGGATCCCTCGGATAATGTGCTGAACGCGTTAATGTAATTAAACGCGACCGGCGAAAAATTTACTCCGATCTGATGAAGGGAACGTTTCTGTTGGTTTTCATAACCCCTGCAACTCGCAAGTAGGATCTTCGCATAAGTAGTTCAGAGGATTCTTCTGGTCACAAATACAATCTTGGAGGTACACGAGTTTAGAGATAGGTGGCGCTACCACTCGTAAGAAATACACTATCGGATCCACGCGTGGTTTATTAATGTGACGACACATCAATGTATCGATGCGATAACATTAATGCAAAACTTTTATATTTCGATCGATGAAGTTCTCCCGATACGGATAAGAACAATCTTGGCCGTTTTCGAACTATTTTCATTTGTACGTTATACAAATCATTTCCGAAGAATTTTCAACCGAGTGTAAATAAAAAATATTTCGAATATAGTTATGTTCGGTTTTACATTCACCGTATCTCGGTCTTTAAACGGCTATTAAAATAATCGTTTCACCACTTAAGCGAACAATGACGAACACTCCGACTTAGAATTAGCTTAGTGGAGGTAAAGTATGTCGCGTAATAATACTCTAAGGTAGTGTACAGTATTTCTTGGGAATGTAAGTAGTAATGCAGTGGAAACATAATAAATGTTTTATGTATGTACATAAATATATGTATATTCTTCCGTTCGTTATGTTTTCTATCTTCTTTTATTTATTACAAATTGTATAAAAATGAATTTATAAGAAAAGTTACATATTTATTCGATTGTATAAAAATAAATTGTACAAGAAAAAGTGGTTTAATGAAATGACCAATCAAAATACTGGTGCGTCCATCTGCAAGTGATGAAAAGTTTTATTTTTCTAGACGAGCAACATTTTGAAAATGAAGACCTCTTCAGTGGCTGGCGAAATAAAAGTGAGGTAAATGGGAAAACAATATCTATTTTCGAATTTATTTTATACATAAAAAGAGAAACTGATATTTCTGAATTCAATCGAAGAGAAACTTCCTATATTCTGCTACAATTTATCCCGAAAATGAGAAACTTATCACCAAATAGAAGAAAATTTTTAATCAACGTGTGGTTCAAAGGATATTTCGTAAAAAAAAAAAAAAGTCACCACAATCACAGAGACGAGAAGGAATTTGCTTCAGAATTTGCGGATGAAATGAAAGAAGAATTAAACTTAACGGTGCATGCGATAACTATGGCATCGTGCAAAAGGGGAAATAGAGATCTGGCTATTGTTTTAAATAGAACATCAAAAAATCCCGAACAGATGGAGAAAATGAAAAACTAGTTTTCTCTGCTAAGAAAGAACCCATTCTATTTTCTGTTCTTGAAACTTTAGCTCTTTGTACAACAGTTTGAGTAAAAAACTATACATGACCATTAGACCAAATAATAAAAAAGAAATTGTGGTATACAGAGTTTACCTTTGAAGTTGACAAAACGAAATATCTCATAGATAATTACTTGAAAAAAAGTATGGAACGTGTAAGCTGAAATATGGAACAGCAGGCTAATTCTCATGATTTTGGAAGTGAATTTAAATGACTGTTTTGTTATGTCTCATTCCTTCGAATTAGTTCGCATCAGCAGACGATGATTAATTTTAAGGCCGCAATACGGTAGAACAATGGTATAATAATGGTATGACAGTACGTTCATACCGTATTGTAAAAGCTAATGCATTAGGTGTCATTTTTATTAATTTTGACAACTTTAGAATTAAGTATGCAGAAAGTGTGAGTTAGGATTTTCTACGGATCGATTTTAAATTTGAAATGTATTTGGTCTACTTTGGGCTTATCACATATAAATTAGCAATCTGGAAACGAGTATGATAAAGCTCTTCTGTACTAAATAGGCCAGTATTGCGACAGTTTCAAATTACATATATTTTAAATAAATTTAACTATTTTGTGTCCATCGTCACGATCGTGCTTTACATTTAAAATCTAAAATATTTTTCGCAGAAAACAATATTCGATTACCTGTCATGAAAAAAAATTAGTCAGTACCCTAAATAATAACAAAGGAAAATGTGAGGTATTATTAAGGCGAAAGAAGGATTAGTCGAGTTAAAAAAGCTGTTAATTAAAATTGTTGGTTAAAGAATATGTCTAATATAATATAGATATACGTAGATTCGAAAAGTTTTTCGAATATATTTATCGTTTTGTTTAGTTCAATCATTATCAAATGAATATAAATTGTAACCACTTGTTCCGAAAATAAATGTAATGTTTCTACGTAGAATAACATAAATATTATTTATATACCACATTCTGTATCGATATTATATAGTGCTAAATAAATTCTATGTATACGAAGAGTTTTTCGACTAGCAATAATTTTGAAAGAATTTCAATGCTCATAAAAAACGAGTAGAAAATATTACAGAGCAATTCATCGTTATTAACGAAACACTTCACTTGACTTCTCGATCCCAGACGTGAGACATTTTAGATATATTTAAAGTATAGTGTCGTAAAAAATTTGTTGTTACAAAGTTAAAGCAGATTGGAGAACTACACCGGTGCGTTCTTCTGCGAGCGTTACACAATAGCGATTCGTTATTCAACTTCCCCGTGCGCCATTTTTCAAAACTGAACGTAACAGAATTCAACTCGATCCGGATAAAATAATGGAAACACTTGAGCGTTTCCCCGGGCAGAGGAAATTTAAAAATCATACCACGCCAAGAAAAATATCTGAATCGCAGCTGGGGAATATTCGGTAGAAAAACACGGAAACGCGAAGGAGAGCAGCGCAAGGAAATTCGATATGAATATTCATCACAGAGTTTCGTTTCTCGCGTTTAACCCCCCAACCCTCCCCCTTCGACCGCCCCTCTTCTCTTCTCACGAAATGAAACTTATAAAAAAGAAGAATCGCGACATCTGGTGGCAATAGTCAACGAAGATGACATAAATTTCGGTCGCTGGAACGGACTTGAACAGTCGAAACACGTCGTAAATTCCAAGGAAGAAACGAACCACGTGAAATTGTTCGACGTTGAAAAAGGAGACGCCTGTCTGAAACAAGATTCTCGAGAAATTCGTACCTCGTTCACGGGCGGTCAGTTAAAAATATTCGCGATCTCCCTGGAGAGTTGGGTTCACAGCATGGGTAACTAGTGAGAGCGTTAATTGCTCTCACTCTTAAAATAACACTCGATTACTCGAGCAGCCGAGTCAGCAATTTTCTAAATACGAGTGGACCAGAGATGGTGGAAGGGAGCAGGGAGGGGTCTGGAGACGGAGAAAGGGAACGAGCTTGAAAAACGAGGGTGGCCGCGAACCGCACGCCGCATTTAATTCATGCCTTCACGGACCGAGGTAACTTCGTCGGCAGGGAACCCCCTCCATTTCCACGAGAGAAAGCTTGAAATATTCTAAACACCGGTGTCGGAACTAATACGATTAGCCATCGATTATACTCGAACAGTTCGATGCCAAATTAGGGAAGAGGCTTATCGTTCGAATCTTTTAATGAAATTTTTTCCTTTTCAAGGAATTTCGTTTCGAGCACAATTTTAGATTTTAGATAGCTTTCGAATACTTTTTTTCGAGGGAATATTGTTTTCATTACAATCGAATCGATAGTTCGTTACGTACATGTACTCGTGGTAAAAGAACATTTTTTAAATAATTAAAAATGTAGAAGAGCGTTTAACTGGAAGTAATATTTTGTGATTAGTTCCATTTCAGTTTCGATAAATGTCTCATATCGAAAATGTATAATATGCTTACAATCAGTATACTGATCGGATTTTTTACAGTTTGTTTCGTGCAACACTTTTTTATTTTTCTCTAAACTGGCATTTAAACTTCGTTTCTTACGCGTTGCAAACGATTTTAATTTTCAACTAAAAATTTGTTTCTCTTGAATAAATAAATAATCGAAAGCCTACATTACACGGTATTATTTAACTCGATGATAATGAAACTTAAGTAATTTTAGTAAATTAAACTTTAAGTAATTTATATACTTTTCCAGAATGTACACTATAAAATTTGAAATAAATATGAAATCTACATTACTACTTAGTACAATATAAATTATTATATTAAAAAACAGTTTCACCCCACTAACATTTTACAATGTTTAGTAAAAAAAGCAGAAACAACTGTTTTTACCTCTGAGACTGTTTTTAAGTCCTGATCTTTCTTACATAATGAGCACCGATTTTATTCAACACATACATCTTTGGATAAGTACTGTTCGATGTTAAATTACAATTTATGGTCCGGTATCGATACCACTGATTTGGTATTATTTCCTATATTACTGAATATCGAAGTAAAATTTACGATTTTGTAGCCAGCAACCTGTGCCATTTACGGAATTCTTCTGATATTCATCGCTTTGTTCTCCCGTTGGCGAATGGAAACAGTTAGCTTGGTAAAATGGTATTTTCTTTTCGTCTCTTTTCATTTTCGTTTTTAAACTCATTTCATATTAGCAGAGGCAAACATTTCGACGACCGTCCTTGTTATTTAATGATCTTCCTTCGCTGTATGCGAAATACTCCCAACGAAAGAGGTAATTTTGTCGAGTCTGTTGTTGAAATGGAACAAGTTAAAACTATGTAATGATTAAAATCTTCCAACAGCAAGATAATGAATAACGTTTTTGAAGTAGATACTCTCGAAATTGTTCTTAAATCTTGTTTCAACACATCGAAATCTCTTACATATTTTCAAAGAATTCTTTTACCACTGTTTAACCGTAACTTTTGTATTTAAAAAGTACTACTATCAGCTATAATAACTTCGTTCTTTTGATTTTCCAAAGAAAAGAGTATCAACCTGATTTCCATAAATCAATCTACTACTTTTATATATAGTAAAAGTTCTGTAAAATTAACGATTTCAGACCAGTGGTTTCCACACTTTTCGACAAGTGCTCTCCATAAAACGTTTCTCACGACTATTTTAAATAATTAATACAAGTCTTTTTATCGATTTTCATTGAGTGCATTCTTTAGACACTAAATATAAAAAGTAATTTAAACAAAGCTTCTGACTAAATTCAATTTTTGCAAAATTCTTGCGCTAATAAATAAATTATATTTACGACAAAGTAAATATACCATACTAAAACTAACATATGCATACACATATACGTGTGCGTGTGTGTAATTTCCGTGAACTAAAATTCAGGAATGGTATCATTTAAGAATAAATGAGACAAATAATATATTTAATGTATGTTTAAAGTGATACTAAAAAATGTACTCTTGAAAATGTTAAACTTCGTTGATTAATATATTTATAGAAAAAGATGTTAAAATTATCCACGTTTCTCTGCATTAAAAATTTGCTTTCGTTCCCCCCTTAAATGTCGTGCCTTGCCACTTTAGAAACTTCATTTATTGTTAGAAAATTTCTTACAAGTAACGAGCATTTCTTACAAGTACTTTTACTGTAAATAAATGTAATTAATGCGTGTCAATAAATACTTCTGTTATTTAACGTAACAAAGTTTCTTTGTTTAATGCCCTATATTGTTCTTCGATCAACAATCGAGTGTTCCTGCTACTAAGGCTACGTCTACCAAATAGCTTCACAGTGATAGCAAATTGAATTGGCAACTCAAGGTCACTGGGGGATTATTCCCTCAATACTGTTTTGCTACGTCAATCGTTCTATTTCTCTCGTTATCGCGCACTCTTGTCTTCAAAACAAAGAGACAAACTAGTATAAAACGAAAGTAAACCTAGGAAAAATACTGACACCTTTTATTCATCTGCTTTCTATTTAATCATATATTTATCATTCAAATTTGGTATAGTGGTGAAAATATAGAAATTTAATAATTAAATAAACCAGAAATCATTACCAAACTTTGAAACAGCGCGTATAGTATAATATAATAGTTTCAACGTGTATTCTACTACTGTAAGGAGCTACTAAAAAATGCATCTGAAAATGATCGATGTTTACGATGTAAAAGAAATCAATTTTTCGCCGATGTAGTGTGTTTTTATAATAGTGTAGGAATTTTATTTAAGTAAGTAGTGGTGGTTGTAGAATAAGGGTGAATAAAGTTCTAGGATATACGTGTATTGAATGATGTAGTAGTAGGAAAAAAATATTAACGAAACACAATTAATGACTATGCTAACTACGCTAACCACGCTGACTACGCTGTTCTTTCGCGACACGACGCGTTTCGACGATTTTTCAACGACTGCTCTTGATTGCCCATAACTGCCAATGACTGCCCAAACGCTCTTCTTTCGCACATTATATCGTCACACGCATTCATTCTCTTTCATTCTAATTCTCAATCTCTCTCGCTCAATGTGTCTGGTCACGTACGTCTTTCACTCTTCACTCGTTCGTATATTCCAAACACTTCGAATTCTCTCCGAACAACACGCAATCTCTTTCATTCTCTCGCATTACCACAATAGTAATACTATTAGTGATTAGCTTGTGTGACAAGAAATAGCGACTAATAGTAAAATAATGTTTTCTAAAATCTCTGATCGTAGAATCTAAATTTCACTCAAGGATATTTCTTTTAACTTTCCAGTATATTACTTCTTGATCTATGGTAATTCGAATTTTCAAGTCACAGAATTGGAATAACTAATTCACTCATAAGCGGAATAGATAACGACATTCATTTTATACCGAATGTCAATAAATGATCGTTCTCGCCTGCAGCTGCACGAGTCGATGAGTTCCTCTCACTGTATACACATAAACCTAAACATAAACATAAACGTAAACATAAACGTAAACATAAAGTAAACGTAAACGTAAACGTAAAAATAAGCATAAGCGCAAACATAAACATAAGCATAAACGTAAACATTAATATAAGCATAAACGTGAGCATAAGCATAAACAAACATAGACAGTGAATTAAATAATCGAACGAAGCAAATTAAGTAACTTGAAAATTCGTAAAGTTGATGTCCCAAAGACCTAAAAACGCAAGAAGGTGCACTGTGCTAATCGTCAGGAAACCAAGAACCTGGATGTTTAAGCGATTCCTTGGAGGAATAGTTGCGAGCACCAGCTACGGACGCGGCCACAAGTGTAATTAGTTAATTAACACGAGGTGCCGGGCATTGAGGACCATCTAAAAATCGTCTCTGTTCGACTGTGCGGCCTGGTAAAAGCTCGAAACCGAGCTGAAAGGCGGCCCACGAGTCTCTGAAGGCGCAAAGTGCAACCACTTGCACTCTCGAGCGCGCCTTGTTAATTCTCCATAGGCTGTCGTTACGATAGACCATCCGAGTTGGCTGAGCGCTACTTTCGAGCACGCTGGTTAACGTGCTCGTCGAGCGGGGGTACTCGTAAGAAGTTTCTGGCTCGAGCTACTCCGCCTGAGCAACGTCTGCTTTTTATTATCTCCCCGTTAGGGCGGCTGCACGACGTCGTTTGTTGTTAGCGGGGCTTCTTACGACGCGTCTGTTCGGCCGTGCTGCATTTTTATCCAGGCCAGAGAAACGAAAGGAGAAAGTCTCTGCTGGCGGTATTGCAATAATTGACGGTGAGGTCAAGTTCAACATTTTTCAGCGGTTAACGATCAATTCGATCCTTCTAATTTAACCGTTTTAATCGATCAGCACTGATTGGAAGTAAACGTTGCACTTTTGCAATAATAGTTTTAATAATAGTTTCTAGTACAGTCACTCCTTGATAAATAACCGTGTCTTTTCCGTTGAAAACGTATCGAATCGCTCCAGGGCTGTTTCTTGACTTGAGCAGCCGCCAACTATGTATTTAAGAACTATGTAACTTCAAAGCTACATAGTATGGAAGTCATTAATGTGAGCTAAAAACTTTGATATTTTTCCTTTTAACTTTATGAAAGATGATTGGCGAGATCCTCGCAATAAAAATGAAATGAAATACGATCGTGTTCAGACTATTTTTAAGTACACCTAGTTAAAAATTCAACAGAGAGTGAAAATAGATTAAATGTAGATAAATTTCGTGTGTTCAAAACATGGAGGGACGTGTCATCATTGCTTGCAGATTATCAACCGCTTGATAATGCTAAGATAATTAATGTAAATTTCGTAAGATAAGTTAACGTAAATTATGAGATATTTATGTATGATATTTCCTCTTATTCTACTCTGTATACTATTGCACAATGGAAATGTATCAACGCTGCGTAGTAAGATAGTAACATTGCAAAGTAAGATTGGATAGTAAGTTTCTCGAAGATAATACTCAAACCTTGGAAACTTTTACACTTACGGTTATATCGAATCAGAATAACCGGTTCAATTAATCGAAATTGGGATGTCCTAGAGTTTGGCAATCTTTCTTTACGTTCGCTACGCGACATCTGGCCGCTGTACACTTGTGGACGCAGAGGTTGAGGTTTTCGGAAGACAAAATGCATCGGTGGCATAAATCCCGATAATCGCAGTCCCTCTTTACGAGCCATTACCGTTCGTTTCCCAACATTTCCGCAATTTTCACCGCTTCGACACCGGCGACCTCGAGGCAGCGAACGGAAAAAGGAAAATTCTGTAAGCAATGGACTATTATACCGCCATCGGGCCGATTAAATGATTATCGGTTTCGACGTTCGTGGAAATTCATGGAACCCGGTTCAGTGGAAAACAACGTCCACGTTCTAAATTTTGTTTTTGCTCCTCTGGCGATTTGTTTGTGGACGCGGTCCAGTTAAAATCGGGTACGTAATTGTGCACATAAAGATTCGGGTGAAATTAAAGGAGGCGATAACGCCGTGTTAAAGTGATCGTTTCCTGACGGTGTACATTTATTTTTAAAACCACTTAGAAACGATGCGTCACTACAGTCGCTTTCACGGGTGTCATTTTGCATTACGATGCGCCACTATAGTGGCTCACTTTGGTGGCTCACCAGAACCACAGACCCTCAACAGACCCTCTTTTCTCCATTGTAAAAAAATACTACGACACTTCAACTTTGAGTTTAGATTTTATTTTCATTGATAAAATCTCACGAATTAATGGATAGCCTTTTATAAAGACGTAACGACAGATAGGCAAATTTTTATTTCGCATTATTGAATGAAATTTAAAAGTAACAATAATAACGTTAATAATTGCTATTATGGTAATATTGATAGTAATAACAAACATTATATAATAAGAACAAATATTATTGTATTTATAATAATAACAATTATTTATTATGAAAAATAAAACGATTTTCATGTGTCTCGTTTCACACTCTTTTTGCCCTCGCAACGTTTCATAACAATGTTAACAATATATAAACAGAATACACCTAGTGTATTTGTAAAAAAAATTGTAAAAAGATACTATGACACTTCAACTTTGAACAACTGTAAATATACGAACGAGTCGACAAATCTACACGAAACTTCACACATGTTCATCAAACAGTAGTACCATCTTTAGAAAAATAAAACGACCAATCTAATAGCTCCGTTCCTTATCGAACGACAAAACTTATCGAGCAACCTATTACAGTCTTTGTTTTTGATACACCAGTGTCAGGTATGAATTGTTGCTTTTCGTTTAAATAAATATACCATTTGCTCTTAATACACCAGATGTTCTTTTTAACACGTCCATCCCGTGCAAAATCAGCTGTGCCTAAGAGATTAGAAAGGGTGACACCACTATTGTGAGTATATAGTACTTTACTTAGTTCTATAGTACTTTACCACTCATCGATAATGGAAAAATCATTACTCATTTCCTAAGTTTCTTTCTACCTTCTCAATTCGTGAGCCACTGTAAATGAATTTAATCCAATGAACATCCGGGAGTAACGATTAAGGCAATTGATAAATAGGCGTTGCAATGAACGTCGTGTACTCGTAAACGATGCCTCGGGTATCTATCCTCGATTTCAACCGCGGATTCAAGCTTGTTGTGTCCCCAACAAGGCATCGAGAACTTTCAATGGAGAACAGGCAACAGACATTCGCGCTGCTTACGATGTGGAGAGAGCAGCCTTCATTATGGCGCTTTCAATTATCTCCATTTAGGTCCTAATGAAGAGATGACCTACGCTAGAGGGTAGCACCTAGGAAGTCCTTGACACAAACATACCTTTCTTCTCTCCGCTGCTCCTACTTTGTCAACCCTAAAGGGAAAGGTAATTTCCAACGTTTCACTGCACGTATTACGAGTGCACAGATTCATTACGTCATCGTGCGAATAAACAACTAGTTGCCACAATCTTTCGATCGAAAGACTTTTTCACACGACTAATGAAATTGCTCAGAATTATTTCACGAAACATATCTTACGTGACCATTTATACCATTAAAGTGATATCGTATTACAGGTTCAAACAATAGTAGGTAAACTGATCATAGTGTTTCCCGTTTTCATGACCGATTCAAGTCCAACTGTTCTTTCTAAAGCGAGGTAAGTAGTGATTTTTATCTTGAATTAAAATTTTATCTCGATTCTTTTTCAAAGTCTCAATCCTGAGAGTATTGTTCGAGGAAGGAAGAGAACGAGGAACACCGATAATAAGCGAAATAAATCAACATGCGCGTCTATGTGCCAACACAATTTTACAAGAGCATTATTAATAGTTTGGCACAGTATATTAGATAAAAATTTATTCCTAGTTTGGACTACAATAGAATCTAGATAATTGTACGAAAAGTTGATGGGGAAAGTAATTGACAGTAGGGATCATAGATGGCACAAATGTACTCTTCAAGTACGGCTCCTTTTCATTGGTTTGATAACTTCAATTATGAAATAAATTTCAATCATTGCAGAAATGTTCAACTCCGTTTTTCTCAAATAAACCAGGTTTTACCTCGATCTTTAATTATACGTTATTTGAACGATCAACTACCTTACAATTAAGAATAGCTGGAATAAGATTGAGTTTAGATTTCATTTTCATTGACAAAATCTCATGAATTAATCGATAACCTTTCGTGAAGACGTAACGACAGATAGGCAAATTTTTATTTCCCATTATTGGATGAAATCTAAAGGTAACAATAATAACGTTAATAATTGCTATTATGGTAATATTGAAGGTAATAACAAACATTATATAATGATAACAAATATTATTGTATTTATAATAATAACAATTATTATTACTCTTAGCGATGATAATAGTTGTAGTAGTAACAACAGCAGTAATGATAATTCTTTTTCAGTAAGTTTAAAAGTAGTTGCATAAAAAGTTTACATTATAAATTCGTCACTGAAATATTTGTGTTTATCAAGTTTGTTACTGTAGTAGTTCGAACAAAGGAAATATGAAAATAAATAATACATGGTACAGGAATACCATTGATGAAATTACTTATAGAATATTCTCCTACGTGCAATTCTCACTGAACTTGGTCAAAGATTTTTTGCACGTTGAGAAAATATAGATACTACAATTCTGTATTATATATACGACGCCGTGACTCGAATCAGGTATAAAAATTGTCACTCTAAAGCGAGAATTACGGCAGTTCGAAAGTAACTGACTCTGAGAATGTGTTTATTGTCGGTATTAACACTAGATTTACCAATCAGTCAAAATGACTGGTTTCAATTGCTTTTACAAAGAAATTTACTTTAAATTTCGTAGCATATTTTCAAAAGACGTTATTACTTTTTCTATTCTATAAATACAATCAATTTCATAAGTTCCTCTTTTTCCTCGATCACCGATTTTCCCGATTTTCCGATTTTCCGAACACGGAAAATATAAAAAATCTAATATATAAATAATATCGGTAGTTATCTTAATATATATCTTAATATATAAAAATCTATCGGTAGTTCTAGTGTTAACGGAGCCCGAACCGCAAATTTTCCACGACACGGAGATTCCGTTCATCCGGAGTTATCAAAATTTTACCACATCACCAACAACGTATTCTTTCCGGAATTCCACGTATCTGTGCTCCCGCGGTAAGTCAAGTTGTCCTCGAAATTTACTCCAGTCCTCGGATCGCGTTAAAAAATTAAGAGCATCGATCTACTTGGGATTCCAACCGAATTCTCGTATAATATTCACTGGGGACAGAGTTATTTTATATTCGCGGCGACTCTTCTCTTTGTGGCGCTGCCTTCTTAGCGAGAACGAACTTTGGCAAAGTGCGGCTGCGTGGCATAAAGGGAGCAGGAATCCTGCTAGGGGTTGGTTTCCCAGTGACGCGAGGGAAGACCAGGCATATTAGATAAGTTCTGTCGCGTGAAGTAGTGCGGTGGAATCTGCCTGCTCCCGTCAGCCTAGACCTCGACTCCAGGGGTTCAGAAACTGGTTACCCTTGCCGAAAGCTTTCTTCGCATCACCCTTCGACGCCGTCAGCAGGCCGGTCCTTCATTAGAGCTTAAATGGAGAAAATTGAAAGCGTCGTGTCGCATGTCCGTCCTCGTATTCTGAACGGATCCAACACTGTTGCTATTTTATTAATCTCCAAAATCGATCTATAAAGCGCACTCAAATGATTAGACGAGACTTGGGACACACAGGGTGTACCGAACATCATCCGTCGATTTGAATTTCCCGCTATTTTTCAAACGTCGAACCGACGAAACTGAAACTCGACGTGTGTGATCTAGACAGATGGGAAATTAATCGTGGAAAAGTACACGGTGAGAGAACGCGTGAAAATTATTCAGGCAATTATTACGAAAATCGTGATCTTCAACGCTAACGATTCGGGAATTTCGTAATCGTTTCTCTCGAAATCATGTGCTTTGTAAAAAACGCCAAGGCAGACATTTGGAAGATATCTTATTCCATTGTTAACTCCCATGTTTGTACTTTTAAACAAAAAAAGGAATATTAGAATTACTTAAACCGTTTAAGTTTTATTCCAAAAGAAAAACACGAGGATATGGAAGCTTTTAAAAAGAATACAAATAGTTTCATTAAGGACTTTGCTATACATCGATGCATATCAGTGTATTGAAACTGTATCGATAATATGAGTATTCTTAAAAGAATTGTCAAACTCCTAAAAGTTTGGGAAAAATAAAAAAATTTCAAAAATAATTATTCCAGAATCTAACGACTCCTTTGATGATTCCTTTCGAAGTTCTAAATAATATCTAAAATAAGTTTTGTACGAATTCAATTATTGGAAACAATTCTTGATTTCAAATATCACTAGTGCAGTGATGCACAAGTATCTTGTGATACCCTAACCAGTGAATCCATTGATGTGAAATATTGCAATTTCATCGTAATTTTCCTACACTTGCTAGCGAACAATGTTTATTCTACAACTGATTTTATATAGCCTAGTTTGATGCAATTTCTATGATCTGCAAACTCAACTATACTTGAAGAAGTATTTTACCTTAGTGTTTTTATGTAAACAAAATACCAATGTGGTAGTTGGTGAAAGGTATACTTGGGTATAGTCACTGTACTTGAGAACAATGTTGTTTAAGGCAGTTTATGATTTGGTTAACGGTTATTTGTTTATTAAAAAACTTTTATTAAGGACACACGTAACTTCAGTTATCATCATATTCGTACTTTGAACGCATTTTTGACATCTTGATAAAGACATTTTTTGTTCTTTGAGAGGTACTCTGAAAGGTCCTGTATGAATTTTTCATTTCCAGGTTATGCAAAAAAATGGATGTTTTTTAACACTCTCCTTTTATATTTCAAATTTATATTCTCATTTTCAAACTTTATTCAATTTTCAGCAAAATTGATTCATAGATAATTAGTATTATCTCTTGCAGGTTTTTCATTTTCTTAGTATACATCCGTTACCTGTGTAAATGTTAAAAACTGTTTTAAATCAGTTTTAACATAAAGTAAATCCTATATAAAAACATTCAATAAAGTTCCTTTTCCATATTCTCTTATAAAGAAAGAACAAAATGAAATCTTGTTCATTGCATACCTAAATCACATTTTATTTCGGAAAATACTATAACGTATTCGTCTTGGTTAATTCTAGTAAATGCTACAAAATACTGAAAGCTGCGAAACGCAGTGACCATTATTGTATTAAATTTCAAATAATTGCTTCAGCCTTAAAGAAAGCTTTATGGATAGACATATATACGGTAGGTACACAGGTGCTTTTATATATCATCTAAAATATCGTGTCTAAATTCGGATTTAAAACAATATTTCACCAGGCTAAAGAGCCGAAATTAAAACGCTCGATAACGTATCACTGGTCTTTGCCATATTTCTCTTATCGTATAAATTCGTCTGCTCTCATCGTCGCAAACCTGTCCCGAAGAATTAATCGCGTTTGACGCAGGCACTAAAGTCAGAAATTCTTTTTCCCAGAGGAAGAACATATCTGGTCACTTTGTTCAAATATGAACATACGTGAATTATCTATGTTTAAAATACAAAAACATAAACTTCTAAAAGTTTGGGAAAAATAAAAAAATTTCAAAAATAATTATTCCCGAATCTAACGACTCCTTTGATGATTCCTTTCGAAGTTTTAAATAATATCTAAAATAATAATTCGAACAAAAAGTGATTCTGAGGTAACTAAGAATTTTCAAAAATTAATTTGTAGAACATTTCTAAACATTTTTCACGACAAATTTTTGTATGAATTCAATTAGCGAAAACAATTCTTGAGAAAAAGATTTTAACGATTTTCATGTAATTTGAAATTATGATTTAAATACATCATTTTCAAACATGTGGAATGGAAAACATCTATAATTTAACTAATTTTCTATTCGAAATTCTATTCGACTTCTAATCACCGAGAAATAATAGATAAATTTTAATCGAAGATAAATTTTCTAAAATTTTAACAGATAAATTTATTTATTTATTTATTCATAAATCTTTGGTTCGTACTTATAATTTGTCTAATTTCTTCAATTTGTTACTGCTTGAATGTTTTCTCTGTCACTAATACTAATAAAGAAGAAACGAGATTTTCGTAATTGATGAGTATTCGTGACAGAACCCCTAGTGCTACGCGAAATCGAATAGGCCGGAAATTGTTCGTTGCAACCGGAATCCATCGCGGAGTAGAAAGAAATTGCCTCGAATGAACGAAAAGGCCACGGAAAATCTGTTGGACGTGACAGTAAGTTTATTGCGGTGAATACAGATTGAAGAGATCTAGTTGTTAGATGCGGAAGAAAATTATCCACTTTATCTTTGTGAGAAGAAGATCGACAGGATGCTGGTAAGGGTTCTTACACTACTTTCAGGATTGAAATCTCTTCTGAAACTTTCTTTTTGACGGCACCGTGGATTATTCTCCTTGTTTTTCGTGAAACAAGACTTCTCAAAGGAACTGTGTTAAGTGGAAAATAATTTAATATCCATTCTCGTTCTTTAGTTATGCACTGTGTCAATTGTTCCACTTCTTGTAACATACTCTTTCTTATTAATAAAAATTACTTCTCGTTTTTTTAAATAAAAAGGTAGTCGAGAATAACGTAGTTTATACACGGGTATTAAAAATAATGCCTCTAAAAGTTGCAAAGTACAGAAATTAACGCTTTCCTCGCAGCTTTGACTCTTTATTAATTAGTACGAATTTTAAATCTTGACTGTAATTAACAATTAACACTTTCATTTCGAAAATTAATGGTCTGTAATAATTACAATTAATTAATCATTAATGGAGTTAATCGAATTCATAATTGAGTTCCAGTTTGAAGAAACTAGTGGTATGTGTGTTTTGTGTAATTTGAATTATACGAATGATATTAATTGTCTTCCGCAATTAAAAAATAACAAATAATAATTAACAATTGATTTTACAAATACAATTAAAATTTTACTTTTCAATTAATTCTTTAATCGATTACAATACAGTTAATTAACACTATTATAAATTATACTTCTGGAAACTGAATCCAAAGAAGCAAATTTGAAGCAAATTTTCGAAGAAATAATCTCATACTCTTAAGTAGAAGCTGAATCTCTATATTAAATACATATTTCGTATCACAAGTTACCCTTAATTATTTAACACGATTTTTAAGGAAACTCTAACTTCTATGACGAACAAATTTAAAAGGAGTTACAAATTGGTCTAAAGATGCAATATTATTATTAAAACTATCTTTTTAGACCGGAGACATCGGTAAATATAAATTTCCAGTTGTGCACTGGAAACTTTACTTCCTACATCGTGAAAATATTGTAGAATACCTACTCTAAAAATACGTTCTAACTATCAATCTCTAAACATTAGTTTAGTGTTGTGTTAATTCTGAGTAGTGTAAATTGTGGATACATATACGAACTATAATACATCAGAACGAAATAAACTAGCCGTTGAAGACAACTGAGGCATCATTCCCACGATACCGTTTGGCTACCACAACCTCTCAGTCTCTTGTCTCCTCACGTATCTACTTGGTGGGTGGAACATAATGAAGTAGTTGAGACATACTCACGTGGTACAGGAAACCGTACCCTCAGCGGTCCAATCGTCAAATGCGTTCCTCATTGAAACACAGCATACTGTTTATGTATATACAATACATCTGAGATGATAAGACGCACTGAGAACTGAACTGAGCAAATTTTATTTTAAATAAAATTAAGAAACATTTAAATAAACGTACAAGTCTTTCATTTAGAAACAACCGAATTATCGATTTACTTGAAATAATAAATTTATTTCATTATTCGTATAATAATATATTAATGAAGTTATTTAATTATTTTAAATAATGACTAATATAACAGGATTATGGTTCATACAAGCATGGATGTTATTTATTTATATCTACCAAAATAATAAAATATATATTCTACAACTGCTTAAGATAGCTCTTGCACGTCTAAAGTTTGTTAATTTTTATTCGCGAGTGCGTACGTTTAGAGTACGTGTGTATTATTAATTTTTCTTAAAAAAATTATACCTTAGACGTTTTTTAGCTCGTGGTACTTTACAAAATAGTCTCTAACGTGAATATCTGTTTTTTTCTTTTTAGACTTCTCACACTGATACTTAATACATTAAATTCACTCATAATGAGTTTCTTTTAATAAAAGGAAATGTATGATAAAAGAAGAAATTAAAAATTTAGAGCAGAAATTGTTTAATGTAATTGTCTGCGCTTAAATTTATAAAAGGTGAAATAAGAAAGTGTTTTTTTACTTCCACTACTGACAAGAACTTGACAGGGAAGTGGTTAAAGCATCCAAATTGTGGCTCTTGAACCTGTCGAGTGCAGTTCACCCAGGAAGCGGAACGATGAATGTGTTCCACGCAGAATTGGCACTACTTGTTAAATTTTTCTGTATTCAAATATTCGGACACTTAGGTGATTCAAATTTTTGATGAATATAATTTGAAAATTTTAGGGACTGATCAAGTATTCGGATTTTCTTAGTATTAATCAAATTAATAATTGTTAATTTTTTCGAGTAATTACGTGGTCTACGTTAATCAACCATACAAATTCAACGCTTTGTCTTTAAATTTCGGGAAGGGAGATGACCTCTTCAAAAGGCTAAAGAATATTGTATATTACAATTCGATAATAAAATAGAATTAAAAACTTAGAAACAGAACATTACTTACGTACTTTTATATAAATCAAAACTGCACGTATACAACCTACAAGTAACGATCCATACATAAACCCTTTCGTCTGATTTATGATATTTGTTTAACCATTTAAATGCTACGCGTAGATAATTCGAATACCATTCGAATAGTCGAAATATTTGAAATAGTGTATAACGATATACGAAGTTTACTCGTAACCTCCGTGATATCCACAAAATATTCGCACAATAATATTCAAAGTTTGTAGTTCTATCAACACGATGGTTCCTAATTTTTCTACTTATTCATAAGCATAATTATTAGTAAAAAAATGGTAAAATTCATTCATAACTGAAACTTTCCCTACCATTAATTAATTCAACGATCCGAATAGTCGACGCATACCGTTATAATACCATAATTCGAATACCGTTCAAATACTAGAAATATTTGAAATGTTGAAATATGTGAAATACAACACGATGGAATAATGTCCGGAGACTCGTCGTTGGTAATTAATTTAGAGAGTTCTCGAATCCATTGGCACTCGGCGGGCGAAAAAATTGAAACGCAACAAACACTTTCAGAAGTTCGCGGAGAAACATTGGAGGGAGAATCCAATTGAGGATCCTGCGAAGGATCTCGGGCAGGCAGCAAGAGGTCGAATTACAAGAGGGATATCGTCGTCCGAATTTGCCGGATCATCAAACAACTTGTCTAATACCCGGCTGGCGGCTCTTCTCGTATATACGAGAGCCAGACTAGTGCGACAATCTAAATCTCACCCCTTCGAGGGATCAGATTTCCTCGTGCAGTTCAATGCCAGCTGGAATCAGGGGGGATGAAAGGACAACGGCCGGGGAAGACTCGGTTCATTTGGTTCTGAGCTACGCTCCTGGATCCCGGACCCCTCACGCCCGCCTTCCGACTGAACTTCCGCTTATGCCGGCGAACTTCGACTTGTTTGACGTGCTATCGATTGCGCCCGGGTAACGCTGCTCATTAGTAGCGAGTAATTACCTTCACGAGTGCCCTTGATACAAACCCGCCGCGATTTCTATTCAGCCGGAGGCACGTTTACGCGAATCAATTAAGTGTCGATTAAGTCTTTCTTTCCAACGACCCTCCAAGTTTCACGATGAACAACGGGGAGGCTTATCTGCGGCGACTCTTGAACCTTTCTTAATCGTTCGAAAGGCATTTTCATACCGCGATTGAAAAACTCGTTCGGTAAGCGATTCTCGTTCGCGAACGGGCCCTAACGAAAACCAGACCCTGTATACCTCTAGTTTTCACCTAACTCGGACCTAACCCAGACTCTGTGAACGTGTATTTTTGACCTGATTATCTAACCCAGACCTAACTCAGACTCTGTATACGCGTATTTTCTACCTAACCCAGACTCTCTTCACATGTATTTTTGGAGTTTAAACGCTCAAATGTTTATTTTTAAAATTAGTTTAAATCAGGGCTCGAAATCTCAAACTGACTCATGAATGTTTGATTACAGTACGAGGGAATTGAATTTATTCTCATTCTTTTTTCGTAACAACTACATATGTACCTTCATTTCTTATCTAATGGAAAATTTTAAGACGCGTTCAGTTTAATCTAGTTCTAAATACAATGTCAATGTACTGGATTTTAAAACCTATTGGACAATAACTAAAGTAAATAGTATACAGAAATGAACAAGTTCTATTCAAAATATGCTTTCCTATTTTCGAGTTTAAGGAGTTACCTTGGATGACCTGTTTCAAATGACTACTATAACTCTAGTCATAAGGAGACGTTTGATGCCATATTCGAATTGCATGTCACGTTTACACTTTAAACACTATTTGATTCCAATTAGAGACATTTGATTTGCATGACGCTTGGACAACATTCCACGCTCAATGTTTCGGTTAGTCCTTCATCCTTCACTAGTTACGTCATCACCTTGTGGGTGCAACATGATATTCAAAGTGTCAGAACTAGATCTTATTGTTAGGCAAGTACTCATTCGATCATACTAAACGCAATCATGCAATTGTTCGACAAGATACAAATAGTCATTATTATTATTAGTATGCAAATCAAATGTCCCTTACGGCTGTTGAATTTTCACTTGTATTAAATTTGTAGATCAGGCGTAATAACAATCTAGAATATCTTGGAACCTTTCGATGATACGAAAAAAATGAACACAAAATTATTCGTTTTGAAATGTCAAATATTCCGATCATTAAACGAGATAAATGGTATTTACGACATTTTCACTTGTAAGTTATAACTTAGAGCGCGTTTAACTTGTAAGTTATTTTAAATGTTGTAATATGGAGATGACCGCTACAATTATAAATAAATATTTATAATAAAATTACTCAATGTTATAATATGACAATATTGTTACAAGATTGATAGATAAACATCTTCGATCAATTGTTGCCCTTGAAGAATTTAAAATGGTACGAGAAAAATATTCGAACTCGTACAGTTAAACTTTGAAGGTGATTATATTAATACATGTCGATATTCAATGTATCCTAATTTTTCTGGACTAAAGTTTTCTTTTGCACACCCTTTGAATTTCAAGGCGCTCCATACTTTAAAAGACACAGCGGAAAAAATGTATTATGGAAATTTACTCGGCCTGTTTTCACCTTATTCTACGATAGAGGGTGATATTCGCCTATTGAACAATATATTGCATTCAAACTATCCTAAACCATCAAAGACGCTACCAGGTGATTAATCCTAGTCTGGTGGAGATACACATATATACCCAATGTATTTACTATTTTACTTATTATAAAATACTTGTGAACTTTTATAGTTGCTACTCTTCGGATAAATATAGTCGATAAAAAATCAATCGAAAGTGACTATCGCAATAGAACATAAAAATGTATATGTTACGTTCGTTAAATTACTACATAGTCACATTACTTTATGCAATTTTACTTTACATCTAGTAAATTTCCACACACTTTGCCTTAATTATTTTGTACTCCTTTGTACGAAGCCGAAAGCTATTACATTACGGTATGACCTCGATTTCGTAACAAGGAAAAACTGTCGGTAATGCAATATATTGTTCAATGGGCGAATATCACCCTCTATCCTAGAATAAGGTGGAAACAGGCCGAGTAAATTTCCATAATACATTTTTTCCGCTTGTAATGTACTTATAAGACCTATGGAACAATCAGAGAACTCCAACGTACGAAGAAAATAACATACATCGTTTGTTCGAACAAAAATTCCTATCAAGATCCGGAAAACTTCACCGTATTACAATTTTTAGTTGGACTACGGTCAATGATCGAGCAAGAAATAACTACAAGACGCAAAAGGCAAAAATCGAAGTATTCAAAATGGAAGGCTAGCTGTACGTTACCCTGGCGAAACTGCAGGAATTATATCGCATGAATATTTTCACCGCTGCGCGAGTAGTAAGTTACATTAATTAAAACTCGAGGCAGAGGGGAAGGAAATTGAGAGTGGTAGTGCAGCGAGCTCTGGGTTGTTTAACACCCCGTTAAAGCGGATGGAAAATTAAGATCGACCTCCGGTTGCCGGAGGAACTTCGCCGCGCCGTGAATCGGCATCTATTGAAACAACTTCCGAATTATTCGAGGATTTATCCAGGTCAACCGAGAAGTTCGCGGACTCGTGTATAAAGCGATTTCGATTTTGCCAGTTCCTTTCCCACCCCGAATTAAATCACGTATCCCTCCGATTAGGGAGGTCGAACAGACGAACCTACGGAAATTAAGCAGACGTTTGTCATTAATGGCTTAAGGTAGTCGGGACTCTGATTAGGTGGAACAGCGATCTAGAAAGGGATAGTAACTTGGAAATCATTGCTAGGAAGGAGTATCAAGGAGTGAGATTTAATAAAAGATTGTTTTGCGTCCGTAGCTGGAGGTCGTCCCAGAAGTACCCGACCAAGTGTATAGATGACGGTAGTTGTTCGAAAAGAATGACTGAGGGAGAAAGTACTAACCTTGTAAAGTTTAAATTCGAAGGTTGACAACGCTATGTTGTTTAGTATTTGTTTGGCAGCTATCAATATTGAACGCTCAGTGAATTTGTAAATATGGAAGAATTGGTTACCGTTATGTGATACAATACTTTCGTTCGAAAGGACTTATTTAGGTGATATCAAAGGGGAGCTAGATTCTACTCTGGAGGAGTCTACGCTTTCGTTTACAACAGTGAAATATAGTCAACAGTCAAGACGAACATCGTAGTGATTGACCAAATGAGGTGACTATGCTTGAAATGGTGACAAGAATCCACAAAATGGTATTGGATGACCGTCGATCGAAAGTGCGCGAGCTAGCAGATATGGTAAGCATATCAAAAAGTGCTGTAGATCGCATATTGACTGAAAATTTGGACACGAGAAAGCTGTGAGCAAGATGGGTGCCGCGATTACTCACAATGGAACAAAAACAGCGTCGTGAGGACGTTTAGATCGAGTGTTTGGCGAGGTTTCACAGCAATAAAGCCGAGTTTTTGCGTCGATTCATAACCATAGAAGAAACATGGGTTCATTGCTTCGCACCTGAGACGAAGGAACGGTCGAAACAATGAGCTGAAAGGGGAGAAGCGACTTCAAAGAAGGCAAAGAGAGTTCCATCTGCAGGCAAAGTCGTGGCGTCAGTTTTTTGAGATGCACGTGGGGTAATTTTCATCGATTATTTTCAGAAAGGAAAAACACTCAACGGTAAGTATTATGCGAACTTTTGCAGCGTTTGAGTGATGAAACCAAGAAAAAACGGCAGCATTTGGGGAAACAAAGGTTTTGTTTCATCGAGACAATATACCAGCTCACACACCCGTGATCGCGATGGTTAAAATCGATGAATTAAAATTCGAATTAATTCCTCGTACACTCTATTCACCAGATTTAACCCCCACGGATTATTTTCTGTTTTCAAACTTGAAAAAATGGCTCGATGATAAAAATTTACCAACAATAACGAGGTGGAGTCTGCGGTTGATGAGTACTTTACAGAGCTCAATGATTCTCACTATAAACAGGGTATCGAAGCTATTGAACATCGTTGGAGAAAGTGTACCGATCTAAAAGAAGTCTATGTAGAGAAGTAAAGATATTTTTTCTAAAAATTTTGGTGTTTTCTTTGTTAGGTCAGGTACTTCTGGGACTACCCCCGTACCCTCTTCTCAACTCGTGAAGCTTAGTGCGCGATAAGGAAAAGGCTTCGAAGCGACATGGTATCGGGAACCTGTTTTTCGAGAGCTTTCCTGGAGGTCTGTGAAATCACGTTTACCCTCGTTACACTCAATGGTACTGAAATGTTTTCGCGACATATGCTTCTATTTCTAGGCGTCGCCAGGGATTTCTGTGCTACGGTGGAAAAGTGTTTGAGAAACTATCGAGAGGAACATGTCGATCGTATACCGTGAAGTAGCTACTCTCGTAATTACTGGCGCAGAACTCTTATCGTGATGCACTGAATAAGTTTTTCACGCATGAAGGTTCTTGGGGTGCAGAGTGTATAATTATTAGTACTTCTTGATGTATAAACTTACAGATACCGTTGACGGCGATTAGTGAACGTCATTTCTAGCATCTAGAGTTTGAATTCTTCTAATAATAAATTTGTTGAAATTCTACTCCCAATGTTTTTTAAGACCGTGAGGACGACATCAGTGAGAGGAAAAGAAAAATTTCACCCATCAAAACATTATCGCGTTGCAATTTCCTTTAAAAGTTATCCTTTTAAAAATTCATTGTCTGTGAAAGTAAACGTTGGTATGCACAATATTTCAGTTACCTTTAGTAATATCGATTTTATATTTAGTGATTCTTTTATACTATACCACGATACGTTTCATTTGCTTTTAATCCAGAGCAGTTAGTTTTGTTCCACGGTGCAGAATATTTTAACATAGCAGATCGATACACTTTTTTCTAACTAAAATGTTCGTTTCAAGACTTATTATATATAGAACGAAATAAAAATCAGTATAGAAGGTGAACGAACACAATGATGTGTAACTGTACAACATATTACTGAAAAACTGAAAATAAGATTTCTTGAATTCTACTATACAGAGTGATCCAGAAATACGTGTCTTTCGCGCTAAGTTGAGTTATGGACAATTAAAGAAAATATTGAAAATTCCACGAATAGTTTCAAATATTTACATTTTTGTGTGCAAAAGCAGATCGTGTGCAGTTGAAAACTGGAACGATCTGTTCGTAGTTGCAGGTCTTCGAAGGCCGATTAAAATATTTGACTGGATATAAAAATTTTAAAGGACAATGTGGACACTTTGAATCTTTTTTTTAATCAGCCGTAACTCGAAAACTAAGATATAGAACAAGTACTTTTCAATCACTCTGTGTAACAGTTCAATCGCTCGAATTCTTGTCGACGTTATTGTCGAATTTTTGTCTCTCGTCCACTGTAATCGAGGGATTGACCATTAACACACCGACATGGATCTTCTTATCAACATCGTGATAACCATTCAGAAGTATGCAGCAGTGTATCTTTTCAACCATAAAGCATTAATGATCAAAAACAATGGCAACTCTTCTTTTGGATCAGAACTCGGAACTGCGTTCAGCGAAGTGCAGAAGGCTGTAACGCAATATGAAGTCTGAATCCAGGTCCACGGGATGAATTATGCCGAGGACCATCCTTCCGGTTTATTAAAGGACTTAACTCCCTTTGCGGATGTAATCTGAACTTCATTATTTAAAATTCAGCCGGTGCAGCGATTGCATTCTCGCCCGGAACGACCGCATGAAAGATTCAGGCCAGGGTCGTAGCGAGAGAAATTGACCGACATAAATTATTCCAATATTCTCTTGGTACGGTTTGCAAGTCCGAGTGAACGCGGTCGAATAATGCTTACAATTTTAAGTATGTAAAACGTGGGGTTCCTGCCGATAGAACTTATTCCATCGGTGAAAGAGGCCGTCCTCTCGAAGATGATCAATTTTCACACGTCGAAGCAAGAAGTGTACGACTTCGGAGTGTAGGAATTATTCGATTATGGGTCGGAACACATTTCACGCGTTAGAATTCTTGATTTATTTGTGGGTAAGTATACAATTAACCCCGGAAGACGTCAGTAGTTATCAGTTGAAAAGCTACGGCACTGTGCCAACGAAAAAGGTCGCTCTAAGACCTCAAAAACACGTTGGCATTCATTACGTCGTCAGTGAGAAAATTTCCGTTGAAAAAGTGCTGTTGGTAACTACTGGAAGAAATTATTTTTTTTCTTTCTAAAAAAGGGATAATAAAGATTTCTCTGGATTTTTCCTAGTTTTTAATATATTTTTAATACGTTTTTAATATGTTCGTTAAAGATTTACTCCCTAAGAATGTTGTTCTCCAAATATTTCTAATATTCACACATTCTTCCATTATTTACGACACTTTACGTTGTAAAAAAATATATATTCTACACATCTGATCTCTAATTATTTGTTCGAAATTTTCATAGTTTTGTTCAAGCTTGTGTTTATTCTATTTTTATAAATACGTTATAATTTTTGGGACTCATAGAGCATATGCCTATAGGTTTACAATGGAGGTAATTACACGGTATAGTGGAAATAGGTGATTCTCAGCAACCTTGAACGACTTCTTGAGTTTGATTCGGATACAATAATAGATTGTTCAATAAGTTTTACCGAACGACAAAACTTATCGAACAACCTATTACATATAAAAGCGAATTTCCTCTCCGTTATAATACGAAAACTTTCTTGTGCTCGTATAACAAAGACGATATAATAATAATAGTTATACATAAATAGTCGCTCAAGATCACTTTCCTAACCACAAATCGTACCATTCACGACCTCCACTTTAGCGCCATACTAATTTGTTCTACGCTTGGACACGTCTCCCGAAAAGAAATCAAACCTCCGTTATTGTTTTGCATTTTCGTAAAAACCTAGGTATCAAAATATTCCTCAAGACTTCTGCTTAAGGAAAGACTGTTTATTTTTCTAAATAGCAGTGTATAACAGGCAATATTTTTTCGTACAACATTGCAACCCCTTGAACCGGGATCACCGGTAAAATGACTCCAAGTGGGCACAAATCGTTAAAAGTAAGCTCCAGACTATCTGCCTACGAGGTAATTAACGCGCATACTTTCGAAACAAGTATTCCAACGTATTTCCGGTTAATATCCAAGCACTCTCAGCAGGCTCCGATCGTCAGCTTTCGGAATCCCGAAAACCGTCGGCCAGGAATGTCGTATCTATACAACGAATCTTAAGGTGCACAGCCTGAAGGTGGTATTCGTAAGCATCAACCCTGTCCCCAACTCTATTCTCCTCGTCCCGTTCTTCTCCTGTTCCGGTTCACGAAACTTCCCCCGTAAAATCACTACGAAGATTTCATTAAGCGAACGTTTACTCGTCATCTGTTCCGAGATAATGAACCTTTCTGGTGACAAGCTGGCAAGCAGGAGGCAGGCGGATGGAGAGAAGTTATACGACGGAAAGAGAGCGAAGGGATAACAAGAACCCCCGACAAAATGAGAGAATTTATCGTCGGTGTTGCGAAGCGAGGAATCACCACAGACCTGTAGAAACCACCGAATCCTCTCGCCTCGAGAAATTCATAAAACTTCCGGTGTGATTCGAGGAACGGTGAACTTGACGAGCGATGCTTTCGTCTCGCGAATTTTGCCCAAAGAGGATTATTCAATGGACAATGAAAGAGAGTGTATATTATAGAAGAATTGGAAGGGTAAAAGTTATTTACTTTTTGAATCGTAATACGGTCAAAGGTAGTGTGGAAAGATTTATAGACGGTTATCTTTTTAGTCTTGCTTTGAAGGAAGGGAAGAAACGTTGAGTAGCTCTGTTTCCGTCGAAGTACCGTACATCAAAAGCATACAAAAAACAATGAAAGTTTCAAAAAAAATCTATTATTTATAATATATGTTTTTGGAATTCGAATTTCAAAATGATTTACAGTTTTTGTAATATTGTGAGGAATTAAAATATATTTGAATAAAAATGAAGGGTCCAAGACTTTTTATGTATTGTCTGGAATAAGTTAGTTAGGCCAGTCGATGTAATACGTTCAATATTCTAGTTTCTCCTGAACCCATTGAAATTTTAACATTTTCTGTCGCGTGGATTTCTGTTAGACGTCGATTAGGTATTCACTTTTTATCGATCCTCGCGAAGTCAGCCGAAAGGAGCGAATTTTCGTTCCAAGCTACATCACACGTCGACGCCTGGAATTTACGTGGCACGCTTTCGCAAACTTGCACGGGTGACCGACACACGTGTGTATCTACAACATAAACTAGGTAAGGTACTATTTCCGTGGACCAATGACATTAAAACTCGGAAACGCGGGGACTTTCCTTCATCCTTCGTGCGTCACGCGAGCGCGCTGTGTAACAACGAGTTTTTACACCATATGCAAATGGCCGCGCAGCCTCAACTTTTAATTGCACGTGAGCTGTTTTCTCGTTCGAACGTCGTTAAACGGAACATGGTACAGCTTTAATGAAATGCAAATTGCCGTGAATATTAACATTGAAGGAATAAGATAAAACAAATATAACGGTACCGATTGCGAACTATTTATGAATAGAGAACCAAGATTCAACGATCGTTTAGATATTTTTAATCAGTTTATACGTACACGATAAGTAAATATAGGTCTGGGTTAATTGTAAGCGACGAAAGGGTTAATAAGATCGCATATTATTTTCAGCGAAACGTTCGCGTAGGTACATACCTAAAGGAGAAGATGGTGATACGTAAACCCATTTTGTTTTTGACATTTCAAAAATTAGTGCACAAAATAACTTCAATTTGGGGCCATTTTAATCCTGATACATTTCTTTATTATACCCAAGAGCGCCCAGCAAAGAACAAAACTCGTAATCGGAAAATTTCTTTTTTATTCGGAAAAGTGCACTTTGTATTTTTCTCTTGAGTGAAGTTTCTATAGATATATTGGTTAAAGAACTATTAACACAGTTTATGTAAGTTAATAGTTAAATACATTCATGCAGTAACAGAGAAAATAAACATGAGAAAACTGGTAGTACGTGGGTGGTCCAGGTACCCAACAGAGTACCGGTCAGCACTGGTCAGCACTGGTCAGCACTGGTCAACAGTGGTCAGCACTGGTCAGCACTGGTCAGCACTGGTCAGCACTGGTCAGCACTGCTCAGCATTGGTAAACAGTGGTCAACAGTGTTCAACACTGGTCAACAGTGGTCAGCACTGGTCAGCACTGGTCAACAGTGGTCAGCACTGGTCAACAGTGGTCAGCACTGGTCAACAGTGGTCAGCACTGGTCAACAGTGGTCATCACTGGTCATCACTGGTCAACAGTGGTCATCACTGGTCAACAGTGGTCATCACTGGTTAGCACTGGTCAGCACTGGTCATCACTGGTCATCACTGTTCAGCACTGGTCATCACTGGTCAGCACTGGTCACTACGGTGTCATCGGAACTCCACGTTAATCCGCGGATCGTCCAGATGCCCCACCTCCCTATTACGTGAATTTTAGTTACTTCGACTGCCATTGTACGATTTAACCGAATATTTCATAAATTGACGTTTTAAGCCATTGTCTATACTAGGACATTATTAATAATTGTTTAAAGTATGGTCCTATGATGGTTGTTAATAATTATGATAAATAAATATCAAGATATTGCGAAATCTGCGAAGACGAACAGTTTTAGTGAATGTTTGTTCCTGAAGACGATTGTTATTAACATTTACGCGTGTTCCGAATATTAATCTTATAATACGTATCTTATATATGTATTATAAATGATTAATTTGCCTACAGAAGTTAATTTTAATCGAGATTCGAAGGAAAGGTGTTTCTTTATATTTTAAAGAATGCGAAGTAATAATTATTTATTAGATACATTATTTCAACATTTTTTTAACTCTTATAATTTCCACAGTACGCGTGGAAGCTACATTCTTTCCTCAAAAGGACTTTTCTGGATAGAAAAATCATCTAGTTAGAATCAAAAACAATTAATTAAGTATATACCACTATATTTGAGAAACTCTCTTTTATTTTTAAGGACCAATTAGAACTTTTTAACGTTTTTACTTTTCGTGTAATACCTCATTTCTCTCGAAAATCCTAGATTTTTACGAAAACTCGTGTTTTTCGAAAACTGAGAGCGAAAGAGTAATTTATTTTGATTTCCACCCGTAATTCAGTCACGGATTAAATTATGGGCTGAAGTAACTGACCAAATAAATCATTTGTATTATATTTTACATTCGTTATATACCTTTGATACATACTTTTTGTATAATTAAACTTGTATTTCTGACGTAGTTTCCTAATGTATTTCGAAAGTAATTCGTACTTGTATGTCTACTACATGTTACAGGTTTCTGTAAAACTTCCTTTAACGTTAACTAGAAAGATCGTGTATACGTCGTACAAAGCTTTTGTATAACAGTACGTGGTTCTTTGTGGCTGGATTAACAAGCGCTTTTGAAATTTAATAATTTTATCCATAAGGATATTTCTTATTTAAAGAGTATTCGAATAAAAATGTTTATACTCTTAAATTACAATTCCAAGTTATTTATTATTACTCTGCTCGCATTACCATTTGTTTGTTTATGTGTAATGCATTTTCGTTCAAATTTAGTTTCATTTTCATAGTAACGGTTTAAGATTTTTAATTTGTCCAAATAGTGTTTC
Organism: Ptiloglossa arizonensis; assembly: GCF_051014685.1. Taxonomy (NCBI): domain Eukaryota; kingdom Metazoa; phylum Arthropoda; class Insecta; order Hymenoptera; family Colletidae; genus Ptiloglossa; species Ptiloglossa arizonensis. The sequence goes on from NC_135049.1 coordinate 6,790,190, forward strand.
GAATCTTTTCCTTCATTTTTACCTAAATTAAATTACAATATTTCATGATACGAAATTGTAAAGAAAACTAGTTGATAAAAACCTCTTGTTGTTATCATTATCCACTGCACTTGCTGCGCTCTACTCTTTATACGAGGAGCGATAGTAAATGGTATACGTAGCTCTGGAGCTGAGATCAATTTGTTCCCACTAAGGCCCAAGTAACAGATCTCCGTTTTCGAAGGGTATTTAATCAGGATAATCTCTTCAACGTTTATAGATATCGTTCCTTTCTAAACCTGCCTCGCATAAGAAGAAGGACCTTACTTACGTGGAAGGATCATAAGTCACAATGCTACTTATTTTAAAAGTTAAGAAGAATTCAGAACTGCTCTTGTCATTTTATTCTAAACAAAAGTATCCCATTCGTACCACCTCTCCTCTACTCTAACAACTGGTCTATATTTCGTACTTTGCACCATTTGAAGCTTTCTAAAGGCTATTAAGGAAATGAAAACCAAAGTATGAAACTTGTATTCATTATTTTTTGCTACTACCTTGCTGTTCAAAATTATATAGAATTGTATATGTTACGATTGTGCTAACAAAATTTACGAAGGCCCGAATTGTACATTACTCAAACATCACTATCTCTTAATATATCCATTACTCTTATTGTTTCTCACTCTTGTTATCCGAATTTATATAGGGTGATTCTGTTGCCAGTAGACTCGTAGACAATGCTGCCCCATAAACACCCCGGTATTAATCTTACGTCAGTCTCGTTTTTAATTTACAGACATTACAAATACAGTAGTGTCCGTTACAGTAGCTGTCATCGTCGATGACGCATCAGGAACATCGGCCATTTCACCGCTGAACACGAGATTATTGCTGGTGTGTTTAAGCAGTGATATTGCTTTGAACTTACTCACCAGAGAAACACTCTGTATAAGGTTCAGCGAACCAAAAAGATAGCAACGATCGAATGCTATCTCCCTCTTAGATTGTTTCAACTCGGGAGCTTGTGATAACCTAAAAGTGCATGCTATTTGGGTTCTTTTTTTTACACCAGGAATTTAGTAACAATATTTTATTATGCATTTTTGAATTATGTATAATTCAACTTATACAAGAAGTTCTGAGATTGATGATAGCTCGAGAACTCGTGAAAAAGGGATCATTTAGATAATCCTTTGGTGGCGAATATTGGAGGAGGATTTCATTAGAGGATTTTTTCTCCATTGTTAGATGCAGCGATGTACTCCTCGAGAGTGATGACATCTCTCGTTCTTGCCGCAAGAGGGCCACCAAACAAATTTCATTTCTGGAAGTTTTTATTCTGTCATTGATTCCTATATATGAAAAGGTTTCCAGTCAGAGGAATACCAGAATTGATGCTACTGCATTTGCATGGTAGCATTTTAAAACACTATTATCTCACTTAACAGCTATGTTGCGTGTGACAGCAATACATCGATACAATGTTAGGTTAGGATGTTCTATGACTAGAACTTCGGATAAAATTTGAAATAGTAAATCGAAGTTCAGTAAACCAACTAATTCGGGTATTCCACCATATCGTGTTCTACCAAACACAGGACTGTTTGCTGCTCTGTATTTAACATTTAGAAATATTTATATTCCGCTTGAAACATTTTCTCAAACTGACAAAAATAAATCAGAAAATTAACTACCATGTCCGGTGCGACTAAATCCAAGAAAGAAACTATTATTAGATAGCCTGACTATCGAGTCCACTATCATACCTAGACACCTCTCCTGCTTCGTCTGAATTTTGTCATTCTCATGGTGTATAGTAACAAATATTAAAAAAAATATATTTTATATAATTACAAAAGAAGAAAATCCCAAAGGAAAGCAATACACGAACCTGAACTATGAAATGCGAGCTTCAACACCTAACAGCCCTTTCCAGATAGTACCTACCATTCTAAATCCATCAGAGGATAAAAGGAGGTTTGTAAGGATAAAAAGCAAAAAAGTGACGTTCAGCCTTAAGGATTGAAAATAGTAGTTGAATGAATATCTACAGTTTTCTAAAACTATATCCGTCGTCGTATTTGATAAGAGTAAGTATTTAAAAAATTCGCATGTTCTCCTATCCGCGCTCAACCCTCGTACATTTAACCTTAACCACCAAACAGTAGCTCCATCAACACCTAGAATCTTCTCACACCCCGGAGCCACCCGCGCGACGCAGCTGCACCCCATTAATCCCTGAACATTAAACACCGTCTCGACGCGCAGGGATCGTCGTCGAAAAACGACCAGCCGAGTGGAAATCGCCCGTGAAAGGTGGCGATTTATTAAAAGCGCATCCTCATTGTCGCCAGAGTTGCTGACTGCGCCCGCAAGACGCCTCTCTGTTTGCACGTACAAACACACGTGTATATTCGCCATTCGGGGGAGCGGCAATATAGATTTACAGGCAGCCAAACACGTCCACGTGCACACCAGAACAGGATGGTTGAATCCTGATGGTGGGGAGAGCGTCGCAGTTTGCGCAGGTTATTCGCGCGTCTAGGTGTACCTGCGTAAGCATGTACGTGCGGACATAAAGGAGCGTGTCTGCTTGCAGACTAATCGCATCTAATGAGCCGCACCCCGTCACCGGAGATTAAACCCACCGGTTACAACGCGGTTAAATGGCGACGAATCTGTCCTCTATGCGTCGAGGAAAAAATGCTGCTCGCGAAATTCTTGTTCCGCGTGACTGGATCCCGGAATCTTCCCTCGTGAGAAACGTTCGTGAGTTGCGTGCTAAGTTGACTCAAATTTCGAAGATTAATTGCGTCAAAATGCTGCTTATAACAGATGATTTCTATGGGATACAGATCAGACGACATTTGAGGTTACACTTGAGTTTCGATTTGAAGCTATTGCATTTGTGTCCGAATATAAATAAATGCACGACAGAAATTGTTAATCGAGGAATTAGTGAAATTTACAAACGATTTAACAAAGTCTTTAATCACGAGTTTTTGGTCTCCTTCGGTGAGATTAAATAATACAATCCTAAAATTACAGTAAATGCAAAATTAATAAGACGAAAAATCTTATAATAGAATTGAACAAGAAATAAAGAAACAAAGAAGCAATATTTACAATCGTAAAAGACTAAATTCTTATTTTAATAATGGGAATTTAATTTTCTAACAATTATTAATATTAAATTCTTTGTTTCCCTCCTTTTATGTTCTTTTTCAAATTATATAATTCTATTATAAGTTTCTTATCTTATTAATTTTGTAATTGTTGTAATTTTAAGATTATACCATTTAATCTTATCGAAAACTACAATAAAGTCGTTGTAAATTCGATTAATTATTCAATGTGATACAAATGTTTATTAATTTCATTCTGTAGACTCCAAATCTGCGATACATTCATGAATGTTATGATAATCGTATTAAATTAACACAAACCGAAGTGAGAATAGAATTATCATTTTGAAAAAAAAATAATTCGCAGCAGACTTGGACACTGTTATTTTAAATATTCCGTTGTTCCATTGTACGATCATTTTTGTTCAAAACGGAATAACATAATTCAATTTCTAAGTACAAATTCTATTTAAAACCTGTTCTTTCCGACTTTACACTTTTCTAATTAACGTACATTGTAAGCTTGTCTGAGCACCCCTATTTAATTCTTACACGTAATGGCCATCTGGAGTCTACAAACGTTCTCCACACCCCATTCATCACTATTTTCCCATTGAAATTTAAATATGGACTTTAATGTACACAATTATTAACCCCATCATTAATTTTCTATTCGAATTCAAATTGACTGACTGTAAAATAGATAATTATGAATAGTGACTCACCAGTGATCACTGCTGCAGATGATCATAGTCTACTGTGGACAATCGCTGAATTATGTTGTGTATCGTATTAACGTTGACTTACCTGGAACCAAAAGTTTCAAACATGTGTAATGAACGTAGGAATACCATAGAAATACGATGGAAAGTCCGTTTAAGCACACAGTGTTTGATGACTAACATTTTGTATCCCTCAAGAGTTCAACTTTCTGAGGTCTTGGAGAGTAAATGGCAGCTTTCATGCAAACGTGCCTTCAATCCCAGCTAAGCGCCCGCCACTTTCAGTTATAAGCCACATTCTTTGGCGGGGATAGGGGACACTCCCTTTTCGAGCAAAACGCATGCATAGAAGGGACATCAGGAACGCGTATGTACAAAAAATATTATGACGAAGGATGGTTGGACCAGGTTTGAATGGAACAAAAATTAAATCTTTGTCTACCGATACTGTACTGAAAGACTTCCTACACTAACAAGGGACAATCTCGAAATGATAAGTAATGTATGTAATTTTTGTAAGAAACAGTTCTTTTTTAATATATTTGATGCATTTCTTATCTGCCAACGTCCATATCAAAGAGGTGAAAGCAATCCCCAAGATTGAGGGTATAATGGTAAAGGTCAAATGCAAAAATTGTATATTTTCAACCAGAAATTGCAATTATTTAAACGATATATTAAAAATATGTTATGCTATATTTATACTATCGTTATTAATAACTATCGTTATTAATATACTATAAATATTATTAATGTATTCTTACGAATGTTTGAATAAGGAAGTTTTTTTATAAAACCTATAAAAAATTTCAAAACTACTCGACTCATAAGTAACTGTTGCTATTAACAGTTAATAAAGTAAATATTATTATATCGTTTAATTATACAAACCCTCAACATTTTTGCAAAATAGAAAATGAAAATTACAAAATTGATACAAAAGTTTTAGATACTGTAACCAAAGTTACAAATAAATACTTTAAACGTTACAATTATTAATTAATTTTTGCAACAATGAATTCTTGATTTTTTAAATATTTGTCACCAACTGATAAGTGAATTGCAAGGAAAGATGAAAAATAATTTCCGAGTCTCAGAATCATATCCGCACAATTTAAACGGGAATCGGAATTGATTTCAGAACGAGGAAATTCGCGATCTACCGATTACATATTCCATCGTTTCTATTTGCCAACATTGTGTCACGGTAAATATGTGAGCTCTGCTTCGGTTTGGTCCAACTCTGTTCACACACCGGAGAATATTAGTTCTACAACTTGCTGCGATATTGAAACGTTTCGTGGAAGGCAGCATTTATGCAAAACTAGCCTGCAGTCGCGAACGAGACCAATTCTGAAATACTCGAACGAAATGAAAGAATTCACACCGTTGAAACAGCAAATCGCAAAATCACAGAAATAAATTATTAATTTTATAATTGAAGTAGTAGTACTAATAAAATAAATAACATATAATAATGTAATATTAACAAGAACAAAGTATCGCAATTATTACTTTTAAAAATAGTATCGCCTAGATATCAGTTTGATTAAAATATTGGATCAGAAAAATAATTATAATAAATTTCAGTATTTCATCTGTAATTGATATGTAAAGAGAATCAGTTATCTGAAACCACTAAAATTGAAGGTTCCTAGAGTTCTGTTTAATAGTGTTTGATCGAATTGAAAGCGAATTAAAATAAATCTCAATATATGCTTATTATATTCTATATTCTATAATATCTTACATGAATTATTTTACCAGACCCACTGCAACGTAATATTGTCAGTTACAAATTTACTTTCTAAATTCAAAATACAAAATACAATGATTCAGATGAAACGATAACATCGTGCAACCCATATACAAAGACGAGTGAATGCTCAAACAAGCTCAAACCCAACAAAATACATAACAGGGAGACAGAAACAGTAGAACATATAGGGAGACTGCGAGACGCGTATGATAACGAATTAACGGATTCTCCAAGTTCCTAATATCATTACAAACTTCTGGATGCTGAATATTGCAATGAATACAAAGCCCAGTCCGATATATGTATCTACTCCACGTACACACCCATCCCGGCTCCCAATCCAACGACCACAGACACGCATTGTTGTTGTCGAAGAGCAGTGGGTCAGCTGAACCGTACTTAAGAATCGGAACCGTTCCCTCCCTAAAGTGGATTACAGCGATTGCAGGCTGGACTTAATTAGGGCCTGCCACATAAATAACCAACGCCTCCTCCTGACGTCAAGAATACAAGATACACGGTTAATCCGGCCGGCTCGAACTTTTCGCATCCGCCTTTAATCCTGTCGACGTAATAGCGGCTAATTGTGAAATGTGTCCTGTCAGAAGACGAGAGGAAAAAGGCTGGTCCTACTAGCCAGCCCGGATTATCTCGAGCGACGATTTACGATGACAAATCTGCGAGGACTGTTTCGTCGACTGTGCGCGACGCGGCGCTCCTGTGCCGCCCCCGCCCCACACTCCCGCCGCCCCATCAGTGGAACACCCGAGTGACACACATGCCATCAACGGCGGAGGATGTTCACGGATGCATTGAATCATCCGGCCGACACGACGCCGAGAAAAATTCTATGCATGTTTGAGCGAGTGCGCGTTCAGAGTCGTTTCCTTGCTGATGAGAGGGGCGAGTTGTTCTTTCGAGTGAAACGGTTTTTAAAGGTGAAGAGGACTTGAAATCGTTCAAGACAGGCTGGTGCGAATCCGTCAGCGAACTTAATCGTCGATGACGTCCATGTTTGAATTTCGTTCCAAGGCGCGAAAACGTCACGTGCATGGCTACGTGGTAGGTGTTATCCGATTCTGGTAAGTCTGGTAATAATTGTTCAGTGTTGGCGAATACAGTTGGTCTTCCTTGAACATATCTATGAATCAATGCGTAGGTTGATTCAAATGTATGGTATTGACACATTGGCATCACGAAGATTACATCTCTTATGATCGAACGGGGTACTGACTATTCAGCTATGACAACCTGTAAGACAGGTAGGTGAAACTTGTGTGGTGTTGTCTCGAGGTTGATCGCTGTGGTGCGTGTTATAGATAAAGCGTGAATTGCGGTGAATTTACTGGGATTTTAGTGAAAATGTTTACTGGAATTATACAACAGTGTTTTGTTTATTGTAGAAGTTTGAACATGTTGAAGACTCTCCACGACCACTGTTTGTGTTCCTTCAGCTCGAGCAATCCGTGGATCAAAAATCGATTAGTCAAACGTTGCACTTACAAATGAAAACTAAAACTTTTCTATCTTTCGTTGTAAAAATATCAAAAAAGATTATCATCCCTGATTGTGAGTTTAACTTTCTGTCCAAATTGATCAAGTAGAGACTGATCAAATTATCGAGAAACTTTCTAGTTTAAGATTAGGAAAACTTAAGACTTTTTACGTATATGCCTATTTTTAGTAGTAATTTGTGAAATAATATTTTTATTTAGAAAAGTGATTTCATTTATTTTTAATTTGCAACACGAATTAGAAGGAGGTGCTTAAATTGAAAGTTTCATCGAGACGTTAGTTACTCTAGCGTCAGTCCTGCATATAATGTCTGTGCGCACTCTTAACAGTAATTTGGTAAAAGCAAATTTGATACAAGCTCACTATACCTACAAAATGTATAAAGTTACTGGTTAATGTATACACTGCCTGAAGCACTTTGGCGAAAGTATACCAATATAGCCTTTAAAGTATGTAATTTTACTACACTAATGAAACACTTTTAAGACATCTAATTTCAGGGTGATAGCCCTCCTTCAATGATGACATTCTTTCGAATTTCGTTCTTGTACAATTGTCATTTATCACGTGATCTTAAAGCTACGTTTATGGGATAACATCGCATACTTCGCCAATCATTAGCATTACACTGCATTAAATTTAAATGGACCATAGTAAATAAAATCACGTGATAGTAAGAAGGCAAAACGACAAGAAGCTACGCCCTGAATAGATATAATTATAGTAGAATTTATATAATTTTTGTATTTATGATAGTGGAAATCTATACTTGAAAATGATCAAACGATAAACACAAGGATATCGAAGCACTGGTGCTCGAGTAATCGATGTTTTTCGCGTCATCCATCGAGATTCATCAGTCGCGCGACGTTTTTAGCCAGGGACCTACAATGCCAGCAGCGTTCCAGCTGCACGTGCAGGACGTAATGCGCTTGATATAACCAGCGATAGTCTCCGAACACGAACAACGACAGCGACAGCTGACAGTATCTGCGGAATGCAATTCACCAAAGACAATGCTCCGCGTTAAAACGGTCCGTATAGATAACCCGGTGGCCTGGTTGTACATAACGTGTACACGCGTACCACATATACGGCGCCGAGTAACGACGTGGCGAATCGATATGCACCGAGAAGAATGCATGCCCAAGACACGGTTACACCGACTGTATCGTTTGGCTGATTTGCGATCGTCAATCACGGCGAATCTTCTGATAAAAGTAAACAAAGGAGATCAAAAGTAAATAATCGATTAAATGGTTGATACAATTGCATCTTGCAATTCACCCTTCACCTGACAAGATCTTGGCTCGAAACGAATGAATCTACGATTTGTTGTTCAACAGTTTATCGTAACTTGTTGGTTTTTTTTCCTTAATCTTTTCATTGTTTGATAGACTATTGTGAGTACAAAATTAACAAGCGTATTACATTTCTCGAGACTAACAAACAAGTTGTGATAAACATGTGTGTTCATATTCGTCTTGTTGCTTTAAAAAAGCAGAGTGAAAACACCTCTGCAGGGGACAGTTATTTTAAACTTTTTCTGCAAAGTACTGCTAAATTAAAAAATAACTCGTTCTAGGACCTACATATGCCTATTGGAGCTTTCTTGTTCATTTTAAATTGTGGAATATTTGTGTACACTTTGCGACGAAACTTTAGGCACACCCTGCATCACATCCATGTGATTTAGGATCACTTACCGATGTGTTTGCATCCCCGATCAATTGCAATTTATCTCGAGAGATTTAATACTTTTTCTAACAGAGGAGACATCCAATTTCTTCTCAAGTAAGGTGTAATATTGTGAACTACAAAGAATTCATGACAAAGCTGGAATTTCTAATCGTCGTTGCAGGAGGTTCGCATCAAAGACACGATTAAAGGTCAGTTCTGTTAGGGACGCGACATTCGAATACTCGCGTAATTCGTGTTACTTTCCACGGGACATTTTGAAACCTTTTCGTTCAATGAACAATGAAAAATGGAAAACGAAGAATAATTTATCGCTATCGAGAGAAAATAATGATTTCCATAAAAAGAGGAACATTTTAAAGGATCAGAAATGAGGAAGATAACACGCTAGTGGAATCTCAAACTCGGGAAAGCATTACCCGAGACACTTTACAGCAAAAGAACCAGCGCAAAAATAAATTTAAATACCCGAGAGTATCCGTGCGGACGCGTGCTCTCGTATAGCACGTAAGAAGCGCTCATCCAACGTCATGTGTATATTTCCATATGCAACAATTTCCATTCCAGACCAGAGAATACTAGCCTGTAGACACTTTGTACACAGATACAGAGCTAAAAACGTTACGGCAGATAAGTGACACCAGGAAAAAAGAAGCAAAAGAGACCATTTTGAATGCTCAAGTATGCGGATGCGGACACGTTCACCTACATAGCTGCACACAAAACTATGCATTCGTGAAACATTTATTTCATACGATTTTAAGATTCGAGCTGTGCGATTTGATAATGCTCAAATTTTTTTCTCCTTTTGATTCGTTCTTTCGAGAGAGTACTTCTGCATTTAAAACTTTCAATTTCTTGATAGAAAGTCTTTTCGGAGTCCTAACACAGGTCTGTGCTAAGTAAGTTATGTTCTAGGTTTACATCTGGACTAACTTCTAAACTGATCCGAACTGCAGATTTAATCGGCAAGTGTCAAAATTTATTATCTTTAATTTTTTTCTCTTTGTGAGATAAGATTCGACTACGAAAGCTTTTATGCAAAAATTCCTTGCTCTAGGTTCGATTAAGGGTATGTGTGGATCAAACCCAGTCTGCTGACTGTGTGCATAATCCTCAACGGTCAGAATATGCTACTTTTACTTTAATCCTCCTCGAACGGTAGAACTAGGCCACTTAAAACAGAACTGTCCTTAACCCTTACTTCTCCAGACAGTTTACCTAGGCTCTCAAAGAAACCGCATAATTCTAAAGAAGCAATCGCGACAAGCTAGCATCTTCGTCGTAAAGAAATTCACAGATATTACTCGCGATGTATGTGTTTGTGTTACTTTTAGGTGAGAGTGGGCGAACCTTGTAGATCTCATGAGACTTGACTTGAACAGTAGTGATTTTATTTACTGTTGTGAGAGAACATCTCAGCCCATATTAGACCTAGGCTAGTACATTAGGTTCAAACACTGCTATTTTCATATTTATTCTTATTTTAAGACAAGGTTTGATCGTTTAAAACTTCACTTCCATGAAGAATTACTTGGTGTTTACACACACACACACACATATATATTCGATCTCGGTTATGTCCGATTTCGATTTAGAGTTATTAGCTCACGATGACTCAACTGTGCGTGTAATTCGCAACAATCAGAATATATTATACCTTTACTTGGGTGCTATTTATACGATAAGATTTAACCATTTAAAATCTTCATTTTTACAGGAGACGGTCTCGTCCCATTTCAGACCCAGGCTAATATGTTCGTTCACCTGATCTGCTCGCTAATTCAGCAATAGACAGAATCTGCCATCATCCTCTTCTTTTCCATTTTCCAATAGAACTTTTTCCAATAGAAGTTGACTATTTAACCCTTCGTCTGTGACACGTTTGAGCCAAAAAGCACTCTTGCTTACACGATGATATTCGCTTGTGAGTTGCACAGGCAAAATACCTAAAGCTGTTCCTCGTGCACGGATTGTTTGGATTAAGCCACTGCTTTGAAGCCCGGCACAGCTTAAGTTTTCACCATAAATTATTTGAAAGCGCACTAGTCTTGGCCTGAGTGGTTATTTTTCAATGATGTACACAGGGTGTTTCATAAAACGTAGAGCTGTTTCAGTGATTTATATGGACCTTGTCCGTGAGTTGCAGCCATTTCTATAATCTAGTAATTCGTATTGACAAACTGAACTGGTGTACATAAACTGCTAAAAAATTTAATTTCTTTCTGCCTTGTCGACTGTTCTGATTTACGAAGTAAGTCTAATTCGTTCCCTCGATAAAAGCATCCGAAGTTTTCCTAATTTGTAAAGACAGCCTTGGTTTAGTTTAGATCTAGGCTAGTTGTTGCGTATTGGAAATGATCAGAATTTATTTTCGTACGTTTGATTTCCTTGGTAAAAAGTTTCGATCACTGTTAATTCTTAAACAGTTATATAATTATACACACTGCTCAATAGTTATTGAGCAGCTCAACACTGTACAACTAAAGTTTCGTCACAAAGTGTACACAAATATTCCACAATTTAAAATGAACAAGAAAGCTCCAATAGGCATATGTAGGTACTAGGACGAATTATTTTTTAATTTATCATTACTTTACAGAAAAAGAATTCTAGGCACTTGAATCAGGTCCGAGTTATTAGCTACAGTCGAAACAGATATGCCTGAAACTTTTAACTTTCAAATACCTGAAACATACTTTCGTCTGCTGAAAAATGTTCATTTTCAGGTACCGGTAGACCCCCCGTTAATATCCCATCGTGTCTCTAAAAGCCCTAAAAAGTCTCGAAAGAGACAAACTCTCGAAATCACTTACACATCTACGCGCAAATACGAAGCAAGAGGTTGGAATGGTAATAGCTAAGCCAACGAAAAAACAATCGAACCATTGTCTGGAGCAATTCTCCAGTGCGTACACAGAAAAGACCTGAAAGCCCGTGACGTTGCTCTGGTCTGTATCGCGCACCTGCGTCTCCCAGACACGCGTATCTACGTCCCCATGATACACGCGTGTCTGCGTCCCCATGATACACGCGTTAGGGGTTGTATAACGGCGTCAGGGGGCCGGTGGCCGCGCGCATAGACGCTTTACATAATATCTTTGCCATTGTAAAATGCAAAGTACTGCGCGGCGGAGTCCCGCTGAGCCAGCTTTTCCTTCCGCCGCGTTCGCACTCCGCGTACAGAGTGTGTGCGAAACGGGACGAAGGGGCAAAGGAGGATGCCTCGAAAGCAAGTTTTTGTCTTCTCATGTAAATCGCGACACAGACGAGGGCCGATTGAAGGCTTAAGCACATATTTTTGTATTCCCTTCTTAAGACGAGTCGAACGCGGTCTCGACCAAGCTGTTCAAGTAGAAATCGATAGTGCGGTGATGTTGAAATTGAACGAAGCACGGGAGATAGTTTTCTTCTTGAGACTTTGTTGTTTTTTTTTTTTTTTTTGAAGATCCAAGTTATTCGATTGTCATTGCACCGTTGAAACGCAACAAGATGCTGAAGAAAGATATTTGAAGGATTGCTAGTCTAGATTAGGAAATGACCCGATTTGGGTTAGGTCTAGATTAAGTTCTGCTTTCCATCAGGTGTGAACTCAGTCTTGGTTTCGTCGTGCCTGAAGTACTTCGTAGTTTTGGTCGGGTCTAGATCTAGGTTTTGGTTAAATCAGACAGGTATCATCCGTTTAGGTCAGAATCTAAATTAGGTCTTGCGTGTAGTCAGTGTAGAAACGAGATTATGTAGGAAAATATGGAAAAGTTCTTTCTAATTGTTATTAGTTATCGATAATATTTTTTTTTTTTCTATTGCATGCTTTCATTACGATCGGTGTTGAAAGTTTGTTCAGTGAATAGAATTTGAGGGTGAACCACCGGTAAATACAGGTTTTAAAAAAGTTTTTTAATACATCAATATATAGGAATATTGGAATTCGATGTAAGATAACCGATATTTTTCTTTTTTTTGGGGGGAATTTTCGCTGTTTTCTGTCTGGTTCGGGACATTAAAAAACTGTTAATTGAAAAACTATTGAGAAGTGGGATGATTGTGCTATTAAAAGATAAAAATCGAATAATTTTTTACCGAATATTGATAATCATAGGTGTATGTAGAAATTTTATTGCGAAAGCAATCTTAACAAGAATGCAAAGCTAAGCTACATTTATTATTTGGGTAACTATAATTAAAAATAATAAAAAAATAGGGAAAATAAAAATTATAAACACTACTTCCTATGTTACAAATTCTGACCATGTGATATAATCTACTTATATAAATTCTGCGATTTATCGTGCAGCTTTTAAACATTTCATTTAAAAGTAAAAATCAAGCTCTGCTAAAAAATTCAGTTTATGTCGATTAATACCATTTCTCATAGATTTATTTGACAATTTCATTTTGTTGTACCGGTTAGACAAAATGAGACTGTTTGATACTTTTTAAAAAATCTTATTTTGCAAAACCGTACAACTGATAACCAAGCGAAAACTTTTATATGCTATCAAGTGCATCTTTTATTGTACGATTATATAAAAGCAGTAAGCATAATCAATTTATCCGATTGTAAACAAACCGTCCCAGAGAAGTACATTTACATTGAAATTATTATACGTCAAACATTAATTTCCAGTCGTTAATGACGTTTTAAATCTACGTAATAGAACAATGTTAAAATGTAATTTTTTTACGAAATTCGAGTGTAGTTAATGTGCATCGAGTACTTTGATTACTAAATTTAGATTTCTCTAAACTACTTTTTAACGTAACTTTATCAAGCTGAAAGTGTATTAAACAACGGTTACAGGTCTACAAAATTTACGAGACCGCGCGCCAGTAGCAGATACAGACATAACTCTAGAAATACTGCAAAATGTGTTCCGCAATACTGCTGACACTTGTGAGCTGTAAAGAAATATTGGTATAAATTGCGTAGAATCCTCCTCTTTGGACCGTGTTCACTATTGCAGCATTCAAATTCATATCCTTAAAAAAATGAAAATTTTTTCAAAATCCTATTGTTGGAATAATGGATATACCGAAATAAATACAATAGAGCTTATGAAAATAAAATTAGTTAAAGAATTTCCATCATAAATTATCTATACAAACTTTGTATCATTCTTAAACATATTTACGATAATTCTTACAAACACGAATAGTAAATTTCACGTAAATTGGATATTTTATCAAAGAATGATCTAATACCAAAATTCGATTTCTGAACAAACTGACCCAAGTAGTGCACAGATATCAAATTATGTCCTCGAATAAAATAATCAATCCCATTTAACATTGCGAGCACTCGGGTAATAATCGTACACGAAAGAGATCGATAATTAAAAATTTAAAAAACCTACGATAAGATACAAATATAAAATTCCAATTGAATGATCGTGTTGCCTTACGTCGAACCGCAGTTGATGATTTTTTGTCTCCGATCACCCCTCTCCGTACAATAATTGTAAAAATTCTTAACGAAATAAAAGCACATTGCTTCACCACCTTCCAAAAACCACATGCATTTATTCTTAAGAGGGCACTTAGCAACGTTAGTCTTATTTTTTCGTCCACTATCACCCTGTATATTTCAATAGCGATGTATGATCTCCGTACACGGTAGACGTGTGAATGATTAATGGCGATGGACGTTCCGCGCACGGTTTTCAGTCGAGCCCCCATCGATGGAATTAAAAAATTTAACAAACTCGGCAATGGTAGCCGAGACGATTCGGAAAAAGCACGACTCACTGGAACCAATACGCGCATCCGTTCCCGGAACAATAATTTTAACCGTCGATATTATTCCATCACAGATCCACGGTTCGATTGTTTTCACGATTCTGTATTTCCGGAACTCTTTACGTGTACGAGCACATCAGCAATTTCAAGCCGCGAGAACCCGAGAGGGAATCTGCTCTTCCACACGCATACAATTAACTAACTTCGGTCACGATAATTTAACTAACGATAGTCGCGAAAGACTGCTCTGGCTATGAAAATCATATATTCGTTCGAATATTCTCCGCATTGCACAATGTGCATCCAAAGGTATCGAAAGGTTTAATGAAACTTTTATTGCAGATTCAAAGTTTCTTACAGTCGTTAGCCGTTGGTTGTAATTTGAGATAAGGTTTACCTATATGAATCATGGGGAACGTGGCTGCACAAATCTACTTCCTAGTTTCTTGAATAATTATTCAAGAAATTCTTCTAGAGTATGTAAAATGGTAAAACGGTGCATGTAAAATTGATCATAATTAAAAATGTATTTTACTTCTGACGATGTTGTTTACAATAAATAGAAATAAAATAGATTAAATACAGTATGTGGTGTAGCAGGTATTAAGATCATTGGACTAAGCAATGTTTACCTTAACAACGGATAGAAAACTTATAAATGATGAAACTTAAAGAAAATCAGTTTTGATGTAGAATGACCTTCGGCATGAAGGTGAAGGGTTTGCCAGGTACCTCTTGGCACACTGTATACTCTATTGTTTAAAGCACTTGTTTATATTAAATTAGATTTAATTGTAACGCGTTTTCATTTCTGTAAGAAAGGCATTGAAATTGGAGCAAAGTCGACCAAAAATATGCACTGGAACGAATAATGAATGTTCTCAGTATGATTCTCTTCTAAAGGTACAAAAGTGGGGTTCCCAACAAAGTTTATTTCAAGACGAAGATTGATTTTCTGATTGCCTATATTTGTATCAGCTTGATTATAAACCATGATCAGACCTGAAGAACTTATAAAATTTGGAGTAGCCTGAAGAATGCCTTGCTAAAGTAGCTTCTGAAGTAGCTTGCTAAAGTAGCTTCTGAAGTAGCTTCTGGAGCATGTACCATAATAACCAATTGGTCACATTATTTTCAAGCCTGTATTACTGCAAATCTGTGGATTTACTGGCGGTTACTAACTGTGGAAATAAATTGTGGTCAATTAGAAATGATAATAATTCTAATTTGTTCGCGATATTCCAATACACTTTCTTGTAACGGAACTTATAACAGGATTAATTAACAAGTATTTACAGTAGCACGGTACTACTACTTACTAATAGCAGTGGAGTATCAATATTAAACCTAACGATGACGATGGGCCCTTGCACAATTTTTTGGTATACATTTTGCGTTCGATTTCTTCATTAAGATTCACAATTTCGTAAACGTTGTATTCGACCAAAAGAATCGTAAAAGTCGCGCAGAATGAAGAATTCCACGCATCGTTAAAAATAATTCGTATGTCGATAAATCCAGAAACTCTTTTCAATTTCGCCGCGAACACGTTTCATGGACGCCATAAATTCGACAGAATTCAGTAGCGAACCGGTTTGTAGGAGAAGTGAAATACCCGCGAAGGCGTGATTTGTTTATATCGAATTCATACGAGGCTCGCATACGTATAAATCCCATTACGTAGAACGCGGATCCGAAGCTCGAGGACGAGGTGCAACCCAGCAAGGTATTCTCCGTGGCGATCGTATTTCACACTTTCGGCAACGAGTGCGGCGACATTTTCGGTTAGCGATATTCCGTGGGTCCGTTACGCGTTTACCCACGCCAGTCCGAAACCTGGTCCCGAAGGAAACGTTTACGGCCAAGTTAACGACTAATCCCGGCCATAGTTATAGTCATTAGGTTCAGCTTAAAGCGACGTTATTGCTTGCATTAGTTACCAACTGTACTCCAGTTATAACGCTCGATTCTCATGTACCGAGAATATCATGTATCGATTTAATTGCCAGCGAGATTTTTCAAGTAGGTATTCTCGATTTTGGCGATTCTATTCCATGTGAATTATCAAATGGTGTTGGTCAGTTGCAGCGAGAATTTCTTGAAGGAGATCGCAAAACAGAAATTTTAAAATGGTAAGAGATCAGGTCGAAGGAAACACAAAGTTAAGAGAAGTAACGAACTTTGAGAAGAGAATATTAACAGAGGATGTTAAAAGTATGGGATTCGTATCCATCCATGATGATAGTTACACACAATATTTCTAAATTAATTTTCATCTTTAACCTAAGATCATGATTCGAACAATTTGTACTGGATATTCGTTGACATTTCAAAGGATGCGACAGTCACAGCTGTTTCGTGCAATAATTACAATGAAATGCTGAAAATTGTGCTCGATAAACTGGTAGCACACCCTTTGGAACATTTTTCTCGATTGGACGAATACGAAGAATTTAATATTTTGTAAACTCTCTTTCGATGCATTATTGTCAACCATTTTGATAGGTTTCTGTTACGAAACTTTCATGAGTGATTCTGTATGTCAAAATAAGACAAAAATTAAGAATTATTCTTGTTAAAGAAGTGACAGAAACGAGGGACTTGCTAGGTTGTTCGATAAGTTTTGTCGTTTTTTTCCATTGTAAAAAAGTACTATGACACTTCAACTTTGAACAACTGTGAATATACGAATGAATCGTCAGATCTACGTGAAACTTCACACATGTTCATCGAACAGTAGTACCATCTTTAGAAAAATAAAACGACGAACCTAACAGTTCAATTTCTTATCGAACGACGAAACTTATCGAGCAACCTAATATATTGCTACGCGCAGATATCATCTGTTTACAGATTCACAGCGAGGACAGTGTCATAGCCATCTAGTAGGGCCCATTTACCTCGTAGTTGTAATAACTTAAATCACGCGATACTGCTATAAAAGCTATTTAGGTTTTTTAGAAAACTTTGAACCAAACTATAGAAGTATCGCGTGATGCCATAAGTTATTGCATCGACTACGACGTAAGTGAGCCCTTTTAGATCGCCATACCACTGTCGATCATTGTGCAAAAACTTTAACCAACATGTAGTATGCATTATTTGTCATATTAAAAATATAAATAAAATACATTGCACAAATGAGCATAGTTTATTTGGAATAAACGTTTCGACTTTGAGTTTATGTCCTCTACAGTATAAATTAATAATTATAACTGTAAATATGTAACTTTGGTAACAATAACAACTGATAAAATACAAATTAAATTGATTGTGCGGTAATTCTTGTCGTAGATCATGGATCGAGGACGATAAAAGAAACGGAATTCGAATTATGAAATTATCATCGAACATTGTGAAGATTTAAATATTAAATCCACAATTCTGAATTAAAAGTAATACATTGACTAGCCTAGAAAGTATATTTCTTTACATAATGTGGGAGAAAAAGAAGCTGATGTAAAGAAGCAATCGGTAAAGAAAATAAGTAAAACAGTAAGTAGAATGAAGACCAAACATAAACTCAAAACTCTTGTAATTGTCAAATATTTCTATATTCGAATACTCAATTATCGGAGACTCAAATGTTCGGCGAGTATATTTCGATGTAATGTACTAAAAAAATCATATTTTCTAAGTTCAGCACCGTTTCTTAAATTTTATTCTTACTTAATATTAGAATATTCACATGTTTGAAAATCATATTCGAATAGGGATATTCAACTACTTAAATATTTGAATAATAATTTTGAATAATAAAATATTCGAATAATAATTTTGAATAACAAAATATTCAAACGATGATAACCAAACGATATAAAGTTTGCGTTTCGATCGGTCAAAGATATTGTCAAATGCCAATACGCTTGTTTTATGGTTTTGTGATCCTAAATATATCCAAATTTATTGTATACACACTTTCATAAACATTGATCAAATAGAAGAGTGTTTCTCTTCGCCATAAACGGATTTACACCTCTCATAAAATAAACATACTTGCAATTCCATCTTCTATTGACTAATTCGTGGAAATATTGAAAGCTTTTGAATAAAAATTATTTAGTATCGAATAAAACGTATCACTTTGTGATCGAAACTGATGCATATTCGATAATTATGATAAGATAGACAGTTTAATAGAATAACAGAGCTTTGCATTATCACTGTACAACAGTGACAAAATGATAATCAAACGACACTGTAACATCCTGTCAAAGTCTTCATTTACCGCTTCGAGTCGTTGATTTCTCAATGACCGTTGCAACACGTTAATCGAGTGCTCAGAGCAGCGCTCGATGAGAATTAATTACACAGCTGGTCTGCTCCGCACGTAGAAAATTAATCAAACGTTTCCCGAAAGGAGCCTCAAAGAGACACGTGCGAGCGTCGATGCAAGCAGAGGCGAATCGATAATCGCGACTTCGAATTCAATTTTCGAAATACCCAGGCCTACTCCAACCACGAGCGCTACGACTGTTTGCTAACAATGACCGATTATAGCGGCATTTCCATGACCAATTGTGGGTCAAAAGGTCAAACGCCCTCTGCGTACACCCGAGGGACAATTGTATGCGTGACTCACGCAACCAACATTCTGGAAAGGCACACAAACGCCGTAGAATAATTCATTTCGAATTTACAGATTAGGCAGTGGATCGAGGGGATTTATGGCATTTGATGAATGCCAATTTGAGCCACGAGGATGCGAGTAATCAGGCCGATTCTCGTCTGGTTACGTGTCCTGTGAAATTATACAAGAATACTTGGACGTTACATGCATGTTACAAACACAACAGTGGTGTACAAAAAAGAAAACTGTTCACGTTAAAAACGAAGTAGATGCAAATGACAGGATTCCAGCGGGTGATTACAACTTTTATGGTTATACAAGGGATCTTTCTGGTAGCTTTTTTTAATATTGTATATACATAAGTTGTTTAATTTCCAAGAGTGAACACGCTCCTAGGAGAGTTTCTTTTTAACGTAGAGTTCAGAGTTTTTACGGCCACTTTTGAGTTTTCTCTCTCTACATATCGCAACCGATGCGAATATGTGTTTAAAAATATATAGTAGAATGACTTAACGTTGTAGGTTCATCAACAAGGAAATACAAACAGTGAATGCCGATAAATATGTTTATTATGACACCACGGAAATAAAAAATGTATTTTTATGTGAATACACATTCTTCATTATCGTAATGATGAATGTTCAAAATGTTGTACCGCGTTGGTGATACATTTTATAAGACGAGCAACGATGCACTGTAATGTTCTTTGCGTGAAAATGTCATTGAAGGTTTCGATAATTATTGATGGAAAAACGAAAAATCAGAGCTAGAAGGAATCACAGATCGTGATATTCGAATACTCAAATATTCGAATAGTAATTTTGAATCGAACGTTTCCGAGAATCTTCGTAAAGTCTGTGACTTATTGTAATATTTGAATTCAAATTTCGTAATCGAGGTCATTTGAGTGTCATATTATAAATACGTGCAGATCCATGGCAATAATCGCGTCGTGTAGGGTCAAAAATATATTACTTTTGAATAAAAAATACATAAGTGATTGTATGTATTCTACAAAGATTAACCGTAAAAGCAATTTGTTTCGAAATGACTACGCTCTTTAGAACAATTTAAATTATATTTGAAACGTTTTCTGTTTCATCAAAATTAAAAAAAAAATCCGGTATGTATCGTAAATTATTAACTATATCTACACTGACAATTGATGGATGTATTAAATATTTTTCGATTGTCCATTAATTTACAAAGTTTCGTTAAAATTCAACCGTTACGCTTCATGTAGCCCTCGTATTAAACGCTTCCGTGGTGGGAAGTCTTGAGCCGAGACGAGGGTTTAAGACCAGGACGTAGTATTATGTGTGAAATTTTACTTAAATGTAGTATACAAGTTACCATCGTTCATTCTAAAATGATTTGCTACAATTTATATAACAATCTTAACCTACAAACATCGATAAACATTTTCAAACCCCTACAAACACCTTCAAACTAGAACTGGAACCATGTGAATATTTTATTACTACTGGAACGCTACGAATAAACTTCAAATTGTGTACTTGAATATCAATATTCGTACATCTGAGTACTCAAATACTTATACCCGTACTTAAGAATGCCAATATTACGATTCGAATATTAGATAAAAATAATGTTTAAAGAAGTACGATGAACCTAAAGACCATGATTTATGGTTCACATCGCATGGTTCGAATAAAATATTCGAATTACCAAGTAATGGTATTGGAGTGGTATTCGAATTAATATCGAAAAATTCGAGTAGTCACATCTATAACAGTTCTTGGAAAGATTTTGAATAGCTCTAATCGTTTAATCAGTCCATTTTCGCAGTTTTGATCCGTACGTGTTCCTTTATCCTGTGAATTTTCAAAATAAGAGATTTGTTATATACCACTGGTTCGGTAATGTGTTTCGTTTTTACAACGATTGGTAGGCAATCGATCGATGTATCCGTCAGTGCATTTAGACTGCTCTTACTCGATTACACTCCATCCAGCGGCTGATACGTAATCCTACTCATCGACGACGACGCCCAAGAAGAATCCACTTACGAGCGGTCGATCGATCCGCCGTTTCAAAATTAACTCTAATCTAGGATCAGACCGCTTATAAAGTGCCTGTAGAGATTTCAGGAGAAAAAATTATCGTTACGGTCGCCGGATGATCTAATTGGACGACGATGGAACGTTTTGTTCGCTCGATTATTTCATCACTTTTCTACATCGAGTATGTATACTTTGAAAGGCATTATATACATACGTATATACTTTCAAAGACATTACATACATACATATATACTTTCAAAGATATTATATACATTCATATAAATGCGTGTAAGGCAAGGCACATCCTTAACACTGTTAGAACCTAACCTCAATTATGATTTACGCGTTTTGTTAAATACTTTGTCGAATACAAAGTTATATTTAATGACATTGTTAATGATACATAGAATACATAGATGGAGTACGTGTGTAGTCAATTGCATAAATCTACTCCTATCTAAAGTATAAAAATTCAAAGTTAATAAGCAAATGTAAGCAGTCGAAGGTTTGTTTACATTTGCAGCAAGGACCAACACAAAATATTAGTAAAGATAGAAACAATTTTCGTAAACTTTATTAAATCTGTAATACTGTGTCTGTAATTATGTATATTGTTATAACATTGTATTTTGTATTTATCCATGTTTTTTTTCTAAACGAATTCAATAAATAATGCTATTTTTCAATGTATTCTCAAACTGACAATTTAATATCTACGGAACATTGAAACGTTCGTGTATCTTATGAAATTTCAAATGCATAGTATATTTGTAAACTTCTCTGACTGACTGTACACGTGTGACACGCTTTAAAACGATCCATTTTACGATGATCTGCACTTACAACGCTTTTCAATTATACCTAAAGCTCCGTGCTTACGACACGTGATCCATGTTTACCACATATTGTCAACCAGGAATCAACCAACGCGTATGTTATAAATGGATGAAATTAAAAAAGGAAAATATAATATGTTAGCAACAATATGTTCTTGAAAAGATTCAAGAACGTTGGATGGTCAGGCGATGACCTACCAATTAAAAAGTATTCGTGAATTTGTTTGACGTCTTCGTGGTTTAGTACACGAAGTATAAATGTATAATTAAATTGTTATAAATATGATGTGTGTTAAATATTATATGATAATTCCTATAAGCAATAGCCAAATGGAATAATATATCTGTAACTATCTCTTCTATTGAATAAATCGTAAAAGTACCCAAATGTCTCGAGTGTAAATAATACAATGATAAAACGATCATCAGTCAGTTTGTAATCAAAATCAGCTTCAACTCAATTTTGTTCAAGCTTGTGTTTTTTCTAATTTCATAAATATGTTCTAATTTTTGGAAGTCATGGAGCATGTGCCTGTAGGTTTACCCGGAAAATGAGTGATATGAGTATATATTTAAAATGAGTGGGGGTAATCAGACGGTATAGTGGAAATGGGTGATTCTCAGCGACCTTGAACGACTTCTTGAGTTTGATTCGGCTACAATAATAGGTTGTTCAATAAGTTTTATCGAACGACAAAACTTATCGAACAACCTATTACATATAAAAGTGAATTTCCTCTCCGTTATAATACGAATACTTTCTTGTGCTCGTATAACAAAGACGATATAATAATAATAGTTATACATAAATAGTCGCTCAAGACCACTTTCCTAACCACAAATCGTACCATTCACGACCTCCACTTTAACGCCACACTAATTTGTTCTACACTTGGACACGTTTCCCGAAAAGAAATCAAACCATCCGTTATTGTTTCGCATTTTCGTAAAAAACTGGGTATAAAAATATTCCTCAAGACTTCTGCTTAAGAAAAGACTGTTTATTTTTCTAAATAGTAGTGTATAACAGGCAATATTTTTTCGTATAACATTGTAACCCCTTGAACCAGGATCACCTGTAAAGTGACTCCAAGTGGACACAAAACAGTTCAATGTAGTACTGTTCGATAAGTTTGATCAAACGATAAAACTTATTGAACTACCTAGTATAATATATTGATCGCTCTAAGTTGCTATCGCTTACGAATGCGCTGGGGTAGGTACTACGTCTGACATAATTTTTAAATTGAATCGTATCGAATAAAATAAATAAGACTCGGCGAGGGGACAGTATTATTTCAAGCTGGGAATCATGCCATCGAGCTGCTCGCGTGTAAAATTGATTTTAGCGAGAATTTGGGGTAATACCCTATCTGCCGTTAATATGTCGTCGCGCACGGTTCTATTCAGCCCGAAGGCGTCTTGTTGCAGTGATTGCTTCGACAGACTCGCTATTTGGAGAGCCATATTCGTGTAATATCACACTGAACGTTATCGATGCTTTATCATTTATTCTGCGATATGGCATTCGGCATTGAGTCATGTTAATGAGGCTATTTTCTTGCATTAGTAAGCCTTGATATTCTGGCATTCCCTCGAATAATCGAACAATGGGAATATTCAAATAAGTACTCTCATACGGAATTATATTTTTGCATCAGATATTTTTCTGCGATTTTCTTCTCTCATATAAATCTCAGAAATATTACACGATTTTTTGATTTTCTAGAAACTGAATTCAACGTCGTACTTTCGAAAGGTTAGAGACACGGGTCGTGTCACGATTCAGGTCGAAGCTAAATTAAAATGTAATTTCAATTTCAAGATATTATTTAGCAGCAGGCAAAAATTATATAATACAAGAAGATGGCACTTAGTATATTTTACGTCGGTGATTGTGCATATTTCCGTCAAATACAGTTTGTTTAAACGAAAACTTACGGAACGACCTACCGTTATTTTACAGATTATATAATTTTGTTATTCCTTTCTGAAGATTATTCGAAAATTCAACTGTCAAAACATAAAATGAGTAAAAAAAAGCTTCGTTAAGACCGTTAAATGCTACTACTCTTCAAAATTTTGAAACATTCGTGCGATTAAATATTCTAATTAATTAATTTCGTTAAACCTATTGAACAGTCCGAAAGAGGATTTAGCGCGTTGCAGGCAATCGATGTCGATCAAATTGGATCGTCGAATTTCATTTCTTTATCTTTTTTGTACAGTCCCAAAGCTCAGTATTTATGGCCGCGCATAACTTTGACGGTCGGAATAAATCCGTCGATATTGTGAAATGTATTTTGGCGATGTTTGCACAGATTTCTATATTTAGTCCGGCTGAGAAATTCATTCGGTCAGTTTTATACTCTCGACTAATCAAAGGCATCCGTTGTTCAGTTACGAAACAGTTATCATCCGCTGCGTTGTTAAAAACATTTTCCACCGTTCTGTCAGCGAAGTGTTTGAACAATGAGCTAACCGAGACCCACTTCTAAATCCCTTCTACCGAATTCAAAAATTAAAGAATGCTTATCGAGCCAGTGACGCACTTTTGAAAATCGTTTTGAACGTCATAGAAATTCACTTTCCATGCTCACCTTGGTAATCGATCGACCATTAAAAAGAAGAATTAATCGATGGTCACCGGTGCGAGTACAAAGACTCGTTTTACCCTCCTCTATCCGGCCCCCTATCCGCGTGGTAATTGGGTTTTCGCAGTGAGTCGGCATTTTCCACGGCAATGGAAACCCGTCAAACGAATACGAGCAACAGTTGAGTTCTCAGCTCGCGAGGAATGCAGAATCTACGAGAAAGACGTTGGCCGCGCAATGGCGAATCGCGAACGAGGAGCGAGTGTCTACTTTCTCGCTAAGAATGCCGCGCACAAAGGACGGGTCGAAAAATGTTCTGCTCTCGAATTCCGGTTGACTGATTGACACAAGAATCCCGCGAACCGGGGCCCTCTCATCGCGGGCTACTTTTAGCTTACATTCCAGCAGAGCGCCGCCGCCATCGTTGTTCCTTTGTAACTTCTAAGCGAAGAAGCAGCTTGCCGAGAATTTTCCGTCACGCTATGAAGGCTTATGAGAGGATCCTGGTGTTAACAATAGCGTGTCACTCGAACAGACTGGAGGATCCTAGGTCGTTCGATTGTCCTTGAGGTTTGGAGGATTGACGCATTGTGGTAAAGAAACGCGGGTTGTTAACATGATTTTTCAACATTCGAATAACGAGGATAACACCAGACATTGGGAGTAACGTTTAACGGGGCACTATTTTTATATTAAAATTGGTGGTCAGCGTAGTGTACATGCACAGAATGTAGAGAAATGTGAAATTATGGAGAACACTGGGACAGGTCAAAGAATGGGTATATTTTGCGAATTGTTTTCTTAGTAGTTAAATGGACTCACTTTTTAACGAACCAGTGCACAATAATAAAGATTTAATAACACCATTTTCTATTCAACCGAACTTCCTGCAAGTTAAATGGAAAATGTGGTCTCTTTCGAAGAATATAGATATAACTTTCAACTTCGTTTTACAATTTTGCGAAAGTAAAAATCGTACAAAATGGCGAAGTTGTTCGTCTTATTCTTAGAAGCCCTGCTGATGAAACATTGCTCGTTGGCCGCCACAGTTGACAAAAACTGGGAGGTTTGAAATAAAAAAATGTTGTCGATTCGTAATCTAGAGACTATTATCTAGAACGTGGTGTAAGATTTTTCGAAAATTTGAATAATTATAGAAATGGTCGATGTTTGAAGAAAAAGCAATCATTTTTATCCAAAAGAACGACTTTAAACATTTATAGAAAATTAAATAATTAACATATTTAAAAAATGTTAAGCTACATTGTAGAATACTCCGTGTAGAATGTCTCTATAACATTTGAAGTGAATCAAATGTGTAGTTCCGGAAACTTCGTTAGGAACTTGGTTCCTCAATTTCAAGGCGGAAGATTGAATGCGTCGACTGTCTTGAATTCGAGGTTAGTCGAGAATTTGTTTACAATACCACATGCTTAATATAATAAAGAATTCTGTATATTTGCCATTCTACATTCACGGGAATATAGCCAACGAATTGATGATATTTTCGTGATAAAAGTGAGCCTAAACAGAAACTTTATTCGGACTATTTTTAATTATAATTCAATCGAGTCGTTTCTGGAAAACTTTTCAGAAAAAAAATTGGTAGAAATACGATTGTATTCACCGAATATGCAAGTAATATTGTGCAACACAAGCAGTGCAAGTTTAAACAAAAGACAAATGTCTAACTTGGATGTTGAAACTGTTTCATTGTTATAGAAGACAATAACAAGAGGAAATGAATTAAAAATTATAAAAGAGAAAAATACTTACAAAGAAAAGCAAGCATTTTACACAAGAGAAAAATATTTTTGTAAGAATTAAGTAAGCTTTTAGGAAACTCTATACATTTTAACTAAAACAAAATTTACCATGTAAAGAAGACGTCAGTGCTATTTTACAAAATATTCAAAGTATGATAAAGAAAAGTGCATTTTTAACTTCGTCATTATTAGACTGTTTGTGAAAAGTAATGTTACGTACTTATTTATTTCTCAGTGTCATGTTATCGATATCATTGTACAGGGTGAGTCAATAATTATTGTCATATAAAATACCTTGTTATTTACTA
This sequence comes from Ptiloglossa arizonensis, assembly GCF_051014685.1. NCBI lineage: Eukaryota > Metazoa > Arthropoda > Insecta > Hymenoptera > Colletidae > Ptiloglossa > Ptiloglossa arizonensis. Next base: position 6,816,825 of record NC_135049.1, read on the forward strand.
ATTTTAAGAAGAACTATTTCACATAAATATATCACATTTCATTTTGTATATGCTTTCTATAATATTTTCCGAGATGTTAAGGCAATCTTAAATTTGTTACAGGGAACCATCTATTTTCTTTGGCGTTACGTTCTAGCCGACAAAAAGGTGAAATCAATGACCTGTAACAAAGTAACCTTGACGTGTATTGTAATTGACCTAGAAATTCTACGACCTGTAGACACCAAATTTCAGTCAAAGTCACTCATCAAAGTCTTGCATCAAAGTCACCCATTTCCTTTGTATCCGCATAATTCTTAAATTAAAGGATACATTAGGAAATGTTTGAAATAAAAATTGTATTGTTTCCGTAGGCATGTAAATTAGTAGGAAAAATAATTCAAAACATAAAAATGTAAAAAATGTTGTTTACGTCTTAACTAGTTAGGTTACTATTAACTAAATCACTGTACAGTAGATTACTGTTAATAATACATACAAATATAATACTTTTAGATACGTTACTGCAGGTAAGATCAATTTAGATATATTACTTTTAGGTAGTTGACCATTAGATAAGATAACGTTAAGTAGATGATGTTAAATGCGTTACTGTTGGATAGGTTAAGTTAAGTAGGCTATTGTTGGACAGTTTACATTGTGAAAATTCATCTCTAACGTATAATCACAGTTATTCTTCATTTGTACACAAGCACATGCATAGTTAAGTTAATATGCACCTCTATCAAAGTTACACACGTCTTATTAAAACTATTTAACTAAGAATACAAACACTTCAGTCTGGATTATCAGAACCCTAATCTACATCCAAAAGTCCTTTCCACAAGTTTGTCTTATAAAGAAGGATCTCGAGGAGTGATTCTCATTTTTTAACGAACCAGTGCACGATAATAAAGATTTAATAACACCATTTTCTATTCAACCGAACTTCCTGCGATATTCAAAGGCAATAGGTCGACAACGCAGTTAAAGGAGCAGTAGATCTGAAGTCAACACGGTTGAATAATCGGGAAAGGAAATCACTGAAATCAACCATTTCCGTTCGATCGCGGGCAAAATACTAAACACGCTCGTCTCGAGATACCACACGGGTCTATAGCGTGTGATCAATCTATAGGACTAAGAGATTACGATCGTGGCCAATTTGCACTTTACCACGGCCCAGAGTTTGGATTACGATAATGCTACACTTTCCAGGTTGCGTAAAATCAAAACGATATTAGGTATTCGCGGCTGGTGTCACAATTTATACGCAGCCTTGCTGCGCTATTTTGTTCGACGCTTCTCTGCGTGTCTACCAACAACGATACAGCAAGATACAATCACGATTTATATCAGGTGATCGGTATTACATTTGCGCATAATGCTTGCTTGCCTCTGTGGTGTATATTGTACGTTGGTCGTGTCTGTTATTTCTGACCTAAAAGGCAGCTTCGTAAAATTTGATTTGCCCGGATACGCTTATTGATCAGACCACCATGTATGCGAGAAATTGCAGTATACCGGTGATTAAATTGTGACTCAAAGACAGCTCACTATTCCATGGTTTGTTACGTTGCGGATGGTGCTCGCTTTAGTCTATGGCTAATATACGCGTGTCGGGTTTAATGTTACGAAGATGTTTAGAAATACATAAATAACAATGGCGTGCATAACAATAACTTAAATAACATTACAATCTACTTAACCTGCCTGTTCAAATACACGAGTTAGAGGTTTCTAATTTATGATGCGAAACAGTGATTTATCTAAATCTCATCTAATAGAGATCTACCTAACAACAGTCTACTTTAACCGACTATCTAAAATAAAGAAGTTTATAATTTGTAATACTAGAACTTCGTATGATATAAAGTCTCTGACTTACTTGAGGAACTAGTCTTCCATAAATAAAGTCTCATTGTTAATAGATTAGTTACTCCCAAGTTTCAAAGCAACGTCTTCCTTTCAATGTATATTCTTGTGGCAGAATAAATATAAAGAAAACCTAAGAAAGTAGCATCTAATAGCTAAGGTTTCAATAGGTGATTTCACTTGTAAGTGAACTTGAAGATTTTCCTTTTTTATAAATAACAAATTTACAACTGATAACTGTTGTTTGCAAATAATTACCGAAAGATCCGTGTCTTTCAAATAATCTATACTACTAACCTTTAGAGTGAGTTTTTATACGTTATAAAATTCTTCTCTTCATACGTATAATCAATTTATTTATTGGACACAATATTTCAAAATATTTAAAATTTCCGGATTTCCCAATTTTTCTTGGTCAAAGAATTACTTAAAACATTTAAGCGACAGTGTATATTTCTTTTAATTCCACATTATATTATATCGAAACACGATGATGTCATTATTATGTATTAAATATAATTTATATCAACTGAAGGTGAACGAATAAAAAATATGTTATATGCACACCAAGTCGGAACGATATATTTGCATACAGCATTTGGATCATTTATCGCCTTCGATACTACGTGTAATAAGACACTAACGTTTGTAAAAGTAATTTGCTCATGAAATTAAAATCTGCATTATATAAACAAAAAATATATAATATTATTTTCTATTTATAGATTGAACGCGTTACACGTGTATCGTTTAGTTAAATTTTGTTTGTTTCACTTTCGTGTCACTTTGGGCTTCGGTGTATATTCCAGAAAAGTAATCTAATTGGATCAGTGTAGACTGCAAATCCTCCTATAGTTAAACAACCCTCATATCGGTATATTGTACCTACGGTTTAATGACTGCCTAACTCAACAGGAAGCCCCGAGGAGTGGCCATTGTCAGCCAATTGTTCGAAAGTTTGCCTTCAACTCGATGTGCCATCATCGGTACTGTGGTGGTGGTATCTAATACTCGACGAAACTCGTTTTACCGCGATCGCTTTTATTCCACCGTCACTTTACCTCTCGGGGTAAACCAGACGCGCGTTTCACCTGTCGTTTCTCTGGTTCTCGCGAAACTGCGAGCGCACAGGTATCGTTGTCTCACACAAAACGTTGCAAGAAACCGGACACCTCGTGTATCCACGTAACCCGCGCACACATCAGCGGTCTGGTGTCTCCTGTCTAAAACCAGAAACCAAGCTCTCGTCGCGCAGCCAGACATTGACCTCGGACCTGCCAGAGGATATTATGCAGAAAATTGCCGACGAAAGAAATCTGCGGCGAGAGACAAAGAAAAGGATCGGAGATGGATAGAAATCTGGATACCAAAATAATGCAATCGAATCCTACTAGCGATATACGCAGCGTGCACAGATGCTGTAGAATATAAAAGAGTAGATGACTTACTCCAGAGAAGTGCGAAACAATACCGCTGTTTTCTCCAGTGCGTAGAGTTTTATGTATGGTTTTGAATTAAAATACATCTTTGGGTAAAAATCAAATAAATCAAGCTCCGTATGAATCTATACTTTTATCCAAATTACGCAACTTTTGCGATGTATCAACGACACAGTGGCTGATTCGATTCAGTTCGGTTAGACAAAATGGAAATATCGAATTTTTACAAAAATTAGAAAAATCTATTTTGAACTCGGAACAGCCATTCCAAAATAATTAACTTTGGTAAAATTAACTTCGAGTATCAAATTAAGCATTTGTGAATTTGTCGTTTATAAAAAAGGAAAATCTGCATTTTTAAGAGAGAAAAAATTGAACTGGACACAATATTTAACAATTTTCCAAATATTTGGCAATTTTATATCCAAACTTGATGTGAAAAGAGATGAAAAAATATTTCTATAAGAGGAAAATATTTTTAGTCGTTTGAGCATTTGCTAGTAATTAAAATTAATAAACACGCTTGTAATAATATTGACGTTCTGAATGAATAACCTGATCGAAAATATTTATACGTTTAACAAGTGCTTTCGCTATGAATAATAAAGAGAAAAATATAGATTGTTTTCTCACATATTAGGATTCAATTTGTACATCGGTGAACGATATTGAATAAAATATGTAAAACGTTACGTTTGAAATTTTACAAGAATATTCAATTAGTTTATGCATTCAGTTTGATTTTTTCTTTGTTCCGCGACCACTCTCTGATAATTTAAAGAACTATACACTGAGGTACTAAATTAATTATAATTTAACTACCTGGGTCTTCCCTTGTAATTTTCATACAGGGTGAATCGCGTGACTTACCGAACCCTACTATTTTCGTCGTTAAAAAACCGATCAAAATTTTCTTCACCAGAAATGATATGCCGCGAATTAACGAACTATAATTAGTCAAGAAGGCAACGAATATCCAGCTTTGAATTTCGGTTGCCCGAATTGTTTAAATCGGTGACCGAACTTATTTTCGCCGTTAATAAACCGATCAAAATTTTATTTACTAGAACTTACATGTCGCGAATCAACGAACCATAATTACGAAAGAAAGCAACGAATATCGAACTTTGAATTTCGGTTTCCCGAATTGTTTAAATCGGTGACCAAACATATTTTCGCCGTTAATAAACCGATCAGAATTTTCTTTACTAGAACTTACATGTCGCGAATCAACGAACCATAATTACCAAAGAAAGCAACGAATATCGAACTTTGAATTTCGGTTTCCCGAATTGTTCAAATTCCGTGACCCGAAACCCATAAAAAAATCTCAAAGTCCGCGGTATCGGACGTCCCTTACAACGAAACCTTACTCCCGTGAACGCGATAATGTGAAATCCGTTGACAACAACGATCGAACTGGAACGCCTTCCGCGAATCGCCTGTTCTCGACGCCCATTCAAAATCCCGAAATTTAAGGACACGTATATGCTAGTCGTTGCATAAAGTTACCCAACCGCCCGGTGCGAGCCGCGAGCAGCGTACCACGCGCAGGATTCCAATTGCGGAGCGCCACCGTCAAGCAACGAGGCAAGCAAGGTTGCCGCGCCAGCAGACATTGACCCCGGAGACTAGAGAGAGGGTGCTTTGGGGTAAGGTTGCCGAAGAGAAAGATCGAGCACACGGACGCCCGAGATGAGTGCAACAGAGACAGAGAGAACGAGAGAAAGAGAAAGAGAGAGAGAGAGAGAGAGAGAGAGAGGGTAGGAGACGTCCAGGCAGCCAGAGACATCCAGAGCAACCCTTTCTCTTCTTCGCGAAATTTCCCTCCGCCTTTTCTTTTCTTTGCCCTTGCGAGCCTCTTTTCCACTACTGCACTAGACCACTCCACCGGCCGACCTCTCCTGCTTTTCTCTTGCTCCTTCAGCATTCTCTCGTTTCGACTTAGAAGCCTCTACTCCCAGCGTATCCATATTTAGCGATTCACCCTCTTTCATTAAGGACGTTAATGATGGTTACCGGGCGTCGTTACGAGTCCGCCCAGTCGCGAGAGAAACCACCCGCCGGTTAATTTAGCCGTCGCTTACTGTTTGCGTCGGTGTTGATGTTATTAAAGTTACGCGGACCGGAGCTGTATTCAATTAGCAGCCGATACGTTGTATCGACTCGCCTGTACCCGGCTGATTCGTTCGCGCGGAATTTAATGCCGGTTTGCTGTTATTAGCGGATTTATCGTTCGAATGTCTGAGGTATGAATATTGAACGCTACGATCGCTGCTGAATTACGAGCCGAAAATCCTTCCATGGAACAATTCTTTTCCTACATTTTACTACAGTTCAGAGACCATTACACGAACTTCCTATTATAGAAATGGTTTTATTATTCCGAATATAGTATGTTCTTATAGGTTACGAAATATGGACTTATTTCGTCGAAATATTCATTCATAATGATAAAAGGAGAATTTGATGGAAGAATTTCAAACAAATAGTAATAGCATCGGAACAATTGACAGATTTCAAATAGCATTCACAGTTTGAGAGGAGAGAAGACTTGTACAATGGTGGCTATGAAAATGTTTCCATTAGAAACTTTTTAAGCATCCATGGTATCAGAAAAAGGATTTGGATGGTTTGCATTAAAAAAATTTTGTTAATTAATGTTACATTAAAAAAATTTCTGAAATTTACAAACCAAAAGTAAATTCATAAGCGTTTAAATAAATCGTTTGTATTGTTTATTCATTGTTGTTATTTTTCTAATCGTTCTATTATCCGAAAATTCATTTAATCGTACAGCTGTCTTCTTACTAGATTGGATAATGGAGATTCTACTGTACTTGCACGACGTTTAAAATCAACCACTATTATGTTGCAAAACTTAAATGAAAGAAGCGACATAATTCACCGGAGATAGATCCAACATTTGATATCATCTTCTTTCAAAAATTGCTATGCTTTCATTCTAAATTCTCAAAAGTAGACAAAATTGACATTACGTAGGTAAATTATGATTTTTACAAATTACCGAACAACACAATTTACTTTAGTTGAGTCTAGTTTAATTAGTTCAATTAAGATTTAGAATCTATTTTATTCCACTTGTTTCAACCATTAAGGTTCCATACCTTTATAGATTCCATATAAGTATTTTTAAACTTCTTTTAAGCTTACGGCACAGTTTAAGGGAAAAAACTGTGGTTGTTGTCTATAATTAATCGTGAATTATTATTACACTAACAATTTTAGAAACCGTTGAAAATAAAAATGCAACGGATAATTAGCTTTATTGGCAAACACTCGAGGTACGGTATAATCTCCTTTGCTTCACAGTAGTTGAAAATCGCAGTTTTAGATACTCAAAGATACTTGAAAATTCCACAAGGTTAAAATCGAGGAATTTAAAGATTTCGTTTATACAATTGTTTCTACAAATAACTATCCATAGTATTGTTCCATTGCGATAGTAAGAATGATCAAAAAACTTGATTTACTGAGATTAATTCTAGACAGTTTGTGTACATTAGGCAATAATTCGAAGATCAATTTCATGAAACTCATTTCAATATATTTGCTCGATTTCGTATATTCACTATACATCGTTGATACATGTATAAATAGTGTAATTGCGTAAATGATTAAAAAACTTTTTTGTTCAATAGTCCACTAGAAATATCAAAGATCTTCTATAATTAAGACATAATAATTGTTTAAGCATTTCAAAAGTTGCAAACAATGTTATTTACCAAAGTTAGCTGTAGATCAAGATTAAAAATTCTTTGATTAACCGTTTACTCGATTTTTCGCCGTTTTCGATATTCGTTGAAACTACAAAATAAAATTCTTCCTTGAAAAAGCAGTTTAAACGGAATTTTCTAATTAATATCAATTGCATAAAGTCGCCACGGTATTGTCCCTTGTGAAAATCTATGTAATTGAACCGATAAAATTATATTAATATTTTAATATTTGAGTAACTTTTAATCTCGTAAACACCACGACGATTATTGAAAAAAATCAACTCGTTATGGAAGGACCGCTTTGTATTCAAATACACTGATTCAATATACGACTGTAATATATATTTTTGTTGCAAACATCCCATATCTTCGATCAAAGCAAATGAAAGGAAGCCAGGAAGTAATTAACGGCACTGAAGTAGAGACAATGTTTTCGGTTCCAATTAAAATATCGTTCATCGCGATTTACAATACAGAAGTGGAAAACAAATTACTTTTCAATTAGTTTTCGTATTTGTATTTCAATCTACAATTAGTAGCATATGGATCTCGCTAAAGGGGCAAATAAAATCTCTACTACCTTTATTGATTAATAAACCAAAAATTTACGTTGGCTGCGAGTCCTTGGCAGAAATTTAAATTTATTAATTTTGCACGTTTTTAAAAAGAAGAAAACAATTATGATACGTAAAGTGGAGAAAGTAAAATGACGATTGTACACTGGCGAAAAATAAGTAAAAAGTACCTCGTCGTTTAATATTCTGACACACAATCGCAAACTACTGAACAATTTTCGTTCAATTACCTTTATCTGAATAGAATATAACCACGTGCCGTAGAATACTCGATCTTCGATAAAGAATCATTCGTTTTTCAACTTGTCTGAAAATTGCAGGAAACTCTGCAATAATACACAAAACGTGTGTTCCTGTGCTAAGCAGTGTTTTAAGAATGACGCCTAATGAGCGATTCGCAATGAATATTAATAAATGCTAATATGCTTTCCAAGAAGTAATTTTCACCACGCTGCTGTACGATCAGCATTCACGCTACATCGAGTAGCAAGGAACGAGAGAGAGGGTCTTTTCACGGCGTTCTCATGAAAATTGCTTGAAAATGTGAATTCGTAACGAAAGTTCATTCCGACGACCGGAAACGCCGCCTTCCTTTGCTCACAATTCGTCTTCGTGTTTCCCTCCGCGTATTTCGTTTCTAATAAACGTCGCCAACGCAACGTCCCGAACCGCGTGTACGATTCTCACAGTCAAAGAAAGCTTAAAACCGAAAAATTCCATTTCGGTGAGTACGTACCTTTTACGATTCGAAGACTGAAACCGATACCGAGGAAATCTCACAAAGGAAGGGAACACTGTAAGGGATTGGAACCGGATAGCTTTAGTTTCGCACAAGTAAGATCTAATGAAGCAATTCAACTGTAACCACAAACCGCTTCAAAGTTTTGAGAAATACCGCGCTGGTACGGGATGGTCAGTACATTACGGACTGTAATATCAGCCATACCGATGCCGCAACTCGGCTATATTTCGCAAACTATGCTCCGTTCGACTGCACAAGCGGCACCGTATAAACCAGAAACATGGTCAAAACATTAGCGTTCATTGCGCCCGTTAGAGCGGTCGCAAATATTAACCTTCATAATTAGTGCCCCCGCCGAGAACAATGATATTTCATGTTAACAAACGAGTCAAACAAGTTCTTTGAGGCGAATCGTTTCACGTGCAAAGTGTTTGCCCGTGACTTGATTGCCATTTTGCTCGTCGAAACTAGTAAAGTGAACATAATTGATTTGACAGCAACTGGCTCGTCAACACTAACCGCGTACAGGTTCCATTAAGAAACGAAGATACCGTGAAATCTGATCGTCAATTGCTAGGCGTTGCTAATCGACACAGGGACGAACAACACTGATCGTTTACCAGTGAATGATTTTCGGCGATCTTCGTAACAATCACTCTGACGCCAAAGATAACTTTCACACGAATTCTAGCTTGATGTACCAAATTCTGAGACAGTCGTGGCACGGATTATTATGGTCTAATAGATTCGCTTACAAAGCATCGTGTATTGTTAAAATCATCAGTCCCTAGACATCGCTGTCAGGTCTTCACGAAAAGCCCTAATCGTTCATGGTAAATTGATTCAATCTGTTCTTCCTTCTAAGAAGAGCACCGATGCTTCTCTACCGCGTCTACTTAGTCAATCTCGACATTGAATAATGTCAGCCTTATCAGTAGCTGTTAGTACCAAGAAACGAAGATACCGCGAAATCGAATCGTCAATATCGAAGTATTACTGACGACCATCGATAGAAAAATTCGCGCGTAAATTGTTTATAAAAACATTACTTCGCCTATCAGTCTGGTGAACGTTCCGATATCAAAAATAACCTTAATGTCTATTCTAGTTCGGTAAATTGAATTTTGGCAGTGTTAACCTTGGGCTCAGTTATTGTAAATAAATCAAGAAACGTGTCATCAATTGTCAGAGATCGTCGCGTAATCGTTTCTAACAAATTGACATCATCCGTAGTATTTTCTAACAAAAAAATCGACTGTTTACGTCGTCTATCGGTCTACTCGATGTTTACAACAGTAGTTAACAACTATTCTTATCCATTTTCGCCACATAGAACTCTCGACCCCGTCAACCTTGACATCGGCTATCATCGAACTAAATGTATCTAAAGAAATGAAGATTCCGTCCAAATGCAATCGCGAAATGAATCAATTGTTACGATTTTCCGTTTACTTCGATGTAAATGCACCGAACTTTTTCCACACCTATCGATCCAGGAAATGTTTACAAATGTCTCTATGAGCGACACCGAGGTTAGCCATGATTCCTATCCTATCTCGACACATTGCACACAGTGACAGCAATAGCCGTTTCCAGAACGTTCGTCCGATCCACGGTGACGTAAACAGACAGCCAACACCGACAAAGAATTACCAGTGTATGTGCATTGCAAAACACACAGGGACACTAAAGACATTCAGAATTCGCGGACTGGTTCGGTTGAAACAAGCTCGAGTTACCTGGGACGCTATTCAACGCGGATGTTTGCGGTCACAAACGGAGCCCAATGCAATCTTATGAAAGGTGCTGTCGTGGTAATAATCGCGTACTGGGGCTGCTTCCGCAAGATTACACCGACCCGTTTCGCGGTCTCCCTTTCTTCGCGAATAGGCTCGTCGAATGCGAAGCCATTCGCGTGCTTCAGCCTCGGGAAAAATTTCAGCGACCGAAAGATGAGAAGATTCGAACGAACCGGTTCAATTAACCAGCATTGATCGAATGACTCGTCGTTCCTAGTACCGTATTAAGTGTCACGAATAACTCGAAGCATGTTTGAGCGAACACGTCCGATGATTCTGAACGAAACGAAAGACAATGCACGGGATCGTGTAAACAATCGTCAATTGTTAAACTTCTATTTCACCGGTGTCTGTCCAGGCAAGTGGAACGAGGTCTGGTATTCGTGCGTGTTCGATGATTACTCGCGATCGTAATGACTCCGCGAGAACGCGGCCGCTCGAGTCACGTTTTTCCCTAATTGCGCGAAATTTCAAACGAATAGTGTGCGGGGCACACCCGCCACTTAACTCGGAGCTAAATTGTACCGGTTGGACGATAAGTTTCCCGGTTCACGCGAGAGGAAGGCACGATCATCGATTGGTATCGAGGATCCCGCCGAACATGGTACTAAAACCCGATCTCGTCGAGCTTCTGTTCGAAAATCATCGAGACGACACCGATAGAAACACGTACCTCGTTCGTGGACAACTCGCGAGGACGATTCCGTTGCACAGCGACCGGAACCCGTTACGGAAACGGAGACACCACGGTTTTCAAGGTATGTCCCTTTGGTTGAAGTCCCGAGAGCGCGGGGATCGATGGGTCACCAGGAAACGCAAAACCAAAAAAACCGTAAGTAGAACAGATCCGTGACACACAGCACAATTTTTGTGACCAACGAGTATCCAAGGATCCACGGGCAGTCTGTGAACCTGCCTGGAGTGTGTAACCTCTCGTGATTGCGACACCACGTTTCAAAGTGTGTATGTCGGTTCTGTCAGTCGCGTTACTTACATCTCGCCGGCGACACTGTCCGCGCGGCTCAAAACGACGAGGATTGAATCGCGGTTCGCCGATAACTGCCGATGACGCCGGGACGGAGACTCGGCAGGCAACGCGACCAACCCCACCGGCTGCGCAGGCGTACTACCCCAGACACACCACCCCCCACCAATCACGGCCGTACAATGCTTCGGGAAAGGTAGTGTTCCCAACAAAGGCCGGAGTGCCTTTTCCGGCGCAGTTTTTCGAAAAGGGACGCATTCGAGGATGTATCAACGTAAAGGGGGAAGATTTAATGTTAATAATGAGTTACGATGCTCCTTTGTGCCGTCGTCGTCGCCGCCACCGCCGCCACCGCCGCCGCCGCCGCTACCGCCACCACCGCCACTGCCGCCGGGTGAAATAGTGTTTGGCGTAATGTACGGCGCGTGTTCGACGGAAGACAGGGTGCGGCGACAAGCATGGTAAACGGAAAACCGGATAATCCTTTCGGGATATGTATAAAATTAAAGTGGTAGAATTAACTCCTTTGTGCACGGTGTGCTCTTCTTCTTTTCCCGCAAAAAGTTCATCGAGCGCGAGAACTATGGAGAACACGCTCGATAAATTGTTACTTCGACGAGTACAGTTTTCTAATCATCCTAATGGCTCGTAAAGTATTAAAAGGCAAACAATTTTTACGGCAATGTGTACGAATATCGTATGTTTACGTGTTAGTAAATATAGGCGCGAACCTATTAGTTTCACTACACCAATTTATTCGTAAATAACAATTATCTATCTCATATTTGGTGATTATGACTGTATACAACTTCTTCGACCTGTTCTAGACCGTACACCACGCTCCAATTGTAAACTAATCGTTTCGTTTTTTTTTTTTTTTGGTGAAAATGAAACACGATTTTTTTAGAGTGTATAAACATTTTACTAAATTATATATTCTCCATTTTGGAAAACAAAGTGACTTTCCTAACGACCCAATAATAACTTCTTACAAAAACCAATATTTTCAAACGAACAGGGTCTACCAGAAACTAACCACAAACTACCTTTTGTTCTGATTTTGTCTGTAAAATCAACTGTTTCGATTGCAAGTAGTATTATAATGTGCAATAGGTCAGACTTCGAGAAAACTGAGAACAGGAGCTTGGAACGACAAAAATAGCTGGAAGTGTCAAATTGGTCGCATTGCTTTGAAGGAACATCACCAAAATTAGAAGTAAAGGCTCGTTCTAAAAACGTTATACATCGAGGAACACCGAAATACTGTCGATTTAAAATTAGATACTCGAACTTTCGATATTATCTGTCCCTCGCTTATTAAATATACTTATCGATATACTGTAATAACGTTCGTTAAATTTATTGGTTTTTAATTTACAATTTTAACAAACTCCGGATAATTTTTTCTCATTTTTTTATTCTAATGGCTATCGATATCTCCATACAGATGCATATATCTCTGCAACATCGAATACTTTAAAATTCAAATTTCGTGACTTTTGAAATTCAGATTGTACGTCAAATCTAGTGTAGAGAGAAAGAAAGAATACAGTTATAGAAGAAATTGAGAAATGTATAAATATTATATATTAGACGAGACGTTTTACTCAGCCTTTGTAAGGTTTGCGAGAAAATAAAAATAAATCGTCACAATATCCATTCTATTATTCATGGTATTACATTCTTTTTAATCCAGAAATAATGTTTCTTTTTTCTTACAGTACATACATTTGTACAATTCGGATTGTTCAGTATTCGACTTACGCAAAGAGGTTTACGACGAATTAACTCCGTAAGTCAAGGACGCGCTGTAGTCCAAACCACAGACTTTAACCTTTTAAGTACTGCACTCGAGTATACTGAATGCTCAAATTACAGAAAAGACTAGGCATAAACTTTTTGCTTTAGAAGGCAATTCTGTTCGATTTTTCACTGCTTTATTCAATTTTCATGTACGTTTATAAGTATATATATGAAAAAAGAAATTGTGAAATTAATTCAGCACAGAGGTTTCTTCTATCACTGACTAAATAATTTAGCAGTGGAAAGGTTAAGTAATAGGAAGTGTACAAATTAGTTATGCGATCGATACAATTAGATATGTGCATCGTTTAACACTAGCAAACATCACAGATCAACTTATAATGCACAATTTCGTGTGGAACGTCTTCCAATAATTCGTGTAATTCAATTCGTAAATAATTAGCAACGAACCCAAACAGTGGTGGGGATGACTCCTGATCGCGTATCCGAACAACAAACTTGATCAATATTCGACAGTGTAGTAGTAAGAAAACATTCTCGGTACAAGTGCCTTGCCATAACAACGTTACAAGTACCAAGACCATACAATAAATGTGCATCTGATACTTCTGCATTTTGTATAATTTACCATTATCGCTTCGAATAAATATTATCATAGATCCGTGTTGGAAAGGTTAGATACGTGCTTCTTTTGACTAGGAAATAGACTGATGTGATTTATAAATGTTAGTAGAATATTGATTACTAGAATGTCGATTAATCGAAATACTGATTTTAAAAATGTCTATTATTTACGGGGAGATAAGACTGGGAGAAATTCTTGATAGGATAACCCTTCCTATCTGCTCTGACAATGATTGAGTTTGAATTTAATATCGTAACTATATTCGATAGCACAATTTCTATCTGCTTCTCAAATGACCGATTTTTTTACTTTCGTCTCTATCGATGGATTATATGAAAATTTGTTTATTGAAAATGACATTTATCTTTATTAATTCCAATAGTCGACATTCTACTTAATTATAAATTAATATTTACAAACCGTTAGTAAGGTCACATACAAGATATGTATAAAGTTGATGGTAAACAGCCAGGTGGAATCAGTTATATCAGCTCAGTTCATAATGAGAATTATTAAAACACAAAAATGCCTGTAACTCGTAAACGAGGTCAAATAGAACAAATGTACTAATGATACAGTGTGTCCAGGGAGGTATTCAACAAACGTCGCCCGCATGTTTCGCAGGTCATTCTGAATAAAAAATGTCATATACACTATAGGATTATTTCGTACCAAATGAAGAGTGAAACATGGCTCAAATACCATATACAAGCTTTGACTTCATCATTGGGAACTACTTATCCCTGCTCTCGAATCCAACTAAACAACTCTTTACGTAGATATTATGACAACAAATGGAAGGTCGATAATTTGATTAATGTTTGTAAATTTAATATAAAACCAAAAATAGAAGATAGTAAATACATCGAAATTATTGTTTTACAGTATGTTCAATATTTTATTTTCGATACAATTGACTAACGAAACGAAATTGATTTATAGTCTATATGATATTCTTTGTTCATAACCTGCTAAACATATGATGATTGTTGAGTACTTCATGGGACACCCTATATACTATATACAACTTCTTTCATTATGGTTTACCAACAAAATCTAGACGAAATGTTAGTTTATTTTATAATCGTGAAATTAAGGTATATACACTGTGATTACTCTATGCCCATTATCATTTTCATCTTTTTAACTTTTAATTTATAGAAAGAAGATTTCATAGAGACTGTTAGTCACTATTTATTATTGAAAAATAACTCATGATTAATGTAAACTTTTTAGCAGTTTCTTATAATTTGATGTATTTTTTTTATGTATTTTTAAACATTCAATGGGTCTCTAAATCGAGGTTACATTAAACGAAACTCGTAAGTTTGTAGATTACACTCGAGGCCTAGATAATCAGTCTTTTAGCTAATACAAGTTGAAAGTATTTATTTACTTCAGACTCTGTAAAACTAAATTTATTTCAACAGTTCGAAGCTCAGACTACATTATCAAGGATTTATAAATTTCGAGGCAATCATATTGCAAGGATCAACTATATACCTCTGACCCGTAGATCTACACTAACACTGGTACTTGTTACCTGATGTACCTGATTATTACCTATTTAAGGTACTCCCGTTACTGACCATCGATTACCAATCATAGATTTTTAACAGGTCACTTAATTGTGTTCGGTTGGTAGCTAGCATCCCTGTTGATTACTAGTCATTAGAGCGCTACATTATCTGCATTATTTCCCTGCACTTCTGAGGAAAGTATCCCCATTTTTAATTATTGCTTTGATTTTACTCAATAGTACACGTCCACTATTCTTTGACGTTCTTCTATGGACGCCTCTTTCGTACCTTAACTTCTTCACAGATATTGATACAAAGGTGTAATTTCATTTCTAATTTAATTTAAATATTACAAAAGGGATGTAACCACTAAAATTGATAATAAATATTAAAAATCAAATTTTCCAACGATATAACATGGCAATATTGCCGTAAGATAGATACATTTTATCGATCAACAACAATTTGGATTTTTGTTCATTTTGAATGAAATAATCCACCTCTGAAGAAATTAAGTTCTGCTACTTCTAATCTTTCCTGTTATACGTTACTATATGAACAGAATACTACATATTATAGAATTTTTCAAAGAGGTGACCGACCGATTAAAAATCTCTAGAAACTTTATTTTACCCTAAAAAAAGTCAAACAAAAGTAATATTTCAAATTCTCCAATTAGTAATTATAATAAAGCTCCAAATACACATTTGAGTAAAAAAGGATCCGCAAAGTCATTTGAACCAATAACAAGACAAATATCGGTATCGTTGCGTCGTTCGGTCCTTGACGAAGTCAGCTAAATATTTCGTAGAACACTACGAAATAACGAAATCAAATTTTCCTTGAAAAACGTCTTTCACGAGTAATCGAAGCGTTTAGTGTTTCCGTGTTACAACGCGTACGATTCGACCAAAGAAAAGGAAACTGGTTGACGGTAACACGAAAAACTTTTTCCTTCGAAGGAACTTCACGTGGAACAATATACTTCTTTCGATACTCGCACGTTCTCACGTTCAACACGTACGTGTCGTAGGTACAAACAATGACATATGTCATTGGCGTGCGTCACTACGGGGCACGGCCAGCCTAAAGTGGTTCCTACTACTCTCGCAGTCAGCCATTCGAGAAATGTTTAAACGTGTTCCGCGCCTTCGCAAATCGCTTGCGAAATTGCACCGTGTCCTTTCCTGGACCTTCGCCGAGTCGTGAACTCAACTACCGTACGAAAGTTAAAAAGACAATTACCGTCGAGCAATATAAATGTTAAAACAACATGCCCCTCGCTCGTAATTTCTTTTAGTGCCTTCATTCATGGCGACAGAAAGGGTTAAAGGAGATACTGCAATATTATTGAAGCTATGAAAAATATCACGGTTGGAATATTGTGTAATTCTTGAATACTTTATAACAGATAAATTAAAGCGACACGGTGAAATTGTGTTTCTGCTTCTTATCGTTCTTCAAATTCATGAACAACCGAGTATCGTCCTCATTAGCGTTCACGTGTACTATGTCTTAGACGAGACCAAATTTTATCCATTTATGAAAATTCAAATTTGTATATTTTTAACTGCATTTTTGTAACACCGTTGTAAATTTAACAATCATTTATGTTCTGGTCTTCAATAGTGGAAGAAAGAGGTAGTTTAAAATACGACGAGAAAAATTATATCGAAGAATGTATAACACGTTAAACAAATAATATTTGACGTACTTTTGTATATACCGTTCAATAAGCAGAGGATCGTTTTTTGGTAAATATTTATCTTCAATGTATTATATTTAATACTTTCGAACAGAAAATTTTCTAATTTGTTTAACTTGTTATAAATTCTTGAACATACTTTTTCTATTTGTATTTAAACTGATTCTTTATTTCCTTACTGGAAAAAAAATAATAAAGTAAGTAAAATAATAAATAAAAAAAGTAATAAAGAACAAAATGCTCGAGTTCCTGTTGAATAATTATTTTACATTTTACAAAAATGTTTATTTTGCATTAGTGGTTGACAATTCGATACACGGGCGGCATTACATTCACCCATTAAGTACCAAAATTGATGTTTATTAGCTACACAAATTAAGATAATATTCAAATAAATTTTAATACGCGTAACAAATTTTGTATTGAACGCGCTAGAATATATATATATAGATTAAAGTTACGGCAACTGTGCGCATGTAATGCGATACTCGCTCATTGTTTCTCCATCTCGCTCATTCTCGGTATATCTCGTTCACTTTTCTCGCCCGAAGGTATACGCAACATTCAGCCTCCGCTCGAGATAAAAGTCGTTACGTACCCCTTTTTCAAGTGAACTGACGGTTCCAATTTTGTCACCTAAAAGCGGGAATTACCGTAGCACCGATCAACATTAATCCAACGACAGTGTCTACTTGTTCTTTGCACAAGAATTCTTGCACAAGAATTCGTGGTAGGTACTGTTTTCAATAATTATGCAATTGAAAGATATAATCACTCGCAGTCGATGTTGTCTCGTCGCATCCTTCCATGCGATGATATTTAAAAAAGGTTCGATTCATAGCGGCACGTAGACGAGTTAAGAGGCTTCAACGCCGCGCCAATTTCCCCTTAAAGATGTCTACTGTGCATTGAGAATTCCCGATTGAGTTTGCGAACACGTTTGCACAGCCGAGCATGCCGAAAGTAAGTTTAAAGAAACGCCTGAAACTTCCTTCAACGCTGCTACCTGCTATAAAGTCGACCTAATAACGCTTTTTAGACACACGCATAACTTCCTTCTGGAATTTTATAACATCCTTTACGAGCGGGTAGAGACGGGAGTTACGAATATCCGGTTAGACCGACGAGTCTGTTTAGAAGCATTCAATAATGCGTCGCTAAGGATTTTTAATATGCGCAAGTTTCTCAATAAACCATCAAGTACCGCCATATTTGTTCTAAATACTTTCAATGTTAGCGGAGTTTCGATAAACGGTCGAAGATTCTAAAATTATCGAAGAATTTGATATTTTACAGCAACATCAAATATACACAGTTAGGGTCTCATCGTCAATATTAGTGTAGGATGAATCGAATAATTTGGAATAACTATAGAAATTAATAGTAGTAGTAATTTTAATTTTTATTCGAACCTTTTCGATAAAGTCTTTTCGCATACCTTGAATAATATGTATATAAACATATAAAAATAATAATATTTTATATTTATATTCGGTAAACATAGTTGAATTCCTAAAGAAAATTTACACGTAGTAAATTACGATTATACAAATTATTGTCTGTTCCGAATATAATTATAAAATATTATTACCTCCTGTATTCCTTTTGTATATCGTTTAGCATTTGCATTATAGTCTATAAATGTAGCTTAAGAAAATACAATCGAGAACGTTCGAAGAAAATTAAGCTTGTAATCTATTATGAATTTCTTTCAAACAATCGATCCAATTGAATTTGACATGTGTTTTTACGATACAAAACTTTTGATGCGAAACAATTATTGCTTTGTTTCTCTAATGAATTATACTACCACATTAAGCACTATTAAGTTATGGATACTTAAAGACACGAAAACTATTTCTAATCATACACAATGTGCGAGTTAAAAATTTGCCCAAATTTCTTTTTGTATTTCTATACTTTTGTCGTGTAAACGGTCCAACTTAAACAGGAGGATATTTGTCGTCCATAAATCCAAATTCTAAGGCCCGTCGTACAAAGTTTAAATAATTGAATGAAATTTATTTAGTACAAAGACTTCTTTACCGAAACAATTGATCTTGAAGATCCTTTGCACGCATATCTACACGACTGAGTTTCAATTTAAGAATCTCATTATGGGCTAGCTATTATTCCTATTTATAAACGTGGATGAAGTCACAAAGTAAACATCACCATAATACATTTATATACGAACAATGCTACAATGATTGAAGAAATGTTGGAAATGTGTTTTCTCGTCTGCAACATATCATATTATCAATGTTAATGATCAGAGACACTTGAACTCGCAATGTATTTTGACTCTTTAGATTCTTCATAGGTTTGTACCATACTATGCAATTTTCTTTAAAGTTTTACCAAAGGTTTTCGTTATCTCCAACATCAATTATTGTTATAAAATCGAGTGGAGTTTGTTTCATGCTTATACGAGGGATCTTCCTTTCCTTGACTGCATCATGAGCTATTTATAAGCTTCATATTTGTAACATATTTATTGTGCATATGACATCACTATTATATTTTAAATGCAATCAAATGCAACTACTCTTATCATTTTTACTGTATCTATTAACAATTGACAATTGAACTGTATATTGCATAATACTATGATATCGTCTTATACGTAGTGTAACAGTATATGATTCATTAGAGGTTCTTATCTAGGTTAAACAAAAACCTTATGCACATACGTATCGATCGAGACAGTTTCAGACGAGGTCAGTCACTTATTAATTTTGGAAAACAAACATGTCCTAAAATGTTAACCAAATACCAGAAGTTACATTTGAACAAATAATAGACGAAATACCTGAAATAGTACCAATAGAAAATAAGTTTAGATGCTTTAATAAATAGAAAATAAAACACTTCAACTCTATAAGAAATCATATATCCTTGAAAACAACCTGTTTCCGATGGGTTGTATTAAACTTATGACCATAATGTATATTCCTGTTCAGAATCCCTAATTCTGAATATATTTCACCCCGCTGCGCTCCTAAAGGATTCTAAACTTCGTTTGAAGCCATATTTAAAACTTTAAAAGTTAGGATTCGGTAACAGCATTTTAACTGCACTTCACCTCCTATGTATTACAGATATTTCGTTTATTCATTTTTATATCATGTATTTGTACTCTTACGTAATAAAAACATTAAAAAAGTAATATAAACGAAATTTTACTCATCCCAAGAAGCATCTTCTACGGATGTTCTCCAATGAATCTAAACCATATTTAAAACTTTAAAAGTTACGATTCAGTAACAACATTTTAACTGTACTTCACCTCTTATGTATTACAGATACTTCATTTATCCATTTTTATATCATGTATTTGGACTCTTACATTTATATAATAAAAACATAAAAAAAGTAGTACAAACAAAATTTTACTCGTCCCAAGAAACATCTTTTACAGATGTTCTCCAACGAATCTAAGCGGAGCAAGTTAAATCTCTCTTCTTAGACGTGTTTGTTCTAGCATTCGTTAAGTATTCGCAATAACATCGTGAAATTACATATTTAATATGACATCAAAGCTGTGGCAGTTACCTCATAAAATTTCTTCAGAAACGTTCATTCCATTGTCATGATGGATATTCTCAGTCTTGTTCCGTAAATATTACAATATTATTATATATATTCTCGCGCCATCGGTTCGTTCTAGACGAGTTAATAATCAGGCAAAGGCCGCGAAGTACTCATTTAACCGTTCTAATTCGCGAATATTGCACGCATAGTATACAACGAACTTTAATCGGTTCACTGGTTCATATAACATGCCGCCGATTGTATTAGGAATTTATTGTACAGGGGCGTTTAATGCGCTCCATCGGTACCAGCGAATTAGTATAGAAGCTCTGGGACATGATTAATGCCCGACTCAAATTACGATAATACAGCGAAGGTATATTAATAAACAGAGGATTATACATACAAAGTATCGCATAGTTCTTCGTACAAAACACGTTGGGTTCGCTGGACACTCACCTGAAAGAAGTAAAATATTGCAATATAAATATACGATACAGTTTTACATTATTTAAGAAGTCTCATAAAACAACTCTAAAGTATTACAAAAACTTGCACCGACGAAACATGTTTAGTTTTAATAAGTTTCCTCTTGGTTGCACATTTATAGATTCTCGATGTTACAATTATGATTTTCAATCTCAATCACACGTGTTAAAATGATCCACGACAAATGTTTCTTCAAAGCAGGATATTACCCAAAACTCTTACTTTGGCCAAAGTTGAATTTCTTATTGTATCTATACATCTTTAATTCAACAATGTCGATGGTCATGTATGGGAGAAGGGTACAGGAAACTCGCAATATTGTTTATAACCGGAATGTTTGGTTACCTATAAAGATCGTCGTCTTTTAGATTCGTTTGACTGTCTTTGAATGAACCCCAGCTTTTATCCACTTAACAGTTGTTGGTGTATTGACACCTTCTTTCTCTGAAAAGAATGGCTCTTTAAAGACTTCTATTACCTCCCATGATCCGAACTTCGCAGACCTAAGACGAATCTGGTCTTAGCAACGAACAGAAGTAAACTAGAGAAGCAATTAGGGTCACCTATACCTAGCAACGACTCGTATTGAGGTTTGTAAACGCACCTAATAACAAGAACCTCGCCCATCAGCGTAGGGTTAATTAATGCCTCAGGGTCTCTTGCTTGAAACGTCTATTTAACCCTGTGATCAACATTTTCCCAACCAGCTTTATACCCCAATATATTCAATTATAATGTACATTCAGATACCCTCGTCCTTTCCCATCCTCAGCTTTTAATACCATCTGCAAAGGGACTGCTAAAGACATATCACTATTTGCTCAGAAGTTCCAATCGCCCAACCCCTGAATACGTTCACCGTACGCGCAACCGTGGATGCACCGACGCATCGATGACCCAAATCGGAATTTATTAGAGTACGAGATATAAAGGTTATCGGAGAAAAATTGAGGAGCGTCGGGAGATCGTGTCTAGCCATAAGTAGCGATCTCAGATAATGGGCGTACCACGGAGCGGCTGCATAAGATATATCCAACCCCCGCGTCCCGGTGTATATGTATACACACCGTGTACACTGGAGCTTTTCCCGCTCCACGTGTTTGTACGGCAGCGAGCTATGATGGAGATAGTGAAATGTAGTGCACCAAGTGCCGCGCTCCCTCCCGGCGCCGGCGTGGAATTATTCGTGTGCAGATAACTCGACTTAACGACATCTAGAAACGATACTTCAACGCACCGGCCACGGAAAATTGCGCTGATAATGCCTGCATACGTTCCTATTATTTCACCCAGCGACTTATCACGAGCAATTCGACCTCGACCTTCGACGGAAATGTAGCCACCGCGATTTCGACACTGTTCGGAACACTGGGTAGTTTTTATACAGTGTACAGGATTATCAGTGATCACGTGATCGTTGATCTAGCAGCCCCACCCAACGTTACCTATCAAGATCACCTAAATTCAGAAGCCTTCGAATTTTTACTTGTACAATTGTTCTGAACAGTTGCTGTTCGGAACACTGGCTGGTGTTTACATAGAGTACAGGATTATCAGTGATCACACGAGCGTTGATCCAACAGCACCACTCAAGATTATCTGCCAAGAATTCGTTCAGGATGATATCTATTTTCTGCAGAATCTTCAACGAATGAAAGATTGTATTCTTAGTGGAGTATTTTCTGTGAAGTAGTCACAGTTCAATCCTGATCGTGTGTCAATATGACAGAGTGACAGAGTAGAGAACAATTAAGGAAAATTGTAATCTACTACCATCATTGGAATTGTATAATTTCGAACTTTCTTCATATATTAATTTTTCCAAGTTACAGGAATGTTTGGCAAGTATACGCAATTGATTTTGATAAATTAATACATTGCTGCTCATTGTACATATGTAACTGTTTCACATTAGAACTCTCGTTGGTGTTATCCGAAACAGACAAGAAAAATTAAAAAGTAAAAATATTTTATTCCTCGTAAATGTGGTTAACTTCGAAAATCAAGGAAATAATAGAACTCGAAGACTAAAAATATTACAGCCACTTACAGAAAAGATTTGACCTTCTTACAAAATTTCGATGCTTCTTTAGACACAAAGCAAAAAACTTTGACGAATATTGAGTTTATTTTATTTCACGTGGTAGAGAGATATTTAACTTTATACTTGTGTCAAATTTCGAGTCAATCGTTTCATTGGATTTCGAAATATACCAAGCACTTCGAAAATGTCATTCTGAAAAAAAAGGTTTAAAATTTTCCGTCGAATCTAAGAATGGTTCAAAATTCTATAAAACTGCCGATATTTCGAATTTCATCGTAATCCTTTCAGTACAATTATTTTCAAAAATTGAAACTTAAAATAAAATGTAAAAAGAATCATTTTGTTCGATCGATTTTCGAGTTAGGCAAACCTCTTAACAACCCTTAATTCAATGAAACATCGTCTCGTCTCTGTATCATTTAAAGCTTCGATCGATACAAATTTTCACTAAAACATCAACAATGTAAGTAACCGATCTGGGTGTCTGGAAAGCTAATCAACAAAACAGCAGAAAAAGAACTCGAGTGTCGGTATAATAAAATTATCTGCAATTACTCGAAATCGCGTGCCGGATGAACCGGACGGATTTCTATCAAGAATATATTTGTACACGATCGAGCTATCTCGGTATAAATCAAGTAGCTTCATTCGAGTCGGATTTATCTCTCCAAACGAGAAGACCCGGTGAAAAAAAGAAGCTCTAAAAAAATCGGAGGAGGAGACAAAAAGAGACGAAGCAGATTGGATCGATGGAATGACGACCCGTTTCCGCTCAAACGGATTTCCGCGGTGTTATTTTCGCGATAGTCGCGAGCTGGTTAACTCGCCCATGTTCGCGGTAGGACAGAATGCATGCTCAAAGCGCAGAAACAAGCCTGCGGACAAGCGCACCCAGCTTCCTCCACCCTCCACCCTCGTTGCATCTCTTTTTCTCGCTCGTTCCGTCGTCTCTGTTCGGGACAAGCTGCCACTGATGGCGAGCCTGTTGACAGAAGGGAACAGGGGGTAAGGGGGTGGGGAGGGAGGGCACAGGGCAAATAGGAAATGGGAAAACGAAATGAACCGTGAATAATTATGTATTATTTTTAATGCTTTACGGCTCACGAGCGAAAGATCCGGTGATACAGTGGCGTAGCACTCAGGGGCTGGGGAGAACATCGAAGTCAAAGGTGCTTCCTTCATTTTTCCATGCTATCGTGCCATCAGGATCAAATGATTCATAGGGGATTCGGTATAGAACACATCGGTGGATAGTATTTAATCGTAAGTATTTAAGAAAAATTGAAAAGTAAAAATATTTTATTCCTCGTAAATGTGGTTATCTTCGAGAATCAAGAAATAATCAAACTCGAAGACTGAAAATATTACAGCCACTTTTAGTGCATTTTTGGTAAATTGAGATTAAAGTAAATAATGAAAAAAATAAAATTAAGTTTAACCCTGAAACTTTCTTTCGTTCGATAGTACGTTCAGTGTTTCTTCAGAAATGTCTGGTACGTACAGAAGACATATTTTTTATTTTGTAACGCAGTAAAAAGGATCTAAGTAAATATAGGAGCTTTCGTTATAGGAAAACGATATATTGCGAGAACGCGATGGGTCGGAAAAGACCCGAGGATCGCGTTAGGTTTAAAGAAGAATACAAATTTCTTTAACGTAACTAATTATCTATGGGGTGGTGTCACCAAAAATTGTATATATAAGAACAAATTCAAATATGTGCTCACAAGTCTTGCCAAACTGAAAAATAGATCGAAGAATTTAGAAATGAGTAGTAATTGCAAATGTTGATTTTTTCACGATAGAGTCAAATGAAACGTCGTACGATCTACATTTCAAGATGATTGTTTCGTACAAATATATACAAGGCAAAGATTGCACAGTAATAATTTGTTCAATAAGTTTTATCGAACGACCTATTAAACAACCTATTATATGTATAAACGAATGTGTGTACATGCATATGCATGTGTATACATAGAATGTATTTCTAGAATCTTCTAGAAGATTCTATTCTACGAATACGTGATGTTTATTAAACAAAGTAAGAATTTGTTTGTTGTTACGACGAACTGCGATTCAAAGTTAGTCCAAAAGCCGATCTCGTGAAGAACGCACACAGAAGATATACGTTCCGGAATATTAATAAGGTTTGATTTATTCACAAAATAGAATTATCGAGCTATTGTTTAATCGCACCTATAATCCAAAATTCCGATAGGGATGACAACAAAGTGTGGTACCTTACAGCACCTAAGACTCAGAATGGGAAGTGAAGGGAAGTAGGACTCTGCACTGATTACATCCTCGGGTTACGCATGCGCATTTGGAACCTCACTCTCGCTTACTCGAATAGTACACAACTATTCTCGTGTTCAAGAATCTTGACTGGTCAAGGACACGTCCCCGCTGGTTAAGACCATTCTACATTCTATTGTCTCAATTTCAACTTCAAATTAATATTTGTAATGTTTCTATTTTATTTTACTCTCCGAATAATGCATTTTAGTATCTTAATAAATTTTAAACGTAAACTAATGACCTGACTCTTCGACCCTGCACCCTAGTTATCCCTTCCCCTGAATTTAAATTTCTAATAGTTCAATACTGTAATTTTCTATTTCACAACCTAGCACTGGTGTCAAATATAGATTGAAAAAACAATAAAAGAACCGGTTTTAATTAATTATAATGTGAACTTTTTTTGATAATTTTGATAGTATCCAAATGATGTCTGTTACTCTATCATCGTAAATATAAATTCCATGGACACATTGGTACAAATGGTGTCCAGGTTGCATGTGTATTCTCATTTGAGAGTATAACAATGAATGCACTCTTCCATTTACATAAACGTCAAGTGAAATGATTAAACATTTGCTGCTTTGTAACGCATAATTCCTGTATAGTTTCATTCGTAACTGAATGATCGCTCAGGAGAATGGACCACTTTATCGAAGTCGGTTACTATGTAAATGAAAATAATAATTGCAAAATACGGTGAGCGCGGAACTTTCTGTATGCTCTGTAGACGGATTTTATAATCGCTCATTGAAATGGATCAGAGCAAGTTCGCTGTCAAGCCGCACGGTTGCCCTTTTGCACCGTTGAATCTAATTACCGGAACGTCAGCTTTACGAACTCTTCCACGTTTTGCATCTTTCGAAAATTATTCCGGGCTCCTGTTATAATGACCCCTCAACAGCCTATAAAGATAACCTCCAGTTGAAAAGATAATTCATTTAAGTTTCCGCAATGATAATGGACTATCCGACTTTTCGGATCTAGATAACATGATCCAGCCAGCCATCTTCGTCGCAGACCAGTTCAACGACATTACGGATCCTAAACTCTTTCAATTAACTTATCTGTGTTTAACCCATTTACATTAAGAACGGAAATATTCCACTGATTCATTCGACACGGAACGATCCGCGTTAGTTACTTATTGTTGGATCACCGATTGGAGAACAATCGGCAAATTGTGCAGCGATCTGAGAAATATGACATTCTCGGTGTCAATTGTCCATTGAGAGAGACCACATGACGTGTTGCATACCGACTTTATTGAAACTTTGTCGTTTTGTATAAAATATTAAACAAAGATTATATTCATCGGTTGATCGGTAGCCTAGTGATGGTCGGTTCTTTTTTTCTTACGCTGTATTTGAATTTGTAAAAAAGAATAATGTTATGCAATCGTTTCGTTGCCACTTAAAATATTCTCCTTTTTTAATTACTAAAAAGGAATATGCAGATGTGTTCAAAAATTGTTATCTAGGTAAATACGGAATAGGGTAATAGAAGGAATAGAAAATAATTGTCTTTCAGAAGTTACTTCGTCTTGAATAATATTATTTAAAATATAATTAAACTCGAATCACATTAAATCAACATGTACCCTTTGTTTTGACTTTTTTTTTTAAGTGTCGTAGAGTGGCAATAACTTCTTAAACAGTAAAGAAATATTCATTGTTACATTTCTGTGTGAAATAACACGGCAACGTCATCACGACATTGATAAATATCGCGAGTCGATATCAGTTCGAATTTTTGTTTCATTCGAACAGAAAATTCATCCTCAAAGAGGATAATATTTATTTAAGATGAAATCGTGCGAACGTCTCACGCGAAACAGTATATATTGTTCTCGTCACAGAATTTCCTTTTACATAAGTTTACATAAATGACCCAATTCGTTCGCCTGCAACTCGTAGAGAAAAGTTTACGTTAAACTTCAGAACGAGTGATCCATCGAGTTGCATACTGCAACAAACTCACACAGCCTAGCGAAGGTACTACACACAATTATATAACAGCACTTGCAATTAGTCAAGATCGTGCAACTCGAGTTTCTTACTACGAAGTAAATATTATAACTTTTCATATTTATAAATGTATGTATTTCCGTTTGAAAAATCGATATCTCGGAAAGTACAACCTTTGAAAAACATAATCCGTTAAGCGAAATACTTATTCTTCCAAATCAAGCAATTTCTTTTTCGAATAGTTTTTCATATCAGAATGTTTCCATAGAAAAAAAATCGATCTGTTTATGTTAACAATAAGAAGTACCTCAGTCTGCACTTGTCGTGGAACTTGAAAAATTGTACTAGTGATCTATGTATTTATTTATAGTGATTATGCGCGGTAACCATTTTCGACCAGTGAAGAAATCATAATAATTTTACGTAAATACATACATATAAGTATTAAAAAAATTATAATCACTTCGATATATTAATGTTTGGACATTTTGTTATCTAAGTAACTAGCTAGAGAGAGAGAATGACATCTAACCCTATAATCCAATGGAATATAAACAGTTTCCATTACTGGTACGCTAATCTAAAAAGAATTATCTACGAAAAGTCTCTGTTTATTCTACCTGTCCAGAAAATCCACTAAAAAAAAATCAATGTACAGAATTAAAAAGATACCAAAAAGTATGGAAAAATAGGTTCAATATGAGTCACGTCAGCAAAGAAGTGGTGACCTTCATAATTGGTGCAATCAATTGCAAAACAATTATTGTAATGACAAACTTGGAAGCTGTGGTTGTAATTTGTCTCATACTGAAAAGAATTTGCATACACAATCTTTACTACAAAACAGTTATTCATTTTCCTTAGAAGAAATTGAAAACATCACATCCCAATTACCTAAACAGTTCATAATTTTCAGCAATTTCAATAGCCACGATATCTTATAGATTTCTGCAAGAACAGATTCCAGGGAAAAAATAATAGAAGTAATCCTAAATAAGCCTGACATAGCACTAATCAATGACCCCGTAATTATAATGTGTACGATAATGTGTGCGATAATAGGAGAGCCAATTTGTGTAAACTAGAGCGGAGGTGTAAACACTCGTCAGATACATTGATAGTACCTGAATGAACAACTATCAAACTAAGGTACAAAACATCGTTCCAATCGATGCATAACACATTGCGTAATTCTCCTCGTGAGTACAATGTCGTAGATTGTTCGAGATATATTTATATTACTGACACGAATAAATTTTAAAGAGCCAGTTGATTGCTAATTATTCAACGGTCGGTAATACCGGTACCTCGAGGCATTATGCTTCTCAATGCAAATGAGTAAAACAGAATACAAAACTGCATAATGACTGTGGTGCCCCACAATAAAATGTCACAAGCACCTTCCAACGCGAAAGCAATTCATTTATCCGTTTTTCCGCAATGGCAGCTCGGAGTCGAAGTTGCCAAGGAAAGAACCTCAAACACCCTTTGCTTGTTCTCACGGTGTTCGACAAACTATCACCAAAGAAGTTTTAAAGCTGACCGAAAGTACCGACATCGGCAGACGAATGACTAGCGACTTTTCTTCGCCGGCGAACTTCTGGACTGCTATGCATAGGAGCTTCCCGCTAATAAAACGAAAAAACCAACTCCCTGTTTTACCGGGATATCGGTGATGATCGAATTTCGCGGCTTACCTTTGATACGACAGGAATATTGAAGCGCGAAAGTTACCGGACGGAGATACACCTATTAAATGATTTCATTACTTCTGCGGAAGTATTTGTTTACTTGGAGGAAAACTCGCATTTCTCGGTGCTTGGAACACGTGATACGAGACAATTGTACGCCTGTATGTACATTAGGGTGGTGCTGAAGCGGTCAAAAATTTTTGTCGAGCTTTTTCTATTTTTATTCTTTTATTTTTTAATCGTGACACTTGATAAAAAAATAATATGTACAAAATTTTAGAACGTTTGGACAGTGGGAAACCGTGCTGCGTTTGAGTGAAAATTTGGAAATTTCTAAGACTTACATAAATTTTAATACAAATATGTTCCACCGTTTTAGAAGCAGTATTAAGTACTTTTTATATTAGGAAAACTAACATTTCTTGGTGCTTGGAATACGTGACACGACACAATAAGTTGTACGCCTCTGTGTACATTAGGGTAGCCCTGAAGGGGTCAAAAATTTTTGTCAAGCTTTTTCTATTTTTATTTTTTTATTTTTTGATTGTAACTCTCGATCAAAAAATAATATGTATACAATTTCAAAGCGATTGAATAACGGGGACCCATGCTGCATTTGAGTGAAAATTTGGAAATTTCTGTTATTTACGTAAATTTTAATATAAATATGTTCCACCAGTTTGGAAGCAGTACTAGACACTTTTTATATAGCTATAAATAAGCATGTATTCTTAATTCCTACGATTTCTTTATTACTTAACAAAAATTCTTCCCAAAATAAATATATTTTTAACATACAAATAACTTTGACCATCCATCTGTCGTAGTGAAAAGCTCCAGGGATATGGAAGGAATTTTCTTTTTTTAATAATCAAAATAAAAAGCCAAGGAAAATAATCATTAATTCCAAAAATTCAACATAATAGCCTCTTGGATATTTTTAATTCATTGTATGTAAACAAATATCTAATATCAATTTTGTAGCCTAAAATACGTTCGCCAAGTGTATAACATACATAAAAAATATAATCGTCCATTCGTCAAATCATACAACCAAAAAACCATAAGTCGTTCATTGTTCTTTGCAACACAAATTTATTAAAGAAAATAATAAAGAATTTTCTCAGAGCCGACAGACAGGGCAGTTTTGAATTTGCAACGTTATTTATTAAATACGAAATGAAAAAATTCTCGAAAAAGATTACGAAGGATTCATTATTCGCGACACTAATTTATGGCAATAAAAATAAAGAAATTTCCGAGAGACGTCGCGTAGATCGTTGCTTCGTTATCCATATCACTAATCCAATTCCATGCATTTATGATGACTGTTTGACTACGATCAACGCCTACAAGTACTCAGTTAATTAGTCAGTCGTGTACCATAAACACTTATGAGCATTCAATATGAACGTACATATGTATGCTCAATACACGAGAAGACTTTCCACATACAGCGTACGTTTTGTGTCAAAGTCGTCTCTAATCAAAATGTTAAATAATGCGAAACGTCAACATTAAAAATTCTCGTTATCTCACATAGCACAAAATCACATCTGAAACACATACTTTAATTACTAGGTAGCGAATTTTCAATGTTCCATAAATCGCGACACTAACAAGGAACATTTCCAAACTATTTTATGCCAATTTCAATTAACTTCAACATGAATAAAATTGTTAACTAATACCCACTTCTGTTAACAACATATTTAAAACGTAAAATTACCTTTCAAAGTTGATTGGAGAAATATCAAAGCTGTTAACTCACAAAAAAATATTAAATATTTAAATAACTTGAATTCGTACGAGGAATAATAAAAATGTAAACCAAATCTCTGCGAAATTATAGGAATTACATTGTATTGTTTTAATCGATACCTCGTCTACGGAATAATTTTTCTTACCGAAAATTCCCCATCAGAAACAACAAAACTGATCTCACAAACATGTATTTTTCACAATTTTCCCAAATTACTATGAAATGAGAAACAGTAGATCCTTGTTCAGTATGGTTGAAACACCTGTGACAAAGATACCGGGTGCTACTCATTCGAAGGATAATGAGGCACTGGATGAAGTCAAATATATCGTGAAAAAGGGTCCCCATTGGTAATAGCGATGTACAATGTAGATGGGAACAGTAATGACAATGCTACCATGAACAATGAAACGATGGACAAAGGCAAAGTGTAACGTATATCGTATAATGGCAAAGTACAAGGACATGGAGACAGTGAAGAAAATTGTAGGTATTAGAATGATATTATACAGATCCAAGGAATTAATAATAGCAATATCCAACGAGTAATGGTAAAATACAGAGTACAAAGAGCAATTGCAACTGCAAAGGCAATTGTACTATAGAGCGACAGCGAATCATTACACTTAAGGTTGCAATTGAAAGATTCAAGAACCGAGGACAATTTAAATTTTGTTTTCAAAATTTTATCAAGCTCATCACGGAAAATTAAAAAATAGCATATAATACACCTAAATATCACATATTTAGAACTATGTATAAACCGAAGAAAATAAATATTTTAATATGTCAACAGCTTTGGCCGTGCTTGTATGTACAACGTATTAAATATCACCAGCAATATTTATTTCAAGAGAATTCTAGAAATGTGGAACATAAATATTGTGGTTTGCAAGCGAAACAAAATGATAATATTGTACAAGTAAATAATTTATGCTTCTTAGTTGTGCGTAATCTACTTTATAGCATATATGTATTGTAAAATTTAATTAATACAGTGTATACTACCATTTCTCCGTATTTATTATTTTTAAAAAACGTAATAAGGTACCAAAAATGGACCGTAGAAAGAAATTAAATGAACGTGAAATACATACCATGTTGAAATTAAGGGGAAAAATGTATACAGTTACATAAATATCAAAAATTACAAACAGAAGTTGTGAAGTTATTAAAAATATCCTAAAATTGCGGAAAGAAGACAATTTCTAATCGTCCACAAAGTTTAACTAGTTGTGATAAATATGAAATATTAATAGCAGCGTCAAGTTCAAGCATGACTGCGAGAAAAATTGCCAAAAAAGCTGGCATAAACACAAACGTATATTAAATAATGCACGCTGTATTTTACAAAAATGCAAGCTATTGGTACAATGATAATTACAAAAGGAATCTTGACTAAATAAGCAGGATAAAGTGTGCTGCTTATAATTTAGTAAAGAACATATACATAAGTATAGGAACAAAACGAGAAAGGATCATATTTGTAGATACAAAAGATTTAATTTCGATGAAAGAAACGACTTTAGTTATTATTATCATGAATTAAGGAAAGAACAACATTTTTTGAGCTGTCACCAAATGGGAGACGTGGTGATTTGGGTTGGTATTAAATAAAATTTTTAACAGAACGAATGAATAGTATCTAGTAATGATACCTTTGAAACGATAAATGAACCCATAAACACACATGCCGAAATATTGCTGGAGTTAAATATACTCTTTCAAATTGGCCAGCAAGGTCCTCCGACTTTGACATTATGGAAAATTGTTGGGAACATCTTTCCAAAGCGGAGTAACAAGGTAAAATAGTATAAGTGGGATAATACGAGCCAAAACAAGAATAAACAATTGTATTAAACATTAATGAGAATAATGATCGGAAGTGTTAAATGTAAAGTGGGTGCTGTAAAATATTAAGCATTGAATAATATTAATTAACTGTTTTATATTTTTAGTTTTTCGTTAAAATTTGATTATTATTTTAAATATTTAATGGAATTTATGTAAATTAATGTAAATATTTATATAGAATTTCTTCCATTTTTAATGTCTCGGTTAACAAATTTTAAAGTATAATTAAAATCTTCATCGCTTGCATGTATCAAAATTAGTTCCGTTACGTTACAATTCCTTCTTTAATAGTGATACCGTCTGTAAACTAAGATCGTAGATTTATGAAACAGATGATTCACAAAATACTAACTTTTATCGCAGATGTTTACAGAGATTCTGTCTGGACTTTCGTTTAAAATAAATTTAACGATATCAGGTGGAAATAAATTCAACAAGATCACGACAGAACTAATAACGAACGGTTTGCGATGTTGAAGATCAGTTCCTGAATAAAATTGGGAGGAAACTAAACGTTAAACGAGATTTAAAAAGTCACTGCTTACTGACCCCAAGCGACAATGCTCCTTACTCTAGACAAATCGTCCGCGAAATGGAGAAATTCGCGAGGATGCTGCGGAAAATCCACGCATCCTCCCTGGAATACCTTATAACTAGAACCTGTTAACATTCAGACGTAGACGGATACGTTCGAACAATACGTAAACGCGTGATGCACCCTCTATCGAATGTATCCCATTTCAAAATCCATTTAATAATAAAACTGCGACTCAGAATAAGAACATTTAACCTAAAATTTTATATTAATAAAACGTATATGCAGTTTTTATATTATTTTAGATG
Organism: Ptiloglossa arizonensis; assembly: GCF_051014685.1. Taxonomy (NCBI): domain Eukaryota; kingdom Metazoa; phylum Arthropoda; class Insecta; order Hymenoptera; family Colletidae; genus Ptiloglossa; species Ptiloglossa arizonensis. Next base: position 6,850,058 of record NC_135049.1, read on the forward strand.
TTTGAACACAAACAGTAATCACAAATATAGTAAATAAATATTCATAATCAAATTTTCCAATGATACGATACTGTAACATTTTTACAAGATTGGTAAATGTCGTGGGCAATATCAGTTTGATTTTTATTTATTCTAACTTGGTAATTCGTCACTGAAGACTATACAAAGGACCGTACGAATGATTTAGTATTTCGATAGTTTATAGATATTCAAATATTTGGGTATTCGAATTTTATTATCATTCATTCTCTGTAAGACCTGTTTAAAACACTTTTCAATATTTTTCCGTATAACGACTATATAACAGAACAATAAAAAGTTATGGAAAGTTAATTATTAAATTGTCAAAATTATCCGTAGTTATCCATCGAGCAATTTTACTCAAAATTGAATCAGTCAAATAGACTTAAATACAAAATTTCTTTGAAATTTATACACTCGTTCAGACACACTTGTATTAACAGACAAGTACATAATACGTATACACATACATACATATACATATATCTTCGTACGCACGTTCGAAGAAAAAATGTCTCTTTCATAATAGTCAAAACACGATAAGAGAATCGTATTTCCGTAAAAGAAATATTTTCGAAATTTTTCTCGATCACAATACCCTCTTTTTTCTTATAAATCGAAAAATGAATGACGATTAACATAAAGAACTTATCGTTAGTTTATAATCCAGATCGTACTACTCCAATACTACGAAAATCCGGACACTCGATCGGTGGACAAAATATTCGAACTACAGTTTGCTCAATAATTGAATAATCGAAGTGTTCGAATGTTCAAAACACAGACAAAATTCGATAAGTAGGCCCTAGTTAGAAGGTCTACGATGATATTCGAGCTAAGAACGCAATTGAAATTTTACCATATTAAATACGTAACGATGTCAACATCTGAAAAATGTTTCCCTCGATTCTGTAACTGTGCAGAAAGTCTGCAACAGTACCTATGCGAATTGAATTGAAATTTCGTATAAACTGCCCTTGTAAACTCAAGCTACAAACCAAAGATAACATCCACCACGAGCAATTCCAGAAAAAATAAGAGGGGAGCTTCAATAACAAGTCGGGATTCAATGTCCACGACGAAATACGGAGAATTCAATTAAAAGCTCGTAAACGGCCTGAAATATCCCCCTAACGGTGCCTTACAAGCCCACGAGCTTGCGCACGTTCAAAGAAACTGTAAGCACGCAGGAACAAATTGCTTTTCGCTAGCTGCGCGCACACTTTGCGTGTGTCCGTTCATAAAACATGTATAATAAATACGGTTCTCGCGTCGCTGCGCTTGCGTGTGTTCGAGGCTGAACCTTCATGGTGGGGCACTTTTGGATCGATCCTTCAGCTTTATCTGTGCTGCTGGCCCGAGAGTAGAAGGTCCTTCATTTGTACAGGCTGGTCATCCTTTGTAAATGAATGCGGGGCATCCACAGACGGATAGCTTTTCTTACTTCTCGAGCTTTGTTAGAGTATTCAAAGCTTGCGGGAGCCTGATATGTATCTGTAACTCTGCGATACTTCTCGGTTACGTGCATCGCTTCTGCACCGCTTCTTAAGATGTAGAAAGTTCGGTAAAGAGGATTTAGAACTCGGGAGGGGAGCAAAATATGCTCTTAGGAAGATACTTAGTGGGAACTTATTTTTGAGTTCTAGACTCTTTTGAGTCGCGATGTTTATTTCTAAGATTTGAAACTTAATAAATGGGATGCGACCGGCATATCGCACACTGTCTACGATTTTGAATCTGAAGCCTTCAGATTGTTTGAAATATTATCCACAGGACACGGTTTGCACAGCGCCTCTTCGGGATGTTGAAAGATTGTATTAAAACGTAAATAATAAACATTTTCAACTTATATTCCATTAATGGAGGATTATGATATCCGTTTGACCTATGATCTTATTCGTATTCACATATGACAGTGCACGAAATATTGTAACAAAGAAAGGTGATCAGCTCTAGATACAAATACACAGATGTGTGTAATTGTTCCATTTCTTTTCAATACCATTAAACTTCCAAGGTAGGTGTATTTTATGCTCCCTGTTCAACATTTTACAAATGGTAATAAAGAAAGATGATCACCTCTAATTACAAATACACAATTGTGTATAATTGTTTCACTTCTTTTCAACACTCTTGAACTTCCAAGGTAGATATATTCTGTACTCCCTATTCAACATTTTACAAACTGCGTCTCTATTCTATAAGGTTGGCCAATAAATCATTGCGTTTTTTCTTCACAATGTAACTAACCTCATTTTAAACTGCAAATTCCCTATACATTATGATAGATTATAGTTTAAACTTATTTTTAAAAGGAACTCTTCCCCTTTTTTGTTTAAAATTCTTCATTTGGCATTGATTTTATCGTAGATAACTCCAAAGAGCATTTTCGTCATATTTTGCACCATTACGTCCAAAAAGAAACAAATGCTACGCGAGCGCATAAAATGTTATGTGATGTGTATAGTGAAGACGTCTTAAAAATACAACCGTGTCAGAATTGATTTATAAAATTCCAATCTAGAAAGTATGATATTAGATCGACTCAAATCGACATTTAACAACACAAACGATTATCGAGAGACTCAACGCAACAAAATGGAGTGTTGAGTGTTGACTCGTGAGCTCGAAAAACTCCATCTCGCTAAGCTGCAATCTGCATTCTACGCTACCTGTTTTATTCCACACATTCTTTTCTACCGTCTAAAAATTTATTCACTTTGTATTTCGCACATAACGTAAACTACGATTAAGTTTACACACTCTTCTTAACTAATCCACAGACACAAAACGATCCAGGAAATTAATTTGAACTCTTGTGACATCATAAGCCATTTCTATTTTCGCACGTCGAGTGGCATTGAATTAACTTGTCGCGTTTTAAAGGAAAAGGAGTCAAAGATTGGATGAGGAACTACGCGAAATGGATATAATGAATCACAATACACCCTCCAGGAAGCACTTGCGACTAGTTTCGAGTTATAGAAACGAGAGGTAACTGCTATTATTACGCTCTTTATTAGTCACGTCCCGGAGACCGGGCTCGCTAATTTACAGAGACGTTCAGCGTCGAAGAGAAAGTTTCAAAGAAGTTCCTCTAACAAGCTCCACCTAGTGTTTCCTGATTTCTTGTTTCCGCGCATTTGCAAAGCCTCTTCGTGGAAGAATATTACTGTTTCGGTGTCGCGCTTTCTGATTTGAAAATGTATAAAATATCAGTGAGCTACGAAGAATTTAATAGACTTCAAAAACATCGAAAATTGTCAGAACGATACTGTTGAATTTTCAATACCATTTAAAGATGATACAATAAAAATCATCTCTGGTAGCCATATGCATGTATGTGTAATAGATTGCTCAATAAGTTTTGTCTTATTGTAACTATTAAATTCGTCGTTTTATTTTTCTAAAGATGGTACTACTATTTGATGAACATGTTGTTCAAAGTTGAAGTGTCATAGTTTTTTTTTTTCAATGGAAAAAACGACAAAACTTATTCAACAACCTACTATATAATGTACATACGAATGTGCACGCGCGCGCGAATATATGTATGTGAATATGCATGCGTGTATATAGAATGTTTTTCTAGAATATTCTAGAAAATTTTATTCTAGGAGTACGTGATGTTTATTAAACAATATGAAAGTTTGTTTGTTGCAAACTCCTCCGGAATATTAATAAAGTTTGATTTATTGATAAAATAGAAATCGAGCTATTATTTAATCGCACCCATAACCCAAAATATTCCAATAAATACATTCAGACAGCCTTGTCGAGTCCCTTGTATTTGTTACTTTCTGCTGAAAATGTACGTATGATTCGTTATTCGTAATAAAATCAATTTGTACATAATTAGTAAGTATATTAATACAGTATGACAAACGTTATCAATATTCATAGAATCTCGACAATGGTCACGGCAAGCATAATTTAATTGAATATATATTTAAATGTTTCGACCTCAGTTTGAATTCTCTTCGATAAAAGTGTTAATCTAATAAGCATAAATTTAAAGGTGTAGTGCAACAAGAATTAGTTATATATGGGAATTACTGTTGGAATAAATAAAAAGTAAAACGGTAATAAAAGCATTAAAGTCGTAAAGTACAAATAAGAAAAATAATAGTCAAGGAAGTTGAAATGCAAATGTTGGTCGTAAATGTATTAGACTAAAACGTAAACTTTACGTGTTATGAAAGTGTAATTGTTATTGACAGTATGTTATAAAAGAGACGAAAATAAATTTATACCTTATTAATACTGATACAAGGAAAGGTTAAGTCGAATTTGAGACTATGTAAACAGTATACCTTTATTATCTTTAAGTATTATATAATGCTTGATTAATTTTGTATCTCTTTATTTCTAATCAATGATTGGTATAAATTTGTATACTATATATAAGAATGATTTTCACATTAACTCGAGTTTGAGTATTCTTCACGTTAGATAGAATTCTTATTTTTCCTCGTGTACATTTTAATTTAAAGTGACTAAACAAATTTAGAAAACTCTAGTAGTCTTAAAATTGAAACAATTAATTGTAATCAAATTAAATGTATTTTATGTACTGTGCTTGTCCCAAAAGAATGAAGTTCTATAAGGAAACATTTGATTGAAAATCAAAGTGCTTGTATAATTGTTGCTTAAACGACTCTGTCATCGTGTTTATTACATGTAACAAGAGACAGTGTAAATTAACGTGCAGAGTTAATACGAGAATTCCAACAACTGTATCGGCGTAAAAATTGTAAGAGATATTGTAAAAAATTAAATTATGCATAAAAATGGACAAGTAAACAATTTTGGTAAATATTTCTGAAAACAATCTTTTGAAATAATTATTTTTTATATCTAACATAGTCACACTGTTAAAGTTTAATGTTTTATTATCATCTATTTGATGTATTACTGCAGTATTAGCGTCTGGATTAAATAATCTATTAATGTTCATAATTGACACATCAGTAAATATTTCCTTGTGTGGATTCATATCAGTATTCAATGTTATTTGTGTATAGAGTAGTCCACCTGAAGTAGTGCTCTTAAATTGCCCCAATAAATGTTATTGATATTTGTGAATGTTCGAGTGATCGATTCTATATGCAAAAATAAATCAAAAACATAGAACAACACTTTAGAAAAAATCAATTTTCTATGGTCTTAATAAAACATTTTGAGACCTCTTCCTCTCGTCAAACTCATAACGATTGACAGAAAGTAATCTGTCCTGTATTTATCATAGTAATCTATGAAATCTTGTCTAATGAATACTAATCTATGAAACTAATCTATGAAACTAATCTATGAAATCAACTAATTTGCGAAATCAAGAATAATTTCCTCACTCTGTATAGTTCAATATTTAAATGTCCCTTGACACCGTCCAATCGCTGAAATAATTTTGTGGTTTTCCACAATTATTACCGTGAAATGCGAAACAGAATGTATTCACTTGAAGATGGAACCTTTGAAGTCAAAAAGTATTATACGCAAAAAAGAAGAAAGGATTTCTCTTCGTAACCCTTTAAAATCTCACAGAACTTTCTGCGTTTGTATTACTCGATTTAATAGAGATAGATATTTAAAGAATGTAAAGATAAACCTAGAAGTAACATGGAGGAAGCAAAAACTAAACGTAGATATTGAAATTTAAAAAGAAAAATCTTTTTTAACGATTTATTATCGACAGGTTCCATTATTGAATTTAATAGAAAAATTGTAATTACACGGGTCAAAATAATGAGTCTTCTATCATTTCCGTGGCGTTATAAATACTACAAAACAGTATTATTTGAATGCATTTATTTATAAGATAATTTATATACTAATTAAAATTCTTCTATGAAATACATGGGTATGGAAAATACTGATTAGTATACAAATCACCAACACCTACGAAATAGTGTTGTGAAGATTAATGGCGCCATTTTCACGTTAGCCATAATATATTAACTAACCAGAATTATATTCTGTTACTTTCAGTAAATTTTTTTCTAATAGTGTTTTACGTAAGTTTATAATAAACAAAATTAAAAGAAATTCGGTCAATAAAATGGATATTTGTGTCATAATATTGTACAAGTATTATATCTACGCGTTTCGCTTCAGCTCGTTAAAAAACACATTTTATTTTGTAACGTTTTGTAACATTTGATGAAAAATGTATACGATAACGAAAAATGTTACGATAACGTTACTTGAAAACAATAATGGCACACAAGAGAGAAATCCATAGTACTCGATCTAATAAAACTTTTTCATTAAAAAGGAATAGTGGTCAGTGTCTGATGACACTTACAAGGAATTATTTAGTACGAGCTTTCCCAACCCATCCGAATCGTTAATAATGACGTTTATTATAAGATATTAGATTCTTCCTCCGAAATAACATTCGATTATATATCAATTTAATAACGCTGAGAAAACTTAAGGAATCAAATTTGAAAATTTATAATCAGTAATCGTATTCCTTATGAATACCAAAATCCTTCAAACATCAGAACATTTCAAACTCTTAAAAACGCAAATAATGCTGTACAAGTGTATTGTCATTTAAAATCAATACAATACTGTAAATATAGAATTGAAAAACTTATAATAACAATAATACGTCCCCATTGTACTAAGATTATACTGTCAAATAGTAATACTTAGCAAAGAGAATTATACAATTGATGAAACAAATGTTTATTCTTAAAAAATACAATTTTACCTTTCATCGACCAAAACATTCTAACTAAAAGCCAGACTTTCCATTGAATCTAATATCAAGTCTCCGATACTAATTTATTTGTGTTTATTTTTTTCATCAGGCCCCAAGTTCCATAAATCCTTGCGCCCCAAACCCTTCCCTCGCAAATGACTCTACTCCCATGGCAATTCGAAAACCCATTAAATTTCAAGTTAATCCTGCAGTCTACCGGGACGATATTAGACTGTCAGTGTAATGTGTATAATGGACGACGGCCACGAAGGACGAATCCTCGTATCCTTGATCCTGAACGGAACCAAAACTGCATCTGCACATGCTCAATCCCTTCAAATATGAAGGCTGCTCTGCGGATGCAGATACAATTACTGGTAACTTGGGACATACACACACACACACACACACACACACATACATAAATAAATCGTGCTACAGCTTGAGCTATTTTTTGACTTGTCCTTTCCCGACAGTGGAACACTGGTTCTATCGATCCATCAATAGCCTTATTCCTGAATCTAAAAGTTCGTTCGGTTATTAACAAAGTCGTGCTTGCATCGATCATGAATGGTGAAAATCTGATAATTTATTTCTGGCTCCACTGAATCTGTTTAAATAATTGTACACGTATATATATTCGATTTATACTTCGTTTTACGGGATATTAATATATCCGTTTATAAATTTTGGTATCATGTTTTGGACATTGTTTTACATATGCACGTTCTCTTAACGAGGTACTTATAATAATAATAATAACAGTGCGCCCCCATTGTCCTAAGATTGTGTACATGAGAAAATAAAGTATTGAATATAAAAAAAATAAATAAAAGAAGAAAACGATACTGAGAAGTTAATGTGTAAAAATAGAAATAAGTGTAGGTTCGATACAAAATTTAACCTTGAAATCAATACAATGTGAATGCAATACGATAATACAGAATAAGAAAGCGAGAGAAGAGGAATAGGAAGAAAAATAGAAAATAAGAATATACATGAATAAGAGGATACATCTATGATTACACGATATAGCTAAACGATTGCTTTGTTTAATTTAAATTACAACGACACAATACCTTGAGGCACATAAAGGGTTAGGTTCGATACGAACAAAAGAGTAACCACGTTTTATTAACGCGTTGCAATTATCAGCAGAAGATAGTTAGACAATAGCTCAATCACATCAAGTAGATGGCATTTTAACGAGCGAACATTAAGATTCGCGATAGAGATGGTTTTGTCTTCGGTGAGCTTAGGTTCTTGAAATACTTCCCCCACTACGAATTCATCAAGCCATAATCCTACTTTTACTCCCTAACAGTTTGCATCTCTGTTTGGAAAGCAGAGAGATGACACAATAGAATAAATAAATGGTGGTTATAGACCATCGGTAGCTTCAACTACCGTACTTTCAACAAAACATTCAATTGATTTTATTTAGGCTGTAAGTAAACAAAAATGAAAAAACGATCAGACTCGAGAAAGAAGGTTTAATAAAATTTGATTAATATTGGCTTACACTTCTAGAAACTTCTCTTCAACGTTTTAGCTCCAAATATTGAACAACATCTGTACTTTCGTCGAACATCAATAATAGTCATTTTATGTCGAGCAAAAGGTGACACGTAGACAAAAACACCAACGTGTATCGTTCGAGTACTCGTAACAACGATAAGAAGTTGTTGACAATTGAGTTGGGTAACGACGAGTGGAATCGACACATTTTTCGTAGTTTAAGAAATTAATTTTTTACAAATTTTCAGGGAGGTGTATACCGCCTGTCGATCAATACAGCGAGAGTACCCTTATTCTGAAACGTCGAACACATAATGCAATACAACTGACAAAGAAGAGAGGGAGCTACCTTGCACCTCGACAAGTTAGTTAAATTAAATGAAAAACTTTCACGTGTTTCATTGTACAGGAAGATTGCGAATTCTTTGTAAAATCGATGATACCTAACTCAATTATAAAAACGTGCACGAGTTGAAAATATTGTTAGGAAATTTACACGTGGATCCGTAAAATCGGAACATGATTCTAGATTTGTTTTTGACGAGCGCGAAATTCAAATCAACCGGTGATGATTGGGACATTCTATGCACGAAGAGATGGGAGACAAAACGTAATGGGAGTAACCAAACACTGTGGTGGGAAGATAGTCTTTCGATGTCTTGAGCGCTGGATTAGTTACAGACACAATTATGCATTAATTTGGTTAAATTATAGGTGATTTACATATACACTTCAATATCGAGGAATAAATTTGTATATATTCATAATTTTGTATAACTCGAAAACTTGTACTTATTTTAATCTATAGATATAATGCAAAAAAGGATTTCAAACAAAAGCACACATGCACGGTGTGCAAGTGATGCATACTTGCAGTGCAGTGATGCACACGAAATAAAGAAGTATAGGTTTGCGATAAAAATAAAACAAGTCGACGTCAAAATGACCTTGAACATGACTATGCGCTAAAAAACTAATAATGCCATTTGAGTTTCCTCTCAAAATTATGAAAGATATATCTTTCTTTTTTTAATTAGTTGTCTACAAGATGTTTCGTTATGGCAACTTAAATTGGACACTCTGCGAGTGTCTAGTTTTAATCTGTAATAAGAATTACTCATACATTAACCGTTATATAAAAGGTGGTTTATGCAAGGTTTAAATGGTTTCGAGGAGGACGTAATCTAATGTAATTAGTTTTTCACATGTTTCCTGGAACGAATCATATAACTTTTAATGCATTAATGAGTACAACTCGTAATTTTATGCAAAAAAATATCAACTTATTTACGTTGAAAAATCATTTATGTTCAAAAGATATTTCAATCTCAAAATTAATGACTTTTAAGAAGATATTTTCATCTCAAAACTAATGATTTTTTAACATAAATATATTAATGCCTTTTTGTAGAAAATAACGAACTGCATTAATTAGTGCATTCAAACTTAAACGATCCCATTTAAGAAAACTGTATGCCACTTTCATACGACTTCTATACGTCCACGCACGTGTGTGAACCATTATTTATACACATATAAAAATAAATTACAGCTGTAATACATACGTACGCAAAAAGCGAGATGCAGTTAAAAATGCTATTATAATTCACAAGCTCAATTATAAAATCTAACCTCGTTTACAAACTCTTTTATCTTCTACAACTTTCTACACTCCGTATTTCACATTTAATATGAAATATGATTAAGTCTACATACTTTAAAGTAACTCTGCTAGGGATATTACACACTGGAATAACGAGATTTAGAAATATAATTCTAACGCCTAAGAATTTATAAGCCGTCTCTATTACTATGTATTGAGTGTCGTTTAATTAATATAATGCCTTTTAAAGGAAAGAAAGCAGCGATTAAGACAAATCTTAATGTGTAATCTTACTAAATCGGAGTAATCCAATACTTGTTTAATTATCTTTATCAATTATTTTATACCACTACCGTAAATCATCTCGTTTAAAATATACTTTCGATACAAAAATATCAGGACGAAACTCTTTAACTTATTAGTCACGAAACCAAAAGTTGTCGACTATTAGACAACTATCTAATAATAGCAATACGTTCTATTACAACGTAATAGCTTATTATACGTTTCATTCAAAGAAAAAAAAATCATTTCTCAGACGTATATTTGCATAAAAATTTGTAATAGTACCTTCTGTTTTGATACAACCAAGATTTGTTATTTTTAATTTACATGTAAAAATAGTAAACTTATAAGTAGAAAACTCGTGTGAAACTTCTAGAACGTGTGATACTCGTCGAAACAGGTTAAAAGCAGAGATAGTCTGGATAAATATGAGTGAAATATGAACCACTATGTAAAGAATACATAAAGTGAGGAACTTTATATCTGCATAGATGTTACAATACTAAACTGATAAAGTAATTCTGTTTCTGTCAATATAGATGTCTGCACTAATGATATTTGTATTCCTGTTTATTCATATTTTTGCCTTATTTCGACGACTACTACATGTTCTTGAAATTTAATCTCAACTTTCCCGGACACCCAATATATTTATAAAGATGAAATCTATTATCATATGAAATCTAATAATAGTAAGTATGATATGATTGAAATATATGGGAATAATTATACGCTGAAAGAAATTAAAATTAAAAAGGAAAAGTTATCCAGCAAAAGCTACTCTTATAAAAACCAGATTATTCAAGAATGCAGACAGTGGTTTGCACCTTTATTTAAACTATTCTGTTAATTTTTCTCTTATCGGATATCATTTTCTTCATTTGCGTTTTACACACTTTCTGTATCCCTCAATAACCTAGTTTCTCCGCAGCAAAAAAAAAAAAAACAAAAATCTTTCGTAGAGCGACTTTTGCTAAGCAGCTTTTTCCCTGTTAATGTTAATTTAAGATAATTCTTTCGTAATATAATCGCTTCTATATATAATATTTCAATCATATTATACTTATTATTCTTATTCCATTTACTTTCACGTCTGTATTATTCCATATATTTCCCCTAATTCTTCTATATCCCCGTTACGTTTTTACTTTCATTCTTTCCACTCTGTTAAAACTACATTTTCTATTCACATTAAAATTGAAAACTCGTAACGTCCTGAATTGATAAATGAAAATTTTCAAACGCGTTAATATTTTCTGAAACACTCCAAGCTTTAGGAACAGTAGCAACAGTAAGAGATATCGCAAAATTCTTTCCCCTGATTGAATCGACGCATTAGTTTTTTCATTGTTTAGCATAGCGAGTCGACACGACGTAGCCAGCAACAACGTGAAAGTAATAACCGCACGGCGAAATGACAAATTCGCCGCAAATATTGCAGGGGACGTCGTGTGCATCGTAAATCTTCGTTATGGCTATAATGCGGCCCCGTATAACGATTTTCAGCACGGCTCGTAAGACGCGAAAGAGTTTCGCAGTTTGCGGCCTTGGAAATGCAACGAATCTCTTACTGTAAATTCGAGGCATTAATGCTCCTATAAACCGTTATTTTAACTGACCTCTTGAGTTACCGGAGTAAACAAAAGGGAGAAACTCACCCTCTTTCTACGCCTTCGCGATTTAATAATCGTTTTATTTTGCTCGTTTCCCCTTGAGAGCATTTCACATCGAGAGAGATCGCCCTCACTTTTGTTTTCCTCCCGGTTCTTTTTTTTCTTCTTTTTTTTTTTTGTTTTCCTTTTCTTTTTTATTTCGGGGACTCCCGTTTTGAGGAGTGCCGCTATAAACTTCGCGCAGCGACCGCAGCGATGAGTTTTCCAAGTTGTTACGCTCGAGGAGCAAGAAAGTTGTTTTGCGATAACCGTGCATGTAAATTGGCAAAGCTCTTAGAAGATTCGAATTACTCTATCCCGTAGAAGAGATTACAAGTATCGCGGCAAAGTCCCTCTAACCTACGACGATTGACAGAAACTCGATTTGATAAAAGTTAACAGTTGGAGATTTCAATTCCTTGGAAGAAGTAGAGATCTGAGAGATCCAGGGACCATTATTAGTGAAATTATTCTCAACTAGAATGAACTTGGAACACTCTTGTGCACCACGATGATCAAATTTATTTTAACATTTACTTTGCTCGTGTTACACTTTTCGCAAATAGAGGAAAATGAAATATATTTGTTACGGTGCTTTAATTTTTTCCAACATCCATTAAAAAATGAATATGAACAAATTATAGATTTATCTAAAAGAAAAAAAATAATGGCCTTGGAAATAGCAAGCAAGGACCGATGTAAGATATACTATGATCGTTCTAAAGATCTTTTTAAATCATTATTTATATTGTAGATAACAAATTTCGATTGGTCAGAATAACCTAAGATGATCACGTTTCACGTGTAACAGAAGTTATTTTGGTGACTGTGACAAACTGTTTTCATTTTCTTTTCCATGAAAAGTTCAAAATGGCGAAAAACATTTTCATAATTCCATTCTACGAGATCAAATGATCGTAATACTTGTTGCAAATTGATCATTCCACGAATCCATTTGACGAGATAAGGTAACCTTAATTCGTACACTATAAACTTTATTGCGTTTCAAAGTCTATTTTTAAAATACTTCCGTGTCTTTTGTTATTATATTTTTTTGGAGATTCTTTATTTTAAGGTGTAATACAAAAATATTTTATTATTTTGTAATGAGTGTATTTTTTAATATCTTAACTTTATAGTGATGTATTAGATAGTTTCCTACAAAATGTGACAAATTTTATCTACCGTCAGGTAGCGCCAGGTGCTACTAGGTGCCGCCAGGTGCCGCCAGGTATCACACATCATAATATTTCTTTTTTTTTCAGTCTGTTACGATATCGTATACTAAGATATGGTACTTAAACAATTGTACAATAATAATTGTCATAACCTTCATATCCAGTCTTTGAATCTTTATAAACAACTGTTACATTCTAGAAGAAACAAAAGAATCGCGGGTTATGTAAGATAATTTTTTGAAAATTACAAACTTGAACGACTTAGTTAAACATATTGAAATTGATACTGGACGAGTGATTGCAAATAAACTGGGGAATTTTAATGAACAGAGCATCGATAAATTAATTTAGAACGACACGAAAAAGATTATATAAAAGGAGCACTTTGTGGATAATTAATTTTTTTGTACATATGTATCTCAAATACAATTTGCTTTATCATAAATATGGCAAAGACGTATAGTATGACACGGTATATAGAAGAACGTATGTTTAACGACGTGATTTTATAAGCTAAAAAACCAAATGTTTTTCAAAAAATTAGTTTTTGAACAATTAGTTTATTAGAATCTTTTTACTCCCTTTACGATCTGTTATTTCCGCGCAACGCTAAGGGATAAACGTAATTTTGGATTATATGGCTGAAAGTCGAAACCCTTGAAGATCGTCCATATAGAACGTATACATGCTGATTGAAGGCACGTCTATCAATTATGCAGTACACACGTATGTGCCCAGAGCGATAGGGTAGAGATCACATATCGAATCGCCTACAGTGGTAGCATTCAATCGTATGCCACAATCGCACCGATATTCCTGTGTAATCCATGCATTCTGGAATGAACACAAAGGAGACTCTCTTTTTTCAGCGATGGAGGACAGTACCTCATCGGTCAGCCGACTTAGTGCAAATAGTATAGTGTAGCCTCTATTTTTCTCTCTATTGTGAAAAAGATATTCGTCGAAAAAGAGAGTATTTGATAAAATAGTGTTAATAAATCAAAAGCCCTAGAGGAAGTTGTTGATGACAGTTTTAAGTAAAATCTATTTCACGTATATTTTGACAAATAATGCGATTTTTACGCAATATATGTATTAATATTAACTGTATTAATAAATATTCAGTAATATATTAATATTAACTATATTAATATATTATATTAACTGTAACTAATTAATGTATTATATTAGCTATAACTAATTAATATATTACATTAATTATAACTAATTAATATATTAATATGAACTATATTAATATATTATATTAACACGAACACACCCACTAGTTTTTTTCTTATTTTATGTAACATGGTACACTTATACCTAAAATTCGTATTTTAACGTGCACTGTTATTTTAATGCGTTAATCGTTTGTAATTTATATGTCACTGTTATTTTCACTAAATTATTAAAAAAAAAAAGAATGAGCTAAATACAAAATTGAATTAAACTCAGAATCAAACTTAAACCTATTTGTACCATTTGAAAGAACAAAACAAAATTGTTAAAAATTGTTAATGGTAGCTACGTCGTGAAATAAAGAGATATTTGAATATGATTTAACAATTAAGACTAACACAAATTAAAGACTTAACGGTATTAGCTAAAGCCATGATAGTACAATGAATTGCAAATATAACAAAAGAGTATACAAACAAACCCTTTCAATATTAACAAATAATATTACAAATAAATTTACAGTTTGTTCTGAAAATATTAACATAATGATTGTTCAATAAAACAGTAGCAATTTTTCTGGCTGTAAAGATTTCATCGTTTTGCACATTATGGAAACAGAAGCAAGAACAGTCCCATAAATCTTTTAGTACTATAAACCATTATAAAAAGAATAAAATTCAAGGATTTTTGTTTTAATTCCTAATTTGCATCTCAATATTTCAAATTACAATTTATGTACTAAAGGCCAATTGCTCGTAAAAAATTCGTTTCTCAGAGTTATTATTTTTTATAAATAACGAATGAATGTTTCCGACGCAACGTTTCCAAATAATGCAAATACATTAAAACTCTATATTAAATATTTAAGTTTACGTAATCGCATCCATTACACCAAAATCAATTTCACGAACTGTGCCAAAATGTGTACAATCCCAACTCTTTTATTTATAACGTGTGAAATTTAACAGTTTTATAACTACATTGAGTATTTAGAATTCAATAGAAAGCAATATTACCCACCATGTTACGTTTTTTTTATATTTCACACAAGTATGTATACTAACTACGTTAAATGTCTACTATCATTTGTTGTTTCATAGAAAATTTATAATCGAACTATGTTGTACAAATCTGTTACATTGGTAAAACGAATCATTTAATGCATGGGTTCAAAGAAACGAATACAATTAAAAATCTTACATCGTAAGATACTGTTAATAATGAATTTGGTAAACCTAACCTTACTTGCTATCAATAAATATGGGATGATAATGTTAAAATTGGCCGATAAGATACCATAAAAAAACTACTCAAAATAATTGTAAAATTTTAAAGAGAATTAGAAAAACAGCAACTGTAGTAGAGTCTATATCAAAAGAAAGATGCGATCGCATCAGCCATTTTCTCTCTATAGATAGTGAGGCAGAAGCCAAGTATTTCGTATCAAATGTAAGGTTCAGCCACGGCAATTGTTGTTTATTGCCTTTAGTAAATTCCTTTTATTAATGGTTTACATATAGTAGACTACTATTTGTTCATATTGTGCTAAATTTCGTAGCTACCAATGGAACAACATAACCTGAAAAGAACGTTAGAAAATTTCCAACGATTCATTTGTGTTTGAATAACAAAAGAAAATTTGTATCTCAAGAAATGAAAAATTATAGGCGAAAATATTAAGTATACGTGTATCCGCGTCGCATGAAATGACAAGCACCGCGACTACCCATAAACCGTAAATCCGTGTACACATAAAATATGAAGCATTATTATTTATCTATACTCTTGTGATGATTTTCTCGGGTACACGTGTATTTTAATATACTATGTACAGGATCATGGATTCTAATATCAAGGAATAAACGTGACAGTTCATAAATGTTTCGCTTTATCTTTAACTATATCGCATCGGTATAAGCCAAAGATTAAAATCGCACTATTATGTATTCACTTACTTAATCAAAAATATTCATGAATAATAATCATTGTTAATTATCTTACACAAGATGTCATATTCGTCGCAATCAAATACATCTTACTTGAAAGGAAACGTACCGTTGTATAATATTTTCAAAAATGATGGTGATCTTCGTATCTCGTTCACACCTGAACCTAAAGAAAAACAACAGACATTGTGTCCCCAGTTTTGAAACTAAGCAACATTTTGTCGAAACATTTCTTTTACCAGAAAAAATAAACGAATTTAAGTATCCAGCCCTACACAGAACTTAAGATATATATCATACAATATTTTATCGAGCTATTAAGATAAATACAATATAGACTACCTTACCGACACGTTAAAAGACATCAAATTTAGATCGTTTCTCGCAGCTACTTAGCTCGTAATAACGCAAACAAATTTCAACAACCGAATCTCACACATTCATCGAAATCTAATAGTACAGAACACCACTTTCCACTAATATCGAAACTACTCAATTCCATATTTTCCATTAACGGGTCGGCATCCCCTAGCTCGCGACGTGTTACATCATTATCGTCTTCGGCGCGACTACAATCTAATAACCAAAGTATTAGCGACTGTCGGCGAAGTTCGTCGGAATTTCTTGCTACGCGCCACCGTTAACCATTCAATTATTATCATAATTGTTCTTATTGCGCCAGCGTCGTCGCATGGCAAAACAGATCCTTTCGCGAACTCGAGTCTACGGCATTTCGAGCGACATCCTGTAAGAGAGACCTGCACACAATCTCGCGCTCAAACTTACATACATTACTGTGCTCAGACCCGGAACGTTTCGCAACAGTTTCTGCACACGGAACCAGGGATACCTAGGTACCTACATACGACGACGTCTATATGCAGAAAGATATAAAGTACCGTGCAAAAGATCTGGACTACTTTCTTCGCTCGACCATACTGCGAACTAAATAAAAGGTGTTCCAATCATCACCGGTCGATTTACTTTTTAAATAAAACTCAAACGGTTTAAGTAATCTTGATACTTTTTTCTTTATTTGAAAGTACAAACTTGGGAATTAATAATGGAAAAAGAAATCTTCCAAATGGCCGCCTCGGCTTTTTTACAAATTGTCAGTCTTTTCCAAAAAATTTTCATGACGTTTTCGCACACCCTCGGATCAATTTCACCAATGGAATAAATTAATTCTTCGTAATCATTAATAAACTTTGATGTCCCCTCATAGGGGACATCCAAGTGATATGCTAGACTTATGATGTCCCGTCAAAGGGGACAACCGAGTACAAAGGGTTAATGATATTCAAAAAAATAATATTCAAATAATGATATTCGAATACCCATGTATTCGAAGTTTATTCATAGTATTTAAATACATGTAAAATATTCAAAGTGTCCCAGCTCTAACCTGAACCCTTTGCAATACGAGTTTTAATACTATGATCGTAGCATACTATATAATATAAGAAGTTTTCCCCTGTTTGGGAATAATACTATGCAGATATTAGAATGTTTGTATAATTGTTCCAGAAGGCTTACAATTACACAAACTGTCACAAATTTATTGAACAATGAATGGAGTCCAACTCCTTGCTCTAATTCGTGACCTTACAAGAAATAAAACATAAGTAGTCTAAATAAGTTTATGACAAAGAACTCCATTGGAAAGATTAAAGACACTGAAAAATGTATACTCGGATAAAAGACGAATCGTAAACAATATCTGTTGCAATATTAGTATTCAGCTCGGTGACTCTACAAAATCTCCGATAATATTACTACTTATAAAAAGTTTTCATTTGTAATTTATGAAATCACAAGCACGGGATAAATCTAAGTTAGCTCTGTGTTAGATCCATTCTATTCTCGCTAAATTTGAGCTACATTCTAATTGAGTATGTATTATGTTTAACTCCATTTGAGAGGAGTATTAATTGAATGTTCTAACTCTGGCTAAATCTAAGGTGGATCCTAATTGAGTATGCGCTACGTCTGAGTTATTTCATTACTACATAGTGTGCGTGTACGTGTGTGTTAAATCTTGTTAGGTGGAATTTGTTGTTACATAACTACATTTAAGATATCGATCTTTTGTTGTCAAATTTGAAAGAGACCTTCGATCTCCTTTAGACTCGCATGTTCGATTTTATAAATGCAACATACTTCACGTTCCAACTTTTAGATGCTTTTAGATTCACTACACCACCTTTTAGATTTCTTTTAGATTCACTATACTACCTTTGAGATACTTAAAGTAATCTTTCGTTTTCTCAATGAAATGGTGTCATATGAATACGAGTAAAATGAAAACGTTACATAAACATTGATCCAAAACAGTTTCACTTAAAAGTAACAATAAAATTTTTAAAATGAAGGAACCAATAAGTGAATTGCTGTATTTATATTACAATACAAGAACAGGTTATAATAAATTAATCACCTTTCGAATTGTCGATACACAGTATGAAATATAAATAAAATGTAAAATATAAATTTTTATCCTTTACACTAGACTTGTTTGCAATTGAATAACGTTGTCAATATTTTTCTAATATCTGTAAAATAAATCATTTATTTGCGTTATATTTAGATAATTTGGTCTTGAATTCGATTACTAGTTTTATGGTAATTTTTAACAAATTTAATACTTTTAAATTTGTTAAAATTTCTACTACTGCTACGTCCAACTGTTCATTTTCCCAAATTGAGGAATCTTTATTTTCGAAAATGTCATACTAAATCTATTAAGTAATGCTTTACTATCTAATTAAACATAGAAAATAAAAATAACAGTTTTTAATTAAAGATTAATGTTTCGTACGATATCATTTCGATTGCACAACACGTTGCAATGTGTTGGAATCTTGCAAATAATTTTTTAACATAATATGGCCATTCGTTTTTAAAACATATTCTAACTCTTCTTTTACATTTATGACAGTTTTTCGAATGTTTTACCCTAATTCGCCTGTTGTAAGACGTACAAACAATCATTTTTACTTTGAATCGTTATTCTGGTAAAACTTCAATCCCTCTCCAATTTTCATATAGTCAGCATATTTTTGCTAAAGTGTTCTTTAAAATGTCTAAATATTGACATTCACGGATCAAGAGATGTAAAATTATCATCTTATCTCTACTCATAGAGCGCACCGTCGCACTCGTTTAACTTTTCGACATCTTGTATATAATTCCCTGTCCCTTGTGAATGTCTTTTAACAAAAGTGTACATTCCAAAAGAGCTCCTTATAACGGAGTCAAAGTTTAAAGCGCGTTATACGTATAAATTGGTTATGCCACCATGTGTGCAGGTATACGTGCACGATGTCTCAGAAACCTCGAGTAATAAACGCAGAAAGATAATGCTCGACTAGTCTGGAGGATTACACCCTGCGACAAAACATCCTCTTCCTCTGTACCAACCTCTGCAAATATACGGAAAAACTTGGACACATAGTTTTGAAGTTTCAGCAGCAGGATATCACGCGCGCCCTAACTATCCTGGAAAGTGCACCTGCTTCGTTTCTCGAGCAATAAGCTTAAGGCTCTGCTTCCTTCTGTTAATTTGATGAAGTAGTCAAACAGTATTACTCGATCTGCATTGATCGTTCACCGAAGAAGAAAGGAACTGAGATAACGATGCCAACAGAGTCGGGGTATTGGAAAGTTCCTCGTGGCTCGTGATATTTCGTTGACACGAGACAAAAAACGATTCGAGAAGTTAGGAAGAACTGTTATTTTTGTTTCTGACCCCTCTTTCGCGATTTTTTACAGCTTTTGTGGATATTACGGAAAGTAAGGTCGAGAATCGTTCTTGTCTTCCTTGATTTGATAGAAATATATTCCCGTAGATTATAATAGATTGTTCGTTAAGTTTTGTCGTTTGATAAAACTTATCGAACAGTACTATACTACATAGTACTGTCCAATAAAGTTATAGTACTATATAGTATAGTACTATAGTTTTATCGAACGACAAAACTTATCGAACAACCTAGTGTAACGCATAATTGCTCCATTTTTACAAGAACTTTTATATATGCTTCTATATTTCACAAAGCTGGTGTTTAAACAAAAATAAATATTCCATTTTTAAAGCTCTTTCGGGCTGATTTTCACGTGGTTATACAAATCTTAAAAGATGGATGAAGAATGACGAGCGGTTCATTTATCAAGAACAGAACACTTTGAAGCGTTATCTCGCGGTGGATATACTTGTACTATGTGAATGTATTGCCATGAACGATCGACCAAACGATAGATCATTGATCGTTCCGAACGATAACTCACAGTCATCGCTAGCATTGCAGTAAAACGAGTGCAAGCATTGCTCTACATTAGGAGACAATAGAGCCTCTAGACAGCGCTGGAAACACTATAAAAGTACCGATGATAACTACTATACTCGCATGCAAGCATCAGAATGGCTACAAGTTTTAACATAAGCGAAATAAAGTCTTTGTACAATATATTAGGTCGGTTAAAGCTATAGTTCTCGATACGATACTAAACTAATGATAGCTTCGTGCTAGGGGTAAATACACCTGAATAGAAATAACTCCTGTTGAAGTACGGGATACCTGCCAGTGAGCTTGATTGGTGTATTCATTGATCTATCGAGATTATTATACAGTTGATATTATACAATGATATAGTTAACACGTGTATCATTGTGAAGACTAAGTGATTTAGCCACAGAGTAAATTAATAAATTTATAATTAGAATTAAATAAACAGGAGTGATTAATTATAGGCGTTATAATTAGTGCAGTTACACCTATCGTAATAATGGACTTACAGCACCTTAAAGAGAGAAGTAGTTAAAAGCTTAAATCAGTTAAAGCTAGTATGATTCTAGATACAATACTGGATTAATTACAATTTAGAGCTACTGATAATTCCAAACTAAATGAAAATGACTTTGTAATTAGTTCAGTTACAACTATTATAATATGATACTACAATTACAGCAGTCTAAAAAGAAGAGTGGTTAAGAGTTGAATAGAAATAAAGTCTTTGTATATTAAATCACTTACAAAGAACATTTGCCAAGTACCCCCACCTCTCTTCCCATTTTGACGTAACTATGCACTTTTGTGGAACAATAAAATATAAGGAATACGTAGTTCTCTTATTAGCAGTAACTCATATTTAATCGGTGAAACTACTCTTTAAAGTTTCACATACTAATGCTCCCTTAAAAACTATCAGATACAACAACAATATAAGAGAATGAATAAAAAAAAATAGAAAATCACTTTCACCATATACACTGCCAAAATTTTTGAAAATATTACGAAGTGAACAATGTTTATTTTGAATTTAGAATTAGCCAAAAGTGTTTATATTTTCTACTGGTATAATAAACATATTTGCAATTAAAAACTTAAAATATATATTTGTGAAAACTTTCTTCGAGTAATGGAAGTTATTGCTTCCATGGTATTTTTCATTCGTAAACATTTAGATTTCAAATAAAAGACTTCTTTGTATATCCGATACTTTTGAACATGGCATCAAAAGGCTGAAACATTGGATGCTTATTTCATTGGGGGGGGGGGGGGGAGTTACACCTCGCCATTTAAAAAATTGTCCTTGATAAACATGATTCTAAATTCGTGGGAAACCTAAACAAGAATTTGTCGACGAATTTATGATTTAGAAAGGTACACCTTGTGTACCACAATTATAATGCAAAATAAATATTATTTTCGCGTTATTAAGAAAAATCGAAATTTCCTCACTTTTTTTTCTTTTTTATGATATTGTATTGACCATCTGCTTCTGACACATCCGTCAGGTCCATTTTCGACATTTAATGTTCACCGTGTCTAAAAATGCAATTTTAAGAAAATTTTGTTCATGTTTAAAATTACACATTTATCTTGTATAAACGAGATAATTTTAATTAAATTCTATTACGAGTTTCACAAATTAATCCAGTGTAGTCATAAGATTTTTCGATCAATTGCGTATAACATTTGCGATTGAAAGAGTTGACTTCTGATAGAAATACCAAAACATCGATAAAAATGGCCACGTCCATACCGTTCGGAATTCGAGTGCCATATCATCAATTTTTGAAATTTTTCAATAAATCAGTCCTCAGAATACGCAGGGAAATTGTAGGCATTGGAATATATGAAACTTTCAAAACCGGTTTTTTGGAAGGTTTTAAAACTTGAGTTATATATATATATATATATATATATATATATATATACATATATATATAACAAATACGTATTTTTTTATTTAACTATGCGTCCAAGGTTTTATTTTGTACTGGTGCATAAACCTGCAATGTATCCCAAAATCAGAAGGGGACGTTGACACTTTACAGATACTTCTTATTAGAATTATCATAATACTGGATATGATAATAAAGCCTACAATGATATTAAAATATATTGTGCTAAACACTTGTGTGTGTTTAAATTGATAGCATGATAGCATCTTAGAGTTAGAGGTAATTAACTAGCTGAAAATAGTTCTCACTAGCTAAGCAAGCAATAGTAATTACTAGCTGATTAGTCCTAGAATAATCCTTTCGTATTGGATCAACTAGAACTGTTGCCAGATTTCTTCGAATATAATAAATTCACTCCAGGTGTCTAGAAATTTTATTGCCACTCTAAGGATTCTGAAGATTCACAGACGCGTTAAGGATATTCCTGAATATTCCAGAATTCATCGAACATACCTCAGAATCTTTCTGGTTACCGATACGGTGAGATCTTTTAGATTGTCCCAAGAGTTCCTTGAATATTTGCTCGTATTTGAAAATTCTATCCAGAAACCTCTCTGAATATTCGTAAACGTTAAATATTTATATACGATCAGCAGTCTTCACTGGCACTACCGTTAAAGTTTCCAGCATCGCGAGCTATTTAATTCCTGTCGCATTACCGATGTTGTGCAATTCATCGAACAACGATGTTAGTCCGCAGTTCATGACGTTCGAGAATTTGCGGGCCCAAACGCAACGAAAAGAACCCCCTTTGAGAATCCTCGAGCAAAACAATTTCCGACCCAAAGGGGTGGTCTGTCTATTCTACGCAAGAGAAAAGTTCGAAAACAAATTCAATCTACTCTCATATCTACTCCATCGTGCTAGCCGAGCCTTCATCAAGACATCGACACTCTGAAGCTTCAGTGAAGTCCAGCACAAAAGCTGTTATAACAAGATGATTAGAGCATATATGAAATGGCCGATGTATATAAAGTAGGCCGAATCTGTTGGTCAGAGACTGTTGTTTTATTCAAGAAACTGAATATTGAAACGAAAGTCGATATCGTTCGTTCGCTTTCAGGCGCGGAACGGATGCGTCGGTATCCCATTGCTTATATGAATACAAGCAGAATATTCGGAAACGTCTGGACGGATGGACGCATCTGCAGCCCGATCGTTTCGCGTGGCAAACAAGCCGAGAGAGAGGCAAATTACTCGGCTGTCTAATTTATCGGGCGTCTATCGTTCGCGATTACCACGGCGTCGGTGACGCAGCGTCACCCTGGTGGCGTCTAATGGACGACGAGCGACGTTATCGTTGGAAATTACGCCGCCCTAGAACGCGTCTGAAACACTCGGTTTGTTCTAGATTGTTTGTAGTCTACCATTCCACGAACGACACATTAGTTTGCGTCATGATGTTTGTCGTCCTGGAAATTCCTTTCAATATTGATTCCCGGACTGATGTTCACGTATGTAGATGTTTGATGAGCTATTATATCGTTTAGGACAGACAATCCGGTCTTAACAAGGTTTAATATAATTCGACCACGCTTGATATTGATTCGACCAATGTATTGCGTTTTGTTTAGTTATTGAAAAAGGGATAGCTAGATTTGAGAATTGGTTCTCAAATCAGAGCTACGAAATGAACCACCCCATATATAGGAAGTGGTGCTCTTTCAATTTTAATTGGTACGGTAAAATTATACAATCTTTAACTCTTGTTTCGATTTTAGTGGACCACAGTGGCCCCATGTAATTTTAAATTAATAAACAAGTTTCAGGCAGAAAAAGAAACTGTATTGCAATTACCAATCATTTTTCCATCACTTTCCACCGTTGTATGTACGTAGGTAGCTTGTAAGCTACATCTTTGATCAAAACATTTCTCAGGCTTTAATTTATTTCAAAAGAAAAAGTGTATTATGTTTTTCAGGTAACTTTTCTTTTTGTTGAAACAGTACATCAGTGCGTACGGTACGTACAAAAAGATTTTTCGAGGAAAATAACTCAAAAATTTTATAGGAAGTTTAATTTTAACTTTTATAATAATATCGATTATTCAAATATCATCGTTATATTTTCTAGATAATGCTTTCAAGACTTAAATTTTTAAGAAAATGTAAAAAGTAAAAGTCAATTTTTAACAAAATATGATTATGAATAAACAAAATTGTTGCATATGAGACTCGGAAAATCCATGACAGGTTGAATAATTGCCAATGCATCCAAAACGAATCACTGTTTGGTGCGATTTTTTGTCAAAAAGGGCGATTGGGCCATTTTTCTTCGAAAATGATGATGAATTGGTTACTGTGAATGGAAAACGATATCGCGACACGTTGACTGACTATTTCTGGCATTAATTGAATCGTCTTGACTTAACTGATATTTAGTTTCAGCAAGATGGTGCTCCTTGCTACACAGCGAATGAAACAATGGCACTTTTGTAAACAAAATTTCCGCAAGGTATAATTTCTCGGAGAGGTTAACCCAATTGGCCACCAAGATCATGCGATTTGACACCTTTGCACTTTTTTCTTTGGGATCACGTCAAAGATAAGGTTTATGTCGACAATCCAGAGACAATTCCAGAGCCGAAAAACAACATCGAACGTGTCATTGGTAAAATTGATCCGAGTTTGTGCGAAAACGTCGTGAAAAATTTTGGGAAGAGATTGGTGGCTTGAAAAAAAAGTCAAGACGGCCATTTGGAAGATATCTTGTTCCATTATTAACTCCCAAGTTTGTACTTTCAAATAAAAAAAAGGTATCACGATTGCTTAAACCGTTTGAATTTTATTGAAAAAGTAAATCGACCGGTGATGATTGAGACACCCTGTATTCTAGCAAGTGATCTACCGTGTCGCGACGAAAAAGTTAAAAGTGAGAAGGAAAATCAAGAGGTCGCATCAACAGAGAGACTTGAAGCTCAGCTTGGTCACTAACGTCGTCGGTAGAGGTGTTTTATCCAGAAAAGTGGATCAAGTTGTTTCTGTAAACGCGAGTTACACACGCGATGCAGATGGATAAACACGCGCCTGTTGTTCCCCGTCTTTAGGTGTTCGTTCCCCACATGCACGAGGGGAGCGTCTGTGGTGAACCAAAGCCGAGGCTCATACAGAAGTGTTTAGACTTTGGGATGCACATGGGAACGTGCGAATCCGAGCGACGCGGTAACCCGTATTAGGGTCACGTGCAGATTTGCCGAGGTGAGACCCTATCTTATGCATCCCACGTACACTCATCTCGGAATCAGAAACCCGTCATAAACGATGCAAGGGATATATCCTCCTTCAGACCGGTCAAAATTCAGAACTGTAAAATCTTGCGCCATACACTGCGAAAATAGTTCATCAGAACCGTGACGAGTGGCCATGTGACATGACAATTGAGTGACAAAATACTGGCGGTGTTCCTGTGGCGTACTTGAGAGATAAGTTATTAACTTACGTATAGTTAGGAATAAAAATAAAGCTCGATTTTACCATTTTGTTTTACCACATATCTCAAACAATATCTAAAAAATTACGATCCAACAATTAGACTTTTGTACCGCTTCGGTACAACGAAAAGCTGTACAAAAAAATTTCCTTGAATATTTTGATTTCTTTTTATACAAAGTATCATTCTCTACTCGGTTGTATTATTAGCGATAAAGGAACATGGTTGAAGGACAAAATCTAAGCTTTAATTCCAAATATAAAAATGAATCCGAGACAAATAATTTGAACTTTGTTTTCTTTAATTCGTTAATAATAGATCAAAGGTATTCAGTATGACTAACTTGATACTCCATGTTTTGGAGTAACCAATTGTAAATTGATTGGAATAGAAAGTAAAAGATAGCCGTTGTATTTTCATAATATTTAACAATAACACTGATTTTATCACCAATGTCTACAAAAGTAATGTTAAAATATTATGCGTTCTTAGCAGTGTTATAACTTTATCGAAATCTTAAGAAAGCTTAAAATTACCTACCATCGTACTTTCTTCAAAATCAATGAACTTTATACCATACATGTATTCTATTATTTCATATTTCACGTTAAACATTTCAATTCATCCGAAAGGATCGAAAACGTTAAAATATTCGTTCGTAGTAAGACTTATCGAGGACTTATTTTAATAATACAATGCAATCGGTCGCTATAAAATACGATTATTAAACAGAAATATACGCGAGTTCCGAGAACAGTAAAGGTTCTTCTTCGAGGCGTAATTCTAATTTCTGGAAATCGCCATAATCGATTGCCGGATGGCCCACTGTCTCATAAAAATTATTCCGAGCAATTTGCATTTTTATTAAATGAATGGACCCCATTTATCCGCCGTCAGATAGAACGTCCTTAAGCCATATTCTCCTGCGGCAGCTGCGGGAGCTTTTGTCTTTTTCCAGCCGCGCGCGATCCAACTTCTCGAACTCTTTGATAAAGTGGTTACGCGATGCACCGCTGCAGCTCGAACCCGGCTTAAATAAGTAACCGCGGCTGGCACTTACCACCACAGTCCCGCGCGATAAACAAAACGGGGCCGAGGGTGATGACGGTTCTTCGCCCAGCCGCGGTTTCGAGCCCGTGCATACGCTTAATGTCAGCGCATTTGAAAATCGGGACAAGGGCGTAATCACGCGTTAAGAACTCGGCGAAGAGCTTTCAAATTAAGCGAGCGGCTGCAATTTTCGGCGGCCTTTCGACGCGTGTACGAGAAACTGCTCCAAACGCGAGGGAGTGTGTTTACACCACCGACCGTTCGCGTGTTTGTGAATACAGGGGAAGTGGAGCAGGAGAGATGATCGATCGGAGCGGATGATATATCAGTGCCGTGTTCATCTGTCTACTTTAACTGCATCATACGCCTTCCTGGAGAAACAGAACTACCAGGCTAGTCCCAGAACTACCCGACCCAACAAAGAAAACACCAAAAATTTCGGAAACAATAGCTTTACTTCTCTACGTAGTCTCCTTTTGGGTCGTTACCTCTTTACCCGACGATGTTTAATAGTTTCGATACCCTGTTCATAACGAGAAAACCGTCGACTCCATCAAAAACTCCATCTTTTTCTTCTTGGCAAATCTTTTACCACTGAGCCGTTTTTTCAAGTTTGGAAACAGAAAATAATCCAAGGAGGCCAAATCTGGCGAATAGGGTGCGCGAGGAAGTAATTCCTCATGTTTCATTGTAATGAAACAAAACCTTCTTTTTCATCCAATGATGCTATTTTTCCTTGATTTCATTACTCAAACACTGCAAAAGTTTGCATAATACTCGTCGTTGATCGTTTTTCCTTTCTGAAGATAATCGATGAAAATTATCCCACGTGCATCTTAGAAAACTGACTTTGCCTGCAGATGGAACTCTCTTTGCCTTCTTTGAAGCCGCTTCTCCCCTTTCAGTCTATTGTTTCGAATGTTCCTTCGTCTCAGGTACGAAGTGATGAAACCATGTTTCATCCATGGTTATGAATCGACGCAAAAACTCGACTTTATTGCTGTGAAACCTCGCCAAACACTCGATCTAAACTGTTTTTGTTCCATTGAGAGTAATCACGGCACCCATCTTGCTCACAGCTTTCTCGTGTCCAAATTTTTAGTCAATGCCTGCTACCATGTCTGCTAACTCGTGCACTTTCAATTGACGGTCATCCAATACCATTTTGTGGATTCTTGTCACCATTTCAAGCATAGTCACTTCATTTGGTCAATCACTACGATGTTCGTCTTGACAGCTCGTACGGCCTCATTTAAACTCTGCCACTCAATATTTTACTTTTGTAAACAAGGGAGCAGATTTCCCCACAGTAGAATCTAGCTCTGCTTTGATATCGGTTGGAGTGATCACACAACGATAACCAATTTTTTCCGTGTTTACAAATTCACTGAGAAGATTCACTATTGATGGCTGCCAAACAAATACTAAACAACATGACATCGTCAACCTTCAAACTTAAGCTTCGTAAGGTCAGTACTTTCTCCCTTACTCATTCTTTTTAAACAACTACCGCCATCTATGTGTCAGGTCGGGTACTTCTGGGACTACCTTCGTATCCTATTTTCACTTGTTCTTATAGACGATTCTTTCCTCGATGGCTACGAACTGATTGCAATCTGTCGACAATCGTGTTTATGATATTATATTACTATAATGTAGCGTATTCAAGACACCTGTATTTGTCCCTTCGTTTGGTTAATGATCAGATTACCTTTGAGACTTCTCTAGTGGTTGTAATCTGGTCCGATATTCCGATTATGTTCAAGACCCTAATAATTGGCTGAAATGTAGTCATGGAGTACGCGATATTTAAGATCTCTATAGTTGCTATTATCTGGTTTATGATCAGAACGTGTTCGTGACCCTTGTAGTGACCGAAGTGTAATCGATAAATAAATTTTATTGAAAACAGCTGCAATTAAGACTGTAATTTAATCAACGATTAGACCGTGTTTCACACCTCCGACATTAGCCATAATCTGGAAAATGATCAGAATGTGTTAAAAATCTCTGAACGAAACCTAAACAAATAGTAGAAAACTTTTTTCTCGATAACTTAAAACTAACAGCGAATTTCCTATAGGACGATAAATTTCCAAAGTACGATATTTCAGGAGTTAGAATTCATTCAAAGCATGGTGTAAAATTTAAAGAGACAGTCAGTTAGGACTCATTTCGTAATAATGTCTGTGTGGTGCAATGATAAATGAGGGCTGAACTCTAATAAATGTTGGTTCAGAATTATCGTTAACCCACTTTTTTCATCGGCGATTTATCTAGCACAAAATCGTATCAAGGAATCCTAATTAACGAGAAACCAGCACGCTAATACAATAAAATTATAATAAATTATAATATATCGTTCTTCTACGCGTCCAACAATCGATCGTAATGATGACGTTGTGAGACGTCAATCGTTCTTAAACTTCGAAAGCTAAATTCTATAAACACCGTTTAATTATAAGATTTGACCCTTTCCGAGGCATAAATTAATAATTCCTTTCAAAACGTTTCTATTGGTATCATAAGCTTTGTTGGACTCTTGTCGATTAGGAATTAGTTATTCGCTCGATACTGTTCAAAAGTTCCAGATGTAAGTCACATCCTTTTGAAAAAGTGCTATGGAGTTTCGCCAACACTATAGCTTCATTAGAGGTCCATAGACCCGCTGATACAGGTGTCAGGTCTAGGTTAAATCTGGATTGAGGTTAGCAGTACCTAGAATGTAGAATGATCGGGGATTACACAGGAAGATACCAGATCGATAAAGAAGTTTAGCGAAGAAAGGGAAATGAATTTGCTGGAATCGCTGGACTAAAGGGACAGTTTACTCAACGTCCTCGTCCCCTTAGCTTTCTAGAGAAATAGCTCACGGTCTAACACCCGACGGTGATCTACTTTTTAAAGGTGACTACTAGTAAATTACTACTAAAAAATAAGAGTAAATCCGAGTTCGATCCAATTAGAAGGTATGGTAAGTTAACACCATTCAAAATTATAAGTTGTGATCAATGTCCGCGAATATCTTTCCCACATTGATTATCAAACTGATTTCATAAAAGTTTTCCTGAACACCGTTTTAGATTGTTCTTAAGTTATACTTTAACACGATATATTTATTATAAACAATTTGACGAAAGGTTTTTACAGAGGCCATCTTTTCAAATATTCGTTGAATTTTTTCACGACATTATTAATGTTTGAACGTCATGTGTTAAGAACGCGGTAGTTAATGTGTTAAATAGAGGATAACTACAAATAGCTGAGCCATTAATGAAGTTAGATATCTTGAGTCGAATCAATAGAATTAGATTCAACCTGTACAAGCTGAGAAACAAGTGACCGTTTGTTACGAATAACTTAAATTAAGTTTGCTTAACGTATTCATAGGCACGTCTTCAACTGCAAATATCATTGTGACTTTGGAATGCGTTTGCAACTGAAGGTGTAATATTTGTACTCATAAACGATTTGCTTACACTTGCATGCAAACGACCAAGTAATTGTAATGCAAGTGCATTCTCGCTACCCTGGTATACTTAACTATTACCATTTGCGGTACCACAAAATAGACCACATACGTGCATAAACTGTTCTCCGGTGGAATATTAAACAGTATAATATTGAAAATATTAGGATAATACATATTTTGTATTTTTTGACAGAAATAAAGTAAAAAGAATTTCTAATTCCTTTAAAATGATTAAAATCATTTTATTTCTAAATTATGAAAATTTAGGTATAATTTTACTATTGATTTTTAATAGCAAATTAAATGTTATAATTTAACTAATATCCAAGTTTATATAGTTTATAAAAATATTATATTTTCAGTATAAAGATAGATCAATGATTTTATAAATTATATATATATATATATATTCATAAGAAGATAAGTTTTTAATTTGATTAAAAATCAAATTATATTTATTTTATTTTATGATAAAAATATTATTTTGTAATAATTTTAAAATGACAATTTATTGTTATAGATTTAACTAATTTTGATTAGGTTTATTTAATCATTAGAAGTAATTTATTACTATAATTTGATTTAAAAAATCAATTCTTTTGTCAGACATCTAATGATTTGATTTAATTAAATATTATATATGTAGGTTAAAATTTAATTTTGGTTGTTAATTCAATTAAAAAAGTTTGAATAATTAGTCTTTCCACAACAATTAGCATAAATCTGTGATTAGCTCCGCAGATTTCAGAACATTGTCCGAAAAATACTCCAGGTCGATTAGTAATTAAATTTATTTGGTTAATTCGCCCTGGTACTGTGTCTATTTTTAAGCCTAAAGACGGAAAAGTTCAAGAGTGAATTACGTCGTTTGATGTTGTTAATATTCGAATTAGTGTATTAGATGGTATAATTATTCGATTATCTACGTCTAGGAGACGAAAAATGTAAATATTATTTAAATCTTTATCTATATAGGAGTCAAAATTTAAATTATTAAATTCTGGGTATTCATAGGATCAATATCATTGGTGCCCAATTGATTTGATTGTTAAGTATACGGATATTCATAGTTCATCAATAAAATATAGGGTTTTTAAAGAAGGAAGTGCAATTACTCCTAAAATTATTATGGGAGTAAAGTTCATACAATTTCAATATGATGATTTTTAAGTAAAAATCGATTGATAAATTTATTAGTAAAAATATCTAATATAATTATTAGAGTTAATGAAGAGATTATAATTATTATAATTATTGTGAAGTTGTGAAAAAGATTTAAATTATCGGCATATGGCGAATTGGGGTATTGGAAATTAATTATTTTTCAATGGGACATTTTTAATAAAAATATTAAATTTTATAAATGAATCTTAAATTCATGCACTAATCTGCCATATTAAGATTTGTTTTTAATAATTAAAGGAATAGAGAGGAATGAGTGGTCTTTTGGGGAAAAGTTTTGGAGTCATTCTAGTGATGATTGATTAAATTTAAATATAGCTAGACGTTTAGTTATAAATCTCTCCAATATAATAAACAAGAGTAAAATTATTCTTTTGAATGAAATTATTGAGCCAATAGATGATAATAAATTTTCACAGTAGTAGGAATCCGGGTAATCTGAATAACGTCGAGGTATTCCTATCATTCCTAAAAAATGCTGAAGGAAAAAAGTTATATTTACCCCAATAAATATTATATATAATTGAGTTTTAAGATAAAATTGATTTAGGGTAAATCCTGTGAATAAAGGGAATCAATGAATTAATGAAGCAATAATAGAAAATACAGCTCCTATTGACAGTACATAGTGGAAATGAGAGACAACATAGTATGTATCATGTAGTATAATATCAATAGATGAGTTTGATAATATAATTCCTGTTAATCCTCCTATAGTAAATAAAAAAATAAAGCCAAATTATCAAATAATAGAAGGATTAATAATAAGTTTTGACCCGTAGTATGTAGCTAGTCATCTAAATACTTTGATTCCTGTGGGAATTGCAATGATTATAGTTGCCGAAGTAAAATAAGCTCGTGTGTCTACATCTAAGCCTACTGTGAATATGTGATGTGCTCACACAATAAATCCTAGAAATCCAATTCCGAGTATTGCATAAACTATCCCTAGGTTCCCAAAAGTTTCCTTTTTCCCTCTTTCATTGAAAATGATATGGGGGATTAATCCAAACCCGGGTGAAATTAAAATATAGACTTCAGGATGTTCAAAAAATCAAAATAAATGTTGAAATAAAATTGGGTCCCCTCCCCTAGTAGGATCAAAGAAGGAAGTATTTAAATTTCGGTCTGTTAATAACATAGTAATAGCTCCGGCTAATACAGGTAGTGAGAGAAGAAGTAAAATTGTAGTAATTAATACTGACCAAGCAAATAAGGATATTTGATCGAATTTTAAAGCATTATTTTTTATTTTAAGAATTGTAACAATAAAATTAATTGATCCTATAATTGAAGAGATACCTGCAATATGCAAAGAAAAAATTGTTAAGTCTATAGATAAAGATGGGTGATAAAGATTTGATGATAAAGGAGGGTAGATTGTTCATCCAGTTCCCGAGCCTGGGAATAATAGTGTTGTAAGAATTAAAAGTAATAATGAAGGCGGGATTAATCACAATCTTATATTATTTATTCGGGGAAATGCTGTATCAGGGGATCCAATTATTAAGGGAATTATTCAGTTTCCGAATCCTCCGATTATAAATGGAATAACTATAAAAAAAATTATTACAAAAGCATGTGATGTTACAATTGAGTTATAAATTTGGTCGTTATTAATTCAAGTTCCTGGCCTATTTAATTCTATTCGAATTAGTATCCTTGAAGAAGAACCAATTATACTAGATCATATAGCTGATATGAAATATAATATCCCAATATTTTTGTGATTTGTTGAATACATATATTAATTATGTTAAAAATTAATATAATCAGTATATTATAAATATAAATATAAATATTAAAAAAATTATAAATAGATAATAATTTAGAAAATTAAGGTTAATTTTGCTATATATATTTTTTATTTAATTGAAGGGAAAAAATATAAGAAGGATATGTTTAAATAATTTCATGATGTAATTAATCTTATAAAACGATATACAATTATTAAAAGTATAAATTTTATTCTTGAATTGATTAATGTTTCTAGGACGATTCATTTCAGTATAAAGAGTGCTATAGGTGGGAAATTTGTGTACATAGTAATTATTGAGTATAAAAGAAACGGAGAAACGAACAAAGAAATGGAGAAACGAACAAAGAAACGGAGAAACGAACAAAGAAACGGAGAAACGAACAAAGAAACGGAGAAACGATGAAAGAAACGGAGAAATGAACAAAGAAACGGAGAAACGAACAAAGAAACGGAGAAACGAACAAAGAAACGAAGAAACGAAGAAAGAAACGGAGAAACGAAGAAAGAAACGGAGAAACGAAGAAAGAAACGGAGAAACGAAGAAAGAAACGGAGAAACGAAGAAAGAAACGGAGAAACGAACAAAGAAACGAAGAAACGAACAAAGAAACGGAGAAACGAAGAAAGAAACGGAGAAACGAAGAAAGAAACGGAGAAACGAACAAAGAAACGGAGAAACGAACAAAGAAACGGAGAAACGAACAAAGAAACGGAGAAACGAACAAAGAAACGGAGAAACGAACGGAGAAACGGAGAAACGGAGAAACGGAGAAACGGAGAAACGGAGAAACGGAGAAACGGAGAAACGGAGAAACGGAGAAACGGAGAAACGGAGAAACGGAGAAACGGAGAAACGGAGAAACGGAGAAACGGAGAAACGGAGAAACGGAGAAACGGAGAAACGGAGAAACGGAGAAACGGAGAAACGGAGAAACGGAGAAACGGAGAAACGGAGAAACGGAGAAACGGAGAAACGGAGAAACGGAGAAACGGAGAAACGGAGAAACGGAGAAACGGAGAAACGGAGAAACGGAGAAACGGAGAAACGGAGAAACGGAGAAACGGAGAAACGGAGAAACGGAGAAACGGAGAAACGGAGAAACGGAGAAACGGAGAAACGGAGAAACGGAGAAACGGAGAAACGGAGAAACGGAGAAACGGAGAAACGGAGAAACGGAGAAACGGAGAAACGGAGAAACGGAGAAACGGAGAAACGGAGAAACGGAGAAACGGAGAAACGGAGAAACGGAGAAACGGAGAAACGGAGAAACGGAGAAACGGAGAAACGGAGAAACGGAGAAACGGAGAAACGGAGAAACGGAGAAACGGAGAAACGGAGAAACGGAGAAACGGAGAAACGGAGAAACGGAGAAACGGAGAAACGGAGAAACGGAGAAACGGAGAAACGGAGAAACGGAGAAACGGAGAAACGGAGAAACGGAGAAACGACGAAGCGAAGAAACGAAGAACGAACGGGTCTCTCATCGCAGCCGGCGCGGGATCTTTAGTTAATTTTTAAGTTTAGACTAAGTTAGTTTTAAGGCCACCACGTACAAATATCTGTGACCTGCCAAGCAATTATCGAATCTTTAGCTTCTTTTTGCTCGCTTCCTTGTTCCGTAGTCTGGTCACATCTGCTTGTTGCAAGAGCAAGTGACCGGCCGTGTAGCTGGTCCAAACGGTCAGCCGCCGTCTCTTCTGGTGCGTCCAATTCCAGAGAAAGAAGTTGCGAACACAGAGGGAGATTTTTCATCTCTGTCTCTGCGAAAGTCACTAATCGCAGGAGTGGACCCTCTCTTCCGTAATCCTTCGTAGGTCTTGTCCACGCTTGCGTGGCTCGCGGCGCGGAG
This sequence comes from Ptiloglossa arizonensis, assembly GCF_051014685.1. Classification (NCBI taxonomy): domain Eukaryota; kingdom Metazoa; phylum Arthropoda; class Insecta; order Hymenoptera; family Colletidae; genus Ptiloglossa; species Ptiloglossa arizonensis. Next base: position 6,885,137 of record NC_135049.1, read on the forward strand.
TTGTGGGGAAATGGGGCACTCCTTTCGGTGGCGTCGGCCACTTCCTTTCGAATTGGGCCATTGCGGGGAAACGGGACCGATCTAGTAGGACCAACTCCACGGTTCGCGTCGCGTCTTTCCTAATTTTGTCTTATTTTGTTCGACGATGTAATTGCTTGGCAGAACTAAACGAGGGAGATCGATGGAACTTTGATTCCATCTATCTCTCTCCGGGTCTCCGCTCGCAGCAACCTCCACGTGGTGAGACCTGGTAATCGGTATTACTCGTGACAAACGATAATCCTTCGTCGCAGGTAGTACCGAGCTAATTGGCTGCGAATTTAGAATAGTTATTTGAGATATAGGAACAACCACAAAAAGAATAACACATTTAATTTTACAAATTATACATGTTCTATACCCTTAAAAGTATATACCTGGGTTATTAACATAGTCAGAAAGAACAAAACTTGTTGCATTACATTTATGCTACTTGTTTGGTTGCTATTTTACGTGTATACTGTGAAATAAAAAAATAAGGAATCAAATGTCTTGGAAACTGAATCGATAGGTTGTCTAGACACAGTAACACCTTTTTCGTGATCGTTTCTGTCCCGAGTAATTTGACAACTGTCAGAGTCATTGATCTTCCTGGCGAAAATAAATTCTCCAGTTGGACAAGTATGAATTGAACCGGAACAGTTGGTAATCAGAGTGTTCTTATAATGATTAATAATATACAGGGTAATCCATATAATCTATTCATCTGTATTGCGTATGTTGTTAAGCGACCGATCAAAATTTATTTGATTACAGATAATGTAATTAATCAGGTTCTTGCAACAGTAGTAACATTTGATTCTTCATACGTCTTTGCTTTCATAAGTCTTTGAAATCATTTTTAATTGTTTTACTCGAATAGAAATTATAAGCATCTTTGTATCACGCTACCAAAATTTTCTAATTGCATGGTACGATAAATTTCTTTGATTCCAATATTCAGAATTTAGTAAAATTGAAATTTTTAAAAATTTCGATGTGTTCAATAATGGCAAGCTTTTGACAAAAAATATAAATTTCCTCAAAAAATCTACAACAATCGAATTTTTCCAAAAAAGATATTACGGAAAAAAGAATCCGTATGTACATGAATGACCATAGTGTTATATATATATAAGAAAGTAGGGTAGAATGGAACGCTTTCTTTTACATTGTGCTGACAACAAAACAGAAGACAAAAATGATAAATCTCCTATGCAGAAGTCTTAAATGGAAAAAACTATAAGAAAAATGGTAGAGCAATGTATGGCTAGTATCCTATACCCGATTTCAAATCGTAAAAAATGCAAAATCTTTTTTTTAACGAAAACTCAAATTTATTAATAATAATATAGAAAATAAAAAATAATGAAAATTTGTATAAAATAATAACAAAGTGAATAGTGCGTACCACAGAACGTGTAATAAGAAAAATATTAAATTTAAATAAAATCTAGAGATGGGTAGATGAGTTTTTTAATAACAATAGTTACAAATATATAACTCATCGTCTCTTTCTACACTGGTACAGCTTTACAATTAATCCTTGTGTATCCTTGCAATGAACGGATTGTATTCAGTCCTTCTGTGATGTTTAATTACAGAGTAACTCGTTGCAAAATAAACATCGCTCATTCGGGTATTCTTTCTTTGTAATCTCCTTTTTCGTATTTTTTACATTTTAGTTTCTTTTTCATTTTTCCTCCTTCATTTTTTAACTGTTTAACCCGTTCGTCGATATTCAATTCAAGCTTTCTTATATAAAAAGCGCGCCAAAATGGCAGGTTTTCCTTTTTTTCTATTTTTTTTCGGATCTGTTTTTCGTGAGACGTACATGCATACGTAGTATATAATATATATTATATATACTGTTGCAAGGACCTGATTAATTACATCATCTGTAATCAAATAAATTTTGATCGGTCGCTTAACAACATACACAATACAGATGAATAGATTATATGGATTACCCTATATATTATTACATATTAATAATAATATATATATATATATATATATATATATATATATATATATTATATACAATATAAGATGAATCGTCACATGCGTCGTTAATAAAGAAACTCGATCTCGGAACTAAGTTAAAATTAAAATTAATATAAAAAAGTACATAGACAAAAAATTACCGATTTGATTGTAGTAGTTAGAAGAATCGTATTCGAAATACGAGAATTATCTAAAAACAGAGCTAACAAATCTCGATTGCTAACCAATTATTGTACAAACTACCATTTTCGATGAATCCTAGAAAAATTCAATATATTAAAGGTTTCTGCGTATCTAGCTCGTGCACCATTTACTGAACATTGAGTGAAAATACAATCCGGGGGGTGAAAAAAAAAAGGCAAAGAGATACCATCCGTTAGCTAAACAAAATCGTAGATCGTATAAAGCTTTTGCGTACCGACGGCCCGTGGCAATAATCCTCGAATATGGTTACGTGCTCGTACCAGCGTACATATGCATATATACCGGTGCATGAATATTTACTTGCACGATGCACGCAGGGAAAATCGGCTATTTAACATTTGTTAAAATTATAACGTTCAACTTGGACGCGAATCCGAGCAGTCGTGTAATCGCAATGGCACCGTGTATAAATATATAATCGAAGCGTCGGGGCCACACTCGTACACACAATTCATGCTTCAAGCCGATATTTCCGTATCGACGGCAATTTACTGACGTACGCGTGTCTGAAATTCAGTGATTGCACGTCGAACTGAATTTTCATCCCCCGCGGAAGGCTTAACCACCCGTCACACCCAACACCCACACCCCTCGACCCGCTCACGACCCACTCTTTGCAACCCCAACGTTCGATGTATACGTAGCTACAGTAATGAAGTGGATGTGTAATTATGTAATGCAATACCATGGATTCTACTGGATTCGTGCCCGCAATACCGTGACGCGCGTCGCGTCATCGAATGTAAAATAATTTCAATAAATACTCGATGTCTGAATCGCTCCTTGGTAAGGGGGTGGGGATAAAGGGGCGCTTTCGACGAAGAATTGAATTGTTTTTCACGCTTGCGAGGGACGCTCCGTGTAACGAGGCATGCGAATGAAATGCGTGGGTGAGTGGATCGGGGCAAACATTTGGCAAACACGGGGGGGAATTTGTTTCCGTGACGGTGAACAGTCGATGAAATTTTATGATACAGCTAGTTGAAAGATACCCAGCGTAATGAGAAATCAGTTGCGTTTGGAACTTTCAACGAGGGAACTTGGTTTCATTCACCGAGAGAGTTGCAACAATATTCTCGCTCGGTAAACGTAACTTTCTAATAGTCTATGATATACAACACTGATAGAACTCGAGCTGTCTTACAGAGTACCCTGAACATACGAATGTAAGTTTCGAATGTTCGATTGCCGCAACGATTAACCCTTGTAATTGTTGCGCATACTCGAGCGCGGTTAATAATAATAGGTTGCTCGATAAATTTTGTCGTTTGAGAGAAACGGCGTTATTAGGTTCGTCGTTTTACTTTTTCCGAAGATGGTGCTGCTGTTTGATGAACCTTGTGCGAACTTTCGTGTAGATCTGTCGACTCATTCGTACATTTAGAGTTGTTCAAAGTCGATGTGTCGTAATATTTTTTTTCATAATGGAAAAGACGACAAAACTTATTCAACAATCTAGTATTATTCTAGATGCTGAACTTACGAAGAATAAAATTATCATACAGATAATTGCTCCAGAAACTAAAAGGTTTATTTACTTAGTGTTTCCTGAAAGTCCGGCATCGGTTAACAATATTATTTTAGATGCTGGACTTGCAGAGAAAGAAAAGAAAAATTCATACAGATAATTGCTCCAAAAACTAAAAAGTTTATTTACCTAGTCTTTTCTGCAAGTCCAGCATCTAGAATAATATTGTTAACAGACACTGGACTAGCAAAAAACACTGGATGAATAAACTGTTTATTTTTCGGGGCAATTATCCGTATGATTTTTTCTTCGTTTAATTGTTCCACATATTTGTAGGTATTATTATGAGTAAATAAATGATTAAATTAATTCAGTACGTTTAATTAGAAGCTTTTCCTACTATTCATTAATTCAATAGTGAAAAGTTCAAAGCTAGAATCTGGTCCAAGAAATAACTAGCTAATTAATTGGTAAAACTTGAATTTAAGCTCATTTGCTTGGACCCAAACGAGGTTCAAAGAATCACTTAATTAAACATAAGAAATTATTTAACAAAAATATATTTTGGTTAAAGTAGATGACTTTGCGTGTTACCAAAGAAAATTCAACGAACTACTTAACTAAACGCGAGAAATTGCCCAAGAAGAACACACTTAGGTATCAACAGACAACTTTTCAAACGGTCAACTATTCTTTCCACTATTTACTTAAAAATTATAATTATGGATCACAAGTCATTAGGTTACATTACATCTCATTTTCTTTTCATCAAGATTGCAACTATTCCCGAAACATCCTTGTAGATACCTTTAATGGCTTCCCGTGGTACGATACAAAGATGAAAACTCGTAACGAGCAAATGGGAGAAGTTGCGAAGAACGTGCATAAACTTTACATCTGACGGTGACTTTAAAATCGGCTGATATAAAACCACTTGGATACGTGCAACACCCATGGGACCAAAGATCCCGAGCTATTCCAGACCCAGGGGTCATCACAAACGACTTCACTCTCCTCTTTCTCATAACGCGCCATGTTGAAAACACCAAAGTTCGAAGTTGCTGGACAAACGGCATTGTGATTCCATATGTACTGTTTGAAATAATTGATTAACTGTAGTTCGAAGAAATAATGATCAACATGTAGGAGTGGAACGTACGTTTCAAAATATTCTGTCATTATTGCCACAGACTGGACTGCTTTTAAAAAAGGATATGAATTTGGAAATTATAAATGCTTCTGTTGGGTAAGTAACGAGAAACAGGATCCCGAAATATCTCTGTTATTTATCGTTGTATCAAAAGATATTCATTTTTCAAGGTCATTTTTTTAATACGATTTCAACGTTATCGATGTTTTTATATTTATTTATTTTTTTTTTTTTCTTTTAATAAAATCGTGCATTTTTTATTATAATATGTTGCATTCGACGTCAATGCAAATTCATCGAACTAGCAGTCCATGACCTTGGACCGAGAGATGTAGATTTAATTAATGCAAGTTTTCAAATGTAAAATTATCTTATTTGAATCCAATTAAATGTTCAAAACGGTGTCCTTTAACATTAATACATACATGTAATCGTCCTGCATGGCCTGAAATGACATGACACGGCACACAAGACATAATTATTCGTTCTTTCATATTCTCTGGAGTAATTGGTTTTTCATAAATATCGATATAATAGCAATACAATAATATACTCTCTTGATAAGAATATAGATGTTTATGTAGATGTAGAGTTAACGTTTTACTATCAATAGCAACTGATGTAAACAAGTATCATATGTATAATTGTAACAAATAATTTAGAAAACCATTTGGTGAAATATTTCATAAGTTAATCGAATGTAAATTTTTCAATGTAACAATTAGATCGCTTTAAGGTCATAGAATGCTAGGTCGATGAATTTGTATTTACGTCTAATCATGATAAAAAATACACGATTTCGTTTAAAAAAACTACCGGTGACCTTGAAATCGTGTTAAAAAAAATGACGTTGAAAAAATTTTGTTCCTATCGTTATATTCACCTCTTCAAACAATGAAATTTGAAATTTATCGATAGAATGGTAAGTAATGGAGACATTTTGGAATCCTGTTTCTCATGACTCACCCTGTACAGTTAATGCATCTGTTTGAATAAATATTAATTTCAAACGATACACATAACGAATTTAATTATTTTTCAAAATCAATTTGCAAACGATGAAATGACAAATACAATCGATTTAACGGGTTTTTGTTTAACACGACATGAAATTTATCACGAAATATATATTCGGGCTTGTACGAGGAATGTACCTTCGTATTGCTATAAAAATATATTTTACTACTCAACCTTTTCCCGCTATAAATCTCTCTGACGTTACAACCTCGTTTTTTATTTTTGTCATAATTTTGAAAGTCTTCTTTATTCGACCGTATACGACTTCATTATTTATTACATCCATACAGATGCTACGGATCTCGATTTTCACATGTTGGACGGAGAACAAAATAAAAATTACTAGGAAAATATGTTCTCACGATTTGAATGCAAAATAAGGAATTTTTTCGAAACGCGAATCTTAAAGTGATAAAAATACTGAATCGATAGAAAAGGAAATAAAATATAACATTTTGAGCTCTATGTACGGATAACGCAGAGAATAATATAAAATTCGGTGTGAAATTCAGAAAATTAATTTTCATTTACTTATACGCTCTTAACCTCAAAGTACTAGAAATTATTTCGGTTTTTTTTTTTTCGTTTTTAGGCTCAAATGAGCTCAAGTATAAGAATATGAATTTTCTCACATTTACCTAATTCTAAGTGGAACTTATCTATTAATACATAGTTACTTCATTAATATCTCTCGCGGTATTACATTTACTAAATTTTATTTCAATACATTTCAATCACGATCTACTACCTCAATTATTCTTTTTCAATAGCTTAAATCCAAGTAATGCAATTTCAGTCTGTTTCGTATTTTTCTCACGATGTAATTCCTGTCATAGCTATCGCAGACACTTTCGATCAAATTCGAAAATGATCTGCTCGTTTTCAACGACACTTGACGAAAAGCTTTCGTGTACTGATAGTGACCCTTCCAATTACAAGGATTGTTTCATCAATGACACACCATCTTGAAAAATACACTTGCAGACTTACAAGAAGCTGTAATGCACAATATGTACATTTTTCTGAAGACTGAAGTGCTTTCAAATGCGATACGTAGTAATAATTAATACGTAGCACTCGAGTACATTGCCATTTTAAGCAAAAGTTTTAATCGGATAAAATTCCGACAACAATTAAGTTTATTACTCCTATGTCGAAGCTTCTAGGTGCATAAAACGATAGTAAAACAAAATGTATTCGCATGAAAGCGTTCTATTGCACGGAATCGACAATTCCAGGTACACCCCTTGCTTAAATTAATATAGAGAGGGTCACTAAAATTGTTCTAAAGGTACAATAGCACCATTGAAACGACTATGAGACCTACCGATTTCGATTGTAGACTTCAATGGAAACAATATCACACGAGTTCGGTACAATCCACCGACCGTAGCAGCTGGGTGCATAGGTCGGTTATTTGAAACTGGATGCATCGCGACATTTAACAGCAATGTTAATTATAAAATAATTACGCTTGAAATTATATATTTTGAAGCTTCGAAGGATCAGGATATATACTTTTATCGGAACTTCTTACACCAAACCTTCGATTTAAAATTTACAAAATAAAAATTTATTTTTAATCTCCACGTTGCAAAAATGACTGGTCGACCTAAAAGAAAATTGATTCCAAAATGTCGATCGCTTCTTATGAAAAACTTCTAAAAACTTCTTTTTTCAATTCAATGTATTCTTTAATTGTGGATTAAACTAGTTTATCCTGCTTAATTATTATTTCGATTGTTGTTTACAGTAGCATTACCAGAATTATTAATTTATTATTGCATTTTGGGTATTCCCATAAGTGCAAAAATATGTAACGACTAAAAGTACCTGTTATATAACTGAAATCATGAAGCATAGTTTATGATTATACATTTATATAGAATGGCCCATAATAAGTATCGTTTGAAATAATGTTTATGCCATTGATTTTATGAAATAATGAAGCTGAATACAAAATATCGGTGTATCATGTAGCTATAATTCTATTGAAAAATGACAAAATTCATGAAATAATAATGAAGTTTAACAATTTCACATGAACATTAACTTAGCATCGATGTACATATCTATGTATTACATTGAAGCACTTTCTAAATTAATTTTTAGTTTCTCATTTGTTTCACGAAGATCCTGAATGAGCTTCCATCAGACATGGAATCGATAGAAACGAGTAAAAAAAAAATGTTTACATACAATGTGGGGCATTTAAGATAGACCACTTAAATAACTCATTTATTTTTGAAACTTTGACAAGTGTTTGTTTCATAACTTTTGTCAGTAAGTGTATAACGTTAAGTTCATTGTTGCTTTCCATTTTAAAATATGGGTAAATATTATTAAGAAGTAATAAATTTATAATTTATTTTCCTTAGGTTATCATTCGATATATTTAAAGTGGAAAAAACTTTGCATTTCACACTTTCTGTAAAAGTGTATCTCTACGAGAGGCTATCGCTTACTATACAACGTACTGCTCTGAAAATCAATTTCGGTAGACGTGTCACGCTCATTATTCTTATTTTCAAAATAACTGACTATCGACGTGTATAGCATGTTAGTTCCAATTTAGGGAAAAAAAAACTCTGGATGTGTAGCATGTCATCTCCAATTTTGAAATAAAAAAACTCTCTACGTGCTTTGCACGTCATTCTAGTGCAAGTGGAGGTTATCGAGGTTAAAAACAGAGTTGGACAACATTTTCATCTAGATAAAAGTTTCAAATAACGAATTTTAGGTAAACAACTTTTTATTCCTTACTCGTTGAATAAAAATTAGACTTTAAATTATAAAACAAAATAGTTCACAATGAACAAATGAAAATTTAACCGTCTGATCAAATAAGCAACATGAATAAATCGCTATAGATTTATTATTCATCTTTTATTATATAGAATAGGCTGAGTATAGATTAGAATTCATTTTAACGAACGATGGAATTAAAGAAGTCTACACAAAGACAAAATCTTATCGAAATATAGAACTAGTCAATAAATGTAAATTCGAAAGATTACTAGGATGACGAAAATTTCGACTCAGAAATTCTAAACTTTTAAATGTGATCATAAATCTTCGTTAGACAAAATTTCGTAACACTCACGACACATTGCTTATCGTTAACATCATACTATTTGTTCGATATCATCTCAACACGCTTATGATTAAGTCTTGTACAGTTTTGGATGAACTGTTGAGTTTGTTTAATAAACCTGGAAACTAATTTACTAACTAAAGAATGGTCCTTTGATTGCTAGTTTAGTGTATCAAGATCCAACAAAGTTTCGAGTCATTATGAACAGTCGAATCAAACATTAACAAAACTGGGCACAGATAGACGCATGATTTATGAATAGCAGATCCACTGATACACGATGCAACTTATTCGATCAATACACTTAGTCTTCTGAATTGGTTGAAATCTGGTTGATCATCTATCTTGTATTTTAATTAGAAGCTAGATAACAATCTGTTATCATTTTCCATCAGGGAAGTGACGACACGTTAATTGTAAATCAGTAGTCTGCGTGTAAATTTACAAAAATCCCAAACAGTTTCAATTTAACCATGTGGACTACTATCGATCATTATGAGACGTAAGTACATGCTTTTGTTAACACGAAATGAAGGATTTTTTCCAAGAACTTGTTCAAAATTTATTATTCAATAAATTATACAAAATATTCGAGGATATATATTGTAGATTATTTGAAAAACTTGTCGATGTTGTATATAAGCAAATATGGCTAAGAAATTAAATGTCATGCATGCGAGCAACCTGAATATAGCTGTATTGTCTGCAGGTTTCAGTTCCCACAGTGGCCCGATGTACAATAAAAATGTATCGAAATTTATTAAATTTTATTATATTGGCTATGAACTGTGGGAACGATTTTAAAATTTGGAGAAATTGAAAAATTTCCAAAAATTCGTTCCGTTCTGTCGTTCGTTCACAATAAATATATAATATGTTATAGTATTATTATTGTAGTTGCAGTATTATCAGTATTAAACGTGGTACTCGTAATAGGTTTCTCTTTTCAAAATGGAAATGTTTACAAAATGTTCTTTATATTATTATACATGGAATTTAAAGAAACAAGTAAGGAAATAACATTTTTTTGAACTTAGAAAGGTCTTACCAAAGAGATAGATGCACCAATAGATGCATGACCTACGAACAAGTGCATCTCCAGGTACACGATATAAGTTCAATCATTGCACGTTGCGCTTTCTCGATTTATGCAAGTTTCAGTTCGATGCCGAGTTTCAGCAAAATCTGGAAACTAATTTTCTAGTATTTGTCCTTGGAAAAACGTTGATCCTTTGAATGTTAGCGAACCACGGGCAAACTTACCAAGATGTTACAGATTTTCCATTCAACCATGCACAGTAACACCGATGTAACGATCAACGTAACGGATCGGATGTATTTCACACCACCCACGGTTTCAGCCCGAGCTGTCGGCTCGTATGTAAGCAACACTCGGTTTCTAGCTCCGTGTGAGGATAATGACACTGCAACGGAAGCGTGCAAGGAAATCCAGAGAGTTAATTAGGAAGTACCACCGGTATCAACCGGCGTGGTCGACCTCCTCTCTCAGAGGAGAACTGATGCAAGATGCACGAGTCGAGATCGAGACTGGGGTGGCGGTCTTACGTACAAAGACCTTAATGTACACACTTGTAGACTTTAAAGACGAAAGTTAGTTACACGGACAGTGAGAGCTCAGAGACTCTGGAAATTTAGATACTCCCCGTTGCGTGATCCAAGAAATTTGCGCGATAGCTCCTTTCTAAGAGGATTCCGTTCCTTTCCGGCTTCTGTCTTTAGCTTAATGAATCGGGTTTAATTGATGAAGTGACGTGTGTAATTATTGATACAGACTGAATTTGCGTTTGGGAATACGGGAACGAGAAGCCAGTCTGAACAGTTCCTTCCAAAGCGAACAAATTTCCTCAAATAATTCTCTTGTTCATTGTTCTCGCCGAAACTGTCCAATGACGTTGAAAAAGTCGCCTTGTATCGTTTTATCTGTTATCTTTGTTGTGAATAAATGTCTGTCATCTTTGTTGCGAGTTTGAACGTATCATTGACTGGATTGTATCAAAAGTTCCCATAGAAAGATATTGTAACGATTAGTATCAGGCAAAATAAAATAATTAAAACAGACTTTCGACAAAATTCTATTTCGAAAAATGACAATGGTTATTGTTATCGATCTAATAGAAACTTAACCTGTAAGTGTGTAACGAGTCAGTGATTATCAAATGACCCGATAGAAGTTATTTAAAAAATGATTTCTGTGTCACGTGCAAACGAGAGGGAAAAATAAAGTGCAAACTGAAATATTTAATATTGAATAGTGAAATATTTAATAATGCAGATCTTTTGAAATAATAATAAAACTAATTAAATTAAAAATCGTTACGTTTGATTATTTCCTTTTTTTTGTAAATGTTTCAATAGTGCTCCCTCAATTGAATAAAAGAAAATCTTCCTAAACGCTAATCAACATCAATAAATTATATTTTGAACGCTTAAGAAATTCTAGATTTATCTTGTACACTTATTATTCTGAATGCCTAATTTATCTTGTACGTTTAAATTTCTTATACACTAGGCTATTAAATAATACACGTTAAATGATATGCATTTCATAGATTCCAATTGATTTCGAAAAATTATATAATTATTAATTAAATATTTTGATAGTTGTTTTGCTCGTGTCTTTGAACGAATATTTTGTTCCAAACATTAAGAACTGATTCTACACTTTTCTTCTTTTCTCGAAAGAGGATGGCAAGGAATGACAAAATTACGTTTAAGGCTTTTCGTCCGAGTTACTAATTACTGAAAATATGCGCAAGATGTGTCAGAAGTAAGGGAGTTACCCTGATCAGCTGACTCACAACAAGGGCAGTGTCGCATCCTTCTAAAAGGGCCCACTTACCTCGTAGTCGACGTAATAACGTACAACATCATGCGATACTGCTATAAAAGCTGCTACTATTTAGGTTTCTTACAAAATTTTGGAAAGAACTATAGCAATATCGCGCGATATTGTAAATTATTACGTCGAATACGAGGTATGTGGATTCTTCTAGATGAATTTTATCAAAAAATAAACGCTCTTTCAATATATATTGTTATGGGTGTTATGTTTAATTATTATTGTATTACGTACTTAAATTCAAAGAGGTCGACAGACGTATATTATTTGCCGAACAACCATAAATTGGATGCGAGTTACTCTTGTCACAGCAGAAAGGACATACGTGTCTAATTAGTGCAGTAAATTCATATTCCCATTAACGTTCCTAGTTTATTATAATGCCGTGTCGAAGCCGTGTTAGTATGCCTCGTTGAAATAACAAAATAAACGAATTTATTGTGCTCTCTATGTTTATATACTACTGTTTGATGCTCATTTTTCATGTTTAAAGCTTTATTATACTTCAAAAATACCTTCTGAAAAAGCTAAACTTATACGATCGATAGGTAGGTAACTATAATAATATAATAGTATAGTATACCATTTTTGAATCCGTGCAGCAAAATCGAAAATTGTTTGTTTTGTGCATGGAATTGAATTTCATTCACTGAGGGAATATAAATTTTGTATATTTTTCATTACATCCTCACGATACTAGCGAACGTTTACAATCTGTATTGCTAAATACTAAATACTAAATACTAGTAATGAATCTATTTAAGAATCATAATCTTAAATTATTCATCGTTAAGTGAATTTTCCTCAAACTCACCAATCTTTAAATTTCAAATACCTCAACTTGACGTATGTAAGCTATTTCTTAAAATATAAAATTTTAGGCCAGGAGAAAAAGATTCGTCTTAAAAACGGTAAAAGAAAATTGAAAGCGAAGCAATGCGTTATTTAATCCTTTCGAGGAATTCGTAATACCGCTTTATCTTAGAAAGTAAATTTATCTTAGAAGACAAACAGTAAGTATTACCTGGAAGACACGCCCTTCTAATGGTAGAAAATTTGACCGTACACAAATTGCCTGATAAACAGCCACAATCGCATCATGTTTGAACGATTCTGCACGAAGAGTTATGTATCGTGTTATCGAAAAGTCACGAAAGCTGGCGTACGATATCAGAAGCGGTGTAATGACATATCTATCGTCTCTTCATCTACATATTTTAAATAGCCTACTATTCAAGCCAATCTGTCCCTCCTTGATCCTCTTTTTCATATAGTACAGTACTTAGCATTATAACTGTACTAAATATTAAATAACGTGCCTTTAGTCTTTTTTAAAAGTAAAAGTATATTGTTAGTATTTTCTAAGAATGAATAACCATTAAATTTTATATTATACCATATTTACACAATTCTAATATTAATTTTGAATTATTTAAATTCTTGATTAAATTTATGTTCTTGTACATATAATCTTTACCTCTATTATTAGCGGAATATATAAATATAATTACATGTGTATGCTTTACAAGATGAATCAATAATACTAAATGAAAAATTTGAACTAATAAATTATATCTAATTAGATATTTCCTTATTAGCCACATTTATGCTGTTATTACTCTATTGTGAGTTAAATATGGAATACTTAGAAATTATAGATAAAATTGAAATGATATTTACCTATTATGGACTAAAGGAAAATATTTATAAATCTGTTAATTTTTACGCTGTACACTATCCTGGAAGAAGATGTCCGGCACATCGTTCATTTTATCGTCCTGTTAAATAGGTTTCTCAAAATGGTAGTGTACAAACAAAAAGATGAACAACAACGAAAAATAGTTACATACAAAAATAAAGAAGTTCGTGTGTTAGGTGTAGTTGCTCACAATCCGAATGTGAGTATTTATTCAATTTTTCACAATTCTAAAATATATTGAACCAGTATGCAACGAATTTTAAAGCGTAAGTTTCACTCATACAAAGTGTCCTTGCACCAAGAACTTCACGTAAATGATTTTCGAAGACGAGTGACATTTTTTGAGCGGGTCCGAGATCAAAGACAAATTAATTTTTTAAATTTTAATATTAATTAAAGAGAATTTTTTTCATCGCGTATTATTTTCTGATCAATCTATAATACTTTTACAAATAATGGAAAAGTTGATACACATAATATGCATTCTTAATTGAACCAAAATCCGAGATGGTTACGAGAAATAATATATTGACACCCATGGTTCGTCAATGTTTGGAATAATTATACAGTAATGGAGTAGTAGGTCTATTTTTTATTAATGCTCCACCAGAGGAACAAAAACATTGGAACTTCTTAGATTTTAAATTGCTAATATTACTTGAGCTTAGCAGACATGAAACATGTGGTTTCAACATGACGGTTACCCTGTCCATTATTCACGTATCGTATGGCAAACACTAAATCGGGATTTTACTGATAGCTGAATAGGTCGGGGTGGTCCAGTTCCCTGGCCGACGAGGTCACCTAATCTAACATCGCCAGATTATTTCTTACGGAGTTACCTTAAAGAAAAGGTATATCACGATCCACCTACTGGTCCAGAAAATATGAAAAGGCAAATCACAACTGTCTGTCGAGATATCAGAAGAGAAACTATCATTTACTTATTAAATGCATTAATAAGTGTTTGAAAACTGTAGAGCATTATTTTAAGCATCATTGTGACGTTCTTGTATCAAAACATTAGATTGTATTGTACAAAATTAATGTAACTTTGTAACAATTTTGTAGATGTATTTCTAAATATCTTAAAAATATAGAGAAAAAAGAATTAGGAAAATCAAAACAAATATCTAACAAAAAAATACTCCGAACAAAAGTTATGCGTATCTTTTACGTAGAATAGAGTTCCAGAAGAAAAAATTTAGGTTTATAATTGGTTAATAAATATCTACAAGATATTTTTTTGCGTCAGTTTAAATGAGGCATAAAGACTAACCACGAGAGCCCATTCTTGGTAACAGCAACAAAGAAAAATTATTATTTCTCATTAAGAAAAATGTGATAAGCGTATTTTCTAGATAATTATATTTAGCAAAATATTTTGGTTGTAGATTCCCCCCTTAAAATGACGTCCATCTATAGTTGAACATCTTATATATTAATCTTGATCATACCGAACATTTCATTCTTTCCTTTTTCCACTAAAAATTCCCTCGACCGAATGCAACATTAAATATTTCATTATTATAAACTTGTATAATTGTAGCAGTTATATTCTTACCTTTTTTGCATATTACATACATATCAATACGCCACTATCGAATATTTGCATAAATTTTAAGTTACGAACATCGTACCCCGATTTGAAAAAATTGCTTTCTCATTTCTAAACAAGATCGTTTAATTTTGTAAGAACAAAACTTACACACGCTACCAAGAATATATTTACTATTTAATTTTTCCAACGACAATTACTGCAATTTGTAGAAGAAAACTGAGGATAGATTTAAAATGCAATCTAAAAAATTGTTCGTTATTCAAATGCGTCATAAATGTCTATAAAAAATTCAAGAGCCGGAAACACATCAGCACCAGTTGTAAGGTTAGAAGACACACCAGAAGTAATGCGAAAACGAAAGTTCTAAATATGTGGGACGAGTTCGATTTTAATTCTGCATGAAGGGCGGTCCCTCGATAACGATGCAAAATAAAACTGTACTCCAGCGAATTCACATTTGAAGGAAGTCGCCTCGGTTTTCTACAACATACAAGAATTTCACAACTTCTACTCGTGTGGCCTTAAAAGGACAATTTCGTATATCAACCTGCCGCCTATTCGTGAGAAGTTTAAGCCCTTATCTCTGCGGCTCGTGGTCCACTTTTAACCCCCTGGACCTCTTAACGTTCCATCCTCGGTCCCTGAAGGACTATACCCCAAAGGTGCGAGGGTGAATTTTTTCAGTACGTGCGACGAAAAGTGAAACGCATAAGTATTGGTGACAGATGAAAAGCATCGAGGATAGCGTTCGTGAACAATATACGACGCGTCAATTATTTAACGAAACACCGACTGGATGTTCATTGCACTGGATGATCGACCGATGCGTGAAAATAATCGATTCGTTCGTCTTATTTCAGACAGCAAGTATTTATATCGAGTAATGTCCAATTCGCAAATTAATTCATCATTGATTTGGTATAATAAATCGAAGACAGGTCAGTTATTTGTGCCAGAATGGTAATATTTGTCCAGAATTGTAGCTCGAATTATTATTTAACTTCGATATTTTCCAAGTGGGTTATTATTAAAAAGGTCGTAATAAATATGTGATTCAATTATTCTGTGAAATATCGTTCTCTGCTGGTCGGAGCTAAAAATGGAAATTAGGGTATGCAATCTAATTAAGGGATTTTATTCTCACGAGTAAGCCAGTCGTCTGGACAACAATATCGACGCCACGTAAACGTCAGACTGTATAAGAGGGAAATGTACACTGTAAAAATTGAGAATCTCGTGTTTTAGATCTGTGATTACCAAATATCGGATATTGTCTTAAGAAAAATCAATGCCTCTGCACGAGTTTATCTGAATTCGATATATGTATTTATGTACATGTTCTAAGTTACATTCAGTCTGTGACCACAATATCGACGAATTCTATTATTCAATAATGTCACTTTATTATTAAACAGTTTGTATATTTTTATTAACCTAATTCAGGCTTTTTATATTTTTATTACGAAATGAATAATTAGTACTATCTGATCTTTTCACAGGAGACATCTCTGAAAAAATTGTTGGGATACAAGAGATTAAATTCGAATGGTAAATAATATAAATTGTTAGAGATTCTAGTGTTTCAAATTGCAAAAAAATTAATTTACTTCAGTTTAAGAAACGGTAATTATTCAGTGTGTTTAACAGGCAGTTAGCTGTCAAATGACGTGATTGACTCTTTTGAAGATTTAGGAAAAAGGATAAATCCAATTACTTGTACAAAAATTAATAGTTTTCTATGTTCTATTAAGGTTGTATGATTAAGATGAGGTATATTACTTTTGTGTTCATTCTTTGTTTGCGTAGTTTATCGATTTCCTCAAGCTCTGCATTTTATTTTTTTTTTTTTTTCACTTTATTGTTTGCGATGGCAATTAACGAAGAAATTCTGTCTTTGTTAGCTGCTATGGTATTAATATCAAGTGTCTTAAACATGGAAGGTATGTTCCCTGTAAGAATGAATGCACTTTATTGCTACAAAAATCATCCTGGTATATTTATTGACGAATAGTGACTGAAACACATATTTTACCTATCTAGTAGTGAAGTAACTAAGTTACCTATTTAAACGTAAAACGTAAGAAATTAAAAAATGCATCAACACTTTAGAGAATAAAAGTTATAAATTATAGTTTTGTAGAGTGTTAGAAAAATATTTATTGACGAAAATATATTTATTGACGAATAGTGATTGAAACACATATTTTACCTATTTAGTAGTGAAGTAACTAAGTTACCTATTTAAACGTAAAACGTAAGAAATTAAAAAATGCATCAACACTTTAGAGAATAGAAGTTATAAATTGTAGTTTTTTAGAGTGTTAGAAAAAGATTTCAAGAATTAGGGCAGTATGTTATGTAAAAAATTAGGTAATGAAGTGCCAACTTTGACTGTATCATCTTCCTACGGTTCCCATTTATCTTGTGGACGAACCTACTGCGACACAAATCTTTTTCACAGGGTTCATTAGACCAAGGAAAATGAAGATAAATCATGAGACCTCGATCTTTGTGCGAATACCGATTTAAGGCTATTTTTCTTGTGACAATGACTGTGGCTGGTTCAAGAAAATTGTTCTTAGATAAAGTAATTTCCAAACATTTACAAAGAAACTTCACGTTTTGAGACATATGGTGGCCTAAGAGATTGAAGAATTTACAATCGTTCTGGTCCTTCTGCACCTCTTTGCATTATATTGATTAAACACTCATCAAAAAGTGCTTTGGGGAATTCATTCTTCGAAATAAATAAAATGTTACCCAATTGAGCATAATAAAACAAATTTGACAAAAGTGATTCAAACGTACACTTATTTCTAGATCGATTTACTTCGGTCAGTTAGGCCTAAGATTATTGGAATAATTTAATATTAGCATATTATATAAGTATTCAAACGCTACGAATGAACTTTGAATATTTGAGTATTCATATATCACTATTCGAATATTTGAGTATTAGAATATCATTACTCTAATATTTCAGTTATAATTTGATTCAAATGCTACGATTAGATATCTGATAAGTGCAGAAAATATTGAAATGGTATTCATCAAATATTTGACTAACTAAAACATTCGAATATTCGAATACAGAAAAATAGATGAACCTAACCAGTAAACTCTCGGCCAACTTAGGGTGGATGTACCAATATGTCAAATCCAGATGAATCACAAATACTACTGTCACTTTGTCCTCTTTATAACTTTGCTTCACTAATAATGCAACCTTTCATAAGTGAATATTTTACATCGTCTATACGTTGAAAACTTTAGTATTGACTGCATTGTATAGAGCCAGTAAAATGATTGACCTATATTTCGTTGATTTTGTGAAATATTTTTAGAGATGGTGTTTCAGAGAATTTATGTTTGTCTCTTGTTGGAATTTGAAATCACCGTTCATGGACCAAGGAAAGAATTATCCATTAGTCTTTTTTATAATAATTGAACAGTTACAGCTATATAAAACCATCTATAGAAGAATAAGATTTAATAAATCGCTTCAATGGTACTATTAACTGATACAAATTAAAATGATTGGACAATAAAGCCCAATTCTCTTTATTCTCCTCAAACAATGTGGCCAGATGGCGTGAAAAACACATTTAACGAAGTACTTGAATCCAAGGACCTCTCAAACAGAGATTATAAAATACATAACTAATTAATAGGCATATATAGAATACCTTGACGAGTAAGCAGTTGTCGAGCTATAACGAAAAACTGAATAGTCACATTAATTATTTGTGTGTAGAAGTCAAGTTACGTTTATTATTTTCTATTGCATATTCTCGTCGACACTTGCTCTCTTCTTGTATCAGAGGAACATAAACCACTTCTGTAAATGCAATCAACATAGTTACTATCGTCTTCATTCGAACGGGCCAACTTTACAAGATCCAGAGAACGATATTGAGCTTTCTGGAGTGGCTGATAGGAAACTCACTACAATTCAACGTGATGGCGTGCGACGATACGATGAAAGGTAGAAACTTCCAAACAAGTTTCAGCACACTGTGCAACGAACACTTCTAAATTACATAATTAGTATTATTTATAGTTTATCTTTTCTACCATCTGTACAGCATTTGTTCGAAAGTTTAACGAAGCTGCTTCTGATGATAGGTTTTATACAAACAAGGGCACAGAGATTTTTTTATCGACGTAAATTTATTTGAAACAGCACCTTTTTCATTTCTGTAACCTTTTATGCATTTTTATGAAATAAATAGTTCATATATAATATATTGGGAGCATTAATATTTGCGTTATATTTTCCAATAGAACGTTAATTGGAGCCATCAGCATTCGTTAAGCGCATTTTATACGTAGAAAAATGATTAATTGAAAAGTATCAATGTCGTTGAAGAGAATCAACATTATAGTGATTTCTCAGCAGTTGCCTCTTTTTTACTAGATAATTATCATTTCACTGAATATTTTGACATTAATGGCTTGTAATAATATCATAAGGACAGCTGAGAATACAATGTTTCTTTTTTTTTTTGTAATAGCATTACTGCCAATAATTTTTGTTACAAAACAACATCGGAAGATTTTAAATATTCATAAGATGTTCCCCGCGCGTAGAATATAGATGAAAGAATAATTTTTCTTACACATGCAGCTATAAGTTATCCTTGCAAGCTGAAATTTAAATATCTCCAATTAAATCCGGCGAACTGCCTCTGAAACTAGAAATTCAAATTCTACCGATATAGCTTGAGTACAAAATTCTGAGAAAATGTTTGTCTCAGTTTAAAACAACTATTAAGTAGAATTTCTTTTTCACACGTGAGCTCAAAGTCCACTCAAAAAGTAATTAAATTATAATTTTTTTTATTAAAAGTTGTCCAATTTATGTATCATAGAGTTTGTTGAATGTATTATAGAGTTTTTAGGAAATTGAATAATTTTGTACGTTTACTTCTTACTTACTTAGTATCAGGTATTTTGATACAGTGTTCGACTAAACACTAGAACCGAATGAAACGTGTTAAAGTGGACTTGAGATAGTCCAGAAAGCAATACTTTACGAATATTAAAAAGTTTTGTCAGAAAATGCCACTCGACTTCAATGTTTCACGAAACATTAAAACTTTCAACGAGAACTCGACAATGTGCCTCACAATTCGTTTGTATGGAATTTATCGATTCGGGGCCAGTTTTCAGTATTATTATTGTTTACAACGGTTGCATTCAAGTACAGCTAAAGCTCGAGCGTTTTTTATATTATTTGCATTTTAGTTTTTCACAAGAGAAAATTATATATCTTCAAATTCGTCGACTCGGTTTTGAAATTCTACTGTTCGTGTTATATATCAGCTTTCGATTGTAAAATTTTCGGCACGTTCAAGTTTTCACGAAACTGAAAACGTTTGATTTTTATATGAATACAAAATAACAATAAAAATTCAGTAGGAAAAGATCAAAGTTTTTATAAATTTCGTATTTCGATTTCGAGACGTCTTCGCTCAAAGATGCACTTACTGACAAAAATTAAGAAAGAAAGTAATGTTTTGCAAATTTTTGTATATTCTTTACCATCTGAGATGTGTATGTACATCGATTAGAATTTAAAACAACATAAAGAGATAATATTACACGCATCAATATACGGTAAGATTTCTTCTAATATATTTTCATGAAATCTATAATTAATACTATGTTGAAGAAACAAAACAAAAGTTATAAGTATAAAGTATACAATGTAAATAAACATTTTCAGGAAAATTTAGTCTCTTCTCTAATATCGACCAGCGTGACTCGTAACATAAAGTTTATTCAATAAGACAAAATTTTTGGGATTATTTTAAACATCAATTATGAAGCCATACTTTTACAAACGAAATGGAGTTAATGCAAAAACTCAAAAAGATGTGATCAGAGATATTAATTGAATTTTACTATCGATTAATTGAATCAATACCTCTCAGATATTATGCAATTGTATCAAAAGGTTCTCTAAAAGCTTATTTGATTCTCATAAAAATTATAAACATATACATATAATTGTTTTCGTTAAAAGTGGTAGTACAATTCAAGCAAAGCACGTCTCTTAATTTTTGTTACAAAGATTTGTTTCGTTCTTTCGACCGAATAATAATTACAGTTCTTAATTACAATTTTTATACGAAAAAAAAAAACTTATCGTTTATCAATCTATGAGGTGTAATTTCTCCATATTATTTTTAATTCCAATTATATTTAAATCTATTTTAATTCTAATTGTATCTAGGAAAATGATTACTTAGTTTTTTAATATAACTTTTGTCAGTAAGTGTATAGTATACCCTTTCGTGTGAAAATTTGTGTATCATCGTTCTTACTAAATTAAATTGCAAATGTACGTAAAATTGAAAGAGCCTAAAAAATGAATAAATTAATAAAATAAATGCCTTTTTTGCTCTCCTAGTTTGTGAATACTTTGAAACATTTGATTAGAAACTATAAATTAGTAAGATATTCGTCGTTAAAATTTCTCTTCGATAGCAACATTTCACTCGTTTCTGACTGCTGTTACCCGACTTGCGACCAATAATAATCTGCGATCATGCAACAGAACCCGGTGAGAATGTCTGATTGCCGGGACATGAATGCGTAATTTTTCTCGACGTCGAGTACCGTACATTTCCGTGCTTTTCAGGCTTTTTTCAGCTCGTAGGGTATTTACGAAGAAAAATCATGTTCCTGGGAATCGTATAATGAGATTTCGCAGCAAACACGTATAACTGTCTAGCAGGCACAACGGCCGATTAATAACCAGGGAAACGTCCCTATTCCCCTCACTCTTCCGAGCGGATACGTTTCAAGTATTTACCCAGCGTGCTAATAAGAAGGACCGAAGGAAAAAAGGGGAAGGTAAAAGGCAACGATTAATATCGAGTTTATTAATGGAAGGACTATCTAACAAAGAGTCGTTTCCCCAGACGTGACTATCAGGCCGATGGCGACTGTACAATTTCCAACCCCGAAGTGCGTCCTCATTCTCACCGTTCATTTCTTTCGAGACATCCCCGTATTGATATTTGACTTCTTTTATTGCGCATCCTTTGACGATCCTGGATCCTGGCTCGCGACTTGATTACGCCGCAAGAATAAAACGCGGAGCGATATTACGTTTGGTAATTCCGCGCGAAACGAGCAGACGTGAAACTTTATCAGTCCTGTCTGGACTCAGCTAGACTCGATGAATCTCGTACGAATCGGTCGCGGATATGGTCGAGTTTTCGCTCAATTTCCCGTCTCTTTATCGTCGCTCTTTTTTCTTGCCAAGAATAGAGTTTCAATCCTTCCCCCCCACACACACTAGAAAATGTTACTCAGCTGCCAAGAATATAAGTTCGTTTCCATTTTCTTGATTTTCTGCAAACGTTAGAACACTTCAAAGTTTTTGACACTTAGGGCAATCTTGCGTTTAACGTCGTCTTTGCTCTTAACGTTTTATCGAAAATTTCTCGGTTTTGTTATTTCGTTAACTCGTGAAAGAAGTCACGATCGGTTAGTCGGTTGATGGAGACAGAAATTTAGTTTTTAGAGGCTACTTTCATCGTCCCAATCATCACCGGTCGATTTGAATTTCGCGCTATTTTTAAAACGTCAAACCGATTAACCTGAAACTTGACGTATGTCGTGTAGACAGGTGGGAAATTAGTCGTGGAAAAGAAGATTCAGAAGATATAAAAAAAAATATGACCATAATCGTGAAATGCGGAATAACCACTACAGTATATGTAAAATTATACATATATTATTACTATATATTACCTACAGTTTATATTTAGTTTTCTGTCCGTGAGAGATGTTGGGTTTCACTGAAGTTTTTCTAAAAAATCACAATTTTCGGGATACCGAAGTTTCTCGTGTTACGAAGAGAGACTCAATATTCTGACCAATGAAACTCAGTTCGCAAATTATCGGTCCTATTTGGATAGGACAACAATACTAGGTTGTTCGATAAGTTTGGTCGTTTTTCCATTTTAAAAAAATACTATGACACTTCAACTTTGAACAACTGTAAATATACGAATGAGTCGACAGATCTATACGAAACTTCGCACAGCAGTACCATCTTTAGAAAAATAAAACGACCAACCTAATAGCTCCGTTTCTTCTCAAACGACAAAACTTATCGAGCAACCTATTATTTCTACAAAAGCAATTCTTGATTATCCCCTCCAGATACATTGTCCTAAGATTCTAGAAAATCAATTCGCAGTGACTGACGCCTGAGACGACTCATGATCCTAACCAGTGCAAAAATCCTAGTCCACGATGTTCCCTGCTACAAAATGATTTGCTAAACTGTTCTCTGAAGTTGTCAACGAAATCGTCCGACGAATTCTCGAAATATTAGATATATACGTAGAAATGAGCTGCATAAAAATGTCAGACCGTTTCTTTCAGGAAACAGTCGAGTGGTTCTGCTTCTGCTCCCTGACAAATACGTGCTCGCGGAGAGGTCGCGTCATATTCAGAGAAAATAAAGCGTACAGAGTTCGCCGCGTATCGCTTATTGGTATGCCAGTGACACGCGAGTCCAATTTCGTTACCGACGTCTGCGAATCGCTGAATATCATCTGCTCCATTGAAATTCCGGTATAGCTACGAGACGCGATATCGCATTTGTCTCCCTGACTGCGTTACCTAAACCATCGCGTTTTGGCGGCCCTTGTTCTACCGCGTGAACGTGACTGTGTGTCGATGACGCAGTACTGTTTTTCGACTAAATCCATCCACGAGCGGGACTTTGTTGGCTCGATAATTGATAACAGGCCTGTTACGCGCGAACGTCCTCTACTACGTAGGGCTCGTTGGGAAAAATTCATAGATATTTAGGATTTGTAGTATCGGATTTTCGGCGTCCGCTTAGGCCTGCTTCGAGCGTAGGCCTAAGCAAGATAACGTGCGCGGTTGGACTCGAGTTAAAGTAAACATTTAGCGCCGATCGGCCCGCTAGCTTTCCTGGAAGGCACGAGTATACTTTACAGGGGGTCTTGTGCGACGACCGAGCGTGAGAATGCATGGGGATGAAAGGAAATACATGTGGTTCGGAGAAAGTGAAGAGTGTTTAGAAAAGACAGGTGATTGGGATGGCCGAACGTGGCCGAATGTCTCAAGTGAGAGAGACTGAGGATTGGAATGAAAGAGAATGAATGGGAATGACTATATAGAGCGCGAGAAGAACGTAGGAACAGAGTATGACAAAGTATGACGACGAGAGTATGTCCGAAGAGTGTGTCGCGGACAGTATGACTAAAAAGACGATAAGACGAGACAACTAAAAGACGTATCCAGCGAAACTAACCACTGACACTACATCTAACACTATCATCATTGTAATATATAATATTATTAAATATACTTTAATATACCACATCGGAGCAACAGTTATTTGGGGGCTCGTACGGGGATCAATCATTCAAAGATCTCTCCTCCAGAGATCCAAGTGATAGGAGGAGAGAGAAGAACAACAGATTTGCTAGATTGTTCGATAAGTTTTGTCGTTCAATAAAACTTACCGAACCTATTACAGTGGCTCGAAAAAGTTATTACAGTCGCTTTCTCTTCGATTTTTCAAATACAACTTCGTAATAGTGCGAAATAAAGCAAAACTTTTCATACGAAAAAGTGTTTCATCATTCTGTTGCAAAAAAGTCCCAAAAAGGTTGCGTTAAAAATTGAAAAAGAACATTAAGAATTTCGAGACTTGATTTCACCTTCGTGAAGAAATTGTGGACAAAAAGTTTCTTTATATGTGCACCATTATGCTCCGCGAACACACAAACTTTCGTTAAAATCAATGTTACAAGTAAGAGAAATTTCCTTATAATATAGCGTTCGAATGAATTTACTTTGATGATTGGATCATAATGCAGAAGCAAGGTATACAAAGAGTTGTAAAAGCTACTTTGTAAAGAACACTTTATTAGTACTTCCCTCGAAAAGCCTGTCTCAACGAATATACTCATTCACGAAAGTGTTTGAACGCTTAGATTTTAACTTTTAACAAATGAAATATGTACATTGAAACATTATAATACTTTGGTATCGGAATTTTCCGTGCCCACTTGGGCCTGCTTTGAGTGCAAGTTACATTGCATGCGAATGGACTTGCGTTAGGGTAAACACTTGGCGCTGATCTGTCGTCAGGTTTCCTAAAGGGCACGAACGACCCTTTACAGGGGGTCGTGCAACACGACCGAACGTGAGAATGCACGAGAACGAAAGGAAATGCGTGTGGTCCGGAGAAAATGAAGAATGTTTGGAAAAGACGAACAATTGAGATGGGCGAATGCGACCAGATGTCTGAAGTGAGAGGGATCGAGGATTAGAATGAAAGAGAATAAATGTGCGTAAGGATATAGGGTACGAAAGGAGCGTGTTTGGGAACAGTATGGGTACGAGAAGAGACTGGTAAAGACGTGGTGGCAGAAAGAATATGAGAAAGGACTGGTAAACACGTAGTAAGAGAAAAGAGTTGGAAAGACGTAGTAAGAGAAAAGAGTTGGAAAGACGTAGTAAGAAAAGAGTTGGAAAGACGTAGTAAGAGAAGAGTTGGAAAGACGTAGTAAGAGAAAAGAGTTGGAAAGACGTAGTAAGAGAAGAGTTGGAAAGACGTAGTAAGAGAAAAGAGTTGGAAAGACGTAGTAAGAGAAAAGAGTTGGAAAGACGTAGTAAGAGAAAAGAGTTGGAAAGACGTAGTAAGAGAAAAGAGTTGGAAAGACGTAGTAAAATGAGGAACTTGTAAAGACGTAGACGACGAAGACGGTAAAGACGCGTGCCAAGGGCACTAAGACGATTAGTTTAGTTTTATACATAGTCAATCTATTTTTAGCGAAAAGAGATACCTATTACCAATCCCACGTCTAATACTAATAATAGTACAACTACAATAATAACACTACATACTAGTATAATATATATACATTCAATCAATCACCAACCACACGCACCAACAATACGTAGCTTGGAGTAAATCCAAGATTATATCAAAGTAAAATTAGAAACTAATTTATGTATAGTATTTACAGTATACGTATTATAAACACGTATCATTAGTGGCTTACAAATGTATTCGAATGACACATTTAATAAAATGTCATTAATTGGACATTCAAAAGTTTCGCTACGAATTTGATCCATCTTTTATTATTATTATTACTCTTATGTGATTTTCCATTACATTATGTATTAATTTTTCTGTTACTAGTGAAAATGTTCGTGATAAATATAGAAAGAATATTCCAAATACTAATAAAGATTTGATACAATAAATGTCTAAATTGAAAATGTTAAAGCAAAGATGCAGAAAAGTTTTCAATTTCAAAAGTAACGAAGAAATCATAGCCGTATCATAAATCTAATCGATATCACTATCTGTAACAAAAATGGTCCGACACGTAGTTCTACTTATCAAGAAAACAAACTCGAGTGATTTATAGAATGCTGCAACACAATGCTTAATGAATGAATCACGTATACTTTTAGTAACAGAGAGATTAATAACATTTCTTGTGTTAGCTCAATTTGTTAAAAGGAATATCGAAACGTTTCTTCGTAACCTGAAAACCTATTCAAATATAATAGGTCAAACTTTTGTATGTACAAACTGCTGTATAACCTTTAAACGCTGGATCTCTAAATTAATAAAAGAATAGTTTACATGAATTCTTTTTTGCCCAGCAATCAATACTAAATCCGAAGCAGACAAATGAAAAAATCTGCTATTTGAGATTTTCAATTGTAAATTGTTTTTTTTTTTAATGTAATCCAACACTTTTAGGTAAATACTGATGCGAATCTCATGGTTGTCGTATATTTAAAGTATAAGTGCTCGTGTTTCTAATCATTGATTTAACAATCATAGAATTTTAATTGGTCAGCTGATCGATTAAAAAAATAAATAAGATGGCATATAGGGTATACCAAAACATGTGGAAGCCACTTCAATGGTGAATGGGAAACGTATACCTTATTTAATCTTGTCCCTAAGTAATAGCTATTTTTGTTCTCCAGTAACGTACATCTCATGGTTTATATTTATAGAAAGTGCTCGAAATGAATTTTAATTACCGAAAATATTTAAACTCTGGTAATTTGATTTATAGAACAGAATAATCCACAAGGTCGAAAGATATCAAGTATTTATCGAACATTTTATAAAAACAGTTTAGTAGAATCAGTTATAGCAGCTGAGTTTACGATCAAGAATTATTGGAGTACAGCAGTGGCTATAACTTGGAAATATGGTCAAATAGGGTACATGTGTTTATATGAACTTTTGCTTTGTTTTTGTGTCTTCAATCGTTATTGAAGTGAGTACTGCGTATTATGATACATCCTGTACATAACTTCTTCAACGATATCGACATAATTAAATTTCTTAATGATATAACACAGCAACATTTTCACATAGATATTTGTATTGGTAAAAATCAATTAGTATTTTAGTTTATTTCATAAAACCATAAAACGATGCAAAAAAATATATTTTTGGAGTCGTTAAACTCTGACTCCGAATGTACTGATTGAAATAAATATTTAAGCTCTTCACATTATTTTAAATCTAAAAATTTTCCTTGAATCCCCTCCTGGAATGTAAAATACCTGTGTACAGGTCGACCCTACATTGGAAAATAAGTAAAGTGTTTTCGGTGAGATATTATCTCCATTATTCATACTGACATAATGACATACTGATTTACATTCGCTTAAATTACACGCGAAGATCTAAAAAACATCAATTACCAGAATCCAGAATATAAAAGCTTCAAATATCATAAATGAAGAAAGGATCGTAAAATACTGACACTCCTCGTTAAAAGTTTCAATTTTTAACTTTATACAAATTTCAATAAATTAAAATGTTTATGTTTATCATTACATCATTGAATTTTTAACTTTATAAAAATTTCGGTAAATTAAAATGTTTATATTTATCATTATACCTTCATGAAAGTATGTCACATCAATTAGCGTTGCCTTTCGGTGAAAATAAATTCAAACACGACTTCATTTATACTAGTATTAATTATAGATAGTTGAAAGTATTTAGTGAGGCTGTATTTTTACTCATTCTCATTGGGAAAACCTCATCAATTCACTTATAATTTTTATACAAAGATATAATTAAAAAAATACAAATTGATATTTTTGAGCATTAATGTTTGTCACACCGATACGCGTGACGATTAACCTTGAATCGAGATAAAAGAAATCGATTCTTGGAATGAAATCTCCTCCTATACTCGATAAATGCTTCCAAAAGGCCGAGTTTGTAACTGATATCGAGGTGTTACTCTATTCGGGGAAAAGGATTAGGTTGCTTTAGTTGAATCATCGTCTATATCAAATCATTGTGGTATTATGATTTCAGATATAGGGAAAATTTGTTTTTTTAAATTAATAAAACTACTCGATTCGTTCTGATAAACATTATTGGCACTTAGAGTTTAGAGATAGGGTTGTGTTGGTTAACAATCAAATATTCAAACAAGAGCCTCCATAAAAGGAGGCTTCTTGCCTCCATAAAAAATGTATTTGTTCAGTTACAAAATGTAATGATTATTGTAAAATTTTAATCTAGAATTAAGGTTGAACTATGAATATCAGATATTTGGTAAAGTTACATAAATAATTTAGATCGCAATTTTTATTATTAGTATAGTATTTAGACCGGTTCATTGCAAGGAACGGTGACGTAAATAAAAATAAAAACAAATACTTTTGACATTTTTTTTGTATTCCGATAAATAACAATTTTTTAATTACCAAACTGAAATATAACTTTCTCTACTGTCAAGGCTCAATCAGTTATCTCAAGTAGCGTGTATAATTTGCAACTGACTCAAGGACATTTAATTTACTTACGAAAACTGGATTATTTAGAACATTTACTGATTGGTCCAAGCTAGAATACCACCAGTCCAATATAGGAAACCAGTTCTTTCGGTCGAACCAATTACATGTTGTTAATTTATAATTTGATCCATTACTAGGTGATGTTCCTTTATAAATCCAATTACATTACTTAAATACGTACATACTCTACCAATTTATTTTTCTCCCTACTAGTTCCATAAAAAAATATTTAATTTTTCACATACGATTGAAAGTGTGTATAGTGATCCAAGTGTACTATTTTAGCTTAGCGTACGTTTAGGAAAACGTAGCTTCAAGGGAACATTTGGCGAGCAACGAGCGATGATAATAAACTAGAAAGTAATTCCTTTTTCGAAAGGAAAGGCAGTATTGAACCGAGAAGTGTAGGATCATCGAACAGTGTTGAGTCGAGAAGTGTCGAATTGAACAGTGTCGAATCGTGAAGCGTTGCAGAGAGTCGTGTCATAGTCACACTGTTAATCTATTATCCATCTATTATCAAAGTATTAATTATTTATAACTTGATAAATTACACCGCACAAGTTTGACAACTTTCCACTATGAATGAAGATAAGTGCCATGGAAAAGTCAGTCCAGATACACGAAAGGGATTCAGGCGACACGCAATAGCAAAACTCGCTAAAGCAGGCACAGCAGAAAGACGTCTCACACGGAAGCACTAGGCCCCTTATTTCTGGACAGTAATGGCCGATCAGTCGATGTTGCCGTGTGTTTTCGTGCGCCGACAGGGAACGAATCATTGCAAATTCTCGTAATTCCCTTCCATCTGGAGAAGGGTGGTTGCACGAGGCTTGGCGCGAGGCTGGGAGCCAGAGGGGTAAAGGGACTCCTCTCTTTCCTACGGCATGGTGGAAGCACCCAGGGGCAATTGAAACTCACGGCCATTTACTGCATTTCAATAATGGTTTCCCATCCTCTGACCCTGCTTCTCCACACCACCGCGTCCCGTTCCACCACCTCCATCCCCTACTTTTCCACGTACGTGCAACACGAGAGGTCGACGTTGCTCCACAGCTCACAATCAATTTACCGTGAGCTTTATGGTACACACTGAGCGGAGGGAGTACGCAGAAGTAACCAACGGCTAACTATCTCGTCTATGGACGACTGTATTATTCGCTGCAGCCTAACGTGGCCACGTGCCGACATGCTAAGCGCACAATTTTATGCTTCTCGGGAAAGTCGTTCGGGAAACCGTGTATCGGGGAGCCTGTGCACAGAGGTTGAAAACATGGCGGAAAAGATGAGAAAAAGTACGAGTGCTTCTTGCTCGTATTTTTGGCTCAATTTGAACCGAGAAATGGGAGAAATCCAGTGTTGAACTCGGAAGGTAAACCGAAACAAAGGGGAGCAAGATATTTTTCAGACATTTGTTGACGACGAAAGAGGCATACAAAAAGGAAAGTTCTTTGAACTTTGGTTCAAGGGTACATCGTCCTGAGAGGAACATTTCTATCGTTGTTCAGATGCGTATCTATACTCGAGCGAACGAGATGAGTCACTGAACGTGAACAAATATCAACGATCGACGCATGGACAAAAAGAAACTTATGGTTTGTCGCCTTCTGTTACACGAACTTCACACGAACGTTTGCTTTTCTTTACCGACTCGTCTCCTTGGACCGAGTATACATGTTCTACAGGGTGTCCTAATCATCACCGGTCGATTTGAATTGCGCGCTATTTTTAATACGTCAAATCGATTAACCTGAAACTTGACAAATGTCATCTAAACGGATGAGAAATTAATCATAGAAAATTACAGGGTGAAACAACGCGGGGAAATTATTCAGATGTATTACGAAAGATCACAATCTTTAACGCTAACAATTCGGGAACTTCGTAATCATTCCCCTCGATATCACGTGCCGACAAAAAGCACTGTGCAAAGTTTAATCGCTAGATTTGTTGAAACTGGTTCAGTTAGAGATCTGTAAAAGTCACCGTGTTCCCGTACATCGAACGAGTCATTGGTGAAATTGATCCGAGTTAGTGCGAAAACGTCATGAAAAATTTTGGGAAAAGATCGATGGCCTGTAAAAAAATCCAAGGTGGCCATTTGGATGATATCTTGTTCCATTGTTAACTCCCAAGTTTGTACTTTTAAATGAAACAAAAATATCAAGATTACTTAAACCGTTTCAGTTTTATTCAAAAAGGAAATCGACCGGTGATGAATGGGACACTCTCTGTAATCGTCTGCACCGCTGATATCGAGAAGAGACAAAAAGTAGGTAGGTATCGTTTTCAAAGTGACAAAAAAGTGTCTTTAATGATGTATGTATCGTTACGTCACTCAAGAGCGTCCGAACATTTTTTTTCAAACCTTCAAGACTTTATCAAATCCATTTTCCGAATGGCTTTGGTTACAGTGAGATAAAGTCAATCACGTTGAAAGGGAATATCTGAAAAATGCTTCGCATCCTTCAACGTACGAATACACATCGCTTCCCATCGTCTGCAACCATTATTATGCTAAAATCCAGGAATTTCAGTTCCGTTGTACCATTTCTAACTGATCGAGATTCAACATATATTTTGCATAAAAATAGATTTATAGCTTTTATTTATTAAATATGGCGAAATATTAAATTCTGTATTACGTTAATCATGGTGAATACTTATCAGAGTTGTTCCCACTTTCAAATGACAATATTTGTATTTGAATTGAAGTAATGAAATCACCGCTCCGTTCTACTGTTTCTGTTTGCCTATCTAATGTAAGCAGCCATAAACTCAACCGATTTTTATCGCGTGACGGATTAAATTCTATCCAATGATGAAAATAACAACTTTTGTATTTGCCATCGTATTCTCGAGAGAATATTATCCGAGCACAACTTCAAGTCATTTTTTAACAATTCTTAATCAAGTATAATTTAAAATAGTTCGAATAGGATTGTGTCGAGACACTGGATTCTTTAGACCAATCGATATTTTATATTGGCACAACATTACAAAAAAATGTGTCGAATCTTTCATAAGTTCCTTCGAGTTTTATAAACTCAACTGTATCTGCATGAAATGAGATTTAAGATTATTGGGTATTTAATTTTATAAGGTTTCTAGGTAATTCAATAACAAAATAAATAAAATATTTCTTAGACGATCACTTCTTTAAAATGGGTACAATATCTCATTATATAACAAAGTTTAAAGTACAATAATAATCGTCGCTAATAACCAGTGTAGTTGATGTGACGCTGAACCCTTATATAGAAAAAAAAAAAACGACAAAGTTAACCTCTACAATTATAAATGAATATATTCGTAATTAAATTTTTCAATGATGTAACATCGTCACAAGTTGACAACATATCTTATGGATCGATATCAAGTAGAATTTTAGTTTACTTTGTACAAAGAAATTAGTCTCTGAAAAAGGTTGAGGTTAAACGATATCAAAAAAGAAAGAGTAACAATAGCATGGTCCCTACGACCGTACGACTGTAATTAAGGTCATACTGTAGACTCTTAGTTAGACTGTAACCAAAAGCACTTAAATATTCGACCTTCCTTTTACCATACCTTTCCAGGAGATTAAGAAATAATTATTTGAAATTAATAATCCATTATTTGTTATTCGGTGAATGCTTTGTTAAAATTTCGTTAAAAGAATTTAATAATCGCTTTATGGAAAACACAATTCCAAATTCGTGCGAAACTTGAAACAAAATTTTTCAACGGATTTACAATTCAAAAAGATGTGTCTTTCGTATATCGAAAGTGAAATAAAGAAAAGTCTATATTTTATATAAAAAAAAAAAAAAAATGAACAAATTTTCATTATAAGGTTACAAATATTTCTCCTACAAATATATTAATCAAATTTTGATTCTGACATTGAAGTTGCGGGATATTTCGATACATTTGTCTATAAAATTTCCGTTAGAAGTCTCTGATCTCTGACAAGGATAACGAAATAACCTATCTACGTGCATGTTGCTCGGAAATCAGATGTCCTTTCGTCAATTTTTGGAATTACTCGCCGAGAACTCGTAGTTATTTGACCACACGAGTCTCAAAGTCTCGAAAACGGTTTGTTGAACATTTCCATGTTCAATCACTCCCTTAAAAATGAAAGTACAATAGTATCTTCGGAGCTTTCAAATCGATCACCATGTTTTAATTACTCGGCATGTACCGGAAATAGTTGATCGATTTATCAAACACGCCATCGATTAATATTCTTGTTTCTCTGTAACACAAAGGAACGGTCTTCAATCTACCATCCGGTCTAAATAATTGAGATGGATACTTCATCGTTGTGTCGTGTCAGGTTTCCATTAACACATTGCCACCGATATAGGTGGGTCGTGCAGCCGACATGGAGTTTTGTGAAATTTGAAATCGGTAGAATCGCCCGAAGGCAATAGCGAAACAAATTTCACCCATTAGCAGCCGGCGCAGCATACATGTCACACCGCGGTTGTCATCAATACAAATATCTGCACGAGATATCTGTCCATACTCCTGCCGACTGGTTTCACTATGCAGTCCCATACGTGGAAAAAGCTCGAATATGCGCGACGAGACGAAGACCTGTACATATGTACATAGACTCGCTATAAACACGGTGCTTTAGATTGAGTTAATATTCGAAATTAAGGCGTTCTCCGTTTACCAGTCTCGGCAGACAGATAGTCAGTTTTCAAAGTGTTCGATAATTCTAATCAATGCCTGATACTCGATAATTGCATTAAAAGGGATTACTGTTGTGTAGTGTCTGTTGAAAAGAAAATACGTGGGAACGTATTTATCTAAGAAAACTCATCCCTTAGGAGAATATATACTATGCGTCGAAGAGGTTCTCTCGAGTGTGTTCTTTTCTACTTCACACTGTAGAGAAGAATTAGGGGATTAACTGCTTCTAATACCCTCTTCCACACTTGAGTTCTGTCTCGCGCTGTGTAAGGTTCTAGCAAGAACGGTATACCTTCCCGAGAAATAAAATATCAAATAAAATACAGTACGTTATAGTTATTTCTTTTAATAACCCGTAACTCCCAATAGTGTCTTTCCATGATCGAGCAACGAGGCAAAAAGATAGAAAACTGGATTGTAAGAGTGTCTTGTACAAAATCGAAAGTTTTAACTATGTATACGAAACGATTGTTGAAATAGGTAATTTTCTTCGATAATTTACTACACATTGAAAAGTTTCAGTTGAATAGGAGAATTCCTTCAGTCGACTCATCGGTAGCAGAGACAAAAATTATAGTAGACGAAGAAAGAAAGTAAGCATGGTCTGGTTCACGAAGAGATACGTACAAACTCACACTGACTCCTGATCGTCGCATAATTGGTGGAACAGTACGGTATAAAAATATGAAAAACGCGAATCCACGGTTCCCTCGAAAACAGCTGTTACTCGAAGAGTAAATTCCCAAGGTTCTCGTGTTCGCGTCAGACAGAGTAGAGGACAATGCGAGAGCACTCCTCTATTTAAATACAATAACCCGAGGCTATTGTAAAAAAATTTATACGCCCACATACACATGGACGCACACGAATACCCGGGCTTTATATATGCGACCCAATCAATGGTATTTCCGCTCGCCAAATAACAAGTATGTATGTATACTCAGAACCCAATCACGCGTGTTATCCCATATTGTGCTGACCATCCACTCCAGCCCTCTTGGAGGATCCATCCCATCTATGGTTACGCATACACTTGAGTATGCGTCCCTATGCAACGATGTATCTATAACACATTCTACAAATTTCGAAATTAAAAAAAGAGAAAAAAACAAATCGATAAACACGATAATGATTCTTTTTACGGTAACTCCCGCTTTCAAGTGAGAAAATCAACGTTGGAAATTCACTTGAAAGTGGGACAGATATAGATTTTTATCTCAAACTAAGGCCTAACTTCACATATATTGTTTGGGTAGGAAGGCGAATGAGATACGCCAAAAGTGAATGAAATAGAGTAACGACGAGCGAGTCTTGCATTATGTGTGCTCGGTGGCCGAACATTTTGGAGTAACACTTTTTGGAATAACATTTCAATGATTTTACCGAAACTTGGATACGTTGTAGTCTTTAGCGATATTTCAATGTATTTTGAAGGATTTTTCGCAATATTGAAAATGATTTATTCTACGGTATATGCAGACACACACCTCTAGCTTCGATTCATTTTCATATGATAAATTTTAAATTATCATCATTTTATTCGTCATTTATTTGTTTGTATAAAATATTTCTGACAAAACAATTACGGGACTTCCCCATATTTATTATTTTTTACAAAACTTATATTTACGAGAGAGAAAAACCGTGTATAGCGAAAAAAATTAATTAAAAATTAAGCGATATTATGTTTGTTTTTGTTTGTAAAAAGTCGAGACTCCTCGAATTCGAAGGTCTGTTCTATAAACTTAGTTTCGCTATTGCTGTTCGTGATTAAATTCTTCATTTTCACAGTATTTCTATTATGATTTATGACTTGTAACACCTATGATCTCTATCTCATAAAATGTGATGTAGATACAGGTAGAAACAAGAAACTCCAATTTACCAAAAATTTTATATTTATGTTAACGATACGATCTGAAATATTAAAAGTTACTCGGACAGA
Source organism: Ptiloglossa arizonensis (assembly GCF_051014685.1). NCBI lineage: Eukaryota > Metazoa > Arthropoda > Insecta > Hymenoptera > Colletidae > Ptiloglossa > Ptiloglossa arizonensis. Next base: position 6,920,709 of record NC_135049.1, read on the forward strand.
TAGAAAACTAAGATAAAGCTGTATAATTAGTAGTAGCATACTCCAGGGATTCAACCACCGATTGCTGAAAGACAGAAGTTTGTACACACGCGTCACGAGGTGAACACAAACGTGAGAGTTCGTGTAATATACGATGTAATCGCATTCCTATGCATGCATCAAGCCATGTAGGCACAGCGGATTATCTAATGGACGACACATGTTAAGCACTACTGCAGTATCGATACTACGAGACTATTCCGATATGCACATCCATGTTATCGTCATATGCACTTCTTTGTTTTACAATATTTACCAGCAATAAATCATACAAATTTCCGTTTCGGCTCAATCATCTGCCGTTGATATTTTGTTTATCCATAATGATCTCTCTTGTCTTTTTGGCCAATTCGTTTCTGTCTTAATTTTCACTTTATGTATTATTTTGCCATAAATAATATTCTATCGCATATAAAACGTGTTTCGTAGGACATTCTGAACAAGAAAAATCATACACACTATGGGTCTATCTTCCTTTTTTATCAAGTTACTTACAGTACTCGCAAGATGGACACAATGGTCACATTGACACCATATTTATATTTTGACTAATTTACTTCTATTCGTCTATCAGATTTTTAAAAATTACAACTACATTTAACAAAAAATAATTGGAAACTAAAAACCATTAAGAGACAATTATCATCGTAACGTTTGACTATTCCACTATTTTATCTTTATTATATTGCTATATTGCTTGGGGCAATAATTTCAAGCAGCTAGTACATTTTAATCGAGTACTTTCATCGTGTCTACAAATATTCTTTTCGTACAACTATACCAAATGCGATTCGTTATAAACCTAAAATATCATATCGACGATATTACAGGGTAGTTCAAGTCTGATTGTATACGTAATAATACCGCCTAATTTGAAAATAATTAACAGAAAAAACGTTTTCCCTATATGTTTTTACGTAATATCCCCCTCCTCTAGACGATCATAGTTTTGAATGTAGTTACACATACGACAAAATTCTTTTGTCGAAGACGTTTGCAATTGTTCGTTAGTGATGTTAGGCAAAGGAAATCGCGAGATATTTTGATAAAAAGTAAGAGAAAATATTATTTCATTCATTATACAGACGATTTATTTTACCAATGCGCGTATGCTCGAGTCATTTGGTTACATAAAACGCGTTATATTAGTTTTATTAACATTATAAACTACATCTACTGCCGCTTCTTTTTTGCTTTCATTTGTATCCTACGACCTTTTCCTAATCTTTGATTTAATTTTCCGCCTTTTCCCTTTAACATCTTTCCTGGTTTCGATGGTCTTCTGTATTCAGAAACATCTGCAGAACTCGTTCTTGTATTCTTCTTATTACCGCGTTTTTTACCGCCAAAACCGAATTTAGCATCTTTCATTTTTCGTTTTGCGACTGCTTTTGGATCCATCCGTTTCTGCTGCGGCTTCTTTTTGTCATCTAGGAAATCCAGATCCCGTCTCATACCCTTACGGTATTTCTTAACTTCTTCTAACAATTTTCTCTTCTCAGCATGCTTCTTCAAAGTTGCTTCTATTTGCATTTGCTTTCCTACTTTCCTCTGCTGTCTAAGTTGTCTGACTTTCTCCGATCTCTGTGTTATTATTTGTTTCTTCATGAGATTTTCTCTGACTCTTTGCATGTGAACATCTGTCTTTGCCATTTCAGCAAAATAATCGTCTGGCCTAATCGTTGGAATTTCAAGCTTTTTTAATCGTGCAATACCATCCATAACACCTCCTTGCGCTTGCCTGTGAAAGATTGTCTCCCTCTGAAAATCGTTTAGAACAGGATCCTCTGCCGGATCATACTGAGGTAACTTCTTATTTCCTTTCAATTGTTTTGAACGCCTTACTTTTTGTTCTTGCATTTGTAATGCTAACTCGGGTGCTAAAGGTGCTGGCGCATTGATCATATCTAATCTTTCTATCCAAGGCAAATTTAATTTGATACTTTCTAGTTTCTGTTTCATTAGAGTCTAAAAAAGATTGCAGGTATCGTTCTTATACTGTTTCCTTGGAAAATGAGTATCGTAATACTTACAATATCAGTTATTATCTTATCATACTTACCACACAATTTTTGTGCGTTTTGTTTGTTTCTTCGATAACTTTGTTCAGACCGGGTTTTAGTAGATTCTTTGTAAAAGCTTCTCGTAACTGTACACGTGAAAAAAGAGAGGTTAAAAAAGGCTTATCTCTAAATATATTGAAACGTAAATAATATTTACTTCTTCATCTGAACTATTATATTCTGAATCAGATTCGGACGATGCTGGCGTTCTTGTAGTTTTCTTCATCGCTTTCTTTACCTTCATTGTAACAACAAATTTACAAAATACACAATTTCAAGTTCACTATAGTAAACACAGTATCTCGTACATTTAACACCATCTATTGGGAACATATTAACACATTTTAAGCATACAACTTACCGACTTAAGCGATAAGCAATTCATTTTGACAGAACATCTTTTGAACACAGTTAAAATAAGAAATTAAGAAGCACGTCACTTTATTTTTTAAAATAATTACCATTTTACATAAAAGATTATGAACAATTACTAATTCCTCTTAAATTTGATTAGCATATCTTAAATCACTTCTTAATCGTTTCTATCTTGTGTCACTTTTTAATTCATTAACAATATTTAACATTTAAAAAATAGTTAATGAAATTTGCAATCGTGTTCATAAAATCACAGATTCTACAATTTTGTTTCTTTTCAAATATTTATTGATATAAAAATTGTCATTCATCGACTATACAAAGAGTGAATTCTATATTTTATCTCTGAAGCATATATTTATAAAAAGTTCAAAAGAGTTGCACAGTAAGTTACTGACCAATCACGAAGCAATTTCAGTTTAGACTGTACTTTGATGCGCAGAAATCTCACGAAGCTCGTGTCTGACGTATCTTATGCTCTATGCCAACATTTTTTGTCACAGCTGGCTAACGACAGCGAAACGTCATGACGGATAGTGATACGAAACCGATGTCACGCTTATTGAAGCTTGCTAATAAATTTAATTGCTTTTACCTGTCAGGTAAGTGAAATCGTTTTGGTTTAACCATGCATTACTTTTTCATTTGTTCCAATTGTTCGATTCTAGAACGAATAGTTCATAGAAACGCGTGGCTTACCATCCTGTCTACTGAGATATTGATTTTGAGGCTGTTGTGTATTCTTTCTCGTATTTTCATCGAAATAATAAGAATATCTGTTTCTTTTGCGTAGAACGCGAGTGAGTTGCGTAGAACTTTTTGTACGTATCTTTTTTCACATCTAATACTTGATTATTCTTATTTTTTTAATAATAAATACTTTGAGTAGATGAGATTATGTAGATATATTTGTTAAGGTAGATATAAAACATGTATGTCATGTCATTGTATTTTAAAATCTATATGAAAATCAATTTGTGCATCATTTAAAAACAAATATAAAAATATATATTTTTTAAAGTATTTCTAGAAACTTTTGTATATGTTATTTTTTAATTATTAATTGAATATGGTGTTGTTAATGTTACTGCACTGTTTTTGTATTGGCAAAAATATTTAAATGTTTTACCTTTGTTTTTATTTGAAACCTTCATTTTTATCCATTATATTTGTATTTGAATGTTTTGTAATAAAATATATAGGGATATAAAATATTGAATACATGTAAAAAGAAAGGGAAGATATATGTAAAATGACATATTTTAAACATAAATGTATGTTACAGAAGTAATACTTTTAAATTCAATACATTTTTTAGGCTTACATGCAGGTGAATGCAGAGCCTTTGTTGTTGATGGACAACAAGTTGGTCTTGTACGTCCAGATGTAATGAAAGAATTATTAAACTACCCTCAGGTAATTATTGTACATTCAGAACTTTAAGGATACTCAAAGCAGACTGTCTATATTTTCATTTGACTTTACATTTTTAAAGGTATTTCAAGTAAATCCTGAGTATGTGCAACTTAATCCTGCATTTCGAGATTATTCAGAAAGAAGTGCTCGTGTTGATGAAGTTCTAAGGGAATGGCGTGCAGGTGAAAAATTTTTAACATTACGAGGATGGAGGGAGGAATGTCATGAAGTACGCGCACAATTCAATACATTACCATTATTTAAAATGGATCGGTCTGCTACATGTAAATAAATATTTTTTCCTAGCAAGTGACTAATAAATTTTCTCCTATTAATAAATTACTGTTAATTATCATTAAACTTCTAGGTCTATTTGGAATTCGTAAATATGGTGTAGACATTAATGGATACGTTATGGATCCTGTGAAAGGTTTATCAATATGGTTACAAAAGCGTAGCCCAAATAAGCAAACCTGGCCTGGATACTGGGATAATATGGTGAGTGGTGGGTTAAGTGTTGGTTATAGCATTAATGAAACTGCTATAAAAGAAGCTGGAGAAGAAGCCAGTATTCCCAATAATCTTATTGCAAAGCTGAAGAGTGCCGGTTGCGTGTCTCTGTTTTTTGAAAGTGAAAGGGGTCTGTTTCCCAACACAGAGTTTGTGTATGACCTTGAACTACCACCAGATTTTGTACCAAGTAACAATGATGGAGAAGTAGAGACTTTTGAATTACTTCCAGTCAATGAATGTTTAGAAAGGATACTGTCTTCACATTTCAAAACAACATCAGTGCCAGTTGCCCTTGACTTTTTAATTAGACATGGATATATCACAGCAGAGAATGGTGATTATAGTCATTTTATATTGTAAAGCAATATTTTCATAATATTAATATATTATAAATTTTTTGTTGCAGAGCCTAATTTTATACAAATTGTGGAACTGCTTCATGTGCCTCTGCAGACCATGTACAATCAGCCACAAAAAAAATGTAGACTAGCTGCTAATGGTGAAGCAATTGAATCTTTAGACAGAATTTAAGTTTAAATAGACTTTAATTTAGATCGTGTTAAAGTTGATTAAATTAAATGAAGTTGGCTTTCTTTTGCGGTTTTCTTGTATTTGGTCAATTCTTCGCAGATTTTATAATAAATGGTGCAGTTTTATACATGTAATATTTGCAAATATGTTTATCTATGACTAAATAGTGGTTAAAGTATTACAAGAATCAATTGAAGAAGTTTTTATAAAATTCAACTTAACTCTTATTTTCATGAAAAATATATAAATACGTAATTTCAATAGCTATATTAATCTTTCATTTTTATCAATCAGCGTAAAATTCGTTTTGTTACCATAATGGGTGGTAACATTGATAATGAAAGAGTTCATTAAATTCAATTTTTCGAAGCTATTAATAATGGCTAATTATACTCAGAACATGTCAAAAAACGAATGCAGTCATTGTTGTATTGAAATTTTCATTTAAAACACTAAATAAAGGCGTTATTTATTTTGTAAAATTGGCACAATATATGGAAATAATTATGTATTCTTCAAATAATTTAAATTATATTAATTTATATCGTATTGACATTTTCAAAGTCATATTATATCTTTGATTTATAAACCTTTGAACTGAATTTTGCACAATGATGAGTAGAAGTTTTCGCCGACTGTACGAGTATATTCAAACGAAACGACTTTTAATATACATCGATGTTGAATTAGAAGTATTATTAATGCAGCATTCCAGAACATAGGTTTACTACTAAGATTTCAGTTCTAAGCGACAGGAAATAACGATAGTTTTTTCTAATGTTTGTAATCGAACTTTTGTACTAAACTTGTACACTTAACAACAGAGTACATAGTACCACAGCAGTAATATCCTAATATTCTGCATAGAATTAAGATGAAATTCATTCACAGTATTATGATCGTGAATGTACAGTATACTGTTTTGATATGTTAAAAAATTTATAGACGAATTATGTCAACGTATGTGTTTTATAATCCAGCTATGCTGCCAACAAAAAGTGCTTAGACTCAGCATTTTCATTCAATGACTATTTTGAGAAGAGGAACAAAAGTGTTCGCATGGTTTATTGTATGTAATATAGGTAGATTTTTAATTAAAATGCAGATTGGTACTGATGTTCTGTTTGTGATATCAGCGAATTGCAAGAACAATAATTGTTTAAGTAGCAGACGTGAAATACATCAGTATATCTTTTTCATATTATATCAGTATATTTTGTAAAAGTTTTAAATTCATCATTTATCTCATTTATTGCATTCCTCCTGTAATCTATAGTTTATTTTTGTACTTCATCATTTATCTCATAGTATGCAAAAAATATTCTACAATTTTTTTCTCTAAATGTTACACCATGATTACTAAATATTTTCAGAGATCTTTCAGTTGTGTTTAATTTATACATTGTATTTCTTGTGTCTCAAATGCATTTCAAGTGCATCTAAGTCAAGTAACTTTTTAATAGTAAACGAATTTATCTAAAGAAATATTCTGTGTGTTAAAACTGTTGAAGAATCATTGTGAATATTTCTACAAAGTTTTTCATAATTTTACTAAAGTTAAAATGTTTCCAATAGTGTATTTTATTGATACAAATGCTTTTTTGCTGCTTCTTATGTGCAAACCATATAAGTGAGATTGAAGTAATCTGAGCGCAATCTAACATTATTTGGTCTTATTGAAACTAACCTGAAGTGTTAAATAAGTTTACTACTTTTGTATGAGAGATTATAATAATGTACTAGTCATATTTGTCATCGTCTTATATTTTAACTTCAATCTGGTCATCAAATTTAGTATCTACAATGCGTTTGTTTTAAGAGAAACTAAGATTTTCATGTTGTGACTGTTTTGTGATAGAAATGGGTACGGCTGGCCATACTGTTTAATGCATGAATTAATATTGTCAACGAATAAATTTAATAAAATTTATAATATCATAACTTTTACTAGTGTTACCTTGATGATTGTCATTCTGGTTGTGAGTTCAGTATGGTTATTAATTGTACAATTAGTGCAAGAACTTCCCACTTCTTTTTTTTAAACAAAATCAATATGTAAGACGAAACATTCATAGTCATTTTCATTTTTTGTATTACGTGAGTGTATTACATGTTGTACTTAATTTTCATAATCCTTTATAAATATTGAATTATTACATATCCTTCGTTATAAGATATAAGTATATAATGATTCATTAGAACCAACAGAAAAGAACGACGCGATTACAAAACACACATTAACGTAATATAAATAAAGTTCAGACGCTTTGTACTTTATCACTGTACTCTATTCAGTTTATGTAAAATAATACTTGCAATAATAAACTAATGTTAACAGAACTATGCCACAGTTCTTGCAAGAATAATTAATTAATTTCAATCAAATTTAAAGTTATAAATTTAATGTCTAAATTAAAAGTTACGTTTATTTATACAAGTTTTTTAAATATCATATGAAATAGATTACAGGTTGGTATGTCAGTTCACTAGAATCTTAATGAAATTATTAAATCGTATAATAAATAATTTACCTATTTTTACATACAGTGTTCTACAAATTGTTATTTTTGCGCGTGCACGTGTGTGAAAGTCAATTGTGCATATACTATATATTCGCACGTGTGAATAGACATACAAAACATGCAAAAAATGCGTGGCGTACTACACACATATGTATATATGCTTTGAAGACCTTAGAAATTACATATGTATGTAACCAACTGAATATTTACATTTTATTTATATATACGTATTTATCTGTTATGAAACTATGCAATTATTTTTTTTCAATTTATTTTATACCATACATTTAATACTTATTCAAAAATGTTTAAAAAAAAATTATTAGTCAACTAACCCAGACTGATATCTGTTAATTTCCTGAAATTAAATTTTAGGAAATGCATTTGTGTACATTTTTGGAGACTAGAAGATTTCTGTTTAAGTGATGACAAAAATTTGTCATAAAAATTTAATGAAAGGGTAATAAAAAATGGGGTGGTCGGGTTAGTGGGGATGCTTGAAAAAAAGAAATAACAACAAAATGTGTCAGCAGACTGGTGGGGGAGGCCTGACTTTATCAGAAGAAACAAAAATCGAGCGAATCAGTCTCCATTTGAACGGTGTGGAAGAAACATACTACCGTAATCGTTCTCGTATTTGCGATACTTCCGGTTGAAATTTATCGTGAATTTTTCAACATCTTCGTAACTATCGGTTCAAAATGTAATTTCAGTGAATAAACTAAGTGAAACGAAGTGTTTCTCAACGTGCTTTCCTATTTTAGAAGTACGATAAATAAGTAATATAATTTAATTATTATTTAAACCAGTGGCATGTTTATGAAGATTGATTTAGTTTATTACTTACGATTTTACGAATTTGTTGGCAATAAAGTGCATCATGGTTGCACCATGTTGCGAAACTTGTCGTTGCATATATACTAGGTTGTTGCATCTATATTATACTATTTTAATCTTAAATTATATTATCCTATTTGATTCAAATATGTACAAAGTTTTTAAAAATGTTGTCTGTGTTAATATACTAGTTTAATTCTTATTAATTCTGTATTGATTTATTTTTTTAATTTCGGTCTCCGTTTATTTTACAGTTAATTTCAACTATGGGTTCTACAGAATTTTCACTGAAAAAATTTACTTCTTCATCAACGCAAATTTCATACGGCTTAAATATTCTACACATTTGGTAATTGGTAAGTACTTATTAGATTTTATATAGTTGAGGTAGCCAATTTATATCTCAATTGTAACTACAATATATAATCTGCATTATGGAATAATTCGGTAATATAATAAATAGAATGTATTAAAAAGCGTCTCGATCCCGCTATTTGATTTCATTTCGAACCGCCATTTGTATGTATGTACAAGATGTATTCAAATATGATAGATCGGTAAAAATGGAATTCGTAGGTATTATTTACCTCGTACAATCGATGGTTGTTAAAGCTGCCAAATAAAAGGATCATCTCTTCGACCGTATTATAGTTCGAGTTACATTAAACATATTTCACAGAACACTTACACTTCACATTTACTTAGCGTAATTACTTTATCATTGTCCAATGTCCAATAGTAAACTGAAGTAAATTTAATATTTTCTTATTAAAGTTTCAAATTATCGATATAGATAGCGTCGCGTTTCGATTTTATTCTCATCGATATTTAAATTTTAAAGTTCCACACTCAGCTGGGTTGCGCATGCGTGAGTACATACGCATATGCATACTTAAATTCGGCTCTAAAAATTCCGGTTATGTTATTCTTGTATATTTAAATAATATTTTGATTTGGAGAAATGTCAGCCTCTGTGGGGAGAAGAATTTTGAGGCATTTTTGTGGAAATTACTTAAAAAAGTTATCAACACATATGAAAATTGTTAGATTTATTTCTATTACAAATCACAACCTAGAAGTTTGTACAAAAACAAAAGTTCCGACTGCTGGAAATATTTCAGCAGCTTTATTAAAAGAATTCTGCAATCCACTTATTATAGAAACAATTAAACCTCCTAAAATATCGCAAGCGAACGAAGTAAGTATGGAAATAATAAAATTATTTTCATAAAGTATTTTAGAATCCTGTCTCAACAATTTTCATCATGAATTCAAATATGCTATAAATAATAGACTATATGATTATAATATTAATGGATTTATGTCAATTCATATAGATATTGCTATTAAACTCAATAATTTTTTCATATCGTTTGCGATACAAATTTACTTTATTTTAATAGTTTTTTTATATTTTGTTTTGCACAGTAATAACTAGTTTTACAATTTGTATCTAAGTTTCTATGCAACAAAAGAATTTTATTTGAGACTTTCATTATTCACTTGGCATCATAAATAAATATTATTATTAAAATATTTTATAATATGATATAATCTAAAAGAAAAATATTTTAACTATAATTCTGTTTTACTTCTCAATTTTCGTAAACCGTAAATAATATTATAAAATGTGGATTGTCAAAAAACAAATGTCTTGAACATATTTTGTTTTAATAGGTTCTTATCGAAGTTGAGTACTGTGCTTTAAATTCATCAGATGTTTCATTAGCCAAAAATATATACACATTTGAGCCATGTTTGCCAATGGTTCTTGGTTATGAGTTTGTTGGAAAATTGATTCAGGTTGGAGAAAAAGCACAAACATGTGGGTATAAAATTGGGGATAAGGTCATTGCTCTTAATAAAAGTAATTATGGAGGCTTCAGTGAATATTGCATAGCAGAAGTTAGCGTAAGCAAGTTTCATTAAATTGATCAAATTCATTTGCATCCAACTATAAAAGAAATTTATAGGATATTTGGAAAGTGCCATCTGAGATAAGCTCATTAGATGCAGTGAGTCTACTTAATGATTATATTACTGCTTTAGTTGCATTAGAAAGGAAAGTTAACATTCAAGAGGATGATATGATTTTAATTAATGTTGGTATAAGTAGTATTGGTTTAGCAGCAGTCGATCTGGCAACAAATGTATTCAAAGCTCAGGTTAGATGGAAAGCATTCACAATATAGATATATTCTGTTAGAATTTAAGTGGTTTGTTATAGCAAGTATTAATTCAGGTAATAAGTGTGTGCGCTACAGAAGATGGAGCAGAACTTGCCAGAGAAAAAGGAGTCATTGCATCTATAAAATTTAAAGATCGCAAATTATTAAAACAATTACAAGAAATAGCTGCAGATAAAGGCATTATGGCTATATTTGATGATGCTGATGGTGAATATCTTAAGAAAGTCTTAGATTGGTAAGTAATAAATGTAAATGAGAGTCAAACTCTGAAAAATGTTATTGATTCTCATATAAGACTGATCAAGTAATAAACACTGGTAGCTGTTATGTCATATTTTTAGCTTTACTAGTGTCTACAAAAGTGGCGCAACAATAAAAGATTTATTGTGCGATAGCAGTTTTGCTGTAGTGGTACATCATCTTTCTCGCGAAGGTACATAATTAGTTTAAAAATAAGCACAATTTAATGTAGGATAACTTGTGCATTTGTAATTTCTGTCATAAAGGGAGGTTGATAATTGCTGGGACAACAGCAACTATGACGGACACGGACTCAAGTAATTTTAGTGTTACTGGTTTTAGTTTACAAGAATTCAGAAAAAAGGAACCTGAAGCATATCGGTATATTTTTTTTTAAATTCAATAGTTTGAAATTGTTTAAAGACAGGAATTGTAATGCTTTTATTCATTTAATCAGTCAAGCTGGAGAGGATGTGTTACAATTTTTGGAGGATGATCTCATTAAACCAACACGTGTGTTAACTGTTGGACTGAATAATGTAAATGATGCTTTTGAATTAATCCTTAACTACGAATGTACAGGAAAAGTGAGTGGATAGTTGCTAATAGTTTATAGCTTTAATAACTCATTATTTTAACTCCTACTGTGGGTAAATATTTGTATAGTATCAAAGGAAACAATTGTCAATTTCACAGGTTATTGTCGATGTAAAGAATAGAGAAGCTAAGGTGGTAAAAGTAAAAAACTAATACAGAATATCTAATTTTGAAGTAGTAATCAATCACAAGGTTACATATGTGCTAGAGTATTCTATCCACATTTGCTAAAGAAGCACAACAATTGATAAGACAAGTAAACTAATTAAACGATACAAGCTATGCATAAGGACTAATTACGCTTTTTTTATTATATATAAGAGATTATAATAAAAAGTATTTATGTATAATATACAACATATATTATACATAATGTATAATATACGATTTTTAATAAAGTATTCTTTATTTCTTATTCTCTATAGTTAAGAAAATCTATTTGTTTTCCCACATATTTTTTAATAATTATAATAAACCATATTTTAGCTATTATCAATATATAATGCTATGTATTTTCATTATAAATTTCAACATGAAACAAACTTAGCATATTGATTGACACTAATATTTTAGTTTCTGTGGTATCATTTTTTAAGGTACAACATTCAATTATGCATAACACTATATAAAACTTCCCATATATATTTAGAAGCATATAATTTGTAGATATTTTCTACCAAGAGAAGCAGCAATGTCAGATAAAGTTTTATGTATTCAGCTTAATAGGCAATGTATTAAGGAACAGTATCCAGTCCAATATTAACTATCAGTTTTTAAAATAAAATGTTGCACATTTATACTCTTATACAAATTTTGGTATCATAGATATGTCCATGATGTTTTCTTGTGAACATATCTATTTAATAGCCCTGCAAATTCAGTCACATTGTTTAATTTGAATATTAATTAATTCATATAAATAACCACACCATAATTTCTTGTGTGAAAGACAAAATAAAATTTATGCAATAGAGGGTTAATACTATAAAAATAAATTTAAATACAATCAATTTTCAGCCATTTTTAAAAAAATGTCGAGTAAAAATAATCGAATTGAAAAATCCAGATGCTTATTTGTTTAATGTCTCTCAAATAATATATAAATAAAATGTCAACACGAACGCTTCGCTTACATATGTATCTTGAAGTTATTCAAAAAATAAATTTTTATTTTTTCAAGATACTTGCATTTGTTTACCACAAAGGGCTCATAATTTGTGACAAGAAATTGAATGCAAATAAACAGACTGAGCATAATGAATAACTACAATATATATGTGTTTGATTAAAAAATTGAATTAATTTTTTTTTATTGTTGCTATGCTATGTATACAGAGTCCTATTTACTATACGTTAGGTGTTCTATCTGTAATTTCGGACTTCATCGTATTTTTATAGCACCTTTGTAATACTTTACTGATTTCCTCTTTTCAGAGTCAGACAGATGTTCTTATCTTGCTTCTGTTACATTTCATTTGAATTCGCACTTATCCTTTTAGACGTTTTCTATTTTATACATATAATCACTTTCATAAATTTCTTTCTTCGAGTTTCCCAAGACGTGTATGAGGAACAGCTTAATATATCAGAATCTATCGGTAGTTGTGTTAAAAAACATATAAATTATGTCATTTGGATTCCCTTTCAAAATCATAAAAGACACGTATAACTTTTCTTCTTTTAAACATCTTTACGAGATATTTCATTGCATCAACTTTAATGAGATACCCTATATATGTATGTGTGTATTTATATATAAGGAAATAGGGAAATATTTATTACCTTTAAAAGATATTTTTACTCCGAAGAACCGAAAAGTATCAAAAATAAATTCTGATGTTTCTCTTGAGGTTCTCTACAAACCTGCAATGTTTAAAAAAATTGGAATATTCATTGGACACCGAAGTTTCCTTGTAAGCAAATATCAACTTTGTTCTTTGAAACTCGAGAATGATGTTTCTTTCACTCGATAGTATATCGTGCTTATAGAATTTTATTTCTGTGGTATTTGCCCTCTGTGGAAAGGTTCAAAACGAATTAATTAGATATATTGAGGACTCGTTGTATTTTTATCGAAATATCTTTTTGAAATTGCGGACACAGAATACAATGAAGTATACATAAAAACGATAGTATGTTTTTTTAAAAACTTTGAAATAACAAGGAGGAATTCAGTGGAAATCGAACAGAAGTGAGACAAAAATAACTATCTGAATTGAAGAGAGCAAAAGGTATAAATGTGTTAGAAAAATAATACGAACTTTGTAGTTACAGAGATAACGCTCAGCATGAAGGCTTAACGTAGAGCATAGGAGCTTTCTGAGAAAATTACTTAAATTCCTCACTTAAATAGATAAGTATTACAATTATTCAATAACCATTATTCTAATTTTCTTTATTTGCACTCCATTTTTGTTACAAATTACATGTACTTTATATTAAACGTAAGTATCTTCATTAATTCCAACATAAATGAAGTTTTCCGTTTAAAATTTTGATTGCATTCTATTTAGAGGATATCAAATAAATTAGAATATGGAATTCTCGATTCGATTATTTTTTCTCAACAATTTCTTCACAATAGCGAAAAGTATTCTGTTTCAAACCAATGTTTGCACCACTGTTTTCACAAGTCAGCGTGAAAAATGTCATAAAAGAAAACATTTTCAAAATCTTACCTTAACACTAAAACTACCAAAGGGGTCATTTCACCCGTTTTGAATTTCTTTTTAAAGTTATTCAATTATTAACTGCGCTTTCGCCCGCAATATTCGGTGGCAATTATTAAAATGGAAAACTAATTATATTCGTAAATTAATTCGTCCTTTCCCCTTCCACTTTCGAAGATACGTTTAAAGTCAGGTATAAATAGGAATACCTTCACCGTTGGTTGTTTCAATATTAAAGACTACTAGTAGTTGATTTTCTCGCGAATGTCCTGCAAATGTATCGTGCATTTAACTATTACAAAAATGTATACAGAGGAGAATACTAAAGAAATTTTCTGCCAATTAATTTGAATAGCAGTCGATATTCCGTTCTCTCGAAGGGCTAAGTGTTTGCACGACGTTGAGACAACAGAAAATTGCACGCATACGATTGTACTCAGGTAGCGGTATACTAACTCGGTCGTGGTCATTATCGGTTGCTCAACGCCCTTTTATCGAAACTAGAGCGTTTTGTTGCGGAGCTACCGACTAACGATTGAAACTTGAGTAAAAGTCCTGAGAACGGGTCCTTCGTGAAATCAATTATAAATAAGTTCCTCTAATGGTAGCGAAGAATTTTGTATCGCATTTCTATGGTCGAGTTTGGAAGGCAAAGAATAGTGACTGTACTTTAAGTAACTGAAGCTTATAGACATATATTTGATTCTTAAATCATGAGACTACAATCGATACGGTATTTTTAGCGAGATACTCTTTTCAAAACAAAACAATGAGGAAGATCAAATTGTAATCTCTACTCGAAAGAAATTGCTTTGATGGAACAATATTTTGCTGCTTTGATTAATTCAACTCGTTCGAAAGGATTTTCTAAATAGAAATTTCACTCTTAAGTCGTAACATGATACCTAGGGACACATGCCCCTTCTGCTTTATCATAACTCTGTAAGAACCTATGAATGTAGATATGACATAAGATTCAGACGTAAACAATCTTAATAAGTTGAGTGGACGGTGACATTGCGACCGAGAGAATAAGGTCGTATACGTGATAGCGACCGATAACCGTTGACTGGTGAAGTCACGTATACGTGACAGCGACCGTCACAGTCTGAATAATTTCCACGTTTGCGTCTAATAATAGCATTACTCTTTTTCTTCTATTACTAATTTCGGAACAAATATTGTATAAGTTGGTACTATTAATACTTTTAGGTTATCAACGTTTAGCTGGATTGTTTAAAGACTGAGTATATATATTTTCTTTTATGGGTATGCATTACCCATTTTATATACCCCCTGGGTAATATATATATTTTATCAAGACATTTTATTGCACACAAATGTGCAATTTCGAATACAGCTGGGCCTTTTTTTCAAACTTCTCTGTATTCGACGAATATAATCCCAATACTTGACTCTTCTAATATATTGTACACTGATTAGGTATCTGAATGTTTCTAGTATTTGTATAGCATGGATGTATACTATAAATTTAGTCTAAATTCAACTTCAAATATATATTCATATAATACGTGAATACTTTTTTATTTGAATAGTTATATTCAAATAATGATATTATTGCGAACTTATTAATTATATTATTGCAAAACTTCCATACAAAAAAACCCTTTCAGTATCCGACTTGTTTTTACGATATACTTTGTGTCAATAAATTGTAGTTTATTAGTGCAATTAACAGAGATATTATAATACTTTTTGGCAAAAAGAATATGATTTAAGATTTTTAAATTTTAGTAAAATTTCATTACATTTATCTTTATTACAGAAGACAGAGAAACACGTTATTTACATTTTCTGTGTTAAATTTATTTAAAGACATTTTTATCGGAAAAACAAATAAAGTTACAAGATGTAACCATTATTATCGATGATTCAGTAATAGATCTCAAATAGATCTTGAATTGCAAATACAGAAATTAAATATGAAATTTTATTGAAATCTGTTCAGTCATATAGACGTAAACAAATTATTTTTTTTGTAATAGTCGAAACGTGTTTAGGTGGCTTTAGAACGTATTTTTTTTTATACCGTAAAAAATTTTTTTCGTAATAATGCATCTCTTTCTTACAAATTGGAAAATAAGAAAATTGTAATACATTTAGTGACAAGATTCTTTGAAAGGCATCTACATTGCAGCTAAAAAATAAGTCTTGATAAAATCCACGGGGGAGCAATTTTTACTCTGAGGCACATAGTTGTTTTTTTTTTGTAGGAACAAGGAAACTATATTTTATATTCTCCTCTCAACCCTAGTTGCAAACTTCTCGTTTAACTGACCCGTATAATACTCATGGTTTCATCTCGTACACGTGGCAAGAAATTTTGTTCACCGTGTTTCACAATGATCCTTATCTTCTATTAGGTTTAGTTTCGTTCCATTCTTTCTGCTAGGTCATTTTTATTGAATCAAGATCGAAGGTGGCGTTTCGTAGCCACCTTGGAAATATATGCATACTTGGCAGGGGAATGCCACGAGCATTCCAACAGCTATTTTGCGCTTTATTCTTCCACGACGAACAATTAGAACGCCTTCGTATCGTTAATCATATGGTTGGTTCGGGTTCAAGGTGACACCTCCCGGGGTAATCGAGGGTGTGGTGAACGCGATTTCAAAATTCAATTGTCCAGTCCGGCACGATATCGCGAGTCCTTATGTAAATGCTGCTTTCTCTACAAACCTTGCAACTGACGTGTCACCTCTGACAGAGAGAGAAAAATTACGAACATTGCTTTTACCTGCGTTTTAACGGCTATTTATTTCTCGCGTGCATTTTATAGCGACATGGTTTCTAATCACCTTAGCGAATTGATACAATTCGTTATCGATGTCTTCCGTACCGTTTTTATACTCAATTGCCTTTGTGATCTTATATAATTGCTAAAGTATAGAGCTTCATAAGGTGAAATTGATCGATGTGATTATACTAGGTTGTTCAAGAAGTTTTATCGAATGACACAACTTATTGAACAACCCATTACTTAATTGAAATTTGCTCTTTACTTAATTCGAAGATTGAACGTTTGAGAGAAGTTTTTATTTAGGAGAAGTCATTTCGCAGTCCCAAAGTGTGATATTATAGTCTTCAGACTTTAGATTTTGAGGAAATTCTATTTAAATTGTATTAGAAATTAGGTTGAAGTAACTGATTGTTCAAATTAGATTTTCTCGCAAAATTTTAACCACTTCAGGGATGAATTCTTTCGTTTCAAACATGTCGTATATGTCGTATTATATTATTGGGAAATTTAATTATATACGAACATTGATTTATAATTTTAGTAGTTAATTGTAGTAGGATTACTACTCTAGAGAAGTCTGCATGTTAACGATAGGAAGATTGGTTAACAATGACGGTCCAATTGGGAGGCTTGGGAAAATTATCGAGATTGACGAAATGAGGTTTGCTCGCCAAAAATGTGAGAGAAGATGTGTTGGAATTTATTTAATACTATTTAATAATAAATTCATTTTTTCATTGAATAGTATTAAAAACTTCTTATTATTTGACTTGTAGGTAAAACTGTTTTATTGTACTATCAAATATGCCATCTTTTATTAATTTCAATAATTTCGGAATAAAACGTGTTGAATATTTGTACGTGAAAAGTATATAATAACGTTAATAAAACTAGACAAAGAATGTCGACTAGTCTAAATTTTCAAGGTTTTAGTTTCTAGTTTCTAATTTGATGTTTTCACTACTGACTATAGAAATTTTATTTACTGGTGCTTTCAGTAGAACCAAAATATTACTCTATTATATCGTGTATCTTTTTTGTCACGAGCATTTACAATATTTCCATTCTTTTTTCTCGATCATACGAAATAAATCAAAGCAAATATTATAATAAAAGAAAACTATTTTTTAAGGTTAATTAAACAAAAAAAAATAAGATAAACTCTACGCAACAAACTATCTCAGAGAAAAAACATCATTTATTTATCGTATTCGAAAATTTATGAAAGGTAGAACAGTGAGTAGTAGAAACAGTTTGAACACCTTTTGAAAAGTAGTGCATAAACATATTTGCAATGGTATACAGTTCCCTTTTTTTCATTGAAACATGATTTTTGTCGTTCAAGATTACTTGAATGTCAACGTGTCCTATGCAGTTGAATTTCTTTTTTATGAACTATATCACTGCGTATAAGAATTAGTCCAATAGTTTCAAACACAGTACGTGCCTTAGAACTAAAGATTATGGCACAAGCGCTGGATGCGTACACCTTGGGCCTCACATGCACCAGGGCCCACATAACATTGAGAAATTATTATTTCATTTGAAAACTTTATCTCGCTCAAAAATTTTCTTTACATAATATTACTTAAAAAATAACATTGATCAATCCATGTAAATAATCTATCAAAATAACGTTTATTGAGAACGAAATTAAACAACAGTCAGTTTATGAAAATATTGATAAATTATATGCTTTATAAAGCAAAAGAGTACCATTCTAAAACTACTTTTTCCATAATTTTGCATTAGTAATCGACACGTTCAACTTTTGTCAAGAAATGTGTAAATCAAACCGTGCGTCGTATTTGTTAAATTCCGTTTCAATAATTTCAAATATCAGAGAGGCCCACGAAACAATATTTGTACCTAAGGCTACTCAAATCTATAATCCCTTACTGATTACGTATAATAATTTGCGACAAATTGGCGATCCAAATGTACTGTATTTACCGATGAGGACTTCTCAGCAACAAGTACCGAACGTTACCATATTTTGCAAGAAATGCAGCCCAGAACGGTGGAATTAATCACGGAAAGCGTCTCTCGGGTTACGCTACGTCCGAACACATTAACTGTGCACACAGATACGCGATCTTTCAATTAACTGCCGGTGGAAAGAGGAATTACAGACGATCTGCTTGCCAGATGTCGGAGGTGGAGAGAAATAAAGGTTCCCGGTGGATCGAAAGGACAGGTTACATAATATGCATCGAGTGCAAAAAGTCACGGTTTCTCGGGACTTTCGCGTCGGACACACTTCGAAACTTCTCGCTCTTCTTTTTTACTTAGACTGGCTACTCGATGCGCACTGTCTTGAACGATTTCAACGGTTACCTCGCGGGAATTCCGTTATCCTCGAAGGATCGAGGAATGTCGAAACCGTAACAAAAGTAGCACCGTGGTTCCTGATGTAATTCTAGCTCGTGATTAACACAGTGGATCGGAACCGTGCGAAGAAATCGATCATTCAATTTTTCGTACGGATATTTCTTCTCGGTTGTACCATTTAGGAAGACTGATTCGTTGACAAATTTCGCGCGAGTGTTACACATCTGTGCAAACGTACACAATTTAATTATTCTTCGGCTCTTTAGCCATTACCAACACTTTGCTTTGGTTATTACTAATGTACCGAATAGTACGTTATTTACTAATCAAATGTGAACGAGAGGAAGCTACAGAGGCGGGAAAAATTCTTGTGTAGGTAAAAATCTTGAACAATTTTTTATTTGTTACTAATTGGTGTAACATCTTATGGTGGACGAGCAAAAATTGATCAGTAAGTGTTGAATGGATTAAATGTCGGTACACGAGAAATAGTTTAGATTAGATTCTGGCTTCTCTAGCATTCGTAAATATGTTCTGCATGTTCTTATTCGATGAGTTTACTCGTATATAAATAAACCTTTCCCACAGGAGTCGATATGACTCGAAACCTTTTTTATATCTAGCTGCGTGCATTTGGAATAAAATACGGATTATAGTACTCTGTGCATAAAATTGTTCTCGATTATTAAAATATACAAGTATATTTGGTTCGTGTATATTATGGTTCGTTCATATATCTTGTCTAATTATCCATGTTCTCTTTCTATACTTTTTATTTCATTTCATTAATTATCTCAGAACGATTCCTGTAATGTTCTTTTTTTTTTAAATTACATCTAAAACACTACCTGCAATATTTAATACTACAAAACGCAACACTTAATTATGCTGAATATTTAATCACTTAAAACTACGATTTCTGTTTGAAATAAATCCGTTACATGTTTCAAAATAGTTTTTTTCATATGTGTCTCTATAAACATATGTCCCTACGTACGTACATCGATAAAGTTGAATCATTGTTCTAGATTCGTCCTTTGGTGAAGCGATAAAATTTCATGAAAATCGATGCTGAACATTCGTCGTGTTCTCCTAGCGATTTTCCACCATAGTTTGACAATCCACGATGCAAAGGAAGTCGTTAAAACCCGCTTGTCGTTTCTTTCATCAGCGCATAACTAACGAGAGACGTTCCTCTTGTCGGTGATAGGAAATTAATCTGTCGAGCGTGCGCGATGATCGCTAGATTGATCGCAGATATGGCCTCGGTTGCAAAACAGGAACGAGATCATAGAAACAGAGGCAGGTAAGTACCTACGTGGCGAGAAACGAGTGGGAGAGCTTACGACAGTCGCATATCCGCGTGGCACTTACGCGGTATTTGTCGCTCTGTCCGCAACAACGATAAAAGGAAATGGCCTCTGAGACCGCGTATCTGTACAATCACTTTTGAGAGCACGGTTCACCTAGATATGCTAATATGATTAGAAAAGAGCAAGGGACATTTGCAAGGCTTTCCTTTCGGCTCGACCGGTAAATTGCTCCCCGTTATCTAGTCACACGTGTGGAACTGTCCCGTGCACGTAATAATTTTATAGTTGTTGAAAATATCGATCAGTCCTTGAAACACAGTACCTGCGAATTACCATTTTTGAGGAAGGGTATCCGGTAATGTTACCTGGTATATCCCGTGAGTATTTTTGCGATTTTAAAAGATACAATGGAACCTCGATAAATGCAACCACGATACTTACATGAGAGCTTCGTCGATTAGATCGTGTCGACAAGTAAAAATCATGGTCATTTGGGAGGAAATGCGGTGTCTTCCGTTTGAGCTAAAAGCAGATCGTTGGTAAGAGATCAACAATTACGCTAGAGATCTAACATTGGTTATGAGTAGCGAGGGTATACTGTACGAGTATGGCCTATTGGACCGGTTACTTTAATAATTGATTATGCATATGAGAATAACAATGTCTTTAGATTACCATTTTGTAAACAGGGTATCGATAGTATCGAAGCGTATTGTGAGAACATATGTACCTACAAATGTAGGAAATATAGTGGAAGTCGATAAAGGAATCTAGACCTCGATAAATGTAACTCTAGTACTTGCAATACAATCCTCGTTCGTTGCGTTGCGTTGATAAACGGAATGTAGAATTTTATTGTAGTTCGAAGACGTATCCAAGAGATACCTAAATTTTAATTCCATACACACATTTTAGTCATTAGTAAGTAAATATGAGGTTAGGTACCGCGCTTTATACGTATTCTTCTTTACCATATTATAACCCGAAAAATAAGATTCTGGCATGCTATATTTATATAATACTTTGTTTAATAATTACTGATAGTTTTTAATACGTAACTTTCACTTAAATATGTCAAGGTTATGCTTTGAATATGTTATGTATTGTGTTATGTATCAAGGTTATGTATTGAATAACAAATTGTTGGTGATTTTAAAAACGACATTGGAATCCTCTTATTATGTTATCATCGTGTTCGTTTCTGTGAATCGTACAAACTCCTCTTCAGAATTTTTTCATAATAAATGAGGCATCCTGTACACGAAACGAAAGGAATGAAAATATATTTATTGACAATAAACTCTATATTTTTGACTCTTTTTACAGAGCTGCTAGTTTCCTTAGATTCTTTCTTCTTATAAGACATTCGCAAAGTGACTGCGTGGGTAAACAATTTTTATAAAATATCTTCTTTACTTATTTTTTTCTTAGCCGCAATAATGCAAGTTTAAGGGGTAAAACTACCCTCCTCCTCTTCCAAAGTTAAAATAATATAGTGTATATACATCAGAACCAAAAAGATAAGCTTAGGATAAAAATTGAAACAAGTTACTTCGTGTATGTTCCTTATTAGTCACAATTTTTTAAATTTTCTAGATTAGCGTTATTAATGTTTATAGTTATTCTTATACAAATATTACGGCACACTTCTTTCACATCTTCGTTGAACCAAGGGTCAGATGGAATTTACAAACGGTATTGGTAATTATGATCGCTTTTCTATGCCTCAGAATAGTTACAGGGCACGGTCAGCAGTGGCCAATAATAAAGTTACGACAGATCGGCGCTAATGTTATGCGGAGGCTATGGCTGGACTCGTATTGTTGTGTCACTCAGTTCTCGTAGAATACGAAATTTTTCACGATTTAATTAGGACTAGAGACCATTTCATTCGGTGAATATTGGTTCAGCCTTTGCTTTAAAAGCAACACACTGAATTGTCACACTATGCTTTAAATAGTAAAAAATAGTTAGAAAGTAAACATAATGCTTTAACTTTTAGATTATCTATTAAGAAATTTGTGAATTTAGAATTTCTTATTTTTCGATACTTTTTGTTGGGGGTATTTTGTGTAGATAACTTAGAACAGGTAGACATTTACTGCAAGTGGATATTCAGTTTTGCATGAAAAATAAAAAAATTGGCGAGAAACTTTATTAATGCTGAAAACAACTTTTAGTAGTGACTGTATGATTGTGAGTCAGACAGTGGTTTACGAACGGTTTACAAGATTTACAGAGAGCTGAGAGTCCTATAAAGGTGATCCACACCCAGGTTGACCTTGAACGCCCATAATGAAGAAACGATTGCTGAAGTTCGCAAAAAAACACTTGATGCTCTAAATGATTTAATCTTTCGAAACATTGCTAACGAATCTTTGACTCGTAGAAAGTAATTCTGACTGGAGATCCTGGCACGAAACTTTTTCAATTTGGAAATTTCTTATCGAGAATACTCTTATGATATCTTATTTACTTCGCAAATTTCCCCTTTTGTGATTTTTACAATTCCCTCTAAACAACGTATGGCTAAAAAGAAGAAAATTTGATGTCGTCGACATAAATAAAGGAAACATAACAGAGAAATTCAACAATCTTTAAATTTGATGTTGGATTAAGTACCAAAGCCATCCTCATCACCATTTATATTTATTCAACGCGAGTAACTGATCGAGTTGAGTGAATTTCATTCACTAATGAAAATTAATATATTTACATGTTTTATTATATATTCATGACAGCATCTCCAATGGATTGTTGAGATTTTTCTAATGAAAATAAGTCTGACCATGACTTTATATACATTACTTTTAAGTACCTTAGTATCTAAGTACCTCGATTCATTAATATCACTCTCATGAAGATATAAAGAAAAATATAGAAATTGCTTGGCATCACTTCGAATTTTCCTGTCAGTGCTCGTAACGTGAGACTTGTTTACTAAACATAGCTAAACAATTGGAAAAAAAACGTATATGATAGAATAGAGTGCTAGTAAGAAGAAGTACTCTAAGAGAAATTGTTTTTAAGAAATAAGAATAATTCAGTGGATACTTACAAAAATATAGTAACATTTTTGTAGTAGATGGAAAAATTGGACAAGTCCCTAATATAAATATATACAATGAGGTTAGTTCTTGTTTATTACAAGCGAGAAAAAAAATGATTAAATACGGTGTATAAAGTACATATAATAGAAAAAAATATTTGAAAAAGGAAATGTGAAACTGTACCTGAAAATAAATAACACAAGAAATTGTTATTTCCAATTCATGTGGTTACACCTATATACAGTTACACTCGCATTAATATTCGGACACAGTACTATTTCTATATTTATTGCCCTGCACAACAGGGGACAATTTACAAATCATATTATTTATTCTATAAAAAGATCAATTATTTACTGAATGATTTGCAGATTGAAAATATACAAATAATTTCTGACATTTCTTTAAAAAGAATTATTTTATACGAAATAGTTTCGGATAATTCTGCAATGTTTATTTCCATAGAACTTTTGTTACAAGAGTTCAAACGAATCTGTTCGAAAAGAACGCTTCTTAATAACGTTCCAAGAGTATCAATTTTTTCTATAAAATTACCACAGGGACTGACATTTCTTTAAAAGAAAAATATTGTACAACTCCAAACAGAGTTAATTAAACATTAAAGTTAACTGCTTTTTTTTATCCCTGCTCCGAAGTTTCTTTTAGAGATTTATCGTACACTCTAAATACGCTAGCAAGTTGTAAGACGAATGACACTCTTGTCGCGCCACGGTTCGTCAGGTCGGGCAACCCGCAAAAGAGTGATATACTAATAACTGGAGCAAAGCTTGTTGTGTAAGCCGGTGGGTGGCCGCCTTTCTCTGCTGTTGCCAGGTTTAATACGGTCGTTGTATGCGAGAACACCGATTCCTGTAGCCACGGGATCAGATTCTTTTTACAGAGGAGACATTAGACCAGAGATCAGCTTTGTGTAATAATTAGAACGGCCGCGGGAGCGCCAAGATATTTTAATTATACGCTACTGTCTTAATTGTGCTTAATTACGGTGTCGGAATACCGGGTGGGACATAGTCCTCGGGGAAAGACGATATCGCTATCGAGAAATATTAGTACTGCCCGCTGGTGATATAATCTGGAACACTGGAAGAACGATATTGCGTGCGTTCGATTGGCTGTTCATGCCAAATGTAAAATGCGCCTGATCGATGAATAGCGAGTTGCGCCGTGACAATAGAATCGGGTCGATAAATATTAATTAAATGCATTTGGATATTGTACGGATATAAATTTTCGTTCGAGGAGCTTTGAAAGAATTAATCGAATACTTTAGAAATAGAAGTAATTTGCCATCAACTATGAAGTACAGCTTGTGAATCAAGATTGACTTCATCCGATCCTTTCGCTTTTGATCAAACTCGTTGATCGGATCTTGCTTCGTTTCTAAACGATTATAAAGGAACTCGATGCTCATTTCTGGTAAATATTTCTGTTGTCGAATTAAGAATTTTATGGAATTTATTATCTTCAATTGTGTTATTACAGTCCAGAACTGAATTTTTGTAATCAAATTAAAATCAATTGGCTGTTTAGAGATATTTGACTACGCTAGATGCAACTTCTACTTGAACAGTCGCCATAACTTGTCTGCGAGATAGAGTGGTAGGGATAAACAATGGTATGACGGGGGGAACCACTTCTGTGATCTTGAGCGATTAGTTGATTTTGTTCCGACTGGTTATCCTTTCTTCGACTTTTAGGGAATTAAACCCGCGTAAAAGCTCTACATTGTGAAGAAAATGACAGGTCTTCAGGTTGTCGTATATCTTCGTGTATTCGGATCCTCGAAAATAAGAATCACGCAAATCTCTAAAATTTCATTGGAAATCTATCACATTCTTAATATTATCAGATGGTGACATATGAAATGTCAATTTTGAAGAAAAACCTTTTTGTGGACTTTATGAAACTATTTCATTCGTCAAACTGTTTTTTATTCGAATTTAAACTGTTCTATTAACGGATTATAAACTAATATATAGTTATAGTTGTAGATATAACGTGGATTTCCAAGAGCTATTTTTAATCAATTTTTCAGTAAGAAAAGTTTCGTTTACAAAATTGCGTAACAAAAGATATTGCAATTTTACAGTAGCAAACACGTGATAGGTAGAGTCAACTCTGTACGTTCATCGATGCTTCTATCTCAACGAAGTAATATTGATCCATAATTTCATGTAAAAAACGTTTCAGACAACCGATGCTTCTAGATTTCGTTCGATATTTGACACGTCACCGATAGTTTCTCAAAATTGGGTGAAATTGATTTACGCCACTCTGGTTCTCAGAGGTTTGAAAGAGGAACGATTTTCTTTTCGTTAAAGACAGTTCACGAGCAATTCCTTTCCCCGATCGGACAGAATTGACGGAAAGTCAACTGGTTTCGCTCGCAGAACTGAATTCGAACGGCGAAACAAGAGGTAACTAGTGAATTGTCGCGAAGGCCACCCAGCTCACTTTTCCCTCGCACTTTTCTCAGCTGATTCTTGGCTCTCGTTGCGGCACTCTCTTTCTCTCCACCTTCCTGTCTGTTCTATTTTCGTTTCGATCGTATCCAGTCGAAGGAAAAGTATGAATTCCAGACGTTATCTCAATGCCGTTTAATACATTTTTTCTCAAATGTACGATTCAATCTATTGTTCTTGGATCAATCATCGGATGTACTTTTACGTTCGTGCACACTGAATTGGAGAAATTCATTAAAGTCATTGGACAGTTATTTTATTTCAGATTGTTTATAAAAATAATTGGAGAATCCTCTGTTAAAACAGCACGATCGCTCAACAAACTATTCGATAAATCAAAAGCACCAATGTGCTGTGAAGAGTAGTGTACGTTATCGTAACACCTAAATAAAAAGTTATTACAACACTTATCGTTCCTGATATTAGTATTATTCTCCTGAATTGATTACACGTCTACTTTGTATTACACTGATTAGAAAAATAGCTGGAAAATTATTTACTCAAATGTCACGGTCACTTAATATCGTATTCAATCGTATTCAATCAATGTTGGGCACATTTTAATCTAGATACCGAATAGTGAATAACGAGCAACGTGAGTCACGAATAAATTTTCATCCGGATACAAGTTTATTCGGATGAAAATTTATTCGAATAACGTAGGCAGACAATTATTTTTTTGTGGTGTATAAAACTACTTGCTACAAGCGTAGGTGTGTTATGTAAATGTGTAATATTTTTTTAATACGATGCATGTACTTGGTATTTGTGTGGTCTGTGTGAAATTCTTTTAATGTGTGTGCTATTGATTCTCTTAATGTGATTTTTGGTATTACGGTGTGTTTAACTTTTGTGCGTTTCGTGTGACAATAACATGGCATGGCATTTGGATCTGTTGCATGGTTTGCGTTGTCTTTTTCAACGAATAAATTTCCATCTGGGCAATTTTTTATTCGAAACTTTTAATTTCATTTAGTCTCGAATTGTTTAGAAACTTTTCTAATCGTTTTAATCAGTGTATCAATAATTGCTTTTAGTTTTTATTTCTTCTGTGATACATAATAAATCCATTAATTGGTACTTAAAACTAATTTTTGTAGCGTGTTCCTTACGCGTACTTTGTAATAATTTCTTTTGTGTAATAGTTTACTTCGGAAAATATTCGAAAGTAGCCTCTCTTTAATAAAAGATATTAATGGGTCGAGTTAAAATTCTTCCTGTCCTTTTCATTAAGCGTAACGTAATTAGGTTTTATTTTAACTTTATGCACGTCTAGATAATCCAATAGACGACATCTTCTTTAGTATTTTATACATACCTTTAAGAGATTGTAAACAGTATTTGTGTGGTATTTTGTGATATTAGTTCCTTTTGAAAAGATAAAAACACGTTTTGTCTAACCCAACTGTGATTTTATTCAAAAGTGATTACTTTGCAATATTTTCAAACAAAAATGTTCCACGAAAGAAATTATTCTAACGTATACATAAATGGCACAGTAAACCAATTAGTTGTAAGTATATTATAATTACCATTAATTCCAATTTTTATCTGTAATTTTCAAACTGTAGTAAAACTTTCATATCATGATGGTTTCTGTGAATGATATTATGTAACCGTATTTTCGAAAAAGATATTTTTTCGATTCGTTTGCTACTTTTATATGTATATACCTGGGAAAACGATTTGTTTCCTCATAATTGTGACAATTGTGTTTCCTCTACTTGTTTTCTCGAATTATTACACAATTTTGTGATCTACTATTTAAACTCAGACGTACAGTATAAAACAACTAACAAAAATTTGTTACAAAAGTATCACGTGAAGTGTTAGGTCGATTCTTCTCTCGCCTTTCTCTTTTCTGTCCCTTTTTGCGAGCCGTATGGTAATTATTAGTCCACGAACATAACGTGCAATTTCGGCAATGTCTGCTATTGAATAACATCACGTTAATGTCAGATACTCGGTACGTCTGGCTTCGCATCACTTGATCCGTAAATTTTGTTCTCTTCTTGCTCGGATAATTATTGATCAAAGCTCAACTATAATGTGCATAGAATTTACGGCAAATAAGTTATAATTCGATCGTCAAGGACTGTAAAGATTCAAGTTTCATTGCAATTTAACATTTTCAAATATTCAAATTGAACAACAAATTGTTTCATGTTCGATTCTTCTTTATACGTTAGTGATTTATTACTAAGATTTTCATTGGTAAAAAATAGTAAAAATTTCTACAAAATATTTGTATACATTCCTCAATTTTTAAAACGAACTTTCTTCTAGTCACTATTTCCAAATTATGAACCATATTAATGTAGTAAATAGTATAATTGTTTGTAACCATCAGGAGCTAAATATAATATAACATAAAAATTTAAGGAACTTGTTCTTGAATGGTTCGAGAAACGTACATAGTTTGTGTTAGTTAAAAATTTCATGTTATTAATCTAAATATTATAGGAGATAGAAGTTTAACTTGAACTATGTTGTTGCACGCAATTCACGGAGTGTTAAATCCATTCGTTTAATGTAAACGAAGTTTTCTTTGTTAACGTTTCAACGTGTAACAAAAATTTTAGGTTTTGTTATGGTATACGTGTTAACTCATTTGTTTGATTTGAACCGTCTCGTTGATTCCGGCGTATGAATTTATTTTTATAATATTAACTCGAGATCTATAGATAATTTTCATCTTTAAATTCTGCATAACATTCTTTGGTTCGAATGTTTTATTATCTTTCGGCTGTTAAATTGGTACGCGATGGTTTCCCATTTTAAAACCACTCATTAATGTTAATTTAAGCAATTTATATAAAGAATCCTATAATTTGAAACCATATATAGATGTTTAGCCTGTAAATTAATTTTTGTTTCGGTAATTTGTCTTTCTTTATTCGATTTCTTTTTCTCGAAGTATACTTCTTACAAATATTTTTTTCTTTCGTGTCTTACCTTATGAATGGATATTTTGCAGTGTTATTTTTAAGAAATAATCACACGTTTGAAATATCGAATTGAATAAACGTATTTTCAATTACACACTTCTTTGTCAAAAGAGAACATTTCTTTCAACACTTATCTAATGATTTTGAGCAAAAGAATCTTTAACAAAAAGCAAAAGAATCTTTAAATAAATAACAAAAGGTTAAGTTTTTCCTTTGAACATTTTATGAAATGAATCACAAGAAGGCTGTATCTAATAAATCATAAAGAGGAAGAACTTCAGTTGTACCTGAGTTGTCTGAGAAACGAAAAATATGATTTGCGAAAATATAACGTACAAAACGATAAAACAATCTTAGGCACCATCGCAAAGTAGCGCGATCAAAGGGTGCAGATACTTATGCCTCTATGTACAATTTAACCACTCTGATTTGAAATTTCTGCTTGTGCCACTGTACATCGTGTACTAAAATGTATCGTAATAATTTAAACGAAAGAAAGGACAATACCAAAAAGAAATCCACAATTGGTGCCGTTATCCATAAAAATTCTACAGGTCGTGAAATTGAAAAGAAAAATTCTCCGACTTGTTTCGAAAATCGTCGATCCTGCAAAGCAGTTGCTCGACTGTTCGGGCGACTAGTTCGGCCTGCCATACCACGGTAAAAGATCGTTCGTGGATTTCCAAAGTGCGGGCGCGAAACATTTTTTTTCGATCGACTGGCCGGTATCCTTGGATTCGGTATCCCTTCCATGGACAACGGTGACAGAAACGTTGAGTGGGAGAGAGAGTTCGCGGCGACAGGGAGGCAGCCAGCGAGTGCGAACGGGAAGGAGACAGAAAGAACGGATTTCGAGCTAACAGGAGGGATAAGAAACCCATGCACGTACTCGGTTTCCAGTGGAACGACGACTTTAGTCTGACGACCGCTTCCACGGAGTGAGGTTGACGAATCCCGAGGTGGATCCCGTTGGGCCGTCTACCTTCGAGTATTTCCGGGGACGAAGACGGACGCTCAACCGTCGGGAAAACGAGTTTCCACGTTGGTTGTCCAGAGAATTGAGCACGCGTGAATTTCACCGAGTGGATGTCGTTTCGTCGATACCACGCGAAAGTGTCGAGCTGTTAGGGTACGGTGACGTTCTGAGCTCACTCCGATCGAACCGATTCAATTCACGCACGAGTCTCGGGTTTCGGAGCGGTTCTGGGATCTTTCTTCGTCCAAGTGGATTCTCAGGCGTTTCCGCGGTGTCATCCTCGTACGAGAGCTTCAAGGAAGCTCGCAAGACACTCTAGCAGCTAGAGTCTTGATAGAACCGTGAGGTCTTTGGGAAACCGATCGCGGCACGTGTTCACTCCCACGCTCGGCCTAGGAATTCGTGACTCGAAGAAATCATCGACGTGTTGTGTGCAATCACGGTTATTTTCGTGTCGGCGGGAGGGAGGAGTAGAAAGGGAAAGAGAGAAAAGAGAGAAGAGGAAAGAGAGCGAGAGAGTGAGCGAGAGAGAGAGCGAGAGAGAGAGAGAGAGAAAGTAAGTGTTTATCGGTGACGATATCTCAGGTGGATACGATCGAGGGTAATCGAGACGAACTGTGTAATCATCGGTGGTGTGCGGATTCGAGGATGCAAGGCTCACGTGCAGGGACAGAATGAGTTGTGTCGATTGTGAGGAAGCTCTGTGTGTTAACATGCGCGAGATCCTGCGTGCTTCCAGGGACCGATAGCTAGTTCTGTCGAGGAGCAACCTGGTGAAGACTCCAGCGCCGCTGATCGTCAAGAGGTCGTCGAACGAGGATCGATCCCGAGGGGACAGGTCATCGAGGTTTGCAGGATTCCTCAGGTTTGTTGCTTTTTGTGTCCTTGATCGATTGGCGATTACCGATTCGATGATTAATCCGACATTGTGTGTGGTTGCATATGGTGGATTTCTACGTATCGTATCTATCTATAGATTATAATTAGGATATAATTAGAACATAATGACACAGGTACAATATACCTGGAGTACGATAAAGAAAACTAGGATACAATTGTGTAGACTAGTCATGGAATCTTCTAAATGGTAATATTATTCGGAGATCCTAAGTAGATAAAGCTAAGGATGTATCTTGGATACAATAAAGAAAACTAAGATACTATTGTGTAGAATAATCATGGGTTATTTGAAGTATTAATTATTATTTAGAAACGTAAATTAGACGAGACTTTATAATTTTTTGAAAATGATCGAGTCGTCTCAAGTTTCTTTGGTAATTTTTTATAGGAAAAGAAATTAACATTTCGATATACAGTATACACTGCATTGTATTTCAATGTGCTAATATTTAATATATAAAGTTGCATATTAAGGATATCAGAGTTTACAGTTATATGTAAATGATTTTTTTTTAAATAGTGCACCCCTTTGATTGTGTTATTAATTTTACGTGCGAAAAGTTTAGAGTAAGAGTATGGCCATAATCCAACATATATTACTGCTTAAAAATTCGGAGCACTTTTTCATCTTTACAGAAATAAAAGGACATTAAATGGATACCATATAAGACAAACGTTTATATCGTATATATTGCCAAGAAAAACACAAAAAGTTTACGAATCCCTTTTCTTCAAAGAAATACAAAGCACATACTGAGTTTGATCGTTTGACAATCAATTAGCTACTAATGTCGTTGTTCATACCGTTTTATAGATAAGTCACAGCAGTCTTCTTTATGAAATAACAGAAAACAAACATATTTAGAAATTTTTACTTTTTTTGAAAATTAATACAGAATTTGTAATACGAGGATAATGTTTTCAGTAAAAATTAAAATATTAGAGTAACGTAACTTCTTAAAAATAACCAAGTTCCCTAGTTTCTCTAGTAATTATTTTGTGTACAGAGAAATTTCGATAGGTAATAAGCAGAAGTTACTGTTTAATTATTAATTTCGAATGAAATTATTCTTCGTTATGTCCACCTGATGCACAATATATAAACTTTTGGAGTAGTACTATTTTTAGCAGTACACAATTTCTCTAGTAGATTTATGTATAAAAATCTTCCAGTTAATTTCTAAAAGTTACCCTTTGGCCACCAATTTGGAGTAAAATTATCTCTGATCATAAACATTGCTGTACAGCAAATGAAAGTTGTAGATTACTAATGTTAGAGACTATAAAAGCACAACTAATAGCGTTTAAAAAATTGTCAAGGCTTCCAATTACTCTGGAAATTTATATGTCTCGTTTTATGAGAAAGGAACAATTTCTTTAATTACCACTTTGATCATTGTGAACACCTGATCTATAATATAGAATACAAGTGTAGAAATGTTAGGGTCTATAGTGATTCAGAAACTGTTATGTGCACGACCTACAAGTTAGAAATAAATGGATACACGAATCAATAATTTTAACATTTACAGTAAATCATAGATTATTGTACGATGTTATGAACATTATCTATAGAATAGAATTCTGTATTTGTCTATAGACACTTGGCATTAGCAATTCATGGATTATTTCTTTGCAAGTGTTGTAAAAGAAAATATTTATACACAAATACCAAATATGACATTAACTCTGTTTAACGCCATGAAATATCAAATGTTATTTCATATAGTATGAGTAGATTTCAAAATGTTGCTTCAACTCGTTAAATTTCAGTTAAGTCTACATTAAATTTCCCAATAATTAGGATCCCCAAATTATTTTCATCAATGTGGTGATTCGCAAAACAGAAACCCTGACTTACGTTTGGTTATTTTTTTTTTCACTGAACATAAATCACGTAATTTTGCTACAATATTTCCGGTCATGTAATAATTCATAAATCATTCTACGACACCGTGAACGATCCACAAGGATAGAACCCTGTAGCACGTACAAATCTTTACTATCAGCTTTCTTCATAAATTATGGATCATTTCAATACAAACCTTCTATAAAACGGTTTACATACGTTTGAAAGTGACCGATCTACTAACAGTATCCGGTAGTTAGCCTGTAGACATCTTCGAATTAGCGTGTTGTGCCAATAGCCAGCCCCACAAACCTCAACGAAACTAACCATTACCGAGACATAGATTTTCACCAGCGAGTTGCATGCACAAATAGGTGCAACACCAGTCAATCAATTACACCGTGTTGCTCTAGAGATTATCTCTCTCCGGCGAGACTGCGTTTGCACGAATCCTGCTCGAAGGTTGGAAAAGAAAAAATATGTGGCAAATTAACGTGGAATTGTGCTGTTATCTCGAGCATTTTCCCAGTTATTTTCCCTCCGATCGATTAAATGAAAAAACGAAACCACTGGCGGTACATATCATTCGAGGGCGAATTATGGCAACGATTAAAGGACCCGTAAGCGAGAATAGCGCTGGCTTTTTCTTCGAATCGCGATCTCCATACGCGAATCCGGTAACTGACACTTAGGCGAGTCACTTGTTGCGCAAGGAAACCGCTGATTGGTAGCAAGGAATTTTTATTTTTGTTTAGCGAGCTGCAACAGACTGCAGCTTAGTATTAAGAGAACGTGCCTCGATAGTGTCACTGATTGATGACTGAACGAAGACAATCTAAATAAACAAAAGCGAAATAAACAAAAGCCAAGAATTTGTTGTTTGTACACAGAGTTCAGTATACGTATAGTATTGTATACAGAACCGATTTATGGTTATTGGATCAAAAATTTAAACTTATGGTACACATGCTTTTGGAAAAGAAAGCAGATATTTTAATTGTATTATTTTACTACAGTAACGTTTTTACGTATACGAAATCAAGGAAAATTTATTTTTGAAATTGAGATTATAACAATCTTGGCAAAGTATATTTAACAATAAATGAAAATACTTTGAGAACACCATTTGGATTTTTAAAAAAGGGTACTTTATAGAGAGTATTAATTGCAAGTAATTGTTACACTCGCAAGGTTACCAATTGACAATCTCTGTTGTTTATGAAACTTGGCAGACAGATAGTATTATATATTGAAAAATATCAGACCCGTGAATTTTTTTATTGGTTAATATTTATGTTTGAAGTACGAGCAAATAATATTCAAAGTTGTGTATACAATACATATAATATTTAGGTAAACATCTCAAAAAGTAATGGACATAGATCAAAATGTTGAATATGGCTAAAGTTTGGATTTTAACGAACAATCGTAAGGACTGAATAAAAATTCCACCAAATCACAAGTGATATCACTTGTGATATAACTTGATTGGCTGCAGTGGCGTTTAGTATGACTTCATGACGTTTTTTTATTCAGATCCTGTGTTTTCTCGTAAAAAAAACAACTTTTTTCATATTCCACACTTTCTTCTATCATCAATAATGTTTAAGATATTTAACTAATTATCTATTGTTTAGGTAGGTATATCAGTCGATAAAAAGAACACGTATTTTATATTTTACAATGGTTCGTCTGTTGACTAGATTAATCAAAATTGGAGATTGTCAATTGGGTCATGTTATTTAAACCACTGATGGCAGTTTAAACCACAGATAGACGTTCGGGAATATTTAGTTTTTTTTTTTGCCGAAAATGGGTAATAATTTATGATAATATTTACAAATATGATATTCTGTGCTTAAATGAGATTTTATCTGAACCTCGTAAATACTTAAAAATTACTAAAAATTAAATTGTTCTATTCCGATATAATTTTACGATTAAAATCAAGTTATTTTCATTTAAGTAGTTTTCAATTGGATAAACAGTTTGGGGATTAATTGTAGAAAAATTGTTTCCATGCCAAGCAAAAAAATTTGAGAAATGACATAAACATTACATCTCCCCCTTCAAATTGACGAATGATATATGTACACGATAGAATTACAAATGATAGGTAAGGAAGATGTTGAAAGGATTAAAAAATACATTTAAGCAGAAATTGATATTTATCGCGAATACAGGATATTCTTCTTGTAATAATAAAAAAATATATAGGGAAAGTTTAAAAGTAACTGTATTTAGAAGTGATTAATTGCTCTAATTATCAGTAGAAACAATTTTAGATAATTTCGACAGTGTAATATCGAGTTGTAGTGCACAATGACATAAGATTGTACATTGCATTTTATAAATAGTACCAAATAAGTTTCTTTTCAAGATTACAGTGTATTCATTTCTGTTTTTAATGTTGTATAATAACAGTAGACTTCAATTAGAATGAAATCCATTACGTACGTCATGCATTCAATTCGTACAAATAATTGAGGCCAATTATTAAAATTTCGAGATTCGAGTTTAATTGTCTTTAAACGAGTTCTGGTACTTTATTTCTCATCGATTTATTGGCGCACTCAGAGCGCACCTTTGACGGGACTCTGATAGGGACAATAATACGCAAGTATTGCTTTGATATATGGTGACTCGCTATGAAGTGAAACGGAACTCTTAGATTTCTCGCTGTTAGATAACAGCAGGAGAATGCTTTCTTATTTACGCGGCGCGATACGCGTTACTGATTGCAAATCAAACGCAAAACATCTGGCAAATCGCATAACAATTATTATCTAATCAAGAACAGATGTATTAACAAAAATCAATTTAATTTGCAGATGCTAGGATACCTCGTACCAAAGTTATATATAATTATTTCAAGGTAGAACTTGCTCAACATTCCCTTTCGACTAAACTATTTCAGGTGAAAAAATGTATTTTATGTTAATCCATTAACGATTATATAAAATAAAATAAAGGTTGACATTCGATGCTTTCAATTTAAGGATGTAATACAGATTAAAGGAAATTGTTTTACGTTTAATAAACAATATTATTCGAGTAACTGAACGAATTTTATCTCGATTAATTGAACCAGAATCATCCCTACCATTGTTGCTTTTTCTCGTGCACTCTCCTCGTCGGACGTATTATATCTAACTTGATCTCAACCCGAAATAAAGAAAGGCGATTTCTCTAAGAAAATTATTACAAGAAAAAGTATAAGGAAAGTTATTCCTGAATGTGATGCTTATTATGCTTACCATTGAAAATATATGCATTTCTTTTGTCTTGTTCTTTTGACAAAAGAAGGTATCGTCACCATTGCTTTTTATAAATTAGAAACCAGCAAACGGATTGCTACAAACGATATAGTATCCTCAGGCTCGATTTTTTCAGCCTACATCGTGAAATGTCTATTTAAATGCCAGATATTCCGAGCGATCACAAATGTGTACTAGGAAAGTGTTCTAGCAATTTTTCTATAGCATACATTTTGCCTTGTTGCAGGTAGAAAGATTATATTATTATTGAAGCAATAGAAACTTGGAAACTATGTGTATTTTTAGAACATTTGATTTTTTTATATGAAATTTCTTTTATTGGTTATTTAAAATCGAAGTAATATCAAATTTGTTTCTTTGTAAGTTTCTATTACTAATTTTGTATGATAAAAAGATTTTTTGATTTTAGTCGATGCATTAAATTGAATTTCAAAAAACATAATTATTAATAAAAATACACATTTGAACTTTTACAATGTAATATAAAAATTTAAAAAGAAGTGTAAATTTTACGTCAACTTAGTATTGTTGCTAGTTACTACAATGACAAGTGCGTAAATAAATAATAATCCAAACAAGTAAAATATTTGGATAATTTTTAAATTTATTTATCTCTGTGTTTACAAAAAAGTAGAAAATAAATATTTATATTTATAAAGAAAGAATTTAATTGAATTTTTTGTAGTTTTATGATACAAACAAACATTTAAAGAAGAAATTGGTCGATTTGGAGAGATAAATATTACGATTGACAGATAATTTGTTACAAGGACATATTTTTCGAAATTAAAAAATCGATTCTGTTGTAACTAATAGTGAGAATTCAACGGTATGACCTTCAAATAACGTTAAGTATGGAAATTTATATTGT
Organism: Ptiloglossa arizonensis; assembly: GCF_051014685.1. NCBI lineage: Eukaryota > Metazoa > Arthropoda > Insecta > Hymenoptera > Colletidae > Ptiloglossa > Ptiloglossa arizonensis. The sequence continues at coordinate 6,957,460 of NC_135049.1, forward strand.
TCGAACGTAACGTTCTAAACAGACACTTCGGAAGCTGATGGTATAAACCGATATAAAAATTTCTTACCCAAGGACGTTCAAAGGTCATATTATCATAGGTCGTTGAATTCATGTGGATGTCAGCTAAAAGATGGTATCAAGAAAATATGTAATCCTACTTGAAGAAATTGCCGACGACATTTAGATTTCGAGAAACAAGTAATCTATCTATCGTAATATTTGTCCAATCTAACCGAATAATTATTATCTCGGATATTTTTTCGTATTTTCAAAAGAAACCAAGACTGTTGGATCTTGTTAGATCTTAGATTCCACATCCTGTAGAAGGAAAGTAAAAAAAGTTAATTGCTCACAAAACTGATTACATAAAGATAGTTAGGTGTGTTGTCTGATAATATCTTGTAAGTACAAAATTTCGCAATATTTTTTAATACAAGTGTAAAATACCACTAAGATACAGAGTAAATGGTAACGAAATTTAAGGCATTGCCTTCTTTGGTTTTTCATAAAGTCTTTCTTTGAATTTAATATACAAACTTGAAAATTCTGCTCATACTCCAGGTTCAAATTTATTTATTTAAAGATATGTTTAAGTTGACTCAATACGTAAGGATGCCGTATTTATTTTTGTTTGTTTGGACAATCAACATTTACGTAGTTGTAAATACATATATTTTTCACTTCAAATTTCTACAAAATTTGTAGAAATATTTTTTTATTACATGTATAAATAATAAAATAGAATTATAGAAAGATTTGGACTTAAGGTGTTTCATGTGTTGATTCCTTTAGTTATTTTCTTTCGTTATAGCTCTATTTGTACTGGTATTTCTATGTGCTTAGTATTTTCGATACATCTATATATTTCATTCAACTTTATTTTATCCTTAATTTACTTTCATACATTCTCAATTACCGATTCATTAATTGCGAATCGCTTGACGTAAATCACCAGTAGTAAAATATTATGCATCTTCACAATTGCATAGTCTTCCGGACAGTAACAATTTATCAGTGTTTATACAATTTATTCAAGTCGTTGTCGTTCCTTTCGCAGAGCTCGGAACACAATGAACCACCGTAACAGAAGAGATATCGCAAATAGCATTGTTCGGTGTTTCAATTTATACGGTAAATTCGATACAATAATTTATTGTTTGTCCCATGAATGAGTCCCTTTCTCCTGTGGACCACACTCGTGGAACCGGTTTGCACTGTGAATCGTCTATTGAATTATCGAACGATTCGCCAAAGAAACGATTTCCATTGAGGAAAACTGTTCTTCGATATCACCGAGAAATTACCGATACGTAACATAATCGAGAGATAGTCGTATAGTTCACGGAATAAATAATTCGCCTTTGACAGAGAAATTGATGAAAAGAAAAAGAACTTGAATAATTACCATTCGGATTGCAAAAGAAGAAACAGAAAATGACGCGATCGATAAGTTTTATATTTAAAAATGAAAATTTATACAAACGTGGCTTCGTTTTCGAGGAACTCGACTTTAAGGTCGATTACGTCACGTGTTTGTTTCAAATCCAGATTTTGGTAAATACATTCGTCCTCGATTCACTCGAAAACAAAGTCTTCTATGAAAGGATAATGTTCATCGTTTTTTTTATGAAATATTACGCATAGAATCGACCGTCGTTCGAACAATCGTAATAATCGAAGCGATACCATAGTGTATTTTGTGTTGAGGAAAAACTCGTGTATATCCAACGTTACGTTACGTAGACGACGAATGCAACGCCATGCGTTTTCCGCAAGACACGTGCGTTGATGAAAGTAGCGGAACGATTGAGAGGTACATATCAGGAAACGCTGGATCCGATCTAACGGCGTAACATTTTTTAATGGCACGTTTCTCTCACTTTTCTACACGCCTTCGCCGTGTTTGGCCGGTTGCTTATTAACAAACGTCGAAATGGTTCACACCCGACGGAAAGTCGATTTTACGACTCGCGTATTCAACACGCGAGATCGATAGGAAAATGAGGAAACGATCCTCCTTGATATGCTCGTGTTAATGATCCTCCTGTGCACCTTACTGCGTAATCTGATGGAAATTGGAGGATCTATGGGGCGGATAGACTGTTCTGGGAGAGTTACATCCATGGGAAACGAGGAAGTAAGTTTCCTTTGGTTTCTGTTGGATGATTCTGTATGGCTGATTTTTTCCCGAAAATGTTTGCGATGTTTTAAGATGTTTCATAGGAAGGAGGATGTTGGGAATGTTGTATTTGAATATTTTTGTAAAAGTGAATCATTCTTTGTCATCGAAGAAAAAAAGAAACGTTGTAAGAAGTGTACAATATTTAAAATGTGATTGTAGTGCTATAAAGTGTAATTATAAAAATATTACACAACGAGAGTAACGATGAATGTAAAAATATCTTTTCTACGTTTCGGTTCGCGTTGAAAAAATTTAAATATTATATCATTAGTTCAAGCCAAAGGGAATATTAGCCAACGACGTAATATTCAATATTTTAATTTTAGTTAATGTAAAATATGAATATATAAAGTATAAAATATGAAGCAAATAATTTAATTTGAATCTGAGACTGTTTTTTCAAACCGATATCCTCATATTTCATTCGTATTTAAATTTACCAATAATATTCTTTAATAAACGAATGTATTGCTCGAATCGGTGTATTAATTTAAAAAAATGCTTTCGATTCTTTTGAATTTCAATAATTTGTACCTATAGAGATGAAAAACAGGTTCCAAATAATGAACACTTTAACAAGCAACAACCAAAATTGTCATGCAGACTATTTTTTAATCACAACCGTAAAGAAATTTGAGAAACTCCAAATTAAATTAAGATTCCCGTTAAGGCTGAGAACAGAATTTCTCAAGTAACGAGTGTTGTAGCCTTTGAAACGATCGATCAACTGTCTATACAAAAGTCGATAAAAAATAAAAATTGAAAAGTATAATTACCCAATGATCTTAATCACTGAAAGTTACATCTGTCGACTTGTCAGTGTGCTCTCTTCCAACGAGTAATTTAACAACATTACGTAATTAAATGAAAAATCAAGTCACAGGGCAAATACCTAATTATAAACGTAACTCGGGAAACCGATAAGATTTATCAACTCGTTCGGTAATTTTTTTTTTTCACGGTTAACGATCTTACACGCTATTACCGACCTTTAGAAAGAATGCAGACATTTGAACGAGTAGTTATCGAAAATGAAAGCTAACTGGTTACCCGGTTGTCCAGCAACTATCGCTGCAGGCGGTTCTCGTTTTATTGGCACGCCGCAACGGCCAGTATTCTAGTCGCGATAGTCGAAGTTTCACTGTTTCGATTCGGAAACAGCTTTTATGTAATCAACCGTAAAATGTCAACCGTTTGTTGTTGGATCTTTTCATAGAATTTTCTAAACCGGCAGGTAATTACTCCGCCACTGAAACCGAACAAAAAATGATCGTTGTGCATCTAATCTTATTAATCTGCATTACGTTAAACCGAAATTACGCGAGACGATGTATCGGCTGATTGCAAAAGACAAACTACGACTTTTATTAACAATTTTCACGTTGGTGTCGTGTTGTAAACGCGTATGAGTGTTCATCGAATGCGTTTAACAAATACGATCGTAAAAATTCCACAGAAGGGATTCAATATTAATCAATTTGTGCAGAGAAGGATATTATTTATTCAGAACTCGAATTTGCTTCCAATAAATGACGTAATTGATCCGTAATTTATTTTCATATTTCAACGAAACTCAATCTTGACGAGCACGACCTTGTTACTGTTTAAATCTATCGAATTATCAAATTGTATGATTTTTCGGCACACCTTTATTCTTCATACTTTTTGTAAATATTTTTATTGTTTGCAGCAGTCGATACGTTTAAATTGTCAATTCGAGTGTTGATTACATATATGACCTGTTACGTTTCTTGAAATTTATTTATTTTATGTATTAAACGACACGTAAATTAAATAAAATCGACTTATTTTGACAGTGAAGAACCAACCAATTAAGCAATGAAAATACACAAATATTGGTCACGTCTAATGTTAGAAAATAAGTTACATGTTATGAGAGATTCTTTGGAAATTCCTATGATAAAAATAAATTGCAAATGTAGTGCAATAGTTTCCTTTACGTTTAAACAGGAACAAACTTATAGACATTGTAACGAAAGTGACGCCATAAAATGCAACTGCACGTATAAAAATAAGGAGGTTGAAGTGGATTCATGCCGAATAAACTTTTTAATGCAATTTTAGAGATATTTTACACAGTGTGGTGGTTGGAACGTCGTTTCTGTTCGAAATTATGTAACAAACCGGGGAACTGGATTGTTCAAGCAACGAAGAAAATAAAAAGAAAGAAGGAAACGCATGTGGCATGGGGGGACTGTTTGCACGATTGAAATAATATGCAAATGTGTGAGTTTGAAAATCTCTCCGTTCGTTTTGCTTTTCTTCGTTCGTAATCCACTTTCGCGTCTTAGATAATAAGACACGTGGAAAATACTTCGCGAAGTTTGCCGATCGCAATATTATCCGCGATCCGGAAGTGGCACCAAGTGGTATCGATTACGAGGTATGACGATCGACGCGTATCAATTTCACATTTCCTCGACATGAGTTCCAAGAGAAGAATGTGTAATAAAAAAAAAAGAAAGGAAAGTTGGAAAGGAACTACTTCATCTTCGAAACAACAATAGCTTTAGTTTATCGAGGTACACTGAATCAACTGCTTACATCAAATGCGTTTTTTTTGTGATAAAATGTCGTTTGAATGAAAAATTGACTCAAGAATTGATAAATTCTTTTTTTACCGAGCGACACTTTCGTTCTTACAATTGACAGTTTATTTAAACACTGTCATAGCACGACTGTATTTAACCGATTTCTTATATTTTTCATTCTATCACAAAACTCGAAGCACTTTTCAATTTTCTTCATCGTTTGCACGCTTATTTGTAACAAATTTTACATTACGCTGGATATATTCACATCTTGGCTTTTGATTTTATGGGAGCCTCGATTCAGTCTCATCTTTTTTTTTACAAAGAAAAAAACAGTACAAGATAATAGTCTTTGGAAAGAAAAGATAAAAACTTCCTTATTTTCTAACATGTTTCATAATGAGATAAATTCCTTATTTTCTAACAGTTTTCCATAAAATATACTTCATTTCTAATCCTGAAGAAGGTTTATTATTAAATAAACGTTTTTGTAATAAAAATTAAACAGTAATAAAAGTTCGAAATTCAAATTGTATTTGAATTGATAGTTAACTGGAAAAATTTTTAATGGTAAAGGCGATTGCCAGACATTGAACAGCGATAATTAAGTTATTAACATGTATTTGAAAGTCAAATGCACAAACACTGAGTAAATCTTATTGCATTCGTGTCTGCTTCAAGTCTCGTTGCAACGAGACCGTATCGTATGTACCGGCGTTACACAGAACGTACAATTTTTTTTTTTACTAAATTTTCATTTAATTTAGTTCTTTTTAATAATACAAAGTAATTTTTATATTCTCCAATACCCAAGTATTTCAACTTTCTAAAGATAATAATCATTGAAATTTTTAGTAAACGTGAAATAAATAGCGAAAAAATTAATCAAAAATTTTATTCACGAATGTTCCAACCTATTTGGTTTTAGGCGTTCTATGGTGCAGAAAAGTTTGTGTTATTTTAAAGTATAATTGCAAAGTATTTTACCAATGTGAAATGTTATACATGTTCGTACAAATTTCAATTCCATGTATATACATACATCGTAAAAAGTGTAGAACTAAGTAGCTACACTTAACTCAATGCCCAAATCTTATAAATATATAATCTAGTCAGCGAATAGAATGAAATATAACTCAATATATGAAATAAAAAACATACTTAATTAAGTAATAAAAAAAAATCTACATCCGAGTAGACTAAATTTGCCTTCGTAAATAATGTTTCTGGATACAAATGTGATTATATCGTAAACTTAATGAAAATAATCGTAGAAGTCAATTAAACGTCAAATAGATTGTTATCATTGATACAAAATGATTTTCGAGATCTGTTCAACGTATTTACATTCAGTCTGCAGTTATTGAATGTCAATTGAATAATTATATAATTTTAGATATTTAGTAAAAATATTCCTGCTTTAAAAGGGTGCAACTCGCATCCTCCAGATTCGTTTTTCTTTTTTGAATTTTCAAAAGATAGCGATTAATTTAAGTGTTCTTTGAAATTACTTTCCAAACCATTCAGCTTTCCACAATTTATTCTAAAAGAACAATGAGCAGGCAACGTTTCTTTCTTTTATTTTTCTTACCCTATCGACATCGTCGATCGATAGCTCTCTAACGATAATCGATACCGAGTTACGCAATGGCGATTTCACGGCGCGAAGTGCATTGTGGGACTTTCCCGAATGTGTCGTATTACGGAAAGAGCATGGCCACCAACTGCAATTCCCATTACTCTCTCGTTTTTTTCTTTCACCCTAAAACCGCAACTGGGAAACCTCGATTAGCGACACTTGCCCCTTCGAATTATATAAATACGACACTGGAGATCCTGACACGGTAACTCAATCTTCTCTTTTTGCGTCCTTGCAACGAGCACACCATGCAATGAGAATTTTACACATAAACGTGTCCTTTTGGTACGCGTATGAGTGATTGACGTGAGAAACATTCTTGTGGTTTCTTACATCTCGATGGATCAAGTTTTATCAGAATTTCTACAGAGTGTATTTCGTATCGAGGAGAGACGAATCGAACTAGACGGTCGAAATGGCGCGAGATAAACAAAAACCAATATTATGAGAATAATTTACGATCACTTGGCCCATAATATGTCGTGTACGGTAGCCAGTTTCTCTTTACTTTATTTTTTAATTTTTCAAGAGATACCTATTGTGTACACGATTAATTTTGACACTTAATTGTTTTAATATAAAATACTTCAAAATATTAATTTGATAATTTTATCGAAACTACACAAGTATTGTCATATCCATGAACGGAGATGTACTCGTAAAATTGAATGCTTCTTGACTTTACTTTGAACTTTTTCCTAATTGTATTTTATGTCGATCATAAAGTTTAGGTTTAATTTTAAATTTCAATAACTTTGAATGTTCCTGTAATAGAAGGTTACTACCTGGGATTTAGAAACTACATTCTTGAGTCAATTAATTTAGATAAATTTCAATTACCGTTAATATGTAAAAATTGTTCAATACTTTTCAACAACTACATGGTCACTTCGTTGGCCTCATTTGTTACATCTTATTCCATAGAACCACCTTTTTTAAAGCCAAATCAAATCTGAGATTTATTCATCGACAATTCACTGTTATTTTTCTAACAGAACCATATTAAAACTATTGTGCACTCGTCCAATTTGCGACATTTGAATGAATTTATGGTAGAAAAAAAAAATCATTAATGGTGGTGATATGGAAGGTTAAAATCCGAAACTGTATTGTGGTCAAACTTTTATTTTTCCTTCTATCGCGTGTACTTTTAAAGTATTATAATTGTAAAGTAAAATTGCCCAGTGATTTTATAATCAGTGATTATTAATTATCCTGTATTATAAAAAAAATTGTCACGTGTGAAAATATTTCTAAGTATAAATCGTCTGTTTTAATGGAAATTTTGTACGTGGTAATTATTAAAAGAATATTTCACACGTGTTTCTCTTTATCGACAAATATTCATGTCGAAGGGAGTGAAAACAATCCTCAAAGTTGGGAGTGAAAATTCTATTTAGTTCTATAGTATATAGGAGCAGAAATTTAGAAAAATTTAAACAATACATTGAACATTAATATAGTATAATTATGTAGTCGTGCAGAAATACAGAAATTTAGAAATCATTTATATAAACTTTCCAGTCGTATTGAGATTATCCCTTGAAAAGCACAATTTTATCAAAACTTCTTTCGAAGTTTTGTAGTAGTTGTACAATGTGTAATAACGTTTGCGCATGTGCAAAAATTTGTAATCTTTATCAACCTTTTTAGAAGCCTCGATTGGATACCCTCCAACCTTTCATAATACATTCTTTCTAATGTCCCTTTCGATGTTAATAGATTTCTATCGATCGACCTATCGCAATTCAAAGATAGCAGCGTTAACGTTCATACGTTCTCTTCCTGCCTCGATATCTCGATTCTTCACTGTTACACGAGAACTTCATTTTCGCCGACGTTGATTTCGAAAGGTATATCGATTAGTCTCTTGCTGATCGATTGATGCCGATTGGATCTCGATAAAGAAGACATTGCCCGAGGCGGCTATTAAAAGCAAGAACGCTTTCTTTGCGTTTCTTTCTGGCAAAGAGAAAATTCTTGCATCTTGTCACACGATCATTATTGTGTCGACCATTTCGATGAATGGATTACGTATACTGTGTAAACGATTACAAATTAACGCTTACATTCTACAATAACTTTTATTCAAGTTGAAACTCTTACTTGATAATGATAAATAAATTAATTTTGACAAATAATAATAATTATTATTACCGAATAATCAATAATTATTATTATTGAAAACACAAGATTGTATTATAAATTAACGAAATAAGAACTAAGATAATTATTTGGACAATATGCGTCCATGCAGTGAATTGTATGTATTCCTATATTTATATGCATAAAGTGTTATAATTTTATCTGACATTTCACGTTTATTGAGTCACTTTTTCTATGCAATTAAATTAAAGAAACAAAACGAATGCAATCTTAAACCGTTTGGAGCTTTTACTTTAGAATTATCTTGATTTGAATATTCTTTTTGCTTAGACAGCAACAAAAAGTTTGTTTACTTTAAGTTTTTATCACATTTATCGCTGTTATGGCAAAAAATAATAATACAATTATTTTGTAATGTTCAAGATTCACATACACAATTACATTCTGCAATCGTCTTGCTAATTCATGTAATTCATTTGTTTACAAGGAACTGAAATCTATTGCAGAATTTGCTTGGAATGTGCTGTGCCTAAGAAGTGAAAATAATTTATTGCTTTTTCTAGCGAAGATGAAATTAATTTTATTTTGTATGTAATTCTTAAAGACAGGCTGTGTCATCTGCGAAATAAAAAGTCTAAGAGAAAGTAAAAAAAGTGATTTCTCTTTTGACTGCTTTCACACTCTATTGACGGAGTATGAGTATATTTGTAATAGATTTTCTTAAAAACACGAATCTGAAAATCAATAAAAGTTAAAGATATTTCAGCACGCAAGTTAATATTACAATTTGTATTTTTTCACATAATTTCTCCATTATGTGAAAAATAAAGAGAAACAAAACGATTATATCCAATATCTTATCGGCACTGTAGTAAATTCATAAACAATTTCTAATATAATATCGTTACTATAAATTCAAACATAATACTGTTTGAATTTTAATTCTTTTATATTTAACTTTTTATCTACCTGAAGTGTAAGGTAATAATTAACGGGTGATGAAGTTTGTGATTAGTAATTATAATTAATTCACATAAGTAATTACAATTAAATAACCCTTATTAATCATTAATTACAAAATGATTTCACTTTTTTTATCAAATCAATTAATAAATCAATAAAAAAATTAAAGGTATAAATATTGGTAAGAATTGAAATAATATGTTATTGAATATTTACAACTTATTTATGATTACAAATTATAAATGTTATTTATAATTACCGATTGATTTGCAGCATAATTAATTGATTAATGATCAATTAATGATTATTATTACTATTTTTATTAATAAATTACACACGTAATCACAAAATAACTAATTATTGTAAAACTGAATTGTAACGATAATTTCAAAAAATATGGAATACTATATTGAAATAAAACATATTATTTTCCCTCCAATATTGTAACTTACGTATTAAAGAAAGTCGTGAATAACTATAGTGAGCAAAGATTGCTGGATTCTCTATTTCGGGTTAGTTAAATACATTGAAAATTTGTTTACAATACGATTCTCGCGTATTCTTCCATTTTCGATAAAAGACGCGTTAACAATCAATGGAGTTTGCAACTTTTCAAATATTTCCGCACATAGAAACACACCATCATTATCCAGTCGTTCCCGGCATCAATATCCCGATAATAATCAACGAATACTATATACTAGGCAGATTCAGTGGCGATCAATAGGTCGTGTTTTCGAATCGAAAAGAGAAATGCTCGCAACGAAAATATTCTTCCGAAATGTTTGATAGGAGTGACCTGGTTTACTATCGAGTCACGTGGGCATTCACCATTTTGCAACACCGCATGAACGTAACAAAATGATCGAATACTCCAGTCGCGCTCGTAAAGCGAAATTTACAGGCTTGTGTAATTTGACTTCAGAATTCCGTGGAATTCAACGATCGAGATTGTTAAAGGCGGTTTTTCGAAAAGGAGAAAGCGTTGGCGTTGTCATAATGACAGTCGTGTTTTCAGACTTCCCACTGCGGTAAAACTACCGACCGGCCTTTATCTGTTTTAAATAAATAATATACACGAGTATTTTGGTATTTGAACTACACAGAAAATCTGTTTATCAGTTTATTAATGTTTCGATCTTGTATGCATTAGTATGTCGATGTTCCATCTTGTATTCTCTTCCAGAGAATATACTATATCAATGGAACTAAAAATATACATATTGTGAAAATATGCATAATAACAATATATATATATATATATATATATATATATATATATATATTCTTTTATTTATACCTCAAGTTGAACAATCCAATGAAAACGTTCATTTAATTTATCTTTTTTAATTACTAAAGAAATAAAAAGTATCTTTGTCTTTTGAAACATTTTCAACTACAATTTTGAATGTGTGTGGAACATTTATTTCCGGTGCGAAGAAATCACACTTGTATTTTTCATATAAGGATACGTTTAACATATATTTTAATATATATGGAAAACTTTTTTTGCTTCATCTCGTTTCTATTACAGTTGCATCGTAATAAATGTTTTTATTTCTGTATGATTTGTATACTTAAAAATGTCACTAGAAAATCCAAAACTTGGTCGAGAACGAATTACTTTTTCTTCTCTCGCAAGTAATAATTAAGGTATAAGAATAAATTAATGTGAGTACTTAATAAACTAAAATTCGCTTACAGAAAGTATTCTAATTAGTGTCTTTCAACATACCCGCTTGAAAGTTATTTATTATCGTATTTAGAAATCATGCATAGTAAGAAAAACTGGTACACCGCATAAAAGACTTTTGAGAATCTTACAGAATCGAAAAAGAATTTTATTGTTATACCTAACAGACATAAAAAAAAACAGCTTGTAACATTTTATATGGACAACTCTGTATAATAATTCTATCACTTTGCATGCAAAATTCAGGTCGATAATTTTCTACCTTCGTTTACAATCATTTTAAATTTTTCCCTTTCTTTTTACTATTATATTTTAATTATCATACATAATATATTGATATTTTAAGTATTAAATATGACAAAAATTTCTTTTACTATTATATTTTGAATAACTTTTCCAAGAATGACCTACACTTTATACAGTTTTATTTTGTCAAACGTTCTTAGAATTTATTATCGTGTGCTTTCAACGACACAGAATCTCTGTCCACTTTTATTTAAACAAAAAGTGGTTTTCAATAGTTATCCTTATGTACCGGAAATTATTCGACATATTTATTAAACAAAACGGTTATTAGTTTCAGAGTCTCCGAATACTTTTAGAACGACAAAGTCGAGCTTTGCTTTGCTTAAGAAACGTCAAACTGCAACGAAATGCATTCGCAGCGTGCAGCGATACTTCTAACGAATTCTAATGAATTCCTTGAAAGTGTCTGGCGAGAGAGGTACAACGACACGCGAGATTTATCACCTATTTCATTTTCACGCGGCCAACACAGAATAAATTACTGTGTTTTGAAGCACGTTGCCAAATAAAGTTGTACAGCTATGTGATACTCAAAAGGATTGAACGCGTATTGGTGTTCACGCGATTGAACTCGTTAGAAAATATCGTCCAAAGAAACACTACTTACTTAGAAAAAAGAAAAAAATGATTTGGCAAGATTGAAAGTGTAAATAAGTGTATTTATCACGGCGCGACCAGAAAATTGACATTTCACGGAACCTAATGGAAGCCGATGCTTTCGCAATGATTGCGTAATATTCAGTCCGATATATTAAAGAGTTACATTAAATATGGATAAATTTACTTTCTAAATGCACGATAGGAAATTTTTTATATCATAGTTGGAAAGACAGGAGAACGCATGCGCTTAATTAATATTAATACTTCTTATTAAGTTTTTTCACCGAGCAGGTACTTAAAGGTATTAGGATATTGAACGTTTAAAATTTTTGAAATTTTAAACTTTAAGTCTGTAGGGTAATTACGGGTCTGAGAAATTAGGATGGTACTCGAGCAATTTGATATAAGTATTCAATAGGAAGAATTGAATTGTATCAAAATCTCATGTAATTGGTATAAGTTTTCAGTACCAGTACTTTTGTAATGTATGCAAGTATATATATATATAACTATTGTCTGTTCGCGAGAAGAAGGCTAATGAGTGTTTATATCCCTCCTCTAGTTTATAGTCTTCCAGCTCCCCTACCATTGCACACATTCTCGCTATTGACCCAGGATGGTTACAACGATCGACAATAGCCAATAAGGCAATGTGTGTGTTGGTAGGGAAGTTAAGAGACTCTAAACTAGAGAGGGGATATACATTCTCATTAGTCTTCTTCTCGCAGACAGATAGTAATCGATAGTAATATCCTATGATACCGAGTAGGCATCGATATTATTGTAAATATTCTGACAAGTCTAATGGATATGAAACAATTACCTTTATTAATGAGAATTAAGTTGCGTTAAATTTATTAAGAGAAAATCGAAAGTCTTACATATTTTTCGTAACTTTACGTGTATGATGTAATTATAGTTTTTTTATTATTGTATCGGACTATAACCTTTGCAACTGAAGTAAAAAAATGTGATTTTCAAAAAAAAACAACATTTTCTCCTTTCGATGCGTAGATGATCTTAATAGTATTTTCAAGGAAACATCAAACGGACATATTTTTATAGTATTATTATATCGACACTTCTGTAGAAGTAACAAATGTATATTGATATTTTTTGCATAAGTATCGAATTTGGTACTGATTTTGTTTGATTTGTATCGATTGGCTACCATTCTCATCGTTCTAACGAGGTTCTTATCGATTAGCCCGTATCTTTGTTTATTTATTTATTTATTTATTGGTACCGATATCATTTTTACGCAGCTCTGACGGTCAGTTAGATATTGATTTTATAACTTTGACCAAGTACAGTATTGTAAATCAAGTTTCACCAATTTTATTAATCGATGACAAAGATCGAGTAAGATTAATCTGGGACATTGAGACTGATCCTTTGGAACTACAGGACTCTAGAATTTTAGGAATCTGACGCTTCGAGACACTGGGAATTCGGAATTCGAGATTGCGACACTCCGACACTTTGGAAATCTGACATTACGGAGTTTTGAGTTGCGAAATTTTGGGATTCTAAAAATTCGAGATCCCAGGACGTTGGGACTTTAGAAATATAAATATCTCAGAATTGAAGGAATAGAAATTTGTGCAAAAATTTGGGAAATCGAACGTGCTGGAATAATCTAGATTGTTTTAAATTTAATTGTTGTATAATGTTTTGAACTGAAATTTATTAAGATGTAGTAACGCAACAGCGAATTGCACACAAATTGTAGATAGAATTATTATACCAAGTAAACACGTTTCTATAGAATTTCGCTGTTGAAAACATGTCACCCGAATTCTTACATTCGAAGCGCATTTTGAAAGGGTAATAAGGCACGCGAGTGAGCCATAAGGGGTATCGCATTACGATCAACAAATCGGCCATTTAAACGCAAGCGAATGGAGAATGGAGATTTGTTTTCTGTGTATTACAATTCGTATAATCTAAACGGCAATCGGCAGTTGCGTTAAATTTATTAAGAGAAAATCGAAAGTCTTACATATTTTTCGTAACTTTACGTGTACGATGTAATTATAGTTTTTTTGTATTATTGTATCGGATTGTAAACTAGTTCTTCAGTTTCATTGTTTTCGTGTAACGAATTACAATCTTTTCGATTTTGAAAATTTTATAACGATATCTTTCTCTTGAATAATATTATTTGTAAGTTACCTTCTATTCAATTTAAGATGTTAGCAAAAATTAGATTTTTGCACGTTTATTACAAATAACCATTCACTTGAAATTATTATTACGCGAATCGAACGTGCTTTAATTACACAAATTTGTACAATTTCCATCGTTGAAGCTTTACAGACATTTTACAAAGGTTATGAAAGGATATTTGTTATAACAGTTTTCGAAATCCTTAGCATTTACACCAGTAAATGTTACTGTATGCACTTCCACAGTGAATGTAATTTTGCTAAAAGATTTTTACTTTACCACAAGTGGTATCAGCAAACGAACAAGATCCAGTTACTTTCGATGCATTTATCCAACGTGCAATCAAGTGGAGCACTTGAAAAGAATCTCCATTCTCTTTCTCAGATCATCTTCCTTAGATTCGTGTAGTATGCTTCAATTCGAGACCATTTTATGGAAAGTGAAAGCAAACGTAGCATCGCCTCGTATGATCAATTAGTCTTTGTCTAAATCATCCGATTCCCACGATATAATGGAATAAGCTCCACTTTAAGATTGATCGTACTGATTTTTGTGCCGATGAATGCTCGTTCAGCGAATCTTTATTTAAATCGTTGGAAATATTATTCGGTACAAATATATCGTTCTAATCAAACTTCGAACACGCGTCAAATTTCGAAAACTTTGTCTTACGTAGAAACATTGAATCGTTACGAAATGAAACAACACAATTCTTAAATTTCTTATCGGACAAAATGTGATATATTAGTCTAAGAAGTGAAGATAAAATTAATGAAATGTACACGCGTCAAATTTCGAAAACTTTCTGTGTTACGTAGAAATATTGAATCGTTGCAAAATTCAAACAACACATTATTTAATTCTTACATTCCTTATCGGACAAAATATAATATATTAGTTAAAAGTCAAGATAAAATTAATGAATTACTCGAGGCCAATTCCTCATTACGAACCACGCAAAATGAATGTATTGGGATAACTGCCCGATAGCCTTGAGCATCCACTTGATTTTGTTCCAATTATACTTAAACTGAAACTTTTCATTCAGCAGATAGCGATATTTATTTACACAGGGTCAAAGTATCAACAATTATTTCAGCTCCGAGCTCATTAACATTAAAAGAGATGAAACAATTCACGGTTTCTGGATTGCGATCCATTCATTGTACGATCTAGAATC
The DNA here is from genome assembly GCF_051014685.1 of Ptiloglossa arizonensis. Classification (NCBI taxonomy): domain Eukaryota; kingdom Metazoa; phylum Arthropoda; class Insecta; order Hymenoptera; family Colletidae; genus Ptiloglossa; species Ptiloglossa arizonensis. Next base: position 6,972,850 of record NC_135049.1, read on the forward strand.
GTCTGTTCTCCGTAGCCTCGATCGCGGATCGAGAGGCGCGCTTCACCGTGATTTATGGATCCCCAGTTGGATCACGATTCCCCGTTTACCTTCGTTCAGCGAGCACCCGAAGATTTTCTGGGTCGATAGTAGAATGTCCGAGGTTCGTTAAGTATTGGATGAAACAGGTGTTCGTTGCAGAAAATGAGAACTACTTGTCTGATATTTCCACGCGTTTCTCAGTGAAAATGTTTCACGTTTGAGACACCAGATGACCGAATGTAACATTGGTTTATAATTTCTGCGAATCGTGTTCGCGGATCGATGTGACTGGAGAACGTAGTTCGAAAATTCCGGTCCAAAGCGCGTACTCTTTTTTTTTCGGACGATGGATTTATCGCGATGTTCGTCGATTAGGTAAGAGCACGTTTATTATTGCTCTACGGTGAAGAGTTGATCGCTGGAGCGATAATTAGCGGGTTATGTAAGATGCAAGAAAGCCGGATGAATCGTATGGATGAAATTATACGTATCCTCGGGCCGTGAACGAGCAGTTGTCGATTTTCGTGAGAAATTGTTCCAGTCTGTCCATTGTACGAATTGAATGTAAATCCTGCGCCTTCGATGTTTACAGACACACAGGTATCTGACAGTTTCTTGCGACCGCTTTTCAGTTTTTAACGAACCCAAGTTTCGAAGGAACAAGTTTGCTTCTTTAAAAATTCTTTTGGTGAATGTACGAGTTGCGACTATATTCCGATCGAATTCAATTGGCCGCTTGGGGCTACTTCCTCGACTGTGAATCAGGTCAGACACGATTCGCGCAAGTTTGGACGTTAAAATTTTAAGAATTTACAAATTATGAAAATAGAAATGTGAAAATTCGAGACTTCGAGGCTCGAAGGTTCCAGAACTTGAAAATTCTAGGAATTTGATAGCTCTGTAACTTTATAAATTTGGTAACCAGGGGCGTTAAGATTGTAGGCTTCTGGAAATCTGGGACTCTGCAACATTAGAATTGTAGGACTCTGAGAGTAATGGGGCTCTAAATGTTTAAAACTTTGGTAATCTGGGACGTTAGGATTTTATGGTTGTAGATGTCTACGACGTTAAGAGTATACAACGCAAACGTTTGAACTCTGTGATGCTAGGATTGTTATATTCCGAGGGACTGGGACTATAGAAGTTTAGGACTTTAGGACTCTAAGATTTTAGAGTTTTGGGACTCTGGGAGAGTTAAGATTTTAACACTTTAAGCCTTTCAAAGTTTACGGTTTAAAAGCTTTGCGACTCTGGATCGTCAGAGCTATAGATTTTCTCAACTACGTGGCACAAGCACTTTCGAATTGTAGGGTTCTGGGGCTATAGGAATGTAAGAATTTTAGGTACCGGTGATTGTGTAAATGGGTAATAGATAAATTATATATTGATCGAAACTATGGCGATACTATGAATTTGAAATTTCAACAATTGTGACATAAATAATTGGAACACAAAAAATCAAACAATTGTTCGATTACGTTCAACTACCGTAGTTTTTGCATTAGTAGATACTCGTAAGAGATTGCGGTGTCACTGAGCAATTACTTAATTTTGTATAATTTACAGAATGTTGCAATACAACAAATTCATTGCAACATTGCATTAGAAGTTGATATCACCAGTTGTTTTGTCTTAATAATAATTATCTATTGTAAAATTAACGCAAGTATGTGACAAGACAAACTCTGGAACTAAAATTGAGTAAGTTTATAATCTGGAATCAAGTTTAAGAAAACAATTAATTCAATGTTTTGCCTAAATTTCTATTTTCCATGCTGCGTCGGTATACTGTCGTATTTTCATAATTTAACGGTAGAAACAAAGTTGAAGATCTATGTAAATCGAATTGAACTTACAATTAGTATAGATTTACAAGTTACCGAGTGAATTCAAAATTAATTCGTGGTCATTTATAGAATTTGCATAAGGGGGTATTGTCCGAGGACGTGGTTTCTCCTAGACGCGTATTGGAACGCAGACTTCTAAATTATTATAATACAGCACAGTAGTATATTACACGGGGAGAGACTTTCACTCCTAAGAACGTAACACTGTTCAATGAATTTATTACGTCGCGTTAGGCATTTGTGTTCATGTATTTTCGAAGCTGTTAATCCGTTCAATGTACGAGGGTTTAGATGCAAAATGCAGGGGAAAAGTTTACGTTTGCCAAATTATAATAACACTTCGGGTATGTAAATAATGGGGAAATGAAACAATTAGCTGGGAAATGAAAGAGGTAGAGAATGTGGGATTATGTAATTAAATAATTTGATACGAATCTATCAAGTATATCATTATTTATGTATTGGTTTATATAAATTAGTTAACGTAATTGTATGGAATTGTACTCCCGTTAAATTTTTCAATTAAATATACTAAAATTATAGATTATAGTATCGTTAAAAGTGGTATGCATATAATACATATACAGGATATTTCATTTAAGTTGTAACAACGAAATACGTACCTCGTAGACAACTAATTAAAAAGAAATGCAGAGGGAACACGTGTTTCATGATTTTGAGACTTTTAATAATATTCGTACAGCATTATTATTTTTTTAATTTCAAACACTATGGAATTATTCATATTGGTAAGGTACAGTGTTAATTATATGATAATTAAACAACCGAATAAAATTTGATTGTGTAAAAATTAGAACTGACAACCTTACAACTTTACAAGTTTGAAATTCTAAAACTGTAGGACACTAGTCATTTAGAGTTTTGGCAATGCGAGGGATTAAAACACTAGCATTTATAATCTCTGCAATATTTGGACTTTGAGTCCTTTTATTTGCACAAAAATCTGTAATCTATTTTTACTATACCGAAGAGAATCACAATGTCTCAAAAGGAATATTTACCAAAGAGTTGAAAAATCAGATCTGGATACGACTTGGTTCCAAAACAGATCTCCAATTCTTTAAGAAAGGACATTCACATACATGGTCATAAAATAAAACACAAGAAGAAAACTTATTTTTTAGGATAATAAAACTTCGATACTGTTCAGATTTTGAATTCGTTCCATTGCTTGTTTATCGTGTATATATTAAAATAGTTAATGTGCTTTTAGTTTAAATTAGTAGTTATGATTATGATATTAATTATTTACATATTTACTCTTGGATACCTGTTACATACAAAATCCAAAAACTCTTATCGTAGTCGACCTTGACTTATCCCTTTATTTCTCTGTCTTTTAGCATATAAAATTTGTTTCTTTTTTTCTTGCAAATCGTTATTCCAAGTAGAAATGGTCGAAATCAGTGTCGAAACGTTTATACGTTATTATTATACAAATAAATAAATATAGTATATAAATTATTTATATAGAATACCTTACATTTTACATCGACTTAGACATTGTACATTATATCGACTATTTTTGTACTATGATTTTATTTTATGTTAAAGAGGAAAGGAATTCTCGGAACAGGTAGCGAATATCTCTATATAGCGGCGAGAAATGCGACAGAGATCTAGATTATCGGTGAAGACTGACACGCGAGGCCGCAAGCAATATCCGGTCTATCGATCTGAAGCCGGAAACGAGGGTCGTTCTCTCTAGACGAGCGCGATTGTCAGTCGACGTAACATTGGTTTGCGACTCGAGCTGAGAAAATGGTTTTCTACGAAACGAAGAAGCGAGCCAGCCACGATCGTGACTCGCCACGAAAGGGAATAAACTCACGGTGATCGCGACGCTCGATCGGATCGGTTTAGAAAGTCCGGGATGCGACGTGCTTCTTTAAACGGATTTTAAAACCATCTGTTGCGGAGTGAATTCTCGGCTGTGTTACCTTGACACTCGGTGACACTATTGTGAGGTATAGAAAATACGAATAGAACGACAGAATGGTAGCGAATATTTAAGGGGGCCTTTTAGAGTTTCAGAAAATAGGACACGTATGGGAATCCATTTGCGAGGGAATGTGAACCAGATCTTTTTCAAATTTCACCCATAGTCTTGTTAGTTACTTAACAAGGTATTACCATTTTTACGGCTAGGCTGTCGTTGTACAGAGTTCGTACGCTTTCACGGATAGTACGATGAGAAAAATATGTCTTTGCATTCACAAAGGTATATTTATGTCACCGTCAGTTACAATTTGATAAATTATCTTAGATAATTCGCATCAAGTTATTCAAACACTAGAACCTATTTTTATGAGAGAGAAACGAAGGTTTTTAAAGGTAAAAAGTATCTCTTCTTTCAATGTTTAATTTTCAAATGACAAAAGAGCGTAATCGTTTGGTTTAATCAATTTTGAGACATCGTAATCATTACCTTGTAAAATATGAAAAGCTGTCTACTGTTGAGACCAGTTAGAGGAAAATTATCCATTACGAATTATAAATAGAAACAATTTTTCAAATGCTGTATAAAGGAGAATTACAAAAGTCCCATCTTGTTATCATTAGTCGAGTCTAATACGGTACAAAACTGCGGATACAATTAATCGAGAGCCTCTCTAAAACAAAATTCAAATATGCAATCACCATAAATTTTACACAATTGTGATTAAAATAGAAAAAGAAAACTACTTCTTGTACGAAAAGATTGAAATAAGTGTTTTACGGAAAAAAAGATAATCTCCCATAAAAAGGCGATTTGTCCTAAATTAGTAATGGAGTCATTTGTAAAGTTGATCCAGTAAATTTTGGCCTTATGCTACGTGTCTACTTGAGAGTTTTACTCTCGAGGATCGCTATCTAGTGGACTCAGCTTACTTGAAAGTAAGGGCTCTTTTACACGAGTGCCAAGGCAACTTCCAGCAAGTAGAATCTCCTACGTGCACGTATAAAAGAGTTTTTACTTTCAACAGTGAGAGTAAAATTGTCAAGTGGGCACGTAGCATTAGACATGGTTAGGTATATCAATTGACTGCTATAACATTAGGTATATCAATTGACTGCTTGACTAATATGACGGAATCGTTTGCTTAATAAACCTCTAAGAGCAAATTCTAATAAATAGCTCCCTAACGGGGTCATCTGGAGAGTTCAGTTTAAAGCCGAAATATCGTAATAATTTAATTAAATTATATTTTTAATTAAATTAAATTGAAATATTTAGATTTATAAAAGTTTGTTTCTGATCTATCTGCTTTTTAGCTCTTGTTTCGTACTTCCTTTCTTCTACTAATGATTACTTCCCTGTATTTTTCTTTTCTTTATTCCAAGCAATTTTAATTTCTCTTGAAATTATTTTGCAATAGCATCGTATGTAAAAAAACGTTATCAAAAAGGTGCATTCTTTTAGATCGATAATTTACAGCTTTTTAGAAACGAGTGAATGAAATTACAAATTTCTACCGAAGGCTTACAAGTATGACGTTCTATGACAGTGGAAGAGAGTTCATTTCGTGTGATTATTTTATGAGAGTCGCTCCTCTGTGTTTCAAATAACGAGCATTACCACAATACATACTCAGCGAAACGTTCGCGTAGGTAAATACTTAAAGGAGAAAATGGGGATACGAAACATTCATGTATTGACAGGGAAAATAAATATGGTAAAACAAGTACAAATTAAAATCGGAGAATCAACACAGATGTGTCTGAAAAAATAAGATAAATAGCAAACAAAAAAATACAAAAAAAGATTAGAGAATGGTCGCCAGTACTCACCACTGCCTATCAGCGGTCAGCACTGGTTACTAAAAGGTTAAACGACATCCATGGTAGTCCATGAAAGGTCCAGGTATCCAAAAGAGTACTGGTCGGCAGTGATCGACAGTGATCGACAGTGGTCGACAGTGGTCGACAGTGGTCGACAGTGGTCGACAGTGGTCGACAGTGGTCGACAATGGGCGACAGTGGTCGACAATGGGCGACAGTGGTCGACAATGGGCGACAGTGGTCGACAGTGGTCGACAATGGGCGAAAATGGGCGACAGTGGTCGACAATGGGCGACAATAGGCGACAATAGGCGACAGTGGTCGACAATGGGCGATAGTGGTCGACAATGGGCGACAGTGGTTGACAGTGGTTGACAGTGGTCAGTCGGTCTCTACGGTATTCCACAGATGGTCCTCATAGCCCAGAGGGAGAGATCCATCCACCACGGAGGCTTCCCGGAGAATGACATTTTCGGCAACCGGGGACTCTATATATACCCTCGGCAAGGTGATTTGGAATTACTTCGATTGCCTTTGTTCGATTTAACCGAATATTTCAACAAATTGTTGTGTTAAGCCATTATTTATGCTAGTACATTGATAATAATTGTTTAAAGTATAGTCCTATGTTGGTTGTTAATAATTATGGTAAATAAACAAGATATTGCGAAATCTGCGAAAGCGAATAGTTTTAGCGGAGGTTTGTTCCTGAACGCGATTGTTAATAACATTTACAAGAAAGAAATGCAGTTTCTTCTCCATTTAAAAAAAGTTAGATAAATCTAACAACACAGACTTGTTTTTCTGTAGTTCAAGATGAAATTTGGAATGAAAAGTAAGTCACTATTCATTCCTTTGTATTTTACAGCAAAAGCGATATATTTCTAAAAAAGATTAAGATATTAATATCAATAACAACAGTAATAATAATAAACAACAGGACTTGAGAACGTGAGTTGAGTAACTGAAATTATTCGTTAAAAGATCACAGCTCAAGACTGGCGGGAGCTTTTAACATAGAGGAGACATATTTTCGATTGGTCATTTCTCGCTTTTCAGTCTCTCGGATCCGTTCTCGCCTTCGAAGAATAAGTGTAAATAAAATGTGATAGTGAAAGTTCCGAGCTCTTAAATGTAGGCCGAACAAAGCTCTTAACAAATGAAGATTTTACACTGTTATTTTCAACAACTCAGTGTAATGCTTATATTGAATTATCTGAACTAAAAGTACGAACATTTTATTTTATAAAGAAAGCATCGAAAGATTAAAGTATATTTGTTTTTACTTTTGAAGGTACATTGAACTTGCAATTTGAGAAATAAGAATCTGTTTATAAGTTTCATGTTACAAAAAACGACTTTTTGATCTATTAGGAATTTTTTTTTTCAACAGCGAGTCTTTTTGATAAAGTCAAAAACAATAGAAACTCAGTAGAGTTGTTAGTTTCGAAGGTATAAATTTAGACGTTTACAGCCAGTTTTTATGATAATAAACAAAAATTACAAACTTTGACTTTCTGTATTTTTCACTTTGATTCCTCCCCCGCCCCCCTCAATTTTACATATTTTGCTACATAATGATATTACCCGCAAATGATTTTCTGAACGCAGGGAAAGTGTAAAAGATGACAACGCCCTGGTCGTCTGCGTGCATCCGTTACCAATTAACAATATTAGTTACACACTTATGGAGGTTTCTCCGCGGCTTTTACCCATTGCATTTCAAGCCTGTGAATATAATTATATGTTAGTGGTGCGTATCTATGTTCGATTTATACCTTTACGATTCTTTCGATGAATTTCAACCGCGTGGTTAAACAGTTGTATAAGATAGTGCAAGACAATTTGAAACGATTGTATATTAGGTGATCCGTAAATATATTTAATATTCAAATCTTGAGTTAATTGTGAAAACGAGTGAGAAGGAAACAACAAGGATTGTGTTAAAATAGGTGAATCTTGTACTAGGCAACGTATCATCCTATAACGTTTTGTTTCTAAAACAAATTTTTTGTCAACAAAAATATTGTTGTCTTTGATCAGCTCTTCTATTCAACAGATTTCTTGCGATTTCTTTCACTTACCAAAGATCAAGTCCGGGCTGTAGGAACCCATTTTGTGGTGGTAGAAGTGGTGAAAGCAAAAACGACTGGGCTCCTCAACAGTCTTGCAGAAAATGATCTGCATAGTTGCTTTAAACAGTGGCTGAAGAGAATTTTGCGAACGAGTAGAAACGATTTTCTGAATTATGTAAATATAAAGAATTATAGAGTCGATCTCATTACTTTCCGTGCCTTGTAGAACCACTTTCCTACCCTCACTTTTAAATCTTTCATTTGTCTTACCTTCCTATATACGTATTTTCTCCTATCCCAATCTCTTGACCAATACTTGTAGTATCTTCTGCATATGAAATCTTAACATGTTTTTCCTTTTACATATATCGAAATTATAATATAAATTATATCATAATTTCTATACGTAAACCACGTTTCATTTATCCATCTTATCAAGACCTGGATCACTGTCAATAGTTACTTATACAGTTAATAAAACAAGTAATATTTTGGGTATATTTTAACCCTGATCGCAATATAAAATTATAAACCTTTACTTCCCATAATCTACTCAATTTATGTAGTACCATTTAGATAATACAGAAATTTTAATAAAAATATGAAAGCCTCCAATTTCGTCATGTGATCATGGTTGTAAAATAATCGAAATATTAATATTTTATTAACATTATAATTTAGAAGTTAAATTATTGATGCAAGTAAAATGATATCAATGTATTTAATAATGGATTTGAGTCCTCGAGGTAATAAATGGCGCCATCTTCTAAAACCTCACTAATTACAGCGTCTAGGGATTATTATTTTTAGCAATTCCAGAAGTGTCATTCTGGCTATAAATGATACATCTTCGAACAACCATATGATCCTTGATATTTAAGGAAATTATCATAAAGCACTTAAAGACCGTAAAAGAGTAACGTTATTTTGCATTCCATCTTGCGTTTATATCCCAGTATACCTCGTAAAATTAAATTTTATCATCAATTTACTACTGACTCCTGCTAACTGCTTAACTATACAACTTACCTTTTAAAGAGTCAACGTGAAAAACATATAAAACTATAGTTTTTACGTGTTTAATAGAAATACAAATCGAAAGTTCAGCAAAATTACATCGGTACGCAGAAATGAAATTCGTGCAGATTATGGAATATAGTATGGATGTCCAACGAGACTCTAAACTTGAACAAATTTGTATACAGAGGCGTTGTCGTTCGTCCGCTTGTTGCTCCACGACTCCCACGTAGACGTCCTTGAATTTTCTACTTTCGAAAAAAAAGGAACGTCAAAAGTTTAACGTATGCTAAAGGAACGTTCCACGTTGACCGTATTCGATTTGGAATTCACTTTCTTTCTTACTGTGGAATTAGAACCCAGGCCGTGGAAATACATAGCCGAATACAATCGAGCAAATCAGGCATGTCTCATTAGGTAGTCATTTGTTCAAACAGTTGTTTAGAGATTGTAGTCGATCGCATTATTGTCAAAATGGCAACCTTAAAAGTTCTACGATCACCGAGCAAAATCCAGAAGATATTGGTTTTCCATTCATACGTTTCATGTTTATTTTAACATTGCAATTCTACGAAGATCGTGAAATTTTCTCAAACTCGTAAGAGCTGATTAAAAATTGTTAGAAAAATATATTATACCGTAACACAATCTCATAAACAGTTAAGTTAACGTATTTAGGCATGCGCGTATTTGACCATTCTTCTCAGAATATTAATAATAATAGTCGATTAGTATGTACTGTTTACAATGGTTTGAAGTTGTCTATTAAAGTTGTAACTAATACTTATTAAAAAGCTGTAAACTTTCCTTTGATTAAATTTCCATTAATTGGATTAAACAGATCAGATTAGACAATATATTTCTGTACAATAATTGGATACAATCTACAAAATGAAGTTGTAGTCAGAATTATAATATTATACATAATGATGATCTATTGTAATAACGTATATACATATCTATCGAAGCATAAGGTAGAAACAACACATTTAACGAAATCTTTTAGTTTTCTGAAGAAACAGAACGAATGTTTTGGATACAATGTGAACTATTTAAATCCATTAGTGCTTAAAGTTTATGTATACGTTTTTCTTGCCTCTTTCAATCAGTTCTACTCATTTTAAAATGTAAAAGAAATATTTGAGAAGAGTTATTTATTTTTCAAGATCAATTGTTACTATTACTACTGTTACAACGTAAAGTTAACGTCAAAAGTATCATTTTTTAAGTATTCTCTAGTCTCTTAGAAACATAGTAGTTTCAACATAATCAAAAAGAAATAAATTATCCTTGAAAAATTTGAAAATTCCTATGCAATGCTTAAGGGTAAGGAATAAATATGGTGCATAAAGAATTTCTTAATGTAACTTTCAAGGTCGTAACGTATTCGTGTGGAAAGATATATTTTTAACACTTGTACGTCATAGGTAATATTAATCACGTTGTTCATCAACGTGAAACTATACGTCCTTGAAATGACCTTGACTCAGAGGACGCGAAATTTAAACAGAAGATTACATTTTTCAATGTTCAGACATCAAGAATCGCACAATCCGATTAATGTTTATGAACACGCGCAGTAGTGCTTATTCGTTTATTACTTTATCTTTACAGAATTTATACAAATTTTCATCGACAGCAAGTAAAGTAAAATCGTACAACCTTTTAATTTTTTATTCTTTAATTCAATTTTACTTTGTACATATTTACATTCTATTTGCACCTTATTAATTTTACATTACTATAACAAAATGATTTTATTTCGTACCAAAGAGACATTAAACGTGTAAGTTCGAAACGTTTATAAGTCGTTTATGTTTAGTACAGTGATACTAGGTCCGTAATTCCCATTATTATATTATTGGTTATATTGTAACACTATAATAAATAAAACAATAAAAATGTGGTAGAAAACGAACGGGCAACGAGTACGTGCTCCTACTTGGTGAACTCAATATTCTTCGTGTCTGTGGAGCCCGTACTTCGCTTTGGCGATTAATTGTGGAACGATTTGCGGTTTTGCGAAAATAACCGAATAATTTTCTGCCAGCTGGTAAGAGGCGTGGCATCGATCGTTTCTAAAGTGTATAACGTCCGCGATACGGAATCGGGGAAAGTCGTTCGCCATGGAAACGAGTCACGGCCGATGTGCCGGTTTTACGTAAGGTGAAAATCGTCTTTAAAGCGAAAGAGTGCCGCTGTGGATGCAAAAGTGAGAAAGAAACGGAACAACGGTGCATACGACCTTCTCCTCTTTACGAATCAAATTATTCACACACGGACAAGCTTCGGTTTCTATCGGAAAGGAGATACCAAATCGTTTAGATTTAAACGTGCTCGCTAAAAAATATTAAAAAATTACTTTCAACCGGTTATGAATTTAATTTACTAGATTCAATGAAAAGGAAATTGAAATTTAATACTATGTTTCTTCCATACGACGTTTCCAATTTTCAGAAAATTAACTTCGAATGTACGTTATCAGTGACAACGTATGAATGATACTTTGGTGGTTAATGCTTTTATTATTATATTTCGTAAATAAGCACATTAAGAACTGAAAGTTTTACCGATAAAGAGCAATCCGGTAATCTGATTGGATACTTGACGATATGACATAACCTCAATCATATAATCCAATATAACTTCAAAGATAAAGTGAAAGATTTCTGGTCCGAGTTAGGTTTCACGCATGCTTTGTGTAGATTTTAAGGGAAGATTATTCTTAAAAATTGCACGGAATCCTTATGTAATTTATGAACATTCATGAAGCTGTCTATCCATTAGTACGTTTTTACTAAAATGTATTTGCTGGTATATATGTATTATATATACATTCTCTATTGGCTCTTAACGGTAAACACTGTATTATTATTTACTGATATTCGAAGAAAATGAATTTCATCTCTTGTTAAATAAAAAGTAGTATCGTAGAAGAGAACACATGTTGCTCAATAAAGAACAAAGTTTTAATTTCTCACACATGGATGAAGACAAGGGTCGTCCACAAGTCACGAGTTTCAAACGTGAATTATCCATCTGATTGTGAGTTTCGGAATAAGTGTAATTAGTTTTAGGTTAGGATGATTAGTTAGTTCGAATTAAAAGAGCACATACGTTCATAACCCAGAATATCGTTTAGTGTCATTTTATTAATAAATATTTTCGCTTTATTTTTTATTTCTTTTATTCCTTGAAGCATATTAACGCTCTTATTATTTTAAACTTTATTGCTCAGTGCTTACTGAAAATAATGTTCTCTATTTTTCTTAGTAATCATCGATCACTTATATATTTATTGCAATATGTATGTACATTGAGAATATGTAGGCCATCGCAATGACTAGTTTGTTATCTACGTATGACGACAATCGAGTTCGTTTTTCTCGAAAGTTTAGATGAAAAATTCCGTACCATATTTTCGATTCATTTTTAAAGGAAGATCTTCGGACTCGTTGATTATACCACAAACTATATACGTCACTTGGTAGACATGCCTCTTGGTTGCTGAGCGCCCCACATACCTCGAGAAGTAATCTTGGACGTAACGCACGTTTGTTCTCGACAAGTATTCAAAGTTACGGTACAAAAGACTACAGACCACTGTTGATTACGAATTGCATGCACGTTAATAGTGACCGTGTTCCTCAATTTCGTATTCACGTCGGTGTTCCCTTGAAGAGAGGGAACTTCTACATTTTTGTGATCTGCCACGCGAAAGAGTGGCCACACTACTATCACGAGCTCTGATGAAACTATTTTAGGTATTTGTTGTGAAGAAAATTCTTTGCAAAATTATTTTCTACTTAAAATTAATTTTGGCGTCATGGTGTTTGGACCGTTGGATACTTTCGATAATTATCACTACAGTGACCCTTTTTGGGTTGCACCAGGAATTACTTCACGTACTAGATATACATATGTTATTATATATATGCATACAGGATGAATGACGGGAAGCAGGACTCTGAAATATCTTTGTTATTTGTCATTGTATTAAAAAACTTCTTAAGACAAAGTTTCACTGTTCGAAGAGATGCATACAGTGATAGGAACAACATTTTTCAAGGTCATTTCTTTACACAATTCCAACGTTACTAATGTTCTTTTTTTTTAACAAACTCTTTCAAAGTGACCGTGGATTGAAAAATTTAAATTTAAGTAATGGAAGTATTAACGTCTGAAATTATCTTATTTGAATCAAATTAAATGTTCAAATGGTGACCTTCAGTATTAATACACGTTCTATCATTTTCGAAAAAATATTTCTACAAAACGTAATTATTCGTTTTTTTCTACAAAAAGAAATCGAGTAGAAAAAGATCAAATGAACATGCTAGCAATAGTATCGGTCCGTTACGTTTCATCCAATAATTTGAATATTTAATGTTCAAAAGTTTTGTTGGAATAAATTCATTTTATTGCATCGCGATAATAGTTTCATAAAACCAAAGGACGCTTCTATTTGTATTCTGAAAATTAGAACTTTCATTTCCAATTATGTGTCATTTAAAAACTTATTGGTCGTTAAGACTCCAGCATAGAAATTGAAAATATACTGAACTACCTCCTTAAGATCGATTTAAGAACGCTTTGCAATGATTTTATATGAAGCAGTAGTTGGACAATCTCTAGATTGTCCTAGAGCTAACGTAGATGTTAAATTATACGTAATTAGATAGCAATCATTTAACCTTATTTGTTGCTCCTCAGACTCATGAGTTTCGTGAGATTATAACTGGCAGGACCATTTATAATAAGTGTTAATTCGTATACGGTTGTTGAATCAAACTTGTATCTAAAGGCAAGCTTTTTGGAAAATGACGATCAATTTCCTGAGCTTAACAAATACTTTTAACGATGTCTCCAAACCAAAATCAAATCGTTGCAAATTAACCAGGTAAGCCGTTCCATATCAACACCATATTTATTTCTAAACATTTTAACCTAATTACTTTTTTAATATGAAGACAATTTACATTTTCTACACCAAATAAGTTACATTTTAGATAGACTGTATGTTTGACTTTAATTTAACAATTTGTTTCAATTTGAATTCAGTTCTTCACATTTCAAACAATGTCAAACTTTTGCAAACAGATCCTATTTAATTAGAGATCATTTTTGTGGCCTATCGTTCGAGAAACGAAATTGTTGATATTCATTCTATGTCATCCAAGGAATATTGAGTTGTCCCAATCAATATTGGAACTATGTTCACTTTTAAACATTTTAATGTCAGTTGTATTTTTGTTCTTACTAAGTCAATTGTATTTTTACTGCCAATCCTAGCAGTTAGATTCACTTCAAACATCATAAAACTTTTATAAACAGACACAACTCTTGGGTTTAGTTTCGGTCTTGGATGATGACTTAAGCAACAAAACGATTGATACTCATTTTAAATCAACCAATAGAATATTAATTTGTCATATGACAAAAAATAGAAAGTTTCCTTTCAACATACAAATCATCAGTTTCTCCAAATTGAAAACCTTACAAAATGCGTTTTAAACATTCAGCAAATTCCTTTTTTACTGCTCATCAAGTCAGCTGCATTTTCACCTGTCGACCAAGTAGTTCCTTTCACTTTTACCAAGTTTTTCACGCTCCAAACATTATTCAACGTTTGCAAATAGGACAATTTTTAGATGTAACTTTGTTCTTGTGAACGATCAATTAAATTATGTAAAGTTAATACTACGATTAGTTATAAAACAGTAACTTGCCGAACATCACTCTTTTACCTTTCTCTACTATATATAATACTATATTTTTTCATGTACTTCAACCTTGTAACCTCCGTTTCTTTTTTATTAGGGCGAATAAAGCCGTTAAATAAACAATAAATCAATTTTTATTTATCTTTCACCAGCCAAACGGTACTCAGTTGTTGTATGATCAGGAAGAAGCGAAAGGCATGTTTTAACATGCTACTCGCACACATACACGCGCAAACACACGCGCGCGCGAAAAACTTGTTCGTGGTACCACACCTGCCATCGTAATCCAGCTTCTTCGGCTTGCTGCACTTGAAATTCAATGTGTTGCCCGAGGCGATGCAGTTTCTTGGTTGATTCGGCACAGGGCAAAAGAAAGTGATGTGAGACGAAGATGGTTCAAGAAATTAGGCCTAAAGATCCGTTTTCACGTGACATAAATTCACAGCTCTGTAAAAATCTTTGAATGTTCGTGACATTGCACGAATTATTAAAGAGAATGCTTTAACAGTTCCCAATTAATTAATTTTAAGTAGGGGAAGAGAATGCAGAGAAAAGTGAAATGTTGCATTGTAATCACGTTTCGATTACAGACGTTCAGTTGTTACTTTTTATATAAATAATTTTTTTCGAAATGTTAAAAGTCGTCACAATCGCATCAATTGATGCTGTGTTATTTACTGAATAACATGACACGAAGCAACTGAAAAGATGCGGGATTCATGAGCTTCGGACATAATCGTTCAATGTTTACTTTTTCAAATATTCTTTTCAAAAATTTTCTCTACCTAATAGTCATTATTTATAAGGATTCTATCGTGGCCTTAGAATTGTTTGGCAAAATTTTTTATTCGAGAGTACAGAGAAATCAGGTAGATATAGGCACTTTTATGAAAGCGTGCATTCCGAATTGACTGATATTCGAAGAGGTACATTTTGTAGTGTGGGTACTGCAGAGGGTAAACCACTCCTGGCCCTATGGTATAATCACGATGACTATTAAAAATAGTATGGGAATAGGACGATGCATACAATTAGAATTTGCTTTTAACTGAAAAAATGAGCTGTAAAACTTATAAATGAAGCGATCATTTATTATGGTTTATCAATAAAGAGAAACGGCAACTGTAATTTTATGGAAAAAATGAAGAAAGCTATCTGATTAACCGTGATTTATGAGCAATCCTCAAATGAAAAAATGGGGTATAATAACTGTCCTTCGCATTCGACAAGTTGATGTACATATAAAAAAACAGAGATAGAAAGAAACTGCATATTTACAAACATAAGTGAGCACTTTTTATTCATTCGTCGAAGAATGTTTCTGAAGCTATTGGGTCTGATACACTTTACATAGATTTGAATGAAAATCTGACAGTTCGGGCGTCTTGATTAAAAAAATTACGTCAAAGTTACTAACGAGTGACCTCGAAATAATTAAAACAGTAGTATTTATTTTCTCCTGCATTTTCAATAGTGGTTACAATAATGGTTTATATTTAATGAAACTCGTCAATTTATAAATTGGGCTAAATTCTGGATATCAAAAATTGAATTGAACGTACAGAAACTTTGAGTAGTTAATGCAAAGGTTGCAAAAAATTCAAAAGACACAAGAGATTTGCATCCAGATAGCAAACACTGATAGCAGGATGTGCTCGTGCGTCACAAGTGGATCCCTATTATAGTTCAGAAATGTATTGATACAAACAATATAAAAATTTCTGCGATTTATAATAATAAAAGTAGGAGTGAAACTTTAAATTTATTTGTTTTTCCCGAAATAACGTTTTTCAAAGTAGTTTACACAATTTTAAGCAAACTAAATAACCAATTTACTTAAAATTGTTGACGTTTGTTGAAAACTATTAAAAATTGTTCTCAAAATTCGAAAGTATGCCATCAATTTTCTTGATTTAATGTTCTCCAAAAAACGTTCGTCACATCATAGCGACTTCATTCTAGATCAATAAGTTGTTTAACTTTTTTAATTTAAATAAGCCATTCTCCTTCAACCTTGTACACCACCAGGCGTGTTCATCGAAACAAGGTCTCGCTCCTGGCGTTGTGCAACCCGCCACACATCACCAATTACATTTTCAAGTATTGAAAAATATTTCCAAAGATGCATTTTTTAACAAGAAGAGTGTTCTAAGGCTCCTTGTTTAATAATTTGTTTCATCGTATTCCAAAGAAGCACGTGATTGTCTTATACAGGATGTTGACAAATTTTTGTTCGAGATTATCAAAAAATGAGATTTTATATTGAAAAACAAAATATCAGATAAATGGGGATGTTAGACCGATTATAAATACCGTTAAGGTAAATTTTATATCGTTTTTCTTATACTAAGGAAGAATGGCTTAAAAGTAACACTCAGATAAACCGTACATTCTCTTAACGAGGAACGGTAGCGAATTTGTTCCTGAAATTGACCTTTCGTATCTTAAGCTGAGATCCAGTCGTGCTTGTACCATGTGACAAGAAGAGTGAACGAGATACAAACTAGCAACTTTTATCTTTCTCATTGTATTTTCACGAAAGTATTATCAATAGAATCCTGAGATTCAGCCGATGAAAATTAAATGGAACACCACTGTATTCGAATTATTTTTCTTTGTACCTTATACGAATAATTTCTAAAAAAGAATGTTTAATTTGGTTATTTTTGTATTTCGTTTCAACGGGACAACCTCGGCGATCCATTACTAATATTTTCACGAAGACGTAGCGTCGAATATAACAAATTTATTGTCTAAAAATTCGACATGCGGACTCCCGGAGCACGATTTTTTCGATTACGTCGCCATGGCGTCGTTCAATTGGGAGTGCGGCTTAAGGAAGAAGGAAGAAGAAAGGAAGGAAGCCCTGTAGCGCCGGAGGAAGCACAAAAACGGGAAAAGGAGTCCGTTGTGCCAGAAATAATTCCGGCCGTGGAACCGCGTTCGCCGTTTTGTGCCCGCAAAGAGCACCGTTACGCGCGAGCGTATATGTACGTGCTCGACCTGAATTATTTCCGCTGCAACGCGGCCATTGTGCCCCCAACGAGGAGTTTTGAGTGCGTCGTCACGGATCGTCTGCACATGTTCGAATTTCGTCGATCGTTCGACGCGGCCACGTACGAAAAAAAATTGAATCATTAAAAGGGGGGAACAACACTCCGAGACGTCAACAAATGGGTAAATTTTGCGCGAATTTTTCTTTTTAAGTAGCCACTAAGTAAAAAATGTAACCTTTTTTTAAAGAATACGAATATAACTTTCAGCTTCGTTTTTCAATTTTGCGAAAGTAAGAATCGTACAAAATGGCGAAGTTATTCGCCATACTCAGAACCACTTCTGATGAAACATTGTTCGTTGACAAGAACTGGGAGGTTTGAAATAAAAAAATATTGTCGATTCGTAAACTAAAGACTATTATCTAAAATGTAGCGTACAATTTTTCGAAAATTTTAATAATTGTCGAAATGGTCGAAGTTTGAAGAGAAAGCAATCGTTTTTATCCAAAAGAAAACGATTTTAAACGTTTAAATTAACATATTTAAAAAATCTTACGCTACATTTTAGAATATTCTATGCAGAATATCTGTATAAAATTTGAAGTAAATCGAATGTGTAGTTTCGGAGATTTCGTGTCGGTCAAGTTAAAAAATTCTACGCACTTTAAACTTTAAGAAAATAAAAAAAAAATCGATTTTCTTGACTCGTCATGGTGGTGTCTCCCCTTAGGAACGCGCGATATTCTGATCACCGACTTTACTCAAATTCTGGGGGGCGATTAATGCATATCGATACACCAAATACGCGGTGAGCAGTACTTGAAATAGCGGGAGAAATTTGAATTTAAAATTTCATATTTAACGTACACCTGGTACAGAAGGATACGCGACGTTGGAATAAGTAAACAGCAATTTTAAAAGAAAGTAAAAATTACTTCTGAATGCTCGAAATGTATCTTAGATGCAACAACAATTCTTGAATTTCTGTTTCGTTCGTGTAATATTGGTTCGAGAATTTGTTGTACGTTCTGCTAACAGATCTTTCAAAATTGTATAAACGATCAATAAAGAAATATCGCAGCAACGAATTGTTTTGGTTCGTTGGTTGTACAAATTGGTAAAAGCAGACGATGGACTTCATTGAAGTTGGATTTCCTATGTAATCATCTTCTCATAAGCTACCGATGGAATTTAAACGGAACTCATTTTCCCATTTTCGTAGCTCGACTTCGACTTCTAGCTTCAGATCAAATATTGACGATGCCAGTAGGATGGAGATGCGCATACTTCGAAGCTACCGACCAGCTTTACGTGGAAATATGTTAGGTAAGTCATTGACAGGCAAAAATGACTTCGCTTGCCTGAGAGATTCTTCCACGCCTCCGTGCGACATAGCTGCAGACAGCATCACTTATGTCAGTGTCACATTATTGCTCATCTTTCCTGTTTTGCGTAAAGCATGAATCTTCTGGCCGATGTTTCATCATTTAATTCGACGAATTATGCTCGAGGCGCAACTCACGCTCGGATGTAATAACTGGTAGCTCTGGGGAATTAATTGAAAGAAATTTTTCCTTTCAAAATACAAGAAGCAAATGCTACTTAAACGTTCTCCTTCAACCGGTTATTGTTCAACCACTAAGAGGATACAAATATCTAATCGTTAATTGTAGTTTCGCAATAGCGGATCATATTTCTGATAAAAATTACACGATATCCAAATTATTTTGTACTTTCTATTCTAGTAAATTTGATAGATGAAATTCGCTTTGGAAACGTTAAATTAATTATGGTGATGTTTCTAAAGTATGAAAAACTACGGTTTATGGAAGCTACATCGAGAACAAATAAAAACTGTTATTCTCATAGAACCATCTATGGAATGTATATTAAGAATTGAAATGAAATTACAAATTGCGTAGAATTCAACGTAGAATTAATTTGTTTAAATGCGAGATATCCTGCGTTCGTATTACTATTTTTGGGTTCGATTGTTAATTTACGTTTGTCCATTTACACGTGCATGTGACAGTAAAAAATGATTAAAACTATTTCTTTTGGTTTCAGGCTGAAGGAATTGATCACCTGGTAGCCATGAACCTCGCGCTGCATGGATTTTTGTTGCATGGTGAGTCGTTGGTTAATATTTTTCATTTTTATTAAAAATTTCATTATCGATCACTTGTACTTTCTTTATTAAACGCGAGAACCGCAATACCTTTTGTCTTACGTGAACGTAAGCGAAGTTTTACACGGGGCAACCTTTCAACCCTCTTACGACTTGCATACGCTTGCACTCGCTACACGAATATGCTCTCTGTCACGAAATAAAGCGAGTGCAATATGGCGCATTGCGCGAACAATGCACCGAGAAGGAACTTGCACTCTCGGATCAGGGGTTGACCTAACTCAACTTCGCTCGTTGCATACAAGGTCCTCGAAAGAGAGAACGGAACAATGCACGGAAGAAGTGCACGAAGCATGCAGCCGAGTTGCATTGCATCTTTCTGCCGCGTTGTTTGAACACCTGACTTCTGGAAGCTAGGAATAGGCATTAGTAAATAAACATTTTAATTTCTTCGACATACCCAAATAATTGAACAGGAGACTTTTTTTTCAATCATTCATATTTTCCATAGTTATGTTAATGATAAATTATGTAAACAATAGGTTCTTTGAAACGAGTATTTTGCTTCGATTTAAGTAAATAATCTCTGAAATAGGTATTGTAATTTAAGTAAATATTATTAGCATTTCGAATTAAAATTATTCAAGTTTTCCACCATCGTTACAGGTAGAAAATAATAGGAAATATTATTCCACGTTAATCGTATCATCATTTCAAATACTGAGTATTTAAATTTTGATTTGTTTGCAAAATTTGAATATTTCAATCGCGTCTAATGGTGTTACGTAATCTATTGGAAGAATATTTCTATTTAAGACGGTTGAACACTCTTTTGCAAACACTGTTTTTCACATTCGTTTTGTACTTCGTAAATGAATGAAAATATTAATTATTGTCATATACAGAAATTTAAAATTACACGTGTAGGTACTTTAAGTAATACCTATGTAATATTTGATGATAAAATTATAGTCTAAAAGAAAAATTATAAACGTGAATTTGATTTTGAATAAAACAATTAATTATAATTATTAGAGCATTTATGAAAATATAGTAGTTTTCAACTTTGAACTTTGATCTTGAATATTTGAGGTAGAAACATTGTTGAACCTTTGTCCAGTAGATTAAACTTTAGACACGATTAGTTGTTTTTTCGTGAGATTTCTCTTAAATAACATTGGCAGTTTTCAAGGAGTGCTTGCTCGTAACCAGCAATCAGGTTGATTAATATATAGGAATTATTTTACACGATGAATATTATTTTACCTGGAAGAAAACGTATTCACGATTACAGAAAAACCTGTTTACGTAAGAGGAAAATTTGTTTAATTTACGTTGGTGTTTAATGTGAATTGTGTGTATATGAAGTTGTTCGACCTATTTCCTATTTCTGGTATATTAAAGCGCAACTCTCTATCGTGAAATAGATCTTATCGACAGTTATGTAGTGGCGAATATTTAAACTATTTTTCGACCGTAGTTCAATGTTCAGTGTGATATATAATAAATCATGTTCTAGTAGAAAAATGTTATTTATAGGTGTACACGTAATACAACTTACATACTACTATATGTGTATACTCAACGCATTTACCAGTGTTTCTCAAACTGTAGTCTGCGAACATTTAAAATATAATATAAAACAAAGTAAATTTATGTTAAGAAATAAAAACAATGTTTCTCACATACATCGTTCCTATTAAAAACACTCAAATTCATTAAAATCGATTCTTCCAGCTTGCAATATTCTCTTGTTAATAAAACTTCATCGATGAGTTAAACTTTGAAATAAAAAAAAAGTGCAGAATATTTTTGGAAACACTGATTTCGATAAATGGTTTAATTATTTACTATTGCACTCGTACCGTGTTCAATTAAAACTTATATTCTACTTCTTTTGCTACGGATAAAAGTGTTTGATCCTAACAGCAGATGCAGATGGATGTATAGTAATGCAACGCTTAAGGGGGACCAACACTCGGAGACGTCAAAAAATGAGTAAATTTTGCGAATATTTTTCAGAGTAGTTACTAAGTAAAAAACGTAGTCTCTTTCAGAGAATATAAATACAATATTCAGCTTCGGTTTACAATTTTCCGCAAGTAAAAATCGTACAAAACGGGGAAGTTATTCACTATATTATTTCACTATATCTACAACCACCTCTGGTGAAACATTGTTTGTTGGCTGCCACGGTTGACAAGAACTGAGAGGTTTGAAATAAAAAAATGTTATTGATTCATAAATTAGAAACTATTACCTAAAATATAGGGTACGATTTTTCGAAAATTTTAATAATTGTAGAAATGGTCGAAGTTTGAAGAAAAAATAAACATTTTTATCCAAAAAAACGAGTGTTTGCGTTCATAAAAAATTAAATGATTAATATATTTAAAAAATCTTACGCCACATTGTAGAATACTCTATGCAGAATATTTGCATAAAATTTGAAATAAATCGGATGTGCAGTTCTGGAGATTTCGTCTCAACATTAAGAAAAGCTTTTTTCTTCAATTTTAAAAAAATAAGAAAAAAAATTCAATTTTTTTTAACTTGTCAGGGTGGTGTTCCCTTTTAAATCGAGTCTACACCGAAAGCAGAGTTGTAACAAATCTGCCATATCCCTTCTTTTATTTTCGGTCTAAACCTAGCTTCATGCGTTGCATTACACGTTGCATTACAGATTGCATTACACTCGTTTGTACTCGCCTTGATATGCAAACAACGTTTGCTATAATCCTGTCGATTTGTTGATCGAAAACGTTTTGTCAGAGGTTGCAGCAGGTGCGCGAAAGAACCAGAGTTAGTCCACGCTGTAAACGTATTGCGGTGTTAACCGGGTTTTCGTGTCGCGAGTCAAGGTGTTTCCTACGTGAACGTAAACACGAGATCGTACGCCGAGCACGATACAAGAATCAAGCTGCTGGGAGGAGAAGAGGGTCTGCGCGTACAGAGAGAGAATCGCGTGTAGTAGATCAGTCCAGGCAATTCCCTTCGAAGCAGCTTTAATTGCTCGAGGAAAGTTAATTGTTATCAATTTACAAGTGCATGCTCTCGATCAAAAGTTTCACAACACATTTTTCGGATAATGTTATTTCACTTGGAGGATCGATGGTCCTTTTCTCTTGGCAAAGTGATCTCTCTTTAATGGATGAAATTGTTGATTACAGAGGAGCCTGGAATTTTAAGAAGAATGTCACTTTTTCGATTTCAAAAAGTCGACATTTTTTCCATTTTCTTAAAATTTTACTCTTTGAAGTAATGGTATCGTAAAATATTTGAGTAATTGCTACTAAAGGGTTCCAATTTTTAAATATTGAACGCATTTTTTTTAAATAGATTTTTCAAATTAGTGAGTAACTTCTCTCAAAAACTACTTGTTCGATTTACTTGAAATTTGAGTTGTATAGTCAACATTCTCTATTGTTGCACGTACGGATTTTTTTTTCTTTAATATTTTTTAAAGAAACTTAAACAATTTTCGACTTTCTTTTAGCAAAAATTTAATATTTTTCAAGAAGTTTACTGTTCTAAACAAAAGAATATTTTATATCTGGTGGTAGTGATACTCATCCAATTTCTAAAAATTCTAAGATTATTTCAGACCGATTATTACCGATTATGCAAGGAAATCCACTCTAATATTAAAAAATTTGGGTAGCAAATTACGAGGACACATATATGTTTTACGTACGTTAATATTTTTTTAATAAAAATAAGCAAAGATATAATTCAAAATATGTAGTTTCATTATATGTACGAAAGATTTATATAATATTAGACGCCAGAAAAAATTTCCAAATATTAGTATTCTTTTCATCCGAAACAGAATCTAAAAATATTAAAATTTTAAATTGAATGCTGTACAAAATATTTATATCAAAGGTTCTATGACTTTTATACTTTTCGTCTGATATATTGTTAAATGAACGTAATTTTTGTCGATTATTAAAATCACATTATCGTTAATTGAGTCTAACTTAATTTCTCTCTCTATTTTAAGCCATTAATAGAAAATTGCTTTATTTATCTTATAATCTTTAAATCACAATTTTTATTACACCCTAGAAAAATAAACAATCTCTGAAATTATACAGTCTTGAACAATAATTTTCAAGAGGTACCAATAATTCAGGTACCAATAAATTCTTGTTTCTCAAGACTTGTTTAAAGACAATTTTAATTAAGATCGATCAATAATCGATAGATTATTATAATGCAGATAAAAAGTATTATTATCATGATCAATTTTGTTAAGCATTTACGATAGAAATATTCAATTAATCTCAGAACAGAAATTCTTTAACTTTTTTTTCAGTATTTATTTTATTTTTTTAGTATCAAATATTTCACAAAGTTTGTAAATGACAAGACTCTTATTAATCCTTCCAAAAATCTAGCTGCCGAATAATTCAACCCAAATTGGTGAAATTAAGCTTCACCAGCGAGAAACGAAACACTCACTACTTACAAAACGAGTTTACGACTGCTGAATTGCCACCATTTACTTTCACGTTACCACAAACATAAAACAGAAGCAATTTAATATGTAATACTTTTTTTAATAATATTCTTTACATCTCGAGTTTTAGATTTAATCAAATACGTCGCCGAGAAGAAAAGTACATGTTAATTATAAAATATAGTTACGCCAGGCATCTCGTTATTACGCAATGGAACGAGAATAAGCAAGTACAGAAGTAACTGCAGAAAATTTTTTTTCCTCAAAAGCATATGTAATTTTTATAATTTACATTCGAAATTATTATGTTTGAGACATTTTATTTTTTCTAATTACATTGTCGCATCGATATTATTTAATATAGTAAGTTAACTGGTATTAATATTGGAAACTGGAAACATAAAGAGATAGTCATTGTCAGCAACTTCCAAACAAAATGTTTTATTTTAAAGCTAGATATAAGTCTCCATTTGAAGTTTTACGCAAATAAATTGACAACAAAAATACAAAATTATTTTGTAGAATATTCTAAAACCCCGCCACGGTCCGTGTCAGTTTTTAACCCAACGTAAAATTTATTATTAGGTTCCTGTAGATGGAATGTCAATTTTTTAACTTTTGTTAATTTTTGTTCCATTATCTACACAAATTTATGATAAAATCAACAGTAATCGGAATATCGATTCGATCCTTCCTGGTATTTCAGTTTAGAAACAAAAAATTGTTTCCTGAATTATTGTATTTTTTCAAAGTTTGATGCTTTCAAAATGCTTTAAAATGTTTCTAAAGTATTAAGGAAAATTTTGGAAAAATTAACGGAATTTTAGAGGTTTGAAGGAACAAAAGTTATAAAATTTTCAGAGGTTTGTTCTTGTTTTATTTCGTTTTCAGACGGAGCCTTAACAGATGTTTTTTTTTTTTATTTACAGCGAAATATTATACAGTACTACACGCGTAATACTGTATTGCATTTTGAATGTAATAGTAAACATTCCTCGTATTATCGTATCGCAGACGCTCGATCAAACTATGCTGGTACAAATTAACAACTTTCATATTAACGAGTATATTTTCATAAGAGTGTAGTCAATGTATTGGCGAGTTTTTCTCAATAAAACAGATTATTTTTGCAGAATTTTCAATTGATCATAATTAAAACTAATCCGAATAAAATCATGTTTGGATTTATTTTCGACGGAACAACCTCGGCAATCCATTGACAATATTTTTACGAAGATACAATCAAATATAACAATTTCTATTTTCATTAATGAATAAAATTATCACCCATACAGTTCTTCCGTGGAATTGAAGAAACATAACACTGTTAGGGACGAATCTTTCACATACATATGTCTAGTCAAGATCTTTGCATATCGTTGAACACTGGATGCACTTGTCTCGTTAGTGCACGTTGATAAACATACCCTCTATTTTTAACAAGAAGTTAGCGTGCTCTTTAGACGTGTCTCGGAACCTTTCGTCACAGAAGTGCCAATTTTAAACGCGAATGTATCGATACCGATTATACTCGTACAAATCTCAGTCGCATCACTGGTCAAAATAAAATCACCAACAAGTGGATGCATCGATCGTCCCACGCATTTCGACCGCGATGCATACGATTCACAGACTGATGTCCCACGAGACCACATTCCATTGACCAGTTTTAGTCGATGCAACATCCATTTAGCTCCTACGTAAACGTGAATATATGCGAACAACGCTCGTACAAAGGTGGTTTCTCGCATTTCATGCAGTAATCGCTGCTGGTGGTCAGCGAAGGTAATGAATACAAATGTCTTCGTTTGTGTCAAATCTGTATTCGTAAACTTTTTCGAAATGTTTCTGCATTGATACCCAAACTGAACGCAAGTTTATAGTTTTTCAACGATCGAATGAAAAATCTCTTTGAGAAGAGGAACCTCTATCCCACACACACCTTACAACATAAATTCTTTTAAAGATGTAATACTATTGACGTTATACTAGGTTGTTCGATAAGTTTTATCGTTTTTTTCCATTGTAAAAGAATAAACAATACTTATCGAGCAATCTATTACTATCAGGTAATTGTAAGGTATAAGTGTATTTGAGATAATTCATCGATAGGATTCATCTAGGGTATTCTGCTTTAGATTGATTAATTTTGCTAATTTTTTATTTTCAGAATTGTAAAATCAATTTTACTGTCGAGAATTAAGCTTTAACAACAATTAGTGGCGAATATTCAGAAAACGTTTAGCAAAAGTATTATTTGAATATTGTTTAAGAAATATATAAGAATGGAACACTTTTATCATTTTTCCACCGAGCAAGTTTTATTTTATGTATAGAACCGTTAATGGATAAAGGAGTAGAAAAATTACACTATTACTTAGGGTTAGGTCGCTAACTTAGTTGATCAAATAAACTATTTTTTACATTTTACCGTCAATTTTTCGTTTTTTTTTACATATAATAGTGCTTGACGTGTTTGAAAATTGAAATTGCCAATTATCAATATGCAAAGCAGAGCCGGAGAATTTTTCTGGGAACTCAAACCGGAAATGTAAACAATGGCGAGGATGATTTCTGATCGAGTATTCTAGCAAAAAATTTTACCAGTACCCAATACCTAATACATTGTTGTAATAGCCTACCGACATGAGGATTCGAAGATGTTAAAAGAGATAGGAGTTATCGTAGGTGAAATATTTTCAATTCCTACCAAGTTTTGATTACACAAATTTAATAATTAATGCAACTAAGATTGTAACAGATGAGTCAATCTTCAAGCTTTGAAGCTTTGTTTTAAGCGTAAGTTCAATACATATATTTAATTATTCAAATAATATACATTAATTTGAATTTGTTTTATAATTTAGACACCTGAAGAAGTCTAAAAATATGGATCAGTTTGTATAATTGGGGTTAGACAAAAAAGTTGAGCTAACTTCTTTTCTTAACAATTTTGTCAACGAACAAATAACTCGGTAAAAATGATTCATTTATTGTTGAAATTTATCAATACATAATATTAGGCACTATTCTAATACCTAAATATTATAATCACCGTGATATGATCATTTCTATTTTGTTTCGGTTAAAAATAAAACAAAACGCTTCAAACATTTTTAGAATTAAAATTCTTAATTTGGCTACTACCAATAGTTAGTTTTTGTTAAGTCGATATACTATCGTTACTGTTAAACTAATAGAAGAATTTATTTCATAATTTATAATACGGTAAATATTCGAATGAAAATTTTCGAAAGCTTGTCGATTTGCTTCAAAGGGTATCTAAATCCGTTTAATTTCAAATTCGTAATTACGACTGTGCGTTAAGTTTTCGCTACGCTGCACTCTCCATTGCTCGAAATTCATCGAGCTTTTATTAAATCGCTGTACCGCGATTTGGTAAAAGTACGGAAATGACGAATTAAAATGTATAATACGTGCCCGTTAATTAAGGCAGAACAGACATCGGCTGGATAGATAGACGAAAGTTACGGCTGCATAATGCACCGAGTGCATACACCTCTGCACCGGGGCGAGCTCGGTTTTCTGCAGCTGCATGTAATGCAATCAAGCCGTAACGACGTACGCCGCGGAGAAAGTGAAAAAAAGAATGTGTTCAGATACCGAGATTCCGGAATTCATTTCAATTGCACGTTTAATTTCTGGTTTATTAATAATCGTTTTGAATAGTAACAGAACAATGGAAGTAATTTCACATTCTGGCGATTAACAAGTAAAATGATCTTCTTTTGACGACTATAATTTCTTTAGTATTTTCCTTCCAATCTTAGGCTAATCAGGAATATGATCAGTATCGAGCCTTCGAACGAGGTGTGATGGGTGACATTGGACATTGTTCAACAAGATCTTGAATAAAATTAAGATCAGGAGCTAAAACTGGCGAGATCGCCAGTCCAATTATGAATTAACCAAGAAGATCGGATTCACTTAACTATTTCTGCGATATATCCCCCAAATGTCCCCAGGGCGTGTATCAATAATAGGGAAGCTATTTAAAGAATTGCTACGTAAAAATATTATCTTATCAATAAATATATTCAATGTTATACTAGAAATTAGATCCTTTCCTTGGCAGTGGAAAGTAGTTCAAGTAATAATGATTCTGAAGCCAGACAAACATCCTATTCAACTATCTTCCTCTAGACAAATTAATCTATTGCTAATAATATCCAAAGTATTTGAAAAATTATTACTTTTTCTATATTGTAAACAGTTTTTAACCGATAATAATATTTTTCCGGGCTATCGGTGCAGTTCTCTCGTTAGATCATTAGAAACACGAGCAATAACAGATCCTTTAACATTATCTCAAGATTTGTTAAAATATTTATTTCTGTTACCACATTGAGATTCATAAATCCTAGCTTCAATCTCTCACCTTTATGATTTGTCTTTCAACTTCATAGTGAAAATTCATGTTATCTATATATGAGTGACATGATGATTAAGGTGTGAATAAGGTAAGGAAACACTCGCAGATATCAAATTGATATGTGGACTACATTGTGTACTGGTAAGTCGGACTTGATGCTAAAACGGTGATTTGATCAATGCAATTATAGTTTTAAATTGATCGTTAATTGGTCCTGCAGATTATTCACAAGGTAAACTAGTCTTATTAATAAGACTATTGATCTGTTAGGTTCTTAGTAATCTAAACAGTAGCAAAAGTTTCGATGATGATGCACACGAGGTTGTAATCATGTGGACAGAGCTCTAAATAACATTTCGAATAGTTAAGTAGATAAGAAATTAAAACTGACGACTTAGTACAATTCCAATATTACGTTCAATAAGAATTTGTCAACAAGATCAGTAAGAAGTCGTGATGTAATCGAGTACGGTTATGAAGAGATCGATATAATCTGGAATAAAATTTCGAATTATGAAATAAGTTATAAGTTAAGATTAGTATCTCGATTGATACCCTTTTGGTTTCAAATTTACCAATAATAATGTTCGTTTGTGTATTGAAATACAAAACTAAGAATGAAAACTGGTCAGCTATGTGAGTAGCAAAATCAATGGTAAATAGGTTTATAAATACACACAGTAGCAAGAATTTTAACGAAGCAAGAAATCGAGCTACAAAAAGGTCATGATAATCTTAAAATTACAATGTAAAAAATAGTCAAAAATTATAAACTATCGGACGAATCGAAAGCTAAGACTAAATTTCGTTTGAAAATTTGTCAAGAAGACCGGGAACAAAGCTCCGAGAAGCTCGTCAATGCTCACGGATAAAATCGCAAATTGGCTAACAGACAGGCGAACAGTGTCGTAAATGAGTCATCAGTAAGTGCATTTATGACGCGCGGGCGTGTAGCGTCGCGTTATGTCGCCACGCATGGAAAGGAACACCGTTGTTCGCAGCCTTGTTGCAAGTAAACCAAAGAAAGTGTTCTTCGGTAGTGAACGAACAAGGTTGCATGGCTCACTTCCAAGCTTGACACGCGGAAGAATACTTTCGAATGATTTGAAAGATACAACCGTTTTTGCGAGAGGAATTGAAACTTTATCGAGGAAAATTTTGCGATCATTTTAACGGTGGAACTTAAAGAATGTTACCGGAAACTGCTTGAACAGGCTGAGAGAATGTTACATTTATGAAAGGTACACTTTGGACTGAAAGAATCGGTAAACACTTTGGACTGAAAGAATCGGTAAACAGTCGCAATAATTATCTATAGAAAGATTTGTGATTTATTTCACGTGTCTATAGAACAGGTAATTCTACTGACCAGTTTACTACCGACATGGTGAACCAATTCAGAACTTCGTTCGCTATTTTGTAATTCAGTTTAGAAATTTAGTAAGTAATCTCGTTGTTGGCCTAGATGCTCCATAGAACCCGATTTATTTAATAATTCAAAATTTTATTCAGGAGTTTATTCATCTGTTTGTAACCTTGTTCGTTACTTCATTGGAGAACTTACTACTATTTGTGTTCCTAAGAATCTATTGGGTTGTAGCACTGGGATAGGTAGGTGGCACTAGGACAGATTTGAATATATCAGAATGATTAGAAACAATTGACGTGTGTACATATTCTGAAAGATGATATTTCAGGCATGTTTGGAAAAAAGTTTTTGCTTTTTAAAGGAAACATTAAGTTTTATACGCTTTTGAATATGGGACGAAGTAAAGTGTATTATTTGATGTTTTTCTTCTACTGGAAAAGCAAAAATGTCACTCAAGCAGCAAAAAGGATATATACAGTTTATGGTGAAGGTACTATAACTGAAAGTATTGTGCAGAAGAGGTTCACTAGGTTAAATGCTGGTGTTCTCAATCTTGATGATCAACAACGCTTGAATAGACTCTCCACCATTGATGAAGATCAGATCAAATTGCTGATCGAGAATAATCCACGCTATACAACACGCGAATTAGCAGAAATGTTACAAATATTAAAAACTACCATCCATGAGTATTTTGGGAAGCTTGGATACGTAAACCGTTTTGAGGTATGGGTTCTTTACAATTAAAATCTGATGGACCGTAAGAGGCACAATTTTTGAAGCAAGTAGCGACGGAAGATGAAAAATGGATTGTTTATAATAATGTTGGGCGAAAAAGATCCTGGAGAAAGCGAAATGAACCACCTTCAACGACCCCAAAAGCCGGTCTTCGCTCGAAGAAAGTCATGCTTGGTGTCTGTTAGGACTGGAAATGAATCTTACATTATGATCATTTATCAAACAACCAGACGATAAATTTGGAAAAGTATTGCTCGTAATTAGACGAATCAAAGACAGTGATTGAACAAGCACGTCCAGTACTAGCGAATCGGAAGGGTGTTGTGTTCTACGAGGACAATGCGTGGGCTTGTGTGTCTTTGACTTCTCAAGAAAAAAAAGTTATTAGAGCTTGGTTGGGACGTTCTACCTCATCCACTGCATTCATCAGACATTGCACTTTCAGATTTTCATTTATTTAGGTCTTTATCTTTAATGACAAAAACTTTAACTCTTTGGTAGATACGAAAAATCACATTGAAAAGTTTTTCACCGAAAAACCTGAACACTTTTAAAAGAACGGAATCCTTAAATTTAAATCTGTTGCTTTTGAATTTTCCTTAAAAATCAGTACGAACTTTACGTACAACCAATAGTTCGTCATACCGACTAACGACTTTGTTAATCTAGTTGATCAATGTGAAACTGAAACGAGGCAGCCTAAGTTTAATTTTTAATCTATCCGTAATCTCATCGAAGGGTTTGTTACTCTTCCTATTCGTAAGGACTTATAGTTGGACCTCTTGATCAATAACTTTGTCACTAACCTGGTGTACCAATTGTTGATAAATTTGCAATTGTAATCGCTCGAAGTAACGTCGAAATTATTTTCCCAGTATAAAAATATTCTTAAAACTTCGAACAGAAAATTAAACCTACGTCATTCTATTCGAAAGCTTTGTGGGGAAAAATTCATGAAAATCGGAACTGTGCTTTTAACGTCAGGTGTAAGTACAATATAAAAATGATTGATGCGTTATGTCACATCACTGTGACATTACCTCTGGTCTCTTATGCAACTGCGTGGACAATAACCGAAAGGTCGTCGAAAATACAAACTGCTGCACGCCAGCCAGTCGATCTTAGACTCTAGAAGCGTCTAGAAAGTCTTGAAATTGTTCAGTTGCGCTATAAATAACCGGCCCGCTGCAAAGAATTTTGCATAACGCACTCGATATAATCTAACATTCGATCGATCGAAATAATTAACTTTCGCTGTACATGTAAAAACGCCAATTCATTAATCATCTACCCCATACGAGCGTGTCATTACCATGATCACATAACAATAAAGGATTGATTAACACGATCCAAAAGTTACCGGCGTAAAATCAAACGAAATTAATCCACAGAGAGGTGCACTGCTCAAAATAATTAGGTCCATCTACTTTAAAAGCTCCAATCTGTTAGAAAGACAAGGAAGATTATCATTAGTTGCATCAGTTTACGCGTTCGTAATCTCTGATCTTCATTCATGTAGGTACATCACTGACAAATAAAACGAACTACTTATGTCACTTGATCCGTTGGTCTTGCCATCGCTAGATGAATTTTCTATACTTACGTGCATCCTAAGTAGACTTCATCGGGCTAAACTTTCTGGTTTATTTTCATTAGTTTTGCTGACAAATAATCCTTTAAGATCATTATATACACTTGGGGAGAAAGACCACACTACTACAGATCCACATTTTTTCCAGAGATGGACAAAATTTCATTGGAATAACGAATGACGAATATAACTTATTCATTTAAAATTGTTATTAATTTATTAATTATGAAATATTTTACTCTGCAATTGAAAGTCTAATTTTTATTCAATAAGTAACGGATGAACAACATTTGAAAATTATATCTAAACAAGTATTTTATCACGTTTACTTAGAATGTATGCTTGTCAAAGTCACTAGATTTTTCTTTCAGTAATGAAACATTTCTTCGGTAAAATTTTGAAAAAAGATTAACGGTCCGTAAAAACAACCGAGTCGGAAATTGGAAGATATCTTACTTCATTCTTAACTCCCAAGTTTGTACTTTTAAATAAACAAAAAAAATATCAAGATTACTTAAACCGTTTGAGTTTTATTCAGAAAGTAAATCGACCGGTGATGATTGGGACACCCTACGGTCTAAATTTTTTTAAATTTCTCCATTCCACAATTCCTAGGATTCAGTGCTTATTAACTACCTCGTTCAATGCCCCATAGTCGTCCTATTTTCCTAACTAATAAAAGGAGAACAATATGAAAATAAATATATAATTCACTTTTCGTAAAATATATTAGCAATGAAAAATTGCCTGTAAAGGAATTTCACTCCTCCTTTCCTCTATCCGTGTAGTTGAATTTTCCTACCTCGTTATAATGACAAGAGCTTTCAAATAAAGACAAAAGTATTATCTATCTACATTGAAACTGTAGATAAAGGGTGGAACGAAGTTTATCGTTCGCTTCTGCATTGACAAGTGCACAATTTTCTAAAATCCCATCCGGTTTCTCGCATTCTCCCCCGCTTTACTCCCACCGCTCCTGTTTGTCTGTCCTCCTTCCATTGCCTGGCTGTCTGACTTTTCTCCTTATGTAACCGCGTAACTGCCGCGCAAGGATGCGGTTAGACCTTTCGAAGCGTGTTTCTCCACGGTGCCGATGTCACGTAAGACGCGTGTTAGTCAGTCACGATCTTAATTTCACTCTCTCACGTTGCCGAATAATTGGTAGGAATAACGCCTTACGCACTTCCACTTCGCTGGGAACGATTTTTCATTGGACCTATCGTTTCTTATTCTTTCGAACGACGCTTTCTCGTCGTTTAAACTCGGTCAGAGACTTTGTTCAGCGGAAGGAATCAGAATTAGCGGATCCGATTATACAGCGAATAAAAAGTTATTAGATGGAACAGGAGCCATTAATAACAGCATCGATCGTACAATAATAAGCATACGAAACTGATTGTTCAGATATATGCGTTCAGAGTTACCGATACAAACAATGCATTATTATTCTTCTAATTTCGCCCGCCAAGTCATTCTTCGATGCAGATCGATACAGACCGTGAATATGTTATTGATGATTTTTTGTACGGTTTTCATGCAACGATTTTTAGCAAAAATTTTGACACACATCTGAAATTATTAATATTTTCAATATTAAATTATACATTAAAATATATATTCATCGAATTTTGATAAAAAACTAGAAAACTAGAAACATCGTATTAAACACTATAATGATTGATGTGCATCTTTTTTCGGTTACGGTAAATTGATGAAATGATTGTGACTCGTGTAAAATAATGGTAACCTTTTCAACTTAACAGGCCATTTGAATCGCGTTCAACTTAAAATTAATTATAGAAATATAAATTTTATAACGTACGTTTCAAAATTGAATCGAATTATTAATTTACCGAATACAATGCTTTTGAACTTTTCACAACACTGTAGAATGTTGCCATATGAATTACCAAAGAAGAAATAATTACGGTAAAATAAATAAAATTGTGAATTTATTGCGAGTATATATATTTCGTGTTATAGTGCTGTAGTTTTTATGCGAATTAACGAAGTAATTTTTTTCTGATAAAATCTTCAAATAGAATACCACAAGGGTGGAATTTAACTACCTTTGAGTTATTGTATATATTTACTTCCGGGTTGCGTGCCTATAATCATGTTCAATTATACAGCCTATTAAACATATTCGTGCATCAACAAGAACATGAAAGCCGTTGAAAGCTATGCTGTTGTCACTACGCTCTAATAAAGTGTACCGACCGTAGCGAGGAATGTCTAAAAAAAAAGGAAAGCCATTGCAATAAGAAATTAATTCAGGCGAACTGGTAGTTTACCGGAACCATATTGATTCTGTCAGTGGTTGGTTGAAAATGATTCGGAATGTAGACTCGTTACAATTCCTACGGTTATTTTTAAAATAACTTAATATTAAAAAAGAATATTTAAATTGAGTACTCGGTTATTGATATTTTCTGTATTTTTCTCAACAACTGTAATATTATACATATAGACGTAAATTTTTGATGATTATATTTTTGGTTCTTTTCTCTCTTTTTTTGCAATAGAATAAATTTGTGATAATTTGTTAATTTAATCGATATTCATCCAATAATTTAATTCATAAATTTAATGTAACTTTAATAATTCTATGGTTTAATATCATTTTTATTAAGAGTACATATAATATTATTTGTTGTTGGATACTCTCATTTATAATATTTTCATTCGACTGAATATTTATTTGAATATTTTAAATAATTATAAATTGAATTTGATATTCTATTTCGTAATGAAAACGAGAAAATGTAATTGTCATAATACATTTTACAGAACACCTACCAAAAAGAAACACTGCAAACATTAGAAATGCATGTTTGATGTACGGTATATCTGATAATGATTAACTATTAATTAATAATATTAATTAATATTAATACAGTATATGTGATAATGGTAAACTATTGGTTATTAAAAATAGCAACATTATCGTATTCAGAATTCAAATAATTACTGCAATTGTTATTCTCAAGATTTAAAGTATAATAATAATTTGAATAATAATTTAACTGCTTTGAATATTTAGTTTAAATTTATATTTACAGTTATAAGTTCACCTTTTAAAATATTTAAGTTATTTGAAGTATTCATCAAATAAGATACAACCAAAGATCAGATAATGATCCAATTTTTAGGTATAATAGTATTCAAAATATTTGTAAATCATATTAATTACATTTTAAACAATACCGGACCATGGAGATCTAAAATTTTTATCAACTTTTATTTTTATATATAAGTGTCACTGTAGCTCTTGGTTTTGTTTAAAAATAAATAAATGTACGGATAATAAATAAATTATAAATGATTGTATGCACGTGACATTGCACAAAACCTACAAAAGGAGCCAGTAAAATTTCTCGTAAAATACGTACCAAATTCCACGAAATATAAAATAAATAATCCAACGTTATATACGCCGATCTTCCACGCCGTTTTATGTGACAATTATTATGCAATAACTTTGAGTTTATTTTCAGTGTTTTGCTTTAAATATGCTGTAAAAGGCTGGCTATATTTCTATTATCGTGCAACTCGTCGATTCGACTTTTGCTTTCATGGTTGCGAAAGGACATTTACTCGAAATCCTGTTTTTCAGGATACCGAGTAACGTTTTACGTTCTCGATCAGAATTTGCCGGATTTTACGAATCGCCGTTTCTTCCTCGATTATTTAAACTCGTTTGTAAACTTAAACAGAGGTGTAGGCGTAGCGAAGTTATAGTTGCATAAGCATTTTTTAAAGAAAAAATTACCCGCGATTTTTGTCGCCTTGATTTCACTCGACAAGATGAAATTTATACTGGTGATTCGAAATCGTTTGAGGAGAGAATTTTTATTCGATACAATCGATTTGGAAATTGTAGGAAAAGTTGCAATAAATGTTTAGAAAATAATAATAAAAAGCATTGCATTAAATATTATTCGCGTAAGAATTGACAAGGATTTGCAATATAGTTTAGTGATTCAAAAAATTACATTTAAGGTAATTATAATTAAAATATATATCTGTACATTTAAAAATTCAATATTGAAGACATCAAAATTTTAATGTATACAAAAGATTTATTAATGATTCGATATTGAATAACTTACCAAATTTATTATATATTAATATATTACTTATAAACGAACAAAAAGTAATGAATCAGATAATGTTTCCCAAGTATCAATATAACAACATTACATCTTTCATTTATTCGTGTAGTGTTTCCTTTCTTTACAAAATATTTTCTATTTCTGTCTAATTTCTCTGTTTGTACTATGCATATAATCTCTAATCTATGTTATTATTTAAAAAATAGTGGAATTTTTGTTGCTTTGAAGTGTACAATTTTAAAAATTATTAGTGTATCATTGATTAGATATATTTATGCATACGTTACGGTTAATGCGTAAACTTCGTATACATAGATAAGTATTCACAGGTAAATGTATACGTAACTTGACTTCGTGAGTAAAAGTACGCTAATGATGTTTCTGTTAGCAAGTATGTATATACATGTACCGTTTATATTGAGTAAAAGTACACTCTGCACTTGTTTAATTTTTCTTTTTTGAATATAATGCCAAGAAAAGCAAAATCAAACGAAAGCATTGATAATTTTCGTATCTATTTGATATTAAAGTAGCAGACATATAATTAATGCCCAAATGGATTTTATTTTGGAAAATAAAATAAAAAATATACGTATGTTGTGTAAGTTATAAAATCAATTGAAAATTGATGATTTCTACATAAGTTACATACATACATACCGAAACAACATAAATTAGAATTCTTAGAAGGAAAGAATAAACTACAGTATGCTGTTAGTATATCTCGTATGCCTATATTTGTACCATATTATAATAAATATCTTTCATCTACTTAGAGAAAAAATACATTATTTCATTCAAATATGTTAAATTTTAAAGATTAATTAATCATATAAAGCTATATTACGTAAAAATGGTATTAAATAGCCAATAAAATGAATTTGAATAAATTTGATTCTCTTCTGAACAACTATAAATGCCATGTCATAAGTACACTAATACTTTCTTGTATACGTCATTACAAGATACAATATTTATATAAAATTTGCCAAAGTAAAGTGTTCCACGGTCTACTTGATTATTAACCTATAACAGTATATGAATAATTAAAGAACTATACCGATAGAAAAGTTAAAAATCATACCGATAGAAAAGTGATATATTTAACCGGTATGCAAAATATATTTATTTCATTTTCTTCGTTCTTAATTACAATTTTTTCCAATCTAGTTTAGAAAAGTAGCAAATAACTTTCTCACTGAATGAACGATAAAGAATATTGAACGGAGATTGCAATCGATTCTGAAAACAGAACAAGTTGATTTTGTCTCGATTATTAACCAATGCCATATAAGTATACGTAATTGTACATAATGCATGGACCGCGAAAACTCGGAGGGATTCAATCGCATTGGACATGATAAAAACCAGATATCTCTCTCTTTCTCTCTCTCTCTCTTCTATTTTCTATCAATATATCTATCTTTCTTTTTCTGTGGAATGGATGCACGGAGAATTGACTTTCCTTCTTCGAAGCCGAGTCAATATTGCGTGCGGGATCTTTAGCATAATTCGTTGTCTATTTACGGCCGGTTTTATGCAACCAGTTGACGATCCGTTTAGTCTTTGTTTCACAGCAGCGACGGGAATCTGAAATAAAAATTCCACGCGAACGGAAGCGTGAAGTACGTCTGAAGAGCGAAGACGCGTCTTCCTAATTAATTCTAATTAATAGTCGGCAGGGAGAACAATGGTCTCTTTCACCGAAGGCTTGAAACTTAGCACAGCGACCTTTCCACCCTTTGAGTTTCACCTTGTCTTCATTGTGTTCGGCAGGAGAATCAAGAATGTGCTTCCGATTGGCCTAAAAACGAAACACGGAATGGAGATATATCGCGAACTACACGATAAAAAAAATATACCGTATCAAGACTACTGGTACAACATTACGGATTACGAAGAAGTTTAAGCGGATTCTTAAGTATTGGAGTTCGAATGAAATCTATCGACCGTTCAAGGTCATTCGCGGGTTACCCCCACCACTTGGTCAGTGATGGATTTAAATTTATCTAGAACTTGGGGATATTCCTTCGAAGGCTTCTTTTCTTTCCCGAACTGCTTCATGAAAGGCAAATGTTATTATTATGAGAATAAATTTATTATCCTATATATTATTATTATTCTCCTCCTACTATTTCCTTCTCTCCTCGGTGCATTGAAGAAAAGACAAAGAAAACTCGCATACATTAAAAACTTCAATTTTCATTTCATTAAAAGAATATACCTGTATTGTTAATAATAAATTTTGTAAGTTTTAAATGAAATTAGCAACTACATCGTTTTAAAGAACTCTCGATGATCCTTTCAAGATAGAAGTTCAAAGCTGAAGTATCGTTAATTTCATGATCGATTTTTAAGAAAATATAGGAGCAAAGTAATATTGAAACATATACCGGTACAAATGACAAATTAAATCGTCTTCTCTGGTTAACAAATTAAACTTCAATTAAAGTTCAAAGGGTTGTATGTTTCTATTTGTGTTCATTCGCAAGTTTAAGATGAAACAGTCTCGCGAAATTTGTAAAATTGTCATTTCACAGATAATAAATTTCAACTGTTTAAACTTTAAAAATCTCATTGAACTATTATATTTATTTGACACCAAAGAGAGATTTTAAAGCGGATCGATCAAGCGTAGGGCGGAAGAATAGGGAAGACTAAGGACAGTGACCTTGACTGATCAATTTATCTCGATAAATATGTATTTCAGACTTTGCGCAAGGTAAACTTTGAAAGGAAGAATATAAAATAATAATTTAGAAAATAAATACCAGAGAAAAGTTGTCGAAGCACTGTTTATCGAACACTTATTTCGAGATATTTAAATGTTAACGTTTGAAACAATTTAAGAATATTGATAAATTTTTATACGTTTGCTTTCTTTTTATAGTTCTAAATATACGTAAACTTATTATGTGATAGTTTTGAAATAGAATAATGTTTCTATGGCTGCGAATTGGTTTACGCCTCTTAAAAAATAAACATATTTGCAATTCCGTTTAAATAAATTTCTGTAAACTAATCTTAGTAACTTGTTTAAGAACATATACATCATATCGTTATGAAACTAATTTTTTAGAGAATCGATCTTACGCCACTTTCAAAATTAACAGAGATGAATGTGGCACAATCCTTACCGACGAAAAAAATGTGTTATGCGATAAATAAAATTTCATATAATTTTGTCTTTATTAGAGAAGATAAGAAAAAAGTTCTTCCCACTATTTTATGTAAAATTTGATTTTCCTTAAGATCGATCGAAAAGATTGAAAAGAAACTTTACAAATAACGAGCAATCTATATCAAAGAAACCAAGAAACTAAATATAAATAGTAACTAATACAAATAGTAGATCTTACTCGCAATTAATAAGATCATCTCGCAATTCATCTTTGAGATGAAAATAGAATATAAAACTTCGGTATAAAGTATCATGGAAATCCGTTCGATTATTTAAACTCGATCTTGTTAACAAACACGCACTTGTACACACATTGTACATATTTAATGCTCGCATTAAAGAAATGATTTCTTTCGACTAGTCGAAACGTGATCAGGAGACTTTGAAACGTGACTTTTGTGAAGATTTTCTAGAAATTTGTCTCGATTACAATACTTTCCTTTCTTGTACATCGGCAAGTAAAAACCGATAGAATAATAATCTCTGACTTTTATGATCATTTCCAAAAAATTTGTCTCGATTCAAATATTTTCCTTTTTTTATATATTGGAAAGTAAAAACCGATAAAATGGTAATCTATCTATCTTTTACTATAAGTCCTCGACGCATTCAAATGTCTCGATGTTGTCAAGATTTTCAATCCGCAACTATTTACAGTGGGAGCATGCATAATAAGCGGCTGTCGTGTTTAACGAATGCAACTGGTGCCTCCACTTCCGGTTCGGTCCGGACGAGGAATTCTCGTGCCGCGTTTCCGTAGATTTCTGGATTACGTGCCGCGGTGCGTGCGGCTTTATTATGCCCAAGAAAGTTAGAAAGAGGCGAGAACGAAGTCATTGGCTATTCGAGGCCCGCCGCAGGAAACGGAAGTTCTCGATTATCCACGAGACACGAGAAGTATTCTCGGATCGCGGCGCGGTGCGTTTCATGTTACACGACGAAACTGTTTCTGTCTTGAAAATTCTATTCGGAACAACGAACTGTCGTAATGTCGAACGATAAGGATGGATTTCAGAGATTCGTGTTACATTTTCATATTAATGTATCGAATTTTTAAGCTTGAAAACGCGACTCGTTCATTTCTTGTAATTTGTACTTTTCTAACCAATCGCCGATTGAAAATACACAATTACTTTGCAGTACTCAGAAATATTTCATAGGGCATTTTTTAGTCGTAACGATACCAATTGTTACGACATATTTTGAGCAAACGTAAAATTATGAAAAATTAAAAACTAAACTCTTAAAAAGTTAAACAGATAATAATTTCCAAATAGGTAAAGGGATGCGTACATTTATTTACAGAAAGACGGATATAATAGAAAAAGGTTTTTGCTTTTTACATAACATTATTTCGTGTTCTTTTTAAATATTTTCCAGAAACTAAAACATCAAAATTTGAAATATAGTCTTGAATCGATGTTACTTACAAAATTAACAGAAAATGTTAAACAATTAATGGGAAGGTTAAGTCATAAAATAGTATCATAAAATCTAATCTGATCGTTTCTGATATATTTGTTCTGCAGAAATACTGACACCAACATGCATGTTTAGTTTCTAAGTTGAAAATAAACAGTATGTACTACAATCTCAAAATAACAATCTCAATATATTATACCAATAAACTATAACCCAAAATGAGGTTCAAACGAAATCATACTTTACATACTATGACATATAAGTAGTGGCCAAAATTACAAATAAATATTCATAATTAAATTTCCTAATGATGTAACACGACACGTCAATACAAAATTGATATATGTATGTCATGGGTTAATATCGATTTAAATTTTTGTTTATTTTACCCAAAATAGTTCATTGTTGAAAAGGTTACTATTAATTATTTTAATATTACCATTATTATTCAATGTTTCGACCATATTTCTTATGCTGTTATTATTATACCGCAGTCCTCTTCAAGATGTCAACCTACAAAAGATATAATATTTCAAAGAAAAGAAATTGTGTGCAGTTTTATAACGAAAATTACATAATTAAATGTAATAAAAAAGAACCGATCTATTGGTCCGATAATTTATCAATATGAAAACAATGAATGTAGCAATGCTCTGATGTTCGAGTATTAATGGATGCAATTCTCTGGCAGAATAATCGAATCAAAGTTACGAATCGTCTTGGCGGCATAATTTAATTAAGGAAAATTAGAAGTTTAAGCTAACTGTGTGTTGTCACTCTTCAGCGTACACACGAACACGTGAACACGTGCCTACGCGCGCGTGTACGAGGGACGAAGCTCGAGGGAGTTTCATTGAAGAGCAGAAAGATGAATGAGTCAAGGAAGCAGACGTCATTCACAATCATGTCACTCGTGGATATTGTCGATAGCCATGTGAAACTAACGGGATTTCTTATTGTCGCGTAAACAATGGACCAACAATCGAAAGGAAATATATTATATCATTTTCATATGTAGGAAAAAATTATTTACACTCTATTGTTATTTTTTACAGTGTATGCGTTTTACAATAATTTATGGAAGTTTTTGAGAATGCCTGACGTATGCAAATAACAACAAACAAACTTATATTGTCACATAAGAAAAAGTTTAATCTGAATGCCTTACGAGAACGTGTAACAAAATGAAAATAATAAATTCACTAATAACGAATAATGTCTATAATTTCTAATAATGTCAATAATGGGATAATACTTAAAATAAAATCTACTCAAAGTGTCTAGAGAATTTATAATTTCCTTACGTAAAATGTGCCTCGCTTATAAAAATTATTCAGCAATTGTGTTCGACTTATTTAAATTTATCTCATATTTATCTTGGAAAGAAAAATATTTACACAGGCATTTAGTCTACGAAATTTGATAAAAAAGATGGACAGATAATTCATCATCAAAACAGACACGTGCAATTTTTACCTTATATACCAAAATCATGTTCTTAAAAATTGCAATTTTTACCTAATATTACACCGAAGTCACCTTCAGTATTTTTAATCGAAACAAGTAAACCTGTATAAAATATTTACTTCTGTACGGATTAAACTTTTGAGCGATAACATTTTCACAAGACCAGTAAGTATAACAATCTGTAAATAAGTGAACAAAAAATAAAATTTCTAATTTTTCGGAAAATTTTATTTCCCTTCTAGGAAATATCAATTTCCGAAGACGACCGATATCTGAAAATATCCAAATATCAATTTTATTTTCCACTTGTGTATTACACGTACTGTACCTAACTCTTGCCACGGTTAATTTTACGAGTTATTTTCCTCGGTAAAAATCGTATCAGAAAATTCTCGGAGCGTGCAGGTAACAGGCGTGGGCTATTTCGCCACGTGAAAGGCGACCGGTTACTTCGATTCGCGTCGATTATTGGAAAAAGAAAAGAAGATCGTGGAACCGACTCGTTTCGCGTTTCAAAAGCTCCTCTCGACGAACGCTCGTTACTTTTGCACTAGCGCGTTCAAGCTATTCTTATCACCGGCTCTCGATCGGTTATTCAACTGCGGACCGGCGAATTAATTATAGGAAATTATGGCTGAAAACCGGCGGCCAGTAGCGAGCAGTTTTCCTCGACACAGGAAAAAGACTGTCGCCGGTAGCGCGATTCGGCTCGGTGCACGCGGCGTGCAAAAATGCACCGGTTCGGTCGCGTGAAAGGCCTGGCAAAAGCCACGTGGGCGTTTTCGACGGCTTTTATTTTCACTTAATGGCCGTCGGGTTCTTTAACTCGATCGCGCGTTCCTTGGCTGGTATACAGGGTGTACACTTTACGAACAGAACTGATAAATCGACTTCAGCATAATATTGAAAAAAAGTTCGC
This sequence comes from Ptiloglossa arizonensis, assembly GCF_051014685.1. Taxonomy (NCBI): domain Eukaryota; kingdom Metazoa; phylum Arthropoda; class Insecta; order Hymenoptera; family Colletidae; genus Ptiloglossa; species Ptiloglossa arizonensis. The sequence continues at coordinate 7,016,097 of NC_135049.1, forward strand.
GCGTATATACATACGCCCTGTTTCGCTCTGTTTCCGAACTGTAGCTCTTTTCGTTGCACGGCCAATTTATACTTGTTTCGTCGCTTTCAAATTCCCATTCTCGTGTCGAGTTTTACAATTGTTTGAGAGGAAGCTTACATGCGGGAAATTAATCACGTTGGTTGTAAGTAATCGTAACGAGTCGTTTGTTCTTTGCGTTTGAAATTTTCGACCAATAGTTTCTAGTTATTTTCAAAACTATCGAAAAGGGGATGATTAAAATTACAAAAGGGAAACCACAAGAAAAAGTATACAAGAAAAAGTGTTTAAATAAGACGAAATATGAAATGAGAAATATTTACAAGGTAAAATAATATTGCAAAGTGTGAGAGTACCTATAATAGATCAAAACGAAGTCCACGTGTATCGATATGTAACAAATTATGAAAAAGGTCGTACATTAAATTTCGATTAATCATTGAGGAAGGAATCTGATTTACCTATTATACCCTCGCATTTTATCCTATTATTTTAATTTGTAAGTTTTACTTTATTTTATATATCCGCAGGTCCTTACCAATCTAATACTAGGCAATAGATACTACTTTTAAAGAAAAATGAATGAAATAATTATTTTTCTGTGATTGTGTAATTTATCTAATAAATCGTACTAACTTTTCATTTCTCTTCAGAACCACTATCTTAAATTTGAACTAAATGTTAGAAAAATGTACAAAATAATTAATTGGTACCTTAGGTGGTGCATTTTGTAACATAATATACGAATAAAATGGCTCGTGTTATTATAAAATTTTAAACGAGATCAACAAATAATAAAAATAGGCACAAAAATAGAGTAATATTTAATGAATTGAAATTATTTTTATTGAAAACTGTTAATTAATTCTTTTTTGGTTTTTTAACAACAACAATTGCAACGATGTCCATCCTATAACTGTTGAGTAGAAAAACATTTTGTAAATTGCTGGGTACAAAATGCCCCAATGTAAATTAAGTAACAACACAAAAGCAAGGTATTATCGATTTAAAAAAGAATGGTCACGTATTTTCCGTTTGAGATAAATGGAAATCATCGGTTAGAAATCGACGATTACCGAGACATTAAGTATGCGAGACTAAAGATAGTAAACGTATATTCTGTAAGTGAGATAAATTGTATACGCGATTGAAAAACTCTTACCATTCGAATCATGTGTTACAAATCGTTCTAATCTATCGGTAATTAAACAACAACAGATTCGATTCGTGATCAATTAACAAGGATATATTATAGTGCTGGAAATTATTCTTAAAATGGATCTTCCGTATGTATTTTGTTACACCTTGAACATTGTTAACTCAAACTGTAGTCCATATGAAAGGATCTTTTATTTTGCTGGTCAAACTAGGAAATTCACAACTAGAACATACCTAACACCTGCTGCACAAATCCTTGTACGTGTACCTTTCAAGTGACCTCCTGTGTTTGTAACAATGTACTACTATTGACTTTTGAGGTAGCCTACCAATATTTTTATGCATATTGTAAAGTAAAGGGACAGAGCTGTCCAAGGCTCCAGTAAAGTGACGTGACTCATTTCGATGAACTAAGTATACATACTAAAATTTGTATACCTATGTATGTTATTGAAACATTATCATCGAAATACTGTTCACATTTGTACATTATCTGTTTTATACCAGTCAAGAAAATTTCCAATTACTTCTTACCAAGGGTCAATGAACTTCTTGAGAGAAAAACGAGATTACCTATTTCACTTATTCCTGTATAATTCTTAAATTACAAAATACATTGAAAAATGCATCAAATAAAAGTTGTATAATTTCCGAAGGTTTGAAAATTAGTAAGAAAGAATGCTGAAATATTTAGGTTTAGAACAGTTTCTTCAACTACCTTATATGCCTCCAAAAATAGTACAATATTTATTCAAAATATACCTTGGTATCTTTTGATACATAGGCGCAAGTTATAAACAAATTGAGCGACTCCGATACAAGGAGCGATTTTTCCCTTCGACATAAAAAATAATAATACAGCATAATTCATAGGTTGGATCGCAATCAACATTTGTGTAAAGTTTCGTTAAGATCGACGTCTGACAATTTGTAGCCTCGTTAGTAAAGAAAATTCGTTAATTGTCTTTTCAACAGAACACGAGTTTAATAAGGGTCTCGAGAGTGTCCCAAATTAGCGTCTTCGTAACGAGTACGAAAATCTACGCATGACCGTCCACACGGCAAGTATTTTCCTCTTTTCGTATGCAAATCGACAGGAAAGCTGGCATTTGTAAAAATAACGCGCGCACGGTTACTCGCGGCGATCGCATAAAACGCGTTACGAAACCTGGTGGTTCTGCTGGCAACCTGAGCGATTTTCACGTATCTGCACGAAACACGTACGCAGATCGATCGATCGTGGTCCCGTTCGAGCGGAATACGTGTACATGCACTCCTGAAGGTGCAGGTAGATCAGGTAAATCGGAGTTGGCACGTTCCACCGAGGAAATACATTGATCCGCTTGATAGTCTCGCTGTGTACGCGCGACTTTCGTTCATTAAGTCCCTGGAGCGCTTGTACTAGATATATCGAACCAAATGAACTTTGACTTCAGCTGTTGCGAGGGTCTCGAAGACTATCAGACATCAGTTTATTACCTACATGGTAATAAAGCCGAGATTCTTGGACAGCTGTGTATACCTAGTGTGCCAAGGTTTGATCGTGGATCGCTTTAGCAAGTTCATAGGTGATTTATAGAAACTTGGGTATAATGACGAGATTGATTTAAGTATCGGTGATACTTGAGCAATTCAATGTCGAGGCACGCAATAGGAAGTAGTCGAAAGTGTGAAATGATCTCAAGTATTAAGTATCGATTTCTGATATTAATACTTTTATAAGAAATACACGAATAGGAGTTGATACCATTGTAAATCCATGAAATATATCGTTTCTCATATTTTTCGCACGATAAAGTTTGAAATTTATTGTACATATGAATATTGTACATATTCTTTAATCAAAAATTCAAGTTGTAACAAACAGAGGACATTGAGGAATACCTGATTTGTATTAAAAGAGAAACTATAATTATACTTTTACAATAAGTATGTATTGTTGTCATCTTTCATTTTTTTTCAGATTTTTCGTTTTGATACATTGCAGTTAACATAATTGAAAACCGACTTTTTCATCGTTTTTTCCTCGTCAAAGTAACTTATACATCGAACTTTCGTACAATATATTTATTATTCCAATATTAAATCAATACATGAAGTTGACTTTCGAATCTCTTACCTTTGATAATTATAAATAGTGCGCAACAAAAATCGTGTGTAGTATTATATTTTTAATTTTATATTACTATCTTTGTTTTTTGACATTCAATGTTTCATTAAGTATTTTTTTGGATCTTACGGTTTTTGAAAGGACTAATAGAAAAGATTGAACAAAATGTATAATAAATGTGAAAAAGAAGAAATAAATCCAAGCTGGAACTTATATTCGTTGCACGATTTAGCATTTGGGCACTTAAACGCTGCGTCACCGACATTATTGAAGATATTCTAGATACTTTAGAATGTTACGCATGCGGCACAGTTTTCATTGATGTGTTTATTTAGTTTCTTTAAATACTGTGCCCTTTTTCTAAATATAAATTCATTGAAAATCGAGTAACACTCGTTTAATACATATTATACGAAAACTTAACATTTCCTGCCTTCTCTGTCGAACAAATACAGTGGACCGATTGCTCGGACACGTAATTATGGTAATAAGTTCTATTTATAGGAGATGTAACAAGGAAAGTTCTTTTTTAAGCGATGAGATGCAAGGAAGCGTAAATGACAACTATGTGTGAGTGATCATTTTAGAATTTTATATTTGAATATAAAGTGGGATCGTAACGATCAATAGCATTTCATACTCTAATCTCATTTGAAACACGACTATAATATTGCAACAACACGATTAAAAGATTAAAAACCTGTAGGATTTTTTTCAAATTCAACAGTGCATGTGCAATTACAAATTGCATCCTTTTTTTCATGGAAATGCATATTTTTTGTAGCACAGATCCATTCCTTTGTTCATTCTACGTGAAAAATGATTAAGGTATCGTCGAAAAAAAATTATTAGCTATCGAGATATTTTCAAAACATATCTTTATCAAACGACAATGTCGAAATGGTGTTTACGTTTAAATTATAGTCACGAAGCGTTTCAGCATTTTCTTCAACGAAGATATTTCTTGAAAATATCTCGAAAACTAATAATGTGTCGGTACCTTAATAATTTTTCACGTAGAATGAACAAAGGAATGGATCTGTGCTACAAAAAATATGCATTTCCATTTAAAGAAAGGATAAAATTCTTAATTACAGATGCACTGTTGAATTTGAAAAAAAATCTAAGGTCCTTCAAGTGTAATGCTCTTCTAACCATTCACCTTTTTCCTTTGAGTTTTTTTCGTAAATGCATTAATAATGAAGTTATGACCCGAAACAGTTGTCTGGACTATCCTATTTTATAGTATTATCAATGGATTTGCTAGGGTTTCCTGATGGAAATTAATCTAAACACGACCTCGTTTGTACTACTTTTAATTATACGTTATGCGAATCACACTTCAGTTGTACAAACGGAAATGTTACGCAGGCGAGAAATTTATTATTTACAACATAACGGATAATAATAAAATGCTACATTCAATGACACAGTAATAAAATACAATTAATATTATTGTTTTTTGTTAGAAAATAGCTGTTAAAGGAACGCGTGTTGTTTTTGTTGCGGAAGAACCGCTTTCTCTTAGGGCCGCTGACCACGTGATCGATGAGATACTCGCATTAGGATCATTTCGTACCAAATCGGACATTTGTTGGAGTAACATTTCATATTATGTTGAAATGTGAATCTATTACAGCCTTTATCGATATTTAAACGCGTCTCGAAGGATATTTGAAAATTTTGAGATTTGACAATTCTTCAATTCTTTTAAAAATGAAACTATCGTTCAATAAATTATAACTGTTGAGATGACAATCGATGAGAATGATCTTTTAGCAGCTAACACTTATACATAAGTGTACGTACATGCTTGAAAAATTCCGTAGTTCATTTTAAAGCACATAATTAAAAATAATTCGAATAGGGTCATGTTTGGACTTATTTTCATCGAGAAAACTTCACCAATCCATTTGTAACACTGTCATGAAGATGCAATGTACGACTCGCTCGCTGTTGTTCTATTTCGTTCACTTGAAAAATCGGATAACTCATTTTCGAAAGAATTAACGTATATGTATAATATATATTACAATGCTGTTTATACAATAAGTGATAATGTGTACATGGTTCGATGACCTATTATAAAGTTGAGCACTTCGAATCATTAATCAATTTCAGTGCCATCCAGCAGAGTTACGACGAATAGTACTTTGATAATACATATTTCACTTTCTCTAGATACGCTGGTGAGACAAAATTTCGTTTCACTCGCGTACAGCTTGAGAATAAAATTGCGCAATGCAAACATTTACTAGAAGAAGGAAGAAAAATGAAAGAAGTACATTAACGTCCTCATTAAAAGACGAAATCCTCTTATCCATAAATTTGTTTGAAATATTGCATTCAGTTGCAAATTTTTCCTTAATTTTATAAGTGGAAGATAAAGTTATAAGTGACATAACGAATTCGTCGACTGCAACAGTGATTGCCAAATTATCGGTAAAAATATAACGATATTGAATTCTGTTGAAAATTTTAATTAAATTAGATTCGGGTTTGTCACAATAAAGATTTAAGTGTTACAGAGTCTCAACATTTACTTCAATGATAACATATGTAGCTTCTAAGGATCGAAATATTGCGAATATTGTGTTTGGCAGATATTATTCAGCCAAGCAGAGACAAAAGAGGACATTTTTGCGTTTTCCATCGGATTTTGAATAGGTTAAAAAATTAAGAACAAAAGGTGACAATTGATTAGAACACATTTGTGATAATCGTGTAATGGTACAAAAAGAAATATATTTACATATCGTGAAAAGTTAGGGTCCGTACGAGACACGAATTCAAGAGATTAAGGACGTGAACAAAGTGTTTAGAAACATCTGGTCTACGAGCAAGATACCATAACGGAGGAGTAAGTTGCTTGAAAGATGGGGTCATATCTGCGATTTGTACATCACAGAATCATAGTCAGATCGACCTGTAAGCGTATTAAATTCAATTTCAAACTTGCACAGCGCGATCTAACGATGGATGTTACGAAGACGTAGGCTACAAGTTGTTAAAAATCGAGAGCGGGTTCGACATTCAATGCATGAAAATCATGTAATCCGCGAATAATAGCGGAGGATTAACAAAGACGTAGCTGCAAGATGCCCTATCAGCCGTGAATCTTTCCAGAGTACTTTCTCGCGAAGTACCACACTGACAAGTAGACGGTGACAGTATACATGCGTACGAAAAGAGAGTGGAAGGGGTAATTCCGTTATTTTACACAAAGAGAAGGTGTCTGTGTAATAGACACACTGGGGGACTCGATATTTCCTGCATCGATGTATCGCCTACGCTGACGGCTGTGCATTATCGACGTAACCGCAGATATTCAGTGTAAAAGCTGCTTGTACACGCGCTCAGGAAGGTGAAAGGTGCTCTTCTTACGTGATTTTACAATACACCCGTGTGCCGGTGTGCCCTTTCGCCTCTAATAAAATCACGAGTGGATCTCTTCCTTTTACAGTATCTTCGCTTGTTTGCAGGATTGGGACTACTCGAATTTTTCTTGTATTTGAATATAATCACAATTTTCCTGTAATCGAATACTAATCGAATATTTGAGTATTCGAATATTTTCTGTATCGATCAAACATCTGGATTGGGACTACTCGAATTTTTCCTGTATTTGAATATAATCACAATTTTCCTATATTTGAACATAATCACAATTTTCCTGTATTTGAATATGATCACAAGCTTCCTGTATTTGAATATGATCACAATTTTTCTGTATTTGAATATGGTCACAATTTTCCTATATTTGAATATAATCACAATTTTCTCGTATTCGAATACTAATCGAATACTTAAGTATTCGAATATTTTCTGTACCGATACAACATCTGGATTGGGACTACTCGAATTTTTCCTGTATTTGAATATAATCACAATTTTCCTATATTTGAATATAATCACAATTTTCCTGTATTTGAATATAATCACAATTTTCCTGTATCTGAATATAATCACAATTTTCCTTGATTTGAATATAATCACAATTTTCCTATATTCGAATACTAATCGAATACTTAAGTATTCGAATATTTTTTGTACCGATCAAACATCTGAACCGAGACTATTCGAATTTTTCCTGTATTTGAATATAATCACAATTTTCCTGTATTCGGATACTAATCGAATATTTAAATATTTGAATATTTTCTTTACAGATTAAACATCTGGATACTCATAGTATTCGAATACATTATTTTATATTTTCATAATTTTTTATAAATTAATTGAGAATGGTTTTAGCTTTTAATGTTAGTTCTAGTCACAGTCTTCAGGATTAGATTTAATAACGTCATGTTTTGCTTCTATTGTATTAAATTTCCTTTACGATTGATGTGTATCTATGTATAATAATGACGTATTGTTGTTGTTGTTATACTAGCAAATTTATCGTTTAAACTTTATTTGCATTTAAGGTATTCTACAGAATTTGATTTTAATAAAAAAAAAACAATCAATAATTCAAAACTACCGACAGTCAAAAAGATGTTAAACACAGAGCACTTTCTCGTACCATCCGTACGCGTGACCCAATAATAGGCTGAGGTCAAGATGTACTACTCAAATACTTACATCAACGTTAACCACATTATTCAAATAATGCACCTATGAATACATTTTTATTCGAATAATGATATTCAAATAACGATATTGAAAGTTTATTCGTAGAATTTGAATACATACTCTAATATTTGAAGTTTATTCGTAGCATTCGAATATGTACTTACAAAATATTCGAATAGCCCCAATCCTAATTCTGGTACTCAACCGTATACATGTCAGGGACTGCTTAGTGAGAATTATCCTGACCTACATGTGGGTTAGAAGACAGTGAATGTGTTACTATCCTTAAAGTCGGCAACTCCACTGACGGACACGGAATCGATGTCAAATAGACGAGTCGAATGTTTGCAATTCGAAGCATGCAAAAAGACGTTCGCGGCATGATCGAGAAAGGACAAGACACGCGCAGAAAGAAAAACAAGATCCACGGGAATGAAAGTGAAGGTGAGCAAAGAACTGACGAACGAATCGTTGCAAAATCTCGCGGTGATGGTAAAAGGACAAGAAGTTCGTAATTTGGTCGATACGTCACCGCTTTCTAATAATTATGATATCACACCACGCCATTCGTGTAAATGGAGCGACCAGTAAATGAATACTGATTTTTAATCTATAATAGTTCAGCTCTATAAGAGTTCAACAATCGTAAAAGTGTTTCGCAGCAATATTCAAATTAATGGTCAACGTACGTAATGACCAAAAATATTAGGTCTCGTAAATTTGTGCCACGATCTATTCATACTTCCTGCATTACGTTTCATAAACAAAGAGAGACGAACTTGGCTGACTAAACTTTTATGCTTTAGTTTAGCCTGTAGAAGACGTTCAAAAGCCACAGATCGTAAAGTTATAAGAATTACATATTGTATACCTGATAATGAATGAAATGTTCATTTTCGTCGCCTCGTATACGAGTTCTGAAAAAGGCAAATGCAACAAATAACATTTGTGTCGTTTATGGGGGAGGTGTTTCATTAGCTTGTACGTGCAGAAAGTGATTTGCTCGATTTTGAAAGTATTCTGGTGAACGAAACGAGGAATTTCTCAGTGCGAAAAATGTCACAAATGCTGAACATGTCAAAATCATTTACACGTAGATATTCGAAGAAAATTGGTATGATGCTTGCACGTAACGAAGTGAAACCCTTTTACCACAACATGGTAACTGGAGATGAAAAATAGATCGCGTACGAAAATTCCCAAAGGAAACGAACTTGGATCGAAGAAGAAAATCTAGCAGAACGAATTGACAAAACCTAGTTTACACCCTCGCAAAGTTCTTCTTTTTTTATAGCAGGGTTATCAAGGAATTTTATCTTTCCAGTTGCTTCTACAAAATCTGACAATTAATGCCAACCTGTATTGCTTTCAGCTTGAAAAATGAAAAAAAAAATCAGGAAAACGTACAAAACTTATAAATTGTAATAAAGTGATTTTCCATGACAACAATGCCAGATCGCATGTTGCATGAAATGTGTGAAAAAAATTACACGAATTTGTTTGGGAAATTTTATCCCATCCATCCTACTCTTCGGACATTATACCATTGAACCTCTATTTGTTTCGATCGTTACAACATTATTTAACTGGCAAGAAATTTGAGAATATGGAATGCAATAGAAAATGTTTTATAAAAATATTTTGATGATAAACCAAAGAAATTTTATACTAATGGGCTCGTGTCGTTGCTTAAAAAATGGGAAGAGGTTGTGCGAAGAGAATGATTATATTTTTTCATAAGCTTCATAGGTAAAATTAAAAAATTATTTTATACGGTAAAAGAATAAACGCCACGAACTAATGAGACGGCCTAATAATTTGAAACGATTCAGTTCAAATAGCATTTGAACGAGTTCAAAGGAATATTATCACCTAATAATACAGGTACTCTTTTTGTACGTTCGTCGAGTTATTCGATTTTAATTGATATTTAACGATGAAAATTATACAGGCGAATCAACTGAGCTGATCTTACAAATTCAAATGTTTTAATTACAGACCACAGAAATTACTATTACATTTCATTGATTCGAATTTAAACCACAACAAATTATAAGATGTTTTAAAATCGAATATGTTCAAGTCATTGACACCAACGTGTGGTGTTCGAAAATATCATTCTTATTCTTTCTTGAGTTGAAGTATGTATCTACTTTATTTGTTACGTGAACTTCAAATATCACAAGCATACCCTGCTTCAAAGAAATGATTCAAGCTAAAATGAAATGAACTAATGCGAAGAGGCTTTTGTAGACCCGGAAATAATTACGTTTGAAAATCAGTGCGGAGGCGTCCTAGACAACTGCAATTACCTAATTAGAATGATGATAAAGACGCAGAGAAGTCTGGCTCTGTGCAACAACTTCAGACACGATTATGGGATGTACGAAGGATATTAGAAAACAGGTGATAACATAAGAGTCCACGAAAAAAGTAAAAAATTTGATTGAACAAAGTGACATTGACAAATAATTGTAAAAGTACTTAACGATGGAAATATTTCAACTTGCAAATAAAACAATAATATGATCAAGTTATTTATTTTGTGCTAAAGCAATTTCTGCTATAGATACTATCTATGTTTAGAGCGAAAAAATTAATGTTCCTTAACTCTTTGAGCAAATAATAAATGAAGTTACAATTAAATCTTACAACTCCAAGAACTTACAACTCTTCGATTTTGAGTTACAAATTTTATTAGGGCATTCTTACAAAGTATAAGCTGTAAAAAAATACAACGAAATCGATTCTTTGGCTACATAGAGGCTCAATTTTTATACTCCATAGCTATTGAAAATAAATGACACTTTCAATTGTTCCGATTTATTACTTTGCTAAGAAAAATTGTTTAATTTTTCTCCTCGGAAGGAAAAAAACAAAACACTGATTCGATTCTTTTAACATAATCTCTCGAACATAAACCTGTAGTTACTCGATAAAATTACTCGTTCTGGAGTTTTTAAACTGTACGTTCATTGTAAATCCTAACGAGGATCCAACAAAATTCTATCTCTCGAATAGAATAATAATAAATTTGGAGCGTGGAAAACGATAAAATAAAGTCTACAAACGAGAATGAAATTCGATAATTGAGGTGTTCTTCTGCTCGATCAACTATAATAAGACATTGATCCAGATATACATGTATAGTAGTCGACTAGCCACGCGTTCCAATTATGTCAATCGGATGCCTGTAATTCCACGAATAACAGTAATTTCTTTTTCTTCGTTAAACGAACCAACTCAAATAAATCAAATCAATTAATGTCGTGTGTAAACCACCAGTAGAGAAAAAAATAGATGTCACGCTCTTGTTCATTACGAACAATAATTATTTATAAAAAATATGATCCAGTGTGGTCGATACAAATGACAGCTTCGACTAGGCTCATCGTTAGTCGAGCTCTGGCTTCGAAAGATGAACAAGATTGAGCAATCTTTTGCTGGTCCGATGTAGCAATATCTTAGCGACGCTACTGTAACGATAATATCACGGTAATGGCGGTAACTGTTACGATAATCGAGCCTCGGTTTCATCTCATTTCTCCTTCGTCTTTCGGTCGTCATCGAGGTCTCCACGGTATCGTTTGAGTACCTGGTTGAACATTATTCGAATATATTTTTATTCGAATAAACATTTGAATCAAGATTTATTTGAATAAACATTTGAATGAAGATTTATTTGAATAAACATTTGAATGAGAATTTATTTAAGTAAACATTTGAAGAAGATTTACTTGAATAAACATTTGAATGAGAATTTATTTAAGTAAACATTTGAAGAAGATTTACTTGAATAAACATTTGAATGAAGATTTATTTGAATAAACATTTGAATGAGGATTTATTTGAATAAACATTTTAATGAAGATTTATTTGAATAAACATTTAAATGAGGATTTATTTGAATAAACATTTAAATGAGGATTTATTTGAATAAACATTTGAACGAAAATTTATTTCAGTGAACATTTTTAAAATTGACGAATGAATCGAATATTATTCATAAACTACAAGAAACGTTTTATTCTCATCACTTTTCTTTAAAGTTACGAATAAAGTTGATATTATTCGTGTGATATAGATTACATATACACCATACAAATATCTAACAATACACAACATACAAATGTTATACGTGAGACACTATATACATCTAGTAAACAGTACTTGCCAAATGGAGCATAAAAATTCTAATAACCAAGGGTATAAAAACTAATATTTACAAAGTTATGAACAATTTTTCGTTTCCATTGAAATATGTGATTTGTCGCTTCAGAAGCTATCGTATCGCATAAAAACAATCGAACACCTCATAATTTTTCTTTCTCTTGCATGCAACTAATGGACTCTAATGTAGTGTAGAGCGAAAAGATTGATAATCCATTATTTTCTTACCGTACGATAGCTTCTGTGAAACAACAAATCACTTATTTAAACGAAAAGGAAAAATTGTTCATGACTTTGTAAATATTAGTTGCTCGACCTATATTTATTAGAACTTTTCTGCTTGACTAATATTATCTACCTTAAAAGTTATGAATTCCATTTTCCTTTTATCTTGTACATTATTAAACTTCCCGTTTCATAGGTATCACAAAAAACATATATATGTGTGTTACAAACACATCATCGAGGATACATAAATAACAAACACCTCATTTAGATACAAATTTAATACACGTACACACAAATACACACGTAAATATAATCGAGGATCCAGAATATAAAATGATAACGTATAGGTGTGAATTAAGTTGTTAAATCGGTAGTTGAACAGAATCCGCAATTATTGATTCTCATTGCGATTCCGCGGAGACCTTTGCTCAGCAAATTTACTGGTCCTACATTTGCAGGATTGTTTCTCAACGTTTAATTGTCCCATTGTTGATCCTGCTCAAGATCGATTCTTGAAGGTGTGCATCACTATAGATCCTAATTGTTCTGTTCGTTTAATCATTTGCAACGTGGGAAGTTCGATCGATGCAAGGGTCACCAAATGTTCCTGACGCTTTATTTGGCAATCATCGTTATAAATAATATATTGTTCTAAACACTTGTAAGCCCCTTACTTCCACATTTTATACTTCTATTACTGGTTAACCTTTCAAATTTAAACTTTGCACCGACTTCTTGCGTTTTATTCATTTTATTTCATTTCACACACTGCCAAACAAACATATCTACATCCCACCCAGAAATATTCAAATACCGAACGATTTTATATAATCGTACATACGAATATACATACATACATACATATATATAATATATTATATATATATAAACTAATAATTTTAAATTATCTTTTAAGATTATTAGTTTTTTAAATTATATATAGTATACAATTGTATTTTTTTAATTATATTTTTAGTTAGATTGTATTAATATATAATATAATTATATATATATATATATATATAATTAAAAAATAAAATAATAATATAATTAAAAAAATACAATCGTATACTATATATAATTAAAAAACTAATAATCTTAAAAGATAATTCAAAATTATTAGTTTTTTATCGTGCGTTCTTTCCCAGAAGTGTTTGTTCAGCTATTCGGCGGAAGATCAACTCTCGATCATCGATGAAACTAATACGAATCAGCGTGCGTTTTGCTATTCATATGCTCGGTGACGATAGATTTATCGACGAACCCGGAGACTGTCAAGACTTGTCTCGCAAAGACGAGCATTGGGTCGACTTGTTGGCAGATCTAAATGTCATGAGATTCACACAGGTATTACGCGCTGAAGGGGTTATGTCACTGCCTCTTCAGACAGTGCCACTGCGTGGTGGCAAAAAGAAAAATAAGAAACGGAAAATTTAGTCTTACACGAGTTTACTACGCACATGGCATGCGGATGAAGATTCCGTAATCGTATTCGATTCACACTCTCGTCATCAGTGACATGGTGGTCTTTTTGCTTTTACAAATTAAGAACCGTTGAGAGCGTTACATCTTTTTAATAGAAATAGCATCATCATTCTCGCTACACACTCATCTAATTCTACAAAGTAGGATCAAATATGAGGACACATTTTTTTATTAAATAACTTGTACCTCAAATTGTATGCCTCGATTACTAACTACTTAAGAAACGTCTCTTTTAAAAGTTATATATGTACAGGGTGTCCCAATCGTCACCGGTCGATTTGAATTTCGCGTTATTTTTAAAACGTCAAACCGATCAACCTAAAACTTGACACGTGTCGTCTAGATAGATGGGAAATTAATCGTGGAGAAGTACATGGTGGAAGAACCCGTGCAAATTATTCAGGTGTATTACGAAAAATCGCGATCTTTAACGCTAACGATTCGGGAACTCCGTAATCATTTCCTTCGAAATCATGTGCTGACAAAAAGCACTGTGGAAAGTTTGGTCGCTAGATTTGTCGAAACTGGTTCAGTTGGTAATCTGAAAATGTCACCGCGTTACTGTACCGTTCGTTCGGGTAAAAATGTTGCTGCTGTTGCTGAAAGTGTGAGAGAAACCTCGGACCCATCGATTTGACATCGTTCTCAGGAACTGAACATTTGGAGGACCAGTTTGCAAAGAATTTTGAAAAAAGATTTTCATTTACATGCTTATAAGATTCGATACTACTGCGATTTTCACTACTTATGCTCTCCGATTAGATCCTTATTAGTAGATAATGTCCTTGCGAAGAACTTAAACCAGAGGCTACAAAGTAGGCTTTAAATTGAATACTGAAATATTTTAAGTTTCGTTATTTTACCGGTGTTATAGTCACAGTTTTTGTCACTTAAGCGTTTTAATAGAAACCGTTTCATAAATATTATAATTAAATTAAAATAATTTCATAAAACCACTAGACTTTTGCAACTAAGTCGATGAAGAAATGAAGCAAGATAATTCATTTCTAATAAGTATGCTCTTTTCTGATAAAGCAAATTTTACAAATAGTAGAAATGTTATACTGAATTTGTGATTTCTTCTTTGGTTAAGAGTAATAAAAGTCGTTCTACTTGCTATTGCTTTTTAGCAATAGAAAAGTTTTCCAGAAGTAACAGTATTATTTGTAATACAAATTCGATCACTATTATAAACGTATCGTATTGCAGTGAATGCAATAAAAAAAGAAGAAAATTAAACTATTAATGCAAATGAAATGTTTATCAGTATTACATTGGGAATTTTCGTCTATGTTTGAACGAAGAGACAAAATTATTATATCGAACCATTTGATATTTAGGACCTTGACCTTTTACTACTATATTTGTATTGTATCAGTCAGAAAACTACACTCGTTTCTGAACGATTTATTTGGTCGATTATATCTGTAAATTCTAAACGATTATATCTGTCTTAAAGGGTTAAGAATTAACATTTTTATTCATGGTTAATCAACAATAGAATTTAGAATTTTATTAGTAGTAAATTTCGATAATGCAATATGTCTACAAACTGTCCTAATAATTTAAGTGAAACCCTTCGATGAGAATCGAAATGAATTGATAAAAATTGGTGTTAAAAATGTGTATCAGATATGTTGTAGAGGTGGTTAGAAAGGAAAGGGAGAGAGAAATGGAAAGTATAGTTCAAGAAGCCGGGATTCCACCGTAGAAATCGAAATTTTATGGGTAAATCATTCCTTCGGTATGTTACGCTCGACTGACAAAGTTCCTAGAAATACTTTGCGTTTCGTTTTCCCTACTTTCAGAAATCAAAATGAAATTGAACACTCCTTGTTTTGACAGAAAATATACATTGTCTTTTAAATTCATTATCTTTCAATTCATTGATACGTCAATTACCATAGACTTTAATTTGCACGCCTTTTTCAGTTTAGTGAAAACCCTAATAATTTAAACGTGATTTTCACACTCTATTAATAACACGAAATTAATACACATAAATATCTGTAATATTAATACAATGTTAATACAAGTAAACTGTGGTGGATATAGCATAATGTGGTTTCTTTAAATGTAATACATATAACATTGTGATTTCTATAGTACATTTGTTCTGTTACTTCGATTGCAAAATAAATAAATTAAAAATTGTAAGAAAGAGGAATAATGTATTAAAAGTCACGATCAGATTTTATAACTGCTGTTGTTCTAATATTGAATATTATAGACAAAATTGTAGATAAAACTCAAAACCATGTAGGTCTAGGCGAGAAAATATCATAACTATAATAATTCGTACTGAATCAATAGTATATTATATCCAATTTACAATATGCTATGATCAACTTTCGATAGCACGAAAATTTTCTTCTTTCTCAATTGTTTCAATTTTCAAAATCAAAATTATGGTGAAAATCAAAACTATATCTTGTAAGAGCTCTGTATTCACCATTTTCTTCGAATTTATTAATTTTGGAAATTCATTCATCGAAATCAATTAAATTAAAACACTTGTTAATGTCAAAAATAATATAAAATAACTTGCGAATATTGAAAAATTTATTTAATTTTTAAAACGTTTCAAAATCTATGTTTACGCAACACTTTTCCGTTTACTTCTACGTGTAAAAATTTTTGTAATGAATTTGAAAATATTTTATATAACTGGCACCGATTCACACAACTATGGTACGTAATTTGCCGTCAATTAATAAGAAGGAACGTCAAGAAATATCAAATAAATTATAGAAATACTTCTACGTGAATTGAAAAATAATAAAATAGATTTAAAAAATTATAAAACAACCGTATAAATTAAATTTAAGTAAAAATAATAATTTAAACACGAAAAGAAAATTTAATTAAAGTATTTGAATTAAAACTGAATCTATCTTCTTATTTTTGAATAAACATCAAGTTGATAATTTTATAATAAAAGTTGAAGTACAAATAGACCATGAAAAAATCTCACAATTCTAGAGATCTAAATGGGATTTAGAAGAATGGTCCACCTTCGATTTTAATCTATAATGTAATATTTTTATATACTCGTAGATTACATGTCTCAGTTGCTACATCTAATGATCATTTATATATCATTTTAGATATTGATCATTTTAGAGATACAAGAAATTATAGTTGTACATACTTAACGTTATTAACACTAGAACTACCGACAAATTTCGTAATATTAAGGTATACCTTATAGATATCTAAAAGAAAATCAATCGATGTGGAAAAAGAAGAATTGTGAAATGTGAAAAAATCATAACGTCTTCAAAAAAATATGCCATGGAATTTAAAATAAATTTTATTACGAAAGCAGTTGAAACCAGTCATTTTGACTGGTTGGTAAATCTAGTGTTAATATTAATTTTGATTACCTTTTCCATCTAACAATTAGTCCAACGATCGGAGCTTATACTGATCGATGCGAGCCAGTAATTGTGAAAATCAGAGACCTCGATCACAAATATTAGATTCGCAAGATCGACAAGATCCGGCAATGAATCTGATTGGATGGCTGATATGTATACCCGATGACCTCGGCCTACAACTGGCAATTCGATCACCAATCGATTCTGCACCGTGTGACATTCTATTTTATTAATAATCATTTTGCCGACGGTCGACTGAAATCAATGCTCTCGGCATATCGGGTAACATGTTACCTGAAATGTTAAAAATAATGTGACTGACAAAGAAGGTTTGGCAACCCAAAAATTTGAAAAAGTTTGAAACTTTAAAAGAATATAATTCAAATGAACCTAAAATTGAAATAATTTTCTAAATCTATCGAAGAACGATCGAATTAGAACGGACATAACCTCTAAAAAGAACTATGGATTTTTACATTATTATGAATATTTGCAAACCAATAGACAACAGGGAAAAGAAATTGATTGAAACTAATGTTTTATGTTTTTCTTTCTACTTTACAGTTTGGAGGGAAAAATTTTTCAAAAAGAATTTCTTTAGAATTTACACTCCAATTTACGTTCCACATATTTTTCTAAATACATTGTAACTTGGAAAATATGTCCTGGACAAATTGTGTTCGTATAACATATTTTCAGATTTAATCTATATACATAAATACTTTTATATATATAGATTATGTATATAGTATATAGACATTCCTGAAGTATCGTGCTGTATAGGTTATATCATTACCTAAACTAATTTGAAAATGGGATTGGATGATGCAGTCCTGGTTGAAATTTGTATAGTATATTCTAGTACAACGACCTCGGTGCGTGTCGATAGTTGCTGGTAATTATAATTACGACTGGTGTAGCAGAGTTCTATGGGTACGAATGTTGCGCAAACGCATAAATTAGACCAGTAAATTATCTTCGTACCGAACACGCAGCATTTTCTTTTAGTTTACCTGACATGAAAATTATTTTCTCTTACACGTTACCTACTTTCATGATCTTTTTCCTATAAAAGGATTAATTGATTTATTTTGTACTGTACTGCCCCTCAAAATATTGTTTTCTTTCATGAATATTAAATTACGTTCTGATTGTTTGTTACAGTTTTCATGTCAATCCTCAACCTCCAGCATGGCTCCTTGTTATGCAGCGCGGGGGAACCTGGCGTGAGTATGAAAATATTAAAAATATTTAAAAATTGAAAAGACAATGTTCATTTCCGATTATGTCCATGACTCTCTCAAACTGATACAATCTATAATATATATTATTACTTATAATATTGACAAATGAGTTATATTGAAAAATACTGAGAAATATTAAAGAATCCTGTAAAGCTTTGTATAATACTGAAGAACTAACATTAAAAAACATTTAAAAATGATGAGAAACGTTAAAAAAATATTGTCGAATATTGAAAAATATTGAGAACTGTTTAAAAAAAAATCGTTTCGAAATTAATTTTATAAATTGTAAATTTGAAATTCAAATGCAGTATAAATACCAAAAAATACCAAATCTATCAAAGCTAAATACCGATTTAGTTAAATTTTAAAGTTCCATTGAAAGAATAAAGTTTAAATATAGCTTGTGTATATTTCTGAATTTTATTTGGACAATTTCTTACGTAAAATACAAGTATAAAACATTGTTTAGATACAATAGTATGTCGAGTGTATATTTATTTATAATTTTACAAGTATTTGGACTTCGACAACCTGCCGGAAACGAACTTTTCGTGTCAGGGAAAGGTGATTGGTGGATATTATGCGGACGTTGAAGCGGGGTGTCAGATGTTCCACGTTTGTACCATCGGTCAGAAAGGTAATTTAATATTATGGCTACTGAGACATGTATGTTAATTGGGTTTCAATTTGTAGATTTAGAGTTGGTGAGTTTGAACGAAATAAAGAAAATAATATTGTATCGTAGAATATCGCAATTCATTTTAAATGAAATTAAAGATTAAATAATGCATCGTATTTTAATTAAATTTAATATTATTCGTTATATGTACAGGATCTATCCTTTATGCGCAGAAAATAAAATTTTAAATAAAATTTCCAACGGTTAATGGTAATTACATACCCAAATAATGTGAAATTAGAGTTGGGCTAGGAAGAGATATCCTTTTGAATAGACAATTTAAAAGAACGAACAAAACTTTTGAAGTTTCGTATTCATAAATACAAAACGTACAATATTGACAAATGAGTTATATTGCAAAATACTGACAAATATTAAATAATAATCATTAATGGTGTTAAATAAAAAAAAAATGAAATATCTTCTAACTTCGTAACGTATACGCATTCAAACGATATACATAATACGTAAGTACAGATATACATAAATAACCATTGATACGTTTACGCAATCTGTGTTAAACTGCTTCAAACGTATCCATAAATCTAATCTAATCAAGAATATCTTTATCTTGACGGAAAAGCCAAATAACACTAGCATACTACAATCGTGAACAAATTGACAAATTCTAAAGAGTTACCAAAGATTCAAGACTTTTAAAATACGTGCAATGCCGTTCTAATGAGACTTAGTAGCTTTTTCTTTTTTTCTGGGGAAAATCTTCCAAAAATTCCCCCTATCCCTTGGGATCGAATTAAGAATGGTGTGGGATTCCCCATACTCGCACATACCGGGTGTAGACCAATGCAAAACCTACCCCCTAAAACGCCCAGGTTGACCTAAGTGATCCCACCGATGTATCGACATCTATAATATCTAGAGACAAAGAAAAAAGGTTATCAATAGGTTGCACCTAGATCACAGATACTGTCAGTAGGTCGTAACGGTATTTCATAAAGTGTACAAGTGTATTTGAAAGTATGACTCGTTACGTGACATTTGGAGATGTTAATATCAAATCTATAGTCTATATTGTTTACCTCTTACTTAAGTGTTCGTCTTCATCCATTAAGTATTAATAACTTATTAAACACTAAGGAGTATTATATTCAGCAGTAACGTACTTGATCTTTTTTAATCTGAAAACTACTATGATCTTTACTATGATTTTTCATTAAAAAGAATATTTATAAACAATAATTTATTATTTTCCACTGCACAAGTGTCACAATATTATTAGGTACTTCTAGGTGGTAGCGTCCTATTTATGGGACAGTTATTCTTGCATTCGCTGTCTAGAAAATAAACATCAATTTAAAAAGAAGAAAAGAGAAAAATAATTTTCTACCTAATGGATTAGGATCAGTTCGGGCTGTGTGAGTTTGTGTGGCCGGATTTACTTTTAAAAGTAGTTCATCCGGCCAAAAATGAATGTTTAACGTTAATGTTAACAGGATCATTGGTAAAGATTATAAGAATTGGAGATTAAAAGTCACCCAGATCAGGCAATCGCTACTCGGTTTCTCGTGACGAGTCACAGTTAGACATTCTCGACTTAGGTCAGTAAACGTTCCTCGTCGACCGTGACATTCTCTGCCGAGTGATCTCTCGATCGATTACAAAACTGAGATCGGCGCTTGCAGGGGCCCCGGGCGGACCATTCGATCATTCGATCATTCGATCGGTTGATTTGTCGAGGTACGACACCCTGTACCATCGACACGAGCTTAATTATCGATTCTAATTGTCACGACACTGAAAAGATCCGATCGACGAATCGCCCGAGGAACTTGTTTCGAACGAGACAAACACGATTCGATCTTTCATCGTGACAGTTTAGAATCGGCTGTGTTTTTTGCTGGAATTTGTTAACGAACAACACGAGACGGCAAAAATAAATCGTACTTATTTAATCATGGCATCGATACGTAATATTGAAATTTTTCGCGGTGAACACGAATTATTAATTTTGATGGCTCGTTAACACATCCAGACTTTTCTTCAATATTGGACTAATAATTTGTATACAAAGTACTTCTGAGACAGGCTTATGAAATTCTAGAGCTCATAATAATGAATAAATTGTAGAAAATAAATAAGCGAAGAGTGTATTTAACAAAAATTATTCAAAATATTCACCTATAATAGACACAAGGTGCGTAATTAAAGCGCTGTGGGTTATTTTCTTCGTAAAAGGTCTTTATTTCACTTCGACTCGCTTCAACAAAATTTCAATAAGTGTTCCAGTTGAGTTTCTCTCGCATCCTATATTCTCACACGCATTCATTCCCTTACGTTCTAATCCTTAACCTTTCTCACTCCATGAATCTGGTCACGTTCACCCAAAATTCCTCAGTCTGGCGCCATCTTAACTGCTCGTCTTTCACATCTTGGTTCGGACACTCGCTCACTCGTCTATCCCAAATATTACTTCAAATTTTCTCCACATAGATAATCAGAAATACTATGTCACTCGTCATTTGTCTATGTCACTGTGTCACTCGTCATCATGTTTAACGTACACACCGTTTGTTAAAATTAGTTCGATGGACAACTGAAAACTGATATTCACCTTCGATGTAAATATTTCTGGCTTCCAACTGCAACATTTTACGCCTTAAGAGTTTTCTATAAATATGAATCACGTAAATTATTATTTTCGAAAATTATTTACTTCGAGTGCCTGTCTGGTAATTGTTACGATAATCCATGAAATGTTTTATGCACACAGGCAGCTCAGATACAAGGATGACACATCGTCTGATTGTTTAGTATTATCTGTGCCTAACACATATGGTATGAATGATAATTGAAAAAGTTATTTCTCTGTTAGTAAATTAATAACACTTTCATGCACCTATGTATGTATATTTTGCAGCTCGTCTTCTTTCACGCTAACGATAATCGGTCTATTTTCATACATAAATTGGTCAATCTTTCGATCAACCTGTTTATATTACGCAGAGATTAATTATTTGTATACAAAGTATTGTAGTAAATAATTAAAAATATTAGTAGCGAAATGTTTAGACGTTTCGAGAACGATGACCCTAAAGAGCATCCCCAAATAATGATCCTGTCCTTCACCATGAGACTTGGTTTCAGACGAGATTATGGACATAAAATTCCTCTGTCTGAATGGAACCGTCTTCGATCAGGAAACCAGGGTTTGCGAAAGGGTGGACGAGGTCGATTGCAGCAAAAGCGAGCGATTTTACAACCTAAACTTGGA
Source organism: Ptiloglossa arizonensis (assembly GCF_051014685.1). NCBI lineage: Eukaryota > Metazoa > Arthropoda > Insecta > Hymenoptera > Colletidae > Ptiloglossa > Ptiloglossa arizonensis. Next base: position 7,038,379 of record NC_135049.1, read on the forward strand.
ACTCTATGGCAACAACGCGGTGACCCTCAGGTAAAGAAAAAAATTTATACAAGCGTTGGGATTTGATTGAATAAATAGTAATGACTTCGTCTTTGTACCTTCGGGACTAATAAGGATAGTTTAATGAATAAAAAGAAACAATAATCCTTGAGAAGACTCTCTATACGATACTTCAAACAGAAATGCTTTTCTTGAAAATACAATCAGGCAAATTTGTTCAACGCATATTGATTATTTATCCGTGCACGTATATAATGCATATATAGTAGTCTTCGATTAAATTGAATCAAAATTAGAGTCACTCGATTGTTTATAATCGAGGTTGGTAGTATTTGTTCTCTATCTTCTCCACGAATCAACCTTTTTTTTGTCGAGTTGAAGTCGAGCCTCGTACGCATCACGCGATAAAGATTTATGATAATTCTGTACAGAGTTATAATATTTTTGTGAACCACCAACGTTGCATGTTTGTAATAAATTTATTGTTAATAATATATACGATATATGTACATATATCGTTGAATTGTTTTGTAATTTTACTAATATAATTTTAAGAATAACGAACGATTAATGTGTATAGTAACTTTCAAAATTATGTAATATATACCATATTGTTTTAAACTTCAATTTAACGTACATATTTTACTTATTAATAGTTGCAAAAGTATTTGTTCGAGTCTAAATTCACCATATTTAATTCTCTTATTATTTATATTTGATAAATTTTCATCAATTCGGTTATTTCGTCCATGTGAGACAACTTGGACCACAGCTAATACTAAAAGACTTTTCATTCTTCGTGCTAGTGATCTGTTCAAATTTAGAATAAATAATTTAGAATAATGCCACTTTTATAATTCACACTGAGAAACTAGTATTCTCTTGGGCCCTCCTTTTGCAATATTCATCTAGTTTAAGAAAATTTTCCCAAAGTTTCCTTTTCGTTCCTTTTCTGATCTATTTTCTGATCTTTCTGTCATTAATGGCTATTTTATTGGTTCTTTGTTTATTATTCCTTCTTCGAAGCTCATCAATGTCTATATTCTGCATTTTCCGATAATCTTCCACAATTTCCTATAATCATTACAATATTTCTCAGAATATGGTTCTATACTATTTACCCTTTTATTTTAACTTTTTCGTATTTTTAATTTCATCATTCTACGGTTAATCCTATACCTAAACACTTAATTCTTGTTTTTTAGACTCTTCTCGTCTAATCTTTCAAACTCCTTTCCTCTCCAAGGTTCTAGGGAAACTCTATATCTTGCAACTACAAAAGTTTGTTAGTTCTGCCGATGGTGTGCCAGTTTTTCAAGCTGATTTTCAATAGTATTATCATAATACTACAAGTGGTAGTGATCATAATACTACAACAGTATTACTGCAAATTATCGTTATTGTCTTCTATATTGCCTTTCATATGCAATCTTCGCTGAACTTTACGAAAATCTTTGACACAACTGATAACAATTTATCGATTTCTGTGATGTATAACTTTGTTGCTTCTTTTTCTGTTTTTATATTTTTCTGATACCACTTTTCTCATCGTACGCAACAGGTTGTGCTCAATCGTTCTACTATCTTGGTCATAAATTCCTACACTTCCTTCAAATATACAACTCGTTGTGAATTCTTTTCTATTTCCTATAACACTCAATTTCTGTCTTCTTCTTGTACCCAGCAGAATATTTTCGTCCTTATATTTCAATTTAAGTCAAGAATCGCTTGCAAAACAGCAATTTGCTTCTCCCTTTTATCCTACTTTCTCTGCTGATACATTTGAATATATTTTTTTTTTTATTTCATTATAATAAACAAAGTCGTTGGATAAAATACAAATATGTAAAACAAAATTAATGGGTGAAGCCGGTTTTTATTTACACAGCTGCCAACCGTGCGACTTGATGGGTTGTTGGTAAGAAAGAATCACGTATCAGGCCATTTTGATGCATATACTCTTTTCTTTGTTTTTCAATTTTTAATTCCGCTAAAGCCATTTCTTCGGATCGCTTCCATCATCATGGTTTATCAAGTTCTTATTACTGCTGCCACTATCCCTGATACCATTACTCTCTTTAAAGGACATTGTTTCAGTTCAATGTATCCAGCCATCGAACTTCGAGTTATCGAAACGGTTTGATCATGTTAACACTTCCCAGTTATAGTTTCGTTGCACGTAACCCAAGTCACTGTAATCCGAAATTTATTCACAGGTGAAATAATCTTTGAGACTCGTAGATCGGTTCACCTGTCGCGTACAATGTTTATCTGCGATTGACTGGTCGTTCACCTCAGGTTTCGTAAGGACCAATCCACCGATCCACATACCAGTTTTGCTTTCATACCAGCTCTCGTGATATAGAATCAAGAGGCGTAGAGGCGTAGCGATTGCATGTCACACCGATTTTTGATCGATAGTTCTGCCCTGTTCACCTGTTCACGTCACGCTATACTGTACCACGGATATGGTTAAACTTTGTTGCTTCATTAATCGCGGTACTTGAGTTGTATGTTGCTCGGTTCATGATAGAATCTATAGAAACTCGAGATTTGTTATCAGAGAGGTATTTGAAACACTGCTGTGCTTAAAAATGTGTTATTATTGTTACTGAACCGATGCCTGAAAAATAGAAAGATCCATAAGGATTTATCCAGGTGTATAACGATCTACTCTACTTTAAGAGCTTTTTTATTGCCTTTTGGGACTGTACATGGTGTTTTATGCAAGGCTTGTAAATTAACTATTAAATAGAAGGTTACTAAAGGTTAAACCCTTCGTTAAACATTTTATTTACAGTTTGCACGAGAACAACGACGACGACGTCGATCCATCGGATTCTATAGATGATCATCAGCAACGTACGACTTCGGCACGACCTACCACAACAACCACAACGACTACCACCACATCGAAGCCCAACAAACCGTCCACAACACCAGCCTCCAGTTCCTTCTCACATCCAACCGGTTATCCTCAACATTTTCAGCCTCAACCGCCATTTCCGCAGGTTCATACCAGCCAATCCAAATCATTGTACGATGATAAGAACGGTGGATATCATCACCAATATATCTTCCACAACGGCGAGAGGAGCAACAATCAGCCAGCCACCTCATATCAGTTGTTCAGTAACCAGGGGGTTAGCTCTACTACTGTTCAGCCACCACAGATCCATCAAATCAGATTCAGTTCAACTGCCAGCCCCCAAATCATTCACAATGAGCCTTCAACTGTGGCCCCTCTGTTCCACGTGACATCGTCCACGATCCAAACGCTTCTGAACAGCAATGCCAACAATCCAGCTTTGATAAATCCGATCTTTCATAATCATGGCATCGCCAGCACCACGGAGCAATTCTCATTGCACAGTAATAATCCTAGGGAGACTTCAGAGTATCGTGAGAGTGTGGAGCATAATATAAGGCCACTGGAAGCTATTCAGTCGACCAATAAAGGGAAGGTAACGTAGTTCAATTCTTATAAAAAAAATAACTCAGCCCAATTAATTCCGTTACTTTTGTTAATCTCTTAAACCGAATTGTTCTTAGGTCTCGAAATTGACCATCTCTCCAGTCCCAACGCCGTCAGAGTCATCACGATCGGTGCAAACGAAGATCGGCCAAAGTTCTCAGCAACAAAGAATCTCCGGGAACTTCTTACCAACCCCAGCAACCGACGAAACGACGATCAGATCCTTCTATCCAACATTAAGAAGTGCATCAAAGTCAACGCAGTCTACCAGCGAGATCACCCAACACATTCATGTGTTGCCATCTGTGCCGATCCCTCAGTTGAAACCTCACCAGATCACAATCAACTTACCACCGCCAGATATTCAAAGGATCGTGCAGAATCCGTCACCCTTGCTACCGTCACAGTCCAGAGTGATCGTCACTGCTAAGGCAAGTGTCAGCGATGAGTCAGGCAGACCTCTGAATACCACGCAGTTGGTTACTTTACCTCTACCGACGATTCCTGCCAGCTACGACGAATACAAAGAGGGGGATGAGACCTTTGATCCCTTTTACAGAGACGTTCCAAAGATTCGTAACGCTAGACACGTCGCAAGACAACTCAGCAATGCAAAGACTCCTCCGAGGCACAAGCGATCTGTTGGTCAAACGAAAAGTTCAATGGTCTCTTTTGTTTACGGAGGCGATTCTCATAGAAGACAGGACGTTCAGGCTATAGACATTAGCGGAAAGGAAAGAAACCGGGAAAAAGTTTCTAATGATAATTCTAAGGATTTTAAGTCCATCAAAGAGAGCCTAATGAAGTTTAGAGACATTCTTTTCGGTGGAGAGTTTACGGAAGACTCAATTCGCAGTGTTTTCGGAGGTAGTACATTGCAGAACATGAATTCCAATAGAAAAGTGAAGAATGGAAATAAAGTGTCCCTCGAGGATTTGGAGACGAAGGCTTCGAAAAATATCAAATCGATGGAGTATGAAGATGACACAGAGGAAGAGACTGAGAACAAGGAGACTAAAATTGAAGAGGAGGAATATCCAGAAGATACGGAAATCCCTGTCACGTTACATACGAAATCATTAGACGCTGATGAAGAATATATCGATCTAACGGACTATAGCGGAATTGAGTCAGATGGGAACAACGCTCATACAGAAATTCCAGGTAGCGAGAAAACAGATGTACCAGAAACATCTCCTGATATTGAAGAAAAAATTGAGAAACAGGGCACGTTACATTTGAACAAAAATGAAACTGAACATGAAAAACGCACAGAACTTAAACGTGTCATTGATGTTGTAATACTTGATCCAAATGAGTATCTTAAATTAAAATCATCCGACCAAGGAAATCTTGAAAACGTGACTGAACAGGATTCAACATCTACAGATATTCCAATACTGTCTACAACTGAACAATTCACCACTGAGTCCACATTAACAATGACCGATGATTTTTCAGGCAAAGAACATTCTGAATACTTTAAAAAACAAAGTGATGAAATTGAAACGAATAAACAGCTTGAAAAAATTGAGAATAACGAAGAAGAAGATTCCATGAAATCGAAGAAGCAGGACGTTGAAGCTGAACCAAATAAGCAATTCAGCAAGATTGAAAATAACGAAGAAAAAGATTCTAAGAACTTAGAGGAGCAAAATGTTGAAACTGAATCGAGTAAATGGCTCGAAGAGATTGAGAGTAACGAAGAAGAAGTGAGACAAAAGGAAAGTGAGAAAGAGAAACCCAAAGAACGAGTGGAACAAAAACCAAACGTAAAAAGGAAGAGTTCCAGAATAAGATCTTTCTCTGGGAAAATATCTTCAAGAAAAAAGGATCTTAAAAACGAGGAGATAGAGATGCAACACGATGAAGCTATTAAATCAATTGGTGACCAAATTACTATTCACGAAACAGTGGAGACTACAAACTCTCCAATTGTGACTTCTGAGGTAGAACAAATAGACAAACACATTTTTGACGAACCAGAATCGCAGACCTTTAAAGAGGTGGACACCAGAGCTGTCGGCTATCACTCTAGTTACGCAAAGAGCCTTCAGGTTGGAAAAGATCAGAATACTGGTAAAGACAATCGGAAGAATGAGGCTAACGAGTACGAGATCATAGATGCGAAGAAAAATGAAGATAAGGTAGACGAGTCTTTGGATGCAAAGGACAAATCAACAGTTTTCATTTTAAATGATCACGAAGTCAAGAGTGATGAGAAATCAGTCGAAGAATTAGACTCGGCTGAAATGACAGAGGAAAATATTTCAGTGGAGCAGAATTCTTATAAGGAAGAATCGTCGATTGAACACGGGACAGAGAAAGAGGAAACGACCACAGTTTTCAGTGACCAAGATTCCAAAGACGATTCTGAAGAAGACCTTGGAACATCTCACGAAGTCAGTAGAAACTCTCGACGAGAAAAGAGTATGAAATTCGAAGATTCATCTAAAGAAGTTTCCTCTCACAGACGAGATAAAAGTGAGAAATTCTCAAACGAAGAAGAAGAGGAAAGAAAATCGCAGGAATTCTCCACTATCAAAGGAGAAGAAATTAATTCGCAGGAGGTGTCCTCCGAGTATCCTGACTCTACAGAAGCATTCGACGAAAACACTCATGAAATGAGTATAGACGATGATTACAAAGACACCGGAAGCCACGATGATTTAACGATTTCTTCCGAACATAGCAATTCTGAGGAAATTGCTAATTTTAAGGAGGGAATTACTAAAGAATACGACGAATACGAATCGTCGCCGATCGATCAGGAGAACAGCACAGAGGGGGTCCTCAAGTTTACCGATGAACTGCCCAAGGAAAAGAAGGAGAACGTGTCAGATGGTAAGAAATCGTCAGAGTCTGTGGAAAACATTGCTCACGATTACGTCGATGACAATTACGAACCTGACAATTACAAGGAACGTGAATCGACAGAATCCAACAATTTAAGCGACGAGAAAACGAACAAAGAAGTCGACACAGATAAGATAAAAGAAGACAAAACAGGCAGCGATACTAAAAAAACTGATGAAGATAAAATCGAAGCCACTACAATGCCTCTGGACAGACAGACTATGGAAATTGAAGAGGAAACAGAAAACTTTAATTATTCTAGTACAGAGGCGATAGATTTACAGCAGACAACGATACCATCAATGACAATTATGTCAACAATGACAACGATAACACCAACTACAACATCGATAACGTCACCGACAACGACTCCAACTATTACCACTACAACAACAACGACAAGAACAACGACAACGACAATGACTCCAACTACTACCACTACAACAACTACCGTTCGTCCTACGCCTCCAAAGTTGTTCAAACCAATTTCAGCACGGAAGAGTTACAACTATATTCCTCCAACGACGACCCCAAATCCCGTCATCATAAAACCGAGACACAGTCTGCTGAATCCTAAGCCAGCGAAGCCACTCAAGTCGTACAATGAACTAGCGCCAAAACCTATAATCAGGAAGTTCCCCTCATTGGTACGTAAGTCGACCACTACAGTGCCAACCACCACAATCAAAGAAGACGATTTCATAAAGGCCACAGAACTACTAGTGACAATGACGGAGACGCCAGTTATTACAACGGAGGCTAGCAAAAGCGAGGAAAACGTACTCGAAGATAAACCGGAAAAGGATCAGGATAGAAGTTCCGTAGATGAACCGATGCAGAACGATCAAATCTTGATGCAGAGCAAAGACGACCAGGAATCCAGTCCCAGTGAACAAAAGTCTCCGCCCAATTTGAAGAAGGAGGCCAACGAGAATTCGGTGCAGAACAACGAAAACATCACACCCTATCCTGCATTAAGTTTATCGACACTTGCTTCCACGATTCAGGACACTTTGAAGGAAGTTCTACCAGAGGAGTCTACCAGCACGGAGTCGGAAATGTCGACAACTCCGAAAGGTTCCACGTTTATGGATGTAGAGATTCTCAGCACAACAATCCCGACGGTTACCTCGACGCCCGATGAACCTTATCACAGTGAAATTATCACCAAGCCAATAGTCGATGAAGAAATCTCGATTGCGTCGTCCACGAAGTCAGACTATCAAGACACAACCGAGATTTCTTACGTCACTGAGCCGCCGATGATTGTTGAGACCACAACCAAAGATTCTGAGGAAGTAAAATCAGCAACCGCGAGGCTGTTGGGTCTCAAATCGTCGACTCTGAATAAACGAGACGGTTTCAGTTGCTTAGAGAGGGAGTTGTATCGTTTCTACAATGACCCTAGGGATTGCAGACTTTTTCACTATTGTTCTCCTGGCTTCACTTCGAGTCAGGTCCTCGACATTCGGTTCGTATGCGAGGAAGGCACAGTTTTCGACGAGCCGAGCCACAGCTGTCGACACAACGTTCAAAACAGAGGATGTCTTAATAGGCAGTGAACGAACACCGGTTTCTCCATGGCCTTCGTGTCTGACAACGTTGATTTTGGTAATTAGTGAATCCGAGAACTCCCTAGTGTATATTTATATATTGTTAGTAGGTAAGGTCCTTGAAAGAGGGCCTCTCTTTTCCTGAGCATTGCCATAACCTTGTACATGAAGATGGATTCACACTTATTAAAATTAATGCGACGAAGTTGCTCGAACACAGACCACGAAGAGACAGAGAACCAGCTGTCGAAGCAACGAGAACTTTCTACGTTAGTAAGCTGTTTCGTAAAGTTAGGAAAAAATATCATTGAAGGATAGTGCTGAGTACTATTCAAAATCGTTTAAAGAATCGTAGATTAAAATAGAAAAATGCCTTTATGAAGAATTAGGCTTGAATCGATCAACAGGACCCTTCAATTATCCATAACCTGGATAATTATTTGACGATTAGCTGATGAAAAAAATTATCCGCAAAAGGGTTTCTCGTATTCTTATAGTTGAATAAAATTCAATTAGCTCCTCAGAGTTGCTATCCCCACTGTGAATCACGCTAAACGTGGCTCGTACTTTTACACCAGAAGGTAAACGACTGCAGGTTTGTGTACAGAGATGAAAAATAGAAAAACAAGGGTAGTCCTTCAGTGGCCTTAAGGAATCAACTAATTTTGTCCCGACCCAACTTGTGTTCATTGCATTGTTTCACTCAGCACTGTCGCCAACCAATTTCCTTGAGCAAATTCTCTATTTACGTACAGCGAGTGTGCTTCTTGCTAGAACGATTTCACCAAGTTTGTTCTCAAGAACTTTGCTAGACAGCTGATTTCTATCAAATTTTAGGGTAAAGAGTGAATTGTGTCGGTTCGTACATTGAAGAATCGATCGGGTTTAGCATCCGAGAAAATCTTACTTCGTATTTATGCGTAACAACCACTAGCAATTCTCGATGGAAGATATTCTCTCTGATACTGGTCGGTTGCGATCCATTGTAGATCAGTCGCTCCGGTAATAAATCTTGCATTGCTCAACGTACGTGCGTACGAAACGGAATTCGATTCAGCAAGCATATTCTTTGGCTTGATGCAACTGCACAAATGTACATTTGAGTTACACGCATGTAGGTTACGAGAGTGTATGTACAGTGAAAAGTAGTAGAGAGATTTGCAAAATACTCAATTATTGCTCGCTATGACAACGATAACGTTTCAATTATCGAACGATTTTTACGATTTCGTGGCAGCTACCCTTATCCTTCCTACTTTTTCTAGTTAATATGTCTTTAATTATTAGCGGAAAAATGATCCCATAAGTCGAAATTCCTATCGATAACATGTATAAATAGATACGATCGCATAAATATATTTTTACATGTGAACTTATTCCGCTCCATTTAGTGATTTTTAGATAGATAATGTGATAAGCGTCTGGATAGTTATATTTCATAGCTTGCGTGTACCTCGATCATCTTTGTAAATACCTATGTGTGCCCTTCTATAACGGCATCGCATGCATGTTATTTTTATGGTGTACGAAAATACATCAACACTGTGTATTGTAAGGGTCTGTACTGTGTTAATAATAATTGTATACTACGTGCAATTTCTCTCGTTTTGTTTTAACGATTGTTAACCTTCATACATCGCGCGAGGATTTATTTATTTGATACTTTACATTTTGTAATTGTACTGTTTCTTCTTCTATATTTATACGGAATATACAGTAAATTATGTGTGAAACTTATTTTAAATGTAATGTAATATTTAACACGCATATTGGATGTTTTTGAAACAAATACAGTTCATGAAAAAAATATTCTTCAACTCAATAATATGTAGGTATTACAGAATATATTGACAAAGATGTAATTCTTTAAGAATATTTTATTACAAAATTACAAAAAGTTACAAAAGAGCATGTATTATTAAAAATTCAAACTTTTCAATGTAATGGATACATGACAAATATTTTATTCGAGATATATTATATTTTATAATGAAGTAACACTACCCCTGTCCCTAAATATTTATGAAGTTTACTTGTGACGTCTTATTGAAATATACCAATTATTCAGAAGAAACTATAACAGAAATTATATATCATCATTTTTGTTCTTAAGAAATAACTAAGAAATTGGAATGTACCGATACAATCTAGAATAATCTTACACAAAGAATACAGTTTTGTTACATACGTTCAAAAAATTTTGTAATTCAAACCCAATTTTGCATATAGGATTTTGTTGCGTATCTAAGTTTTAACAAGGATTATAGCTTTATAATGAACTGAAGATGAAATAGAATTCCGTGCGTTGCATAACTTTGTTATTAGACAGTGCACGTCTTAGTAGAAAAATAAAGAAACATGATTCAGTTTTATTCGGTATCAACATTTTTCTAAACACTTGTAATTTTAGATATACCATTAACGCGTGTAATAATTTTACTATTCACCTTGATCTAATCTGACCCTTCTTAGTTTTTAACATATTAAGGACTATATTTATGGCAGATAGGATAACTCGTAGTAGTGTAGATCTATTATACCGGTTTTTAAACATTTTGACATAATTTATAAAATCAATAGATCTACCACCAATATCATGATAAGATCTGGCATCGAAGAATCTTTATGATGTTCATCAGTTGACTATAATATAATATTAGACGATAAGATAAATGCTTGTGTTGACGAAACAGTACTAGTATAAAGATGAACTTGTTTTTTTGTTAACGCAAACCTTATTGTTGTATTTGTCATATCTTTCTAATTAATGAGACCAAACACGATATAATTTAAATCATGTTTACTTATGTATTAAACAATAAATGCCAAAGAAATCAGATTTTACCAATTCCAACCCTCATTTGATCGCATTGTATGACTATGATAAGTATGTATGAATAGAAGAGAGACTTATGTCACTTATTTAATAAGTGAAAACTATTGAATTAATATCATTTGCTAAATGAGTAAATATCATCAAAATTATGTCATTTTGGTCTCATTTTAATCAGAAAGATCTTACAAATATGTCGATAAAGGTTTCATAGAAAGAAAACTTTTTTAAAATGTGAAATTAAACTTCGGCGACTGCTTCGATGCTCAGTCCCTCTTTCTTTTTCGTTCTTTGCCGATGAGATGTTGACACAGGTGTAAAGTTTTATGGCTGGTCCTTTTTAAATGTCGGTCCCAAGACTCACATTTATCGAGAAAATACTGCACCTGGTATACCAAAACAATAGATACTTACGCTCGTTACTTCCCTATCCCTTACACATGGGATTCGGCTTATTTCTCTGAGTACGTTGGTACTTATGTATTATTTGTTCATGATAAGAAGGCACAATGTGTTTACATCCCCACTCCAGTAGCAGTAATCTATTGCTGCTCTTACGAACCCAAGCAAGAATTACCGTTGGTCGAAGACGACGACAAAGATTAACGGCGATTCGAGCGAAGCCGAGTGAGAGAGAATACAGCGGCATTGGCGTAGTTTTCTAATAAAAATGTTAGTTATTAAGGAACAGAATGATTTCGTTCCTGTTTAGATACTACCATTGATTCGATAAGTTTCTCGTAATGAAAAAATGAGTTTAATTTTATAGCCGTCTGAAGCGGTTAAATCATAGGAATCCGATGCAGCTGACTTTGTAGTTTTAGTATCGCTTTCTTGATTTAATGTTAAATTTATTATAAAACAAGTTCCAATAATTGGGACGTATGACGTAGAAAATGCAGCCGTTTTGGGCTGGTGACTCGTTTTAATACTAGTATGACTTGTTTTTGTATAAATTTTAATTATGTAGAGTTCATCTTGATAGAAATAAATATAAGCGGATTTATATTATTTTTAATAAATGCAAATTAGTACTTTTCGCTATAAATAATTTTCAAAATATTAATGATTATTTCGCATATTAAATTGTATTCATTCTTGCATTACGAGTAGTACTTAATTCGTAAGCAAATTATTCTATTTATGAATACTTAACGTTTTTATTGGGCGCCTACACCTATGCATGAATTCATTCTCACTCAGCTTGAGATCCGCTATTGATTTTCCACCATTGACCAATAATACTTACCATACAGTTATCGATGGTGACTAGTATCCCGAGTACTTTTTATAGAAGCGTAATTTTTAATCATTAAGTATAGCATATGCAATTTATGATAAGTTGATCGCAGGACGTGTAATTTCTGACTAGTCTATATCGGTAAACATTGACGAATCAAGTTTCTGAAGGCATGTATGTTCTAAATAATTTAATAGGAAATCAAATTTTTCAATTAGGTGAGCTTGTAAGTTTATAAGTCTTTTTAATAATAGTAAAATTTAATATGATACACAGAATTTATAAAACGGTTTTACGTTCATCAAACCTATTTGCTATACCAAGATTTCTAACCTATGCACAATCGAAATCGTGGAACTTCGTGACAATGCCAGAATCTATAAAAATCGGAACACATGATGGTACCTTTCATTGTGACGAAGCACTTGCTTGTTTTATGTTGAAGTTACTACCACGATACAAGGATGCAGTTGTTGTGAGGTAAGATTTTATGTGACTAAATATAAGGTACAAATAGACTCTGTCAAAAACATGTTCATAAGATCATAGGACACATAATGGAGTGCCTTTTGTTAATATATTAATCATGATATTCTGTAATTTTGGATCACTTTTTATAATATGTATAATATGTTTGTAGAACACGTGATCAAAACATTTTAGATACTTGTGACATAGTAGTTGATGTAGGTATGGAATATAATCATGCCAAGCTTCGTTATGATCATCATATGAGGTACATTTAAACATTTTATATTGTTTGTTTATGTTTTCTTAAAGCTAATATATTTAATTAAATGCATATATTCTACAAATTAGAGATTTTAAGGAGACAATAAGTACAGTTATAAAAAAGCCTGGTTATGATGAGGAAGTAACATTAAGTAGTGCAGGTTTAGTTTATTGTCACTTTGGACATGAAATTATTAAGAACCTAGTTCCAGAAGCAAGTGAGAGTGATATAGAAACAATATTTAAACAAATATATAATACGCTTATTAAAGAAATAGATGGAATAGATAATGGAATTTCAATCTATAAAGATGGATCTCTGTAAGTGACCGATAGGAGTGCTATGTATTTATAACAGAATTAATCACAAATGTAATGCATTATACTCCTTTTTAGGTATTCTATTGTAACTGATATATCTTCTCGCGTGAAACTTCTAAATCCTGCATGGAATAGTAAAAATATTGATATTGACGAACAATTTTTTAAAGCAGTTGAATTAGTTGGCCAAGAATTTATGCAACATATAAATTTTACAACATATGTTTGGTTACCAGGGAGGTCCATTGTGCAAGAAGCTATTGAGAAACGCTTTGAGGTGAATACAGCAAAACTTTGATGCTTTACTCATTATTATCAGTTTACAATTAATAATGGTATTATTGATAATATGTTTAAAAATCAAAATATACAATCAACGTGTCTTTGAGGTGACATTTACATTGATTTGAATATAATGACACAATGCTTGAATAAGCTGCAAGTATTACAATAACTTATCTATTGTTAGATATGTAAAAATGTATCATAGGCCTTTCTTTAGTGTAATATTGTATAAGAGTAGTTTCATCTATGTTTTACAACGTCCAAAAATTAATTTAGAATATTAAAGTTAGAATATTAATTTAGAAATATTAAAGTTTATGAAGTCGTACAGTCAAACTTGTTTTATTGCTTACAATGATGGTACAGTATCTTACAATGTGGTGTTGCAATGCTAACAATTTTTATAATTTTATTATACATGTAAAATAAAATGGAACATATAGTAAATTTACAAACATTTACAGGTTGATCCAAGTGGAGAAATAGTAGAGATTGGTCAATACGTGCCATGGGTTCAGCATCTGCTTACAATAGAAAAAGAATTGAATATACAACCTTCTTTGAAATATGTAATTTATAAATCTTCTTATTATCGAATCCAATGCGTACCTATAAAAAACGGTAGCTTTCTGTGCAGGTATGTGCGGTCTTTGCAACTTATCTAAATGACAATTATGTAATCTTTTAAATTGTTAATACGTACTTCTGGTTTATAGATTATTTTTGCCAGAAGCTTGGGGAGGTTTGAAAAATGAGCAGCTTGAACGTGCCTGTGGAATTGAAGGTGCCCGGTTTGTACATTCGGAAAGATTTATCGGTGAACATTCTACCAGAGAGGGTGTAATAATGATGGCACGCAAAGCAATTGAAATAGGAAAAGCTTTATAATGTAGAATGTAGTTAACAATTGTATCTTATAATTATTACTGTAGTATCGGATTTTTGGCGTTCGCTTAGGCCTGCTTCGAGCGTAGGCCTAAACAAGATAACGCGCGCGGTTGGACTTGAGTTAAACTAAACATTTGGCGCCGATCGGTCCGCTAGCTTTCCTGGAAGGCACGAGTATCCTTTACGGGGGGTCTTGCGCGAGGACAACAGTTATTTGGGGGCTCGTACGGGGATCAATCACTCAAAGATCTCTTCTCAAGTGATTCGAAGAGAGAAAGAACAACATTACTATTATGTACTTTTAATAAAGAATATTTTGTATTGCATACTATGTATAGTATATATAAATATTTTTTTATATTTACAATAAATATGTTCAATTTTGTGCAAAAAAATGTAAATAATAAGAAATTAAAAACGACTATAGTTTGTAGCCTGCACTGAATATATTTTCTTACAACTTTAATTGATGCATTACAATAACAATATATGTTCTTACTTAAAAATTTGCAAGATTGTTTCAAAGAAAATACGTATTTTAATTATATATTTAATGTGGTCTATTGGTTAGTACCATTCATATAGTTTCACACATCTAAAAATGTTTTAGCATGTTTAGCATCCATCAGAATTTTGTGTAAATAATTTAAAAACATATTGTTCGTAGAAACAAAAAGTAAAGAATGTAAAATGAATGTGAATGTGAAACAAGCATTTGTGTTAAGAAAGTATCTCAAAGAGGAGAGTTATTTATTACCAAAGTTCTATACATAAGATTGATATAAAAATGGCACATTTTTCCTGTCTCTTCTTTCGACTAGTAATTGTTCATGTATTGTATTAATAATATTTTGACTAACACGATGTTGTTTTTATATCAGTTGTTAAGTTACAATCGTTTTTTCTTCTACTCTACTCATTTCACGTTTCAATTATTCAAATAATCAACAAAGGAATCGAAAGTAATGACAAGTTGCAAAAGTAGTATACTTTTGTGTCAATGGTAAATGATGAAACATAGTTTTACTATCTATTGCTACATCATTGGTGTTCAACATTTTCCGAGTATTGCTACGAACTAATTAGAGTTTTTCAGCAATTTTGTTGGCCTGTTGAGCATGTACAGCTAAATGCGCAGCTTTTGCTTCTGCAACTTCTGGGGTATCTATGACTCTACCATCAGCACCAAGAGGGGCACCATATCCGTATTTATAGGCATAGGGTAATGAAGAGTAGACCAGAGCGCCGTATGGATACATTCCTAGTTTCTTTGCAGCTTCCTGTAGTGCATAAATTATAAAAATCTACATTGACTTCGTACTTATTATAAACATCAATATTTGAGACTTAGTTAAATATCATTGTTCTCTTCAAAAATTAGATTTTCAGTTGATCAAGTTATCGTTACATATTTTTAATAAGGAATATTAGAGTGACAAATAAGTTCGTGGTCAACTTAAAATAGAAATTATTATTCATTCTTTGAAATTAAAGTAGAGATTCTATCTGCAGACCATTTAATTTAGTAAATAGTTACTGGACTTCAATATCACTTTTGAACCTTACCAAATATACACACTAATTTTCATATCTCTGTTATATTCAAAAACTCTGAATTTAATATGTAACAATGTTATCTATTTTTCATACAATATCAAACAACAATTGTTATTGACATGGTTGACATATAACCATGCCATATATGTACTTAGAGATTCTAATTTTGCATCATAGCATATTTATTAAATTGTGATTATACTTATTAGTACTACTACTACTACCCTCTGTTACACTTGAGAATAAGCTATTGAGTTTGAGTGCTACTTGGATTATGTATGATCCCATTACTTTTTGTTAATAAAATGTTGAATTGTTTCATAATTTGTGTTGCACAATTACCAAAGCATGAGCGGCAAGATGAGCAGCTTTCGCTTCCGCGACCTCAGGTGTATCGATGACCCGGCCATCAGTGCCGATGGGTGCGCCGTAGGTAATTGTAGGCGCATAAACTCGAGTTAGGACTGGCACATGTGCATATCCAAGCGTATTCCTGGCTGCTTCGTACGCTTGTGTTGAGAGATGTGCTGCTTTCGCTTGTGCCACCTCTGGCGTGTCCAAAATTCTTCCATCGTAAGCTAGGGGAACGCCAAAATAGCTGTAGGACACCACCGGCGCCAGGTATCCTGGTTCTGCGATCGCCAAACCGCAGAATACCGTGAAGATGATCTGTAACACGTGAGAACAATTTTTTATCTTGTAATAGATTGCTGAAAAATGATTGCGAAGCAATTTTTTGAGTTTATTTGGAATTTATTTCGATTATTTGGTATTTATTGGCTTTTGTTCGATGCTGTGAATAGAGTAGAAAAATTGCACAAGTTGGTGAGGATACTTATTCTGTGAAAATGTGGGACATTGGTGTGTCAATGAGTCGAAAGAGTCACAGAGGATTCCAATAGACATTATTAAATTACGACTATTGATTTTTGTTTCGATGATTAAACATTGTTTTGTGTAGTTTTTACGTAAGAGTTAGATTTATGTTTGTTTAGTTAACTTTAGAAGAATTGAAGTACGATAAGAAGGAAGAACCGAAATACAAAAATTAGTAAAGTTAGAATGTGTTAATAGTATACTAATATTCTAATACAAAATCTTTTATGGTGTTCAGTTTTGAAACTCGAAGTTTAATGCAAATTTAATATTTCAGAAAGTGAAATTCAATGTCAGTGGTTAACATTGACCAAAACGTTAAATTTTAATCAGCAAGGTCTAATACAAAACCAACATTACAAAGGACATAATTTGATACACATTTCAATAGCACAGATTTGATACAAACTAATATAATCAATTGTCATATATAAATTATCGATCTCAATAACTGTTAGGAGTCCATAATCGGACAGAAATAAATACAAGAGAATCAAGATATTCTTTTCTCCCCTAAAGGGGGAGTCTTGATCTTGTACCAAAAACGTGAAGTTAGTCAACTTGGCGATATTCTTAGAGGTTTTGAAAAGTTTATGATAAATTTAATTACTTACAAGAGATTTCATATTTAAGAGCGCTGCTGGATGATTAACCAGTATTCGCCCTAAAGCATCAACGGTTATGTTGTATCCTGTCCAAGCACGGTTCTCCTTTTATATATGTGAATCTGGTAGGGAGTCGTCGACCCGTAGGAGGGGACCACACCCTGAAGCAACTGCTGCACCTGAAGTGGTGACATTGACATTACGTTCGTAAGGCCCTGTCGCTTCTCGTCGCGAGACGCGTCTTTCAAAGGGTCTTTCCTTTGGAGAGGTCAGGTGCATGGCCGTTGGCAACTAGGCTTCTTCGTTGACCCTCTTTCACCGCGATCAATGAAAAACTTGCCAATTCGAGAATGCTCCAAGATGGATAAAAACCCTTCTCGAGGATCTCTTTGTGAGTTTCTTGGTGATCATTTTATTGGGGAAGGTCGGGGACTATGCAGGTGAGCAAAAATTACCGAACAAAGTAACACGTATCCAGGGTAACTTAAGAAGTGTTTTTCTACAATCAGCAGTTATACTTTCTTGTTGAATATTTATAATAATTTTGCTTTCGATGAGAAGTCTGTTTACTTCGACAAAAGAATAATCATTAGAGTTCCAAACAGGGTTTGAGAGAAATTTGTCGAGGTACTTGTCTACAAACATTTTAGGGAGCTTTTTATTTATGTATTTATTATTTAATTCTATTTTATCCGTTCAATATTTAAATGTTTCCACACGTAGCAGTTTTTTCAGAATGTTTAATTCGTGTTTGATGAATTGTTGAGTGGAAATACTGTTCGATGAAATTGTAGTAAAGAATTGATTCCTATACATTATTTAAAGTAATAAACAATAACGTCTTGTTATTATCTAAAGATTTAATTTGCATACATAAAACATGTATTTAATATAAAGATTAAATACTCTTTTTTTATGCTCATCGTATCGGATACTTTTAGTAAAAATTTTGCAGAAGAAGTTTATAAATAATAATTTGTGATTTTATGAATTTTTCAATTAAAAAAATGGAGAAAATAGAATTTCTTATGTAATTTTACAGAATTAACTTGTTATATTACGAATTTGGCCAGTCAGAATTGTTTAGTAAAATATTTGCACTTGATTGAAAATACAATTCGTTTTATACTTTTTGCTCGAAAATATTCAAATTAAAAACTTTTCTGATTCTTCTGATATTGTTATAAAAATTTGAAAAGTTTTTAATTTTATTTCCGAGTCGTGAACAGTTCTAATTGAAAATTAGAGTACCCCGTTTTATAGAGTAGGAAAATTATAACCAGTGCCATAAAAAGTTATCAATTCTTTTGCCAATATCAGTAATGATACTTTTAGTAATTCATTTTATATTAGCAAGTTCTTCGACAAACCAACACTTTCGAAGTGGTAATGTTTCTTAACACTGATTATTATGTACTTAGTGACTCGTTTCTGCATTACACGTTGCAATCACACCAATGAAAGTGTGTTTAATAAAACGTAAATGTGTTTAATAAAATCTCAAATTGTAGGTAATGTTATCGCGAAGTGATTTCTCAATTATTCCATGAAAGCGACCTCGACGTATTCTGAGAGAAGTTGCGGATCCAGGGAAAGAACAGGGCCGAATTGCAATTATAGTGAACGAGTCAAGGAATGAAGAAAAAGAGGAGAATGTTGGCACATCGATCCAATTGAAGGTTGTCGCGTCACCTTGGAATAATCAATCGCTTCTGAGTGACCGAAACAAATCTTTTATTCCGCATTTTGTCTCAGATCGCTTTAAAAAAGAAACAAAATTTGAATTTTACATTCACTTCCTTTTCTCACGGTGTGTAATATTGTATATCTTTTTGTACAGAGATATTTTATACAACGCAACTAAAAGATAAGATTCTAATAAAAATTTTCCTCATCTTTTTAAAGAATTTAAAAATCAATTTTTTAATCTTTATATTTTATGTAATATATATTATTTGCATATTTTATTGCCAATTACATGTTTCATATGGTATCCTTTATTTGTAAACACATAGAAGGAGCTGGTTTTCAGCAGCAGTGTGGTGCTATTTGTTTGGTTGAATTGGAAACGTCAATCACATTTCAAGATCACCAAGTTTTTTGCTCGCAATTGAGTATTTCTTTATTTATCTTTTAAGCAAGGTTTTTAGGACAAGTGTAATGTTTTATGATCCAAGGTTACTCAAGCTGACCAAAGGTTAGTAACAAAAAAGGATATTTCATTTGAAAAATTTTATTCCACCTCGAAATAATTCAAAACTGTTTACGATCCACTGTGCCACAGGAGCATTTAACAGATCTATTTATTATTGTTTATCGAAAATTACATTATAAATAGTTTAAATATTAAGGCTTTCGTGCCCAGGGAAAACTGATATTCAATTCTGTTATTATACAGGGTGGTCTACACGACATAATTTCGTTATGAATGCGGTTAGAAAGAAATTTGCAAAGAAGAAGACGAATGTTTTAAAGTGTACTAAATTTGTAGACATGCAACAATTCTCTTATTTTTATTTCTCTTTTTACGTCATTCTACGTAAAAAAGTACACATTTCGTACAACACTTTTCAATTGTTGTCATAACTGAATCAAGGTGAATTGAATTAGCCACAATTGGTTCATAATTTTTATCCTTTTCGAAAAAAGATATTTGTTTAAAGAACGAGAGGATTCGTTTCGTGTAAAACAATTTGCACTTCCGCTTAAAAAAATGATGCAATTATTGAATACACTGTTGCACTTTAAAAAAAAAATTTCCTCCTAGAAATTTAGTACTCTTCGAACCATTCATCTCCTTCCTTTGCCATTTTTCTTTAATTGATAACGAAGTTATGACCCGAAACAGTCACGTAGACCACTCTGTCTAAACTGATATTTATTTATGAAATCCTTGCGCAATGTTCAACAATTACTTTGGTGTCCAGTTACTTTTCATCTTCTTTTCGCAGTGAGCTGTACTCATATCGTGCGGTTACTATAATAAATATTATACGATTATCGATATTTTCACTTCTTGTTAGTAACTACTCGGTAGGGTAACTATTGTATATTCGCGCAATGGTATCGGTTCCATTTTTCTTTTCACAAGAGCAAAGTATTATTTAATCGCGCGATCGCAGCTGTTATTTCGAAAACTCACCGTACTTTCGACAGAAACCGCGATCATGCAAAAAGTCACATGGGTAATGCGGCGACGAGAGTTCCAAAGGATTTCGATCAGATGAATTCCTCGATGGAAAAAGCGCAGCATGGTTGCGCGAATCGCATGACACTCAATGACAAACAATACCATTTCGTACGACAGGGACCACTCTAACGTCATACCGGTGACACCAATAGGTGTCACGCATGTACGCCTCTGACCACGCGTGTATACTATTTACGTAAGTTCTCCCTCTGCGCGCAATCATGTTTCCCGAGATTTTGAGCGATAGAATCTCAACTGGTTACAAAACTCACCAGCCCTGCCATTGAGTCAATCGATGTTAAGTCACGCAGAAAAACCTCACAGTTCTTACTGTCAATTCCAAACTTCTTACTGTCAATTCCAAACTCGCAACAATTGGTCAATGGAGGAGGGTGAGGATTAATGTGTTCCAAAGACGCGATGTGCCCCAAAAAGAGGTGATTTTCTTTCTTCTATCACAAAAGATGACATCATTTGCCCGTGCTGTTTAAACTTTCTGAGATGAATCAATGGCGACGCTGAGTACAGTAGAACTGCTATTATTCGAATGGTCTACGATCAGTATAGATACGTTATTATTTAGGTATTTTAATCTTGGAAACGTATGGTTTTTTGACTATTGGACTGCGTTGACGACGCAAACTATTAAAATAATAATAGTAATGCTTTTATTATGCCATATACAAAGTACATATGTATCACAGAGAGGTAGATATGGTGAGATTTATAATTTACTACTAACTCTTTCAGAGGCGAATTATTTTGTTCTCAATGAACAAAAATTCAAATCGGAATTATACAAATATGAATATTCAAAGATGTTTCGTTTAATAAACCTTGTCCATTGAAAAAGAACGAGAAGACCTTCTGTCTAACTGAAAAAGTTGTTTAAAATAAACTTGATTTGCAATCTAATCGGTAACTTTCGTATTACGATACTTAAAATAATTTATTAGGTGAGACAAAGAAACATCTGCTTTGTTTTCCGATATATAATGTTTATGAAGGGGATATTCGTCGAAACACCAATAATAGAAACAGCTTTTTAGATCGGGTACTATACACAAGCATACCTTATTGTGCATGTATTAATTCACTCGAATACTTTGCGTAGAGGTTAGGAACTGTCAACTATCGTATCTGTTCAACACGCCAAGTTGTTGAACTATACGCGACAAAGATTAAATGACTCGATAAACGTAATAAGACCTTTATGTTGCGAAAGTCACACAAGGGAGACACACCGAGTAGCATCTCAAGAATTCGTCACGCGAAGCATTCGAAACGTTCCAAGAATGGCAAGAAAAATGTGTCACGTGTCACACGTCGCCTCGGTCACGTGGGCGGTTTAATAATGCTCGGATTGGCACGATAGGATGTTCAACAAAAGCCCTTTCCACGAAATCCCAAGTAATCTCGACACGCCCGACGGAGCATTGTCTTTGACGTTGGTTATCTTTATCGGGACCAGCGTGGACGGTTAAGGACCCCGTTAAACGATCATTGGGCCGGTATTAATTGGCACCGTGGTCTTTTATTACGTGGGCAGCAACGTCATTCTTAAGGCGCGGACACCAGAAAGGAAGCGTTAAAAATGACAAGTCGTTAAGACGATTTTTAACGATTTCACGGTGATTAGAATGGTATGATGAAAGCGAAGAACGTTGGTAACGCGTTAATCGTTTGGTAACGAAGGTTTTACGAACACTAAATAATGGTACTGCACGGTACCGCATCCATTTGGAAGATATCTTGTTTCATTATTAACTCCCAAGTTTGTACTTTTAAATAAAACAAGAAATATCAAGATTTCTTGATCCGTTTGAGTTTTATTCAAAAAGTAAATCGACCGATGATGATTGGGACCTCTATTTAAGATCAAGTATAAGAAAATATTTAAGATTCTGATTGAAAGGTTTCAAAGGGAGTAGTACCGAATATAGTGGGAATCATACTTTTTTCTGCGTCTAGCATTGCAGTTTCAGAAAAGAAACCATGGTTTGTACAAGACTCGGTAGTTCAAGAGATCATGTCTGCTTTATAAGTCGAGGCGTTTTAGACAATTTATTTTTCTCTTGTATATTGTGTGCCTGGGTGATCGCCATTACATAGTACATACTTTTATAAGATTTCACCTAATTTTGTACACTTATTAGTAGGGTGGATTTATGTGCATGTAACGCAGCAATAACTATGGTTACAGTATCGCTGTGTGTGACCATATTCTTGACATCTTTTGCACTTCATTATTTCCCTCTTTTTATGCGGAGTTCAATTTAAACTGTACAGTTCATGAATTTTATTATTTGAAAAGTATCCTTGTTATTGTGCATTTATTCAATATCTATGTAAAATAGTGACAATGGTGAATGCGATTTTTCGTGTCTATTATTAGTTACGTTAGGCATCTCATGTCCGAAAGTTGATAATTCTCCCTTTAGTTGATCTATGTATTTCAGCTGATTGCTTAAATATGTATGCTTTTGTTTTAATCGGAACATGTAAAATCTTGCATTAAGAAATTTGAGAAGTTTTGTAATCTTTCTGGATGCTTCAGGGTTTTTTGGTAGAATTTTTATTTTGTCATTACCAGCTTTCGTATTATTTTCAAACTGGCTCTCTACAATTTCCAGACTTTGATGTTGTTTGCATGTACAGGACTTTGTCAAAAATAATGAATGGAGGATGGTTTTATGAATGGAGGAACCGTATCTTGAATAGATTCTAAAAGTGGGAAGTCGTGCATTTCAGTATCGTTTTTTTTTCTTTTGTTATCTCTGCTGATTAAGATATTTTTTTTGCCATACAGGTGACAGTGAATTACCGTCATTATTGACCTCTGTTAAGTATATTTTTTTTAGAGAGTAGATGAAATACATTCGAGGTGAAGCTTCCCAAGTTTATGTTTACTAAACTGATTAAAGTTAGATCGGTTACCTATAATTAGAAGCATAGTACAACAATGTTTCTGAGACCACTGCAACCATTTGTGATCCAAGCAAAGTGCTTTAATCGTAACAATATTTTATTCGATTGTATTTAACATGTCTGCTTCTATCAAATGACTTAATCGAATACGACCACCATGGATGATAAAAATACGATATACTCGTATCACTACAGCTGGCCACAAGCTATCAGTACGATACCGGGTTGCAAGCCCACAAGTATCTACATTGATCAGTGCGAAGACTTTCTAAACCTTTATTGTTTATGCTGGAACAGTCTGTGAGTCGATGTATCGCAACTAACGTAACTCGTACTCGACTGTGTTTAGCAATGTCCGCGGTATGGATCACCACTGCCACTATGACAGTTCTCTGATCGGTCGACTCAGGTGGAATGAGGTCATTCTCTCTTCACCTGGGGCTTAGGGAACAGATCTGTTGAGTGGAATCAAAAGGAACCACCCACTGGACCGCTCAACTACAATCCACCCCCATAGTATCATCTAAGCTATAATGACGCCTTCGTACCACCACGCAGACTTGCACTACTAGTTATGTTACCTTGCAGTTCATATTATTAGTGAACGTATTTTTTATAATTTTTCGTGCATATTTATTTTTTAATTTGTTCATAAATAATTTTATTAATACATTAATAAGGTTTGAAAAATATATAGTTTTGAAATTATTTACGATTGGTTTTAAATTAAGGTATATTTTAATTGATATTTCAAGAAGTAATATATTTGTAATTAAAATTATGTGGTTTATGATAAATATATTTTATTTAAATTTATTATTTAAATATTCATACTTAAATTTATTTAAATTGATTCATAAATATGAATTATTAAACGAAAAGGATCGATTTAAGTTATTAATAAGGAAAAATGTGTATAAGTTAATAATGTAATATTGTATTGTATCAGTTTATCGGTGTATAGAGCTTCGTATACGTGGGTACGTTACACTTTCCACGGCCACTGTAATAATTTTGACATAACTGCCCTGTGAGATAATAATTAGAACAGTATAATAACAATGATTTATAAAAACATAACGAAGGATGCCATTTCAATGCTGAGTCCAACACGAGAGATGCACTTCCATGAGACGTCATCTAGCAGAGGATGAGAATTCAAAAAGAGAATAAAATGAATATATATAATATGAATAATAATAATATAATAATATGAATAATAGTGAGTAATCGAAATATTTGGACAGTATAATACGTCCGACTTTGATGCTGTATATTTTAATTAGTTATGGAGAAACTAAAGTGAAAATTGTTACTTACGACACATTATTATTATTGTTTATAATATGTACAACTGGGTTATGTAGAAGTTGTAGAATAATATGTAGAATTTATAGATAATTGTACACTACAATAAGCAGCTTATATTAAGAAACGATTTCTAAACAATTCCATCTATAATTAACCATGTCCGAATATTTTTGTTACTCACTGCAAGTGCAATAGAAATGAAATTAAATCAATGGAAGTTAGAATACATAGAAATAGATAGATACAAAAGGAAGTAAATAGAGACTGCAGTAAAGAGGGGGTTGGTATGAACTTCTGCGATGTTTTATTGCAAAAATTTATTATTGCAGTATACATGGTGTGCAAATTTTTATAATACGAATAAGATACATATGTATCAATAGAGATAAATTTACCTCACCAAGTTTAGGTTGCCGTAAAAGCGCAGTTTCCTCCTTCCTCATCCAGGATCATTCTCGAATATCATGGGACGATTAGGTGTGTCGCTAATCCGGTACGTGTCGCCCCGGACGAGGCCAGGGACGGTTGTCGACAGGGTATGCCTATTGTATTTATCGGCCATCGACATTTACTTGATTATTTACGGTGTTGTGTACCAGTAGCGGATGTCATAATAGACGGGTGAGACTTCTTTTGATCTTACAGGTCATCCGAGACAATGCTTCTTTGGTACACCATCTGAGTGACGTAACGACTGTGTCACGTGGTATCAGTGAAATTTTCAAATCGTATCAATGAACAGTGCTTGTTGTAGTAAATTAAGGTATTATTTGTTGCATAGACAGATGTACAAACTTTATTGTAACTTCTTTTAGATGATTAATTCAGATGGTAGTTGATGGGAGGTAAATCTAAGAAATGGTAAATCAGTCGAAATGTTTATCTAGACATGAAATGTACTTGCTTTGATTATATTCGAAACAACTTGTAGTCGAGAAGGTCCTTTCTAGGTGGAAAATTTTAGTTCGTTGAAAGGATTTTTTATTCGATCTGTCTTTATGCTTAATGTTGTCACATAATATTCCTGTTATAATCTGGTGCAAAAATGACTGTGCATTGACAAGAATACATTCTATTTATTTCGCAGAAATTTTCTTCTTCTTCAAATAAGTACTCATTTTTCTAATTTCGTAGCAAAACAATTGTTTGCGTATATATGTAGTTACCGATAGACGATTTGAATTCAATTTCTGAGACAGTTGCTCGAATGTTACTTTTGCATCTTATGCAATATGCAAAATGTTTTTATGACATTTTTATTGCTTCGAGATCTTAGTAGTGTCATATTGTCAATAATAAATGTCAAATTGCTTGTGACAGACAGTCTCATTATGGTACAAGTGAGAAATTAGGGCTCAGATCATTCAATCCTCTCAATTCTGTTAGGAGCTTACTGATCCTAAAGATTTAACTGCATAAGCTAGTATCCTATTGATAGAACATACATGTAGTAATACTCTGAATAGTGGATTTAATACCTTTGGTGCAGCTATCGTACTAATCGATATTTATGGCAGAATACAAGTTACTGATAGAATAATTTCATAAGAATCAAATTTAATTCAATCGATCAAGGATTTTGTCGTGAAAGAATTTTCCATTCTACCTTCAAAGGACGAATGTTAGCTAATTTGCAAAAATAAATTTTTAATTAGTCTACGATTGGCAACTATAAGAAAAATACCAATGGGGATGAATGATGAGTATTTGTTGCTGAGGGTAATTGGAAAGAGAATGCTGAGAAGATCAAACAGAAGAATTGAATCCTAAAGTTTAAAGCTGCTAATGAGTATGGATAACTGAAATTAAAATGAAATACTTAAAACTATCGTCAATTTAAAGAAGAATATCAAGAGCGGCAAATAAAGAAATTTTTAAACTGGTAATGGAATGAAAGCAAGATCTTAAACAAAGTAGTTGGAAGCAATTCGAAACTGCTGGTACTTCGAAGAAAAGTTCACCAAACTTTGGTGAATTCTAACGTGTACTGAATTCAATGTTCGAGCGAGAAAAAAGTTTGCCATTAGATTTTGCTAAACAATGATCAATATTAATATAGTTAATTTATAGTATTATTGTGCAAATGTTTCCCAGTTTGATTTTTAGTTTGGTAAAAAATTTGAATTTTAGAATAATGGTAAGTATTCTATGACGAATATTCGAAAAATAATGTTAATCATCTCTACCTACTATGTTAGTGAATCTTAAACTTCTTCATTTATCTCTCATAAATAGGTAGATATATTCAGATTTGTAACGAATTAACTTTTTTACTATTTTTTTAAAATAAATGGCTGGTTAATCTCAAAATTCATATTTCCAATCTAATATTAAGAATTTCTTCATTGCATGGAAATCAAGAGTTAGGTATCATAAATTAAATACAATCGTATCTATATTAATGAGAAGAAATAATTTCCAGTACTATAAGCACATTTAAATTATCGTGAATTGATTACTTGAGTAGTATTACCAGAAATTCTGTCACGGTTATCCGAATTCTTTCCTTTTGTGCCATTCGTGCGTGAAATGTTCGATTTGTATACATAGATATCAATTACTCAATATTTCAACAAACAATTGCAACTTTTTGCAGCCGTTGTATATTTACAACGTACAATTTGCTTAAACCATTTACATTTTTCATTTTTGCTTCATGGAAGGATGAAAAAATACATATTCCATAAAAAATAAAACCATACGTAACATAATACAAAATGTGCAATCATTTCCAATTTGCCTCTTTTTAGTTTGTAGGATTATAATGATTCTTATAATACTAGGTAAAAGTTTTATCAATAATCTACACTACATCATTTATAGTATTATAGAAATGATCAAATACAGAGATATAATTTGAATATTATTATATTTTTTGGAAAATCGAACAGAAGAAGAACGCTAACTTATACATATTATAAGTGTTTCTCGTAGTCAACAATACTTTATCATGTAAATAGTAATTTATCACTTCTTTTAATATGATTATTATATAATGAATAATTTGTTGTTTTGAATTTTTGTTCCATTCTGTTATAGCAAAGAACATTAATTTAATGCTAATCTAGCATCAAGCGGTGCAAATAATTTTAAACAATTACAAAAAAATACATTACTATGCAGTATTGATATCGATGCTTATTACAATTATTATATTAAGTAATTGAAATTAGAAACGATTTGAAAAATTTGTGTTTATGTGTACGTAGATATAGTTGCACATATATGAGCTACTTTTCATGATATATATATATATATATATATATATATACATTTATTGGTTCGCTCAGATCTTGAATTACACTGCGAAATTATTGCATCGTAATGAACTTGTCCCAATTAGGCGGTCGGTGCTCGTTAGAAATGATTGTTTAGACACTGGGTGTCATTGTTCGCGGTGTTTCGCAAAGTGTAATTACCTTCGAAGCTTATTAAGAACTCGGGCGTAGCAATACGTGACGGAATCTCTTGGAATTTGCATCGAAGATAGCGTTCGAGGATCTTTAGAGCCACTGCCATGTGTGGCCATGTGTGTGTAATTATGCCTGAAATGTTACGTTTTATTGTGATTGGGTTCCAACTCTCGACTTGTTTTGGGTTCTGCTTGTAACAATTTTGTTCCAGAAACTAACTGAAAATTGAATTTTTCAAACGTATAATAATACAAAAAGATTATAATGTATCAAAGATTGGGTCATTCGGAATGTATTGTAGATTTTTACCTAGGCTTAATCGAAGAGCTGTGTTTGTTATTCATACTAGTACAATGTATTCTTACGTACGATTATATTATTTATCTAATGTTTTCGAAATTTAAGCGAAGCATCAGTTTATTAGATAATAAACATTTTATGCTTAATGACTTCCACCTTTTACAGCCTTACGTCTACAAAATAATTCATAGAAAATATATGGGTTGAATTTTAAAATGAATATTCCCACTTAAGGGTAATTTATTAGGTTAAATATCTTAATATAAAAAATAGTATATTTTATAGGCACATAAACCACTTTCAGTACTCTTAATAAGCTCAGTTACTCTACACTGAAAAGAATAATAATATAAGCATCGTATCTTAACATTTATTACAAAAATATTTTACTTGTACATTATACTTTAAGAATAACAAAAACAATACACGAGTGCTGTCCGACTCGGAATCAACAATCTTTGTTTCCGAAATCTTCCCATTGCACGATCCGAACGAGATCAAATGGATCTGAAAATTCAGTCCCGATCAACCTGTCTCAGTGTCAAATATTTAATCGTTCCTTGCTCGATAGAAACAATCGCGCAATTACAATACTCGTGTT
This sequence comes from Ptiloglossa arizonensis, assembly GCF_051014685.1. NCBI lineage: Eukaryota > Metazoa > Arthropoda > Insecta > Hymenoptera > Colletidae > Ptiloglossa > Ptiloglossa arizonensis. Next base: position 7,067,343 of record NC_135049.1, read on the forward strand.
TCCATCATTGACGCAACGCGATCATTTCGCCTCTCAGCCTTCTCGTTTCTTTCACTATTTTTCCATCTCTCTTTCTCGCGATCGCAATATCGTTTTCCCTCCCTTCTCGATCTACCCTCTCTCTCAGTCTCCCAGTTTCTACATTGCCAAATAGAAATGTCTCCACCCCTCCCCCCTCCTGCCCACCTGGTTGGTGCTTATTATGTGAAAATCAGACGGAACGCGTGCGTGTGAGTGTAAATATTTCACGTACACCGGCATGCAGGCTGTTTACCACCGGTAAAGTGGGCGCTTGTATTGTTCCACGACTATATAAGGTGTACTCGGTTCATTCGGCCAGCAGAAAACCATCAGCTCGTGGATCCTATGGCGAACATGAGGTCCCTTGTGAGTAACGATATGGTTATTGCGATGTTGTCGATTAGACACGGTAGTTTCGGATTTTGTTCGATCGCTTCTGGTGTAGTTCAAGACACTTGTCGGGACATTATTGTTGGCATTTTTAATTTCGTCGCAGTGGTGTTGTTTCTGACGTTGACACGGAAACGGTTTCGGGTTACTTGGTCGCACTTGGTTATTTTTGGGAGAAACAAGAAATTTTTTTTATGAAATTTTGATAGCGAAATTTTTGATTCGTTTCTGGAATTGGTTCTAATTTGATCACGTATACGAAGAAATTCGTTGAATTTCGTATTTTCAAATTTATCAAACGTTTTCAAAATTGAATTATTCTCGAATTTTTTTAACGTAAGTTTGCTTAAAATGAAACAAGTTTATTGATTAAAAATTCACAACCAGATACATCCTAAAATTACAAAAAATTGGGACACGTACGTATGGTATCAATTTACTATAAAGAAAACGCGTTTTCAAGCTCTCCAATCGTATTATAATCAGAAGGTAAATTGTTTTTAAATAACAGTCTTCAGAAATTAAAAATTTTCTTAATTAATTTCTCCTTCTAGTCATCTCCAGTTACAATTTTTCTATCCATTCTGTTCAATATTTTCTTCTTAATTATCAGTAGCATTAAGTTTGCTTCGTTCACTCAGTTCTAGATTCTCTTCTCAAATATTTTCAGTTTTGAATTTTCTTGCTCTAATTTTTTTCAGATTTATTTGTCAATCATCGCCAGTTTCAAGTTTTTTTATTCAATTTTTTCAGCCCTTTTCTTCGAACTTTTCTTCTCGCTCGAACATTGAATTCAGTACACGTTAGAATTCACCAAAGTTTGGTGAACTTTTCTTCGAAGTACCAGCAGTTTCGAATTGGTTCCAACTACTTTGTTTAAGATCTTGCTTTCACTCCATTACCAGTCTAAAAATTTCTTTATTTGCCGCTCTTGATATTCTTCTTTAAATTGACGATAGTTTTAAGTATTTCATTTTAATTTCAGTTATCCATACTCATTAGCAGCTTTAAACTTTAGGATTCAATTCTTCTGTTTGATCTTCTCAGCATTCTCTTTCCAATTACCCTCAGCAACAAATACTCATCATTCATCCCCATTGGTATTTTTCTTATAGTTGCCATCAGTCTCGAGTATTATATTATAACCATCTTCCAAAATTTCTCTTTAGTTAGTACCAACATCGATTGTTCTTTAATCGTTCCAATTATCCACAAACCTCAAATGTTCTTTCTTCATTCACTTCTATATTCTTCTCTCGATCCTTAGCTTCAAGCACGTTATTTCTTCCATCGTTAACCTCCAATATTTTTCATTCGTTACTTTCGATATTCTTCCTTCAATTAATGTCAGATTCAAATATTTTATGTTAATTTTCTGTTAAACTCTTTGTTCAGTCATTACCAAGACTAAGTATTTTTGGTTCATTCCAGTTAATATACTTCAGTTTTGAATAGTTTTCATTCGGTACAATTAACCTACTGCTCTCGATCATCGCTAGCCTCGAGTACTCTTCGTTCGTTATCTTCGATATTCAGTTCTCGATTCCCTTCAATTTTCTATTTCACTGTTCATAAAAACTCGAAATAGCCCGTTTTAACGTTTACTTTCTAATTTTTCAGTTCCTCCTCTCGTGCATTGTTCTCTCGGCTACAGCCCTGCCGGGTTATGCTCCGTACCCCGTTTATGGCACGGCGTACCACGGTCCACCAGCTCCCTTGGCCCAGGACGGAAGGGTAGTAGATACACCGGAAGTGGCCCACGCGAAGGCCGCGCACTTGGCCGCCCACGCTGTGGAGACTGCTAAGGCCAATTCTCTCGGTTACTCTGGAGATTACACGGACGATTACGGTGCATCTTACGTCGCCCCACTGCAATCTGCTTACCACGGACCACCAGCTCCCCTGGCACACGATGGCCGAGTGCTCGACACGCCGGAAGTGGCGCATGCAAAGGCGGCGCATTTAGCCGCCCACGCCGAGCAGGTTTCGAAAATCGCTCACCTGTCCTACGCTGAGCCTTATCCGGCGCCTCATTGGTGAGAGTCGGGAGAAAAAACGGACCATTGGGCAATACAAATGCCAGCACCAGCAAACTCGACAGGAATGGATCTATGGATTACGGATTGGATCAGAATGAGTTTTCAACGAAATTAACTGAACATTTTCAACAATCGTCAATTTATGGGAATTTCTTCCGAGAAATTAGTATATGGTGGTTGGATCGAAATCTATTGATCGCTCGAGGTTGCTTCATTCACTGAGTCACGTTAGGATAATTTGGATACAGTGAGGGGGCAATGAAACGGTGTTGTGGGAGAACACTCATGTTGACCTTGAGCGGGAAATTGATTTCTATTTAATTGTAATATATATTTCGATAGTGTAGTTTCTAATTCATAGAATGAAGATTAATTGTCGTTTCTTGTTTTGCTTCCGTAAACGATTTTGATGGTTCCGGAGGCGATAATTTCATACCATGTAGTTTGGAACAATTTTTGTTAACTTTCTTGTTTCTGGTTTACGGATTGTTCGATTCTGTATTCGTGTAGCATTGTGTATGGCGCAGGGCTCAAGAATTTATTTGATAAATAGGTATTATAGATATTGGTCTGTAGGCAGGGGGCGATGTGTTTGTTACAGTTTGATATTAAAATGTTTGCAATTATTTAACGAACTTTTGGTGGTTTTTATTTGTCCAAACAAGTCCCTTTTCGTCTAGAACCTTCTTTCCGTTATGAATTCATTTTTATTCGATTTCTTATATATTGGAGTAGAATTAACTTTTATACAATTTACTAGTGCGAGAGCCGTATACATTGAAGAACTTTTGGAAAACACAAAAATATTACTTATTATTTCCATTTTATACGGAATATTGTAATATTTATTTGTATCGTGATTGGTACTAAAATTAATCATTAAATACGACTTTTATTTCACGAATAATGGTTCCACGTTTCATAAAGTGTTATTATTAATATTTTCTGTGATGCGAATATTGTTTAAAGGACAGTTGCAAATAACGTAACAAAATACTGAAAAATTATATGTTATAAAAACATCTACGTTTGGTAAACAGTATTTTGGGCAATATTTACAGATATAACAGTTTTCTTTTACATTCAAAAGCTGAAACCAAAAGCTGCTATTAAAATTGTCGCTAAATATTAGTATTTCATAATAAAAATCGATACAGGTGAACAACAGTTTGAAAAAATGTAAGAAATGTATGTGAACATATGCAGGTCGGGTACGACAGTTTCAGTTTTCTTGTACAATTCTTTAATCCAGTGAAAAGATATTTTTAAAATCAAATATTATGAAAAAATAACATCGAGTTATTGTAAAAAAGTAAGACTAAAATTAACATGCATTATTGTATAATAACAAATAATGTCGTATTTGAATAACTTTCTTACGTATAACGGATTTATTGGTAATTCATGAATAATTTTGTCCCGAATAAAATCATTATTCATTATTCACGAATAAGTCTGGAGAATTTATTCTTAATTCGTTATTCGTTATTCAAATACAGTTTGTTCAACTCTGAGAGTCGAGTGAGTGTTTAATTTATTTTTTAAATATTATTTCGCTTAGATTGATGATAATAGTAACAAAACATGATTTTATAGTAAGGAATAGTTTAAATTAATTGCACAATATCTTTTAAAATTTGTTTATAAAAATAAGTACGAATATTCATAAAGTTTACTTTGCTAATTTAATAAGAACAAAGTTTTTGGATCTTTCTAAACTTTCATGTCGATCTATAGCTAAACATTCAATTAGTCAATAATAATTTCAATACTTAATTCAGTAATATTTATTATCTATTTTTAATTTATTTACCCAATATAATATATATTGCAATAAAATCCTCTATTTTATCATAGAACATCTACGATGTACACACAATTAACCTATCATTTTATTCACTTATAAATGTATGTACATACAGAATGTAAAAGTATTCAAAAGAATTAAAAGTATTAATAGAACAGTATATATTTATAATAATTAAATAATTTTTTCTAAAATAAATTGCATTTCTTATTGACAAAAAATCGTTTCTCATTTTTGTAAAATTAATTATAGGGAACGATCTACTTTATCGTAAAATAATTAGTAAATTTCTATAACAAACTTTAAGAAATCAAACAGAGAATTTTATATGTTTCTGACTGTTCAAGAAAAGCAGCTCGTAACACTTTGGGTGACTGAAACTTTATTCTTAATTTTAATAATATCGACTGTCTTGGTATTTTGGACCATTTCCAATCATACATATTTACATATATTATTAAGGATCAAAATTTTATTTGATTATTTCCAAGAAGCATTGGGTTTCTCAATGGATCAGAATTTTATCTCCACATATCGCTCGAGCTCGAAAGAAATCAAAATGATCAACTCCACGAAACAAAAAGTGAATAAATACGATAACGTTAAATGTTGTATAATTTTTAATTTAGCTAAAACTGACAAATTCACGGAACTTGTAGTATATTGGTGTTTGAAAAGTACATCTATAATTTATAAGAAAAACATAATCAAGCAAATGTTGCATAAATCGCATTAATATATTTAATGCAAGAATAATGACAATCTAACACGTTACGTAATAGACGCGCTCCTTAACCCCTTCCATGAACGAATTATTTTATTCGACCTACATTAAAATTCAAACTGACACTGTGCAATATTGTGTTACATTTGAAAAATATCGTTGCGCCGAAGCATTCGAAAATTTCTTTATGCACGTTTATTCGTAATTTTCCTATTATCTCTATGTATAAATATAATACTTCAAATAATTCGAAAATTTCTTTATGCACGTTTATTCGTAATTTTCCTGTTATCTCTATGTATAAATATAATACTTAAAATAATTCGAAAATTTCTTTATGCACGTTTATTCGTAATTTTCCTATTATCTCTATGTATAAATATAATATTTAAAATAATTCGAGAACTAAACATACTCGTACATATGTGTCAATATCCCTGAAGAGGTTAACGCCACGAATCTCCATCTGATCCAATACTCGCAATCAGTGTCAGGATTTCCAACCCGACCACTTCTGTATCGTTATCGAAGCGTTGGCGACAAGCTCGCAATCCAATTCAGCGCAGCACGCGAACAATGCACGAGGTGGTCTTTGAACCAGGATAACTGTCGCAACATTTGTTATTTAAAAAAGTTGAATGCACCACTTGTGTCACCGCGTGACAGCACGCGGGCAGCATAGGTGGGTGAAAATGGTGACAAGGAGAGACAGAGATAGAAGCATTCGAAGAAAAGAAATTCACCTGGCCCTGGATGAAATATTCTTCGCGAAACTGTCGGCGCAAATAACGTTTAAATGTTTTATCGTGTAGCAAAACGGATACATCGAAATGTTTTTCTGTTCGCTGTTCGAAGTGTGGCTGTGTCTCGTTGCGATTTAAATGGCGGTAGTGACCGTTACGTTGCAATAAATTCCTGTAACGGGAGGTCGTTACGAGTTGATTATAATACCTTTCTTTTGACAATAATAAAACTACCGCGAATAATTGCGAAGACTATTCTCATTGAACTATCTGTGTTGAAAAGTACAATTCACGTGTTAACGAGATATTATACACATTTTCCGCATCACCTGTTTTACTCATTAATATATCTAACATTGATTTATCGCTCGATCGATTAAGATTGTTCTAGCAATATTCCATTGCGTCAAGGTCGATGTCCCGAATGATTTCCATGATTTGTTTTACTCTTATTTCACGCTCGTGGAATGGGTTTACAAACGAAAGAATTTATTACGCGTTCAAGGAATAGATAATATTAGTTTGTAGTCAAATGTATGAAGTATAAAATTAATTTTTTATTACGCCTAAGCCGATGATAATTTAACTGTACTAAACCAATAGAAAAGAATTAATCTTACAACCAACACCATATAGTTCACTTTTAGCTGCAGTGAATAATCTGCATTTAAACCATGACAATATCGTATTAGAAACGCAAGTATGTCGCATATCAAACCACCGAGTATTTATTCTGAAGCGTTGAAATCTCTACGTCAACTGTCACTTCTCACGAGGATTCTACAAATATGATTTATTACTGGGCTGTACCTGCTTTTATTATTTGTATTTCTACTTATTTTTATTTCACTCAAATGTGACCCTGATTCAACTTAATTCATTTAATAGCAATAATCATTGTATCTACCTTACATCGTGAATCGATAATTTGATATTTACGTATAAGTATAATTTGTCTAAAACTTCAGTAACTTTAAGAAGTAATTTTTATATTCTATCAAGATACTATGTTCTTATTTTTTAACTATTGTGTAATAATAAAAAATCTTTGCGATACAAATATAATTTATTTGTGATTTACAACGAATAATAAATACTGAAAATTAGACTTTTACTTCGTTGAAACAATTTAAACGAAACTTGTATAATAAAAGTTCTCGTATTATAAGCTCCGATAAGAACAAATAAAAATTCCGATCTAACAGGAACAAGTAGTTCTTATCGATAACAAAAAACATCTCAATTGTTTAAAATGCTATTTAGACGTTACTTCTTACAACTACAATTTCCCGTTTAATATTTCTTATAAAATTATTCATTCCTTATTAGTTTGTATCCTTTATTCGCAATATTGTATCGAAGAAAACTATCATTTACAACGCATTATAAATTCGGAGTTGTAATTATTTTTTGAAAATTTCTCTAATAAAACTTCCGAAATGAGTGTTTTGACAAAATTTTTATCCCAAAAGTTCTAAAATATAGATTCCACGGGAATCTCTTTAAACCGAGTAATTTCTCTCGAAGGAAATGCGTCGATTTGAATAGAATTATAAAAGAATAACAGTTAACTGTTTTTATCTTTGGTTGCTTTCGAGGGTTTTTTTTCCTCCCGTTCTATTTATATTCGAACACTTGTACTCAACACTTATACTGACACAATATACTTATAAGGAACACTTTTCTCGCAGTTCGATGATCGGGTGAGCAGTCCGTGGGCTAAGCTATAGTATTCTCGCCCATGGCAGAACTCTAGCCCCGCTAAATACCGAGGACGTCGGAATTGCATCCGCGATGACGTGCGTACACGTTCCACGTGTCGCATAGCTCTGCTGGGAGGTGAATTTTATTCCTGACGAGGTTACGGGATACGGTGTCATTGTTAATGCTTGGTAAATGTTACGGGGCAGGGCAGGCAGTCTTAAGGAGAGCATTTTCTTGGGTGTGGTTATACCCCGTTGTTGTGGCTGCGATACAAGGGGTGGGGCATTGGCCACTACCGCGACTGTACCCCTATAAATTGAACGATCCACGATAGTGGAAGCCATAATGCGGATCTAAACCTCTATCAATAGTCGCTGGATCGACGTACTCTGAGGTTCGACAAGATGATGCAATACCTTGTGAGTATATTGTGTCTTCTTTATTTTTTTTTTTTCTCTTTCGTTTACAGGTTCTAATCATCGAATTACTGCGACGACTCTAGATGTTGAATTTTTTACATTTTTTGTGGAATATTTTCATAAACATTGAGTGTACGTTGTCTTTAGAGACTGACGATTGTTTCTATCCCCGTTTTATATAAAAATTGTCTAGCTCTCCATTGAGTTATCTATCTATCGATCTATTTATGTACGAATCTATCTTATCCAAGTAGAATTAAGAAAGTATTTTGGTTTTTCCTTTGAGATTAGCTAAGAGTACAAATATTTCAACTTTTTATCTGTTTCTATACTAACTTATCTATCTATTAATCTATATGTCCATGTATATTTCTTTCTATTAATTTACTCATTTACTCATATATATATCGATCTACTCTATTTATACGATTATATATATTTATTTGTATATATATAAAGATACGATTTTCTTAGAAGAAAATTAATACTATTGAGAAGATCTACGAGAGTAAATAGAGACTTCTCAAGCAAAACTATTTTATATAATATTATATGAAAACTATTCATTATTTTATATACGTCTCATTCTATGAATGTACATATGTACATATGTACACTTTGAACTATATACATATCTATTATTCTATCTTTCGTATTTGCTAATCTATCTCCTCGTCCGCTAATCCATTTATATACTAATTTACCTGTCTATGTGTCTCTGTAGTTATCCATTAATCAATCTATCTGTATAATAATATATTTGTATGAAATATTTATCTATCGATCTGAAATAAAGTATAGAGACCTTTTAAACAATAAATTTAAATCGATGAAAAATTACATTTTCTTCCGAATATTTAACTTAACGTTTCAACTAATCGGATTTCTCCTATTATTGATTCCTTTTATCGCTTAAAATCTTTCAACGAAAATAATTTGAGGTTAGTTCCAAAATAAAACGTGTCAGAAAAAGTGCAAAAGAATTTCCATTGCATGAACTTCCGTTCTCCGAAACTTCAACTATCCAAACTGGGTATATTTTTATAGAGTATTTTTGTTCTCATTGAAACATTCACCCATAACGATAAAACGGATTATAAGAATTTAGTACGAACAACAATGACATCAGAATGGTAGAATGATAATTAAAGCATTGAAGAATAAAAATTGCATAGTATACAATTTTGTGTTGGAAAGCATTCCATGCATTCATAGTATTAGAGAAACGGTTTAGATGGTTAGAGGTGTAAAAGGAATGCGATTTTTCGTCGTTACAAAAAATTTGTAAGATCTAGCAACTAAAACTATATGGGATCCATGAACTTTTAAGAAAATTCTGTTATATTATTCGGAAGATTCCTTAACTTTAACAGTTATGTGTCCCTTTCATTATAGTTCGAATAATGAAAGTTTTATCGTAGTACAATTTCATTTATAATTTTTCTAACGACACTACTTATTGCATAAACATTTATTTACCTTCCAGGTTATTTTTTCGATCATCCTGAACGTAGTTTTCTGTGCACCACAATGGTACGGTGGTGGACACCCCGGAGCCTATGGTGGTCATGCGGCGCCTGCACCACTGGGACCTGACGGCAGGGTTGTAGACACACCGGAAGTGGCGCAATTAAAGGCAGCTCATCTGGCTGCTCTGGCTGACGCCAATGCCAGAGCACCAAAGGGTCTAGGTCCGGCTGGTCCTTACCCCGGTCCTGGTAGTTCCTACGCACCTGGAAACTACGCCCATTACAGGTTTTAGACATTGTCTCATACTAGAGGAATTTCTTCACGCGAACGTGAATGATGAAAGAATTTCTTCATCTTCAAAGATTGATCGATTTCGTCTTAATTTTTGTCTAAAATAGAAATTAAATATACAAAATGATACTTAATAGATGAATTGTGCTGAATAATTTGCACGATGTGAAAGTTTTTTTTTAAATGTAGTACAAACGGAAGATAATATTATTTTCATTATTCGTTTTGTATACATAAATGCCAAAATTTGTATATTGTTTGAAAACACATTGTTTTTTTTCTACTTATTAATTTCTCATTTTTTTTCAAGTTTGTTCTTTGCAAAAATTCAATTCATTTGCTTTTTATTACACAATATAAAACTATAGCGATTATAATTTTTAAATTTGAAATTGTTAAAAGGAATTCTATTTTAACATTTAAATTCTCAAAGTTTATTGTACGAGATTTTTTTTGATTTAATAAGGGTAAATTGTTTAAATGTTTTTTCCATCTTTTTAAGAAATGTCTACTTTTTTAATTTTCATTAACATTTCTAAAATTTTTATTTACCAAGTTATTATTTAGTTTAGACTACATGATTGAAACAATCAAAATCAATGCACAATATATTTAAATTTAAATAATTCTATGTGTTGAGAAACGTTGATTCGATTGTGTTTTAACTTTGATCACATACTAACATCTTCTTTGTATTATTTATGGTATCAACAGGTTGCAAAATTTAAAATATTTCATAAAAATAAATTAAATGTCTCAAAAGTCTAGATTATAGTGATCCAATAAACTTACAACCTGATTTTTTTCAGAAACAAACCATTGCATAAAAATATTTCATTCCATATGTTTAGAACACACACATGAAGAATTATTCCCCAGCTGCTAATACTATATTTTTTTTTAGAACAAACTGCATAATTTGTACATTTCTTGTCTATAACAATAATTTTTATATTATGTTTCTACATCCATAACCTTTACATTACTTTTGATGTTTAGTATCTTTAAATTATTTTTTTATACTTCCAATCTTTGTATTACTTTTCTATATTTATAATTTTTACATTATTTTTCTACATTTGGAATCATTAAATTATTTTTCTATATTTACAATTTTTACTACCTCTATCTACTATCCTTAAATTCCTTTCTACGTTTACTACATTTACTTATCTTATTCCATCCCATCTATAAACTGTATACTATACTTTGTACTATTTATTTCTCAATTAAACAGTGGACCACCAGCTCCTTTAGGACCAGATGGACGAGTGGTAGACACTGCGGAAGTACAACAAGCCAAGGCCGTTCATTACTCCCTCTATAACGCCGAAGCACAACGCGCTCCAGCAGCTCCAGCTGGTCCGCCTGCGCCTGTTCCTCATAACCCCTCATGGAACCCCGCGGGCGGTTACAATCCATCCAATCCATGGGGTTAGGCAAACAATTGGGATCATTATTACACGATCCTTCATGAAAATCGCGAATAACGTAACGAAACAGGTTCCATTCCTTCATTGCGATCGATGCTTCGAGAGGAAATGTGCTTGATTTCAACATCCTCTCGAATCATCGTGCTCCATCTACCTCTGAATACCAAGTTTGCCAAGTTTGCCAAAAAATTGACGCGATGATTTTTCTATTCCTTCCTCCTTTAAAATCGACGCGATGATTTTTCTTGAAAATGGGAAAAGTAATTTTTATCCGAAGATCAATGCGATGATTTTCTTACTATTTTTTATTTACCTTCATTTCAGAGTCAGTTTTATTCTTATTATCTCGCATTTATTTCTCTCTCCGTGCAATTGCTCGCTGTGATTTGCAATTGCGTTCCAACTACCTCCTGTCGATTTTGAAGGGTGTTACACTATCCCCATAGATCACTTGTCTTCAACTCACTCTTTCCTATAAAAGAAATATATGTTTATTACGAAATCGATGTCAGTTCCTAGATTTCTTGCGATTTTGGAACGCATCCCTGCCTGTTTTTTTACATTTATAGTGAATACTAGAGTTAAGTGAAACTCTTTGTTATAATATATACAATTTCTTGAACTGAATCGTACGACCCTTGACTTAACTTTCAATACTCGTTACATGAAAATAATAAAACAAAAGATGACAAAAATTGCAGAAAATCATGATCCATGATAATCTAAGTAGAGTTAATTGAATGTTCGTGTATCGGGGAGTAAATTTTTACGAAGCTCGTACATGCATAAACTTTTTCCTCAGAAGTTTGATGTACAATAGTTTTTTTCGAACAGAAACGAGAGTAACTAGTGTAATGTATAGTTTTGAACAACCACACTCGTGATGTTCTGTTTCTAATTGAAAACCACGAAGTTATATCGAAGGTGTCATATGTGCTGTGAACAAGATTAGAACGTGTGTTGTTTATTGATAAATTCAAATGAAACAACGAAGCGTTTTACCGTTACAGATATTATCGAGCGTTTTGTAAAAATCTACTTCTTACATTCCCCCTCAAGGTGAAGTCATGTCCTTATCGATTTCACGTTTGTTAGACGAAGAAAGTCTACCTTTACGTATGAGGTAACCGTTATCTATGAATTATTCATAAGCGATATTCAATGTTACCATTTCTTTTCTCTAATTATACGAGTACGTACATTTGTAAATTATCATGCGTATATATAATGACGTATCGTGCAAGTACAGTTAGAAGAAATTAAAACGATTATAAAATTATTATAATTAAACATTCTGAAACAAGTTTTGCATGATTATTTTTTTCAAGGACCGTTAAAACTTTTTATAAAATATTTCACGTCCTGTTTTCTGTTGACTGTATCAAGTATTGTTTTCGAACAATTCGAGTAACATCCATGAAAGTACATTAAAATCGATACTACGAATTTTAACAAATATTCTTTTACGCGTTGCTTACATGAACAACATTTCTCAGTTTTAAGAAAAATGAATAGAAAAATAAAATCTGTTTTCTGTGTTTGTCGAGCAGCGTATATAAATTATTCATTTCAGAAATATACACGAGTACATCTTTACCGTATTAGAGCTCTTAAAAGCAATATACTTCTTTATGAAAATATTTGTGATTCGAGTGAAATGAGATTTAACAGCACTTGTTATTTAGAAAACAAAAAATATATATAATAGAACTGAAATATTTTCACCTTTAATCTCTTTGACGTAATGGCTGATACAGAAAGTGGAAAAATAAAAAAGGATTGAAGCATTACTTCATTCTATTATCTCTCTGCACAAGTCTACAGTCTAGTAAATATTATTAACTGTACAAAAAGGAAGCTTAAATGATATACAAGGTAAAAAGTAGGAATGTTTTATGTTATTAAAATGTTTACAATTTTGTTATTCGTTAATATGTAGAACTATATTTTTTCTTGTATGAAATAGAATATTCAATTTTATAGTTATATAAAGTATGTTGCAAAATACAAATTTGCATTTCATCCAGTGTAGAAAAGTAATGATAATCTATACTCCAATTTTGTATTCATTTATAACAAGTAAATTAAAAAATTTCATTATACAAGATTTTCTTTTAGGAAGAGGAACAAATTAAACATTTTTGCAATATTCTACATAATTATTTAATTTAATACTTTTTTACAATACTTTTAGTACAGTAACTGTACTAAAACAATAATTGCGCACCGTTGCTCTAATCGATTGTATGATCAACTAACATTTGCTATCAACGAACATATCTGTGACAAGAATCAGATCGATTTGTACTTTATTTATGGAGTTGAACCATGTACGTGTAAATCTGATTACGCAGAGGAATCTACGTATGATCCCTACATGCATGAGTGGTGCACGGATACATAGGTGTGAAAACTGCATTGATTAAAGTCAAGACAAAAAATTAGTCCACCTCTAAAAGCCACTAAGGTTTCATCCTTCCTATGCAAGCTCCTTCCGCCATTATTCTTCGCGCAAATAGACATACTGTAAAAATAGGAGGCATTCCCAGAATGCTCACAGTTGAAGAAATGATCAGTGGATTTGATGTCACATTATTGTTAATCTGGAACATTATTTTTCAGTTTCTATTAGCAGAAAGAAGTAAATAAGTTAAACCAGAGCGAGATATAAACGACAATTAATTTTGTTCACTATTTATTGTAATTTAGCTAATTTACTGAATGCTTTTATAATTTAGTTAAGTTGCTTTGTGTCACTAGTATCAGTTTGATAGGTGAAGTACAACGACTCGTGTTGATATTTTGACGCTACAATATTATAGAAGTTGTTACTATTAATACTTGCCTGAGTAGTATACAGCAAGTTTCATTCCTCTTCAATTTGAAACTATTATTTCGAGTCATCGAAGAGCTTCGATCGGCTACCACCAATGGCCAGCGTAGTCACGAGCTTTCGAGCTCTCAGACCACCGCATTCCTCGTCAAGCACGGCCAATCACGTCCTTGCCAGCAACACGAATTATCGTCTAGCATACTGCAATAGGCGTGCTAGGTTCACGTTGTCAGAGTCATGAACAGAACCGGTTCTATCGATTGTGTCTGGTCGTTGGATAAGTGCAAGGCTTCGACCTGGTAGACCTGCCGGTAGCAGACACGACTTACGGATCATTTGCTGGATCGCGAGCCATTTCTCGTGATCCTTATCGCAATGGTCGATCGCAATTGACTGTTTAACTACCGTGAATATTGAAATTAACGTTTGTCTCAACAGGCAAGTGAGCGTTCGGAGATCGAAGATCAAAATCTCACCTGAAGTTCTTCGTCGTTTAACAATATTACTTGTTCATTTTCACTCGAAGTACACGGTGCCCGTTGATGGAAATTAAAATAAAAAAAAAAAAAAGAAATACAATCAGATGCACAGATTCGGAAGTTCTAGCTCTTGAAGAAAGTGCAGAGTGATAAATCATCGGATTTATTGTAGATATATATTAATTACGAGGGAGTCGTTTAAATATTTATCATTAACATAATGACCAGGTTATGTATACTTAACTAGTTTCTGAAATTTGTTACTTTTTGTCAAAATAAAAGTAACGAAGGATGAAGGCAGAAGGATGAAAGCAACAGGACCACATTCGTATTTTTATTTCACTGTAAACAGACAATAGGTACAAAATATAGAATACATATTGGTGGCAAGGGACAGAAATTCCTATTGCAAAATTGTCTCATTTCACTATTCTTTCGCCAACATGGTTCATTGTTTTGTAAGATGTTGTAACAACAAGTATCATAAGTGCCTCTTAAAATCTACGTTAACATTTCATAATTATTAATAACTGTATATGGCAATAAAATTCAAATTGCAATGTCAGCAATATGAAACGTTTGTATTTATATAAAATAATCGAAACGATATTAACATTAAGTAAAATTATTTACAAACATTCGAACATCGTCAAATAAATGGATAAACGAAAACCAAGTCTCGTGAAGCGTAAAAAATCAGGTACGATACAAACTGTGCTTCTCATAATTGCTTCTACGTGCAAAAATTACATTGTGTGGTTTTCATGTTACGAGAAATGTCAAAAAAGCAGTTTGACAGAAAGTCGAACGATTTCGATCCATCTCAGTTGCGAGACTTTTTGTAAATATTAATTTTATAATGTAACAAATTCAATGAAGTTCAGGTAAACAAAAAAGAAAGAAAGTTTCCTACAAGTTGTTCTTCTGTATAACAATGTTCATCTCTAAGACAAACCTATAAAAACAATTACTTGAAATTATTATTTTCAAAATAAATTGAACCTACAAACCGTTTTTCAACACTTGTCCTATCGTTTAATATGATCGCATTAATCAATTATTTTCTCTACTTCGTATTCGAAATCAAACATCTCAAAACATTTTCGTTCATACAAACTGCGATAAAATATATTTCTCAAAATTCAACGATGAAGTGCGTCAACTACCATTTTTTTTCTCAATAATATATATATATACACAATGATATGTTTATTTGTAATCACTATACATATGGAGTGATAAAATCACTTAAAAATATAAATTAAAAACTGACTGTTGACTCATATTATGTGTACCTATTTACCTGAACAACATCAAATCGAATTTCAAAACTTCTCTCCTCTTTCAGTAGTACACATCGTTGTGCGTAGAGAGCGCGACAGCGCGAGCATGAGCCTTCAAGTGCGCCTCGCGCGCCCTCATCACTTCCGGTGTGTCGATGACACGGCCATCGGAACCCAATGGCGCTAGAGGTCCCCGATAACCCATCGATGGTGTGTGTTTGTAAGTGACACGAATCGGTGTTAAATAAACCAAATTTCTTCGACCATCGAACACGTTTAGTTCGTAAAATTCGGATGCTTTCGAAGCTGCGCGCGTATGCGCTGCTAAATGAGACTCCTTCGCGGCAGTCACCTTAAATGAAAATACAGAAAACACGCTGTAAAGTTTGTTCCTTTACGCAGAATGGAAGCAGAAGTTCTAACAAAGTGAAAGAGAATAGAACAAAGTGAAATAGAAGTTCTAACAAAGAGCACAATTATAATGCGCGATTCTTCTACAAATTTCTATTTTCTTTGATACAATTCTCTTTTTTTTTGGCATACTATAAGTAACAAATACTTATTAATACGGAAAACACGCTGTAAAGTTTGTTCCTTTACGCAGAATGGAAGCGGAAGTTCTAACAAAGTGAAATAGAATAGAACAAAGTGAAATAGAAGTTCTAACAAAGAGCACAATTATAATGCGCGATTCTTCTACAAATTTCTATTTTCTTTGATATAATTCTCTTTTTTTTGGCATACTATAAGTAACAAATACTTATTATTACAAATATGCTAAAGAAATTTTGTAAACTGTAACGTACATCTGTATAATTAAAATGTAATTATAATTATGAGGTTTTATTTACAAAATAAGAATTTATTTGCGTAAACTTACTCTTCGACTGGTCAAATCGTGACAAGAATATTAAAAATTTATAATTACTACTTTCGAAACTACCAAAACTTAGAACCACTTCTGTTTCTGAACTTAGAAACCCTTTTGCTTTAGCATTTTGTGCTCAATTATGGTTTTATCCGTACTTAATGTAATGTGAAATTTTGTAATTGCAATGTCATTTGCTTGGAGAGTTATCAAATAATTTCTATCGTATATTAAAAAAACTTGCTTTCAAGCCGTGATTGGGGTTATTCTATTCACTCATAATCTAAATGAGTGTAGCTATTGAGTATATTAGAACAACATGTAAATAATACAATAAAACAGTCTGAAATTTTTAAACATTGTTCGACTTTTAAGGGCTACAGAATTCTCTATAACTTGAAAAATTCTTCGTATTATAATATTTTTATGATTCTCCACACTACGATGATATATTTTTCAAAAGTTAAACTTCAAGAACATGTCACCAACAACAAAAAAAGTTGATTCTTCTGACCTGTCAAATGAGAATATCCTCTCGATTCATCGCTGGTTTAACTTCTTACACTTTAGATAAATAAATTTCGTTTTTTTTGTTTATTAATGGGTGAAACTAAAAATTCTTTTTAATCGTAAATAAGCAATCTCTTTATTTGCCGATGTTAGTGATGTTTTATTTCGTTAATTTCTCACAATAATTTTCTGATCCTATCCCTTTTCAAATATATTACCGAAAAGGCCTTAAAATAGAATTGAAAACATTATGATCACCAATAATAATCGATCAACGAATAAAGGAATTGCTTGTGTTACGATTAAATATTTTAATTTTAGATAAATGTTCGTTCCAAAGTATTCGACCAAACGGTGGTCAATGTATCATAAGACGTGCATTGGGTCTTAGGCGAATATCGTGTAACTTGACAGTAAATGTAGAAATAACTGTACTTACCTCAGGAGTGTCAATGACGCGGCCATCGCGACCTAATGGAGCAAATGTTCTCTGACGCTGACGTTTCTGCACCATCGGCTCGTTCATCGTACGAGGCATATACGTCATCTCGTTGTTACCGTACATTTCGTAATCGTTTTGGGCCTTCCTCAATCTAGCCACGGTCTCCGCGTGCAGCGCTAGGTGAGTTGCTCTCGCGTGAGCCACTTCCGGTGTGTCCATGACCATTCCATCGTTCGTGAGTGGCGCTGATGGGCCCCGATATTGATAATAATCTTTGTCTTCGTAGGCTTCAGCAATGGCTGACGCGACTAACACAGCCAGGACTATCTGAAAAATTCCAGGCAACAAATCAAATCGTGTTCGACGAATGTGAGGAAAAAACTATTTCGCGAGATGATAAACAAGATTTAATATTTTTATTACGCACGTGTAACAGTAAGGAGTCAGATGCTGTTACAGTGATGTTATTAAAATCTAATTCTAAAATATTAACATCGTTCGGTGAATTGATCGTAATAATTGACACTCATCCTTGATAATTTTGTTTTTCAGTTTCACTGTCAATTTTGAGCCTCAAGATTCTCTCCCTATTTCGATTATTAATTTTGTCTGCCAATGTTTTTCGTTAATTTTCTTTAAAATTCATTTGTGTTTATTAATTATATTGGTCGAAGTTTAATGACAATTTTCTGTGAAAATAAATCTTGAAAATTAAATTTATACCGGTATTCGATTGTTCGATCGTGTATGTCGCGTTTAATTACCTTCAACGAACCGACTTAAATCGAGTTAGCTCTTAAGTTCAGTTTGACAGATATCTAATTTAAGAGTAGTCGAATGAAAACAATTTTCTCGAAGATAAAATTAAAGACCGATATTAAGTTCGTTCACTTTTAACATAATATTTCCAATGAAGTTACAAGTTACGAACGAAACAATTATAAACATTGTCTCGGTTAATCACCAGAAATGCCGAAATCACCAATTATTATTAGAAATCTTTACATGTCGAAATCACTAATCGAAGTCTGTCAAATAAATATCATATTTGAACGCTAAAAGTCCCAAAGTATAATCAATAATATTATACTTATATTTTCCCTTATTTCTGCTTACTGTACTATATTCTCTCGAAACTTCGAAATCGATTTCAAGTAAAAACAATTTTTCTCAAGATCCCAGTAGTTGTGAAACAACGTCGAACAATTTTTTTTTGCTTTCCTTCGAATGTCCATCGAATCGAAGTTCATTGCCAGTTGACTGTGTTAATTTCTGCCCTCGCGTGATTTTCACCTCGTTAAATCGCACTTACGAGTGATCTCATGCTGCCGAGACACCACCGGCCACGAAACGGACGTCTTGGTTTCGAGAGTGTCACGTTCGATCCGGTCGATCTAGCTTTTATAGCGTCGCGGTGTCAGCTCGCGAAACCACCTTACGATGATCACACTCGGGACGAAATCAACACCATAATTGTTTCGTTTCTGGCGCGAATGTTAACCGTGACCCTGGTCCGGTGTATTTCACTTCCCTGAAATTAATTTTTGCGAGACGTTCAATTGGCTGTCTAAATGCTCCCCACTACGAGTTTTTCAAAGAAGAAATTAAACTGTCCTCGATTGGCAAACGAAAAGTTACGAATCTCATAATACTAATGGTTCGATGTTCCAATTTTAAGAGTAATATTAATGGTTCGATGTATTAACAGCTTAACTAATGATTCGGTGTTTCAATTTTATTTCTACTAATCTTTGAATCGAAGTGTAGAATACAACATTATTAAATGAATTTTAACAGCTGGTTCGCGCGATTAAAAATATATCTAACGAAAAAAATATTCTTTTTTATTATGGAAAACAGCAAACGTGAGTTAGAAAATAATCGATTTTCATTTGAGAAGCAAAGTAGCGTAAATCGAAGTTCGCGTACTTCGTGTACTTTATTTTATTATGAATGTTTTTGAAAAGAGGAATACAATATATGTGGACGAATTAAAAAAAAAATTAAGATTGAAAAAAGAAAGAAAAGTAAAGGTCGTTTTGAGTTTAAATATTCCTTTGGATAAATATATTTCTTATTTTTATTTCATATTCTTAACAAATAGGAAATCAGCTGAGTTAAAAATTAAACACTGACTTGTACTACTTAGTATTCAATATTAGTGTTGAAACTCAAATATCAATTGAAACATAATAATAATGTGATTTATGTAGTAATACATTTTATATATTATTTTAATGTCTAGTATAATTTTCAATTTGCACTCCTTATTTATAATTCTTATAATTTGCAAATCACTTATTTCTATCACTTTATTTTATGTATAGAAATAAATATATATTACTTTACATGTGCACATATAAAAAAGTGATAGAAATAAATGACTTGCAAATTATAAGAATTGTAAATAACGAGTGGAAATTGAAAATTATAATAGACATTAAAAAGTGGTAGCTAATCACATTATTATTATGTTTCAATCGATGTTTTAGAGTTCCAACGTTAATATTGAATACTAAGTAGTATAAGTCAGTGTTTAATTTTTGATCTCAATTGATTTCCTATTTACGAAGAAAAAGTTAGTATGCAGTTATAAAAGAAAAATTTTCCATTTTATTGTGTAATGTTTCAAACTCCTGTTCAACGATCATTTTCAAAGTAACAACGTAAAATTAACTCAACAATATATTCATATAAATAACATACATTTGTTATATTATCTCGAACAAGAGTTTCAGACATTACACAATAAAATACGTTCACTGACTATGAATCCTCGTTCCAGAGACGATTACAATTTTTATCTAGGTAAGAATTTCGAACGACTAAAACGTGAAAAACTGTTTTTCCGTTACTAGTCGAATAAAAATTCGAATTTCAATTATAGAATATTTTTTCACAATGAAGAAATAAAATTTCATCCGTCCAATTGAATAAAACATTGCGAATGGATCGCGATAAGTTGGTTTCATTTAAATAAAAATTTTGCCCAGCTTGGTTCCCATTACTGTTCGTGTTCAAGAAGCAATCACCTATTATGCCATGAATTTTTAATATTACACCTGTCGTCCTCAAACGTCCCTGATGTTCGTCTCGACTTTTCGAGGTCAGTTTTCAAGCTTCGCGATCCCAACCCCCTCACCGCAAACGAGGCGATGCAACTTAGGCAGTACTTTTTGCGGTTTGAAAACACGCCCGATTCACGGACGACTAGACGAGATCATAGATCCTCCAGTGATCCCTTCAAGGTAGGCCTCTTTCTACGATGAGTTCTCGTTCCCATATAAACTGTGGCCCAGAAAGAGGCTGGCCAATTACTCTCCGATCCGGCTTCAAAATTCTTCGACTCTCGTACTAATAGCATTTCATTGATCGACCAGTTTTTAACAAAGAATGCAAAGTCAAAACATAAGAATAAAGATGGTCGACACACAAATTTATGAAAAGAATATATTCTTAACGCTTTCGTCCCTGAACTCTGTACCTTTCGATACGAAATTTTTTAAATAGAGTTATGTCTATATAACACGATAACTGATATAACAGAAATCTTTGTATTGTCAATAACGGAATTGATACGAGAGGAAATAGAGAAACTCTAAGAAATTATTTCCAATTTTTGTGTGTACACCCTTTCTAACAAGGAACCGAGGTAACGTGTAAATAATTTGTTGTTCAAAGTGTACGAATTATTGTCATTAAAGGATAATAAGGTCTATGATCAATTTTAGAATTCTAATTGCCTGTGTATTATTTCATTATACGTAGAATCAGATGATGTAGGTTGATGTCTATATAAACTATTTGCAATTGTAATGTACATGAAAATGAATGTATGTTGAATATTTATATCTACTTGGTTTGTGTTAATATAATAAAATGTATTTTGAAAGGTTTCATGCTAAACTTTGTCTACTCTTACTATGAAATGTTTTATACAAATGATGACAAATTGATAAATTTTGCAAGGAGTGAGAATAACGGCTGACGAGCAATCTTTGGTAATAACAAAGAACGAGGTATTACATTTAAGAAAGACTGTATTGTTATTACTTGCAAAATACATGAGAAAGACAAATGATTAAAATGTTGGAATTTACTCGAATCCGATTTCATTCGAACTGGTTTTGCTAAAAGAGAATAATTTTGATTTCAATCTTGTTCTTTTGTTTGTAATTATATTTCGAAATGTTAGGTTAGCCTAATATTTAGGTCTGCTTGATCATTTTTTTTTTTTGTAGACACGAATATATAAAACTTTCTAAGGAAGAATTTTTCAAAACAAAACTGATTTTTCAATGAAAAATAAAGTTATAGAAATGTAATGTGTTTTTTCAAATTCAATTTTCTAGCCATAATATACACTTTTCAATTATCTACAAAATATTGTCTTATTTATATGTTTCAGTGGGGAAATGTTTCTGTAAGTATTGACTAATACTTTTAAAATTCGTAAATCTTTCCATCGCAGAGTTCACAATTTCATAATACACAATGAGAATTAATAAAATGTGCCGATCTACTTTGATTAATTAGCATCGATTCAGATCCCCTATTTACAACGTAATTTGACACGGCTAGGTGGATGACTTTTATTAAGAAACTGTTACGCAAAGTTTTACGCAAACCCGGTCTTCTCACATATAATCCGTGGAATATGCAATATGATTACAGTATATTGAGTTAAGGTTGATTGTTAACGTTGACCTCTTTGGCATACATTTGAAAACGAAGCTGGGAATCGTTACGTTTAAACTTTCTACACAGTTCATACCCATAAATAAATTATTATTCCTGTTACAATAAAGTTTTGAAATTTTTAAGTAATATAAATATAAAGCTATTTAAAGTTTTCTTGTTTAGGATACAAAGTTATTTATTGAGCGTTAGTTTAACATCGTGAGAATTTTGTACGTTTAAAAAAGCGTACATAACGTTCGAATATATTTCTTTCATTTTAACGTTACTTACCATATCAAAAATTATGTTAAATGAAAGTGATTTAAAATTATATCACTACGACCAAGTTTCCATGTAATATTTTCACGTACGTACCTTCAGAAAATGCCATTCCGAATACGTTACAATTCTCGACCTTTCTGTTTGTAAAAACGACGAATCACGATGTTTGAGTTCGTTCAGGAGGAACAAATCTCCGTTCCCCAGTTCGTTCCTTCTCACGTCTTTTGTACACCGGTGACCTATGTTGTAATATTTACGGCCTGTAAATTGCATATAGCTATGTAAAAGGTAATTCCGCTTGGTTGAAATCTGGGGCTAATACTTCCTCAAAATCAATCGACGATGTTACCGTCGAATCATGATTTTCATCGTCAAATTTCAGTTCCTTAAGTATCGAATTGTAAATAAGATACACGAAGTTTCATTTGAATGGATAAGATAAATTTCTTGTCAACGTATGAAATTATTCAAATACCAAGTTTTCAATCATTGGATTCTGATCATTTTAAAATACAGGTAATGATTAACAGAGATACACAAGTCGAATTGTAAGTTCGAATAATAAAAGTATTAATAAAAGTTGTTGATAATTCACAAAATAAAATTATATACAGTTAATGTGATATTAAGATTGTGAAAGTAACTTTTATCAATCTTTCGACAAATTGAAGAACATCGTTTCTGAAAATTTACACAACTCGAATGTGTTTTACAAGTATTATTATATCACAGTAACTGTATAAAATTTTTCTTTGTGGAATGTTATCGATGTTTGTATATGACTGTTATTATTATGGGACACAATTTTCTTATCGATATATTTATAATTTGGATCCACAATTTGACTTTTACATCTTAGTTAATTATTATCAGAATCTAGAGGTTGACAACCTAAAGTGTCGTATTATTTTTGTATTGTAACGACGAAGTGTTTTTGCACTTCCATTCAAGTGGAATTGCGTGTGCAGAAACCGCAATGGGACAATCGTTAAAATAATGTCTCATAGTAATGCCAAATTTTTTTATTCGAAATAGCAATTGTTTCATCTCTCCCTTCCTTGTTGTTGCTTCGATTTTTATCTTGATTACGCCATGACATTTACGCAAACATTCATTGCAGTCCAATTTCGTTAGAAGAGATAACAAATTCTTTACATTGCTATCATTTTGTTTATAATGAATTGATTTGAAAATTAATAATAATTACCAACGCTACATCTAATTTTGTTTCATGAATTCAATATTTCAAATCGAAAAAGAAAATTTCTTTGACTTTAAGTTTGAAAGAAAAACTGCGTATAAATTTATTAATTTTTTGCTCGTTATTCAAGAATTCGATTACCGAATTCTCTTCACGTGACGCATTTTTCCATACTCTCAATCATTCTCGAGAATTCAATCGTTTATTTCTTGAGTGACTATCGAAGAGCATATTTATTGCCTGTCCCTTTTACAGATTTAAATATTTGAATATTATTTCTAAAGGTGGTGACAATTTTTCAACAGAACAAGGAATATATTTAAGATTATTCAATTGCACAAGAAACAAGTAATAATACACGAAATTTAAGATGCATTTAACTGTTAAACAAATTAAAGAAAAGAAAATTTAATCGTGCATTTACAGCCGACACGAAGCTTAGGATTTACTTTAATAGAAGTATTCGAAGTAAAATTGTTTAAAAAATATTTAAGAAATTGGAAGAAAAATAATAAATATGCCGAATGAGCGATTTATTTATTTCAAATCAAAAGAATTACATGTATTTCTTAATTAATAAATTGAATTTTCCTTTTATTTCCAACGCTATTGCTATTTTAAATAAAATTTTCTGGCAGGACAAATGGTGTTTTTCCGATTGTTAAAGTAACATAGGAAATAAAGAGTAGTGATCGTGTACTTACATATTTGATGTTTGTTGACGAAAGAAATCAACACTAAACGGCCATGAAGTAGTATTCTCGCTAACTTGATCCATCCGTGGACTTCTTTCTAATTCTTGGATTACGCTAACCGCAATGCATAGCGAAATCGAATGTAGGTTAACCTGTGGTTTCGCACGACCGAAACGCGTTGGTAATTTATTCGCATGGTGCGTAGATTCGGTGACTCTCTGATCTACTATCGAATACCGCGTGTTTGTTTCGCATTAACCTCCTTACAATCAATAAATATGCCAAATGCACATTATATTGTAATGCGATACGTCAAAGATGTCTCGAACTACTAGTAACCATTTGAAACATTTTAAACGAACTTTGTGTTCTGTATAGAATACACACATACCATATTGAGGAAACATTCTTCCCTCGAAAGGTAACTACACAACTACGCGTGTAGAATATGTGAAATTTGAAATTATACACATATGTACGAAACATCATTACCTACTGCTCGACGACAGTTGTTTACCATGCATTGAAGTCTCTAGATATTCGTATCGCTGCGTTACTTTAAGAAGTCGACTGTTGGGTTTTCTCATATTGTTAATGAAAAAGTACATGGATAAAAATAACGTTATCCATGGGTTAACATTATTTTACCTCCTAATAATAAAACGAGAGATACGAAAGTTTGAATCCATATTGTGAAAAAGAAATTCAAAGGGAAGATTTAAAATTGATAACTGGCGTTAGTTTTTATTACTCTTCTTTAAAAAATTACGTTGAAAATAACGAGAAAAGGACATTTAAAAAGGATTAGATAAAAACGAAATTTAAAAAAAAATGGGAGGAACAATTTATTGGCCTAGATTATGTACAGATGTTGCGATTCTTCAAAATTTCCAAGGTCAGTAAGCTCCAACTAGCTGTTGCGACTGATAGCTCTGCGGTTGATAAGCTGGCTTTCCGAATGCAGACTGAGCTGCAGGATACGAAGGTCCTGGGACAGGATATACTCGCGTCGCAGGAGGATTGTAGTGTCCAACATTGTAAGGAACAGGAGCGGCTGCAGGTCCAGCGTAAGCTGTAACAATTCAAAGTAAATAAATTGTTTACGTTGTATCGGATGAAAAGTTGATGAAAAATTGAAGATGTCGAGCAAATTAAAATGAATTTATTTTGAGTATTTGAAACTGTAATGGAATGGAACTGCAATGGAATTAGGTGAAACAGATTATTGATTGTGAAAGAAAGTATAGAAAAACGTTAATGCAATTAGTATATTACAAAAGTATATTGTTTGCGTAAAAGAATATTGATTGGAAAAAAATACTAATGAAAAGTATAGCTACTTTAATTTCCATTCATTAAATTGATCGATTTTCGGGAATACTTGGAGTAAAATTCTCTTTCTTATTTTCACACTGAATCAATTAAAATAGTCAATTTGAAAATTAGGGATGAAAGCATTTCAATAATTTGAACATTTACAGTCAATACGGTTCTTTTTAATAACGCGACTGATAAGGAAATAGAAAAAATTAAAAATGTACTTCAATGTTTCGTTTCGCAAAGTGTACAAATTATGATCATAAGATAATAGGGTTGACGAGTAATTTTAGAATTTTAATGACATGTAAAATGTATTATTTCTTTTTTCAAATAATAGAATGGTATATCTACGTTATATATTTTAATGCGTATGAGAATTAATGTATGTATCATTGTAGATACAGTTCTGATACTTAACGTACATTTTATCATTGTAAATGTCAAAATAAAGTTGATAATACCCAATCTTTGATTGTTTAAACACTTGTTTTTAAAAAGTAACGAATAATAATACTCAGTTATTATTAGAGTCGATAATATATTTCTACCTTTTTAAAATTTTTATTATCACGCTTTGTACTAACTTTATTACTTCAGTTTAACGTCTCGAGTTTGGTACCTGTTCTTTATCGCGCATTGAAGTCTTTCGAATGATGTTAATAATAACATTACGTTCACGATTTTAGTTTATAAATGTTCCATTATAAATATCAAAATTTCATGTTTTAAAATTAATGAATTGACATTTACTTCTAAACCCTTAGAAACGTATAGCTATAGGATTTATGGGTTATTTAATGGCATTAGACTTATTTACAATGTTGAATTGAAAAATAAAATGAAAACAAATGAATACAATTTATTTACAGAATTTAGACATATTTCTTTCAAAAGAAGATTGTATTGAAATAATACAAATATAATGATCGAACGTATGTTAAAATGAATATATGACTTAAGGAACTTATAAGCAAATTTAAAATTTCACAATAATTTATTCATAATGATTCAATAATCGATCTTCAGAGTGATAAGGTAGGCGTGGAAATAGTTATGCAGTTTTTGGGTGTGATGTTACAGTTCTGACTAGCGTTTGCTTTTGTTATGAAAAACCTCAAGATTCATTTAAAAGGAATAATAATTAATACTCATTTACTTCAAAATCAATTTGCTTAAATAATTTTCCTCAAAGCTTTTTAACCAGCTTCACGAATAGCAGAGATCATTTAATTATAAATCTCTTTACAGGTATACATACGATTTACACTCCTGTAAAAACTTTTTTAATAGATCAATGCGTTTAATTATTTAATTATTATTTAAAAAGCAGTTTTCAAATACACAAATATAAATTACCCAGCAATTAATTTCAATCTAATATTAAATTAAATACCATTACAAGCGTTCATGTTTAAAACAAAATTTAAATATTTTAAATATTTATGTTATCCGACCTACTATTATAAATACAATAGTACGCAGAAAATTCCTTTCGGTGTTATATTAAATAGAAAATGTAAATAGAAATTACATTCGTATGAATTTTTTAAATTGAAATTTTGTCTATTAAATGCTTGGAATTAGACATGTATGCAAAGGATCGTTCATGCACATTATATTAATGTAAAACCGGTTCGTGATCCGTGTGATATTGTTTAATATTCGGGACGAAAAATGGCTAGTTCATGATTATGTTCGTAACGATTAGTTCACCTACAGGCCATTCCCACAAGAACAATCGAATGATTAAGTTGTTGAGCAAGACTCCGATTGTTATGTTGCATTAGACTATTACAAATATATCAATAGCTTGGGAATGCTTAAATGTTACTGTCTATTATATACAGTTTAGCTTTAGTTACTTCGATTTCATTCAAAATTCTCAATTGTTAATTCGAGGAATTTTTAATCATTTATTTTTAAAAGTTACGCTCAAAACTCGTTAATCTCATCGATTTTAAATGTTTCATAGTTTTTAAATGCATTAATTGCAAACAAAATTATGCACCACCTATTTGTACACGTTTAAACATTTCAATTGACCATTATAGACACTTTGCATTTTTAATCCCTAATAGGTAGTGTCACAGATATTGATTAAGAAATTTGTAAAATGTATACTTGGAAGAAGTAAATGTATACTTGCGTTTGATGTAATTTATAAAAATTCTTTCTGTTAGAATCACTTAACAATTAGCAAGCTTCTTGATAAAAAAAGTTGAGAAGCCTACTAATTGTTAGGTGATTTTGGCCACGCATTTGCGTTAAAAAGTAAATTATTACTAAATAATTGGTTTCTAGCTAAAACGATCTATAATTGATAACGATTATCAGATTCTCATCTGCTTTTGAATTTGTTATTACTATCCCTGTCTGTTCACAAACATTCTTACGAAGAATCTTTATTCAAAGTATATAAGTGCAATTAGCTTAATACACATATGTGTATTTACGTATAGTTTTCAAGTTACTTCCAAGTGGCTTTCAAGTTACTGAAATAGACATTCATAATTAAGATACCTAATGACGTAACAAGACATTGTAACCGCAATATGATAGACATCATGGGTTAATTTAAATTTACCACAAAGTAATTCGTTCCTAAAGAAGTTAAACTTAACTGGGAAAAGTAAGAAACGAATTAGAGGTATTTTTTGAGGGGCTACTTAAACAGTTTCATGGGAAATTTTAACACAAAATTTTCTACAGCTTAAATTCTGGCAAAAACAAATGAATAAAAATTCTTGAAAGTACAAATTTTCTTTTAACTTTTAAAAAAGTCCTGATCCTAGTACTTATTACTTTTATCAAAATTACAATTAGTATACGGTATGGCAGTTTTGTGTATTGTACAAAATTTTATTAATAAAAGATCCGAAATGACTGTTTTCATGGACATTTTTGTCGTACAAATTAAAAGATATCTGTTTTGCAAGAACAGTTTTTAAAAAAGCTTCATAGTAAACATTTTTCCCTGAAAAGTTACCACAAGCACGGATATGACACTTTTAAACGAAAAATATCATTCCTGATGGAATTAAAAAAAAAAAAAGTTAGTTCACTATTTCGCTCAATCAAAGTATATCGTTCTTCGAAACGAATGTTTTAATATAATAGTATATTATAAAATCACGGGCCCCTCGATGCGGCATTGCAAGGTCATCGGTCTTGACTGTGACTTTCAGAAATTTTTCAAGCGTTATCCTTGAGCGTGAACGTACCTTGACCTTGGGCTTCCGGTTTGAAATCTTGTGCAAACTTGTACGCTCTGGCTTCAGCGTCTGCCAACTCCGCCAACCTGGCGGCCTTAAGAGCGGCTACTTCCGGTGTATCGATTACGGTCCCATCATCAGCCAGTGGTGCAGGAACAAATGGGGTCGGTTTCACAGTGGGCGCATAGTTTTGCTGGCTAACGTAATTAGGATTGTATTGCGGCTGATAGGCTACAGGGTTCGGTTGATTGTAGGCGGGTGCTGGAACTATAATTTTTAAAGTTGTTTTTTTTTTAAATATATTACAGAATTTATTAAATATATTTCAATGAGAAATTAAAAGCAAACAAGCCGTTTTGCCAACGAACTCGATGTTTATCATTTTGAAAAGGATATTGTTTTTATGCAATGATCTTACATTTTGTTTTTAACATCAAATAGTGTTGTATCAATTTAATATTTTTAGTTCAGAGTCTCTTCTCGCAAAATGGTAAATACTGTTCACTCGTGAAACCCTGAATAATTTATATTTATGGTTCTTATTTTTTAACAAGACTTTAAACATTGCCAAGTGAACCGTAGTATCTAATAAATCTTTATGCAATAAATTGTACCGGAAATGATATATCATGAGATATATAAAATACATCAGAATTTGACTATTTGATAAAATATGTCTAGTATTCTTGATATCTGAAATATGAGATTGAAATTCACTTGTAATTTAAAATTCCATCACTGACAAATAGTGTATATATGATAAAGTTCTACTATTAAAGAAACAGTAGATAAGCTATTGAAATCGATAGATAATTAGTTTCGTTAACAAGTTTGAAATTATTCAAAATTTGGGATGCTTGAATGGTTGAACATTTTACAAAATGTTAAATTTATAAATTATATACGATGACCAAAAATGAACAGTGTGGATACTATTCGTAATCATAAATCTCCTCTACGGTTCACAAGTTTCTATGGAATAAGAATTATTTATAAAGTCATACTAGGAATACTTTAATAAAAAATCCACTTGGAACAAGTTATAATCGACGATTATTTTAACGAATAAGTTCGAATTAAAGAGAATTATTATATCATTGTTTGCATTCGTCATTGAACGATAAATGTTAAAAATATATTCTATTGAATAATTTAGTTAATCGTATTGTCTAGAGGCAACGATCCCACGCTACCTTCGTAACCAACTGTCATTATTAACCCATTGGTGTCAACAGCCGTTTCTCTGGTGGTCGTGATGTCATAATAATTCCTTAATTACTTTCTCTAGAGGGTTGAGAAACAATAACATATATTACGCATCCTGTTGTAGATAATGAATCACCTTGCGTCCATAATCGATCAGTTTTGTTGAAAACAAACCTGTCCATTACTGTAGCCCATTATTTGCTAGAAAGAATCAGATTTCAGAGTAAAAGTAGGAGAAACGAATTAAGACGTCAATGGATTAATTATTTTTGGCGCTCTGGACTTAAACAATTTTCGTAACATTTCGTTTCCTAAAATTATTGAAAAAATTCTGTATTATTCATTTGCACGTGATTAAGAATTAAGAAATTACATTGTAGGATATATCTCGATAAATATGTTACCTGGAGCAGACTGGTAAACAGGTGCAGAAGATTGATAACTCGGTTGTCTAAGATAAGTTGCAGCTGTAGGTTGCATCGAAGGATAATTGTAAGTTTGCGCTGGTATCTGGGGGTTGTATTGAGCAGGTTGGGGTTGGTTCTTTAGTTCCTCGGCGGCTCTAGCTGCGGCTTTGGCGAACTCGGCGAAGTGTGCTGCCTTGGCTTGAGCCACTTCCGGTGTATCGATTACATTTCCGTCTTGACCAACTGGCGCGGGGGGTGCATATCTTTGCGGTGCAGGTTGGGCATGTATCTGAGGCTCACCGAAAGATGGAGAGCTGATGTAACCAGCCCTGCAGCTTGCCACCACAGCGAACAAAATGATCTGAAATTATTGAAAATAATTAGCAGCCATGGAGGGAAGAATAAGGGATAGATGAATTACGGAAAAACGTAAAACAATGGCCTTAAACTGCAATAAAATGTTTGCTCGTGCTACTAAGTATTCAAGTCGGTTTTATTATAGTACAATCCGTGTTCCTGACTGTTGTTTGAATCATTGTTCATTTTTTATCTTGTTTCACAGGTACGTTTTTCTATTTTAGTCATTTTCATCACAACCTAATTTAACGTAACTAATTCCACTCGGTTGTATATTATCAATGGTTCAGATCTTACGTGTGACTCTAGTGGCAGTTTGTAAACACTTCTATTGTTTTCTACAAATCGTTCATGCTACAGTTTCTATTCGAGGTGGCAACGACAGGCTAAACAAATGCATTGTAAGTCTGTTTTGGCAAAACGTTTATCGATTGAATAACTTTCGATAGAATATGCGACTGCCTGCGAGATACTAATTCGAAAGGGGTACTTCTTTGTACGATAAATCTAGATCCGTTAGGTCTGTAGATTTAGAAGAGCGACTCTTAATCAGATCGGCCAAAATGATAGTGACAGCGCTTGAACGAATGCAAGAATCTAGAGCGTGGGACACTCGACTGTACGGAATATACTGCATAAATAACTGCATCTATACCATGTGCAAAGGGTACAAGAATAATGTACCCATTCTTCCACAAGTGGCCTTCTACGTATGGTTGTTACAAATTTCTGTTGCTAATTAGAATTTCCTACATTCGATATTATTTACCAACGAAACTTGATTTATCAGAAACTCGAACATTCGCATGCTCATTAAATTATAATATCGAGACACCAACTTCAATTTAATATTAACTGTGTACGTGAATAATTAGTCTACCATTGGCTAACCATCCGATCGAATGATTTTTTATGACCGAATTGATGAAGATTATGCCAACATTTTATGAAACGAGACGAATGTTTTGTTAGAGGATATTCTATTCGAAATTTTGAATTATATCGGTTATTATACGCTATACTTAATTTTAATCGTTTGGCGAGACAATTTTTAACACGCTGCCAGTCATTAATGTTTCAGTTACTACAACCTCACTGTTTAACTTTTTCAAGTTAACGTCAACAAAGAACCTATACGCCTTAAGAGCAATGCTATATATTGCAAATAATGTAATATATCGAACAAAGAGTTACGAACAATATGTTTGTATAGTTTCTTTGAATTTAAACTTAGGAACGAAGACACTTGATAGATGATCGTTTAAGTTGTAAAAGTTATTCCAATTGTGAATTAATATTCAAAATTTAATTTCCTAGTAACCCAGTATGGTAACTTGGTCAGAAGATTGCTAGATATGAGGTGTCCCAGTTAGGTTAGACTTTACTTTACTTTGTACAAAGAAACACATCTCAAAAGCTGTCGAATATAAAAGAGAATATTTTCTATAAAAGAAAAATAAAATGACGTCTAGATTCATGAAACTTTAAGGATCGACATATCGATCGAAATAAATGTTCAAGTTGTCCACGGTTATAATACATGTTAAATTTTCTTCCGCGTCCCCATTGAGTACCAAGAGGTTCCCAATTCCTAGGGGTCGCGACCCCTAGGTTGAAAAACACTGATCTAACACCTTGAGCGTGTGTCAATCGTATCGCTACGGCATGATTTCGTTCGATGGATCGCGTGGGCTTCTTTGACCCGGCCGAGTGAACCGATCTACCCTAACCTTTCACTTTCTTTTGTTCGCCGCTGGGCGTCGAACGAATTCTGATCGGATCGAACACGTCCAATGCAACCGAGACTCACCAAGCCTCTCATGACGCCCTGGAAACGCGATCGCTGAATCCCTTTCTCTGCTTCTGTCGGTCTTGGCTGGTTCCTCCCCTTGTTCTCGGCTGGCGAAGCGCTGCTGATGGACAGTACTCGCTAGTTTCCGTTCCAGCCGTGGTACCCGGCCCGGTCCGACGTTTTGTGTTCCTGGAGAACGGCCGCTCGGTACCATTTATAGCGGTGATCATCCGCCCCTCCTACGTGGACGACTTGGTCACGACCTGGAGGGAGCCAGGAGGTGATCGGCGAACCCACGTCGCCTGGGAAGCTTGTCAGGAAAAAGGACACTCCCTCCTTTTGGCCCTCCGTGGCAGGACCTTGGCATTTAAACGAGGTCCCTGCACTCTTGGACCGGAAGGATACGATTGTGGGCGTCTGGATGGGAAATGGGAGACTTCGTGGTAAAGGCTTTCTTTCTGGCTACAGAGACATTTCTATGAGGGAATTTGGGAAAACTAGGGGGACTTTTACGGTGATTTATGTTCGCTATCATCGGAGATGGGACAAATTTTATTCAAATAATAGACGACGAATGAAGCTTTTATTTGTTAGACGTAATACATGAAATGTAATAAAAATACATAATAGTGGTTCTTCCTGCTCAATCTTCTTTTGCAAGGAGTGAAATATCATAAAATGAAACATTACCATGGTCACATTATAATAATATAATAATTTCCCTTGAAACGATACAGTATAAACTGTTATATTGTATTGTAGAATATAAAATATTGTTATTATAAATATTGTCTCATTCCTGAGTAAAAATATAATGTGAATTGTAATGGAAACAGATGGAATTATATGTTTGGGCGAACATGAGAAACTATGTGTGATTCGGGTACCACGTGAGAAGCATGTTACATCATACCGAAGGAAGTTACATCTGAGACACATTTCTGTGTAATTATATTTGAGAAAGGGTTTTAATCACGATGAGAAATTATTTTTACTGCAATCACATCTCCAGAGATTTGCTTCTTTATCCTTCAGTTTGTCTTTCATTCATCTTTATGTCTTTAAAGAACAAAAACATTTACTTAAAACTTCTCTGTATTATTATATCGTGGAGGATTTATATACGAGTAGATAGAAAATATTTTAAACATTTTCACATATTATCAAATACATTTTCAAACAGTTCTTATAGTTGCTATGAGCGAGAAAGGATTGAGAGAATATAACAATTCCTAAATCGACGTTAAGCCCAAATAACTAACGCTTGTACTTCTACTGCAACTAAATTACAATTTTTTCAAATAAAATAATTTTTAAAAATCAAATTATATATTCTGTATCAACTTTGATTATAACTATAAACATTTATAAAAATCGTCTAACATTATTATAATGTATATATTAGGAAACATAAATTTAATTCTTACGAAAATATATGAATGTTTTCTCAAAATTATAGTGCGCTTGTTGAATAAAATTGTACCTAATGTAGCACATTCTTTGTGATTTGTTGATCATCATAAATAGTTTGTCTCTTCTAAATTTTAATATTTTCAATAATATTTCTGCTATAATAATTCTAACATCGCGTTACATTATTTTCTAGCATTGTATTAATATTTCTTCAGTGAAGTTTCATGTTTAAAAAATAAAAACTATAATTTAAATGTTTAATTGTTTGTGTACGATAAATATAACTTTTTATTAAGAATCATTTAACCTTTAATTGTATAGTTTCTTTTTTAAAGAATTGCAAATAAAATTGAAAACAATTATATTACTCGTTATAAAATTGACAAAAATATGTTGTAGAAATGTAACAGTAGATGAGAATACACATCGATTTAAACAAAAAATAAATATGTTGCAGTTCTGCAATGATACGCATTTGAAGGTTAAACCTTGTATAATTTCCTTTCTTAACGATTATGGAATCAAACACCAATAATTCTAGTCGTACAAGCACTTTTGTATTATTTTATTCATTGACAAATTAACAAAAACATTAATATTGTGAATATTTTTAACCTTAAACGATCATCTTCAAACATTTCTTTTTCTTTTATATAATTGATGTATATAGAAATGAGAACGCAAAATTAATATCATGCCATAAATTATTACTAACAATATGTACAATGCAACGAGTATGATCATTACATTTTTGGAGGAAATTTAACATGTCCCATTGTTTATCAAATTTTCCCTTGTGCACAGAGTTTTATGGTATTGCAAACAAAGGCGCGTGCAAGTGTTAAACGACTTACCAACCCTGAACGAACGAAGGACTCGAGGCCGAAGGACAGTATGCACCGAGAATGCATTCCCATAATATTTTTGCACTGCTTGCAACATGTTATAGTATGTAAAGTTCAGTCATTCGTTGAAAGGAGTTAGATTCGTATGAGAAACCCCTATCACGAATAACATAGTTGTGTAAATTATATTTTGTGGCAATCATTTATTATTTTGCTATATTAGACATTCAATGGTACACTTCTTAAATTATATTCGAGATGGATAGTCGATTCTGTAAATATTAATTCTAATATTATTATTTTAAACTAACACTTTTTTCTTCGTAATATTAACAGTGATGATGTTTATTCGCATAATAGACGTATGTGCATTGTTATCAATGTTTCAAGTAAGAGTTTCAAGTGCGATTCATTATTTTTTCATTTATTCCATTTGTAAGTGTAATTCGGTTAAAATTTTCATGATCTGTGTCGATGACATTATATTGGGTGTCCCAGAAAATTGAGGTAAAATTTTGGAATTATAAAACGTCCACAATTATGAGCCTAAAACAGCATAAAATACTTTACTGCGTGTCTACCTACCAAAAACATCATAAAATATATAAGAACTCAATTTGAAAAAGGTGCAACTACAATTTGTAGCTGCATGCATGTACCTAAATTCGTAATAAACAGATAGGAATTTGGTAGCTGTTTATTTTTAATAATTTACGAGCAAAATCTTCGATGATTATTTTTATAATTGTACTTCAAACTGTTTCCACATATCTTACATATCTTTCTAAAGTGACACAACTCAAAAAATATAATTTTTAAGTTACCCACACTAACTTATTTTGATAATCTAACATCTTTGTGACAATCTTGATGTTTTAAACGAAATCATACCACTATTAGTATAAGAATGATATATATTTCTTGGTGTATTCAAAAATGATATTTGTTTCTTGGTCTATTCTTTTGCTAATATTATTTTTTTAGTAAAATATAACTCTGCTAAGCTCACATATAGTTTCTTATCTTCTTGAAAAACTTACTTGCTTGAGTTGTGCCATTTTTCGAAATACACGTGCAAATAGTCCATCCCAGTTTAACGAACTATATACCGTTATTAGTGTCCCATTTCTAAATTCTATCCAATTATTATTTTTCCATTTATACCTACATTCAGTTCGTTTTACTAGTGTGTTTGATGGCTTGCGTTAAGACTGACAATTTTTTATATCAAACAGTAACATAAAGTAAAACGAAATATTAGAAATGAAGTAAGAACCGTAAGAATTGTTTTGTTAGTGTATTGCATATATAATTGAGAAACAACGGACATTTGGTTTACAGGTGTCACAATCGGCGCTGACAGTTTTCAAACAGCGTCATAATAGTCGTAAAATGATTCAGAAATATCGTACGAGTAAGATTAGAAAGTTGGTGCCTTTTTTCTCCAGATTAGTTGTGTGTAACCCTTTGATTACGTAAGTAAGGAATCGATTTTTATTTAGTTATTGCACTTCAGATGTCTCAAAAGGAATTTTAGGCTAATAACGATGATATGACAAGTGGGAAAATTAATCGCTGCGAATGAGTGGTCTAGAAACGTATTATTTTAATATATTTAAAGTGAATTTACATTGCTAATCGTGATAATCTTAAGACAAAAGACAATATAATCGAATGGAAAATGCACTTACTGCAAAAGCTATAGCAAAAGTAATAATCTTTTTACTGTACGAAAAGAATTTGTTTCGCTAATTGAATACTAATTACGAGAAGTAGAAGAAAAACAGATCATAAATAATAAAACTATTCAAAATCGAAAT
This sequence comes from Ptiloglossa arizonensis, assembly GCF_051014685.1. NCBI lineage: Eukaryota > Metazoa > Arthropoda > Insecta > Hymenoptera > Colletidae > Ptiloglossa > Ptiloglossa arizonensis. Next base: position 7,104,029 of record NC_135049.1, read on the forward strand.
ACACAAGATTTTGTATTTCTTCTATTCTGTCATATTTATATTAACTTATCCAATTTTAATTTTAGCTAATTACAATAAAAGTTTATTTGTTGCTAGCATACAGTTACAAGTACTGTCACATCCCTTTATTGTATAAATAATAGTAAAATTTTAGTTGTGTTTTGCTTTAATTAAACTAAATTTAATTAAATTGATTCTTCACGATTCATGAAAAGTCGAATAGATTGCAATTAAAAAAGGAGTTTGTTGATTAATAATTTACTTTTCCTTGTCAGAGTAGAAAACATAAAGAATCAAAAATATATCAGTTATATAATGAGAAAAAGAAAGTAGAGAAGAACATAATAAACAAATTTATCAATAAATAGTACACTTCTAAGGGTAAATATACTATACATACAATTAAGTAAACTCTAAATGTCAGTATTTAAGGTAAACATTGCATATATTTTGCATTCAATTTAGTATTTGCACTCTCTTATAATATACGGAAATGTGTAAGAAAATGTTAACATTACTTGATAAAGTTAATAGTAACTATTTATCGAAATATTCAGATGAATGAATGTACACATTAACAGGATGTTCTTATTTTACTTTTTTCTCGTCGTATAATTAATATCGATACTTCTTGTTTACGTTCTCTCCTTTATTTTTTCTAATATTCTTCTTACAGCATTTATAACTACTGGTTTTTTAATTTACAGATCATATAATATATCTATATTATAGTCTTTTCTCAGAAAAACTCGAACAACAAAGTGTCGAACCATTAAATAGAAGCTATTAAGTAGAATGTGTATATAAGAATATATATATATATATATATATTCTTATATATATTATCTGTGGAGGTTTGATCTGTAAATGTATAAACAATAAAGTGTGTTTTATTTTTAAAATTCACCGCACATACTGCTTTGATCGATATACAATCGTCAATGGTCCAGTGTCAAACATATATTAAATTATCATGGATGTTAACGATATCCGGATCAGAATTTATTCGCATCTTTGTATTTAATCTATTTGCAATCGCATTAACTCATTCGTTCGCCAAATATTCTTGCATTCAATCGGAATTTATTATGAAACCACTTGATTATTGTCGATCGAATCATATAGAAACCAGTCGTTCGATAACAATAAAATGTCGTAATAGTTTCTTTTTGGAGTCACGCCCCGTGATTAAGGAACGAAGCTGTTAACCGTGAGTATCGCGATTTCGTGACGTCAAATTGCGTTCGTGTTCGAAGGACATCGAAGTAGGTACTTCCGATGTGCTTTACAACTGGGAGCTCGACTTGCATGTATTACATTGCAAAATAATTTTAAGAAATTATTTCGAATCACTGATTGGGTAGTTAAAGAGACGAAGAAATCTTACAAATTTGAATACAGACTTTTATTTAAGATTGTTTACCGATTAAAAGGAAAGAATACGGAAATTAATTTGAACTTGGTTAATTTTTCAAATTGATTATTTTTTTTGTAAAATTAACACGAAAATCTATTATTGTCTTATAAAGTTTCACTTTCAACTAACTAATAAATTTCTAGCTGGAAGATGAAATATGTTCGAATTACTTTTCATAGATATTTAACTAGTATAGTAAGATCAAACACTGATTCAGTATACAGGAGGGAACATTTAAAACTTGCTTTCTTTTGGTTGATAAAAGAATGCGTCATATTGATCTTGCTTGACTTCAAGGGGGACATAATTTAATGTCGATCATTTTTTCCTAGGTATGCAGAAAATGCAAAGATTAACTTGATTTTCTTACGTGGAATAATAAATTTTAGATTTACGTTTTAGTAAAATGTTTTAAGACGCGTTGCATGTATACTATACCTATACTGAAATTTGACAATATGAACAATACATATACAACGTGTTTCAGTTTTATCCGCACAACTTAGTTAACATATTCTACAAGATAAATTAAGAAAAATATGTTATACGTATATAAGCTTTTAAATGATTTATTAAGAAGTTATAACAAAATTACAAAACAGTAACGAACTGGTGTTTTATCAGTACAACATACATAATGTTACTATTTGTATTTTTGTAAATTGTAATGTTTACTCGTTAAAATACTTGATTTAGTCGTTGACTTCTGTTAAAATTAATAATATTTAGTACGCTGTAGGATTTCAATCCTACATGATTTATTCAATGAGGAATAAGAATAGTATGAAAAACTTTTTATTTGTGTTCTGCTGACCAGATGTTCACTAATATTCAAATAACCAAAACTGAAATCCAAATAATAAAATGACTAAAACTTGTTAATTCAAAAGAAAATCAAGTCGCAGTATATAAGAAGAAGAAAAATACATGTACACATGTATTGTGAGAGCAAAAGTTTATAAACAACAAACTAATATGTGTGAAGAGTTAGTACAAAGGATTAGTAAAGTATTTGCTGAAATTAAGCAAAATAAAAAGAAATCGAAAATAGAATAGATTCTACTTTGTTTGTAATTTTGCATGAATATGCTTATGGAAACACAAATAAATTTTGTTTAGTTTAGTTTTATTAGATTATGCAAACATAAACAGTCTTTATCTAATTACAAATAGATATGGACAATATTTTCATATGCTGTGTCAAGGAAACACCAGTTTATCATTAGTTTATATTTTTTTACTATAACTTTGTAATGAATCATTTAAGAGTTTATGTATTGGTAAACTTTTGCACGAGAAAACTGGGACACCCGGTATATTACTTTTCACAATTAGAGTGTATCGACGCTCAAGGTTAACATTTTGAACACTTGTATCGGCAATGCATATATAAATAAGTAAATCATTGAAGTATTCGATTGGTTCATTAAAGTAAATTATTTTCCATAGGTACTAGTTGACCTTCAACGACCTTGATTAATCTTCACCGATAAATCATAGTGCGCGTTTTAAAATGCTCTATTTAAATATAAGTCAAAATACATAATCGATTTAAAAAAAAAACAAATTGACTTTCGCATTTTCTCAACATCTCCATTTGCAAAAAATTTATTGACATCAAATTATTCTTCGCTTGAAACTAACCAAGATTGGTCTAATGCATTGTTTTTTCATCTCTAAAAGTAGGTAAGTTATTCAAATGCTTCTTTAAAATGGAATTACACAATGGATTATGGGATGCACCAACCTGTATGCAACTTGCACTTCTGGACACATAACTTTATATCTAACAATAAGACAATTTTTCAATACATTCTGTCATTGGAAGATCCGTTACTGTTGTATAAAATATTAATTTCTTCTGTAATTACACTGCAAACGATTGAAAAAGCATCAGAATCTACCATTGTTCGTTTTAAACAACGTCCGAACATTAATTAACATAAATCATGAATTCACATAGAATTCTAATACTCTCTTGAAGCTTTATCACACTTTTGAAGTTCACGATTACGTGAGAATCGTAATTCAGACATGACACAATGCATTTTAACATTTGTTATACGTAATAGGATGCAATGGGAAGAAAATTTTTAAAAATTACACTGCTCGTTAATCTGTATAAATATGACTTTATTTTCAATGGATATGGCCTTCAGTCTTATTCAATGAGGAATAAGAATAGTATGAAAAACTTTTTGTTTGTGTTCTGCTGACCAGATGTTCACTAATATTCAAATAACCAAAACTACAATCCAAATAATAAAATGACTAACACTTGTTAATTCAAAATAAAATCAAGTCGAAGTATATAAGAAGAAGAAAAATACATGTACACATATATTTACACGCGTATACACAAGAAAAAAAGACCCAAAATTATTGGGTCTACCATATATATCTAAATTTATTGTCTGATAAATACTAAGATAACAAAATAACATGTTTTGAGAATGCAAGCGAATAATTGGATAAAATTGGACGCACTTGCCAGAATTAGTACTACATAAACAAATTATAAATTTTCATTGAAAACTATTCAAATTATTATGTTTTAATATTATCAGGAACAAAGGAGACAATTAGGAGTTCTAATTCTGACGAGATACTTAGTATACAAAATGTAATAATAATTTGTATTCTTTTTATTCTATTATTAAAGTGCAAATTTGATAAAAAATGTTTTTATTCTCGACATTTCCATCAACAACTATGGATTTCCTCAAAAGTATTATCCGAAGTACTAATGTTATTATACAAATTATATACATAAACAAAAATTAAGGAATGATATAATATACTAAGAACTTATTAGTAATTAACAAAAATACGGTGTACAATAAACTGTTGTTAACATAATTGATGGTTTTAATGTATTTGTGCACATTTAAGAGAGTAATTGAGTCAGAAGTTGAAATTCCAATGAAAAAAAGTGAAAAATCAATTAGAATAAGAGAATTTGTATACAAATTAACAATATAATTGCAAAAATACACATTACTTTGATTAATCATCTATTCATAATTAAAACAAATACATCAAACACGATTACACTTATTCTTAAACGTTATAAATTAATTTTCTATGATTCAAAATGATCAAATAAAATAATAATATAAAATGAGAAAGTGTTTTTGTTATTTACTGTATTTGTTCAGACGACGTTATAATCAATTGTATTAATATATAAAATTAAATATTTGAAACTCTCTGTCTCTCTCCTACTCTGTGTGTGTGTCCATGTGTTGTTATCCAAAATTGTAAGTTTACTTCATTTTCAACTCGTGTAAAAAACGCGAAAAATAAAGACATAAAGGAAAGTTTTGCACTATTAGCATAAATAATAATTTGTCAGTCTTTTCAAGAAAAAAATGCTGTTAGACAAAAGTAAAAGTTCAATTATAAAAAACCATTTATTCATGAATTAATTGGAACGAAAATTGTTTAATATTCAGTTACTACTTAATTATAAATAATTTCTTAATAAATGTTTGTCTTCATCTTATTGAATAATTTTTATTATTACATTTCTTGGAATCTCCTTGTAATGTAGCAGAAACTTCTTCGATTTTCGAAAAAATTTCTTGAGATTTGAAGTAGTTGACTATTTTATTTAGAGAAAATAAAGCAAGTAAATGTACCAAATGGTATTACTATTAAATAAATGATATAATTTGTTTTTAAGTTACTCGAAGTGTATTGTTACTATTCTTATAATGAAATAAACAGTGCTATTGATAATAAACGAACACAATCTAAAGCCATTGTTAGTTTTAGCAACTTTAGAATTCGTAATTAATTCGAACAAGAATTGCAAAATCTGTATCAGTATCAAAATAATTTAAAAATATCTAAAGGGAAAAAATCAACAGAGTTTGAAAAAGTCTGATAAGTGCTAAGAGGAAAGTTGAATATACAATCGACAAATTGTTAATCGTTATTTATGCGTTCAGAATAATTACGTAAATAATTCAGAAACTTATAACGCTATAAGCATTTAAAAATTAAAAGTATCATATTTCAAAAAATAGATAAAATATAATGTTTAGAATTTGCTCGTGAAAATATAAATTTGAATTGGAATACAGTAAATCTTTATCACATCTATGTATAATTTGTTCTCTAGCTTATTTTTAAATTTCAATTTACATTTCTAAATTTTCAAACCATTTTAAATAATGAGAAAAAATTAAATTTAGATGTATCGAAATTAGTAACAGTGTGAGGAGCTTTTAGTGCATTAGGAAAGCTGCCAATTGCTTTTATCACTAAAAAAATGTTTAATGAGAAATTTCAGTGTGTATTAGAAATACATTTGTCACCGTACATTAGATAATATGATATAATATTATTTAAATTCCAATAAACTGATGTTCCTATCCATCACAAATTGAGTATTCAAGCATGACTGAGATCATTCTGGCATTCAAAATTTAGCATGACTGGCATGTTCTCCACAGATGTATATATTAAAATAACTGACAATATTCTAAAGCTGAAGAATTAAAAGAAACAATTGCTAATGCGTGGAAAGTACTCAACCAAGGCTTAAGAGAAAATTTATAAGTAGTATGAAAATGAACATTTTTCAACTATTTCACCGCCATGGATAAGCTACTGACTACTCAAAACTATTTTCAATATAATTAATTTATAAATAAATGGTTTTTTGGACAATGTTACAAACAGCCTCTTTTTTAAAAGGACGAATAATTATTTATGCAAATAGTACAAAACTTTTTTTATAACTTTACTTTTCCTGTATTTTTACATACCGATCAAAAGCACAGTGAACTTATAATTTTGACCAGAACACGCACGCCCACACACACACAACACACCCACACACCGAATAAACATATAATAAATATATACATAGATTTAAATATTATTAAAAATATCAATTAACAATTTTATAAACACTTAGTGAGATATAAAAATTTCAAGTAAATTATGTACGCATAGTGTAAGTAGCTAGTTGGTAAATATATGTAATTTAATATTTAATTCAAGACTCAACATTGGTACACGATACTTTCGTCATAATTAATGAAATGCAAGTTTGGCAATCTACATACTTTGAACTGAAATATAGGTAAAACTTTTTTTTTTTATTTCAAACAACAGTAAAATGCAGATGAATAAAACGTCCTGTTTAAATTCATTAAAAAAACGAAGATTGTCGATTATAATAGCGCTTTAACTTTCCCGTCGTTAATAATAAAACATTTGATGCGAGTTAATCTCTATTTTAAAAAAAGAAGAAAACGTACGGAAAATTTCTCATTTCACCTCCGCTTTTGATTGAAGTAATAAAAATATTATAATATTGGGTTCCATTTCCTTGTAAATTTGATTGATTAATGAATTATGAATGGGGCATCTAGCGATGTTCTGAAAAAAAGCAAATGACAATTTACATTTTTTCTGAAAAATAAACCATAGAGAAGGCCTTATAAAATGTTTGAATATCAATAGTGACACTGTTTCGTATATCAAATTATTTCTGTAAAGTTTAAGAAAGATGTAAAAATTACAATTGTTTTTGCGAAACGTTTTTATAAATTGATCATTTCCTTAAGTTATACCGTTATCTTATTGAAATTCTTTATAAATAACAAATCGATTAAACTCCGCAGCCAGTCGGCACATTTTCCAAATAAATTTTTTTCACTTGAAGCACTTTATTCACTGTTGAATCTCAATTTTGATTTAATAATATAGGGAAGACAAGGTAAAATTGAGTATAATTGAAAATTCTCTGAGTAATGTACAAACATAGATTTAGTTCAATAATTTCATAATGATAATCTAAAATTAAATTTATCTTTACGAAAAAGTAAGAAGTGAAAGTGTAACGTTACCTGTAGTGCAGTCCGTAAGAGAATGGCTAGGAATGTCGAGAGCATAGTGGTTTTGATCGATTCGAGGCATTGAACCGCCCCTCCACGATACTTCGAGATTTTTTATTCTCAAACCTGAACATTAGACTCTCGTTTTACTTTTTTAATAAAGATATAGGAACGATTCTCCTCACACATTCACTTTCTTTTCGAATTTTCTATATTATTTAATTTAATACGCAATATTAATATTTGACGAAACTAATAATTAACCTTTTACTTCTTTTAACAGTTCATTTTCCACTGCTTTACATATTTACTGTCTGGTCGTCTTACAAAGAATTTAATCATTTTTAACTCTTTCGTATAAAAGAAATCTACGAAAGAAAATTAAATTTAGCATTACAGAAAGGTAATTACTTTTATTTATAAAGGCCGATGTAAAAATATTGTCCCCCTTTTATATGAAACTATTTATTACGCCACTGAGTTAGGTACAAGAAAATGCAGTTTATGAACTACAGTTAATAAATGTTTAACTCGGCTTACTAACTCATAATTTCAAGATAATTTGCTTCAGAATTTGGCCCTAGCTTTGACACTTATAGAAGCCTTATAATTCCACGACAAAAATTGTTGAGAAATTTGTATGTTCTCATGATCAGTTTATGATTTGGTAATTCTAATAGTTTTACTGGGAAAAGGAATATTATTATGTTTCATCTCGAATCTGCTAGTTGAATTCATTAAATTCTGCTCTCATCCAGCAGATTCTGTTTTATATGTAGCCCTATTAATCTTCTAAATTTGTTGAAATTAATTAAGTACCAAGAAGCTATAGGGTTTAATTGGAACTGTTCGAATGAAAAATAACGTTACGTCTAGGCCAGAGTTTGCTAAATAAAGCTTATTGATGAATTTATCTAGAAAATCTGGTTCGAAACGTAATACTGTTGCTCTTTGTATCAAACATATTACTTATTACACACGAAAGTCTCTTTTTAACACACTAGAGGACCTTTGAAAAGTGAGGTGTGGGCCTTTAAAAAGTAACTAAACCTTTTCCAATTTCTGTGATGTCCTGTCACCACCTCGCATGCGTAAAAACTATACATAGATTTCGATCTCCAATCGATAGATTGAGATTAGTAAGTAATGTTACCTTATGGGAAATAAAGCCATGGTAGCTCATTAGATCATACTATCAACCGAAAGTACTGAACACGCCTACAGTTCTTCTTTTGTGTGTCCGTTGAACAAATAAAATCCGTTTAGCCGAATGTATCTTCAGAAGTATCACTTACAAACCCAAGTGTTCAAGGAGTTGGTCGAACGAAAACAGTCTCATAGATTAAATATCGTTTTATTAAATCAGCCCGCATCGTATGTACAAAGAACGAGAGGAATAACGCAGCCAACGTCGCCGAAGGAACCTGTTCCACTTCCGGTTCGTCGCATCAGATCAGGTATTTCTGAATCAGGGGACTGGAGTATGCAGACACGAGTACAGGAACTTCGAAAGACGTCGATTTGCCAGCTTCGGCGACCAGGCCGATCTTCTCGTTAATATGCGCAGCCGCGTGTTCTGCCTTCGCTAGGGCAACTTCCGGTGTGTCGACAACACGGCCATCGGGTCCAAGGGGTGCAGAGGGTACGATCTTTGCGATTTGGAGTGGCTCCAGGCCAGCAGTTAGGAGTGGTGACGTGTAGGCGATCACATGATCAGCGGACTTCACAGCTTCGTTGGCAAGAGTGATCTTTTCGTTAAGGTGCGCTGCAGCGTGTTCCGCTTTGGCCAGGACCACTTCCGGGGTGTCTACTACCCGACCGTCCAGGCCAATGGGAGCTCCTGGGAGAAGCTTGGTGAAGGTCAATGGGGCTGCTAATGTTGCAACATGAGGGCTCAGCAGATAGCCTGGTCGAGCGAAGGCTACTGTCAGTATGGCGGATAAAATGATCTGAAAAAGAAAAAGAAATGATTGCTAAAGGGGTGACAGTCGAAACTTTATAAACTTGGAAGTTAAACCAGTGTCTCTTTTACACTTTCCGTTGTTATAAACGTTACAGACAATGGATAGTGTCGGTCGATTGAAAATTGAAAAGTGAAAAATGAACATTTGGGAAATGGACACAACTGTTCTCTTCTCGATAACACGCGATATTATATCGAATAAAACAACAATAAATAAAGCAAAAAATTTATGTGAATTTGTACAAAAACAAATGAATTGATATTTTTGCTCACCTACACTTTTCATAATTGGTGCGCAAAATTATTTAAAACTAAAAATTTTACAATACGTTTCTTCTAGAATTGGACAGTCCATTGTCGTGATATATTATCGAAGAACACCAGAAAAGATTTAAAACATTTACACGAATAAACCAACACAACAATGCTGGTGAGATTTACTAATTAGAAAATTAATAGAATATTATTAAATGTGTCTGTGATTACGATCACATTGTTTATTATTGCTTAATGTTTCTATATCGATGGTCCGAGGATGATCGCAAACCATGTCTGTCTAAAATGTTTAACAATGATAAACGGTTTGTCACGACTGCAAATACCTTTAATAACTATGATCGAGATATTAAAAATAATAATTTAATATAATAATTCGTACGAGACAACACGAGAAATACTAATTATAACTTACCAGGGTGTTCATGGTGTATAGACGTGGGCTCCTTGTACGCTAGCTGAAACACAGTACTCGCCAAGGTGCCTTGGTCCGGTCTTATGGTATCCACCTTGCCTCATGAGCTTTATATAGCACCTGGACAAAAAGGTTTCGCTCCATGGGTTCTCCCATCGTCGGGAGAACGCGCGACTGGGAAACGCCCTGCCCAATAAAACTCGATACACCTGACATTGACATTTGGTCCAATCGCGGTTCTTTTTCATTCTGTCGACAGGGACAATCGATACGGACCGGTGACGGGGAGGGAGGAGGGGGAGGGGGTATCTCGATCGAATCTGTCGTAAAGTCGATTACGAGTGAATGACTTCGAAGGTTTGCTGCTTTTTTTGGTCCAAGTAAACGAATTTCTTACCGACTGCTGATTGCGTGATCGACGATTTCCGTGTTCGATGACCATGGGATTTTCTTTTGTTTCTGGTTTCAATTGTTCATCAGTAGACAAATAACAATCGTAACTTGGTTCGCAGGTAAGTTTAAAACAATAGCTTTATATTAGTAACCGTATCGTATTGTACAAAATGGACTTTCCATATTAACTTTACAGTCAATTGAACTATTGTCATTGTGAGTGATTTCTTTCATTTTTATTTATTTTTATTACATACAATGGTTAATTTTCATTATATTCACCATTACGTAATTACTTTCAAAGAGACGATTTTTACTATTTTAAGTGTTGTCTAGGATTAGGTTAATAACAATTTATAGTATCTCACTTTTTTACCGAATGTATAATCATCTTTTTTCCTACAAATATAATTTCGGTGCAATAGAAACGTATTGTTACTATTCTTTATTACAGATAATTTTGAAAAAGACCCTAATTACCGAGTGTCACAATTATAAGTAATAATGTTATAAGTAAGAAATGTACATATAAACTGCAGCAATACGATGCTAATAACTGCAGCAGAGACGATGTTAATTGTTTGACTGTCTCCGATCTAGAACTTTTAATATTATTTAGAAAAATTGGAAAACGATTTCGAGTCTTCCAATTTTTGTAATGTCAATATAATTAAGTAACCTATATGGATTTATTGAATTATCATTGCAGATAATAAACGGTTCCTTTCGTTATTTTAGAACAATTTATTATGCAGGTTTTCTTATGCAAACTAGAATGTCTATTCCGCTAGAGGAGAATGTAAGTGTATCTGAATGTAACGAGAAACTGCATGATGTAACATTTCATATTTTTGGAACTACAAGAAACAGTATTGATGAAAGTGGCTACTCAAATAGAGACATTTAATGTCAAAACTTGTATGCTTGCGATTAATAATTCTATCGATTTGTTTTTTAATCAATTCTGTGGTCAGTCACATATTTTAAGTGTCTCAAGGAAGTTAGAGATTCGTTAAGCTTTATAAATATCACATTCGATATTTTACAAATTTTAGAATACATTACATCCTATTAGTTCATTTGTGCTGCTATTAATTCTGTTAGTGAATTGCTTAAAGTTCTTAATTTTCATTGAGGCTTAAAATGATTAGGTAAACAGATTTTCGTAAAAGTATCATAATTATTACCATATCTTTTGGAGTTGCATACAGCTAAGCTCAAGTTTCAGACAAGGTTTCAATTATAGTACGTACAATTATATCGTTTACATTATAAACGTAACTTAGATTACAAACGGCAATGCTGGCAATGCAAAAAACGGAGAATTTTCACTGTAAAATAATTGACAATTGACTATCGGACACCAATAGACCATCATTAGTAAATAATTTATTTAATATTTCTAAACGATACGTTAATAATTATTTTTCTTTTTCGTTTGTTTAAACTTAACTTACAAATATTTTAAAAAATATCACATGTATCCTTCATAATCTCCATCAACCAACAGAGGATGATATTTAATCGAAAAGGGAGTCGAGAGTTAGTTTAATACATGGTTGAAGAAAAGTTACAAAAGTTTTTTAATGACCACAACTAAGTGTATACCTATGATGCATCTGTCAAAAGTGTCAGACTTTGCAATGATTTCTTCCACTATTTAAACCGAACCTTACCGTTTATACCTCTCATTGTGGAGATACAGATTCCATTGTCATATTATGTAACCCGACAAACAGTTATGACAAGGATTTAAATTTCTTTCGAGGATCTATTGCTCCATTCCAATCCTAAGTATGCAGAGCAAGAACTATTGCACACAGCTCTTGAATGCATATTGAACATTTTCTTATATTAAATATATTATTAATATTGTATACAGAAAGAGTATTTTCGTTTATTAATAAATAATCATGTTGAATTACTTTGTATTTATGTCCAAATATATCTTATTAGGTATATCGATAATTGAAACGGAGTAAAACTTATATGTTTTGCTTAAACTCTCATAGTGATACATTAATATACAAATATTTCAATTATGACTATTGTTTTATTTTTATATACAAAAATAGTCATTTCTGAAATGATCGTAACTGATACATTTCTATTTTTTAGTTTATCATTCTGACAGTATAAGCAAAGAGAGAATGGTAGTAATCGTGCATCGCAGAGAAATATTAAAAAATTACCAAACTGGCTGAATTATTCGACGTTATGTAAAATAGATGTTAATATTAGTTTAAAACTGTTGTACCATAATTTTTGTTGTATACTTTGTTATATTACACGAGTTACTGAACCGAAGCAATAAATTTAAACTCTTCAGGACCATACTAGAAGCAAAATACTATTAGGCTGATATCTCGTTTGCAATTAATTTGATCGAGAATATAGATATAATGTAAATAGTGCTAAATTTAATTTTCACTGGTATGCGTTTTTTCATGTAAAATTAATTTTAAACAAACTGTGCAGAAGTATTTTTGCGACGTCTCTAGATTCCCCCTTCGAGCATGAGTTTCGCGATGTCATGAAGTTGCGTTAAATCACATCTACTCTATAGGTGTGATTTAAGTTTAATCACAGTTACTCCAGCTGTTTCCTTGCAGTGCTGTAACATTTTGATTCTAAGAATCACATTTTAAGTCTTCACGAATAATTTTCGTCGTGTATGTTTATCCTATAAAAGCAAGAGTAAACGAGACAACGATATATCATACACGTATCCCCTTTTGTCTCTCAAAAAACTCATTTTCTGGAAAGAAATTTGCGAAATCGTATAGATTATATAAATTTAATTTCATTTACATACTCTTTAGTAGAATAATAAACAGCTTATCTTATTCCATGCTATGAATTAGAATCGTGACTGTTTAATAAAAATCAGTTCGTTAGATTTGGATTAACTCGGAACAAATAAACAAAGGAAGTTAACTTATAATTGTCTAAAAGTGTTACAATTACAGACATAGTTACGATTTTATTCGTACAGATTTTTCTACGTACATTTCCCACCGAAATCGGCCAATTACTTTCCCCTAGAAACTAGGGGAAACTCCTTCCCTTGCTCTGCATACTTGGGACTGAAATGAAGCATTAGATCCTCGAAAGAAATATAAATTTTTGTAACAGTTTGTCAGGTTACACAATGTGACAATGGAATTTGTATCTCCACAATGCGAGGTATAAATAATTAGGTTAGATTTAAATGCAGAGTGTCTCGATAATCGCCGGTCGATTTGAATTTCGCGCTATTTTTAAAACGTCAAACCGATTAACCCGAAACTTGACATATATCGTCTAGACAGATGGAAAATGAATCCTGAAAAAGTACACGACGAAAGAACGCGAGCAAATTATTCAGGCGTACTACGAATAATCGCGATCTTTAACGGCGACCTCATAAAAAATGTTGGGAAAAAATTGGTGGTCTGTAAAAGAATCCAAGGCGATCATTTGGAAGATATCTCGTACCGTTATTAACTCCCAAGTTTGTATTTATAAATAAAAGAAAATATCCAGACTACTTAAATCGTTTGAGTTTTATCGAAAAAGTAAATCGACCGGTGATGATCGAGACAATGATTCTTCCTTATAGTGGAAGAAGTCATTGCAAAGTCTGACACTTTCAGCATATGCACTATATACTCGTGGTAATTAAAAAGCATTTGTAACGTGTCTTCACCGATGCATCGAACTGGTGTTCGACGTTCCGGGATTGTCTTCGCTATATACCGTTGCTTTCACCTAAAAGCAACGATCGCGCTACCTGGATTAAAAATGTCGGCTTGTGATCTAACAACAAACAGTACTCGGCAGTAGTTGGCGGCAGCGCGGCGCCCTGATCGATTACGCGATCGTCGGCCTTCGAATGGCGTCGACCTTGGCGGCCAGGGCCGGCCTGGAAGAGAAATGACAACGGGATCGTGTGTCTTCCCGGCCTCGTAAGAGACGCGAAAATAGAGCCCTCGCCAAGAATTTTTCCCGGCCGGCGACACCCGCAGACAGTACTCGTTTTACAACAAGCTTACCTTGCCCCGAGGAACGGAAACGCGTGGCCTATCCCCGGGACCCGCTGTTCACGCGCGTTTTTCAATCTTGTATCGATTTTTCTGTCGTTTCGCGGGCGGATCGTCGTGTTACGCGATCTACGCGGCCTATAAAAGCCGATCTATGATGATTCGTCTCATAGTCGACCGCGTCGAACGATCCTCTTTGCCAGCCCCGACGATCGTTTCACCATCGATTCATCATCGAGTCGCCCTTCCAGCCGCTTCCAGAGGTTCGTCAAAGATGGGACCAGTTGGCTTGGTGTTCGTCGCCTCTATTTCCGTGGCCCTAGCCAAGCCAGGTATTCTGTCAGCTCCGTTGATCGCTACGCTGACCCCTGCTGCACCCGTCGGTCCTGATGGCAGAGTGCTGGATACACCTGAGGTAGCCGTGGCGAAGGCAGAACACGCCGCGGCGCATCTGAACGAGAGACTGAACCTGGCCAACGAAGCTGTGAGATCATCCGTTAGTCTTCAGACTGTGGTCAACCCGGGCTCGTTGGTGGTCACTGGACCGAGTCTTCTGGTACCTGGGGCACCGCTTGGTCCTGACGGAAGAGTAGTAGACACCCAGGAAGTGGCTGTAGCAAAGGCTGCTCACGCTGTTGCACAGGCCAACGAGAGGATCAGTCTTGCCAACGAGGCTGCTAGGTCCGTGGCAGTGGACTTGAACAGGTGAGTTTTTCACTTTATGGATTTCAATTTGGAAGGATCAGCCGAATTGGACGAATCTAAGAGTCGAAGAGTGGCCTTTTTTTGGGCAATTGTAGAGCAAAGCTCGAAAAGGTTGTCATTTTACATTTCTTTTTCTGACGTTTTAAATCGCAAACCGTCGACTTCTTCGTTCGAGTATGGTTTTATTATTTTGTAATTAATTTGTTGCTTCTCTTGTTTAAGATAAACACGATTCAGATCGTTGGTAATATATTTCGATGAATATTTAAGCTGTCTGATATCTTTCTTCAGTGGATGACATTATTTTTCTTTCGCATACGAACAGGATACAGTGGATTCCAGTTTTTTGGGAGATTCGAACGTGTTGAATCAATTAAGTGGCTGTCCCAATTATGTTAATCAGCCAAAGAGTCCACTATATTTTCTTCTAAATGGATAGGAATAAAGTTTAGTTTAGACACATTTTCTTTTTTGCTAACGACGACAGTATCCTTAATTACTGATTTTTTCACCATAAATGCTTCACGAAGTAACGATTACTACACAGCGAATGTTCGTTAAAACGCATATTTTTAATGAAAAGAGATAGAAAAGTGAAACTTTTTCAAGTGTTTTAAAAATATATTTTTCATTTTGCATGATCCATATCTATTGCATATTTCGAGTAAATTGTATACGCACGAATATATTGCTATCTAAATCTATCGAATCTAAATCGATTGGTTAATGAGCTGTTTCAACTTTCTTCAAATTACATGTTGTTTATTCCAATTTGAATCGAAACAATCCTTCGGAACATCAATTTGTTCACTGTGAGTAAATTACTAGTTTTAAAAATACCGTTGAAGAATCTTCTAAGAAACTGTATTTGTTTCGTCGCACTTTATTGGTTATAATTATTAGCCTAGGTTGCTAAATTTCGCTAAATTTAATAATACATTTTCAAAAGCTTGGTGGTAAAGTGTTACAACAATTTGAATAATATTCTACGGTGTGTATACCATGCATTATCGTACATAATACTCGTATATTTACATATTACCTATATTTTAAATGCATAAATATCATGCATTTAACGGTATTTAGTCAGAAACAATAATTTGTTTCGATGCTTTTCGAAAATCAGTGCTTTCGATTGAACATAGGTGTGCGTGCCAAATACGCGAGAGATTATACACCATCGATCATCCCATAGTGTGATTCCCTGCATCCAGTTTACGCACCACATAACATCTGATCTCAATTGTCGGCACTAAGCTTCCTACAACGACAACTTTCTCATTGCCAAGTGAACCTAAACATCCAGAACCGAATTATTGGAATAATTTTGAAGCAATAACCTCTCGAGTTTAACTCAGCTCCGGATTAATCCTCGAAATTTTCTTTCGCCAGGCCATTGGTACCGATCGTGACAAACGGATTGGTTACCCCGGTGGTTCCAGGAGCAACGGTAGGTCCTGACGGAAGGGTCCAGGATACACCGGAAGTGGCTGCTGCAAAAGCAGCTCATGCGGTTGCTCAAATAAACGAGAGAATCAATCTGGCCAACGAAGCTGTTAGGTCCTCAGGAACGTTGGTGGCGGCTGCACCAGCTGTGACCGTTCCGTTAGTGGCCACCAACGCTGTGGTCGTTTCAGGAGCACCTATCGGTCCAGACGGAAGAGTCCTGGATACACCGGAAGTGGCTGTAGCGAAAGCTGCCCACGCATCCGCTCATCTGAACGAGAAACTGAACTTGGTCAACGAGGCTACCAAGTCTGCTGATGTTCTCGCTGTCGCTGGCCCTGCACTCGCTTATGGAAGACTTGTTTATTGAATAAGAGGCTCGACGAAAGAATATTCACATGGGAATTGCGCTAGTTTATAGTCGACGAATAGTTACTCTTAGCTGGAATAAATAAATTGGTCAGAACTGTTCTTGACGTCTCTACGTAGACGTTTCTCGATGGTCCTAGGGCTCGGTTGAAAGGTAATTGGAGGTTGGACAAATTTTCGAAGTCTTAAAGTCTTCGCTTTAATCATGTGATGCTATTTGCGTGGATCGGATTTTTGGAGTTTGACCATCTTCTGCTGCCTTTTGCTTCCCTTGACTGGAAAAATAAAATTGTAATCATGGAACTCGAAACGCTTGTAAAAACTGCCACAACGTGTCATACAATGAATGTACACTCGAATAAAATTATACTCGTTGGAAATGCTTTCCTTAGAAACCATTGAAAGAAAAACAAAAAAAAAAGGAACCCGTATTCTGTATTTTCGGCGCCGCTTTACGGTTTGCCGGCTAATAAATTTCGCAAGCGAGTCGACAAAAAATCTTACTTGAATTTCACTCTGTCGAGATAGACGGAGACATCGATACGTATTGATATCGATGAGTTTGTAGCGGAATATATCAGTATGTCAAGACCGATTGCATCAAATTCGGGCTGTGGATAGTATGCAAATTAACATGGATGCGAATATGTGCAGTCGTGGAACGACGTTCACTTCCGACTAGGCGGAAAAAATGGAAAAATGAGCGAAAGAATAACGAGTAACTTTTAACTAGTTTTCCACGTATTTGTTTTCAATATTCACGGATTCTTTTCGATTTTTCGAAATCCTCGCGATACTTTGGTTCAGCGTCTATATTTATATGTCGACCTTTCTTTTCTCGGTTTAACAAGTATGGATTTCCTATATTTTTTCTATGATTTCACTGTTTTGCTTCAGGGAATGTTTTCCTTCAGAGTTGTCCCATTGAATTTTCTGGTTGTGAAATTTTCATTTATTCAACACGTATTGATAATTATTTCCTTTTTTTTGGAACGAAGTAAAATCATCTTTCTTTTTTGGGTGGTACATTTTTTATTAACGTCTTCTATATTTATTATTACGATACATTTTACATTTCTCTGCAAATTTCCAACAATATAATCGAACTTTCTATTTTTAAACTGCATTTTATAAAATTCGACAAACTTTTAGCCAATTTTACATATCTTACTTACTCTCTCGTTTAATTAATTTAATACGTCTCGGATGTGCACTTGAACGTAGCTTCAATGTTACACTGATTAGTATAAAACAGATTTCCAATGTGTAAGAAAAGTATTTATTACTCGGTACGAATTTCAAATCACGGGAGCCACTGTTAAAGATGGCATGGTTTGTGACAACCACAAATCAGATGCGATCGAGAAATATTTACGACGAATTAATAGAAATTTGTTACTCTTGGTCGATGACAACGTTATAAAGTTTATGCTTTCTTACCGACGAGATGCGTTAAGAGACCACTACATTTTATACACATGCGAAATACTAATAATAAATGTGACACATTGCAATAAAATCGATACGAATCGATAATGAAATGTACTACACAATAAGGCATAATAAAAAATTTCTTTCCGAAAATAATACGAATAGAATAAACGTTAGACACGAACGCTTTCCAAGGTAGAAATTGCCCTTCGGAAATTCCTAAAATCACTATCCTAAAAGTTTAATCCTGGACACAATAAAATTACTCGTAACTTCTTACAATCACCCTTTTAGAAAATAATATCAAGTACACTCTGCAAGTTTTTTCCAAGATTTAAATAATGCGAAATAAATAAAAAATATTCAAATTTAAGGGATATTATTGAAGAATTTAAAGAAAATAGGTTACATGTAAAGTAAATAAAAATATTGATCACTCTATAGACTTTGAAGTAAATTCCTTCCTCCTCGAAGACTTTGTAAACCTCCCATCGTGATCCTATTTGTGTACATTTAGAGCCTAACAAATGAAAGTTCCTTGTCGGAGGATAAATAAAATATACAAGTAATATCAATGGTAAGGGTCTCTGTATCCTGATCGGAGACATTGCCCTTAGGAATCTCCTCAGCAATGGACTATTACGCCGCACACGGATCTCCTGGACGACCCTGAGGTGCGGACATATTAGGGCATGGTTCGTGGTGCAGCTTCGATCGATGGTAAAAAATTTCCGTGAAAACACTTTCGGAGCCGGATTCCAGGCAAAGAAGTCCTTGAAGACAGGCGTGACCAGTCTTGGCGTTTCTTTGGTCCTTTGATCGTCCGGGTTTCCGCGACGATGGAAGAAGAGGAGGATCGCCGTTCCAAGGTGTGGTGTCACATTTTCATATCTATATAAACAGTGTTATGCACAGGACGAATTCGAAGACGTCCGATCAAATCATCATGAAGTGTCTATACGTAAGTTCTGATAGCGAGAGTGTGGGTGCGGGGGCGTAGTTCGAAATGTTTCTCTTTTGGCTAGCTTGCCCGATCGAACTGACAGTGAATTGAATATTATTGTGCCTATGGGAGTACTATGTGGTAGGTTCTATGTGGTTAAGATCAGTGTTTCTCAAGTCCAAATGATCAAGGTGGATGGTAAATAATTTGTTGAGGTTTATTGAGATTCGTAAACAAGGGGATACATTAGGATTGACCAGAGATTCCCAAATCTGAATTGTTGAAGTAGCCTATTGGGCCTTGTTCAAATTTGTAGATTTGAGGACACCCAGATACTGGGTTCCATCAGTGTTACTCAGGCTTGAACAGCTCAGACGTACTGATACAATTTATGTAGACTTGTAGGTAAAAATTAAGTAGGTAAAAAGGTACAAGTCGCTGAATTTGATCAGTTCTGCTCAAGTATGAATAATTGCCGTAGATTATTCGGTTTTATAGAAATTCACAGTTTAGGGGATACCAAAACCTGGTTAGTTCGATCTCCCTCGAAACTTTCTTCGAGTCTTTCTCAAAACTAATAAGGAATGTTTATAAACCTAGCAATTCAGAAAATTTTGAACAATTGTGTGTAAGTAGACTAGTTCATCCGTAACGTAAAATCATTTTTCATTGGTGCTACAATAAGTTCTAAGGTAACAATAACAGATCTCCGAAAGAAGTTTAAACAAAAGTTGCATCTCTATTTTATATGTTCAGAATTACGAGCATAG